>NC_091081.1:30000000-34800000 GCF_032405125.1 Capricornis sumatraensis | reverse complement strand
ATCTACTTTTTAACAGCCTTCTTGATTAAAATTCTTGGGTGTGTATTAGTCTTGTAGGGCTACCATTACAAAGTCCATAGACCGGATGTCTTAAGTAGTGCATATTAATTTTCTCAGATCTGGAAATCAGAAATCTGAGATCTAGGTGCTGGCAAAATTGGATTCTACTGAGGATTATGCAGGAAGGATCCTTCCAGACCTCTCTCCTTAGCTTGTAGATGGTTGTCTTCTCCTTGTGTCTTCATGTTGCTTTCCATTTGTTCGTGTCTGTATTCAAATTTTCTTCTAAATACAACTGTCAGATGATGATCTACCTAACTACTTATTTTAACTTAATAGCTTGCATAAAGACTGTCTCCAAAGCAGTTTTGTTCTGAGGTACTGTGGGTTAGGACTTCAGCATATGAGTTGTTGGAGACAGAGTTCATCCCACATTTTACCATCAGTTCAGTTCAGTCGCTCAGTCGTGTCTGACTCTTTGCGACCCCATGAATTGCAGCACGCCAGGCTTCCCTGTCCATCACCAACTCCCGGAGTTCACTCAGACACACGTCCATCGAATCCATGATGCTATCCAGCCATCTCATCCTCAGTTGTCCCCTTCTCCTCCTGCCCCCAATCCCTCCTAGCATCAGAGTCTTCTCCAATGAGTCAACTCTTCGCATGAAGTGGCCAAAGTACTGGAGCTTCAGCTTTAGCATCAATTCCTTCCAAAGAAATCCCAGGGTTGATCTCCTTCAGAATGGACTGGTTGGATCTCCTTCCATACATGACCACAGGAAAAACCATAGCCTTGACTAGACGGACCTTAGTCGGCAAAGTAATGTCTCTGCTTTTGAATGTGCTATCTAGGTTGGTCATAACTTTTCTTCCAAGGAGAAAGAGTCTTTTATTTTCATGGCTGCAGTAACCATCTGCAGTGATTTTGGAGCCCCAAAAAAAATAAAGTCTGATACTGTTTCCTTTGTTTCCCCATCTATTTCCCATGAAGTGATGGGACCAGACGCCATGATCTTCGTTTTCTGAGTGTTGAGCTTTAAGCCAACTTTTTTGCTCTCCTCTTTCACTTTCATCAAGAGGCTTTTTAGCTCCTCTTAACTTTCTGTCATAAGGGTGGTGTCATCTGCACATCTGAGATTGTTGATATTTCTCCCGGCAATCTTGATTCCAGCTTGTGTTTCTTCCAGTCCAGCATTTCTCATGATGTACTCTGCATAGAAGTTAAATAAGCAGGGTGACAATATCCAGCCTTGACGTACTCCTTTTCCTATTTGGAACCAGTCTGTTGTTCCATGTCCAGTTCTAACTGTTGCTTCCTGACCTGCATACAGATTTCTCAAGAGGCAGGTCAGGTGATCTGGTATTCCCATCTCTTTCAGAATTTTCCACAGTTTATTGTGATCCACACAGTCAAAGGCTTTGCCATAGTCAATAAAGAAGAAATAGGTGTTTTTCTGGAACTCTCTTTGTCCTATTCATATCCAAAGTAAGTTTACCCTATCCTGCAAGTCAACAAATTCTTATCTCATTCTATCAAGTTTTAGTTGAAAATCTCATCTGAATTATCACCTACATCAGGTATGTGCAAGACTTGAGTTATGACTTGTCCTGAGTTATGAAACTATGGAAGCAGACCACAAATTATATGCTTTAGAAATACCATAGTTGGACAGGCATAGGATAGACAATCCCATTCCAAAAGAGTTAAATCAGAGAGAAGATAGGGATCACAGGTTCAGGCAAGTCTAAAGCATAGCAGGGAAAGTATCCTACTAGGTTTTTTATACTTTATGGACAATTTTTAAAGCATTTTAAGGTTCAGCAAAATTGAGACAGAGATAGATTTCTCCTATACTTTCTGCTGCCCCACCTGCCACATAGCCTCTCTAATCACCAATACATTTCAGCCAGAATGGTACATTAGTTTCAATTTATAAGCCTATACAGACACAGCATATTCACTCAAATTTATTGTTTAATATGTTAAAGTCCATTCTTAGTGATGTATATTCTATGGGTTTGGGCAGATCTATGATGACATGTGGCATTCCAGGTGGCATAGTGATAAAGAACCTGCCTGACAATGCAGGAGACATAAGAAACGAGAGTTCAGTTCTTGGGTCGGGAAGATCTCATGGAGGAGAGCATGGCAACTCACTCTAGTATTCTTGCATGGAGAATCCCATGGACAGAGGAGCCTGGCAGGCTGCAGTTCATAGTGTCACAAAGAGTAAGACACAGCTGAAGCGACTTAACACACATGCATAATGGCATGTATTCACCATTCAGTTCAGTTCAGTCGCTCAGTCATGTCCGACTCTTTGCAACCCATGAACTGCAGCACACCAGGCCTCCCTGTCCACTGCAAACTCCCGGAGATCACAAAAACTGGAGTCCATCTAGTCGGTGATACCATCCAGCCATCTCATCATCTGTCGTCCCCTTCTCCTCCTGCCCCCGATCCCTCCCAGCATCAGAGTCTTTTCCAATCAGTCAGCTCTTCGCATGAGGTGGCCAAAGTACTGGAGTTTCAGTTTTAGCATCATTCCTTCCAAAGAACACCCAGGACTGATCTCCTTTAGAATGGACTAGTTGGATCTCCTTGCAGTCCAAGGGACTCTCAAGAGTCTTCTCCAACAACACAGTTCAAAAGCATCAACTCTTTGGTGCTCAGCTTTCTTCACAGTCTAACTCTCACATCCATACATGACCACTGGAAAAACCATAGCCTTGACTAGATGGACCTTTGTTGGCAAAGAAATGTCTCTGCTTTTTAATATGCTGTCTAGGTAGGTCATAACTTTCCTTACAAGGAATAAGTGTCTTTTAATTTCATGGCTGCAATCACCATCTGCAGTGATTTTGGAGGCCCCCCAAAAATAAAGTCTGACACTGTTTCCACTGTTTCCCCATCTATTTGCCATGAAGTGATGAGACTAGATGCCATGATCTTCGTTTTCTGAATGTTGGGCTTTAATCAACTTTTTCTCTCTCCTCTTTCACTTTCATCAAGAGGTTTTTTAGTTCCTCTTCACTTTCTGCCATAAGGGTGGTGTCATCTGCCTATTTGAGGGTATTGATATTTCTCTTGGCAATATTGATTCCAGCTTGTATTTCTTCCAGCCCAGCATTTCTCATGATGTACTCTGCATAGAAGTTAAATAAGCAGGGTAACAATATACAGCCTTGACATACTCCTTTTCCTATTTGGAACCAGTCTGTTGTTCCATGTCCAATTCTAACTGTTGCTTCCTGACCTGCATACAGGTTTCTCAAGAGGAAAGGCAGGGGGTCTGGTATTCCCATCCCTTTCAGAATTTTCCACAGTTTATTGTGATCCACACAGTCAAAGGTTTTGGCATAGTCAATAAAGCAGAAAGAGATGTTTTTCTGGAAGTCTCTTGCTTTTTCGATGATCCAGTAGATGTTGGCAATTTGGTCTCTGGTTCCTCTGCCTTTTCTAAAATCAGCTTGAACATCTGGAAGTTCACAGTTTATGTATTGCTGAAGCCTGGCTTGGAGAATTGTGAGCATTACCTTACTAGCATGTGAGATGAGTGCAATTGTGCAGTAGTTTGAGCATTTTGGCATTGCCTTTCTTTGGGATTGGAATGAAAATTGACCTTTTCCAGTCCTGTAGCCACTGCTTACTTTTCCAAATTTGCTGGCATATTGAGTGCAGCACTTTCACAGCATCATCTTTCAGGATTTGAAATAGCTTAACTGGCATTCCATCACCTCCACTACCTTTGTTCGTAGTGATGCTTTCTAAAGCCCACTTGACTTCACATTCCAGGATGTCTGGCTCTAGGTGAGTGATCACACCATCGTGATTATCTTGGTTGTGAAGATCTTTTTTGTACAGTTCTTCTGTGTATTCTTGCCACTTCTTCTTAATATCTTCTGCTTCTGTTAAGTCCATACCATTTCTGTCCTTTATCGAGCCCATCTTTGCATGAAATGTTCCCTTGATATCTCTAATTTTCTGAAGAGATCTCTAGTCTTTCCCATTCTGTTCTTTTCCTCTATTTCTTTGCATTGATCGCTGAGGAAGGCTTTCTTATCTCTTCTTGCTATTCTTTGGAACTATGCATTCAGATGCTAATATCTTTTGTTTTCTCCTTTGCTTTTCATTTCTCTTTTCCCAGCTATTTGCAAGGCTTCCTCAAACATCATTTTGCTTTTTTTGCATTTCTTTTCCATGGGGATGATCTTGATCCCTGTCTCCTATACAGTGTCATGAACCACCATCCTTATAGTTCATCAGGCACTTTATCAGATCTAGTCCCTTAAATCTTTTTCTCACTTCCACTGTATAATCATACACTATCATAAAAGTAGTTTTAGTGCCCTAAAAATCCTTGTGCATCTCTAGTCATCCCCCTTCCCTAACCAGTCCAGGACAACCATTGATTTTTTTCCCCATCTCCATGTTTCATCTCCTCCAAAATACATTATATTTGAAATCATACAGTACATGTAGCCTTTCAGATTGATATTTTTCATTTATTATTATGCATTTAAGTTTCTTCCATGGCTTTTTCTGTCTTAATAGCTCATTTATTTTTAACACCAAATAGTATTCCATTGTTGGAATGTACCATGGTTTATTTACTCATTCATGTAATTTAACACATCTTGGTTTCCTCTAAGTTTTACTATTATGAATAAGGTTTCTATAAACATCTGTACACAGATTTTTGTGTGATCATAAACTTTCCTCTCCATTAAGTAAATATCAAGGAGAATAATTGGTGAATCATATGGCAATAGATGTTCAGTATTAAAATCTACTATCTTTAAAAAGTGTACATATATTTTATATGTATATTTATATCTTATTTTATATATTTATAGTTTATTTAAAGTAAGGTGTTTTTATTTAATTTCTTAACTCATCATTCCAACAGTGACAATGCACTTCAGATGGCATCAGATTACTAATCTGTGATGTTAGTAACTTCTGGCAACTTCATCCCCTTGATTCATATTTTCTAGTTTTTTGTTTTTACTCATCATTTCCTTTTTAGAAATGTACAGAACTCTGAAATGTAGAAATGAATTGATGCTGACATAACCACTTTTAAAGAAAAAAAAAAAAAAAACGGTTATCTGAACCCAAGTCCCAAAAAAGAGACCATCAAACTGCTTTTCATAGTGACATTACCATTTTGCATTCCCACCAACAATGAATAATAGTTCCTTTCCTCTGTACCCTTGCCAGTATTTAGTGTTGTCAGTGTTCCTGGTTTTGGCCATTCTAATAGGTATGTAGTGGTGTCTCATTTTTGTTTCAGTTTGTATTTCCTTCTGGACATGTGACATTGAACATCTTTTCATATGTTTGTCAACCATGTATTCTCTTTGGCGAGGTCAGTGTTTAGGCCTTTGGTCCATTTTTAAATCGTGTTGTTTATTTTTTATTACTGAATTTTGGAGTTCTATGTATATTTTTATAACTTTAAAAAAATCAATTATATCCTTTACAAATGTGTCCTCTCAGTCTGTGGTTTACCTCCTCATTTTCTTGACATTTTCTTTCACAGAGCAGATATTTTTTTAATTTTAATGAAGTCCAGCTTATCAATTATTTCTTTGATCTTTAGTCTAGAAACTCTCCCAAAAAGAAAGATAATGCCATCTTGAGGTTCATATCAATTGTCTTTTTTCTGTCAAGAATCAAAGTCCTGTATTACTTTTGTTCAATTTCTGAATACAGTTATGTCACATATTTTATCATTTTTTTTTTTAATGTTCAGTGAAAGCTTCACTCCATAAATTTTAGTCTATCTACCCTAGTCATCTAGAAAGAAAAGATTTTGAAATCACTGCCTTTGGCATGTCATAAACCCCTCTCCAGCTTTCTCAGTTCTTCATCTTTGAAAACCTTTGTGCTTACTTGATTTTACTCCTTAGGTCACCTGCATCATTGGTTTGAACATCTGCAGATGAAAAAGATGATATTGATCTTCCCAAGTAAAGATGATCGAGAAGCAAAATTAAATAGGGATAACATTTTGTTTGTTTGTTTTGTTTTTTAAGAACTTTTTTTTTTTCATATTTTTTCTCTCACAATTGAGCTAGAAACCTTTTGCCTAAGATTAACATTACTGGTCTTCTTATACAGATTGAAAGAATTCTCCACTCATTAATTTCTTTCTATTTTAATCCTACCACCTCCCCTGATGTAGTTCTTGTTGTGCCCAAGTCGCGAAATCTCCCAATGACCACCAGGGAGCCGATATCCGATGCAAAAGCAAGAAAGTTTTTATTACCAAGCTCAAGCTGGGGCTCCCACCAATACCGACGCAGTGGCTATAGGGAGGAGCCCTGAGCTCTGGGTTACATTGCTTATATAGGGTATTATCGAGCAAAAAATTCAAAAAACGGGAGTCTCCGCGTCTGATTGGTCACCTTCTGGTGAAGGGTTAGGTGTTGAGTTCTGATTGGTTCTCCTTTCCCGGGCTTGACTCGAATTTCCTGGGCTGGCCAAGGGTTCTGATTGGTTCGCAGGTGGTGGGGTGAGGTCAGGGGATTTCCAAAGGCTCTTTTCCCGGAACCTTACAAAATGGAGTAGCTTTGATTCTTCAGTTCTCTGTGAGCTAGTGAAATGAGCCAACCATGCATTTTATTTCAGGATCCCATTAGGAACCTGAAACAAAACTGATTTAATGAATGAGAAATTTGTTTTTTGAGACTGGGAGAGTGAAAAGACCTAGTGATTTTAATTATTAAACTATATTTGTGATTCAGTCATTCAGATGGAAGCATACTTTTCCCTTAGTAGTTCTTAAGATAGTCACAGTTGCAGATTTTTATTTATCCTCAAAATAATAACAATTAATCAGTCATCAAAGAAACTTCATGGCTGCAACAAGCTTTATGTTGCTATTCTACTATTTTTATTGTTATCCACATTTTAATTTTCTTCCCAAAGGAAAAAAAAATTCCCTTAAGGCTGAATTAACTGATACCAATCAATAAGGTGGTTTTATAGTTTTAAGTTTTAGAAGGATATTTTCCTTACATATTCCAAAGCAAGGACACTTTTTTTTGTGTGCGGTTGAATTTCATTGATATGTGAAAGGAAAACGTGTTTGACTTTGGTTCTCAGAAACAGATTTCAGATACTGCTTTTCTTAGGACACCTCTTTCTTTGTTACAAGTTTCTGTCTGCATGCTGTGCTTGTTCTTTTCAGTTAGCACCAGCCACAGCTCAAAAACATTGTTTTTCCATTCCTGTTTTGTGCCCCAGAGGCTTACCCCAAGACATTGCATTTCTTCTGCTCCTGTGCCCGTGTTCACTAGTATGCTTCTGTGTTTAGCCGATAGGAGACACTGATAAGAGATGGAAAGGAGAGAAAGAGAGGTTGAAATAGTTCTTCTCCTCTTTCTGTCTCTCTGGGCCACCTTTATGCAGTGGCTGAATCTTTCTTGGAATCATTTTACTTTCTCTTGATCTCCACTCAATGGTTCCATCTCTCCCTGGATATCAAAAACATGATTTCCCAAATTTATCTTTTTAGTTTTAAGGATGATAAGAACACTTAGCTCTTTCTAGTCTGGTTGCCTCAACATCCCTTATTGGGTACCTTAAATTTTCCAACATGTGTGAAAGCTATTCTTTTCTTATATTCTCTTTAATTATTTGCCTGAGTTCCTATGTGCTATGACACCATGACAGATACTTATGTATCATTTAAGAATGTGTTTTTAAAAGAGGTAGAAAGCAGAAGTCCATCTTTGGAAGACTTAGAGAAATAACACTGTGGAAGGAGCCATGGTTATGTCCTTGAGTGTTTCTGAAGTTCTTCTAATCTCCTTTATGCTTTTTATTTGTTTTTAACTCAACCCATTTATTCATTTTTTAAGAGATCTACGGTAGCTCTGCCTTTCACCTTTATCATATTTTTTTCAATTTTTTTTTTGACTGTTTTGTTTTTATAGTTTGCTTCTCTTCATTCCCTAGGTTTCAGGCCAGATAATTGTCTCATGAAGATCTTTCTAGATACTTCTGTATAGAGAAACATCTACCCCTGTCATTTTTCTACCACATTAACCTGTTCTGTTTCTTTTTTTTTTTTTGTCAAATATATTTCCTTTCTCTTCTTTTTTTTAATACAAATTTATTTATTTTAATTGGAGGGTAATTACTTTACAATATTGCATTGGTTTTGCTATACATCAACATGAATCTGCCATAGGTGTACACATGTCCCCCATCCTGAACCCCCCTCCCACCTCCCTCCCCATGCCATCCCTTTAATTTTCTTCCTTTCCTTTTATGTTTCCTTATTATCTTATGCTTCCTTATATTTTGAATGATGTTTCATTATCTTTTGAAGATGCATAGTTCATGAGAGTAGAGTCTTTCCTTTATGCTCTTCATGTTCTTATTGAACATTAAATCCATAGCATCTGAAATGTAGATCCTGACACATAATCATTATTCAGTAAGAACAATAATGCTTTGGAAAACTAGGAAATGAAGTATTTGAGAAAGACAGCTATGCTTGTATTTTGGGAAGAAACTCCTTAAGTATTATCTGCTTTAAGAGCATCATAAAACTATTAATATCTTTGTTGGTGACAGAGGGACTCATTTAAATGGCAAAGAAAACGAGGATCTTCAGGTTGAATCACATCTATGAAGACAAGAAAATCTACAATTGATGTTAACATAATAGTAGCATCATCTGTACTCACAATTTGGTGAGAAATGGAGGCATGAATTGCATACTCTTAATTTTGGCATCTAGTTTAAATTAAAAAATAGATTTACTTTAAGGCCCATTAATGTTATTCATGGTTAATTTCTATCCATTCTTATTATGATATCCAAAAGTCATACAGACTTTGGATTGCATTATTTAAGTGAATTTTCCTTATTATAATTATGATAAAATACTTAAATTCCTTTTCTCAGAAGAAGTAACAAGTAGAATTAAAAAATGCCTCTTTATGCTGGGTACAGATCTTTAAAACAGAGATGAATTAGTCTCTCTGCTATCAAGTCCCTGAGCTCTGTTTAAAATGATCAAATGTACTTATGATCACAGAAAATCTCCAATGAGGTTTTGTAGTCCATCAGTGCACAAAATCAGCATTTTTTCAATTAGCATAAAAGACAGAGTGACTGCACAAATTTATCTAGTAAGAGGAAGATGACTGAATTTGTAAGAAAGCTGGTCTCTAGAGGGAGAAGCCAGCTTAGTGGATGAAATTAACTTCTTCTTTTTTTTTTTATTTTCATATCACTGCATAGTGAATTGAATAAGCTAGTTAAGATATTGAAACCAAATCATACTAAAGGTATTTGTTTACTGAATTTTAAAACTGAAATGTACTTGAATAGTACTTTATTTCTTTCTCTCACATTGAATATGCTATGGTATGGGCTGTGCCTCCATATTCTATATTTAGTTCATTTGCTCAGTTGTGTCCAACTCTTTGTGACCTCATGAACTGCAGCATGCCAGGCCTCCCTGTCCATCACCAGCTCCCGGAGCTTACCCAGACTAATGTCCATTGAGTTGGCGATGCCATCCAACCAGAGGATGAGATCATCCTCTGTCGCCCACTTTTCCTCCTGCCCCCGATCCCTCCCAGCATCAGGGTCTTTTCAAATGAGTCAGCTCTTTGCATCAGTTGGCCACAGTATTGGAGTTTCAGTTTCAACATCAGTCTTTCCAATGAACACCCAGGACTGATCTCTTTTAGGATGGACTGGTTGGATCTCCTTGCAGTCCAAAGGACTCTCAAGAGTCTTCTCCAACACCACAGTTAAAAAGCATCAATTCTTTGGCACTCAGCTTTCTTTATAGTCCAATTCTCACATCCATACATGACTACTGGAAAAACTATAGCCTTGAATAGATGGATCTTTGTTGACAAAGTAATGTCTCTGCTTTTTAATATGCTGTCTAGGTTGGTCACAACTTTCCTTCCAAGGAGTAAGCGTCTTTTAATTTCATGTCTGCAATCACCATCTGCAGTGATTTTGGAGCCCAAAAATATAAAGTTAAAAAGTAGAATTTAGTGGCAAAGTGCTAAGGGATTTGGAGGATTGTGTACTTGAGTTTGACATTGTCTATGTTCATTGCCAGGGCAACAGTTACACTGTTCATGCAATCCTGGTAGACTTACAAGAACAATTTAATAATTCCATCTTAAATGTAATATCCAGGAGAATTTATAAGTGGTGCTAAAACTGAGACCTCTGTAATATGTCCATAACTTATATTTATACAAAAGTTTAGAGGACCACCATATTCCTGAATAGCTATCTTTTAGAAAACAGCAACTGGAAGACAGTTTCTTTCTTTCTTTCTTTCTTTCTTTTTTTAAGTCAGTCTTTCTCTTTGTCCAAGTAATAAAATTCATAAGCAACTTTCCAGCCCTTAAAGTTTCACATTGAATGTCTACTTTTCTCCTATTTCCCTCCCACAGTACCCAGAAAAATTTCCCCTTCAGCTGTTTCTCACTATTTCCATATATATGTTCTTTGTATTTTAGTGCCACTGAAAAGTGAAAAATTGCTATTAGTTTTACCAATTTCTCTTTTTACTCTAGATTAGATCAGGGATACTCACATGTAAAGAGTATAGTGATCCAATACACAAAGTCTCATCAGTAAACCATAGGCAGAGTACTGGTAAGAAGACCATCCAAGAAGTTGGGCAGCAGACAATCATAAAGGTCTTTACAGAGGAGTTATCAATGAGAAGATGAGGGGGAAATTGGAAAACATGGCACAAAATATGGATCGTGAAGTCATTAAAATAGAATGGAAACTAACTTGAGTGGCTAAGAATTAGCACTTGAGAGATGCTTTAGGAGTGATAGTGAACAAGTCATAACATCTAGATGTGGAATTAATGACATACTTGGTAGAAGAGGCTGGAGTAGGAACTAGCAACCCATTCGTGTATTTCTTGCCTGGAAATTCCCATGAATAGAGGGGCTTGGCAGGCTACAGACAATGGGGTCGCAAAAAGTGGGACACCACTGAGTGACTAAATATTTGATAGAAGATGGGTTTCCCTGGTGGCTCAGACACTAAAGAATCTGCCTGATAGAAGAGGTAAATGATGAGATTAAGCTGGGGAGAACAAGGAGGGTGATATAATATTGATTCCTATCCATTCAAGTGAGTCTCCGAATTTCACCTGTTTTTCTAAGGGAGTCAATAAGGAAATGGAGACAAAATGAAGATGGGTATGCAATACATTTGTGAGACTTCACTTAGGAAAAACAACAACAACAAAAAACACCCTACCTACTTCAACAGAGAAAATTTAATACAAGAAATTCATTAAACAGATATTGGATAACTTGAAAAAAATAGGACAAAATGAAATAAGATAGCAATTAATGAGAAAATGGGTTTTGCCTTCAGAGACAGTGGAACACATTGGGGTTTTCAGAAACTACAGGCCAAGAGTGGGTCCCATATAATCTGAAAATCAGATACGTGAAAAGGGGTTGCCAGCTACTAGTGGGTAACCCAGGAGGAGACTTACAGACAAGCAGTCTGACCTCAGAGCAACTAATATTTCAGTTCGGTTCAGTCACTCTGTCGTGTCTGACTCTTTGCACCCTGTCCATCACCAACTCCCGGAGTTCACTCAAACTTACGTCCATCAAGTCGGTGATGCCATCCATCCATCTCATATTCTGTTGTTCCCTTCTCCTCCTGTCCCCAATCCCTCCCAGCATCAGAGTTTTTTCCAAGTCAACTCTTCACATGAGGTGGCCAAAGTACTGGAGTTTCAGCTTTAGCATCATTCCTTTCAAAGAAATCCCAGGGCTGATCTCCTTCAGAATGGATAGGTTGGATCTCCTTGCAGTCCAAGGAACTCTCAAGAGTCTTCTCCAACACCACAGTTCAAAAGCATCAATTCTTCGGTGCTCAGCCTTCTTCACAGTTCAGCTCTTACATCCATACATGACCACTGGAAAAACCATAGCCTTGACTAGACGGACCTTTGTTGGCAAAGGAATATCTCTGCTTTTGAATATGCTATCTAGGTTGGTCACAACTTTCCTTCCAAGGAGTAAGCGTCTTTTAATTTCATGGCTGCAATCACGATCTACTGTGATTTTGGAGCCCAAAAATAAAGTCAGCCACTGTTTCCACTGTTTCCCCATCTATTTGCTATGAAGTGATGGGACCAGATGTCATGATCTTCGTTTTCTGAATGTTGAGCTTTAAGCCAACGTTTTTACTCTCCTCTCTCACTAATATTTAGGAGCTGAAATAAGGGTCCCACAGACCCACATCTGAGGAGGATATGGCACACATGTTGATGCGATACCACATTTATTCAGAGAAGAGATCTTGAAGAGCTAGTTGTCAACCTGGTCCTGGTAACCCCCTGGGGGGTGGGGTAGGGAAGGGGTAGGTGATGAAGATGGTTTGCAAAGAGCAAGATTATACTATAAGTGGGAAACCATTGCTGCAGCCAAGGTGAAGCAACATGCATGAGATGACTTTGATAGGAACAACAGGCAAACTGAAATCAGCAAGTCCCCTCTCTCCATCATGCCCCCTCAGTTGCCCTCCAGTGCTTGTGCTGAAAAAGCATAAGAGGAATCCACATGATGAAGAACTATAGATTGTAGAATGCCCACTCCAGCATCAAAAAAAAAAAGTATAAAAGTATGGATTTAGAGCTGAGTCAATGGATTTATAATAGGCCTGAATATGACACATAATTTCAAACTCTAATTAGGACTGCTTACCCTGAGAAATTTCCTAGCTTTATGACTCAGTGTGTGAAAGAGATAGAGCAACATTTTACTTTAAAACTGTAGAGAGAGCAAGCTAAGTAGTGATAATTAAGCGCTAAATAACCTAATAAAATAATGGACTTTGCTGTGAGCTACTTTATAAACCACCTTTTAAATCTGCTTTCCCTAAAAGGAATGCTGGCAAAGGCAAACACTAAAACCTAAGAAGTGACATTGATGTACTAGGGATGGTCATGCACTGGTGACTACACCTCCATCCACAGGCAGACTGTTCCCCTTCCTTGAATTTGGGCTGGCTTTAGTAATTTGACCAATCACATGCAGCAGCAGTGACTTTCTGGGACACTGGAAACAAGGACAGGAGACTCTTTCCAGTTTCGACCCAGGCCTTACTGTCTCAGGGATCTCTGAGTTATCAGATAAGAAGTCTGATTACAGCACTGGAGAGGTTTCTTGTAGGTGCTCTGCCAAAGCCCCAAACATGTAAAACCAAAAATGTGGCTCCTCCAGCAGAGGCCTCTCTGTGATGTCTGTTGGCAGCATGTGGAATGCCTGAATTCATGACCCAGAAACTGATGAGACAGAATAAAATAATCGTTTTCAGTAAATTTGGGGATAGTTTATTATGCATCATTAGATGGTGTGACCGACATACATAAGATGAGAAACCTGCAGAATTTCTGTGAGAGTCAGTAAATCCACCTGCCAATGGAGAGACCCGGGTTTTATCCCTGGGTCCAGAAGATCCCCTGGAGAAGGGAAATGGCTACCCACTCCAGTGTTCTTGCCCGGAGAATTCCATGGACAGAGGAACTTGTCCTCTACAGTTCATGGAGTCACAAGGAGTCAGACACAACTGAGTGACTAACAATTTCACATTTTCACTTTCATGCAGCATAGTTTCCAGGTTCCCAGTTTACTCCAAAAGGCTTTTTTTCCCCTTTATTATTCTTGAAAGGAGAACAAACAATAAAATGGGAAGAAATGATAGAAATAGAATGCATTAGAATTCTATTTCTACTGCAATTAAGTAAAATGCAGTAAATAAAACAAATACAAAGAAAAAATAACAGAAAAGAATATATTTTTTCTGTATTCTCAAGGGAGAATGGACTCAGAATAAAGAGAAAAATGTGAGGTATTAAAATGAAAAAATATTAGGAAAATAATATAAAAACTGAAATAAATTGTCTAATTTTTTAAGACAGAATTAAAGGCTTCTGATTTATTATAGAGTAAAAACATTTGTGGAAGGCCAATATTTCTAAAATGACTGACTTCAAAATTGAGATAATGATTTTAAAAGAAAAAAATCTATACTGGCATCAGAAATCTGGAGCAAGGAAGGATGAGAGAGGCAAATATCACAAGGACGGGATGACTTAGGAGAAGGAAGTAATGATCGGCAGCTTTTTACCTAGAAATAATTGGTGATACAGAAATTGCAGTGTGAGAGATTTAATATAGGCCTAAAAGCTCTGAGTAAGTAGAGAAGGGATTTTTTTTTTTTTCCAGTCTTATATTCAAGGAAGATGGATTAAAATACAAGATCTCCCCAGAGAGGTTCCCTGATGAAACTTTAGGCTCTTAGGTGAAAGCCCTATAATATACCTAAAAGAAAGGAACAAAAAAGAGTCTTAAACTAAATGCAACCTGATTTCAACTCCTAATAGTCCCTGATTGGATTAAGATGATCAGTCTCCCACTTTCTCTGGCTAGCAGTGAAAAAAGAGTGAAACCTCTCTAGAAACAGATAATGCCATAATATTCAAAGTCATTAAACATATATCTCAGTTCAGCTAATGAATCATTTTGATGAGATTCATGTTTTATTCTTATTTTGGCTTCAAAATGCTGTCTGTGGAGGGAAACATGAAAAAGTGGTCACCCGTGGTCCTTGTCTCACGATGATCATGTTTTCTTGTAATTCTTTCCCCTCCTGGACCTGCAGCTTTCTTCAACCAAGAGAATAAACCAAAGGTTCGGGGATGTTTCTCCCTTGATTATATGTTCTGTTATTTAGCATTATTTAATGCTCTGTCTTCCTTGCAGATTCTCTCTAATGACTAGTCTTACTGTTTGGAAGAAGTAAGCGTTTATGTGGCAAGGACCGGTGATGGAATATTACTCAACCATAAAAGAACAAGATTTTGTCATTTTGCAATAACGTGAGTAGACTTGGAGCATATTAAACTTAATGAAATAAGTTAGATAAAAATGATGCTGTACATTTTCACTTGTGTATGGAATCTAAAAAATTATACGAGTGAATCAATATGATAAAATCAAAACAGACCCACAGATACAGAGAACAAACTAGTGGTTACTAGTGAGGAGAGGGGAAGGTGGGGAGGCAAGATAGGAGAAGGGATCAAGAGATAGGAGTAATCTAGGAAATTCTGTAGTAGTCTGGTTGTTAGGACTTTCACTGCTGAGGGCCCAGGTTCAATCCCCAGTTAGGGAACTAAGATCCCATAAGTTGTGTGTAATAGCCAAAAGAAAAAAAAAAAATATAATGTACAATGGAGTATAAAAAATATTGAATCACTATGTTATACACCTAAACTTATATAACTTTATACATCAAGTATACTTCAACAGGAAAATTAAAATTAAATTGAAATATGTAAATCAGTCAATGGATAACTTCTCCAAAAAAGAAGAAGTGAGAGCCTAGAATGACAATCCTTTCAACAGCACAGAAACTTGGAGGAGTACCCCAAGCTATAGAAGGAAGCTGAACCAACACCTTGATTAAAGCCTTGTCAGACTCTAAGAAGTAGGAAGTTAACTGCTCAAAGTAAACAAACAGTATCAAAAGAGAAAAGCTTCAACTCCCTAGATATTAAGCAGTACTTTCAAGGAAGTTTTATTCTAAACTACAGACCTGAAAAATGTAGCTTCAAAATTATAATAAAAGTATAATAAAATTATAATATAATAAAATGCATATTATGCTTCCCTTGTGGCTCAGCTGGTAAAGAATCTGCCTGCAATGGGGGAGACCTGGGTTCAATCCCTGGATTGGGAAGATCCCCTGGAGAAGGGAATATATGGCTACCCATTCCAATATCCTGGGCTGGAGAATTCAATAGACTGTATATACTATGGAGTCACAAAGAGTGGACATGATGGAGTGACTTTCACTTCACTTCACTTCACAGAATATCATGAACTCACTCATTTGATTCCCATCCCATTAAATTTACAATTTCCTTAAACTTTCAGCCAAGAAAAGAAAATATTCATGATTGGCTTGGGACTTATTGATTAATATATTATCTAAAAATATAAGTATACCAAGGAGAATATCTGTTTAACAAGTTTTCATATGTAATTCTTCAAATATAAATAATCACTATATATTTACAGAAATCATTATATTTCCGTTAGTGACATCCTTTAAAAATGACTATGTCTATTTGTCAGGCTTATTTTATTTCTGATGGTTGCTAATTTCCTCAAATGTTGCTTTTATTACAGCATGCAAAAATATGTAGTTTCTAGCAGAAGTGATTTTACTAGGATTTTAAATCTGTTCTGAAGTGACAAGATTATTTAAATTAATGAAGAAACTAGATAAATTAAAAGCTTTGTTTGGTAGATTATGCCATCAACTGATTTCAATATCAAAACTAAACATAGAATAATGGATAATCTAAGATTATAGATGTTGGTGTCTTATTTCTAATGTCAATCCTGAAATATATTTTCCAACATGAAATATTTCAAGATTTTCAACCAACATGTTTTGATGATTACCCCTTAGATAACTATGCTAACACTTTGCCACAGTAAGGTTATCACCATCCATGTTGGTCAAATTCAGAAAGAAAATGAGAAAAAGTTGGAAAAATTATTAGAAAGATATTAATAAATATCTTCTTGCTTTTCTCATTGATCATCACCTGAGATATGTTGAGGAACATGTTATGAGCTGCCAGTGACTGGAATTTTAAGAGTGCTTTAGAGTCAGTAATTATGGATCATGGAAAAAGCAAGAGAGTTCCAGAAAAACATCTATTTCTGCTTTATTCACTATGCCAAAGCCTTTGACTGTGTGGATCACAAAAAACTGTGGAAAATTCTGAAAGGGATGGGAATACCAGACCACCTGACCTGCCTCTTGAGAAATCTGTAAGCAGGTCAGGAAGCAACAGTTAGAACTGGACATGGAACAACAGACTGGTTCCAAATAGGACAAGGAATATGTCAAGGCTGTATTGTTACCTTGCTTATTTAGCTTCTATGCAGAGTACATCATGAGAAATGCTGGACTGGAAGAAGCACAAGCTGGAATCAAGATTGCCAGTAGAAATATCAATGACCTCCGATATGCAGATGACACCACCCTTATGGCAGAAAGTGAAGAGGAACTCAAAAGCCTCTTGATGAAAGTGAAAGAGGAGGGTGAAAAAGTTGGCTTAAAGCCCAACATTCAGAAAACGAAGATCATGGCATCTGGTCCCATCAGTTCATGGGAAATAGATGGGGAAACAGTGGAAACAGTGTCAGACTTTATTTTTTGGGGCTCCAAAATCACTGCAGATGGTGACTGCAGCCATGAAATTAAAAGACGCTTACTCCTTGGAAGAAAAGTTATGACCAACCTAGATAGCATATTGAAAAGCAGAGACATTACTTTGCCAACCAAGGTCCATCTAGTCAAGGCTATCTATGGTTTTTCCAGTGGTCATGTATGAATGTGAGTGTTGGACTGTGAAGAAGGCTGAGCGCCGAAGAATTGATGCTTTTGAACTGTGGTGTTGGAGAAAACTCTTGAGAGTCCCTTGGACAGCAAGGAGATCCAACCAGTCCATTCTGAAGATCAACCCTGGGATTTCTTTGGAAGGAATGATGCTAAAGCTGAAACTCCAGTACTTTGCCCATCTCATGCGAAGAGCTGACTGATTGGAAAAGACTCTGATGCTGGGAGGGATTGGGGGCAGGAGGAGAAGGGGACGACAGATGATGAGATGGCTGGATGGTATCACTGACTCGATGGACGTCAGTTTTTGTGATCTCTGGGAGTTGGCGGTGGACAGGGAGGCCTGGCGTGCTGCAATTTATGGGGTCGCAAAGAGTCAGACATGACTGAGTGAGTGAACTCAACTGAAGTGAATTATCATCTCAGCAACAGTTTCCAATTTTTATAATTTATGCATTTATTTCTAAATTCAGAAACAGCACATTTTGAAGGAAAAAATATTTTTGTGGAGTCAATATGTAAATGTCAAAGTTAGCCAAATTAATAAACTTCTGTATATTAATGTGAAAGTGTTAGTTGTTCAGTCGTGTCTAACTTTTTATGACCCCATGGACTGTAGCCTGCCAGGCTCCTCTGTTTTTGGAATTGTCCAAGAAAGAATACTGGAGTGGTTGCCCATCCCTTCTCCAGGGGATCTTTCTGACCCAGAGACTGAACCCTAGTCTCCTAAATTGCAGGCAGATTCTTTACCATCTGAGCCACCAGTATATGAACTAAATCTAATTTTTCTTAATTACTTTTTGTGTGATTAGATGATATAGTTAATTATATTATGAAAATGATAAAGGAAAAGAAATGGGTTTCAGAAAAAACAGACAAGAGAGAGCATTCCATGGAAATATTTGACAATATCCCTTGAGAGATTAGCAGATTTGTCTAGAAGACCTACCTGCTGAGCTGGGATAACAGTGACACATTGTGAGGCAAAAATTAAAAGTGAGGAAAACGGTTAGTTACCGGAGTGGTCATAACAAATGGGAATTTTAAGCAGGACAGTTGAGACCAAGGTCTGGGTCATGGTCATGAGTTAAAAATTTAGTTTGTCAACTGCCAAAATAGTTGAAGTAATTACCTACTAGCATCAAGGCAAACTTGGAAACTTTTGGATGTCTTTCTTTTTTTTTTTTTAACCTCAATAATATACATTTTTCTGGTATTCCATTAAAGAAGTTTGTAGGAACTCAATCTGACTATTGTAGAGATATTTATTTAACTTAGTAAGAAAGTTATTATTGAAGGTGAGTGAAGAAGCCCGAAGTACAATTCTCTGGGATCCCTCTCTCAAACTATGACACAGAACAAAAAAAACAGCTCAAAGAGAATGTAGTATCTCATGCACTTCACACACTTCTTAACAGGGTAGTGAAATATAGGATTGGCCAAAAAGTTTGTCCAATTTTTCTGTACCATCTATGGACAAACCTGAACAAACCTCTGACCAACCCAATACTTACAGTATACATTTTACAACACTTAAAAAATCCATTACTACCTGGATGACATTGTTCAATATAGGTTAGATTGCTTCTAAGCCATTGCAGATATATGATCATTTTTGTTCTGAATGGCTGTTTAAATTAATTGGCAAGATATAAGAAACAAGTTTTCAAGATCAAATTTTTTACATAATAAGTCTTTGCAGTATAATTAAAGATATTCTGTAAAGCACAAAACCAAAACAGATAAAACAGAAAGTTATACTCCTGAAAATGCTATTTATAGATATTAGACGATCTGATAGTTTGTGACATGTAGGCAGAGTTCATAAGATACATGAAATTCAGAGAGTAAATCAGAAACATAACTCATTAAAGATAGAATAAATGGAATATGTGTTTAACAAGATAGAGTGAACAAGAATGTTGCTTACAGATGGAAAGGATTGAAAAAGATGTCATTGTAAGGGACATATTTTATTAATTCCAGATTAGTATTAATAGCTATATCATCCTTAAATTTCACTTCCTTCTACTGGTAACAACTGGTTACAATCTCATTCTGGTCCCATTCATGTTATTCCCTCAGACATAAACCACCGTCACCACCAGAAACAGATTTTTTGAAAAAGGGACTACATCAGGTTGTCTCGGGAGATACAACTGTCTCTCAAGGAGTAGTTGGCCTTGAGTCACTCTGATGGAGCAAGTATAGGTTTGCTGTCTGTGTCTCATCTTGTATGCATATGATCAAAAGGGAAATCTGATATGCAAAGAGAGAGAAAGAGGGAGAATATAAGAAGATTGGTTAATACAGAATTAAGGTAGAGTGTTCTTTCTACCCCATGTTCACCATGTCTTAAGTGTTAGCCAATCACTTATCTTTCCCTTTGTTTCTTGCCTTATTTTATATAATGTAATAGGCCATATGATCTCTGTATCTTAATTTAATCTTGACCCCCAGCTCTGGGATAATGTGCTTGGCAATGTCCTTGGAGGTTACCACAACATCAAGGTAACTTTCCAAGTGACATTTCAGTTGTCCACCAGAGTAAAAGGAACTCTAATTAATAGGAATACCATTTTCATCTTCTAGACTTTTGAAACAGCCTCCTTCAAATACTCAATATCTACTTACCAAAGAAAATTAAAAATAAAATTGCCATTTGGGTAGGGAACCTTATAGGTATACTTATATATTTATGGACAATTGGGCAGTTTTTCTTAAAATGTCACAGGAAATAAGAATTGTCACTTGTATAAATATTTTGGAAGAAATATTTATTAGAAACCATTATTAGTATATTCTGCATGGTCATGGTAGGTAGCTCTCTCTATTTTTTTTATTGGAATAATACTGCCTTTCTGAATATTGAACATAATTCATGCCAGTCACCATGGCATATTATAATTAGACACAGTTTTTTAAAAAATAATTGACATAAAGCATGTTTCTATTTTGACAATATTTTA
Organism: Capricornis sumatraensis; assembly: GCF_032405125.1. Classification (NCBI taxonomy): domain Eukaryota; kingdom Metazoa; phylum Chordata; class Mammalia; order Artiodactyla; family Bovidae; genus Capricornis; species Capricornis sumatraensis. The sequence goes on along the minus strand of NC_091081.1, from coordinate 34,779,570 downwards.
TTAAAAGTAGACATTTGATGAGAAAAAGATAGTTTTATATTTCCCATGAATCCAGCTTATCTTTCAATGTAATCAAGATTTAAGAAAAGAAAACTGAAATACTGTGTAATATTTTGGTATGAATATAGATTTATATAATTTATGCTGACTTTTCTTAGGCAATAATCAAATCAATAATAACCTTCAAAACCGGATATAAAAATAACCCCTGACTTCATCATAAAATTATGATTAAGTAGTTGAGCTCATGAGCTACAAAAAGAAACATGTTATCTATCACATAATGTTTGGAGAAATCTCGGTTGATTTTTAAACTGCAATTTTAAAAAGGTATGTTACTTCAGAGCCAACCAAGAACTTCAGAATGGCATGTGAAAAAATCTAAAAATATTTATTTCCATTAAAATAAAATGGAATAATAATTGGTCATATCATATATGAACTCTGCTTAATGATTTGTTATTGGTGAAAGCTATTTCTTTAAAATAGTAAAACTCAAACAAAATGTTCATGTATGTGTGTGTGTGTGTGTATTCATATGTGCACATATACTATGAGCTACTCTGTTTAATGTAGAGGACAGATGACTCACCCAGATGCCCCCTTTATTTCTGTTATTCTTCCAAATACTTCCTACATTACTTCTGCTCAGTGTGTCAAAGAGACACTTGATACTGTCCATGATGTGTCTTTGAAAATTATAAAATTCTGAACAAAATTCTTCAGTGTATTAAGGGCTGCTGTTGGTAAGATATGTAGAGCCCATGGACAGTGTATTTTCAAAATTGGGCTGAGCTGCTTTCTCTTGAAAGTTACACTTAGATGAGGGATTTTCAAAATATCCAGAGCAATCTGTGTTCAACTGTAATTTTCTGTCACCTCACAGTATGAAGAGATAAATGTGAGCAGATACAGAGCTGAGTATCAGAGCACTGATGCTCTTAGGAGAAAGACAGGCTGAGGAAGGAGGGAACAGCTTGATTTCCTGATGGATGGATAGCGTGCTTGAGGATGAATCGTTGGTTCCTTCTACTTCTCTTGCTCATGAAGGTCAGGTCTGAAGCACCACAGATGAGACTAGATATTTTCATCTGTCTACGGCTATGAAGAGTAGGGATAGCACACTTATGAGGAGGAGATACGTTACAGTTCCATGCACGGTAGGAACTTTGTACCTAAATAAGCCTTAGTCCAAAATGACAGCTTTAAATAACACATTGCTTTACTTCATAGAACAGTTGTTTGTCAGAGTAAAACACCCTCTTGAAGGTGCTGGGCCATAATGGGTCACAGTATCTGCTACCCCAAAGTTACCTCTCATTCTTAATCCTAGGTGATCAGATCACATCCAGAGAGGAAGGAGTTAAAGCCTTAAAAAAAAAAAAAAAAAAGAAGAAAAAATGAATAAAAACACTAACAAAAAATGATGTGGTCCTGTTCTTTATCTGGAATAATAAGCATACTTATTCTAATTTAGCATTACTCAATAAATAAGATAAAATACTTGGAATAGTTTGCAATCAACTAGCCATTCCCCTCACCACACTCCCAAGTAAAAAGAAAAACCCCAAAAGAAGAATCTGATAGAAAGCGCTATACCAGACTAAGGAAGAATATAATCAGAGAAAAAGTCACCCTTCTTCTAAAATACTTTGGATTATTGTCCTTATATGTGTATTAAAGGAGGAACAAAGAAAGCAATTCTACCTAGAAAAGAAAGATTTACTTCACATATATAAGCTATGAATTATTATTATCTCACTTTACAGAAGAAAATACAAATATAGAAATTCAATTTTTAACTTTTAATGGATTTCCATTTTATTAAACATATAGGTAATTCATTGGTTATTTTTAAGTTATTATGTATATTCCCACAAAGTTGATCAGGAGACCCATAATTTGTTAGTTTATATATAGCATCATATAAAAACATAAGTATAATCGTATGAGATTAGTTAATATATAATCATTGATAAAAATGACAGCAATGAAAATTCAAATGTATTATAGCAGGAGTGGATTCTCATTTGCAGTTGAACTTTTATTTAAAAATAGAAAAAAAAATCATGACAAATTATTTTGTTAGAATTTTATAACCATAGTAATACTCATAGAAAGGAGACTCATGCAAAAGTGTCTCTCTGTTATGGCAGCAAGAAAACAAAATTAAATGACCAATAAATTATGACAAATAAAAATTTGATCTGTGGTCAATATTTTTAATAATGTTATTTAATTTAAACAAAAATATAAAGTTACAGTTTAACAAAATCAAAATATATATAACAGACCCATAAGATATGCATCAGAATTTGATTTTTTTTCAATAGAATCTTTACACCATACATTGTATATTTTTTAGGTAATCATAAAGCATTGCATTCCCTTTGACAAAAAGCATTTTTGGTCATAGTTTTTGGAAAGAAAGCCTTCTTTTATATTTTTATATGTATTTCACTCGTGTAAAACAACCTTAAACCATAATACAGAACCTGAAAAAGAGTTTGTTTCAAATGAGGTTTGGGTGGATTCTGCCACATTATTGTTCAAGGTATCAGCATAAAGTACTAGGATTCCTAAAAATACAGTTTTATCCTTAATTATTTTTAAAAAAAGATAATAAAGCGAAGGCAAGTAAAATGTTAAATTTCTTTTTTTTTTTTCTCCTTAGACAAAAGAAGAAAGAGAGGTAGATAGTTTCTGACATTTTTTGAGCCCTAATATATCTTAGCCCCTTTAATGAGCTGTTAAAATGCTGTCTAATTTTTCACAGTATGTTCAGGTTATGCATTTTATAGAGAAAACAGAATCAGAATGCTCAGATAACTTGTCAAGTTCTCAAACTTCATATTTGATGGAAGTGAAGCAGTGAATGCAATCCAGGTTGGTGTGATTTGCTAACCCATGCTCAGGATGGTTGATTTTTTGAGAAAATATGTAGGAGATTGAATAAAATATAAATCAAGAAATTCTCAGTTGCTCATAGAAATAGAGAAAGAACAAGTCAAAATAATTGAACTTCATATGTATTCCCTAAATTTAACTTTCTACTAATAACTTCTGTTCTTTCTTTTATTTAAGGCACAGAAGGTATTTGGTTTAATCTTTCTCCCCAGCCCCTTACCCACAGAGATGGAGGTGTTAATGAGCAGTGAAATGGCCCAAAGACAGACATCAGGAAGTAGGAGGGAAAGAAACAGGGGGCCTGGATAATCCAACCACAAAATCAGCCCTTTAAATATTCAAAATACAATAGTTTTTTACACTATCTGTATCTTGTAGCCCGAGCTTAAAGAAAAAAAAAAAAAATCGAAGTATGATTTATAATTTTAAGCTTCATCAACTAGGAAATCAAGTTAGACTTTCATTAATCACTCAAGCAAGAATTAAGATTTAGCCACAGTTCCCTCCAGACTATTAGAGTCAAAAGCACTCACTGTAAGATCAAGGATATCTTCAGTCCTTCCTTGACTTCCTCCCTTCTTCCTTCCCTCTCTCTTTCCCTCCTCCCTTTCCTTCCTTCCTTCCATCTTTCTCCCTCCCACCTCTCTTTCATGTCTCCCTCCTCCTTTCTCAGAGTTCACATGTGATGGAAGTGCCTTGCAAACAGAATCCGCCATCCTCCTTCTACCCCTGCACCACACCCCACCCCACCCCACTGCATTCCAAACTTTTGTCGTTTCTTTTTCTCTTTAAGGGCTTCCCCAGCAGCTCATCAGACAGTAAAGAATCTACCTGCAATGCAGGAGACGGGGGTTGGGGAGGTCCCCTGGAGGAGGGCATGACAATCCATTCAAAAAATAAAATTCTGGCTCTTAGTTGAGAACATCTTCATCCATTTTTATTGATAGTTGTCTTGAATCATCTGGATACAGCATGCTTGGGGCTGGTGCATGGGGATGACCCACAAAGATGTTATGGGAAGGGAGCTGGGAGGGGGGTTCATGTTTGGGAACACATGTAAGAATTAAAGATTTTAAAATTAAAAAAAAAAAAGTAAAATAAATAAATAAATAAATAAATAAAATAAAGCAAAAAAAAATGAATATCATAATCTAAAATGTTCTTCTTTCCTTGTTATTAGGAAATTGACATTTCTACCATGAAAATTATTACCATTTTTCTTACAATATGCCTGCAACCTTGTTTAGCTAAATAGTAACAAGTAATTTGGGATAAAATTAGTCTAAATCTTTGCTGTAATTTATTGATAAGTGTATTATACACTCATGCACACTTACAGTTTTTTTGTTATCCCTACTCCTTTTTGGAAAGAGGAATTCAGAACTAAAGCTTTTCCACTCTGTTTATTTTAAAAAGCTGTTCTTGGTTGCTGGTTTCAGTTACTGTAGTCAGTGCCTTGGGCCATCTGTAATTGCCTTTCTCTCACAGTATGCCCTAATCTATCCTTTTGCTAGATTTATTCTTTTTTCTGGATTTTGAATCAAACTATTAAATAACAATATGCTATATTATGAATATTATTTAATTGGAAAGATACATATATATTTGTCAAAGCAAAGGACATTTCATTTTGCATTAAAGAATACTTCCTTGGGCCAGTTTACTAGGTGATTTAAATGATCAATTTCACTCTATTAACATTAGTTTTCTTATATTTTTGCTCTGTGGAGGGCACCATCAAAATTGTAGTAACAAATCTATTATATCATGATAACAAATGATAGGAGGCATTGCAGTTGATCATCATATGAGAGGGTCTTTCGTGTGAGAAATTACACTGATACAGCGGTAGCCTTCACATTCACTCTCAACCAGGTTCTTCCAGAGGTTACAAATCAGTAAAGCCTATTAAGAGCGACTTAAGATGCATGAATAACATGGTTCACGAATGAACTTAAAAGTTGTGGCAAAAATCTAGCAGGAGGAGAAAGGATAAGGTTGCACATCGAGAACAGGGTACAGATGTGGTGGGAGGGGCTCCTGTCCCACCAACCATCTTCACATGTCCTGTCACTGTCTCACACATAAGCAGTGTCCTCTGATGATGAAATAAGCGGGGGGGAAGGATGGTTAGCAGATAGAAGGTGCCTGGAGCCAATACACACTTTCTATGTGAGTAGGATGCAGGAGAGAGAAAAAAGCAAAAGCATTTGTTGAACTGTTATGGATTTCTGTAGTGTTAAGGGCACTTGGGACCAGAATCAATATGACCAGAATGGAGCCAGATAAATGGAGGACGTAAATATTGAGTGTCTTATGTGACGCATGTGTTTTTCTGTGCATTATCATCCTGTTCTCCATGTGTCCCTTTAATGGTATCATGAATGGTTCTTACTTCTTAGTCCTTTATCCCTTTCAGACAATGTTCAGTGCATATGTATTCTATTTACATTATTTATGTACATAGATACTCTGTTTACAATATTTATATATAACACATCTCTCAAACATCTTGCTTCTATACTTAGTTTTATCTGTTATCCTAGTGTATTTACTTTTCTTTTTTTATAGCAGAATAGAATGTTCTCAAATAAAACTTTAGATGCATATCAGAACATAAATTTTGAAGAAGAGTATGAAGCTGGATGAATACTAACATATTTTTGCAGGAGTATCAGGAACATTTGATGAGGGGGGAAATCTTACCATAAACACATGAAGAATTAAAGCAAAAATATTTTAAATATATATATGCAAGTATGCCAGTTTATTAACATAAGACCCAATGTTATTTAAGGCACGTTATCTCAGATAAGGTAATATTGGGTTTCAATAGTGCAAAAGCATTCAGAAATATGTTTTTCTTTAAGCTCATCCTCTATGTAAATATTTCTAAAATACTTTAAAAAGCAAAGAGTCATGTCTGTCCTCTGTTTGCAGTCCTCATGTCTGTCAGACGGGTTTACCATATAAAGTTGACCACTGGTGGATCTGCCATGTTGTCCAAGCACCCTTCATACCTTTACTTCCAGGCATTTCTCTGCCCTCTCTGTTTTCTGTGTCTAGACAGGTTTGGCCTCAGGTACTGTCCACTGGGCACTCATTCCTGATAGCAATATTGCCATCATATTGAGGAAGAGAAGAATCCTCTACTGTCTTGTTTATTAGCAGCATCATGGTGATCACAAGGCAGAGCATGATATGTGTGTGTGTGTGTGTGTGTGTGTGTTTCATATATTTTGTTACTTTTGTTATAATTTTGTTGTTTTACCATTACATCATGACTGTAGAACAGTATTTTCAACCCAACCTTACTCTGATGTTTGTGTTCATATGAATAGTGCATACATAAAATGTTCTCAACTGGAATATCTAATAATTAGATGAGTTTATATAAGATGTAAAGAAATGTTGGCAGACATTGAACAGAGTGCAGATTTTAAATAAGTATATCCATGTTCTCTGTTCAATTTTTGATAGACTATCAATACAGAGGTTAGTGGGACTGGGCTTAGGGTGTGGTATTTTTCTTTATAACAGGAAGAAAATGTTATGAGATTAAAACCATTGTGAATAAACCAGAAAATCTCCTGATATTATGTGTACATATAATATTTTGAACCCCTAAAATTTGGAAGTTAGTTCTATAATCTATTCTTTATCAGTTGACCCTCTTTCACTTTTAATGTATTATCGTTTTATTTCACTTCCTTTTAATGGGTTCACAAGATTGGAGATTCCTTCGATTTATGTATTCAGGAAGTATTCAATTATGCACCTACTATGTGTCAGTGACCATTTTGACCTGGATATAGAAAAAAGAAACAAACATAAAGTATCTTATATTCTAGTAGAAAATGCTAATTGATCAATAGATAGGTGGAGGAGAGGAAGAGAGACAGGTGTCTCTTTAGAGGTCACATCTGAGCAGATCTTGTGGTGAAGCAAAAGAATAAACTTTAGGATGGAGAGACATTCTCCTTTGTAAAGATACTGAGGTGAGTTGTATGTAGCTAATCAAGAAGCTTAGATAGAGGAAGCAAGTGTGGCTGGAAGGCAGTGGAAAAAATGAGAGTAGTCAGAGAGTAACCCCAGGGTGACATGGCAAAGCTTGCCAGGGCACCTACAGACCATGGCAAGATCTGTGACATTCTGAGTATAAAGATAATCAAATGGAAGCCATGAGGAGGGCAGTGGATAATTGGAATTATAGTTCTGAAGACTTAGTCTAGCTGTTGTATGGAGAATACCCTCTAACGGAGCAAGGATAGACCACAGATAAAGCAATCATAGAAGATGAGGGATGGCTATTCATTGGAAGTAAGATATGTATATAAGGGTAGAGGTGATGAGAATGAGTCAGAGTTTGGTGCACTTTGAAAGTGGAGTCAGTAAACCTTTCTAGTTTTTTAATGTAATGTAAATACAAAGAGATAAAAGCTAAGGTTTACTGAACTAGAACCATTAAAATCATTAATAGATTTGAGTAGTAGGTGTGGAGAAGAGTTAGCATTTCAACATGTTACTTTTGAGATGCATAGTAGAATCACAAGTTGAAATGTCAAGTAACATTTGGGTTAAATTTTAGAATGCAAGGGCATGTCAAGATAGTAATTTGTAGTAACCAGCATATAAAGTTGATACTTAAAGCCTTGTAACTGGATGGCATTACTTGCAGCACATATCTATATAAAAGGCAGAAGTCAAAGTCTCAAAGTAGAAAAGAAGAATCAGCAATGGATATTGAGAAATACTATTTAGTGAGATGAAAAATAAATCAGGTTAGTGGGGCTTCCACAAAATCAGATAGTGTTTTAAAGATGTAGGAGGTAAGCAACTGTGTTCAATGTAACAGAGACACTGACTAAGGTTATGTGTTAGAATGAATCACGTATTTCGGTTTGTAGAATGCGTTAGTGACTTTGACAAGAGCAGAGCTAATGATGGTGAAATTGGGTCAAGAGAGTATGGGATAAAAGGAAAAAGATAAGTAAATTGATATTGAAGGGTCCACCCCTCAAATAACATTTTCTTTTCTACTTGGATTCTGAACCAGTTGAGATATAAAACAAAGTACATAGCAGGTACAGAACCAAAACAAAATCTTCATTCATTCTAAAATCTAAAGTGAGCCATGTAGGGACTTTCCTGGAGGTCCAATGGTTGGGATTTCACCTTCCAGTGCAGGGAGTGTGGGTTTAATTCCTGATTGGGGCTCTAGGATCCCATGTGCCTCATAGCCAAGGGACCAAAAACACTGAACAGAAACAGTGTTGTGGCAGATATGATAGAGACTTAAAAAATGATCCACATTAAAAAAAAATCTTAAAAAATTACAGTGAACCAGTAGCTTTATATCTGTTGACCAGATGAATTTTCCTGGCTGAATGTCAGAATCATGGACAGACTCAGTCCTAGATTGTCTTAGAAGGCCTTATCCAGAAGCACCAGTAAAATGAATCTTAAAGGCCATTCATATCCAAGAAAAAGAAAAGGGTAGTAATGCTGACTGTATTTAATAAATAAAATCAATGGGAACAGCCTCCCACTCAGATAGAGTTAAAAGGCAGAAAGAATCCAGAAATTATAGTAGCAAAGATTCTTTAACAGGAAGGAAACATCAGTCATGAGAAACAATCATTTACCATTAACAATATTCAATGGTGTGAAGCCATTTTCTATAAAAATACGCCAAAATGAAATTTAGCTAGAAGGAAAGATGAGCTGAAAGAGTTTTTATTAGGTATACGATATAATAACCAGTTTGTGTGACAGTCTTTTTTATTCTAAACATATGCAAATTCATGCTATTTTGTTGTATATACATTAACTTGTTAATTGCCCGTCTCCCCCACAAGAATGTTAGTTCCATAAGGGTACAGATTTTGTTTCACATTTTGTGTAAACACAAAACCTGTAAATGTGCCTGGCGTACAGTCAGTAAGTAAATATTGAATGTCTTAATGATTTATTGAGTATACTATCATAGTGATAATTTAGACCATTGGAAAGTAATGGAAACCCACAACAGTGTACAGTATAGTGTAATCAGCGATTACAGTATATTGTAATCAGCCCTTGGTATGGAATCAGAACACATGAGTTCTACTCACAACTCTAATATTTATGTCATTGTGGGTAAACATTTTAACCTGAGTTTTAATCTTTTTTTTTTCTTCTGAAAAATGAGGATTGATATAATTATTTTCTTTTGGACCTCAAAGGGATACTTTAAAAAGCAATTTATATGATAAATCTGAGAAATTTATCTGAGAAAAAAGATCAATTGTGGAATATCATTCTGTGCCTCTGTCTGTATACCTACAACTTTTACTTTACCTTTATCAAGGTATTATACAATTAGGTTGACATTGAAGTTAAACCATTATATGCAAATAACTAGTTGGGATGTGGTGGGTTTACATTACAAAACATATGTCTCAATAAGACCATAGACTTCGTCATGCCATCCTCTACATGTTTCTCAACTGACTTTAACTTTTAGAAATAATTGTTATTTAATAAAAACCTTTCCCTTCTCCAGGGGATCTTCCCAACCCAGGGATTGAACCCAGGTCTCCCATTTGCTGGCAGATTCATTACCAGATGAGCCACAAGGGAAGCCCAAAAATACTGGAGTGGGTAGCCTCTCCCTTCTCCAGAGGATCTTATGAACCCAAGAATCGAACGGAGGTTTCCTGCATTACAGGTGGATTCTTTACCAACTGAGATATCAGGAAAGTCTTAGAAATAATCTTTATTTAATAATGCCCTTAGAATTTCAAGATGATACACATTAGAACTCTTACTTTCCCATCTCAAAGTATGGATGATAGCTGAGAAATAAAGAAATTCCTGATGATGCATAAGCAAAAAAGGCAATAAGAATCCATCATCATGGAATAGTGCAATGTCCTATGAAGGCACAACAAGCCTGAGTTAACTGGTGTTTCTGAGTACTCTGGTCTTTGTTACTAGATACCGTTTTTATTCTTATTACTGTCACCAGTAAGCAGCACTGAATACAAATGTAATTATAACTTTATTCCTTTATAAAGGAAGAGTTAGGCAGTCTAGACTCATTTCTGTATCTCCTGTTAAATGTCTGCATTTGAATCCTGCCAAAAAATACCAAGAAGCAAATTTCCAAGGCAGTCTATAACTTCCTATTGATTCTACTATCATTCAGCTATCATTTCTAACTACAAATGTGTTTGTATCAGAGGAGGATAAGATAATGAGTCTAGATTAGAATAAAAATCCTATGGACAGCCTGCCTCTTTGAACTGTAATTGTTGATAAGGCACTCATTTTCACTGTTGCCCTACACCAGAAAACCATAGGATAGACATAAGGTGGACAAAGCAGATTGAATCTCTTTCTGTAATTGTGCAGTCCTGGGTGTTCATTGGAAGGACTGATGCTGAGGCTGAAACTCCAATAATTTGACCACCTCATTCGAAGAGTTGACTCATTGGAAAAAACCCTGATGCTGGGAGGGATTCCGGGCAGGAGAAGGGGACGACAGAGGATGAGATGGCTGGATGGCATCACCAACCCGATGCAGATGAGTTTGGGTGAACTCCGGGAGTTGGTGTTGGACAGGGAGTCCTGGCGTGCTGCAATTCATGGGGTCACAAAGAGTCGAACACGACTGAGCAACTGAAATGAACTGAACTGAACTGATGGTAAATAAATAAGCAAACAACAATAACAAAAATTTCTGAGTAGAATAACAAACATAAAATGTGAAGGGCTAACACATTTATTCACCAAAATAATCTCAGTTTATCTCTTGGAAGGAAACATGTAGTGTCACAGCAAGGGACTGTCTGGTCAGAGTAGCTAATGAATCATGAATACAAAAGGAAAGAAAAAAGCCATGTGCTAATCTCCATCACTGAATTTTCTCAGAGCCTGTCAAAAAAAAAAAAAAAAAAAAAAAACCTCTTTGCAGCATATAGTGAGATACTTCTCAAGAAGCTTAAAAAAATATTTGGGATATAGAGATGCTCCTCCCCAAAAAATGAATTGAGGGCAATTTTGCTTTTGCTTTTGCCCCTTTTCCTGTTAGGCATTTCATGCCATGTCTTTACTCCTTCTTAGTATTGATCCTAAGGAGTCTTGAATCCAGGAGTTGCTGAGTATTGTGCTTCCGATTTGCCATTTATTTTGTCAGTGACCAGAGAAGCACTGGAGTAGTGATCATATATTCCATCCCTAAAAAAATAGCTATCAATTGGCTTACTGGGTAACTTAATCCTATGTACTTCCTTTTTTGCATGTGTAAGATCAGGTTAAAGAGTTTATTTCTCAGAAACATTTTGAGTACTAAATGGCATGAAATTAAGTCACACTTATTATGTCTTTAGGCCAGTGCCCAGAAAAGTGTGTTCCATATAACAGTATTGGGGAAGGAAATGGCAACCCACTCCAGTGTTCTTGCCTGGAGAATCCCAGGGACGGGGGAGCCTGGTGGGCTGCCAAATATGGGGTCGCACAGAGTCGGACACAACTGAAGCGACTTAGCAGCAGTGACTTAGTATATAACAGTATACATGAAAGTGTGCCATTATGTATTAATATTATAGTGAGTTTGAAAGTTTGAGAAGCCCTTTTAAAATCCACAGCTTATCCTTGAGACATTTGCCCTGTAATTATACTTATTTATATTGCATCTCCTACTTTCAGTCAGTTCAGTCGCTCAGTCGTGTCCGACTTTTTGTGACCCCATGAATTGCAGCACGCCAAGCTTCCCTGTCCATCACCAGCACCCGGAGTTCACTCAGATTCACGTCCATCGAGTCAGTGATGCCATCTAGCCATCTCATCCTCTGTCGTCCCCTTCTCCTCCTACCCCCAATCCCTCCCAGCATCAGAGTCTTTTCCAATGAGTCAACTCTTCTCATGAGGTGGCCAAAGTACTGGAGTTTCAGCTTTAGCATCATTCCTTCCAAAGAAATCCCAGGGCTGATCTCCTTCAGAATGGACTGGTTGGATCTCCTTGCAGTCCAAGGGACTCTCAAGAGTCTTCTCCAACACCACAGTTCAAAAGCATCAATTCTTCGGTGCTCAGCTTTCTTCATAGTCCAACTTCCTTTCAGAGGCTGTTAAAGGTCAGCAGCAGCACAAGACTTAATCCTTGTAGAGGTAAGTACGTAGATGGCAACTGCCCATGGAAGTAACAGTTTGTAATTGATGATCTCTCGGAGCTACAAGTGTTGCTTGGCTGACAACCAGCAGTAGAGCAGGGTCTTCAGTTCTACAACATTAGATACTGAATTTGTCCATCAACTTGAGGGAGCTAAACAGCAGAGCTATCCCTCATCAAGCCTCTAGATGCATCCTCCCGAGGCAACACTTTGATTTCAGCCTGATCTCTGGCTTAAATCATCACAATAATTTTCCAACTGTACATCTAAACTTAACTTTAGTCTCCCCCCCACCACCTTTTATTTGCAACATATTTTAACAAAGCAGCTAAATTGATTTTCCTAATGTAGAAAAACACTCCTGTGCTCAGAATCCTCCAATGACTTCTCATCTCTCTCAAAGAAAACTAAAGCTCATAAAAGTTTAAATATCCTTTAATTTTATCTCCTAGTTGGCAGTGTCTCATTTGCTTTCCCTAATATAGCTTATGTACACCTCTATTCCCCTTTTCTATTTTATTTTCCTCCAGAGAACTCTTCAGAATGTAAAATTCCAGGCACTTATTCATCTGTTTTAGTTATTTTGTGTCTCCCCACCACAACCCCACCCAGCTTATTGAAATGTGTGCATCATGGGAGCAAAAGAGTTAGTCTGTTCTGTTTGTTAACATCAATAACCTCAGGTATGCAGATGGCACCACCCTTATGGCAGAAAATGAAGAGGAACTGAAAAGCCTCTTGATGAAAGTGAAAGAGGAGAGTGAAAAAGTTGGCTTAAAGCTCAACATTAAGAAAACGAAGATCATGGCATCTGGTCCCATCACTTCATGGGAAATAGATGGGGAAACACTGGAAACAGTGTCAGACTTTATTTTAGGGGGCTCAAAAATCACTGCAGATGGTGACTGCAGCCATGACTGCAGCCAATTAAAAGACGCTTACTCCTTGGAAGAAAAGTTATGACCAACCTAGATAGCATATTCAAAAGCAGAGACATTACTTTGGCAGCAAAGGTCTATCTAGTCAACGGTATGGCTTTTCCAGTGGTCCTGTATGGATGTGAGAGCTGGACTGTGAAGAAGGCTGAGCGCCGAAGAATTGATGCTTTTGAACTGTGGTGTTGGAGAAGACTCTTGAGAGTCCCTTGGACTGCAAGGAGATCCAACCAGTCCATTCTGAAGGAGATCAGCCCTGAGATTTCTTTGGAAGGAATGATGCTGCAGCTGAAACTCCAGTACTTTGGCCACCTCATGCAAAGAGTTGACTCATTGGAAAAGACTCTGATGCTGGGAGGGATTGGGGGTAGGAGAGGAAGGGGACGACAGAGGATGAGATGGCTGGATGGCATCACGGACTCAATGAACATGACTCTGAGTGAACTCCGGGAGATGGTGATGGATAGGGAGGCTTGGCGTGCTGCGATTCATGGGGTCTCAAAGAGTCAGACACGACTGAGTGACTGAACTGAACTGAACTGAAGTGCCTAAAACAGTATGGATGATGAAAAGTTAGCACTTCATCAATGTTTGGTGATTTAATAAATACAAACATTCAGTTTTTCTAGGGTGTATTTTGGTAAGAGGGGGCAGGGTGGTGTCTTTTGGAAAGGCAGTTCTAGTAGTGTAGCTGCTTAGAAAAAACATGTTCATGCACACTTATCCATATACAAATGGGACATGTGTTCCTGTAACTGTTTAGAATGTCTGAATTCCCAGTGTGACAGAGAGGAGATGTCTCAGGCAGTTTAAAGGTGATGAATAGTTCTTCTGTATCTATTTGGGTGTCACTTTGTTCTCTGCTTCCACACGCAGAAGAGGCACTGATAAACATTTCCAGAATTTGATTCAGATCTGAACATGTGATGCACTCCTTCTATCATACTCACTCAGTTGCTAATAACTGGAGGAAGAAATGCGTCCCATGATTTTACTGAAGAATGGTAGGTAGCTAGAGTCTATCTTTAGGGGTAATTTGTTCCAGTTCTGCAAAATATCATCAAATGACCTAAAAGAAAAAAAAATGTATAATGGAATCACAATGATTCCATCAAGTCTGTTAAGGACTACATACCCAATATGATATCTTAGATTCAGACCACCACCTCTTTATTCCTAAGGTTATGTAGATGGCAGACCATAGACAATTGTTCAACAATGTTAAAAAGAGATCAGTGCTGGCTGGAGCCTGGTGTCTGCTGAGTCAAAATTCCACTGCGTGCTGTGTCCTTGTTGTTGCAATAATCTCTTTGATTTAAAGTAATAAATCTCTTTTAAAAAATAGTAGACTCAGATTGTAATTGTTTGATTTTGTCTTATCCATAAAGGAGATTCTTTATGCGTTAAATACACAGGTCAGTCAGGAGGTAGGACAGGAGACACTGTACTACTGAATAGATAGACATCAGCTGGAAGCTACCATCAGATGTAGCAGCTACTCATGCATAGAAATTTATCCCAGACTCCAATTAAGATGGAAATAAGTATCATGTATATTTTGGCAGCACTCCTCTCAGAGCTTCTGACCTCAGTGACATTTGCTTTATGTCTAAATGATTGTCAGTTTGTATTTGTTATAGTTCATTGTATTATTCATTTAAGTCAGAAGGTTCTAAGTTCATACACATGGGGAGGGCAAGTTTCATTTTATCTAATGGGAAGTTTTCTCAAAGATGTCCCTCAGCGGGAAAATCTGAGTCTATTTTTCCTACATTAACCAGCAATATGATACATAAATGGATTTTACAGTTCAGATCAGGCTTTCACTGAATAAAGCCATCATTACCTATGTAGTGAAAACAGTCCAGTTGTTCAAGGATGATTATACAAGAATTATTGTATTTAGATAACACTTCGTGTTTATTGCATTTTGTTTCATATTCAGACAAACAATACCCCATCTGTATTCCAGGAAGGAAAAAAAAGAAAACTCTGTACAAATAATTAAATCCAATGAAATGTAGTCAAATTTAAAACTTGAATGAAAAAAGTTACTCTAAATATAATTTCTTCTACTTAGAGAAGATCCCATAAAAGTTGACCATTTTGTATGACCTTGCTTGAAGTACATAATGGAGAAATAGGGAAACATAAATTTTCCTATCTTCTTCTTACTACTGTACCTCACTTAAAGTAAACCACTTTTAAACTTCTAATTTTCTGAACTAGAAAAAATACAGAAATAGATTTTAAAATGTGCAGCAGCTTCTTTCTGTATGATCTGAAACTTACTGGAATTATAGCATCATGGAAACATCCTCACCAATTTCAAAGCCTTAACCTCTCCTTCTTGAGAAGTAACATTAATCTGGTAATAGAAAAGAGTGTTCTGTGCTCACTCAGTTGTGTCTGGCTGTCTGCAGCCCCATGGACTGTAGCCTGCAAGGCTCCTCTGTCCATGGGATTTTCAAGGCAAGAATACTGGAGTGGGTTGCCATTTCTTACTCCAGAGGGTTTTCTGGACTCTGGGCTGGAACTCGTGTCTGGTGTGTCTCCTGCATTGGCAGACAGATTCTTTACCACTAGCACCACCTGGGAAGCCTGATAGAAAGGAGACTGCAATGTAATGTAACAATTTTGATGATAACTTTCTTATGAAATTTAAAAGCTTGTCTTCTGACTGCAGTTTTTGTCTTAATCATGTTAAAATTAACGTGAAAGAAATGAGAACTTTAACATTTTAGTATACTTCTATTGTGGTTGTTAATCGAAGCATAGAATAAACTAAATATAACCATGCCCATTAATCTCAGTTTTCAACTGCTGGAATTTAAAAACAATCTTTTTTACTTGTTGGTTGAGTAATTGGAGTGCTCATTGAGTACTTAGAAGAGATTAATGAAAAGCCAGCATGTGAAAACTGAACTAACCTTTCACTAATTAGTTTTCTTGACCTCTGTGACATTCACAAAGAGAATAAAAGCAAAGCATATAATAACAAACTTTTCTTTTTCTTTGGATATAGCTTGATCTATGTATTTTTGCTTTGCACTTTCTTAGACTTTCATAAAATCCATCAAAGTACAGAACAATTTGCAAATTTGTCATATTAGTCATTAGTCATTAACTACTACAGATTAGTTATTAACAGTTCTTAATGGCCTAAAACAGGCAAAGTCCCATGTTGTTATTTAAAAACAAAAAGACTAGACTGATAATTCCAAGTTTACAGTGACGATCAAGGGCAAAGTAAACTAAAGAATCACCTGAGACTTTTATTGTGTAACTATATTTGAATGATTTATAGAATTGAGATACATTTTACCCAGAGATAGCCATGATTCTTTTATTTTAATCACCATAGCAGACTGATCTAAAAATATTACTTTTTGAAAGTTACATTTTAAACTGCTAATAATTCTTGTGCTTTTCCTCTACAGTTTATTCAGGTTTTTATAACATTTTTTAGTATATATATTCAAACATATATAATCCTAACCAAGTGGGAGACTTGGAAGCCTTCAGCCTCTCAGTGAGTGATCTGAGATCTCGGACTTTATTTTCTAAATTTCTATTAGCTTTTTCTTATTAACCCAAAATATGTACACATGCAGCCAATCCTAAGACAAATATTATACCTAGTTTCTATTTCCCCTACAAGAACCTATCACCTTTTTTTCAGTAGCAGTGAAAAACAGTCTACACACCTGCTACCTTAATATCTTTACCAGTCAGTCAGTTCAGTCGCTCAGTCGTTTCCGACTCTTTGTGACCCCATGAATTGCAGCATGCCAGGCCTCCCTGTCCATCACCAGCTCCCAGAGTTCACTCAAACTCATGTCCATCAAGTCGGTGATGGAATCCAGCCATCTCATTCCCTGTCGTCCCCCTTTCTTCCCGCCCCCAATCCCTCCCAGCATCAGAGTCTTTTCCAATGAGTCAACTATTCGCATGAGGTGGCCAAAGTACTGGAGTTTCAGCTTCAGCATCATTTCTTTCAAAGAAATCTCAGGGCTGATCTCCTTCAGAATGGACTGGTTGGATCTCCTTTCAGTCCAAGGGACTCTCAAGAGTATTCTCCAACACCACAGTTCAAAACATCCCTTTTTCTGCACTCAGCTTTCTTCAAAGTCCAACTCTCACATCCATACATGACCACTGGGAAAACCATAGCCTTGACTAAATGGACCTTTGTTGGCAAAGTAATATCTCTGCTTTTCAATATGCTATCTAGGTTGGTCATAACTTTTCTTCCAAGGAGTAAGCATTCTTTAATTTCATGGCTGCCATCACCATCTGCAGTGATTTTGGAGCCCCCCAAAATAAACTCAGCCATTGTTTCCACTGTTTCCCCATCTATTTGCCATGAAGTGATGGGACCAGATGCCATGATCTTCGTTTTCTGAATGTTGAGCTTTAAGCCAACTTTTTCACTCTCCTCTTTCACTTTCATCAAGAGGCTTTTTAGTTCCTCTTCACTTTCTGCCATAAGGGTGGTGCCATCTGCATATCTGAGGTTATTTATACACCATCAATATTACATATCCTTGTTCTGTTATGTTTTCTGAAACTTTATCATGACTAATTACTCTCAGTATCCTTAAACTTGCTCATTTTGGGCTTTATAATAAAGCTGTGTTGATTCTCTCACCTTAAGGGACAAGATTTAATTTCTTTTGGTATCTCTACTTCTTTTGTTCATGATTGGTAATTTTGTGAGACAAAATATTCATATTTTAGAACAGAAGTCATATAATGTATAGTCCCAGGTCATACTGGAATTAATTCACAATGTAATTTCATCAGTTATGAAAAACTATCTGGAAAATTCCCAAATATTTTAAGATTAAACAAGATATTTTGAAGTAGAAAATGGATCAAAGAAGTGCCAAGGTAACATTTTAAAATTACATACTTTGAATTAAATTAAAAGAGAAATGCAGAGAATCAAAAGAAGAGAAATCTAAAAATTATAATTTAACTATGAATATTTGGAAACTAGAAATAGGAGGGAAAACTTAATCCAAAGTAACTAGAAGAATAAAAGAACTAGATTAAAAATTATCAAAATGGAAAACATGAAATCAATATAACAGTTATCAAAGCAAAAAGTTGATTCTTTGAAAAGATAATAAGTCAATAAATTTCTAGTCATTAGATACCTAAGAAAAAAAGAAATTACTAATATCAGAAATGAAAATGTTTTGATCACTAATGATCCCATCCATGCACATTAAAATAGCAGAATACTATCATGGACAATTCAATACTTATAATTTAATAACTTTGATGAAAACAGACCAATATATTGAAAGACATAATCTCCCAAAACTCATTAAAAAAAAAAGAAATGGATAATCTGAATTGGTTTGTATTTATTGATTTGCATGGGGTGGAGTCTGCATGCTCAGTTGTGCCCAACTCTTTGCGACCTCATGGACTGTAGCCTGCCATGCTCCTCTGCCCATAGAATTTTTCCAAGCAAGAATACTGGAGTAGGTTGCCATTTTCTACTCCAGGGGATCTTCCTTACCCAGGAATTGAAACTTAATCTCTTGTATCTCCTGCATTGCCAGGTGGGTTGTTTACCAATGGCACCACCTGGGAACCCCAGTATAGTTATTTGGGATTTAATAAACAAATAATAATCTCTCCAAACAGAAAAAAACAGTTGCAAATAGATTCCCCATAAGTGAATACTTTCAAAAATTTAAGGAAGAAATTATACTAGTTCTCTACATTATTTTCCCCCAAAATAGAAGCAGAAGGAAAGCTTTCTAACTCATTAAACCAGAGAAAGAGATTACAAAATAGGAAAATACAGGGTAAAATATTTCATAAACAAAGATATAAAAATCTCTCCAATTTTGACAAATGGAATGCAATCATATATAAAAGAATTATATACCATGATCACTGAGATTTACTTCAAGTATGCAAGGCAATTTGAACATTTGAAAATCAATTAATGTAATCTTTTTAACAAGCTAAAGAAAAATTGAATGATTATATTACTAAGTGAACAAATCAAAGCACTTGGCAAACTCATGACCCATTCATGATGACAACTCTCAGTAATCCAGGAGTAAAGGGAAATTTCTTCAAATTGATAAAGAAAACCAACAACAACAACCAAATACAGCTAACTGCATACTCAATTTTAAGAAATCAGATACCTTCTCTCTAAAATTGATAAGACAAGGATGTTCTTTCTTATCACTTTTATTCCACATCTTACTGGAAGTCTTAGCAAATGCAGTAAGACATATAAAGGAAATAAAAGTTTGCAGATTGGAATGGAATAAGTAAAACTTTGTTTACAAAAGACATGAATGTCTTTTTAGAAAAATTCAAAAGAGCAACAAGAAAAATTGATTCTTGAACTAATAGGTGATATAGCTAGGTGCAGGATACAAAGTTAATACACAAAAATGAATTGCTTTGCTGTATGCCAGCAATGAACATTTGGAAATTAAAACCACAGTACCATTAAATTAGAACCAAAATTAAAATATTTAGGTATAAATATAATAAATAAAATATATATACAAAACCTGTAAGAGAAGTATAAAACTGATGAAAGAAATTGAAGACCTAAGTAAATGAAGAGATATTCCACATTTATGGAGAGCATTCCCTGTTCGTATTGAGTAAGACTCAGTTTTGCTAAGATATCAGATCTTCCCAAATTGACCTGTACTTTGACAAAAATCTCAAGGAAAATTCCTGTGAGTTATTTGCTGGATATCACCAATCTGATTCTAGAGTTTATATGGAAAGGCAAAAGACCCAGAACAACAGATTCAACAGTAAGAAAACAGCTAAGTCAAAGAAATGACACAACCTGTCTTCAAGACTTACTAAAAATCTACAGTCATACAGACAGTAATAACGGCAGAAGAACAGACAGAATAATGAAGCAAAAACAGAATAAATATAGCAGACATCACTTCGGTTCAGTTCAGTTCAGTAGCTTAGTCGTGTCTGACTCTTTGCGACCCCATGAATCGCAGCACGCCAGGCCTAGACCCATACAAATATAGTCAGCTGATTTTTGGCAAAGTAACAAAGACAATTAAATGTAAAAAGAATATTCCTTTCAATAATCCAATTGAGCATTAAAATAGACACATACAAAAAATTCTAGATGTAGGTAGAAACTGAAGTCTATAAAATATTCTTGAGAACTTTGCATTCATGGAATCTACTAATTGCCTCTCCACTTTAAAGTTAGCCACTTGTTAAAAGAACAACTTGTTAAAGTCACTAAATGATACAAATGGTACCATTTACATAGTTTTGTGTAATTTTAACTTTTTTAAAAAAAGCAGATGAGTAACACTTAGACCTACAAATCAATTATTTATGATAGAAAGTATTCAAGACAGTCAAATGAATGGGTTCTTCTCATTCCCCAATATGAATTTCATAGTAAAATAGTTCATTTTTTTTCTCTTTTCAAACTTTACTTTTTGAAAAAAAAAAAAAAAGATTTAACATAGGAATGTAGAATGTTGTTTGAGGTCACATATAAAATTTGAGTGCATTTTGTTAAATCAGGATCCATTTACTAAAGATTACCCTGTCTTTAGACCAGGGAATATTACCATCTTGTCCTACTTTATCTTATAAAACCAAGACACATGGTAAAATGAGTGTAGTCTCTTTTCTCCAAAGATAACATGTAATGAAATGATAAAATATATGCCATGGGCAAAACTAGCTCAATTACAGAGCATTTTCAATTGAAAAACTGTGGTGCATTTACCTTATTACTTAATAGCGTAGTACTGTACAGCTGCCATAAAAATAAATGATTGGCATGTTATATAGATTAATCCTGCCCAAGATAAAAGCCAGTTAAATAAAACTACAGATTTTTTGTGACTTTGCATCTCATCTGTTAATTGATTCAACATTTGGACTGTGAAATATACCAAGAAATCTGTTGGGCCTGGGGTAAGAAGATAAATAAGATTTCTTTCCCACAGGTACTTGATAGTGTTACAGTTTAAAGAAAAGAATCAAGCTTAATTACAATAATTCATATAATATACAAAATATTACCAGCTTCCAATTATGCCTGAGTAACAGTTAGACTATCATTACTCCTATCCACATGGCATGGTCAGAAAGGAATATTCCTCCACACAATTTGAAAACCTATCAAATATCTGGGAGCATAAAAGAAAATGCTTTCTATGTAACTGGAACATTCAGTGTAAAAAGGATGACAGCAATTGGTAACTTGAGGCTAGATTATAAAAGCATTTATATTTGGCTACCACTGAGTCGGACTGCAAGGAGATCCAACCAGTCCATTCTAAAGGAGATCAGTCCTGGGTGTTCTTTGGAAGGAATGATGCTAAAGCTGAAACTCCAGTACTCTGGCCACCTCATGTGAAGGGCTGACTCATCGGAAGACTCTGATGCTGGGAGGGATTGGGGGCAGGAGGAGAAGGGGATGACAGAGGATGAGATGGCTGGATGGCATCACTGACTCAATGGATGTGAGTTTGAGTGAATTGCGGGAGTTGATGATGGACAGGGAGGCCTGGAGTGCTGCAATTCATGGGGTCGCAAAGAGTCGGACAAGACTGAGTGACTCAACTGAACTGAGTCAGCTTCCTACGTGTTACAGTGGTAAAGAATCCTTCTGCCAGTACAGGAGATGCAGGAAACATGGTTTCAATCCCTGGGTCAGAAAGATGCCCTGGAGTGGGAAATGGAAACCCACTCCAGTATTATTGCCTGGAAAATTCCATGCACAAAAGAGTCTGGCATACTACATCCATGGGGTTGTGAAGAGTTGGGCACAACTGAGCATGCATGCATGCATACACAAATGCAATGCCACTGAGTCATTTCTGTAAGATTCAGGGATCCCAATAAGTGAACCACAAAAGATTAGTGACTGTATACATATAGCCTCTGAAAATTCAATAAACCGTACAGTTGGCCCTGCATCCAGAGCCTGTTGTCTTTAAGGGTTCCTGGATCCGATCTCCTGAAGATACTGAAGGACAACTCTATTTACAAACAGTTTGAAGAAGATTCTAAAGTATTGCCCATATGGTTAAGCACAGGGCTTCCCTGGTGGCTCAGTGGTAAAGAATCCGCCTAGAATTCAGGAGACCTGTGTTCAATCCCTGAGTTGGGAAGATCCCCTGAAGGAGGGTATGAAAACCCACTCCAATATTCTTGCCTGGAGAAGTCCATGGACAGAGAAGCCTGGCAGGCTATAGTACATGGGATCGCAAAGAGCTGGACACGATTGAGTGACTAAGCATAGCACATGGTTAAACATGAACAATATCTTAATAAAAAATAACACTAGAGTTCAAAAGAATCATGTTTAAGTTCTATGTGTGCCCTAAGTTCTTTTTTTCAAATATTTTTGAAAAATATTTTTCAAACTTTTTATTTGATCATTTGCTTTTAGTAACTGTCTCCATAATTTCTTAAGCCCTATCATCCACCACTCTTGAATGTCATTATCTTCTGCCTCCTTATAAAAATGAAATCCATACTATAATATTTGCAATATTGATTATACTATGATACTCAAAAGGGGACACTGCAGTTTTTATAGGTAATTTTATCCAAAGGGGTTGTGATGATAAAAGAATTATCATTGTATGAAGTGTAAGATCCCTGCCTATTTGCACTTTGAAAATTAGAGAGTTGGTTACATGTTTAATGACTGATATTCAATTTCAAATCCCTTCCTCCAATCTTGGTTTTTTTATTGTAAGAATCTGGTGGAGTTCCTGGGTGTAAAACTCATGAAAGTGTGCCCCCCATTTCCCTCAGCCAAGAATGTAACTCCAGGAATTACCCATCTTTAAGTTAGTCCACACTTCACTTAAGTTTAGTTCAGTCACTCAGTAGTGTCCAATTCTTTGCGACCCCATGAACTGCAGCACGCCAGGCCTCCCTGTCCATCACCAACTCCCAGAGTTCACCCAAACCCATGTCCATCGAGTCGATGATGCCATTCAACCGTCTCATCCTCTGTCATCCCCTTCTCCTCCTGCCCTCAATCTTTCCCAGCATCAGGGTGTTTTCCAGTAAGTCAGCTCTTCATATCAGGTGGCCAAAATACTGGAGCTTCAGCTTCAGCATCAGTCCTTCCAATGAACACCCAGGAATAATCTCATTTAGGATGGACTGGTTGAATTATCTTGCAGTCTAAGGGACTCTCAAGACTCTTCTCCAACACTACAGTTCAAAAGCATTCATTCTTCAGCACTCACCTTTCTTTATAGTCCAACTCTCAACCCATACATGACCACTGGAAAAACCATAGCCTTGACTAGATGGACCTTTGTTGGCAAAGTAATATCTTTGCTTTTTAATATGCTGACTAGGTTGGTCATAACTTTCCTTCCAAGGAGTAAGCATCTTTAATTTCATGGCTACAGTCATCATCTGCAGTGATTTTGGAGCCCAGAAAAATAAAGTCAGCCATTGTTTCCACTGTTTCCCCATGTATTTGCCATGAAGTGATGGGACTGGATGCCACGATCTTAGTTTTCTGAATGTTGGGCTTTAAGCCAACATTTTCAGGCTCCTCTTTCATCTTCCTCAAGAGGCTATTTGGTTCTTCTTCACTTTCTGCCATAAGGGTGATGTCATCTGCATATCTGAGGTTATTGATATTTCTCCTGGCAATCTTGATTCCAGCTTGTGCTTCTTCCAGCCCAGCGGTTCTCATGATGTACTCTGCATAGAAGTTAAATAGGCAGGGTAACAATATGCGGCCTTGATGTACTCCTTTTCCTATTTGGAACCAGTTTGTTGTTCCATGTCCAGTTCTAACTGTTGCTTCCTGACTTGCATACAGGTTTCTCAAGAGGCAGGTCAGGTGGTCTGGTATTCCCATCTCTTTCAGAATTTTCCACAGTTTATCCACACAGTCAAAGGCTTTGGCATAGTCAATAAAGCAGAAGTAGATGTTTTTCTTGAACTCTCTTGCTTTTTCAATGATCCAGCAGATGTTGGCAATTTGATCTCTGGTTCCTCTGCCTTCTCTAAAATCAGCTTAAACATCTGGAAGGTCACAGCTCACGTATTGCTGAAGCCTGGCTTGGAGAATGTTGACCATTGCTTTACTAGCATGTGAGATGAGTGCAATTGTGTGGTAGCTTGAACATTCTTTGGCATTGCCTTTGTTTGAGATTGGAATGAAAACTGACCTTTTCTAGTCCTCTGGCCACTGCTGAGTTTTCCAAATTTGCTGGCATATTGAGTGCAGCACTTTGATAGCATTATCTTTCAGGATTTGAAATAGCTCAACTGGTATTCCATCACCTCCATTAGCTTTGTTCATAGTGATGCTTCCTAAGGCCCACTTGACTTCACATTTCAGGATGTCTGGCTCTAGGTGAGTGATCACACCATCATGATTATCGGGGTCAAGACCTTTTTAATAGAGTTTTTCTGTGTATTCTTGCCACCTCTTCTTAATATCTTCTTCTTCTGTTAGGTCCCTACCATTTCTGTCCTTTATTGTGCCCATCTTTGCATGAAATGTTCACTTGGTATCTCTAATTTTCTTGAAGAGATCTCTAGTCTTTCCCATTCTATTGTTTTCCTCTATTTCTTTGAACACTGAGGAAGGCTTTCATATTTCTCCTTGCTATTCTTTGGAACTCTGCATTCAAATGGGAATATCTTTCTTTTTCTCCTTTGCTTTTCTCTTCCCTTCTTTTCACACCTATTTGTAAGGCCTCCTCAGACAGCCATTTTGCTTTTTCGCATTTCTTTTTCTTGAGGATGGTCTTGATCCCTGTCTCCTGTACAATGTCATGAACCTCCATCCACATAGTTCATCAGGCACTCTATCAGATCTAGTCCCTTAAATATATTTCTCACTTCCACTGTATAATCATAAGGGATTTGATTTAGGTCATACCTGAATAGTCTAGTGTACATTTAGCCTCTAGCAATTTATCACACTTAACATGGTGGTAGTCTAGTCACTAAGTCATGTCCAACTCTTGTGACCCCATGGACTATAGCCCTTCAGGTTCCTCTGTCCATGGGATTTTCCAGGCAAGGATACTGGAGTGGTTTTCCATTTCCTTCTCCAGGGGATCTTCCCAACCCTGAAATCAAACCTGGGTCTCCTGCATTGCAGGCAGATTATTTACCAACTGAGCTATAAGGAAGCCACTCTTAACATATCAATGTTCAAATCAGGGTATGGCTCCAGTGACTTTGCTCTAGTTAAGCTGATCTTGGCTGTGTCTCTTGGATTATCTTCTCCTCCAGATACGGCCCCCCCGCAGTGGCCCTGCTATCTCAATTCCCTGATGGATCTAAGGAAAAAAAAAATGTTAATTTCCAGTTTATTTAGCTTGTACATATGACGGTGATGATTTTCAAGTTCTTTAGATGTCAGAGCTGAAATCATGTTGTAGATAACCTTTGAGATTATTATTATTATTTTTTGATTTGGCGTAATGTCTTTGTGATTCATCTGTGTTGTGTGCACATTAGTGATTGTACCTTTTTCTTGCTACATAGTATTCCATAGTATGGATGAAATACACCTTGTTTAACCATTTACCTGTTGAAGAATATTTGGGTTGTCTTCCTTCTAGAACATTACAGATAAAGCTGCTGCAGACATTTGTGCCCAAGTTTTTGTGTGAACACAACTTTTCATTCCTCTGGGATAAAAATTCAAGGGTACAGTAGCTAGGTCTCATGGTAATTGTTCAGTTTTGTTTCTTTTGACACAGTGGAAACTGGGTATATAAGACTGAGAAACGATGTGCTTTTGCCTCAAATAAATTTATTTGAAAATAAAAGTTGGACACCAATTTATTTTTTACACTGGATAGTCAAAGGAAGTAAATCTATGTGATGACATTTGAGAAGAAAACTGAGAATTAAGCATCCTCTTAAATTTTATACTTTGATTTAGAGAAATAATTCTACCTGATATTTAGAGAGTATGTTATAATCAATAGAAGGGTATTGTAACTATCTTGCTTGAATTTGTTTGGTAACAGATGAGATGGAGAAAATGGTGTGGCAGCTTGAATCAGTGCAGTTACAGATGAGATGGAGAAAAGCTGACAGTGTAATGGATGCTGCGGGGGTAGTAATACTGATGATTTAGATATGATGGTTGAGGGAAAATGAGATAGTTATTTGTAACAACAAAGCGATTTTGACTGAGGCAATGAGAGGAAGAGTGATGCAGTTTACAAAAATGTGGTATTTGTGGTGTGAATGGAGTTCTTACATAAATCAGTATCACTGAATAGATTTTTTTATAGTCAGCCAAATATTTATTTTAATTCCATGTGTAGGATATATGATTTTACATGTCAGTCAAGTGACTCATCCAGGTCATAGCACTGTGTTTATTAAATGATTTTTATATAATGGAAGCTCCTAGAATATTTGTGGTTCCTACCAAGTCATAAAGTAACTTCATGACTGTGTGATATATATCAAGAATCTAGTAAATATATCCCCAGATAAAACATTTCTCTGGCAAGCTTCAACATTAAAATTCAAATTTAGAAGTGTTAATAAATTCGTTTTAACATGGGGTTGTGATAGGAAATAAGAAGGCTAATGAAAGTAAAAAAAAATTGTTAGGGAAATGTTTTGGAGAATCAGGAAATAATGCTTATATTTTAATGGATGATATTAAGAGTGAGAAAACATAGCATACAAAAGAAATGAGAAGTAAAAAGAGTGAAAAGGCATCAGGAAATTAGAAAATGGTAATTCAAAAGGGAAAGAAACTCATATATCTAGATAAATTGTACAAGGAAATCTTAAAAGTGAAAGTTCAGAACATTGCCTTGCAGGGTCTTCTTCACCATTACCACCCACACTGTTTCTGTCAGATACCTTGGCATCACAATCAATAAGAGAATGAAAGTTATTGGAAGTTTGAAGATCCTTTCCAAGGCATCAATTTCTCTTCCATTAAATGAGAGCATTAAGTGTGAGGTTTTTTTAGATGTCTGATGTGATGAGTACCTAAGTTAAAGCAAATCTCCATCTGTTGTACAGAATTTGAAAAAAAGTATTCAAGTTTTCCATATGATTAAATTACCAGAAGTCAGTGTTCAGAGTTTGGTAAATTAGAGATGAATGTAGTTTGCAGACAAGATGTAAATGTTGAATATTTAGTGTCTTATAGCTATTGTGTTTTTATTGTTGTTAAACATGAGAAAATATTTGAAGGTCTAAGTTCTTTAAATCTTTAAAATGATATTACAAAGCATGTTGTTTTCATCAAATGAATACCATTGGAAATTACTCAGTATAAGTATACAAAAATTACTAAACTCATATTTTAAACTTCATTTTTAAAAGAATTACAAATATTATATACCATTGAAGGCATTTATTTAAACATTAAACTATTAATGATCCCTTTTGATTATAATGAATGAAATCTGATGTCAAATGAACAGTATGTTTAAAAAATAAAATTTTAAAAGAAAATTACATACTTTTTTTTACTGTTACTAACAAACAGTAAGAAGAAGAACCTTTAATTTTGATTCCAGTTATAGCCTTCAGATATACATAGAAATGGAGTCCATATGCTTCATACCTAGAACCACAGGACAAGTAACAAGGATGCTATTTTGAACACAGATTGTTCCTGCAGTTGTTTCTGCATTAAACCTTTTCTAACATCTCTCGAGTAGACACCCACACTTTATACTCCAATGAACTCAATTTGACCGTGCTTCTTTAAACTCATGTTACTGAATATTTGTGTTTCAAATAGTCCTATTATAATAAAACAAAGGTACTAGCACACCAGTATATTTATTTGTTAATGATAAAATGAATCTAAGAAATCTGTACTTTAGAAATGTTCCCCCCTTACACAATAAAACATTTTTAGAGTTTATTCCCAGTGTAGGATTTATTGGCTTTAGTGGTTTTCATTAATTTAAACCCTAAAAGACAGAAATAATTAAATAGCTTTCAAAATTACTCACAACCTAGCAGTATACCAGGTGTTTAGTGGGAAATAAAAAGGTCCTTAGTTCAGAATTTGCTGTTTGGTGGAGGAACCAAAAAAAAAGCATAAAGTAGAATGTATCAAGGGGAACAGGAGTACAAAAGGTAAAAAGAGATATTTTCTTCTCCAGCATAGCTACTGTACTTTCCAGGTAAAAAAGAAAAAGCAAAAAAAAAAAAAAAAAATATGTGTGTGTGTAAGGCTTCCCAGGTGGCACAAGTGGTTAAGAACTTGCATGTGTATATTTATGAAAAATGAAAGTGTTAGCCGCTCAGTCCTGTCTGACTCTTTGAGACCTCATTGACTGCAGCCCGCCAGGATCCTCTGTCCATGGGGTTATCTAGGCAGGAATACTGGGGTGGGATACCATATCCTTCTCCAGGGGATCTTCCTGACTCAGGGATTGAACCTGGGTCTCCTGCAATGCAGGCTGATTCTCTAACATCTGAGCCACTAGGAAAGCCCATGTATATGAATATGGATATGTATATACATAAACACACATGTGCGCGCACACACACACATATATATACCCAAAGAAGCAAAAATTAGAATTTCTTTTTTCCTTCAACAATATAGGAAGTTTACCAATTCTTGTCAAAAAGTGCAAACACCAATAATGCTCTCATCACTCACATCATTCCTAACACTCAAACTTCAAATCAATACCAGCTACATTTCTGCTGTGCTGTTTTTTGATATAAGGCTAAAATTTAATAAAAATTCCTGGTTCATATTTCTTGAATAATGACAGGTTAGAGAAGCCTTACTGAAAATGGGAAACACCATTTAATTCTAAGATAATAATTTAAAAAGTCATAAAATTTTCCCATTAGAATAGTAGTTTGTGGAAATAAAAAAAAATGTTTTTGTGTTCACTTATTTACTTTGAAATTTCTTACCTGTCATTATTTTCTTTATCTTAGAAAGAGAAGAGCCTAGGAGAAAAATAAATGTTGCAAATTAACAAAAATTATTAATTCATTTCATATTAGCAAAAAAAGGACATTTAGGTGATATAATTTTACAAATGCACAGGTTTTTGAAAGTTAAAGATGCTCTTAGTCTTTTTTATACTAAGCTGTGAATGTTAATATGCCAACAGAATAATGTTGCCTTTTTTTTTGAATGATATTATTTAATATGCTTACTTAATAACTGTAGCAATTAATATTTGACCTAAATTTGAGAATAGAGAAATAGATCAAAAGTTTATGGGGTATATTAATAGATATATTTCTTGCATTTGACAATGGACAATTTCATATTGTACTTCAAACATTCTTATATAAAGATATTATTTTGACTGTCAATTATAAACTCTACTGAAATAGGTACTATAAAGAAAGTATATCATCTACATCAGAATAGGATGTCTGCTTTAGGACATGTTGTCAGATTGTATTTTGGAAATTGATTTTTTTGGTTAGTTTATGAAATTAGTAAATATTATAAAAATATTTTATGTCTCTAAAATATAATCTATGAATATGTTTTATTTTTAATAATTTCTGTCACATTTTCACTTGTATCTATAGCAGTAAAGTGCTTGTAGTTTGCTTATTAATATGTCTATCAAGTCTTTAAGGATTTAATGATTAGGACTTTATATTTTTAATATAAAAATCTCTTAAATTAATAAAACTCAAAATATCTTAGTCCCTCCACTGCAACTTACATCATCTCTTACCTAGGTCATTGCACTGGCCTCTAAACAAATCTGCTTATTTTATTTTATTTTTCAGTTTTTATGTAACTAAAATTATCCTTTTAAAAATTCTATAATATCAAAATATGCCTGGTGATACATATCAGATTTTACTGTAAATCTCTCCTCTCAAAAGAAATTTGAGCTTATGATTTGGGGGAAAGAAACTTGCGACCCATGGCTGACAGCATGCCAGTAAACGCTTCCCTGTCCTTTATTATCTCCCGGAGTTTGCTCTGATTCATGTTTATTGAGTCAGTGATGCTATCTAACCATCTCACCCTCTGCCTCACTCTTCTCCTTTTGCCTTTAGTCTTTCCCATTATCAGCGTCTTTTCCAATGAGGGTTTTTTCACATCAAGTGGCCAAAGTATTGGAGCTTCAGCATCAGTCCTTCCAATGAATATTCAAGATTGATTTCTTTTAAGATTGACTAATTTGATATCCTTGCTGTCCAAGGGACTCTCAAGAGTCTTCTCCAGCACCACAGTTCAAAAGCACTAATTCTTCAGTGCTCAGGCTGCTTTGTGATCTAACTCTCCCATCCATACATGACTACTGGGACATAGCTTTGACTGTATGGACCTTTGTTAGCAAAGTGATATCTCTGCTTTTTAATGCACTGTCTAGATTTGTCATAGCTTTTCTTCCAAGGAGCAGGTGTCTTTTAATTTCATGGCTGCAGTCACCATCTGCAGTGATTTTGGAACCCAAGAAAATCATATCTATACTGCTTCCACTTTTTCCCCTTCTATTTGCCATGAGGTGATGTGACCAGATGCCATGATATTAGGTTTTTGAATGTTAGACCAGCTTTTTAACTCTCTTCTTTCACTCTCATCAAGAATCTCTTTAGTTCCTCTTCACTTTCTGCCATTAGAGTGGTGTTATCTGCATATCTGAGGTTGTTGATATTTCTCGCAGCAATCTTGATTCCAGCCTGATGAAATCAAGGCAATCATGCTTCTGCTGCTGCTCAGTCGCTTCAGTCGTGTCCGACTCTGTGTGACCCCATAGACAGTAGCCCACCAGGCTTCCCTGTCCCTGGGATTCTCCAGGCAAGAGCATTGGAGTGGGTTGCCATTTCCTTCTCCAATACTACTATAAGTTAATAATATCTAGTATAGTGGTTAACAAACCCCCCCCCACTAATATAATTATACATACATGTATAATTATACTTATTTACACATATTATATCTAAAATACAATTTAAGAAATTGTATTTAAGAAATATTTAAATACAATAAATTGTATTTAATTATAATTATATCTATAATACAATTTAAGAAAAAATATATGCCTGCCTGTTTGATAGTCTAGTTTTTGGTCTTGAGTTTCAAAACACTTAATGCCAAAAAAGGTAACTTAAGGTTACACATTTTTGCAATGTTTATTTTAACATTTTGTGGCTTATTAGCTCTCTCTGCTTGTAGCAATGTTTGAGGTTTATATATCTCAAATGATTTTCAGTTTAATATTACCTCCAATTACTATAATTTAGCAATATTGTTCCATACATTTATGAATTGCTTTTGAAAAAATTGCCATTAAAGCTATTGACAGAGTCAAATACATATGTATACCACTATAAAAGAAATAAAAACTAAGTTTAATGAGTACAAGGAAAATAATCCCTTCCATTTTTTCATACTACAGACAACTAGTAACTGGACTGCTCACCACCTATTCTGTGCACTTGAGAATCTTTATTTCTTCTGTGGAAGGCAGTACATGAATTATGTAGGTTTTCAATTCATGTGAAATATTTCAATCAACATAGGGGAACACCTCCTAGTTAAATTGAATCTGACATTAAGCTAATGAATTAGCATATCATTAAAAAGTTTTATACCATTGACAACTTTCTTCTAGTTATTATAAAATCATTTTCATCTAAGATTCTTAATCATAAAACAAAGCAGGATGGTGAGTCATTTTTTATAAAGTGGGAAACTAAGCCAGAAGATCAAGAGCTATACAAAAAGGGACACTGAAAGAAGATTAAAAGAGACAGTGTTGGTAGAATAGGTTTGAAAGATTAAAAGCTGAGTGGAATATTGTTTAGATAAAAGAAAATCACAAAGAGACATCAGAAAAATGCCAACAAAGAGGTGGTAAGAGGCTTAGTCAAAAATTAAATGAAAATCAGTGCATCATTTTTACAAAAATAAAAAAAAGAGAGAGAGAGAACAAAGAAATTAAAAAAAAAAAAAAAAAAGCCAGAAAAGAGAAGAGAAAGATCAAAGCTGGTCATATTAAGTATACAAGAGACATTACGGAGAAAATTCAACTTAATTCTGTCAAAACAAAATCCTTGAATGCAGGTGAAAATGTCAGATCACTTGGGAAGTTTTACAAAATGAATATAATTGTTCTTTAAAAATAGAGTGTGTGTGTGTGTGTGTGTGTGTGTGTACACACACACACATATACACAAATGTGTGTGTGTTTGTGTGTGCTGTCCATGCAGCACACCTTGAAGATTTCAGTTTCTAGATCAGGGATTGAACTCATGCCACTGCAGTGAAAACCTGGAATCCTAACCACTATGCCACCAGGGGAACCCACTTTCTGTTTTTTAATTTCTTTTTTTTAAGTAAGTCTTTGTGTGTGTATGTGTGGCAAGAAACTCTGGGCTTCCCAGGTGGTGCGGAGTGGTAAAATTCCTCCCTGGAAGAGGAGACATAAGAGACTCGGGTTCAGTCCCTGATAGAGGAAGATCCCCTGAAGGAGGAAGACATGGTAACCCACTCCAGTATTCTTGCCTGGAGAATTCCATAGACAGAGAAGCCTGGCAGGCTACAGTCCACGGGGTCACAGAGTCAGATACAAGTGAAGTGAGTTAGCATGCACACAAGAACATTTGACAGGAGATCTACCTCTCAGTAAATTTTCAAGTGTACAGTGTTGTATTGTTAACTGTAGGGTTTATATTGCAAAGAACAGCTCTCTAGAATTTATTTACCTAGCATAACTGAAACATTATACCTCTTAAAAACTCTTCATTTCCTCCTCCTCCCTACCCCTGGAAACCACCATTCTACTTCCTACTTCTCTGAGTGAGCATTTTAGATACCTCATAGAAGTGGAATTTAATGCAATTCTGAATCTATGGTGTTTTGTTGTTGTTTTGCTTCTTTTGGGAACTGCATAAGCTGGTCAAAAAAATTTAGATGGAAGAAAAAAATGTCAAGAATAGCCAAAACAATAATCAAGATGAAATACAAGAGGGGATTGATTCTACAGATACTAATAGGACCAATCTGGTATTATAAAATTAAAATAGCATGACAAGGTTCAAGAATTGGCACAGCAACTGAGGAACAGAACAGAGTTAGAAACAGACTGAAAAGAAGAGGCGATTCATGGAACATTGGAGCAAGAGTTAATTGAATTGTATAGGGAAGTTTGGAGATACCAGTAGAGCTGGACATTTCTCTGTAACAAAAAGTTTCTGATTCCCTCCCTGAGGAGGGAGAGTTGGTCTGTGTTTTTGTTGGGGGAAAATGAAAATTCCACCTCTACCCCTTTTGAGTTCATGTGGCTGGAATCATGACGAAAGTGACACAAGACAGGTAAACAGGAGAAAAAGAAACATTTTTCTTCACGTGCCTGAAAGCCTTTGCTCATAAAATGGAACCTAAGAAATGACCAAAGCAAGCAGCCTTTTATACTTTTCAGACAAATGCGGAATTGACAAGCAAAGCAACTTAGGCTTTAGATGCTTAATTAGTGAAGAATCTAAACAAAGTTTGGGCTTGGGGTAGTCAGTTTAAGAAGAAGGCTAGTTTCAACAGGCTTCTTGGCTCTAAATTCCCTGTCTTTGGTGACAAGGGGGTCAATTTATTTCCAGATGCAAGGAGTGCACCTTTCACATGAGAGATGTATTTCCTGCTTTCAGGAGAACAGAAAAGAGTCAGTTTCTTTCTTGCATTGGCTACTTCTCAAGCATCCTCAACTCAAAACCTTCAGTATGCTATTGTGGCATATTTTGAAGTGGTCAGTCCTAAACCATCCTAAGCCACAGTGACTGCAACCATAAAATTAAGAGATGGTTGCTCCTTGGAAAGAAAGCTATGAGAAACCTAGACAGCCTGTTAAAAAGCTGAGACATAACTTTGCCAGGCCTGTAGAGTCAAAGCGATGATTTTTCCAGTAGTCATGTATGAATGTGAGTTGGATCATAAAGAAGGCTGAGTGCTGAAGAATTGATGCTTTTGAACTGCAGTGCTGGAGAAGACTCTTTAGAGTTCCTTGGGCTGTGAAGAGATCAAACAAGTCAGTCCTAAAGGAAATCAACCCTGAATATTCATTGGAAAGACTGGATGCTGAAGCTGAAGGTCCAGTAATTTGGCCACCTGATACAAAGAACTGACTCACTGGAAAAGACCCTAATGCTGGAAAAGATTAAAGGCAACAGGGGAAGGGGGCAGTAGAGGATGAGCTGGTTGGATCACATCACTGACTCAATGGATATGAATTTGAGCAAACTTCAGGAGATAGTGAAGGACAGAAGAGCCTGGTGTACTTCAGTCCATGGGATCACAAAGAGACACAACTGAACAACTGAACAACATCCTGAACCTAAACACTTGCAACACCCCAACTTTTCCCGGGACTACTCAGAGGCCTTATTTCTTCCTTGCTGATTTCAAAATGCTGATAGGACTTCAAATAATCTAGACATATGAGAGCCAATAAGAATAGAGTTTTGTGGTTGAACTCATCATATCTACTCACTCCACTCAGCACAGGTAAATGAATAACACCAAGTTCACAGCCTCTTCCTGGGGAGGGAAAGAGTTGCATAATTACATCCAGGGACCTGGCATACTTAACCTCATTAATTATCTGAGACATACAGTCAAAATCATAATGTGATATCACTATACAACTGTTATGATTGTTATTATCTAAAAAAATGAGAAATAAGTGTTGACAAGGATGTGAGAGAAACTGGACCCCTTGTTAGTAGGAATATGAAATGGTACAGCTATAGAAAAGATTGGAGAGGTTCTACAAAAAAATAGTGAAAAACTATTTGCTTGTATTTACCCAAAATAATTGAAATCAGGATCTTGAAGAGATATTAGCATTCTCATATTCATTTATGAGCTATATAGATAAAGAATATGTGAAATACACATACAGTAAAATATTATTAAGCCTTTTAAAAAAGAAGGAAATTCTGTAATAAATGACAGTTGGGCAAACCTTGAGGTTTTATGCTAAGTGAATTAAGTCACAGAAAGATAAGTACTGCATGATTCAACTTATATAAAGTACCTAAACAAATCAAACTAATAGAATCAGGGAGTGGAATGGTGGTTTCCTTGTGTTCAAGAGAAATGTAAATTAAAAATTGCTAATCAATGGGTATAAAGTTTCTGCTATGCAAGATGAATAAATTCTAGTGATATTCTGTACTACATTGTGCCTGTAGTTAACAATACTGTATTATGTGCTTAAAAATTTGTAGGGTAGATCTCACATTGTATTTTTATCACTATAAAATATACTAAAAAAATTATAAGATAAGACTTTACCAACAAAGAAAGAAACTATGTTGACTCTTCAGTAGATTTTACTAGTATAAGAAAACCTTAATTGCAATTTTAGGTATTAAACTTAAATTTCCTCCACAAGTAAAAATTTAAAAAAAAAATATATTTATAATTAAATAGATATATATTAAATATATATAATTTATACAATATCATATATATATAATTTATATCATATTGTATTTCTGATAGTCTCCTAAAGTATTAAGTATACAATTTTAAATTAAAAAAAAAAAATACACCAACTCTCCTATCGTGTAAGTTAGTGTCTACCCTGAAAGATCGTATTTTTCAGAACTATCATAGATATTTTTTGTTCACCTATTTTCCCCCAGGCTTCCTTTACCTCAGCTGGAAAATCCCACTTGGGCTCAAGTAAAGTTGCTAAAAAATAACAACTCATACAATTCTCAAGGGAACTACAGGGGTTCATACTGAACTTTTCCTTTTTTTCCCCTCTTGTCAACAGATGTTCTGTTTTCTTATAAACTTGTATGCCTGAAAACCTGAAGTTGTGTGTACAATTTTTTTGTCATTTTTTTCTCAGAATTTTTGGTTCATATCTTCAGTATACTTCTGTTTCCCCCAAAACACTATAAAAATCTTTCTCTGTTGAATCAATTTTAAGTAGCTTCTGTTGAGGTTGTTTTCTTTGCTTCACCTCAGCTAATAAAGAGTGACTTTTCATTTCTTCAAATCTTCTTGTTTATTTCAACAAGCATTGTGGCCTTCCACATTATTCATCTAGTACTTTGAACAACTTTTAATATTCCCCCAACAAATCTAAGATGTTATGGATTGTAACACCTACATTATTTTGAGAACCAGCATAAAAGAAAAAAAAAAAAAAACTACTGTCAGCTTATTACTTATTATAATTTAGCAATTTAAAGTCATTGAGAGAACTCAGAATTATACTGAGATTTTGATAATATTAATTTCACACATATAAAAAAGATAATATAAACAAAATGTATTTGTTAAGGTATTCTTAATGATTTTTCAGTTACATTTGACTCAGGAATTAATTTTAAAATTTAGAGATGTTGATATATATGTTTATGCACTGAGAATAATTTGCTATGCAGCACTGATGATGCACCATTTCTTATAATAGGGCTTTTCCCTTGAGACATTTTCCAAGACACTCATCCTCTCTGAATATTTTTATGCTATTTCTTACTTGGTCTTACTGAAAGGTTTAATAAAAGGTTTTCAGACAACAAGTAAGATTCAGATCCTTTCCCTGAAGTATTTCTTTAATAATCTCTTGACTTTTGTTACAAGGAGTTGCAATTATACTCTTATGCCAGCAGGACAAACAATTGAGCGCATGCATGAACATGCAGTGAAAATTCCATGACTGCTATCTGACCAACAACAACTTTAAGAAATGTGTGAAGAACAATGCACTCTGATTTTAGAGGTGTTAAATATTGGGGTGGGGGGGAGTTTGTTTTTTAGGGCTTTCTTCTCACTCTTCCTATCATTCTGAACCTCTTGGTCCTCACTATTCCACACTGTTGTTGTTCAGTAACCTCACTGACTTCTCTAGGTAAAAAACTGAAGGCTAAGGCATTTTGACATCTACCTGTTGCTGTTTTTTACTAAGTTTCAAGTCTGTGCTCTGCTATTGATACCGTTCTGACTCTCTTTAATTACAATCCTGTTGTTTTAGCATGTGTTTTGTGTGAGTAATGGCCCACACATGATTCACTGTGCTTCTCGTATGTGAAGGCTACTAGAGTCGTACACAGAAGGCAGTTCCTTTAGTCCTGTTGACCTCTGTAATGACCTCAGTCTTAAGTTTTACCAGAGATGACTTAAAGTTTACTAGCAGTCACCCAGAAGTGAACTTGATCAGTGACTACCACCCTCAGCTAATGGTTTGGATTTCCTTTTTCCTCAAAGTCAATTTCCTGCTCAGAAATTAGTTGGCAGGCATGTTCTCTTTTAAAACTGATGATCTCCATGCCCAAGGAGACAGAAAGCTTTCCCAAAGTCTGCTCTGCTGTTTGCTTCTCTGTGCAAATCTGAGATGCTCTCTTGCAAAGAAGAGTGACCTGATAGCTAAGAATTCCTTAGAGCCTTAACGATTATCTTTCCTCCTTCCCTGGAGCCTCACAGTCAACTTATCCAGATTTATGCCTTCCTGTGATGTTTATATGTTGGTCTTCTCTTTTTATCTACTTCTAATTTTTAGGATTCTCCTGTAACAGGACTGTTACTGCTTATAATTGTATCTATGCTC
The DNA here is from genome assembly GCF_032405125.1 of Capricornis sumatraensis. Taxonomy (NCBI): domain Eukaryota; kingdom Metazoa; phylum Chordata; class Mammalia; order Artiodactyla; family Bovidae; genus Capricornis; species Capricornis sumatraensis. The sequence goes on along the minus strand of NC_091081.1, from coordinate 34,742,037 downwards.
AGGGAAAGGAAATAGTTTCTATTAATACTAATGTATTTACTTTCCTATTCAGAAGACATTAGTCCACCTTCCTTTTTCTCTCTTCTCTTTCCCCTCCTTTTCCCCTTTCTATTTCAAAGTTTCTTTTCTTCCTTTTGCCCCACCATATCTGAATATTTCTCCTTCTTTATTTTCTGTCATTCACTCCATTTTTTCCTACTCCATTTTGCCTTTCTGTGTACTCTGTTCTTTGGGGAGTTTGAATCAATCTGCATGTTTCTATTATTCAGACTACAGCACTTTTGGAGCACCAACATTGACATCTGTCTACAGACCAAAGTCAAGCTAAATTTACTTTAAAAAAGAGACATTTACTGAAGAAAAAGTTTATTGCCCTGTTTTGGCCGCTGTGGGGAAAAAAAAGTGTTTCAGGAGGAAGGGAAGGAATGACAGATGGCCTGCATATACAATACAGCTTTAGAAAAATGGATAAAATAAACTCAGCAGGTACTTAGACTACATGTCATGGAATAAAGATAGGGAAAAGCATGCATTGACCCAAGATGGGCTGTTTAGTATGTACCTCCAGATGGAAACAAAATGGAAAGCCAAAAAAAAAACCCAAAAAACCTGACTTTCAAAATGTTTTATTTATTTTTATACCCACTGAAGGACATAATACTTTCCTACTTATTGATAATGAAGAAGATATTTTAATCTATTGATATATTTACATTTATCTATCAACATTCATATGTCACTGATGAAACATTAATAAATACACACTGTGAAATAAACTTTAGGTAACATTGTGCTCTGTGGTCATTGCGACCAGAACCAAACTCAAGTTGTTCCTAGGGATGTTGAGCCATTGTTGTGATTTAATTATCATAATGCTCTATGCCCTTAGGCAAGAGGTGCAGGGACACAAACACAATAGTTATTTTAATTTTACAACAATTTGCCACTCAGTTTAGCATGTTTTTCCATCCAGAAGTTTGAGTGCATGTATAACAGACTCTAATTCTGGAGCTTCCCAGGTGGTACATTGGTAAAGAATTGGCCTGCCATTGCAGGAGATGCAAGAAATGCAGGTTTGATCCCTTTGTGGGGAACATCCACAAGAGAAAGAAATGGCAACCCACTGTAGTATTCTTGCTTGGAAAATTCTATGGACAGTGGACAATTAATTGATTGTTATCTGAGCCTAGTTACTTCTCCGGCAAATTAGCTTCCATTGGAAGACTATCTTGTGGAGTTTTATGCTTGCTTGCTCAATAAGTTTGATTATTGACATTATTTTTAAGGGTTTTGTTACAATTAATCCAATTATACCAGTATTATACATATAGAAGCTGCTTTATGGGACAAGGATAATTACAAAATAAGTTAGTTAGAAATATAGTACAATTATCTTTGACTTCCCTACAAAGCAAATCTTGAACACAAACCAAAGGTCATAGACTGGGGTATAAATGGAGATGTAAGTTTCACTTAGTTTTGGTTTCAAGCCTCTCATTTTATAATACAAGGTTGTACTGGATAGAGGTTCCTACTGATCATTATGCTTCACTGTGAAAGACATAGATACAGTATTTGTTAAGCAATCTTAATATATTCTTGGGTATGAATATTCACTTTGTAATTGAAATATCACATGTGTAAGAATTTATACATAAAAGAAAGCCTTAAGTCTGGAGAGAATGTTGATATGAATTTTTAGATCAATTATATGTGTAACACAAAGTTATCATTGACTCATACATAAAATAGATAAATGGGACAGATATATTGCAGAATACAGCAAAACATAGCCATTGTTTTATAACAACTTTAAATGGAACATAATCTATAAAAATGTTGAATCAGTATATTGTACAACTGAAAATAGTATAATGCTGTAAATTATACTTCAGCTAAGAAAAAGAATCTTCAAGTAGCCATGGGTTAAATAAATGGAAAAAAAAAATCAATAGCCTTGAAAATGATATCTGTATATACAAAGGATTTTTTACATTTAATTCATATTTAAAATCAATCTAAAATCAATTTAATCAAAAAATAATACATTTCTAAAAAATGTCTTGACCATGTTTGTTATTATTCACATATAAACCAAACAACACATTATTAGTATATGCAGATAGTTTTTATGCTTTATTTTTGAATAGAAGAAAATGCTTGAAAATAAATCTGAAGATTCAAAAGATAAAGTTGAAGGACTGATCAATACTCTATTTTCTTTTACTGAAGAATAACCATATTTTAATATCATAATTCTAATAGTACTCTATCACCACTTTTGATCTCAGTATTTTTAGTATATTTTATACTTCCCTATTTAGTGTTTACAGAGTCACCAGGAGGTTGCTATTGGGCAAGAAAAGATTAATGTATTTTATTAACATTCACTAAAAAATACTTTGTATATTAGGCATAAGTTTTAAGCTATATAACTCACTTATTAAATATATGCTATTTGCAATGTTAATACAATTAATATATATACTCAGAAGATAAGATTCTTATCTGGAAAGAAAAAACCTTTATCATTAGTTCTATAGTTTTCCCTACTTTTGTCACAAATCTGATATCGTGGTGGTAGACATCAGGGAAAGAACAGTAATCTCTAGGAGACAGAAAATTACAGTGGTCTTTAGGCCCTAGCAATTCATCTTTCTAGAGAGTAATCTGGTTTTAATACCAGGACAACTAGCGTGAACAATGAGAACTGCTTTTTTGAGCTCCCAAATAGTCAGTGGGATGCAAACAGGCCAAAATCTATGTGAAAGAAGCTCTACTGGGAAAAAATCTGCAAGAGAAAGTTATTCTTTACTAAGTGATGTCAATAGTATGTCAGAGCTTACTGGAAATCTTTGTTTGATGCTATTAAGTTAGTCAGGAAACCAAAGATAGAAGACTACTACCACTGTTCCTAATAGAATAGTTTAAGAACTGTGGCAGTATTAGCACCAAAATCTAATTTTTTTAAACAGTTACTTTCTTTAAATAATTTTTGACAGCCTTACATCTTTTTCATATAAATACATTTATTTTTTAATTTGGATTTATTTTGCTTTTTAACACTGATTATGGCCATACAACTTTTCACTTACAGTATTTCATGACTGGCTTTTTTAAGAAGAAATGTAGAATCCAATGCCCTTTTCTAGAGAAAGTAAAACTGAGCAATTAATGTTGTATATTTTTATTTTTTACAGAAATATGCCTAAAGAAATAGATCCAGTGACAAAGACAGGCACAATTGAAATCTGATAAATTTATAATATATTCACTGGTATTTGTTCCCAAGAACCACAGTAATATAGTTCATTCCTAAATCAGTATACAGTCAAGAATTTACCTCTAATCTTGGAATTGTAAGACTAGAATTCCTAAAACTTGACTTACTAGCATGACTCCATTATTGAGTAATTCAGCTGATTGCAATTTCACTTTAGTTGCATTGAGATCTTTCTTTCTTGTTAAAGGATGTACAAATATAAACAGCTTCCCTCAAATATACATCCATGTATTTTGTGAGACTCACATTAGAAAAATGAGTTAAGTTAGCACTCTGAAGTGTTAGTCACTCAGTCATGTCCAACTCTGCGACCACATGGACTGGAGCCCATCAGGCTCTTACATCCATGAAATTCTCTCGGCAAGAATACTGAAGTGGATTGCCATTCCCTTCTCTAGGGGATCATCCCCACCCAGGAATCAAACCCTGGTCTCCTGCATTGCAGGAAGATTCTTTACCCTCTGAGCCACAAGGGAAGCCCAAGTTAGCACTCTAGGTGACAGAGTTAGCATTTTGTTAGTAATATTTTCATGCTATTTTTTTGTTAAAGAAAAGCACTTGTAAAATGACAGATTGTAAAATAAATCCATTTCCTTAAATGTTACTCAATTTGCTTTTACTTGTTTATTTCCCTTCCAGTTTTGTTGAGATATATTTGACATACAGTAATATATGTTTATGGATAATGATTGAAGTTCTATCATTTAGGAAATGCTGACCACAATAAGTTTAGTGAGCATCCATTAATTCATATAGATATAAAATAAAATGAAAAGAAAAAATATTTTCTTTGTGATGGGAACTCAGAATCTACTCTTTTAATAACTTTCATGTATAACATAAGGCAGTGTTCATTATATTAGTATATATCATTTTGTACATTACATTCCTAGTACTTATTTATCCTATCACTGGGAGTCCATACCTTTTGCCCATCTTCCTCTAGTTTCCCATCCCCCACTTCATCCACCTATGATAACCACAAATCTGATCTCTTATTCTATTAGTTTGTTTTTAAAGTATAATTGACCTACAACACTATGTTAGTTCTTGCTGCACAGCATAGTGATTCAGACATTTCTATACAATTACAAAATGATCAACATGATGAGTCCAGATACCTTTTGTCACCTTACAAAGATATTACATTAATATTGACTACAGTTACATTCTTGTACATTCCATTGCTATGATTCATATATTCCGTAATGGGATTTTTGTACCTCTTAATATGCCTCACTTATTTATTGCATTTCCCCATCTCATTCCCTTCCAACAATCACGTTTGTTCTCTGTATTTATAATTATGTTTCTATTTTGTTATGTTAATTGTTTTGTTTTTTAGATCCATGTATGAGTGAAATCATACAGCATTTGTCTTTCTCTGTCAGACTTACTTCACATAGCATAATAGCCACTAAGTCCATCTATGTTTTTGCAGGTAGCAAAATTTCATTCATTTTTATGGCTGAGTCATGTCTCTGTGTGTGTGTATGTGTGTGTGTTTGCAGGGATTGTTCATTTAGTTCTTACCGGCTTGGGGAACAAGTCAAGTTCAAGCGTATATGGGGAGGATAAAAGTTAACTAAAGTTTGGTCAAGACAAAACATAATGTAAGGAATTGACATTTGTGAACACTTGATTAAACTGAAAATGAATTTGTGAATTTTAATGTTTTTTAACAAAATTTCTCCACCAGCTGGACATTTTATGTGCCTAATTCAATTGGTTTTAAGGAATACGAATTATTTATGAAAAGAAAATAGCAGCAGTTTTGCAGTTCAGTCCATGTCTTTACAAAGGGGATAAACTCAGAGAACAAAGAAAGATGGTGACCTGGTTGAATCTCCTTATAAACATACCAAAGACAGACCTCTTGCAAATACAATGATGATATTTGCTAGCAGGAATTATTTGTAATTCTTGATAGCTCTGGAATTCTTCATGGTCAACAAGCCTAGAATCCATGAGGCACTAAGTGTCCTTCGAAAATGTCATATAAAGTATGTAACTATTGGAATAGAAAGTGGAGATTGTTCATGAGTAAAATAGTTCCTTTCCGTATAAAACCCTGAGCTGTCATACTTTGCTAAAGGACCTCAGGTGAAAGATCTTAGCCAGTTTACATTCCAGTGTGGTAAGTGCTGGCTAACTTCGCCTTCTCCCAGGTTTGCTTGTCTTGAAAAATTTTATATTCTTAAAATTATTTGTGAAGCTTAATAGTGAATACAATCTCTCCTTCATGAGTATCATTAGAAAATATAATTTTATATGTTACTGTAACTTCACTTGTGTTTTCGTTGCAAAGACCTTTTGACTAAATATTTAAATTAATAGATGAAGCAAATTTTACTCACTATAATATCTTATTTTTCTGAAAATATATGGTACAATTGAAAACCAGCTTTAAAATATGTTTGGCATCCCCAATGAAATATGTGGAAGAGAAATAGTTGATCTAATTAAATAACATATGTCAATGAAACAAGACCATATTGACATGGAAATGCACATGGATAGTATAAGGAAAATGGGGAAAAAAGGAAAAAATGAAATAAGGCAATAATCTTCACATTAAGTAACATATATTTGAAATCACACTGTGAAATGCTGAAAAAGGAGCAAAGAGGCCCAACTTGAGTTACTTAGAATATAGAAGAAGAAAGATGGGTTATTCTCAGCTCCTAAAAGCCTCTTACATCTCATGGCTCATGTTCCATCTTCTTCCAGCAATGGTCCTGTTCATACTCTGAGTCTCTCTAGTCTGCCTTCCCTTACTTACCACAGAAGGAAAAGCTCCTGTGAGTAGATTGAAATCACTGGGATAATCCAGAATCATCTCTAATCTCAAGGTCCCTAGATCTTTCTCACATTTGAAAAGTCCCACTTGCTATTTGGTGTCTCAGCAGTAAAAGAATCTGCCTGCAATGCAGGAGACACAGGAGACACGGGTTCAATCCCTTTGTTGGGAAGATCCCCTGGAGAAAGAAATGTCAACTCACTCCAGTATTCCAGCCTGGAAAATCTCATGGAGGACTACAGTCCATGAAGTCTCAAATGAGTCTGACACAACTTGGCAACTAAAAAGCAACATTTTTTGCTATTTAATGCAATATACCCACAGATTCCAAGGATCAGGATGTAAGCATCTTTGAGGGACCATTAATCTATCTATTACAATTTACTAGAAGGTTAATTGTTTGGCCTGTATGTCCCAGTTTTTGAAGATGTGAAATAGGGATGATACTAATGTCTCATTTATAGATTTGTTAGGAATAAAGTAAGTTATTTAAGCAAAATAATTACAACAAAGTACTTCATATTGTAAGAATTATATATGGGTTCACTTTGCTTATTATATATAGAAAAATTAGGAACCCATCCCATTTTGTAATAGTGTGAGAAAAGTTCGTGTGATGGCTATCATGCAATCAATGCAATGATTATTAATGATTTATAATTTTGTGTTAAAATAATTTGTTATGCTGCTTAATTAAAATAATAGAGGTAGTATGGCTATATGATGATAATATATAATTAATAGCTACGTAGCTAGACAGATGATAGATAAACTGAAGGAACCCAATCACCTAAACATAAATTGAGAGAAATATTCCAACATTATAACATTGTCTGCTATCTGGTAAATGAGTTTTCTATTATTTTTGTTCTTTATGTATGTACTATAATTCTAGAATATGTTGCTTTCATAATTAAAAATAAAATTTAAATGAATTGCTCATGATAGATCTGAGACTTCACCCCCTTTCTTTTACTGATACAAGGTAAAATAAATGATTGGATTTACTTCCTTTATGGGTGATGATTACTGATCATCTCTTTCATAACATGGCTTCAGTGGACCATCACAGCTTGATCTTAGCCAGTGAAGCCTCAGGAGACATCACTCTTCATTGCACTTACACAAGTTTATTCCTTGGCTCTTCCCTTTCAACTGAGTAATTAGAGAGCAGAGATCCTTTGGAAGAATTATTTCTAAAAAATATTTCACATGTATGTCATACAATATTTCTCCATCTCTGTCTGACCTCTACTCAGTGTTATGTGCCAGTCTGGATGCGGGGGAGAATGGATACATGTATATATATGACTGAGTTCCTTTGTTGTTCACCTAAAACTACACAGCATTGTTAATTGGCTATACCCCAATACAAAATAAGAAGTTAAAAGTTTGAAAGAAAAGAATAGATCATCTTCTGTTTTTCTGCTTGTTCCACCTTTATTTGAGACAATGGATTTTATTCCATTTCTCAATTTGACAAAGAAGAATAAACAAGTAACTGCAACAAGTTTGATTTCCCTGAACAAATTATCCAACAACCAAACTGATCCTCTAATGACAATTGTTCAGTACTTTAAATATATCACACATTTTACATGTGTGATGAATATTTAGATGATGTCTAGTAATACCTTGCCAGTAAACTACATTCATAATCATTTTTGATATTTATGTTAATCAGAAACCAATTAACCCAACTCTAAGAGCAATTTCTTAGTCTTGATTTGATAACTTACTCAGCACTTGCCCTCCTCCACAACAGTTAACAATACCACATTTGATATTTCATTAATTGATGAACATTTGTATTGTGCATAAAACTATTGTTTATGACTGTTTATGACAATTACCTAAATATTTATAACATTTTCTGCAGCTATAAATGATTATTTATGACTTTTTCTTTCATTTTTGGTTTTTGAGAAAACAAACAGAAACCCTGTTACTGTACTGTTTATGAGAGCCTGCTGTTGTGATTAAGAACCATATGTTTTATTTAACATAACAATAGATCGTAAAGGTAGAAAAAAATGTGTTGATCCTAGTCTTGGATGTTGACAGTAAAGGAAAAATTGTTGCTCTTAAGTAATGGCCAATTTTTATCAAAAAACATTTGTGTTTGTGATGTTTAGGTTTTCTACTTTTATACTATCTACATGAAGTTTGTATCATTTAAATATCTTCAGGACAATAATTTGTTTTTATAACTTTAAGACATGCTAGATTCTAAACCATTTTTATCACTAAATCAATTATTTTCATAGTGCTATATTTTATAACTGCATTTCTTTGGAATGAAAGCTAGCATGGTACCTTAGAAAAAAAGTCTACCTAATTTCTTCTGTCTGGGTACTTTACTAGTGTTTATGCATCCTTTAAGAAAGTTACTCAGTTTTAGAAGATGAAATAGTCTTCTATGATAGGGTTAGCATTATATATTTTTATTAGTGGGTAGCATTATATGTTCTCAGCAATCAGTACACATAATTATTTGCCTGAACCCTAACATATGACAAGTCCTAGATTCTGCCACTGTGCTCTGCACATCATCTTGGTATCTGTATTTCAGTTATACCTATAATACATCATTCTGCCCTTTTCTGTGAAATCCTGAGAAAATTCTTATATCTAGAATCCAAGCCACCTAATTTCATTCACTCTACCCTCTCAGCTTCCATTTCACAACAATAAACCCACCATAATTACGTATAAAATTATAGATAAAGAAAGTAACAATTTATATGGAGCAAATCTTATCTAGAATTTAATGAGATTTTTATTTGAGAATCCTATTTTATGTCTAGATATCTTGAAATATTTGAGAAATTCAAATTAAAACAGTGAGATACAACTACACATCTATTAGAACTATTAAAATTTGAAACACAAAATACCAATTCCTTGTAAAGATGCAGGGCAATAGGAACTCTCTTTCATCCTTTTTTGTAATGCAAGATGAAATACCAGTTAGCAAGAAATATGTCAGTTTCTTACAAGTCTAAACTATGTCTTATGTGATCCAGCAATTGCTACTAGGTTTAGTCAATTGATTCAGAAGCAGGTCCACACAGAAACCTACATGCTAATGTTTACAGATGTGTTATTTGTAACTGACAAAATAGAAAGTAATCAAGTTGTCCTTCAATATGTGATGGATGAACAAAAGCTGGAAATAAGCTAACAAGATATGAAAAGATGTGGATAAATTTTAAAGGCATAGTTCTAAGTGAAAGCCATTCTGAAAGCATTATATACTTTATAATTCTAGTTAGTTGACATTCTGTAAAAGGCAGATGATAAAATGATCAGTAGCATCTTGGGATTGGTGTTCAGGAGAGGTTATGAATGAATGAATCACTTGAAGTGTTTTTCAGTGGTGAAGTTATTCTGTATGATTCTATTTTACAGAATGGTGGATGAGTGGGTGAGTATAAGACATTGAATTTGTTAAAAGCTGTAGAATTTTATAAAACAAAGGGTGGACTCTTAATCAATGAAGATTTATTAAAAATAATTTAAAGATCAGGGGATCACAGGATGGAATGCAGAAATAATGTGATTATATTACAAATATATGAAATGGTCTTTCCACTGGGTGAGGAAAAAAGCTACTGCTCATCAGGGTTACTTTGGAAATCAGTGGAATCTGGAACAGTGAATATAAACATACTATACATAATAATTACTCTCTAAAGTTGTTTCCCATGGAGTATGAATTAACAATCATTAAACATGTATATTGGTAATTGAACAATTAAATAAGTGGATGGAAAATAAGTTTCTAAATTTTGAATTGGGAGGTTAGAAATGAACAAACAATGGAGCCTAGAATGATCTATGTAATAATGATATAAAATTTTGGACATCCGTATGAACTTATATTTAGCTTAATATTGATACAGCTGTATATATATATATATATATATATATATATATATATGCATATATTGATAGAAATAAATTATTAATTGACAGAGAACAGACAAATATCCTCCTGTGCAAAACAATTCCAAACAGCATATCTGTATACTCCACCTTCAAAGTAGTAGGCAATAATGCCCCTCTCATTTCAAAGAGTACATTTTGAAAAGCTATAAAAAAAGAGGGACTTTGCAATGGAGAAATTTGAAAACCACTACCTGGGCCAGGTCAAGGTCAATACACCCGTGAAGAATCCTATTGATAACTTACACCCTTGACATGATGTGATGCAAATGGCACTTAATCTTGATGTATTTCCTCACCAAATCCAATAATTATTGTCTAATCATGAGGAAAACATTAGACAAACATTAGGCCATTTTACAAAGTATCTAACCGGTACTTCTCAAAACCTTCAAGGTCATAAAAACCAAGGAGAATCTGAGAAATGGCACAGCCAAAATTAACTATTTGTGATATGGGTCTTTTGTGTTATAAGGCTTACATGTATTATATAACAATAGCATGAATTTAATCTTTTAAATAATGATATTTGGAACATTAAAAATTTTGTCTATGAAGCTTAAAAATTACCGCAATGCAGGAAACCCAAGTTCAACCCCTACATTGGGAAGATCTCCAGATCCCCTGGAGAAGAGCTTGGCAACCCACTCCAGTATTCTTGCCTGGAAAATTCCATGGACAGAGGAGCCTGGAGGGCTACAGTCCATGGGGTCATAAAGTGTTGGCCACAACTGAGCAACTAACACACACAGATAAATGATCTGTTCTTATGCATTGGAAAATAGGTTAAAAATTTCTCCTCTTTATATAAATCTCCTGATTCCCTGGTTGCTCATTGATGAAGAATCTGTCTGCAATGCAGGAGACACAGGTTCAGTCCCTGGGTTGGGAAGATCCCCTGGAGAAAGGAATTTCAATCCACTTCAGTATTCCTGCCTGGAGAATTCTACAGACAGAGGAGCCTGGAGGAGTACAATCCATGGAGTTGCAAAGAGTCGGACATGACTGAGAGACTGTTCCTGTCATCTGTTTCATTAGGAGTTGTGTAATTTTAGTATTTTGATGGCTTTTTTGAAGATAGATTTCAAAGAATTTACTTATTTCTCAAAATCATGTTTCCCCCCTCCTTGGGATTTACTTATCCATTAAGTTACCATATATTAATGTATTTACTTGGAGAAGGAAATGGTAACCCACTCCAGTACTCTTGCCTGGAAAATTCCATGGACTGAGGAGCCTGGTAGGCTACAGTCTATGGGGTCAAAAAGAGTCAGGCATGACTGAACGCTTTCACTTTCACTTTCTTTCAATGTATCTACTGAACATCTACCACGTACTAAGCACTGGGCAAGGCACTGTGAAGACACAAATGTAGACTTCCAATGTGGCCCCATGCTCTTTTGAATATTAGACACTGTTGGAGAAAATAGATTTTAAACAGATACTTAAAATCATGGCAGATGACACAGTGAAGAAACATAGCATTCTCTTTTGTGGAGTCAGAAAGTCTTTCTGAATTAAAAGTGATTTAATGTGTAACATAAGAGAATGAACAAGATTTGACAAGGATAAGTAATTTAAAACACATCAGACAGAACGTAATGAAAGAAAACCAGCAACCAAAAATATTTGAAGTTGCTGGTGTGACTTAAGGAGTTCTATTAATTGAAGTGATTCAGGGAAAGTTAGGGTGCTAGGGCTCAGATTCTAATGGGAAGAGAATAAGAGCATGCTAGATGAGATAGAGATTAGAACTTGGAGTTTTGGAAGCCATAGCAGTGCTGTTGGAGTTTTCAAAAATCAAACAAAAACAAAAAAACATAGCAAACCACTGATGGATTTCAAATAATAAAGTGAAAGCATTAAAACTAAATGTTTAAGCAGATCAACTTAGGTATCTTTGATGAATGGAATGAAGGAATCGAATGTGGATACAAATTGATAATTACTCATCCTTTCAGAGCAAGGGTGTGTCTTTTCCAGGGATCCTTAGGCACCAGGTGGTTCTATTACAATTATGTGTGCAGTGAATTATAAGTGCTGACCTGTGGATCAGGGTAATATTTTGTTTCTTATCCCTTTGATAGAACAAGATGGAAGTCCTTATAGCTCATATGCTGTCAAATTAAGTTTATTCCTATTTTTTTTTTTTTACAATCACAGGTCACAAAACATATTTCTGAATCATTTTTTAAATAGCAGACATCAATCCCATAACAGAGACAGCTAAACCAATAGCAACTGCGGTGCCTGGAGGGAGAATCAGAAAGTGTATAGACGAAGACTGTGCACTATCCATCAAATGCTTCTACTGAAAAATCATGCTGCTCACTGAAGAATGCCTCAAGTGTCCTTCAGCACAATCCAAAGCTCTAGGATATAAAAATATAGCTTAGTTTGGTAATTAATGGACAGAATATCCATAGTCTTTGGGGGAAAGTTATAATTAAAAGCACAATGAATGTGACCACTGACATAACTACTTTAAAAAAATTCACTTTGCAATACCTTTGAAAAGGAATCTAGTTTATACTTTATAGTTGCTTGGATTCTTCCTGTGCGAATTTTCACTCAACTGTCTCATATCATGTATGAAATTCTGTATATTATAACAGTATATGTAATACTTTTAATAATAGTAGTTGTCAATGTTATGTGGGTTATAGTGTTATCAGAAAGAGATCACATAGTTTTTTAATGTGGCTTTTATTTAGTTATTTTGGCTGAAGATACAGAACTTGAAAGAATGGTAACTCTGTAGGTAAAAACAGACTATTTCTTCGTATAACTGTTCTCTTCCCCTTGGTTCCCTTGACAGGATATTGCTTTAAGATTACATTGTCATATTCTTCCTATGTCACTGTACTTTAATATTGATGACTGTACTCTATTTAAAATAATGTTTATAAATATTAAGATTTTCTGGTTTTGAAACAATCTCTATAGAAGTTAGCTAATTGAGGTAAAAAAGCAGAGGCACCACTAAGTTATCCATGAACAGTATTCCTGCCTCCTGGTTCCAAGTCATATCCCACTCTTCGTGACTTCATAGACTGTAGCACACCAGGCTCATCTGTCCTCCACTATCTCCCAGAGTTTGCTCAAATTCATGTCCATTGAGTCAGTGATGCTATTTAATCATCTCATCCTCTGCCACCCCTTCTCCTTTTGCTTTCCGTCTGATCACAGTCCATTTCCCTATGCTGTGTCCCTAGCTCTTGGTTTGTAACTATATTCAACCGACAAAAATTAATACTAATAATTACTTTCTATATTTGATCACCAATCAATTTCTGCCTATTGTCCTTAGTGAATTTTACTTAGCCTATTTTATATTATTGCCCCTTTTAAAACATTATCATGGAATCATGAGGTTTCACTGATTAAGTTTTCTTAAAAGATTCTAATTATTGTTACATATACAAACATCTTACATGGATGTTTACAGCACGTTTATTCATAATTGCTTACACTTGGAAGCATCCAAGTTAACCTTCAATAGATAGATAAATTAAGATGCTCTGGTTGATACTTCCTCTTAGTGCTATCAAGCTATTTAAAGTACATGGAGACAATGTAAGTGCAAATTGCAAAATGAAAGCGGTCAGTCTGAAAAGTCTACGTACTGTATGAGTCCAGTTGCATGATACTCTGGAAAAGGCACAACTAAGTAAACAGTAAAAGTATCCGTACTTTCCAGGAGTTGGAGGGTGTAGGGATGAATAGGTGTTACTCAGTGGTATTTAGGGCAGTGAAACTCTTCTGCATGATATTATAATGGTGAATACATATCATTACACATTTGTCTAAATCCATAGAATATACAAAACCAAGAGTGAATCGTAATATAAACTATTGAGTTTAAGTGAAAATTAGGTGTCAGAGTAAGTCCATCAATTATAATGTACCATTCTGGTGGGTGACAGTGATGAGGGGAGGCTATGCATGAGTGGAGGCAGGAAGCATATATAAAAATCTCAATACCTGCTCAATTTGCTGTAAACTGGAACTAAAAGACAAATTCTATTAGGAAAAAGTGAATTAGAGAAAAATGTTAGTCTCACCAATACTCTAGAATTCAATAAAGGTTTTACTTTCTCAACTTTAATGATTTTTATACAAAGAACTTGCAAATATATATACTAATGCATATAATAATATTAATATTAATAGAATCAGTTATGAAACAGCAAATGATAGAATGGTCTTAAGTGTGTATTTTAATGCTAACCATATTCAGCATATTTACTTAATGGGTTCCTTTTAAGCAATAAAAATGAATGTGTTAGAGCCATTTGTTTTTATAAGTTTATAATTGGATGTTTTTTACAGTGAAAACTGTAAAATATTTTAAAAGAAGGAGACAGAATAATTAGATACATACACACGCTTTGATAATCATTTGAAAGAGTAATCATTCATAAGAAAATGTAAAGAAATGCAAGGAGAATGATAATATGTTTTTAGGAAATTAGGAGGGTTATGTAATTGGAAAGGGATTAATAGTATTGCTAATAGTTTGTCTTATGTTGGCTGTATGACATAGTTGTTTTTGTTCTATTATATCTTGCATCTTATATAGTTAATAAGTGTTGTACACTATGTTTTAAGGTAGATGTTTTTAGTTTTATTATGTTTCTTTTAAGGTGGATTGGCTTAACTATAAATCATGTCTAAAAGATTTAAAAATCAGAAACAAACATAGAAATTACAAAGTGAAAAGCATATAAAAATTCAAAGAGAATGATGAAGAAGACAGTGGAAGAGAAAGAAAAACAAGGAGAGGAAAAAAAGGTAGAGAGTGAATCCTGAAAGATTAAGTAGTAGTTTCCTTCTCATGAATGACAGAGACAGTTTACTACTTGAAAAGATTTCCTTAAGAGAAGTCTTGTGTGAAAAAAACATGTTTAATTGAAATTGCCAGAATCAATGTAAGGAGCTAAAACAGTTGCAATCCTGACAGAACCAAAATTGCAGAGCTAGAGCTAAATTCCTTAGCTATGAAATAGTTCAGTATTCAGCCATTATACAAAGACTATGTTTTTCTGAAGCAATGGAATGGGAAATTGGTGCAAGGAAGTACTAAAAGGATCATTGCATACAACCTATTTTGGCTTTGAAGACACCATTAAAGTACTCCTGCAAAACATCTAAATAAAAATATAAAATTTAAAATCTAAACAGTTTTAAAATGGAAAACAAATTCAAACTCAGCAGAAGTATCTAAAATGGTAATATAGTGGGTCATGTCAAATAATATTTCAACTCCTGAATGCATTTGAAATGGTATGCATTAAAATAAATATTGATATGCAGTTACAGTTTTAACAATGCCCCTGTTCTAATACAAGAGGACTGAGTTTAGCTTTAGGCTACCCTAGAATTGAAGGTTGGATTGAGGCTATAGAAAGCATGTCCTCTGGAATATGCTCTTATTCATTGCTGGTAACTCCAAGAAGTTGAGATCTTTTCAGAGTGAAAACTGTATATAACTGAAATAGAAAATTGGGGATCATGTAACCCTGAATCTCAACTCACACTTCATACAATCTTAATGAAAGGATGATCTTAGGATCAGCTTTCTAGGATGGATAATTTGTGTAGCAGGGGATTCCTTAGTGGCTTAAACAGTAAAGATCAGCCTGCAACACAAAAGACCAGGGTTCAGTCCCTGGGTTGGGAAAATCCCCTGGAGAAGTGAATGGCTACCCACTCCTGTCTGGAGAATTCCATGGACAGGGGAGCTTGGTATGTTACAATCAATGGGCTTGCGAAGAGTTGGCCATGACTTATGTGTGTCTAAATTTGTGAGTCTAATTTATGATTCAGTTCAGTCAGTTCAGTTGTTCAGTCATGTCTGACTCTTTGCGACCGCATGAATTGCAGCACATCAGGCCTCCCTGTCCATCACCAACTCCTGGAGTTCACCCAGACTCATGTACATCGAGTCCGTGATGCCATCCAGCCATCTCATCCTCTGCTGTCCCCTTCTCTTCCTGCCCCCAATCCCTCCCAGCATTAGAGTCTTTTCCAATGAGTTAACTATTTGCATGAGGTGGCCAAATTATTGGAGTTTCAGCTTTAGCATTAGTCCTTCCAAAGAACACCCAGGATTGATCTTTAGAATGGACTGGTTGGATCTTCTTGCAGTCCAAGGGACTTTCAAGAGTTTTCTCCAACACAGCAGTTCAAAAGTATCAATTCTTCAGCACTCAGCTTTCTTCACAGTCCAACTCTCACATCCATACATGACCACTGGAAAAACCATAGCCTTGACTAGACGGACTTTGTTGGCAAAGTAATGTCTCTGCCTTTGAATATGCTATCTAGGTTGGTCATAACTTTTCTTCCAAGGAGTAAGCATCTTTTAATTTCATGGCTGCAGTCACCATCTGCAGTGATTTTGGAGCCCAGAAAAATAAAATCTGACACTATTTCCACTGTTTCCCAATTTATCTGCCATGAAGTGGTGGGACCAGATACCATGATCTTAGTTTTCTGAATGTTGAGCTTTAAGCCAACTTTTTCACTCTCCTCTTTCACTTTCATCAAGAAGCTCTTTAGTTCTTCTTCACTTTCTGCCATAAGGGTGGTGTCATCTGCATATCTGAGGATATTGATATTTCTCCCGGCAATCTTGATCCCAGCTTGTGTTTCTTCCAGCCCAGCGTTTCTCATGATGTACTTTGCATATAAGTTAAATAAGCAGGGTGACAATATACAGCCTTGACGTACTCCTTTTTCTATTTGGAACCAGTCTGATGTTCCATGTCCAGTTCTAACTGTTGCTTCCTGACCTGCATACAGATTTCTTAAGAGGCAGGTCAGGTGGTCTGGCATTCCCATCTCTTTAAGAATTTTACAGTTTATTGTATCCACACAGTCAAAGGTTTTGGCATAGTCAATAAAGGAGAAATAGATGTTTTTCTAGAACTCTCTTGCTTTTTCGATGATCCAGCAGATGTTGGCAATTTGATCTCTGGTTCCTCTGCCTTTTCTAAAACCAGCTTGAACATCTGGAAGTTCACAGTTCACATTTTGCTGAAGCCTGGCTTGGAGAATTTTGAGCATTACTCTACTAGTGTGTGAGATGTGTGCAATTGTGTGATAGTTTGAGCATTCTTTGGCATTGCCTTTGTTTGGGATTAGAATGAAAACTGACCTTTTCCAGTCCTGTTGCCACTGCTGAGTTTTCCAAATTTGCTGGCATATTGAGCGCAGCACTTTGACAGCATCATCTTTCAGGATTTGAAATAGCTCAACTGGAATTCTATCACCTCCACTAGCTTTGTTCATAGTGATGCTTTCTAAGGCCCACTTGACTTCACATTCCAGGATGTCTGGCTCTAGGTGAGTGTTCACACCATCGTGATTATCTTGTGTGTGAAGATCTTTTTTATACAGTTCTTCTGTGTATTCTTGCCACCTCTTCTTAATATCTTTTACTTCTGTTAGGTCCGTACCATTTCTCTCCTTTATCAAGCCCATCTTTGCATGAAATGTTCCCTTGGTATCTCTAATTTTCTTGAAGAGATCTCTAGTCTTTCCCATTCTATTGTTTTCCTCTATTTCTTTGCATTGATCGCTGACACATCTAATTTACACTTGTTTGTGTGTGTCTAAATTTGAACTAAATGAATTGAACTCATATCATGCAAGGATAAATCAGTTTAAAAATATAAGTACCTTAGTTCTCCATGTTGAAGATAAAGGACAAGACCTTATTTCCCCCTTTTCTAGAGCATCTGGCTTGGAAGATTGTGTTTTATACGTTTTTCTTTCCCTATAGCTTCAAAATGTATATACATCTTTTTAGGAGCTAAATAAGCCACTTTTCAGTTTTAAGAAATGTCTTCCTCAAGGACTTGGGACCTGTCTCTTTTTTGGGGGTTGAGGGTAGGTGGAAAATATAATCATAACGAAGCTAATGTCCCATCTCCTACTTTCTGTGAAAGAGTAGGAGCCTACTTTGGTAGGACCTGACTCCAAATTGCAAACCCTCCTCTTGTCATAACAAAAGATAAGTTAATTTTTCTTTAGGATGAATTCAGTTAGCTAACACAGATAGTCACTGCAATTATCAAATGAAGGATGAACTATCTGCGACAAGTGGTGCTTTATGTCCTGTTACTTGAGATCAACTAGATGACAGGTTATATCTACTTGGATATATAAACAGTGGACTTCCCAGGTGGCTCAGTGGTATAGAATCTGCCTGCCAAGCAGGTGACATAGTTTGAATCCTTGTGTTAGAAGATTTCCTGGAGAAGGAAATGGCAATCTAGCCAGTATTTTCTTGCCTGGGAAATCCCTTACACAGATGAACCTGGTGGATTATGATCCCTGGGGTCTCAAAGAGTTGGGCATGATTTAGTGACTAAACAACAACAATGAGCTTTTCTCTTTTTTTGCAATCTCTTAGCAGATTGTCTGTGATGCATATCACCTAATAGTTTAGTGCTTATTTAGTAATAAATTTATTTTATTTCTCTTCTGCCTCTGTGGAGAGATTTCCTGGTTTGAGTAAAGATTTTATTTTTAATTATATTTCCACAGAGGTCATCACTATCAAGTATGTCTTCTGAAACTAATTGAAAAATTAAAAAAACAAATACCTCCAATAGTCAAATTGCTAGTTCTAATACTTATTGTGGAGAGACTTCCCTGGCTCAGACAGTAAAAGCATCTGCCTACAATGTGGGAGACCCAGGTTCGATCCCTGGGTAGGGAAGATCCCCTGGAGAAGGAAATGGCAATCCACTCCAGTACTGTTGCCTGGAAAATCCCATGGACGGAGAAGCCTGGTAGGCTACAGTCTGTGGGGTCCCAAAGAGTCAGACATGACTGAGTGACTTCACTTCACTTCAATATTTATTGTAGACCTTTAGAATGAAATAAAATTTAAGCATGGCTTACTTCTAATAATACCACAGGGCATTGACATAGGAGGTACTTGTTAAAAAGCCATTTGTCTTTTCTTTAAATCCATCTTATAAAAACTTCTAGTCTGTGAAAATTACAAATTTCTATTTAAAAAATTAAGTCACATAATATTTCAAAAAGGTTAGTTGCAGTTTCTAATCAAAAGCCAGTGTTCTCCTTTCACAGTATCCATGGCAGGAAAATAGCTAGGACTAAAGCTGATGTGTAAGTTTTTATTCTCAGGCTTTCTTCAGAATGGCCACTAACTATTAACATGCTATTCTCTCTAATACAGCCAAATTGTAGGCTGATGCCTATTTGATGGTAGCTATGTTTATCCTTCTGGGTATAAGCTGCGTAAAAGAAGAATATTATTCCTCATCACTGTGAGAATTTGGAAAGAAAATGGAAGAGCAGACATGAATACTCCACCACAGAATGAAAGGGCTGCAGACTGAGGCTTCAACTCTTTACAGAGAATGGCTACAAGGATTAGAAAAATTTTAAAAGATAATGTATCTGGACGCCCAAATTACATCTAAATGTAGTTTGGTTGCTTAAACTTAAGGTATTCTATCAAATACTAATGCAATATAAACTATCAAAGTATAAAGGAAAACATTTGAACTCTCTGACATTCCCTTGCTAATTCTCCCTATTCAAATGATTTTTAAATGATTTCACCCATTTCTAATTGTTTCAGTGTCTGAAAAATAAAACTAGCAAAACCATAGGTTTGTGGTGCAAAAATGATTTTTATACTTTATTTCTTGAATGTTAAAAGTTAGTCTTTCTTCATATGAAAATAGCAAGAATAAAGAAGCAAGTATAAATGTATCATGATATACAATTATTTTTAATTTTCATACATATTTTACGAAATCTCAGGAGAAAGTATATTCATGCACAGGAATCTGAGACATTGATTTTTTAAACAAATTTTCTGCAGCACAGCTGTGTGACTAGAATATTTGTATTCAAAAATCATGAAACACCTAAAATAATATTTAAAATGAGAAGCTACATCAAATCATCCCTGCTCCTTTAACCTTATGTATTTTGTCTTATCAAACAACATATTAAAACCATATGCCTCTCATTTCTATTACCTTATGATACAGCAAGTTCTCTAAACTATATTCTAAATATTACTTATTCTGCTATTTTATCCCCACGCAATTGTATCAATTCAGAATGAAGTACTATTTCTGATATATATCTACATGGGAACAGCTGTACAACTTAGGTGCTAAATTGTTGCATTTATTTTTAGCCATGTAGTAAAATGAATAGCTTTTGTATATTTTTATGAGTTTTTCTCTTGACCTCATCTAAGAATACCTTTATACAAAATAAAAGTGTTGATCAAAGTATAAAAATAAATTAGTATAAATATATTTACTTTTAAATTGCAAGGTAAGTTTAGTTAAGATGAGAAAAAATATAAAAAAATAACAATCTTCAATTTAAAAGCTCATTTGTCATTAATTTTGCCAATACTAAATACGTATTAAAGAAGAATTAAATCAGTATTGTATTTTTTTTAATTAAATGATTATATGTTCTAAATCTCAGAAAATTTAGTGGTCATAAAAGTTAAAAACTTGTTAAAGAGTCTGATCATTTTGTATAAGACACAATAGCTTCTAGAACAGTTATTTTCATTATTACTATTACTTTATATAAACATACATGTGCTTATATATATTGCTGTTTATTTTGATATATAATGCATATATTTGTGGTACAATTAATACATCCTATGCATTCAAGCACTGTGTTAGATACTAAGCCTGCAATTTTATTTGAAAATGTACTTTAAAGCATTAATATTGAGACCCAGAGGACATGGAGCTTTTTTAGTTGTTTTTTGAATTATAGTTTCTTAGTTTTCTTTACCTCTCTGATTCTCATACCCTTTGCATTTGAAGATACTCTCTGTTAGGTAATTCTGTGAATATTAGAATTTTAAATCTGTCACAGAGATCCTATTTACCAAATATCTCCTCATAATATAGCAATGTTTTCATTCATCAATTTACCAATTGTAAATAAAATAAAAACTTCTAGACACACTGAGTCTGAGCCCTGCCAAAGGAATTTTTTTTTAATTCTTCCCTCAAATAATTAAAAATCTATCATCTGTGGTTTAGTGAATCTATTAGAGCAACAAAAAACCTAGTTTAAAATACAGACTAGCCTGACAGAAGACAAAGCATGCCTTTTACTAAAGTAATAATTACTTCAGTCGCTATGCACTATATTTTATTTACATGCATTTGCTAATATTTATTAAAAAAAAAAACTTGCAAGACATGGAAGAGGCAAGAGAACTTGATACACTGTCAAGAGATTAAAATATTTGAAAGAACTAGACTCAGAGATCTTGCATATGTTGGAAGGATCAGAGGGGGATTTTTGCTTTAGTGGAAAAATGTTTCTAGCTGATGTAATGGAAAAAGCATGAAAAATATGTGAACAAGTGGAGAGCATCAAAGAAAGACAGAAGCTATTAAAAGAAGCCCAATAGAAATGGAGAAATTGTGGTAGCAGAAATAAAGGTATGATGGATGTATCAGAAGACTGGCGGGTACAGAGAAAATAATTAGTTTGAAGACAGGTCAGTGGAATTTATCCACACTGATTTGTGAAGAAAATAAAAACTTTAAAAAGAAGAAAGAAACCAGGACATGCAACATTTAAAACACGGTAAAATGGTCAAACGTATATATAATTTGAGAAGAGAGGAGAAAAAGAGAAAAATATAAGGGAGAATGAATGGTGGAGCATGAATATTATTTTAAAAGATAATATTTTTATAATAGTTGAATAAGTTCCTTTTATACTGATTCACACATAGCAACCATAAACTTTGGATTGATATACAATCAATAAATCAATAAAATGAATTTTTAAAAGCAACTTTGCAATAATCAGAAACTCTTAATGTTAATATAGTCTTATTTACCAATATTTACCCTTAAGTCATTGCTTTTTTGTGTTGTTCAGGAAATTTTTCTAACATCTAGATTATAAAAATATTGTCATATAATATTTGTCACTGCTTTATTAATATTCAGCCTTATGAAAGTTGAGTCTATAATTTTATATACAGATGCTTTTTGTCTCAACTATATTTGCCAAAATATGCATATTTTGCTAATTGTCCTTTTCAGTTATTTTATCATAAATTTATGTTTATATATTCACAAAGTTCTTTTTAGATTTTCAGTGTAGTTTCATTGTTTGGTTGTCTCATATTTTATGCCAGTACTGCACAATTTTAAATATTGTGCTTATATATATCTTTGCATTTCCATATGAATTATATAGGCAATTCAATGCTGTCAGTTTTAACAAGAACCAAAAAAAGAATGATGGGATTTTGATTTAGATTGCTTTGCATCTAATAATATAGATAACTGATATCTCTACAACACTGAGAACAGACTCTGGATAGGTTAATAAGGGGGGAAAGCAGATGGAATTACTCACTGGAGGGATTTTAAATTGTATAAAAGTGGAAGAGATGTTTAAATTTTAGACTGACGATTTGGAACAACTATCAGTGACAACACATCCTGGATATGGCTGTTGGAATGAGTGGATAAGATGAAATTCAGGTAAAAGTAGTTAAAATTCAAGACTATCAAAAAGAGGGAAAAGGGAAGAGCGAAAGAGAATTTGAGACACTCAGTGGAATATGCATTAAGAATACTTTCATCAAGGCAGATAGAAGACCTGGTTTGGAAGCACATGAGCCAGTTGCAAAATCACCAGCAAATACAAGACTGGATTGGATCTTATCTATCCCATGTAGTTACAGAAGTGTTAGAGGACTAATGCCCAGCAGGGTGAGTACAGTTCTTCCACAAAAAATGTGTTCTTAAGTCATAAAGGACTGCCTGTATTATAAAATTATTGCTTTATTACTACCATGCTGAGATGTTCAATGTCACATGGCGAAGGCTTTTTACACATTAGTCACAAGAAATAAAAAAGTAACACCTAAAAAAAGAAAAAGAAAAGAAAGAGGATATGGTTAGTCTCAAAGCAAAGTGATGTTTCAGACAAAGGGAAAGAACTATTTGGAGTAAGAAGGGAAGTGAGTATCAGTGAAATATACAGTGTGGGAGAAAAAGTAACAATTCCTTCAAAATCTGATTTCTTGTTCAGAAGGCAAAAAAATGAAGGGCGTGCTCAGTCACACATTCCAAGAGGTAGAAGAGATTAACCATGAAGTAAAGGGAACCATGGAAGATTTTATAGAGGGTGGAGTAGTATGAGAGTGAGTCAGAAGACTAGAAGCAGTTGATAATAAGTGTGAGGCAAGGGAGAGGATAACTTGAGCTAGAGAACAAAATACCAGGAAATTTAGATTTCTAGGGTTGAATTGACCTGAACTTTCTAGGCCTTATGGGTTTTGTTGTGGCTGGGTTTCTGTGTGGTTCTGAGAAAGCTGTATTTTCAGTGAGTGGGTGAGAAACTAGATAAGTTGTGCCCCAGGAATAATATCAAATTAAAAGAAAACCTGGAGTTGTTGTGCTAAATTTAAGTTGTGAGTCTTGCAATGTCATTTTCTTAAAAGCAAGATTGCTATGTTTATACATTTTCTAAAGGTGAAATACTAAATAAAAATTCATATATATGTGTATATATATATATATGAATATGTGAGAATTTTAATATAAAAACTTAGATTCCAAGCTGAGGTTTCATATGGTAAAACAACATATTCAAACTATTTATTGCTTACCATAATTGAAAATTATAAAGTGTTTTTTTCAATGGCTGTTAACAACTCTTACTAGAACAAGCAATCCCTTCTCCTCACAAACTTGAAGAGGTTAAAATCCAAACCAAAAATAAAACTAGTGTATCATTGTACAAACTGAAAAATAAAAAGACATAAGGAAGAACTAAAGAGATAAGTAAATTAACTATATTTTAACTCTAAGCTTTTAATTGAACAATAGAATAATTAAAATTATTTGGGAATAAAATATACTAAAGGGAAATAATAAATAAGCATGAAAGAGGGATGTTTAGAAGAAAGAATGAAAATATGGTGGGGATAGGTTTTGAAATAGGCCACTTTTACAAAAAGAGAGGAAAAACTAAGAGAAAAAAACATAACTTTTTTGATGAAAGAAAGTGAAGTTGCTCAGTCATGTCCAACTCTTCGCAACCTCATGGACTGTAGCCTACCAGGCTCTTCTGTTCATGGAATTTTCCAGGCAAGAGTACTGGAGTGGGTTGCCTTTTCCTTCTCCAGGGGATCTTCCCGACCCAGGGATCAAACCCGGGTCTTCAGCATTGCAGGCAGATGCTTTACCATCTGAGCCACCAGGGAAGCCCGTTTGATGAAAGGGTTGTTTTAAAAACAGGGAGTCATTAATTGAATCTGTAAAAGATTATGTTGGAGAGGTGATAATTAGAAATAGACTGCTCATTATTTCCCTGTTAATTCAGATATTAGTATTGTCCTCATTTGCATGTTTATGACTCCGTAGTCATTTAATCTAAGTTCTGCCTCAGTTCAATTCAGTCACTCAGTCGTGTCTGACTTTTTCAACCCCATGGACCCCAAGACCGCCAGTCTTCCCCGGCCATCACCAACTGCCGAGGGTTGCTCAAACCCATGTCCATCGCATCAGTGATGCCGTCCAACCATCTTATCCTCTGTTATCCCCTTCTCCTCCCACCTTCAATCTTTCCCAGCATCAGGGTCTTTTACAATGAGTCAGTTCTTCACATCAGGTAGCCAAAGTATTGGAGTTTCAGCTTCAGCATCCGTCCTTCCAATGAATATTCAGAATTGATTTCCTTTAGGATTGATGGAATATATCTGGAGATCTGATTGGATCTCCTTGCAGTCCAAGGGACTCTCAAGAGTCTTCTCCAACACCACAGTTCAAAAGCATCAATTCTTCGGCACTCAGCTTTCTTTAAAGTCCAACTGTCACATCCATATATGACTACTGGAAAAACCATGGCTTTGATTAGATGGACTTTTGTCAGCAAAGTAATGTCTCTGCTTTTTAATATGCTGTCCAAGTTTGTCATAGTTTTTCTTCCAAGGAGCAAGCGTCTTTTAATTTTGTGGCTGCAGTCACCAACTGCAGTGATTTTGGAGCCCAAGAAAATAAAGTCTCTCACTGTTTTCACTGTTTCCCCATCTATTTGCCATGAAGTGATGGAAATGGATCTTAGTTTTCTGAATGTTGAGTGTTAAGCCAAGTTTTTCACTCTCCTCTTTCACTTTCATCAAGAGGCTCTTTAGTTCTTTGCTTTCTGCCGTAAGGATGGTGTCACCTGCATATCTGAGATTATTGATATTTCTCCCAGCAATCTTTATTCCAGCTTGTGCTTTATCCAGCCTGGCATTTTGCATGATGTCCTCTGCATATACGTTAAAAAAACAGGGTGACAATATACATCCTTGATGTACTCCTTTCCTGATTTGGAAACAGTCTGTTGTTTATTAGAGGTATAGGGATAGACTATATGGGCATATATAGACTAATATAGGCATTTTGTCATTTATTTTTCAATGTAGAAGAATAATTATCTCCATTAAAGAGTTCATATTTAGGGTATGTATTATAAGATAATCCTGTTTATGTAAGCTTAACTAGATGGTAATTGCAGCCATGAAATTAAAAGATGCTTATTCCTTGGAAGGAAAGTTATGACCAAGCTAGATAGCATATTCAAAAGCAGAGACATTACTTTGCCAACGAAGGTCCGTCTAGTCAAGGCTATTGTTTTTCCAGTGGTCATGTATGGATGTGAGAGTTGGACTGTGAAGAAGGCTGAGTGCCGAAGAATTGATGTGTTTGAACTGTGGTGTTGGAGAAGACTCTTGAGAGTCCCTTGGACTGCAAGGAGATCCAACCAGTCCATTCTAAAGATCAGTCCTGGGTATTCTTTGGAAGGACTGATGCTGAAGCTGAAACTCCAATACTTTGGCCACCTCATGCGAAGAGTTGACTGATTGGAAAAGACTCTGATGCTGGTAAGGATTGGGGGCAGGAGGAGACGGGGATGACAGAGAATGAGATGGCTAGATGGCATCACAGACTCAATGGATGTGAGTCTGAGTGAACTCCGGGCGTTGGTGATGGACAGGGAGGCCTGGTGTGCTGCGATTCATGGGGTCGCAAAGACTCAGACAGGACTGAGCGACTGAACTGAACTGAACGAAACCATGCACTTGAAAAAGAAAGAAAATATGACAGATGGAGAAAAAGGTTAATTTAAAGCGTGTAAGATGACAATATTTAACTCAGTAAATTTATGTTCAAATGGAATATGAGGTGACACCTGGAAGTGACACTCTTACTATTAGTCTCAATTGGTTTATTCTGCTAACATCATGCTACTGAAGACTCTGCTATCTAAATATGTCTAGTTTCAGTACAAGAGATTCTTAAATGCAAGACAACTTCATCTGGCACTCAGTCAAAGAAACAGGGTGCCTGCTTCTTGCAGAGTACTTCCTCTTTCAAATTTTATATTTATTTTATTTCTAATTTTGGGGGTTTTTTTGGAGGATTTTTTCTACATAACATTAAAAGTGAAAAGATGGAAAGAACAGCAGGCATACAGTTAATTAGGCCTATTTTTCTGTTTTTTTTTTTTTTTAATTCCACTCCAGATTTCCTCAATGTATAGATTTTCTCTGTTTTTTTAAGTTTAGATGTGAATAAACAAGTGATTTTGTTACTCTCACGTATAACTTCAAGTTTGTTTGTAAGTAATGTGAGAGTAACTTTTTGTATTCTTTTAACTTATTTTTTCAAAGGTTTAATATCTACTTTTATCTACATGTAAGTTGGAGAACTTCTGTAATACTTGAATCTCTGTCTCTTTCCTCACACTGTCATAAAGCAGATACTTGTCTTTCCTGGCCAGGTCTGTACTCGGCCTTTGTTTCAGGGATCTGACCTGTTCAGTTTCAAAAAATCAAAGAGCTCTAGATTAATTATTTCATTTTCCCAGGATTTTGGCCTCTTTCCTTTTTTTGTTTTTGTTTTTGTTTTCTTTCTCTTATAAATTCATGGAGACCTTGACTTTATCTTTGTAATATATTACCAACATATTCCCATTTGTGTGTGTGTGTGCACGCGCATGCTCGTGCGCACGCACACATGCTCAAACATGTTTGACTCTTTGGGACCCTATGGACTGTGGCCCGCCGGGCTCCTCTGTCCATGGAATTTTTCAAGTAAGAATATATACTGGAGAGGGTTGCCATTTCCTCCTCCAGGGGCTCTTCCTGACCCAGGGATCTAAGCCACATCTCCTGTGTCTACTGCATTGCAGGCCAACTCTTTACCACTGAGCCACCAGGGATGCCCATTTTAATAGCTTTACCCTTACTTCATTGTCTAATTTCTAAATTTATCGTATTGGTAAAGGCTCCAATCTTTGTTGAATGCAGTATATTAACAATGAATTTCATTCCTTTAAGTTCATCTTGAAAAGCTGACTAGGTTCTTGCACTATATCCTTGCAGCATTTTATGTGCATCCCTGTTACTCATTGTTAAGACTTGCTTTACTGCTGCTTTCACTGTCTGCCTGTTAATGTCCTTACCGACTGTGGTTCCTAATATTTTCTGCTTGCAAGTACCAAGAATAAATGTGAGTCCAATAACAGGAGAATGTTATACTCTGCCAGCTATCTGGATAACATACTTTGAAAATCTATACAGAACACTACTCTCTCTCCAACTTTAATCTCTTACCAACTAGACCTAACCTGCCATTTATGTTTGTGCCTGAATTACTATAATAGCCTCTTAAAGGGTAAAGCTCAGTTTTACTTCTTCTGTATAAGAGGAAAATGCAATTCTTTATCCTGTGAATCTTTATTCTCAGAACACTTCACTTCTAGTCACCATATGTGTTTGGATTTTTCATCACGATAACAATCAATATCTGACATCAGCTGGGTGTCTACAATTTAATTCAGTTTTGATATCATCTACCCAGAGATAGTATCAGGTCCCATAGCTAAAGACTCAGTCTCACAGACTGTAATCCAAGCCCCATTGACCCTCCCGTAGCAAACCCAGATTATCTTTCACCTGTGCTTCTGATCAACTGGCTACAGATGGGAGGGTCCAACGACTCCGCCTCAGGTTCTATTAACTTGTTTAGTTCAGTTCAGTCACTCAGTCACGTCTGACTCTTTGAGACCCCATGAATTGCAGCACGTCAGGCCTCCCTGTCCATCACCAACTCCCGGAGTTCACTCAAATTCACATCCATTGAGTTGGTGATGCCATCCAGCCATCTCATCCTCGGTCGTCCCCTTCTCCTCCAGCCCCCGATCCCTCCCAGCATCAGAGTCTTTTCCAATGAGTCAACTCTTCCCATGAGGTGGCCAAAGTATTGGAGTTTCAGCTTTAGCATCAGTCCTTCCAAAGAACATCCAAGACTGATCTCCTTTAGAATGGACTGATTGGATCATTAACTTGTTAGGGCAGCTCAGAAATCAGTGAAACACTGAAGTTTACCAGTTTGCTAGAGAATATGACAAAGGATACAGATGAACAACCAGATGAAAAGATACATAAGGTGAGGACTGGGAAGGTCCCCAGTGCAAGAGCTTCTGTCCCTGTGGAGTTGAAGGATGTCATTTTCCTCTGTGAATATATTCACCAACCTGGAAGTTCTCAGAACCCCATACTTCTGGGATTTTATAGAAGTTACTCATGTAAACATGGTCAGTTATTAATTCCACTGCCAGCCTCTCTCCTCTCTCATTATAGTCTGCTCCTGGTGATCAACTATCATATGGGAGCCACCCAGGAGCACACCCAGAGGCACCTCATTAGGATAAAAGATGCCCCTAGTGCTCCTATACCTAGAAATCGCAAGCATTTTAGAAGTTCCATGCTAGAAGCCGAGGGCAAGTATATGTATAAACACACACACACACACACAGATAGATAGATAGACATAGATTGATATACACTTTTATGCATGTTTATTCACGCATATATACATAATTATATATACATATGTACTTTCTATGATGTCACACCTCCTAACTGGTCTTCCTGCTTCTACTTTTGCTCCAGAGGTTTTTTGGAGAACAATCTCTAGAATGATCCCATTATAAACCAGTTTGTTCTGCTTTTCTGTGTAAAACTCTCTAGCATCTCTCATCTTACTCAAAGTCCGAGATCCCTAAAGTTATTTATAGCCTGTTACCTCTCTGAATTCATTCTCCCATTTCCTAGCCTCAGCCACTTGGCACAGACACACTGGCCTTCTCACTTTTCCCTAAATCTGCCAGTCATACTCTTCAGTAAGTTCCTTGACTGGTAAAAAATTAAGATATTTTTATATTGCTTTAAAATGTGCATCTTACAAGATAATTATATGGCTAAGTTGACTAAATTTTCCTGCACATGACTCATACACTTTCGGTGTTATGTGAGAAAACCAAAAATGATTCCTGCTTAAGACCACATGCTATGAACTTTTGACCTTCAATTTTCTCCTGTCAGTTGACAAGTGTTGGGAGTATTAAAATTAATGTTTAGATTAATTTAATTTTCACTAGCAAATTAATTTATTAAAGTTAATTTAATTTGTGTTAGCAAAGTGTAATTAAAGTAGTAAGTCTGTTGCTGCAGAAAAAAAATCACAAATCCGTTTCATAGAAATTATTTTTGTATTACCTGCTGTCAGATTAATTCCAGTCACTTATTTGAATTGAAGATAGGAGTGAATTACACATATAATTGCTTTAATGCTCTGTTTTATTATATCCATATGGATAAAATCAGTATTAGATTGCAGTAACTAGTAACTGACTTTGTTAACATTTATAGATAAGACACTAATTTTCCACCTTCAGTGTTATTCAACTAAGAAGTAAATGAAAGTAGAGCATTCACAAGCTTTGTGTAAAATCTAATTCTTTTGAGAAAATGATGATTCTGTTCCATTGTAAATGAAGAGAATTACTTTTGTCAAAATGAAACATCCTTTGCGTGTTTCCTACATGGGATTTCAGTGTTACTGCACTTATAGAATTATCCACTTATAAAATAGCAGGAAATTTATCTCATCAGAAGGTTAGTAGTCAGTTTAGTTCAGTTCAGTCACTCAGTTGTGTTGGACTCTTTGCGACCCCAGGGACTGCAGGACACA
The DNA here is from genome assembly GCF_032405125.1 of Capricornis sumatraensis. NCBI lineage: Eukaryota > Metazoa > Chordata > Mammalia > Artiodactyla > Bovidae > Capricornis > Capricornis sumatraensis. The sequence continues at coordinate 34,711,910 of NC_091081.1, read as the reverse complement.
AGGCTTCCCTGTCCATCATCAACTCCCGGAGCCTACTCAAACTCATGTCTATTGCATCAGTGATGCCATCCAACCATCTCATCCTCCATCGTCCCGTTCTCCTGCCTTCAATCTTGCCCAGCAGCAAGGTCTTTTCCAGAGTAGGAATACTTTGTAAGTAAAAAGGTTAGTATTAATTTTATTTAAAAAGTATTCCTACATTATGTGAGTTGCTTTCATAAAGTATTTAAGCTATATTTAGAAATTCATATTTAGACATATAAGTATTATTTTATGAAATACTTTTCTTCCTAAAATTTATATCCTGTTGCTCCAGGGGGATAATGAAGAGTTTCAGATGGCAGAGGATATATTTTATAGATGCTGTGTTATCTAAATGACCAAGAAAAAATGCATTCCAACCAACAATGAAACTTTTACTCTATAGCAGTGTTATACCTCTTATGACCCATCACTATACCTTGAATTAATTAAAGATATGGTACTTATTATTTTAACATCATAATAGATTATGATGTTAAAGTAATAAGTACCTTATATATATGTATATATATATAATCTATAATTTCATAGTGACACAATATTTACTATATAAATATACCTTTATTCATTTAAAACCATTTCTCAATTGATGAACAATTACTCTACTCCCTATATTTCTCCTTTGTAAATTTTTCTGCATTGAGTATACATTTATATATACATATATATATATATATATATATATATATATGGGTATGCAAACATACTTGCACAGTATTTTGTAGTTTATAGTTTTACATTCAGCATTACAAATCAGAGATAATACAGATTTTATATTTTAATACCTATGTCTTAAACTGTCTTCCTAAAGGATGTAGTATTTATAGTCTCTTGAGCAGTGGGTGGTATGAGCTTCTGGTTCACTGGAACTTTAAGTTTTATATTTTTATGGATTATTCTTAGCATGAATATCTTGTTATATATATATAGATTTCATTGGGACTTTAAGTTTTATATTTTTATGGATTATTCTTAGTGTGACTATCTTCATATATATATGTAGACTTCATTAATATGTTTATCATTTTTTAATCATCTCTCAAAAATTGATCATTGGTATTCAAAAAAGTTGTTATTGTATATACTAACACTTTTTGTTATATGTATTATAAATATTTAATCTGGTAACCAACTGTTATTAAAAAAATGTTTACTATGTCTTCCATCTTACATTTTTATTATGTCTCATACCTTATAGTTTACTAATTTATGCAATTCTGTATAATATATTGTGTCAAAATTTAGTTGTTTAAAATAAGGCAAAAAAGCTGTTAGTTTCCATAGGTCAGGAATTTGGACACAACTCAATTGGGTCTACTGACTCAGAATATTATACAATGTTGAAATCATGTTGACAGTTAGGGCTACAGTCTTGTTTTCAAGAAAAAAACTAATAGAGAACTCATTTCCAAGCTCTTTGTGAGGTCGTTAGCAAGACTCAGTTCTGCCGAGGTTGTAGGCTCGCAGGTCTGTTTCTCACTGGCTATTGACTGGAGGCCATGGCTCTGGCTCTACAATCTCTCCCCAGAGAGCAGCTCACTATATGGCAGCTGGCTTCCCTTTGAGTGTGCAAGTGATGAAGCAAGAGATCAGGAGTAGTAGAAGCCAGGGTCTTTTTGTAACCTAATCTCAAAGATGATAGTTTCTCCAGTTTTGCCATATTCTATTCCTTTGAGCAAGGACTCATACACTTCCCTTGTGTAGGGGACTATACAAGGAGATGAATAAGAGAAAGATCAGAATATGGGAATCTTTCTGAGAGGCATCAGAAGCAGTGTACAATGGATATTGAAGTTTTTCTTTAGACAAATGTATCTGAGTTTTCCTTTACTGTTTGTGTCTGTGCCCAGTCGCTCAGTCATGTCACACTCTTTGTGACCCCTTGGACTGTAGCCCACTAGGCTCCTATGTCCATGAGGTTTTCCCAGAAAGAATACTGGAGTGGTTGCCATTTCTTCCTCCAGGGTGTCTTTCCCACCCAAGCATCAAACCCACGTCTTCATCTCCTGTGTCTCCTGCATTAACAGGCAGATTCATTACAACTGTGTTACCTATAGCTTTGACATAAAAATGATTGTGGCTTGTTTACAATTGCTTTAATGTGGCTGGAGACCTTGAAAATTTATCTTTGGTCTAGTAAAATATGTCACATAGTTGATTATTCTGGAATAATATTGTCAGTCAACCAATGAGATCTTTCAGCAGCTCCAATAATAGAAGTCATCTTCTTTCTTTCACTATCTTCCATGTTCATTAATTTCCCTCTAATCATTTTTCTTCTTGATGCTATATTCTCTTTTTTTTGCCTTTTTAAAATATTCTTTGTTTATTTTTTTTATTTAAATCTACTCTACATTGGTTTACTTAGAATATTTATGAGATAATTTTCATATTTTCTTTCATTTTTTTTTTATTGTCCATTCATACTTTAAATTTCTGATTGGTGGCATTTCATATCTCAATTTTTTTTTGGACTATATAAACTTTGTGGAACATGTTAAGTTTTCTTGATTGGTATATCTTTTATATTTTGTAAAATGTGTAGGATCCATCTTTTTGCATCGCTATTTTAATTGATGTATAATTGATGTACAAAATATTGTATAAGTTAGGCTTCCCAGGTGGCTCAGTGTTAAAGAACTGCCTGCTGTTTCAGAAGACCTAAGAGACGTGAGTTCAATCCCTTGGATGGGAAGATCCCTTGGAGTAGGAAATGGCAACCCACTCCACTATTCTTGTCTGTAAAACCCCATGTACAGAGGAGCTTGGTGGGGGCTGCAGTCCATGGAATCTCAAGAGTCAGAGCCCACTGAACAACTGAGCATGAACATGAGCACATGATATAAGGTACAGGTGTACAATATAGTGATTCACAATTTAAAGGTTATCCTTCATATATAGTTATTGTTAAATATTGGCTATATTCTCTGTGTAGTACAATATATCCTTGTGGCTTATTTCTTGCCTAATTGTCTGTACCTCTTAATCCCCTACCCCTAGATTGCCCTTGCCCTCCCTTTTCTTCTCCACACTGGTAACCACTAGATTATTCTCTATTTCTTTGAGTCTGTGTATTTTTTTGTTGTTGTTATATTCACTAGTTTGTTGTGTTCTTTCACATGTGATTTTATACAATATTTGCCTTTCTTTGCCTGACTTATTTCACTTAGTATAATATCCTCCAAGTCCATCCATGCCATTGTAAATGGCAAAATTTCCTCTTTCTTATGGCTGAATAGTAACCCACTGTGTCTATGTGCATGTTTTCTTAATCCATTCATTTGGACATTTATAAATAATGCTGCTGTGAATATTGGAGTACATTGATGATAGCCATTCTAACAGATGTGAGGTGATATCTCAGTGTGATTTTGATTAGTGATATTGAGTATCTCTTCATGTGCCTGTTTGCTTTATACATGCCCTTTTTAGAACAATGACTATTCAGATCTTCTATCTATTCATTTTTCAATCAGGTTGTTTTATTTTATTTTTTATGTTGAGTTGTATGAGCTGTTTATATATTTCAGATAAAATGCTATGACCAATAGGATCAATTTGTTCAGTGTACAGGTGTAAAATTTTCTTTCATGATTTCCTAAAGCAATTTGCTAATGACTTTGGCTTCTGTTTGCTGATTTTATGATATTGTGATAATTTAAATGAATTTATTTAATTCTGTCCAATTATACCTCTCTTTACACACAATTATTTTGGCTCCACTGTCTTCAAATAGTATTTATGATGTAATTTTATATAGAATTTCCATTGATGTGAGGCTATTTTTTATCATTTGAGGAGGAAATTTTGGAAGTTGTTTATACAACACTAATATTGTCTACAACTACACAGAATTCCTACCCCAAAGATTTCAGATTTATTTTTTGACTTTTTTATTTTTCTAGTTAAATCAGAGTTTATTATAATCAATGTTCTCAATTACAAAAACAAAATAAATTTGTTTTCAGTATATAGGGCCATTATTTATATACTTGAAAATGTAAGGAACAGTATGACATCCTGAAAACTTTGCTAGAACTTTAGGAAATACCAGATATTTTACTAGATATAGATGTCTAAAATTTAGGTAATTAGGGGGAAAATCTTGTTAAAGGTTTAAAAGTAAGTGAATATTACCACCTTGCTGAAATGAAAGCAGATACTCCTTTAAAAAGCAAAAACAATAAGAAAATCAAGTTAAATATTAAAAATTATGAAATCATCAGTCTGGAAATAGCAATGTGATATATATCAAAATATGATTCCCAGATTGAAATACTACCAAGTAATATGTACTTTTAACATACAATTTAACAACTCATGTATCAAAACTCTTAAAATATAAATGTACTTTCACATATTTTACCTAAAGTTTTACTGTGAGATTTAAAGGGACTATAGATATATTGTAATATTGAGGGAAATATTATTCTAATTAATGTTTAAATTAAAAAAATATTTAGGTATATTATAATACCTTGTGCATAGTGAGGGAAAAGTAAATATGGTAGGCGGTATTTTACTTTCTTTAAACAAAGAAAGTGATCAACAGAAAGAAATAGAAGAAAACAATAGAATGGGAAGGACTAGAGATCTCTTCAAGAAAATTAGAGATACCAAGGGAAGATTTCATGCAAAGATGGGCCAATAAAGGACAGAAATAGTATGGATGTAACAGAAACAGAAGATATTAAGAAGAGGTGGCAAGAATACACAGAAGAACTGTACAAAAGAGATTTCCACATCCCAGATGATCACGATGGTGTGATCACTCACCTAGAGCCAGACAACATGGAATACAAAGTCAAGTGGGCCTGAGGAAGATTCACTGGGAACAAAGCTAGTGGAGGTGATGGAAGTTCAGCTGAGCTATTTCAAATCCTAAAAGATGGTGCTGTGAAAGTGCTGCACTCAATATGCTAGCAAATTTGGAAAACTAAGCAGTGGCCTCAGGACTCGAAAAGGTCAGTTTTCATTACAATCCCAGAGAAAGGCAATGCCAAAGAATGCTCAAACTATTGCACAGTTGCACTCATCTCACATGCTAGTAAAGTAATGCTCAAAATTCTCCAGGAGAGGCTTCAACAGTATGTGAACTATGAATTTCCAGATGTTCAAGCTAGATTTGGAATAAGCAGGGGAATCAGAGATCAAATTGCCAACATCTGTGGATGATCGAAAAAGCAAGAGAGTTCCAGGAAAACATCTACTTCTGCTTTATTGACTATGCCAAAGCCTTTGACTGTGTGGATCACAACAAACTATGGGAAATTCTTAAAGAGATGGCAATATCAGACCATCTGTCCTGCCTCCTGAGAAATGTGTATGCAGGTCAAGAAGCAATAGTTAGAACTGGACATGGAACAACAGCCTGGTTCCAAATTGGGAAAGGAGTACATCAGGCTGTATATTGTCACCTTGCTCATTTAACTTATATGTGGAGTACATCATGAAAAATGCTTGACTGGATGAGATGCAAGCTGGAATCAAGATTGCTGGGAAAAATATCAATAACCTCAGATATGCAGATGACACCACCCTTATGGCAGACAGTGAAGAAGAACTAAAGAGCCTCTTGATAAAAGTGAAAGTGGAGCATGAAAACATTGGCTTAAATCTCAACATTCAGAAAACTAGGATCATAGCATCCATTCCCATCATTTCTTGGCAAATAGCTGGGGAGACAATGGAAACAGTGACATACTTCATTTTTTCTCTCTCCAAAATCACAGCAGATGGTGGCTGCAGCCATGAAATTGAAAAACGCTTACTCTTTGGAAGAAAAGTTATCACCAACCTAGACAGCATATTAAAAAGCAGAGATATTACTTTGCCAACAAAGGCCTTGTAGTCAAAGCTATTATTTTTCCAGTAGCCATGTATGTATGTGAGAGTTGGAGTATAAAGAAAGCTGAGTGCCAAAAAATTGATGCTTTTGAACTGTGGTGTTGGAGAAGACTCTTGAGAGTCCCTTGGACAGTAAGGAGATCCAACCAGTCCATCCTAAAGGAAATCAGTCCTGAATATTCATTGGAAGGTCTGATGCTGAGGCTGAAACTCCAATCCTCTGGGGACCTGATGCAAAGAACTGACTCATTTGAAAAGACCCTGATGCTGGGAAAGATTGAAGGCAGCAGGAGAAGGGGACAACTGAGAATGAGATGGTTGGATGGCATCACTGACTCCATGGACATGAGTTTGAGTAAACTCTGGGAGTTTCTGATCAATAGGGAACCCTGGCATGCTGCAGTCCATGGGGTCACAAAGAGTCAGACACGACTGAGCAACTGAATTGAACTGATTTTACTTTCTTTAGTGTTAGTGTTATTTGCTCAGTCATACCTGACTCTTTGCAACCCCCTGGACTGCAGCCCTCTGTCCATGAAAATTTCCAGGCAAGGATACTGGAATGGGTTGCCACTTCCTTCTCCAGGGGATCTTCCCAATCCAGGAATCGAACCCAGGTCTCCTGTACTGCAGGCAGATTCTTTGCCAACTGAGCTACTTTCTTTAAAAGCAAAAAATTGTAAAGTACTTAGCCTCCTTTTTTTTTTTTTTTTTAAAGGTGATAAACACCGGAGAATAAACCAAGGAAAATATCTTTCATTCCTAAAAAAAAAAAAATAAAAATAAAAATAAAAAAAGGTAAAGCACTCTATTTGTTAAATGAAGTCATGATCCCATGAATAGACAACTTTATATTATAACAATCTAAAATATGTAGATTGGGTTGTGGTTCCCTGATATTAAACATTGTATCTGACTTACCAATTATTTTCAGGAATATAGCATATATGGGCACACTGTGAGTTCTCAGCACATTTGTTCATCAGATAATGGGGACAGTAATAACATTTTGAGGCTACAAAATACAAGCAAGTCACACTGGAGAAGATTTAAGATATTGTGCAAACTGGATCATGAAAAATAGGTTGGGGGTTAGAGAAAGAAAGGAATAGGAACAACATGCCTGGTATGAGAAATAATGTGTCTGTGGTAGAGAACACATTTCTTTCAACATCATTGTATTTTTTTCTCAATAAGATAGAACTATAGGTAGCCGTAAAGACACACATATTGAATGTACTTTTTAAGCCTTTCTTTCAGGGTAAATGCAGCCATATTACTAACTTCTTGTCAATCAATAAACAGAAGTGAGATGTGTCATTATCAGTTTTAGCCTATTGATAGGTATGGGCTCCTCCATATTTGTATCTCTTTCTGTAACTAAGATGCTGTAAACTCTGATGTGATCTTGATGATAAAGACCAAAACCCTAGAAAAATGTAGAGGTCCAAGGTGGAAGGAACCTGAATCACTAAGTGACTCTCTAGATTAGTCTCTCCAGACTTTTTAACCTTGAGACATTTATAAAAGAAACAGATTTTTAGCATCTTTAAGCCACTGTGATTTGAGGTTCTCATTTTTATTGTGTTTTAAACTCTTAACTAATGTTAACTAATCTTAACTAATACAGTGAACTCAAGTACATAAGAGAGAAAGCACCATAAGGCTTAATGGTCAAAGACTGGATTAGTTAATCATAACTTAAAGAAAAAAAGAATGTGACCAAGGTGAATATATGCAAATAATGTCTTCCATCACTTCTGAGAAGGATCCTTAGAAAACAGAGATGTGCAGTTTGACTTTTCTAGTTATTTTCTAGTTTTAGGGGTGGGAAATTAAGATGACATATAAATTACAAAACATAAAATGTCTTAATACAAGAAAACAAGTTCTGGAACCCACACCTTCAGACTTTAGTGGATAAACCTGCAGGCATAAATGAGGAAGATGAGGTGTAGTTTGCAGATTAGATACATGGACTTCACCTTCATTTCCACAAATTAACAAATGTGGCAGATTTGTTTAAACAATAACATTATCATCCAACCTGTTTTTCTTCATCTTAGAGGAAATGCTTTCTGTTTGTCACCATTGAGAATCTTTGCTTTGGGTTTGTCATCAGTTCAGTTCAGTTCAGTTCAGTTCAGTTCAGTTCATTTCAGTCGCTCAGTCATGTCTGACTCTTTGTGAACCCATGAACCACAGCATGCCAGGCCTCCCTGTCTATCACCAACTCCCAGAGTCCACTAAAACCTATGTCCATTGAGTTGGTGATGCCATCCAACCATCTCATCCTCTGTCGTCCCCTCCTCCTGCCCTCAATCTTTTCCAGCATCAGGGTCTTTTCCAATGAGTCAGCTCTCTGCATCAGGTGGCCAAAGTATTGGAGTTTCAGCTGCAACATCAGTTTCTCCAATGAATACCCAGGACTGATCTCCTTTAGGATGGATTAGTTGGGTCCCCTTGCAGTCCAAGAGACTCTCAAGACTCTTCTCCAACACCACAGTTCAAAAGCATCAATTCTTCGGTGCTCAGCTTTCTTTATAGTCCAACTCTCACATCCATACATGACCAATGGAAAAACCATAGCATGATATCTGGCCTTTATTATGTTGAAGTATGTTCCTCTAGTCCTACTTTCTCGAGAGTTTTATCATAAATGGGTGTTGAATTTTTTTCAAAGTCTTTCTCTGCATCTATTGAGATCATCATATGATTTTTATCTATCAAATTTCTTAACATTGTGTATCACACTGACTTATTTGTGTATGTTGAAGAAGCTTTGCATCCCTGGGATAAAGCCTACTTGATCTTGATGATCTTTTATCTTTCAAATGTGCTTTATTGACTAAACCAAAGTCTTTGACTGTGTGGATCAAAATAAACTGTGGAAAATTCTGAAAGAGATGGGAATACCAGACCGCCTGACCTGCCTCTTGAGAAACCTGTATGCAGGTCAGGAAGCAACAGTCAGAACTGGACATGGAACAACAGACTGGTTCCAAATAGGAAAAGGCTGTATATTGTCACCCTGCTTATTTAACTTCTATGCAGAGTACATCATGAGAAACGCTGGGCTGGAGGAAGCACAAGCTGGAATCAAGATTGAGGGGAGAAATAGCAGTAACCTCATATATGCAGATGACACCACCCTTATGGCAGAAAGTGAAGAAGAGCTAAAGAGCCTCTTGATGAAAGTGAAAGTGGAGAGTGAAAAAGTTGGCTTAAAGCTCAACATTCAAAAAACTAAGATCATAGCATCCATTCCCATCATTTCATGGCCAATAGCTGGGCTAACATTGGAAACAGTGGCTGACTTTATTTTTCTTGACTCCAAAATCACTGCAGATGGTGACTGCAGTCGTGAAATTAAAAGATGCTTACTCCTTGGAGGGAAAGTTATGACCAACGTAGACTGCCGGGAGCCAGCACGGGCCATCCCATCCATGACTAGGTCATGTGGAAGAGATCTGATAAGCAAGGCTTCAGGACTTGAGGGAGCCCCGTGGACCAGCTTGAGCATCTACCCCCAAACCAGAATCTGTCTGTCAAACTATTTTAGGCCTTTCACCAACTCTTCTGACATTAACAGGGGGCTATCCCAGACCACCTTTCTCTGGAGAAAATCAACTTAGGGCTCTAGCTAATAGGTCTCCTGGACATGAGAGGAATATTTCAAATCAAACCCCCTCTGTTAGCATTCTAGCTTGCTTGGCAGATTTATCCAGACTCTTGCAGCTACGCATACGATTGTTCACAGCCTCTCAACTGTGAGAGGCACGGGAAGCCTAAAACACAGAGCTTTTCAAAGAGTTAAAAATTATTAGAATAGTGCTGGTGTAAGATTTCATTGTTGAGCCAATGCTTGTTGCTAAGTTCGCATATCTGTTATCCATTGTGCACCTGGGAGTGCATTAGTTAACGTAGTTGGAATTTAAGAAAAACAAGCAGTAACCTTGGAATTAACCACATCAGACCTTTGAGCTAATTGGTTCTTTCTTTGTTGTAACTCACTGCACCTTTGCTCCGTGAGAAGTGTAACTCTGTTTGATATTTTTGGAGGCTGACATAGATTAGAAATATAAAGAAAAAACATTTCAAGGGAAAATAAGTTTTCTGGTTGAGCAGCCTTTATTAAAAGAGGGCCATAAAATGTTCGCAGGCCTCCAAGGCCAGAAGATAATGTACACAACATTGTTTATGGGAAGGGTATGCAGAAAAAATACTGGTCTCAATAAGGGCAAAACTGCTGGAGTGTTTGGGCTGATTCTGCATGGCCTTGCGTCTTTCATTTCCCTCTATGTACAAATCAAGGTATAAAAGTCCCTTTTGAAAATAAAATTACTGGCCTCACTCACCGAAGAAGCTTAGTTTCCCCGTGTTTTTCTTTCTTTCTCTCTTTCATTCTTTTTCTCTCAGCCTCTTTTTCTCCTCTATTTTCTTATCTGCAACATTGTTTCTTTATCTCTCTCTAAATCATTCTCTTCGTCAACACCGTTTCTCCTGAGGGTTCCCCTGGATCCTGTGGGGGCAAGACCCCAGCAGTAGACAGCATATTAAAAAGCAGAGACATTACTTTGTCAACAAAGGTCCATCTAGTCAAGGCTATGGTTTTTCCAGTAGTCATGTATGGATGTGAGAGCTGGACTATAAAGAATGCTGAGCACCGAATAATTGATGCTTTTGAAGTGTGATGTTGGAGAAGACTCTTAAGAGTCCCTTGGACTGCAAGGAGATCCAACCCAGTCCATCCTAAAGAGATCAGTCTTGGGTGTTCATTGGTAGGACTGATGTTGAAGCTGAAACTCCAATACTTTGGCCACCTCATGCGAAGAGTTGACTCATTGGAAAAGACTCATGCTGGGAGGGATTGGGGGCTGGAGGAAAGGGGGACGACAGAGGACAAGATGGCTAGATGGCATCACTGACTCGATGGACGTGAGTTGGCGTGCTCCAATTCATGGAGTTGCAAAGAGTCGGACACGACTGAGTGACTGCACTAAACTGGACTGAACTCAGATCTGTTACAGAGATTTACATGGTCTCCCTGTTACTTTGTTCATATTTTACTACTTAAAATGTAGACAGTGTAGTACTTTTGGTCCACTTAAAAACTAGATGATTATTTTAGTTTCTTGAGCTTCAGATTATTGTGTTCTTAGAAATAGCTTTCAAAAAGCTCCATCCCAAGTTTTGATTATGAGACCCATGAAAAAAAGTAAAATAATACTGAATATGTCAGAGGGAAAGCAAGAGACAGACAGACTCAGAGACACAGGGAATTGTAGCTTAGTAAAACATACTGGCGGAGAAGGCAATGGCAACCCACTCCAGTACCCTTGCCTGGAAAATCCCATGAATGGAGGAGCCTGGTAGGCTGCAGTCCATGGGGTCACTGAGTGACTTCACTTTCATGCATTGGAGAAGGAAATGGCACCCCACTCCAGTGTTGTTGCCTAGAGAATCCCAGGGACAGTGGAGCCTGGAGGGTTGCCCTCTAGGGGGTCAAACAGAGTCGGACACGACTGAAGCAACTTAGTAGCAGCAGCAGAGCATATTGGAGTGTCACTTCTGACAAGAAAGTTACACATGTGGAGGTGGATTTCCCAGAGAAGCACTTTACACCACATTCTGCAAAGTATTTATCTGTCAGTGGTTAAATGGCCACAATGATGGTGATCTGTTGGACCTTTAGAGCCCCTGGAGGAACTATCAAGCCTGACTGACAAGCTTAGGGGGAAAAATGGTGAGAAATAGAATTAAGCCTGTGAGATCTACTTGATAAACTTCCGAAAGCTGAGAGTCCATGAAAAAAAAATGAAATTACTGTTGAGTATTGATTGTAGATGCCAAATAATCCCAGAATTCCTAAATTTTTACCATCCTGTTAAATAGATAATGGCCTGATGAACACTTAACTTTCTGCTTCTCAAAATACTTATAGTTATTTAAGAAATAATAAGAAAAAATCTGCCAAAAGCCACATAAAATGTTACCAACGTAAAATGACCAAGTCGCTACTTATTAAGACATGACATAAAAAGTTGTTTTAAAACAATAATGGTAGATGAAAAATAAAAACACAAAGCCAAGGTTCCTGGAAGAATAGAAAACAAAGTTAAATTAGGATTGATGGTGCCAATCTTTACATATCAGGATGGAAATTATGACCTGACACTTTATCCTAAGGTTTGCCATCAGAGCTACCCAGAGATAGGTTACCCTCCCTAGTGTGAGACCTCATCCCTCTGCAACTCAAAGAGCGCTACATTAAATTCAGCAGCTCAATGGAAAGAAAAGGAAAATTCTCACAAAACCAAATCATACAGAACTTCACTAGGGAAAAGAAAGTGAAAAAAGTTCAGGATAAGGCAAAGAGCTCAGGGAACATAGTTGAGAAGAGTTTCATCTATAAATAAAAGCAGAAATGCTACATTGCCCCAATTTATTTTTGAAGAAACTATCCTTTGAAGATTGTCCATACAGCACTACCTAGGTTTGACTCCTAACAGATTTACAGAGCATTCTTTTGCTCTTGTTCTATTTTCTGTTTAATGCTGAATTTCAAGCTGCTGGATAACCTAGAGGAGTGTATTGCCATGGATACAGTGAGGTATGATTGTTAAAATAGACTTGGCATGTTTATTTTTCCAAGTATTCATTTTGAACACTTGTTTACAGTTCTTTTATATTTTAAATTTGCTCATAGAATACCATTTGGCTCTCTGTTTTCCTTTGGTTTTACCACTTACACAGAAGCAGAGGCTAATCTATTACAACTGAAATTGCCACACTCAAACTGGATGTTTAAGTACTACCCCTGACATTAGCCACTGTCATTGTTAAAAGACTCTCATCTCAGTTTAAATTAACATTGACCTTAGATTTAATAAGGATGTCGACAATTACTGTCGAAGCAGCTATATCACGTCAAGGAAAGGCATGCATCATGAAACACATTAAAGTATTTTAATACATTAAGTATTTTAATACTTTTATTATTATGTTATAATAGTGCACTAATTATACAAATGTAGACCTCTGTAGCAAGATGATAGTCTTAGGTATGCTTAAAATTCTTTGGAAAATATAGCCTCAAGGTAGCATCCTCTAAATTCCCCAGGCCTGGTACAAGTGCTGAAATATTAGATGAACAGGTGCTTAATAACAAAGGACTATAAACTTGTTAAAATTTTTCACCAAAATATTTTCAAAATTGTTTTTTTTTTAATTTTTTGTCAAATTAATCTTAACAGAGGCTGAACCTCTGTCTTCTTGTGTAACGTGTGAAAAATCAAAGCACATGGTAAAAGGTCAGTGTCAATCTCTTGAATGAAAGACTGTTTAAATGGCTATCTATGTGCCTGCTTGGCTGGATGACTGCAGCTTTGGATAACAGAGGCTGAACCTCTGTCTTTCTTGTGTAACGTGTGAAAAATCAAAGCACATGGTAAAAGGTCAGTGTCAATCTCTTGAATGAAAGAATGTTTAAATGGCTATCTATGTGCCTGCTTGGCTGGATGACTGCAGCTTTTCTTTGTGTTTTAGAATCCTCATGTTTGAAATTATTATTGGATTGTGTAAAATGAACAGTGAAAACTAAGGAATTCTTCACTTCATCTATAGCAGTGATACTCAAATTTCAGAATGTATAAGTCATCTAGATTGACAGTTAAATTACCCATTTCTCAACTCATATAAGGATTAAGTATGTATAGGTTGGGACCTAGGAATCTGCATTTTAACACATTCAAATTTGTACTAATGCAGACTGTCTGTGGATTGTGTTTTGAGACATACTTTTATATAATATATAGTTTTGATCAGAACAGACCCAGTTATTATAAAAACTCTTGAGCAAATATAAGTTAAGATGGCCATACTTCAGAGTAATACTAAGTAGATCTCTGAACCTCTGGCTAAAGTCTTGCCAAGCCAATAAATATTGCTGTAAACACAATAAAAATAAGAAATCTGAGTTGAACATTTGACAGGTGCAGGGTTTTGGAGTGTTAGTATAGCTCTTGATTCAGTTACCTGGGTTAAGGTCTTGGCTGTCACCTTTAGAAGCTGGATCTCCTTAAATGCATTACTTAACTTCTCTCTTCTATAGTAGTTTCATCTGTACCAGTGGAAAAAACTAGCATTCCTTTTTTAACTAACATAAAGCATTTAAAAGGATAGCCGACAGTTTATAAGCTCTTAATCAATAACATTTTCTCCTCAAAAATCAGTGTTCTTCTCTTTCATTTTCCTAGTATCTTTGGAATGCTGTCATGAGAGATTCATAGAAAATGTAAATCTTAGTAGGATGTTAGGATCAAATAACAGGCCCTCTTCATTTTATAAATAAAATAAAATCAACTAGAGAGGTTGGGAGCTTTGTCAAGATCACACGGCTAGCCTGAGAGAAATGGGACTAAAGCTCTAGACTTTTTATGATTCCTCTTTCATGTGTATTTTTCAGAATACCTTTGTCAGTTGTACAGAGTACAGGGGCTCAACCTGAGAGCTATAAGATATTATTTTCTCCCCTTGGGATGAGTGGGCTGATTATAGAATCCACGTATTCATTGTTTGAGGGTTTTTGTTTGTTTTCATATTTTATTTTATTTTTTATTTTCATTGGAGTATAATTGCCATGTTGTATTATTTTCAGGTGTACAGCAAAGTGAACCAGTTTTACATAGACATATCTCAGCTCTTTTTTAAGATTCTTTTCCTGTATAGGTCATCACAGAGTATTAAGTAGAGTTTCCTGTGCTATACAGTAGGTCTTTGTTTGCCATTTTATATATAGTAGTGTGAAAATGTCAATCCCAGTCTCCCATCCTCTGGTAACTGTAAGTTTGTTTTCTACATATGTTACTCCTGTTTTGTAAGTAAGTTCGTTTGTACTTTCTTAAGATTCCACGTGTAAGCAGTATCATATATTTGGTTTTCAATGTCTGACTTACTCCAACTTGTATGAAAATCTCTAGGTCTATCCATGTTGCTGCAAATGGCATTATTGTGTGCTTTTTGATGACTGAGAAATATTGCATTGTACATATGTACCATATCTTCATTCCTCCATCAGTGCTTCCAAGTCCTGGCTATTGTAAATAGTGCTGCAGGGATCACTATTTACATTTGATGGTACCTTTTTGAATCATGGTTTTCTCTGGGTATATGTCTAGGAGTGTGATTGCTATGTATGATAGTTCTATTTTTAGGTTTTTTAAGGAATCCCCATACCCTTCTCCATAATAGTTGCAGCAATTTAGATTCCCACTCACAGTGTAGGAGGATTCCCTTTTGTCCACACCCTCTCTATCATTTGTTGTTTGTAGATTGTTTTTTGATGATGTCCATTCTAAAGTGTATAGTGATACTTCATTTTAGTTTGATTTGTATTTCTCTATGGAGAAGGCAATGGCACCCCACTCCAGTACTCTTGCCTGGAAAATCCCATGGATGGAGGAGCCTGGTAGGCTGCAGTCCATGGGGTTGCCAAGAGTCAGACATGACTGAGTGACTTCACTTTCACTTTTCACTTTCATGCATTGGAGAAGGAAATGGCAACCCACTCCGGTGTTCTTGCCTGAAGAATCCCAGGGATGGGGGAAACTGGTGGGCTGCTGTCTATGGGGTCTCACAGAGTCGGACATGACTGAAGTGACTTAGCAGCAGCAGTATTTCTCTAAAAATTAGTGATGTTGAGCCTCATATGCTTCTCGGCCATCTGTATGTCTTCTTTGGAGAAATGCTTATTTAGATCTTCCAGCTATTTTTTGATTGAGTTGTTTGTTTTTTAATATTGGGCTCCATGAGCTGTTTGTATTTTCTTGGAGATTAATCCCTTGTTAGTTGCTTTGTTTGTAAATGTTTTCTCCCAATCAAGAGGGCTGACTTTTTGTTTTGTTTGTGGCTTCCTTTGCTGTGCAAAAGTCATTGAGTTTTTAAGGACATGAAACCTAAAAATGCACCAGAAGCCAACATTTCTATTTTCTTCAATGAACAGATATTATTTATTGTGCACATATTTACTAGGTGAACAATAATTCATAGGACATACTTCAGCCACTTTACCAAGGACAAAAATATACTTGTCTGTTTCCTTGATTGGAATGATGATACAGTACAAAAATAACTGACTTAAAATATTCTCATGAGTAAAAATGAATGAATATCCAGTACTAAAAAGCCTCTTGATGAAAGTGAAAGAGGAGAGGGAAAAAGTTGGCTTAAAGCTCAACATTCAGAAAACGAAGATCATGGCATCCAGTCCCATCACTTCATGGGAAATAGATGGGGAAACAGTGGAAACAGTGTCAGACTTTATTTCTGGGGGTTCCAAAGTCACTGCAGATGGTGTTTGCAGCCATGAAATTAAAAGACGCTTACTCCTTGGAAGGAAAGTTATGACCAACCTAGATAGCATATTCAAAAGCAGAGATATTACTTTGCCGACTAAGGTCTGTCTCGTCAAGGCTGTAGTTTTTCCAGTAGTCATGTATGGGTGTGAGAGTTGGACTGTGAAGAAGGCTGAGCACCGAAGAATTCATGCTTTTGAACTGTAGTGTTGTAGACAACTCTTGAGAGTCCCTTGGACTGCAAGGAGATCCAACCAATCCATTCTGAAGGAAATCAGCCCTGGGATTTCTTTGGAAGGAATAATGCTAAAGCTGAAACTCCAGTACTTTGGCCACCACATGCAAAGAGTTGACTCATTGGAAAAGACTCTGATGCTGGGAGGGATTGAGGGCAGGAGGAGAAGGGGACGACAGAGGATGAGATGGCTGGATGGCATCACTGACTCGATGGACGTGAGTCTGAGTGAACTCCGGAAGTTGGTGATGGACAGGGAAGCCTGGCGTGCTGTGATTCATGGGGTTGCAAATAGTTGGACACAACTGAGCAACTGAACTGAACTGAACTGATACACTGTCCATCATGTAGAATAAAGAAAAGTACAGAAATAACAATTTTCTTTTTGTTGTCCTGTATTATTTCTGTCATTGATTATTTTAAAATCACTGAAATCAAATGTATGTCATTGATTATCAATGGAAAGGGGAGCCCTGGACATAGAGCACTTGAGTAAGGGAACCCAGGAGAATCGCTCTGCCAGCTGGCTTGCAGTCTCAGGTTTTATGGCAATGGGGTTAGTTTCCAGGTTGGCTCTGGCCAGTCATCTTGCTTGGACCATATGCAGTCTGATTCAGGATCCCTCCTCTCTCATCCAAGATGGATTCTAGCACAAAGGTATCTGGTAGTTAGAAGGAAAGTAGTTAGAAGGCTATATTATAGACTGGAATGTCTTCCCTCTTTTTCACCCATCCCAAATGCATCTGTCTGGCTATAAACTGTTAGTTCTGTGCTCCTTATTGGGACCTCCTGTTGTGAAATAACTCACAATTGTGCCTTGCCAGGGCAAGTGGTTTCAGACAATGGTTCCTTAATAGGCTGTTAATATTATTTGATTGAAACAAATACAGAATTTATCTTTAACCAATAATTAACAGGATAATATTAATATTATATTAAATCTTTGCACTTTTCAACATGACTGTTTCTCCTTTTCAAAATTTAATAATGACTTATTCTAAAGTTTATATTGAAAAGTGAAGGAGCAGTAATAAAAAACAGAAGATTGATAGAGAAAGCAAAAAAAAGCATATGACTGATGCTACTGAACTTCAAGTCTTACTATAAAGCTGCATGAAGCTGCAGTGATCAAGATATGATAGTATTACCAAAAATATACACAAATAATTAATGGAACAAAATGGAGAGCTCAGAAATAGATCCATATAAATAAAAGCAGCTGATCTTTGACATAGAAAGTGAAAGTGAAAGTGAAGTCACTCAGTCATGTCCAACTCTTTGTGACCCCATGGACTGTAGCCCACCAGGCTCCTCCATCTATGGGATTCTCCAGGCAAGAATACTGGAGTGGGTTGCAATTTCCTTCTCCAGGGGATCTTCCCAACCCAGGGATCGAACCCAGGTTTCCCACATTGCAGGCAGATGCTTTAACCTCTGAGCCACCAGAGAAGATTTTTGACATAGGGGCATAGGTAATTAAATGGAGAAGGATATTCTTTTTAATAAATGACTGGAACAACTGGGCATCCATGTGCAAAAATAAATGTCTTACACATTTCACTGGTTTAGCTCAAAATGTATTATAAAAATCAAGGCAAATGCAAAATGTGAATCTGCTAGGATATAAAATGAGATAGTGTTTAGGTGGCCTTGAGTTTGCTGATGATATTTTTTTTTTTGGCTTACTGGGTTTTCCTTGATGTATGGGCTCTTCTCTAGTTGTGGTGAGTGAGAACTATTCTCTAGGGGCAGCACACGCGCTTCCTACTGCAGTGGCTTCTCTTGTTGAGGAGCACCGGTTCCTGGGTGCCTGGGCTTCCACAGTTGCAGGATGTGGGCCCAGTGGTTGTGGCTCCCGGGACTCCAGAACCAGGCTTAATAGTTGTGGTACATGGGCTTAGTTGCCCTGAGACATGTGGGATCTTCCCAGAATAGGGATCAAACCTGTGTCTCCTGCATTGGCAGGGCCATTTGTTACCACTGAGCCACCAGGATGACCCTGCTGATGATTTTTTATTAATAGATTTAGTACCAAAAGCACTGTCCAAGTGGGAAAAAAAAAATTGATCTTAATTAGTACTAAAATATTACTTTGCAACAGGCTTTATTAAGAGAATGAAAAGATAAGTCACAGACTTGGAGAAAACATTTGGAAATATATGTATACGTGTGTGTGTGTGTGTGTGTGTGTGTGTGTGTGTGTGTGTGTGTGTGTGATAAGGAGTTGTATCTAAAATGTATAAAGAATTCTTATAACTCAATAATGAGAAAACAAACAACCCAGTTAAAATGTGGGTAAAAGCTATTAAAAGAAACCGAATCAAAGAAGATTATATGTGGGAAATAAGCATATTAAAATGATGTTCAGTATCACATTTCATTAGGTAATAGCATATTAAAATAACAATGTGGTGACATTGTAAACTTACTAGAATGTCTTAAATCCAACACCAAATGCTAGTGAGAATATGAAGCAAAGGTAAACATCCTCTTTGGAAGACAGTTTGGTAGTTTCTTACAAAACTAAACATGTTTTTACCATACAGTACAGTAATTGCATTTTTAGTGTTTTTCAAAGGAACTGAAAATGTATGTCCGCAAGAAGAATGTTTATAGAAGCTTTATTCATAATTGCAAAACTCGGAAACAATCAAGATGTACTTCAGTCACTAAATTGATAAGCAAATGTGGTACATCCATACAATGGAAAGCTATTCAGAACTAAAAGAAAATAAATGAGTTATCAAGCCATTTAAAAGAGCATGCTGCTGCTGCTCCTAAGTCGCTTCAGTCGTGTCCGACTCTGTGTGACCCCATAGACGGCAGCCCACCAGGCTCTCCCGTCCCTGGGATTCTCCAGGCAAGAATAGTGGAGTGGGTTGCCATTTCCTTCTCCAATGCATGAAAGTGAAAAGTGAAAGTGAAGTCGCTCAGTCGTGTCCAACTCTTAGCGACCCCAGGGACTGCAGCCCACCATGCTCCTCCATCCATGGGATTTTCCAGGCAAGAGTACTGGAGTGGGGTGCCATTGCCTTCTCCATAGGGGAAATTTAAATGTGTAGGACTAAGTGAAAGAATCCTGTATGAAAAAGATGCATTCTGTGATTTGAACTATCTCACATTCTGGAAAACGCAAAACTATACAGTCAGGGGAAAAAAAAGAATCAGTGATTGCCAAGGGTTTGGGAGAAGGAGGAAGCACTGGGAATTTTTTAGACAGTAAAACTATTCTGCATGATATTTAAATGGTGGGTGTGTCCTCATAGGTTTATCCATACCTTTAGGGTGTAAAACACAGAGTGAACCCTGATGAAAACTATGACGACTAGTTAGTAATAATGTTTCATATAATGTAACACTTGCTTCTCTATTGTAAGATATGTTCCACATTGAGGAACCAATGTTAAAAATAGGGGAAACTGAGGGAGAGGTGGAGTAAGGGAGTATACATGAACTCTTTGTACTTTCCACTCATTTTTCCATAAACTTAAAATTGCTCTAAAGTAACTAAGAAAATAAACAGCAAAAATGTAATATAAAACCAATTTTAATCCATTATAAGGAAAGCAAACAAAAAAATTTGAATCATAAATTACCCTTTTATTAAATTTATTTAATTATCATTAAAATAAAGCAGAAAAATATTATAGAAACCATTCTAAACCAAAAAAAATAGTATTACCAGAACCTCTTGAAAACTACAGTAAAGAATTTTAGAAAAATTGAGAGGATCATATACTCAAAGGCATACAAACTAAGTATAATAACATTGAAGAGTTACACATTTGGGGAATTTTTATACTTTATTCAGATAGAAAATATTAAATACATTCTTAACATCAGTAGAATAGTTTGAAAGGATTAGTATAATTAATCATGCTTACTCAGTGTTAGAAACTTAATATTCACCATGCCTCCAAAGACCTGACTAAAGTGAGATATGGGTTTTTTTTTTCCTTAAATAAAAATCTATTTTTATAAAAAGCAAATTTTTAAGGCATTGCTAGTCTTAGTTAAGTTGAATTAATGAAGATTTATCTTACTCTGGGCAAACAAAATATGCCTTTATTTCTAGGATAAGATTCACATTGGTTATGATCCATCCAAAAATGACAGTAAAAGTAACTTCTAAAAACGTTCTTTCCCCACCTATGTTTTTATTTAAAACTAACTTCTTTGCATTTAAAGTTCACCACTTTCTTTCCAGTTCTTTGGAAATCCAAGATGTTAGTTTCCTCTGGTTTATATTTTTGAATTCTGGTCCAAGTAAGCTCTTTACCAGCTTCAGTATTTTGGTGGGTTGAATGTTTGTTGACCTGAGGGTCATGATGACGTGGTTTTATTTCTTTACAGACAAATATGTAACACAATTATAATGCCTTTAGAGCAGAAAGTAAGCAATGTATATCCAGTTCACTGCTTTTATTGTTGGAAAATATAGCTCAACTGGCTTTGAAGTCATTAATTTTCTGTGCCTCTTCAATGAAACGGTGTCTTATATAACACCTGAACAAGAGTGAATTATTTTACCTCAGAAGATGCAGCAAAAGAGTTATGCACTATTGAACTTTTAATATAAACCAACTGCTCCTTGAAATGCTTAATGATTACAGAGAAGACCTATAGGGAGCTTCCAGACTCAATCGCTCCTAGAAGAATAAATAAAAAAGACAGGTAATTAAAAGCAAATTCAGTTCTTGTTTTCACTGTTCAGTATGTGTGCTCACTAAGGGTTAGCAGGTCAGAAGTAGGAATGCAGAATACTTAACTGATGGTAGACTTTGCTACAAGAAATCTACACTGTGTTTTTCATTGTGAAAATCAGCAATGGAAAGTCTTCAACTTTAACTGACAGTCCAATACCAATTTTTTAATAGATGTGAATTAAAATGATGTGGAACTGTGCGACAATGAGTATGTTTGTATGTTAAGTTGCTTTTTATTTGCAAACCATAAACCATATATATAGGAAACATTAATGTTAGATATTTCCTAGGGGCAAATTTCGAAGATTAGCTTTCTTCTTTTTCATTTTTTTCCTGTAATTATATCTACTGGGAATTTAAAATTTAGACTTGCAGACTATAAATGGAAAACTGAACTAGAAGCTTTATTTGTTATTCTCCATTCCAGTCTGGAAGCTTGAGAAAGTAAATATTTTGCTTTCTGAAAATATTTATATAGCAAAATGTTCTTTGTATTACCTGTCAAAATTTCACATTCCAGTAGTTTAATAAAACAGCTGATTTATTCCTAATTATGCAAATCCTTTTCCACATACTGTAGTTTTGATAAATACATACAGCAGGTTGTAACACATGATTTTTTTTTTTTTAATTGAACAGATGCTAAGATCACAAAACTTGCCAATACTAAAATATTTGGGAAAAACATGGACTATGCTAACTGAGTCTGCAACAAAGACTGTTCCAAAGCTGAAAGGCCCATGCATACCAAAATGTTTAAGAATATAAGAACATATTTAAGAAGATAAAGTTTGATGTATTCTGAGATTTCCTTCCTAAACAATACCTCTGAGAATGTTGTTATATACACTCAATTTTAAGTGAGGAGTAAATAAATGTAACAACTATACTATAATGATTCAGGAATGGCACAAGCTGTGAAGAGGAGAATTGAGTTATAAAAAGTGAAAAGGAAACTTTACAACATTTACAAATCTACTTGCTGTTAGAAACAGCTTCTATTTTTATTTTCCTTTTGCCATTTTCAGATGGTAATGCCTTTTGAATATTGTGAATATTTGGCAGATAATAAAAAAAGTAACTAAAATTTAATGCAGGACCATATTCCAACTACATAAGGAAATGATCTATGCTTTAATTTAGTTTTCACTACTCACTGTTCACATATGTACAGAGTGGAGGCTGCTTTTTCTCAGTAAAAATATTTGGAAGACAGTAGTATCAAACCAGACTGCCCTACCATCTGAAAATCCTTTGAAGCCCCCAACTGTGGTTGATTTTCTATTCCAAATACTTTTCCAATCCCATTAAATGCTATCTAATCCTCTCACTTTCAGATGATCATTCTTCTCATTTCAGAGAGAAAGTAAAATGCATCAGATAGGAACTAGATCACATTCCTCTAAAAAACAAAAGCAGATAGGAGAAGGAAGGAAGGGAAAGGGAATAAGAGAGATGGAGAAAAGGAAAGAGGAAAAAAGAAAAGAAAATGTAAATGGATAACAGTTTCTCCCACATCCCAAATCTAACTTCCTCATCTCTGCCAGATTCTATGCTCTTCTGTCTTTCTAGGGACTTCTTTAACCACAGGCTCTCTTCTTTACCCACTTCTCTTCTGGATTTATCCGTAAGTATTTGAAAATATGCTGCAGTGTCAAGCATAAATAAACTCTGTCCCCGCTCTAACTACCTCCCCACCCACTCCTCACCTCAGGCACCTTATGGTAACCTACCAGTGCTCCCTCCTTCATTTTATGGCTACAAAAGCACATTATAATTTACTATGCTGGCCATGTTTCCCAAACTTCAGTTTGTATTCCTTATATGTCTCTCCGAAGTCTTCATCTTTCCTAATGTTACGGATTTCCTCCTTGGCTGTCTCACTGACCTCCATGGCTTCAATTTTCATCCATCTTCTAACTCTTTCAAAACCTATCTTTGTATCCTAGCTTCTCCTAGACTTTGGAATGGAATATTGAACAAAACAGTAGACACAACTGCTTGGATATAAGACAGGAAACTCATACTCAACATATTCACAACTGAAATCTGCAACCTTCTTCCCCAGGCCCATTCTCCTTTGCCTCCTAGCTTAATACAGAGTCTTGCAAAAAACAGCCCTGCTATTATTGCTGATAGAATACTCAGTCACTGATTTAGGAAAAACAAACAAACAAATGTAATGCTTGATCAGTGTGATACTCTCTCCTTTCTGGTGTTCTATCAATTTAATTACTTAATTATTATTATTTTTAATTATCTCATTTTGGCTAAAATGAAAGAAACTTTCATTAGTCTTGTGGTGGAATAAACATAATTTTCCCATGTTAGTAGGGCTAATGTTTAGTTGACCTGTCATCTTTTTTCTTTAAATCTTATACCAATAATGGAATACTTCAGATATTTTTTTGTAAAGAAACTCTCATAGCAGTACAAATCATGCTGTGTATACGTATAATTCCACTCATTATTCTATAAACCAATAAATGTATTTTAATTTTGATCATGCATCACTTCATACACATGTAACTTGCATGTGCATAGGAAATAAATAACATTAATATCCATGAATCCACCCTAAAACTATTATCCGCAATACTGTTTTATCATCTGTGAAATGTCTGTCCTTTTGCCTAATCTTATATTAGCTATTTGTATTCCTTTACTTATCAGTTTATACATTGGTTCTAGATACTACATTTTCATGAATTATTTTCATGGCTTATTATTTCTTCCAGTTTTTTCCTTGCCTTCTAACTTTTTGCAATATGTTTCTAGTAAACATAACTTTTATTCACTGAATATTAATATTATTTTAAATTATTTTTTATTCTATAGTAAAAAAGCAAAAAATATCTATCATCTCTCAGGTAATCAATTCTAGCTGATTAGTTTCCTTAACTCCTGACTCCTCTTGTATTAAAGCTGTATTTGTGATGATAATGTGTGGCAAGACTGACTTGTGTTCTGTAAAAGTCTAGTTAGTTGATTAAAGCAAATTTCTATTTATTATGTTCCATTATTTTTTGTAAGGGTCTTGATGTCCCATAACAATTGAAAAGGGAATTAAATGTGGGATACAGCTTCAAAGAAAAGCTGGGGAATAGATAAGTAACCCCTTCAAAAATAAAAAAGAAGTGAAAGAATGATTAATAGAAACACTTCTATATTCTTGCTTATAGAAAGACCAGAATATTGATGTGAACTAGTAAACAACTTCTTTTTATATTTTGTAGGGATTAAATACTCTGTACTTGGATGACCCTTTGTGGTGAATTTGCACAGATACATACATGTAAAACTTTATTAAACTTTATTGAATTTTGATTTAACAGTAGTAGCCTCCATGGGCCTCCCTGGTGGCTCAGATGGTAGAGAATCTGCCTGCAGTGTGGAAGACCTGGGTTTGATCCCTGGGTTGGGAAGATGCCCTGGAGAAAGGCATGGCAAACCACACCAGCATGCTTGCCTGGATAATCCCATGGACAGAGGAGCCTGGTGAACTACAGTCCATAGAGTCAAAAAGAGTCAGATATGACTGAGCAACTAACACAAACACATACACACATTGCTTTGAGTATTTAAAACAATACTCAACTGAGCAACTAAGCACAACCATCATATATCTTGCAATTTATCTTATCTGATTTATAATAAGAACCTAAATAAGACATTATATTTTGCATCAGACATGCTAAGGTATATTTCCTGAAATAAGATGTAATCACCATTGCTGTGTTAACAATATAATCATATAAATTGTTCAATCAGATTTATAGAAAAGATTGCACTAAAAAATATTAGCAGTACTGATTCTCCTCTGTTATGATATCCTTCAAAATTTCCAACAAGCGATCTTGCTATCTCAAAGTGAACAATTACAAAAATTAATAAAGCATTTCCTCAAAAGCAATCATGAATAAATATTATTCATTGATTTTTGCCATACTTCAACTCTTTGAAGTCTGTTTCAATGCATTTCAGGGGGAAAATCACATAATCTCTCCAACTGTGAAGAGTCCTACAATTTTTCATCAATACCCATGCCTGAAGTGAGTAATTATTTTCTGTCCATATATGTTTTGTTTCAAATATGAAATATAGCTACTATTTTTGGCTTCACTTTCATAAACATAGATGAAAAGACTATAAGAAATATTGTTTGGAGTTTTTCACTAAGTATATTTTGCATGTGTCTGAATAAACTTGAGAAAAATTACCACAAAATTATGTATCTATATGACAAAAATAATTCCCAAAATTAAAATTAAGATGATGCCCAGTATATTAATGTTAATGTACTTATGAGACTGCTTGAACTGTACATATTCCTCATTTGATGAGGCTGTAGTTATTTGATTAGTTTTTTAAAATTTATTTGAACTTATCATTTTGATTGGCCCAGATGGTAAAGAATCTGCCTGTGATGCAGGAGACCTGAGTTCAATCCCTTTGTCAGGAAGATTCCCTAGAGAAAGGCATGGCAACCCACTTCAGTATGCTTGCCTGGAGAATCCCATGGACAGAGGAGCTTAGTGGCCTACAGTCCATGGAGTCACAAAGAGTCAGACATGACTGAGCAACTAATACAAACACACACACCAAACACACACACATTGTTTTGAGTATTTAGACATCACTATTTAATTTTTATGCATTAATAAATTTTTGTGCATTAAAAATTATTGAGTTGTGTGAATAATAAAACTAGTAACATATTTCGTCTTTATTAGTAATTTGATATAAGTTGTTAAAATGTCTTGGATAAATGTTTTGCTCTCTGCGCTTAGTCACTCAGTCATATCTGACTCTGCGACCTCATAGACTGTAGCCTGCCAGGTTTATCTGTTCATAGGGATTCTCCAGGCAAGACAACTGAGTGGGTTACCATGCCCTCCTCAAGGGGAGCTTTCCAATCCTGGGATCAAACCCAGGTCTCCCACATTGCAGGCGGATTCTTTACCATCTGAGCCACCAGGGAAACCCAAGAAGGAATACTAGAGTGGTAGCCTATCCCTTTTCCAGGGGATCTTCCCAACCTAGGAATTGAACCAGGGTCTCCAGTATTGCAGATGGATTCTTTACCAGCTGAGCTTCCAGGGAAGCCCCAATGTGTATTTTTCCTTAGTAAAAGAACAATAAAAATCATTTAGCACTTATTTTATTCCAAGGACTCTTCTATAGCTTTCACCTATGAAAATCCATTTAATTCTGACAAGAAATGTCTAAGGTAGGTAGTGTTATTTTCATGCTTTATAGACTAGAAGCTGAGCCAGAGAGCTAAATGACTTGCCTTTAGGTGATTTAAGTCATACAGGGAGGCTTGTAGCAGTCCACTTTAACACTTAAACTATAATCTCTTCAGTATAGCAAAAGGTTTTACATTGATTTCTGTAAACAAACAAACAAACATGACATGACCATTGTATAGTTTCTTCCCTTTCTCTTTGTAATTATTTTAAATTCAAAGGTAATTTGTTGGATAAGTTAATTTGATATTTTTATTATAAATGGGCACTTCTAAATTAATAATTCCTCAAAATAGAAAACCTTCTATGCAAACATAGCCTGTATATCATGAACTGTTTATTTACCTGCTAGTTTCTCCCACAGTGTTTGTCACATAAACTGTAAATAAATACCTTGTGCCATGATAGATCTGTTTGACAGTCTCAAAGAAAGATGAATGTGTTTCTAACAGTGAGAACACAGGAGAGGCATGAGCATATTCTCTTCTAAGTACCAAGTATAAAAGGTAAATATTTCTAAAACTACAGTGGATCTGTATTATTTAGATTGAAATCAAGAAGAATGTTCTAACAATGAATTCCCAAATCTGATTGAAGATTTTAGAAAATAAAGATAATAGATATTGACACTATTCAGTTCAGTTCAGTTTAGTTACTCAGTCATGTCCAGCTCTTTGCAACCCCATGGACTGCAGCCTACCAGGCTCCTCCGTCCATGGGGTTTTCCAGGCAAGAGTACTGTAGTGGGGTGCCATTGCCTTCTGGAGCTGCAAAATAAAGTATGTCACCATTTCCACTGTTTCCCCATCTATTTGCCATTTTACTGTTAGTGGAATAAAAAATAAGGCCAAGTATTGTTAAAAATTAACTATTTTTTTAAACCAAATATTTCAGATGTAGTCCCTAGATCTGCTAACACATTCAAAATATCTGAATTTGTTGAAACTATATTGATAAAGTTTGAAGATTTCAGATATATCAGATATGCTATAAGCATATTTTAAAACTTTTTTCCTGTTTTGAAAATTTCCTAAAATTTTCCTGTTCTGTTTTTATTCCACTAACAATATTTCATTCCTCTTAGATTATTTTAACATCTCATTTGCTTCCTTTCCCCTGCAAAAAATCTCAGTATTTTATGTTAAAAATTACTCTCTAAATTAATTCAAGAAGAAAATTGCCTGGAAGTTACAGTATTAATAACATGGTATTATCACAAAATACAGGATTATCCTCCTTAAAATATAGTATTATATTTACTGTTAAATATACCTTTACTTCAGCTGTCTCTCTGTGCTCTTCAACAAGTTTCTAGTAGAAATAACATATTCTCGTTTCCTGATTATAAAATATTTCAACTCCAACTCATGGTGACATATAAAAAATGTTTTTTATTTAATACTCAATGAAAAGCAGTATCTTATGTACAGAAAAATTAACATATAATTATATTTGAAGACAACAATTAACATTTTTTATAAGAAACTCAATTAACACATAAATAAAGGCTTAGGATATGTTTCTTTTTGGCAGGTGGATGTATACTTAAAATCTGAATTTGCCTTGTTAAAACTATTAGTACACCAGGTACTGAATATTTGAATTTTACACATCTGCATTTCAGAATAGATATACGATTATAGTGAAAACTCTGCAGTTCTGGTAAAATAGTACAATATAAGTCTTTAAAACAGAAGTATAAAAAGATTGAAATGAAACACAATTTTTTTTCCTGTAGCTCTCAATTTATTATGCATTCATGTGTGTGTTTACATGTAGATATACATAGACAAAACCACACAGGCACATGCAAGATGTACATTCAAGGGTTTTATGGTATCAGGGTAATAATAAAAATAGAAACATTTGCTTTGAAGTACTTAGTTAAGATATATCTTTTTAACAATTTTATAAGGTTATTTTAATTCAGCAATATTAAAGAACATGAAATACTTAAAGTTAATAAACAAGTATTGAAGAATGAAAAAGATAGCATTCATTAATTTTAAGTTATGCATCTGAATTTGCATATTAACCTCCATATTTAGTAAATTACAGCAGGTATGTATTTATAAGTAGCATGTGTGACTGGGTCAATTATAAAGTCTTTCTTCTAGCTATTACATTGCTGAAAGCTGCCTGATGAGCCTTGGCAAGTCCATACACACCATGGAGGGGAAGGGCAGCAGTTTAGTTGGAAGGAGGGCACAGTAGTTGATTTGTCCTAAAACTGTAATTGTAGAGCAAACACTTTTTAAATAAGGTTACCAGGTTATTTGTACTGACTTTAGAATGCAAAGCAGGATACAGTTCCAACTGGGGATCTGTAACATCTACCATCAGCACCATTCTTGTCTCTATGTAAAAGCCATCCATTCTGCAGCTTTTACAGACAAGTGGAGCCAGAGATTTTTCTCATTTTGATTAAAATTCTCTTTTTCTTAGTTCTCACACTTTTACCATTTCCTTCTCAGTTCAGCTCAGTTCAGTCGCTCAGTCGTGTCCAACTATTTGCGACCCCATGAATAGCAGCATGCCAAGCCTCCCTGTTCATCATCAACTCCCGGAGTTCACACAGACTCACGTCCATCGAGTCAGTGATGCCATCCAGCCATCTCATCCTCTGTTGTCCCCTTCTCCTCCAGCCCCCGATCCCTCCCAGCATCAGAGTCTTTTCCAATGAGTCAACTCTTCTCATGAGGTGGCCAAAGTACTGGAGTTTCAGCTTTAGCATCATTCCTTCCAAAGAAATCCCAGGGCTATCTCTTTCAGAATGGACTGGTTGGATCTCCTTGCTGTCCAAGGGACTCTCAAGAGTCTTCTCCAACACCACAGTTCAAAAGCATCAGTTCTGCACTCAGCCTTCTTCACATTCCAACTCTCACATCCATACATGACCACTGGAAAAACCACAGCCTCGACTAGACGGACCTTTGTTGGCAAAGTAATGTCTCTGCTTTTGAATATGCTATCTAGGTTGGTCGTAACTTTTCTTCCAAGGAGTAAGAGCCTTTTAATTTCATGGCTGCAATCACCATCTGCAGTGATTTTGGAGCCCAAAAAATAAAGTCTGACACTGTTTCCACTGTTTCCCCATCTATTTCCCATGAAGTGATGGGACCAGATGCCATGATCTTCTTTTTCTGAATGTTGAATTTTAAGCCAACTTTTTCACTCTCCTCTTTCACTTTCAACAAGAGGCTTTTTAGTTCCTCTTCACTTTCTGCCATAAGGGTGATGTCATCTGCATATCTGAGGTTATTGATACTTCTCCCGGCAATCTTGATTCCAGCTTGTGCTTCTTCCAGCCCAGCATTTTTCATGATGTACTCTGCATATAAGTTAAATAAGCAAGGTGACAATATACAGCCTTGACGTACTCCTTTTCCTATTTGGAATCAGTCTGTTCCATATCCAGTTCTAACTGTTGCTTCATGACCTGCATATAGGTTTCTCAAGAGGCAGGTCAGGTGGTCTGGTATTCCTTCTAGATCCATCCATTTCCTTCTAGATGATCGTTCCTCATCCTAGTGGTAATATTTTGCGTTGTTCTCTATTTACATCTATAACACTTCAGAGTTTAGTCTGTAAAGTATTACAAACTTCAGTAATCATATTTATAATGTCATAGCTACTTCAGTTTTTCAATTTAGATATTTTACAAATCTTTGGAACAGCAACTTCAAAATCTTTATTTTAAACTCAACAAGTGCTTGTTAACCTATTTTATATTATTTCATTTAGTCTTCATATTAACTCTATGACACAGGCCTTGATCAACCACATTTCTCATAATTGATGTGGACCCTACTGCCCTGGATTCTAACTTCATCTGAAAATTTGTGAGTACTCATGTGCTGTTGTACTTATGTGACTTTATAATTGAAAATAGGATTCTAACTTAACCACTACACAAAAATAGCTACTCTGTTACTGGAATGCTTCTTTCCAGATAGTTTGCAAATAGCTCTTGCAAAAAATTGTTCTATTGCAAATGAATTGTTTACCCTGGGGCTATTGTAATTCCTAACACCAGTACTGTACTAATAACACTAAGCATTATGAGGGAGGCCTATGAGTTTCTAGGCCTCCCTCTGTTATTGTTCTGCTAGATTTTCCTACTTAATTATGATATGCTCACCATGCATGGAAATCTTTTCCTCTTGTATGTATGCACACATATCCACACACATGAAAGGACATGCACGTACATGTACACACACACACAAACATGTTTTTTGATCAATATACAATAGAATGAACTGAATTAGAACCTGGAAGGTACTCAAAAATACATTCAGATTGTTTTTGAGAAAGTAAGCACTGGTGAAGAGACAGGTTGATAAATATGGTAATAAAATTTAAGTCAACATTTTGTTTAAAATGGAACACATTGCATAAAGTTGGAGCTTATATACAACAGAGCCATAGTTAGCCATATTCCAGATTTCTGACCAACTACAATTTAGCTGGTATCTTGTAGGGGGAAAAAAGTAAATAATTTATATAAACCTTACTGATTTCAAACCAGAGAAAAGGCATCATTTATTAAAGTGCTGGGAAATTGATAGTGATGATGATGATAAGCAAATGGATAATAGTGTCGAATTTTGGAGGCCTTCCATCTACACTTTCTGCATGAGTAAAGAAAAAAGAAAGCATCTGGCATACCAGATGGCTTATATTTGTGATGCCCAAGGGAAAAAAAAAAAAGAGTATGGAAGACAGAAAGACATATTCCTACTGATACTAATAGTTTAGTTTTCAAATTATGCTACAATCATTTTTTCTCTATAGGACATAAATGTGCCTATGCATCAAAAAGACATTTTAAGAATGAACTCGTAAGGAAAGAAGCAGACTGAATTCAAATGTCTTTTTCTTGTAGAAAATTGAGTCCCCAATCATCTAAGGTGTTTTACCAATTCTAACAGTGTTATTTTCCCCAGCTTCTGGCTTAGTCTTCACCCTGTAGGTGTTTCTTTCTGATTCAGAATATTTTTCATACCTGTTTCCCTTCACAATTGCAATGTTAGGGAAAGAAAGACTTAGGCCACACATGCAACATCCTTGTGATTTTTTGGACATCAAAGTCCGAAAGGACTATCATGGTGCTACTTAATCTTCCTGTAAGTGACTTGTGGTTCCTAAGTATCAACTCTTCCTGGAACACCATTTCTTAGTCCTGGGTTCCTTGGCTCTTCTTCATGACACCTTATAGCCCTCATGGAAGGGACACCTCTCCCCCCTCATCAGCTCTCTCCATGGAGATCTCAACAGAATCTCTGTTCATTTTCATTCTCCTTGATTAAAACTGGCAAGTGTTTTGAAGATGGGTGCATTGAGAACAGAAAGTTTACATTCAGTTCACTTGCTCCCAGGTTTCACAATCCTTTTTTTTCTGTTGCTTATAAGAAGTTTGACAATTCCTTGAAAGTGTTTTCTTCTTGTTAATAATTATAGTTTAAAGGACTGTTCATGCATTAGTAAGTGAGAGTCACATATACCAAATGTTTGATTATATAAATAAATTAATAGGATAACATGCTAATTGTTTTGAACTGAGAGGAGAAAATGTGGTCATGTCATAAATCATATTTTTGAGTCAATAATTCTCTGAGTTTCTTTGCCTTGTAAAAACATAGGTATGTTAATTTTAATAGAATGAATTGTTGGTAATTGAAGAAGTTTTCACAATGCTATCAAAGGTCTTAAAGATAACGAAGTTTAAGACATTGAAAGAGGAAAGATAAAGATAAGTAACAAAATAAAGTAAAATAAAATCCATCTGCAGCACTGATTTGTATAAAGATGGTTAGTATTCAGTTTATTACACTTTTTAATTTGTCATATTAACATAAAGCTGTTTTTAATGAAATGCCAGACTTCTAACATAATAGATTTTTGCTTTTTTAGATGAAGGTCCAAAAGCTTTTATAATTTGAATAAATTTTTATGAGAACAGACACACTATTTTACTTGTGCAAAAGAAAGAGATAAATATTTATCAGACTTTAATTAGCTACAATGAATCATTTTAAAGAGTGACAGAATAGTTCAAGGCTTTTGTCTTTGACTTACCAATTAATTACTAATTTTATGTTGTCAATAAATACATTGACATTATGGAGTAACACAGAATTACAACGAGCATTGAAAGTCATTTAGTAACTTTTTAAATGTTTCAGTGTTAGCTTGTTGTTTTAATTATTTAAGTGTACAGATTTTAATAGATTAAGGCTGTACAGGTAGTATTGTTTAGTCAGTAGTAACACATTTCATGATCCTATACTAAGCCTTACAGATATTTCTAAGGAATAGATACAATGACCTAACATAGACCAAAGTAAGTAGGTCAGTACAAATTCACTGCAGATGGGAATGTGATATCTTATAGGCTGTTTCTTGGTTATTTATTTCTAGTATTTTATCTATTTCAAGTTAGATTATATGATTTTTCTTGGGGGGAGCAGTAGTAATTATTATACTATACATTTTTTGCTTCCCAACCTACACTTCTGTTCCCTGAAAATAGTATAACCTTTTAAAGCAGGCTGAATAAAGACCCCCAAAGACACACAAGTCCTAATCCACAGAATTGGGGGAAGATACTTCACATATTTTGTTAAGATAATGGGGCTTTATTTGATTGGGCCCAGAATGTAATCATAAATCTTAAAAAAGGGAAGCAAAGAAAGATTTGAATATAGTAGAGAAGTCATATACAGAAACAGAAGCATTGTCAGAGAGCAAAGATGACTCTGTGGATGGGGGAAGGAGCCCTAACCAGGGAATACCAGTGAGGCCACTACAGGCTGGAAAAGGCAAGGAGACAGAGTCATCCGTAAAGACTCCAGGAAGAGTGCAGCCTTGTTAATATCTTGTTTTGGTCCAACGAAATCTATTTAGACTTCTGACCTCTAGAACTGTAAGAGAATAAATGGTGTTGTTTAAGGCCGTCAAGTTTGTGGTAATTTGTTACAGCAGCAATAGAAAGCGAATGAAGGGCTATCAACATATGTTGTTGAAATAGTCACTGAAAGTACTAAATTATATCATGTTCCTAAATAATACAAACTTCCTTGTCAGCTCAGATTGCCATTACAGCTGCTACTTGCCTCTGAGTAGTTCTGAGGCCTTGTCCTAAGGACCAAGCTCTACAGAAGCTTTTCTTCATTTTGTGTGTGTGTGTGTGTCTGTCAGTTGATCAGTTGTGTCTGACTCTCTGTGACTCTACGGGCTATAGTCCACCAGGCTTCCCTGTTTTTGGGATTCTCCAGGCAAGGATACTGGAGTGGTTGCCATTTCTTCTCCAACAGATATTCCAGACCCAGGGATTGAATTTTATCCCATGCAAATCCCCTTCAGTTTAAACTGTCAGTGTTTCTGCTGTATAAATGTGTAGGCTCTTTATTGAGTGAAAATCCAGCAACATCCTTAATGTTCTCTTTGGAGCACATTTTCTTATCTTCTGAAATTTAGAGAGGTTAAGAATTTTCCAAATCTTCAAGTTCTGGTTCTTTATTTGTTTAGCAATTCCCTTTCAATTAATTCCTCTCCTCTTACATTTTACTAAATGCAGTTCAGGAAGAGTCAAGCCATTCGTTCAATATTTTGCTTAGAAATCTCCTAGCTAAATATCCAGTTTCATTATTTGAAAGGTCGACCCTCCACAAAAAATGGTAAAACACAGTTCAGCCACATTTTTTTTTGCCATTTTATAACAAAGACTACCTTTCTTTCAATTCCCAATAACATGTCCCTCCTTTCCATCCATTGCTATGATGACCTTTAGTGTCCATTAACAAACATTACTTATGTATTGTCTAAGAAGATAGACGCTTTCCATTGAGCTCCCCTCTTTTCTTTCTGAGACCTCATCAAAATCCCCTTTAACTCTATATTGCCACCAACAGTCCCTTCATAGCAATAAAAGATTTTTAGCTCTTCAAAATTCTTCCAGCATTTACCCATTATGCAGTTTCAAAGTTGCTTCCACACTTTCAGCATTTGTTACAGTAGCACTCCTGTGTAGGTATTAAAATCTTTCTCAGTCATCTCATGCTGCTGTAAAATAATATCAGAAACAGTCTGCCTTAATCAACATTTTTTTTTTTTTTTTTATTCTTACATTTCTAAGGGTTAAAAAGTCCAAAATCAAGGTTTTTGCAGGGTTCAGTTTCTGGTGAAAACTGTCTTCCTGGTTTGGAGAAGGACTTTCTCAGTGTCTCCAGTTATGGCAGAGTGTGTTCTGATATCTTTTCCTCTTTTTATAAGGAAATTATTGTATTAGGTCCCATATTATCTCCTTTGTTTAATCTTAATTACCAACATCGTGAGATCATAGAGAAAGCAAGGGAATTCCAGAAAAGCATTTACTTCTGCTTTTGACTATGCTAAAACTTTTGACTGTGTGGATCACAACAAACTCTGGAAAATTCATATGGAGATGGGAGTAACAGATCACCTTATTGTCTCCTGAAGAACCTGCATGTGGGTCAAGAAACAAGAGTTAGAATCAGACATAGACCAACTGACTGGTTCAAAATTGGGAAAGGAATGCAAGGCTGTATATTGCTGCCTTGCTTATATAAGTTATATGCAGAGTACATTATGTGAAGTGCCAGGCTGGATTAATCACAAGCTGGAATCAAGATTGCCGAAACATCAACAACCTTAGATGCAGATGATACCACTTTAAAGGTAGAAGGTTAAGAGGAAATAAAAGAGTCTCTTGATGAAGGTAAAAGAGAAAAGTGAAAAAGTTGGCTTGAAACTCATAATTAAAGGAACTAACATGGCATCCAATCCCATCACTTCATGGAAATAGATGGGGAAAAAGTGAAAGCAATGACAGATTTATTTTCTTGAGCTCCAAAATCACTGCAAATGGTGATTAAAAGATGCTTGCTTCTCATAAGGAAAGTTATGACAAACCTAGACAGCATATTAATAAGCAGAGACATCAGTTTGCTGACAAAGATCCACATAGTTGAGGCTCTGCTTTTTCCAGTAGTCATGTACAGATGTGAGAGTTGAACTATAAAGACTGAGCACAAAAGATTCAATGCTTTCAAATTATGGTGCTGGAGAAGACTTTCGAAAATCCCTGGGACTGCAAGGAAGTCAAACCAGTCAATCCTAAAGGAGATCAATCCTGTATATTCATTGGAAGGACTGTTGCTGAAGCTGAAGCTTCAGTACTTTGACCACCTGATGTGAAAAGCTGACTCATTGGAAAAAGACCCTGATGCTGGGTAAGATTAAAAGCCAAAAGATAAGGAGGTGGTAGAGAATGAGATGTTTAGATAACGTCACTGACTCAATGGACATGAATTTATGCAAACTTGTGGAGCGACCAGGTTTGCTGCAGTCTATGGGGTTACAAAGACTCAGATATGACTTAGAAGTTGAACAACAACAATAACCTCCTTGTAGGGTCAATAACTCAATATAGCCATATGAGTGTTAGGGCTCATATATATATATATATATATATATATATATATATATATATTTAGGGGTCATAATTTAATCCTTAGCAGTCCTCAAATTACATGTCAGAGATATTAAAGACAGACTGACTATACAATTTCCAACATTAGAGTATATATATGTACTTTAAGGGTTTGTTTTAACACTAAC
Organism: Capricornis sumatraensis; assembly: GCF_032405125.1. NCBI lineage: Eukaryota > Metazoa > Chordata > Mammalia > Artiodactyla > Bovidae > Capricornis > Capricornis sumatraensis. The sequence goes on along the minus strand of NC_091081.1, from coordinate 34,675,831 downwards.
TGATTTTATACATAACCATGAGCATAGATTTTGAGTAAAGGTCATGGTCAGTTACTGCAACACATTAAGAAGAGCTGTATTAGTATATGGGCAGACTTCTGTGTATAAAAGATTGCTACATACATTTAATAGAAAAAACCTACATGCATTTTATCACATTTTAAGATAATTCATTTTTTTTTAATTTTTTATTTTTTTATATTTTAATTTTAATTTTTACTTTATTTTACTTTACAACACTGTATTGGTTTTGCCATACATTGACATGAATCCACCATGGGTGTACATGAGTTCCCAAACATGAACCCCCCTCCCACCTCCCACCCCATATTATCTCTCTGGGTCATCCCCGTGCACCAGCCCCAAGCATCCTGTATCCTGCATCAAACATAGACTGGCGATTCGTTTCTTACATGATAGTATACATGTTTCAATGCCATTCTCCCAAATTATCCCACCCTCTCCCTCTGAGTCCAAAAGTCCACTCTACACATCTGTGTCTCTTTTGCTGTCTCACATACAGGGTCATCATTACCATCTTTCTAAATTCCATATATATGTGTTAGTATACTGTATTGGTGTTTTTCTTTCTGGCTTACTTCACTCTGTATAATTGGCTCCAGTTTCACCCATCTCATTAGAACTGATTCAAATGTATTCTTTTTAATGGCTGAGTAATACTCCATTGTATATATGTACCACAGCTTTCTTATCCATTCATCTGCTGATGGACATCTAGGTTGTTTCCATGTCCTGGCTATTATAAACAGTGCTGCGATGAACACTGGGGTACATGTGTCTCTTTCTATTCTGGTTTCCTTGGTGTGTATGCCCAGCAGTGGGATTGCTGGGTCATAAGGCAGTTCTATTTGCATTTTTTTAAGGAATCTCCACACTGTTCTCTATAGTGGCTGTACTAGTTTGCATTCCCACCAACAGTGTAAGAGGTTTCCCTTTTCTCCACACCCTCTCCAGCATGTATTGCTTGTGGACTTTTGGATTGCAGCCATTCTGACTGGTGTGAAATGGTACCTCATTGTGGTCTTGATTTGCATTTCTCTGATAATGAGTGATGTTGAGCATCTTTTCATGTGTTTGTTAGCCATCCATATGTCTTCTCTGGAGAAACATCTATTTAGTTCTTTGGCCCATTTTTTGATTGGGTCGTTTATTTTTCTGGAATTGAGCTGCATAAGTTGCTTGTATATTTTTGAGATTAGTTGTTTGTCAGTTGCTTCATTTGCTATTATTTTTTCCCATTCCAAAGGCTGAGACACATGTACCCCAATGTTTATCGCAGCTCTGTTTATAATAGCCAGGATGTGGAAACAACCTAGATGTCCATCAGCAGATGAATGGATAAGAAAGCTGTGGTACATATACACAATGGAATATTACTCAGCCATTAAAAAGAATACATTTGAATCATGTATGGATGAGATGGATGAAACTGGAGCCGATTATACAGAGTGAAGTAAGCCAGAAAGAAAAACACCAATACAGTATACTAACACATATATATGGAATTTAGAAAGGTGAGAATGATAACCCTGTATGTGAGACAGCAAAAGAGACACAGATGTGTAGAATGGACTTTTGGACTCTGAGGGAGAAAGACAGGGTGGGACGATTTGGAAGAATGGCACTGAAACATGTATACTTTCATGTAAGAAATGAATCACCAGTCTATGTTAGATATAGGATGCTTGGGACTGGTGCACAAGGATGATCCAGAGAGATGATATGGGGTGGGAGGTGGGAGGGGGGTTCAGGATTGGGAACTTATGTACACCTGTGGAGGATTCATGTCAATGTATGGCAAAACCAATACAGTATTGTAAAGTAAAATAAAGTAAAAATAAAAATTAAAAAAAAATAAAAATAAAAGAACTGGATTTTAAGATAGTACATATAGTTTAAATCTTTAATAAAATATTTATTGAATTTTGAAATGAAACATCATAAAGAAATCAAAGCTATAATAAAGAAAATGTTTTTGATTATTTTTAGTTTGTTAACTCAAAATTATTGTCCCTATTTATTTTCACTTCTTCACAATGAAAACATCTTTGCATCAGTTCTGATTTCTCTGGGCCTAAAGGCCTAAGTATCAGTAGAACCAATGGTGTAACTCTTCTCTGAAAGCGGGCAGGCTGCAGAGCCAAGAAGAGCCGCTGTTTCTGTTGGAATCTAAAGGCAAGGAGAGTGCAGTGTCCTCAGTGCAGTCAGGCAGCTCCGTCCAGTCCAGTCAGCTCGGTGCAGTCAGACAGCAGTTGCTGCTGCTGCTGCTAAGTCGCTTCAGTCGTGTCTGTGCGACCCCATAGATGGCAGCCCACCAGGCTCCCCCGTCCCTGGGATTCTCTAGGCAAGAATACTGGAATGGGTTGCCATTTCCTTCTCCAATTCATGAAAGTGAAAAGTCAAAGTGAAGTTGCTTAGTCGTGTCCGACTCTTAGCGACCCCATGGACTGCAGCCCACCAGGCTCCTCCATCCATGGGATTTTCCAGGCAAGAGTACTGGAGTGGGGTGCCATTGCTTTCTCCAACAGTAATTCCCTCCTAATCAGCACTTTTGTTCAATTCAGGTTTTCAAGTGATTAGATAAGGCCCACTCACATTACAGAGGGCAATCTTCTTCAGTGTATGGGTTCAAAGGTTAATCTTATCTAGAAACACTCTCACCTATTTACTCAAAAATAATATTTGAGCAAATGATTGTGCACTCTGTGGCCCAGTGAAACTGACTATAAAATCAAATATCATAGTCCTATTCTCAGTTTTTGAATGATGTGTACTTATTATGAAATAAAAATAATGAGAATAAATAAGGGGAAAAATGGAAATCTGCCAATCAAAAATAAATATTTTTGACATCTTAATTTATTTTGATAAGTATGTGTAAATACATATAGATATAATTTTATCAATTACATTATCTTCCTTTTGCTGTTTTTTTCTATAGCATTTTAAATTATCATTATAGTATAACACCTGTTTGACTTTTTAAAAAATAAACATAATTCTTTTTAAGTACTCCATAGTACTATTTACCATCATTTAGTTACTTTGTGAAGACCTAAATGTTATGATGATATTTATATCAGGAAAGAAAAATGAGCTATATTTAAGATTCTGAGAGGTAAAGCTCAGGCCAAAGACATTATCAGTGGTTTTGGTAATAATTGTTTTCTATTGTTGTTATTCAGTGGCTCAGTCATGTCCAACTTTTTGTGACCCCATAGACTGAAGCATGCCAGGATTCCCTGTCCTTCACCATCTCTCAGAGCATGCTCAAACTCATGTCCATTCAATTGGTGATGCCATCTAACCATCTCATTGCCTGTCGTCCCCTTCTCCTCCTGACTTTAATCTTTCCCAATATCAGGGACTTTTCTAATGAGTTGGCTCTCCACATCAGGTGGCCAAAGTATTGGAGCTTCAGCTTCAGCATACAGTGGATATTCAGGACTGATTTCCTTTAAGATTGACTGGTTTGATTTCCTTGCAGTCCTAGGGGCTCTCAAGAGTCTTCTCCAACACCACAGTTCAAAAGCATAAATTCTTCAGTGCTCAGCTTTCTTTATGGTCCAACACTCCCATCCATACATGACTACAGGAAAAACCATAGCTTTGACTATGCAGAACTTTGTTGGCAAAGTGATGTCTCTGCTTTTTAATAAACTATCTAGGTTTGTCATAGCTTTTATTCCATGGAGCAAAGCAATTCAGTTCAGTGGGCTGATAGTAAAAGAGCTTGGGTGAGAAATTAAAGTTAAAGATAGATTTATTATGAAGTTGCTGCTGCTATTGCAAAGTCGCTTCAGTCGTGTCTGACTCTGTGCGACCCCATAGATAGAAGCCCACAGGCTCCCCCATCCCTGGGATTCTCCAGGCAAGAACACTGGAGTGGGTTGCCATTTCCTTCTCCAATGCAGGAAAGTGAAAAGTGAAAGTGAAGTCGCTCAGTCATGTCCGACTCTTAGCGACCCCATGGACTATGGCCTACCAGGCTCCTCCGTCCATGGGATTTTCCAGGCAAGAGTACTGCAGTGGGTTGCCATTGCCTATTATGAACATAATGAAGCTTAAATTGTAGTGTTCTATTCATGGGTGGGCCATGGATAGCTGTCTTTAGACTCCAAAAAAGAAAAGAAAAAAAAAAAAATCCATGTATCTTTTGGATAGCTAATAATACTAATCAAATCAAATTGCTAACACTACAGCATCAGGTAAACAGCCAAAAGTTGTTTTAGTCCTTAATACTTTTACCAGTAAAACTTTAAAGATAAGATTTTATAGAGAGTGACATTTGTTTAAATACATGTAGTCAAGTAATATAGCATAACTCTCATTTTTAACACCCTGAGTTGTAAGACTAGTGTGTATTTTTATATGTTTTTTTCAATGATATTAACAGTTGGCCCTGAAAGCCTGCTTAATGACCTATAACTCTTTCTGAGAAAAATTGTAAATTATGAGATGAAAACTGCTAAGTTGTTTTGAAATTTTGAAATTCTATTTTGTTTTATGAATAAACCTATTGAAATAACCTCCATATCCCATGTAAAATGTATCCAGTAATTAAAATATATTCAATTATAATACAATAGGCAAAGGTAACATGATTTATTTAGCTCATACATCTTAAAATAAGTGTAATAGTGCCAGTTAGTAAGTGTGTCTTATCTTTCTGGAAAGTCTCTGACCATACTAGCTGTGCTTATCCTTGCCCCCAGATACTCTAAAACTAGTGATATGATATATTGTACATTGTTGTCACATATAAAGTGTAATAAAGCCCATATAGATTTTGAGCAAGCTCTTTGAGTTCTTGAAGAAGTGAATCTGTAGGAAAAGAAAATAAGAGAAAGGAAAGAATACAATATGATACATTCATGTTTTATTCAGTGTAATAGAAACACCATTTATCCAGTGTGACTGAATATATGGCATTATCTGAAATGCTTTAGTGTTGATGTACCAGCTTTTTTCTCAATGAAAGAAAACCAGTGACAGCCACAGCTTATTTTTTTCCCATTAGTGTATTAAACTTGGTAGAATGAAGTATTTTGTGGTTCTTCTACCCATGGATCTGTTTGCCTTTTTCAGGACAATTCTAAAACTAAAAGCAAAGAAAATAAAGAAAATTTAGGATTGTGGAGCCATTTGAAGAAATCATGTTCAACATAAATATATGTATACATACATGAATACATAAATTATGATTTTAATATTTTCTTGTTCTTTTAATAATGAATATGTGAGAAAAATAATGATTTCCAAGGAAGAAAATATGTCTTTTATTTCTAAAGCCAGGGTGGGTTTATTAGACATATGAGTGTTGAGGTCCTTTAATGGACCAGAACCTGGTGGTCCAGAGTTGACCGATAAGAAAGTAAAAGAGAGAGAAAGAGGCTGATATTCCTTGGTTTATGCAGAAAGCCAATAAAGCCCCTGCATGGGGCTTGCTCTGTTCACGGAGGCCTCAGGCACCCTCTCAATGGGGTGAAGGCACGGAGGGCCTTCTCAAGAGGGTCTTAGAAGCTTAGGCAGGGAAGTGAACTCAGAGAAGCCTCTGTGCTCCAAAGAAATAGCCTGAGAGAGAGAGAGAGAGAGAGAGAGAGAGAGAGAGAGAGAGAGAGAGAGAAAGCAAGACACGGGGACCAAAGCTCTGATGCAACAAAGGTGTTTTAACCAACACAGTGTGGGCATATATACTATAGTTATTCTCAGCGAAGATAAAGATTAAAATTCCAGACTTACAAAACATAGGCGATCCATATTAAAGAGAGAGAGAGTTGTAAATAATCACTTTTATCATATGGTTCATAAAAAGGAAGAGGGTACTTATCACTGTAAAGAAAAACTAACGAAGGAAATGCCTGGGTTCCTCAGCCTCCCCGGAGAGGCTTGCCTCTCCTCTTAATTCCTGAACATTCAGGAGTTAATAAGGAACAGAGAAATCCTGACAGATCCAAAACAGCACACAGGAAGCCTCCTGTTAAATGCTTCCTGACAATTCCCCCTATTTTATTACATTTATTAAAAAAAAAAAAAAAAGTCCTGACCAAATGAGTTTGGCTAGTATTAACCAACCTTATAGAAAGGTGATGGTGTACAACAAATATAATTATCAAGACAATCACCAAAGTTACAGTTCCAGACCTGATACTGTGGTAGTACTTTGAAACCATCCTCATGGGTCTAGCCCGGATAATTTGTTCAGCTAAAGTTTCCAAATTAGGGGAAGAGGGCAGATTTTTAGAAAAAGTTTTAAAGATTTCCTTTTGCAGTAATTGTACATTCAGAGATGCATTTTCATGTGTATTTTGTAAATGAAATTTTATTTGTTCTCAGTTGTAGGCACTATGATTGAATTGTACAGGAGTAACACAAAATTGAGTAGCTTAAAGAAACAGAGGAGTTAAGACAAGTATATAGCTTGCAATTATTACAAGTTACAGAACTTACGGTCTTATTAAATTGTAAATTTCCTATGGCTATAACAAAAGGGAGTGAGACACAGGCCTGTACAAAATATGACCGATTATAGTGAAAGAAATAGTTACCATGACCACGACAGGTCTCTGAAATGTCCAGTCCAAGTTCCAAATTTTTTGGTGTTCGCAGCAAGTTTCCAAATGTCCCATTTTTCAGGCCTATTGTTTACTTAGGATGATCCTAGGATGAGGTGGGGCTAATCCACTGTCAAGCCACCCAAGAAGTCCTTTGTCATGGTAATATTCCATCCTAGGGTCAGTGACCTTCTCTATCACACACAGTGCTGTTAGTATCATCTGAGTAGTCAGATAACCACATACCATGGGGTCCCCAATCAACAATTGTATGATTAGCCACAAACATTGATTTTCTTGATTTGGTTTGACATTTGTCCCAATGAACAGGAGTATAAGTAAAGCTTTTATAAGTAAACCCTTTACAAAATGTTCTTTGGTCTTTCCCTAACTCTTTTCCTAAAGTCTCAGTAGTATAAACATGTTTCACAGATAAAGAAAGTGTAGCAAATAGCCTAAGCAATGTCCGAAAATCCTTTTTAGAAGGCAGGGTGAAAGCCCAAGTTTGTAGGCTGACGTTTATGCACAATTTTGCTGGGCCCATGCACAAGGGAAGGACTTCATATCCTAAAGAAATGTTAATTAGTTTTCTTTCCTCCCCAGGGTGTGAAGGCCCTTTCACGTTCCAGGAAGCGGGTATATGTGTGGAGTCTTTGGCTGATACCATCAATCTTTTCTCTGTCCATTCTATGACCTGTAATAGAGGAGGGTTGGGTAAGTCAGAGCTTGAGCGGGGCGCGGGGGGGGGTGGGGGTGCGACGCATGGTGGCTGGGCATTGCCTGGAAAATGTATTCAGAACTCCGAAGCATTCCCTGTTGAAAGACCAAATTTTCAGCTCGATTAGTAAGGATTTTTGTTTGTCCCCAAGTAGGGAGTTCATAAGGTTGATGTCGCTGAGGGCAGTGCTTTCTGGAGATCTTTAGAGCGGACATAGCCCATATTGTAATTTCTTCTTCCTGGGGTTCTTGTTGTTTCATCTCCATTTTGAATGCTGGGGGCCCCCTTGGGTCAAATCTTCCAAAGAGGTTAAAAAATTTAAAACGGTTTAGAAAATATCTTATGTTGGAATCTAGTAAAGTCTGCTTTACATAAGGAAGACAGTAGTGTACCTGTGTACTCTCCCTTTTTAAATTTTTTAATTTGTAACTTTAGTTTGTGATGTGTTTGTTTGACTATATCTTGTGCCTGTGGATTATAAGGAATACCTGTAATATGTCTAATAGAAAAAGATTGTAAACATTGTTTAAAGTGTCTATAAATATAGGCAGGGTATAACATGTTGTGTAGCTTCATCATGAAGAGGTGTGGCCCAGAGAAAAGAGGAATTTGAGTCTATACAGACGTGTAGGAAAGAAAATGGAGAAAGTTCAGGGCAATGAGCTACATCCATTTGTCATAGTTTATTAGACTGTAAACCACGAGGATTAATACCTTGTGTGATGGGTAGAGGTCTACAAATAGAGCAATTACTAACAATTTCTTTAGCCTGGCGGTATGGGATTTTCCATAGCCTGTGTAGGGAGCCAGCATTGTTATGCAACAGAGCATGCTGTTTCTCTGGAGTAGCAAAGGAAACTAGTTTATCAGCTTGTTCATTATCATAATACATGGGGCCCTGGAAGACCAGAATGTGTTCAAATATGTGTAATATAAATTGGAGAATTGTGGTTTCTAACAACAGATTGTAGTTTGAAAAAGAGTTGTTGAATAATAGGTTGATTGGAGTTTATGGTGGAGGTTTCTATATTTTTTAACACGAAAACAGAATATATAGAGTCAGAGACTATATTAATGGGGTAAGGATGTAGGCAAATAAATAAGAGCAAATAATCCATTTTGTTGAGGAGAATGAAATTTAGTATAAAAGACTTTATATCCCTTAAGAGACCAGAATGAATCTTTGGCGTTTTTAGTCCCATCTACATAAAAAACCTCAGCCTATGGTATAGGCTGTGAGCTGATAATGTGAGATATAATAAATTCAGTATTTTTTAAGAAATTCCACAGCTTACCAGAAGGATAATGAAATGAAATTTCTCCAAAATATTCCAGATATACCAATATTGAGGAATAGTGGTAAGTGATGGGATTCCTGGTTGCAATGCACCCATAGGTTTCATAGATACATTAACTTTTCTAAGGTCTGTTAGGAGATGCCATTTGTTAGATTTCTTTTTTATAACAAAAATAGGAGAGGTCCAAGAAGAACAAGATTCTTCAATATGCTTTAATTCTAGTTGTGTATCTATAAGTTTCTTAGCAGCCTGTAATTTCTCTTTCATGAGGGGCCACTGCTCTGCCCAAATAGACTCGTCATTCTTCCAAGTTATTTTAATAATTGTATTGTATGTTAAATGAGCAGTGGCCCTTAGGAAAAATGTGGAATGTATATCTAAGTTCTCCATATCTTATATCTTTTTATTAAAAGTATATAACTTACCTTTTTTAGCAACTATGAAGTGTCTTGTATATTAGCATTTTATAGATTGGTGGATATATTTATTATATCATATTATAATATATATTCATTATATATATTAACATATAAATACATATAAATATATTATACATTCTATATTTATTAATAGTTTAAAATCTCTTTAGTTTTTCTGTAAGAAAATCTTTTTGTAAGAGGAAGTTAATCTTTAGTAATTAATGTTTTAAAATCTTATTTTATTTGGAAATGACCTAGCTATTTAATAAATTTTTATTATTTAGTTTAGTACAGCTCTAGAAATTTTGTTATCCCAATTCTAAGAGGTTATTTTAGATTATAGTAATAGATTATTATATTAAAAATATAATTATCTTTAATAGAGTAATCACATATGGCTTTCATAAATGGTTTTTAACTAAAGGCATAGAATCTTAATACTTCTTTTACTGCAAAATAATATATTTTGCTATCTTTAAAGTAGTATTATGGTAATAGCTATAGTTATCCAATATCTCCATTATTTAATATAATTCTAAGAATTTTATTAAAATCTACCTTTAAAAATCAAAACTATAAAACAATATAAAAAAGCTTAAAAGAACCAAAACAAAATAATGTACATTGTATATTTGAACACCATGCATTAATACCACATGCTATCACTTGCACATAACTATATGGTATTAAAGTAATATGCATGCTCTAATCTATTATAAGAATATGCATGATTTTAATCCATAGCTTCTAACTATTTTTGTGTTTCAGAAGAGATCTAGTATCTTTAATATTGCATTATATAAATAATATAATATTATATGTAAGGAAAAAACCATATATGATGTTAGAAGTCTAAAGATCTCTGTTTGAAACATCTGATTAGCAAAATTACTTCCTCATTACCTTCTTTCAGAGGAGTTTTACATATGACTGACATGGAACAAAGACTGGTTCCAAATAGGAAAAGGAGTATGTCAAGGCTGTATATTGTCACCCTGTTTATTTAACATATGTAGAGTACATCATGAGAAACGCTGGGCTGGAAGAAACACAAGCTGGAATCAAGATTGCCAGGAGAAATATCAATAACCTCAGATATGCAGATGACATCACCCTTATGGTAGAAAGTGAAGAGGAACTGAAAAGCCTCTTGATGAAAGTGAAAGTGGAGAGTGAAAAAGTTGTCTTAAAGCTCAACATTCAGAAAATGAAGATCATGGCATCCGGTCCCATCACTTCATGGGAAATAGATGGGGAAAGAGCGGAAACAGTTTCAGACTTTATTTTTTTAGGCTCCAAAATCACTGCAGATGGTGATTGCAGCCATGAAATTAAAAGACGCTTACTCCTTGGAAGAAAAGTTATGACCAATCTAGATAGCATATTCAAAAGCAGAGACATTACTTTGCCAACTAAAGTCCGTCTAGTCAAGGCTATGGTTTTTCCTGTGGTCATGTATGGATATGAGGGTTGGACTGTGAAGAAGGCTGAGTGCAGAAGAACTGATGCTTTTGAACTGTGGTGTTGGAGAAGACTCTTGAGAGTCCCTTGGACTGCAAGGAGATCCAACCAGTCCATCCTGAAGGAGATCAGCCCTGGGATTTCTTTGGAAGGAATGATGCTAAAGCTGAAACTCCAGTACTTTGGCTACCTCATGGGAAGAGTTGACTCATTGGAAAGGACTCTGATGCTGGGAGGGATTGAGGGCAGGAGGAGAAGGGGATGACAGAGGATGAGATGGCTGGATGGCATCACTGACTCGATGGGCATGAGTTTAAGTGTACTCCGGGAGTTGGTGATGGACAGGGAGGCCTGGCATGCTGTGGTTCATGGGGTCGCAGAGTTGGACCCGACTGAGCAACTGAACGGAACTAATTATTTCTTTTCTTCTACTTTTTATACAACCTCTATCTGACTCTTTGTGACCCTATGTATTGTTGCCCTCCAGGTTCCTCTGTCCATGGGATTCTCCAGGCAAGTATAGTGGATCTGGTTGTCATGCCATCCTCCAGGCGATTTTCCCAACCTAGGGATTGAACCTGTATCTCTGATGTCTTCTGCATTGGCAAGTGAGTTCTAGAACCACCTGGGAAGCCCATACAACCTCTACACCTTCAATATTAGAATTAAAGTCTTCACACTTTGCTTCTAATAGCAACCCTCACACCCCCACAATATAGACCAAATTTCTCTTGCATATGCTTTTGTGTCAAGTTCCAAATGACAACGGGCTTTTGTTGTCGTTTAATTGCTCAGTTGAGTCTGAATCTTTGTGACCTCATCAATGCCAGGTTCCTCCGTCCATGGGATTCTCCAGGCAAGAATACTGGAGTGGGTTGCCATTTCTTTTTCCAGGGAATCTTCCTGACCAAGAGATAAAACCATCCCTTGCAAGTTGCAAGTCTCCTGCATTGCAGGTGGATTCTTTATCACTAAGCCACCAAGAAGCCCATGGGCTTTTAAACATCCTCATTAACACATATTTAATACTTATTCATGCTATACAAAACTTAATACTGAAGAACAACAGCATTATATGTACTTCAGTTAGAATGCATAAAATTGCTTTTTTCAGCCAGGTTATGCAAGAGTACCATTAAAAGCAATGATCCATATGCTTAAGAACCATGCCAAAATCAGTGAAATGTTCAGTTCAGTTCAGTTCAGTTCAGTCACTCAGTCGTGTCCAACTCTGTGACCCCATGAATTCCAGCACGCCAGGCCTCCCTGTCCATCACCAACTCCTGGAGTTCACTCAAGCTCACATCCATCAAATCGGTGATGCCATCCAGCCATCTCATTCTCTGCTGTCCCCTTCTCCTCCATCCCAATCCCTCCCAGCATCAGAGTCTTTTTTCCAATGAGTCAACTCTTCACATGAGGTGGCCAAAGTACTGGAGTTTCAGCTTTAGCATCATTCCTTCCAAAGAAATCCCAGGGCTGATCTCCTTCAGAATGGACTGGTTGGATCTCCTTGCAGTCCAAGGGACTCTCAAGAGTCTTCTCCAACACCACAGTTCAAAAGCATCAATTCTTAGGCACTCAGCTTTCTTCACAGTTGAACTCTCACCTCCATACATGACCACTGGAAAAACCATAGCTTTGACTAAACAGACCTTTGTTGGCAAAGTTTTTGTCTCTGCTTTTGAATATGCTATCTAGATTGGTCATAACTTTTCTTCCAAGGAATAAACGTCTTTTAATTTCATGCCTGCAATCACCATCTGCAGTGATTTTGGAGCCCCAAAAAATAAAGTCTGACACTGTTTCCCCATCTATTTCCCATGAAGTGATGGGACCGGATGCCATGATCTTCGTTTTCTGAATGTTGAGCTTTAAGCCAACTTTTTCACTCCTCTTTCACTTTCCTCAAGAGGCTTTTTAGTGAAGTGTGGCTTCTGTGCAGTGCAATAGTTAAGATTTCTCTTCACTGTCCTAGTATTTTGTTTCCTATTTATATACTTTTTTAATAGTTACAGCACCACTGGCCTTTCTGTGGAAATGATGGGAATCCAAATTTGAAGTTCTTTTATTTTTACTGCTTGATGAAGAATCTCATAGAAGGCAATGGCAGCCCGTTCCAGTACTCTTGCCTGGAAAATCCCATGGATGGAGGAGCCTGGTGTGCTGCGGTCCATGGGATAGCTACGAGTCGGGCACGACTGAGTGACTTCACTTTCACTTTTCACTTTCCTGCATTAGAGAAGGAAATGGCAACCCACTCCTGTGTTCTTGCCTGGAGAATCTCAGGGACGGGGGAGCCTGGTGGTCTTCCGTCTATGGGGTCACACAGAGTCGGACACTACTGAAGCAACTTAGCAGCAGCAGCAGCAGCAGATGAAAAATCTAGGTCTTAAAAACACCAGAAATAAAAATATGTCTGTTAGTGCATTAACTTGAACTACTTCTCATTGTAGTTAAAGGTGATTATTTATTTGGAGCCTCAGTTAAGATAAACTTGATTTGTTTTAATAAGTCTTGGTGAATACTTTGTCTTGTTGTTGTTATTGTTTAGTTGTTAAGTCAAGTCTGACTCTTTTGTAAACCCATGGACTATAGCCCTCCAGGCTTTTCTGTTCATGGGATTTCCCAGGTAAGAATAGTGGGGTGAGTTGCCATTTCCTTCTCCAGGGGATCATCCCGACCCAGGGATGGAAACCGTGTCTCCTTCTTGGCAGGCAGATCCTTTACCACTCAGCCATCAAGACTGGTAAATGCTTGGTATACTGTGTCTTATATACTTCTTACAGATCAAAAATTGTGCTGCGTCACATTGCCACTGGCATCTAGGTGCAGTTTAGGAATAGATTCCAATATCTTTTGTGTGTAGCCAGAGTCAAAGTAGCAGTTACTGATAAGCCCAGCAGCATTTCGTTATTTCATTTCTCACATGATTTTACCTTTTCCATCAGATCCCAGTAGCAAACACACACACACGTGCACACGTACTTTCAAATTATATGCCATCATAGGGAAAATTAAACAAAGCTAATTTTTCCTTCTTGTTTCTCCATTCTATAATTTACTTGTTACCTTCTGGACTCATCTAAGGCATTATAATATATTACTTCCAAAAAATCTAAAGAAATCTCTAAGACCTGTATTCCTCCTATATATTCTTACTTTTTGGAATCTGGGTGTTAGTGTTGATCACCGCCTCAACATTTGTTGTGTGTTATCATTTATTCTCTCACATTGAGTTTACTCAGAAACTGAAATATCCCTAATTCACTACTAACAAATTGTTGAGTACTAATATCTATATTCTAATGGATAAAAGATGATTTCAATAAAAATGCCAAATATACTCTGCTGCTGATTTGGGCCCTTTATGTTTTTCTTTAAGTCTGCTTCAGATACTACCACAACAAAAGCAAGACAGATGAAAATTTTCAATGCTTCATAGAAGACATAATTTTTAAATGTGTACAGAAGTCCCTATATTAGAACACAGATGGTCTTCACCTTCTCTAGAATTCTTGAAAACTGATTTTTATTGCTTCTTCAACATTTACTGACTTCTCATTTTTATCTCTAGAATCACCTTTTCTTGGTCATATTTTAAAGACAAAACAGTTATGTCTTTATGTGCTTTTTAAAGATTCTTCACTGAAATAGCACAATTAGCTCAGTGTAGTAGCTATTCTACTTATCCTCCTTACTCACAGAGAGAATAATGGGGAGGCCTAACCCCTTACTCTGACATTTTAGAACATGAGCCAGAATAATAGATTTAGTGTACTGAAGCCGTGTGGTCATGGTTTCTTTTACCAGCGTGCATACTGAGTATATGAGGAAACCAGACAATTGTTTCTATAGAGATCTAAGGTTGCTAATTTAGCAAGTGTGTTTCTAATTCAATACTGTTATAGTGTGTGTGTGTGTAGGTGTATGTGTAAATTTAACAAGGCTTATAGTAATGGAAATGCTAGGCAGAAATACTTTACAGCTTCATGCACCTCCCTCTAGGTACTAACTCATTTTACTAATCCCATTAAGTTAAGCCAACATCTGGATCATCTTGCAAAGCAAACTGATTTAAAAAAAAAGAACTTTGATCCTTTTATGTTTAGGCTATATCTCTTGCATATGTACTGTCTCACTTCCTGCTGTGCTTCTGTAGAGCATGGAACCAACATCAGTATGACACTGACTGAAAACTTTAAAATAATCTACTCACTTTCTCATAGTGATTTCTCATGGATTTCATAACCTGCTTAGATCCCCTATACATCCTTATCTCTTAAGGCTTCAAACTAGTCTTGAAGTTAGCCCCCTCAGTCTCTGCTATAAATCAGACCCAAAGCTACATTTCCCCATTCCTTATTGAAAACGAATATCCTGAAGCCATGGGAAGAGAAAGTCTTTTTTTGTCTTTGATTCCTGAGTATGTTTTTAGTATCTCTAAAAGAGAAACAAAAGTTTAAAGAAAATCATGTCTACCCTGTGCTGAGTATTCCTTGACCCTAAATGGGATAACAAAGTATAATGTGCAGGTTGTTCTTATTCATGACTACTCATCTTATAGTTTAAAAATCCTGTTCCATAAGGTATCTGTACACAAAATACATAAATAAATTACACAACTCAACAACAACAAAACAAACAACCTGATCTGAAAAATCATTTTTCCAAAGAAGACTTGAAGATAGACAATAGGCATCTGAAAATACGTTCAACATCTAATTATTAGGGAACTGAAGATCAACACCAAAATAAGATATTACCTCACCTATTTAGAATAACTTGACAAAAACACAAGAAATAACAAGTATGGTTGAGGATGTGGGAGGAAAGAAACACTCATACACTGTCACTGGATGTGTAAATTGGTGCAGCTACTAAGGAAAATGGTGTGGGAATTTCTCAAAAAATTGAGAAAATGACAGCATGATCCAAGTATCCCAACTCTACGTATATATGTAAAGGATAGGAAAAAAATCATTCAAAAAAATAAATGCACCTTTATGTTTATCACAGAAATGTTAACAATAGGCAAGATTTGAAAATCGCTTAAGTACATATCCTGGAGAAGGAAATAGCAAACCACTCCAGTACTCTTACCTGGAGATTCTCATGGAGGGAGGAGCCGGGTAAGCTACAGTCCATGGGGTTGCAAAGAGTCAGACACAACTGAGTGACTTCACTTCACTTAAGTACATATCCAGTTAGAACTGGACATGGAACAACAGAGTGGTTCCAGATAGGAAAAGGAGTACATCAAGGTTGTATATTGTCACCCTGCTTATTTAACTTCTATGCAGAGTACATCATGAGAAACACTAGGCTGGAAGAAGCACAAGCTGGAATCAAGATTTCCAGGAGAAATATCAATAACCTCAGATATGCGGATGATACCACCCTTATGGCAGAAAGAGAAGAGGAACTAAAAAGCTCCTTGATGAAAGTGAAAGTGGAGAGTGAAAAAGTTGGCTTAAAGCTCAACATTCAGAAAACGAAGATCATGGCATCTGGTTCATGGGAAATAGATGGGGAAACAGTGTCAGACTTTATTTTGGGGGACTCCAAAATCACTGCAGATGGTGATTGCAGCCATGAAATTAAAAGATGCTTACTCCTTGGAAGGAAAGTTATGACCAACGTAGATAGCATATTCAAAAGCAGAGACATTACTTTGCCAACAAAGGTCCATCTAGTCAAAGCTATGGTGTTTCCAGTGGTCATGTATGGATGTGAGAGTTTGACTGTGAAGAAAGCTGAGTGCCGAAGAATTGATGCTTTTGAACTGTGGTGTTGGAGAAGACTCTTGAGAGTCCCTTGGACTGCAAGGAGATCCAACCAGTCCATTCTAAAGGAGACAGTCCTGGGTATTCATTGGAAGGACTGATGCTAAAGCTGAAACTCCAATACTTTGGCCACCTCATGCAAAGAGTTGACTCATTGGAAAAGACTCTGATGCTGGGAGGGACTGAGGGCAGGAGGAGAAGGGGATGACAGAGGATGAGATGGCTGGATGGCATCACCCACTCGATGGACATGAGTTTGAGTGAACTCTGGGAGTTGGTGATGGACAGGGAGACCTGGTGTGCTGCAATTCATGGGGTCGCAAAGAGTTGGACACGACTGAGTGACTGAACGGAACTAAGTACATATCAACAGATGAATGAATAAAGAAGATGGAGAAGGCAATGGTACCCCACTCCAGTACTCTTGCCTGGAAGACCCCATGGATGGAGGAGCCTGGTAGGCTGCAGTCTATGGGGTTGCTAAGAGTTGCACATGACTTAGCGACTTCACTTTGACTTTTCACTTTCATGAATTGGAGAAGGAAATGGCAACCCACTCCAGTGTTCTTGCCTGATGAATCCCAGGGACAGAGGAGCCTGGTGCGCTCCTGTCTATGGGGTCGCACAGAGTCAGACACGACTGAATCGACTTAGCAGCAGCAGTATATATATGGGCTTCCTAGGTGGCTTAGTGGTAAAGAATCCACTTGCCAATGCAGAGGACACGGGTTCAGTCTCTCAGTTGAGAAGATGCCCTGTAGAAGTAAATGGCAACTCACTCCAGTAGTCTTGCCTGGGAAATCCTATGAATCGAGAAGCTTGGTGGGATATAGTTCATGGGGCTACAGAAGAGAGGGACATGATTTAGAAACTAAAAAGAACAAAGAATATACATATAGTAGTCCACAATAGACTACATCTCAGCCATGTTATTGTTCAGTCACTAAGCTGTGTCTGACTCTTTTCTGTCCCCATGGACTGTGGCCCAGCAGGCTCTTCTGTCCATGGGATTTCCAAGCAAGAATACTGGATTGGGTTGCCATTTCCCCCTCCAGGGCATCTTCCCAACCCAGAGATGGAAATCACATCTCCTTCAGGTCTCCTGCATGGCAGGTGGATTATTTACCACTGAGCCACCTGGGGAGCCAGAAAGAGATAAAATAATGTCCATTTACAAGAGCACAAATGGATCTTGAAGGTATTATGCTAAGTGAAATAAATCAGAAAAAAAAAAAGACAAATGGTTTGATGTCAGTATTGTGTGAACTATTAAAAACAAACAAATTAACTAACAATCAAAATAAATTAACAAACTGAGCCAAATAAAAACAGTCATGTAGCTACAGAGTTGGGGAGAGCAGGAGAAGGGGTGGGAAAGGGAGAAATGGATAAAGAGATGAACTGTCTGGTGACAGATGAAAACTATTTTAAGTGGTGAACACACTGTAGGGTATACAGAAATGGAAATATGATGCTGCACACATGAAATTAATATGATTATGTACCAATATTTCCTGAAAAATTTTAAATTAATTCTAAAATTATAACAAAAAATAAAAAGAATAGAGGATGAAACCCTCCTGTCCTCATTACCCAGAGACACACTACTTGTAGGGAAAGGAGTAGAAGCAATAGCTGTCTGCAACTTTTGGAAAGACACGAAATGTTCTTGAGCCCAGGTTTCTGCCCTGAAAGAATAGATCTGCTCACTAAAGGTGGGCATTAAAATCTTTCCAAAAAGCAAAAGGATACGATAATTATAAGCTTGTATACATATGATCAAAATGTATGAAGTAATGACAGAGAAAACTACAAGGAGAAATAGTTCTAAACAATAGTTGAAGATTTCAGTACGCCACTTTCAGTAATGAATGGAACAAACAAGATAAATTTTAAAAATAGAGAACTTAAACAACACGATGAATCATCCAACAGACATATATTAAACATTTTAATCCCAAACAGCAGTATTTACATTTTTCTCAAATACTCATTGGAAATTTTTCCTAATAAGATTATATATTAGATTTAAATAGATTTAAAGTGATATATATTATGCAAAGTATACTTTCTGACTACAACAAATTAAATATAAATCGACTTAAAAAGATACATATTATGCAAAGTATATTTTCTGGCCACAGTAGAATGAAGTTAGAAATCAGTAACAGAAGCAAAACTAGAAACTTCGCTTCAACTTTCTTTGGAAATTAAAAAGCACACTTGCTAAAAAAATACTCTTTTTATTAATACAGTTATAATGTATTTATTATTTTTAAAGCAAGAAAAAACATTTACTTTTCAGATTATTTATCCCAGATATTTTTTAGGAATTTAGCTTGGTTGTTCTATATAGAATATACAATTATTTCAACTTGCAAATTACTCCACTCTGAATGCTCTAAGTTTTGATTATTTTTTTGCAGTATAGTTGCTTTGCAATGTTGGTTAGCAAAATGAATCAGCTGGACGTGTACATATTAATATATCCCCTCTCTTTGGGTTTGCCTCCTTAATTCATCTCTAAATATTTCTGATTTTCCAGGGCGTGATTTCTTCCTTGACATATTGGTTGTGTGTTTTTTTTTACCAGGAAATATAAAGAACACACTCTTAAACAACCAGTGTGTCAAGGAAGAAATCACATCCAGAAAATTAAAAGAAATAGTTAGAACCAGACATGGAACAACAGACTGGTTCAAGATTGGGAAAGGAATATATTAAGGATGTATATTGTCACTCTGCTTATTTAACTTATATGCAGAATACATCATATGAAATGCTGGGCAGGATGAGCACAAGCTGGTATCAAGATTGCTGGGAGAAATATTAATAATCTGAGACATGCAGATGACACCACTTTTATGGCAAAAGGTGAAGAGGAACTAAAGAGCCTCTTGATGAAGGTGAAAGAGGAGAGCGTAAAAGCTGGCTTAAAACTTAACTTTCAGAAAACTAAGATCATGGCATCCAGTCCCATCACTTCATGGCAAATAGATGGGGAATCAATGGAAACACTGAGAGACTTTATATTCTTGGGCTCCAAAATCACTGCAGATGGTGACTACAGCCACAAAATTAAAAGATGCTTGTTCCTTGTGGAAAAACAAAACAAAACAAACAAACAAACAAAAAAAAACACAAAAAAACAGAAAACGATGACAAACCAAGACAGCATGTGAAAAAGAAGAGACATTAGATCTTTGCCTACAAAAATCTGTCTAGTCAAAGCTATGGTTTTTTCCAGTGGTTATATATGAATATGAAAGTTGGGCCATAAAGAAGTCTGAGTCCTGAAGAACTGATGCTTTTGAATTGTGGTATTGGAGAAGACTCTTGAGAGTTCCTTGGACAGCAAGGAGATCAAATGAGTCAATCCTAAAGGAAATCAGTCCTGAATATTCATTGGAAGAACTGATGCTGAAGCTGAAACTCCAATACTTGCCACCTGATGGGAAAAACCAACTCATTAGAGAAGACCCTGATGCTGGGAAAGATTGAAAGAAGGGGCTCATGGATGATGGGATAGTTGGATGGCATCACTGATTTTATGGAAATGAGCTTGAGCAGGTTCTGGGAGATGGTGAAGGACAGAAAGGCCTGACGTGCTGCAGACCATGGGGTCACAGAGTCAGACAGGACTGAGTGACTGAACAACAGTAACTACTAAGAAAAAAAGACTTTTTTTTTTTTTTTTTACTAAATTACTAAAATCAAACAATAAGTATTGCTGAGGATGTGAAAATACTTTGTAGTTTGTAGAATTCTAAAGTATTTATAAAATTATTTCTGTTATCAATCTTGAAACTCTGCTCAATGTTATGTGGCAGCCTGGATGACAAGGGAGTGTATATATAAGGCTGAGTTAGTCTGCTTTGCACTAGAAGCTATTACAGAATTGTTAAACAGCTATGATCCAGTATAAAACAAAAAGTCAAAAAGATTTTTTTAAAAAGAAAATAAGTTTTGAATTACATACATCTATGTGGTTTGTTGGAGAAGGCAATGGCACCCCACTCCAGTACTCCAGTACTCTTGCCTGGAAAATCCCATGGGCAGAGGAGCCTGATAGGCTGCAGTCCATGGGGTCGCAAAGAGTCGGACACGACTGAGTGAATTCACTTTCACTTTTCACTTTCATGCATTGGAGAAGGAAATGGCAACCCACTCCAGTGTTCTTGCCTGGAGAATCCCAGGGATGGGGGAGCCTGGTAAGCTGTCGTCTATGGGGTCGCACAGAGTTGGACACGACTGAAGTGACTTAGCCACAGCATGTGGTTTGTTGTTCCATGTCCAATTCTAACTGTTGCTTCCTGATCTGCATATAGGTTTCTTAAGAGGCAGGTCAGGTGGTCTGATATTCCCATCTCTTTCAGAATTTTCCACAGTTTATTGTGATCCACACAGTCAAAGGCTTTGGCATAGTCAATAAAGCAGAAACAGATGTTTTTCTGGAACTCTCTTCCTTTTTCCATGACCCAGTGGATGTTGGCAATTTGATCTCTGGTTCCTCTGCCTTTTCTAAAACCAGCTTGAACATCAGGAAGTTCATGGTTCACTTATTGCTGAAGCCTGGCTTGGAGAATTTTGAGCATTACTTTACTAGTGTGTGAGATGAGTGCAATTGTGCAGCAGTTTGAGCACCCTTTGGCATTGCCTTTCTTTGGGATTGGAATGAAAACTGACCTTTTCCAGTCCTGTGGCCACTGCTGAGTTTTCCAAATTTGGTGGCATATTGAGTGCAGCACTTTCACAGCATCATCTTTCAGAATTTGAAACAGCTCAACTGGAATGCCATCACCTCCACTAGCTTTGTTCATAGTGATGCTTTCTAAGGCCCACTTGACTTCACATTCCAGGATGTTTGGCTCTAGGTGAGTGATCACACCATCGTGATTATCCAGGTGGTGAAGATCTTTTTTGTACAGTTATTCTGTGTATTCTTGCCATCTCTTCTTAATATCTTCTGCTTCTATTAGGTCCATACCATTTCTGTCCTTTATTGAGCCCATCATTGCATGAAATATTCTCCTGGTATCTCTAATTTTCTTTAAGAGATCTCTAGTCTTTCCCATTCTGTTTTTTTCCTCTATTTCTTTGCATTGATCGCTGAAGAATGCTTTCTTATCTCTTCTTGCTATTCTTTGGAACTCTGCATTCAGATGCTTACATCTTTCCTTTTGTCCTTTGCTTTTCTCTTCTCTTCTTTTCACAGCTATTTGTATATGCAGGTCAGGAAGCAACAGTTAGAACTGGACATGGAACAACAGAGTGGCTCCAAATAGGAAAAGGAGTACATTAAGGTTGTATATTGTCACCCTGCTTATTTAACTTCTATGAAGAGTACATCATGAGAAACGCTGGGCTGGAAGAAGCACAAGCTCGAATCAAGATTGCTGGGAGAAATATCAATAACCTCAGATATGCAGATGACACCACCCTTATGGCAGAAAGTGAAGAGGAACTAAAGAGCCTCTGATGAAAGTGAAAGAGGAGGCTTAAAGCTTAACATTCAGAAAATGAAGATCATGGCATCTGGTTCCATCACTTCTGGGAAATAGATGGAGAAACAGTGGAAATAGTGTCAGACTTTATTTTAGGGGGCTCCAAAATCACTGCAGATGGTGACTGTAGCCATGAAGTTAATAGACACTTACTCCTTGGAAGAAAAGTTATGACCAACCTAGATAGCATGTTGGAAAACAGAGACATTACTTTGCCAACAAAGGTCCGTCTAGTCAAGGCTATGGTTTTTCCAGTGGTCATTTATGGATGTGAGAGTTGGACTGTGAAGAAGGCTGAGCACCGAAAAATTGATGCTTTTGAACTGTGGTGTTGGAGAAGACTCTTGAGAGTCCCTTGGACTGCAAGGAGATCAGCCCTGGGTGTTCTTTGGAAGGAATGATGCTAAAGCTTAAACTCCAGAACTTTGGCCACCTCATGCAAAGAGTTGACTCATTGGAAAAGGCTCTGATGCTGGGAGAGATTGCAGGCAGAAGGAAAAGGGAACGACAGAGGATGAGATGGCTGGATGGCATCACCGATTGGAAAGACGTGAGTTTGAGTGAACTCTGGGAGATGGTGATGGGCAGCAAGGCCTGGCGTGCTGCGATTCATGGGGTTGCCAAGAGTTGAACATGACTGAGCGACTCAACTGATGTGGTTTGTATATCATGATTTTCCCTTGTATCCCAGTGCTTTTTCTAGTTGTTTTGTTTATTTGTTTATTTATTTCTGCATTCTGAATTTTATACTCTGGCACTAGTTTCAGCAAATAACAATAAATATTTTAGTGCATATTTCTGAAAAATGCATTTATTTTCCCCTCATTCTTGACTTGCAGTGCATGTAGGTATAAACATCTATGGTGGTAGTTATTTTCCTTACATGATTTTTTCCTATTACATACTACTCTGTAT
This sequence comes from Capricornis sumatraensis, assembly GCF_032405125.1. Taxonomy (NCBI): domain Eukaryota; kingdom Metazoa; phylum Chordata; class Mammalia; order Artiodactyla; family Bovidae; genus Capricornis; species Capricornis sumatraensis. The sequence continues at coordinate 34,653,155 of NC_091081.1, read as the reverse complement.
CCTCAAGTTTATTGTATTGCACATTTTCTTTATGTGCAATAAATAATCTGGATTTTCCAACATTATAACTTTCATATTTTTCAATCAATTTTTTCTTTGACTTACACCAGTACATTCCCAGTCTTTGACCATGTGAAGTCTGTAGTTTATCCCTTTCCAAGTATGTTTTATTCCAATGATTGTAAATGTTCTGTTACTTAGAGGGTTTCAAATAGCCTCTTTTTCATACCACTGGTAAAGCGTCTGCCTACAAGGCAAGAGACCTGGGTTCAATCCCTGGGTCAGGAAGATCCCCTGGAGAAGGAAATGGCAACCCACTCCAGTACTCTTGCCTGGAAAATCCCATGGATGGAGGAGCCTGGTAGACTACAGTCCATGGGATCGCAAAGAGTTGGACACGACTGAGACTTCACTTCACTTCACTTCTCTTATTTTATATCTGCTTGTTATTGCTTCACATTTTTTTCTTCATTTTAGAGCTGGCATCCTCGCTTTATTTCTTTGAAAAATTCCAATTACTCATTTATTATTTTTTTATGACTCCATCTCTCATTATTTTTTGACTGTGATGTTTGTATCAGATTTCCACAAAGATTTCCAGGTATTGGCTAGTTGATTTGTTTTCACTGTTTTCTCTTTTCTCTTCTCTATTCATCTCTCCATCACTAGTTATTTTATAGGAACTTCGAACTGGAAAGTTCCAAAAGCAGAATCAAGTCTTACACTGGTGGCTTAAGAATGGATACTTCCTTAATGTGATCCGACACTTGACAGTTACTTGGTCTAGGTCTTTTCTGCAACCTGTTGTTTGGTTACATTCTTTTCACCAGATAGAAAGCTTCAAGTGTGTTATATGTCCTTCTGATCCAAGTTCATTCATGGGTAAACAAGCCTCAACAAATTATCTGTGTTTGGCCAGGAAGACTGACACATGCCTTCAGTCTGAGTACCCATCTTTAGTCCTCATTTACCCAGAGAGTAAGTATTCCATGCCATGCTGCCTCTGATTTTTTGTTTCCTTTATGTGTTTGGTCTATGATTTTTATTTCTCTTTATTTACATATATATAAACAATTTTTCTTTTAATATTTTTCTCTCACTGGTATGAACTTAGAGCAAAAGAATACCTTTTAAAATATAGACTTGAAATGCCTACTTAGTTAAAATATCTTATTTTCTTAAACATTTCTTTAAGTTACAGATATAGAATAAAAAATACTATCTCTTCAGATAATTCACCCCATTTTCCAAAAATCAGAATGTGGCAAGGCAGTTGTTTAATAATCAAATACCTCTGGGAAAATCAGGGCTATTTTCTCCTTATCCTTCACTATATGTTATACAGTTACTGTTATTAAAACAAACAACAACAAAAAACTATTTCCATACTATGCAATATATAATATGTATGTAAGGAGTTGTGGGATGTGATGCTGTTCAATTCTAGTTCTTTCTCCATCTCTATTTCTATATTTTATATACATTTCCTTTTCTCCTGGGTTTCTTGCACACAATAGTAACTAGATTCCATAAAATTTTAAGCATGGCTTATAATGCCATTTATTATCAGAATATTTTACTGTGTTCTCTACTGTTATGTCCAACAGAAAAACACTTCCAGATTAATGTATGCCATAATTTTCAGTTTTTACATAGCCCTTTGCCTAAATATTTTTAGTTGGCAATTTCTTTTAAGATAGCATATAATTTTTCAGAACCCCTTGAAATCCCATCCTGAAGGCTGTCTTTACTCTTTATCTGTGTTTCTAAACCAGTTTTGCCTTTTGACTACATCTTCAGTTGGATTTTTTTTTTTTAATACAGCTTGAGCTTGGCCTTTCATATGTTCCCAGCAGAAGTCCCCATCAAACCTGATATTATTGACCCATACAAGGCTACATATACAGATATTTTGGTTTTCATGTGAATAAAGATACATTCAAATTGTACTGGACATACATGATATGAGCTCACATACTCCCTGCCTCAAAATCACTGAGTAGTAATGACAATGGGATATACTCTGTAGAACTGACAGTGATTTCCCAAACCACTATTTTTCCTATGAGTATACAGGAAAGCGACATTTCCTAGTCTTTAGCATTTGAGTGTGATCATGATGTACGTCTTCTGAAGGACTAACATTAAAAGCTTCTGCTCAATTTTTCACCCTTGTGACTAGGCAAAGAATTCCTGTGTAGTGGAATAATATGGAAAAAAATAAACAGAGCCCCCAAATCTATATTTAAAAAAGTCATCTAGGAGTGCTGCTTGAACTGCAAGAGCTTATAATTTGCAAGAACTGCAAGAGCTCAAACAGAATTTTTTGTTTGAGTCATGGATACTTGCTCGTTATTTGTTAGCTTATGTCATAAATAAACCATCATTAATTTTCACACTACTATATTGATAAATATTGCATATCTTATATCATTAGGCAAAAGGCAGTCATGGATCATAAACTAAACTCTTATTAGTATTATCGATTTTTAATGGGAGCAGTATTTCCCAAACACTATATATTAAGTGTGTCTAATTCACCTTTTGTTTGCTGAATCAAATAATTATGAAGAAGTAAAAGTCCAACCACTGATTCCATGGCCTTCACTCAGAAAAATCACTGCAAAGTCTTTCTGAATCCTGATTTTGAGACTAATTATTTGTCTGGTCCTCCGATTTAATATGCTATTTAATATGCAAAACATGCAATTTAATATGTGAATTAAGCTTTCTGACTGACTACTGATCTTACTCTCTTTATATACTGAAAACTTTCTTAAGTATTCCATTTGGCGATATGTTAGCATTCTCCTGAAATACTGCTTTTTAACCTTACCATAGATATAAAGTTATTTTTTAAAGATATAACTGGTACACATTGTGAAGTTTCTAAGATATGCTATTTTTCAAACTAAAAATGCAGTTATGAATTTTATTGTGTTTTTCTGAAAATGTAGCCTCAATGTCATATCTTAGTTGCCAAATATTTTCAAATATGCTTTTGCTCTTAGCTTTTTTATATATATCTTTGAAGTATATAGTTGAATAATCACTACTTAGTGTATTGTTCTCTATGCTGTCTTGCCTTACCTGAATTATTCCATTGTGAAACAGAAATAGTTGAAAAAGTCACTTTGCCTGAAGAAATACAATTTGTAGGGCAGTTGGAGTTCAAGATTGACGCTACTAAAAGAGCAGCAAGCAAAACATTAAAGAATACTTCTTGTCAAATGTTCCTTGAAAATAAACTCTATAGGATGTGTGGAAATGTAGTTAAACAAAGAGATGCTAAGGGTAATTTAGCAGATTTCTTTGAAGGAATGAGAAGTAGGCACCATACTTGCTTTGTCAATTGTGTGGAGGAACATTTAACTTGAACCCCTGCTGAAAATAAAACTATTTAATTACATTTGAGAAAAAGAAAAGTTCTTCCTTTGAAGTTTTAGATTTCCTAGTTTGTTGAGAAGACTAAAATTGAGGACAGTGGTAAGATAAAGAAAAGCAAAACATTTTTAAAACAAAACAGATCAGGTAAAAAAAATATATGTTTAATTAAATAGTTTATAAGAATAATCGATAAATAGTATAAAAATAGGAAAGAGAAAAACCCACTATGAAAAACTGTTTTAAACTAAAATGATAAAATATTGCCAATTCTAACTCATACCTAAAATCTACTAGATTTTGATAGCATTTTAACTTTTTAAACATTTTTTTAAATTTTCTAAACTTATGATACCACTCAATTGGTTATAAAATAAAATTCACATTTTTTTTGTCTTGGGCAGTAGGATTCTGACAGGTACAATTTGAAGCAGTAATTTTATCTTATGTTTTTCATTATATTACAGAACCCCTGTGCTAGAACTATTTAGTGCAGTCAATAAGACCAAATAAAGCTTATATTTTACCACCTCTACATTTTGGCTCAAGCTTCCAATTTTCCTTGAATATCTATGCACTTAATGTATATACATACTTGGCATTCAGTACACTTAGTCCTCATGTAATTATTTTTATTCATTTTTCATTATCTTGATGCTAAATTTAAAAATGTTAAATGAAAAAATAATTTATATGTTTTCACTAATTTTAATGGAAAAATACTCTCATTTTCATAACAAAACAAGATAAGCAATTTCACAAATAGAAAAGGATGTCTATTGGTTAAGAAAAACAATCATCTTAATTAAAAACAGTTTATTTGTAAAACAATGTAATAAAAGCTTGCTGTATTTGCAAGAAGAGTGGATGATGATTGATGGATGGTGGGCATGTGAGTTATTGTATAAGATGCAGTCTGATAAGGGTCATGGTTTTCTTGTACTCAAACTGCACTTTAAAATGTTTCAAGTTCTGGACTTTAAAATATTCTAGTATTTAAATGTGTTGAACAGAATAATGTCCTAATGAAAGGAGTTATGAAGAAATCGCCATTAACCATGGAGTGCCATGTAACCAGGAGTGCAGGGGAAATAAAAAAAGATATAACTGTTTCTAAAGAGGACTTGTAGGAAATCCAAGGTCATAAATTATCTTGGTGAGATTAGTTTTGTTTTCATATAGTTAACTTTACACAGAACGAAGAAAAATGAGACATGAGATAAATTTTAAATAATCTTTAAAAAAATTTTGCTTCTATAAAAATGTAATGTCAAAATAATACATCTTATAATGTGTGTCTTGCTAAGTTGCTTCAGTCGTGTCCAACTCTGTGGGACCCCATAGACGGCAGCCCACCAGGCTCCGCCGTCCCTGGGATTCTCCAAGCAAGAACGCTGGAGTGGGAATGTGTGTCTTAGTGTATTGTTATTCATTTAAAATTAAGTTGATCATTTTCCAGTTTTCCTTCTGTTACTGATATCTAGTTTCAGTCCATAATGGTCAGAAAGATACTTGATTTCAGTCTTGTAAATTAGTCTTAAATTTGTTAAGACCTGTTTTGTGACCTAATGTGATATATCCTAGATAATGGTCTGTGTGTGCTTGAGAAGAATGTATATTCTGCTGCTGTTGGATGGAATGTCCTATATTATGACAATTATGAAAATTAAAAATTATAAAAAAATTATTAATCTTAAAAACCACACTTCTGAACAACCAATGAGTAAAAGAAAGATTCAAAAGAAAAATTAGAAAATATGTTGGCTCAAACACAAAACACAATATACCAAAATTTATGAAATGCAGGAAAAGTAGTACAAAGATGGATGTTTCTGTCAATAAACACCTATGTTAATGAAGAATAAAGATTTCATATAATAAAATATAACTTTATACCTCAAAGAAATTTGAAAAATTTAAAACAATATAAATCCTTCTTAGCAGAAGAAAAGGAGGAGTATGTATTACAGCACAAATAAACAAAACATAAAATTTTTAAATATAAAAACATCAATAAAACTAAACAAAGCTGAAAAACTTTTAACCAAAAGAACTAAAATAAATGGACACGACTCAAATAACTAAAATTAGAAACAAAAGTGGCATCATTATGAATGTTGGCACAGAATAAGCAAATATTATAAGGAGATGTTATGGTTAATTACATATCAACAAATTAAATAACCTTGAACAAGTAGATAAATTACTAGAAACATGCAATTTACCAAGACTGGACAGGGAAGAAATAGCAAGCGTGAATAGAGGTATAATTAGCATGAAGATTGAATCAGAATCAGAAACGTCCTAACAAGTAAAACCCCAGGAATAAGTGACTTCACTGGATTCTACTCAACATTTAAAGAAGAATTAATGCCAATCCTTCTCATTTATTTGCCCAAAAGTAAATAAATAAATTGAAGAAGAGAGAATAGTTCCAAATACATTTTATGAGGTCTGTGTTATTTCCCAGTTACTAAACCAGAAAAAGACACTACAAGAAAAGAGACCTACAGACCAGTGTTCTTGGTAAACAGAAATGCAAAAATACTTAACAAAATACTAGCAAACTGAATTCAACACCACCAACAACAAAACACCATGACCAAGTGGTAATAGATATCTTTTAATTGAAATCTTTCATCCATGTATTTATCTTTTGAGCACTTATTTACTGAACACAGACTGGGTTCTGCAGTAAATTCTAATACATAGATGGCCATGACAAGTGCATTCTCTACTTGATCTTATAGATGAAATGAAATCAAGGCAAACAATAAGAGATAAAGTGACAAATCCTAAAGTCAAGAACAGATATAAAGAACTGAGTCCCAGAATCCATAAGAAAATAATGGAGGAAATATACAGTACATAGGTCACTAATTTAACGGAAGGGTAGAAGGGACGAAAACCAAGACAGTGTAATATCCAGAGATCTGAAGCTCCTCATGTCCCTGGGATGAGCCTATACCTGCCACTGTGCTGTTAACGTTGATTTGGGAACTACTGAACAGAGGCTGCGTTTTTTGTCACTGAAACCACTGAAAAAAGAGACGGTTCCAGCTGGGTCACTGGAGTCTGGAGTCATTCCCTGCTGACACATCAGAAAGAGCCAGTGGCTACCAGCATCTCTGATCTGCCTGAACCTCTTCTGATTTTGAAGTACATCTGAAAAGCAAAAATTAATATCAAAACCATAAGTGAGGAATCTGGGAAAAGTTTGCAAACTGACATCCTTTGACATATATATTGGAGAAATGTAAGTATAGAGCTGAGGGATAACAGGAAAATTATAAAATCAGTTCTCTAGAAAAAGACTTAAAGTGCAAGTCCCGGGTTCAATTCCTGGGTTGGGAAGATCCCGTGGAGAAGGGAATGGCAACCCACTCCAGTATTCTGGCCTGGAGAATCCCGTGGAAAAGTTGTGTAGTTTGCCAAGCCCTTTACTAGAGGAAAAGCTTCATCCTAAACCAATAATTAGATAACTGCTCATTTTGGTGAAAAAGTAGATGGTGAGAATTGTATTTAATTGCAAAATGAAGACTAAAGGATGGGGCTATAGGTAGAGGAATACTGTGTAAATGTTTTCTGTTCTAACAAATTAGAAATCTGCAATTAAATACATGGGATAGAGAAATTGGAAGTGGAATGAAATCACTGGTACAAGGTGGTATAAATAATAATGAGAATTCAAAGTATATCATTTAAAATATACGAACCAGATAGCACAAGATTATATACTTTAAAACGAGAGAAATAAAGAAGAACATAAACAGAATTATTGATATATTGTGCTGTATATATACATGCTCAGTATCCGACTCTGTGATCTCATGGATTGTAGCCTTCCAGGCTCCTCTGTCTGCAGGATTTCACAGACAAGAATACTGGAGTGGGTTGCCATTTCATCCTCCAGGAGATTGCCCTTGATATAAATACTAGAATAAAATTAACTTCTATCTAAAGATATTAAAATACTAAAATCATATAATATAAAAACTTATGGAACATTTAAAGGGCAATACTCTATTGAAAATAAATCAGGTTTAAAGGTAATATTTCATAGTGATTTTGTGTTTTGTTAGCTGGGTGACCTCATAACCATTTGATAAAATAATTGAAACACATGGACTCTTTTCTTTTTTCTTTCTGTTATCTTTAAACACTCCTTTCTCTATTCTCAGGGTTATTCCCACAGTTCTCTTAATATAAATCAGTTGAATTAGGGTGTTTAAATATATATTTGGGCAATGAAAGTAAAGAATCAGAGTATACTTGACATTTCTGTACAGAATAGCATATGACTGAACTTGAATTAAAATGCAACATCTAAAAAGTATAACTTCAAAATAGCTGTGAATATTCATTCATCTCTATCTAAACACCAAGGATCACAAAGTACCTCAGCAAGATTTTCATTTTATAGATATACAAAGATCAATGGATGGAAATAAAAAAGAAATGAATTCCTTCCCAGGGATATTTAATGAATATGAATGATCATTTTTGCTGTTAACAGCTATTAAAGTTTATTAAAATTTCTTCAAAGACATTTCTGCTGCTGCTGCTGCTAAGTCACTTCAATCGTGTCCAACTCTGTGTGACCTGAGAGACAGCAGCCCACCAGGCTCCCCTGTCCCTAGGATTTTCCAAGCAAGAACACTGGAGTGGGTTTCCATTTCCTTCTCCAATGCATGAAAGTGAAAAGTGAAAGTGAAGTCATTCACTCGTGTCCGACTCTTTGCGACCCTGTGGACTGTTGCCTACCAGGCTCCTCCATCCATGGGATTTTCCAGGCAAGAGTACTGGAGTGGGTTGCCATTGCCTTCTCCGCAAAGATATTTCTACTCTTCCTTCAGTTCAGTTCAGGTCAGTCGCTCAGTCGTGTCCGACTCTTTGAGACCCCATGAATCGCAGCACATCAGGCCTCGCTGTCCATCACCATCTCCCGGAGTTCACTCAGACTCACATCCATCAAGTCCGTGATGCCATCCAGCCATCTCATCCTCTGTCGTCCCCTTCTCCTCCTGCCCCCAAGCCCTCCCAGCATCAGAGTCTTTTCCAATGAGTCAGCTCTTCGCATGAGGTGACCAAAGTACTGGAGCTTCAGCTTTAGCATCATTTCTTCCAAAGAAATCCCAGAGTTTATCTCCTTCAGAATGGACTTGTTGGATCTCCTTGCAATCAAAGGGATTCTCAAGAGTCTTCTCCAACACCACAGTTCAAAAGCATCAATTCTTCGGCGCTCAGCCTTCTTCCCTAAATGTCGCTTGAATATTAGAAATAAAATGTTTTTCAAGAGCTTCATCCAAACAATCACATACTTGGAGAAGAAATCTAATGTGGCATATACAAATTATTGAATAACTATCTGGTATCAATATTTATACACATTTAATGTTTCAGTGTCCACTGATCAAAATTCTATTTTATCATATATAAAAATATCCTCAGTTGCATAAAATGATAACTAGCATATCATAGCTTTATATAGACTGCCTATGTGAATATATTCTTTTAGAATACAGAATACTCAACATGCATACATAATAAGAAAGTCTGAAAATAATTTAAGCCAATGTTGTTGAGATTTATTTAAATAAATAATCCATTAATGTAAGTCAAGATGGCTCACAGATGACTGAGATGAGTGTTAAATCTAATAAGCCCCCATTTTTTGTCCAACCCAATATTTCAGATATGCCCTTGGACAGTCTTAGAGAGTTTTAGTTAAAAGTCTACCTTTTTCCAGTAGAAAAATCAGACACTGATGAAATAAAATCCATTCAATGTTATGCAGCTATTCTGAGTCAGGGTCATATGTATTAATAACATTTTATTTTTGTGTAGAAATCTGTTACTTATAAAATATCTTCATGTCATTAAACCTGGGCCTCCCAACAAGTCTGTTCAATATCTAGAACTTTTAAGAAAATTTTCATAGTCAAAGACTCTATGATTTAGAAAGATCAAATAACTTGGAATAAATGGCCTGACAACATTAAAGTACCAGAATTTAAACACTGGTGTTCGAGTTCAATGTTCTGGTCTTTAAGAAGCATTCTGATGTCTTGAAACAAAAAGGGCATTGAATTGAGTTTTCTGTTAGACAAATGCAGCTTCTGTTTAAAAATGACCTTGAGAAGAAGTATGTCAATAATGGCACAGGAGTTGTGCTACTGTCAATCTTCAGATTGACACAGATAATTCCATAGGTTATATGGTAATTGTAGGAAATGGCAACCCATTTCAGTATTTTTGCCTAGGAAATCCCACGGACAAAGTCTGAGCCCGGTGGGTTATAATCCATGGGGTTGCAAAGAGTCAAACATGACTTGGCAACTGAGCACTATTCAGTTTAGTTCAGTCTCTCAGTCGTGTCCAACTCCTTATGACACCATGAGCCACAGCACGCCAGGCCTCCCTGTCCATCCCTAACTCCCAGAGTTCACCCAAACCCAGGTCCATTGAATCCGTGATGCCATCCAACCATCTCATTCTCGGTTGTCCCCTTCTCCTCCTGCCCTCAATCTTTCCCAGCATCAGGGTCTTTTCCAATGAGATGGCTCTTTGCATCAGGTGGCCAAAGTACTGGAGTTTCAGCTTCAGTATCAGTCCTTCCAATGAATATTCAGGACTGATTTCCTTTAGTAATTAACATAAAAAATAACAATTATTCAAGTAAATAGTTCATTATTCATTTCCTTTTCCCACTGAACAGACTGTTTGTGGCCCCCTGCCTCCCAAGCAGTAGTCTTTTTTAAAAAAAATTATATATTTTTAATTGGAGGATAATTACTTGACAGTATTGTATTTGTTTCTGCCATGCATCAACAGGAATCATCCATAGTTATACATATGTCCCCTCTCTCTTGAACCTTGCTCCTACCTCCCACTCAATCCCACCCCTCTAGGTTATCACAGAGCATCAGATTTGGGCTCCCAGCATCATGTAACCAATTCCCACTGGCTATCTCTTTTACATACATTTACATATACATCTCAATGCTACTCTCTTTTTAATTTGTCCCAACCTCTTCTTCCGCCACTATGTTCACAAGACTGTTCTCTATGTTTGTGTCGTCTTTTCTGCCCTGCAAATAGATTCATACACATATGTGTATATATGTATGTGTGTGTAAATATATATATATGTATGCAATCTAGAAAGATGGTACTGAAGAATCATATATATATGTATATATATGTATGTATATATATGTATGTGTGTGTCTGTGTTAATATACAGGCTTTTTTTTTTCTTTCTGATTTACTTCACTCTGCATAATAGGCTCTAGGATCACCCTCATTAGAACTGATTCAAATATGTTCCTTTTTATGACTGATATTCCGTTGCATATATGTACTGCAACTTTATTCATTTATCTGTTGATGGACATCTAGATTGCTTCCATGTCCTAGCTATTGTAAATAGTGCTACAATGAACATTGGGGCACCAATGTCCTTTTCAGTTCTGTTTTCCTCAGGGTATATGCCCAGTAGTGGGATCATTGGGTCATATGGTAATTTTATTCTTAGGTTTTAAGGAATCTCCATACTGTTCTCCATAATGGCTGTATTGATTTACATTTCCCCAACAGTTCAAGAGGGCTCCCTTTCCTCCACACCTTCTCCAGCATTTATTGGTTGTAGGTTTTTGGATGCTGGCCATTCTGACTGGGAGTAGAGTGATACCTCATTGGAGTTTTTATTTGCATTTCACAAATACTAAGAGATGTTTATTAGCCATCTGTATCTCTTCTTTGGAGAAATGTCTGTTTAGGTCTTTTGCCCACTTTTTGATTGGGTTGTTTGTTTTCCTTGTGCTGAGCTATTTGAGCTGCTTGTAATTTTTGAGGTTAGTTCTTTGTCACTGTTTCATTTCCTATTATTTTTTCACATTCTGAAGGTTGTCTTTTCACCTTTATAGTTTCCTTTGCTATACAAAAGCGTTAAAGTTTAATTAAGTCCCATTTATTTATTTTTATTTCCGTTACTCTAGGAGGTGGGTCATAGGGGATCTTACTGTCATTTATGTCAAAGAATGTTCTACCTATTTTCCTTTAAGAGTTTTATAGTTTCTGGTCTTATGTTTAGGTCTTTAATCTATTTTGAGTTTATTTTTGTGTATGGTTTTAGGAGGGCTTCCCTGGTAGTTTAGCAGGCAAAGAATCCGTCTGCATTGCAGGAAACCCTGGCTTGATTCCTGGGTCAGGAAGATGCCCTGGAAAAGGGATAAGCTACCTACTCCAGTATTTTTGGGCTTTCCTGATGGCTCAGCTGGTAAAGAATCTGCCTGAAATGTGGGAGACCTGGGTTGGATCCCTGGGTTGGGAAGATCCCCTGGAGGAGTGCATGGCAACCCGCTCCAGTATTCTTGCCTGGAGAATCCCCATGGACAGAGGCACCTGGCGGGCTACAGTCCATGGGGTTGCAAAGAGTTGGCCAGGACTGAGCGACTAAGCACAGCACAACATATGGTGTTAGGAAGTGTTCTAATTTCATTATTTCATTCTTTTACTCATAGCTGTGCAGTTCTCCCAGCACCATTTATTCAGGGATAGAGCATTTGACAGCAGTTTAAACATATAAATAAAAGCTATTTTAAATTCCATGTATGATTATTTCAATGTCTGTTTCATATCTGACTTGATTTTGGTGATTTATTTGTCTCTACAAATATGTTTTACTTGTTTTTCATATATGTATGATTTTTTTTTGTTTTAAGTCCTACATCTTATGTAGGACAGTAGAGACTGCAATAAATGTATTTCTTGCGTTGAAATAGACATGTCATTTCTTCAGCTAGTACTTAATTAAGTTAATTAAGGGGGTTAAGTTAATCCAATTAATAGTTGAATTGAATTTGAGATGTGATATTGGATTTGAGATATGATAGCTGTCTTCAGCTGGAGAAAGCAATGGCGACCCACTCCAGTACTCTTGCCTGGGAAATGCCATGGACGGAGGACCTGGTAGGCTGCAGCTCATGGGGTCGCTAAGAGTCGGACACAACTGAGCGACTTCAGTTTCACTTTTCATTTTCATGCATTGGAGCAGGAAATGGCAACCCACTCCAGTGTTCTTGCCTGGAGAATCCCAGGGACAGGGGAGCCTGGTGGGATTCCGTCTATGAGGTCACACAGAGTTGGACACGACTGAAGAGACTCAGCAGCAGCAGCTGGCTTCAGCATTACTGTGCTGCTGTGCATGCTTAGTAGCTCAGTCATGCCCAACCCTTTGTGACCCATTGGACTGTAACCTGCCAGGCTCCTCTGTCCATGGGATTTTTCAGGCAAGAATACTGGTAACTGTTGTTCAGTTGCTCAGTCATGTCCGAATCTTTACCACCCCATGGACTACAGCACACCAGGCTTCCCTGTCTTTCACTATCTCCCAGAGTTTGCTCAAACTCATGTCCATTGAATTGATGATGCCATACAACCATCTCATCCTCTGTCATCCCCTTCCCCTCCTGCCCTCAATCTTTCCCATCTTCAGGGCCTTTTCCAATATATCTCCCAGTTTCTGTGGAAGAGTTGGATCCTAACTTCACAGAGTGCCTAATTTAAGTTTCAAAACTTCTCCCAGTCATAAAGACATTAGATGTTTATTTTTCCTTTGAATGAAGCTATGTAGCTAGCATATATAATCAAGTACTAAGTGACTTTAGGATGGACTATGCATGATAAATTGTGTTTCATGTTCTATACTTGCAGACTGATTGGTTATTATTTACCTTTTTTTAATGCTTCTTTTTATTTCAAGGTTTATTCATTTTATGTTCTTCCCTAGATTTCAATGCAATATAATCTTTTTTCCAACTCTGGTGAGTACGGCTAGAAGTCTAACTTTAGTTAGAGAACAGTCATTCACCTACCTATTTTAGACTGCCTTAGATGTAAATTAAGAGGGTAGGCTTTATCTTTTTTATTGAAGATATCCATCAGAAAGATAAGATTAACTTTAGTTCATTAAAGTGTCTTTATGTTTAATGAAATAAAATGCAAACATATTCTCATAATTTGAAGGGAATCATCCTGAGACACCTTGATTTTGGTTTTAAAGTAGTTCCAGCCTGACTTCCAAGCCCTCTTCCAATTCTAGAGCTACTAATTATTTTGAAGACATTTGTATAAGGGGTTGTATCTACTTGACTTTATAAAATAGTGAATTTCCTTTCTATTTTGCAGCCTCTTAATGGATTGCCTGTTAGGCACATCACATTCTGGCGTAATCCTCTTTCAATAATAAAAATTGTCTTCTTCCTTTCTACCTTTGTGGAAAGGTTTCTGAGTTTGAGGAAGATTTTGTTTTTAATTATTTTCCCCAACAAATTCAGGGCTTATGTCTAGTATTCCCTGCAGGCAATTATCTTTCATCGGCCTTTGGGCAGTTGCCCTGTGACCTCAATATTAGAATATGAACAGGAAACATAATGAACTTACAGTTTGTCTGACTTTTCTTGTAATATTAGGAGCATTGTTCTTTATAATCCATGCCCCAGGCCCACCCTTCGAGGACATGGAAAATACTCTGACGGCTTTCAGATTCAATTTGTGGAGAGAGAAAGGAAGGGGAATTTTGTTTTGTTGTTTTAGTTTTAAAAAACAGAAGCTTATGCAGTCTAGTAATGGGATTTTATAATAAAAACCTAGGTATAAAGCAAATGGAAATCTCAGCACCTGGCCAAAGTTCAGACAATACAACCAAGCCCCACAGAAGGAAGGCCTCTTATAGACATTGGTCCCAGGAGATTGTTAATGATCTGAAGTGGTTTAAGGGAGAGGGATTTCTTTATGGAACCCCAGCATCAGGGATTTATTGACCACCTATTTTCACTTGATTCCATTTCCAACTGTCTCTGTTTTTAACTTCTCCTGTAAAACCACATAGTCTACTGGGTAGTTATTTGGTTGGTTTTCCTTAGTATATTTATTTATTTCAAAAGAAAAAAAATTATATATAAACCAGCCTACTCTTATTTTCCAGTGGGTGTTAGTTCTAGAAGGTCTTGTAGGTCTTCATAGAATCATTCAACTTCAGCTTCTTCAGCATTACTGGTCGGGGCATAGATTTGGATTACTGTGATATTGAATGGTTTGCCTTGGAAACAAACAGAGATCATTCTGTCATTTTCAGATTGCATCTAAGTACTGCAATCGTACTCTTTTGTTGACTATGATGGCTACTCCATTTCTTCTAAAGGATTCTTGCCCACAGTAGTAGATATAATGGTCATCTGAGTTAATTTCACCAATGCCAGTCCACTTTAGTTCACGGATTTCTGAAATGTCATCATTCACTCTTGTCATCTTCTATTTGACCACTTCCAATTTGCCTTGATGAACCTAACATTCCAGGTTCCTATGCAATATTGCTCTTTATAGCATCAGACCTTGCTTCCATCATCAGTCACATCCACAACTGGGTGTTACTTTTCCTCTGGTTCTGTCTCTTCATTCTTTAAGGAGTTATTTCTCCACTGATCTTCAGTAGCCTATTGGAGACCTACTGACCTGGGGAGTTCGTCTTTCACTGTCCTATCTTTTTGCCTTTTCATACTGTTCATGGGATTCTCAAGCCAAGAATATTGAAGTGGTTTGTCATTCCCTTCTCCATTGGATCACATTTTGTCAGAACTCTCCACCATGACCCATCCATCTTAGGTGGCCCTACACAGCATGGCTCATAGTTTCATTGAGTTAGACAAGACTGTGGTCCATGTGATTAGATTGGTTAGTTTTCTATGATTGTAGTTTTTAGTCTGTCTGCCCTCTGCTGGAAAAGAATAAGAGGTTTATGGAAGTTTCCTGATGGAAGGGACAGACTGGGGGGGGAAACTGGGTCTTGTTCTGATGGGCGGGGCCATGCTCAGTAAATCTTTAATACAATTTTCTGTTGATGGGTGGAGCTGTGTTATCTCCCTGCTATTTACCAGGGGCCAAATTATGGTGGCAGTAATGAAGATAATGGTGATCTCCCTCTAAAGATCCCACGTATGGGATCACACTCAGTGCCCCCAACTCCACAGAAGGCTCTGCACCAACCCACGCCTCTGCTGGAGACTCCTGCAGCCCCACAGGCAAGTCTGAGACAGTCTCCTGTGGCATCACTGCTACTTTCTCCTGGGTCCTGGTGCACAAGATTCTGTTGCACCCTCCAAGCGACTGTTTCCCAGTCCTATGTAAGTTCTGGCAGCTCTATGGTGGGGTTAATGGTGACATCCTCCAAGAGAGCTTATGTCATACTCAAGCCTGCTGCACTCAGAGCCCCTGTCCCTGCGGCAGACCACTACTGACCCATACCTCTGCAGGAGATGCTCAAACACAGTTCTGTCTCAGTCTCTGGAACGCAAAAGTAGGAAATCAGGAAACACCTGGAGTAATAGACAAATTTGGCCTTGGAGTACAGAATGAAGCAGGGCAAAGGATAATAAAGTTTTGCCAAGAGAACGCACAGGTCATAGCAAACACCCACTTCCAACAATACAAGAGAAGACTCTACACATGGACATCACCAGATAGTCAACACCGAAATCAGATTGATTATATTCTTTGCAGCAAAAGATGGAGAAGCTCTATACAGTCAGCAAAAATAAGACCAGGAGCTGACTGTGGCTGAGATCATGAACTCCTTATTGCCAAATTCAGACTTAAATTGAAGAAAGTAGGGTAAAACCAATAGACCATTCAGGTATGACCTAAATCAAATCCCCAAAGATTATACAGTGGAAGTGAGAAGTAGATTTAAGGGACTAGGTCTGATAGACAGAGTGCCTGATGAACTATGGACAGAGGTTCATGATATTGTACAGGAGATAGGGATCAAGACCATCCCCAAGAAAAGAAATGCAAAAAAGCAAAATGACTGTCTGAGGAGGCCTTACAAATAGCTGTGAAAAGAAGAGAAGCCTAAAGCAAAAAAGAAAAAGTAAGATATACCCCTTTGAATGCAGAGTTCCAAAGAATAGCAAGGAGAGATAAGAAAGCCTTTTTCAGTGATCAATACAAAGAAATAGACGAAAACAATAGAATGGGAAAGACTAGAGATATCTTGAGGAAAATTAGAGATACCAAGGGAACATTTGACACAAAGATGGGCTCAATAAAGGACAGAAAAAGTACGGACCTAACAGAAGTAGAATATATTAGGAACAGGTGATAAGAATACACAGAAGAACTGTACAGAAAAGATCTTTACAACTCAGACAATCACGATGGTGTGATCACTCACTTAGAGCCAGACATCATGGAATGTGAAGTCAAGTGGGGCTTTGTGAAACATCACTACGAACAAAGCTAGTGGAGGTGATGGAATTCCAGTTGAGCTGTTTCAAATCCTAAAAGATGATGTTGTGAAAGTGCTGCACTCAATATGCAAGCAAATTTGGTAAACTCAGCAAAGGATTGGAAGATGTCAGTTTTCATTCCAGAAAGGCAATGCCAAAGAATGCTCAAATTACCACACAATTTCACTCATCTCACACACTAGTAAAGTAATGCTCAAAATTCTCCAAGCAGGGCTTCAACAATACGTGAGCCCTGAGCTTCCAGATGTTCTAGCTGGATTTAGATAATGCAAAGGAACCAGAGATCAAATAACCATCATCTGCTGGATCATCGAAAAAGCAAGCGAGTTCCAGGAAAACATCTATTTCTGTTTTATTGACTATGCCAAAACCTTTGACTGTGTGGATCACAATAAACTGGAAAACTCTCAAAGAGATGGGAGTACCAGAACACCTGACCTGCCTCTTGAGAAATCTGAATGCAGGTCAGGAAGCAACAGTTAGAACTGGACATGGAACAATAGACTGGTTCCAAATAGGAAAAGGAGTATGTCAAGGCTGTATATTGTCACCTTGCTTATTTAACTTATATGCAGTGTACATTATGATAAACTCTTGGCTGGAAAAAATACAAGCTGGAATCAAGATTGCCAGGAGAAATATCAATAACCTCAGATATGCAGATGACATCACCCTTATGGCAGAAAGTGAAGAACTAAAGAGCCTCTTGATAAAAGTGAAACAGGAGAGTGAAAAAAGTTGGCTTAAAACTCAACATTCAGAAAACAAAGATCATGGCATCTGGTTCCTTCACTTCATGGTGAATAGATGGAGAAACAGTGGAAACAGTGGCAGACTTTATATTGGGGGGCTCCAAAATCACTGCAGATGTTGACAGTAGCCATGAAATTAAAAGCTGCTTACTCCTTGGAAGGGAATTTATGACCAACCTAGACAGCATATTAAAAAGCAGAGACATTACTTTGTCAACAGAGATCCATCTAGTCAAGGCTATGTTTTTTCCAGTAGTCATGTATGGATGTGAGAGTTGGAGTATAAAGTAAGCTGAGCACCAAAGAATTGATGCTTTTGAACTGTGGTGTTGGAGGAGACGCTTGAGAGTCCCTTGGACTGCAAGGAGCTCCAACAAGTCCATCCTGAAGGAGATCAGTCCTGAATATTCTTTGGAGGAATATTCTTTGGATGTTGAAGTTGAAGCACCAATACTTCGGCCACGTGATGTGACAAACTGACTCATTTGAAAAGACCCTTATGCTGGGAAAGATTGAAGGTGGGAGGAGACGAGGACAACAGAGGATTAGATGGTTGGATGGCATCATCGACTCAATGGATATGAGTTTGAGTAATCTTCAGGAGTTATTGATGGATAGGGAGGCCTGGAGTGCTTCAGTCCATGGGGTTGCAGAGAGTCGGACATGACTGAGTGACTGAACTGATATGAACTGATTCTTCAGGGAACTTTGTTCTGATAGTACTGTAAACGAAAGAATCATCTCCATGGCACACCAAGGGTTTAGATTTCCAGAGGTTAAGAAAATATGATTGGCACAGCTAATCACATTAGCCTGTTTAGAAAAAGTTTTCTCCACACAATAGAAAAATATACTCTACTGTTATAGTTCGGTTAGGGCTTTCATCTCAAAAAGCATTAATTTGGCCATATCTCATGAAACTGATCTGAGAACAGTAAACAAATTAAGTGCCTTCTAATATGTGCATCGAAAAAGTGTGTTTAATAATGCATTTTAGTTACAACAAACTGCTACAACCCCATCAAGAATTAGCTCATATCTTCTGCCATCTCTGTATTTGCAGTCAGGTTGCAAAGCATTATCAGAAAATAACAGTGTCTCATACCTTGACATCTGTCTCAAAGCAGTCATTTCTGTTTTCCTACATCAACACCCTTTTTTACATAATGTCTATTTCAGACTTTTACAATCATCTCAATCCTATTCATACCAAGTTGCTGTCATTTTGAAAAGATTTCATCTCCTCTACACAGCTCATAGACACAATCACATGGGAAATTGCTCAAAACCTTGATATTAAACCTAAATGTTTTGAATCTGAATGTATTCTTTCCTTATTGCTTCATATTAAAATAGAATAGATAACTTTTGTAGTCCTGCACCTGACCTTCCCTTTAAACTTCATATACCTTTTCCTTCTCTGACCATGATTAATTGTTTTTCCTCTTTTTAGTTATTTTTAAATTGTATTATCATTTATGCAAAGAAATCTTTCCTGATAAAAGGAAAATTTCACTTGACCACATGTCTGCCTAGCCTCCAGTACTGCCTTGTTTCTTTCCAAAACTCATAGACAACTTTCTAAATGACTTACATTTTAATCTGTGTTCACAAATCTTGGCTGCCTCAACCTTCAGTTGTTGTTGCTCAGTCACTAGGTTGTGTCCGACTCTTTGCGACCCCAGGAACTGCAGCACATTAGGCTTCCCTATCCTTCACCATCTCCCAGAGTTTGCTCAGACTCATTCCATTGAGTTGGTGATGCCATCCAACCGTCTCATCCTCTGTCATCCCCTTCTCCATCTGCTTTCAATCTTTCCCACCATCAGGGTCTTTTCTAATGAGTTGATTTTTTGCATCAGGTGGCCAAAGTATTGGAGCTTCAGCCTCCTCTAATGTGGATAATTTCCAGGGAAATACCTCTCATGAAGATTACTGCCCTCTTTCTTTTGACTAAATACAGTGGGTGTTTCTTTACTATTATGCTAGTAAAATTCTTAGGTCTATCTGATACTGTTAAATACTTTTGTTTTGTTTTTAATCTGGTTTGTCATAGTTTTTTGATATTGCTTCCCAGTTTGTTTTTTTTTTTTGAGAATTCCCTTTCTAACCTATTTTTTAATCATTGTATATTTTCTAAGAATCTGCTCTAGAATTTAATCTTCTGTTAATCTAAACAGGTTTCATGAGAAATCTCATCCATACCTTTATCTCTAACATGCTATGTTCTGATTAATTTCAAGATAATATTTCATTCTGAATTTTCATTTTATGGCATCACAACCCTTGCAGCTCCATACTGGACATAGTTTTGGGGGGTGTCTTATAGGCTATAGGCTATACTCATACCTAAACTTTGGATATTTCTCCTAAATCTCTTTCTAAATTTTATAGATGATGCTTCTAATTCATAGGATGGTTTTGATATACAAACCAGTAAATAAAGCTATGTATGTATCTCATCTATTTGCTTTCTAGATTTCACTACAGAAAGACAATTTGCATTTTTTCTTCAATATCATATAACAAACCCTATGATTTAAGGTTGTTCTTTCAAAGTCTACTCAAAGATATATACTTCCAAGGAAAATTTTAGGAATATTTTTATTTAGAATATTTTATTTCAGTATTTCTAAACAATGTATAAAATCTTTCTACTGATAAAATAGGGCTTCCCTGTAGCTCAGCTGGTAAAGAATCTGCCTGCAATGCAGGAGACCCTGGTTTAATTCCTGGGTAGGGAAGATCCTCTGGTGAAGGGATAGGCTACCCACTACAGTATTCGTGGGCTTCCCTGATGGCTCAGCTGGTAAAGAATCTTCCTGCAATGCGAGAGGCCTGGATTGGGAAGATCCCCTGGAGAAGGGAATAGCTACCCTCTGCAATATTCTGGCCTGGTGAATTCCAGGGACTGTATAGTCCTTGGGGTTGCAAATAGTTGGACACGACCGAGTGACTTTCACTTTCACTTTTTTCACTGATAAAATAATTTTCCCATTAGTACACATGTTTCAACTATAACATCTTATTAAAAAGCATGGGCAGCTAATAAGTAAAAATACTAAATATCATATGCTTAGAGGAAAAAACATAGCATGCTACTGCATAGACATGCATATAAATTGTTAGGTGACACAAATGTGTAAAAATGATCTGAGTTTGATAACATATTTTACTGTTTAATTCTCCCATAATGGTTTAAATACTTACATTTATAGGAAAAGAGTAACTGCATATGTCCAAGTAAAATGTATTATTAGCATACTCAATTTATCCTACAAAGAAGGCCAATTTGTTTTGTACATTCTTCTTTCAACATAATATTTGATTCAAAGACATTGCAAAGGGTGTTTATTCCTTTGAATTTTAAAAGAGATTCTATAGATGAAATATGTGTATATATATATGTATATATATATATATATATTTTTTTTTTTTTTCAGGAATCAGATTTGCTTTTGCATGTAACTTTTTTTGGACTTTTTGGTTTATGTTAGCAATGTTCATTTGATATAACCTCACATGCTCATTTTATATATCTTGTCTTTGAGATTGATATGCTCTAAATTACAAATACCTGCCAAGAAGCAAGACTAAAAAGTCCCGTTTGGGCCTGTCTTTCACTGTAAAATTTGGTTTGTTATCCATTGGCCTAAATCAGAAGAGTTCTCTCTTCTGAGTCTGGAGAATTTTCCTTTAAAAACTGTAATAAATTTTTACAGTTTTATTATAGTATAAAAATAGAAATTAGATATATTTAAAATATTGTATAAACTGTGATGTTTGATATTTGTATATATACATTGTAAAATAATTACCAAAATCAAATTACATTAAGATAGCCTCACTCTTCTGGGAGAAAACCTTCAAAACAACAACAAAAACAGAGAACACTTTTCAAAAGTATAAAAGTATCTGACGTATTGATGAGAATCTAACACTATTACTTTGAGTTGTATCTTGAGTAAAACATCATCTCTCTATACAACTACCAGATACCTTCCCTCCTTTCAGAAATTTCCTGAGGTTTGTAACCATAGCTTCATTCCAGGTATCATATCCTCTTCCCAACATATACTGAGTGTTCTAACTCTTATACCTATTTTGTGAATCAGGAGATGCACATATTTATAGTTATAAAATTCATTGATCTTTTAGTAGGAAGAACAGTCTAAATATTCTAAATTTCAATTAATAAAAGACTATTTCTCCCAGCAATCTTGATTCTAGTTTGCGCTTCATCCAGCCCCGCATTTTGTATGATGTATTCTGCATATAAGTTAAATAAGCATGAGGACAATATACAGCCTTGATGTACTCCTTTCCCAATTTGGACCCAGTCTGTTGTTCCATGTCTGGTTCAAACTCTTGCTTCTTCACCTGCATACAAATTTCTTAGGAGGCAGGTAAGGTGGTCTGGTATTCCCATCTCTTTAAGAAATTTCCAGTTTGTTGTGATACACAGTCAAACACTTTGGCATAGTCAATAAAATAGAAGTAGATGTTTTTCTGGAACTCTCTTGCTTTTTCTATGATCCAATGGATGTTGGCAATTTGATCTCTGGTTCTTCTGCCTTTTCTAAATTCAGCTTGAATATCAGGAAGTTCATGATTCACATATTGTTGAAGCCTGGCTTGGAGAATTTTGAGCATTACTTTACTAGCATGTGAGATGAGTACAGTTGTGTGGCAGTTTGAACATTCTTTGAGATTAGAATGAAAACAGACCTTTTCCAGTCCTGTGGCCACTGCTGGGTTTCCAAATTTGCTGGCATATTGAGTGCAGCACTTTCACAGCATCATCTTTTAGGATTTGGAATAGATAAACTGGAATTCCATCACCTCTACTAGCTTTCTTCGTAGTGATGCTTCCTAAGGCCCACTTGACTTTGCATTCCAGGATGTCTGGCTCTAGGTGAGTGATCACACCATCATGATTATCTGGGTCATGAAGATCTTTTTTGTACAGTTCTTCTGTGTATTCTTATCACCTCTTCTTAATATTTTCTGTTTCTGTTATGTCCATGTCCATACCATTTCTGTCCTTTATTGTGTTAATCTTTGCATGACAATTTCCCTTGGTATTGCTAATTTTCTTGAAGAGATCTCTAGTCTTTCCATTCTATTTTTTCCTCTATTTCTTTGTATTGATCACTGAGGAAGGCTTTCTTATCTCTCCTTGCTATTCTTTGGAACTTTGGATAATTTGGAAGAAGAAATTTAGGAATATGTATCTTTTAATCTTAAAAGTATAATATTTGAAATGGATTATTCTAACAAGTTAGAATATCTAACAGAATTCATGTAACGGAAACAATTGAAAATACTGATGTTTGGCTACATTAGAAATTAAAAGCTTTATCAAAAACAAATAAGATATTGAAAAGGCAATCCATAGAATGGGAAAGATATGTGTAATACATACAACAGAAAAAGTCTTGTGTCCAAATTATATAGCAGACTCTCAAGGCTCACTGAAAATTTTCACACTCATAGGAAAATGACCTAAAACTTGAACTGGCATATAACAGCAACAAATATTGAAATGCCCAACAGATATTGAGGAAGACACTCAAGCTTCATTATTCATCAGGAAAGTACAAATTAAAAACATTGTGACATACCACTACACAGCTCTCATAGTAATCAAAACTGGAAAAGCTGACAGAACGGGTATCAGCAAGGATGTGGAGCACCTTAATTCTCAGGCTCTTCTGGGGCACTTGTGAAGTGCCACAATTACTGTGGGAAACTGTTTAACAATAAGTTGAAGATATGCATATTCTGTGCTCAAAAATTCACTAGTATGTATATACCCAATGCCAAGTCATTTCAATCCTGTCTGGCTGAAATGTGACCCTATGGACTATATCCTGCCAGGCTCCTCCATCCATGGGATTTTCCAGGCAAGAATACTGGAGTGGGTTGCTGTGCCCTTCTCCAGGGGATCTTCCCGACCTAGGGATCAAACTGGCATCTCTTATGTCTCCTGCATTGGCAAATGGGTTCTTCATCACCACTACCACTACCAGGGAAGTCCATATATCCAATAGGTATGTCCATATATGAAAATTAAAGATATTTACCAAGATGTATATAGCAACATGAGGAGGGCATAGCAACCCACTCCAGTATTCTTGCCAGGAAAATCCCACCAACAAAGGAGACTGGCAGGCTACAGTCCACAGGGTTGCAAAGAGCGGACAGGACTGAAATGACTTGGCATTGGATATATACATACAAGACACACACACACACACACACACACACACACACACACAGAAACTTTAATCATAACAGTCTCAAATTAGAGAAAACTGTATGTCCAGTGATAGTAACAGTGATGAATAAACTTTGACTTATTTTAACAACAGAAAAATAGATAGCAATCAAAATGATTAGACTCCTAAAGAGCATGATGGATATCACAAACATAACACTTTGTAAAAGTAGCCAAACACAAAATAACATATGTGTTATGATTACTTTTATATCAAATTTAAAAACAAAAAAAATCTACATTAAAGAAGTGAAGTAGTAGCTACAATTAAGAGAAAGATTTGGGTCTTAGAACCCTTTCTGAGAAGGGCTTTATAATTGTTTGAACATTTTTTATATTGAGATTGTTTCTGGTAAAATAAGCATGTCCATCTTGTGCTAATTCACAAATGATTCAGCTTGTAAACTCCATATTCAAAAGCAGAGCTATTACTTTGCCAACAAAGTTCCGTCTAGTCAAGGCTATGGTTTTTCCAGTGGTCATGTATGGATGTCAGAGTTGGACTGTGAAGAAAGCTGAGCGCCTAAGAATTGATGCTTTTGAACTGTGGTGTTGGAGAAGACTCTTGAGAGTCCCTTGGACTGCAAGGAGATCCAACTAGTCCATTCTAAAGAGATCAGCCCTGGGATTTCTTTGGAAGGAATGATGCTATAGCTGAAACTCCAGTACTTTGGCCACCTCATGCGAAGAGTTGACTCATTGGAAAAAACTCTGATGCTGCGAGAGATTGGGGGCAGGAGGAGAAGGGGACGACAGAGAATGAAATGGCTGGATGGCATCACCGACTCGATGGACATGAGTTTGAGTGAATTCCGGGAGTTGGTGATGGACAGGGAGGCCTGGTGTGCTGCGATTCATGGGGTCGCAAAGAATCAGGTAGGACTGAGCAACTGAACTGAACTGAAACTGCATAAACAAAATTTATAAATAAAATGAATCAGATTACCTTGATATCTATATAAAACAGATAGATATGAATTACTGGTTATAAAATACTGAATAAGTATTTCTCCCAATCTAACTGAATATTACAGATTTTGTAGAACTGGATACATACACTAATGTTACTATCATCTTTTTAAAAAATTCAGGAAATATGTAAACAATATTGAACAATTCTATATATTTTCCATCCTTACATTTGGCGCTATTCATTCCAAGTTAAGCCAATTATACAAGATATTATGGGGAAAATATAATTGGAGTATCATAATTATATTTTTGATATAATGGCTTATAGTAGAATTGTATTGTTGATCTTAGTAAAGATTCTAATAATGATATTCAGATCAAATATTCCTTCAGTTAAAAAGAAATAAAATCCACGTCTTGTTAACTAGCAACACATTACCCTGTTTTCTAAGGCATCCCTAACATCTAACATACATTATACTTCCAAATTAATGCAATATTGTGACAAGATTACTTGAAAATTACTTGTAGGATCATCAGAGTTAAACTCCAGTTTGTCACATGAAGCAATATATATTTTCTCTGACAAACTCAATTTGTTCTAAAATTAAACAACTCTTGACATATCTTCATCAAGTGAAGAACAAATTTTCTGTTTTCAATATAGACACAGGTCTTAGATGCATAATTTATAAAGAGTCACAGTCCTTTAGATGGAAGCAAAATACAAAGTGCCTTTTAAAAAACACTTCATTGAGATATATTGACATATAAAAGCCATGCATATTTATTTAATGTATACAGTCTAATAAGTTGGAGATGAGTTTTCATCACTACAATCTATGCCATAAACATATACACCCCTTTCAAAAAATTCCTTCCTCTCACTTTTATTATCTTTATTACTTTGTGCCTTCAGAGTGCTTAACATATAACTTATGCTCTTAGTAAATTTTTAAGAACAAAACCGTTGTTAACTATAATCCCTGTGTTGTATCATAGATCTCTAGGAGTTATTCATCTTGCATAACTAAAACTTTGTTTACTTTCACTAATGTCTCCATTTCCCACTCCCCCAGGTCCTAGGAATGACCATTTTAATCTCAGTTTCTATGCTGCTACTACTGCTGCTAAGTAGCTTCAGTCATGTCCGACTCTGTGTGACCCCATGGACTGCAGCCCACCAGGCTCCTCAGTCCATGGGATTTTCCAGGCGAGTATTGGAGTGGGTTGCCATTGCAGCTTCTATGACTTTACTGTTTTAGAGTCTTCAGATAAATGGTATTGTGTAATATTTGTCCTTCTGTGTCTGACTTACTTCACTTAGTATAATGTCCTCCAGGATCATCCATGATA
Source organism: Capricornis sumatraensis (assembly GCF_032405125.1). Classification (NCBI taxonomy): domain Eukaryota; kingdom Metazoa; phylum Chordata; class Mammalia; order Artiodactyla; family Bovidae; genus Capricornis; species Capricornis sumatraensis. Next base: position 34,627,161 of record NC_091081.1, on the reverse strand, counting down.
ATTCAAATTATAGAATTTTCTACTTGTTAAATGCTGAATAATATCCCAATTTTCTTAAATGTGATGACAAAATTAGAAATAAAAAATAGTATTTTGGTAGGTACTTGGACTGAGAGTTTATTTTTAGGTACCTCTTTATCTATAAATTATAAAAGAAAGTATGTGAGATACTTAGGAATAATTGTTAAATTGGTTATCAAAGGTTAATTCTATACACTTTCATAAAAAATAAGAATTTTCATTTATGAAGTAAAAATTTTAAGAGGGGATATTGCATAGTATTCATGACATGAGAATACTGATTTCCTTTTCTGCGATCCACATTTTATACTTGATGTGGCAGTAGAATAAATATAGGGGCTTGGAAGTCACCACCCCATCTAAACTTTGGTATCTTCCTGTCACCTAAAGAGAAAATTTATGTTTAAATTATTTAATTTGTTCCTTTTTCTATGTTGAAGCAGTGGAAAATTACGAAGTGCATACATGCTGTACATGTTAAAGCATATATTCATAAAGTAAAATTTGGAACAATTTTAATTTGTACTTTTTTAAAAATGTCCACAAATGCTCGAATATACATAATCAGACAATGCACAGTAATAGTGGAACAAGGATATCATTAATTCAAGGTATTACAAATGAACATATTTAAAAATTACTCAAAAATCATGTTATTACATGTTTTATAGGAATAATCTATCATATTCTTTTTTACAGAGAAAGTAAGATTGCTGCATAAAATGTATAAATTCTTGAAAAATTATTATTATTATTATTTTTAAGAGTCTCTGGTTACCTGGAAACGCAATAAATTCCCTTAATTTGTTGACATAGAACTAATATTCATGTTTAAGTGCAGTGAAATAATATCCTAATTCAGTTCAATTCAGTTGCTCAGTCGTGTCGGACTCTTTGCGATCCCATGAATTGCAGCACGCCAGGCCTCCCTGTCCATCACCAACTCCCGGAATTCACTCATTCACGTCCATCGAGTTGGTGATGCCATCCAGCCATCTCATCCTCTGTCGTCCCCTTCTCCTCCTGCCCCCAATCCCTCCCAGCATCAGAGTCTTTTCCAATGAGTCAACACTTCGCATGAGGTCGCCAAAGTACCGGAGTTTCAGCTTTAGCATCATTCCTTCCAAAGAACACCCAGAGCTGATCTCCTTTAGAATGGACTAGTTGGATCTCCTTGCAGTCCAAGGGACTCTCAAGAGTCTTCTCCAACACCACAGTTCAAAAGCATCAATTCTTAGGCACTCAGCTTTCTTCACATTCCAACTCTCACATCCATACATGACTACTGGAAAAACCATAGCCTTGACTAGACGGACCTTATTCGGCAAAGTAATGTCTCTGCTTTTTAATATGCTGTCCAAGTTTGTCATAGTTTTTCTTCCAAAGAGTAAGCGACTTTTAATTTCATGGCTGCAGTCACCATCTGCAGTGATTTTGGAGCCCTCAAAAATAAAGTCTGACACTGTTTCCACTGTTTCCCCATCTATTTCCCATGAAGTGATGGGACCGGATACCATGATCTTAGTTTTCTGAATGTTGAGCTTAAAGCCAACTTTTCCACTCTCCTCTTTCACTTTCATCAAGAGGCTCTTTAGTTCCTCTTCACTTTCTGCCATAAGGGTAGTGTCATTTGCATATCTGAGGTTATTGATATTTCTCCCAGCAATCTTGATTTCAGTCCAGCGTCTCTTGTGATGTACTCTGCATATGAGTTAAATAAGCAGGGTGACAATATACAGCCTTGACATACTCCTCTTCCTATTTGGAACCAGTCTGTCGTTCCATGTTCAAGTCTAACTGTTGCTTCCTGACTTGCACACAGGTTTCTCAAGAGGCAGGTCAGAGGGTCTGGTATTCCCATCTCTCTCAGAATTTTCCACAGTTTATTGTGATCCACAGTCAAAGGCTTTGGCATAGTCAATAAAGCAGAAGTAGATGTTTTTCTGGAACTCTCTTGCTTTTTTGATGATCCAGTGGATGTTGGCAATTTGATCTCTGGTTCCTCTGCCTTTTCTAAAACCAACTTGAACATTAGGAAGTTCATGGTTCACGTATTGCTGAAGCCTGGCTTGGAGAATTTTGAGCATTACTTTACTAGTGTGTGAGATGAGTGCAATTGTGCAGCAGTTTGAGCATTCTTGGGCATTGCCTTTCTTTGGGATTGGAGTGAAAACTGACCTTTTTCAGTCCTGTGGCCACTGCTGAGTTTTCCAAATTTGCTGGCATATTGAGTGCACCACTTTCACAGCATCATCTTTCAGGATTTGATATAGCTCAACTGGAATGCCATCACCTCCACTGGCTTTGTTCGTAGTGATGCTTTCTAAGGCCCACTTGACTTCACATTCCAGGATGTCTGGCTCTAGATGAGTGAACACACCATCGTGATTATCCGGGTCATGAAGAGCCTTTTTTTTTTTTTTTAATTTTTATTTTTACTTTAACTTGCTTTACAATACTGTATTGGTTTTGCCATACATTGACATGAATCTGCCATGGGTGTACATGAGTTCCCAATCCTGAGCCCGCCTCCCACCTCCTACCCCATATCATCTCTCTGGATCTTCCCTGTGCACCAGCCCCAATCATCCTGTATCCTGTATCGAACATAGACTGGCGATTTGTTTCTTACATGATAGTATACATGTTTCAATGCCATTCTCCCAAATCATCCCACCATCTCCCTCTCTCACTGAGTCCAAAAGTCCGTGCTATACATCTGTGTCTCTTTTGCTGTCTCACATACAAGGTTCTCATTGCCATCTTTCTAAATTCCATATATATGTGTTAGTATACTGTATTGGTGTTTTTCTTTCTGGCTTACTTCACTCTGTATATTAGGCTCCAGTTTCTTCCACCTCATTAGAACTGATTCAAATGTATTCTTTTTAATGGCTGAGTAATGAAGATCTTTTTTGTACAGTTCTTCTGTGTATTCTTGCCACCTCTTCTTAATATCTTCTGCTTCTGTTAGGCCTATACAATTTGTGCCCTTTATTGAACCCATCTTTGCATGAAATATTCCCTTGCTATCTCTAATTTTCTTGAAGAGATCCCATTCTGTTCTTTTCCTCTATTTCTTTGCATTGATCGCTGAAGAAGGCTTTCTTATCTCTTCTTGCTATTCTTTGGACCTCTGCATTCAGATGCTTATGTCTTTCCTTTTCTCCTTTGCTTTTTGCTTCTCTTCTTTTCACTGCTATTTGTAAGGGCTCCCCAGACAGCCATTTTGCTTTTCTGCATTTCTTTTCCATGGGGATGGTCTTGATCCCTGTCTCCTATACAATGCACTACCTCAATCCATAGTTCATCAGGCACTCTATCTATCAGATCTAGGCCCTTAAATCTATTTCTCACTTCCACTGTATAATCATAAGGGATTTGATTTAGGTTATACCTGAATGGTCTAGTGGTTTTCCCTACTTTCTTCAATTTAAGTCTGAATTTGGTAATAAGGAGTTCATGATCTGAGCCACAGTCAGCTCATGGTCTTGTTTTTGTTGACTGTATAGAGCTTCTCCATCTTTGGCTGCAAAGAAAATAATCAATCTGATTTTGGTGTTGACCATCTGGTGATGTCCATATGTAGAGTCTTCTCTTGTGCTGTTGGAAGAGGGTGTTTGCTGTGACCAGTGCATCTTCTTGGTAAAATTCTATTAGTCTTTGCCCTGCTTCATTCTGCATTCCAAGGCCAAATTTGTCTATTACTCCAGGTGTTTCTTGACTTCCTACTTTTGCATTCCAGTCCCCTAGAATGAAAAGGACATCTTTTTTGGGTGTTAGTCCTGCAAGGTCTTGTAGGTCTTCATAGAACTGTTCAACTTAAGCTTCTTCAGCATTACTGGTTGGGGCATAGACTTGGATTACTGTGATATTGAATGGTTTGCCTTGGAGATGAACAGAGATCATTGTGTCATTTTTGAGATTGCATCCAAGTACAGCATTTTGGACTCTTTTGTTGACCAAGATGGCTACTCCATTTCTTCTAAGGGATTCCTGCCTGCAGTATTAGATATAATGGTCATCTGAGTTAAATTCACCCATTCCAGTCCATTTTAGTTTGCTGATTCCTAGAATGTCAACGTTCACTCTTGCCATCTCTTGTTTGATCACTTCCAATTTGCCTTGATTCATGGACCTGACATTCCAGGTTCCTATGCAATATTGCTCTTTACAGTATCAGACCTTGTGTCTATCATCAGTCACATCCACAGCTGGGTATTGTTTTTGCTTTGGCTCCAACCCTTCATTCTTCTGGAGTTATTTCTCCACTAATCTCCAGTAGCATATTGGGTACCTACTGACCTGGGGAGTTCCTCTTTCAGTATCCTATCATTTTGCCTTTTCATACTGTCCATAGGGTTCTCAAGGCAAGAATATTGAAGTGGTTTGCCATTCCCTTCTCCAGTGGACCACATTCTGTCTTAGAAGAGTCTAAAGATCTTTTTCTGTCATATTTCTATCACTTGAGAATATTTATTGTGGGCCTGGTATGTTCCAGCCACATTACCCATGCATGGAATATATTAGGGATTCATGGGCTGTGCATTTATATGCTCAGAATCTAGCGAGCAAAGAAAGAAAAAAAAAAAGAAAGGGAGAGAGAAGAGGTATTGTTAGTAACATCCTAATTGTAGGTAATAATAAAGAAACACATTGAAGATACAACATTTAACAAGATGACAGTGAAATTAGTAATTGACTGTTTTATAAACTGTTTTGAAAACATATAAAGAAGTGCCAAAGTTGGCATATATTTTAAGTCAAAGCTATTGAACAGGAATCTTGGTGCTCTGTTGTCACCTAAAATGGGAGGGAATCCAAAAATATATGTGAGTATGTATATGTGTATATATATATGCATATGTGTGGCTGACTCATTTTGCTGTACACCAGATTCTAATACAACATTGTAAAGTAACTATACTCCAATTAAAAAAAAAAGCTATTGACAGTAAACATGGTTGTAATGAGTAAGTAATTTAATGGGATATGAAATTATGGTTAGATCTTGATATGTAAGTGATTTTTGCTATGACAATAAAAGTGAATGATTAAAGTCAAGTGAAGGCACATATCCATTAAAATGAGAGAAAAAAAAATCCCAGTTATCAATGGATAATCTGTATGCAAATTAACAAAATGTGGGATAAATGCAGATATTGGGCAAATAGTAAAAATAAATAAAACCTGAGACCGATGCCACAGTTTATAATAAAATTATTTAAACAATACTTTTGAGAGTAAAAAAGTTTGCAATTATTTAAAAATAACTAGTATAAACAGAATTTCCTAGGCAAATTAAGGCTCATATTTACTGTGTAATGCACAAAACAATGAAATATTTGAAAGTATCTGAGATGATAAGTGTAGGGGGTTAGTAAAAATTAATAGCATGAACCTTAAAGGAGAAGAGTTATTGGTAAGAGAAAAAAATATGATCAGGGTCTCTCTCTCTTGTGAGAATGAGGGATACCATCCTTACCTAAATAGCTTACTTCAGTTAGAATTAGCTCTTTCATTGCTAATGGACCCAAATTTTACTCAGGAACCTAAAGTATAGGAGGTGTTTGATGAAGGGAATGATGATAGAATGGAATTTAGTTTTCATGGAAGAGAAGCCAGGTTTCACACTATAGGGAGAATGACCAGAATGGAAGAATTTTCCCAAATGAATAAATTTCCCAGATCATTGAATTTTCAGAGCTAAAATGGGAAGTGTCCTGATTAGCAAAGTTGGTCATCCTAAATCAAAAGAGAAAGTGTAGGAAATATTCAGTAAAGAGGCTGGGCAACAGAATTTTGAGGAAAGGACATGTGGGTTTTTTTGGCCTGTTTTTTGTTGTTTGTTTCTCTCTTTTTTAAAAAAGTATTTTAAAATGCTAACTGAATGCTTTTATTTATTTTTTTAATTGATTTCTTTGGGATTATAGTTGCTTTACAATGTTGCGTTAGTTTCTGCTGTACGCAAAATGAATATGATACACACCTGTGTGTGTGCATATGTATGCAAAAACAAAGAAGAAAGGAGTTTGTAAGGGAAAATTAGAGATAAGCAGAGGCCAGGTACTAAACCTGACTTTATGTCATGATAATCAGATAAAATGGAGGCACTCTTATTTTTAGAAGAAGAGAGAAATATTCCAAAATCTATTTATTTTATTTATTTTTTGGTGAACATGCTTCTAATGGCTTAGGGAAACTCAACTTTATATATTTATAAATTATATATATTTATATCTTGCATATTTATTTTTATAAATTTATATATATTTATATTTTAATAAATTATTCTATATTAAAGCAGGGGACCAAACACAGATTTTAATAACCAAATAATGGAATCCAATAATACAATGCTTATGCAACCTTTATATCACTGTAAAAGAACAGAATGGGAAAGACTAGAGATCTCTTCAAGAAAATTAGAGATATCAAGGGAACATTTCACGGAAAGATGGGCTCGATAAAGGACAGAAATGGTATGGACCTAACAGAAGGAGAAGATATTAAGAAGAGGCAGCAAGAATACAGAGAACTGTACAAAAAAGATCTTCACAACCCAGATAATCACAATGGTGTGATCACTCATCTAGAGACAGACATCCTGGAATTTGAAGTCAAGTGGGGCCTTGTGAAACATCACTATGAACAAAGCTAGTCGAGGTGATGGCATTCCAGTTGAGCTATTTCAAATCCTGAAAGATGATGCTGTGAAAGTGTTGCATTCAATATGCCAACAAATTTGGAAAACTCAGCAGTGGCCACAGGACTGGAATCCCAAAGAAAGGCAATGCCAAAGAGTGGTCAAACTGCTACACAATTGCACTCATCTCACACACTAGTAAAGTAATGCTCAAAATTCTCCAAGCCAGGCTTCAGCAATAAGTGAACCGTGAACTTCCTGATGTTCAAGTTGGTTTTAGAAAAGTCAGAGGAACCAGAGATCAAATTGCCAACATCTGCTGGATCATCAAAAAAGCAAGAGAATTCCAGAAAAACATCTTTTTCTGCTTTATTGACTATGCCAAATCCTTTGACTGTGTGGATCACAATTAACTGTGGAAAATTCTGAGAGATGGGGATACCAGACCCCCTGACCTGCCTCTTGAGAAATCTGTATGCAGGTCAGGAAGCAACAGTTAGAACTGGACATGGAACAACAGACTGGTTCCAAATAGAAAGAGGAGTATGTCAAGGCTGTGTATTGTCACCCTGCTTATTTAACTTATATGCAGAGTACATCATGAGACACATTGGACTGGAAGAAACACAAGCTGGAATCAAGATTGCCAGGAGAAATATCAATAACCTCAGATATGCAGATGGCACTACCCTATGGCAGAAAGTGAAGAGGAACTAAAAAGCCTCTTGATGAAAGTGAAAGAGGAGAGTGAAAAATTTGGCTTAAAGCTCAACATTCAGAAAACAAAGATCATGGCATCCGGTCCCATCACTTCATGGGAAATAGATGGAGAAACAGTAGAAACAGTGTCATACTTTATTTTGGGGGGCTCCAAAATCACTGCAGATGGTGACTGCAGCCATAAAATTAAAAGACGCTTACTCCTTGGAGGGAAAGTTATGATCAACCTAGGTAGCATATTAAAAAGCAGAGACATTACTTTGCCGACTAAGGTCCGTCTAGTCAAGGCTATGGTTTTTCCTGTGGTCATATATGGATGTGAGAGTTGGACTGTGAAGAAGGCTGAGTGCCAAAGAACTGATGCTTTTGAACTGTGGTGTTGGAGAAGACTCTTGAGAGTCCCTTGGACTGCAAGGAGATCCAACCAGTCCATTCTGAAAGGGATCAGCTCTGGGATTTTTTTGGAGGAATGATGCTAAAGCTGAAGCTCCAGTACTTCGGCCACTTCATGCTAAGAGCTGACTCCTTGGAAAGGACTCTGATGCTGGGAGGGATTGGGGGCAAGAGGAGAAGGGGACGACAGAGGATGAGATGGCTGGATGGCATCACTGACTTGATGGATGTGAATCTGAGTGAACTCTGGGGGTTGGTAATGGACAGGGAGGCCTGGCGCGCTGCAAATCATGGGGTCGCAAAGAGTCAGACATGACTAAGTGACTGAACTGAACTGAACTGAAACTGAGTAAACAGTCTTTACTTCTTGGGAGCCCAGATGATCGTCTTTGACTCTCAGCCAAGATAAGGGCATTGGAATTTATGATATGCATATCAAAGTCCAAAGCTCTCTTGGTGATCCACAGAGCCAAAACCACTCTTGTTGGGAAATATATCCTTAAACTCTCCTTCAGTAAGATAGCTCACATATCAGTGGTTCAATCTAAAGATAAGTGAGTTCATGTGTGGATAAGGACCTGCAGAGCTTTGAAATTATGTATGAATATGCAGGGGATTTTAAAGTACCAGATATTCCTTGGACTTCCACTGCTTGTGTACACTGTTTCTTTACTCATACTGTGTCTTTTTCCTCTAAGTAAAGGCTGTATACGAATATGTTCTGTGGTGTCTTGTGAGTACTCTGAAATATTTGATGTGGTAAAATCTCTACACTCATTCTATGAAAAAAATAATTGTATTTTCATGATATACTTTTAAGGTGATATGTAACTTCTGTACATTTTCTTTTGTGTTTCATTCATAAAACACCTCTTTTTCTCAGGAATTAAGGAGAGAAGACAGAGGGAAAAAATGATAGAATTAGGATTTATTTGTGACATATTACAATTCATTTCCTAAATGGGAAAACTGAAGTATAGAATAGTTGAAAAAATTTCCCAAAAATGTCCTTAATTTCTACTCTTCCTAAAAATACCTTGAATTAATTATTGTATTCTTAGAATATCATAAATCATCAATGCTAGTAACATGGAGTGATCTCCGAATATATATATGTTATGCTGAGGACAGAATTAGTATATAGCTTTACAAGCAAGGCTTCTGTGTATATTTTATGAGAAAATATAGATAATTTGTTGAGAAATTAGATAGCTTATGTAGTATTATGAAATGAAGTTTCATTATTAAATATTCATGAAATAGTCATGAATTTTATTCATGAAATATTAATAATTCATTAGATTTTAAATTTTAAACTTTAACAAAAAAGTGTTTAAATAATTGCTCCTACAAAAAGTTGTAGGAGTACATGAGTTTTGCATTTGGAAAATTATTAGTATTATTTTAAACAGATAAACATTGCTATAATAACAGTGGAACACCATTCAAGTATATTAAGGTGTAGAGAAGCATGATCAACCTTGTGTTTGAAAGCATTTATCTGGCTGAAAGTAAAAGAATGGATAGATGGGGACAGACCTGAAGTCAGGGACAGTGAATTGGAGTTTAATGAAGTATGAAATCAGAGGAGATGTAACATGGCTTAAAGCATATGAGTTTAAGGAAAACAGAAAAATGATTTTGAGGCAGAAATATGAAAGCAAGAGAGAGAAAGAAAGAATACTTGGGAAACATAAGTAAATTTAATCCTCTTTGTAATTTTGTGAAAGATTGAACTGTTAAAAGTCTAGAGCACCTCGCTAAATAAAAGCCCACAAGGTGGCCACGTGCTCTTGTGAGTGAAGTTTTACTGAAAAACAGCCAGACCCATTGGTCCCTGTGTTGTCTATGGATGCTGAAAGCTGTAACAACAGAGATGAGTAGTTGGGACAAAAATCACATGCCTGTAACATCAAAAACCTACAATATAGTCTTTTATAGAAAAAAGTTACCAAGAATCAGTACAGTACAGTTCATTTCAGTCACTCAGTCGTGTTCAACTCTTGGCAACCCCATGAACCTTAGCAGGCCTCACTGTCCATCACCAACCACCTGAGTACACCCAAACCCATGTCCATTGAGTCAGTGATTGCTTCCAACCATCACATACTCTGTCATCCCCTTCTCCTACTGCCCTCAATCTTTCCCAGCATCAGGGTCTTTTCAAACGAGTCAGCTATTTGCATCAGGTGGCCAAAGTATTGGAGTTTCAGTTTCAGCATCAGTCCTTCCAATGAATATTCAGGACTGATTTCCTTTAGAATGGACTCGTTGGATCTCCTTGTAGTCCAAGGGACTCTCAAGAGTCTTCTCCAACACCACAGGTCAAAAGCATCAATTCTTTGGTGCTCAGCTTTCTTTATAGACAAACTCTCGCATCCATACATGACCACTGGCAAAACCATAGCCTTGACTAGATGGACCTTTTTTGGCAAAGTAATGTCTCTGCTTTTTAATATGCTGTCTATGTTGGTCATAACTTTCCTTCCAAGGAGTAAGCACCTTTTAGTGTCATGGCTGCAATCACCATCTGCAGTGATTTTGAAGCCCCAAAAATAAAGTCAGAGACACTGTTTCCACTGTTTCCTCATCTATTTCTCATGAAGTGATGGGACCAGATGCCATGATCTTCGTTTTCTGAAAGTTGAGCTTTAAGCCAACTTTTTCACCCTCCTTTTTACTTTCATCAAGAGGCCCTTTAGTTCTTCTTCACTTTCTGCCATAAGGGTGATATCATCTGCATTTCTGAGGTTATTGATATTTCTCCCAGCAATCTTGATTCCAGCTTGTGCTTCCCCTAGCCCAGCATTTCTCATGATGTACACTGAATATAAGTTAAATAAGCCAGGTGACAATATACAGCCCTGGTGTACTCCTTTATCTATTTGGAACCGGTCTGTTGTTCCATGTCCAGTTCTAACTGTGGCTTCCTGACCTGCATACAGGTTTCTCAAGAGGCAGGTCAGGTGGTTTGGTATTCCCATCTCTTTCAGAATTTTCCACAGTTTATTGTGATCCACACAGTCAAAGGGTTTGGCATAGTCAATAAAGCAGAAATAGATGTTTTTCTGGAACTCTCTTGCTCTTTTGATGATCCAGTGGATGTTGGCAATTTGCTGTCTGGTTCCTGGCCCTTTTTTAAACCCAGATTGAACATCTAGAAGTCCACAGTTCTCGTGCTGCTGAAACCTGGCTTGGAGAATTTTGAGCATTACTTTACTAGCATGTGAGATGAGCGCAATTGAGCAGTAGTTTGAGCATTCTTTGGCATTGCCTTTCTTTGTAATTGGAATGAATACTGACCTCTTCCATTCCTGTGGCTACTGCTGAGTTTTCCAAATTTGCTGACATATTGAGTGCAGCACTTTGACAGCATCATCTTTTAGGATTTGAAGTAGCTCAACTGGAATTCCATCACCTCCACCAGCTTTCTTCATAGTGATGCTTTCTAAGGCGCACTTGACTTCACATTCCAGGATGTCTGGCTCTAGGTGAATGTGAATGATCACACCATCATGATTATCTAGGTTGTGAAGATCTTTTTTGGACAGTTCTTCTGTGTATTCTTGCCACCTCTTCTTAATATCTTCTGCTTCTGTTAGGTCCATACCATTTCTTTCCTTTACTGAGCCTATCTTTGCATGAAGTGTTCCCTTGGTATCTCTAATTTTCTTGAAGAGATCTCCAGTCTTTCCCATTCTATTGTTTTCTTCTATTTCTTTGCATTGATCGCTGAGGAAGCCTTTCTTATCTCCCTAGGTATTCTTTGGAACTCTTCATTCAAATGGGTGTATCTTTCCTTTTCTCCTTTGCTTTTCACTTCTCTTCTTTTCACAGCTATTTGTAATGCCTCCTCAAACAGCCGTTTTGCTTTTTGTATTTCTTTTTCTTGTGGATGGTCTTGATCCCTGTCTCCTGTACAATGTCAAGAACCTCAGTTGATAGTTCATCAGGTACTTTGTCTATCAGATCTAGTCCCTTAAATCTACTTCTCACTTCCACTGTACAGTCATAAAGGATTTGATTTAGATCATACCTGAATAGTCTAGTGAAATGCATGAATTTCTGGAAATATTTTGGTGAGGTTTCATTTTTTTTTTTTTTCTGATTTTAGGTTGGACTATTCTGATTCCTTTGTATGTAAGCTAATCTGAATCAGGAGAAGGAAATGGCAACCCACTCCAGTATTCCTGCCTGGAGAATCCCATGGACAGAGTAGTCTGTTGTGCTACAATCCATGGGATTGCAAAGAGTCAGACATGACTGAAGCAACTGAGCACAGTCTGAATCAATGTATCTTTTAAAACTGAATGAGCCAAGAAAACATATGTTTTACCTTACTTATACAGCACTCTGAGTACCTTTTCTCACAAGACTGGATTTATTAAATTTTGAAAAGTACTAAAAATCATAATTTTTTAAAACACTCCACAGCATTCTCAGTTGTTTAAACTTTGTCTCTGTTACATAAGATTCTGCCAGTTGGGGCTGGAGCAGCAGTGGCATGGCACTGGAGCGACTGTGAGGAGATACCCCACATCTAAGCGCAGAGAAGCCCCAGCAAGACTGTAGGTGTTGGAGTGGCAGTTGCATGGTGATGGAGCAACTTTGAGGATATATCCCATGTCTAGGGGCAAAGGAGAAGCCCCAGTGAGACAGTAGGAGTGGCAAAATCATGTTTAGAATCAAATGCCATACCCTCCAGAAATGCTCAGAGGGCTGCCAACAAGAGATTGACCCAGACTTACCCGTGAGTGTCCAGGAATCTCTGGCAGAGGAGTGGGTTGGCGGTGGTCTGCTGCAGGGCTGGGAGTGTAGCAGTGCCTCCATAGGAACCTTCTGAAGAATGTCACCATTATCTTCATTACCTCCACCATAGTTTGGCCTCAGGTCAAAAAACAGGGAGGGAACACAGCCCTAGAAAAGTGGATTAAAGATTCACTGAGCATGACCCTGCCTATAAGAATAAGATCCAGCTTCCCCCTCAGTCAGTCAGTCTCTCCCATCAGAAAGCTTCCATAAGCATCTTATCCTAATCCAGCAGAGGGCAGACAGACTAAAAACCACAATCACAGAAAAATAACCAATCTGATCACATGGACCACAACCTTGTCTAACTCAGTGAAACTATGAGCCATTTAGGGCCACCCAAGACGGACGGGTCATGGTGGAGAGTTCTGACAAAACATGGTCCACTGGAGAAGGGAATGAAAACCCACTTAGTATTCTTGCCTTGAGAACCCCATGAACAGCATGAAAAGGCAAAAAGATAGGACACTGAAAGATGAACTCCCCAGGTCAGTAGGTCTCCAATATGCTACTGGAGATCTGCTGGTGTCCAGCCTCAGCAGAGTCCAGGGATACCCTCAGGATGAAGGGTGTTGGTGAACGAAAGAACGACATGGGGAGACCAAGCTTCGGTGAGCGAGGCCGTAACTTTATTTTCAAAAAGAGCTTTTATACCCTGACTTGTACATAGAGGAAAATGAAAGATGCAAAGTCATGCAGAATCAGCTCAAACATTCCAGCAGTTTTACCCTTATCAAAACCAGGATTTTTTCTGCATATCTTTCCCATAAACAAGGGTCTTATGTTGTGTACATTATCTTCTGGCCTTGGAGGTCTGTTGACATTTTATGACCCTTTTTTGATAAAGGTTGATCAACCAGAAAACTTATTTTCACTTGAAGTGTTTTTTTTTCTTTATACTTCTAATCTGTGTCAGCCTCAGAAAGTACTAAACAAAGTTACATTCTCATGGAGCAAAGATAAAGTGGGTTACAACAAAAAAAAGAACTTATTAGCTCAAAGGTCTGATGTGGTTAATACCAAGGCTAGTACTTGTTTTTTTTTTTTTTTTTTTTTTACATTCCAACTATATTAACTAATGCACTCCCAGGCACACAATGGATAAGGGATATGGGAACTTGGCAGCAAGCATTGGCTCAACAATGAAAACCTTCACCAGTATTATTTTAATAAAACTTTTTCACCCCTCGAAGGATTCTATATTTTTAGAAAGCTTAGGCTTCCCATGTCATGGTGTGTGAACAATCATATGCGTAGTTGCAAGAGTCTGGATAAACCTGCCAAGCAAGCTAGAATGCTAGCAGGGGAGTTTGAATTGAAATGCTCCTTTCATGCCCAGGAGACTTATCAACTAGAGCCCTAAGTTGATTTTCTCCAGAGAAAGGTGGTCAGGGATAGCCCCCTGTTAATGTCAGAACAGTTGGTGAAAGACATAATATAGTATACAGTAGACAGACAGATTTTGGTCTGGGGTAGATGCTCGAGCAGGTCCAGGGAGTCCCCTCGAGTCCTGATCCGCCTTGCCTGTCAGATCTCCGCACGACCTTGTCATGGGTGGGATCTTTCGTGCTGGCTCCCAGCAGAGATCAGTGGAGAAATAACTCCAGAAAGAATGAAGAGATAGAGTCAAATCAAAGAACACCCAGTTGTGGATGTGATTGATGATGGAAGTAAAGTCCGATTCTATAAAGAGCAATGCTCCATAGGAACCTGGGATGTTAGGTCCATGAATCAAGGCAAATTGGAAGTGGTCAAACAGGAGATGACAAGCGTGAATATCGACATTTTAGGAATCAAGGAACTAAAATGGACTGATGGGTGAATTTAATTCAGATGACCATTATATCTAATACTGTGGGCAAGTATCCCTTAGAAGAAATGGAGTAGCCATCATAGTTAGCAAACAAGAGTCTAAAATGCAGTACTTGGAAGCAATCTCAAAAACGACAGAATGGTCTCTATTTGGTTTCAAGGCAAACCATTGAATATTGCAGTAATCCAAGTCTATGCCCCGAACAGTAATCCTGAAGAAGCTGAAGTTGAACAGTTCTATGAAGACCTACAGGACCTTCTATAACTAACACCAAATAAGATGTCCTTTTCATTCTAGGGGACTGGAATGCAAAAGTAGGTAGTCAAGAAATACCCAGAGTAACGGGCAAATTTGGCCTTGGAGTACAGAATGAAGTAGGGCAAATGCTAACAGAGTTTTGCCAAGAGAATGCACTGGTCACAGCAAGCACCCTCTTCCAAAAGCACAAGAGAAGACTCTACATATGGACATCACCAGATGGTCAACACTGAAATCAGATTGATTATATTCTTTGCAGCCAAAGATGGAAAAGCTCTGTACAGTCAGCAAAAACAAAACCAGGAGCTGACTGTGGCTGAGATCATGAACTCCTTATTGTCAAATTCAGACTTAAAATTGATGAAAGTAGGGAAAACCACTAGATCATTCAGGTAATGACCCAAATCAAATCCCTTACAACTATACAGGGGAAGTGACAAATAGATTTAAAGGATTAGATCTGATAGAGTGCCTGAAGAACTATGGACAGAGGTTCATGACATTGTACAGGAGACAGGGAAAAGATCATCCTCAAGAAAAAGAAAAGTAAAAATGTTGTCTGAGGAGGCCTTACAAACAGCTATGAAAAGATGAGAAGTGAAAGGCAGAGGAGAAAAGGAAAGATATACCCATTTGAATGCAGAGTTCCAAAGAATACCTAGGAGAGATAAGAAAGCCTTCATCAGTGATCAATGTATAGAAATTGAGAAAACGATAGAATGATAAGGACTAGAGATTTCTTCAAGAAAATTGAAGATACCAAGGGAACATTTCATGCAAAGATAAGCTCAATGAATGACAGAAACGGTATGGATGCAACAGAAGCAGGAGATACTGAGAAGAGGTGGCAAGAATATACAGAAGAGCTGTTCAAAAAAATCTTCAAGACCTAGATAATCATGATGGTGTGATCACTCACCTAGAGCCAAACATCCTATATGTGAAGTCAAGTGGGCCTTAGGAAGCATCACTACGAACAAAGCTAGTGGAGGTAATGGAATTTCAGTTGAGCTATTTCAAATCCTAAAAGAGGATGCTGTGAAAGTGTGACACTCAATATGTCAGCAAATTTGGAAAACTCAGCAGTGGCCACAGGACTGGAAGAGGTCAGTTTTCATTCCAATCCCAAAAAAAGGCAATGCCAAAGGATGCTCAAACTATTGCACAGTTGCAGTCATCCCACACGCTAACAAATAATGCTCAAAATTCTCCAAGCCAGGCTTTAACAGTACGTGAACCATGAACCCTCTGATATTCAAACTGGATTTAGAAAAGGCAGAGGAACCAAAGATCAAATTGCCAACATCCATTAGATCTTTGAAAAAGCAAGGGAGTTCCAGAAAAACATCTACTTCTGCTTTATTGACTATGCCAAAGCCTGATTGTGTGTATCACAGCAAACTGGAAATTTCTTAAAGAGATGGAAATACCTACCGCCTGACTTGCCTCTTGAAAAAACTGTATGCAGGTCAAGAAGCAACAGTTAGAGCTGGACATGGGACAGCAGACTGGTTCCAAATAGGGAAAGGAGTACCTCAAAGCTGTATATTGTCACCCTGCTTGTTTAATTTATATGCAGAATACATCATGAGAAATGCTGGGCTGAATGAAGCACAAGCTGGTATCAAGATTGCCAGAGAAATATCAATAATCTCAGATAGGCAGATGACACCACCCTTATGGCAGAAAGCAAAGAAGAACTAAAGAGCCTCTTGATGAAACTAAAAGAGGAGAGTGAAAAAGTTGTCTTAAAGCTCAACATTCAGAAAACTAAGATTGGCCTCCTGTCCCATCATTTCATGGCAAATAATGAGGAAACAATGGAAACAGTGACGGACTTTATTTTTTTTTGTTTCCAAAATCACTGCAGATGGTGACTGCAGCTGTGAAATTAAAAGACGCTTGCTCCTTGGAAGAAAACTTATGATGAACCTAGACAGCATATTAAAAAGCAGAGACATTATTGCCAAAAAAGATCCATTTAATCAAGTCTATGGTTTTTCCAGTAGTCATGTATGGATGTGAATGTTGGACTATAAAGAAAACTGAGCACTGAATAATTGACGCTTTGAACTATGGTGTTGGAGAAGACTCTTTAGATTCCCTTGGACTGCAAGGAGATTAAACAGTCCATCCTAAAGGAAATCAGTCGTGAACAGTCACTGGAAGGACTGCTGCTGAAAGTGAAACTCCAATACTTTGACCATGTAATGCGAAGAACTGACTCATTTGAAAATACTCTGATGTTGGGAAAGATTGAAAGCGGGAAGAGACGGGGACAACAGAGGATAAGATGGTTGGATGGCATCACCAACTCAACGAACACATGTTTGAGTAAACTCTGAGAGTTGGTGATGGACAGGGAGGCCTGGCGTGCTGCATTCCATGGGGTTGCAATGAGTCGGACACAACTGAATGACTGAACTGAACTGAACATATGATTATCTGAAAGTTTAACTAGGTATAACTTGGAAGAAAATTTATCAAAGAACACATCAAATAATAGTTTTCGTAATTAACAATAAATTTATAACTGTGATTCTAATTGAGCTTTATAAAGTTTTTCAGACATTTATAAAGTTACAGTAAATGCATTAAACTACATAAATACCTCAAGATTCTGGGCTCAATGGAAAAAGTTGAACTTTCCAATTAACTGTCTGCCAGGCACATTTTGTCTCCCAATCAAATAGAAGGGTAAAACTAAATTCTATTAAAGAATGTAAAAAGAAAGGGAAAGTAATTTAGACAATTTTTTATATGCCCAAATTGATAATCCACAGTCTTAATTCTTGCCCATTGTGATTCTACTTATTCTAAAAGTTACAGACTCATTTCTCACTCTGGCTTATCCATTAGGCTGTCAAATCAATAGAAACTTAGATATGTTTGATTTTAGAAATTTTAGCTAACAATTTTTAAATCATTTTTATTGGAAAATGTAGCAAATGTCTAATTGCTGTATAAAAAGAGAGATATACAGTTTCAAAAGAAGGAAGGAAAAACCATTTTTTAAATATACCCTCTATGAAAGAGAACATTGTTATTATTATTGAAACCCTAGGAGTCCTGTGTAGATTTAGCCACTTCCTTCTCCATTGGTGATCACTCTTCTGATTTTTGTGTGAAATATTTCTTTAGAGTTCTTTTCTACAAACTTGATTTAATAATTACTGATAGAGGGATATTATAGTCTACAAGAATAATAGTAGATTTATTTTTTTCTGTTAGTTCTATCATTTTCAGCTTTGTATATGTTGTCACTTTCTTGTTAGATTCAGATTTAAAATTGGTATATCTTCTTGGATAATTGACTTATGTTTAATTATGTAATCTCCTTCTTTGTCACGGGTAATTTTCCTATCTGAAGTCTGCTTTGTCTGAAATTAGTATAGATATTCTGGCTTTCTTCTGATTAATGGGGCATCTTTCTCAATCCCTTTACCTTTACCCTATTTGAATTTTTATACTTAAAATTGATATTGTGTAGACTTCGTACAGGTTTTACATTTAAATCTAACTGGACATTATTTGTCTTTTACCTGGCTTGTTTAGAACATTCATTTGTACAGTGGTCATTGACATATTTAGATTTAAATCTACCATCTTTGTAGCTGTCTTCTATTGTGCTTTTATTTTTTATTTTATCCCTGTACCCCCACCACCCTTATTTTTTTTGGTCTCTTCTGTTTTTACTTAAACACTTTATGATTTCATTTTTCTTCACTGTTGTCACAATATTAGTACTTTTGTACAAGTGTTGTTATAATTTTTCTAGAGTAAGAATCTGCCTACAATAAAGGAGACCTGTGTTCAATCCCTAGATTAGGAAGATCCCTGGGAGAAGGGAATAGCTGCCCACTTCAGTATTCTTGCCTGGAGAATACCATGGACTCAGGAACTTGGAGGGCTCCAGTCCATGGGAATGCAAAAAGTTGGACACAACCAAGTGACTAACACTTGCACTTTACAATATACATTTCTAAATAATCTCAGTTCTCTTTAGTAAAAGTATATCACTGTGTGTAGCACAAGTACTAAATAGCAGAGTATCCTCATTTCCTCTCTCCTGCTCCTTGTGACATTACTGTCAAATATTTTATTTCTGTGTAATCTATAATCACCCAATATTTTGTTGCTATAATTGCTTAAAATTATCTTTTAGGTCAAAGACCAAAAAAAAAATTTTTCTTTATTTAGCTTTATTCTTTTTGTGACACTCTTCTTTATGTAAATCCAAAATACTTTCCTTTCATTGGAAGAACTTCTTTTAACATTTCTTGTGAAACATTCTTCACAAGAACATTGAGAGGTTTCTACTCTATCTTTAAATTCACAGATCCTTTTATATGCTATGTCAAGTCTGTGTCAAGAATGTCAAAAGTGTTGTTCTGTTTTGTTTCCTTGTCTTTTATTTCTAACTTTTAATTTTCATTCTTTCTTATGGCTTCCATCTGGCTGATGACATTACCCATCTGGTCTTGCATGTTGCTAGCTTTTCCATTAGAACTCTTTGAGTTTTGCTAATTTTGATTTCTTCAAATTTCTTCAAATATCTGTCTGGCTCCACCAGGAGACAGAAACAAATCAGTTATCTTTAATAAACAATGTAATATGCATATGCTAACTAGATAATCAAGAGCTAAACTTATGAAAAGAAAGCCTTGCATTACAATAAAGGACAAAGTAGTTACCACCTGAGATCTCAGAAAACAAAAAGGAGATTAGAATCATTAAAGATTTGAAGATAGAAAAAGGGTTTGCCTAGGAGGAGGCTTCACTGATTGGCTGGTGTCAGTTTCTCTGAGTTCAGATGAGAGACGCTGAGGGACTAGAGCACAGAGCTCTGAGAAAAAGGTACTGATGGGCCGATGCTAAAAATCTTTGCGAGGGTGCAAGAAACCTAGATTTGTGATGGCTGAAAATCTGCAAACTAGGGTCAACAGCTGCTACTCTAGCAAATGTTAGCTGTCAAGGTTAACTCACTCCTAGAGTAATACTGACAGAAACTGGAATTAAAAACAAAAAGGGAGGTGAACAGGGAAGCACATATCTTCTCTTTGCCCTTTGTCTCCCAGAACTCCAGAAGCACAGAAGTTTCTATTGGCCAAGCATGACAAAGAGACAAATGACAATGAAAACAGTTTACAGATTCCCTGCTCTTACATCACTAAGTGAAGTACAGGGTGGGATGAATTGGAATATTGGACTTGACAGTCCAATTATTGACAATCCAATATATATTGGAATATATACACTATTGATACTATATATAAAATAGGTAACTAATGAGAACCTACCTTATAGCTCAGGGAACCCTACTCAACGCTCTGTGGTGACCTAAATGGGAAGGAAATCCAAAAAAGAGGGAGACTCTCTATCTATCTCTCTATAGCTGGCTCACTTTGCTATACAGTAGAAACTAACACAACACTGTAAAGCAGTTATATTACAGTAAAAATTAAACAAAAAAATAAAATGAAGTATAGGAAGGTAGATGTGAAGCTAAGAGACCATAGTTACATAATTGACACTGTCCTTGCATAGTTCTATCATTTACTTAAATTGACTCCATTTCATATTGAACTGTAAACCTGAGGTATTCACCTGTTGTACATGCTTGTCTTTCTGGTATATTTCATTTCCAAAAGTAGAGTTATTTACCCCATGTAGAAAATGAGGACTCCTTCTTCTGTCGGACCTTATAATTCACAAAATTCACTTTCTCAGCTGTTCTCCCAGTTTATAACTTAATGGTCTCTTCTGTTTCCACTAACATCTTCGTCCTGACCAATTTAAATTCAGTCCTCAGTGGTTTGTCATTCCTGTAAATCTTTGTCCTGGAAAAGGTGCTCTTTTTGACATTTTGACCAAAAAGTTGGTCAAATGACTCAAGCTACCTCTCACTATGGTCATCTCTCATTAACCCTCAAACTTTGAATCTCAGTTTCAATTGTGAAGTCTTCTCCAGGTTTTACTGGCTGTTCTTATATTTAGGAGCCAAGCTTTCCAAGCAGAGTGAATACCCCCCAACATGAAGGCAGTTATATGTTAGTGATTTGATTTCTGAGTTCTTTGACTGTCAGGGACTTCATTTAGTCGCTCTGCTATCTGTTTGTTGACCTGAGTGATAATTACTTTTTCTTCTCACTTTGGGTTAATCAAGTTGTAAAATTGTGTGTGTATGTGTTATGGTTCCATCAAAAACATTACACATAATTGTCAAACTTTGAGCCAGAGCAAATGGTATTAATAAAGTAGTGGTATTTCATTGAAAGAGGATAGAAAGGGAAATTAGGGGGGAAATGGAGCAGATATTTTTGTTTGAGATGCTAATAAGTTTACAGATGTTAAATATTCAGTATACAGTCTGAAATATGATACAGAACTAATGAAGACAGATACCTATTTAGAGCATGTTAGCACTGAGGTCAGGCTTCTCTGGTGGCTCAGCTGGTAAAGAATCTGCCTGCAAGGCAGGAGTGAAAGTCGGTCAGCCGTGTCCAACTCTTTGTGACCTCATGGACTGAACAGTCCATGGAATTCTCCAGGCCAGAATACTGAAGCAGGTAGCTTTTCCCTTCTCCAGGGGATCTTCCCAACCCAGGGATTGAATCCACATCGCCTTGAAGGCAGATTCTTTACCAGCTGAGCCACAAGGGAAGCCAAGAATACTGGAGTGAGTAACCTATCCCTTCTCCAGTGGATTTTCCTGACCCAGGAAGTGAACTGGGGTCACTTGCATTGCAGGAGGATTCTTTACCAACTGAGCTATCAGAGAAACCCTAATGCAGGATACCCAGGTTCAATCCTCAAGGTCAACCCAGGTAAAGGAAGATCCCCTAGAGAAGGAAATGGCAACCCACTCCAGTATTCTTGCCTGGAGGACTCTATGGACAGAGGAGCCTAGTGGGCTACAGTCCATGGGGTCAGAAAGAGTCAGACATGACTGAGTGACTAACACTTTCAGCATTGATGTTATAATTGAAATTAGAGGGTGGGTGGCAAGGAAGAGATTTTATAAGTAAAATTTGTTAAGAATATAGTGACCATACTTTAAAATGGTTCCGATTTTTAGTTAAAAATTCTACCTTCCATTTTCTGACCCATGCATTCCAGGAGATGAAATTACAATGCACAAAAATGCATAATTTTTCTTGCTTAGTATTAATGAAATCATATGCATATAGACATACACTACATATGTGTGTGTGTTTGTGCATACATCTACACATATATATATGTATACTGCTGCATATACATATATATGCATGCTTCAGTCCTGTGCAACTTTTTGCAACTCTATGGTCCGTGGCCTGCAAAGCTCTTCTGTCCATGATATTCTCCAAGCAAGAATCCTGGAGTGGGCTGCCATACCCTCTTCCAGGGGTTCTTCCAGACCCAGGGATTGAACCCATGCCTCTTACATCTCCAGCATTGCCAAGCAGGTTCTTTAACCACTAGTGCCACCTGGGAAGCTCATTGTATATGCATATTATCTATGAAACTTTTAATAACTTCAGAACTGCTAAGGTCAATTGACACTCTACCACCTCACCCAAATGGAAAGATTTTTTTTGTTTTAATTATTGACATAGCTTCCTGATGGATATTCTTTTTGTTTTCTAATTAGGTGTTTTGAATAATTTAAATTAGCTTATAGATTCTTAAAATTCTTCAGTCCAAGGTGGTGATGTCATACTCTTACTGAAGAAATCTTAACATGATTTTCTAAGGTCTAAGAGCTGGCTGCTGCTGCTGCTGCTACTAAGTTACTTCAGTCGTGTCCAACTCTGTGTGACCCTATAGATGGCAGCTCACCAGGCTCCCCTGTCCCTGGGATTCTCCAGGCAAGAACACTGGAGTGGGTTGCCATTTCCTTCTCCAATGCATGAAAGTGAAAAGTGAAAGTGAAGTAGCTCAGTTGTGTCCGACTCTTAGCAACCCCATGGACTGCAGCCTACCAGGTTCCTCCGTCAATGGGAGTTTCCAGGCAAGAGTACTGGAGTGGGTTTCCATTTTCTTCTCTAGTGATCTATAATTATCCAAGAAATGTAACTCTCCCCTTTAGTCTTTACAATTCTGACTTTCCTAAAACTGAACATAAAGTCAGTAAAAGCCACCAGGCTCTTTATTGATTACAATGGCACCTTTCCCTTCCAGGAATACTAAATTTTCACAGCGCGCATATTCCAAATTAGAAAAAACGTTCTGAAAGATAGGTCACATTTTTCATAGATATATGTTTAACAACTGAGGAGGAAAAAAGGAAACAAATGGAAATTGTGTGTTTTGTCTATGAACAGGAATTATTGCATCGTGAAACTAGCTACTACTATTAATCCCTTGAAAAATGTTCTTATTTCAATTTACAAAATGCCAGTCCTCTATTTCTGTGTTGCATTCCAGAAAGTGACAACTGATTGGTAAGCAATGCTACAAATTCACTGAATTGTGAATTTATTAATAATATCTGTATGTACACATCTGCCAACAATAGAAACACATCTCAAAAAATGTTAACAAGGGTACAATCATAACACAGACAGTTGCGTTAAGTATAATATTTTGAAGTGATAAAAAATATTTTAAAGACTTGTCTTCTGAAAATATTGACCATATAAGACAGAATAGTACCTAAATATTCCCTATTGTTACATAATTAAATAATGCAGATCAAATCTTCTGTAACTGAAAAAAAAAATTAGATTTGTGTGATAATTTCAGTGATTTAAAAATGATTTGAAAAAGGCTACTAAGAAGATGAAATGAAATGATTAGAATTCTTTTTAATATTCCTAAAATATAACTACCTCACTGAAAATGTTTCATAGCACGTTTAAGCCCTTTGCTTCTTTATTCATGATTCTGAACATTCTTCACCAAAGAGGAGATAATATCTTTATCCACGTTACTAACATGGCAGTTAAGGAGAGGCCAACCTCCTACTGTCCACAGCTGCTTTTAATTCATGAGCAATCGGAGTAAGTCAAGCATCACTAGCGAGTCTTTGCTGCTTCTTGCTGTTATTTCAACTAGGATGCCATTATGCAAAGTAAGAACATCTGAAGATAGGTACCCCACTTAAAAGTGTTCAGCAGGAGTTCCACTTTTTGTCATTTTTGGAAAAGTGCATCATTTAGTTGCATATGTTGTACTGTTGGTAGACATGATTGCCTGGAATTAGTTAACATGCACACATGGTTTGACAAACTTAATTTTTCTTAGTGTCAAAAGTGAACTAAATTTCCAAACATTACTACTGTAGTAAACTCATTTTGCTTTTTGTCATTCAATTATCATAGAAAGTTTAGACCATGTTAGCATATATAGCAATTATTATATAAATTCCAGGTAATAGGTTCTCTATGGTAAATATTTCACTGTGTGTACAATCTAACCTCAGGGTGAAAAAAAAAAAAAACTAGAAAAACTCATCTTGACTAAATTATGCAGGGGCTTCTGAGGTGGCAGTAGTGGGTAAAGAACTGGCCTGCCCACACAGGAGACATAAAGATGTGTGTTCAATTCCTGGGTCTAGAATCATTAAACTAGTCCTGATCCATTATATTTTAAAATGGATCTGTGAGGATTTGAAGTGAAAATAATTTTTCAGAAGCACGCATCTCACTGGGGCTGGATTATATTTTGTTGTATAACCCCATTATTCTCCTAGAATCTTCCTTAATATAGGAATTTATCCTTAATATAGGATTTATCTTTAGAGTTATTTTGCCACACCAAACAAAAGTATCCATTTTTCATTCTGTTTTGAAGTTTACACGAAGCAAATATCTAAATAATGTGTGAGAATTGACTTATATCACATGTGATATGTTTCACATGCAGTTACATCCTGTTTACTGATCATTTCCAGTATCATTTTGTCATTACAATGATAATAACTGATAGTTTTAATTCAGATCTTGATGTTCTGCACAATATTAATAAGTTTTTACTTTATATCATCCTTACCTTTCATAATAGCTTTGTGAAGTAAGTAATATTATTGTCTCCATCTACTACTGAGCAAACTGAGGTCCAGAGAGATGTTTTAATCAGCTTCAGGTTATGCAGCAAGTGAAGCTGCTCCCCTAAGACTGAAAAGTCTTCTTGAAAAGCCAAAATGGTATGTACGTCTAGCTCTTGAATTGCTTAGCCAGTTCTATATACCATATGAAATAAAACCATGTACTTACTGAGCAAATGGTTGCTAGGAAAAAAAAGAAAAGAAAACATGTATCAAAAATATATCAATTTAACCATTTAACTTATGAATAAAGAAAGGGAGGAAGGCAAGTATGCTACATGGTGCTAACAATTCACATTTTATCTTTTAAAAAGTATCATAAAGTGGGTTACATTTCACTATGAACAAAGTCCTATAACTTTTATCTCATTTTGGAAAATACATCATTGTTAGTGCAGTCACACAGTCCAGATGGACCTACCTTCCTTCTAGCTGCCTTGCGGTGCAGAGTGCTCCATGTGTAATAGAAGACAGAGATTCTAGTTCAAACCATAGCACACACATTCCGTCCACGAGGAACAGAGCTGGACCACAGACAGTATGTGCCCTCTATGCAAGGGCATTTCTCACAAATGGTGCGTGAAACTTCTGCTCACAGCTCCCACAACTTACACCCCTGACTACAAGTAGTTGCTAGAAAAGAAAAGCTGAGGAATTGTAGTCATTAGTTGGAGAAGCCACGTGTTTTAGCTAAAATTCTTGTGTTCTTTCAGTGAAGAGGAAGGCAATAATGGATATTAAAATCAATGAGTAGGCTTTTGCAAAGGCATACCTCAGTTAAAGAAATGTTTTCTATTCAAAAAATGTGATTTCCAATTTCATTTCATATATTCATAATTGAATTTGCCACAGGGTAGTCATGGAAACAATGTATACAAAAGTTCTGAAGTCAGATTTTGTACCATTAGAAGTAATTGTAAAGATTAGGAAATAAAAATGAAATTTAGGAAAAATATAAATTTGGTATTTGAATATTTAATACATTTGCTGCTTTTATTGACTGTTTTTATTGACTGTGCCATGAGTGTTAGCTCAATATTCAGACTTGCCTAAACAATATCATCAATGTTTCTACTCCCTCTTGTCAGAGAAAGAGGATATTTTAAATAATCTATGGCATGTCATTGCCTTGGATACCAAAGAGGAGACTATTTGTAGTTTTAAGAAAGAAAAAGAATAGGTCAATGTTAGTTAACATTTAGTGAAAAGAGCCTACTGTTTTGACAAAGAAAAACACAGGCTTTTCTTAGAGAGCTATGTGTTGTTTCCCTCTTGTGTGATCTAGAAAGAAAGCAGGCATGGCTGTCTCTGGAAGGAAGATTGAACTAAAGTTGAACGTCTCATTTGCACTTTCACTGGACTGAAGCCCATATTACCCTGATGAGGTCTGCTAATTGAAGCAGAGGCAAGCCTTATTAACTAAATGCTGAAGTCCTTTTCCAGGCCATGGTGTTCAAAGAACCAAGAGACAAATTATGGACCTGCACTGGTGTGCTGTGTGCTTAGTCATTCCGTCGTGTCTGACTCTTTGCAGCCCCATGGACTTTAGCCCACCAGACTCCTCTGTCCATGGGGATTCTCCAAACAAGAATACTGGAGTGCCGTGCTCTCCTCCAGTGTATCTCCCAAACCCAGGGATCGAACCCAGGTCTCCCACATTGCAGACAGATTCTTTACCATCTGAGCCATGAGGGAAGCCCTTCATTGGAGAGAAATATAATTTCCAGAGGGTAGGAGTAAATGCAGATGGTTGAAAAATATTAACAGAAGGTTATGGGAGGAAGGAAAGAGGGCCTGAAGATCTAGTTGAGGCAAAGAGATCTTGAGAGGTAGTTGGATTCCACAGAGATCCTATCCTCTTCAACTATGTAGTTATTGTTTGGTAATGTTTGCTTTGTGTGAAATAAGGCAGCCCCTAAACTAAAGAGAGTTACGACCTTTCTTCCTATCACAGTACACGTGCCTGAGAGCTACACAATCCTCCAGCAGGAAACACCAAGCATTCCCAATATGGTTATGTTGGTGTGGTCTGGCAGAGGCTAGAAAGACAGGGTCTCCTGGGACAGACTGTCCTTATGAGTGTTGGAATAATGGGTCTGAAGCTATTATGTTCCTTCTCCTCTTCCTCCGGGGGCAACAACAGAAAGTCACCACCAACACTATTGCAACAAGAGGAGAGAGTAAGGTAAATGTCTCCAATGCAATTGCAGTTCATAGAGAATCACCCTAAAGGTTGGGGGAAAATAGCCCTGTCCAGATAGGTTGCACACAACTAATTTTACAATTTCAAATTCAGACCTGCCTGATGGTAACAACTGATTTTTATAAGACCAACCTTCTACGAGTGTGTAGCCTGCACACGGCCACTCTTTTCCATGATAAATGTTGATAATCTTTGTGAGATTCTGCTTTTTAGTTAATGTAGTAGCATTATTTCTAAGCAATATCTAATCTGACGTTTTCACTATTTTGTATTGTATATTCCTTGGACTGATGATCAGCTTCCTTTTGAGAGTTGTGCTTTCACAAACATACTTGAAGGATATTGATAGTGAATATTTTATCCTAGAGGTGCATTAGGGGCTCCAAGATATCTGATCTTCTTACTTTCATATCAAACGTGTGTGCACAGTATGTTGTAGATATTGATACATGAAGATGACACTTCACCTCTTCTTAGGTATAGTATTTTAATCTCCCATTGAATATGTCATGTGAAACATGCTCCATTCTGTTTATTTCATCACATCATTTCTTATTACAAAATGTGGCCCCCAAAATAAAAATATTTTATTATTAAAATCCATACTTTATATAATTCTCTCCAAGTTCTTCTTATCCCCAACTCTTATAGATTAAGAAAAGTAACACTAATGAACTCACAAATAAATTACAGTTCAGTTCAGTTGCTCAGTCGTTTCTGACTCTTTGTGACCCCATGAATCACAGCATGCCAGGCCTCCCTGTCCATCACCAACTCCCAGAGTTCACTCAGACTCACGTCCATCGAGTCGGTGAGGCCATCCAGCCATCCCATCCTCTGTCATCCCCTTTTCCTCCTGCCCCCAATCCCTCCCAGCATCAGAGTCTTTTCCAATGAGTCAACTCTTCGCATGAGGTGGCCAAAGTAATGGAGTTTGAGCTTTAGCATCATTCCTTCCAAAGAACACCCAGGGCTGATCTCCTTCAGAATGGACTGGTTGGATCTCTTGCAGTCCAAGGGACTCTCAAGAGTCTTCTCCAACATCACAGTTCAAAAGCATCAATTCTTCAGCACTCAGCTTTCTTCATAGTCCAATTTTCACATCCATACATGACCACTGGAAAAACCATAGCCTTGACTAGACAGACCTTTGTTGGCAAAGTAATTAATCCACAAATTTAGTCATCTCTTCTTAATCTTTAGCCTTTGATAACTGTTAGGGTTTCTAATTTTGTTGTTTGGTTATTTCTTTAGATTGCCCAATCCATTTGGAAACTAATTTTGTTCTTTTGCTTTCTATGACAAAAAGAAGTGGTTATTTCATATTTTCTCATATGTTCTTTTTCCTATCTCCATCATGATTTCTGCCATTTCCTATTGCTTTGAGCAGTCTGTAGAGTTTTGTTCTTAACTGTCTGTCCTTAAGTTCAATACTTTCTTTTCAAATATCTTGTCATAATTGTTATTTTGTATTATTATCAATAGGTACTGCCTTCCTTCTGAATTAAAAAAAAAAAAAACTTTAAAATATTATCACTGGCAAACCTTGTTGATCCTTAAAACTATAGTAGCACTGCCCTATACTGCTTGCCCTGGAAATAGAAATATTCCGTTCTCACATTGTTCAGTATATATGGAGTCCACTAGCCACAGCTGAATATTAACATGTTGAATTGTGGCTAGAAAAAGATTAAGAAGCTGACTCTTTTAGCTTTATTTTATTGTTAGTAGCCACATGTTACTAGTAGGTACTTTATTGGATTGTGCATCTCTGAAGGTGTAGAATTTGTGAGGGAGAAAGTCTCAGAAATTGTAAATAATCCACCCTATAAATGAGAATGAGTTTCAGGGTGGAGATTACTTCAGTGTTCAGTGAACTCTAGTCTCCACCATCTAGAGAGAAGCAGGGAAGCTGAGTAAAACCTCACTACACCAGAAACTGGCTGGATGAACATTGTTCTTAGATTCACTAGTAATATTCAATTTCCAATTCAGTCCTTTAGTTTTCTATAATAATCATTCTAATTCTGTGCAACTATCTTGAAAACATATGAGCATATAAGGAAGCACCCCTTGTTTCTCAATAAGAACTGAACAAGGAACTAGACAGTGACAAGATGAAGTGAAAACCTGAACATACTGGATACACATTATCCATTCCTTTGTGTGTATATGTGTGTGTATGAATGTTTTCAAGAAAATCTAAACAAAGCAAAGCATTTAGAAAAACTGAATTGTCTGGGGAAAAAAAAAAAAGGTATAGGACAGATTTGGAAATTTTTTCTGACATTCTCTTAAAATCTGAATGCAAGGGTATTTAATATGTTTCAATACACTTAATTTATATTAACTTTAACTTTTCCATTTTCTTAAGGATCTCAGGAAAACCACACAAGGAAAAAGAAGTACTATGCTGCTGCTGCTAAGTTGCTACAGTCGTGTCCGACTCTGTGTGACCCAATAGAAGGCAGCCCACTAGGCTCCTCCATCCCTGGGATTCTGCAGGCAAGACCACTGGAGTGGGTTGCCATTTCCTTCTCCAGTGCATGAAAGTGAAAAGTGAATGTGAAGTTGCTCAGTCATGTCTGACTGTTAGCGACCCCATGGACTGCAGCCCACCAGGCTCCTCTGTCTGTGGGATTTTCCAGGCAAGAGTGCTGGAGTAGGGTGCCATTGCCTTCTCCGAAGAAGTACTATATATGAGAAAATTTCTTAGCAAACCATAAGATATTTGTGTCTATGTGCATGTGTATGCACATATGCAAGTGTGCGGGTGTGTTTGCTAGAGTACATTTTATGAGGGCATTTGCAGACATAATCACGAGCAAATGTACGTTTTTTTATAGCCAAGGCAAATGAAGCATGCCTTCAATTAGAAACTTCTGAAAATACACTGTGATAACCTACTGAGACAGGAATTGCTTTTCTTCACAGCATCACACCCACCTCTCTTTAGATGCCGGTAGTATAGAGTATAAGTGTTGTAAGTGCAATATGCTCTTCTTGAATCATTTTTGTTCATTAAATGCATTTTGTACTTCAAATACTGTTTCAAGATTATACTTTTGATATCTCAGAAAGATGCACATGCTGCTTTTAGAGTTCAGGATATGAAATAAGTGAATTTCAAAAGTTTTAGAACTCACATATTACATAAATGAAAATGTGAAGCTGCAGATTATTAAGGCTTTTCTGAAACACTTGATACATTTAAATTCCTCATTACCTAATATGCTATTATTTATTTTCAGCAATTGAAGTTTAATCTTATATACCCTTAAGCAAAAATTAAGAAAAAAAGACATCCCTCCTTATGTTAAAAGTAAATATACTTTGGCTTAGATATGACACATGTATAGATATAGCTATGTACATATATATACATACATACACATGTTGATCTATATTTATATCTGTATTCCCAGGTAAGACAAGCATGATTCTACATGCCTTTGGGTAATTTTAAGGTAACAGAATCAATATCAAACCTTTATACCTACAAATCTTTTTTTGATATTATTGTAAATGTTATTTTTTAAAAGCTTAATATCCAAATTTTCATTGCTAGTACATAGACATGAAATTAATTTTACATGTTTAT
The DNA here is from genome assembly GCF_032405125.1 of Capricornis sumatraensis. Lineage (NCBI taxonomy): Eukaryota > Metazoa > Chordata > Mammalia > Artiodactyla > Bovidae > Capricornis > Capricornis sumatraensis. The sequence continues at coordinate 34,596,667 of NC_091081.1, read as the reverse complement.
TTTTACCTACCTTATCAAACTCAATTGTTAGTTCTTATGCTTTTCTTTTGGCTAAGGAGATTACAGAGATTCACTCCCATTTCCCTCCTTCACTTCTTTGTTATATATTTAATTTTTATACATGTTAAAAACACAATATATTGCTGTTAAGTGATAGCTGGCTCAGTTGTGTCTGACTACCTCCTTTTTAGATAGTTAACATTTAGTTTCATTAAAGATAATAGAAAAGCGATTTTGACATTTACCTTGATTTTATTTTCAGCACTTTATTTTTTGTGTTTGTAGCAAGAAGATATCCATGTTTTTAGCTAATAACATATTCCTTTCGCTGGAAGATTTTCTCTAACATTTATTGAGCTACAGATCTGTTGCCACAGAATTCTCTTAATGTTTGATTATTTAAAGAGTTTTTATTTTCTCTTCAGTTTTGAAATATATTCACATTGATGATAGAATACTAGCTTCACATCATTCTGTTCTGGCTTGCATAATTTCTGATAAGAAGTCTGTTTTCATTACTCATTTTGCCCCCTTTACCAAAAAAAAAGTTTGTATATGGCTGTAGTGAAGCCCTTTTCTTTCCTTTAACGTAGTTTCAATATGCCATGACTATGTGTATATGTGTTTGATATTATCCTGTTTGATATTTTGCAAGTTTCTTAAATCTATGGGAATCTGTCATTAAGTGTGGAAAAAGTTTTAGCTAATATTCCATCCAATATTTCTTTGTTGTGTTTGTTCTATCTCTCCCTTTTGGCATTTCAAATTATAAAGATGTTAAACTCTTTTTTTTTTTTTTTCAAATTTCACAGTTCTTAGATATGTTTTGTTGATTTTATTTTTCTCATTTTTTCATTGTTTTGATTAAGCCTAACATTCAGGCAGTCATATTGAGTCTAAATCTTGGGGTAAGGTTTTGTTAGCCAGGTTTTTTAAATGTCTTCTTGCATTGTTTGTATATCTAATGCCATGGGTTAAAAAAAGATTAAAAACTGCATATCTATGAACATGTAATGAAGCCTAACTTGGTTCATATTCTGTTAATGGGTTCACTGATCATAGTGTCAACTCAAATGATTATTTTAATATATTATTTATTTTCTGATTATCTTAGAGTTTCTAGTATTAATTCGTCTTTTTACTAGTGAAAACATAACTTCAAGAAAATTTTTCAAGGACTGTATATAAATATATAATTTCCATGTTCAGATATTGGTTTTCTGTAGCCTTATCACTTGCTCACTCTTTTACTCATACATTTTTTTTTACCCATTCATACAGAAATAATTAACTTTATTGTTTCTTTTAAATAATTTGAGATTAATTTGACATAATACTATTAAGAAATCAAATATTGACAAATTCTTAGCTTATATTCAAATGTTGTTGCTTGTCTTTTAATACCTTTTTCAAATGTCTGATCCATGGTTCAGTTCAGAATAAGTCATTTCGATTAGTCATCATGAAACTAAAGTTTCCTTTATTCTGAAATAGTACCTCAGAATGTCAAACCTTTGACATTCATGATCTTGGTGTTTTAGAGTAGGTTAAGCCAGTCATTTTTTAAAATATTGCAATATGTATTTTATTACATATTTTAAATTAATAACGCTTCATTCAGGTTTAAAACATTTCATTGGCCTTTATAAAATGCCTAAACATCAGATATTGTGCCTATAATGTTAAATGTATTTAAAGCAAATCCATGAAAACAGTCACCTTTACTTCATTCATCAGTTGAACAAATCTTTACTGAATTCCTCCTTAAGGCCAGACTCTGTCCTGTGCTGGCAGTGAGAGGACAGTGGTGAAAAGTGTATAGCCTAGAGAAACAAATATCATATGAAATGACCTATAGGCAGAAAGGGAGATATAAAAGAACTTATTTGCAAAACATAAACAGACTCACAGACACACAATAAAACAAACTTATTGTTATCAAAGGGGAAAGACAGGGGTTGGGGGGTTGGGAAAGATGTGGAGGGATAAGTTAGGAGTTTGGGATTAACAGATGCACACTACTATATATGAAAGTAGACAAACAATACGGACCTACTGCATTGCACAGGGTATTACATTCAGTATCTTGTAATAATATGTAAAGGAAAATTATCTGGGAAAGAGTATATATATACCTATGATTTGCAATACCCCTGGAACTAACACAACATTGTAAATCAACTGCACTTCAGTGATGATAATAATAGTTGAAGGAAAAAAAAAAAAAAAAAAGCATGGTTTCTGCTCCTATGGAGCAAAGAATTGAGTCAGGAGAGACATAAATACTTTTCTGACCTCACAATGACAACCATTATTGCATGCTATGAAGGAACTGGAATGATGTGATGGAAGAGTATAAACAAGTATCTAATTTAGGTTGAATTGGAGTCAGAGAAGTCCTCTCTGTGGAGGTGACTTTTAACTTGCATCTTAAAGGCTAAATAGTAGTAAACTAGATGAAAAACATCTCAGCAATTAGAACCCATGAGTTAAAGTCCTAGATGGGAAAGTAAGAGAAAGTCAGAGTGGGAGGAGCCCAAAGGGAGAATGAGAGTGGTTTAAAGGGAGGACAAATGGTGTAATGTCACCAGAGTGTATGAGTCCCCTCAGGTTTATGAAGAATTTCATTTTTATCATAAGTGCAATTTCAACCACAGAAAGCATAATATAGGAGAGTCACATGATTAGATCTACATTTACTTCCATGAAACCATCTTTACTCTCCCTCCTTTTTCAACATAATTTTCTTAAGCATTTCCTCTACATATGTTGATCATAATATCAAATGGTAATATCATTTTAGCCTTGGACATAAAATATGATATGGCACACATAAGATGACGGACAATTTATTCTTTCAGTTCTTACCCCAATTTGTTCTTTGTTTTTCTGAAGTTACAAGCCTATTTGCAGAAGTCCTTTAGCTTATCATGAGGAATAGTTTTGCTAGCAACAAATTCTGTTTCTTTTCATCTGAATTTGTACTTCTTGTTCATTCTTGATGCATTTCACTGGATATTGAATTTATGGTGGATCTTTCATTTCTTTCATACCTGAAATGTTGTACCATTTCTTTCTGTATAAATTTTCAGCAATGTCTGGTGGACTTAAGGGGTAGGGAAGGGAAAGGCTGAGAGTGCCAACCAGCCCTGCCCTTGACTCTGTTCTGCTTGGTTCCTCAATCTGGTGATGAGTGTACATGTGTGGGTGGAGCAGAGTGGTGACTAGCCCCTCTTTGCCCTGCTTCACTGAGTCTAGTGGGGAAAGCTCAGCTTGTGAGCCTACTAAAACTATCTTGGGGTGAAATCAGTGTGCTGCCTGCCATCTGCCTCTGGTGTCTGAAAGATGGAAAACCAGCTCCCTGCTAATTGACACTATCCACCTCCTGCTCCCAGGGTTGGGCAGGGGGCACAGAATTTGAAAATCAGCTGCCAATGTTCCCCAGTGAAGTCACAGAAGTGGGGGGTGGGGATGGAGGACGGATGCAGTTTTTCTGTTTCACTGGATTGGGGTCAGTATTGCCAGTAGTTTTCTGTTATTAAGCAACCCTTTTTCTGATCCTTTGGCTAGGGAGGACAGTAGATTCTGCTTGGAGATTTTGGTCTTTGCCTGTGGACAGTTCAGGACCGAGTGTCTTCCCTGCTTCCTGGGAATATACAGGAAGTAACAAAGAGACCAGGGGAACTCACTCCCCTTTGTTAGCAAGGAAGAGGAAGCCTTGAAAAGAGCCTCAGGAGAAGGGTAGGGAATGAGGAGTTCAGTTTCCAGGGTAATAAGCTTAAGTTTTCTGCAGGACAGCAGTAATATCACAGAGTGGATGCAATGATTGGTAAAGTACAAATTCAGAAAAAATGAGAGCAGTGTGGAAAGAAAAACATTTCTCTGTTTCCCTCTGAAGTTGTATGGTATAAACACTATTATGCTCTTTTTCAAAATCATTTGCTTTCATTATATATAAATGTTAGTCTGAGTCCATTAGAACACATTTGACACCTTGGAAGAAATGAAAGAGATAGATAAAAATAAAATGAGCTATTAGGCAGCACATTTAAATGGTTTGTTTTTCAAAAAGTGTCCCAAAAAAGAGACAAGGTGTCTGACATCTAGTCTTTTAAGTGCCTTGCTCTCCAAAACATATCTGAACATCCAAATGTGAAAGAGAGGAAATTGGGTACCTCAAAATGACTCTTTTAAGAGCTTTCTCTGGCTCCCAAAGAGATTTGTTTGCTTCTAGGAGATTTATTTTGTTATTATCACATCTGAAATGAACTAGGAAGAAAGAAAAAGACTTCTGTTAGTTTCAAACTATAGTAAATCAGCAATCCTAAGTGCAGTTCTGTCTTAAAGATTTATTTTGTTTGGTTATAATTGAGATGAGTCAAGGAGACAATAGTATGGAAACAGTTTTGATTCTGCATCAGAACAAAGGTCAGTAACTTGACTCAAGTATCCTCATAGTAAAAACACTTTCTAAATATCTCTGATGGGAAGGACAGCTCTGGTGAGGATTAGATCTGTCAGCATACAGCACAAAGCAGAACACAGCACACCACTAAGAACCTGCTGCCCACCAAAATGTTAGAAGAAGCAAGCATTTTAGGAAATATAGTTTGTACTCCATACTTTGGGTACATTCAGCAAAATAACTATAGGGTAGAAATTGCTGTTTCACTGACATGGTGTGCTTCATGCATATTGAGATAGTTCTATTTCTCTAGCAGAACTCCCAACTTTTATACTGTATCAGATGTAGTTTTTGTCAGGGAGGCATCCACCTCACACAGTTAAAATATCTGGCTTTTAGGTTAAGTTGCCTTTTGCCACTCCACATTTTCACACAGAAAATTGTTACAGCAGATAAGAAAAAATTAAAACTCAAAAAAAAAAAAAAAAAAAAAAGAGAGAGAGAGAGCAGAGTTCTGATTCCAGCTCTGGTACCTGTGATCTGTGCTTGGGGAGAAATGGTAACCTTTTTTTGTCTCAGTTTTTTTTAAATCCATGTAACCATAATGATAATGCCTGTCCTGTAGGGTAATGTTAATATACAGTGAACATATGAGTTACAAGACAGTGTGTGCTCTATGAATAGTATTGCTTTATCTTTAGTGTCCAGAATGCACACCATGACTATTGGCAATGAGAGACATATTATAGAAATTAAATAACAGATACTCAGAAGATTCTGGGAAAGTTTAAGTCTGAAAGGTAGGACGGTGGGCGAGCGGACACCTGCTTTTCTACCTGAACACGTGAGTGAACAAGTCAGTTTTCAGGAATACCCAAGAAGCCAATCTGGCCAGTGAAGTGGGAGCTCATGGAGAGATGGATGAAAACAATAATTTCGTCTGCTGATTTTGTGGGTCTCACCTGAGTGCCTGGTGATGGGCTAAGAGCTTCTGTTGCCAAGTAGAGTTAACAGTTGTGGAGATGTGCTAGACATGGAACAGAGGAGAAAGAAAATACTTAGACACACCTCTACCTATCACAGGGTCTGACCATGGCAACCTTCCAAGAATAATGGCCTTTGCTATGCTCCCAATTTCTAAATGCAACACATTATTTCTCTTGACTTTGATCTATCAAAGTTTTATTACTACTTTATGATATTTGGTACTTTTTACCTGATATGAAGCTTTATTTAGGCCCAGGTTGTGATGGTTAATTTATATGTCAGTTTGACTGGAAATTCCAGATATTTCATTGCACATTATCCAGTCTATGAGTGTTTCTGGATGAGATTAATATTTGAGTCTGTAGACTAAGTAAATACATTGTCCTCTTCAGTGTGGATGGACCTCGTCCAATCTATTGAAGCCCTGAGTCAAAAAAGATAAGGACAAATTTGCCTCTATGATTGACTTAGAGATGGGATATTGTTGTTCAGTCACTAAGTCATGTTGGACTCTTTGACCCCATGAACAGTAGCACACGTCTATCCTCCACTGTCTCCCAGAGTCTGCTCAAATTCATATCCATTGAATCGGTGGTATCATCCAACCATTTAATCTCTATTGCTCCTTTCTCCTTCTGTCTTCAATTTTTCCCTGCAACAGGGTTTTTCCAGTGAGTCAGTTCTTCACATCAGGTGGTCAAAGTACTGGAGCTTCAGCTTTAGCAACAGTCCTTCAAATAAATATTCAGGATTGATTTCCTTTTGGATTGACTGGATTGATCTCCTTGAAGTCCAAAGGACTCTCAAGAGTCTTCTTCAGTACTGAAATTTGAAAGTATCAATTCTTCAGCACTCATCCTTAATTGTCAAACTCTCATATACCAGCATGCATGACTACTGGAAAATACATAGCTATTGAAGTAAAAAAAAAAAAAAAAAAAAAAAAGACAGGACAAGGACAAGACTGCTAGATAGCAATCTTCAGTGATCAATGCAAAGAAAGAGAGGAAAATAATAGAATGGGAAAGATTAGAGATCTCCTCAGGACAATTGGAAATACCAACAGAACATTTCATGCAAAGATGGGCACGACAAAGGACAGAAATGGTATGGACCTAACAGAAGCAGAAGATATTAATAAGAGGTGACAAGAATACACAGAAGAAACATAGATGACATGCAGCTCAGAGGGCGGGCCCAGGCAGCCGAGTGTGACCAGCCAGACAAACACAGCCAGCACAAAAGGCACGACTGGGGTGCTGATTGAGGGGAGGCATACAAATCTGGGCAGTGCACACAACCCTTCCAGCACAGCTGAAAGAAGAATAACCTCCACAACAAAGAGGGTAGGCAGTGAGGCGCAACAAATTCTCATAAACCCCACAATGCAGAGCATGGGCACGGTGAGCCGAAACAAATTCACACTAGCCCTGAGATGCAGGGGCCAGCCCGGAAACTGAAACAAGTGCATACTAACCCCGCAACACAGAGTGCATGCCCGGGAAGCTGAGAGAAGCGCACACAAGCCCACGACACAGAGGGTGGACCTCAGGAACTGAGTCAAGTGCACACAAACCCCACAACACAGAAGGTGAGCTTAGAGAGATGAGGGAAGCCCACAAGTCATTGTGATGCAGAAGGATCCACACAAGTACCTACCTAGCAAGTTTCAGCCAGCAGCAGAGGGCAGGACAGGGGAACAGAAGCATCGGTGATGATCCCAGGGGCAAGCAGGGGGCTGGTGGCACTGCATTTATGCAGGCCACTGTAGCTGAGAGGGCCACTTTGAAGCAGCTGTGGAAATAGATGTGCCTAACACCTCGAAAGCTTAGAAACAGTGCCCAAAGTCATACTGAACCCACAGACACTCCTAAACCTAGTACTGGACACTGCACTGCCCTTAAGAGAGAGGAGATCCAGCTCCATCAGCCAGAACACAAGCAAAAGCTCCGCGAATCAGGAAAACATGATAAGACAATAACCCAACCCCATCCACAGGGGCAGACTCCACAATCAAGAACTACAACCTTGAGAATCTTTTTAAAATTAGTTTTCTATTTTTTTTTTCTCTTATAAATCACACTGTTTATTCACCCAACATATCTCCACCTTCACACTGGACTTTAGTGGTGTTGTGAAGTTTTCCTGTTTGTTTTTCTTGTTATAAAATTTTTTTAAAAAATCATTTTAAGATTCTTTCTTCTTATAAATCACACTGCTTATTCCCAACATATTTCCACCATCACATTACTTTTTTTGGGTACTGTGGAGTTTTCCCCTTTGTTTTACTTGTTAAAAAAATAATTAAGATTCTTTTCTTTTTTTCTTGTTAATCACACAGTTTATTCCCCCTACATATTTCCACCTCCATATTAGTCTTTTGTAGTGCTCTGGAATTTTCTTCTTTGTGTTTCTTGTCAAAGAAAAAAAGAAAGAAAATAATTCATTTTAAGTTTTTTTTCTTTTCTTTTTTTCTCTTTCTCCTTTTTTTTTTATGAGTCTTTCTTTTTTTTTAAATATTCAACTGCTTTTCCTACTGTTCTTTACTGGCTGTAGCTATTCCTGAATATATATAAATATTTTCCACATATAACTATTCATCTTTTTTCTGTTTGTTTCTCTTCTCTCTCTCTTTTTAATTTTTTAAATCCTCTTCTCCACCCCTTCCTTTTCTAATCCCTTCCTGTCTTTCTTTTCTCCCTCTCTCTCTTTTTTTTTATTCTCCCCCTTTTCCTGCACTGTTTCTTGTTTCACCAAGTAAGTTAAATTGTTAAGCTCTCTATGCTATATTCCCCAGTTGGCCCTAAGCTCATGCTCAGATTTCCAGACTGAGCATTAACTGACTCTGCTTTCAATTGGTTGATATCACCTCTGGTTTCCCTTGATCACCAAGTCAATCTCCTGTACTCTTTTTTTTTAGAATACATTGGTTATTACTGTATGTGTGGAAGTGTGTATATATGTCCCAGTATTTCTGTAATTACCTACTTGATCTCCTCCCACTAGAAGAGAAAGACAAGCCACCCCCGACAAGAAATCAACACAAACCACACAACAAATATTTCCCTCCAAGGGCAAAAAGCAAAAGGAAGAAATATTACAACCCTAAAGCCTGGGAAAAGGAGACCTCAAGTGGCGCGAGCTAGAAAGAAAAAGATGAAAATACAGAGAAATACAGCATAAATGAAAGAGAAAGGTGGAAACTCACAAGACCAAATAAACAAAGAGGAAATAAGTAATCTTCCTGAGAGAGAATTCAGACTAAGGATAATAAAGATGCTCCAAAGACTAGAAAATAGAATAGGGAAAATGCAAGAAGCATTTAACACAGTTAATACAATCACCAAGGAAATAGAAGAAATAAAGGATAAGCAAACAGAGATGAATAAATCACTGACATTAAAAATATTCTAGAAGGAATCAATAGCAGAATAACTGAGGCAGAGGAATGGATAAGTGAGCTGGAGGATAGAATGGTGGAAATAACTGATGAGAGCAGAATAAAGGGAAAGGAATGAAAAGAATTGAGGAAAGCCTCAGAGACCTTGTGGACAGTATTAAACACATGAACATTTGAGCTATAGGGGTCCCAGAGGAAGAATTAAAAAAAAAAAGGCACTGAGAAAGTTTTTGAAGAAATTATAGTTGAAAACTTCCCCAATACAGGAAAGGAAATAATCAAGTCCAAGAAGCACAGAGAGTCCCTAATAGGTTAAAAACAAGGAGAAACACATCAAGACCTATATTAACCATGCTAACAGAGATTAAGCACAGAGAAAGAATATTAAAATCAGAGGGGAAAAGCAACAAGTAACATACAAGGGGTAACCCATACAATTAATGGCAGATCTTTCAGCAGAAAATCTACAGGCCAGAAGGGAATGGCAAAATATATTTAAAGTGCCAAAAGAGAAAAATCCACAGCCATGATTACTATACCTGGCAAAGATATTCAAAATTGACAGAGAAATCAAAGGCTTTATGGACAAGCAGAAGTTAAGAGAATTCAGCACCACAAAACAAGCCTTGCAACAAATACTAAAGAGACTTACATAGCGAGTAAACACAAGAGAAAGGAACGACCTACAAGAGCAAACCCAAAACAATCAAGAAAATACCAACAGGAACATATGTATCAATAATTACCTTAAATGTAAGTGGATTAAATGCATCAACCAAAAGTTACTGACTGAATGGATACAAAAACAAGACCTATATATGTGCTGCCTACAGGAGATCCACTTCAGATCTAGAGACACATACAGACTGAAAGTAAAAGGGTGGAAAAAGATATCCATGAGAATGGAAACCAAAAGAAAGCTGGAGTGGCAATCCTTATTTCACACAAAATAGACTTTAAAATAAAGAATATCATAAGGGACTACCAGGGTCCAGCCCCGGTAGATCCAGGCCATTTGAAGCGGGGATGGAGTCGGCATCCTGAAAAGAACTATTTAATTATAGATATGAAGAGAGATTACAAAAGGGTAATGTAGTAGGAAATATTAGTGGAGAAAAGAGGCTGAATAACTTGGTTTACGTGGAGAACCAATAAAACTCTGAGACAAGGAGTTTGCACAACCTACACTGGTGCCTGCTTGAATAGCGGAGGGTGCCCTGCCTTGGGCTCCCTCTTGTGTGGGTCTTAGAAGCTAGGGCAAAATTAGCAGGATTGGCGAGCCTCCATGCTCCAGATGGGAATTCAGCCAGAACAGAAGAGAACAAGAAAAGACCACACAGGGGAAACCAGTCTTTCCAGGAACTGGTCCGTTTCTTTATTTTCCAGGTCCACTTTTATACTTTTAGTTATACATAGAGATAAATGTAAGAAACAGAGTCATGCAGGGTCAGCTGCTCCGACCCTTATCTAAAGACAGTGTTCTCGGTATATCTTTGTTCTTACAAGGGTCTTATATTTGTTTACAATATCTTCTGGTCTGGAGACCAATCAACATTTTATGGCCCCACCTTACTTTCTATTGATAAAGGTTACTCGATCAGAAAACTTGTTTTCCCTTAAGATCTACTTAGTCTTAAGATAGTGATAAAGTTACATTCTTACATAGCAAGGACACAGTGATTTATAACAAAGAAAGAGGAGTACAGTGATCTATAACAAAGAGAAAATTCATTAACTCAAAAGTCTAGTATTGCTGACATCAAAACTACTATATTTCTTTTTCTACATTCCAATTACATTGATTAACATACTTCCAGGTGCCTAAGGATATGGAGGCCTGGTGGCAATCATTAACTCAGCAATGAAACCCTTCACCAACATGATTTTTATTGTTAGAAAAACCCTATGCTGTATCTATTGAACCTAGACTGGCAATTCTTTTTTTATATGATATTATACATGTTTCAATGCCATTCTCCCAAATCATCCCGCCCTCTCCCTCTCCCACAGAGTCTAAAAGTCTGTTCTGTACATCTGCGTCTCTTTTGCTGGCAAAACCAATACAGTATTGTAAAGTAAAATAAATAAATTAATTAAATTAAATTAAATTTATAACCAAAAAAAAAGAAAAGCCCTATGCTAACTAAGACTTTCAAAATACTCCAAACTCTCTGTGCTGTTTATGGTTGAGAGGTTGTAAACAATCATGTACTAGTAGCAAGAGTGTGGATAATCCTGTCACACAAGCTAGTCTGCCAGCAGAGAGGTTTTTGGACTGAAACACCCTGTCACACCCAGGAGATTTATTAACTGGAGTCCTAGGTTAACTCCTTTACAGACAGGTGGTGGGGAATACCCCCCCCCCCCATAATATCAGAAGTATAGGTGAAAGGCATAATGCAGTAAGGCAGGCAGACTCTGATTTTTGGGGCAGATGCACGAGCAGATCCAGCGAGGCTCCCTTAAGGCCAGACTCGCCTTTGCCTGTCGGGCCCCTTAACTTCATGACCTTTGCCACAGGCAGGACTCCTTGTGCTGGCTCCCAGCAAAAGACAAAGAGGGACACTACATGATGATGAAAGGATCAGTCCAAGAGGAAGGCATAACAACTGTAAACGTCTATGCACCCAACATGGGAGCACTTCAATACATAAGGAAAACACTAACAGGCATAAGAGGAGAAATTGACAGCAACACAATACCAGTAGGGAACTTAACACCACACTTTCACAAATGGACAGATCGTCAAAACTGAGAATCAATAAGGAAACACAAATCTTAAATAAAACATTAGACCAAATGGACCTAATTGATATCTTCATGACTTCCCATCCAAATGCAGAAGAATACACTTTCTTCTCAAGTGCACATGGAACATTCTCCAGGATAGACCACTTGGGCCACAAATCAAACCTCAGTAAATTTAAGGAAATTGAAATTTTATCAAGTATCTTCTCTGACCACAATGCTATGAAACTAGATCTCCACTACAGGGGGGGAAAAAAAAGAAAAAAAAAAAAAAAAAACAGCAAAAACCACAAACTCATGGATATTAAAAAATACATTACTAAATAACAAAAAGGTTACTGAAGAAATAAGAAAGGATATCTAAACATTTTTAGAAACAAATGACAATGAAAACACAATGACCTAAAACCTGTGGGACTCACTTAAAGCAATTATAAGAGGGAGGTTTATAGTGATACAATCATACCTAAAGAAGAAAGAAAAGCATTGAATAGACAACCTAACTCTACATCTAAAACAGCTGAGAAAAGAACAAAAAACCCTCAGAGTCAAGAGAAGGAAGGAGATCATAAAAATCAGAGAAGAAATAAATGAAAAATAAATGAAGGAAACAAGAGCAAAGATTAATAAGCTAAAATCTGGTTCTTTGAGAAGATAAACAAAATTGACAAACCACTAGCCAGAGTCATCAAGAAAAAAAAGTGAGAAAAATAAAATCAATAAAATTAGAAATTTGAAAAGAGAGATTACAACAGACAACACAGAAAGGATACATAGACAATACACAAAGGATAGTAAGAGAATATTATAAGCAACTGTATCTTTGCCGACTAAGGTCTGACTAGTCAAGGCTATGGTTTTTCCAGTAGTCATGTATGGATGTCAGAGTTGGACTGTGAAGAAGGCTGAGCACTGAAGAATTGATGCTTTTGAACTGTGGTGTTGGAGAAGACTCTTGAGAGTCCCTTGGACTGCAAGGAGATCCAACCAGTCCATTCTGAAGGAGATCAGCCCTGGGATTTCTTTGGAAGGAATGATGCTAATGCTGAAACTCCAGTACTTTGGCCACCTCATGCGAAGAGTTGACTCATTGGAAAAGACTCTGATGCTGGGGGGGATTGGGGGCAGGAGGAGAAGGGGACGACAGAGGATGAGATGGCTGGATGGCATCACGGACTCGATGGACGTGAGTCTGAGTGACCTCCGGGAGTTGGTGATGGACAGGGAGGCCTGGCGTGCTTCAATTCATGGGGTCACAAAGAGTCGGACACGACTGAGCGACTAAACTGAACTAAACTGAATAAGACATTGATGAAAGAAATCAAAGATGACATAAACTGATGCAGAGATATTTCATGTTCCTGGGTAGGAAGAATCAATATTGTGAAAATGACTATACTACCAAAGGCAATTTACAGATTCAATACTATCCCTATCAAATTACCTATGGCTTTTTTCATAGAATTAGAACAACAACAACAACAACAAAATTCACAATTCATATGGAAACACAAAAAAGACACCAAATAACCAAAACAATCTTGAGAAAGAAGAATGGAGCTGGAAGAATCAGCCTTCCTGACTTCAGACTATACTACAAAGCTACAGTCATCAAGACATTATAGTACTGACACAAAAGCAGAAATATAGACCAATGAAACAAGATAGAGAACCCAAAGATAAACCCATGCACCTATGAGTACCTTATTTTTGACAAAGGAGGCAAGAATAAACAATGGGGCAAAGACAGCCTCTTCAATAAGCGGTTCTGGGAAAACTGGGCAGCTAGTACAGAAGAATGAAAGATCACTACCTAATGCCATACACAAAGATAAACTCAAAATGGATTAAATACCTAAATGTAAGACTGCTGCTGCTGCTGCTGCTGCTAAGTCGCATCACTCGTGTCCGACTGTGCGACCACAGAGACGACAGCCCACCAGGCTCCCCCATCCCTCGGATTCTCCAGGCAAGAAATGTAAGACTGGAAACTATTAAACTCTTAGAGGAGAACATAGGCAGAACACTCTATGACAGAAATCAAAGCAAGATCTTCTATACCCACCTCTTAGAGTAATGGAAATGAAAACAAACAAACAAAAAACCAAAAATAAACCTAATTAAGCTTAAAAGTTTTGCACAGCAAAGGAAACTACAACCGAGATGAAAAGACAACACTCTTAACAGGAGAAAATAATAGCAAAGGAAACAACTGGTCAATAATTAATTTAAAAAATATACAAGCAACTTATACAACTCCATACCAGAAAGGCAAACAACCCAATCAAGAAGTGGGAAAGGGACCTGAAGAGACATTTCACCAAAGAAGACATACAGATAGCTAACGATCACATGAAAAGATGCACAACATCACTCATTATCAGAGAAATGTAAATCAAAACTACAATGAGATATCACCTCACACCAGTCAGAATGGCCAAAATCAAAAAGCCTATAAACAGTAAATGCTGGAGAGGGTGTGGAGAAAAGGAAACTCTTTTGCATTGCTGGTGGGAATGTAAACTGATTCAACCACTATGGAAGATGGCATAGAGACTTCTTAAAAAGCTAGGAATAAAACCACCATATGACCAAGCAATCCCACTCCTAAGCATATACCCTGAGGAAATCAAAACTGAAAAACACACGTGTACCCCAATGTTCACTTCAGCACTATTTAGTTTAGCTAGAACATGGAAGCAACCTAGATGTCCATCAACAGATCAAAGGATAAAGAAGCTGGTGTACATATATACAATGGAACACTATTCGGCCATAAAAAAGAACACATTTGAATTTGTTCTGAGGTTGATGAACCTAGAGGCCATTATACAGAGTGAAGTAAGTCAGAAAGAGAAATATAAATATTGTATACTGAAACAGATATATGGAATCTGAAGAGATGGCATTGATTAATTTATTTTCATGGCAGCAATGGAGAAACAGCATAGAGAACAGACCTATGGAGAAGGTGGGAAGAGAGGAAGAAGAAGGTGAGATTTATGGAGAGTGACATAGAAATTTACAGTACCTGTAAAACAGATAGCCAATGGGAATTTGTTGTATGACTCAGGGAACTCAAACACAGGCTCTGGGACAGGCTGAAAGGTGAGGTGGGAAGGGAGGTAGAAGGGAGGTGTGGGAGGGAGGGGAAATGGGTGTACCTATGGCTGATTCTTGTTGATGTATAACAGAAAAACCACAAAATTCTGTAAAGCAATTATCCATCAATTACAAAATTAAAAAAAAAAAAGAATTAGGTTGCAAAGCAGCTTATCACTAACTTTTCTTAAGACAATTATTTTTTATTCATAAATAAATGAATAAAAGAAACATTAAAAAAAAGAATACACAGAAGAACTCTACAAAAAATATTTCCAGATCACCTAGTCAGACATCTTGGAATCTGAAGTCAAGTGGGCCTTAGGAAGCATCACTATGAACAAAGCTAGTGGAGGTGATGGAATTCAAGTTGAGCTATTTCAACTTAGCTATCAAATCCTAAAAGATGATTATGTCAAAGTGTTGCACTCAATATACCAGCAAATGTGGAAAACTCAGCAGTGGCCACAGGACTGGAAGAGGTCAGTTTTCATTCCAATCCCAAAAAAGGCAATGCCAAAGGATGTTCAAACTACCTCACAATTGCACTCATCTCAATGCTAGTAAAGTAATGCTCAAAATACTCCAAGCTAGACTTCAAGAGTATGTGAACCAAGAATTTCCAGATGTTCAAGCTGGATTTAGAAAAGGCAGAGGAACCAGAGATCAAATTGCCAATATACACTGGATCATAAAAAAGCAAGAGAGTTCCAGAAAAACATCCACTTCTGCTTTATTTACTACACCAAAGCCTTTGACTGTGTGGACCAAAGCAAACTTTCGAAAATTCTTAAAGAGATGGGAATATCAGACTGCCTTACCTGCCTCTTGAGAAATCTGTATGCAGGTAAAAAGCAACAGTTAGACCCAGACCTGCAAATGGACTGGTTCCAAATTGGGAAAGGAGTACGTCAAGCCTGTATATTTTCACGCTGTTTATTTAACCTATTTGCAGAGTACATCATGTGAAAAGCCAGGCTGGATGAAGCACAAGCTGGAATCAAGATTGCCAGGAGAATATCAATAACCTCAGATAGGAAGATGAACCCACTCTTATGACACAAAACGAAGAGGAACTGAAAAGCCTCTTGATGAAAGTGAAAGAGGAGATCGAAAAAACTGGCTTGAAACTCAACATTCAAAAAACAAATATGGTGTCTGTTCCCATTACTTCATGTCAAATAGATGAGGAAATAATGGAAACAGTGACAGACTTTATTTTCTTGTGCTCCAAAATCACTGCAGATGGTGATGACTGCAGCCATGAAATTAAAAGATGCTTGTCCCTTAGAAGAAAATCTATGACAAATCCAGACAGCATATTAGAAAGCAGAGACATTACTCTGCCAACAAAGTCTGTTTGTTCAAATCTACGGTTTTTCCAGTAGTCATGTATGAATGTGAGAGTTGAACCGTAAAGAAGGCTGAGTGCTGAAGAATTGATGCCTTTGAAATACAGTGAGAGAAGACTCTTAAGAGTCCCTCAGACTGTAAGGATATCAAACCAGTCAATTCTAAAGGAAATCAACCTGAATATTCATTGGAATGACTGATGCTAAATCAGCTTCAGCTTTGAAGCTCCAATACTTTGACCCCTTGATTGGAAGAACCAACTCATTGTAAAAGGCCTTGATGCTGGGAAAGTCTGAAGGCAGGAGGAGAAGGGGATGACAGGATGAGATGGTTGGATGGCATCACCAAGTTGATGGACATGTTTGAACAAGCGCCAGGAGTTGTTGATGGACAGGAAAACATGTCATGCTGCAGTCCATGGGGGGGCAGTCGGACATGACTTAGTGACTGAACTGAACTTGAGTCTTCTTTTACCTTTGGACTTAGATTGGAGTTTACATTGTTTTCTGCTAGATCTCTAGTTTGTAAATTTCAGAGTCTAGGACTTCTCAGTCTCCATAATTGTGTGAGCCAGTTCCTTACAATAAAACTCTCTCAGCTTCTGTCTCTATCTCTGTCACCACTTCTTTCTTCATCATGTGAGGCCATAGCAAGAGGTTACTGTCTTCAAGTAAGGAGGAAAATACTCACCAGGAGACATAACTGACTGGCATCTTAATCTTGGAATTCCCTATCTCCAAAACTGTGACAAGTACATGCTTACTGTTTAAGCCTGCTATCTGTGGTATTTTGATATGACTATGACTTCCTGAACAGACTAAGACACTTAGGCACATGTCATTCCTAATTTAATAATTTATTAAGGGTGGAATGTGTATCTGTGCACTGAGCACATTCATTTCTACATAGTGAGATACCAGTAGCTAATTTTTGTATCTGGAGATAGTCAAAAGAAACTAAAATGATATATGTTACCTTTATAATTTTCACTTTTTGAGACATTGTTTTTCAGTGCTGTTTTAAAGATTCCACTTTAATACTTTTCAGAATTTACATTCGCAATTAAGTCTGATTAAAAGCTTTACCTTAAAATATAGAATCAAATGAATGAATCAGAATTATTTATGATCAGTATATCCATGTTACACAAGCACATGATTCTAAACTACAAAATTATACTTAATAAGTTCACTCTCTTAATTTATTAAATATCTGAAAAAAAAAAAAGAAAACCAATTAACCTACTGACATTTTTACAAATTTTTAAAGGTGACAGTTTCTTTATAAAATGTTAATTACCATGAAAATGAATCTCTTCAGAAACAGTAAATTAGAAATCTACACATTTAGCTTAGAATTTACATTGAAAGATCAGTTGAATGAAAATGAAACAACAAATTTAGGTAGTTTCTACATAAGACAATCAACATTGTATCCTAAACACAGAAAACATATATTATGTCAACTATTGATAAGAAATTACAGTGGCATATTCTATGCATTAAACAATCAGAACTGACATAAAAAGTCAATTATTTCCAGAGTTATGTAAAGACAGAAACATAAAAAAAATTGAAAATAAAAAACCCAGGCAGTTTGAGAGGCTGATATAACGTGAAGCCATAGCTGTGACTGAGGATATATGTATATGTCTAGAAGACTAATGTATTTCACACAAATATATAATGAAATATTTTTACTTTCAGAGGTACAGAAATAATAAGCTTAGATTTGGAATCAAACTGGTGATATTCAAAAGTAATTGGGATGGGGACTTCCCTGGTGGTCCAGGGGTTAAGACTTCACCTTCCAATACAGGACATGCGGGTTCAATTCCTGGCTGGGGAGCCAAGATTCCACATGCCTCAGAGTCAAAAAATCAAAACAAAGCAGAAGCAATATTGTAACAAATTCAATAAAGACTTTAAAATGGTCCACATCAAAAAACCTAAATAAAAAAGTAATTAGGATGTTGTATTTTATTTCAGTCTGAAACTTTCACCCTAGGGCAGTGTTTTTCAGTGCTGTTTTAGAGAATAGGTAACTTTTTTAAAAAAGGAATCACAAATGCTTCTTAAACACAGTTTGAAAAGAATTGCTTGAAGGTATAAACGAATGTAGAGAGTAAAGTGTACATCTGGTGACTGCCATGGGTAAAAGTATTCTTGTCCTTTTCTGTGAAAAAAAAAAATTTTTTTTAATTCTGTTTCTTAATCTCCATACTCTGTTTATAACGTTAGGACAAACCATTGTCTGTATTCTGAAGTTGAGAGGACTAAGTAAAACAACGCATACCTCTTTAGTAAAACACCTAGAATAGAAAAAGTACTAAAGAAATATTTGCTTCTGTTGAAAAAAGGAAAAGAAAAATGAACAGGTACATAGGGAATGGTAAAAGCAAGAATTCACTGAATTTCAAGTAGATTTAAGGGAATTATGAGTAAATTGTAATTAATCAGTAACTTATCACTTTGATATTTTTTAAAATAATACAATGCAACCAGAATATTGTTGATCCAACATAGCTATAACAGAGCCATAAAGCTTCAACTTATTGCATGAATTTTAACAACTAAAGATATCTGCAGAGAGAATAGAGTCTCAAAACTTATTCTAGGACTTCTGTTTCATCAAATTCATTGGAAACAGAGAAACAGAGGAAAGCTATCCATTTAAATATATTAACCTTATTATGTCATGTCTTTTTTTAATTGTTCTGTTACTTGATATAAGGCTAATTCATAATTTATTTGTGATAAGAGTTCTATGTTATTTTTAAATTGGACGTTTTGTTAGAATAAAGCAAAAAACAAAACCAAACCAAAAAAACCTTCCTATTTTATTAAATGTGTTCTCCACTTTCCTGAAATAAATTTTTAAATTTCTAATGCTATTTCTTCTGAAGGTTGAATATTTACTCCTTAAAAAGGACTTGCTTGAAAAAAAGGTGATTTTATAATTGTGCTTGTGTGTATGTATGTGTGGAGATATATATATATAAGTGATATACATAAAAGCAAATTCTGAATATTTTTCCATCTTAAAACCAAGGGAATAGAATCTTTAAGGATAAAGAGTTTAATCACATGAAGGAATTAAATTATTTAGAGCTCTAGGGACCTATTGATTTAAGTTGTCTTTTCATCTCTTTGAAAGACAGACACCAGCATGCCCTTAACAAAGATTGTTTGACAGAGAAAATTTATATCCAGAGTGAAACCTAAAGTTAAAACTATGAGGGATCAATCACACATTGCACCATTTCTCCTAGGCCATGCACTGGGAATTATTGAAATTTTTTTTTTTAAGAATATGAAGATTTAAAAGACAAAAACCACAACTAGTGTTGAAATTCTCAATATGTTTTTACAGAAAAGTCCCCCAAACTTCAAAACTTCCCTAAGTTTGCCACATGCCTCTGAACCAAAGGTTCATCTTGAAAAAATTATATATGGATATATGCATGTATGTATGTATCTATCCATCTAGCATCTATTATTTATATATATATATGCTGCTGCTGCTGCTGCTGCTGCTAAGTCAATTCAGTCGTGTCTGACTCTGTACGACCCCATAGACGGCAGCCCACCAGGCTCCCCTGTCCCTGGGATTCTCCAGGCAAGAGTACTAGAGTGGGTTACCATTTCCTCCTCCAATGCATGACAGTGAAAAGTGAAAGTGAAGTCGATCAGTCGTGTCCGACTCTTAGCGACCCCATGGACTGCAGCCTACCAGGTTCCTTCATCCATGGGATTTTCCAGGCGAGTACTGGAGTGGGGTGCCACTGCCTTCTACATATATATATATATATATATATATATACACACACATATATATGTATAAAATGAAGAAATTTAATTTTGAGGATTTTAATTTGATATTGCTAATGAATTTTTAATGCAAAACTGTATACTTGTTGCCTAATAAAAATCGTAATTCTTACTTGCTAGGCTATTAGTGTCACAAAATTTAGAGGAATATTTTGCAGTCAATTTTTCTTATTGATATTCATCTTCCAGAATCACTTCACTCGATGCTCAATAAATATTTTTCAAATGCCTATTACATCCCCTAAGTCACTTCAGTCGTGTCCGACTCTGTGTGACCCCATAGACCGCAGCCCACCAGGCTCCCCCGTCAGTGGGACTCTCCAGGCAAGAACAGTGGAGTGGGTTGCCATTTCCTTCTCCAATGCATGAAAGTGAAAAGTGAAAGTGAAGTCGCTCAGTCGTGTCTAACTCATAGCGACCCCATGGAATGAAGCTTACCAGGCTCCTCCGTCCATGGGATTGTCCAGGCAAGAGTACTGGAGTGGGTTGCCATTGCCTTCTCTGTTACATCCCCACACTCTGTTCAATAAAGAGTATGTGAGTGTTGACTAGGAGACAAATGTTGACCAGAACATTCTTTTTATCTTAAAGGGTTTATACTGTAATAGGAAAGACAAGTATCAATCAGATAATTGAGATGCATGTACAATTTCAATGTCTGATTCCTTATAAAGGAACTATGGGCTTCCCCAGTGACTCAGAAGTAAAGAATCTCCAGCAATGCAGGAGATGCGGGCTTGATCCTTGGGTCAGGAAGATCCCCTGGAGGAGGGCAAAGCAACCCAATCTAGCATTCTTTGTTGGAGGATCCCATGGAAAGAGAAACCTGGTGGGCTACAGTCCACAGGGTCACAAAGAATGTAACACAAAGTGAGTCAGCACACATACACACAAAGGAACTGTAAGATTCTGTAAGAAACTATAAATTAATACTTGAAAACATCTTGATTTGACTGAATGAAAGATCAAGGTTTGGTTTTGGTTTTGGATGTGAATCTGAGCAACTTTTGAGACATTTACTAGCAGAGAGCAAATAGGAACTTCAGTACGTATGTCTAGATCTTAAAGGAGAGTTCAAGAATAGAATTATAAATTTGAGAGTTATCTGTATGTAGATTGGAATTAAAGTTGTGATAGAGAAGGAATCGCCAAGAGTGACAACATGCTGCAGCTGCTGCTGCTAAGTCGCTTCAGTCGTGTCCGACTCTGTGCGACCCCACAGACGGCAGCCCACCAGGCTCCTCCGTCCATGGGATTTTCCAGGCAAGAGTACTAAAGGTCAAAGTACAGAGGGAACAAGTAACTACTCTATTTATTTATTTATTTTTAGTATGATAGAAAAGAATGAAACTCTAAAAGGGTTCTAGGGTTATTGGCCATTGAGGTGGAAGATAGATGGGGAATAGGGTACCTGAAGTTCACAACTACAGTTCTGTGATAGATAATTTAAAATGAATTCCAAGTCTTTGCCTAAGGTTTTTCTACTTCAATTCAAGTATAATATGAAATCAATCAGAAGCAGACATAACAATAGCAATGAGAGGAATCATGGTTGTAAATTAGCTGCTGGTGCTGCTGCTAAGTTGCTTCAGTTGTGTCCAATTCTGTGCGACCACATAGATGGCAGCCCACCAGCCTCCACCGTTTCTGGGATTCTCCAGGCAAGAACACTGGAGTGGGTTGCCATTTCCTTCTCCAATGCATGAAAGTGAAAAGTGAAAGTGAAGTTGCTCAGTCGTGTGCAACTCTTCGCGATCCCATGGACTGCAGCCTACCAAGCTCCTCCGTCCATGGGATTTTCCAGGCAAGAGTACTGGAGTGGGTTGCCATTGCCTTCTCTGGTAAATTAGCTAAAAGAGATAATTAACAAGATACAATAATCTTAGATACAGAGTTCATTTTGTTAGCATATGGATAGGTACAAACCATGTATTTGTGGAATCACAAATTTTGGATCAAGGAAAATATTTTCAATAATCATACTACTATGCATGTTCATACACCTTCAGTGATGTCTTCTTAAACTCCATAAAAATGTATAAGTTCACACTTCAAATGTAAGATTTAAAGAAAAAAATGTTATTTTAAAATATAATGTGATCACTTCCATATTGCTACATTTTGAGAACTCATTGCTTTCAACCTCCTACCAGGCAACTCAAGCAAAAATAGAAATTAAATCTCCTGAGATTTATCTATACATTTTTCTATGAAAATGTGCATTGGCTTAACCTTCAAAATTACTTATCAATCATGTACATAAAAGGAAATAATTTGTTTTCAAAGCACTGCTTTTTTATGCTTGGAAAATATAAGGCTGATAAAATGAGAAAGCATAAAAACACCGTGCTCCTGTTAGAAGTCATCCATTAAAGAGCTATTTTAGATTGAATAATAAATAGGTACTAATTGTTTTAACATAAAATTTCCAAGAGAGCCAATTATCAAATTATTCCTCTTAAATAGTGCAGTAGATATACAATATGCTATATGTGGTTTTTAAAGTTTGGTTTGGTATGATTTGGGTTACAAATTTAACCGTGTTTTAACTTCCATGATCAAATCTCAAAGCTAGCTGATTTTGATTACAAATATATAGCTTTAATGTTACATTTGAAAAATCTGGAGAATATACAAAAATGAAACAGCTAAATGTATTACAAAATGTTTACAAAAAGCATACAGATCTCAAGTACATACATATAATTTAAAATTAGAAGTATTCCAAAAATATAATGACCTATCTTAGATAAAAGTGGAATATGAATGATAGGGTTTGTCCATTAATCCATCCACATGTTTAGAAGAAATTTAAAAAGGAAATGAGTTCAAATTATAAAATAATTTTAAGTATATAAAGCCAAAATGACATGTAACAATTTTTTAAACGAGTTTCCTTAATCCCCTACTGGGAGAGTAGCAAAATTCATTCCTGGGGATGAATTGACTTTAATTAACTTTGTTTATTACACTTTCATTACTTAACAAAGTAGTCTCATGTCTTTGCAATAATTTCAGTTTTACTACACTTTTAATGACCAAGACATACATCCAGAGTCCCTCAAAGCACATTCAGAAATCTAATTCATGATGTATAAGATAATTTGCACAATCAATGTGGGACAAAAGAAATATTTGCTTAAAATGTAAGCCCTCAGATCCTCATCACTAAGGAAATTTGCCTGCTGGAGAGATGCATTTTGACTTCACTTATCAAGGTTTTTTTTGTTTTTTTTGTTTTTTTTTTACTGTAATAACACTTGTAATTGCACTAGGGTGACAGTCAAATTTAATTCCTAAAGAAGATGAACAGGACTTTAAATGGCAATGCCTCTGAAGCTAAAGTTTATGTAGTTTTACAGTTGAATGCAAAGCATTACATAAGGATATTCCCCATTGCCAAAAGTTGCCTCACAGCAAATAATCCTAAAGACTAAGCACAGGTTCCACTCCTCTGCACTCTCTTGGGCAATAGAGGACACACTTTCTCTCTTGAATCGGGAACCAAGGATACAGGAATGGAACACCTGGAGACGAGGACACTCAATATGGATTCTCTATTAGAACTTACTGTACCCTGCTTCTCAGATAGGCACATTCTAGCTACATGACCTTTTCCAATCCAATGACAGAGCCCTGTATAGTTCACTAAACCTAGATTCAGACCATGAATATCAATATTATTAATTAAGCATATTGAAAACCTAGTATCAGCCTTCCCTGAAACTTTCCTTGGATTCATGGGTGAAAAAGAAAAACAAAATTATTAGTCAATTGTCTAGGTGTCCATACTGTATCAGTACATTTCTGACTTTAACACATCAGTTCAGGCTAATGTTAGACTATATAGCACATAATTTATTTGCTTTTTCTTAATTTGTATCTCCTTAGATAATCAGATATTGAATAAGGTATTTAGCTTGGATATCTTGATATTATAAAATACTTTTTTTGTACTTTACACATAGATAGGGATATACTACTGTATGCTATCATTGTCACCAGATGATGGAGCCTTTAGATTTATTTAAGTAAGTCTTTTGTCTTATTGGCAATTGTCCTAAATTCAAATAAAAATCAGATACAAAGAATTGTTTTTGTTTTATTTTCTTTTTGGTGATCTTGGTAGAGCAATCTGCAGCATTCACAAGTGTGTCATCATCCTATTTGCTCTTTAACTTGTTTTTGGTTGTAATTCATCTGATTTGGCTCTTTTATGTTTTATTTTTTCCCTTAGGATTAGAGAATTACACTTTTACACTTATATTTTTACCTCTTTGAAAGAAGATTTAGGATATATTTTATATCACATATAATAGAGTTCTCTCCCAATTCTCCACTCTTCACTATTATTTGTGTGTGTGTGGAACAAGGCTAAAGTAGCATGGGTTTGTTTTACTGAAATTATTTCAAATATCTCCCAGCACGCTAAAGTCGGCAATATACAGTTGTGCTTTAATTAAGTCAATGTTGTTTTGGCGTTTCCCTGGTGACTCAGATGGTAAGGAGTTAACCAGCAATGCAGGAGACCCAGGTTCAATCCCTGGGTTGGGAAGATACCCTGGAGAAAGAAATGGCAACCCACGCCAGTATTCTTGCTTGAAGAATCCCATGGACAGTGGAGCCTGGCAGGCTACAGTTCATGGGGTCACAAAGAGTTAGACATGACTGAGCAACTAACACTTTGTTTTCATTTAGTAAATGAAATGATATTTGATTCCTTGTGTTATCTCTTTAGTAGTTTAATTCCCTAAGGTTACTGGATATCTACTTTTTGGAAGATATTTTATAGTAGAGAAAATGACAGACACAAATGTGTAGAGGTGTAAAATGGTATGGTTAACACCAACTCAGGAAGCTATAGAAAGCTGAGTATTTTAAGCTTAAACTGTGATGTGGGAAATCCTGCTTGTGTTTAATTACAATCAGAGTCACTAAAATGTTTTAATCAATGAGTGTGGAGTATAGGTTTCCTGGGAAGTACAAAATGATGAACACAGTTTATTCACTCATGCTTGAATATGTGATAGCAAACAACATAACATACATGACATTTGAAACTGAGGATTCTGAGTGACAAAGGACTTTTTTTCCTTTTTACTTTTAATGTTCTTGTGCCACTATGGAAAATCAAGCCTTTTATCCCTTAGACTGAAATGTTGTCCATAGTTCTCAGTTCTCGTGTACGCTCTCTTTGCTGTGTAAGTTTGCATTTCCTCCTTTGGAAGACAGAGTGTATTCCTTTGTCTCTTGCCTCCAGGCATGGCTATTTGACTCACTGTTGCCTATAAAACATATGTGAAAGTGAAGTGTGCCCATTTAGAGTCTACACTCTTCCACCTATGCTGTTTCCATGAGTAGCAGATGCCCTTGCTAGCCTATTGATATTAATGACTCAGCAGCCAACCCAGACCCATCTATTCTGTAGAGATTTTGAGTCAGTACAACCTCTAATTGATCCATAGACACGTTAAAAATGTATGTTATGTGGGTATTTAAATGAGAGTTTGTTTATTTTCCTGTTATGCAGCAAAGTTGATGAGTATACATACATTCGTATATGTATATATATATTCTTAATATTTAATTTCTTCCTCCCAAAGCCCTATCATTTTTCAATATTAGAGTCTAAAAGGGATAGATTAAATGGTAGAGAAGTTAAAGGTAGGTAGCTCTGCAGATGCCAGGTGACTGTTATAAATGTTGAATCAAAATTACTCCATGAGAAAATATATTTAAAATATTTGCTTTGTGTCTGTTCTTTCTTTTCCATACAAAGACAGGAGTGATCTTATCAAAACAAACAAAAAATGTGTTTAAAATGAACTTATTTACAAAACAGACTTAGAGAATGAATTTATTGTTCCCTGTGGAGAAGCATGAGAGAAAGGAATAGTTAGGGAGTTTGGGGTGGACTTTCCTGGTGGCTCAGATGGTAAAGCGTTTGTCTACAATGTGAGAGACCTGGGTTCGATCCCTGGGTTGGGAAGATTCCCTGGAGAAGGAAATGGCAACCCACTCCAGTACTTTTGCCTAGAAAATCCCATGGGCGGAGGAGCCTGGTGCAGGCTACTGTCCATGGGGTTGACACGAGTCAGACATGACTGAGCGACTTAATTTTCACTTTCACTTTGGAATAGACATGTACTCACTGGTCTGTTAGCATTTAAAATAGATAACCAACGAGGACCTACTGCATAGCATAGGGAACTCTGCTCAACATTATGTGGAAGCCTAGATGGGAGGGAGTTTAGGGCAGAATGTGTACATGTATATATATGGCCAAATCCCATTGCTGTCCACCTGAAACTATCACAACATTGTAAATTAGCTATACCCCAATATGAAATAAAAAGTTAAAAAAAAAAAAAGTGTTAGTCAACCCCTGCCTTGGTAAATGTGTTTATTGTAATCAAAACAAAATCTCAAACTTTTTAAAAGGCCACTCTGTACGACCTAACCCATGTTCTCTCCTCAAGCCTTATCTTAACCTATACTCTCACATTCATTATTTGTCCAGCCACATTTATCTCATTGAAATCTATCAAAAATTATAATTGTGTATCCCTT
Source organism: Capricornis sumatraensis (assembly GCF_032405125.1). NCBI lineage: Eukaryota > Metazoa > Chordata > Mammalia > Artiodactyla > Bovidae > Capricornis > Capricornis sumatraensis. Next base: position 34,570,272 of record NC_091081.1, on the reverse strand, counting down.
CCCACTACACATTTTGCACTTCCCCCACCCAGCCTGAACAACTTTATTTTTCTAGATTTTACTGAGATCTTTAAGCTATCACATGGTTCACTCCATTTATCATTTAGTTCTTGGCTCAAGTGCCATTCAGCATAAAGTTCTTGACTAGGACATCTAATATCAACCCTCTCCTCTGAGCTACTATCGCCCATGACCTAGTTTTATTGTCTTGTTAGCCCTTATCATTCTCTGACAATTATTCATTTGATTACTTATTGCTGTTCTCTCACTGGTATGTAAATCTTGAAAGTACAGCCTTTAGTTATGTGTTTGTACTCACAGCTGTAACTATAAAGCTTAAAACTTTGCCAAATATAAAACAAATGCTCAAAAAAAAAATACACTAGGGAGCAGAGATGTTGGAAAAGTTTAAGTGATGATGTGCATATTATAATCCCATTTTTAGTCACATTGGTGAACAAGGTTCAAACAGGTAGAAAAACTATCTTTGTCACCCAAATAGTTATGGCAGAAATTATAACCCACATAATTTGACTTCACCTATGGGTGATTGTATTTCCATCAATATTGCACGTGATAATTCCATGAACACTGGATAGGCTTGTTAGGATACACAAGGCCAGATGTCTATGCTTCTCATTTCTTTGCAGTAGATAAAGATTTCAAAACTTTTTGTTGAGAGTCATTTCTTTTTCTCCCATAAGGTGACTTATTCACATGGATGAAATCTATAAGCATCTCAGTAAATATAAAAATTTCAATTGCATTTAATGTAGCTAAAAAGTTACATTTCATGTAACTATTCATTTTGCAATTAATAGAACATAATGAAGAGATAAATATTTCAGGAGTTTCAAAATATCTAGTTATGTCATTTTCAAGAATTGGTATGCCATTCATTTAGATGAAGCTAAGGCATTCAGTGCAAGAATGAGAGATTGAAATTTGTCTCATTGTGTTTTCTTTTACACCTGTATTTGGACTCTGTCACCAGGTGTCTCATCAAGTTATCTTAAGTACAGCAATTAGAATCAGTCTTGGTTTTGGATTTTTTAAGATTAAAAGGTCAAAGTAGACAGATCATTTAGAATTATAAATATGGCTTATCAGACTAGCCAGTTTGTCTTCTTTTATTTTCAATTAAAAAATTAAATTAGAAAAAGTTTTAATGACACTGAAAGTGAATTCACTCAGTCATGTCCAACTCTTTGCCACCCCATGGACTATAGCCTACCAGGCTCCTCTGTCCATGGGATTTTCCAGGCAATGGTACTGGAGTGGAAAGCCATTTCCTTCTCCAAATGACACTGAAGGAAAGTATCAAATGCATGTTGGTTACCTGCTCTCTTTCATGAGCAAATAGATCTTCCTCTGTTAACTAAATGGTCTGCTCATTGTTCTTCCTTCTCTTTGAATACTTATTCCATTTCTAGTTCAGGAACTCATTCATTTTAGCTCACATTCTATCCTGACTAAACTTCAGTTCAGTTCAGTCGCTCAGTCATGTCCAACTCTTTGCAACCCGATGAATCGCAGCACGCCAGGCCTCCCTGTTCACCACCATCTCCCGGAGTTCACTCAGACTCACGTCCATCGAGTCCATGATGCCATCCAGCTATCTCATCCTCGGTCGTCCTCTTCTCCTCCTGCCCCCAATCCCTCCCAGCATCAGAGTTTTTTCCAATGAGTCAACTCTTCTCATGAGGTGGCCGGAGTACTGGAGTTTCAGCTTTAGCATCATTCCTTCCAAAGAAATCCCAGGGTTGATCTCCCTTAGGCTCCAGTAAATGTATTAGGCTTCAAAGAATTTTTATTTGTGCATTTATCTGCTTCTTAATATCAAATCTCATTCTTAACCCACCATCACTACATTGTTAAACTTAGATTGACATCACTCTAAAACATTTATTTTTTACATCTGTTCTTTCTCCTGATTAATTTATCTTATTAGTGATGCTTTAAATTCTTTATCTGGTAAATTTATTTCTCTTTCAGTATTTGTTTTTTCCGGAGTTTTGTTTTTTTTCTTACTTATTCAATTGAGACTACTTTGATCAGTAACCTATTGCATCTTGAAGGTGTTCCTTATATGTGAATTTACTTACACAGTTAGTGTGTGCCTATTGTCTTTGGTGGAATTGCTGGATTTGATGTGAACAGAAGCTATGTCTTTCCTCAGGGGATTCTGGCAGTTATCACCTTGATAGGAAGTGGGGTAGAAGATGGTGTGTCTAGGGCCAGAGCAAGGCAGATGGTGTGGCATCTCCTTTCCTCAGTGCTCATTACCTTCCTATCAGGGGTGATGTTGAATCCCAAGGTGATGGAGCTGAAGCCCCAAGTGTCTACAGCCAGCGGTCCATGTTCCCTTTAAGTGTGTGTTCTTCCCTCTCCCAGCTCTGATACCTTTGCTCCAGAGGTTGGAGCCCTCAGCTCCAACAGTGATAGTGTACAGAGTGTGGCAGGCCAATTAGAGATAGAGGTCTGGGCTGTTTCCAACATGTAGCCTGTGCAAGTGTCAGTGAAGGCTGCCCCCATTGCATCTGAGTCTCTTTTGCCCCTCTAGGTGATCACTTCCCCAAGCTTAGCCCCGCCCCCTCCCCCTTTCTGTTGTAGAGCTGTGTCACAGTGTAGGCAGGGCCCTCCTGGGCTCTCAGCATGCACTCGGACATGGGTTGGGGCTGTCTTGGCCTCTGTCAGAGATTGGAGACCACCCCATGGTGTGCTCCCTGCGTGAACTCCATCAGTGGCTGTCCCTGCCCACTCAGATGCTGCTTATGCCAGTCAGAGTTGCCTCTGTGTCCGGGGACCAGGCACTCTCCCTGCTTGAGGTAGCCCTTGCTCAGTAGTGAGCTGTGACAGGAAGCAAGTGTAGCTAGAGTGTTCACTTGACTCAGGCTGGATCATGTATTGAAGTGGCAACAGAAAAGGGGGCAGCTCCCTGTGAGTTTTCAGTCTATCTTTTCTGCCCTGCCTTGAGAGCCCACTGACACCCACATACTCCTCTCAAGCAGAGTCCAGGCTTCTACAGCCCTCCTGTTGGCCCCAGTGACTCTCCACCCAACTGGAGCTGAGGGGTGGAGGGTAATCTCCTCTCTTTTGGACCTCAGGACAAGGGTGCCCCAGTATGGGACTCTAATTGCTCACTCTGAGGGTGGAAGCCCAGCCCTTTACTTTCTCTTTTCCTCTGAGTCGCCTTTCCTGGGGCACAGGTCCCAGTCTGATCCTTTCTCTCCCCTTCCTACTTATTCCACGTGAATATACCTTATAGCTTTGTAAATGGAGTCTTTCTCTCAGTGTCCACCTTGTTATTTCCCATGTAGAGGTATTTTTGAATTGTTTGTGAGAGGAGGCACCCTCCTCCTACTCCACTATCTTCATCAATCCCCTCAATTTGTCATTTTTCAAAAGAGTAATAGTTGTAGCAATGAGTGTGGCTAAACGCTTTCTAGGAAAACTATATTAGAAAAGACTGTGGCCATGAAGTGACGTGCTCAGTCATGTCCAGCTCTTTGCAACCCATGGACTAGCCTATCAGGCTCCTCTGTCCATGGGATTTAGGGACTCACCAAACTGGCCATTCCATCTAGGAAAAAAACCAATAATTTGTGTTTATTTTGGATGTACAAGAAAGGCGCTTACTACTATGTGAATCAATATCTTGAAATATATTAATATTGGTTGCAGTATACTCTTTAAATAAGTGTTATTTGTTATGTACTAAGAGGAAAATATAAGGATGTTTTCACATACCCAAGTAAGATTTGAGTTCAGGAATACATACTATCTTTTAGGGTAAATTAAAGTAAACTTTCTTGCCTCTCTTTTCTATAATATTAAACAAAATTACTTGGAATTTATAATTTTAAGACTAATTTAGTATCTTAGGTGTCTCAACTACTAGAATAACATTCCAACATTTTATATGAATCTCCTATAGTCAGAAAATAGATATCAAATGTCATTCATGAATCTGAGGTTAATGAAGCCCTAGTAACTCCTCTTATAGGCATTGATTTCCAAATTAACTAGGAAAGATGATAATTTATTTATTATGTGAAAGTATCCCATTATCTGACTTCTGATCAAATTGAAAAATAAGCTGAATTTCAAATATCATTAATATTTTGTAATGCACAAAAGTGATTGCAGCTTTCACTGTGAAGTGATATATTTCTGAAGCACCACTATAATTTAATCATGTATTAATATGGGACTGATATCCATCTGCTACATTAGTGCCTTAATCCAGTGCTTTTAAATGTGTATTTTACCACCTTTATAATGTGGAAACCTTCTTTAGAGCTTAAATTCAATCTTCTGTTATAAAGTCACACTACAGTCATCACTTGAGTGGACTTAAGATGCTTTCCCCATTCTCGTATGGCTGCTGTGACTTATAATGCCCTTGCCCAGAGCAAAAATAAGCCTGTCAGATCTGTTTATAAATTTACTAGTTGATAGCCTCTTTTAGGACGAATAGACGTTATCTACATTGAACTAATTATCCAAACACAAACACAGTTTATCTACATTCAGAACAGATTGTTTCTGGATTGAAGTAGTGCCCTTCTGACCCACTTGCATTGATTCCCACTAGTTTTACTGAGTATAATTGAATCATTTTGCCCTCCTTTTCTCTTTCTCATGAAAAGATTTTTTTTCCCTTGCTTAACAGTGTAAATGCCAATTGTTTCAGAGTCATTATTACTGGTTAAGAAAAGGCAGCTAGATAAAACATATTTAAATTTTAAGAAATGAAAATGCATTCTAATATTCAAAGGTGCTGCTATTTAGGAGCAAGTAAATTAAGAAAAAAACAAGATGTTATTCACATATCCAATTTTTTAAAAACAAAGGTGTGGTGAAATAAGTACTTCCACATCTTGTTGTTGAGAATGAGCAGTAATATTGTGTTTAAGAGAGCAATTTATATGTATATCAGTCAAAAAATATAATATACATAATCACTGACCCAGCATTTCCTTCTAGGATCTTATCCTAAAAAAAAATCATGTGTATACAAAATATGTTTTTATAAAATGCTTCATTGGAACATTGCTTATATTAGAAAAAAGAAAAAAAGAAAGAAAGAACACATTATAAAACTGTTTACAAAAATCATATTCGGTATTGTATTATTTATATAAACAGATGTAATAATCCAATCTATGGAAATATAAGTAGGCATTAAAAAGAATAAACTTTTTGAATGATAAAGATTTCTATTAGAACTCAGATTACGAAATAATTGTCAGAATAATATATATAGCATTACTTCTGGGGACAAGAATGAACTGGAGATTTTTTGTTTAGTTTTTTATAAATAGACCTTGGTATTTAATATTGTATTTTGTCATATAATTTTAGATTTTTTACAGTGAACAAATACCAATGCAGAATTTTAACAAAATAATTTAAAAAATAAAATAAGGTTTACTTATTAGGTTGGTGAAATATAATTGCAGTATCAGACCGTTAATTTTAAATCATTATAACTGGGTTCAAACACATTTTTGTTAACCAAATTGGGAACCATTAGGTGATGCTTCTGTTAGGTCCATACCATTTCTGTCCTTTACTGTGCCCCATATTTGCATGAAATATTCCCTTGGTATCTCTAATTTTCTCAAAGAGACCTCTAGTCTTTCCCATTCTATTGTTTTCCTCTATATCTTTGCATTGTTCACATAAGAAGGCTTTCTCCTCATCTTGATATTCTTTGGAACTCTGCATTCAGATAGACATATCTTTCTTTTTTTCCTTTGCCATCCACTTTTCTTCTTTTCTCAGCTATTTGTAAGGCCTTCTCAGACAAACATTTTGCCTTTATCAATTTATTTTTCTTGGGATGGTTTTGATCAGTCTCCTGTACAATGTTACAAACTTCCATCCATAGTTCTTCAGGCACTCTTTCTATCAGATCTAATCCCTTGAATCTATTTGTCACTTCCACTGTATAATAGAAAGGGATTTGATTTAGGTCATATCTGAATGGCTTAGTGGTTTTCCCTACTTTCTTCAATTTAAGTCTGAATTTTGCAATAAGGAGATCATGAACTGAGTCATAGTCAGCTCCCAGTCTTGTTATTGGCTGACTGTGTAGAGCTTTTCTATCTTCAGCTGAAAAGACTATCTCAGTCTGATTTTGGTGCTTACCATCTGGTTATGCCCATGTGTAGGCTCATCTCTTGTGTGTTGTTGGAAGAGTTTGTTTGCTCTGACCAGTACGTTCTCTTGGCAAACTACTCTTAGCCTTTGCCCTGCTTCATTTTGTACTCCAAGGTCAAACTTGCCTATTACTCCAGATATCTCTTAATTTCCTACTTTTGCATTCCACTCCCCTAAGATAAAAGGACATTTTTTTGGTGTTAGTTTTAGAAGGTTTTGTAGGTCTTCATAGAATCGTTCAACTTCAACTTCTTGGGCATTAGTGGTTGGAGCATAGACTTGGATTACGGTGATATTGAATGGTTTGCTGCGGAAACAAACCGAGATCATTCTGTCGTTTTTGAGACTGCACCTAAGTACTGAATTCTGGACTCGTTTGTTGACTATGAGGGCTACTCCATTTCTACTAAGAAATTCTTGCCCAAAGTAGTAGATATAATGATCATCTGAATTAAATTTGCCCATCCCAGTCCATTTTAGTTCACTGATTCCTGAAATGCTGATGTTCACTCTTGTCATCTCCTGTTTGATCACTTCCAATTTACCTTGATTCATGGACCTAACATTCCAGGTTCCTATGCAGTATTGCACTTTACAGCATTGGACTTTACTTTCACCACAAGACACATTCACAACTGGGCATTGTTTCCACTTTGCCTCAGCATCTTCATTCCTTCTGGAGCTATTTTCCACTGTTCTCCAGTAGCATATTTGGCACCTACTAACCTGGCTAGTTCTTCTTCCAGTGTCATATATTTTTGTCTTTTTATACTGATCATAGGGTTCTCAAGGCAAGAATTCTGAAGTGGTTTGTCATACTGTTTCTGTCCTTTACTAAGCACAATAAAGAAGAAGCAGTATGGAACAGAAGCAGAAGATATTAAGAAGTGGCAGAAATACACAGAACTATACAGAAAAGATCTTAATGACCCAGATAACCATGATGGTGTGATCACTCACCTCGAGCCACACATTTTGGAGTGTGAAATCAAGTGGGCCTTAGGAAGCATCACTAGGAACAAAGCTAGTGGAGGTGATGGAATTCCAACTGAGCTATTTCAAATCCTGAAAGATGATGCTGTGAAAGTGCTACACTCAAAATGCCAGCAAATTTGGAAAACTCAACAGTGGCCACAGAACTGGGAAAGATCAGTTTTCATTCTAATCCCAAATAAAGGCAATGCCAATGAATGTTCAGACTACCACACAATTGCACACATTCACATGAGAGCAAACATAAGTGCAAAATGCCAACATACACTGGATCATAGAAAAAGCAAGGGAATTCCAGAAAAAAAAAAAATCTACTTCTGCTTCACTGACTATGCTTTGTGGGTCACAGCAAACTGGAAAACTCTTAAAGAGTTCAGAATCCCAGACCACCTTACCTTCCTCCTGAGAAACCTGTATGCAGGTCAAGAAGCAACAGCTAGAACTGGACATGGAACAATGGACTGGTTCAAAATTGGGAAAGGGTTATATTAAGGCTGTATATTGTCAGCCTACTTATTTAATTTATATGCAGAGTGCATCATGTTAAATGCCAAGCTGATTGAAGCACAAGCTGGAATCAAGATTGTCCAGAGAAATACCAATAATCTGAGATACACAGATGACAACATGCTCAGTGCAAAAAGCGAAAAGGAACTAAAGAGTCTCTTGATGAAAGTGAGAAAGGAGAGTGAAAAAGCTGGCTTAAAACTCAACATTCCAAAATGAAGATCATGGCATCTGGTCTCATTACTTTAGGGCAAATAGATGGGGAGCAATGGAAACAGTGATAGACTTTATTTTCTTGGACTCCAGAATCACTGCAGTTGGTGACTGCAGCCATGAAATTAAAAGACACAGGCTCCTTGGGAGAAAAGCTATGACAAACCTAGGCAGCATATTAAAAAGCAGAGACATACTTTCCCAAAAAAGGCCCATCTAGTCAAAGCTTTGGTTTTTCCAGTAGTTGTGTACAGATATGAGAGTTGGACAATAAAGAAGGCTGACCACCAAAGAACTGATGCTTTAGAACTGTGGTGTTGGAGATGACTTTTGAGAGTCCCTTGGACAGCAAGAAAATCAAAGCAGCCAATCCTAAAGGAAATCAACCTTGAATACTCATTGGAAGGAGTGATGCTGAAACTGAAGCTCCAATACTTTGGCCACCTGCTTCAGAGCCAACTCATTGTAAAAGACCCTGATGCTGGGAAAGATTGAAAGCAGGAGGCGAAGTGGACGACACAGGACAGATGGTTGGTTGGCGTCACCAACCTGATGGACGTGAGTTTGAACAAACTCTAGGAGACGGTGAAAGACAGGGAAACCTGATGTGCTGCAATCCATGGAGTCACAAAGAATAGGGTGTGACTGAGCGACAAGGTGGCACTAGTAGTAAAGAATCCACTTCCCAGTGAAGGAGATGCAAGAGATGTGGGTTTGATACCTGGGTTGGGAAGATGCCCTGAAGGAGCGCACCATAACCCACTCCAGTATTCTTGTCTGGAGAATCACACGTACAGAGGATACAGCCCACAGGGTCACAAAGAGTTGGACACAACTGTGGCGACTTAGCACGCACATATGGAGGAACCATTACAGTCACATGTTTCTGCCAATGAGAAATAAATTTGTTTATTCTTGTAGTTTAAACACCCTTGCTTCAGGATTCATAGCCCAATTTATTCGACTTTTGAAGCATTGGTTGTGCAATGCACTGTTGGTTGTTATCCTGGAGAAGAAGTGGACACTTACTGTTGACCAATGCTGGCTGCAAGCATTGCATTTTTTGGTGCATCTCATCAATTTCCTGAGCATATTTCTCAGATGCATTGGTTTCGCCAGGTTCAGAAGGCTGTAATGAATCTGATGGGCAGCAGACCACCAGTGACCACGTCCATTTTTTGGTACAAGTTTGTCTTTGAGAAATGCTTTGGAACTTTTTCTCAGTCCAGCCACTGAGCTGGTCATAACTGGTTGTATAAAATCCACTTTCCATTGTGTGTCACAATCCAATCTGATCAAGAAACAATTTGTTGTTATTGCATAGAATAAAAGAAAACAACACTTCAAAATGCTGATTTTTTGATTTGCAGTCAGCTCATGAAGCATCCAATTATCAAGTGTTTTCACCCTTCCAATTCACTTCAAATGCCGAATGACCATAGACTGGTTGAAGTTGAGTACATTGGCAAATTTTTTGTGAAGTTTTAAGAGAATCAGCTTTGAAGATTGCTCTCAGTTGATTGTTACCAATTTTCGATGGCCAGCCATTACACTCCTCATCTTCAAGTTTCTCATCTCTTTTGTAAAACTCCTTGAACCACCACTGCACTGTACATTTGTTAGCAGTTCTTGGGCCAAATGCATTGTTGAAACTGCAAGTTGTCTCCGCTGCTTTACCACCCATTTTGAACTCAAACAAGTAAATTGCTCAAATTTGCTTTTTGTCTAACATAATTTCTCTGGTGTAAAATAAATATAAAATAAACCGCAAGTAATGTCTTTATCAAAAAAAGAACATAAAGTGAGAAACGTGCATTAAATTATGTAAACAAACCACATTTATTTAGGGATGTATGCCAATGTCAAACAGTAAATTTCAACAATGCAAAACCACAATTACCTTTGCCCAACCTGATAATAACAAATGGGGTTTCCTAACATAGATTATATATTTATAAAGGAGGATTATCTTGAATTTAACTTTGATAGTAACATATTTAATTTGTCTACACAAAAATGTCAAAATTTCAACATAATTGTATATTGAGGTAGTATTGGTACAAGTCTCAATATGGATATATGTATAGTATTTATATAAGTAAATATAGTACTTCTAAAAATACATAGTATTTTTATGAGTAATTATATGGAAAAGCTACTCAGTTAATCCCTTACTACTTTAAATAATCATAATTAGTTACTGTGAATTAATCTCTCTTTTTCTTGTTGTTTTGCTTTTGTTTTTTTAAATTGGAGGATGATGGGTTTACGATGTGTTGGTTTCTGTGGTACAACAAAGCGAATCAGCCATAAGTATACCTATAATTTCATATATTTCTCTGCATTCAGTTTTCTTAAAGATACTGATGGATGCATGTGTGACAAAGCTTATATCTTTATCTATAAAGTCTGTTTCTTTATCTACAAGGAGTTCTTATAATTAAATACAAAACTGGGCAGGAGAAAACAAATGAAATTCACAAAATGAATTGACAAAATAAATGCAAATTACCAATAGACACAACTTCACTATCTAACAAATAAGTATCAGTAAAATACATGTCATTAAAACCTGAAAGGCTTTTGAAAAAAACACATTCTAACAATGGCATTGATAAAGATGTGCTTTATCACCAAGATAATTGCTGTTGGTACACAATGGTTGCATCTTTCTAAAGGGAAATCTGTATATGAAGAGCTTTCAATTGTTTGTGCACTTTAAAACACAAATAGTATGCATAGTAGTTTACTTAAAAGAAATAGTCTAAGATAAATAAAAATAATTGTATGCTAACTTATCCATTGACGTATTGTCTGCTTTAACAAATAACTTCAAAATATTAAATGTGACATCACAGTGGAATTATTCCATTTATGCATTTATCCATACAATGAAGCAGTTATCAAAATTCATGTTTGCACAATATTTCTATCATATTATAGATTGTAAAATTAAGCTTTTATTTGTAATAATTACCAAATAAACATACATGCACACATATAGAAATACATTCAGAGCTCCATTAGGCAGTTAACCCAAATGGCCACTAGAACCAAAATATCAAATATTTAATAAATATTTAGTGATAGTTTTTATTTACAAATTCTATATGATATATGAAAGCAGGTGGACTTTAGAATTTCTAGAATCCAAACCTATTATTTCACAGCTTAAGAAATATATGTATAGTGAAAGTGTTAATCACTCAGTTGTGTCCTACTCTTTGCGACCCCACGGACTGTCGCCCTCCAGACTCCTCTGTCCATGGAATTCTTCAGGCAAGAATACTGGTTTGGGGTCCCATTCCCTTCTCCAGGGGATCTTCCTGACCTAGGTATCAAACCCAGGTCTCTTGTATTACAGGCAGCTTCTTTACCATCTGAGCTACCAGGCAAGCCTAAGCAACACACAAACACATGTTAATGCACAAACATATACACACACGTGAAATACTTGTGAGCAGCCATGCCCTCTGAAGTTTTGTTCTGAAATTCAGCTTCTAAACTGCTTCATTCTATTTAGTTTACTCTAACTAAACTGTTAGAGTTTATACTAACAACTGCTATTAACTAGCATTTTAAGCAAATTAGAGCATACTAAGCACAAGGGAACATTCATGCAAAGATGGGCCCAATAAAGGACAGACCAGAAACACTATGGACCTAAGAGAAGAAGCAGATATTAAGAAGAGGTGACAAGAATACACAGAAGAACTAAACAAAAATATCTTCATGAGCCAGATAACCACAACGGTGTGATCACTCACCTAGAGTCAGATATCCTGGAGTGTGAACTCAAGGGGCCTTAGGAAGCATCATTATGAACAAAGCTAGTGGATGTAACAGAATTCCAATTGAGCTATTTCAAATCATAAAAGATGATGCTGTCAAAGTGCTGAACTCAATATGCCAGCAAATTTGGAAAAGTCAGCAATGACCACAGGACTCGGAAAGGTCAGTTTTCATCCTAATCCCAAAGAAAGGCAATGCCAAGGAAAGTTCAGAGTACTGCACAATTGCACTCATCTCACACACTACCAAAGTAATGCTCAAAATTTTCCAAGCTAGACGTCAATAGTATGTGAACTGAGATATTCCAGATGTTCAAGCTAGATTTAGAAAAGGAAGAGGAACCAGACATCAAATTGCCAACATGGGTTGGATCACAGAAAAAACAAGAGAATTTCAGAAAAACGTCTACTTCTGCTTCATTGACTACCCTAAAGTCTTTCACTATGTGGATCACAACAAACTGTGGAAAATTCTTAAAGAGATGCGAATACCAGAACACCTTACCTGCCTCTTGAGAAACCTATATGCAGGTTAAAAAGCAACAGTTAGAACTGGACCAGGGCAATGGACTGTTTCCATATTGGGAAAGGATCATGTCAAGGCTATATGTTGTCACCCTGTTTATTTAACATATTTGCAGAGTATATCATGTGAAATGCTGGGATGGCTGAAGCACAAGTTGGAATCAAGACTGACAGGAGAAATATCAATAACATCAGTTACACAGATGGAAAGAGGAACTAACGAGCCTCTTGATAGTGAAAGAGAAGAGTTAAAAAGTTGGCTTAAAACTCAACATTCAAAAAACAAAGATCATGGCATCCAGTCTCATCACTTCATGGCAAATATATGGGGAAAAATGAAAACAGTGACAGGCTTTATTTCCTTGGGCTCCAAAATTACTGCTGGTGGTAATTGCGGCCATGAAATTAAAAGACACTTGCTCCTTGAAAGAAAAGTTATATCCAACCTAGAGAGCATATTAACGAAGAAGGCAATGGCACCCCACTCTTGCCTGGAAAATCCCATGGACAGAGGAGCCTGGCAGACTGCAGTCCATGGGGTTGCTAAAAGTTGGACACGACTGAGTGACTTTATTTCACTTTTCATTTTCATGCATTGGAGAAGGAAATGGCAACCCACTCCAGTGTTCTTGCCTGGAGAATCCCGGGGATGGGGGAGCCTGGTGGGCTGCTGTCAATGGGGTTGCACAGAGTCGGACACGACTGAAGTGACTTAGCAACAGCAGCAGCAGAGAGCATATTAAAAAGCAGACATTTCTTTGCCAACAAAGGTCCATCTAGTCAAAGCTATTGTTTTTCCAGTAGTCAAGTATGGATAGAAAGAAAGAGGGATGGGGGAGGAAGAGAGGGAAGGAAGAAGAAAGAAAGAAAGAGAAGTCGCTCAGTCGTGTCCTCTTCTTTGTGACTCCATGGATTGTAGCCTTCCAGGTTCCTCCAATGCCATTTCCTTCATCAGGAGATCTTCCTGACCCAGGGGTCTCCCTCATTGTAGGCAGACGCTTTCACCGTCTGAGCCACCAGGATGTTATGGATGTGAGAGCTGGACTATAAAGAAAGCTGAGTGCTGAAGAACTGATGCTTTTGAATTGTGGTGGTGGAGGAGACTCTTGAGAGTCCCTTGGACAGCAAGCAGATCCAACCAGTCCATCCTAAACGAAATCAGTACTGAATATTCATTGGAAGGACTGATGCTGAAGCTGAAGCTACAATACTTTGGCCACCTGATGCAAAGAACTGACTCACTGGAAAGGACCCTGATGCTGGGAAAGATTGAGGGCAGAAGAAGGGACAACAGAGGATGAGATGGTTGGATGGCATCACCGACTTGATGGACATGAGTTTGAGCAAGCTCCAGGAGTTGGTGATGGACAGGGAAGCCTGGTGAGCTGCAGTCCATGGAGTGGCAAAGGCACAACTGAGTGACTGACCTGAACTGAGATACTTTGCACATTGCAAATTCACATAAAAGTCTCAGTCTCAGGTTACAGATGAAGAAATTGAGACTCTGACAGATAAAGTAGTCTGTCTAAGATGAAGCAGCTAGTATAAATAGCCCAAGTATTTTGGGATCATGTTCTTCCTCCATGATATCTCACTTCCTTATAAATTATCAGTGAAACAGGGTAGGGCTTATTAATACTTATGTGTGAGACTTCTTATAACAAAGCAGCTTAAGACGTGAACTGATACACAATAAAAATCTTGCTTATAGATAATTTGATATCATTTGACCAGATTTATTAATTTATTTAAATATACAAAAACATGTAATTGACAATAATAGACCCAATAAATGTGGGTACTGCTGCTGCTGCTGTTGCTGCTGCTGCTAAGTCGCTTCAGTCGTGTCCGATTCTGTGCGACCCCAAAGACAGCAGGCCACCAGGCTCTGCTGTCACTGGGACTCTCCAGGCAAGAACATTGGAGTGGATTGCCATTTCCTTCTCCAATGCACAAAAGTGAAAAGTGAAAGTGAAGTTGCTCAGTTGTGTCAGACTCTTAGGGACCCTATGGGCTGCAGCGTACCAGGTTCCTTGCCCATGGGATTTTCCAGGCAAAAGTACTGTAGTGGAGTGCCATTGCCTTCTCCAAAATGTGGGTATTATAGATACACAAATAATGCATGCAGATCTATATCCTTTTAGTGATGTATATCTATATCTTTTTAGTGATAATGTGTTGAGGAACAGATCTGGAAGAATCTAGTATGTATTATAGCACTTACATCAGTGCATTTGCTTGTGCAACAGTTTGGATATTACTTTTATGATAAACTTAACCTTTCTCATATTCCAAGGCTTACTAAGAAATGATTCTACATATTTTATTTTATGAAATAATTTAAAATTTTGCCTCTTGGATTTATTTCAATTTATGTTGCTATTTTTATGCACTTTCCCAAAGGCCCTCAAAATTGGCATGTTTACTACAATGGATAAAAATAGGGTGATTTTGTGTGTGTGTGTGTGTGTGGGTGTGGGTGTGTGTGTGTCTGTGAGACACCTCATTTAGATTTAGTGAAGTGAAGCTCAGATCAAATTACATGCTGAAACAGAATTCATGTATACAAATTATGTACAGTGCCACAATTAACTTAGAATTGGATGCTCATTATCCTGCTGTTTTGTTCCATTTTTGTTCACATGTCAAAAAAATCAAATATAAATGCAATTACTTTCCAGGAGGAAATAAATGTCAGCAATTCAACATTCAAAAAGGCAACAATCACAATGCCAGATGACCAAAGCAATAACTTTCTGAAGATAACGGGCAAGTAATTAACCCTGGAGCCAGATCATCAAACCATTCAGAGAAATCTTAGATCAATGGAGGAGGGTTGCAGCATGTGTGACTTTATAAGGTAAATAAAATATACTAAAATCACCCCTTCTCAGGATGACCATATGATTTTGTTAACCTCTATTCAGATCTGTCAATTTTAAAAAATTATTTATTTATTCATTTCTGGCTATGCTGGGTATTTATTGCTGCATCGGCTTTTCTCTAATTGCAGCAAGTGGGGGCCACTCGCTAGTTGCAGTGTGCGGCTTCTCACTGCAGTGACCTCTCTTGTTGCAGGGCACAGGTTCTAGGACACGCAGCTTCAGCAGTTGCAGCATGTGAGCTCAGTAGTTGAGGTTCCCAGGCTCTACAGCACAGGCTCAATAGTTCTGGGGAACGGGCTTAGTTGCTCCATGGCATGTGAGATCTGTCTCCTGCATTGGCAGGTGGGTTCTTTATCACTGAGCCTCCAGGGAAGCCCTGAGGCCATCAGTTTGATGGCAATTGCATAATAGCTAAGAATTTCTGCCAAATTAAAACTGCTTTTTAAAAACCCCAGCTCTCCTAAGTCTGTGTTGTGGTTGTACTGCCATGTTGGTCATACTAAGTATCTCTTTATAGGGAAAGACAATCCGTTCTTAAAATAATATACCATTGTTGTGTCTCTAGGTTTTAAGTTGAAGAGGAAAGCTAAACTGGGTGCTAAAATATTGTAATGGATATCAAAAATTTCCTAAATAGTTTAATTCAACTTGTGAAATTAAACTTTTATTTGTAATGATTACAAAATATACATGTGCACATATAGAACCGCATTCAGACCTCCATTAAGCAGTTAACCAAAACAGCTGTTAGAAGGAAAACATCGAAAAACATTTAATAAGCATTTAGCAATAGTTTTTGCTTACAAATTCTGTCAGATATATGAAAGTTTAGAAAGTAGAGGGACTTTATAATTTCTAGAATCCAACCCTATTATTACACAACTTAATAAAAAGCCGTACACAAATACATACACACACAATACACTCTTGAGCAGCCATACCTTCTAAAGTTTTGATCTGAAACTGACTAATACAAATGCAGAGATAGACACTATGATCCCTTCTATATTCTTCATTAAGGTACCTTTTCTTCTATTTGTATATGAATATTCATTAAATTCCATGTCTTGGGAATCTATTATTTTCTCAAAATACACAAACAGAAGTCTAAAATGGGAAAACATAAGCAGAATGTAACTTCTTATTCTAGAAGCCATGTTTCCATCATCTGCAGGACTGTTGAAGGACAACAATTTTGTAGAGTTAAATGGTGTCCACCAGTGTTTCAATATCTCAGAAGCTTGCTGAATAAGTTTCCAATCTTCCTTTAGAATTGCATGTGTTCTAGCTTGTGTTTCCTTAAGATAGGTCATAAAAATATACTAGATTATATGAAAGTCAAACTCAGGAATTAAACCCACAAATGTATCTGTCGAAGGGTGCTGTGCTGCACATTCTTAAATAGATTGGCAAAAATCACCACTTTTATTATTTATAAAGAGAGAATTGTTGGCATAATTATTCTGACTAAGGGCATCTATACCCTTCATAATGATATTTTTGGATATTTTTGAAGCAATACTTTACATTTTGAATGAATGTCTCACATAAAGTGTTTTTATCCATAAATGCATATTATTATACTGTAAAATATCTTTTGTGTTATAAATCTATTCATGAATATAAAATAAAAGTTTTCCACTATGAAGATTTGAATGCTTTTTGCATTTATGGACCCTTAAAAATCACATCTGATTTCAAAGCTATACTAAGATTTAAAATTTTAGGTTTTTCATATGTTCAAAGACCCATGGTTCCTTAAATTGGAATATTAAGCAACTTCATAGCTGATTGATATAGTCTCCATACTGAGCATTTTGTCTTATGTTATGGGAATAACCTGTAGATATTGTAAACCTGGGTATGCCCATACTAATGTCTTCCATTCTGGCTTAAGATTTCCTTCTAAATGTGTGCTTTCATATGCTGATTTACAAATTAAGAGTAATAATTCATCTAAGTGATCAGGATATATTAAATATATACTCATAGTACAAGATTACTAAAGTGTGATATGAAAATAAACATACTTTCACTTACATTTTAAATTTTCTTTACAAATGTGTAACGTGACGTTTGTTGAAACTGTGTATCAATTTCTGCTGGCTACTCTTCAACAAACTGAAACTTGGCTAAAATCCAGATGCACATAATAACATGAAATATTTTTCACTGCGTTAAATTGAGGTTAGCAGTTTCACTACTACAAAGATGTGGCTCTGATCATATTATATGTCATGGTTGATACACTTCAGCATGGAAAACAGTTTGGAAGTTATGTAGTCAAGGTGATCAGTGAATAAAGCAATATTGCTACTGTCCTAGATCACTTGCTACAAAAAAAGTGTGATCATTTCAAATAGAGTATTCAGGGTATGTTTTGAAAAATATATTTAATCTGGAGTATTTCAGAATAAATCGCTCTTACAGAGTTGAGGTTATTTCTTAACAATGTTACCATGAAGACTTGAACACTATCAATAACATTCAGTAGCTTTACTTTTCTTATATCTTATGTGAATTACTATATTTGTTATACTGCAGGTATGCTTTTTTCTCAGAATTCACAGACATTATACCATAATATTTCCAAGAATAAATGTTTGTCAACCTTAACTTTTAGAGATTATTATTAAAAAGAGGTGATGTTTTGTCATATATAATGGTTATATTCAAGAAGTTAGGTTAAGGAAATATTTTGACAGAATAATAGAAGATAGGCATATCACCACAGTTTCTCAAGTAGTTTGTATTAAAACTGAAACCTTAAATTAGATTGCACTCTTCTCTGTATTAATCTTCATCTCAGTGAAAAAGTAATTCAGTAAGAGATGTTACTGCAAATGTAGCATTTAAGTGATTGTCAGATTTTTATTCTTTTGATGCTGAAAGCACCAGTTTTATTCAATATCATGAAATACAATAAATTTTATATTTATTTTTATTATTATTTTATGTTTTTATACTCTATAGCTTTCATAAATAATTTGGTAGAAAAGAGCATAATATGTCAATTTGTTAGTATCATCAGTATAAAATATAGTAAAATCTTGGTCATGGAGAAATTTCATTGCTGCACTGGCATAATTCTATCAACTATATCCAAATTCAAGGGAAGACAGCACTGACAGTGAAGCTCATCCTCGAGGGTATTTAGAAGAAAATCTATCATCTGTAAACCTAAAGCGATAACAGCCATTAGCTACAAGGGATGTGGATGTGCTCCTTGTCAATTTTCCAAAGGAGAAAATGCATTTACTGAAAAGATAAACTGTAACTGTCAGAGAGAGGAGACAGTCTTATCTTTGACAAGATTGACCATGAAAAGGTACAAAAGATTAGTGTTCTAGAATGGTTTGCAGGATTATGGGATATTTTTGTTTAAAACAAATTTAACTATTATTTACTTTGCTTCAGCAGAGAGTAAATATGCCTAAACAAAATCAAAAATATTTTAAAATCAACAGTTTTTTCATCTAAAACAGAAATCATATACATGCATGGACATGCCTGAAAAACAAATGAATGACTGAAGACTTTTCTCTTTAAACAAAACAGGTCTTAAACTTAATCTAGTTACACCTTCTATGATTTTTTATGAACTAGTTCGTCTTAAGCTGATCTTATTTTCTAGCCTTTCCCCCATGTGAAGTTATGGTTCATTTCAGCATATCCTTAAAGAATTTATTCTGCCTGCCACCCCTGTGTCATCTCATGTTAGTTCAGCAGCCAGCAGCTGTTGGGCATCTTGCTGTCATCTACCTTACACACATTTCCTGAAGCAGAGCTGTGTTGTGACAGGAATTGCTTATCACTGACTGCTTTCCAGGCCTGCCTTTTGGATAATCACTTTGTGTCATTTAAAGCTAATATGAGCACAGTTTATGACTGAAGCTTATGAAACAGCTTTGAGAACCAAATATATCTATGGAGTGTCAATGATTGTTTTGTTTCTTCCTTGCTGAAACATAATAGATAGATTATAAAACCGATCCCTCCCAACTGCCTGATCTATAGTAGGGTAGTGAGTGTTTCGAGTTATCAACAGTCTTTTCCATAAAAACCTTTAGATGACCCATAACAAGCATCCTAGCCTAGCTATTATGTAAGACTTCTCCAGATTCCATATTATTTGTGCAACGTACTGCAGGGTGTTTCACAATTTTTTGCCCATCTCCCCCATTTTTTGCCCATCTCCCCAAAAGTCTTCCCTGGTGGCTCAGATGGTAAAGCATCTGCCTGCCATTCAGGAGACCTAGGTTCAATCCCTGGATCATGAAGATCCCCTAGAGTAGGGAATGGCAACCCACTCCAGTATTCTTGCCTGGAAAACCCCATAGGCAGAGGAGCCTGGTGGGCTACAGTCCAAAGGGTCTCAGAGTCAGACACAACTGAAGAACTAAGCAAAGCACAAAAAGCACTATTATCGGGGTAATTAGCATTGAGTTGACTTAAATGTGTGAGAATAAATTTATTGTGTAAGGGTATTATTAATTACTTAGAATAATAGACAGTGGAATTAAATGTGGGTCATTCCTTAACTTTCTAGGAAAACACAAATAGACATTGGTAGTCACACAGTTTTCCTTTCTTCTGTTACTACTATTACAACTTTGTAAAATAAAAGAGTTCACTATAAAACCTCCAGAATGCATTAAGATATGGTGCTATTTTGTGTACTCTAGCCTTTGAAATCTGATATTTATAGATGGGAACAACAAGCTACTTACAGGGCTAAAGTGGTACCCATAAGCACTATATTAACAGACTTAGAGAACTATAGGTTATATATCAGTTATGCATTCAGACAGGTATAATATCTACTCACTCCATGGTTGTACTTTGGAAATGAATATTCACACTGAACATCATATATACTCTCTCCTTTACTCTATAGTCTGAAAAAAGATTCATCTTACTCCAATCATATTCTACTGTGGATGAATTGATAAAAAATGAATATAGATATACAGTGTTGTATTTTCTCCCAATGGTTTCCATCACCAAAAATGGAAAATTTTAGAAATGGGACTTGAGAAAAAGAAAATGTAATATAATGGGAGTTGAAGAAAGAGAGATAGAGAGAAGTCAGACAGTGTCGGTGATTGGAGGTCATAATCAACTATCATCTTTAGCCAAAGCCAAAAAGTCAGCTTTCTATTTGTTATCATCTTGTTGTGAGGGGATAACATAATCAAATTTAGATAAGAAAAAGTTATTTGCACAGCAATGTAGAAAATAAATTGGAAGAATGCAAAACAGCATATAAGGAGAGGAGATATGAGCAGTGTGAGAGTCCAGAAAAGAGATTATAATCACTTAGAATAGAATAGAGGGGTTTAAATAAAAGGAAAAGATGTGAGTTTGAAAGATATGAAGGATGCAAAGATCAAAGAATTTGGTGAATGATTGCATAATGCTGTGAAAAAAACAGGTGGTATCACAGACACTTTTGATATTTGGGGCTTGATAAATAATGATTGTATAATCAATTGGGAAAACTGGAAAAAGTAAATGTAAAAGTGAGTGGGATATGATAATAAGGTTGCTTTAGAACACCCAAAGGAAGTATTTTTGAGATATCCAGAGGCATCTGGGAATGGTGGGTATCATGCTGGATATTAACTGTGAGTAATTTGTAGGAATAGGGTAATTATAGTTTCAGGGAAATTTCACTTATTAAAGAATGTGTGACAGGAAAAGAGAAGAGGATTTAAGATAAAATGTACTTGGTAAAATGTTTAAATTCCGGATGGAAAATAATAAGGCAACAAAGGAGACCCAGAAGCTATGTACTGAAAGGTAGGCATTACATTAAAAGACAATTCACAAAAGACAAAACAAAACAAAAGCCAGCATTTTCACAGGATGGACCATTGAAAGTATTGAGTGTTCCTGAGAAAACAAGGGGAAATAAAATATATAATATGGAAGGAAACTGATGCAGAAATAGTGAATAATTTCTGTGAAGTAAGCTAAGGTAAAGCCAGAATGAAGGAGAATAATTGAAAGGGAATTGAGAAATTGAAAAATTTAA
Source organism: Capricornis sumatraensis (assembly GCF_032405125.1). Classification (NCBI taxonomy): domain Eukaryota; kingdom Metazoa; phylum Chordata; class Mammalia; order Artiodactyla; family Bovidae; genus Capricornis; species Capricornis sumatraensis. Next base: position 34,549,153 of record NC_091081.1, on the reverse strand, counting down.
TTATAAATAGAATCATAGGAACAACTGGAGGGGTACAAGAGACACTGAGAGGGATTCTTCTGTTTCAGTTTGAACAATCTTTGTAGCTAAGTTAAATGACTTGACTGAGAGAAAGGGAAAGAATATTTCAGTAAGTTTCCAATAGAATCATGATGAACATACAATATAATATTTAGCACAGATTAAGAACAAATAAAGCAGTTTATAGCCTCTGTCCACAATACAATTAGGAGAAGAATACAGTGAATTTCAAACTATATGTCCATATGGAAATGAATTGCCAGATCCATCCAGCTAGGTCCAGAGCCTAGCATACAGGTAGAAGTTGCACAAAAAGGAGAGGAAGTGATCGGTGGCTGAGGAGGTGAGAATACAGATGATACAGTTCAGTCACTCAGTTGTGTCCAACTGTTTGTGACCACCTGGACTGCAGCATGCCAGGCTTCCCTGTTTATCACCAACTCCCGGAGCTGGCTCAAACTCACATCCATCAAGTCGGTGATGCCATCCAACCATCTCATCCTCTGTCATCCCCTTCTCCCCCTGCCCTCATTCTTTCCCAGCATCAGGGTCTGTTCTAAGGAGTCAGTTCTTTGTGTCGGGTGGCCAAAGTATTGGAGCTTCAGATTCAGCATCAGTCCTTCCAATGAATATTCAGGTCTGATTTCCTTTAGGATTGACTGGTTTGATCTTGCAGTCCATGGGACTCTCAAGAGTCTTCTCTAACACTACAGTTCAGAAGCATCAATTATTTGGTGCTCAGCTTTCTTTATGGTCCAACTCTCACATCCATACATGACTACTGAAAAAACCAAAGCTTTGACTAGACAGACCTTTGTTGGCAAAATAATGTCTCTGCTTTTTAATATACTGTCTAGGTTTTAATATGCTGAGGATATCAGTGGCCCAGAAGGTGAGAACACAGATGATACAATTCTCAGTTAAGTAGAATGGAGAGAGTGAGGGGGAGAGGAAAAGGGAGAGAGACAGATAATGGATTTCAGCAAAATGTTAACAGTGAGTAAATAAAGTCAAAGCTCGGCCAAGTTGTGATCATTGTATTGCTCTTTAAACTTTGCTTTAATTTGAAAATTTGCAAAATACAAACTGCGAAAAGTAAATCTGCAGCATTGCTACATATTGTTTGCTTTAAATTGTATAATGATAATACAGTTTTTTGCTATTAAATCAATGTTTAATTCTTTTCCTTTATAAGCATATAATGACCAAATTGACCCGTGAAGGAATTACAATTGCTCTATATTGTGAAATCTGTCAGTTTAATTACAAATACTAGTTTTATTAATGTGATTTCAATATTTCTATTCCTACGATCAACTTATGAATTACACTCATATTTCTCAGACAATGCCCCTTTAATCAGTAAAACAGAATTAATTTTGTTCTGGTATATTACTGTGTGAAATAGTTATAATTTGTAAAATAAGCCAAGAATTATCAAAATCTGGTTTCTCTGACCAACATATCAGAGCCTTTTATATGATAGCTTGACCAGTCATTCCACTTAGGACACTGAACAAGCCATTCTTCAATAATTTCTATTTTCATAGGCTCATCTGGCATTATGTCTTAGGAAAAGTTGTTTATTTGTGAAATAGACCATGTTTATAAGTACTGGGAATAAGTTCAAATAATCCTTTATATGTTTCCAGCTCACTGTGCACAACAGACTGAACTGTTGAGAAACATCTACGCTGAAGTTTGTTTCTTTAGTGTTCAATTACCTCAAGATATCGTGAGTTTTAAAGTAAGCAAACAAACACGATTCTTTACGGAATGTAATAAGATGAAACAAAATCATCCTCAAGGAAGCTTCTTACAGCCCACTGTGCTTATGAAACTATTTTATCAAAAGCCTCAGTAAGGTTTTAACCATTAAGAATGTGTTTCTGCTGAACAAAGCTATAGTGACATCAATTCATGAACAACTTAATGCTTCTAATCACTCCAGAATAAGGTATCTGGGGTTTAGTTAGTCTTTTCCTTCTTGGTTATATTTCTGAGTGATAGAACAATTTGAAGCTAGAAGAGATTATTTCATGGGATCTTGATCTCACCATAATAATCATAGTGAATGCAGTCCATAGTCTTAAATCCCAACTGAGTCAACTGCACAGTCCCAGCATTAGCATTAGATGCATTAATACTCTGTGCATGGCTCTCTATGAGACTTTGAATACGTTTTTCAAGATGGGTATGTGAAAAATCATGGTACATTTTCAAGAAATAGCAGGACTGCTTTCCTTCCTTGGAAATTGAATTACCAATTGAAATGCTGAAAAATAAAGCTAATCAAACTCTGAATATTAAAGAGTTTAGAAGGGTAAAAAAGTAAATTATTTGCCAAAAACCAGTACAGAGTCATAAGTATATATTTATACAATAGGAGACTTCTTTTGTGGCTCAGATGGTAAACAGTCCACCTGCAATGCAGGAGACCTGGGTTCAATCCCTGAGTCATGAAGATCGCTTGCAGGACAGCAAGGCAATCTACTCCAGTATTCTTGCCTGGAGAATCCCATGGACAGAGTAGCCTGGTGGGCTACAGTTCATGGGGTCGCATAGAGTAGGACATGACTGAGCAACTAACACACACACACACACACACACACACACACACACACATTCACAGAATATAAACGTGAAGTTAAAGCAAAATGCAGTGATGAGCAATACAAATTAGTACCTTTTGAGTACAAAGTGACTAGCAGAAATGCTAAATTCTTAAAATGACCTCATAAATATACTATTGAAGCTGTAAAATTTTTTATTTCAATTTTGCTCAACCTAAATTTACATAACCTCCATTTTCTTGGGAATGATACTACTTAGTGGAAGATAAAGAAAAAATTTTCAAAAAGGGAAACAAAACACAAAAAACGGGATGAACCAACATTACAAAGTGTGTAGCAATGAGCTAGGCATGTGAAGTAAAGGAGAGACAAGCAGGTCTTCGTGAATATTAAGTGAAACGTTATATGGACATTATGTAAAAATCTTGCAGAAAAATAAATGTAGGGTTGGCAGTTTGTTGAAGAAATTTAAACTAGATAGCCTTGAATTTTTGATATTATAGGTTATTCTGGCATGTTTTTCTGCTCCCCACTCAAGACTCTCTCTTGCTCGCCAACTTCTCATTGGCAGCAGTTCACTCACTCTCTTTTTAGACCCCTTTACACACATAAACAGGGCTTCCCTAGTGGCTCAGAGGGTAAGGCATCTGCCTGTGATGCAGGAGACAGGTTTGATCCCTGTGTCGGGAAGATCCCCTGGAGAAGGAAATGGCAATCCACTCCAGTATTCTTGCCTGGAGAATCCCATGGACAGAGGATCCTGGTGGGCTGTAGTCCGCAGGGTTGCAAAAAGTCGGGCACGACTGAGCGACTACACTATGCTACACACGGGTAAACAGTAGCGAAGAAGCACAGAGCTTTCGTTCATATGTTGATAATCAGTGGTTAAGAAATTAAAACAGAGAACTTTCAAACTATTGTATTAATTTATTTTAAATAGCAATAGTAAATCTAGTATTTTTTAACAAAAATAAAATTTTTAATGAAAAGTGGCAATATGTCCCAGAAAAAGATGTGAATAAAACACATGTTTTTATGTTTTTCAGGTTTATTTAATGTCTTGCTAAATAGAAAACATCAAAAATCTCTGTTTCTCCATCCCATGTATGTGAATTCATACCTCTTACAGTCTTGAGAAAACTCAACTTCATACTCTTGAGAGAATGAAAGTGAAAAGGCACATAACATTTCAGGATTATTTTGGAAAGAATTTTGACCTTGCAAATTCTCTCAAAAATCTCAGAGAACCCAGGGGTCTTGAAATGATATTGTAAGAACTGCCACCCCAGGAAACAAGTTTAATAAAATACCCAACATTTGCTGCATTTGTTTCTTCCTTTAGGTGCACATTCTCCTGGACATGAGGGTTTTCTGCTTTCTGTCCAACTTGATCTAAGCTATAATTGTCCAAACCTCAAGAGAAATGAAACTCAGCCTTGATCATCAAATGTAAGTAAATACCAAATAATCCAACTTACTTGTTCACCTAGGCAGTAAATGTTACTGAAAAAAAAAAAAATGACTTAAAAAAATTATCTTTCAGCTAAAGACATTTAAGTCTATGGAAACAAGGATAGCTATTTTTTCAGCTATAAGGTAAGTGAAGAAATAATGACATAGTTTGGCAAGTAAATGACAATTGGTAAAGGAAGCCATGGTCCTTCAGATGAAGAGAGAGTCATCATTATTATCCAGTCAGTCTTTCAACAGATAGCTACTGAATGTCTACTCTGATTCAGATACTGTTCTGAGGAATAGTATGGAAATATCAAAGAGATTCTTATTTCACCAAGTATTGACCCAGTTTAGTTCATAATTACTAATGGTAGGTTCTGAACTATTAACATAAAGTTAAAAATGGACACTCAGAAGTAATCATTAAATAAGTGAACGACTTTTAAAATCTTATAATACTTACAGATGCTTCCTTATCAGCTTTGTTTCTCAGTGTCAAAAAAAAAAAAATTTCCAGTAATGATTGCAGCTGTGATAGATAAAAATTATTAGATGAACAGGCAACTAATTAGCTTCTAATGAAGTTTACAATAGAATCTCATATTGATTTAAGGATTTCTAATTTCAATTTCATCAAAAATATAAAGAGCCACCCCTCCCTGAAAGACAAAAATATCCAACAGCCTTGATTTAAAAAAAGGAATAGAAAAAAAGGTCTTTTAAGAACAATTCACTTTTTACTAGTTCCTATAAAATAGACTTCACTTTATTAAGAGTCAAACCAATAAAATGCATAAAGAAGAATAAAATAAACACATAAAGTTGAAAAATGTATAAAAATCTTTCATAGTTTCACCAGATAAACATAAAACATGAAACAGCATATAATTATTCAACAAAAGTACTGAAAAGATAGAAATACACAGTCAAAAGTAAAGAATGTTTGCTTTTATAAAAAATGAAAAATAAGAAAAGAAAATTTGATTATAGTATCAATAATTTATCCTACCAATTAACCTACAACTTTTAAGTTGAATGTCTTCTACACAGTTGACACAACTGAGTTAAATTAAAGATTGCTTATCTCAAGGTATGATAATTATATATATATATATATATATATATATGTACATGGATCTTAACAAGATATATAGGGTCTTTGATACATTATGCTTTAGTTTTTTGTATAACTGAAGTTGTACTGCTTTTGAGAGAAAATCATAGTATTAACTTAGGGAAAGCTATTGAAATGTATATATGTATATATATATGTATTTATATTAATATTCATAACATTAAAGCTGCACTTAGGTGCCAAGTTTGTATTAATTTGTTCTGGTAAGCATATCTCATCTAGAACAGCAGCTTTAATTAACTTCACCGTGCAGTTAGATTTACAATAATACTATGTCATTTTCAAAGATCCTTAGGTATATTTTGTACATATCAGTTATGAACGTGATTTCAAATCTTTGTGTCTCTGTTCTCTGCCATTTCCTCAGGGATTTAGTCTTGCTTTTGGTGCACTGTCTGGCAAAGAAGGAGAGGGACAAGTGACTTTCTGTCAGGTCTTCCTACAATGGTAGTTCTTTTTTCATAGGTTAGGAAGATATTGTAGGAATCATACCAGTTGCTGAGGATAGTTAATCTTAGACTCAGGAACTAGGCAATGTTGAGTGCTAGGATCCAGTGGACCTACTGTAAAGTCAATTCAGATAAAAAGAACATCAATCATGTATGTTCTTAGTTCCCAAGGTGAATACTGGATGTTTCTGTATCCTTAGAAGTTACACTTCACATTAACAAGGATCTAGTCATCTCTGAAGTTGGAGATTTCCCTTTCCATAGTAAATGACCATGGAAACCATTAAAGGAGACTTGAAAATATGTGTTATGAACTTGGGGGATTATATCAAGGAATCTGCCTTTCTTTCATTTAAGATGCTATCATTCTATAAGCTAATTAGTTCTGGAAATTGAATGAGGCCAGGACCACTGTATATGAAATTGTACATGTTAACACAGACATTGAGAAAAGGTAGTTTTTATTTTTTAAAGTTTTTATTATATAAATCAAGCAAAGCTTTGGTGTATTGTCTTTCAGTTTCTCAGAAATTTATGACTCATTAACTTCATGGAGAGATCACTTTGGGCAAGACCCCTGATACTAAAACCATTTTTTCCTATAGATAAGCAGATAGGTATCACCTGAGAGGTCTTAGAAATTCAGAATCTCAAATCTCACCCCCAACCTACTCAGTAGAAATCTGTGTTTTAACATTATATACATGTAATAAAGTTGCCTGTTAAGCAAATGAAAAACACTCAATTAGATCATTATATTAAATTTTGATTATACCACCTAGATGTTTATTGTGATAAGCATTTTAATGATTCAGCTTTGTGACTTTGAGTTTCTCTTATCCTTGCTGATATCAGGTATATCACTTCACTTGCATATTTTCCAGTTACCAACTCTAAATGTACTGTGGAAAATTCTGAAAGAGATGGAAATACCAGACCACCTGAAACGCCTCTTGAGAAACCTATATGCTGGTCAGGAAGCAACAGTTAGAACTGGACATGGAACAACAGACTGGTTCCAAATAGGAAAAGGGGTACGTCAAGGCTGTATATTGTCACCCTGCTTATTTAACTTATATGCATAGTACATCATGAGAAACGCTGGACTGGAAGAAGCACAAGCTGGAATCAAGATTGCTGGGAGAAATATCAATCACCTCAGATATGCAGATGACACCACCCTTATGGCAGACAGTGAAGAGGAACTAAAAAGCCTCTTGATGAAAGTGAAAGTGAAGAGTGAATAAATTGTCTTAAAGCTCAACATTCAGAAAACGAAGATCATGGCATCTGGTCCCATCACTTCATGGGAAATAGATGGGGAAAAGTGGCTAACTTTATTTTTCTGGGCTCCAAAATCACTGCAGATGGTGACTGCAGTCATGAAATCAAAAGACGCTTACTCCTTGGAAGAAAAATTATGACCAACCTAGATAGCATATTCAAAAGCAGAGACATTACTTGGCCAACAAAGGTCCGTCTAGTCAAGGGTATGGTTTTTCCAGTGGTCATGTATGGATGTAAGAGTTGGACTGTGAAGTAAGCTGAGTGCTGAAGAATTGATGCTTTTGAAGTGTGGTATTGGAGAAGACTTTTGAGAGTCCGTTGGCCTGCAAGAAGATCCTACCAGTCCATCCTAAAGGAGATCAGTCCTGGGTGTTCATTGGAAGGACTGATGCTGAAGCTGAAACTCCAATACTTTGGCCACCTCATGCAAAGAGTTGACTCATTGGAAAAGACTCTGATGCTGGGAGGGATTGGGGGCAGGAGGAGAAGGGGACAACAGAGGATGAGATGGCTGGATGGCATCACCAACTCGACGGACATGAGTTTGGGTAAACTCCAGGAATTGGTGATGGACAAGGAGGCCTGGTGTGCTGCGATTCATGGGGTCGCAAAGAGTCGGACAGGACTGAGTGACTGAACTGAACTGAACTCTAAATGTAGAGAAATCATATACAAGTATTTGTTTTAAGAGTATAGCATTTCATGGCCTGAATGAAGGTAAATCTTTAGAACTGTGGAAGCACATTGGACAGGAGTAAATGGAAGACATTATTGAAAGGCCATGTTTCTCCTCTCTATTATACCATGGACTTTCTGGCCTCATAATTTCCAGGGCTAGAGTTTGATTCAGATTTATGTATGTTTAATTTAAGCTAAATTTATGTTCCATTCTCTTTGGTTAAGCACCTTAAAATATTCCCATAATTATTTCCCAAATTTCTATTTATATAAATTAGTAAATACTTTGTATTCTATTTGAGTATAATCCTTCCCTTCCTTAGAACATTTTCACATTTATACCACCTGAGTAAAGTGAGTTTTCATTCTGACTAACAATCAAAAGAGTAATGTTATTACAAAGCAATGAAGATGAAGAATATAGAAGAATCTCATGAACATAACAGTAAGTGAAAGATTAAAACCACAGTATAACTTCATTGATGTAAATTAAAAAAAAAAAAGATGATTACTGTTTCAAAAATTAGTTGTGGTTACCACTGGAGAAAGATAAAGTACTGTCATCAGTCGAGCACATAGCGGGCTGTCAAGAGTGCTGATAATGCTGTTTCTTGACGTAAATGGTGGTTATATATGTTTGTTGTTGTTCGGTTGCCCAGTTATGTCTCACTCTTTGCAACCCCATGAACTGCCAGGACTTTCTGCCTCTCACCATCTCCTGAGTTTGCCTAGGTTCATGTTTCTTGCACTGGTGATGCCATCCAACCATCTCATCCTCTGAGGCCCTCTTCTCCTTCTGCCTTCGATCTTTCCCAGCATCAGAAAGTGAAAGTGAAGTTGCTCAGCTGTGTCTGACTCTTTGGGAGCCCATGGACTGTAGCCTGCCAGGCTCCTCCATCCATGGCTTTTCCACAAGGATACTGGAGTGGGTTGTCATTTCCTTCTCCAGGGGATCTTCCTGACCCAGGGATCAAACCTGGGTTTCCCTCACTGAAGGCAGACTCTTTACCATCTGAGCCACCAGAGAAGCCAGGGACTTTACCAGTGAGTCATCTGTTCTCATCAGAATACCAAAATATTGGAGCTTCAATGTGAGTCCTTCCATCCAGGAAATATTCAGGGTTGATCTCCCTTAAAATTGACTGGTTTGATCTTGCTTTCCAAGGGACTTTCAGGAGTCTTCTGCAGCACCAGAGGTTGAAGGCATCCATCAATTCTTTGGCGTTCAGCCTTCTTTAAAGTCCAGCTATCACAGTACATGACCACTGGGAAGACTATAGCCTTGGCTATACAGACCTGTTTCAGCAGAGTCTCTGCTTTTCAACACACTGTCTAGATTTGTCATTGCTTTCCTGCCAAGAAACTATCGTCTTCTGATTTCATGTCCACTGCCACCGTCTGCAGTGATTTTGGAGCCCAAGAAGAGGAAATCTGTCACCACTTCCACCTTTTCCCCTTCTATTTGTCATGCAGTAATGGAGCCAGATGCCCTGATTTTAGTTTTATTATTATTTTTTTAATATTTAGTATTAAGCCAGCTCTTTCACTCTCCTCCTTAACTCTCATCAAGAGATTCCTCTTTGTTTTCTGCCTTTAGTGTGATATCACCCGTATATCTGAAGTTGATGTTTCTCCCACCTATCTTGACTCCAGCTTGTAATTCATCCAGCCTGGCCATGCTCATGATGTGCTCAGTGTAGATTAAACAAACAGGGTGACAGCAGACATCCCTGTAGTCTCCTTTCTCAATCTTGAAACAATCAGTTGTTCTGCGCAGAGTTCCAACTGTTGCTTCTTGACCCACATAACAGATTTCTCAGGAGACAGGTAAGATGGTCTGATATTCCCATCTCTCTAAGAGCTTTCCATCTGATCATGACAGTTTGTCATGATTCACACAGTCAAAAGCTTAAGCATAGTTGATGGAATGTTTCTCTGAAATTCCCTTACCTTCTCTATAATCCAGTAAATGTTGGCGATTTGATCTCTAGTTCCTCTTTTCCTAAACCCAGCTTGGACATCTGGAGTTTCTTGGTTCGCATAATGCTGAAAGCTAGCATGCAGTATTTAAGCATGACCTTACTAGTATGGGAGATGAGTGCAACCATCCAGTGGTTAGCACATTCTTTGGTACTAGCCTTCTTGGTAAGTGGGATGGCGATTGATCTTTTCCAGTCATGTGGCCCATGCTTGGTCTTCTGGATTTGCTGACATAATGAACACAAAACCTTGATGGCATCCTCCTTTAGGGATTTGAATAGTTCTGCTCGAATTTCATCACATTCACTAGCCTTATTAATAGCAGTGCTTCTTAAGGCCCATTTGACTTTGCACTCCATAATGTCTGGCTCTGGGTGACTAACCACACCATTATAGTAATCCTGTTCATTGAGATCTTTCTATGCAATTCTTCCATGTATACTTTCCATCTCTTCTTGATCTCTTCAGCATCTACTAGGTCTCTACTATTTTTATCCTTTATTATGCCCATCTTTGGGTGAATGCTCCTTTGATGTTTCCAATTTTCCTGAAGAGATCTCTAGTCTTTCTCCTTTTGCTGTTTTCTTCTATTATTAAACACTGTTCATTGAAGAAGGCCTTCTTGTCCTTCCTAGATATTCTTTGAAACTCTGTATTTAACTGAATATACCTTTCCCTCTCTCCCTTGCTTTTTGCTTCTCTTCATTCTTCTGCTTTTTGTAAAACCTGCTAAGATAACCACTTTGCCTTCTTGCTTTTCTTTTTCTTTGGGATGGCTTTGTTCACTGCTTCCTATATGATATTACAGATCTCTGTCCATAGTTCTTCAGGCACACTGTTAACTAGATCTATACATTAATAGTTAACTTATCTATAATAAATAAGTTTAATGATGCTATATCTTGCCATATGTAGTATGGTAATGTAAATGCTTGAATGAACTGCATTTATGCTTCATGTAAAAAAAAAAAAACAGTAATGAGTAGGTCATTAAAATAATTTTTATACTTTTTCCTCTAAAGGAAAATCTTTCTTAGAAACTGAGGCACCAAGGAAAATGCTTTATACATATAGTACATTTCAGTCAGATATTTTTCACTGTCTCCAATTTTCCAGATGTGATTATTCTAGTTGTTGAATGCACATTTTTTTCAATCAGCATATTTGCTGACACCTAAAATCCATGCAAAGTCATGCATTCAACTATCATTATAATTCAGTATCACACAGATTAAATTTCTGAGCTTAGTTTTTAGCATTCAGCTACAAAAAGCAAAGCTCTATCTTCTGAAGACTAAGAAAGGTCTTGCAAATCATTCCATATTGTGATACATTTATTAATATGTTCATATAACTTTCTCTTTTAATTTATCAGTCTGCTAGCTTACATTAGTATATTTTATAATGTGAAACAAGCTTATCATTTCCTGATTAGAAATTTATTGACCAGTGATGTATGATGTATGTGTGTGTGTGAATTTAATATCAATTGAATGAGTTTACTAATATTTGCAAGGTTTTAATTTTATATTAATTGAAATCATTTTAATAATGTATTGTGCTTATTGAAGGACATTTCTTATTTTCAGTTTTTAATTTTTTTTTTTATTTTTAAGATATGTGTAAGTGCTTCCTTGAAATTTTCTTAAAACATGGACATAAAAGAAACTGATTCTTTTTTTGTGAATTTGTGTATATTTCAAGTTACTAATTCACTTTTCCCAATATTTTGCTTCTAACTGAGTTGTATATATATTTTTTCTTAAGTTAGATTCTTTAGGTATGGTGCTTATGATGTTGAATTATGAAAACAGACTCACAAGAAATCATAAATTCTACTCAACATCAATCCTTATGAAAGATTCAAATGATAAGCCCCCAAAAGATATAAAACATTATTTTTCTAAAGGATCAAGAAATAGACAAGTGCATTTGTGTATCCCTGCCACCTCTTATTAATATCTTCTGCTTCTGTTTTGTACATACCATTTCTGTCCTTTATTGTGCCCAACTTTGCATGAAATGTTCCCTTGGTATCTCTAATTTTCTTGAAGAGATCTCTAGTCTTCCCCATTCTATTGTTTTCCTCGATTTCTTTGTATTGATCACTGAGGAAGGCTTTTTTTAAATCTTTCCTAGCTATTCTTTGGAACTCTGCATTCAGATGGGTATATCTTTCCTTTTCTCCTTTGCCTTTCATTTCTCTTCTTTTCTTAGCTATTTGTAAGACCTTCTCAGACAACCATTTTGCCTTTTTGCATTTCTTTTTCTTGGGGATGGTCTTGATCACTGCCTCCTGTACAATGTCATGAACCTCTGTCCATAGTTCTTCAGTCACTCTGAAGATATCAGATATAATCCCTTGAATCTATTTGTCACTTCCACTGCATAATTGTAAGGGATTTGATTTAGGTCATACCTGAATGGGTTAGTGATTTTCCCTACTTTCTTCAATTTAAGTCTGAATTTGGTGATAAGGAGTTCATGATCTGAGTCACAGTCAGCTCTCAGTCTTGTTCTTGCTGACTGTATAGAGCTTCCATCCTAAAGGAAATCAGTCCTGAATATTCATTGGAATGACTGATGCTGAAGCTGAAACTTCAATACTTTGGCCACCTGATGTGAAGAATTGACTCATTTAAAAAGACCCCAATGCTGGGAAAGATTGAAGGCGGGAGGAGAAGGGAATGACAGAGGATAAAATGGTTGGATGGCATCACTGATTCAACGGACATGAGTCTGAGTAAACTCCAGGAGTTGGTGATGGACAGGGAAGCCTGGAGTGCTGCAGTCCATGGGGTCACAAAGTGTCAGACATGACTGAGCGAGTGAACTGAACTGAAGCCACTGATGATGGCTTGGTCTTGAGCCATCCAATATATAGTGGTAACTACCTCTACATAACATATTAATTGCAACCATATCCCTCTTTCAATGAACTTTTGATATTATCTTAAACACCAAATTATTCTTTCATTCCAACATCAATAGCTATTTGAATTTTTATACATGTATTGATGAGGAGATGTAATTATATGTTTAGATTTTCTAAGACCTGTTTCATTTTTTCCCCCACCTATTGTTTTTTGTAGCTATCAAATCAGTTGAGGGCTTCAAACTGGTCCCATAAAATCTTTTGTAATCCTGGGAATCACTAGCTACATACATGTTATCTTCATTTAATTCTATTAATAAATCCACAGTCCTTTTTATACCATATAACCCCATCAAGTAAGGTAATTTTTAACATGCCATATATTAGTTAACTTATAGTATCATTTTCATTACTTTCCAATAGAAATCTCTTTACCCTGCTTACCACCCATCTGCAGTAATAGGAGGTGTAAGTAGAGGATATTATTCACTAAATTGCATACCCCATTTAGCTTATGGGCATAATCATACCTCAGGTATCATATAGAAGATTTTAGTGTCATCAGTTTCAAAGTATTATTATATAATATCCCCTTTAGTATAGAGAGAAACTGTATTGATAATTTATTTGTTTTATGTCTACCACAAGACAGACATGTTACCTTTCTATCCATGGTATCCTTGTCATTAGAAAATATGAGTCCACACTATCCAGTGGCATCCTTTTCATAAATGCATCCCAATGAATTGAGCTTCTAGCTCTAACCTATAGCGACATTTGTAGTGTTTTCTAAGTGTGGGTATTTGAAAACCATCACCTGACTTCACAGAGTGCAGTATAATAAGGATTTTTATTCAAAGGGGAATGATATAGCAAAGTGAGAGAGAGAGAGAGACAAGCAATGATCAGAGGCTGGAGAGACATCAACAGCACGGCTCCACATCAGTTGAAATGTTGTGTTGAGACCATGCCAAATCTCTGACTTGAACTACTAAGATCTGTGGCAGGAATCTTGATTTGAAGAGAACAGCCAGAAAAAGCTCTCAATAGCCCTTTAAGGAAACAAGGAGGGGTTTCAAACCTACTAGCCCATATGCAAGTCATTAATACAGAAGTTAACCTTGGGAATCAACAGAGGCTTCAGACTCTAAACAGCATATCATAAATCTCCCTGCACTCATCCTGGCCAAGAATGAAAAATTGGATATCCAGGCATCCCCAGAGAAAGAGAGAATGTTCCCACTGCAGCTGTAAATCAGCTCTGTAACCACATTACAGTTTAGATTGATCAAAATATTCAACAGTTCCTACTGGGTGAGCTTGTAGCCCTCTTCAGGTAAGGCTGACAGTTTTCATAATCTATCAACTTGGCTGACACTTTCAGTCCTCTTGTATTCTATGAATCTCCCAAGATGACTACCATCTGTGGCCAACATCTTAGAAAATAGCAAATGATCTTGCTAGAGTTTGGTGATCACCATGAGGACACAGGAGGAACATCAGAGCTTCTGCTGCAAGGACTTTATCATTCTGACTTCTAGTATAATGTCAGGCACATAGTTCAGTTCAGTTGATCAGTCGTGTCCGACTCTTTGCGACCCCATGAATCGCAGCACGCCAGGCCTCCCTGTTCATTACCATCTGCCAGAGTTCACTCAGACTCACGTCTATTGAGTCCGTGATACCATCCAGCCATCTCATCCTCGGTCGTCCCCTTCTCCTCCCACCCCCAATCCCTCCCAGCATCATAGTTTTTTCCAATGAGTCAACTCTTCGCATGAGGTGGCCAAAGTACTGGAGTTTCAGCTTTAGCATCATTCCTTCCAAAGAAATCCCAGGGCTGATCTCCTTCAGAATGGACTGGTTGGATCTCCTTGTAGTACAAGGGACTCTCAAGAGTCTTCTCCAACATCACAGTTCAAAAACATCAATTCTTCGGTGCTCACCCTTCTTCACAGTCCAACTCTCACATCCATACATGACCACAGGAAAAACCATAGCCTTGACTAGACGGACCTTAGTCGGCAAAGTAATATCTCTGCTTTTGAATATGATATCTAGGTTAGTCATAACTTTTCTTCCAAGGAGTAAGCATCTTTTGATTTCATGGCTACAGTCACCATCTGCAGTGATTGTGGAGCCCCAAAAAATAAAGTCTGACACTGTTTCCACTGTTTTCCCATCTATTTCCCATGAAGTGATGGGACCAGATGCCATGATCTTCGTTTTCTGAATGTTGAGCTTTAAGCCAACGTTTTTGCTCTCCTCTTTCACTTTCATCAAGAGGCTTTTTAGCTCCTCTTCACTTTCTGCCATAAGGGTGGTGTCATCTGCATATCTGAGGTTATTGATATTTCTCCTGGCAATCTTGATTCCAGCTTGTGTTTCTTTCAGTCCAGCATTTCTCATGATGTACTCTGCATAGAAGCTAAATAAACAGGGTGACAATATACAGCCTTGACATACTCCTTTTCCTATTTGGAACCAGTCTGTTGTTCCATGTCCAGTTCTAACTGTTGCTTCCTGACCTGCATACAGATTTCTCAAGAGGCAGGTCAGGTGGTCTGGTATTCCCATCTCTTTCAGAATTTTCCACAGATTATTGTGATCCACACAGTCAAAGGCTTTGGCATAGTCAATAAAGCAGAAATAGATGTTTTTCTGGAAATCTCTTGATTTTTCCATGATCCAGTGGATGTTGGCAATTTGATCTCTGGTTCCTCTGCCTTTTCTAAAACTAGCTTGAACATCAGGAAGTTCAAAGTTCACGTATTAGTGAAGCCTGGCTTGGAGAATTTTGAGCATTACTTTACTAGCATGTGAGATGAGTGCAATTGTGCAGTAGTTTGAACGTTCTTTGGCATTGCCTTTCTTTGGAATTGAAATGAAAACTGGCCTTTTCCATTTCTGTGGCCACTGCTGAGTTTTCCAAATTTGCTGGCATATTGAGTGCAGCATTTTCACAGCATCATCTTTCAGGATTTGAAACAGCTCAACTGGAATTCCATTACCTCCACTAGCTTTGTTCATAGTGATGCTTTCTAAGGCCCATTTGACTTCACTTTCCAAGATGTCTGGTTCTAGATTAGTGATCACATCATCATGACTATCTTGGTCATGAAGATATTTTTGGACAGTTCTTCTGTGTATTCTTGCCACCTCTTCTTAATATCTTCTGCTTCTGTTAGGTCCAGACCATTTCTGTCTTTTATCGAGCCCATCTTTGCATGAAATGTTCCCTTGGTATCTCTAATTTTCTTGAAGAGATCTCTAGTCTTTACCAATCTGTTGTTTTCCTCTATTTCTTTGCATTGATCGCTGAAGAAAGCTTTCTTATCTCTTCTTGCTATTCTTTGGAACTCTGCATTTAGATGCCTATATCTTTCCTTTTCTCCTTTGCTTTTCACCTCTCTTCTCTTCACAGCTATTTGTAAGGCAGAACGTGGTCCACTGGAGAAGGGAATGGCAAGCCACCTCAGTATTCTTGCCTTGAGAACCCCATGAACAGTATGAAAAGGCAATATGATAGGATACCAAAAGAGGAACTCCCCAGGTCATTAGGTGCCCAATATGCTACTGGAGATCAGAGGAGAAATAAATACAGAAAGAAAGAAGGGATGGAGCCAAAGCAAAAACAATACCCAGTTGTGGATGTGACTGGTGATAGCAAGTAAAGAGCAATATTGCATAGGAACCTGGAATGTCAGGTCCATGAATCAAGGCAAATTGGAAGTGGTCAAATAAGAGATGGCAAGAGTGAATGCCGACATTCTAGGAATCAGCGAACTAACATGGACTGGAATGGGTGAATTTAACTCAGATGACCATTATATCTACTACTGTGGGCAGGAATACCTCAGAAGAAATGGAGCAGCCATCATGGTAAACAAAAGAGTCCGAAATGCAGTACTTGGATGCAATCTCAAAAATGACAGAATGATCTCTGTTCATCTCCAAGGCAAACCATTCAATATCACAGTTATCCAAGTCTATGCCCCAACCAGTAACGCTGAAGAAGCTGAACAGTTTTATGAAGACCTACAAGATCTTTTAGAACTAACACCCAAAAAAGATGTCCTTTTCATTATAGGGGACTGGAATATAAAAGTAGGAAGTCAAGAAACACCTGGAGTAACAGGCAAATTTGGCCTTGGAGTGTGGAATGAAGCAAGGCAAAGACTAGTAGAGTTTTGCCAAGACGATGCACTGGTCATAGCAAACACCCTTTTCCAACAACACAAGAGAAGACTCTACACATGGACATCACCAGATGGTCAACACCGAAATCAGAATGATTATATTCGATGCAGCCAAAGATGGAGAAGCTCTATACAGTCAACAAAAACAAGACCAGGAGCTGACTATGGCTCAGATCATGAACTCCTTATTACCAAATTCAGACTTAAATTGAAGAAAGTAGGGAAAACCGCTAGACCATTCAGTTATGACCTAAATCAAATCCCTTATGATTACACAGTGGAAGCGAGAAATAGATTTAAGGGCCTAGATCTGATGGATAGAGTGCCTGATGAACTATGTAATGAAGTTTGTGACATTGCGCAGGAGACAGGGATCAAGACCATCCCCAGGCACATAGTAGGCACTGCATAAACATTTGTTTGCTTAATATATAATTTACTTCCACACCATGGAGTGTTCCTAATAAATAGGCAAGTCTATTTAGTTTAATGATTTGTATCCAGATTGTAAGTTTTGCTTGACATAGTAATCTGAGACTATGTCTCAAATTTTAGCACAATGGGACCTGGGTTAATCACCTACATGTACTGTTGACATTGTATAAACCTGGCTTGAGTACAGTTTAAGTATTCATGTGCACATAAACCTGAATCTTGAGTAGACCATGTGAAAAAAAGCTCCTGTGTTGGGACTTCCCTGGTAATCCAGTGAGTAAAACTTCATGCTCCCAGTGCATCCCTAGTTCAGTTCCTGGTCAAGGAACTAGATCCCACATGTCACAACCAAGAGTTTGCATCCTGCAATTATAAGAACATGCATGGTGCAACTAAGTTCAAAGATCCCATGTGCTGCAATTAAGACTTGGTGCATCCAAATTATTATTTTTTAAAGCTTCAGTGTACTCTGTATAATAGTTACTTGGCAATACTCTAGCTTCAGGCACAACTCGGTCTGGCTGTGACTCCTCAAAAGCAGAAAAGGAGAGACAATTGTGCTATATGGCCACCATACCACTCTTTGGCCACTCTGTTCAGGGCTGCGAAATAATACTTCCTCCATGCCTAAATAAGTAGCACACAGCTCCACTGATTATGCAAATTTGACTTGCTTTCTTCTATCAGAGTTTGATGAACTGTAAGGATATATCAAAGCCAATTTCAAGAAAGCAAAGCAAACCTCCATCTGTTGGGAGCTCCCAACAGATAATCAGGTAGCTTGTTTTGTCGTGGCTGGGAGCTGATCACATGATTCAGAAACAGAGCAATGAGCAGTCAGACCTCAGAGGGCTCTGTCATGACCCTTCAGGCAATCTGATTATGTATGTGTCAGTTTCCCCCTGATCTTCTTAATGTTTTATGATCTTGAATATGACATTTCCATTTTATCAATGAGCTCTGCTGATCCGTTCCTTTTGTACTTGAATGTTTCTCTTATATTACCCAAAACACTTTAGGTATTACCTGTCTCAGGATTACTTTATGTACTTCTGTGGTGGGGACACTTTCTACAAATGTTCAATAAAAAGCTAGCAATTATCTTTCAAAGGGCTATAATGAATGGCTGCATCAGGCAGCTTTTGAATCTAAAATCCCTGTGGTCTTTGCTGAGTAACATTATTCAGTTTGTGCCAAAGGTTCATGCTATGCTTTCTAGTTGTAGGCACTTTTAAAATCATCTGAAAAGTCAGGTCATGAGATCCCAATGGGAATTGGGCTACAAACCTTTGTGAAGAGTTTAATGCCTGTTTCTGCTCAAAGTCCCTTTCAAATCCATATCTTTCTGGTGAGTTTGTGAATAGAGGCCAGCAGTAATCCTAACTGAGCAATGCAGTTTTGCCCACGTTCAGTCTTGCCAGTTTCTGGGGTTCTTCTTCAGTGGCACTATCAAATAATAATTTATGTCTCACACTACAAGGGATGTTCCTAGTTTCTCCTGCTCATGTAGTTGGCAAACATTTCACAGACTGGGTTGGGCCTTAAATTTATCTGTGTGTGAGCCACTCTCTAATGGTGTTATAGGAGACTTAGTTCTTAAATCCTGTGATTCTTCCTCTAAGAAATTATTGTATCTGCATTGTAGTACATAAACTTACTCTTGAAGGTCATCAAGTGCAAATCTCACTGCGAGTTCATGAACAAGGTAAAGGCAGATTTAGTGTCTGTTGAGAGATATTTTTCTAGTTAATAGGCAGCGACAATTTGCTGTGTCTTCACATGGTGGCAGGGGCAAGGGAGTATTCCAGGGCACCTTTTATAGGGGCACCAATCCCATTTGTGAGACTGCCATCCTCATTGTCCAATAACCTCTTAAAGACTCCACCTCTAGCCTAGTTAATCAAGGAAAAATGAGAAAAGACACTGGCATCCAGGCTGGTGAACTCTACCAGTGTTTTCAGAAAAAAAAAATATTTCAATTGCAGATTGGATGGGTTTCATTTAAGAAAAGATTAAATTGAAAACATCAAGTTAGATGGATTTAAGTGTGATTTGTGGCATAGAATTGCAAACAACCCAACTCAGAGAATATTTATGGAAAATGTATGGTTTACCCCAAAAAGGTCTATATTTTATGTCAGTTCAGTTCAGTTCAGTTCAGTCGCTCAGTCTTATCTGACTCTTTGTGACCCCATAAATCACAGCACATCAGGCCTCCCTGTCCATCACCAACTCCCGGAGTTCACTCAGACTCACATCCACCGAGTTAGTGATGCCATCCAGCCATCTCATCCTCTGTCGTCCCCTTCTCCTCCTGCCTCCAATCCCTCCCAGCATCAAAGTTTTTTCCAATGAGTCAACTCTTCACATGAGGTGGCCAAAGTACTGGAGTTTCAGCATTAGCATCATTCCCTCCAAGGAAATCCCATGGCTGATCTCCTTCAGAATGGACTGGTTGGATCTTCTTTCAGTCCAAGGGACTCTCAAGAGTCTTCTCCAACATCACAGTTCAAACGCATCAGTTCTTAAGTGCTCAGCTTTCTTCACAGTCCAACTCTCACATCCATACATGACTACTGGAAAAACCATAGCCTTGACTAGACAGACCTTAGTCGGCAAAGTAATATCTCTGCTTTTGAATATGATATCTAGGTTGGTCATAACTTTTCTTCCAAGGAGTAAGCGTCTTTTGATTTCATGGCTGCAGTCACCATCTGCAGTGATTCTGGAGCCCCAAAAAATAAAGTCTGACACTATTTCTACTGTTTCCCCATCTATTTCCCATGAAGTGATGGGACCGGATGCCATGATCTTCGCTTTCTGAATTTTGAGCTTTAAGCCAACTTTTTCACTCTCCTCTTTCACTTTCATCAAGAGACTTTTTAGGTCCTCTTCATTTCTGCCATAAGGGTGGTGTCATCTGCATATCTGAGGTTATTGATATTTCTCCTGGAAATCTTGATTCCAGCTTGTGTTTCTTCCAGTCTAGCATTTCTCATGATGTACTCTGCATAGAAGTTAAATAAGCAGGGTGACAATATACAGCCTTGACGTCCTCCTTTTCCTATTTGGAGCCGGTATGTTGTTCCATGTGCAGTTCTAACTGTTGCTTCCTGATATTTTGGGTGAAACACACCCAACTGAGCTCTTGTCCTGTGCATGCTCAGTCATGTCAGATTCTTTGTGACCTCATGGGCTATAGCTCACCATGCTCTCTGTACATGGAATTTTCCAGGCAAGAATAAGGAATGGCTTGTCATTTTCTACTCCAGGAGATCTTCCCTACCCAGGGATCAAACCAGGATCGCTGGTGTTTCCTACTTTGGCAGGTGGATTCTTTACTAACTGTGACATCTGGGAAGCAATATTTGAGCACTAGGGCACACATAATAGTAAAACACTTTCCCAAACAACATGGATGTTACCAGTGCTCAGTGGCAAATATGTGTTGGCTTGATCAGCAGTGTCCCTACTATGCCAAATTTCTTTGGCAGTAGTAGAATCTGGATTTACAGTATTGAATCAGGTGGAAATAACATTTCTTCAGGCTCATCATCAGGACCCAAATAATAATCATTATTGTTAATCCAAATAGGGATATTTGATAAAGCTCAATTCCAGGACAGTGGTGCAGCTGGAGATACAGCAGAAATCCAAATAAAGGGCCCATTGAATAATGACTGAACCATAATACCATTCCCATCAATGTTGCTTTTAACAGGCTTTTGTCCTTTCCAAGGAGACCGCTGGACATCTAATCCCAATGGAATCAGCATTATTAAAAGCTGTGGATAAGTACACCAGAGAATCAAGGAAAATAAATGAGTTATGCCAATTACCACTGTGTAGTGAAGAGTTGGACACGATTGAGCGACTTCACTTCCAGTTTTCACTTTCATGCATTGGAGAAGGAAATGGTAACCCACTCCAGTGTTCTTGCCTGGAGAATCCCAGGGACAGTAGAGCCTGGTGGGCTGCCGTCTATGGGGTCACACAGAGTTGGACACGACTAAAGCAACTTAGTAGCAGCAGCAGCAGCATGTAACTGAACAATATGGTCTTTTTATTGTTCTCTAACTGCGGAGAAGGCAACGGCAACCCACTCCAGTACTCTTGCCTGGACAATCCCATGGATGGAGGAGCCTGGTAGGCTGAGGTCCATGGGGTTGCTAAGAGTAGAACATGACTAAGCGTGTTCACTTTCACTTTTCACTTTCATGCGTTGGAGAAGGAAATGGCAACCCACTCCAGTGTTCTTGCCTGGAGAATCCCAGGGACAGGGGAGCCTGGTGGGCTGCCATCTATGGGGTTGCACAGAGTCGGACGCAACTGAAGTGACTTAGCAGCAGCAACTGTAGCATATGTGACACCTAAAATTCTCTGTAAAAACTGTATTGTGGTGTCTGGATATGATTACATCCACAAACAACACAAAATCTAGAATTTAGTAAATAGTAATCCATATTAAACACACAGGGCACTAGGAATATATGATACAAGGAAAACACCTTTTTTTTTTTTTTTCTAATGAGATAAGAAAGGAAATGATGCTATATGCTATTTACTTCCTCAATACCTCTGATACGGCGTACCAAAAACTGTACAGGTTTACTGATAAAATTAAATAAAAACAAGTTTTATGTAAATGATGAGTCCCAAAGTTAGAAAGTATTATGCAAAACTAAGAAAAAAATTCAAATTGATATAAAATCCATGAAAACCAATAAGTGGGCCTCATTCTTAAAAATAAATAAACTTGAATGTTGTCATTAACACATATTAAAACTTCTAAATAATACCAGTTGATAAAGGAAAATCAATGATCCAACAAAGAAAAAGAATATCAAGGAATAAGTAGGCGAAGAGAGATATGCTCAAAGTAACATAATTTGTAGATATATGTTCAAAGTAACATAATTTGCACTTCACTTCAGAAAGTTCAAATCATTGTCATTAGGGGTGTTTATTGACTCCTTTATATGAGATATTAGAACATGTGGTAAGGAAATTATAAAAAACAGTGATCCCTGAGAAACATGTAGCAAGATGGTACTGACTGATGTCCCAGAAAAGAGCAGGATAAATTCAAATAGGTGGCCTGTGAACCCACTCTTCATATGTTTTCTAGAATTTCCTGTAAATGGGGTGGAGGAGGAAGGCAGGAAATCAAAAGTAGTCTCCTATAAATCCACTAAAACTACACAACTTGGTAAATAGATTGATTATGTCTTTTAGACAAATGATTCTTGTCTTTACAACACCCTCATTAGAATACAATACAGAATGCCCCTCATTCAGGGTTGTTCATGGTAAAAAAAAAATATATACACACATACACACTACTGCCCATAGAATGCTTACATTATAAACAATAAGCCCAACATGTATGCATATATATACATGTGCATGCATGAGTACTCAGTCATATCTGACTCTGCAACCCCATGGGCTGTAACCTGCCTGTCTATGGAATTTTCCAGGCAAGAATACTGGACTGGGTTGACATTTCCTACTCCAGGGTATCTTCCCGACTGAGGGATTAAGCCCACATTTATTGTGTTTCCTGAATTGGCAGTCAGGTTTATTAGCAAAATAGAGGTTCTATTAAACTAATATTTTTTCAAATGTATATTGAAGAATAAATTTGTATACTTTTATCACCTTATAAAAGTTAAGGCATGATACAAAGAAAACTAACGAAAAACTTAAAATGAGTTGTTAAGAACTCAACCAAATTCTATTCCTTTTTTATAAGAACATAGGCATAGATTTAAAAAAATAAAGAAATTAAAGATAGTAGAGTTAATGCTATTGAAACATATCATTTCACATGGGAAAAGGTATTGTATTCAGTAAGCAATCTGCAAATGATTTGAAATTTTATAGACTTAACAATAAAAGTTTATTTCTCACCCAAGATAACAAGGTTCAAACTACAAGTCATAAGACAGTTTGTTTTTCTCCAAATGGTAATCGAGAGAACCAGTCTTTGAATTTGGTTGGGGTTTTATCATCCATTAGGGAATCATTATTATTTCTGTCCAGCTGGTGCAAGTTAGTGTTAAAGACATATTGAGTTTTTAAAGGTCTGACCAGGAAATAACAAAGATTATTTTCATTTTAAGTGAATTGCTCAGTTCAGTTCAGTTCAGCTGCTCAGTTGTGTCTGACTGTTTGTGACCCTGTGAATCACAGCACGCCAGGCCTCCCTGTCCATCACCAACTTCCGGAGTTTACCCAGACTTATGTCCATCGAGTTGGTGATGCCATCCAGCCATCTCCTCTGTCTCCTTCTCCTCCTGCCCCCAATCCCTCCCAGCATCAAGGTCTTTCCCAATGAGTCAACTCTTCACATGAGGTGGCCAAAGTATTGGAGTTTCAGCTTCAGCATCAGTCCTTCCAATGAACACCCAGGACTGATCTCCTTTAGGATGGACTGGTAGGATCTTCTTGCAGCCCAAGGGACTCTCAAGAGTCTTCTCCAACACCACAGTTCAAGGCATCAATTCTTCGGCACTCAGCTTTCTTCACAGTCCAACTCTCACATCCATACATGACCACTGGAAAAACCATAGCCTTGACTAGATGGACCTTTGTTGGCAAAGTAATGTCTCTGCTTTTTAATATGCTATCTAGGTTGGTCATAAATTTCCTTCCAAGGAGTAAGTGTCTTTTAATTTCATGGCTGCAATCACCATCTGCAGTGATTTTGGAGCCCAAAAACTGCTAGAAATAGTCAAGTAACAAAGCTGGATTGTTAAATTGATTAGGTAATTGCTTACCCAGCATGTCTGTACTGTGAAAGGGGAGCAGAAATTTTGGTGGACAGTTAGCTTTATCAATAGCAAGGCATGGTTTACTAGGTTGATAGAAGTTCAAAGTTGTAACTCCAGCCTTGTCACTAACTTGTTCCATAACCGTATGTACTTTTTTTAAAAGCAGATTTTAGCTTTAGTTTCCTAATTAATGAATAAGAAATTGTTGAACTAAATAATCTCTAAGTATTTTTAATTATACATTTAAATGTTAATTAACTATGTACCTCTTCAGTCACAAATAAACTATGTGATACAGACATTTTAATTGAGTATGTGTATATTTTTAACCACCATGTGATGCATTTATCACTCTTGTGCTATGCTTAGTCACTCAGTCATATCCAGCTCTGCAACTCCATGAGCTCTAGCCTGCCAGTCTCCTCTGTCCATGGGGATTCTCCAGGCAAGAATACTGGAGTGGGCTGCCATGCCTTCCTCTTAATGAAGAGTTAAAAATAGAATAAATTGATGTTAGAACCTATTTCATGTTATCAGTTTGATGATATTTTAAAACGTAAATCTTTACACCCTCAGATAGAAGCCCAATGACAAATATTTGTAGAATGCATTATCTTCACAATTCAAGAATAGTATAATCTATTTAAAGTATTTTAGCTAATTTATACTTTCAAGCAAATATATTTTCCTTCTAATGTCAAAGAAGTTAATGAGTTGCTCCTATTTGCATTTTTTCTTTTTTACACTTAGAGTTCTAAAGACTTATAATATTGAGACCTTTTCAAGAAACCATCAGAGACAATGGTCTTTCTTATTAGACAAAAGAGCAGTAAAAACAATCTTGCATCATTATTGGTTTCAGGATTGAAAGGCTTTTAAGGTATAATTGGATTTTAAAACCTTCATTTATGTAGTAGCTAGAGGGTTAAATGCTTCATTAGGTGAGAAGGGTGTACACTTTAATGTTCTAAAAGCATTACACTTTTACTATTTTTATAACTCTATTGTGAAGGAATTTAAGATTTTCAGTAATTAATTATCTACTTCAGTTCAATCTAGTTTCTGAAAAAAAAACATGTTTTTATTGTACTTAATAAAATCTAATCTTGTAGATACTATGATAGAATCTTAACATAATATATACAAACCCATCCCTCCCTCAGGCTTCAAAACCAATTTACATGTAGATGACACAATTTTATATCTCCTTTAGCATAATTTGGTTTGCATTTTCAGAAAGCACAAAATGAGCACTTTTCCCTCATGGTAAACAACAAAATTGTGAGAAGGTACTTCTCGCATAGTACAAAACACCATTTGAAGAACAATAATTGTGATGTTCCTTGGGGATTATAATTGATCTAATGCATGAAGTCAAAGATAATATGGTTAATATTTTCAAATAATAGTTTATTTTTTATTAAAGGTTTGTGATACACTGGTTTTCTTCTACACTATATCATATATGTGTGTATACATAGACTTTATAGTTACAAATCTTGTAATCATAGAAAAGCATTATAATATTCTTGAACAACATATATGAAATTTTTTTCTGCTTCACAGTCTGATGTACAAATAGTTATTATCCCTCCAATGCACTGGAATATAGCAGTTGAACTTCCCTACCCAGATTATCAGCATGCATTCTCACTCCTCATATGCTCAGAGTGCTTACTTTTAGACAGTGGCTTGTTCTGCTTTGACCTCACTGTTAGAAGCAGAACTGGTTTCTTCCCTTTTGACATGTGGCCACATGTGTTACTCAAAGAGTCTAAAGAAATACCCTGTTCTTCTATCTTCCACCACCTAAACACATCATCACCATCTGGGGAGATATCTGAAGTGATGGTAATAGAAGAGATAGGATCTTTCCTTGGTCACAGAATTCCTGTTGGAACTTAGGAGGAAGAATAACTGCCTTCTCTGCCTCTTCTTGGGTTACATCAGTCAAACCTCATGCTCACCAAAGGAATCCTGAAAGCTACTTTTGTTTTTTATCCTAAAATGCTCAGGAATGCAAACAACACTTCACTTATTGGCATATATTATTGCAAAGTAAATGTAAGATTAAGGTTATTAGAAATAATCTGTGTAACAGCATGTAACATACAAGTAAATACATCCATTGAAAATTAAACTTGCACAAACACATTAGCAAGACTGCTGATGTAAAACACTCTCCAATGTTAAAACATATATTCTATATTTTAAGTGAGAAGAGATAAATATGACCAACAGAAACTATCTATCTCTGACTTCTAATTTGAAAGTCTAACTCTAAACATGAAAGTCCCATGTCCAGATGGAAAAGTCCTCATTTATTTGAACTAAGTAAGAGCCAAGAACTTGCCCATGAGGCCCATAGTGCAGATTTCATGTGGCAGACTTTAGGGGGATCATTTCACGGACCAATAAAAATTGTACACAAGCTCTTCTCTATAACTGTAAATTTGACATTCAACAGAAGCAGAAGATATTAAAAAGAGGTGGCAAGAATACACAGAAGAACTATACAAAAAAGATGTCAATGACCCAGATAATCATGATGGTATGACCACTCACCTAGAGCCAGACACCTGAAATGCAAAATCAAGTGGATATTAGGAAGTGTCACTATGAACAAAGCTAAATGGGCATGATGGAATTCCACTAAAGCTATTTCAAATCCTAAAAGATGATGCTATGAAAGTGTTGCACTCAATATGGCAGCATATTTGGAAAACTCGGCTGTGGCCACAGGACTGGGAAAGGTCAGGTTCATTCCAACCCCAAATAAAAGCAATGGCAAAGAATGTTCAAACTAAAACACAATTGCACTCATCTCACACACTACTAAAGTAATGCTCAAAATTCTCCAAGCCAGGCTTCAACAGTATGTGAACTGTGAAATTCTAGATGTTCAACCTGGATTTACAAAAGGCAGAGGAACCAGAGATCAAATTGTCAACATCTGCTGGATCATTGAAAAAGCAAGACAATTCCAGAAAAACATCTATTTTTACTTTATTGACTATGCCAAAACCTTTGACTATGAAGATCACAGCAAACTGTGGAAAATTCTTCAAGAGATGGCAATACCAGACCACCTGACCTGCCCCTTGGGAAATAAGTATGCAGATCAGGAAGCAACAAACTGAACATGGAACAACAGATTGGTTCCAAATAGGGAAAGGAGTACGTCAAGGCTGTATATTGTCACTGGGCTTATTTAACTTATATGCAAAGTACATCATGAGAAACGCTGGGCTGGAATAAGCACAAGCTGGAATCAAGATTGCTGGGATCAATAATCTCAGATATGCAGATGACACCACCTTATGGCAGAAAGCAAAGAGGAACTAAAGAGCCTCTTGATAAAGGTGAAAGAGGTGAGAGAAAAAGTTGGCTTAAAGCTCAAGTCAGAAAACTAAGATCATAGATTCTGGTGCCATCACTTCATGGCAAATAGATGGGGAAACAGTGGAAACAGTGTCAGACTTTATGTTTTTGGGCTCCAAAATCATGGCAGATGGTGATTGCAGCCATGAAATTTAAAGACGCTTGCTCCTTGAAAGAAAAGTTATGACCAACCTAGACAGCATATTAAAAAGCAGAGACATTACTTTGCCAACAAAGGTCCATCTAGTCAAGGCTATTATTTTTCATGTATGGATGTGAGTTGGACTATAAAGAAAGTTGAGCACCAAAGAATTGATGCTTTTGAACAGTGGTGTTGGAGAAGACTCATGATAGTCCCTTGAACTGCAAGGAGATCCAACCAGTCCATTCTAAAAGAAATCAGTCCTGAAACTTCACTGGAACGATTGATGCTGAAGCTGAAACTTCAATACTTTGGCTACCTGATGCAAAAAAACTGATTCATTGGAAAAGACCCTGATGTTGGAAAAGATTGAAGGTGGGAGGAGAAGGGGACAACAGAGGATGAGATGGTTGGATGGCATCACCAACTCAATGGACATGAGTTTGAGTAAACTCCGGGAGTCGGTGATGGACAGAGAAGCCAGGCTTGCTGCAGTCCATGGGGTCACAAAGAGTCGGACACGATTGAGCGACTGAAATGAACTGAAACCTAGTGTGTCTCTGTCTCAGTCAGTTAATCTCTTTCTAAATCTGTTCTTAGATGCATATCCTGGAACTGGAGAGGGAAGTAGTATTAGATTCAAAGATAGGTGCAAAGGAAAGCAGTAAGACAGAAGCATTCTTGGAAGTAGCTACTGTCAGTGGAGCACAACTTTTAATCAGATGAACCAAATTTTAAAAGTCTCTTCCCATCATTTTTTTAGAAATAATAGAAATGAAATGGCTTTTCCCTACCATCATAGGGACATTTAGGAAAGCAAACTGTACTGCAAGTTTTCTGTTAAGCTTTAAGATTTTAATAAAGGATACATAAGAGAAGGAGAAATTTCAGAAAAGCATTAAACATTTAAAAATAATACACTTAATCAGATACACTTCATATTTGACCAAATCCTTGTTTGTATTTTATTTCATTTAGAAAATTTTATACTTTAATAAAACTTATTTGAATTGCAAAATACCTTTCATAAAAAATGTAGTTTTTTATAGTCATTAGGAGTAATTTTAAAGTTACTATCTTTGTTGATCATATGAATTAGTTAAATCTATGAAATTATCAGGCAAAAACATATTCATATATAACAACCCTGATACTTAAGCTGAGTTCGTATCCATTCTCTTAAATTTTCTCTTTGAGTTGGAGAAGTTAATATAATAATATATTAGGCATAATATTCCCTAAAAAAATCAGAGTGAACAGAATCATATTGCTTTTATCAAAAACAATTAAAAATTTAATGTAACAGTTCAGTTCAGTTGCTCAGTCATGTTCAACTCTTTGTACCCCAGGAATTGCAGCATGCCAGGCTTCTCTGTCCATCAACTCCCGTAGTTTACCCAAACTCATGTCCATCGAGTCAGTGATGCCATCCAGCCATCTCATTCTCTGTCGTCCCCTTCTCTTCCTGCCCCAATCCCTCCCAGCATCAGAATATTTTCCAATGAGTCAAATCTTCGTATGAGGTGGCCAAAATATTGGAGTTTCAGCTTCAGCGTCAGTCCTTCCAACGAGCACCCAGGACTGATCTCCTTTAGGATGGACTGGTTGGATCTCCTTACAGTCCAAGGGACTATCATGAGTCTTCTCCAAAAACACAGTTCAAAAGCATCAATTCTTCAGCATTCAGCTTTCTTCACAGTCGAGCTTTCACATCCACACATGACCACTGGAGAAACCATAGCCTTGAATAGATGGACATTTGTTGGCAAAGTAATGCCTCTGCTTTTGAATATGCTATCTAGGTTGGTCATAACTCTCCTTTCAAGGAATAAGCATCTTTTAAGTTCATGGCTGAAATCACTCTCTGCAGTGATTTTTGAGCCCCCAAAATAAAGTCTGCCACTGTTTCCACTGTTTCCTCATCTATTTCCCATGAAGTAACGGGACCAGATGCAATGATCTTAATTTTCTGAATGTTGAGCTTTAAGCCAACTTTTTCACTCTGCTCTTTCACTTTCATCAAGAGGCTTTTTAGTTCCTCTTCACTGTCTGCCATAAGGGTGGTGTCATCTGCATATCTCAGGTTCTTGATCCCAGCAATCTTGTTTCCAGCTGGTGCTTCTTCCAGCCCAGCGTTTCTCATGATGTACTCTGCATAGAAATTAAATAAGCAGGGTGACAATACACCTTGACGTACACCTTTTCCTATTTGGAACCAGTCTGTTGTTTCATGTCCAGTTCTAACTATTGCTTTCTGACCTGCATATAGGTTTCTCAAGAGGCATGTCAGGTGGTCTGGTATTCCCATCTCTTTCAGAATTTTCCACAGTTTATTGTGATCCACACAGTCAAAGCCTTTGTTGTAGTCAATGAAGTAGAAATAGATATTTTTCTGGAACACTTGTTTTTCTGATGATCGAGCAGATGTTGCCATTTGATCTCTGGTTCCTCTGCCTTTTCTAAAACCAGCGTGAATATCTGAAAGTTCATGGTTCAGGCATTGCTGAAGCCTGGCTTGGAGAATTTTGAGGATTACTTTACTAGCGTGTGAGATGAGTGCAATTGTGCAGT
Organism: Capricornis sumatraensis; assembly: GCF_032405125.1. NCBI lineage: Eukaryota > Metazoa > Chordata > Mammalia > Artiodactyla > Bovidae > Capricornis > Capricornis sumatraensis. The sequence continues at coordinate 34,519,196 of NC_091081.1, read as the reverse complement.
AGTTTGAGCATTCTTTGGCATTGCCTTTCTTTGGGATTCGAATGAAAACTGACCTTTTCCAGTCCTGCGGCCACTGCTGACTTTTCCAAATTTGCTGGCATATTGAATTCACTCTCACAGCATCATCTTTCAGGATTTGAAATAGCTCAACTGGAATTCCATCACCTCCACTTGCTTTGTTCATAGTGATGCTTTCTAAGGCCCACTTGACTTCACATTTCAGGATGTCTAGCTCTAGGTGGGTGATCACACCATCGTGATTATCCGGGTCATGAACATCTTTTTTGCACAGTTCTTCTGTGTATTCTTGCCACCTCTTCTTAATATCTTCTTCTTCTGTTAGGTCCATACCATTTCTGTCCTTTATCGAGCCCATCTTTGCATGAAATGTCCCCTTTGTATCTCTAATTTTCTTGAAGAGATCTCTAGTCTTTCCTTTTCTGTTGTTTTCCTCTATTTCTTTGCATTGATCACTGAGGAAAGCTTTCTTATCTCTCCTTGCTATTCTTTGGAACTCTGCATTCAGATGTTTATATCTCAGCTTTTCTCCTTTGCTTTTGGCTTCCCTTCTTTTCACAGCTATTTGTAAGACCTCCCCAAAAAGCATTTTGCTTTTTTGCATTTCTTTTCCATGGCGATGGTCTTGATCCCTATCTCCTGTACAATATCATTATCCTCATTCCATATTTCATCAGGCACTCTATCTATCAGATCTAGTCCCTTAAATCTATTTCTCACTTCCACTATACAGTCATAAGGGATTTGATTTAGATCATATCTGAGTGGTCTAGTGGCTTTCCCTACTTTCTTCAGTTTAAGTCTGAATTTGGCAATAAGGAGTTCATGATTTCAGTCCCAGTCAGCTCCCGGTCTTGTTTTTGCTGACTGTATAGAGCTTTTCCATCTTTGGCTGCAAAGAAGATAATCAATCTGATTTCAGTGTTGACCATCTGGTGATGTCCATGTGTAGAGTCTTCTCTTGTGTTGTTGAAAAGGGTGTTTGCTATGACCAGTGTGTTCTCTTGGCAAAACTCTATTAGCCTTTGCTCTGCTTCACTCCATATTCCAAGGCCAAATTTGCCTGTTAGTCCAGGTGTTTCTTGACTTCCTGCTTTTGCATTCCAGTCCCCTATAATGAAAAGGACATCTTTTTTGGGTGTTAGTTCTAAAAGGTCTTGTAGGTCTTCATAGAACTGTTCAACTTCAGCTTCTTTAGCATTACTGGTTGGGGCATAAACTTGAATTTCTGTGATAGTGAATGGTTTGCTTTGGAAAGGAACAGATATCATTCTGTCGTTTTTGAGATTGCATCCAAGTACTGCATTTTGAACTCTTCTCTTGACCATGATGGCTACTCCATTTCTTCTAAGGGATTCCTGCCTGCAGTAGTAGATATAATGGTCATCTGAGTTAAATTCACCCATTCCAGTCCATTTTAGTTCACTGATTCCTAAAATGTCAACGTTCACTCTTGCCATTTCCTGTTTGACCACTTCCAATTTGCCTTGATTCATGGACCTAACATTCCAGGTTCCTATGCAATATTGCTCTTTACAGCATCGGACCTTGCTTCTATCACCAGTCACATCTACAACTGGGTATTGTTTTTGCTTTTACTCCATCCCTTCATTCTTTCTGGAGTTTTTTCTCCACTGATCTCCAGTAACATATTGGGTACTTACAGACCTGGGGAGTTCCTCTTTCAGTATCCTATCATTTTGCCTTTTCATACTGTTCATGGGGTTCTCAAGGCAAGAATATCAAAGTGGTTTGCCATCCCCTTCTCCAGTGGACCACATTCTGTTAGACCTCTCCACCATGACCCATCTGTCTTGGGTGGCCCCACACAGCATGGCTTAGTTTCATTGAATTAGACAAGGCTGGTATCCCTTCGATCAGATTGGCTAATTTTCCATGATTATGGTTACAGTGTGTCTGCCCTCTGATGCCCTCTCACAACACCTACCATCTTAGGTATCTCTTCACGGCTGCTTCAGCAAAGAGCAGCCTCTGTTCCTTACCTTGGGCGAGGTCGCCCCTCCTGACCTTTAACGTGGATTAGCTACTCTCGGCCCTCCTGTGCCCGTGCAGCCACCCTCCTTGGATGTGGGGTAGCTCCTCTCTGCTGCCGCCCCTGACCAGATGTGTTGTCATGAGACAATTTAGCTTCTCAATCTGTGGAGCAGCCAATACAGAGTTCTTTTGTGACAGTGGAAGAAATGGTTTTAGCGGATGTGAGAAGCACAAGCTGGCTGGTATGAGATGAAGAGTGAAAGGCTATGAAGCCCGTGCAGACTTCATGTGAGGATGACTGGCTGGTGACTGCAGCATCCCTAATACTTAATGTAAGTGGTAGTAAATAATAATTTTAATAATAATCTTAATGGCTCCTTTGGTTTTGTTTATGTAAAAGATGTCTCATTGTCATGAATTAAAATTGCAGTAATGTACTATGCAAGTTCCTGTTAAAATATTGCAGAGGTCAGTATTTATGCTGTAATAGATGATAATCTGAGGAAAAATATATAACCTATTCAGTTCCATTTACTAGAATCACTTGAGATCATGTGTTACTGGCTTTTTAATTTTGAGAAACACTTGTAAACCACTTTCAATTCAATTCACAAGCAAATACCAAATAAATACTATCTACTGAGCACCATATTATATGCTAGGGAATTAAAGATGAACAAGCCATCATCTCTGCCCTTGAGGCAATAATAGTCTCATACTTTGCAGACACATAAACAGTTGGCCATATAAAAGATGATGTTTGTAAGAACAGAGATATGTATAATTTTTCTTTATATAAGGGAAAATTATTTCTATGAAAATAAGATACATCATAAAATAGAGCAACATTTATTGTATGAGGAATAGTTCAGAGTTTTAAACACAAGGTATTTTTAGCATATGTTTCTATGTTGCAAAATGAGTACTTAATATATTATGTATAGTACTATATGTATGTTACTATAAAATAATGATAGTTAAATTTGAATTTACATAAAATGCAATGGTTAAGTATGTTTTAGACAAAAAGACTAACATGATAAAAAAATAAAAATACATGAAAGGTATATAAAAGTGGTAAAATTAATAATTTAAATTACTAAAGAATTTTAAAACAATCTTTGCTTATTTAACAAAACAAAAAAGGCAGTTAGATGACATTAAAATAATTTCAATAAGAAATGTAGAAGTTCTGGTATTGTTTATGGAGATAAAGAGATGTATATAGAAACTTTCAAAAAGTAAATTATGAGTTTTAGAGGAGATGTAATAAGGTAACCAGAAGCAACAATTACTAAAAATTTTATAGTCTAAAAGAATAGAAAAAATTGCTGAAACAATCTAGAGAATATCATAAATTTAGTTAGAGTGTGAATCTGGGAGTGAAATCAGTTGATCTGATATTCAAGCTTTACTAGCATATTGCTCAGAAGCATGTCTGTAGGTAACACAGAATGAGAGTGCATGTGAGAGCTCATTAAGTAGAAATATGTGAAAGTCATCATGTTCGTATCACTTGATTGGATTTTAGGTGTGATAATTGGTACCATACTTGACAAACTGAGTATAAAGAGAAAGCTGTAGGGTGCCAGGATAGATGATTCACACCTTACATATAACCTTTAATGAACATGTTTTTGGATAAAGAATCACAAGCGGAAACAGAGATAAAACATGGATCATAGTGTTAAAAAGCAGATAAACACTGTATGAACACTTAGCTTTTCCGAAATGCACTATGGCCCATAAGCATGCAGCCAAAGAAAATAAAGCAAAATGAAAAATTTAAACCAAAAGACAAACAATTATTTCAATTCCACTAAATTAGTGTAAGGCTAAGAAAGATCTTGTCATAGATAATTTCTGTAAACTCACTTGATGCACGGTTCCTTTCTATTTGTGCAAGAATCCAGGGCATAAAAATAATTAAATTCCATCAAAGCTTCAAACTATTGTCTAACTTATTAGTCTGATATCCTAGTAAACAATGATAATTCATTTTAACCCCAAGAGAAAAACTGCTATGCTGGCTTAATTGCAAAATGGTTAATTTTAGCTATAATTTATAGCCACCATAAATTATTCTTCAGGGGATATACGTAACTGTGTAAGATGAGTTTAGAAAGGACTGCATGAAGTTTAAAAGAGAAATGGCAATGATATTCATAGAAAATTGATATGTGGTTTCAGTAATGAATATGTAGCATTAATTAAAATATGAATGAAGTGTATTGTCAAATAAAAGATGAAGATTATATAACATTAGAATAAAAATATATATAGCTACATTTTAAAAATATGAAGTCTGCTAAAGTACAAGGGGATGGCTTCAAAGTAAATATGTGAAAAAATATGAGCTAGGCAAATAGTAATCAAAACATGATTATATAACTATTTATATGTGAGCAAATAAACTTTAGGCCAAAACTTTATTATATATAGCAGTTGTTTAGTTGTTAAGTCATGTCTGACTCTTTTGCGACCCTATGGCCTGTAGCCTACCAGGCTCCTCTGTCCATGGGATTTCCCAGGCAAGAACACTGGATTGAGTTGCCATTCCCTTCTCCAGGGGATCTTCCCAATCAAGGAATCAAAATAGCCTCCTATATTGGTAGACAGATTCTTTACCACTGAACCCATATATAGCAGCCCAAATATTGCAATAAGTACATGTGTGTAATTATGGTTTTTGTATGTATATTTGTTCATATTGCTAAGAGATTCAATTCAGTTGAAGACTATTAAAATATTTAACTTTTATGTACATGGAATATAACTTAATGGTTCAGTTCAGTTCAGTTCAGTAGCTCAGTCGTGTCCGACTCTTTGCGACCCCATGAATTGCAGCACGCCAGGCCTCCTTGTTCATCACCAACTCCCGGCGTTCACTCAGACTCACGTCCATCGAGTCCGTGATGCCATCCAGCCATCTCATCCTCTGTCGTCCCCTTCTCCTCCTGCCCCCAATCCCTCCCAGCATCAGGGTCTTTTCCAATGAGTCAACACTTAGCATGAGGTCGCCAAAGTACTAGAGTTTCAGCTTCAGCATCATTCCCTCCAAAGAAATCTCAGGGCTGATCTCCTTCAGAATGGACTGGTTGGATCTCCTTGCAGTCCAAGGAACTCTCAAGAGTCTTCTCCAACACCACACTTCAAAAGCATCAATCCTTTGGCACTCAGCTTTCTTCACAGTCCAACTCTCACATCCATACATGACCACAGGAAAAACCAAAGCCTTGACTAGACAGACCTTAGTTGGCAAAGTAATGTCTCTGCTTTTGAATGTGCTATCTAGGTTGGTCATAACTTTTCTTCCAAGGAGTGTCTTTTAATTTCATGGCTGCAATCACCATCTGCAGTGATTTTGGGGCCCAGAAAAATAAAGTTAGCCACTGTTTCCCCATCTATTTCCCATGAAGTGATGGGACCGGATGCCATGATCTTCGTTTTCTGAATGTTGAGCTTTAAGCCAATTTTTTCACTCTCCACTTTCACTTTCATCAAGAGGCTTTCTAGTTTCTCTTCAATTTCTGCCATAAGGGTTAATATAATTCAATAATAGAGAATTCTAAATAACTACTCAGCAGCAAAAATTCATCAAACAAAGAGCAATGCTCAATAGCAAACATAAAAATAGCAAATAGCAAAATCAATAGCAAAATATTAATCAAAAAATTCAGTTAAAAAATGGGCAAAATATCTGAACAGATATTTTTCCAAAGAAAACATGCAAATGTCCAACAGGTATGCATCATCATTAATATTCAAGGAAAAGCAAATGAAAACCACAGTGAGATCATCTCACACCAGTTAGAATGACTACTATCAAAAAGATATTACGAGTGTTATTGAGGATGCGGAGAAAAGGGAACATTTGTGCTCTATTGCTGGAGAAAAAACTATGAATGTTCTTCAAAACATTAAAAATATAACTAATATATGATCCAGTGATTCCACTTTTAGGTATTTATCTGAAGAAAATGAAAACACTAGCTCAAAATGGTATCTGCACTCCTGTGTTCATTGTAACATTATTTATGATAGTCAAGGTCAGAATTGGAAACAAACTAAGTGTTCACTGATAAATGAATGGATAAAATATATTCACTTTCACACACACACACATAGATGATGACCCTGGCTATGAGTTTTTAGATACAATACCAAAAGCAAAATCTATGAGGGACATCTTTGATAAGCTGGACTTCATTAACTAAAAAAAAACCTGCTCTGTGAAAGATGGTATCAAGAAAATGAAAAGATAAGCTACAGACTAGAAAAAAAAAATATTTGTGAAAGACATACATTGAGAAATGGAAACTAAAAAAGGATATGATTTGGATAAAGAAGGAACATCATGTGATTTCACGTGACGACATTGAATCCAGCACTACTTCCTTGCACCCATCTCCTGGGAAGTGCTCAACAGGGTCTAGGTGAGTAGCTTAGGAACATAGCCTGTGGTGGCTGAAAGATTGCTCTTATTGACTCCAAGGTCCTTTCTACCTTTAAGTGTTCATGATTCTCTTATACAGACCTCGTCACTGTGTAAAAATTGGAATATACAAAAAGACTGAGAAAAGGAAATAGGCAATAAAGGGTTAACTCTTCTTTGCTGCTGATTTACTATATATTCTGCCTCCCTGATAGTTCAGTTGGTAAAGAATCCACCTGAAATGCAGGAGATCCCGCTTTGATTCCTGGGTCAGGAAGATCCGCTGGAGCAGGGATAGGCTACCCACTCCAGTATTCTTGGGCTTCCTTTGTGGATCAGCTGGTAAAGAATTCACCCACAATGTGGGAGACCCGGGTTTGATCCCTGGTTTGGGACGATCTGCTGGAGAAGGGAAAGGCTATCCACTTCAGTAGTCTGGCCTGAAGAGTTCCATGGACTCTATAGTCCATGGGGTCACAAAGAGTTGGACACAATCAAGCAACTTTCACTCACTTACTCTAAAGTGAAGTTTGCTTCTCAGGTGAGACTTTTTGATCCACTGTTTTTTCCCAGATGCAAAAATATGTTTTATTTTAAATCTAGAACAAAGTTTCTCAGACTCAGACATAATTGTTTTATTCTGTGGTAGAGTCCAAACTTGGGAGGTTATTTATTTTTTTTAAGCTCTCGAGGTAACCCTAATATAAAGCCAAAGGGAAAACCCATTGAGTGGTAAAGAAAAGAAAAAGAAACAATTATCTTTTCTTCTCCCAGAATTATAGCTTGTTATTTTTCAGTATGCTTAATGATGAACAGTGTCTATATAGCAATGCCAGTGACTAAGCACAGCACAGTACAGCAATGCTAGCCACTAGAAATATGTGCAAGACACACAATTTTAAATTTTTTAGTAGCCACATTATAAACATAAAAATAAACATATTGAATTAACAAGACATTTAATTTTACCTAATATATACAAAATACTTCCATCTCAAATGTAACCAATATACAAATTTTTAATGAAATATCTTACAATCATTCATCAAATTTAAGAACAAAAAATTAGATTCACATATCCAAATTGTTCCAAGCATACTTAAAATTTTACTTTATCAATCATTTCATCAAAAATTTTATATAGATTATATTTTGAAATGATATGATCAGTTTTTAATTAACTAATAATTATAGTAATATATGAATAATTTACATTAATTTAAATATTTTAAGTTTGTCAATTCATACTCATATTAGTCAATTTCTGAAATTAAATGAAAACTTGTCAATTAATAAAATAAAATTAGAGATACATTATCTCAGTTTCAGTAGTCACATTTTATTTGTTTAATAGCCACCTTTGGCTAGTGTCTTCCATGTTGGAGAATGCAAGTTTTAGAACATAAACAACATCCTAATGCATTATAAACAAATTTCAAAGCCTATGAACATTTTTCAGTATAGGTACTATTAATCCTATTACTAAATAGATATAGGAGTTTGAGACTCAAGGTGGTTTAGAAATTCACCTATAGTCGCATACTAAGAAATATAGGTCCAATTCAAACTCAGTTCTATCTGAATGGATGTTTATTCTCTTTACATTAAAGTACTTTCTTTTCCTAATACTATGACAGTATCCATTATACTCTCTGTCTTCAAAAGATGTAGAACACATTCAATATACTAAATATAAATCAAACCAGGGAAATAGAAAAGGACTTGCTGACAGGGAGATAGTCAGCATATTTTTAAAACACTTAAGCCCTAAGTTTGGGTTAAAATAATAGAAATAAGCAAGCCAGTTGTTTGAAAAATTTATCTTACACAGAGATGATGCTTGTTTAATTACTTGTATAATATGCATAATTTTAAAACATAACAAGTTATGCCTATATAGCCCCTAAATTCCCTTTTTTAAAATATAGAAAACTAGTTTAATTTGAGTCTAAGGGCCATTGCTAGACTTGCTAGAGCCATTTCTAATTTCTCTAAGTTTTCCTAACACTAATATGTGTGTGTGTGTGTGTGTTTCTATATATACATATGCATGTATATACTATCTTTAGAATTATGTTTTTGGTTTGAATGGAGCTTTAGCTTTTTTAAAAAATTGATAGCCAGATAAAACATCATTATGAAAACTGATTTACAAAGTTGATTGCCATGTCCTTCACATTTTGTTAGAGGCTAGCTTTTCTTTGTTTTTAACTCAGAATTATTTATTTATTTATGGCTGCAATGGGTCTTCACTGCTGTGAATAGGCTCTATGGGGTAGCACAGAGTCGGACACGACTGAAGTGACTCAGCAGCAGCAGCAGCAGCAGCAGTTTCAGTGAATGGGAGGTCACTCCCGTGGCGAGGAGCACAGGCTCAGCAGTTGTGGTGCACAAGCTCAGTTGCTCCATGGCATGTGGAATCCTCCCAGATCTGGGGCTGAAACTGTGTCCCCTGAATTGGCAGGCAGATTGTTATCCTCTGCACCACCAAGGAAGTTCAAGAGACTAGCTCTATTTGAGCCTGGATATGATTGCATTTCATAGTTTTATTTAATGAACTGATCAATAAAATATAAATATTTTATTCGATTTGAAGTGACTTCTATTGCTTACATTCTCCTTACTCTTTTGCCTTCTCTTATTTTACTTTCTAAAAATTACTGAGGGAAGAGTGTTGCTCTGAACCACAAAACCATCTGCAGCTGTGAATTTGAGTTATGTGCTGTGACTCACCCCTGTCTCTAGTGACCGTGCCAGTCATATCTGCAGGGAAAAGACAGTTGTAAGATTCTGGGAAAAAAGAACTTTGCCTTTTTCTCTAATTCTTTGGCCAAGTTAAAAGAAAAAAAAAAGCAATAAAAGGATTAGCCTCTTCATTCTGTTATTGTCATGGCTTAGTGGCTCTGGAATCAGTTTGCAAGATCAAATAATACTTGGTGAAAACTTTGCCTCTATCCCAACATAATGACTGGGAGCAGGGTTAATCACTCATGGGGGAAAGATGTCGTCTTAAAACTGAGATCCTCCTGTTGAGTGAATGGAATTTTTATAAGAAATGTTATTTTCTGCAATTTAATACTTTATGTATATTTTTCTCAAATAGCTAGCTCTTTGTTGGTGTGAAAATGCAAATGAGGTTTATATTTGTATGGTGCATGATGTGTTTTGTTACATTTAAATGTCCTGACAGCCTCCCCCAAAATCTCAATGTGCTGTCTTAAAACAATTATTTTCTTGGAACTTATCTATAGGTGGAGCATATTGCTGTAGAAACTGTCTAATTTCATATTTTCTTTTAACACTATCCTGTCAGAATATTCCCTCAAGGCAAACTTTTGTAGATTTCATGCTAAATGATAGCAAAACACACCATAGGGATTTAAATTGTATTAACTATGTTGTCTAAAAGTTGATTATGTCTACGATTTCAAATTAATTTCTTAAAATGGTAAATTATATATGGAAATCAAGATCATTGTCTTGTTGAAAAAAGCAATATCGGTATCCTTATTTTCTCTTTTGAACTATAGTTTTCTTTAATAGTGTATACCTGTCTCAGAAAATGAGAAACTTCTCCTGGAAAAGCAAGACCAAACTTAGGAGAGTAACACTCCTGAGTTTGAATTCCAGCTGAGATATTTAGAGGTTTATAGTCTTGGTCAAGTTAGCTAACTTCTGTCCTCATGACCTGTAAACAGAGATAACAGAGACCTTCTGCAAAGGGGTATTTTAAAGATTAAATGTGTTGTTCTTTGAGAAGTTTCTGGAGTATAGTCAGCATGCAATATGTTTTTATTTTAATTAAAAAAATAATCAATAGCAGTATAGAGTGATTAGTGTAGACCAAATACTTCCTGAATACTCAGGAATTAAGAGGAGAGACAAGCCTCTCCTGGGGGCTGAAGAATCCAGGCATTTCCTTCACTAGTTTTTCTATACAGTGATAAGTACCCTCTTCCTTCTTGTGAACCATCCGGTAAAAGTGATTGTTTACAACTCTCTCTCTCTTTAATATGGATCGCATATGTTTTGTAAGTCTGGAATTTTAATCTTTATCTTTGCTGACAATAACTACCTTGTAGGACAGTATATATGCCCACACCATATTGATTAAAACACCTTTGCTCCTTCAGAGCTCTGGTCCCCGTGTCTTTCTCTCTCTCTCTCTCTCTCTCCCTCTCTCTCTTTTTCAGGCTGATGCCCTGGAGTGCAGAGGCTCTCTGAGTTCACTTTCCTGCCCAGGCCTCTAAGACCCTCTCGAGAAGGTGCTCTGCACCTTCACCCCATCGAGAGGACTCCTGAGGACTTTGTGAACAGAGCAAGCCCCGTGCAGGGGCTTTATTGGCTTTCTGCATAAACCGAGGAATATCAGCCTCTTTCTCTCTCCTTTACTTTCTTATTGGCTGACTCCGGATCACCAGATTCTGGTTCATTAAAGGACCTCAGCATCCTCCCAAATTCATATATTGAAATATAGCCCCCAAAGTAATATAATTTGGAGGTGGGGCCTTTGAGAAATGATTAGGTCATGAGGGTGATTGTTGTTATTATTTAGTCCTTAAGTCATGTTCTACTCTTTGGGACCCCCTGGACTGCAGCAAGCCAGGCTCAAATTCATGTCCTTTGAGATGAATGGCTATCTAACCATCTCTTCCTCTGCCACCCACTTCTTTAACCTTCAGTTTTTCCCAGCCTTGAAGTATTTTCCAGATCAGGTGGCCAGAGTATTAGAGCTTCTACTTCAGCATCAGTCCTTCCAATCAATATTCAGGGTTGATTTATTATAGGATTGAGTGGGTTTGACATTCTTGCTATCCAAGGGACTGTCAAGAGTCTTCTCAAGCACCACGGTTCAAAAACATCAATTCTTCAGTGCTCAGTCTTGTTTATGATTCAGCTCTCACATCAGTACATGACTACTGGAAATACCACATCTATGACTATATGGACCTTTGTTGGCAAAGCAATGACTCTGCCTTTTAATATGATGTCTAGGTTTGTCATAACTTTCCTTCCAAGGAGCAAGCATCTTTTAATTGCATGGCTGCAGTCACCTTCTGTAGTGATTTTGGAGACCAAGAAAATAAAAGTCTTGCCACTGTTCCTACTTTTTCCCCATCTATTTGCTATGAAGTGATGAAACTGGAACCCATGATCTTAGTTTTTGGAATGTTGAACTTTAAGCCAGTCTTCATTCTCCTCTTTCACCCTCACCAAGAGGCTCTTCAGTCCCTCTTCACTTTCTGCCCTTTGGGGAGGTGTCATTTGCATATTTGAGGTGCCTATTTTCTCCTGGCAAACTTGATTTTAGCTTGTGATTCATCCAGCCCAGCATTTCACACTTTGTATTCTGCATATAAGGTAAATAAGCAGAGTGACAATATACAGGCCCAATGTTTTCCTTTCCTAATTTTGAATCAGTCCTTTGTTCCATGTCTGGTTCTGTTGCTTCTTTACCTGCATACAAGTTTCTCAGGAGACAGATATGCCAACAAGGGGGCCTTAGGAAGCGTTACAAGGAATGAAGTGATGGAATTCCATATGAGCTATTTAAAATCCTAAAGGAGGATGCTGTTAATGTGCTTGGATGGGTTGTGAGTTTGGAAGGAGGTTCCAGAGTGAGGGGACATATGTATATTTACAGCGGATTCATGTTGATGTATGGCAGAATCTAACAAAATATTGTAAAGCAATTTTCTGCCAATTAAAAATAAATAATTTTTTTTAAGTGCTACATTCAGTGTGTCAGCAAATCTGAAAAATTCAGCAGTGGCCACAGGACTGGAAAATATCAGTTTTCATTCCAATTCCAAAGAAGGGCAATGCCAAAGAATGTTCACACTTACATTCAAGTGCACTCATTTCACATGCTAGCAAGGTAATGCTCTAAGTCTTTCAAGCTAGGCTTCAGCAGCATTTAGACAGAGAAATTCCAGATGTCTAAGCTGCGTTTAGAAAAGGCAGAGGAACCAGAGATCAAATTGCTAGCATTTGTTGGATCATAGAGAAAGCAAAGAGGAGCCAGGAAAAAAAAATCCACTTTTGCTTCATTGACTATGCTAAAGCCTTTGACTGTGGATCACAAAAAACGGTGAAAATTCTTGGAGAGATGGAGGTACAAGGTCTTGAGGATGCAACCTTCATAAATGAGATCTGTACTCTTATAGAAGAGCCCCAGAGCTCACTCTTCCTGTCTTTCAGTGTGAAGACATTTAAAAGAAGGCTGTCTATGAACAAGAAAGGGAAGTATTCACAGGAACCCAACCATACTGGCACCCCAATCTCAGGCTTTCAGCCTTGAAAACTGTGAAAAATGAATTTCTGTCATTTATAAGCTGCCCAGTCTTTAGTAATTTGTCATAGTAGTCTGAAAACACTGATGGTGATTGTTTGGGAAAATTAAAATTAAATAGCCATTTGAACCTGCTTACATGTTACTTTAGGAGGACCCTTGGTAATTTTAGAGAACATTGAATAGACTTAGATCAGGGATGAACAAATCAGTGATAAATACCTAAACTTAAGGAAGGTCATCCACATCTATTGGGTAGCAATCCTGCTACTGCTAAATTAGTTTACGTGCCTCTGTGTCTGTACGGGTGCCGCATTTTCAGTTGGAAGGCATAATGTAAACTACATGCTGAAATTGTTGAGTGTGGGGAATGGAGAACATTCTCCAAATTCCTGTTGGATTTGCTAAATGAATAAAATGTATAATGGAGTCATTTAAATATATTCCAAAATGTATAACATCATCAAATTTAATTGCTATCTAATTTAGCTTATAAGATCTGTGATTTTTATTTTATTTTATGAATTAATTAACTTATTTTAATTGGAGGATAATTCTTTAAAATATTTTAGTGGTTTTTGCCATACATTGACATGAATCACCCACGGGTGCACGTGTTTCCCCATTGTGAGCCCCCTTCCTACCTCCCTACCCATCCCATCCCTCTGGGTTGTCCCAGAGCACCAACTTTGAATGCCCTGCTTCATGCATTGAACTTGCACTTGTCATCTATTTTACAAACAATAATATACATGTGTCAATGATATTTTCTCAAATAGAGCTGAAGGAAAATAGTTATACCTCTGAAAAATAATGCTCTTGTTTAAAAAAGTGTTGCTTTTAGTTATTTTCAGGTTTACATTTGTCAAGAAACTGTTACAGATAGGTGTGATTTCTTCAACAGCATCAATTAATTTTGATTAAACACAACATGCCATTTCATTTTGTAATTTAAGTGCCAGATGTTTAAATACTAGGATTTATTAACTTATCTAATATTTAATAGCCTTCACAGAATCTTGAAATAATAATTGGATAAATCTGAGTAGGATCAAATTAGAATTTCTCTGTATTAAGCCAAGTAGACTTAACTCATTGTTTGTTGTAAAACTAGTCAAAATCGTTTGTAAAGTATTTTATTTATCTTTCTCTTTGGCAATAAATGCATTTTCTTTTTCTTGTTTATATTCAAAATAATAACAAGTACATTTAAATTAATTACACTTAATTGAATTGCATTTTGCTTACTATTAATTGCTAGTAGTTAGAATAATAGTTTACAATATGCTTATACTAAAGTCTCAATTATGTCATAAAAATAAAATTAAAGCATGTCAGAAAAGTTAGATTTAAATATGTAACTTTCCTTTTTTAAAAACAATTATACAAAAATTTTATTTTATAAAGAACCCTCTAAACTCAAATGTACCTCCAGTTAGTCCCTTAAAAGTAGGGGGATAAAAAGAATCTGAATTTGTAAAAACAGAGAGTAAAATGGTAGTTGCCAGGGCCTTGGGGGTGGGCACAAACTTGCAACTAGTAGATAAAACAAATCTAACCTGATGATTATAGATGACAACGTTATATTATAAATATAAGAGAGATTGGCTCTTAGTTATTCTCAACTGCAAAAAAGACACAATTTGTGACCTAATAAGGGTAGTAGCTAATGACAGTTACTGCAATGTATAAATGTATCAAATCAACAGGATGTATACTTTAAACTTACATAATGTTATATGTCAGATATATTTCAATGAAAAAAGTCCTCACTGAATCATATGAAACTTATAATTCACAGGGAAACAGCATATAGGCTTCCAGGTTAAACCTACACTTCTGGACAAGGGATTAAAAAATGTGGATTATCTAAAGAAAAAAAAAATTTCTGTTAATTATTCCATTTTTTGAACATCAGTTGAATCACTTGATTCATATCAAAAGAGCTGACAGTGAAACCTATCAGTAGACAAGTTTCACTCGTGTGCATGAGAGCCTCCTGTCAGCTTTTCGTGGATCTTTTAAATATGTGTGCTAGTCTATGATGGTTAATTTTATGTGTCTAGTTGACTGGGCTAAGGGATGCCTAGAATGCTGGTAAAGAATTCCTTTATTTCTGGATTTGTCTGTAGTGGTATCTATAGCATAGATTAGCATTTGAATTGGTAGACTGAGTAAATATATATACTACTATGGTATGTGTGTATATATATATACACACATATTATATACATATATGTGTGTATATATATATATCTACCTCTGTATGTATGTTTATTTTTACAACAGTATTTTGGTTTATGGTTTTTCCCCTAGAATTAGAATAGATGGAAATAAATACTTTACTCAGATAAGTTCTAGTGTCCTTTATTAAAACCTTTGACTTCTGGAGCTATATGAATAATTCAATGATAAGCATTATAAAATATAGCTATTACAGATAAAAAGTTCATTTCATGTTAAAGCTACATTGTTTTAAATGTGTTTTCACAATAATTCAAAATTAAATAAATATTTTCAGTCAAACATGAAATTCATTTTACGGGGAAAAAAAGATTTAAATAATGTGCTAAAATGTTCATAGTAATAAATGTATGTATATTCATTCTATTCATGGAGAAAAACAAATGTGACTCTTTCATTTTTTTCCAATATTAGATGTGAACTTATTTTTGCTTACATCCTTTTATTGTTATTATATTTTTTTCTGTGATTATCATCACAGACTCACAAATATAGTATATTTAAAAATACACCACAACACTTTGATATGAAGATAGATGAAGACTTACTTATTTTTAGTCTTTATCTCTGTGAGACAAAATGCACAACCTTGTGTGATCATAGTGTCAAGATGCATATTATATAAATGCAATGTTTCTGTAATTTAATCATTTTTAAAATACTCTCCATTATGCAGAAGAAAACTCAGAACACCATATTACCAATGGACTAGATAACATAATGATGATAGTCAGAATCCTTAAATCCATTGTTGGAGAGATCATTTTATCAAAACTCAGTACTGATTTCAAAACATTGAGATGATACCTACCACAGTAGTTTTGTTTTTAATTTGTGTGAGGTAAAGTTTAAGGCCCAATATTATTTGTAATGTTATCCAATTACCTGAATTGAAATACTATTAACAAGTTCTTAGGAAATAGACTATTTTTTCAAGTTTATTACATTAGTTGATAAAAGATGCTTTTTATTTAGTGAGAACTTTTTTGCTTGTCCAAATATCTACAAGGTACCTTTCCTTTCTTTGTCTCCAAGCTAACTCAGAAAGAATCCATTAAGATCAGGATAGCTAGATTCTTATGTTTTATTACGGTCCCTGTCAACAAGTCTGAAGATTAAGAATGATGAAGATTGTTTAGTATATTTGTTGCATGAGTTGGGGAGGCAAGGATTTAGGTCATAGTAAAAGCGTCTGCCTACAATGTGGGAGACCTAGCTTCAATCCCTGGGTCAGGAAGATCTCCTGGAGAAGGAAATGGCAACCCACTCCAGTATTCTTGCCTGGAAAATCCCATGGGCAGAGGAACCTGGTAGGCTACAGTCCATGGGGTCACAAAGAGTCAGACACAACTGAGCAACTTCATTTTCTCTTTGTAATATGAAAATTTCAAATATTATGTGCTTAGCAATGAATAGGGGCTTCCCAGGTTATTCAGCGGTAAAGAAGCTACTTGCCCATGCAGGAGATGCAGGTTTAATCCGATTCAGAGGTAAAGGAGCTGCTTGTCCATGCATCTTCTTTTCTGGAGTAGGAAATGGCAACCCACTCCAGTATTCTTGCCTGACAAATTCCTTGGACAGAAAAGTCTGGAAGGCTGCTCACACACACAGCACATGAATAAGATAATATGTAATTGCTCAGTTTTCTGCAGGTGAGCTGGACCTTTGGGGATGATCAGCTTCTTATTAAATAGATATAAGTGGCTAAAGTATTATGATAGGAAGGCAGTGGATTTGGTGTGAGGGAATTCGAGAACCACGGCATGTGCTCTGTGAAAGTATCCCTGTCTGTATTAGGCAAAGTCTGATCCATTTTGTGGGCCCCTGGTGGCTCAGATGCAATTTAATACCAACTTCCTGTTAGGAAAATGCTCGACTTTCTTACTTAACAAGGAAAGACAAATGTCTGTAGTTAAAAAAAAAAAAAAATTGAAAGCATGCACTAACAATTTGTGTAAGTCCATGAGTAGATGAAATGAAATAATATATATCTAATTTACTGATATAATTGATATATGGAGCATCAAATGAGGTAAATAATAAGAAACAGTACTATAGCTAATTTATGGAGAGCTTAGATTATCTTCTCTCAAATATTCATCAGTTGGACATACAGGGATATTTGCATAATGGAAACCATGGACTATATTAGTATTTTTTGAAGAAAATAAAAGGTGGAACTATTGGCATTAGAGCTTTTCCTGCTCTTTTATACAATATATTTAATTAGATAACTTTACCTATAATGATATTCATAAAATGTGATCCAGATACAAGCCAAAGAGAAAGTATTACAGAATGACTGGAAGCTTACTTGTAGTATCCATTGAAATTCTCATATATTGCACTGTGAATCATCAGTGATATTGACTGAGTAATGTGAAACTATTTAAGAAATAATTTGACCAAAAAGAAGAATAAAAGAGGTAGATACTTTGATAACTTGACACAGAAAATGCACTTCCTTAAACTACTGGGAACATATGTATGCAATATAAAGTTAAGGATTTAAAATATATTTATTAAAAGAAAAGTAATATTCAGTACAAATATCTGTGTATGTAAACACTGACTGCTGAAAGATAAGGTTTTTAAATTGTTAATAAAAATTATTCAGACAATACTAACCAAACATTATATAAAGCTGTACTCAGTAAGCAGGGCACACTAGGAGGAGGGTAGGCAGACATCAAGAAGGGCTGATGAAGTTTCTGTTTAAAAGCTGTATGTTATGTTGTAAGAAGAAAATCTCATCTAAAATTCATGGCCTACTAAAAGCTAGCAAGAGGGAGTATAAGATTTACAATTCTAGACATTGCTCATCTCTTAAATGCTCACCGATACAGAAGAGCAGGGAAGTAAAAGCAATGGCCCGCCAACTAATAAGGGGGAAATGAGAGGTCAGATCTGAAAGGAAAGAAAATAGAACTCTGAGAAGCTGAAGCAGCTGAAATGAAAGTGGCAGACCAGAGTAATTTATATACATGTCAGCACTAAACAAATAAAAAATGTATAAATAGATAAATAAATAAAAAGAAAGGGAAAGATGGCACAAAGACAAACATATAATGAAGAAGAGAAAAGTAAATTACATTAAAGTAAGATTATTAGTCCAAGTGAAAATAGTTTTAACTTTAGGAATTAGACTTGTGTGTGTATGTGTACATGTATATATGCTTATACATATATATGTGTGTGCACGTATACATATACACACATACAAAATGAAGTAGATACAAATTCAAAAGAAATTAGGAGATAGAGTTTTATGTATATATTTATATATAGAGAGAGAGTTTTATAGATATAGATAGAGTTTATATATATATATATAAACATGTATGGATATACATATATACATTAGCATACACATATACATATGTATTGGGAAGATCCCCTGGAGAAGGAAATGGCAATCCACTCCAGTATTCTTGCCTGGAAAATCCCATGGGCAGAGTACCTAACAGGCTACAGTCCATGGCGTTGCAAAGAGTCAGACATGACTGAGAGATTAACACTTTCGCTTTCACTATGCATACATGTAAGTATGGGTATACTTATGTATGAGTGTGCGTATATACACACATGACCTTTCCATATACAATTGAATTGCTTTCCCTCAGCCTGCTTCAACTCTCTCAAGCCCTCTTACCCAGACCTATTTTTTCATAGCAACTACCACTTTTTAAGTCAGTGTATAAGTTATATATATATTTTGTTTTCTTTTTTATTGAAAACAAATAAAGATTGTATCCCAAGGACCTTGAGTGTTTTCTGGTCCTCAATAAGATTTACTTTTATGAATAAATAATTTAATAGCAACTGACTAGCTGCTGAGGCTTCCCAAGTGGCACAGTGGTAAAGCATATACCTGCCAATGAAGAAGACACAGGAGATGCTGGTTTGGTCCCTGAGTTGGCAAGATCCCCTAGAGTAGCAACTGGCAACTCACTCCAATATTCTTGCCACTCCAATATTCTTGCCTGGAAATTCCAAGAACAGAGGAGCCTGGTGGGTCCATGGGGTCACAAAGAATCAGACATGACTGAACTACTTAGTATGCATGACAAGCAGTTGACAGAGGTATTTAGTAGAAATAAAACGTAAATCTCCTGTGGATAGTTACACTAGAATGTGGTTCACAATGTCTGGTCTGTGAACAATTGCTATGATAAAATATTTGTCAGTCCAAACGTAAATGCAAAAGACATCAGCAGTGTAGTTAGTTTTCCATAGTATTATGATTATACAGTTGAAGTTTCTATTTTATTATAACATTAATTTATTTTTACCCTTCTTAGTAATAAAATTACTCCTAATTGTAAAATTATAAATTGAAGAAAGTAGGGAAAACCGCTAGACCATGCAGGTATGACCTGAATTAAATCCCTTACTATCATACAGTGGAAGTGACAAATAGATTCAAGGAATTAAACCTGACAGAGTGCCTGAAGAACTATGGATGGAGATTCATGACATTGTAAGGAGGCAGTGATTAAGATCAACATCAAGAAAAAGAAATGCAAAAAGGCAAAAAGGATGTCTGAAAAGGCCGTTCAAAGAACTGAGTGAAGAAGAGAAGTTAAAGGCAAAGGAGAAAAGGAAAGACATGCCAATCTGAATTCAGAAGATATTAAGAAAAGGTGACAAGAATATACAGAAGAACTATACAAAAAAGATATTAATGACCCAGATAACCATGATGTGTAATCACTCACCTAGAGTCAGATATCCTGGAGCGTGAAGTAAAGTGGGCCTTAGGAAGCATCATTACGAACAAAGCTGGTAGACATGATGGAATTCCAGTTGAGCTATTTCAAATTCTAAACTATTATGCTGTGAAAGTGCTGCACTCAATATGCCAGCAAATTTGAAAAACTCAACAGTGGCCACAGGACCAGAAAAGTTCAGTTTTCATTCTAATACCAAAGAAAGGCAATGCCAAAGAATGTGCAAACTACCACACAACTGCACTTGTCTCGCACACTAGCAAAGTAATATTCAAAATTCTCCAAGCCAGGCTTCAACACTACATGAACCATGAACTTCCAGATATTCAAACTGGATTTAAAAAAGGCAGAGAACCAGAGATCAAATTGCCAACATCCTCTGGATCATCAAAAGAGCAAGAGAGTTACAGAAAAACATATACTTCTGCTTTATTGACTATGCCAAAGCCTATGACTTTGAGGATCACAACAAACTGTGGAAAATTCTTCAAGAGATGGGAATACCAAACCACCTTATCTGCCTTTTGAGACATTTGTATGCAGGGCAAGCAACAACAGTTAGAACCGAACAGGAAACAATGGACTGGTTCAAATTGGTAAAAGAGTATGTCAAGGTTGTAAACTGTAACCCTGCTTATTTAACTTATATGCAGAGTACATCATGTGAAGTGCCAGGCTGGATGAAGCACAAGGTGGAATCAAGATTGCCAGGAGAAATATCAATACCCTCAGGTAAGCATATTGCACCATCATTATGACAGAAACAAAAGAGGAACTGAAGAGCCTCTTGATGAAGCTGAAAGAGGCTCAGTGAAAATCTGATTTAAAACTCAACATTCAATAAATGAAGATCTTGGCATCAGTCCCATCACTTCATGGCAAATAGATGGGGAAACAGTGGAAACAGTGACAGATTTTATTTTGTGGGCTCCAAAATCAGTGCAGATAGTGACTGCAGCCATGAAATTAAAAGACACTATCTCCTTGGAATAAAAGTTATGACAAACCTATACAGCATATTGAAAAGCAGAGACATTACTTTGCTGACAAAGGTCCATCTAGGCAAAGTTATGGTTTTTCCAGTAGTCATGTGAGAGTTGGACCATAAAAAAGAGCTCAATGCCAAAGAATTGGTGCTTTTGAACTATGATGTTGGAGAAGACTCTTGAGAGTCTCTTGTACTAGGAGATCCAACCAGTCCATCCTAAAGGAGATCAGTCCTGTGTGTTCATTGGAAGGACTGATGCTGAAGCTGAAACTCCATTACTTTGGCCAGCTCATGCGAAGAGTTGACTCATTGGAAAAGACCCTGATGCTGGGAAAGATTGAAGGCAGAAAGAGAAGTGAATGACAGAGGATGAGATGATTGGATGGCATTACAACTTGTTGGACATGAATTTGAGCAAGCTCTGAGAGTTGGTGATGGACAGGGAAGCCTGGTGTGCTGCAGTTAATAGGGTCACGAAGAGTCAGACATGACTGAGAGACTAAACTGACTAATAAAATGCTTATGCTTTTTGAAAATGTTAGCTTTTGTGAGGAAATGATGAAATTTTATTGTAGGTATAGATATATTACAACATAAAAAATATGTATCATGTATCCATCAGCATTTTTAATTCTACTGATTGGTGACAGAATTACATTTGGGACTTGTGTGGTCCAAGAGTAGTTTTCAGAGCTTTGACTGGTACTGCATAAGGAAAAGGTACAGGAAGCCATTTAGCAATGAATTCTCTGAATTTTACTGGAGACTTGAAGGGAGGTCCTTCTTAATTCTTCTCAATCTGCACATAGACCAATCCAAGTAGGGCCAGAGCCTCATGGAACAAAACACCTGGAAATAACCATTGCCACACACTGAGGAAGAGTAAGCTACTTTGACTTAGGGTTGACTCCAAGAAAGCCAGGCTTAAATATTATATTAGTTATCCCTGATAGTCTAAAAGATTGTGCATGCACAGGATTGCATCCACTAAGAAGTAGTCTCAAAGCTATGGGGGAAAAAAAGCATTTGGGGGCAAAAAAAGTAAATCCTGAGTGTAACAGAAAACTCCAAGTACATAACACATCCGACTGTAAAGGCAAAAATCTTAACAGGCTAAATGAGCATAAGCACAATCTTTGACCAATAAGTAGATGATGATCGTTCAGAGATGACCACTAA
Organism: Capricornis sumatraensis; assembly: GCF_032405125.1. Lineage (NCBI taxonomy): Eukaryota > Metazoa > Chordata > Mammalia > Artiodactyla > Bovidae > Capricornis > Capricornis sumatraensis. The sequence continues at coordinate 34,497,315 of NC_091081.1, read as the reverse complement.
GCAGCTAATCTGAGATTAAAAACAAAGATGAGAAAAAATGGTGAAAGAACATCAGAAGCTGCACATTGAAGGGGAAATATGCTTCACAAAACTATTCATCTAAGTCAATAAATATGTAAATAATCAGTGAAGAATACCACAACAGCAGCTACATGGAGGAAGGGATCAGCATCCACAGTAGCAAAGATACATTTTTCTAAATGCCCAGTTTTCAATTAAAAAAATTTTACAAGACAGGCAAACATAAAAGTATCATTAAACAGGAAAATAATAGATGATAGAAATTGCTTTTGAAGGAGCCAAGAGCACTGCAGCCAAGGGTCCCACATCCCAGGCCTGTCTCAAAAGAAACACATATCTAGGCTGAGGCAGTGAATGCCCTCTCTCTTCCACCACATCGACAATCTGAAGTCACCTGGAAATCTGGAAGTCGTGGGAGAGACCACAGAGCCACAAGTAGAAACTGAGTGGCTTTCTTTCCCTGCTTGGAGAGAAGCTGCTCCAGCAAGCTGCCAAATGAAGGAGCCAAGGTATAGGCCTTAAGTGACAGAGAACTCAAAAGAGCTATTATGAACATTTCACAGAATGAGAGAACATCATTCTTTAGTAAGTAAAAACAGTCTGATGACCACATCTCATCAAATACAGAATATAAAGATACTAAAAGTTTTAAAAATTAACAAAACTAAAATTCTGGAGTTGGAATTTGTAATTTACTTAATGAAAAAATTATTGAATTTGCAATTTGTTTATTGAAAAATTCCTGAAGACATTCTCTAGTAGATTTCATCAGACAGATTCAGTGATCTTGAAAAAATGAATAGAGACTATACAACCTGAAAATCAGAAAGAAAAAAAAAATAATAAAGAAAGTCTAAGAGAAATATGGGACATCATTAAGCACACCACCTTATGCATAATAGGAGTATCAAAAGGACAGGAAAGGAAGATACATCATTTTTCTAAACTTACAGCTAAAGATTTACTAAACTTGATGAAAAACATTAACCTATATGTACATGAAACCCAACAAACTCCAAATAAGACAATTCAAAAGAATAGCAAAATCTACCAACATAATTAGTATTAGAAGCTACTTCAGGTAACAGCAGAATACACATTCTTCTCAAACTCATATAGAATATTCACCAAGAGACCTCATCTTGGGCCATAAAACACACCTTAACAAATTTAAATAATAAGTTTCAAGAGAAATAAAATAGTTTTAACAGATAAAAAAATAAAATACAGCTTCAAGATGTGCCAGATATAGCAAAAGCAGCACTTATCAATCACTGAATTCATTTATTAGAAAAGAAGACATATATAAAATAAAAAGCTTCTGCTTAAAATACTAGAAAAGGAAGTCAAATTAAATCCAAAGTAAAGAAAATAAAATAAATAATAGTCGTGTCTGACTCTTTGCAACCCCCGTGGACTGTAGCCCACCAGGCTCCTCCATCCATGGGATTCTCCAGGCAAGAATACTGGAGTGGGTTGCCATTTCCTTCTCCTAATAAAAGTTAGAGCAGAACAAAGAAATTGAAAACAGAAAATCAGTAGAGAAATTCAATGAACACAAGAGCTGCTGCTGCTGCTAAGTCACTTCAGTCGTGTCCGAATCTGTGCGACCCCGAAGACGCCAGCCCACCAGGCTCCCCCCGTCCCTGGGATTCTCCAGGCAAGAACACTGGAGTGGGTTGCCATTTCTTCTCCTATTTCTTTGAAAAGATCAGCAAAATCAATGAAACAAGCTAAGAGAGCAAGAGGAAAGACACAAATCACTGATATCAGAAAAAATATGACCATTGCTATCAATTTCATTGATATTTAAAAGACATTACCAAATATTAAGAACTTTGTGCCCCAAAATTTGATCAGCTAGATGAAATGGACCAATCCCTTGAAATACACAGTCTACCAAAATTCACACAAGAAGAAATAGATTATTGAATAGGTCTATACCTATTAAGGAAGTTGAATTAATTAGCTAATTACCTTATAAAACAAGATGAGTTTATTGATAATTTCTATCAAACAGTTGGATTAGAAATTATGCTGATTTTCCAACCTTTCTTCCATAAAATAGAAGCCAAGAGAAAACTTCCTAACTCTTTCATTGAGGCCAGCAATACCTTAATACTCCAACCAAAGAAGACATGATAAGAAAGGAAAATCAAAACTAATATCTCTCATGATCAATGCAAACATCCTCAGTAAATATTAGCAAAATTATCCCAAGAATGTATAAAAAGAATTATATACCACAACGAATATAATAGATAGGAAAGGATGTTTCATTTCTTGAAAATCAGTTCACGTGCTCCATAAAATCAACAGACTAAAGGATAAAAATTATGACTATGTTAATAGATGAGCCTTGAAAACATTATTTAAATGAAATAATCTAGTCACAAAAGATTAGACTTCATAGTGTAAAATTACATTTATATTAAATGTCTAGAACAGGCAAATCTATAGAGATAGAAAGCAGATTAGTGGTTTCTCAACCCTAGAGGGGTGGGCAGAATGAGAAGTGACTGTCAGTGTGTGTGGAGTTTCTTGCAGAGGAAAATAAATCTTCTAAATTCAAATTGTGGGGATAATTGCACAGACTAGAGAACACATTAAAAGTCAATTTGGTACATTAAATAAAGGTTGTATAGTATATGAAATTGTATCTTAGGCTCTCAAAAAGAAAGCATTACCAGAGGATTGTATGTCTTATTCATTTTTTGGAAAAACTTGCTCTTAATTTTATTTGATATTTGGTTTCCCTCCTTTTTTACTTAATTACTTAAAATTTGTTTTAATAAAACCCAATGTTCACATTGCGTTCATTTTGCTATTCTTTTTATACATTAATGCTTCAGACTAAATATTTTACTGAAGTATGCTCATCTTTTGATTCTTTCACTTGTCCACAGAAAATAAAAGAAAACACTGTACATTTTCCTTTGAATGGAGTTTTTGTCTATATAAGGTGTGTGTGTATGTTCAGTTGCTGTCATGTACAACTCTTTGCAACCCCATGGACTATAGTGCTCCAGGCTCCTCTGTCCATGGGATTTCCCAGGCAAGAATACCGGAGTAGGTTGCCATTTCTTCCTCCAAGGGATCTTCCTGTCAGGGATCAAACTTGCATCTCCTGCATTGTCCTGTGGATTCTTTACCACTTGAGCCCCCTGGAAAGCCCATACACCATAATATTTCATCTAAATTTTTCATTGACTTAATAATTTTAATTTTGCTTGATTGCCTTGATTTTGCCTTGATTCAATAGTTATTCAGAAAGCTGTATTTTTATTTAATTTTCAAGAGGATAATTTTTAAAAAAGTATTGTCACTATCAATTTTCAAATATCCACTGAAAATACCATGATCTGTGATGTACATTTTCCCATCTAACAAATTAGTGTTTGTATTCAAGGACATGAGTAATTTTTAAATAAATATTCCATGTGAATCACATTACGTAATGAAATGACATCAGTCCAGGTTTGATGCATGATACAGGATGCTTGGGGCTGGTGCACTGGGATGACCCAGAGGGATGGTATAGGGAGGGAAGTGGGAGGGGGGTTCAGAATGGGGAACACGTGTACACATGTGGTGGATTCATGTTTGATGTATGGCAAAACCAATACAATATTGTAAAGTAATTAGCCTCCAATTAAAATAAATAAATTTATATTTTAAAAAATCTGGTAATGATAACCCTGTATGTGAGACAGCAAAAGAGACACAGATGTGTGAAACAGTCTTTTGGACTCTGTGGGAGAGGGAGAGGGTGGGATGATTTGGGAGAATGGCATTGAAACATGTATAATATCATATAAGAAACGAATCGCCAGTCCAGGTTTGATGCAGGATACAGGATGCTTGGGGCTGGTGCATTGGGATGACCCTAAGGGATGGTATGGGGAGGGAGGTGGGAGGGGGGTTCAGGATGGTGAACACGTGTACACCCATGGTGGATTCATGTTGATGTATGGCAAAACCAATACAATATTGTAATTAGCCTCCAATTAAAATAAATAAATTTAAATTAAAAAAACACATTTTTAAAAAAGCATTTTGGACCAATATTTCCCAAAAGTTTAAACTTATCAGAGATTAATCAAATCGTGAAAGAACTACATATTAGTAAAAGTATAGAAATGAGGAAATAATCTGTTAATAATTTGCAAATAGAGTAATGTAGCCTGGTGTGGAAAGACAGGAAAATCTCTCTCTTCTGTAAATGACACATCTGTACCTTGCTCTTAATATGTGGAAAATTTGGAGAGAAATTGCCATCTATGCCCTAAGGTGTTCACCTCAGTGGCATAGCCTTCAACTGAGATCTAAGTGTGATTCAGAAAAGAGTGTCAGGTCCGTCAATCCTTAGACATCTGGATGTGTAACAGTAATGCCTTTCCCTGAGTCCAGCTGAACACTCTACGACAGAGATTTAGGTTCATTATGAGTATAAAATTGAGCAAATTTTAATGCAAGTACATAGAAAATGCCAAGAACTGGCAGTATTATTTTTATACCAATTTTAATTAGGAAATCAAAATAAGCAGATTTGACTAACTTTAGTGTCACTCAAGGAGACCTTCTTTGCCAGGCTTTTACAAGTATTACGTGACAAAGTTTTGTATTATAAGTCAACTAATGAAACTGAATGAATATTGTTTACATTTCATTCTTTATATTTAGTATCAGTTATTTTCTATTGATAAAATTTATTGATATAAAGTTGTGGGGCAAATCCTTACTCTATTTTCAGTTAGCTTCTGGCTTGCAAGAAAAAGAAAGTTACTTGATCTGACTATTGCATAAAGTTATTTCTATTCTAAAATATTCATAAGTCTCTCATGGGTGATTGCAGTGAATGGCAATGTTTTCTTAACTAGATCAGGCTTAGCAGTACTTACAGAAAGGAATGTATCCAAGCTTAACTAAGATAGGGGTAGCTATCTTTTGTTTGACAAAAATATTATGACAAATATTTAGTGTTTTCTTAATATTTCACTGACTGGGTAAAACATTCAGATGTTAAAATAGGGAACTGATAAAGCCCACATTTATAGAATATTTTTGCAAAAGCTAAAAACTAAATATACAAATTAAAATTATAGAAATATATGATTTTACCAATAAGAGCTTTTACTCTACTTTTCCTTATTCTGAGTTCCATAATATCTTAGCTAATGCCATTTTCTCTTCCATATATATTTTATAATATTGCATAGTAAGTTAAAGTCAAGGATGGTAACCATTTCTTAGTAAATGAAGCCAATTCTAAAACTCAAACATAAAAGCATTTTTTTTTACAGATGTTGAGAATATTTGAGAGGAATGAAATAAAGGAACAGAATGGGTGAATTTTCTTAGAAAAAAAATATGATATAGCTTAGTATCATATAGCAGAAAATAAAGAGTGAAAGTAATAAGAAATTAAAATCAATTTAAAAAATTCAAAGAAACTTCTCAGTTAAATGTTAACATCAAAAAATTTTTAATATAACTGAAATTGGTTAGAGTAAGAACACTACTGTAACTGTAACATCTTCAGTTCTCTGAAATTCAATTATATTGAGTGCCTAAAAAGCAGCACACAAATAGTAACAGTTTTAGAATTAAGGGGCCAGTTTCCAAATATGATAACTCTCTACATCCACTCATTATCCTCTGCATTAAGAAAGTTTGTTATGAGTATTATTTCAAAGTATTTGTTAGTTATGGATGTATTCCTTATTTTCTTAGTGTGGAAAGCTCTAAGGTAATCTTAGTTATTTCCTAAAGTTAAAGGCAAAGGAGAAAAGAAAAGACATACCCATCTGAATGCTGAGTTCCAAAGAATAGAAAGGAGAGATAAAAAAAGTCTTCCTAAGTGATCAATGCAAAGAAATAGAGGAAAGCAAAAGAAGGGAAAGACTAGAGATCTCTTCAAGAAAATTAGACATACCAATGAAACATTTCATGCAAAGATGGGCACAATAAAGGAGAGAAACAGCATGGACCTAACAGAAGCAGAAGGTATTAAGAAGAAGTGGCAAAAATATACAGAAAAACTATACAAAAAAAGATCTTAATGACACAGATAACCACGATAGTGTGATCACTCACCTAGAACCAGAAATCTTGGAGTCCAAAGTCAAATGGGCTTTAGGAAGCATCACTATGAACAAAGCTAGTGGAGGTGTTGTAATTCCAGTTGAGCTATTTCAGATCCTAAAAAACAATGCTGTGAAACTGCTGCACTCAGTATGCCAACAAATTTGGAAAACTCAGCAGTGGCCACAGCACTGGAAAAGGTCAGTTTTCATTCCAATCACAAAGAAAAGTAATGCCAAAGAATGTTTAAACTACTGCACAATTGCACTCATTTCAAACAGTAGCAAAGCAATGCTCAAACTTCTCCAAGCTAGGCTTCAACAGTATGTGAACGAAGAAGTTTCAGATGTTCAAGCTGAATTTAGAAAAGGCAGAGGAAGCAGAGATCAAATTGCCAACATCTGTTGGATCATAGGAAAAGCAAGACAATTCCAGAAAAACATCTGCTTCTGCTTCATAGACTATCGTAAAGCTTTTGACTGTGTGGCTCACAAAAAATTGTGGAAAATTCTTAAAGGGAATACCAGACCACCTTACCTGCCACCTGAGAAACCTGTTTTCAGGTCAAGAAGCAACAGTTAGAACCAGATGTGGAACAATGAACTGGTTCCAAATTGGGAAAGGAGTATGTCAAGGCTGTAAATTGTCACCATTTGTTTAACTTCTATGCAGAGTACTTCATGGGAATACTGGCTGGCTGAAGCACAAGCTGGAATCAAGATTGCCAAGGGAAATATTAATAACCTCAGATATGCAGATGACACCACCCTTATGGCAGAAAGTGAAGAGGAATTAAAGAGCCTTTGGTGAAAGTGAAAGAGGAGGGGTGAAAAAACTGGCTTAAAACTCAAAATTCAAGAAACGAAGATCATGGGATCCCATCCCATCACTTCATGGAATGTAGATGGGGAGACAATGGAAAAAGTGACAGACTTTATTTTCTTGGGTCCCAAAATCACTGCAGATAGTGACTACGGACATGAATTTAAAAGACACTTGCTCCTTTGAAGACAAAGATTTGTCTATGACAAACCTAGGCAGCATAGTAAAAAGCAGACATTATTTTGCCAACAAAGTTCGATTTAGTCTAAGCTATGGTTTTTCCAGTGGTCATGTATGGATGTAAGAGTTGGACTAAAAAGAAGGCTGAACACCAAAGAATTGATGCTTTTGAATTATGGTGTTGGAGAAGACTCCTGAGAGTTCCTTGGAGTGCAAGGAGATCAAGCCAGTCAATCCTAAAGGAAATCAGTCCTGAATATTCACTGGAAGGACTGATGCTGAAGCGCCAATATTTTGACCACCTGCTGTGAAGAACTGACTCATTGTAAAAGACCCTGATGCTGGGAAAGATTGAAGGTAGGAGGAGAAGGGGACGATGGAGGACTAGATGGTTGGATTTCATCGCCGACTCAATGGACAGGAGTTTGAGTAAGCTCCAGAAGATGGTGAAGGACAGGGAAGCCCGGTGTGCTGCAATCCATGGGGTCAAAAAGAATTAGACATGACTGAGCAAATGAACTGAAATGAACATTTCAATTAAAAAAAAGAAACAGAACCTATACAAATAAAAAGGGGTTAAGTCTCAGAAATATTATGTTTATGAGAGTTTCCTGAAACCAATACTATGTTATGTGCATCTAGTTTTTTTGTTATAACAACATACAATAGGAAATGAGTAAGCAAACCAGTTTCCATATTAAATACAAATGCATCTCAGAGTATATTTTGCATATTAAACTTCAAATACATATCAGTTGTTTTTTTAATATCAGTTATTATTTAGAGGAAAAGGTGAGACAACTCTCAGTTGACAAAAGACAAAATGAAAGAAAAATAACAGAAAGAGAAAGGAAATTGAAACTTTTACTGATTCATACAAGTTCAAGTAAAAGTGATACACAACCAAACACTTCATCACTATTTTAGGCAATTAAAAAAAAAAAAAAAGATATAGGCAAACAAAAACCAGTAAGCCCCAAAATAAAAAGTTCTATATACAAGTACAAAAATTATACAATACTGCAGACTCCTATCTGCAAATAACAAACACCATGAGCATAGCTGATAAAAGTTCAATTTTTAATGCCAAATTTTTTATGTATAATACAAATAAGAGTTTGATTAACCATACAGACAACCAAAACAGATATATTATATGAGTTTTGAAAGCAAAACACTTACTTTCTCTTCTATGAAGAATTGTTTGAAAATTGTACATTGATAATTGCTATGAAAACTGCACTTTGAAGAACTAAATAAAAACCATTAACTCAAGAATAAGAAATCCGGTATATGAGTACTAAAAATTCAGTGGAGAGTACTAAACATTTTTATGGTAATAAATCTGAACATAAAATTTAGTTTTCAGAAAATGTGATTTGCAATATAAGAGTAATATCAATGTAAGAAGACACATTTAACTACCTATATTTTATAATTTATGATCATTACAGACAATATTCTTCAATTACAATTCTTTCTAAGAAAACAATATAATGTGAATGATTGAAAGAACAGGAAAATTGTGCCTTTATATGGTGATATATACCATTCATACAAAAAGTACTAGAAGTAACTATGAATTATAATATATCTTTATAGCAAAATTATATCAAGGTTATTTTCTTTTTTATGATTTTTATATCTTTGAATTTCTTGAACAAGTATTTTGCTTACAATAAAACATCCAGTAAGTGTAATTTTTAAAAGTAGAAACAATGAATAATGGGCTGGAGTTAGATTCTTGATTATCTTACATGAAAAATTGAAAATGTGCATTTTACTTTACGGTATGTAGAGCAATTGTATATTTTTGAAAAAGAGGACTACTTAATCAGAAATGTAATTTAAGGAGGAAAATCTGTCTACAGCAAATGAAAGTAGAGTTTTGAGTCATAAAACATATTTCAGACATTTTGTGTATGTGTCTGTGTGAACAATCCAGGTAAAATATATAGAAGACTTGAAGTGTGGCAGTAATAATAAAAATAAGAAATTGAAACTGAAGAGAGTGAAGAAGTAGAAGTGTCAGAAACTGGCACTCGATTATATAAAGGTTAGAGGGTGAATGAGAGGTCAAAACCTGACTTTAAGATTTTTACTCCAGTGACAGAAAGAATTGCAAAGCTATTAACAAAGATGAGGAATGGGAGAGAAGCAGACATGAAGATAAAAGAAGAGATAAAATACTTAAAATGTAACGATATAAGCTGTCACTAGATCTATCTTAGTATTGAATTAAATTATATCTGAAGGCTGTTAGTATCGATTAAGTGAATTTTTTAAAAAAATTGTTTTGACAGTTTTGGAGAAAAGTAGAATTGCTGAGGTCTTTGATGAGTTCCAGAAATCTGAAATTCTGAGTATGCTTCATAACCAAGTGAACCATCTATCATGTTTCCTACTGTGTCATATTAAAAAAAAAATGCAAAAGTTCACATTTTTTTCTCACTAGGAACAGAAGGTAGAACCAACAGTGTGTTGTTTTCTCACAGCAGTTTTGTTAGAAAAATGCTGCTTTCACTGGGGAGTAAATACTTTAGAAATTCAGTGTCAGCCATGTTATTATCAATACATGCCTTAGTTATGAACTCACCTTCAAAACAAAAAAAGACACTCATATAAAACATCTCATAAAATAAATTATGAAACAAGTACATTTTATTTGTATTTATGTGTGCAAAAGTCACCATTATCATCACCAAAAAGTTTTCATTAAGTACACACATATATTTCATTGCCCTACATGTTTTACAAAAAAATTGGCCCTGGTTCACTTTGATTTGTAGCTGCACGCCAGGCTCCCCTGTCCTTCCAGGAAATAGTGAAGGACAGGACAAAGATTCAAATACAACTTAGTGACTGAATAACAACAAGCCTACACAAAATTGCAAGCCTTATTCTTCTCAAAAAAAAAAAAAAAAAGATAATATTTCAAATATCTAGTTTTTTGTTGAAAATTATGCATAAGATTGGAGCAAATCTTTAAAAATTAATCAGGAAAAAATGGACAAACTCAGTAGGGAGATATAAATCAGTTAGATTTTGTAATAAACCTTTGAATGAGTCCAGCAAAAGGAAGAATTGAAAAGATGGTTACATAGATCTAATGCTTAGCAGCACTGCTAAGAAATGATCTGCAACTGTTAACAAGAGTTAATAGACAAGTTAGTTTTTCTCACTAGCTTAAAAGCCCATTGGAAAATGAAAAGGATATTGTGATACTATATTTTATTATATACATGAATCTGAAAAGTCATACAAAAATCTAATAAAACATAACAAGAGTTTTATTTGTGGTTCCTTGTGAAATTATAGTGAAACTTAATCAAGAGCATATTAGTAAATAAGAAATGCTCAAGTTTCCTCATAGAGGTAGAACACAATTATTACTATCTACTCTGTCACTCCATATATAACTAAAGCATTATACAAAAGCAACTGATGGTCATAAAAAATAGCCTGAGTGTCTAAATGAATAGAAGAGATGAGTGATTTATATTCTGTTTAATCTTAAATTTTAGTGCATATTATTTGTTCTAAGCCTTTGAAAAATGCTCATTTTGATGTTGCATATGTAAACACATACCTTTAATAATTGATTTCTTTCATCACTAGAGCTCCACTGTTGAATGGAAATTCTATTCTCATTAAAACTTTTAAGAAGACATTTAAAATATATAAAACCAGGGCAATATTTAAGGTCTTGTGTTCAGCAGTAAGAAAGGTAAAGCTACATCTACACATCTAGAAATTTTTAATTATTTCTTCACTGTTCAGCTATGAACAGTGAAAGTGATTCCTTAATGTTTTATTCCTATAATTCCTTTAACTATACAAAGTTCATCCTAGGTGTCAATACGGGTTTATACTGAATAAATATATTTGCATGCTATAAAATATATCATATATAACTTCATATATCGTACTATACAGATGTCAACTTACTGGATTTCTTTCGCTAGTTCTATAATACAATTAAAAAATAGATGACATATAAATTTTAATGAATTCTTTCTTATAACAATTGACAGATGTCTACCAAAATCCCTCTTTGGGAGGAACACTATTTGTGTTCTTATAAACATAAGTTCTTATGTTTTTATAAACTTTAATTTATAAGAAATTAGTGCATTATTAATCTCTTCAGCCCTGCCAATCCCTATTCCCACATCTACTGGTTAGAAGAATAATGTCTCATTACCAAGTCCCATTTTAGTAGAAAAATCTTTGAAAATAATGGGAATGTGGGATCAACTATGAGCAATGTCTTTAAATATATTACCTTCTCCTGGTCCTGAGAAGACTCGGGTTATATGACTTCATATGGGTAAAACAGTAATCCAACAGGCCTGGTGTCCTATTCAGAACAGAAAGTGAGCTCTCTTTCTGAGCAAACACAAAGGAAAAGCCACATGAGGACATAGGGAGACGGTGACATGAAGTGAAAATCACTCAGTCATGTCCGACTATTTGCGATGCCATCCATGGGCTATAGAGTCTATGGAATTCTCCAGGCCAGAATACTGGAATGGGTAGCCTTGCCCTTCTTCAGGGGATCTTCCCAACCCAGGGATAGAACCCAGGTCTCCCTCATTGTGGGTGGATTCTTTACTAGCTGAGCCACAAGAGAAGCCCACGAGTACTGAAATGGGTAGCCTATCCCTTCTCCAGCAGAACTTTCCGACCCAGGAATCGAACTGGGCTCTCCTGAATTTCAGGTGGATTCTTTACCAACTGAGCTATGAGGGAAAACCATAGCTCATAGGGAGAAGGTGGCCATCTTTAAACCAAGTAGAGATTTCTCACCAGAAACCAAATCTGCCACCACCTTGATCTTGGACTTCCTGTCTCCAGAATAAATGTGTAATCTCCCTGCTGCTCCCAACAACAACAAAATCAACCAATCAATAAATCCTGCTATTTTTATTTTAAAACTAATAAATTTAAGGGACATTTCTGCTCAGTCTCACACATAAGCTTTTCACAAACTAACCAATCCTTCCAATATTTTGTATATATTGAAAATTATGTAATCATAGCTACTTTCCAAAATTTCTGTGAAATTTGCATTTTTTCAGTGACATATTTGAAAAAATGAAAAAACATCACTCATTATCAGAGAAATGCAAATCAAAACCACAATGAGGTACCACTTCACACCAGTCAGAATGGCTGCGATCCAAAAGTCCACAAGCAATAAATGCTGGAGAGGGTGTGGAGAAAAGGGAACCCTCCTACACTGTTGGTGGGAATGCAAACTAGTACAGCCACTATGGAGAACAGTGTGGAGATTCCTTAAAAAATTGCAAAGAGAACTACCTTATGACCCAGCAATCCCACTGCTGGGCATACACACTGAGGAAACCAGAATTGAAAGAGACACATGTACCCCAATGTTCATCGCAGCACTGTTTATAATAGCCAGGACATGGAAACAACCTAGATGTCCATCAGCAGAGGAATGGATAAGAAAGCTGTGGTACATATACACAATGGAGTATTACTCAGCTGTTAAAAAGAATTCATTTGAATCAGTTCTGATGAGATGGATGAAACTGGAGCCGATTAAACAGAGTGAAGTAAGCCAGAAAGAAAAACACCAATACAGTATACTAACACATATATATGGAATTTAGAAAGATGGCAATGACGACCCTGTATGCAAGACAGGAAAAAAGACACAGCTGTGTATAACGGACTTTTGGACTCAGAGGGAGAGGGAGGGGGTGGGATGATTTGGGAGAATGGCATTCTATCATGTATACTATCATGTAAGAATTGAATCGCCAGTCTATGTCTGACGCAGGATACAGCATGCTTGGGGCTGGTGCATGGGGATGACCCACAGAGATGTTATGGGGAGGGAGGTGGGAGGGGGGTTCGTGTTTGGGAACACATGTAAGAATTAAAGATTTTAAAATTTAAAAAAAAATAAAAAATAAAAAAAGACAAAAAAAAAAAAGAAAAAAAAAAGTGAAAACAACTTGATATCCAAAACCAAAATGGAACAAAAAATAAACAAGCCTCCCCCCCCCCCTTAAAAAAGCAAACCCACAAAGCAAAATAAAATGCAAAGGAAAACTGTGGAAAAGCAAATATTGATGCTTTCCATGTGAAAACAAGGATTCTACCAACTGTACAGCAGGAACATCTACAGGATGTCTGCATTAGAATCAGTAAAAATCTGGCTAGTTTCTCATTTGAAGAGAGAAGCTCAAAATTCTGGCCTGGTGTACTTGAAAGCAAACGGGCACAGAAACTGCAAAACGACCTGAAATCAAGGTCCAGTCTTCTGGCTACTTGTGATAACCCATGTGGATTTGAGAGACCTTCCCTGATACTTTGCTGTACCCAGTACAGGGGTTTTGTTTGATCTAGAGATAGAAATAAAACCCAGTTGGTAAATGGGAAAAAATTTTTTTACACTATTTTAAATCAGATGTGATTTTATTTTTGGAAACACTTGGTAACGTTTCTTACATATACAAGAATATGAAATTACAATTACTTTTGTCATTTAAGGATTAGGATGGTACAAAGGTTAAATTGCCTTCTGTGAACAATAAACTTTATGAATAAACTGAAATTTTTCATTGCAATGAATCCAACTCACTTTGGCCATTAATAATGAAATTGACTTTACTAGAATTAGCTATGCATTTCTAAATAGTTGTATATCAGATTGTTTGATCAGTAAATACTTGTTTTTGTTCTCTTAAGATTCAGTCCAAAGACACAGCACAGCTTGTTTCAAGAAGTAGAGAGCCATGTGTGTAACCTGAAGGGGCTCTGCAACCATTGGGAGACCCTATCGTGCCCTGCTCTGAGCCAAGACTCAGGATATTGCTCTGGTTTTCCTACTGAGATTTAGTTTACATTACACCCACTCTTTGATAGAAAGGACATTTTTTTCCTCAGGATATATTTACACATAAGTGCAGATATTTAATTTTGTTTTCTTTTTTTTTTTAATTTTTACTTTATTTTACTTTACAATACTGTATTGGTTTTGCCATACATTGACATGAGTCCACCATGGGTGTATACAAGCTCCCAATCCTGAATGCCCCTCCCACCTCCCACCCCATATCATCTTTAAATTTGACTTTTAGATAATTAGTAGATTAACAATTATATTTCATCTTAAGAAAAACTTTTGGAATAATTTTGGAATATAGTCATCTCTTTTTTTTTATTCAGTCATCTCTTATCAAACATATATTGAGTACTATTCTACATTTTACTTTTAGGGAGCAGACATAATTACAGTAATGGCCCTGCAAATCCACATAATCTAGTTGAAATAAAGAGAAGAAATTGAAAATAAACTTTTTTTTCTAAATTATGCAAACACTAATAAATGAATAGGGTTTGGGCTAAGTTTTAAGCACTCTGAAATTTTTAGATTTTAGATTCTATATGGTATATAAATGTTTACAAATATTGATTTACAATTTACAATTTATTATAAATTTATTGTATTATTTACTGCAATCATTGAAAAGACAATTACAATAGATTAAAAGTAGAGATAAAAGTAAGTTAACTGTCTTATACAGGTCATAAAAATAGCATGTGGTAAAACTGGGATTCAAAATGTTTTGTGAATAGTATGAGCAGGATACTATGAAAGATGAAGGAGGGGAAGATAAGGAACACTTTGCTGCCCTAAGAGGTAACTGAAGTCTTTGATGTAGAAATATCTTTGGTTCTTGAAAAATATTTGACAGACAGGGCATATTGGAATCAGTCAGAGCTGGAAAATATAAACCCTCTCTAGGCCATTTGCATACCTGTATATTCCCTGCCCATTTATCCTACTCCTAAAGCTTTTGTTTACTTCAGCACTGGGGTGAAATCATTACCTGTTTCATAGGGTTTTTGTAAGGATCAAACACAGTGATACTTATGAAATTCTTAGCATGATTCCAGGCCCAATAAATTTTAAAATAATGACTATAAATGATAAGAAAGATCTGGCAAGAGAAAAAAGTACAGTGGAAAATATTTTAGGAAAAAGGCAGAGGAACCAGAGATGAAATTGCCAACATCTGCTATATCATTGAAAAAACAAGAAGGTCCCAGAAAAACATTTATTTCCGCTTTATTGACTATGCCAAAGCCTTTGACTATGTGGATCACAACAAACTGGAAAATTCTTTAAGAGATGGGAATACCAAACCACCTTACCTGCCTTTTGAGAAACCGGTATGCAGGTCAAGAAGCAACAGTTAGAACCAGATATGGAACAGCAGACTGGTTCCGAATTGGGAAAGGCGTGTGTCAAGGCTGTATATTGTCCCCCTGCTTATTTAAATTATATGCAGGATGCATTATGCAAAATGCTGAGCTGGATGAAGTAAAAGCTGAAATTAAGATTACCGAGAGAAATATCAATAACCTCGAGTATGCAGATGACACCACCCTTATGGCAGAAAGCAAAGAACTAAAGAGCCTCTTGATGAAAGTGAAAGAGGAGGGTGAAAAAGTTGGCTTAAAACGCAACATCGAAAACTAAGATCATGGCATCCAGTCCCCTCACTTCAGGGAAAATAGATGGGAAACAATAGAACCAGTGAGAGACTTTATTTTGGGGGCTCCAAAACCAATGCAGCTGGTCACTGTAGCCATGAAATTAAAATACACTTGCATCTTGAAAGAAAAGCTATGACCAACCAAGACAGCATATTAAAAATCAGAGACAGTACTTTGCCAACAAAGGTCCGCCTGGTCAAAGCTGTGGGTTTTCCAGTAGTCATGTATGGATGTTAGAGCTGGACTATAAGGAAAGCTGAGCACCGAAGAATTGATGTTTTTGAACTGTGGTGTTGGAGAAGACTCTTGAGAGTCCCTTGGACTGCAAGGAGATCCAACCAGTCCATCCTAAAAGAAATCAGTCCTGAATCTTCATTGGAAGGACTGATGCTGAAGCTGAAACTCCAATACTTTGGCCACCAGATGCGAAGAACTGACTCATTGTAAAAGACCCTGATTCTGGGAAAGATTGGAGGCAGGAGAAGGGGATGACAGAGGATGAGATGGTTGGATGATAATATCGACTTGATAGACATGAGTTTGAGCAAGTTCTGAAAGCTGGTGATGGATAGGGAGGCCTGGTGTGCTGCAGTCCATAGGGTCTCAAAGAGCTGGACACGACTGAGTGATTGAACTGAACTGATGCTGATTACCTGTAGAGAGTGGAAGAAAACTGTAAGAAGAGGAAAAAAATGGGAATGGGTAATGTATGTAAGGAGGCAGTGACATCTCATAGATACATCCTTTGTGTATCTCTGATTATTAAAACATGATTGAAACCTACTGTGACATGAAGAGAAACAAACCAGAAAACAATATTAAAAAAAAAAAAAAAACTAATTGTATTTCAAGTCAATAACATCACCATACTGAAGGGCATGGGAAGACAATATATAAATTGTCAAAGATAAAGACAAAAAAGTATACATAATAATTGTAACCATATAGTAGTGGTAGTGTAGTAGTGTTAGTCACTCAGTCATGTCCAACTCTTTGCAACCCAATGGACTGTAGCCCACCGAGCTCCTGTGTCAAGGGATTCTCCAGTCAAGAATTCTGGAGTGGGTTGCCAGTCCCTTCTCCAGGAGACCTTCTTGACCCTAAGATCAAACCCATCTGCATTGCAGGCAGATTCTTTACCATTTGAGCTACAGGGAAGAACCGTATAGTAAATTTACTAAAATAGGTACTCAAGGAATGGATAAGCATTTCTGATATTAGTAATATATACTAAGTATACATTAATATATAGATATATATATAATGATAATAAAAGCAGATTATCTAATCATGTGAGAAAAATGTGAATAAGGAAAAGAGAAAGCTCAATGATGGAATTAAAAATGTCAGTATGAATTCATGGTGACAGAGAGATGACAGATGGCTGATTGACAAATTAACTATATGTATGAATAGTTAGATATGTATGTATGCCTAGAGACAAGAGCCATGAGGGTTGTTAAAATAGTAAATGGAAGTTTGAAGAGAAATAGGTTATTTTTTCAGTCTCAATACATCTGCCACAAGATATGTATTATTACCAGAGAAAAATAACTGGAAAACCTGGCATATACCAACTTAGCATGTGATGCAAGTTAACATCACCAGTCTGAAGATATTTTGATAGCATGAAGTTTCCGACACAATACACTAAAAGAAAGCACAGTATCATTTTTTTTAGTATTCTTTCTCCAAATGCACAACTTTATTTTAATAGTGAGAAAATATAGATCAACTCCAAATTAGGAGAAATTTTGTAAATAACTGACCAGTTTACTTTTCAAAAGTGCCAACATCATGATAAAATAGTAAAGGCTTGGCAACTATCAAAAAAAGGATAAAAGTAAAGAAGAATAAGAGCTAGATGCAATGTAGGATCTTGTAACAGGAAACTGTTTACTGAAAAATCTGGCAAAATCTAAATAAAGCTTGGAGCTTAGTTAACAGCATTGTTCCAATGCTAATTTCCTGATACTAATTACATTCTATGGTTATTCAAGAGGTTAATGTTAGGCAAAGTTTGGTAAAGGGAATATGAGACATTGCTCCATTTTCTGTAATGTCTCTGTAAGTACAAAAATATATGAAAATTAAAAAAAAAAAATCCATGCAGGAGATTTTATGAACAGAGTTATACTTCTTTGCTCTGTGTCAGAGTATAACAGTATAAAATTAAAGGAGGAGGCAAGAACCTAATCATGACTCCTGTAAGTTATGCCAAGCCATATAAGATAGATTTCAAGTGGAGAAATGACAGCATCATTTTATATTTTAGAAGGAGTATTCTTATATAATGCAAAGAGGAGCCTGGAAGATTCCAAGAATCGAGATGGAGCTAAAAGTTCCAGAAGGACTAAAGAGCACAGATTACTTCAGAGGAGAAAGCTGCACAAAGAGAAATCTTCAGAGAGCTGTAGAAGGCCCTTTCAAATAGCACACAACCGATCACTGTGTACACATAAGAGAACTACCTGAAACTGAGTAAAGACCTGGCTAAAAGGATTAGGGAAAACAGTTTCTGATAGATACTCACAAATGGGCAAAAATAGTGTGTTCTCATCAGTAAGATTGGAAAAGTTCATAATTCGTGAGTTAATAGATTGAAAATGCAAGAAAGCCATATTCCAGTAATGTAAAAAAAATTACCTGCCTAAACACTGCTGCTCTGCAGCTATCTAACCAAGCATAGAAGTCAAGACCTGAAAAGAACAAGTTATGTCTAAGTAACTTGACTCAATCTTAGAACAAAATTCTGGAACACTTATAAGAATACAAAAACCTAAATAGAGTGAATTTGCAATGTCTGACATAAAATCAAAGATTATCAGGCATGAAAGGAGGTAGGGAAATATGGTCCACAAGAAGGGGAAAATTCATTTGAGAGCAACTCAAAAATGACGCAGTGGTGAGAATTAGAGGAAAGTTCCTTTAAAAAGTTATTTTAAATTTACTTTTTATGTTCTAAAAGTAAAGCAGAGAATTTGAAAATAGAGGAAAGTCCACAATGTAAACTTTAATAATAAAATTTAAAATAATACCAACATAATAAATAAAAATAAATGAAGAGACATATCAAGTTAATGTGTAGGACGACTTAATATTATTATAATGTTAATTCTTCTCACATTGATCTGTAGGTTCAATAAAATCTCATTAAGAATCCTAGCAGAATTTTTTGTAGAAATTGATAAGCTGATTCTAAATTTCATGTGAAAATGCAGAAAGCTGAGACTATATATTAACACCCTGAAAATAAGAATAAATTTTCAGGATTTATGTTTCTAAAACCTAAAGCTACAGTAAGAAACCATGTGATAATTTCATGAAAGTAGACAAACAGATCAAGGAAATAAACAAAACAATCAAGAAAAAGACTGACACATAAAAAGGCAACTATTATTTAATAAAGATTCAAAGGAATAACATTGAAGCTGGGATAGTCTTTTAAATAAATTATTCCAGAATAGTTATATGCATGCAAAAAAATCAACTTTTCTTACATAACTTGGACTGTAAACAAAAATGAACTCAAAATAACTATGTAATACACCTAGGAAAAAAGAGGATAAAATCTTTATTAATTTGGACTAAAGTAATATTTCATAGATAAACCACCAAAAACATGATCCAGAAAAGAAAAAAAAATGATAAATTTAGTATCTTCAAAATTTTTAAAAGGTCCTGCTCTTAAAAATGCACAGTTATGAGAATGAAAAAGTTACAAACTAGAATATAATATTTGCAAATCTTATATCAATTAAAGAAGTTGTACACACAATGCATAAGGAATTCTCAATTTTGATTGTAAGAAATCAAACAACCAATATAAAAAAATAAGGGAAAAAATTGGACAGACACTTGACCAGAGGAGGTATGTGGATGCACATGGACATTTGCTTAACTTATCATTAGGAAAAAGAAAATTGAAAACACTTAGAGTGATTGTTGGTGAAGATTTGGAAAAATTAAAACTCTCACACACTACTACTTTTGAGAAGGCGGCTTCCCTTGTAGCTCAGTCGGTAAAGAATCTGTCTGCAATGCAGGAGACCTGGGTTTGATTCCTGAGTTGGGAAGATCCCCTGGAGAACAAAATGGCAACCCACTCCAGTATTCTTGCCTGGAGAATCCCATGGACAGAGGAACCTGGAGGGCAAGAGTCCATGGGGTCCCAATAATCGGACACAACTTAGTGACTAAACCACTGAATTGGAGAATAGATCGATACCCAAGACAAATGATAGCACATGTCCATGCAAAGACTTGTACATAAGAGTTCATTAAAAATTTATTTCTAATAGACAAAATTGGAAATGATCCAATGTCAGCATCAATCAACAAATGAATAGGCAACATACAGTGGTATATTGATTCTCAGTTCAGTTCAGTAGCTCAGTCGTGTCCGACTCTTTGTGACCCAATGGACTGCAGCATGTCAGGCTACCCTGTCCATCTCTGAAAAAAATTAACCAACAATTTAACTCACAGTATTCAAAAAATAGATGAGTATCAAAATATGCAGAATAAGAGAAGCCAGACAAAAGAGTGTGTACCACATTAGTTCATTTATACTGATTTCTGTAAAATGTAAACTTATCTCTATTGACACAAAGCATGTTTAAAAAGCCGGAAATGAAGTGTAGTGAATGGCACTCTAATTCTTAAAGATGTGATCCAGAAATGGCTCACAATTACTTTTGCCAACATTTTATCACCAAAATATAACCACATCTCATGTTAAGGGGCTAGAGAGTATAACCATGTCCCCAGAAGTGAAGAGAAACAAGAACAGGTGTCAACTGCATTATCAACTGCCACACTTAAGTAACTCAAAAGAAAATATTATAGTGCCTATCAAAGAAATTTGGACACTTAATCGAACTGAAGTACGTAAGACAAGATACCCTTGAGGTGAAGGGAAAAAGATGATATCCTACTACATGCTATTCTTTTGGAAACTATCACCAAATTTAATTCTCTTTAACTGATTTTTTAAATCAACTTTGTGTCTAATTCCAATATGAAGTGCTTTGTTAAAATAAGAATGTATATGTGTTTTTGTTTTAGTAGTAGGTGCATATGAACTTCCAATCAATTTTAAGCATGTTATGGTAGTTGCAAATTGAAAACAACAGGGAAGTTGAACAGGAAATGTCATGTTGATAAACCTTGGTTTAAAAGTCTATTTAGAAATTGCCTTGGAATAGTATTTAGATTGCTATGCAAGCTAAGTTGAGAGCTTCTTCATCAGTGTCTTGCAGTCAGAGATGACTAAATTTAGAGACATGCCACTGGCTGCCTTCGGACAAATTTAACCAAATTCTGTCATGTCATTGTCAGTATGCTGAAATCCACATGTGTATATTTTCTGATTTTAGGCAGAAGTGAATATTAAATTCAGAAAGAAGACTTTGCTACTTCTTTACAGTTGCATAATGTCCTGGCTATATTTGATGCTTAAGCTCCAATACACCTTCACTGCACCTCACTGCTAACTCAGTGACAGCTCAGAAACTACATGTTACCAGCCAATATAACCCAATGTTGTCTTTTTCTAGTCATTTTAAGTTAGACTCAGCATTAAAAGCCAGACACAGACTTTTCTTGCACTAGTTGTCTCCAAATATGCACATCACTAACAAGTTTGACTTTATGATGTTGAAATGAGTATCACATGGAAGTGCATCTTCACATGGCATTTTCGTTATTTGAAATTATTAATGTAATCTGTCTTGTTGGTCTTGAATACTTTACAGACCCTAAACAGAAGAGATTAAAGCTTCCAAGTTGGTTTGAATTGTTAATGACTAATTTCCTCATCCTTACATTGGTGCTAGGATTATATAATTAAATTATTAGTTATTGGAGTTGGAAAGTACCTTAAAAGAAAAAAACAAGTGTAAAAAAATAAACAGAGTTTATGCTTTGCTGTTATGTGCATTTTTTTAATCCATTAAGTAGGTCTAATTATTCTCATTTTACACTTGGAAGAATTGTACTTAGTGTATGCAAATTTGGGATTAGAATTCAGAATTTCAGTTTTCTACAGTTTAGAGATACCATTCATTTCAGAGTAAAGAGTAAATACAATTATACACCTAGCTCCTTCTGTTCAATATGAGAAAGCTAGGCCTGTAAAATTAAGTAATTTTATAAAGTGTAAATAGATAGCCTGGGAGGCTCAGTGGTAAAGAATTCACCTGCTAATACAGGAGACACAGGAGATGTGGATTTGATCCTTGAGTCGGGTAGATCCCCTGGAGGAGGACATGGCAAGCCACTCCAGTATTCTTACCTGAAAAATTCCGTGGGCAGAGGGGCCTTGTTGGCTACAGTTCATGGGGTCAGAAACAAGTTGGACATGACTTAGCAACTAAAGCACAACCACAACAAAACAAATGAGTGTCTTGCATTCCAGATAAATATGTCTTGGAAATAAATCAATATCCTGGCTAGTGTATTCTTCTCAGAGCCACACCTCTATTAATTTAATATTTGCCCATCACTTAACATTACCTGAGCATCTACCACCTATGAGACTCTTGGCATTACATTCTGGAAAAAAAAAAAAATTACATTAAGCTTACAGCTTGAAGAGAAGACTTAGTAAAAACAAATTAAAATCATTTCAGATGGCTGTAAGTGGTATGAAGAGAAACAAAGAGGATCTCCAAAGAGGTAATAGAGAAGAGTAATAAAAACTGTAATACCATGAGGAAAGATGCAGGAAAGGAATTCTAGAGACAGAAGACAATTCATACCCCTAGCTTATATGTGTTATAAAAATCCATGTTTTCATATATGTTATTAAAAACTGATCCTCAAATGCATTCATCCCCCCTTATGTTTTACACATGCTCATACAGCTGCATATGCTGAGCAATGCAGTGTTTTTATATTGTGCTGCTGCTGCTAAGTCACTACAGTCGTGTCCAACTCTGTGCGACCCCATAGATGTGAGGTGGTCATATATGTTTGTGTATGTGTATTTTATTTAGCATTCTATATGGGAGTATCTTCACTGGAATATTTACATTATAACAAGTCAAATTTTATTTTTGTATTGTCATTAAAGTAACATTTTTTTCTGATCTAAAATTCAAAAGTATCAATGCTGAAATCAAACCTTCAATAATTCTAACATCTTAAAACTTGGAATCTGGGATATTTCTGGAAATTTTTATATTTAATAGAATTCAAAGCCAGATAAATTTCCAATTATTTCATAGAGAGAAATTATAATTTTTTTAGCATTACTCACATCTTCTTTATGATGTTAAGAAAATATGTTTGTATATATATACATAATTGTGCATTTTCTTTTTTTAATTTTTATTTTTACTTTATTTTACTTTACAATACTGTTTTGCCATACATTGACATGAATCCACCACGGGTGTACATGCGATCCCAAACATGAACCCCCCTCCCACCTCCCTCCCCACAACATCCCTCTGGTCATCCCCGTGCACCAGCCCCAAGCATGCTGTATCCTGCATCGGACATAGACTGGTGATTCGATTCTTACATGATAGTATACATGTTTCAATGCCAATAAAATGGACAATGTGGAAGAAATGGACAAATTCTTAGAAAAGTATAATATTTTTGAGTTAAGATGAATTTGGAAAATAGGCAATTTTGTCTTATGAGTTATTGTTCATCTAGTTCCTGGCACATAGTATTAGAAACAATTGATGACTAAATTAGGAAATTATGATTAATCCAATTTTTAGCATGATTTGATGAAATTAGATGATTATATATGATATCTATATACATATATAGAATCTATACATAAATAGATACAAAATCTGTGCAAAAAATAAGTAGATACAATATCACAACACTGACTTACTCTAGGAAAAGTGGCAAGTTGATATTTAGGATAACATACTAAAAATATTGGGCTTCTCTGGCATCAAGGCTGTATATTGTTACCCTGCTTATTTAACTTATATGCAGAGTACATCATGAGAAACACTGGACAGAAAGAAATACAAGCTTGAATCAAGATTGCCGGGAGAAATATTAATCACCTCAGATATGCAGATGACAACACCCTTATGGCAGAAAGTGAAGAGGAACTAAAAAGCCTCTTGATGAAAGTGAAAGAGGAGAGTGAAAAAGTTGGCTTAAAGCTCAACATTCAGAAAACGAAGATCATGGCATCTGGTCCCATCACTTCATGGGAAATAGATGGGGAAACAGTGGAAACAGTGTCAGACTTTATTTTACTGGGCTCCAAAATCACTGCAGATGGTGACTGCAGGCATGAAATCAAAAGACTCTTACTCCTTGGAAGGAAAGTTATGACCAACCTAGATAGCATATTCAAAAGCAGAGACATTTCTTTGCCGACTAAGGCCGTCTAGTCAAAGCTATGGTTTTTCCAGTGGTCATGTATGGATGTGAGAGTTCGACTGTGAAGAAGGCTGAGCACCGAAGAATCGATGCTTTTGAGTTGTGGTGTTGGAGAAGACTCTTGAGAGTCCCTTGGACTGCAAGGAGATCCAACCAGTCCATTCTGAAGGAGATCAGCCCTGGGATTTCTTTGGAAGGAATGATGCTAAAGCTGAAACTCCAGTATTTCGGCCACCTCATGTGAAGAGTTGACTCATTGGAAAAGACTTTGATGCTGGGAGGGATTGGGGGCAGGAGGAGAAGGGGATGACAGAGGATGAGATGGCTGGATGGCATCACTGACTTGATGGACGTGAATCTGAGTGAACTCCGGGAGTTGGTGATGGACAAGGAGGCCTGGTGTGCTGCGATTCATGGGGTCGCAAAGAGTTGGACACGACTGAGTGACTGAACTGAGTTGAACTGGTGGCTCAGTGGTAAAGAATCCACCTGCCAGTTCAGGAGACAAGGTTTGATCCCTAGGTCCACAAGATCCCCCAAAGGGGGAAATGGCAACCCACTCCAATATTCTTGCCTGGAAAACCCCATGGACAGAGGAGCCTGGAGGGTTACAGTCCATAGGGTCACAAATAGTCAGATACAACTTAGTGACGAAACAACTCCTATTAATATATATGAGAAAGTTTATCCTAAAGTGTCTGCCACATCCTAATGCTAAAGCTCCATAGTGATGGTTTTTTGGTATATATAAAGGAAAGATCAGAGAAGGCAATGGTAACCCACTGCAGTACTCTTGCCCGGAAAATCCCATGGACAGAGGAGCCTGGTAGGGTGCAGTCCATGGGGTCGCTAGGAGTCGGACACGACTGAGCAACTTCACTTTCACTTTTCACTTTCCTGCTTTGGAGAAGGAAATGGCAACCCACTCCAGTGTTCTTGCCTGGAGAATCCCAGGGACGGGGGAGCCTGGTGGGCTGCCATGTCTGGGGTCGCACAGAGTCGGACGTGACTGAAGTGACTTAGCAGCAGCAGCAGCAGCAAAGGAAAGATAGCACAAGAAAAGGACAAAACACTGGGATAAATGATTGATACAGGTTTTGGAAATATTCAAGAACCAGAAAAAAAAAAAAAAAGAAAAAAAGGCTCCTTACACATCCATCTGCCTTTAGGCAAAAGGTCTGAACAGATTTCTCAAAACCCATTAGAGCTATTTGATTCCTTTCATCAAGTAATGGCATGAGACATCATCATTTCCATTAACTTCTGTAAAACAATTTACTGAATATAATGCTCAGTGACATTTTCAAACTGGGCATTCTGAACACTTTCCTTGCTTTTTCTGTCTTCTGTCTTTCTGGCTACCTTTACTATGTCTCCAAATGTACTGTTTTTCTGAATTGGCTCTATTTTAGCTTATTATGTTCCCATTAGATCCAGGTAAAATTATTTGCTAATGGGTACACGACTGAACTCAATTTTCTTAAGTTTTGGTCTGTTCCCACAAAAGAGGAAAATATCTCTATTGTAGCCCAAGTCTTAGCTCTTGACAGTAAAGTAAATAACTTCATAATTGCTCTTTGCACAGACCTAAACAATCTGTCCTTTTCTAAACATCTGTCCTGAATATTAGATCACAAAATTGCTAATAGGTGGCAATGGATCTGTGTTGGTTTCAGTCAGCTTTGCCAACTTCACCACTTGTCACTGCTCCAGATTCTGCTTTATGCTTCATCCACACTATATCCATGGTCATCTAAAATATACTTTTTGTTCCAGTTTTATGAAAAATGCCATTAGTAATTTGATAGGGATTCCATTGAATCTGTAGATTGAATTTGGTAGGATAGTCATCTTCATAATATTGATCCTTCTAACCCAGGAACATGGAATATATCTCCATCTGTTTATGTTAATTTTAATTTCTTTCATCAGTATCTTATAATTTTCTGTATATTGTTCTTTGGTCTCCTTAAGTAGGTTTATTCCTAGATAATTTTTTGTTGTTGTTACAATGAGGAATGAGATTGATTCCTTAATTTCTCTTTCTGATTTTTCTTTTTTTTAATTTAAATTTATTTATTTTAATTGGAGGCTAATTACTTTATAATATTGTATTGGTGCTGCCACACATCAACATGAATCAGCCATGGACACACATGTGTTCCCCATCCTGAACCCCCCTCCCACCTCTCTCCCTGTACCCTCCCTCCAGGTCATCCCAGTGCACCAGCCCCAAGCATCCTGTGTTGAACCTCGACTGGCAATTCATTTCTTATATGATATTATACATGTTTCCATGACTTTCCCCCAAATCATTCCACCCTCTCCCTCTCTCACAGAGTCCAAAAGACTGTTCTATACATCTGTGTCTCTTTTGCTGTCTCGCATACAGGGTTATTGTTACCATCTTTCTAAATTCCACATATATGCATTAGTATACTGTATTGGTGTTTTTCTTTCTGGCTTACTTCACTCTGTATAATCGGCTCCAGTTTCATCCACCTCATTAGAACTGATTCAAATGTATT
This sequence comes from Capricornis sumatraensis, assembly GCF_032405125.1. NCBI lineage: Eukaryota > Metazoa > Chordata > Mammalia > Artiodactyla > Bovidae > Capricornis > Capricornis sumatraensis. The sequence continues at coordinate 34,470,778 of NC_091081.1, read as the reverse complement.
ATTTTTAATGGCTGAGTAGTACTCCATTGTGTATATGTACCACAGCTTTCTTATCCATTTGTCTGCTGATAGACATCTAAGTTGCTTCCATGTGCTGGCTATTATAAACAGTGCTGCGATGAACACTGGGGTACACGTGTCTCTTTCAATTCTGGTTTCCTCAGTGTGTATGCCCAGCAGTGGGATTGCTGGGTCATATGGCAGTTCTATTTCCAGTTTTTTAAGGAATCTCCACACTGTTCTCCATAGTGGCTGTACTAGTTTGCATTCCCACCAAACAGTGTAGGAGGGTTCCCTTTTCTCCACACCCTCTCCAGCATTTATTGCTTGTGGACTTTTGGATCGCAGCCATTCTGACTGGTGTGAAATGGAATCTCACTGTGGTTTTGATCTGCATTTCTCTAATAATGAGTGATTTTGAACATCTTTTCATGTGTTTGTTAGCCATCTGTATGTCTTCTTTGGAGAAATGTATGTTTAGTTCTTTGGCCCATTATTTGATAGGATCGTTTATTTTTCTGGAATATAGCTGCAGGAGGTGTTTGTATATTTTTGAGATTAGTTGTTAGTCAGTTGCTTCATTTGCTACTTATATTCTCCCATTCTGAAGGCTGTCTTTTCACCTGGCTTATAGTTTTCTTCATTGTGAAGAAGCTTTTAATTTTAATTAGGTCCCATTTGTTTATTATTGCTTTTATTTCCAGTACTCTGGGAAGTGGGTCATAGAGGATACTGCTGTGATTTATGTTGGAGAGTGTTTTGCCTATGTTCTCCTCGAAGAGTTTTATGGTTTCTGATCTTATGTTTAGATCTTTAATCCATTTTGAGTTTATTTTTGTTTATGGTATTAGAAAGTGTTCTAGTTTCTTTCTTTTACAAGTGGTTGACCAGTTTTCCCAGCACCACTTGTTAAAGAGATTGTCTTTACTCCATTGTATATTCTTGCCTCCTTTGTCAAAGATAAGGTGTCCATAGGTGTGTGGATTTATCTCTGGGCTTTCTATTTTGTTCCATTGATCTATATTTCTGTCTTTCTGCCAGTACCATACTGTCTTGATGCCTGTGGCTTTGTAGTAGAGCCTGAAGTCAGGCAGGTTGATTCCTCCAGTTCCATTCTTCTTTCTCAAGTTTGCTTTGGCTATTCAAGGTTTTTTGTATTTCCATACAAACTGTGAAATTACTTGTTCGAGCTCTGTGAAAAATACCGCTGGTAGCTTGATAGGGATTGCATTGAGTCTATAGATTGCTTTGGGTAGTATACTCATTTTCACTATATTGATTCTTCCAATCCATGAACATGGTATATTGCTCCATCTATTAGTGTCTTCTTTGATTTCTTTCACCAGTGTTTTATATTTTTCTATATATAGGTCTTTGGTTTCTTTAGGTACATATGTTCCCAAGTATTTTATTCTTTTCATTGCAATGGTGAAAGGAATTGTTTCCTTAATTTCTCTTTCTATTTTCCCATTATTAGTGTATAGGAATGCAAGTGATTTCTGTGTGTTGATTTTATATCCTGCAACTTTACTATATTCATTGATTAGTTGTAATAATTTTCTGGTGGAGTCTTTAGAGTTTTCTATGTAGAGGATCATGTCATCTGCAAACAGTGAGAGTTTTACTGCTTCTTTTCATATCTGGATTCCTTTTATTTGTTTTTCTGCTCTGATTGCTGTGGCCAAAACTTCCAAAACTATGTTGAATAGTAGTGGTGAAAGTGGGCACCCTTGTCTTGTTCCTGACTTTAGGGGAAATTCTTTCAATTTTTCACCATTGAGGATAATGTTTGCTGTGGGTTTGTCATATATAGCTTTAATTATATTGAGGTATGTTCCTTCTATTCCTGCTTTCTGGAGAGTTTTTTTTTTTTTTTTAATCATAAATGGATGTTGAATTTTGTCAAAGGCTTTCTCTGCATCTATTGAGATAATCATATGGCTTTTATTTTTCAATTTGTTAATGTGGTGTGTTACATTGATTGATTTGTGAATATTGAAGAATACTTGCATCTCTGGGATAAAGCCCACTTGGTCATGATGTATGATCTTTTTAATGTGTTGTTGGAATCTCTTTGCTAGAATTTTGTTAAGGTTTTGCATCTATGTTCATCAGTGATACTGGCCTGTAGTTTTCTTTTTTTGTGGCATCTTTGTCTGGTTTTGGTATTAGGGTGATAGTTGCCTCATAGAAAGAGTTTGGAAGTTTACCTTCCTCTGCAATTTTCTGGAAAAGCTTGAGCAAGATCGGTGTTAGCTCTTCTCTAAATTTTTGGTAGAATTCAGCTGTGAAGCCATCTGGAGCTGGGCTTTTGTTTGCTGGAAGATTTTTGATTACAGTTTCAATTTCTGTGCTTGTGATAGGTCTTGTTAAGATTTTTTATTTCTTCCTGGTTCAGTTTTGGGAAGGTGTTTTGGGAAGTTTTCTAAGAATTTGTCCATTTCTTCCAAGTTGTCCATTTTATTGGCATATAACTGCTGATAGTAGTCTCTTATGATTCTTTGTATTTCTGTGTTGTCTGTTGTGATTGCTCCATTTTCACTTCTAATTATATTGATTTGAATTTTCTCCCTTTGTTTCCTGAGTCTGGCTAATGGTTTGCCAATTTTATTTATCCTTTCAAAGAAACAGCTTTTGGCTTTGTTGATTTTTGCTATGGTCTTTTTTGTTTCTTTTGCATTTATTTCTGCCCTAATTTTTAAGATTTCTTTCCTTCTACTGACCCTGGGGTTCTTTATTTCTTCCGTTTCTAGTTGCTTTAGGTGTAGAGTTAGGTTATTTATTTGACTTTTTTCTTGTTTCTTGAGGTATGCCTGCATTGCTATGAACTTTCCCCTTAGCACTGCTTTTACAGTAGCCCACAGGTTTTGGGTTGTTGTGTTTTCATTTCAATCGTTTCTATGCATATTTTGATTTCTTTTTTTATTTCTTCTGTGATTTTTTGGTTATTCAGCAGCGTGTTGTTCAGCCTCCGTATGTTGGGATTTTTAATAGTTTTTCTCCTGTAATTGAGATCTAATCTTACTGCATTGTGGTCAGAAAAATGCTTAGAATGATTTCAATTTTTTTGAATTTACCAAGGCTAGATTTATGGCTCAGGATGTGATCTATCCTGGAGAAGGTTCTGTGTGCACTTGAGAAAAAGGTGAAATTCATTGTTTTGGGGTGAAATGTCCTATAGATATCAATTTGGTCTAACTGGTCTATTGTAGCATTTAAAGTTTGTGTTTCCTTGCTAATTTTCTCTTTAGTTGATCTATCCATAGGTGTGAGTGGGATATTAAAGTCTCTCACTATTATTGTGTTATTGTTAATTTCCCCTTTCATACTTGTTAGTATTTGTCTTACATACGGTGGTGCTTCTATGTTGGGTGCATATATATTTATAATTGTTATATCTTCTTCTTGGATTGATCCTTTGATCATTATGGAGTGTCCTTCTTTGTCTCTTTTCACAACCTTTGTTTTAAAGTCTAATTTATCTGATATGAGTATTGCTACTCCTGCTTTCTTTTGGTCTCTATTTGCATGGAATGTCTTTTTCCAGCTCTTCATTTTCAGTCTGTATGTGTCCCCTGTTTTGAGGTGGGTTTCTTGTAGACAACATATATAAGGGTCTTGTTTTTGTATCCACTCAGCCAGTCTTTGTCTTTTGGTTGGGGCTTGAGTCTGAGTGAACTCCAGGAGCTGGTGATGGACAGGGAGGCCTGGCATGCTGAAATTCATGGGGTCGCAAAGAGTCAGACACGACTGAGCGACTGAACTGAACTGAACTGAACTGGGGCATTCAACCCATTTACATTTAAGGTAATTATTGATAAGTATGATCCTGTTTTCATTTACTTTATTGTTTTGGATTCGAGTTTATACACCCTTTTTGTGTTTCCTGTCTAGAGACAATCCTTTAGCATTTGATGAAGAGCTGGTTTGATGGAGCTGAATTCTCTCAGCTTTTGCTTGTCTGTAAAGCTTTTGATTTCTCCTTCATATTTGAATGAGATCCTTGCTGGGTACAGTAATCTGGGATGTAGGTCATTTTCTTTCATCACTTTAAGTATGTCCCTCCTGGCCTGAAGAGTTTCTATTGAAAGGTCAGCTGTTATCCCTATGGGAATCCCCTTGTGTGTTATTTGTTGTTTTTCCCTTGCTGCTTTTAATATTTGTTCTTTGTGTTTGATCTTTGTTAATTTGATTAATATGTGTCTTGGGGTGTTTCGCCTTGGGTTTATACTGTTTGGGACTCTCTGGGTTTCTTGGACTTGGGTGATTATTTCCTTCCCTATGTTAGGGAAGTTTTCAACTATTATCTCAAATATTTTCTCATGGTCTTTCTTTCTGTCTTCTTCTTCTGGGACTCCTGTGATTTGAATGTTGGGGAGTTTAATAGTGTCCTGGAGGTCTCTGAGATTGTCCTCATTTCTTTTAATTTGTTTTTATTTTTTCCTCTCTGATTCACTTATTTCTACCATTTTATCTACTTCACTAATCCTATCTTCTGCTTCCATTATTCTTTGTTGCCCCCAGAGTGTTTTTGATTTCATTTATTGCATTTTTCATTATATATTGACTTTTTTATTTCTTCTAGGTCCTTGTTAAACCTTTCTTGCATCTTCTCAATCCTTGTCTCCAGCCTATTTATCGGTGATTCCATTTTGATTTCAAGATTTTGGATCACTTTCACTATCATTATTGGAATTCTTTATCAGGTAGATTCCCTATCTCTTCCTCTTTTGTTTGGTTTGGTGGGAATTTATCCTGTTCCTTTACCTTCTGGGTATTCCTCTGTCTCTTCATCTTGGTTATATTGCTGTGTTTGGGGTAGCCTTTCTGTATTCTGGCAGTTTGTGGAGTTCTCTTTATTGTGGAGTTTCCTTGCTGTGGGTGGGGTTGTATAGGTGACTTGTCAATGTTTCCTGTTTAGGGAAGCTTGTGTTGGTGTTCTGGTGGGTGGAGCTGGATTTCTTCTCTCTGGAGTTCAATGAAGTGTCCAGTAATGAGTTATGAGATGTCAATTGTTTTGGAGTAACTTTGGGCAGCCTGTATATTGAAGCTCAGGGCTGTGTTTCTGTGTTGCAGGAGAATTTGCATGGTATGTCTTGCTCTGGAACTTGTTAGCCCTTGGATGTTGCTTGGTTTCAGTGTAGGTATGGAGTCGTTTGATGAGCTCCTGTCAATTAATGTTCCCTGGAGTTAGGAGTTCTCTGATGTCCTCAGGATTTGGATTTAAGCCACCTGCTTCTGGTTTTCAGTCTTATTTTTATAGTAGTCTCAAGACTTCTCCATCTATACAGCACCATTGATAAAACATCTCCTTTCAAAGACACTGGGCTGTTTTCTGGGTGCCTGATGTCTTCTGCCAGCACTCAGAAGTTGTTTTGTGGAATTTATTCAGCATTTATATGTTCTTTTGATGAATTTGTGGGGGAGAAAGTGGTCTCCCCATCCTATTCCTGCACCATCTTAGGACTGCCCCCCTTTCTGATTTTTCATTGTTAGTATATCAAATGCAAGTGATTTATGTGTATTGATTTTGTATAATGTGACTTTGCTAAATTCACTGATTAGCTCTAGTAATTTTCTGAAAATATCTTTAGGGTTTTCTATGATGGTAAGTATCATGTCATCTGGAAACAGTGAGAGCTTTATTTTTTTTCCAATCTGGATTCTTTTTATTTATTTTTCTTCTTTAATTGCCATAGATAGGACTTCCAAAACTATATAATAATATACAGTTTTGTATAATATATAGTTTTATAATATATAGTTTTAAATAAAACAATATATAGTTTTATATAATAATATATAGTTTTGAATTGAATAATAGCAGTGAGAGTGGACACCCTTGTCTTGTTCCTGATCTTAGGGGGAATGCTTTCATTTTTTCACAATTGAGAATAAGATTTGCTGTGGGCTTATCATATATGAACTTTACTGTGTTGAAGTAGGTTCCTTCTGTGCCCATTTTTTGAAAAGTTTTACTCATAAATGGGTGAATTTTGTCAAAGGCTTTTTCTGTATCTATTGAGATTACCATATGGTTTTTACCTTTCAATTTGTTAATATGGTGTATCACATTGATTTTCATATATTGAAGAATCCTTCATCCCTGGCATAAACCCAATTTGATCATGGTGTATGAGGTTTTAATGTGTTGTTGAATTCTCTTTGCTAGAATTTTGTTAAGGATTTTTGCATATATGTTCATCAGTGATATTGGCTTCTAGTTTTCTTTTGCGTATGTGTTGTCTTTGTCTGGTTTTGGTATCAGGGTGATGGTGGCCTTGTAACATGAGTCTGGAAGTGTTTCTTCCTCTCCAATTTTTTGAAAGAGTTTTAGAAGGATAGGCATTCGATCTCTAAATGTTTGATAGAATTCATCTGTGAAGCCATTTGGCCCTGGGCTTATTTGTTTTGGGGGAGAATTTTGATCTACCTCCAAAATTTGATTTCAATTTCAGTGGTTCTAATTGGGTTGTTCATGATTTCTATTCCTTCCTAGTTCAGTCTTCAAAGATAGAGATTTTCTAAGACTGTCCATTTCTTCCAGGATATCCACTTTATTGCTATGTAGTTTCTCATAATAGTCTCTTATAATCCTTTGTATTACTGCATTGTCTGTTGTAACCTCTCTTTGTTCAGTTCTAATGTTGTTGATATGATTTTTCTCTCTTTTTTTCTTGATGAGTCTGGCTAAAGGTTTTTCAATTTTATTTACCTTCTCAAAGAACCAGCTTTTAGTTTTATTACTCTTTACTTTGTTTCTTTCATTTCTTTTTCATTTATTTCTTCTCTAATCTTTAAGATTTCCTTCCTTCTGCTAACTTTGGGGGATTTTTGTTCTTCTTTTTTCCAATTGTTTTAGGTATTAAGTTAGGTTGTCTATTCAACGTTTTTCTTGTTTCCCTAGGTAGGATTGTATTGCTATAAACTTCCCTCTTAGAACTGTTTTTGCTGCAGCCCATAGGTATTGAGTGATTTATGTCTTTGTATTGCACATGTTATCTTTACTTTCTAAAAACTTTTACTATCCGTTTTTACCTGCCAAGTGTCTGCTTTTTTTTTTTTTTTTTTCAACTCCTGGGGGTCGAGCATTCCTTCGTATGTGTACCTCATTCATCCTGACAGGGTAACAGAGTCATTCATTACTCTGGTACTTTGTATACATCTCTATCATACACCTTATCACAAGTTTGACTTTGTCCTATGTGAAACTACTACTCCCAAGTACACTGTGAACTTCATGAGAACAGTGAATGTAATTTAAGCATAGTTATATCATTATCACTTGACAAGGCACCAGTTAGATTATCATCTTTCTTCTATCACTAATACCACTCAGTTCAGATGAGCCAAGACTGCACCTTCTAAGACCTCTGTAGCCCCAAGCCTCATTATCTGACACAAAAACCTCCAGTACAGATAAATGTACAGTTTATCTGTAAAGATAAGTCGCATCATTTAGGACTTCCATTCTCTGCTCTACTCAACGTTAATTTTAACTGGGAAACTAAAAAATGTACTAATGTTCAGACATTACCTATGTCAGTAAATACTAAAATGGGAGGTCAGGCCGAGGGGAAAATTAGCATCTTGGACAGGGCTAACTTATACCATATTCTTGTATCACATAAAACCATACATTTGCAGACATATTTGCCTTCCAAAGCCAATCTATACTGGTTTGGCTATCTGGAGACTGTCAGGAAGGAAAACTTTTCCTCTAACTTCTTAGGCTCCGTCTGTGGGAGCTTCTAAATTACAGTTAGAAAAGTTAAATTAAATGGAGTAAAAAGGCTTAATTGTATAATGTGAAAGCTAATGAAAAAAGTAGTAGTTCACTAAATAGTTAAGGTCTGAGGCTTATGCACTTAACTTGGAAAGAGACTAGGAGTGAAAAGAAAAGACTTCTATGAGAAAAAGCAAATATGTCTCTTTAGGAAAGACAAATAGATTTTAGATGAACAAATAGACATGAGAAAGTTTGTGACAATGTTTGTTTATGTGAGAGTAGTCTTTCTTCATGGCCATGAAACTCACCAGAGATAAGATTCATGGTAGGTTTAGTCTTCTTGCTTTCAAATTGTGGTACTGGAGAAGACTCTTGAAAGTCCCTTGGAAAGCAAGGTTATCAAACCAGTCAATCCTAAAGGAAGTAAAACCTGAATATTCACTGGAAGGAGTGCTGCTGAAGCTCCAATACTTTGGCCATCTGATGGGAAGAGCTGACGCATTGGAAAAGACCCTGATGCTGAGAAATATTGAAGTCAGGAGGGGAAGAGGATTACAGAGGATAAGGTGGTTGGATGGTATCATTGACTCAATGGGCATGAGTTTGAGCAAACTTGGGGAGATAGTGAAGGACAGGGAAACCTGGTGTGCTGCAGTCCAGAGGGTTGCAAAGAGTCAGGCATGACCTAGTGACTGAAAAACAAAAACAAAACTCTTTTTGGTCTTCCCAGATAGAATGCTGGGAAGACCAAACTGAGGTCTGGCTGCTCATCACTCAAAAGCCATTAAACAGGCCAGGTTGGTGGAAAGGAAGGTTTGCTTTATTTTGGATACTAGCAAACTGGGAGGGAGTAGGGAGGGCAACATGTCTCCAAAGGCTGACTTCCCACCATTGACAATCAAGGGGAAGCAGCTTTTATAGGTCGAGGAAGGGGGCTACATAGAACACAGTCAGCTCTGACAGTCATCTTAAAATTGGTCAGCAGTTGTCTGATTAGCATCACATTGGTTGTTTTAAGTACAGTTAATCTTTAGTTTCACTGCAGATGGTGACTGCAGCCATGAAATTAAAAGATGCTTACTCCTTGGAAGAAAAGTTATGACCCCAAGCATCCTGTATCCTGCATCAAACATAGACTGGTGATTTGTTTTTTACATGATAGTATACAGGATACAGGATGCTTGGGGCTGGTGCAAGGGGATGATCCAGAGAGATGATATGGGGTGGGAGGTGGGAGGTGGGTTCATGTTTGGGAACTCATGTACACCGTGGTAGATTCATGTCAATGTATGGCAAAACCAATACAGTATTGTAAAGTAAAATAAAGTAAAAATAAAAATTAAAAAAAAAAAGAAAAGTTATAACCAACCTAGACAGTATATTCAAAAGCAGAGACATTACTTTGTCGACTAAGGTCTGTCTAGTCAAGGCTATGGTTTTTCCTGTGGTCATGCATGGATGTGAGAGTTGGACTGTGAAGAAGGCTGAGCACTGAAGAATTGATGCTTTTGAACTGTGCTGTTGGAGGAGACTCTTGAGAGTCCCTTGGACTGCAAGGAGATACAACCAGTCCATCCTGAAGGAGATCAACCCTGGGATTTCTTTGGAAGGAATGATGCTAAAGCTGAAGCTCCAGTACTTTGGCCACCTCATGCCAAAAGTTGACTTATTGGAAAAGACTCTGATGCTGGGAGGGATTGGGGGCAGGAGGAGAAGGGGACGTCCGAGGATGAGATGGCTGGATAGCATCATGGACTCGATGGACATGAGTCTGAGTGAACTCCGGGAGTTGGTGATGGACAGGGAGGCCTGGCGTGCTGCGACTCATGGGGTCGCAAAGAGTCAGAAACGACTGAGCGACTGAACTGAACTGAACTGAACTGAATCTTTAGTTCCAATCAGTTTGATTCTATTTCCCAAGGTCAGTTCTTGGAATTGTGGCAGCTTATGCCATAGCTACAGTCTGGTCATCAGGCATTTAACTTCTCCACCTGGTAGTGCTTTCAGTATCTATAAAATAACTTACAGTATATGACTCAGAATATTATCCATAGCCCTTTAGAAGGAACTAAAGTCCTTGACTATAGTTATTTTGGTCTCTTTTGACTCATTTATTTTATTTCTATATGTTCTTACTTCTTTGCTTAAACTTATCCTTTGGCTAAAATATTTCCACAAACAAAATGTAGGGTGATGACATGGCAGGGGGGTGGGGGTTGGGGGCAGAGCAAGGACCATAGATTTCTGCTCCATTTCAAGAAGACTGCCCCAAAGAGGAAACTCATGGCAGCTTCATTTCTCAAAAATCAGGTAAGAGGAGATCTAAGAATACTTCTTTCTGCCTCTGTTGAATTTCAGATGTCTTGAACTTAAAGTAATCTTTATATCAATGATGAGGTACCGAGCAGGTCCCCGAAGAATGAAATCTCTAGCTAAAGCATATGAAGCCCATGCTTAATGAAATGAGTCTGCACACTACTTCCAGGCCAAAAAAAGAGGAAATGAAGCCAAAACATTGGCTGCAAGGCTAGTGTTCAAAGTCTACCGGTACATAACAATATCTCTACAAGACAAGGAAGACATCTAAAACCATGTTTTAGAGATCATACCATCTAAATTCAGTGTATCTCTCATTTATGTTTGCTTAATTGTTGTTCAAAAATGGCTATTTTTACAGGCCATTTATCCTTAAGAAATTATTCTTGCTGAAATGCTCTGCATGTTTTGGGGCCATGATACAATTTATTCTGATTTTCCAAATCCTCCTAGTTCATTGATTTCATGAAAGAGTTAATTTATGCCTGTGTCTGTAATTGAATTGGCTTTCTGAAATGTCTGCAAATGTAATAAGAGCAGAGAATTTGTTTGGCTTACCTACAGTTTTAATCAGATCCCTTAAAGGTATTTCTTATCTTAATGAGGAAGTCTTAAATTAATGAAGCCATGTTAAATAACAAAGCAGTTTTTTACATGTGTACACGTTTGCAAACTAGGATTCTAATTGTGATCATTAAACAGGTAAATTTGGTCTTGGAATACAGAATGAAGCAGGGCAAAGGCTAAGAGAGTTTTGCCAAGAAAATGTTCTGGTCATGGCAAATACCCTCTTCCAAAAACACAAGAGAAGACTCTACACATGGACATCACCAGACGGCCAACACTGAAATCAGATTGATTATATTCTTTGCAGCCAAAGATGGAGAACCTCTATACAGTCAGCAAAAACAAGACCAGGAGCTGACTGTGGCTCAGATCATGAATTCCGTATTGCCAAATTCAGACTTAACTTGAAGAAAGCATGGAAAACCACTAGACCATTCAGCTATGACCTAAATTAAATCTTTTACAATTATACAGTGTAAGTGAGAAATAGATTCAAAGGATTAGATCTGATAGACAAAGGGCCTGATGAACTGTGGGCGGAGGTTGATGACATTGTACAGGAGACAGGAATCACCACCATCTCCAAGAAAAAGAAATGTAAAAAAGCAAAATGGTTGTCTGAGGAGGCCTTACAAACAGCTGTGAAAGGAAGAGAAGCAAAAAGCAAAGGAGAAAAGGAAAGATATACCCATTTGAATGCAGAGTTCCAAAGAATAGCAAGGAGAGATAAGAAAGTCTTCCTCAGTGATCAGTGCAAAGAAATAGAGGAAAACCATAGAATGGGAAAGACTAGAGATTTCTTTAAGAAAATTGGAGATACCAAGGGAATACTTCATGCAAAGATAGGAACAATAAAGGAAAGAAATAGTATAGACCTAACAGAAGCAGAAGATATTAAGAAAAGGTGGCAAGAGCACACAGAAGAACTAAACAAAAAATACCTTCATGACCCAGATAATCACAATCATATGATCACACACCTAGAGTCAGACATCGTATATGTGAAGTCAAGTGGGCCCTAGGAAGCATCACTACAAACACAGCAAGTAAAGGTGATGGAATTCCAGTTGACTATTTCAAATCCTAAAAGAAGATGCTGTGAAAGTGCTGCACTCAATATGCCAGCAAATTTGAAAAGCACAGCGTTGGCCACAGGACTGGAAAAGGTCAGTTTTCATTCCAATTTCAAAGAAAGGCAATGCTAAAGAATGTTCAAACTACTGCACAATTGCACTCTTCCCACACGCTAGTAGGGTTATGATCAAAATTCTCCAAGCCAGTCTTCAACAGTACATGAACCGTGAACTTCCAGATATTCAAGCTGGATTTAGAAAAAGAAGAGGAACCAGAGATCAAATTGCCAACATCCACTGGAAAATTAAAAACGCAAGAGAGTTCCAGTCTATTTCTGCTCTATTGACTATGCCAAAGAGTTTGGCTGTGTGGATCACAATAAACTGTGGAAAATTCTGAAAGATATGGGATTACCAGACCACCTGTCCTGCCTCTTGAGAAATCTGGATGCAGGTCAGGAAGCAACAGTTAGAACTGGACATGGAACAACAGACTGGTTCCAAATAGGAAAAGGAGTACGTCAAGGCTGTGTATTGTCACCCTGCTTATTTAACATATATGCAGAATACAGCATGAAAAACTCTGGGCTGAATGAAGCACAAGATGGAATCAAGATTGCTGGGAGAAATATCAATAACCTCAGATAAGCAGATGACACCACCCTTATGGCAGATCGCGAAGAAGAGCTGAAAAGCCTATTGATGAGAGTGAAAGAGAAGAGTGAAAAAGTTGGCTTAAAGATCAACATTCAGAAAACTAATATCATGGCTATTGGTCCCATCACTTCATGCCAAACAGATGGGGAAACAGTGGAAACAGTGGCCCACTCTATTTTTTGGGGGCTCCAAAATCACTGCAGATAGTAACTCCAGCCATGAAATTAAAAGACACTTACTCCTTGGAAGGAAAGTTATGACCAACCTAGACATCATATTGAAAATCAGAGAGAATTGATGCTTTTGAACTGTGATGTTGGGGAAGACACCTGAGAGTCCCTTGGATAGCAAGGAGATCCAACCAGTCCATCCAGAGGAAATCAGTCCTGAATATTCATCGGAAGGACTGATGATGGAGTTGAAACTCCAATCCTTTGGCCACCTGATGCAAAGAGCTGATTCGTTTGAGAAGACCCTGATGCTAGGAAAGATTGAAGGCGGGAGGAGGAGACGACAGAAGATGAGATGGTTGGATGGCATCACTGACTCAGTGGACATGAGTTTGAGTAAACTCTGGGAGTTGGTGATGGACAGGGAGGCCTGGCGCGCTGCAGTCCATGGGGTCGCAAAGAGTCTGACACGACTAAGTGACAGAACTGAACCATGAACAAGCACGTGTTCGTGCAAGCCTAGTTGCTTCAATTATGTCCGACTGTTTGTGATGCTATGGACTGTAGCCTGCCTGGATCCTCTGTGCATGGGATTCTCCAAGCAAGAATACTGGAGTGGATTGCTATGCCCTTCTCCAGGGGATCTTCCAAACCCAGGGATCAAACCCACATCTCTTATGTCTTCTTCATTGGCTGATGTGTTCTTTATCACTAGCGCCACCTGGGAAGCCCTAGAACAAGCATACCAAAATATAAAAATTCAAAATAAGCTTCATTCCCTTTCAATAGTGTTTTAGTTTATTTGTGAGACTTTGAAAAAATAATTCAGTCTCTAACTGTGTCATCATCTTTACCTATAAAGTAAAGAATAAAATAGTACCTATAATACCTCTTGGTTGTTGTGAGGATTAAATATGTTAATGAATATAAACACATGTTATAATGTCAGCACAGAAAGTCAACAAATGTTTGTTCTTATTGTGTAGAATTTTTTTAAGGCATCTAGTTCAAAGTTTCATTAGCAATATTCTGCTTTTCATCACTGAATTCTAATCACAGTTGAAACACTCTATTTAAGACACTTTTTAAGCTAATGTAGCAAAATAGCTTCATACTTAAAATTAAGCCACAGTATATAATTTTATTCAGAATAATATTATAATATGTAAGTTAAAATATCAGGGCCAGAAAAAGTTCCCTTTATTATATCCCAAGCCACAGTTTTTGCTACATTGTTATTTTATCCCAGCCACTGTTTTGGCTACATTGTATCAATGGAATTAGTACTTAAAAGCTCAGAAATTCTATCTAATCCCTTATTTTTATTCCATTTCTCAAAAGGTGTACAACAGAAGGAAATGAAATTTAAAGTAAAATTTGAAAATAGTTTTATATAAATAGAAAAGTAAGGTTCTAGGCTACCTACAGTTTCATAAGTGTCTGGGGTAAAAATATCTGTCATATTGTCAGAAAATATGTCAAGTTTCCTGGCTTAAGACCAATACACACTACATAAATAATAGCTTCCTATTTTCTAGTATTCAATACACCATACTCTTGGAGAATGCTAAGGATAGTCTCTCGCTAGAAAGAACCATTGGTTTCCATGTCCTGAATCAAATTCACATCCTGCTTCTCCACCCACATTGTCATTTTAGTCTTTGAACCTTAATGATTATAGGTTAGTAGAATACAGAAATAGCTTGCCTTTCTTCCGAAGGACTCGTTGGCTCTTATTGTGTGGATATACTGCAGGTGGTAATTTAATCTATTGTTAAGAATCATTAAGCAAAATAATAATTGCACATAGGATCTTCCAAATTGATACTGGAATAAGAAATCCTGGAACTTTTGCACTTTGTTTACACGTCTTAAAGAGAAAGAGAGAGAACAAAAGAGATTAAATCCCTTTCTATAGTCAAACTGCTTTCTGTGGATGATTACAGAGCTGAAACTGTCACTGAATTATGCTTTTCTCAGCAATGCAAAATAAAGGTTCAAAAAGTACTGGGTACCTCTCAACCTATCATTTAGTATGAGATTTAAAGCTGTCACTGATGTCACATTATTAAGGTATAAGGTTTGTTGTCATGTTGACACTAAACTCCATTTAAAAGCTTCCAAAAATATGCAGTGTGTCTGGTTCTGACTTTTACAACATTCAATACAATCGTCTTGAGAAGTCTTTTAAGAGAAAGAAATCAGTAAACTCCTTAATATAGAGAATCAGGACCGAGACATTTGCATTCTGATGCCTTGACCCTGAAAATGTGCAAGGCAAGAGTAATGAGTTGGGCATATGGCAATGTAAGTGAGAAATGATGAGAGCCTGGACTTCAGCTGGAAAAAGGGCATACATCAGTGAAATAAATAATTAAAAAGTGGATTGGATCAGGAGACCTATTTGTGGTTGGGAATGGAAAGGAGAAATGGAGGGCAGATAAAGGACCTCTTGATTTTAGAGTGGGTAGATGGACATGCTATTAATCTTCATATACTGGTAGGCTAGAATTTTCAAAAGAAAAGCCCAGAATTGCTGCATCCATTTAAGAAAGTCTGGGACAATTGCTCTGAGCCAACTCCACTCTGTCCATTATGAGCTAACGTGGTTTGTCTCAACCTCAGTTTGCTCTGTCTTCTTTTTCTCTGGCCCTGGGGCAAATAATTTGAATCAGACTTTTCTTTAATCAGAATGGTGAGACCAGAAATTTTATTTGCAAATGTGATTCAAGGCTTTCAAATCCAGGAAAAAGTGCAGTGCAACCTAGATCAGTTATGTACTTCATTACAGTTTTAAAATCAGGCCTCTATTTCATTGTGAAGTAAGAACAAAACAGAACAAACAAAAATATCCAATGTCATTATTTGAGAGTCATCAAGCTTGAGTCAGACACAAGCTCGATCATGTCCTACTCTTTTTGACCCCTTGGACTGTAGCCCGTCAGGCTCTGCTGTCCATGGAATTCTCCAGGCAAGAATACTGCAGTGGGTTGCAACTCCCTTCTCCAGGGGATCTTACTGACCCAGGGATTGAACCCGAGTCTCCTGCGCTGAAGGCACATTCTTTACCATTTGAGAAACCTAGGAAGCTAAAGCTAGAGATGAATTAGGATGGAGTTTTGAATTATCCATGCTAAAGTACTAGTTATTTATTTAGAAAAAATATAGTCTGATACACATTAATATTTATACAAAATAAAAAAGTAAATCACTAAAAAATAATTGAGAATGTAAACAAAATTCTATTATTATTATTACATTTAATTTTGACATAAAATTACTCTGCCAGTTTGCTGTAAAAGTTTCTAAATGCTTTATGTTATGCAGAGTGACAAGAGCTCAAAGACTTCTGATTTGTCCAACAGTATCAAACATATGCAGAAAGTGAATCCAGGGACTTTGCTGGCAGTCCAATGGTTAAGACTTCATCTTCAAATGCACAGAGTTTGATCCCTGGTCAGGGAGCTAAGATCTCACATGCTTAATGGCCAAAAAACCAAAACATAAAACATAAATATTATTCTAACAAATTCAATAAAGTCTCTAAAAATGGTCTACATTTTTTTTAAGAAAGTGATTCCAAAGGAAATATTCTAATAAACACTACTGAAGAATGATAGAGATGTGATTGGGAAAAGTACATGAAATGTGCAAAAGTCCTGAACCACAGCAAAGAAAATAAAACTGTAATGTCATTATTAAAAAAAAATTTTTTTTTTTTTTTACTAGCCAGACCTCGCAGCCTAGTAGCAGAAAGGTGGTACATCCAGAGTTGAGAGTTTCTCTATTTTTGACTGGATGGAAAGAATGGGATGTTGGGGAATAGGAGTAGGAGAGTTGAAACTCAAGAGTGGGATTTCTGAATTTGAGATTAGACATATGAATTCTTTTTGTAAATTTAGATCTCCATTACAGAAAAAAATTAGAATAATAATATTTGGAGTCTTCTAAAATGTGTCAACTCATGCAAATAGATGGGGGGAAAGTGGAAACAGCAACAGGTTTTATTTTCTTGTGCTCCAAAATACCTATAGATGGTGACTGCAGCTATGAAATTAAAAGATGATTTCTCCCTGGAAGAAAAACCATGACAAACCAAGGCAGTGTGTTAAAAAGCAGAGACATCACTTTGCCAGCAAAGGTCCAAATAGTCAAAGCTATAGTTTTTCCAGTAGGCATGTACAAATGTGAGAATTGGGTCATAAAGAAGATTGAATGCCAAAGAACTGATGCTTTTGAATTATGGTGCTAAAGACTCTTGAGAATCCCTTGCACAGCAAGGAAATCAAACCAGCCAATCCTAAAAGAAATCAGCTTTGAATATTCATTGGAAGGACTGATGCTGAAGGTGAAGTTCCAGTAATTTGACCACCTGATACAAAGAGCTGACTCCTTGGAAAAGAGCTTGATGCTGGGAAAGATTGAAGGCAAGAGGAGAAGGGGGCAACAGATGATGAGAAGACTAAATGTGGACATGAATTTGAGCAAATGCTGGGAGACAGTGAAGAACAGGGAAGTCTGTCGTGCTGCAGTCCGCGGGTCACAGAGTGCAGGACACAACTTAGTGACTGAACAACAATCAAATATGATTGCATCATTATATAAATGATCACATGTTCCTCTTTTCAGCTTTTTTTTTTTTTCTTTGTAGCTACAGAGTTGTCCAACAGGAACATGTTCTCTGTCTTCCACTCAAAGCATAGACCCTTTTTCAAATGGACTATTTACATTTCCATCTGAATATCTTTATTTATAGATGACACTTCATGGAGGAAAGGTGACCTGATATAAGTTTATTGACTGCTACTCAATCTACTATTCAAAATGTTACAGGTAAGAAGTTTTTGACATTTCCACCGTCATTTGTGGAAAACTGTCTTCAGTATTTTTTTTAATGACAAGTAAAATTTTATATTGAATTGCAAGGAATTTGAATTCTTGACAGATTTAATGATTTTGACAGCACCTAACTCAAATGGAGCTTCATGGATCTCTAGGGACCTCAAAATAAAGAAACTTAAATTATTCCAGTGATGGAAATGGATCTCAAAATAGAGTAAGAGGCATTTACCTGATGAACCAACTTTTGAAGCTTACACATGATTACTAAAAAACTCTCATAGAAGTTTCTCTTCTCAAACCATTTCTACATATAGGGAACCCCTTCGAGAGAGTGTCATCTATCAAGTATGGCAGGTCAAGAGGCATTCACATAATGGAGATATTTTAAAATAATAATTCCAAGACTTTCATTGGAAGCTCTCTAGAGAAACTGATGAATTTAACTGAGTGTTAAAAAAAAAAAAAGTGATAGCAAATTTAATCCTAAAATATTGATGTGTTGTTTTATGTAACCATATACACATAATCATATATAGTATTAGCACAAAGTGAAGAGCATGCACATATAGGAAAAATTTTAATTTTCTATATATATAAATATATATAAGATGACACAGTGGTAAAGAATCCACATGCCAATGCAGGACACACAGAAGGTGTGGGTTTGATCTCTGGGTCAGGAAGATCCCCTCAAGAAGTAAATGGCAACCCACTCCAGTATTCTTTCCTGGAAAATTCCATAGATGGAGGAGCATGATGGGCTGCAGTTTAAGGGGTCACAAAGAGTCAGACATGACTGAGCCTTCATGCACACACACACATTAACACACATAAATCTAGTACTAATGTTGTTTTACTTGAAGAGGGAAATTACTCCTGTTCAATTCAGGTCAGTTCAGTCTCTCAGTCATTTCCAACTCTTCACGACCCCATGGACCACAGCACACCAGGCCTCCTTGTCAATCACAACTCCTGGAGTTTACCCAAACTCATGTCTATTAAGTTGGTGATGCAATCGAAACATCTCATCCTCTGTTGTCCCCTTCTCCTCCTACCTTCAATCTTTCACAGCATCAGTTCAGTTCAGTTCGTTCAGTTCAGTAGCTCAGTCATGTCCGACTCTTTGCGACCCCATGAATCGCAACACACCAGGCCTCCCTGTCCATCACCAACTCCTGGAGTTCACTCAAACTCACGTCCATCGAGTCCATGATGCCATCCAACCATCTCATCCTCTGTTGTCCCCTTCTCCTCCTGCCCTCAATCCCTCCCAGCATCAGAGTCTTTTCCAATGAGTCAACTCTTCCCATGAGGTGGCCAAAGTATGGGAGCTTCAGCTTTAGCATCATTCCTTCCAAAGAACACCTAGGGCTGATCTCTTTTAGAATGGACTGGTTGGATCTCCTTGCAGTCCAAGGGACTCTCAACAGTCTTCTCCAAAACCACTGTTTAAAAGCATCCATTCTTCTGCACTCAGCTTTCTTCACAGTTGAACTCTCATATCCATATGTGACCACAGGAAAAACCATAGCCTTGACTAGATGGACCTTTGTTGGCAAAGTAATGTCTCTGCTTTTGAATATGCTATCTAGGTTGGTCATAACTTTCTTCCAAGGAGTAAGCGTCTTTTAATTTCATGGCTGGAGTCACCATCTGCAGTGATTTTGGAGCACAAAAAAATAAAGTCTGACACTGTTTCCACTGTTTCCCCATCTATTTCCCATGAAGTGATGGGACCAATAGCCATGATCTTCATTTTCTGAATGTTGAGCTTTAAGCCAACTTTTTCACTCTCCTCTTTCACTTTCATCAAGAGGCTTTTTAGGTCCTCTTCACTGTCTGCCATAAGGGTGGTGTCATCTGCATATCTGAGGTCATTGATAATTCTCCCAGCAATCTTGATTCCAGCTTGTGTTTCTTCCAGCCCAGTGTTTCTCATGATGTACTCTGCATATAAGTTAAATAATCAGCATGATAATATACAGCCTTTACATACTCCTTTTCCTATTTGGAACCAGTCTGTTGTTCCATGTCCAGTTCTAACTGTTGCTTCCTGACCTGCATATAGGTTTCTCAAGAGGCAGGTCAGGTGGTCTGATATTCCCATCTCTTTCAGAATTTTACATAGTTTTTGTGATCCACACTGTCAAAGGCTTTTGCATAGCCAATAAACCGGAAATAGATGTTTTTCTGGAACTCTCTTGCTTTTTCGATCATTCAGCAGATGTTGGCAATTTGATCACTGGTTCCTCTGCCTTCTCTAAAACCAGCTTGAACATCTGGAAGTTCACAGTTCATGTATTGCTGGAGCCTGACTTGGAGAATTTTGAGGATTACTTTACTAGCATGTGAGATGAGTGCAATTGTGCGGTAGTTTGAGCATTCTTTCACTTTGGCCGTTTTTGGGATTGGAATGAAAAATGACCTTTTCCAGTCCTGTGGTTCACAGTCTCAGGTCTTTTCAAATGAATCAGCCCTTCACATCAGGTGTCCAGAGTATTGGAGTTTCACCTTTATTATCAGTTCTTCTAATAAACATTCAGGACAGATCTCCTCTAGGTTGGACTGGCTGGATCTCCTTGCACACCAAGGGATTATCATGAGTCTTCTCCAAAACCACAGATCAAAATATCAGTCAGTGTTCAGCTTTCTTTATAGTCCAACTCTCACATCCATACATGACTACTGGAAAAACCATAGCCTTGACTACACAATCGTTTGTTCGCAAAGTAATGTCTCTGCTTTTAAACATATTGTCTAGGGTGTTCATAACTTTCCTTCCAAGGAGCAAGCATCTTTTCATTTTGTGGCTGCAGTCACAATCTGCAGTGATTTTGGAGCCCCCCAAAATAAAGTCAGCTACTGTTTCCACTGTTTTCCCATCTATTTGCCATGAAGTGATGGGACCAGATGCCATGATCTTGGTTTTCTGAATGTTAAGCTTTAAGCCAACTTTTTCACTCTCCACTTTTGCCTTCAAAAAGAGGCTGCTTAGCTCTGCTTCATTTTCTGCCATAAGAGTGGTGTCATCTGCATATCTGAGGTTATTGACATTTCTCCAGGCAATCGTGATTCCAGCTTGTGCTTCTTCCAGCCCAGCATTTCTCATGATGTACTCTGCATGTAAGTTAAATAAGCAGGGTGACAATATACAGTCTTGACGTACTCCTTTCCCTATTTGGAATCAGTCGGTTGAACCATGTCCATTTCTAACTGTTGCTTCCTGACCTGCATACAGATTTCTTAAGAGACAGGTCAGGCGGTCTGGTATTCCCATCTCTTTCAGAATTCCTGCAGTTTATTGTGATCCATACAGTCAGAGGCTTTGGCATAGTCAGTAAAGCAGAAATAGATGTTTTTTCTGGAACTTTATTGCTTTTTCAATGATCCAACAGATGTTGGAAATTTGATCTCTGATTCCTCTGCCTTTTCTAAAACCAACTTGAACTTCTGGAAGTTCACGGTTCATGTACTGCTGAAGCCTTGCTTGGAAAATTTTGAGCATTACTTACTAGCATAATTATGTCAGTATTATGACTGAATAATAGATCCATTGTATGTCTCTGTGTATGTTTTTTTGTATAACAATTTTTAAAATCCATTCATTCACTGATGAATACTTATGTTTCTTCCATCTTGGATATTGTGAATAATGTTGCAATCAACATGGGAATGCAGATCTATCTTCAATACCCTATTTTTTTTTTTTTTACATCTCCTTTGGATATATGCCCAGAAGTGAGATTTCTAGAACATATGGTGGTTCTACTTTATTTATTTATTTATTATCTTCCATAGTGCTTTCCACAGTAGCTGAAGAGATTATATTTGTTCAGGAAGCAAAATCCCTGTCTCCTGTACAATGTCAATCCTCTGTCCATAGTTCATCAGGCACTCTATCTATCAGATCTAGTCCCTTAAATCTATTTCTCACTTCCACTGTATAATCATAAGGGATTTGATTTAGATCATACCTGAATGGTCTAGTGGTTTTCTCCACTTTCTTCAATTTCAGTCTGAATTTGGCAATAAGGAGTTCATGATCTGAGCCACAGTCAGCTCCTGGTCTTGTTTTTGCTGACTGTATAGAGCTTCTTAATCTTTGGCTGCAAAGAATATAATCAGTCTGTTTCAGTGTTGACCATCTGGTAATGTCCATGTGTATAGTTTTCTCTTGTGTTGTTGGAAGAGGATGTTTGCTATGACCAGTGTGTTCTCTGGGTAAAACTCTATTAGCCTTTGTCCTGCTTCATTCCGTATTCCAAGGCCAAATTGGCCTGTTACTCCAGGTGTTTCTTGACCTCCTACTTTTGCATTCAAGTCCCCTATAATGAAAAGGACATCTTTTTTGGGTATTAGTTCTAAAAGGTCTTGCAGGTCTTCATAGAACCATTCAACTTCAGCTTCTTCAGCATTACTGTTTGGGGCATAGATTTGGATTACTGTGATAGAGAATGGTTTGCCTTGGAAATGAACAGAGATCATTCTGTTGTTTTGAGATTGCATGAAAGTACTGCATTTCAGACTCTTTTGTTGACCATGATGGCTACTCCATTTCTACTGAGGGATTCCTGCCTGCAGTAGTAGATAGAATGGTCATCTGAGTTAAATTCACCCATTCCAGTCCATTTTAGTTCCATAATTCCTATAGTGTCGATGTTCACTCTTGCCATCTCATCTTTGACCACTTCCATTTTGCCTTGATTCATGGACCTAACATTTCAGGTTCCTATACAATTATGCTCTTTACAGCATCAGATGTTGCTTCTATCACCAGTCACATCCACAACTTGGTATTGTTTTTTTCTTTCGCTCCATCCCTCCATTCTTTTTGGAGTTATTTCTCCACTGATCTCCAGTAGCATATTGGGCACCTACCAACCTGGGCAGTTCCTCTTTCAGTATCATATCATTTTGCCTTTTCATATTGTTCATGGGGTTCTCAAGGCAAGAATACTGAAGTGGTTTGCCATTCCCTTCTCCAGTGAACCACATTCTGTCAGACCTTTCCACCATGACCCACCAGTCTTGGGTGGCCCCACATGGCATGGCTTAGTTTCATTGAGTTAGACAAGGCTCTGGTCCATGTGATTAGATTGACGAGTTTTCTGTGATTATCGTTTCAGTGTGTCTGCCCTCTGATGCCCTCTCCCAACGCCTACCATCTTACTTGGGTTTCTCTTACCTTGGAGGTGGGGAATCTCTTCACAGCAGCTCCAGCAAAACACAGCCGTGCTCCTTACCTTGGACAAGGGACATCTCCTCACCACCACCCGTCCTGACCTTGAACATGGAGCAGCTCCTCTTGGCCAGATCCCAGATCTGGCTGCAACAGACTGCACAGCAGAAGCACACCAGTTGTGATGGACTGTGCAGAAGTGTGGCCAAGAGATACCAAGGGAATATTTCATGCAAAGATGGGCTCAATAAAGGACAGAAGTGGTATGGACCTAACAGATGCAGAAGATATTAAGAAGAGGTGGCAAGAATACACAGAAGAACTGTACAAAAAAGATCTTCATGACCAAGATAATCACGATGGTGTAATCACTCACAGAACCAGACATCCTTGAATGTGAAGTCAAGTGGGCCATAGAAAGCATCACTATGAACAAAGCTAGTGGACGTGGTGGAATTCCAGTTGAACTATTTCAAATCCTGAAAGATGATGCTGTGAAAGTGCAGCATTCAATATGCCAGCAAATGGGGAAAACTAAGCAGTGGCCACAGGACTGGAAAAGGTCAGTTTTCATTCCAATCCCAAAAAAAGCCAAAGTGAAAGAATGCTCAAACTACCACACAATTGCACTCATCTCACATGCTAGTAAAATAATCCTCAAAATTCTCCAAGCCAGGCTTCAGCAATACATAAACTGTGAACTTCCAGAGATTCAAGCTGGTTTTAGAAAAGGAAGAGAAACCAGAGATCAAATTGCCAACATCTGCTGAATGATCAAAAAAAAAACAAGAGAGTTCCAGAAAAACATCTATTTCTGCTTTATTGGCAATGCCAAAGCCTTTGACTGTGTGGATCACAATAAACTGTGGAAAATTCTGAAAGAGATGGGAATATCAGACCACCTGACCTGCCTCTTGAGAAACCTATATGCAGGTCAGGAAGCAACAGTTAGAACTGGACATGGAACAACAGACTAGTTCCAAATAGGAAAAGGAGTACGTCAAGGCTGTATATTGTCACCAGCTTATTTAACTTATATGCAGAGTACATCATGAGAAATGCTGGGCTGGAAGAAGCACAAGCTGGAATCACGATTGCCTGGAGAAATGTCAATAACCTCAGATATGCAGATGACACCACCCTTATGGCAGACAGTGAAGAGGACCTTAAAAGCCTCTTGCTGAAAGTGCAAGAGGATAGTAAAAAAGTTGGCTTAAAGCTCAATTTTCATAAAACGAAGAACAAGGCATCTGGTCCCATCACTTCATGGGAAATAGATGGGGAAACAGTGGAAACAGTGTCAGACTTTATTTTTTTGGGCTCCAGATTCACTGCAGATGGTGACTCCAGCCATGAAATTAAAAGATGGTTACTCCTTGGAAGGAAAGTCATGACCAACCAGATAGCATATGCGAAAGCAGAGACATTACTTTGCCAACAAAGGTCCATCTAGTCAAGGCTATGGTTTTTCCAGTAGTCATGTATGGATGTGAGAGTTGGACTATGAAGAAAGCTGAGTGCCGAAGAATGGATGCTTTTGAACTGTGGTTTTGGAGAAGACTCTTGAGAGTCCCTTGGACTGCAACGAGATCCAACCAGTCCATTCTGAAGGAGATCAGCCCTGGGTGTTCTTTGGAAGGAATGATGCTAAAGCTGAAACTCCAGTACTTTGGCCACCTCATGCGAAGAGTTGACTAATTGAAAAGACTCTGATGCTGGGAGGGATTGAGGGCAGGAGGAGAAGGGGACAACAGAGGATGAGATGGCTGGATGGCATCACCCACTCAACGGACGTGAGTTTGATTCAACTCTGGGAGTTGGTGATGGATAGGGAGGCCTGGCATGCTGCTATTCAAGGGGTCACAAAGAGTCGGAAATGACTGAAAGACTGAACTGAACTGCGCATGTCATATTGATGTGTGATAGATCATAGTTTTGAATGCAGACCCTGGATAATACATTTTATTTAGCACCCTCAAATACCTTAGTAGTGATCAGTTGTATGTATTATTCTAACCTTTCAGTAACAAAAATGCTGGACTGGGATAAAAGAGACTTAAGATGTGTTTCTGCTTCTTGAATCATATGGTTATGCTATTTTGAGTAACCTCCTGTCTCTAAAAGACTCTCACTATTCTTAAAAATGTGGCTGAAATAAGTTTTAAAGTTCTATTCAATGCGAGCAATTTATACATAAAAGACTACTAAATAATTATGCTATGATTATTTTATCTAGGATGTCTTTATCTTCAACCAGTCAATTCATGTTTATAAGTTATAGGTACAAGGCTGAAATAAAAGATTCTAGACTGTGTAATGCAATCTAGCACATCATTAACAACTACTAGAAATGACTCAGGATATATGCCCATCAAAATGGTGTTTTAGTAGCATTTTCATAAACACCTGGAAAATTGATAAATATATATTTTATATTCTAAATAATGTGTTCTTTCTGGATGTGTCTCAAGAATTATCTAAGCCTTTCCTTTAGATTGTTATGTGAGATATCAACAATTTATGTGTTTCTGAATACTTGGCTCTTAAGTACTTTATAGCAGAAATGACACCAGTCTAGAAGTCAGATGTGAGTCTTTATTTCATAAGTAAACATGAAAAAATGTAGTATCCATTTTGCCACCCAGAAATCATTCTAAAATCTTTGGAAAGACTGAGGGAGAAGGAATTGATATTATTTTCAAACTAATGCTATTCTGGAAGTGAGAGAAGTAAATATCAGGGAAACTTTATGAAGATTTTGTTCTAAATTCCACTACTATGAGTTGCTTACAATTTTAAGTCAAATTGAGACCACCTGAAACTTGTGAACCATGTGTCTTTCTTAGAAGAATTATAAGAAGCAATCACAGAAATGCACAAACATTCACATATGAACATTTTTCGATGTCATTGACAAAAGTTTACTTTTAAGACCAAAAACGTATAGAAAGGATATAATTTCACATCAAAACATGTATTATTCAGTATACAAATCTGTTTAACTGCTAAGTTAAGACAACAAGGTCAGCTAGTCATAGAGTACTTTCGTAAGACAATTCCATTACAACAATTTATATGTATGTCCTCATTTCTGGAGATTGGATAGGGTGTAGAGATAAAGGACATCTGGCATTTGACTTTATGAAAAAGTTCCTACAGTGACCTTATTTTTCTCATTTTGACAATAGTTAAGAGAAGCATTGTTGCTATTAGCAAGCAGCTTCTGATTGCCAAAATAGATTTCAAGAAAATATGGTTTATAAATTGCTGGCTTAAATAAACCAATAGGCCTTAAAAAGCAAATCTGCAATAATATAAAATAAAACATCTTTAGAAATAAAAAACTGTAAACATATCAAACACAATTCATTTTTCATAATTTAACAGAACCATTTCTGGGTTCAGTCCTTGTAAAAATACATCAAGTGGTTTTATTCCTTTTAGGCCTATTATAATCACTTCTATACATTCAATTTGGGAAAATTCTATTTCTTTTAATAATAGGAAGATTTCCATCCTTTAAAATATAATTTTTACAAAATTGTTCACAATATTTTAGAAATAAAGGACAACTTTCTGTGTGGTCATTATAATTTGTTTTATCATATTAAGGAAAAGAATATTAACAATATTAGTAAATCATATTGAAATGTTGATGAAGTAATAGAATGAGAATTAACACTGCATCTGAAAAATGTCTTAAATTGTAGGAGAATCAACATAAATCAATCCACTTTCTTAGCTTAAAAATAGTATCCATCTCTCAATTTTTCATTTTCTTATAATGTTAGAAAATAAGTATTTGGTATTTAATCATACAGTGTACACTGGATAAAATTTCTCATACAATGTCCCAATAAAAAAGATTTTGAGTATGGAATAACAAAGACAATGAACTAGCTTTTAAAATTTGAAAGAGACCCTGAAACACTGATATGATCTTTCAAATATTGAATAAAGGTATGCAATTTAAATTTCATCTACTATTATTTGAGATTTTGCCAGTTTAATAAAATCTCATTTCACTTTCTTTTTAAAATCATAAGGCCACATTTCCTGTTGGTCACAAATTATTGTGCTTCTTTAACTTACTTCTACATAGGCTTTTTATACTCAAGAAATATTGTGATCAATGTCTAATTTAACACACACATGT
Source organism: Capricornis sumatraensis (assembly GCF_032405125.1). Lineage (NCBI taxonomy): Eukaryota > Metazoa > Chordata > Mammalia > Artiodactyla > Bovidae > Capricornis > Capricornis sumatraensis. Next base: position 34,444,089 of record NC_091081.1, on the reverse strand, counting down.
TTTTGTTCGATTATATTTAGAACAAAATCAGTAGATGAAATGTAAAGTAAAACAGCATGAGTTAAGGATACAATTCAAGAGTTTCTTACATAAGATTTTTATAGAATAGTGGAATTTAATTCTGAAAGACAATAAATTCTGTAGTTTAAAAAAATCACATTATATTATAGGTTGATATATGAACTGAACTGATAGGTGTCTCATTAAATTAGAAATGTTGCTGTTTAGCACATTTCTCATACCTCTGATCAGATTAAATTTTCCACCTAGAATCCTAATGAAAGTAATGTATCCCTTTGCTTTCTTAATTCCTTCCTAACAAAACTTTTGTGAGGATGAGGAAAATAGAGAGATCACCTTTTGATGATAAACTAAAATGAAAGCATTTTATGATGGACAGGAAATTTCAATTAGTTTACAGTATTATTTAATTAAGTCTTATGTTTTGTTCATCTGGCACAATCTAAAATTAATTATTGATAGCAAATGGTTGAAACTGTTCTATTTTCTGATCTGTTCTATTTTTATTTGGGGATATTGGAGAATTGTTTATAAATGTGTCACATATTCTACCTCATGTTATTTTTGCTAGTTTACACAAAAACTCAATGATTTTTTGACTCTTTCTTGTCTTCCATAAATATTTATGTATAATATCATTTTCTTGTAAACAAGATTTTTCCAGCCCAAAGGGAGAAAAAACAATTTGTGTGTTAATTTTTTCTCACTGGTTTTGTTCAGCTTCAATAGTTGTGTATATAAAAGAAGAGATTAGATAAAGGGGAATACAAGCAACCCCTGTTGCTAACATAAAGAATTTTAATTAGTATGATGATAATTTTGCAGGAATTCAGGTACATTCTACCCCTTTGCTCGTAGTTTAAACCAACTGCTAAATGTTTGCTGTCAGTAATCCTTCAATATTTATTTTGCTTAGATTCTGCTGCCCCCTGCAGAATAACCAAAAGCATTAATGAGTTTGGAGTCTACCTCTAACTTCAGGAAGAAAGCACTTTCATCTTGATATTCTGATATAAATCTATTTTATGTAGTAATTATTACTATCACTGCTTGATACATCTTGCATTGCATGTGGTAATCCGAATTTTCCTCTTGAAAATAAACTAAAGAAATAAAAAGTATTCCTTTCAATAATTACTCCTGTCTTTTCCACATTAAAAGATAGTGAATAATGTATAATATAAACTAAATTATATTAATAATATATGATATAAACTAAAATTAGAAAATATACCATGCTGAAATCAAAAGACCTGCTGTATCATGCACTACTGTATAGCACAGGGACTCTATTCAGTATTCTGCAATAACCTAAATGGGGAAAGAATTTGAAAAAGAATAGATTATATGTACATGTAAAACTAAGTCACTTTTCTATACATCTGGAACTAACACATCATTATAAATCAACTATAGTCCAATGTAAAATAAAAACTAAAAAACTTAAAAGAATTAAAAAACAGATTATCTTGGTGCAAAGCGATTACAAATTTTTATGTAGCTATCATGATAGGGTAATATTGTGAATCAATATTGTGGAAGGACAATGAGTAAAATAGGTGAAGTAGATTAACAGGTGTAAATTTTTAGCTATAAAATAAATAATTAATGGGTACATAATGTATAGCATAGTGAACACAGTCAACAATATGGTAATAACTTTGTGTGGTAAAAGATACAAAGTTAGATAACTAGATTATTTAAAGTATTAAAATATTTAATTATATGCTGTATAATAACTAAAAATTATATAATGTTTAAGGCAATTATACTGCAATATAAAAAATAGAAAATATTGAGATTGCCTGCAATACAAAGGAAATGCAACATAAATTTCATGACATCCCAGAAACACAGGCTATACCATTGCTAGGACACTTTCAGTTGAAAATCAATGTCACAAATTCAACCTGATCAGTCTACAAAGCATGCATGTGAAGCAGGTTGTGGAATTCACCTACTAAATTACTACTTTTGAGATTCACATGGTCTTGGATTCTTCTGTTGGATCATGCCATAATGACTTTTTTCATTGTTCTGAGATATTCTTGTTAAAAGATTTAGTAACACCTGTCATTTCAAGTTCTTGGGAAGACTGGGGGGTGGACAGACAGCTGTGAGTTTTATCTGTGTCAGGAGTGCAGACTTTGAAGTCAGGAGTGAAACATGCTCACAGAGCAATAAACAGTCCTTCTTCAAGGGGCTTCTAAAATAATGAGGCAGATGAGAAATGATGAGAGATGGAACAAAAAGCTAATGAGAATAGTCATATGGAAGACAGAAATGATATGAGAAATGTTCCCAAGGCAGAAGTGACTGCATTTGGAACACATTTTTATCAGAAGAAGGAGACATATATAAGAGGAACAGATTCATACTACAAACACAAATTTATACAATGACAATTACCCAAAGACTCATGTTTATAACATTTTACAACAGACCCAGACAGATTAACCCCCACCTAATAAAAACCTCATAAAAAATCTATGATGAAACAGAAAAAATAAATCAAAGGGCACACCAAAATTACAACTATTTATAGAACAACTATGTATGACAACAATCTGAATATTGTCAGAAAAGATTTTCCACAATCAAAAATATGAAGAAGAAAAACACACACACACACACAAAAAAAAGGGTAAAAGGGACAGAGATTCAACATATCCAAGTCTCACACAACCAGGTAGGCAATTTACATACAAGAGAATAATCACAACTGCAGAAGTTCTCTCTAGGGAGCAAGGAGTTCAAGTCCTACATAAAGCTCCTCAGTCCATGGATCCTGTCATGGAGAAATGAGACCCCAACATCTTGCTTTGAAAGTCAATGACACTTGCATATGGCAATGCTGAAGGTCTGTAGGAATAAGAGTTTGTATTTAGAGTGCTTTCAAAACTTCACATGCTCTATGTCCTGGTACAGAGGCAGTAAATTGAAAGGAGAATGGGTCAGATCCACTTACTGATTTTGGAGAGTCTCATAAAGAACCTGGAGACAACTGGAACTCCTGGAGTTGTTGGGAGCAGTTTGTTTTAGGCACTCATTCTACTATGTTATCACTAGTACTGATAAGTGCCATTTTGAATTCTTCCTTCCAGAGCTCTGGAGGCCTAGTTGCACACCACAGGCTGGCACTAATCTTGGGAATCCAAGGATGAGCAGCCAGCCATACAGGAAACTGACCACACCTACCTGTGGGCTGGTAGTCCCCATAAAAATCAAAACTCGCAGCCAGCCAGTTAAAGGGCCTGCCTCCTTACTATTAAGAGTAGTTGACCCCACTATAAAAAAAAAAGGACTCGCAGTGCACATAGGAGACAGATCTAAGTCATACATCTCTGGTAACCAGAGGAAAGGGTGCTGCTGGATGTCTCCTACATTAGGGCGCTTTTCCAAGAATGGGAACTGTAATGACCTAGGTAATTCATATAAATAAACATAGAGAATTGAGCAAAATGAGAAGACAGAGGAATATGTTCCAAAGGGAGGAACAAAACAAAGCCCCAGAGGAAGAAACAAATGAGGCAGAGATGAGCAATGCAACTGATAAAGAGTTTAAGATAATGATCCCAAGATATTCAAATGAACTTAGGACAAAATGAACACAGTGAGAAGTTTAACAAAGAGTTAAAAAAGAACAGAAGACCCAAACAGATCTGAAGAATGCAGTAACTGAAATAATAATAATAATAAAACACTAGAATAAATCAATAGTAGATTAGATGATGCATAAGAATAGGTCAGTGAACTGGAAGATAGAGTAGCAGAAATCAGAAAAGCTGAACAGAAAAATGAAAAACTAATTTAAAAAAATGAGGATAGTTTCAGAGAACACTGGAAAAACATCAAGCATACTAATGTTTGAATTATAGGGGTTCCAAAGGAGAAAAGGAAGAAAGGGGCAAAGAATTTATCAGAAGAATTAACAGCTGAAAATCTCCTAACCTGGGAAAGGAAACATACACTAAGGTCCAGGATATAGAGAAATCCTAAAGAGATATGAGCCCAAACAGATCCACACTGGGCACATTAAAGTGGCAGATATTAAAATTAAAGAGAGAACCATAAAAGCAGCAAGACAAAGGCAATGCATTACATATAAGGAAGAGAAGCAAAAGGCAAATGAGAAAGGCAAAGATATACCCAACTGAATGCAGTGATCCAAAGAACAGTAAGGAGAGACAAGAAAGTCTTCTTAAGTGAATGATGCAAAGAAATAGAGGAAAATAATAGAATGGGAAAGATTAGAGCTCTCATCAAGAAAATTAGAGATACCAAAAGGAACATTTTGTGCAAAGATAGACACAATAAATGACAGATACAATAAGGATAAATGACCGATACGATAAATGACAGACACAATAAATGACAGATATGATAAGGATCTAACAAAAAGCAAACGATATTAAGAAGAGGTGGCAAGAATACACAGAACTGTACAAAACTGGTCTTAGTGACCTCTATAACCACATGATGTGGTCATTCACTTAGAGCCAGCCATCCTGGAGTGTGAACTCAAGTGGGCCTTAGGAAGCTTTATTATGAACAAAGCTAATGGAGGTGATAGAATTCCAGCTGAGCCTTTCAAATCCTAAAAGATGATCCTGTGAAAGTGCTGCACTCAATATGCCAGCAAATTTGGAAAACTCAGCAGTGGCCACCGGACTGGAAAAGGTCAGCTTTCATTCCAATTCCAAAAAAGCACAATGCCAAAGAATGTTCAAACTACCACACAGTTGCACTCATCTCATATGCTAGTAAGCTAATGATCAAAATCCTTTAAGTTAGTCTTAAACTGTACATGAACCGAGAACTTTCAGATGTACAAGCTGGGCTTAGAAAAGGCAGAGAAACAAGAGATCAAATTGCCAACATCTGTTGGATCATCAAAAAAGCAAGAGAATTCCAGAAAAACATCTTCTGTTTCATTGACTACATTAAAGCCTTTGACTGTGTGGATCACAACAAACTGTGGAAAATTCTTAAAGTGATGGAAATACCAGACCTCCTTACCTGCCTCCAAGAGATCTGTATGCATATCAAGAAGCAACAGATAGAACCAAACATGGAACAGCAGAATGGTTCAAAATTGGGAAAGGGGTACACCAATGCTATATATAGTCACCTTGCTTATTTAACTTAAAGGCAACTCAGGCAAAATGCTGACTTGGAGGAAGAAATATCAATAACCTCAGATATGCAGATGACACCACCCTAATGGCAGATACCAAAGAGGAACTAAAGAGTCTCTTGATGAAGATGAAAGAAGAGAGTGAAAAAGTTGGCTTAAAACTCAACATTCAGAAAACTAAGATCGTGGCATCTGGTCCCATCACTTCATGGCAAATAGATGGGGAAACAGTGAAAACAGTGACAATTTTCTTGAGCTCCAAAATCACTGTCTGCAATGATTGCAGTCATGAAATTAAAAAACAATAAGTTATGACAAACCTAGGTAGTGTATTAAAAAGCAGAGGTCACTTAGCTGACAAAGATCCTTGTAGTTGAAGGTGTGGTTTTTCCAGTAGTCATGTACAGATGTGAGAGCTGGGCCATAAAGAAGATTGAGCTCTGAAGAACTGGTGCTTTTGAATTGTGGTTCTGGAGAAGACTCTTGAGAATCCCTTGGACAGCAAGGAGATCAAACCAGTCAATAATAAAGAAAGTCAACCATTAATATTCTTTGGAAGAGCTGATGGTAAAGTTAAATCTCCAAGAATTTGGTCATATGATGCAAAGAGCTTACTCATTGGAAAAGACCCTGATGCTAGGAAAGATTGAGGGCAGGGGAAGAAGGGGACAACAGAGGATGAGACGGAGGGATGACATCACTGATTCAATAGAAGTGAGTTTGAGCAAACACTGGGAAATAGTGAAGAACAGGGAAGCCTGGTGTGCTGCAGTCCATGAGGTAACAAAAAGTCGACGTGATTGAGGGACTGAACCACTATAACAACATAAAAGGAAACTCTCCTAAGATCACCAGCTAACCTTTCAGTAGAAATTATTCAGCCAAAGGGAATGGTATGATATATTCAAAGTGATGAAAGGATAAAACCTATAACAAAGAATACATTGCCTGGCAGAGGTATAATTTAGATTTGGAGGCAAGAGAGAGTTTTCCACACAAGGAAAAGCTGAAAGTTCAGCACCAGTAACTGGCTTTACAAGATATATTAATGGTACATTTCTAAGTGGAAAAGTAAAGACTATAAGCAGACATATAAAAATTATGAATGGAAATATCTCATTTGTAAATACAAACATACAGGAAAGGGAGTAGATTAACCATTTACAAAGTTAGTAGAAGATTACAATATAAGAGTAGTAAAATAATCTATATCCACAATAAATATTTGAGACACACAAAACAAAAAGATATAAAACATGATATCAAAAATATTAAATATGTGGAGTAGAAGTAAAAATGCATGGTTTTTAATGCATTTTCAACCTCTAAACTTAAGACATCAACTTACAATAATTATTATATTTTATAATATATATGTATTTTACACATATACATATGGACTTCCCAGGTGGCACTAGTGATAAAGAACTTGTCTGCCAATGCAGGAGACATGGGTTCCTTCCCCAGGTTTGGAAGATCCCCTGCAGGAAGGCATGGCAACCCACTCTTATATTCTTGCCTGTATATATAGTTATGTAAGGACATATGAATATGCATGTGTATGTGCATATATATGTACACAGTTACATATAGTTATGTATGTGTGCATGCATGCTCAGTTGCTTCAGTCATGTCTGACTCTGTGCAACCCTTTGGACTGTAGCCCACCAGGCTCCTCTGTCCATGGGATTCTCCAGGCAAGAATACTAGAGTGTGCCACTGTGCCCTCTTCAAAGGGATCTTCCCAACCCAGGGATTAAACCAGCATCTCCTGCATTGATGGCAGATTCTTTATAGCTGAGCCACTGGGGAAGCCCATAATCATATATATATTTACATATAATCATATATGAGCATCATGATAATCACAAAGCAAAAATCTATAGTAGATATACACATACATAAAAGAGAAAGAAATCCAAACATAGCATTAAACATAGTCATCAAAATCACAAGACAAGAGAATAAAAGATTCCAGAGAAGTCTCCTCTCTTCCTCCATGTGAGTTTATAGTAAGAAAATGACTGTTTATTAAACCGAAAGTAGGCCTCACTAAACTCCACATCTGCTAGAGCCTTGATCTTAGACTGTCTATCCTCCAGAACTATGAGAATTTCCTTTCCTTAAAATCCGCTCAGTCTACAGTATTCTTTATAGCAGTGTAAACAGACCAATAGGCAGACAATGGAAAAGCTATTGAAATCTGATAAAGTTTGTCTAGTAGTTAATGTCAGCATACCAATGTTAATTTATTAGTTTTGAAACATATACTCGGGTTACGTAAAATGCTAACACTAGGAGAAACTGGGTTGAAAGGCATGCAGAAACTCTGTACCATCTTTACCACTTTTCTGTAAATCTAAAATTATCCCAAAATTAAAGTTAATTTAAAAAAAGGATTAATAATACTCAACAATATCATACGGCTGCTACATTCCCCTAATCAATACACACATCATCCAGACAAATGAATTTGCCCATGTGTTGTATCTTTTATCTTAGACAAAAAATAATTACAGATATTTTTTAATAGGTGCAGAAATATAGTTGAAACTACTGGGCTTCCAATTATAACTTAGCTTTACATAAATTAATAACTAAAGCATCAGTAATAAAATTTCTTGCATATTAGATCTCAAACAGTGCTCATCCTCTGAAAATTTTCCAAAATAAGATCATTGAAATTGTTATTTTTTGCATCAAACACCAAAGAGCAATAATTTTATTTAAAATAAATAATTTATTTAAAATAAAAATAAAATATTAAGTGGAAAACTAAAGGGTATTGGTGAAAGAATTATAATGAATATAAAATGTTAAATTGAGAAAACTGAACAGTAAATAAATAATGCTGCTGCTGCTGCTGTCGCTTCAGTCATGTCTGACTCTGTGACGCCGTAGACGGCAGCCCACTAGGCTCCTCTGTCCCTGGAATTCTCCAAGCAAGAACACTGGAGTGGGTTGCCATTTCCTTCTCCAATGCATGAAAGTGAAAAGTGAAAGTGAAGTCGCTCAGTCGTGTCTGACTTTTTGCGACCCCTTGGACTGCAGCCTACTAGGCTCCTCCGTCCATGGGATTTTCCAGGCAAGAGTACTGGAGTGGGATGCCATTACCTTCTCTGAAATAAATAATAAATGGCAATAAATACAGAAATTGCTTAGTTACAAAAGAGTGAGGAGGATGAGTGAGAATACTGAGTTAGTAGGTGAATAGAAGAGTAGATGAGAGATGAGAAGAGAATGACAACTGAGATCTATTTAACTAGAATGTTTAAAAATACTACTGAACATAAAAGTTTGATCTTAAAGTGATTTTGTTCCTGAAAAATAAAAACATAAGTACTTGAGTAATAGGTTTAGTTCTCTGTATTGTAGCATCAATATTGCTTAATTTCAACATTTGAAAAACATGCATACAGAAGAGTAAATGAGCTATTGTGTAGAATAGACTTAATTTGGCCATTTGTTCTTTACCTCAATGACTCAATGAAAAAAGAAATTGCTATTCTGAAGCTCTTTTAATTAAGAATATGCATGATTCATTAACATGCAGCTCTAAAAATAAGTGACCAATTACAGTATGTTGACAAAAGCAAATTACTTTATGCATTGCCACCAAATTTTCATAAGAAGCAAAAACTGGACTCATGAAAGTATGTTTCAAAAAGTGGGGAGGTAAAGGTTTAAGATTTTTAAAAGGTGAACTCAAAATATCCTGTCAGTGGCTTATACCTAAATATAAGTCTTGGACATATATATTGTTCCACAGTCAAATGTTCATGTTGGTTAATGATTACAAAGAGCTTACTTTTCACCTATGGAGCAGAAACTCTAGTTTTTATATAACCAATGTTTATGGTGTTCAATCACCTTTATTTATTCATATAATAAGTGATGACTCAAGCTGTGTGCTAAGTCACTTCAGTCATGTTCTACTCTTTGCAATCGCATGGACTGGAACCTGGCGGACTGGAGCCCACCAGGCTCTTCTGTCTATGGGGTTCTCCAGGCAAGAACACTGGAGTGGTTTGCCATTTCCTTCTCCAGGGGATCTTCCTGACCCAAGGATCGAACCCATGTCTCTTACATCACCTGCATTGGCAGATGGGCTGTTTACCCCTAGCACTACCTGGGAAGCCCTAATTTTACAACTGAAACAACTGATACAGAGGAGCTGACAGGCTGTCTCAGAATCACACAGGAACAAACCAGCCCTAGAGCTAAAGACTTACTCTATTTTAAACAATCGACATGAAGCTGATCAGACCACCACATGACCAGTTTCAAGAGGACTGTCCGAGCTGACTATGCTGTTTCTGCTTGTAGCATGTAACCCCTTCCCTCCATCTGTGAAAGTTCTACAAGTGTTCTTGCCAACTGATTGTCAGTGAGGGGACTCAGCCTTCAGATAGATCATTCTTCCTCCCAGGTCGCTAGCCTCCAAAATGAGGCAAGATTTCCTTTCCACCAACTTTGCCTCTTTATTGGCTTCTAAGCAGCAAGCAGCCAGCCTTTTGGTAACAGCTTTTCTAGCTTCCAATGTGAGGCTGTGGTGCTCTCAGGACATCTGATTTCTGGGAGGTTTTCCCAAGAATTGGCAGCAGGCCACGGCAATTGTGCATCTGATGGTTGTGATGAGCCAGCTGCTGGTGGCTCACTGGCCTCAAGAGGGGAATTTGGGGGAACATCCCTAGCAGCTGCCAAAACCATTTGTTTTGGGGATCCTCTCTGTTTCCCCTCTGCTCAACACTAGCTGCCAACTCAAGCTTTTCCTTGGTGAAACTAAAACAAGCCTCTGGATGAGCTGATGATGTCCAAGATTGTGTAAGTTCAGCTGTGTACACCAGACAACCTTCTCTTTTGAGCACAAAGCACTATTTGGGCACTTTTGTCAGTTGCCTCTGACCTGTGTCTCACATAGAGGACTGTTTGTGAACATGAAATGCTATTGGACAATTTTGGCAGTTGGTTCTGATGTGTATCTGACCCATGGACTGTTTGTATTGGGAAGTGTTTATTAGGAACTCCATATCGGTATCCTCTTGGCTAATTTGTGACATTTCTGTCTTCTGGTGTGTGAACGTGTATACCATTAGTGTGATTGGTGTTTTTGTTGCCTTTTGTAAAATGAGAAACTCAGTTTTCAATTCATTAGAAAATTTTAGCCATGGAATTATGACTTAAGAAAAAAAAAGATCATTTTTAACAATGTATGATAATGGTATTAAGATTCTAGAGAAAATTGTTTAATATGAAACTCTTTTGAAACTTCAAGACTGGTTCTTTTATATATGCAGTTAAAATTTTGGCTTAATAAAATAATGTTCTCAGAATTCTGACCCTAGGAGAACAAAAATATGCCTAAGAGAAAGCTTAAAGTTAACACTTTTCATGTCTGTGAACTGCAAACACAGTCCACTTTGCCTGAGATTTCAGAACTTGAAAAGATGCTTACTTTATTAGACACATATCTTATACCATATTAAAGAGAAATTATGCTATAAAAAGTTTTAGAGGTTACAAAACATGTTTTTTTAAGCTGTCCAATCAGTAAATGCTAATATATTGTTTAATAACTTGTTTCTTCACTTTGTAAAGGAGATTAAGGGTTAAAAATTATGTATATACTTCTGTTGAGATCAGTCGCTTAGTCATGTCCAACTCTTTGCAACCCCATAGACTGCAGTACCCCAGACCTCCCTGTCCATCACCAACTCCCAGAATTTACCCAAACTCATTTCCATTGAGTCGGTGATGCCATCCAACCATCTCATCCTCTGTTGTCTCCTTCTCCTCCTGCCTTCAATCTTTCCCAGCATCATGGTCTTTTCAAATGAGTCAGCTGTTAGCAGCAGGTGGCCAAAGTATTTCAATTTCAGCTTCAACATCAGTCCTTCCAATGAACACTCAGGACAGATCTCCTTGAGGATGGACTGGTTGGATTTCCTTGCAGTCCAACGGACTCGCAAGAGTCTTCTCCAACACCACAGTTCAAAAGCATCAATTCTTTGGCTCTCAGCTTACTTTATAGTCCAATACTCACATCCATACATGACCACTGGAAAAACCATAGCCTTGACTAGATGGACCTTTGTTGACAAAGCAATGTCTCTGCCTTTTAATATGCTGTCTAGGTTGGGCATAAGTTTCCTTCTAAGGAGTAAGTGTCTTTTAATTCCATGACTGCAGTTACCATCTGCAGTGATTTGGAGCACCCCCATCACCAAAAAAAAAAAAAAGTCAACTACTGTTTCCACTGTCTCTCCATCTATTGGTTGTGAAATGATAGGACCAGATGCCAAGATCTTAGTTTTCTGAATGTTGAGACTTAAGCCAATGCTTTCACTCTCCTCTTTCACTTTCATCAAAAGGCTCTTTGGTTCTTCTTTGCTTTCTGCCACAGGGTGGTGTCATCTGCATGTCTGAGGTTATTGATATTTCTCATGGCAGTCTTGATTCCAACTTGTGCTTCATCCAGCCCAGTGTTTCTCATGATGTACTCTGCATATAAGTTAAATAAGCCAGGTGACAATATACAGCCTTGACAACCTCCTTTCCTGATTTGGAACCAGTCTGATGTTCCATGTCCAGTTCTAACTGTTGCTTCCTGACCTGCATACAGATTTCTCAAGAGGCAGGTCAAGCGGTCTGGTATTCCCAGCTCTTTCAGAATTTTCCACAGTTTGTGGTGATCTATATAGTCAGAAGGAGATCAGTTCTGGGGTTTCTTTGGAAGGAATGATGCTAAAGCTGAAACTCTGGTACTTTGTCCACCTCATGCGAAGAGTCAACTCATCAGAAAAGACTCTGATGCTGGGAGGGATTGGGGGCAGGAGGAGAAGGGGACGACAGAGGATGAGATGGCTAGATGACATCACTGACTCGATGGACATGAGTCTGAGTGAACTCCTGGAGTTGGTGATGGACAGGGAGGCCTGGCGTTCTGTGATTCATGGGGTTGCAAAGAGTCGGACACAACTGAGCTACTGAACTGAACTGAACTGATATAGTCAGAGGCTTTGGCAGTCAATAGAGCAGAAATAGATGTTTTTTTTCTGGAATTCTCTTGCTTTTTCAATGATCCAGCGGATGTTGGCAATTTGATCTCTGGTTTCTCTGCCTTTTCTAAAACAAGCTTGAACTTCTGTAAGTTCATGGGTCACCTTATTGCTGAAACCTGGCTTGGAGAATTTTTGGGCATGATGTTACTAACGTGTGAACTGAGTACAATTGTGTGGTAGTTTGAGCATTCTTTTGCTTTGACCTTTTTTTTGGGATTGGAATGAAAACTGACCTTTTCCAGTCCTGTGGCCACTGCTGAGTTTTCCAAATTTTACAGCATATGAGTGTAGCACTTTCATTGCATCATCTTTTAGGATTTGAAATAGCTCAGCTGGAATTCCATCACGTCCACTAGCTTTGTTCATATTGATGCTTCCTAAGGCCCACTTGACTTCACATTCCAGGATGTCTGGCTCTAGGCGAGTGATCACACCATCGTGATTATCCGGGTCGTGAAGATCTTTTTTGTATAGTTCTTCTGTGTATTCTTGCCACCACTTCTTAATATCTTCTGCTTCTGTTAAGTCCATACCATTTTTGTCCTTTATTGAGCCCATCTTTGCAAGAAATTTTCCCTTGATATCTCTAATTTTATTGAAGTGATCTCTAATCTTTTCCATTCTGTTGTTTTCCTTGATTTCTTTGCACTGATCACTGAAAAGGCTTTTTTATCTCTCCTTGATATTCTTTGGAACTCTGCTCTCAAACAGTTGTATCTTTCCTTTTCTCCTTCTCTTTTTGCTTCTCTTCTTTTCACAGCATTTGTAAGGCCTCTTCAGAAAGCCATTTTGCTTTTTTGCATTTCTTTTTTCTTGGAGATGGTCTTGATCCCTGTCTCCTGTACAATGTCATGAACCTCATTCCATAGTTCATCAGGCACTCTGTCTATCAGATCTAGTCCCTTCAATCTATTTCTCACTTTCAACTGTATAATCATAAGGGATTTGATTTAGGTCATACCTGAATGGTCTAGTGGCTTTCCCTACTTTCTTCAATTTAAGTCTAAATTTGGCTATAAGGAGTTCGTGATCTTAGCCACAGTCAGCTCCCAGTCTTGTTTTTGCTGACTGTATAGAGCTCCATCTTTGGCTGCAAAGAATATAATCAATCTGATTTTGGTGTTGGGCATCTGGTGATGTCCATGTGTAGAGTCTTCTCCTGTGTTATTAGAAAAGGGTGTTTGCTATGACCAGTGCATTCTCTTGGCAAAACTCTATTAGACTTTGCCCTGCTTCATTCTGTACTCCAAGGCCAAATTTGCCTGTTACTCCAGGTGTTTCTTGACTTCCTACTTTTGCATCCCAGTCCCCTGTAATGAAAAGGACATCTTTTTTTGGTGTTAGTTCTAGAAGATCTTGTAGGTCTTCATAGAACTGTTCAGCTTCTTCAGTGTTACTGATCAGGGCATAGACTTGGATTACCGTGATTGGATTGCTTGGATTGCCTTGGAAACAAACAGAGATCATTCTGTCGTTTTTCAGATTGCATCTAAGTACTGCATTTAGGATTCTTGTTGACTATGATGGCTACTCCATTTCTTCTAAGGGATGCCTGCCCACAGTAGTAGATATAATGCTCATCTGAGTTAAATTACCCATTCCAGTCCATTTTAGTTTGCTGATTCCTAAAATGTCGACCTTCACTCTTATCATATCCTGTTTGACCACTTTTGATTTGCCTTGATTTATGGACCTAACTTTCCAGATTCCTATGCAATATTGCTCTTTATATTTTTGGACCTTGCTTCTATCACCAGTAACATCCACAACTGGTTGTTGTTTTTGCTTTGGCTCCATCTCTTTATTCTTCCTGGAGTTATTTCTCCACTGATTTCCAGTAGCATACTGGGCACCTACTGACCTGGGGAGTTCATCTTTCAGTGTCCTATCTTTTTGCCTTTTCATACTGTTCATGGTGTTCTCAAGGCGAGAATACTGAAGTGGTTTACCATTCCCTTCTCTAGTGGACCACATTTTGTCAGAACTCTCCACCATGACCCGTCAATCTTTGGTGGGCTTACACAGGGATGGCTTAGTTTCACTGAGTAAGACAAGGCTGTGGTCCATGTGATTAGATCGGTTACTTTTCTGTGGTTGTGCTTTCAATCTATCTGTCCTCTGATTCCCTCTCTCAGCATCTACCATCTTACTGGGATTTCTCTTACCTTGGACATGGGGTATCTCTTCACAGCTGCTCAAGCAAAGTGCAGCCACCGCTCCTTACCTTGGACATGGGATATCTCTTCATGGCCGCAGCAAGTGACCTTCGATGTAAGGTGTCTCCTCTCGGCCACTCGCTGCTCCTGTGCTGCGCCGCCGCCTGTTGTCACTCCAGCGCCATGCAGCCGCTGCTCATTGCTACACCATATGTAAATCTATTAAAAGGGATAAGAGAAGTATTTTAGTTTCTAAAGGAAGTAGGAAAAGTGTTTTCAGAGAGGAAAGGTATTAAAGAAGCAGATATTTTTGTTAAGAAAAAAATTATGACAACAGTTTTTTCCAAGAACTATTATTTTTGGATGGGGGAAAATATGGGACAAATCATATGAATACAAAAAGTGATTAAATGTTTGGGTAAAAAGGGAAATTTGAGTGAAAAAAAGATGTGACATGTACAGGAGTGATTAAGGTTAGATTGGATTTAATTTGGTAAATGAACTTTATTATTAATAGTAGTAAAAGCTGGTACAAAACTGGAATTTGTTTTCTTTTCCTCCCTGTTATGAGAACAAAATTTCCCTAGAATATTGAGCTGTTTTTTATAACAGATTTTAAGTTTCTTTCTCTAGCTAACTTTGAGGATTCCAAAGGAACCCTAGGCACATCAGAAGAAACATTGACATTAGAGTAACTAAAATTAGTTGGTATGTTAAACTATATGGAAAACATTTTGATAAGTTTCAGGTCATATTTTCTCTGGAAAAACTTCAGCCAAATGATAAACTTGATCAGAGAAGTGAGAAAATGCTGAAACAAAGGAAAATAGTCAAAAGAGACCAAATAATAGTCTATTAAGCATAGTGAAAGACTTTTCATTCCTCCCCAAGAACTGCAAATATTATTTTGAGCCCTATCTTCTGAGCTGTCTTTTCATTATAAAAACCACTACCAGGTGGAAAAAGTTACTGCATGATGGCCAGACGGTAGCCATGACATAGTTGTTATGCTGCTGCTGCTGCTAAGTCACTTCAGTCGTGTCTGACTCTGTGCGACCTCATAGATGGCAGCCCACTAGGCTCCTGTATCCCTGGGATTCTCCAGACAAGAATACTGGAGTGGGTTGCCATTTCCTTCTCCAATACATGAAAGTGAAAAGTGAAAGTGAAGTCTCTCAGTCATGCCTGACTCAGCAACCCCTTGGACTGCAGCTTACCAGGCTCCTCCATCCATGGGATTTTCCAGGCAAGAGTACTTGTTATAAATGACCTCAAAAAATGGGAACAAATCAACCCTGGAACTAAATACTAGTTGTTAAATTTAAAACAATCAAGATGAATCTGATCAGACCACTGCTTGACTAATTTCAAGAAGATCCAGAGCTAAATGTGTTGTTTCTACATGTAGCCCCTCCCTTCAGCAATAAAAGGTCAATAAGATCTCTTGCCCATTGACTATCAGTGGAAAGAGTTAGCCTTTGGACAGGAGACTGCTCTCTCTCCCTTCCCCAATCCCACCAATTTGCTAGCCTCTGAAATAAAGCAAACATTTCTTTCCACCAACCTTTCCTCTTTATTGGTCTCTGAGAGGCAAGCAGGCTGGGACTTCTCTTTCAATAACAGTATCAGTTGTTAAAGCAAGATCTTGGCTAAAAATACTTGGAGAATGAAATGTGCATAAGGGATTCTTAAAATCTCCAAAGTATTCCTGGGAATTTAGAAGGCTAAATATACATACGGTGCTATGCACATGGTTAAGAGTCCTGAGAGGGTACCAGTCTCTCACTGCTAACTTGAGGTCTTGCACAGGAAGTGAAGGGATAAAACAGAACTGTAAACTGCCTGAGCACTGAAGGCATGCCCCAACACACACGCACACACACACACACACACACACACGACACTTGACAACTTGGCAAAGGGCAGAAAACTTGTTTAAAAAAAAAAAAATATGACCAATCCTCAGACTCCAATAAGCTAACTGAATGCAAACTTCTGTTACTCACACATCAGGAAATTGAAAATCACTTCAGGAAAGTCAGTAAACAAAAAACAAGGTATCCACAACAATAAATTCTGAATAGGGGAAATCTGATTTCTGGGGCTGGCACCTTTTATCTAAAATAACCAGTTTTGGCAAAAAAATATGAGACATATGAAGAATAGGACACAATTATTTAGTTGTTATGGTATACTGTTGTTGTTTTAGTCTCTAAGTTATGTTCGACTCTTTTGCAACCCCATGGATTGTAACCCACCTGTCTCCCCTGTCCATAGGATTTCCCAGGAAGAATACTGGTGTGAGTTGCTGTTTCCTTCACCAGGGGATCTTCCTAACCTAAGAATTGAACCCAAGTCCCCTGCTTTGCAGGCAGATTCTTTACTGCTGAGGCACCACGGGGAAAAACCAAGTTAATGAAAACTATTCCAAAGGCGCATCTGAACTTTGTAGCCCACAGAATTTTCCAGGCAGGAGTACTGGAATGGTTTGCCATTTCCTGACTTCTCTGGTGGCTTAGAAGGTAAAGCGTCTGCCTATAATGTGGGAGACCTGGGTTCAATCCCTGGGTCAAAAAGAACTTCTGGAGAAGGAAATGGCAACCCACTCCAGTATTCTTGCCTAGAGAATCCCGTGGATGGAGGAGCCTGGTAAGCTACAGTCCATGGGGTCGCAAAGAGTCGGACACGACTGAGCGACTTCATTCACTTACTCATTCCAAAGACGCATCTGAACTTTAGGGGCACAGATGTTGAACTCAGTTCAGTCCAGTTGCTCAGTTGTATCCGACTCTTTGTGACCCCATGAACCAGAGCACACCAGGCCTCCCTGTCCATCACCAATTCCCGGAGTCTACCCAAACCCATGTCCATTGAGTCGGTGATAAATAGTGCTTTTAAGTATGCTCAGACAAATAAAGGTACTTGTGTCTAAAGAATTAAGGAAGGTAGGAAGGGAAGAAATTGTGGGGGCAAAACACATAGAATAAAGCAGTATTATTCTCAAATACTTCTCAAAAAATGTTTATTACAACTTTGCTTGTAAGAGAAAAATGATGGAAATACCATTAAAAACAAGAAGTTTAATTTCATTGTTTTGATGTGGAGAATTGAGTCAAATATTCTGAAAAATTTTATTCATTTAATAAATTTACGCTTGACATCCAGAACTAAGAATTGTGAGCATACATCTTTGTGCAGAATTAAACAATGTTAATATGAATTAGTAAAGCAATGCTCAAAATTCTCTAAGACAAACTTCAGCAATATGCACTGTGAGCTTCCTGATGTTCAAGCTGGTTTTAGAAAAGGCAGAGGAACCAGAGATCAAATTGCCAATATCTGCTGGATCATGGAAAAAGCAAGAGAGTTCCAGAGAAACATCTACTTTTGCTTTATTGACTATGCCAAAGCTTTTGACTGTGTGGATCACAATAAACTGTGGAAAATTCTCAGAGAGATGGGAATACCAGACCACCTGACTTGCCTCTTGAGAAATCTGTATGCAGGTCAGGAAGCTAGTGTTAAAACTGGACATGGAACAACAGACTGGTTCCAAATAGGAAAAGGAGTACATCAAGGCTGAATATTGTCACCCTGCTTATTTAACTTATATGCAGAGTACATCATGAGAAACCCTGGACTGGAAGAAACACAAGATGGAATCAAGATTGCCGGGAGAAATATCAATAACCTCAGATATGCAGATGACACCACCCTTATGGCAGAAAGTGAAGAGGAACTAAGAAGCCTCTTGATGAAAGTGAAAGAGGAGAGTGAAAAAGTTGACTTAAAGCTCAACATTCAGAAAACGAAGATCATGGCATCCGGTCCCATCACTTCATGGCAAATAGATGGGAAAACAGTGGAAACAGTGTCAAATTTTATTTTTCTGGGCTCCAAAATCACTGCAGATGGTGACTGCAGCCATGAAATTAAAAGACGCTTACTCCTTGGAAGAAAAGTTATGACCAACCTAGATAGCATATTCAAAAGAACAGACATTACTTTGCTGACTAAGGTCCATCTAGTCAAGGCTATGGTTTTTCCAGTGGTCATGTATGGATGTGAGAGTTGGACTGTGAAGAAGGCTGAGCGCCAAAGAATTGATGCTTTTGAACTGTAGTGTTGGAGAAGACTCTTGAGAGTCCCTGGGACTGTAACGAGATCCAACCAGTCCATTCTGAAGGAGATCAGCCCTGGGATTTCTTTGGAAGGAATGATGCTAAAGCTGAAGCTCCAGTACTTTGGCCACCTCATGCAAAGAGTTGACGCACTGGAAAAGACTCTCTTGCTGGGAGGGATTGGGGGCAAGAGGAGAAGGGGACGACAGAGGATGAGATGGCTGGATGGCATCAGCCACTCAGTGGACATGAGTCTGAGTGAACTCTGGGAGTTGGTGATGGACAGGGAGGCCTGGCATGCTGCAATTCATGGGGTCGCAAAGAGTCAGACACGACTGAGTGACTCAACTGAACTGAACTGAAAATGAATTTTGAACACATTTAATCTGTTGGTCAAGATGTTAAGGATTATTCACACATATTATCTGAATTTAATTAGTACACCTCTGTATAGCTTCTCTAAAGTGAGAGGAAAAATAAACGATGTCAAATTCTGGTTCGGAATGGAATGTGTATTTATCTAAGGTGAATTTGCTTGTTTGGCTTCTGCCCATTTTGGTGAACAGATTATAGTTAGGTCTTGCTTTTTTTTCCTTAATTGACTCTGAAAATCTCTGTCTATAATTGGTATATTTAAACCATTCCCATTTCAGTGAATACTGATATAGGCACATTAAAATGTACTATGTTTATAACTGATTCTATTCATTGTACTTAATTTTGCTTTTTTTTTTTCTTCTTCCTTTCTTATTATGCCATCCCTGGTTTAAATTGAGTGCTTATAAGATTTTGCTTTCTCTCCTGCCTTAGCATATCATTTATATTTCTTTGAAAATATGTTTAGTACTACTAGTTGTCTTAGCATCATTTTAATTGCCCTAGTATTAATATGCATGTGTATCCAAGTCATGTATATATTCAAGACATACTAAATGTCCTACTTCAAAGGTAGTTCAGGTACCTTATAACAGAGTATTCCCAGTTTCTCCCATCTGGCCTTTATAATAGTCATGGCATTCATTAAACTTATCCATCTTCTATAATCATGTGGTACATTGCTTCTGTAATTATTGTGAACAAACACATATATTTTATCAAATAAGAATAAGAAAGTTATTATCCCATCACTTTATTGCTTACCTGGCGTGTTTCTTCCATCTTCTTCTCTATTTAAAATTTAAATTTCACTCTAACCTATGTTGTTTCCCTTCACACTGCAAAACTTCATACACCCGTGGTGAATTCAAGTCAATGTATGGCAAAACCAATACAGTATTGTAAAGTAAAATAAAGTAAAAATAAAAATTAAAAAAACTAAAAATAAAAAATAAATAAAATAAAATGATAACCAACAAGGACCTATTATATACTACAAGGAACTCGGCTCAATATTCTATAATAACCTAAATGGGAAAACAATTTGAAAAAGAATGAATCAGTATGGGTATAACTGAATCACTTTGCTGTACACCTGTAACTAACACATCATTGTTAATCAATTATACTCCAAAATAAAAAAAATTTTAATTAAAAATAAAATAAATAAATAAAATGCCTTGAAGGACAGATAGGCTGTGATGAATTTTTTGTTTTAGTTTTTTCGCAGAAAGTCTTTATTTCTCCCTCACTTCAGGTGATAATCTTTTTGTATATATAATTCCAGATATTTAGTTTTGTTTTTTGATTAAAAATAGTTCACTTTGCTTTTTTTGTATGGTTTCTGACAGAAGTTGATTCTGATTTTTCTTTTTTTTGTCCTTCTGTAAGTAAGGCATAGTCTCCTCTTCTGTATTCTTTCAATATTTTTTCTTCACATTCGGTTTTCAGCAGTTGGAATGTGATGTGCCAAGTTGTTTTTGAATCCAAAGGCTTTTTTAAATTTTTAAATTTAAAGCTGTACTCTAGTCCAGATGGCACAATTTCTTTAAAATATTGTGGACTTCCTATGTATTAGATTACACTGACTTGTAACTGATTATGAGAGGGTAGGGGGAGAAACATTATCACAAATCTTTGTGTAAAGGTCCCTTTCAGCTTCAGTTTGTCAGTCAGGGTGCTATGGACCAGCACCAGTGTAGTTCTTAAAAGTCCTGTTATAGTGTCCTGATAGGCTTTCTTGATGGCTAGGTGGGTAAAGAATCCACTTGCAATGTAGGAGACACGGGTTTGATCACCTGGGTCAGAAAGATTTCCTGGATAAGGAAATGCCAATCCACTCCAGCATTCTAGCCTGAAAACCCCATGGACAGGGGAGCTTGGTGGGCTACAATCTTTGTGGTCACAAAAGGGTCAGACATGACTTACTGAGCAACTAAACATGGTGTTCTGAGGAAGCACTAGACAGGTTCCTCATATTCTCTAAAGATACTCTGAATCCATTTTATCTCACCTAGAGCATCTATGAAGCATCCCTTAAACCTTTTTGAGATCTTAACAAACTGATCTTTTATAACCTTGACTATGAGACAGTATTCTTCTTTCAGTGTCCTAAATTCGATCTTTATACTGTGGCCATTTTTATTTGTGATTTTCTTTCCCTGGGAAACAAGATAGATGAAAAATAATTTTATTTTTGAATGGAGGAAATCCTGGCTATTTTATATTTATTTTCTATTCTGTTTGAAAACCCAACGTTTCCTTCTCAACCTCCTCTCTCTCTCTCTTCCTGTACTTAATCAGACTTCATTTAGAGGTAGCTAGAAGAAACTATTTGGCACTTTTATAGTCTGCCTGGAAATCAGCAGTTTTGCCACTGCTATTCCAACCTTTCATGAACAGTCTTCTTGAGGTCTTTGTTAAGTGTCTGATCCCAAAGTTAAGGCATAGATTTGTTCAAAAGCACTCTACTTTTTGCTTGCAATTTCTACAACAGTTAATGTTTCCTCCATAATAATCCAGGCTCCAATTATTGACTTGATGAAATAATAATCTAATTTTTGGAAACTCTTCAGTCTGTACTTGGCTTATCTGGTAGTTTGTTTTGCATGATTTGCTAGGCTTTTTAGTTCCTTTTCACTTTCTGACATAAGGGCAGATGATACCACCCTTATGGCAGAAAGTGAAGAGGAACTAAAAAGCCTCTTGATGAAAGTGAAAGAGGAGAGTGAAAAGGTTGGCTTAAAGCTCAACATTCAGAAAACAAAGATCATGGCATCCGGTCCCATCACTTCATGCCAAATAGATAGGGAAACAGTGGAAACAGTGTCAGACTTTATTTTGGGGGGCTCCAAAATCACTGCAGATGGTGATTGTATCCATGAAATTAAAAGATGCTTACTCTTGGAAGAAAACTTATGAGCAACCTAGATAGTATATTCAAAAGCAGAGACATTGCTTTGCCGACTAGTCAAGGCTATGGTTTTTCCAGTGGTCATGTATGGATGTGAGAGTTGGACTGTGAAAAAGACTGAGCGCCAATCCCTGAGTTGGGAAGCTCCCCTGGTGAAAGGAAATGCTACCCACTCCAGTATTCTGGCCTGGAGAATTCCATGAACAGTCCATGGGGTTGCAAAGAGTTGGACACAACTGAGTGACTCTTTGTGGTTCATTGGAGGTAACCAATATAGTGGACTATCACAATTGCTTAATCAATATGACCAATGGTATAGAGTAAGTCTGGAACAAATGGCTATAACTCATTTAAAAATAGTCAAAAATGTTTTCTATAATTTTATTTTGGTTATTATTGGATTTGAGAGATAAGTAGGTATAAGCATGGGCTAAAAACATTGTATGCTATAATGTATTTACCCATTGAAATGTTATCGCTTTATAACAAAAACTTTGCTAACACTACAGTTTAAATAATAAAATTTCTAAATTGATATCTATAAATCACATTTAGAGCTCACTGCTTTGGCACAGCACAACTACTTTTAGTTAATAATAATTTTAATGATTTTTGATGTTGTTTTACTGATATGATTTGAACTGGTGTTAACAAAATAAAGAAAGTGAATTGTTATTTCTTAAGTAGAAGTGAGACATTTACTGTATTGTCAGTAATAAAATAAGTAAGTCATGTAGTTGACCTCTAAAATGTCAGTTGAAACAAATGAAATCAAAGCAAACTGTGAATCCTATAAATATATTCATTAATGACTTGCCTCTTAGTCAACAGGAACATTTAAGATGAATAGCAACACCTGATTATGCACTTCTAAAATAGAAAGAGCCATCTCATGTCCTGTTGGGTAAAACAGTGCATTACTTCAATTTGCACAAATATTTTCTCTAGAGAAGTCATACTGTGTTTACAATGACTTCATAATTTTCTAGCTCATTTGCATGCTGTGACTTAAATAGAAGATGGGCTAATGGCAAAAAGTATAGAGGAGAAAAATCACACATTCTAACTAAAACTCCAAAATATACAGATATAAAATTCTACATTATATTCCTAATTATCCATTTTACTTTTATGTGTACATAAGAAAATGTTTATCTAGAGTATAAATGGATTGTCAGAGCTACAAACATTAAAGATACCTTACTTAATCCTGTTTCAGACAACAATAATTCTAGTATTTAGATAAATCAACTCCCAAGAATAAGGCAGTGTTTAGGAAAAAACATTTTACCACCTATCTAGGGAATATGTCTTATTATTATAGGAATTGCATATGAAGCAATTAAGTAATATTAATTTCAGTATAATAGGTAGGTTTATGTGAAAGCAAACTAAGATGTTTAACAGTAATTATAAATATTTTGTAAAGGTGAAAAAGGAATACATCTTATGTATTTATTTATTTTTAGTAAAATTAAGATTTTGCAATACATGCAACTTTTTATAGAATACAGTTGACTTTTACAATATTGTGTTAGACTCAGCTGTACAGCAAAATAATTCAACTACATAGGATATGTGTCTATCTATATTCTTTTTTCAGTTATTTCCCACTATAATTTATTAAATGCATGCCATTTTTTAAGAGAATACCAAGATTACTAAGAAATAAAATGTGTCTTTTTTTGGTGGGGGATCAGTATGTTATAATTGATAAGTATATAAGACTATTTCATAATTATTGCTTGTAGTGGTAAATGTTAATAACATCTATATATAGAAAAGATTAAAGAAAGATCAAGGCAATGACAGTATAAAGAGACCCCATATTGATGACTGCTTACCTGGGTGTTTTACATGTCTCCTGAGTAATGATAAATAAACTTTATTACATGAAATGCATTAGTTTTCTCATAAAGTAATCAATCTCAGGCTTAATAATATTTTGTATTTTCCTAATGGCAGATACCACATTCCTAGTATGCATTCTGTCTTTCTATCTTGATAATCATATCTAGTTATAGCTATCAGCCCATAACAATACCACAGTGCCAATCATTGGAAGTATCTAAGGCTTAAGATTCTTGGATAAAAATATATTTTAATATAGTTTATTATAAAGTTTTCCAGTTAGTGTTGAGAAGGAATGGTTTTAGATCCAATGAATTCTTGCTCTGAATAAACCCTATTCTTCATGAGGTTTCTGGGAAATAGATGTCCAGAATATAAAGCAATGTACATTAACACATTTTTAGGTGTAACTTGGGCCTCAAGGTTTTATATGTTTACCTGGAAGAAACTACTTGACTAAGTAATTAAGTTTCTTTATCTGCGACTTTTTGTGACTTAAAAAGCATTAACTTGAACCCCCAGCCTCAGCCGTTCTAGAGATTATCTTGGATGGGAAGAAGAAATGAGGATGAAGAAAAGATATAAAAAGGATAATGGAGAACATCTGAGCAAGATTTGACTACGAATCAGTCATAGCCCCGTCACAATCAATGGCTCAACTTTTCAAAGTAATCAACCCAATGCAGAAAATTTGTGAGAAATTCACCCATTGGCACAATGACCCATACACCATCACAAAGGAGCCACTGAAACGCATATATACATAGGGGACTTGTCAGCCTATCTCACACAAACATGACTACCTAAACTAATTTAATGCAATTAGATATATGTTTGGAGTATCCATATAGTTAATTAAGAAGAATCTGTGATCTGAATTTCCAAATAATCTTAAATATTTTACTCTATGCAAAGTATTAGGACAGGTCCTGTGGTCTACAGGAATAAAGTCCCTATGTTTTCAAATATTACATTCTAACAGGGATGATTCAAAAACAGACCACCTGTTGATTACATAACTGCAGTCCTCAACTCTTTGACACCAGAGGCTGGTTTCCTAGATGACAATTTTTCCACAGACCAGGAAGGGGAATGGGGATGGTTTCAGGATGATTCAAGAACATTAGGCCTCCACGCTCCTCTCTCCATGGGACTCTCCAGATAAGAATATTGGAATGTGTTGCCATTTTCTGTACTATGTGATCTTCCCAACTCAGGGATGAAACCCACATCTCCTGCATTGGAGGGGGATTCTTTACCACTGAGCCCTTGTGAACATTATTTCTAATCTAATGCTGTCTCTGATATGACAGGATGTATTGGTCTGTGGCCTGGGGGTAGGGGACCCTTTATATTACTTAAAATTACATTAGCATTTTATACATGTCACTTAATTTAGTTCTCAAGAAAATGGGAAGAATTCAAACTCATGTTTTACTCTAAACTCATGTTCTTTCTTTTGTGCCATCATTTCTAATACCATGCTTAATATATAATGGTATTTCATAAGCATACATTTCAGTTTATGCTGTATTTGTTTTTAAGAAATGGAACATGTATCCTCAAATGGCAGAAAGTCTCATTCAGTTCAGTTCAGTTCAGTCGCTCAGTCGTGTCCAACTCTTTGCAACCCCATGAATCGCAGCACGTCAGGCCTCCCTGTCCATCACCAACTCCCGGAGTTCACTCAGATTCACGTCCATAGAGTCAGTGATGCCATCCAGCCATCTCATCCTCTGTCATCCCCTTCCCCTCCTGCCCCCAATCCCTCCCAGCATCAAAATCTTTTCCAATGAGTCAACTCTCCGCATGAAGTGGCCAAAGTACTGGAGTTTCAGCTTTAGTATCATTCCTTTCAAAGAAATGCCGGGGCTGATCTCCATCAGAATGGACTGGTTGGATCTCCTTGCAGTCCAAGGGACTCTCAAGAGTCTTCTCCAACACCACAGTTCAAAAGCATCAATTCTTCGGCACTCAGCCTTCTTCAAAATCCAACTCTCACATCCATACATGACCACTGGAAAAACCATAGCCTTGACTAGACAGACCTTAGTTGGCAAAGTAATGTCTCTGCTTTTGAATAAGCTATCTAGGTTGCTCATAACTTTTCTTCCAAGGAGTAAGCGTCTTTTAATTTCATGGCTGCAGTCACCATCTGCAGTGATTTTGGAGCCCCCCAAAATAAAGTCTGACACTGTTTCCACTGTTTCCCCATCTATTTGCCATGAAGTGATGGGACCAGATGCCATGATCTTTGTTTTCTGAATGTTGAGCTTTAAGCCAACTTTTTCACTCTCCTCTTTCACTTTCATCAAGAGGCTTTTTAGTTCCTCTTCACTTTCTGCCATAAGGGTGGTGTCATCTGCATATCTGAGGTTATTGATATTTCTCCCGGCAGTCTTGATTCCAGCTTGTGTTTCTTCTAGTCCAGCTTTTCTCATGATGTACTCTGCATATAAGTTAAATAAGCAGGGTGACAATATACAGCCTTGACGTACTCCTTGTCCTATTTGGAACCAGTCTGTGGTCCCATGTCCAGTTCTAACTGTTGCTTCCTGACCTGCATACAGATTTCTCAAGAGGTAGGTCAGGTGGTCTGGTATTCCCATCTCTCTCAGAATTTTCCACATTTTATTGTGATCCACACAGTCAAAGGGTTTGGCATAGTCAATAAAGCAGAAATAGATATTTTTCTGGAACTCTCTTGCTTTTTCGATGATCCAGCAGATGTTGGCAATTTGATCTCTGGTTCCTCTGCCTTTCCTAAAACCAGCTTGAACATCTAGAAGTTCATGGTTCATGTATTGCTGAAGCGTGGCTTGGAGAATTTTGAGCATTACTTTACTAGTGTGTGAGATGTGTGCAATTGTGCGGTAGTTTGAGCATTGTTTGGCATTGCCTTTCTTTGGGATTGGAATGAAAACTGACCTTTTCCAGTTCTGTGGCCACTGCTGAGTTTTCCAAATTTTTTGACATATTGAGTGTAGCGCTTTCACAGCATCCTCTTTCAGGATTAGAGATCATATAATATACAGTGCATGATAAATCATTCCATGTCCACACTTGTAAGTATTCAGCATGCAGTGAAAACTTCTGCATAAGGTCTGTTGATAAAGGCTTTTTGTTATTTTTATTACAGTAATAATTTCTGCATATATTTTAGTACCTATCACATTTATTGTTTATAACACAGTTATAATATTAATGGTAAGACCAACATGTGTATGGTTATTATGTCAGGTATTAAGCAACATGCTTTTATATACTTTATTTTATTTGATTCCCACAGCAATGCTAAGATACTGTTACTACTATTTCAAATTTTTAAGTAAGAAATGCAGTTTATAGATTTTAAAATATCTCTCTCTCTCTATATATATATATCCAAATCATGTAAGTGGTCAAAACACTGAAAAGATATCAATATCTTATTTGTCACACAAGTTAATTCACTATACATAAGAAAAAAGATGGTTTTAAATCGAAATGCTCTTAATTACCTAACTCAGACAACCAAAAAATTTAAATCTTCGAAATGAAAATGAAAATCACAGCTTTCAGTTTCAACAATTTATGGTGAGGCAGCTAAGATGGGATAACTAATTATATTGGAATAGTTTAATGCATAGACACATGAATAATAATAAAAAACATTTAGCATTTCTTATGACTATATATATGTACATATATATATATATATATACAAATTAAGTTTTCATATTATTCTCCAACAGAACTCAAATGTAAGAATGGACCATATGTCTCATTAAACCAGTTGAAGTATAGTTGATTTACAATATTAGTTTTAGGTGTATAATATATTGACAATATTTTTATAAACTGTATTCTAGGAAAAGGAATTAAGACACAAAATGGCATTATTGATAGTTAATGAGAGAATATATAGAAAGTAAGTTAAAAAAAAACTCCCTTAAAGCTTAACTATTGTAATAGATTTTATCAAAATATTATTCTATATTTTATCAAAATATTGTTCTGTTTAAGCAAATAATTATATGATTTTCCCTTTTGTTTGCTTATATAAATGCCATTGATTTTTTAAATAGTAAATATTTCCTATTGTTATTATTTTGTTTTACATGTGAAATTTAATAATTATTCAAATAACTATCAATAGTCTACTATGGAAAAATTTAAATTAGCATTAGTGTGGTGTAGATAACATGTGACAAATACAAAAACTGTAACGAGATTCTAAAATTGTTGCTAATTGGTATTATGATTTAATTGCTTTAATTTGATTTACTAATCTTCATGTTTGTGATTACACTGAGTATTAATTTTCCAGTTTAGAGATGTTGTTATTGTTTGGCCGCTAAGTTGTGTCCAAATCTTTGCAGCCACATGGACTGTAACCCTCCAGACTCCTCTGTCCTCCGCTATCTCCAGGAGTTTGCTCAGATTCATGTTCACTGATGCTATCTAATGATCTCATCCTCTGGTGTCATCTTCTGCTTTGCCTTCAACCTTTCCAACAAAATATCTCTGATTTTAATGTACTAAAAATCTGAGTTCTATTATGTAGAAATTTTCATCGTGGTTTTCTTTATGAACTGCCTTATCACAAACAAATATTTTCTGTATGTGTTCTCCCCAGAACAGCATGGGAGTTCTTGTGTGTTGCTGATATATTTTATTACTATTAAAAGAAGAAAATACAACTATACAAAAAAGACTTCTTAGACTATCCCAATTATTGGAAATTTTTTGGTTTTATACATTTCATAGTTGGAAGTAAAATAGGTTGAAATTTTGAACTAGAATAAAAAATAGAGTTAGGGCTCATAAAATTTTATTGAGTCTGATGATTCTATCAAATCTCTCAAGGAGAAAAATCAAGTCTGGTAAAAATCAGTATCCAGTAATTTAATGTAGCACTCCAAACACTTTATTGGGACTAGATATTGTTAGTGTGCAAGCTGTTATGCTGACATTTGATTACATTTTTATATAGCTGTGAAACTAAACATGACAGGATTTACTTTCCAGTTTGTTTTTCTCATCCAAGGTCATTTAAGCTTTTGTAGAATACCAGAAAAATGTTCTATCAGCAAGAATTACAAAATAAAATCTTATGGCATAACTAATTTTTTAATCATGTATTTTCTTGTCACTTATTTTGATTTTGATACCATATTGTACCATAGAAATGTAATCTGCCTGTTTGTACATTTTAGGATTAATATATTAGATATTAAATCTTAGCTTGAGATAGAGTTATATTAAAATATGTATGCCTACATGTAGACAATTATACAAGAATACAATTATTTTTTCTATGCATACATAGGTATATATTCATTTTAAGTGTTAACTACATCTCAATATTTAATTTTAAAAATAATATAGTGTAAACCTTTCTCAGACAATATAGGGTAATTATTAATAATCCAAAGTTCACCCTTACACTTTTATCTCCTTTATTAACATTTTGGTTTGCACTCAAATAACTGCATTTTTAGTAGTCAGGAATAAGGAATAATATTTCTCCATACAAATTATGATAAATAAAGCAAAATAAAATTGTTAAAAATAAAAGGTATTAGTAATATATACTATTCTATAACTTAATTGAGAAAAATGTTGTTAACCTTAAAGTTTCAGAAATGAAATTATCCAGATATGTTAACATTTTAAAGTTTATTTTTAAATTTGAGCATACACATACTCTATAAACATTTGCTTTGCTATTGCTATTCATGTTATATAACTATTTTGTGGTATTCTACATTAAATCATTAAATTTATACTTTTTTTGGAGGGGGAGGGAGTATCTGTATCTGATTTTTCAACTTTCAGATAGATTTTTGTGTTTGATTGTTTTGGTTTCTGTAATATAACATCAAGCATGTCAACTAAAACATGGAGCATCAGGAAAACCTCTGTCAGTAAAGTCGGGTTTATAAAAATAACTGCAGCTTGGAAAAACAACACTTTGACAATCTTAGTAGTTTTTCAAATGAAGTAATATAGGAAAGAGTGTTCATAAGATTTTGAGACCTTGGCATGACTAAGAGAAACCTTTCAAGGAAAGGCTTAAGAATTGGTAAAGTTCATAGGATAATTAGAAATGGCAAAATGAGAATCTTGATGAATATCTGAAAACAGAACCGTTTGCCTGCTGTGAAAATTTTTGCATGGATAATCTTGTATGAAAAAAATCTCAAATAAGTAAACAGTAATGTTATTTATTGGTTTTGTGTCTCATCTACTGGGTACGAATTTCCTGGAGCCAACATTTAAATTCAGTCCCAACAGCTGAGTTGTGTTGAGGTAAGTGTTCTTTGTTCTCGCCATTTTTTTTCAGTGATATATAAGAATTTAAAGGAAATCTTCAGATGAATTTCACCCAACAGAGGTAATCCAAACTTCTGCAGGGTGTGTTTGGCAAGTATTTATGTTTATGATATAATAAGAGGAGGGGCTGTCAACAGAACAGCAAATGGTCCAGAAACTCTGGTCCAGGTACACATTTTAAGCCAAAAAATTGGAAAATATGTATATTCTTATTTAGAACTCTTTGTGGTAACTGGGATCTCTACAGTCTTCAAAATAAAATGCTTTTCCTCAAGACTCATTTTCTCTTTGTGTTGCAGAGTGAAGTAGTCTATGCCAGAGTTCAATTGTGTCTGACCTTTTGCAACCCTATGGACTCTAGCCATGGTGCTACGTCGCTTCAGTTGAGTCTGACTCAGTGTGACCCCATAGACGGCAGCCTACGAGTCTCCCCTGTCCCTAGGATTCTCCAGGCAAGAACACTGGAGTGGGTTGCCATTTCCTTCTCCAATGCATGAAAGTGAAAAGTGAAAGTGAAGATGCTCAGTCGTGTCCAACTCTTAGCGACCCCATGGACTGCAGCCTACCAGGCTCCTCGGTCCATGGGATTTTCCAGGCAAGAGTACTGGAGTGGGTTGCCATTGCCTTCTCTGAATTTTTGTTGAAAGCTGTATTGGAAACAGCTGTGTGTGTGTGTGTGTGTGCACTCTCAGTCACTCACTTGTGTCCAACTCTTTGCAACACTATGGACTGTAGCCCAATAGGTTCCTTTGTCCATGGGATTTTTCAGGCAAGCATACTGGTGTGCGTTGCCATTGCCTCTTCCACGGGATCTTCCTGACCCAGGAATTGAACCTGTGTCTCCTAAGTCTCCTGCATCACAGATGGATTCTTTACTGCTGAGCCACTGGGAAGCTTGAAGTAGTCCATAGGTGGTAATTATATCCAGTTGATTGATGTGCTGCTGAATTTAACTATGTCCATGTCTTATTTTTACCTGCCTAATAGGAAAAGGAGTACGTCAAGGCTGAATATTGTCACCTTGCTTATTTAACTTTTATGCAGAGTACATCATGAGAAATGCTGGGCTGGAAGAAGCACAAGCTGAAATCAAGACTGCCGGGAGAAATATCAATAACCTCAGATATGCAGATGACACCACCTTTATGGCAGAAAGTGAAGAGAAACTAAGAAGCCTCTTGATGAAAGTGAAAGAAGAGAGTGGAAAAATTGGCTTAAAGCTCAACATTCAGAAAACGAAGATCATGGCATCTGGTCCCATCACTTCATGGCAAATAGATGGGGAAACAGCGGAAACAGTGTCAGACTTTATTTTGGGGGGCTCCAAAATCACTGCAGATGGTGACTGCAGCCATGAAATTAAAAGATGCTTACTCCTTGGGAGGAAAGTTATGAGCAACCTAGATAGTATATCCAACAATAGAGACATTACTTTGCCAACGAAGGTTCATCTAGTCAAGGCTATAGGTTTTTCCAGTGGTCATGTTTGGATGTGAGAGTTGGACTGTGAAGAAAGCTGAGCACTGAAGAATTGATGCTTTTGAACTGTGGTGTTGGAGAAGACTCTTGAGAGTCCCTTGGACTGCAAGGAGATCCAGTCCTGGGTGTTCATTGGAAGGACTGATGCTAAAGCTGAAACTCCAATACTTTGGCCACCTCATGCGAAGAGTTGACTCATTGAAAAAAAAAACTCTGATGCTGGGAGGGATTGGGGGCAGGAGAAGGGGACGACAGAGGATGAGATGGCTGGATGGCATCACCTACTCGATGGGCATGAATCAGAGTGAACTCCCGGAGTTGGTGATGGACAGGGAGGCCTGGCGTGCTGCGATTCATGGGGTTGCAAAGAGTCAGACACAACTGAGCAACTGAAATGAACTGAATCTGTCTATTATTGATAGTGGATATTGGAATCATCAGCTTTAATATTTGATTCATCTATTTCTCCTTGCCATTATATTTGTTTTTCCCTCTCATATTTTAATCCTTGTTTGTTAGTCAAATATGTGTAAGGATTTTTATGTCTCCTTGAAGATTTGACTCCTTATCATTAAAGTATGCTGCACTTTATCCCTGAAAACTTTCCTTGCTCTGAAGTCTTCTCAGTCTGAAATTAATATAGCTATTCCTGCTTTCTTTTGATTGTGTTAGTATGGCATGACTTTCTCCTTTACTTTACCTATAATTTATATGTATTTTTATATTTAAAGTGAGTTTCTTGTAGACAGTATATGTTTGGGTCTTGTTTATTGATCCACTCTGACAGCCTGTCTTTTAATTGGTATATTTGAACAACTGAAAGTTAGATGATTATTAATATATTTGAACTAATATCAACCATTTTTATTACTCTTTTAAATTTATTGCCCTTATCATTTGTTCCTATTTTTACATTTCACTTATTTTCTATTTTTTTCAATTAAATTAATAATCTTATATGATTCAATTTTCTCTACTTTGTTAGCATATTATATTTTTTCTTAATATACATTTTTGAAGTGTAGTTGACTTAAAATGTTTCAGGTGCACAGCAAGGTCACTCAGTTATGCATATACATATATATTAGAGATTATTTTCCATTATAGGTTATTACAAGATGCTAGCTATACTTCCCTGTGCTATACAGTAAACCTTTATTGCTTGTTGCATATCTACTTTTGATTAGAAATCTAGCATTCTATTCATAAGTGGAATCAAAATGTCACAAACAAGTGGAATCAAAATGTCATACAATTTTTTAGTTGGGCAAAAATTCATGTTTTCTAATATATATATTATGCATATTATTTATATATGTATACAAAAGCTTTTCTACTATTGTTGATAAAGGCTTGAAAAAGGACATTAAAAAAAAGAAGAGGTATAGAAATTGGAAAACACAAACTAAAGAAATGGGAGCACTGAATATGAAACAGAAAAAGTGAAACAAGCTAGGTAAGAGTAAAAGATCACCATTCATCACATAGTCCATGATGGACTGGATGCCATGATCTTAACTTTTTGAATGTTGAATTTTAAGCAAGCTTTTTCACTCTCGACTCTTTTACTTTCATCAAAAGGCTCTCTAGTTTCTCTTCACTTTCTACCATTAAAGTGATATCATCTGCATATCTGAGGTTGTTGCTACTTCTCCCAGACATCTTCATTTCAGCTTGGGTGAGCTGAATAATTATCATAAATTGCACTCTAGTATTCTGGCCTGTAGAATCCCATGGACAGAAGAGCTTGGTGGACTACATTCCATAGAATCATAAAGAGTTGGACACACCTGAAGTTACTGAGCATGCATATCTACCATTCTTAGACTAAAGAGCCACAATCTTAAGTGGACTGAATTTTGCTGAAGCATGGTAGTTGACTAGTGTGTTTGCTTCAATCTTGGTGGACAGGAGTAGGTTCCTGAGGTAACCACTATACACCTAGTAACTTGGTTTAAACAACAGGCCAAAAAATATTTAACTGGTAGGGAAAACTAAGAGAAGCAGATATTATAGAAAATATTGTATAAATTGTAGGTGCAAGATATTTTAACTTAGAAAACCATATTAGCTATCAAGTAGAGAGGTAGAGATGAAATGTGCAAATCTGCAGTTCAGGGAAAGCATTCAGAGAAGTCTGGATAACCCAGGCATCTTCGACATGTGAATTATATCTATAGCCTATTTTATAGCAAGCAGTGAGGTTATAGGAGAGGAGGGAACCAGAAAGTGAACTTGTGTCAGAAGCTAGGTGAATTCTTCTCCCTGCAGAAGCAGAGTTCCTGAGGGAAGCTTGAGTTTAGAAACTCATAGTGGCATGTAAGTACTGGTGATTGCGGCTCATGGTGGCTCGTGATCATGGTGGGTGTGAAAAACCCAAACCCACAAGGAAGTCTGTTCTACTCTCCTTATTTGTTCAGAACAGTAAGAAAAAGCAGCTAGGCTGGCTTTGGTTGTTAGCCATGCAGTCGTGTCTGACTGTTTGCGACCCCATGAATTGTAGCCTGCCAAGCTCCCCTGTCCATGGAATTTTCCAGGCAAGAATACTACAGTGGGTTGCCATGACTTTCTCCAGGGAATCTTCCTGACCCAGAGATTGAACCTGGGTAACCTGCATTGCAGGCAGATGTAACTTTTATCCTTGCAATTCTATAGGTAAGGTGTCCCTCCTACCACACCCCCCCACCTTTCTTCATGCTTCTATTACTTATCTTTGATTTTCTGTAATTTGAATGTGATAAGCTTAGGCTTAGGTTTTGAATGAGAGGATGGGGAGAGGAGTGGGTGGAGAGGTTTTCATGTGGCTTTCATTTCCTGAACATCTTGAATCCCTTATTTGGTGTTTGATATTCATTTGGAAAATTCTCACTCACTATTACTTCAAATACTTCCTCTGTTCCTTTTTTTTTTTCCTTCTGACACTCCCATTACATGTATGATATACCTTTCCAGAGGTTCTACAGTCCTTGGATATTCTATTTGTTTTTTGTTTATTTCAGTCTTTTTATCCTTGCTTTTATTTATTTTTTTTAAATTTAAATTTCATTTTTTTACTTTACAATACTGTATTGGTTTTGCCATACATTGACATGAAACCACCACAGGCGTACATGAGTTCCCAACCCTGAACCCCCCTCCCACCTCCCTCCCCATACCATCTATCTGGGTCATCCCAGTGCACCAGCCCCAAGCATCCTAAATTTGTCAGTGTCTCCTGGATGTACTTAAGCTCAAGGATTCTTTCTTGAGATGGTCTGGTCTAGCATAAGCCCTAAGAAGTCACTCTCCATTTCTATTACAGCATTTCTTTCAGTACTTTCTTAGTGTTTCTATCCCTCTACTTACATCTGTTTTTGCACACTGTCTACTTTATCCACTAGAGTTTCTATCATATTAATAAAAGCTATTCTAAATTCTCAGTCTGGTAACTCCAACAACCCTGCTTTATCTGGTTGTAATGGTTGTTCTGTCT
Source organism: Capricornis sumatraensis (assembly GCF_032405125.1). Taxonomy (NCBI): domain Eukaryota; kingdom Metazoa; phylum Chordata; class Mammalia; order Artiodactyla; family Bovidae; genus Capricornis; species Capricornis sumatraensis. The sequence continues at coordinate 34,409,184 of NC_091081.1, read as the reverse complement.
CTTCAAACTGTTTCTCTCCCCCCCACACACACTTCTTTTTTCTTCAGGTTTTAGTATGCTTGCAATTTTGTTGAAAGCTGTACTGGGTACATGGAGAAGGCAATGGCAACCCACTCCAGTACTCTTGCCTGGAAAATCCCATGGATGGAGGAGCCTGGTAGGCTGCAGTCCATGGGGTTGCAAAGAGTCAGACACGACTGAGCAACTTAACTTTCACTTTTCACTTTCATGCATTGGAGAAGGCAATGGCAACCCACTCCAGTGTTCTTGCCTGGAAAATTCCAGGGACGGGGAGCCTGATGGGCAGCCATCTATGGGGTCACATTGAGTCAGACACGACTGAAGCGACTTAGCAGCAGCAGCAGTACTGGGTACAGCTGTGTGTGTTTGTGTGTGTGTGCACATGTGTGTGCGTGTGCATGTGTGTGCATGTGCATGTATATGAACTCAGTTGTTCAGTTGTGCCCACCTCTTTGCAACCCCATGGACTGCAGCCTGATAGGCTTCATTGTTCATGGGATTTCCCAGGCAAGAATACTGAAGTGGGTTGCCATTTCCTTCTCCAAGGGAAGCTCTCAACCCAGGATCAAACCTGCCTCTCTTGTGTCTCCAGGCATTGGCAGGCAGATTCTTTACCACCAATGCCACCTAGGAAGTTCAACTACAGCTAGATACTGAATAAAAGAGCTTCTCTAAGTAGGCTTTTGTAATGTGGTTGTAAGGTATGGATGGAGGTGAAGCAGTCTATAATCTGATTCAGTTCAGTTCAGTTCAGTCGCTCAGTCGTGTCCGACTCTTTGCGACCCCATGAATCACAGCATGCCAGGCCTCCCTGTCCATCACCATCTCCCGGAGTTCACTCAGACTCATGTCCATCGAGTCAGTGATGCCATCCAGCCATTGCATCCTCTGTCGTCCCCTTCTCCTCCTGCCCCAAATCCCTCTCAGCAATAATCTGATTAAGTCTTAGTATTTCAAAGAGGTTGTGCCTATTGACTATGAACTTCACAAGAGTTTCTCAATTTTCTTTTTTGCTACCACATTCCCCACATCAATGGGATGATTGGAATGGGTTGTAGCTGAGTAACTCACACCTCTCCTCTGAGTGGAAAAGTGTTATTCGAAAGAAAATTGGATGTGTTTTAAATGTGTATTGCAAACTCTAGGTCATCACTCTATTCACTTCAGTTGCTCAGTCATGTCCGATTCTTTGTGACCCCATGAACCACAGTACACCAGGCCTCCCTATCCATCACCAACTGCCCGAGTCTACACAAACCCATCTCCATTGAGTCGCTGACGCCGTCCAACCATAATCTCATCCTCTGTTGTCCCATCTCCTCTTGCTCTCAATCTTTCCCAGCATCAGGGTCTTTACCAATGAGTCAGCTCTTCACATCAGGTGGCCAAAGTATTGGAGTTTTCAGCTTCAGCATCAGTCTTTCCTATGAACACCCAGGACAGATATCCTATAGGATAGAATAGTTGGATCTCCTTGCAGTCCAAGGGACACTCAAGAGTCTTCTCCTACACCACAGTTCAAAAGAATCAATTCTTCAGCTCTCAGTTTTCTTTATAGTCCAACTCTCACATCTATACATGACTACTGGAAAAACCATAGCCTTGACTAGACTGACCTTTGTCGACAAAATAATGTCTCTGGTTTTAAATATGATGTCTAAGTTGGTCATAACTTTCCTTCCAAGGAGTAAGCATCTTTTAATTTCATGGCTACAATCACCATCTGGGGTGGTTTCGGAGCCCAAAAAATAAATTCAGCCACTATTTCCACAGTTTCTCCATCTATTTCCCATGAAGTGATGGGACCAGATGCCATAATCTTCATTTTCTGAATGTTGAGCTTTAAGCCAACTTTTTCACTCTATTTCACTTTCATCAAGAGTCTCTATAGTTCTTCACTTTTTGCCAGAAGGGTGGTGTCATCTGCATATCTGAGGTTATCGATATTTTTCCCAGCCATCTTGATTCCAGCTTGTGCTTCATCTAGCCCAGCATTTCCCATGACATACTCTGAATATAAGATAAACAAGCAGGGTGACAATATACAGCCTTGACGTATTCCTTTTCCTATTTGGAACCAGTCTGTTGTTCCATGTCCAGTTCTAACTGTTGCTTCCACACAGATTTCTCAAGAGGCAGGTCAGGTGGTCTGGTATTCCCATCTCTCTCAGAATTTTCCACAGTTTCTTGTGATCCACACAGTCAAAGTCTTTGGCATAGTCAATAAAGCAGGAATAGATGTTTTTCTGGAACTCTCTTGTTTTTTCCATGATCCAGTGGATGTTGGCAATTTGATCTCTGGTTCCTCTGCCTTTTCTAAAATCAGCTTGAGCATCTGGAAGTTCACAGTTCATGTATTGTTGAAGACTAGCTTGGAGAATTTTGAGCATTACTTACTAGTGTGTGAGATGAGTGCAATTGTGTGGCAGTTTGAGCATTCTTTGGCATTGCCTTTCTTTGGGATTGGAATGAAAACTGACCTTTTCCAGTCCTGTGGCCACTGCTGAGTTTTCCACATTTGCTGGCATATTGAGTGCAGCACTTTCACAGCATCATCTTTCAGGATTTGAAATACCTCAACTGGAATTCCATCACCTCCACTAGCTTTGTTCGTAATGATGCTTCTTAAGGCCCACTTGACTTCAAATTTCATTACATCTGGCTCTAGCTGAGTGACCACAACATTGTGGTTATCTGGATCATTAAGACTTTTTTGTATAGTTCTTCTCTGTATACTTGCCCCCTATTCTTAATATCCTCTGCTTCTGTTAGGTCGATACCATTTCTGTCCTTTATTGTGCCCATCTTTGCATGAAAGTTGTAGTTACCTCAAGAACCTACTCCTATCCACCAACATCAAAGTGGACACACTAGCCCACTACTAGTCCATGCTTTGGCAAAATTCAGTTAACTTAACAGTGTGGCTCTTGCAGCCTAAGGATGGTAGATATGTGTGTGTGCATGTTCAGTCACTTCAGTCATTTCCAACTCTTTGTGACCCTGTGGACAAATATGGATAGCATATTAAAAAGCAGAGACATCACTTTGTTGACAAAGATCTGAATAGTCAAATCTTTGGTTTTTCCAATAGTCGTGTACAGATGTGAGAGTTGGACGCTAAAGAAGGCTAAGCACCAAAGCATTGATGTTTTTAAACTGTGGTGTTGGAGAAGACTCTTGAGAGTCCCTTGGACTGCAAGGAGATCAAACCAGTCAATCCTAAAGGATATGTGTCCTGGGTGTTCATTCAAAGGTCTGATGCTGAAGTTGAAAACTCCAATACTTTGGTCACCTGATGTGAAAAGCTGACTGATGCTGGGAAGATTGAAGGCAGGAGGAGAAGGGGACAATAGAGAAAGAGATGGTTGGATGGCATCACTGACTTGATGGACATGAGTTTGAGAAAACTCCAGGAGATAGTGAATGACTGGGAAGCCTTGTGTGCCACAGTTATGATATCACAAAGAATTGGACATGACTTAGTGACTGAACAACATTGATATTATAACTTTTTAATTTGTCAATAGTTATACATGGAGAAGGCAATGGCAACCCACTCCAGTACTCTTGCCTGGAAAATCCCATGGACAGAGGAGCCTGATGGGCTTCTGTCTATGGCGTTGCACAGAGTCAGACACTACTGAAGTGACTTAGGAGCAGCAGCAGCATAGTTTACAAGGGATGACAGATGGAAATCAGAATGGAATAAGTTCAGGCATACAAAGTGGATTTGGGCAGCCTTTGAGAATTTGGCCTCAGACCCCTTCCTACACTAATGAAAACTTTCAGACTTGCACCATAGCTCTCAAGAACAGGCTAAGCCATTTTTTTTAGAAGATTGTCTTCTAGCTTCAATCTTGTGGTCTCAAAGTCCCCCTTGAAACTATGTAACCATTCAGACCTTAACCAAACCTTTTTTAACAAGTACTCTTACTTACTACCAGCTCCAATCATGATTATTGACAAAAAGCTCATATAACTAGCTGTGGCCTTGAGGTTTTGCATTTGTAAGATTACTGTGTTTTGTAGTCTGGTGGAAACATGATTCAAGTGTTTCTGGAATCTGTGTTTCTTTCCTGAGCTGCAATCTTAACAATAAACAAATAAGCATTTCTTTATCTCCATAAAGATATGGAGAAAATTTTTTCAGAAAAAATTTGGTTAACAAAAGTATTTCCAATATTATTAATAGAAAATATTTGCTATATCATGTTAGCAATGTTTTCTTCTATTAATAAAACCTATAAAGAAAATAACTGAAAATTAAGTCTTTCAAAATTATGTTAAATAAAACTGGTAACGTATCTTCATATACAACTAGCTTAACTCTTTTGATCAAATAGTGTAACTAGTCCATTAATAGCACCAAATAGGTTGTTGTTTGAATAATCATTCATAAATAGATGCATTTATGAAATATGAAAAAAATATTAAAAATTTTGGAAACTTAGTGCCTGAGAACTTTTCTGTTATATCTCCACTTTCTGTTTAGACAGAGATGAAATGTGTTATTTTTGAAGATCTAAAATAAGTATAGAGTTAGAAGCACCAATATACATAAGAAATGTAGATGAAAGCAACTAATATTTTAGAGAGCTTTCAAATACTCAAACTATTCATAGGTTTGTTTTATATAACTTACTGCACCCAATGGATCTTTAAGTGAAAGGTATATTAAATGTGCCCAAATTGTATATAAGAAAAAATAAGACCAAAAATGTAGATCACCTTGCCCAGCTTCCTTCAAGTAGGAAGGGATTTAGCCTAGGCCTCTGATGCTCAATGAACTACTCCTCCTTTTCTGCTGCAACGATTAGCTCAGTCTTCCAAAAGAGAATGTCTTGTGAAGTCTTCTCAAAAAATAACTTGAGGATTTTGCAATATTAGACCTGCTGAAAAAGCTATGAGTTCAAAACAGAAATCTGTAGAAGCCAAAACCAAAATAAAAAGACAAATAAATACGTAAAAAGTACTTAGAGCTATTTAACTTCACACTATGAAACTATAAAGCAGCTATTCAAAAAAGAAAATAATCAAGTAAATATGCAAGAGCTGACTCATTTGAAAAAACCCTGATGTTGGGAAAGATTGAGGGCAAGAAGAGAAGGGGATGACAGAGGATGAGATGGTTGGATGGCATCACCAACTCAATGGATATGGGTTTGGGTGGACTCCAGGAGTTGGTGATGGAGAGAGAGGCCCTGCATGCTGCAGTTCATGGGGTAGCAAAGAGTCAGACACGACTGAGCGACTGAACTGAACTGAACAGAACTGAAATATGCAAGAAGCTTACTAAAAATTAGGAATCACTATAGATCGAGTTAGTATAGAATTTGTAGTGATGTATGAAAACTCACATAATAAGCAATTCTTTGTAGCTCTGATATTACTACAAGAGTACAAATTTGAAAACCTCAGTGTAACACACACATTAATATTAATATAAACATAAATCAAGTGGTAAATGACTGCTATATGTAATATACTAATACATGGAAATTCATTCTTAAACTTTTGCCAGTTTTGCCTATTATATTTAAACGTAGGTGCATCAGACTAAAGTATTCATGAATGGCACTGTCTCATAGGACCTTCTGCAATGACAGAGCTTTAGATCTGAAACTTTCCCAAATGATAGCCAACTGCCACCTGGGACCACTGAGCACTTGAAATGTGACTTTTGTTTCTGAGGAGGAATTTTAAATTATTTAAATTAAGTTTAATTTTTCAATAGCCACATGTAGACAGCAAATGTTTAAAGAGCTGTCCTACTGGACAATGCAGTTTTTGTATTACCTGAAGCAAAAATCAAAAATTCCAAATGAAATCTTTTGTTTAGATTGATTGTCTTTCCTCCCTATTTTAACAAAATCAGATATAAATGACTTTAGAAATTGGAAAAAATAACAATTTATTCCCTTTAAAGCCACAGATTTTCAGTTTAAGGCAGGCTATCTTTGCAACAAATAGAATTCTATAATGGAAATGGTTCTGTTTCTGTGTTTATTGACTGTCAGAAGGAGCTGGTGCGTGCCACTGGTACTTTCCATTTCCATATGTATGTCCATACATTCGTTTACATGTACATGAACTGGACTTTTAGAAATTGGTTGCTAACTATGTTTCTTATGCAGTTTGTGAGGTTTATCTTAATGTACTGAGGCTAGTTCATTTAAGATAAAAACGGTGTTTAATTTTCCATAAACTATATTTTTAATTCTCTCATAGCACATTGAACAGAGGTTATATTCTACATATATTTAATAACTTATCTTAAATGACTAGCAGATACTGGCACATAGTTGATGTTCAATAAATATAAGTTTTTTCTACATTTCACTCCTTATTTCTTTCTCAATATAGTGCAAAGTGTTTAAAAATGTAGTAGATATTATAAAACTATAAAGAAAATTATCAACTTGGACAAAATTAAATGGATCTAAGAATATAACAAATACCTAAACATGAAAGAGTAGAAATATGAGTTTGTTTCTTTTGTTTTATTTTTGAAAAAGTGAATCCAGTCTAAGATTTAACTGTTAGTTCATCTTGCTAAAATAAGTTGTATATATATTATGAAAATATAGGATGTTGGGAAAGATTGAGGGCAAGAGGAGAAGGGGATGACAGAGGATGAGATGGTTGGATGGCATCACCGACTCAATGGATATGGGTTTGGGTGGACTCTAGGAGTTGGTGATGGACAGGGAGGCCTGGCATGCTGTGGTTCATGGGGTCACAAAGAGTCAGACACGACTGAGCGACAGAACTGAACTGAACTAAACAGAACTGAACAGAACTGAACTGAACAGAATAAGCTTCTCTCTTATTACAACCATAATTTTTCTTTTGGTAGAATTTCATCTCAGAAATAGTGAGGAAACACAAGATCATTCTACTGCTAAATATGTCCTATAGATTTTCAGCAATGATGAATACAAGCTGCCAGAGAGGTATTCTTTTCTATTATTAGTGATTAGATAGAACAGATTATCTAAATAAAATTTATGAATAAATGAATCACATCTAAAAAAGAAAATTGAAAAAATATTAAAATCATTTTTCTATATTTTGGTGAATTTTACCTCTTCTTACAAAACAAAGTTTCTAAAAGTAAGACAACTTAAAGTCAAATTTTTTAGAGCTTGTGACACTTTAATGATGACTAATTTAGGTAGTTATCTAAACTCACTTAAGACAACCCTGGTTTAGATACAAGAGGTCAACTTGAAATGGCAATTTTCTTTTTCATCTATCAATGCCATATGTTGTAAGCACTCCTAAATGACATTTAAACCTGGCTCAGCCATCTAAACAATAAGAGCTATGCATGCTCTGTTTGTTTAATAATGATTTCACTTACACAGAAAGAATATAAAAAGCCAGTTCCATCAGGGTTTTAAAACTAACCAGCATTTACTCTCTGTACTTATTTTCTTATTGTAATAATATCTAATTCATCATCGGCCCCAAATTCTCATATTTAAAGATATTTGTGAAGAATACAAAGAATATTCTATTTGACTGATTTTTCTATTGGCACTAGGATCAGATATTTTTTTTATTCATATCATAGAAGATACAATAATTTTACCTTCTCCCTTTGATGTATTTTCAAAGTAAAACAAAGCAGTAGCAAATTGGTTGATGCAAAATAATGTCTTTTTTTTAAGCAGCCTAATTTTAAGTTTTATAAATGATTGATGAGTAATTTTTCATATAACTGGCAGCTGGAGTTCACCCATTAATAAGCTTTCTGGGATGATGTGATAAGGCTGAATTCCACAGCACTTCTATGGATAGGCCTATCCTTTTTCCTGTGAGCTTCCCATGTTGTGCAGAGGTAAAGAGTCTGCCTGCCAATGCAGGAGATGCAGGTTCAATCCCTGGGTTGAGAAGATCCCATGGAGAGGAAAATGTAACTCACTCCAGTATTCTTGCCTGTAAAGTCCATGGACAGAGGATCCTGGCAGACAACGTAGTCCATGGGATCACTAAGAGTGGATACGGCTTAGCAACTAAACAATATATTTCCCCTGCTTCTCTGAGTAGGCCATTATATTAAACACACACAAACACATAACAGTACTTCAGTTACACAGTTTTTAATTAGATGAAAGATCACAGGGACAAGGATCCTTTATCCTGCATGGTTCTGAGTAATAGAGGGAAAGTATAGAAATTGCAGCTTTTCATTTAGACATTACAGCTTCGAAGATTTATTTTTTCAATCTTTTCATACATCTATTTCGGAGATATAGTTTAACCTCCATCAGCTTTTGATTCTTATTCTTCTTGTTATGTGCATAACAATGTTTTGTAAACAGAAAGAACTAAATTTCAATATTTACTTTATTAAAGTAAATTATATAGTAATTATAATACACAAGATATAGGGGTGAATGGGCTTCCCTTGTGGCTCAGATGGTAAAGAATGTGCCTGCAATGCAGAAGACCTGGGTGCGATCTCTGGGTTGGGAAGATCTCCTGGAGAGGGGGATGGCAACCCATTCCAGTATTCTTGCCTGAAGAATCCCCATGGACAGAGGAGCCTGGTGGGCCACAGTCCATCAGGTTGCAGAGTCAGACACGACTGAGGAACTAAACACACACACATATAGGGGTGAACATATCATTATGTATGCTTTTTTGTCCTAAAGTTAAATGTAATTTTATATTTTATATTAAATAACCACAGAGTGGTAGCTCAACAGATATAAAATACTAAGTTTCAGCTGGTTAATGAAAGTGTTCTTAAAGGGAAAGGATGCATCTACTATTTCCCTGTTGCAGTATACACAATTTATTGTTGATTATTTGCTATAGATACTGAGACATTGAGTGGACACACCAGAGATGCTAAGACATTTAGAACTTTTAATCTTTAGGAAGGAAAATGGCAGAAATCGTAGGCATGTTTTGATAGGTAAGGAAAAAAGCTATTATCCAGAACCCTTTGATATATTAAGATTGATTTTAGTAGTTAAATATAGGTGAACAGAGAAAAATCTGAAGTGTTTTCTTTGTCTCACATATGCCTAAGCATTACCAAATATGATGAACTTTATTATTATTAATTTAATGATAGCCTATAAATATAACTTAAAGATTGCACTAAAACAAATGCCCTAAAACACAAAGTAATTTGTCCTAAGTAAATTGTCTTAGATCTTATGTAAATTGTCTTAGATCTATGTAACTTTAAATGTTATGAGATAGATGGAACTTCATGACACCCAATTACATAGAATTTGCATGCTTTCTGTTTCAGAGAAGGGGACATACAATACCTGGTCTTTCAAATTTTGATGATTTCCCTATTCCGTTATATCTTGATGTTTAATATCATCACACGGAGTTCTGCTTCATAATTTTTAATGATTTTTGAGGTAACACAAAGAATCAGATTCACAAGAATCTTATACCATATAAATCTTATGAAGGATTTCAAGGATGAAATTCATCTCAAGATACAGGTGAAGCAAGGATTAATTCAGTACTGTCAAGATCACTCCAGAGACATGCATTTACTGCATTAGGATGCACTCCTGCCCAAGTTTAACTTATGATTTCATGAAGTAATACATGCAGTTTTATCATTTATGCAGATGTGAATTGTTTTAGAGGTGAACAACCTTTATTTCCTACTCCAGTACATATTTCAGGAAACTATAACAACCCACAAATCCATAAATTCCAATTAGTTGTTATTATTAATTATTATTATTATTATTATTATATGCAACCCTAGCCAGCCAAATATATCTGGTCAAAATTATTGCATGGTAAAGGATTCTTCTGCTGGTAAATTCCATCAGTGTGTTGTTCAGAAGGTCTGTCATTAGCATATATGTATTAGATATTTGAACAAGTCATATCCTTTACTAATTTACTATTGGTTTACAGGTTTTAGAAAAAATGTTTGAAAATATTCAGAAATAAGATGGCTATCTAATGCCTGTGTGGTGCAGGGTACAACTGTATAGAATTTTAGAGATTTCTGTAGACTATTAAAAACTTAATGCAACTGAAGCTGTTTTTCTCTATGTGATATTTTTACCAGAGCAAAGAAATAGAATTCATGACAATTTCTAGAAAGCTACTTATCTGGAAAATACTGTTGTTGGTGTCATTTCTACATAACAATTTTCAATAACCACCACAAATTAATTTTTTATCTAATATAGTCAATAATATAATTTTAAAAATTTGTCTTAGTTCCATGCCAACTTTTTGCTCTCTGACATTCTAGTCTGAAAAGATTATGATGCATCACATAAAATATCACAATGATACCCTATATCAACAGCATAAAGCTGAATATTCTAGATAAGCATAAGTTATCAAACATCTTAGATTTGAGAAACATTCCTTGAAAATATAGAATTGAATACAAGAAATTTCTTAAGCTGTCAATGAAGAAATAAACAGTAAAAAAGAGTGAATAGGCAAATGCTGAAATAATACCTCCAGATGCCTCTGGGACTGTAGGACCAAGAAGAGGAGGAAGATTAGAGTTATCAGAACATAGAATCTTAGGAGAAATTTCCTGAGATCCAGGACTCCAGCCTCTGAGAATGATATTGTGGCAGTATCTCAACAACTTTTAGAATGTATCAGTGCCAAATGTTGTTAGGATGCAGAAATCTGAAAAAGGGTTTCTAACCAGTTGGTGCAGGAATTTCTTAAGGTGCATGATAAAGTTGGTTCTATGAATGCCAAAGAAAAGTAGGTACTTAGGTGAATAGAATCAATTGTCATATACATTACTGAAACAATGATAACATGATTGTGCAATAATTTCACAAAGGAAGAATTGAGTCTCTTTGCTCCTACTCATCCCTCCAGCCTCCCTTTATTGAACTCAAAGGGGATCAACAGGCTACGAGAAATAAGATTTTCAGCATCTTGGCCTCCCAGCATTTCTAAGCAGAATATAAAAAGATGTATTTAAGAATGATAGACAAAAGCATAATGATTAGTACTTCATTAAAAATTGGGTTACTGACCTTGTACTTCTGATAACAAGGGATTAAGATCCTACTGGGTGAATACCCTCATAAAACTATCATATAATCCAAGAGCAAAGCAAAAGGCAAGTGTCTGAAGTTGCAGGAGAAAGAACATGAACTGACAGGCTCTAGTTAGGAGCACACACTCAAAGGATGTAAGCAGGAAAGCTATATGAAATGAGTTTCCATTTTGGCAGCTAGTCTTGCATATGTGTCATTAGCAAGACACAGGTGATGAGATGTTGATGCCAATAATAATTTAAAAAAATATATTTCTGGACAGAAAATCAAGAAACTAAAGTTGGAAAACTTTGTCCACTACAGAGAATAGGAAAGTCTATAAGAGAAAGAACCAGAAATGAGATTCCCATATCCTGTCTGTTCTCATTTCTGACTCATAGTTGAATGTGTGAAATACACAATAACCATGATAAAGACAAAAGGTCTGAACTGAAGCTGCTGCCCAAGATAAAGAGTTTTCAGTGTTGAGAGTTTTAAAAGGCAGTTAGGATAACTGCCTGATAAAAGCCAACACTTAATCAGACAAAAAAGAACAGAATCTAGAATCTCCACAATTTTGCATTCATAATTTCCAGTAAACAATCCCAATTAAACCAACCCATGAAGAACCAATAAAACATATTCTCAAAAAAAAAAAAAATAAATAAAAATTCAACCAAGAGTGATTCTGCTATGAACCCAGTGTTGAATTCAGCAAAGAAAAAGTATTTTTTTTTAGAAAAAGTATTTTTAAGAGACTCTTACCGTTGCCTTCTGTTAAGCTAAACAAAGTAAGAATGTAATAAAATCATATAGATATATTTATATATGTAATATTTTATGTCCATTTATTTGTGTATGTTGGAATACTAAAGGTAGTATAAAAATTACAAGAAATAGAAATTCTAGAAATGAAAATTAAAATGGTTGAAATAAGATAATCACAAAATAATCTTAATAGCTGAATAGAGATAAGAATGAATAAGTGCATTTGAAGACAGATCAATTAAAATAATTCAATCTGAAAAATAAAGAAAAGAAAAAGCATGAAAAAAGATAAGCTGACCCACAGGACCTATTAAAGAATGTTAAATCACCCCAAATTTGAAGGGTGATATTACATATATGAGATACGTTATATCCAAGCTATTGAAAGCCAAAAATAAGAAATAAAATTGTTAAAGTCGTATTGGAGAAAAACAGCTCACTACAAATAAGGGTGTAGTGATAAAAAGAATAATTGAATCCTCATAAGCAACCATGAAAGCTGTAAGAGAGTAGACCATCTTTAAAATGCTTAAAGGGAAAACAAAATAAACCCACACAAAGCCCCCCAAAATGTCTGATCACTAACCAAAGAACAGGAAATGGGTGGCTGGCAAGACAGAAAATGTTCACATACAACCATTATATTTCAGCCAAACATGATGGAAAAAACTGTGGCCACATGCCCCTCACACCAGAAACGGTTATGTAGAGGTTATATATGTCTATATTCCCAAAATAGCAAGGCTGTGTTGAGATCTCTCAACACTCTTGCCAAGGTGGTAGCAGAAAAGGCCAAGCTGAGAATTGGAACTTTCATCCCAAAGACCGTTAATGAAACTATTCCCCAAATTGGCTTCAAAAGAGACCATGCTGTGATCCTGGAATTCCACCAAACCCCCAAATAAAAGGCTGCCCTCCCCATGCCTGCTGTGATAGTGTCACAGGAGGAGATTCAGGAATTTTATCTTGGCCCATTAGTAAGGAGCTCAGTCCCCCCAAAGAATCAGTAGAGAAACCATGTAGATAGCCAGAACTGTTACCTTCACCCAGACATAAAGAGGAGCTCCCCACTTTGGTGTCAGTGGAAGTCAGAAGGGGACCCTGGACCTTTATCTTTGTCTGATAATAATGAGATAGAGACTCTCTTTGTGACCCCATGGATAGTAGCCTGCCCCAAGCTCCTCTGTCCATGGATTTTCAAGGCAAGAGTACTGGAGCGGGTTGCCATTTTTTTTTAGGGAATCTTCCCAACCCAGGGATAGAACCCAGGTCTCTCACATTTTAGACAGATGCTTTACCATCTGAGCCATGAGGGAAGTCCAATATGAAATTTTAATTAATATCTAATCTTACAACATGATACAAAAATATATGTTTCAGTTGGAAATCATCTGCCATTCTAAAGCCAGAAATCTCTCAAACTGAATATGAGACAATTAATAGATATTGAATATAATAACTGCAATGAAATTGCATAAATGAGAATAAACTTACTCAAGCATTGGGAAAATTAAGTCTTATATCCTGACTAGAAATTTAAATGGCAGAAAAGAGGATTAGGAGAAGGACATTTCACTTAAAGAAAATGCCATAAGCAAGACTAAATGAATATGAATGAGAGAAAGAGAATGGAAAACTAATGGGTTTTATTTAGTTTATTTAAATTTTGCTTTCATCTGACTCGAGGGCAGTTTTGGAGACTAGGTGTAAGTAATTAAAATTAAACTGAGAAAAAGGGAATCGAATCAGTTATGCATAGATTGAGGGCTGTACTTAGGAAAACCAAAGGGAAATAGTGAATCATAAGATTGTTTGAAGCAGGACAGGAGTTCATTATGCAAAATGAATGTCTTCAAAAGATTATTCTGGCAATAATACAGAAGATAGATTGAAGGGGCAATACATTGCGGTCCATAAGAACGATTATATTTAGCTAATATAGTTATAGTTGATAAGAAGAGAAGCCTTAAGAATGGCATTGGGAATGGAAAAGAGGAAAATTGTTCAATTGTGTTTTAATTTTGTGCATAGTGCCTAAAATGTAAATTAACTAGAGATTATCATTTAGGGAGATACATGCTTTGACAAAGACATAATACCCTTCCAAGGAAACGATGCTTTCTCCCTGAGCTCTTCAGCAGTTATCAGGACATTGCCCCATCCATGGCCATCTATGCAGATATGCACTACTTGACTTTGGGGTGTAGGCCCCCTGTGAAGAGATGATTCTTATATCTAGGGAATCTGTGGGCTTTCATCTGACACAAATGTTAATGAGACAGCCACCTTATTTCAGGTAGCTTGAGCTGTTCTAAGTCTTCTTGACAACTTTTGCCTGTGATGAGAAGTGTCTTTTACTGAAAATAGAGAGCACTAGCCCCTTGCCAATTCCACTTCTCATATGTCCTCTAGAGATTGAAAAATGAATAGCAAAGTGTTCTGTCTGTAAGGCTTCACTTCTAGAACCCTTTGCATAAAAAAGCAGCTGCAGCAGGTTTCAAGTTCATAGCTTAGGACTTACATAAAGTAGACTTGGCAGGATTTTGCTTAGAAGCTGAGGAATCAAACTTACTGACCTGTGTGAAATTTGATTAACTAAAATCTCATCAGTCCTCATGCTGACCACATCCCCAGAAACAGGCAGCTGGATTCCTGGGCAGCTATGTGACCAAGCAGAACTGAGCCAGCTGTCAGCTTGTTCACAGAAAGGAGCCTCTGGAGTGGAGCACAGCTCACTCAGCAAAAGCAGCGGTGCCTTGGAGTGCACATCCAGCTTTAACCGCTCCATAGGTCAGCATCTCGTTGATCTCCTATTCAGTGCTTAAACATCTGATGAAGGTATTTTGACTTTGAAAAGGAAATTGTCAATATTAGCTTGATTTTCAGATATTTTGAATAGGCACACCTTCTTTCAGAGCCTGAAGATATTACATGTGTAAATCACACACAAAAAGATCTGCTAAAAGTGTCTTATCCTACTAGAATGCTCTCAGAGAGACTCCTCGGAACCTGTACCTCATTCTGACAGTCAAATTATAGGCACGGATAGTTGAACTGGGGATATGGATGTATGACACTCAGTAATGTTTGTCAAAGGCCTTTAAAAGGATGACTTGTTTGAAATCAGAGCTCATTTGAATAGTTGGTCAACAATGAAAGTATCATTTTAAAGGCGGTTAAACTTAACCCCTCAAGTCACAAATTTCAATTATCATCGCTGATTTGGAGGAAAAGAAACTATTCAGTGTGAGTCATTATCTTTATTTCAGTAAGATTTTTTTTTTCCCTTTGAATCTAATCAGGTCTCAAAAATTACAGGATAAAACACATAAAATTAGTAGAGGATTAAACTTCATGGAGTTTTCACTACTGGTTTTTATTATAAGTAGTTTCCATATTATATTTAAATTGGTTTGCATTTCTTTAAGGAATCATTAACATGCTGAGAGCCAAATCATGTGGCTATAAACAGTCACTGTGACTTTTACTAGTTGCTAATGTTTTAACCATTATAAAATACTTCTAATCAACACTTGGAAGGAAAAGACATTATCATAAACTCAAAACCGCTGATTTAATAACTATTTTAACAGGAACTATAACAAAAATATAATTTCATAAGCTTTACTTAATGACATAGTAGCTTACCTTTTATTCTGAGATCACTGAAACAAAATTAATAATCAGATGATCTATTTACTTAGGGTTTCAATATTATAACATTTTAAAAAAAGGAACAGGAAGCAAGCTAAGAAATAAGTTCCAAGTCCAATATTAAGAATTATTTCACTTTTTTTACTAATTTAAAATTAATTAGTATATGTTGTATCTGTTATAAATTTGCAAATATAAGATGTTAGGGAAAAATGTTCTGCCCACTGTTTTACTTTGGTTAAATTAAAAGTGTTATTTCACATATTCAGAAGATTCCTATCTTAGGGTATCAATTGTATTAGTATATATATATATTTATTACCACCAATTCAGCAGCTACCTGTATGCTGCCAAATTGCATGGGTCTCTAATTAGATTAATTATACATCTTTTAACTAACAATATTCAAAGCTAACTCATGTTAATGACTTACCTCACACCAAGAAATATTCAAAATTTTGAGTGTGTATCTTCGTGTGTGTGTGTGTGTGTGTGTGTGTGTGTATTAAGCACAATTTAATCCTCACAAAAAATCTTACAAGGTCTTGGTCTTGCTATTATTATAATTTTATACAATTAAAAACCAAGATAAAGAAAGGTTATGTAACTTGTCAACCACTTCACAACTAGTTAATGGTGGAGCCAAACACCCAGCTATGTAGGTTTGACTACAGCCAAGGTACCTTCTCATGAAGCTCATGGAAGACTGGAAATTTTCTTCCTTCTCCACAGCAATTTGATGGTCAGTGAGAATATGTGTGAGAGTCAGATTTAGACTCCCACCAGAAATTCCCTCCTTTTGCTCTTATTGTCTTACAAGCCAACCTCTGGGCATGACTTTGCATTTTGGGGAATGGAAATCCTTTATTTTTTTGAAGCAATATTGTTGTTTTCAATAAAATTCAGGCTCATTATTATTTGCAAAATGAACATATTAAAATACATTAAATAATAAATATCTGAGGAACTTCAGAAGAGGAAAATAAAGTCATATGAAATACCAAACTCATGTATAAAAATTAGAAGTGGGCCAGGGATCAAACCCAGGTCTCCCACATTGTAGACAGATGCTTTACCGTCTGAGCCACCAGGGAAGTCCTACGATTTCCTAAAGACAGAGTCAAACATAATCAAATATAAGATTCTCAGTTAATAGGATGAACAAAAACGAGTGCTTAGAAGATAAATTTTTACTAGAACTGAACAGTGCCTCATAAGTATGGTAAAGTATCATGTTCATGTACATGTACTATAAAAAGAGTATGTGTTATTCAACTCTGTCACAAAGTTACTGTATAACTTCCAAGTATAATTCCATCAGATTCATCCCACCAAAGAAGTAAGTAATTCATAACTTTCTGTTTTCATTTCTGAAGTTATAAACATGTAATGCATGATTTAAACTCTTTCAAAAATATTCCAGTAATATGATTCTTAAACTTTTATATTAAGAATGGGACGTTGGAGTGTAAATGTCTAAAATTTCTGTGATGAACTTGAGGAGGAGATAGTTTTCATTATTAACTAGGAGAAGATAAAAATGTTTTGACAGTTAACAGAAGAAGAACTGGTGTGTCATTTTATGAAAATAAATAGAATAGTTAAGGGTGTCTCTCAGTATATGGCTGCTGTTTCATCTCACATAAATTTGTGAGATATAATAATGTGGAAAGGGACAAAATATGCCTGGGAAATAGTTGCTCATCTAATTTGACACAGATAAAGATGGATACACTTTTGTACCAAAGCATCAAAAAATATTTTTTGCCTAGATATTTTTAAAAACACTGTGCTACAAATTACTATCCATCCCAGTACATTTGGTTTTTTATTTATTGTACACTATATAATTTAATAGGATGAATCTTTTAATGCCATCTCAACTGTTTTTGGTTTGAAAAAAGTTTTGTTTGAAACTGATGTGTGTCTGAACAACTCAGAGTTTACTATCTGCATTTAGTTTCCTGAACTGCAAAGTTCAAATTCTTCTTCAATTGTGATTCTACAAAATAGTGAACTACTAATGAAATTGTGCTTGACTCTTTAGCTGAATAAACTCCTGGCCTACTTCATGGAACTATTTTGTATTTGTAGTTTCTAACTATTTACTTGAAAGTTTGGAAAATATAGGCTCTATACAGAGCATGCTTGAATACTAGAAAAGTTATTAGCTTTCATTAGATATTAGTTGCATGTCTTAAGAAAAAAATGGAAGAAGTAAAAGAAAAAAATCTTAAAGCTATTCAGTTTTTGAATAAGCTAAAAAGACATATAGTAGATGAAAGTATTTCTAAAATATATTAAATTATTATAAGAAGTAAACTTCAGAAAATGTGAATACAGTTGGTAAAATTTCAATTTAATTTTTAATTTAACTTATTTTAAAATCTTTGAATTAAATAAGTATTTCTTATATAAAAATATTCTTTAAATTTTCATAAAACATAATCCCACTTTTCACAAGATTTTCACAAAACATAATCCCACTTTTCACATCACTCCATCTTGTGATGGAGAATATTTCTTTCTTGACACATAGAAGAAAGTGTCAAGTGAACAAATAATTTTGATATAACAGATTAAGTACTATTCAAGAAGTATTCACAGGATAGGATTACATACAAGAGACATACAGTCAACCAGGAGAAGATGGTATCTACATTTAGTATAGTAAATAGTATTCACATAAGGAGAATTCCAAACTAGCCTCTAAGAGTATTGAATCCTCACATTTTACAAATGAAAAAATGAGCAGAAATATAACTGTCCCCCCTCCCCCCACCACCTGCACTGATCATGTATTTAGTTAAGGGCAAGCAAAGAGTAAAACTCAGATTATCTGCCATGTTCTTTCCGTGTCCTTCATTTAAAAGTTGGAAAATATTTTAATATAATCACATTGTTTTATGAGAATTTTTTTTCAGAAATTTTGACTGAACAGCATTATAAAACAGAAAAGCAGTCAAAGAAGGCTATTTGATTCAACTGACCTTTACTTTGATTGATATAGCCAATTTAAGCACACATTCAAATAATTTTGCTTGCAGACAAAATTTAAAAGACCTATTTAAGGACTAAACAACTCCCTCATGCACTGTGTCCCAAAGTATCAATGGTTATTTTTTTTTTTCTGTATATTATGAACTAATTCTTTAAATATGATAAAAATAAATGTCTAGGATTCCTGCCTCTGTGAGCTGGTGAGGAGCTTTATGGACCTACTCCCCAGGGCAACTGTTGAAAATTACAAAGTAAAAACAGCCTGTAGAAATGGCCCTGAGGACATACAACAAATAAAGGAAATGTATTCAGGACTACCTGCTAAAATTTGCTTAGAACTGAGTCCTGAAATTATTTTCCATTATAGATTATTAAAAGATATACACTATAGTTCCCTGTGTTCCCTTGCTGTGCACCAGAAACACTGCAAGACAACTATACTTCAATAAAATATATATATTTTAAAAAAATGTACAATGGAAAAATATTAAGAAATAAATCTTCATTGAGAAAAAAGAAAAAAAAAAAAAAAACAGTTGTGATATTTGAACCAAGAATCATGCCTTCCCAACCCCGTCCAGGCTCAATGAGGTAAAAACACTCTAGATTAGTTCAACAAAGAACATGGGGCTCCCCTTCCCAAATTCTCTGTCATAGGTATTATGCTTATGCTTGGTCCATAATTATGTGACATGCTAAAAATATTTAATGCAAAGTTGTTCAACTGGAGAAAGGAAATGTAAAAAGAGTTTGGTTAAAATAATTTTAATAACTTGTTACAATATTTTTTGATTTAAAAAGAAAGGACTGGGAACTCATGTACACCCGTGGCAGATTCATGTCAATGTATGGCAAAACCAATACAGTATTGTAAAGTAAAATAAAGTAAAAATAAAAATTAAAAAATAAATAAAATTAAAACTTAGAAAAAGAAAGGAAATAAAAACCTTTGAGGCAAAATAAGGTTGTTATGGGTATAAAATTTAGCTAATGTTATATGAAGATGTGACTGAATCAAGAATCAAATTTTAGGTAACATAGTTCCTGTAAAGCATAGTCTGTAAAAGAAATAATATAGAATTACTCATATCATACATTGGAGTAATATAGTTTAAGCTGCCCAGGGTGACTTAATTGCTGAGAAATAGAAGTAATTCTAAAGAATATAGTGAGAAGCCACAATAGAGAAAGTCAGTTTAATAGCTAGTTAACTGGTTTCTAACTAGTTAACAGTGTTTAAATCTGGCAAACAGTAGTGACAGGAATTAGGAATATTCAAAAGCTAGAAGCATTGTTAAAATCCAGGTAAGAAGTGGTTATCAAATTTAGGTGGTAATAACAAATATGGAAAAAGAACACATCCACATCCAAGAGATATTTTTTTATACTAATAATGAGAAAGTAGAAAAAGAAATTAAGGAAGCAATTCCATTCACCATTGCAATGAAAAGAATAAAACACTTAGGAATATATCTACCTAAAGAAACTAAAGACCTATATATAGAAAACTATAAAACACTGATGAAAGAAATTAAAGAGGACACTAATAGATGGAGAAATATACCATGTTCATGAATCAGAAGAATCAATATAGTGAAAATGAGTATACTCCCCAAAGCAATCTACAGATTCAACGTAATCCCTATCAAGCTACCAGCGGTATTTTTCACAGAGCTAGAACAAATAATTTCACAATTTGTATGGAAATACAAAAAAACTTGAATAGCCAAAGTAATCTTGAGAAAGAAGAATGGAACTGGAGGAATCAACCTGCCTGACTTCAGGCTCTACTACAAAGCCACAGTCATCAAGACAGTATGGTACTGGTGCAAAGACAGAAACATAGATCAATGGAACAAAATAGAAAGCCCAGAGATAAATCCAAGCACCTACGGACACCTTATCTTTGACAAAGGAGGCAAGACTATACAATGGAGAAAGGACAATCTCTTTAACAAGTGGTGCTGGGAAAACTGGTCAACCACTTGTAAAAGAATGAAACTAGATCACTTTCTAACACCATTCACAAAAATAAACTCAAAATGGATTAAAGATCTAAATGTAAGACCAGAAACCATAAAACTCCTAGAGGAGAACATAGGCAAAACACTCTCCAACATAAATCACAGCAGGATCCTCTGTGATCCACCTCGCAGAATACTGGAAATAAAAGCAAAAATAAACAAATGGGATCTAATTAAAATTAAAAGCTTCTGCACATCAAAGGAAAATATAAGCCAGGTGAAAAGACAGCCTTCTGAATGGGAGAAAATAATAGCAAATGAAACAACTGACAACTACTCTCAAAAATATACAAGCAACTTATGCAGCTCAATTCCAGAAAAATAAATGACCCAATCAAAAAATGAGCCAAAGAACTAAATAGACATTTCTCCAAAGAAGACATACAGATGGCTAACAAACACATGAAAAGATGCTCAACATCACTTATTATCAGAGAAATGCGAATCAAGACCACAATAAAGTACCATTTCACACCAGTCAGAATGGCTGCGATCCAAAAGTCCACAAGCAATAAATGCTGGAGAGGGTGTGGAGAAAAGGGAACCCTCTTACACTGTTGGTGGGAATGCAAACTAGTACAGCCACTATGGAGAACAGTGTGGAGATTCCTTAAAAAACTGGAAATAGAACTGCCATATGACCCAGCAATCCCACTGCTGGGCATACACACCAAGGAAACCAGAATTGAAAGAGACACATATACCCCAATGTTCATCACAGCCCTGTTTATAATAGCCAGGACATGGAAGCAACCTAGATGTCCATCAGCAGAAGAATGGATAAGAAAGCTGTGGTACATATAAATGACGGAGTATTGCTCAGCCATTAAAAAGAATACGTTTGAATCAGTTCTAATGAGGTAGATGAAACTGGAGCCAATTATACAGAGTGAAGTAAGTCAGAAAGAAAAACACCAATACAGTATACTAACACATATATATGGAATTTAGAAAGATGATATGGTAATGATAACCCTGTATGTGAGACAGGAAAAGAGACACAGATGTATAGAACAGACTTTTGGACTCTGTGAGAGAGGGAGAGGGTGGGATGATTAGGGAGAATGATATTGAAACATGTATACTATCATGTAAGAAACAAATCGCCAGTCTAGGTTCAATGCAGGATACAGGATGCTTGGGGCTGGTGCACTGGTATGACCCAGAGAGATGATATGGGGAGGGTGGTGGGAGGGGGGGTTCATGTTTGGGAACTCATGTACACCTGTGGCAGATTCATGTCAATGTATGGCAAAACTAATACAGTATTGTAAAGTAAAATAAATAAATAAAATAAAATAAAGCACTGTCAACATGAGCAAATATCTCAGAGTATTTAAAATATGGATTCACCCAGAACAGTTAAATGTATATACCAACAATAAGATTAGATTCATCTTTAAATATTGGTTTCTTTGCAGGTCTAGCTAAAAGATTTCTCAGGAATTTTACTTCTGTCAATTAGTAGAATAATAGAAACATTAACTTTTGTAATTCAAATCCTAAAACATTTGATAATTTATAACAAAACTTTTCAACTCTCAAAAAATATTAAAGGCCTTTGTAAACTTCTTTCTCAAAGAAAATTATTAATGCTAACCTAAAATTTTAGGTTACTTTGCCAACAAAGAGATTAGTCCTGAGTGTTCATTGGAAGGACTGATGTTTAAGTTGAAACTCCAATATTGTGGCCAACTGATGCAAAGAGCTGACTCACTAGAAAAGACCCTGATCTGGGAAAGATTGAAGGCAGGAGGACAAGAAGACGACAGAGGATGAGATGATTGGATGGCATCATTGTTTCAATGGACATGAGTTTGAGCAAGCTCCAGGAGATGGTGAAGGACAGGGAAACCTGGCAAGCTGTAGTCCGTGGGGTCACAAAGACTTGGACACAACTAAGTGACTGAACAACAGCCTAAAATATCATGGGTTTACAGAGCTCCTATGGAATACAAATTTAAAATACACTTTAATCAAATTATGCTGATATTATGTTTGTTTTTAACAGTGGTCTTTTAGTGACTGAATTATGATTTGTTCAGATTAACTTTTATATTAGTATTTGTACAGTTTATATGCAGTGTTTTTATGCTGTTTTATATTCTGAGAAGGAACTGTATTATGTAAATATCTTTTAATTTAGATTAATAGGGTCATTCATGTGTGATTTGGAAAGTAATTATATGTTCCACTGAATTTAAATAAAATGTTATTTTTAGACTTCCCTATCATATAAAGTAAATGAACATACCTTACTAACTTTTGGAGATAATGTTCAAATTTATCATAAAAGTGCACAGCAGCTGCTCTAGATAATATTTCTGGAAAAGTTATATATAGATCTATATTACATTATATATTTTATATAGTTGATATAAATCATTGACATAAATCTTACCCACTTGATATAATAACTGATATCAAAATAATCTCATCAATGATTATTAGCTCTATAAGCTATAGATATCTATGTAGAGCTACAGATATATATAATATTCAGTATTAGTTAAAAGCCGAAAATTAACCTTCTAATAATAATTCAAGCTGAAATAACAAGAGAAAGATTTAGAAAGCCATTGTGCTTATTTTTCAGTTTTCCTGGTGGAGATGGTGAAGAATCCACCTACAATGCAGGAGACCTGGGTTCAATCCTTGGCTTGGAAGATCCCTGGGAGAAGAGAACGGCAACCCACTCCAGTATTCTTGCCTGGAGAATTCCCTGGACAGAGGAGCTGGTGGGCCCACAGGGCCACAAAGAGTCAGACATGACTAGAGACTTTCACTTTAATTTCTTTGCTTTTACAAGATGTATTATCTTGTCATGTTTATATTGAATTGACTTCACAGGTGTCTTTGAATATTCTACTGTCTTCTTGTCCATGATGTCTGTTGTAATTGCTGGCTTGTGACCCTGTCTAATTACTTCTGAAGGGAATGGCTATAAGGTGGTAAGTGAAATATAAAAATAGCCAAATCCCTTGATAACTCCCTAAGGCAATCTAATTTGTAAATAGAGCATTGATTCAGCTCACTAATAGTTCCTGCAAGAGGATAAATGGTTTTGAAAGGGTATTTCAGAGTTCATGGAAGCATGAGAATTAGGAAAGGAAAGAAAGAAGTGCTATAGTAGAGGGAAGCTATATGAATTGTATACATATATATGTGTTTTTAAATAGCTTGCTGTGATTATATTTTGCTTAAATAATGTTTTTTTTTTTTCTTTTCTATATGTCCAGTACACAGGTTTAATTTAGCACTTAACCATGAAGGCTCTGAGAGAACATAAACCAAAATTATACTATTATTTCTCTATGTGTTCTGGTGCAGAATATCTAATGCAACCAGGCTCTTTATAACTGCTTTATAATCGTGATTACTCCTTAAAAGTTTCAGAAAAAGATTTTGGTGATAAAATTCCAGTTTCTTTAAGACATATCAGCATGATTTTCTAGCAATTTAATTTCACTTAAGAAGCGCTGACATTTTGGATTTCTTGAAATTCAAATTATGTTTCATCTAGAACAAGACTTTAAATCTGAGTCTCTTCAATTAGTACTAATGTGATATAGTGACAAAATTAGTCCAAAGGATGTTCAAAATTTGAGAAATAAATCATGCTAGGAGTTGCACACTTAAAAACACTAATTCCTCCCTCTTATCTACTCAAGTAAATGCTAGCAAAATCACAAAGCAAATTAATGCTCTCAATAATTGATTACAAATTCAGGTCAACTGTATGTTTTGCAACATTAAAAATAATTAGTCATATGATCAGAGAGATTATTTGTCTTCATTTTTAACCAATTCCAAAATGCTAATAATTAAATGAAGTAAAATGTGAAAATACTTTGCTTTAAACTTAATGGTGATCTTGAACTGTTTGCAATCTAAATTTAGGGAAGCAGAAAATAAAAGTTAGTTAAAACTTTGATAATCAAAAATCACCAATTCAGTTTAATGATATGCATTTTTGTATCATGGCAATCAACAGATATTTAATAAGTATATATTATGTGGTCTTTCATTTTCTTAATTAATAAGCACAGTATAATATAAAAACATATCAAATCTCCAGTCCTCAAATCACAGCAGTGTGTTCATATTTTTAATATCTATTCTGGCCTAATTTTCTTCACTACTGATCCATAAGTACAAGAGCTATCACATTACTTACTCTCTCTTTACATAAAATGGCTTTCTATTTTTTTTTTTTTTAATTGCTACATGCTTGAGTGCATGGGTGCTAAGTCACTTCAGTCATGCCAGATTCTTTGAAACCCAATGGATTGTAGTCCACTAGGCTCTTCTGTCCATGGAATTCTCCAGGCAAGAATACTGGAGTGGATTGCCTGTGCCTTCCTCCAGGGAATCTTCTCCACCCAGGGGTACAATCATGTCTCCTGCATTGGCAGGCTGGTTCTTTACCACCAGCACTATCTGGGAAGCCCTTTTGTTACATATGCTCTGCAAAATCCCCATCTCTACAAATAATCTAACCTGTATAGATTTTCAGCACTTTTCTCAAGCCACAGGAGCACAAATAAAACATAGAAATCTATGTACTGGGTTCACTACAATTCAAATCCCTTCTCTACCTCCTAGCTTAGCCTTAAAAGTGGCCTGCAATTTTTTTATACTTCCTTGCCAGCTCTCTTTTCCTTAATTTGTACTCTAAGTTCATCATTCTCTTTGAACTGCCTCTATCCTCTTCAACCCAAGAAGAGAAATTTACATTGTAAATCATTGACATAAATCTTATCTACTTGATAAAAACTCTCTCAACTTCCTTCTGTACTACTTTTAGATTTATTTATATCACTGCTTTTACATTTTATAATTATAAATGCCCCTTTGGGGGTATCTTTTAAAAATCAGGATAACACTTGATAGCTAGTCTTGGTGTTTTTTCTTGTTTATCTGTTTGTTTTCAGCAGGGGGAGGGTAGACTTTTGGAGCTTTATTTTGAAATTAACTCAGGGAACATCTTGATATACAGAAGTATTCAAATATGAAATTCAAATGTCGGCAAATTGAGAACCACTGAGCTTCTTTAAGCATTCCACAGAGAAAGTACACTTCTAAAAACACTATTGGAACCATTTGGACATAATTTTAGTTGGCTGTTTGGTTCCTATAAGAACAGATGATATAAATATGAAAATGAAAATCGGGTGGAGAGAAGTGAAGTAGCCTAGGTGTCAATTTGCAAGACACATTCATCTCTAATTCTCTAAGTAATTTTTCAATTTTAATAACTGTAGAACAGTTTTATATTTGTAGGTAGTTTTTGGAAACTAGGCTATTTGAACTGATCTATCCACAAAAAAGGAAGTAAAAATGCTGAGTGAAATATTTTTTCAAAAAAATCTTCAAATGTATCAAATAACTGGAAAAATAAGAAATCCTACCATATCAAATTAACAAAAATAGGAGCCCACAGTAACAAGACTAATAATTACTGAGGCCACTTTTATCCCAAAGGCCTTTGTCAATACAAATGAATTTAAGCTTGACTGTTGAGGACTACATTGGAGAAGGAAATGGCAACCCACTTCAGTGTTCTTGCCTGGAGAATCCCAGGGACAGGGGAGCCTGGTGGGCTGCCATCTCTGGGGTCACACAGAGTCAGACACGACTAAAGTGACTTAGCAGCAGCAGCAGTTGAGAACTACTTGGAGAAAAGTAAATGGGTCCAGTATCCACAGTGCAGAGTAAAGTAGCAGCCTCCCTAGTAAATGGAACAAACAAAAAGCAATATCCTCAAGATAAAGGTAAACAGGAATTGCACTATCCTCATTCCAAGAACATCCCTCTGCACCTCTAGACAAATACAATAGATATACTTCAACCTTGAGCCAAAAAAGAGAACAAAATCTTCCTGAGAAGTTGTAAACATGGATCAGCTCATTTACCAGTCTGTAAATCCTAAAAGACGATGCTGTTAAAGTGCTGCACTCAATATGCCAGCAAAATTGGAAAACTCAGCCTCATAGCTCCTGGCCACAGGACTGGAAAGGGTCAGTTTTCATTCCAATCCCAAAGAAAGGCAATGCCAAAGAATGTTCAAAGTACCACACAATTGCTCTCGTCTCACACGTTAGCAAAGTGATGCTCAACGTTCTCCAAGCCAGGGTTCAACAGTGCATGAACTGTGAAATTCCAGATGTTCAAGCTGGATTTAGAAAAGGCAAAGGAACAAGACATCAAATTGTCAGCATCAACTGAATCATCAAGAAAGCAAGAAAGTAGAGGAAAACATCTATTTCTGCTTTATTGACTATACGAAAGCTTTTGACTGTGTGGATTACAAAAAACTGTGGAAAATACTTAGAGAGATGGAACACCAGATCACCTTGCCTGCCTCTGGAGAAATCCATATGCAGGTCAAGAAGCAACAGTTAGAATCAGGCATGAAACAACAGACTGGTTCCAAATCAGGAAAGGAGTATGTCAAGGCTTTGTATTGTCACCTGTTTTTTAACTTATATGCAGAGTTCAGTTCAGTCACTCAGTCGTGTCCAGCTCTTTGTGACCCCATGAATTGCTACACGCCAGGCCTCCCTGTCCATCACCAACTCCCGGAGTTCACTCAGATTCACGTCCATTGAGTCAGTGATGCTATCCAGCCATCTCATCCTCTGTCATCCCCTTTTCCTCCTGTTTCCAATCCCTCCCAGCATCAGAGTCTTTTCCAATGAGTCAACTCTTCGCATGAGGTGGCCAAAGTATTGGAGTTTCAGCTTTAGCATCATTCCTTCCAATGAACACCCAGGGCTGATATCCTTTAGGATGGACTGGTTGGATCTCCTTGCAGTCCAAGGGACTCTCAAGAGTCTTCTCCAACACCACAGTTCAAAACCATCAATTGTTTGGCACTCAGCTTTCTTCACAGTCTAACTCTCACATCCATACATGACCACTAGAAAAAACCATAGCCTTTACTAGATGGACTTTGTTGGCAAAGTAATGTTTCTGCTTTTGAATATGCTATCTAGGTTGGTCATAACTTTCCTTCCAAGGCGTAAGCGTCTTTTAATTTCATGGCTGCAGTCACCATCTGCAGTGATTTTGGAGCCCCCCAAAATAAAGTCTGACACTGTTTCCAGTTTCCCCATCTATTTCCCATTAAGTGATGAGACCAGATGTCTTGATCTTCATTTTCTGAATGTTGAGCTTTAAGTCAACTTTTTCACTCTCCTCTTTCACTTTCATCAAGAGGCTTTTAGTTCCTCTTCACTTTCTGCCATAAGGGTGGTGTCATCTGCATATCTGAGGTTATTGATATTTCTTCCGGCAAAGTACATCATGTGAAATGCCCAGCTGGATGAAGCACAAGCTGGAATCAAGATTGCTGGAAGAAATATCAATAACCTCAGATATGAAGATGACAACACCCTTATGGCAGAAAGCAAAGAGCTAAAGAGCCTCTTGAAAAAAGTAAAAGAGGAGAGTGAAAAGTTGGCTTAAACCTCAACTTTCAGAAAACGAAGATCGTGGCATCTGGTCCCACCACTTCATGGCAAATAGATGGGGAAACAATAGAAACAGTGAGACACTTTATTTTGAGTTCTCCAAAATCATTGCAGATGGTGATCGCAGCCATGCAATTAAAAGACGCTTGCTCCCTAGAAGAAAAGCTATGACCAACCGAGACAGCATATTGAAAAGCAGAGACATTACTTTGCCAACAAAGGTCTGTCTAGTCAAAGCTATGGTTTTTCCAGTAGTCATGTATGGATGTGAGAGCTGACTATAAAGAAAGTTGAGTGCTGATGAGCGGATGCTTTTGAACTGTGGTGTGGAGAAGATATTTGAGAGATCCTTGGACTGCAAGAAGATCAAACCAGTCCATCCTAAAGGAAATCAGTCCTGAATATTCTGTCCTGAATAGACTGATGCTGAAGTTGAAATTCCAATACTTTGGCCACCTGATGCGAAGAACTGACTTATTAGAAAAGCCCCTGATGCTGGGAAAGTTTGAAGGCAAGAGGAGAAGCGGACGGCAGAGGATGAGATGGTTAGATGGTATTACCGACTCAATGGACATGAGTTTGAAAAAGCTCTGGGAGTTGATGAAGGACAGGGAAGCCTGGCATGCTGCAGTCCATGGGGTTGCAAAGAGTCAGACATGACTGAATGACTGAATTGAACTGAACTGAACTACTTGTGATAAATCAAAAACTTTAAACTATAAATTTAGTGATTTATATAGTTAACTTTTTTCTCAGAGCTACATTTTATTGCTTATGTGAATACTATTATAATAATATTAATATTAATATGTATAAGTAATATTACTTATTGGGCTTCCTTGGTAGTTCAGCTTGTAAAGAATTGACATGCAACATGGAGACCGGGGTTTGATCCCTGGGTTTGGACTATCACCTGGAGAAAGAATCAGCTACCAACTCCAGTATTCTTGCCTGGAGAATTCTATGAACAGAGGAGTTGGCAGATGATAGTGAATGGGTTTGCAAAGAGTCAGCCACAACTGAACCACTTTCATATTATATTAGTTATTCTAAATTCCATTTGATTATGCATTTTTTGTTTTTATTTTTCATCAGCATTTTGAAGGCATTACTGCATTGTCTCTAGCTTTTAATGTTGGGAATGCAAAGTCTGATGCCAATATGACTGCTACCTTTAAGGTAAATCATCTACTTTTTCCTTATCAAAATTATGTCCTTTTTTGTTGTTGGTTTTATCCATTGGTTTTGTTAAATTTCATTAAATTGTGTCTATTTTTAAGTCTTTTTTTTTACTCTTATTTATGGACACTTGCAGACACTATTATATATGAAGACTTGGGATTTTCTGATGTTATTCTAATCTGTCATTTCCTTATTGATGTATTTTTCAATTTCTACCTTGCTTTTTGTTTCCTAAAATCATTATTAGTTATATGATATAATTTCCAGAATGTATTATCTTTGAATATTATCTTTTCATATTTTAAATTGAGTGATATTTGCCGTAACAGGAAAGTCTTATCAATGTTTTCTTTTGATCATACCTATTTCAGGAACTGAACTTTTTCATAGTGTTAAGCTAACTTCCATATTTTTTCAAATTTCCTTTTTTAAAAATTATTTTTTTGTTTTTTCCTAATGCCACAGTTCTGTTACAGTGTCCCATCAAATATACCACATTATTTTTCGTCATTATATCTCTTTAGTGTCTTCTTGGCTGTGACAGTTTCTCAGACTTTCCTTGTTTTGATGACCTTGGTAACTTTGTGGAATACTGGTCAGGTATTGTGCAGAATGTCCCTCTATTGAGATTTATCTAAGATTTGTTCTCATGATCAGACTTTAATTATATCTTTACCACTGAGGTAAATTGCCCTTCATCATATATAAAGAGTACAAACTATGAACATGACATCATTATTTATACTAACCTTGATCAGTGGAATCAGTGTTTGTGAGGTTTCTCCACTGTTAAACTCCTTTGTTATCAACACTTCCATACCATATTATTTGGAAGTTCTCTTTAGAAGGAAGACCCTTTGTGTGGCCCGTTCTTAAGGGGTGAGGGTCTTCCTTCTACATCTTCTTCAAGATATAGCATCTACTAAATTATTTGGAATTCTCCCACATGGAAGTTTTGTCTCTCTCTCTCCCACTCAGGAGATTTCCAAATAATTTAGTAGGTATATATTTAGATATATGCACACACACACACACACACACACACACACACACACACACACACATGCATTCACATATGCTCAGTTGCTCCAGTCCTGTCCAAACTCTATGACTCCATTGACTGTAGCCCACCAGGCTCCTCTGTCCATGGGGTTTCCCAGGCAAGAATACTGGAGTGGGTTGCCATTTCCTCCTACAGAGGATCTTCCCAACCAAGGGATCAAACCCATATCACCTGCACCTCCGACATTGGCAGGCAGATTCTTTACCACTGAGACACCAGGGAAGCCCATATATGTATGCTGCTGCTGCTACTGTTAAGTCGCTTCAGTCATGTCCAACTCTGTGTGACCCTGTATTCGGCAGCCCACATATTCAATTATTCATTTGTTTATACTAGTGTTGCTTCCATCTTTATTTGTTTATCCTTTATTTATTTATTCATCAGGGTGTTGCTTCCATCTTTGGTTGATTAAGGAGAAATTTGCTTGCTATAAACATATATATACAGTTTTTTTCATGGACACACATTTTCAAGTTAATTCAGTAAATATTTAGAAAACTGAGTTAATAATGAGATATTCAAGGAAAGATGCAACTCCATAACCAGATATTTGCTTCAAGATTTCATCAGTTGAATCAGATCTTAAAATATGTTTTTTCGGAGTCAATAGTTGAAAATCTTGATGTGAAAGACCTAACAAATCACAATTAGTAGTTATCTTTAATAAATTCAAAATGGAAAACTGAATAAATGGTGATGGAATAAGGAGGAAGATAGGAGTAATTGTGAATGAATTTGTATTCAGTCTATTTTTTCATTCTCTTAGTAAAAATTACCTACAGGTCATGTTGACTTCTGTTTCCTCTATAAGGCATAATGAAATAATTTTAAAATTATTAAGTAACTTACCTCTATTCATACAACAAATTAATAGAATAAATAGATGTATCATGTCCCAAAACTTGTTTTTCCCATGAAGACTCACTACTGTTATGTTATAGAGTTTCAAGATGGATATATCAATGGTTGATTTTTGAAACTTGTTTTTTTCTTCTAGTTTTCCTAATATTCTTAGCTATGAAATATATTAAAGACAACCAAGAGCAAATAGATATAGTGATTATTACTAACAGCAATTCATATACCTAATAACTTATAAGAATCATAGATGACACTGCCACTTTTTATGTCATTTTTTATTTTTATTTATTAAAATGTAAGCTAGCATTAAATTGAATATGTTGTTTTGTAAATTTCAGTTTAAAGAGAAAGTGAAAATTGCTCAGTAGTGTCCAACTCTTTGTGATCTCATGAACTGGCTGTAGCCTGCCAGGCTCCTCTGTCCATGGAATTCTCTAGGCAAGAATGCTGGAGTGGGTAGCTGTTCCCTTCTCCAGGGGATCTTCTGGACCCAGGAATTGAACCAAGATCTCTTACATTGCAGGGGGATTCATTATCAGCTGAATTACCAGGGAAGATCAGGTTTAAATATTTCCTCAAAAATTATAAACTTAAATTTAAATAATAAGCAACATTTTTATGTATTCCCTGTGGTGTTAAAGCATATATCAGTCATCTAATATGGAAGTGCTGTTTTGGAAACATTTTGCTGATAAATATGCATATGATTGTCAGGAAAATCTGTGTGTAAAATTGTATACTTTACTCTTAGTAAAAGGTGTGTCTGCATTTTTTTTTATAATTGTCATTGTTTAATAATTTAATTTACAGTAGCCTGAAACTTGGTGTTCAAATGCTTCAAGCAAATATTTTTACACTTAATGACTTTAGTTCACCCCTACAGTATTCTAGACAAGGAATAGAAGAAAGTAAAATAGCATGCAATGTCTTATTCATCTGAAGTAATTTAAATGTCTAGCTCACAACATGAAGACGGTATATCATTTACAATAACTCAAGCAGTTTTTTCAGTCAGTAAGGAAAACAATCAGAATTATGTGGATGTTATGAGAGATGAAAAGGAATAAGATAGTCAGTAAAAAGAAAAGAAATAGAGCATTAAAAAGTGGGAAAAAGAAGGATCACTGCCTGTGTAACCTTTAATAACAGTATGGGGTAAAATTGAGAATGATGGCTTTCTTATTTCCCTCCAGTATAATCTCCCTATTTAAAGTTCACTCTG
The DNA here is from genome assembly GCF_032405125.1 of Capricornis sumatraensis. Classification (NCBI taxonomy): domain Eukaryota; kingdom Metazoa; phylum Chordata; class Mammalia; order Artiodactyla; family Bovidae; genus Capricornis; species Capricornis sumatraensis. The sequence continues at coordinate 34,376,902 of NC_091081.1, read as the reverse complement.
CTTCATGTGAATAATGTATGTGGGCTGACATTCCAGAGAGGAAGAAATAACATGAGCCATAGTTTAATAAGCTTTAAGTGAACAATACTATCTCTTAATATACTAGAAAAGTGGAAGTAGAGTTCATCAAATCAGGCACAGTAATTATTCAGCTTTTTAAAATATCAGTACTTGGATGAAGTGGAGCCAACATTTTGCCATTGTATTTAAGTATGAGGAAAGATATAAAATATTATTCTTTAAATGGCCATGTTTGGTTTATCTGTTTTCAAAAAAACTGTTTTGTTGAGCACATGCAGCAAAACTGCATCATTTACAGAAGCCCTGTGCTCTAGGTAAAACTGATTATTAACACCTAGGAAAAAATCACAGGGTAGTTTCAAATACAAAAGACCTTTAGGAAGTTAGGGCTGTAACACCTCATGTATCAAGCCTTATAAAGCAATAGGAATACTTAACACAGACAAATTTTCTAAATAACCGAGGCTTCTAACTTAAATTACACTTTCAATGCACACTCCTTCATATGTCTATGGAGTGTGCATTGAAAGTGTAATTTAAGTTAGAAGCTTCAGGTAAAAAAGAAAATTTGTCTGTGTTAAGTATTTCTATTGCTATATAGTCCTTAATACTTGTATTTTATATTAAGTTTTGCTATCTTACATTTCTATACTTGCAACTCGTTCAAATTATTAGCTAGTCTTGACAATTGAATTTCCATATATATTTCAAAGTCAGCTTTCCTATTTCCACTAAAAACATGCTGTCCTTTTTATTATGATAGCATTTAGTCTATCATAATGGGAAGGAAATTGACATTTTTATAGTATTTAGTTTTTCATTACATGAATGCATACGAATATTTTAAACAATTCAAACAATTCATAATTTACACCTATAATAGTTCACTGCTCTCTGTATACATGCCTTGTGTATCTTTCACTTGATATAAAAATTTTTTAAAGTTTTCTTTATTACCGTTCTAGACTTATCAGTCTTTCCCATTCTGTTCTTTTCCTCTATTTCTTTGCATTGATTGCTGAGGAGGGCTTTCGTATCTCTGATGCTGGGAGGGATTGGGGGCAGGAGGAGAAGGGGACGACAGAGGATGAGGTGGCTGGATGGCATCACTGACTCAATGGGCATGAGTTTGAGTGAACTCTGGGAGTTGGTGATGGACAGGGAGGCCTAGCATGCTGCAGTTCATGGGGTCACAAAGAGTCGGACATGACTGAGTGACTGAACTGAACTGAACTGAGACGTATCAGTAAAAGGTCTTCTGGTGAGATCCCATGACGCTTTCCAGTGTAGGTATTTTCCTATCCCATGAAAGATGCAGATATGATGTTGAACATTGGAAAAGGAGAGCAGATCACTGTACAAACGCTCTTTTCTCATCCTATCAAAAAAGTATCTTCCTATAGGAGTAATATAGACTAAAGTCACCTTGATAAAAATCCAGATATTTGAAATAAAACAGAAACAAGAGTTCTATAAAAGAACCTTCAACACTTGATTTAAACACAGTTTTTTTAAAAATAATTCTTGCTCCTGTTATGTACAATAATGTATTAAAATTTCTTTTCTGCCATTTATGACTTGCTATTATTGTTTTATGCTTCAAATTGATACTTTATTAATGTTAAAAAACCTATCTTACACTCTTCTGCATTTATTTTTTTATAAATGAAATTTCTGGCCCTGTGTGATCACCAGATAGTGTTACTTCTAATCCTTTCAGTGACTGCAGACATGCTCCTCACTACCTTCTTCACCTATATTTTCTGAGCAGCATTAAACTCAATACGTAAGGGAACCCTCTGCAGGCCTCCAGAGTTCTCTTGCTGTTCTTTCTCCTTTATGGTGTTCCCCCCTGTAAACTCTAAGTACCGTGTTTTGTTGTTGTTCATTCGCTACGTCATGTCCGACTCTGAAATCCCAGGGACTGCAGCACACTAGGCTCCTCCGTCCTCCACTGTCTCCCGGGGTTTGCTCAAATTCACGTCCATTGAGTCTGTGATGCTATCTAACCATCCTCTGCTGCTTTCTCTCTTTACCTTTCCCAGCATCAATGTCTTTTCCAGTGAGTTAGCTCTTTTGCATCAGGCTGTCAAAGATTTGGAGCTTCAGCTTCAGAAATGGTCCTTCCAATGAATATTCAGGGTTGATTTCCTTTAGGATGGACTGGCTTGATCTGCTTTTATTTGAAGAGATTCTTAAGCATCTCCTCCATCGCCACAATTGGAAAGCATCAATTCTTTAGCACTCAGCCTTCTTTATGGAACAACTCTCACAACCATAGATGGCTACTGAAAAAAACATAGCTTTGACTATATGGACCTTTATTGGCAAAATGATGTCTCTGCTTTTTAATATGCTGTCTGGGTTTATCATAGCTTTTCCCCCAAGGTGCAAGCATCTTTAATTTCATGGTTACAGTCACCATCCACAATGATTTTGGAGCACACAAAAATAAAATCTGTCACTGTTTCCACTTTTTCCCCTTCTATTTGGCATGAAGTGATGGAACCGGATGTGATGATATTAGTGTTTTGAATGTTGAGTTTTAGGCCGACTTTTTCACTGTCTTCTTTCAACGTCATAAAGATTCTCTTTAGTTCCTCTTTATTTTCTACCATCTTCACGTCTGAGGTTGTCGATATTTCTCCTGGCAATTAATTCCAGCTTGTGATTCATCCAGACTGGTATTTTGCATGATGTACTCTGCATATAATTTAACAAAGCTGGGTGACAGTATGCAACCTTGTTGTACTCCTTTCCCAATTTTGAACTATTGAGTTTTTCCATGTCTGGTCCTAACTTTTGCTTCTTGGCCCACATAGAGGTTTCTCAGGAGACAGATAAGTTGGTCTGATACTCTTATCTCTAAGAATTTTTCACAGTTTGTTGTGATCTACATAGTCAAATATTTCAGCGTAGTCAATGAAGCAGAAGTAGATGTTTTTCTGGAATCCCTTTGCTTTCTCCATGACCCCAGGAATATTGGCAATTTGATATCTGGTTCCTCTGCCTCTTTGAAACCCATCTTGTACATCTGGAAGTTCACAGTGCACATGCTGCTGAAGTCTAGCTTGAAGCATTCTGAGCATAGCCTTTCTAGTATGTGAAATGATTGCAGCTGTACAATAGTTTGAACATTCTTTGCATTGCCTTTATTTGGGATTGGAATGAAAACTGACCTTTTCCAGTCCAGTGGCCACTGCTGAGTTATCCAAATTTGCTGGCGTATTGAATGTAGCACTTTAACAGCATCATCTTTTAGGACTTTACATAATTCAGCTCCAATGTTGTCACCTTGTTTACTCAGAACCCAAGCTTTGCTTTCTAGCCTCAGGGTGTCTACTGGATTCAACCTTGTTTCCCATTCTCTCCCACTTGTCTTGGAAATTCTTTCATAGTAGTCAACAGTGAAGAAACCTTTATTTTAAGAGGAAACCAGGGGTTGATGTAGGAGCAGATATGTGAAGGGGATTAAGAGGTACAAGTACTAGGTACAAAATAATAATAAATAAGTTACAAGGATATACTATACAACAGAGGAACTATAGCTACTATTTTTAATAACTTTAAGTAGAGTATAATCTATAAACAATATCAAATCACTATGATATACACCTTAATCTAATATAATATTGTAACTCAAATATAATTCAATTAAAAATTACCTTATAAATATTTTTAACATTTATAATTATCTTTCAAGAATGGTAAGGCAAGAACATATCTTAAGTTTCTTTAAATCCTAAAACAAGTTCCTAAAGCACATGTTCATAACATGGAATAACATGAAATCCTAAGACACAGGCTAACAATATTGTAAACATTATATGATGTTATTCACAAAAATTTAGTGGTAAAATTACTAAAATATTTAAGGACAAAAATAGGGATAATTTGAAGGTAGGATGGCCTTGATTGATAACTCTAATATATAAACCAGCACTGTAATTATGTAAAAGTAGAGCTTTAATGAGCCTGTTTTCATACAATAAATAGGGGAAAAAAATGGTAATATTACCAAAGTGTGTAATGTTTAGTACTCAGAGGAAGTGATTAAAGCACTTGTGATATATACTGTGATATCTGTGTTATGAACTAAATAAAGCCTTAATTATATCTTTTGAAATTCTTTAATAGTCTTTTAATTTAAACTTTTAAAGTGATTATTGAAATTGAAAATAAACTTATTTTTCAACAAGTTATTTAAATTTACTCTGTTTATTTAAATTAAGTATCAGAAAAGTTTCTTCCTTGTGACAGTCCAAAAACCATCATCACCCTGTGAATGTGGGAAGATTCATGGATTTGAGAATGTATTGGTATAATTTGGTTATGGCTCAAGAAACAAAAGCGATAGAACAAAGATGTGGAACACGGAACAGAGTATAACTGGAGGAAATGCAGATAAAAATTGGGTAGATGTCATCTACACAAAGGGCAGAGTGTCAGAATGAGAAGTAGGGAGTGAGAAGGGAAAACACCAGATGGTGAGCAAGTAAGCAGGAGAAAGGCAGAAACAACCAACAGATTGAATAAGGATGATACCAAATACAGGGGGTGAAATGTTGAGGTGTGAATGTACTCTAGCCAGTATTATGAAGTGGAAATGCAAAATATCTGATAAATAATTTAAATAATAAAATGTTACAGGAAAGTGTTACAGTGGAAGGAAACTATTTTAAAAAGAAAATAAGAATTAAACATTTTATAAAAACTGTTTCTCATTTAGTTGAGTCCAGTGAGAATTATATACCTGTTAAATAGAGATATTTATTTAAGCAAAAGTAAAACTGCATACCTTACAGAGTGGGTTAAGTCTAAAACATCTTTGGTAACTAAAGTCAAATATTAATAAAAATTATTCATTACATACATTTTTACTTTTTGTTAACTCTAGATTAGTAAACACATATAACACCTCTTTTAGTTCAGAAAGCTATATATTAACTCATAAGACTTGAAGGGAATTTAAAGGTCAACATAAATGCTCACTTATTTAAATATGAATATATTAATTATAATACACAGTATAATCTCTCATGAAAATTAAGTGGTACTAAAAATCCCTACTGAGGCAAAGGGACTATTAACATTCCCACTCGTCATTTATGCAGTCACCAATGAGGTGTTCTTACACTTTTTAATTGCTTTATCTTTTGAGCCCCACACTAATTACTTACATTTATAAAAGTGTATTCATTTCATGCATAATTAAATTTTATTGGCCATGTTTTTCACTTAAAATAAAATTAACTTATAAATAATTTGAAAAATTATCAAAATACAATCAAAGTCACAATATGTTTGTTCTGGGTGTAGGGGGTACACTGTGGTACATGTGAAACTTCCCCGACCAGAAATGTATCAATCCCCCTCTCCCTGCAGTGGAAACACAAGATCCTAACCACTGAACCACCAGAAAGTCCACAATATTCTTTATATATATATATAAAGACAAGACAATGTTAAATGAGACATGCTAGTATATTTATAATATTTTTTCTAAGTAATCTATTTGAGTATCCTTATAATTGTGTACTTTGAGGGAAATAGTTCTCACTTTTGAGTAACTTATAATTTAAATCAATTCATACTGCCTTTATATTGATCTAAAAAAATCATGGGATCACTCTTTCCTATCTCTAGATCAGATCTACACACTGAATATAACCTCCACATTCAAGCAGAGCTACAAATTCTAGCTAAGGCAATGGCATCCCACTCCAGTACTCTTGCCTAGAAAATCCCATGGACAGAGAAGCCTGGTAGGCTGCAGTCCATGGGGTCGCTAAGAGTCGGATATGACTGAGCGACTTCACTTTCACTTTTCACTTTCATGCATTGGAGAAGGAAATGGCAACCCACTCCAGTGTTCTTGCCTGGAGAATCCCAGGGAAGGGGAACCGCGGTGGGCTGCCGTCTATGGGGTCGGACAGAGTCAGACACGACTGAAGCGACTTAGCAGCAGCAACAGCAAAGACTGCATATAAGATATCATTTCAACAAGTGTTTATTAATGATAATTTGCAGTTCATTTGTAGTTCAAAAACTTCGGAGAAGTCAATGGCGACCCACTCCAGTACTCTTGCCTGGAAAATCCCATGGGCGGAGGAGTCTGGTAGGCTACAGTCCATGGGATCGCTGAGAGTCGGACACTACTGAGCGATTTCACTTTCACTCTTCACTTTCATGCTTTAGAGAAGGACATGGCAACCCACTCTAGTGTTCTTGCCTGAAGAATCCCAGGGACGGTGGAGCCTCGTGGGCTGCCATCTATGGGGTCGCACAGAGTTGGACACCACTGAAGCGACTTTGCAGCAGCAGCAGCAGTTTAAAAACTTATCATTTACACATCAGTTCAGTTCAGTCGCTCAGTCGTATCCGACTCTTTCTTACCCCATGAATCGCAGCACGCCAGGCCTCCCTGTCCATTACCATCTCCCGGAGTTCACTCAGACTCACGTCCGTCCATCGAGTCCGTGATGCCATACAGCCATCTCATCCTCGGTCATCCCCTTCTCCTCCTGCCCCCAATCCCTCCCAGCATCAGAGTCTTTTCCAATGAGTCAACTCGTCGCATGAAGTGGTCAAAGTACTGGAGTTTCAGCTTTAGCATCATTCCTTCCAAAGAAATCCCAGGGTTGATCTTCTTCAGAATGGACTGGTTGGATCTCCTTGCAGTCCAAGGGACTCCCAACAGTCTTCTCCAACACCACAGTTCAAAAGCATCAATTCTTCGGTGCTCAGCCTTCTTCACAGTCCAAATCTCACATCCATACATGACTACTGGAAAAACCATAGCCTTGACTAGACGGACTTTGTTGGCAAAGTAATGTCTCTGCTTTTGAATATACTATCTAGGTTGGTCATAACTTTTCTTCCAAGGAGTAAGCGTCTTTTAATTTCATGGCTGCAGTCACCATCTGCAGTGATTTTGGAGCCCCAAGAAATAAAGTCTGACACTGTTTCCACTGTTTCCCCATCTATTTCCCATGAAGTGATGGGACCCGATGCCATGATCTTCATTTTCTGAATGTTGAGCTTTAAGCCAACTTTTTTGCTCTCCTCTTTCACTTTCATCAAGAGGCTTTTAGTTCCTCTTCACTTTCTGCCATAAGGGTGGTGTCATCTGCATATCTGAGGTTATTGATATTTCTCCTGGAAATATTGATTCTAGCTTGTGTTTCTTCCAGCCCAGCGTTTCTCATGATGTACTCTGCATATAAGTTAAACAAGCAGGGTGACCTTGTTGCACCCCTTTTCCTATTTGGAACCAGTCTGTTGTTCCATGTCCAGTTCTAACTGTTGCTTCCTGACCTGTATACAGATTCTCAAGAGGCAGGTTAGGTGGTCCGGTATTCCCATCTCTTTCAGAATTTTCCACAGTTTATTGTGATCCACACAGTCAATTTACACATATGTTGTATATTTTTTCAGTTACAGCAATTACAAAATTAAGACCAATGTAGATTTGAGAGTTATTGATAGAACAGTTCATTTATAAACTCACACAAACCAGATCAACATAGTTGACTTCACTTACTTATGTATCTTATAAGCTTCTGGATATTCCAGTTTTTGTGTATCTCCAAGGATTCAAGGCACCATAAATTCCCTATTTTGTACTTGATTTATACTTTTCTGTTATTAATTTTATGAATCCTGCTATTTAACTTTTGATTACTTAATTTTTGTTGAGTTTATTTCATATAATTTTGATTTTTCTTTATTGCCTAATCTGATTATTTATGGGTAGATTAAAATCAACATTTACTGAAATAACAGGATAGTTTGGGTCTCAGTTCTGTTATTTTGTATTCTGATTTATATTTCATATACACCCAAAGTATTTTATTACCAGCTTTTTTGCTGTTCACCTTTTAAGTTTTCTACTGTTAGAAAGAAAGGCCTTATGTGCCCAGCAGTTTCTTTGGCATCATGTCATTATATAATATACTTGGGTCTCTCCTTCTTTAGGCATTATTTATTAATTTTTCAGTAAATAGTAATAAGCTTGTATCCTATACTTTAACCATGATTTTCTCTTTTTCACAACTTGATTTTGTCTATAGCATTATTTTCATTGTATTCATTTGTATTCCTTAGATACACATATGTTGATTGATGTTTCCATTTAAGTGAGATCTCTGATATCCAGCTTTTATAGAACAATAATCAGCAAGCTTATTGTTCTTTCCAACTTTTCACCATCTTCTCCTGTTTTTATTTACTTGGGTTATTTCCAAAATTGTCAGACATTATATCAATTACATTCCCTTATGTCATACTTATCCTCACCAATATGTTTTCCCTGACATCTAAAATTACCTATCTTCAGTGTTAATGTCCAGTCTGTTGATAAAGACATCATCTTTTAGTGGAGGCAGCTTTTCTAAAAAGATATCTGAACCCCTGTGTTCACAGTAACATTATTCAAAACAGCCAATATACATATAAACATACTGTCTGTTGATGGATGAATGGATAAAAACAATATGGTTGTCTTCATACATATACAATGGAACAATATTCAGCCATTAAAAATGAGGAAAACCTATGATGTGTTACAACATGGATGAACCTTGAGGCCATTAGCCTAAGTGAAATAAGTGAGATATGAAAAAAAAACAAAAAACAAATACTATATGACCTCATTAAATGAGGAAAAAACTCAAAATCATAGAAACAGACAGTATATTGTTGGTTATCAGAGTACATGGGCTGATAGAAATGGGGAGACACTGGTCAAAATATGCACACTTTCAGTTATAAGATGAATATATTCTGGGGATCTGCTATACAGCATGGTGGTGAGAATGAACATTACTGTATTGTCTATTTGAAATTTCCTAACTGAGTAGATCTTAAATGTTTTCCTCCTGATATTTTTGCCTGGGAGTTTTTCCTTACACTATACACAATAATCATAACTGGTGTGATCACTCACCTAGAGCAAGACATCCTGGAATGAGAAGTCAAGTGGAGGTGATGAATTTCAGTTAAGTTATTTCACATCCTAAAAGATGATGCTGTGAAAGTAATATGATCAGCAATAATTATCATTTGATACTTATATTGAAAGAATACCCATAAGTAACTAGAAATGAATAGAAGGGCAATCAAATTATATGTTTTAAAGATTACAGTTAGCTTTGAGTGGCATATTTTAGATGGTAATATAGTGCCATTTTGAAGTTGTTAATACAAATTTGAGGAATATTCCTGAATATTTTACTGTATAATTTTTACTTTTTTTCTTTTGATATCCTTTACTCTAGAAACTACTTTACAATATATCTCCCAAATTAATTTTAGCAAAGTGTAAGTTATATGCTAGATTTATATAGTTCATAAATGCAATATTTTATGTGTTTTATGTGTGATTTACTAATGAAGTGTATGAGTAATACTAGTAACATCATTGAATATGCAATTTTTAATCAATGGAATACTTAAAAATAAAAGCTAAATGCAAATCTGATGTTATTCTCCACAATTTATTCAATAATTTATTCAAACTATGTAGATTTTTATGGAAAATTACCCTCAGAAAACAAATAAAAAGAAGCTGATTCAATAAAAAGATTATTTATGCAAGACTTTTCTAACTTTTAATGATTTAAACTGATTTTAATAAATCAATTTTAAGAAAAACTAACTTGGAAAATATAAGAATTATAATTGAATAATTATTGAAATAATTGTTGGAACAATAATTTATGGTCTTAACCAGGTTAAATTCAATGTATTGTTATGACTTTAAAAAGAAATATAACAAAGCAAGTAGTTTGTTACTAAAATACACACATCAAAATATTAAAGCATCTGAATGCGCTTGTTATAACTATACTATTCAGGATAAATTTATTTTGCTTCCTATTGTTAATGTTACTATGGCTTCTTTTCTCATGGTACTAAACTACTGAGACTATGTGAATGATAAATGAATGAATCTAGAGATAAAAATCCACACACACTAGTTCAAATGGAAAGCAATTTCAGTTTAAGTGTCTAGAGGACTCTAAATTTAATGATAAACTAAACAACATGATTCAGGAAAATAGAAAATATGAAAACCCTAACAGTGTAAGTATCCAGACATGTAGCCCTTTATTCACAGGCTTTACTTTTACTATTACCATTAATCAGTAATCCAAATGTGTGCTTCCAGCCCAGATAATTTTAAACATCCAAGAAGAACATCTTACTGCTACAAATAACCAAAATATACAAGGCAGTGACTGAAAGCAAATTCTCCAAGTAAAAGTTTTTCTTTTGACATATAGACAATTTCATTATTTCTTCCAAAATTTGGTTGCATAATGGTTTGGAATAATTCAGTTTTATGTTTTCCTTTTAAATGGCCAATTACAATAGTTTTAATAGTTTACCTTTTACTCATCAGCTTACTCTAATAAGTCTATCATCTATCACATGTTCTGCTTCTGGTCTATGTTCCACTGGGTTTACATATTATTTTATATATATATATATATATATATATATATATCTCCCAGTGTCATATTTTCCTTAGTGATGTAACTTGACAATAAACCTTGTTATCTGAAAGGATAGTTTTCCCTACAGAACATTTTTACTGAAAATTTTCTTTGTTATTATTAGCCTTTGTTTTTCCAAATAATTTTAATAGACTTATTTCTTGAAAAATTAAGTCAAGATTTAACTGAAATTGAGTAAACTTGATAAAGCTGGAGAAACTTTATGGAATATCATCTTGTTAAATAAAACAAATTAATTTCTCTATATATTTATAATTTTCATTATGTTTTGAAACATTTTATGATATTCTTTATAAACTTCCTGCTCATCTTTTATTATATTCATCTTATAGTTTTCTTACTATAGTTTAAATAATAATTTAAACCAATATTTTTCATATTATTTGTTGCTAGCATGTAAAGTTCAGTTGATTTTCTTTCTTAACTGGTATGTCTAGCAAATCAAATGAACTTTATAATTCTAATCCACTTTGTTTCCCTTCATTTCTTTTAATATTTACATTAATGTTAGCTGTGAACACTAATTTAATATTTTCCTTCACTATTTCTATTTTCTTTTCTTTACTTAACATGCTGGCTAGGAATTTAATGGTGGGGTTAACCCCCTATGTTGCTGAATTAGAAGTCCAATAACTTATTTAAAGAGTGGTCCTATATACTAGAAAGTTTCCTAGGTACCTGTGACATAGCTTTGCCTCCCATACAATTGAACATGTTTTATGCAGTAGTGAAACCCTGAAGCTGACTGATCTTCAAAAGAATGGAGAAAATTTTGCTTCTTGGTATATTTTTCCAAAAATAAACTGTGTTGACAATTTCCCAGAATTGTTCTTAAGCCTTTTATCAACTGACTCTGATTTCAGACCACACATTTTAACTCTATAGAGGCCCTTTTCTAAGGCTTTAAGTGTGATTTTTTTTCCCCTAATCTACTTATTTAGAGATTACATCAGGGAATACAATAGAGATTATATTCAATTCTGACTGTGCTTTTCATAATTCACTAAAATTTCTGCTCTATTAATGGTAATTTTCTTATTTACAGTACTGCTACTATTTATTTTACTTTCATCCTAGAGCATTTTATGTGGGAGAAGATGTAGAAATGGTTTTCTTCTTTCATAGTGGTCAATTCTCACAATGTACTCTTAAAATCACTGAAGTACTGTAATCTATCTGTGTATAGAATGGACTATGCTGACAGAGGAAATAATTTGTCAGGGCATGCAATCTGAATCCCTCCAAGTTTGTGAGTAAAAGTTTTCACTTGAGCCAAATTTTAACAAATAAAGAATTTAAAACAAAAAGACATTTTTATTTTCTTTAGATATATTAATAAGTACCATAAATTTTGAATTATCAATGATAGTACTTATATTAAGAAAATTTTAGATGTTTAGAACTTTCCTAAAATAATACTATCTCATTTATTTGTCATAAAAACCTCAAGAGGCAGGCATCGTGATTATTCCCATTTTTCAGATGACAAAATGAAGCAATATGTGTTATGTAATTTGCCCAGACCACATCATTTACCTCAGCCTTCTCATTCCCTAAAAATGCAATGGCGTACCAGAAAAGCTAGTATTGCATCCACAGTTACACTGTCAGGGAAGAGCTCCTGATCTTGCACTTAGTAAGCTACATCACCCTAGGAACTTACAATATGGTCTGTGTCAGAATGTGTTCCGTTACCAAGTCATGTCCGACTCTTTGTGATCCCATGGGCTGTAGCACACCAGGCTTCCCTGTCCTTTGCTACCTCCTGGAGTTTGCTCAGATTCATGTCCATTGAGTCAGTGATGGCATCTAACCATTTCATTCTCTGTCACTGCCTTTTCCTTTAGCCTTCGATATTTCCCAGCATCAGAATCTTTTCCATTGAGTCTAAATAAGCCTCATTTTCCCCATCTTACTTCCTTTATTTTGTTGAATCTTATTCTTGATATCCTCCATGAAATAAAGAACACTGTATGTAGGCAATGCTGATATGTTCACCATTCTTTCAGAAACAGGAATTCTATAGCAGTCAGTTCAGTTGCTCAGTCGTGTCCAACTCTTTGAGATTCCATGGACTGCAGCACATCAGGCTTTCCTGTCCATCACCAACTCCCAAAGCCTACTCAAACTCATGTCCATCGTGACAATGATGCCATAAAACCATCTCATTCTCTGTTGTCCCCTTCTCCCCCTGCCTTCAATCTTTCTCAGCATCAGGGTCTTTTCCAATGAGTTAGTTCTTTGCATCAGGTTGCCAAAGTATTGGAGTTTCAGCTTCAGCATCGATCCTTCCAAGGCACCAGTTCTAATTTAAAGCATGAAGAGCATACAAAGTAGGTAATGTCAGTGCCTAGTGTTCTTCTCCTTCCATGAAATGAAGCAGATTAAGAGTTTCAGGCGTTATAAAATATAATGTTTTTGCTTTTTATTTCTTTGTAAAAAGGGTGTGAGATCTACCTGAGATTTGACTTACACCTCTTAAGGTAAGTCTTCCTGCTACTTCCATGCCAAGTTATATTGCATGTGCGTGCTAAGTCGCTTCAGTCATGTCCAAATCTTTGCAGCCCTAGGGACCGTAGCCTGTCAGACTCCTCTGTCCATGGGATTCTCCAGACAAGAATACTGGAATCTGTTGCCATGCCCTCCTCCAGGAGCTCTTCTCCACCCAGGATCGAACTTGTGTCTCTTACATCTCCTTCATTGGCAGGCAGGTCCTTTTACCACTAGTGCCACCTTGGAAGCCCATTATATTGCATATGACCCTTCTAATATCCAGCAATATCCTCTCACTTATACTACAACCATAACGTTGGGTTATATGCATTTATTATTATGTATAATGTTCCCATTAACTTTGTATCATTTTTAACATAAATTATATTTGTATTGAATCTCTGTTGCCTAGGACAGCACTTAATATTTGGCAAGTGTACAAAACATATTTGTTCATATTAATTTTGGGTAGCTTCTTTATTCACTTATATAATATTTACTAAGTAGCTATAACTTTAGAAAGCAAACTGGTGTTACTGGAATGGGTTGCCATGCCTCCTCCAGGTGACTTTCTGGGTCCAGGGATCAAATCCACATGTTTTATGTCTCCCGCACTAGCAGACAGGATCTTTACCACTAGCAGCACCAGTAAGCATGAAAATAGTAAACTAATCAAATCTAAACATAATTATAAGTGTACTCATTTAAACAGATTATTTATATAAAACCTTCAGTTTTTAAGGTGGCTTTACATTTGTAGAAACTTTTAGGAAGCATATAAATGTTTACTTTTTTATTTATAATTTTTTAAAAATCTTAATTCTCTGTATTTTTAATCCTTTATGATAAATGAACTCAGTTTGTATCTACATGAACAAAGCATAAATAGTTTGCAGAATTGATTTTATACTTAAATTGCACTAAAAATTGATTTACAAGGGTAAGTGGTCTTCAGTGGGCCATTAAGATTGATAACATTCATCAGTCTGTTGCTGGGATAAATAGAGATTTATATTTTTCTTAATTAGGAAAAATTACTTGCATTACACATAACAAAAGATTATGGATTAGCACATGCACACATATAAAGTCACATAATTTTTACAACCCTGCTGGTTTGTTTTATTTTAAACATCTCACTGTATAATGACTAACTTTGTTCCTTCAATAAACAAAGGAGCTGGGGGGTATAAAATTAAGGAACCACCACATGTAAATCCCAATTATTTTATTAAATAGAATTAATAAATTTATTATTATATTTTATAGTTACTTATCCTTTATTTATTAGTTCCTCCAATTTGTTTCACTGATAAATCTGAGAAATACTTTTTTTTTGGTCTATGTGAAATATTTTTTTCTAGTCTCTACTTCCCAAATAGTTGAATAGTTTGACAAATCACTAGACATCTTAACTTTAAGATCCCTAAAATAAACTGGTCTTGTGCTTTAACATCCTTCATCTTCCCCATAAATACTCCTAAAAGCAAGAAAAGATATTCCAAAAACTTATGTAATTGTCCACTTGTTAAATTTTATGTAAATTTTACTCCTGCTGAAGATTATTATACAATTCTCAAAGTAGATGTTTGCACATTGAAAAGAGGGTTCCTAAGAGCTTTTAACTATGATCTTACACAGAGAATCATTGTATTCTCTTGATATAAACTTTTCATTATTTAAATCACTTGTAATTTTATTTTCAAATGAAATATATAAATAAAATCCTTTGTTAAAGGAGGTTAACATAATGTCAACACCTGTTACAGATTAGTCATTCTAGACCTTTGTAACAAGAGATAATGAATGGTATTAATATTTTAATGTTATATACAAGAGCCAATAAAAATGGAGTTCCTCAACATTCTTAGAGCAATAGTAACCCTGTCATAAGACTAAAAGAAAATTAACCAGACAATTGTTAAGCATAAATTTTTAATCTAAAAAATGCAATGTGAGACTAACTCAGAGCTGTTAAAGAAAACCCAGAACTTAATAGTAATTGATGTGGTAAAAATAGATTTTATTTAGGAACTATTGCAAATGTGGGAAAGAAACCTCAAAATAGAAGTGGCTTGATTCCAAATACAACCAAAACAAGTGAAGATTTATAGTGAATGAGTAGATTCAAGGAATGAGAGTCAGTGGATGGAAAAGGAGATTTTAAGAGGAGGGATATTTTTGCTAAATTGACTTAAAAGGATTTTTACTGAAGGTAGGCCAAGGTGATCATATTGAGGATGATCAAATGTTCTTGCTAGAGAATTTTTTGTAAACTGACATAGAAGGATTCTTGCTGAAACTGTGCAATGCAGACCCATTGATGAAGGTGAAAGAGGAGAATGAAAAAGCTGGCTTAAAATTCAACATTCAAAAAACTAAAAAAATGACATCCAGTCCCATCATTTCTTGGTAAGTAGATGGGGAAACAATGGAAACAGTGTCAGATTTTATTTTCTTGGGGCCCCCAAATCGCTGTAGATGGTGACTGCAGCCAAGAAATTAAAAGACAGTTGCTCCTTCAAAGAAAAGCCATGACAAACCTAGACAGTATATTACCTGCCAACCAAGGTCTGTCTAGTCAAAGCTATTGTTTTTCCAATAGTCATGTATGGATATGAGAGTTGGACCATAAAGAAGGCAGGGTGCCAAAGAATTGATGATTTTAAACTGTGTTGTTGGAGAAGACTCTTGAGATTCCCTTGAATGGTAAGGAGATCAAACCAGTCAATCCTAAGGGAAATCAACCCTGAATATTCCCTGGAAG
Organism: Capricornis sumatraensis; assembly: GCF_032405125.1. Classification (NCBI taxonomy): domain Eukaryota; kingdom Metazoa; phylum Chordata; class Mammalia; order Artiodactyla; family Bovidae; genus Capricornis; species Capricornis sumatraensis. Next base: position 34,361,101 of record NC_091081.1, on the reverse strand, counting down.
GACTGGTGCTGAAGCTCCAATACTTTGGCCACCTGATGCAAAGAGCAACTCATTGGAAAAACACTCTGATGCTGGGAAAGTTTGAAGGCAAGAGGAGAAAGGGATGACAGAGGATGAGATGATTGGATGGTATCACCAACTCAATAGACATGAGTTTGAGCAAGCTCTGGGAGATGATGAAAGACAGGGAAGCCTGGAGTGCTGCAGTCCATAGGGTCACAAGAGTCGGACATGAATGAGTGACTGAACAACAACAGACCCCACAAAGATATACACCAAAGCCCAAGGATGAGAGCTAGTTGAAAAGAGGACTTAGAAAAGCCAACTAAACTTTGATCAACAGAAGTAAGTTTCTTTGTTAAGGGATGTTTTCCCTTGGGGAAGGAAAGAAAAGTTTTTACAGAGATTTAGTGGCAATAGTGTCAGACTTTATTTTTTGCTCCAAAAATAAAAGTCTGCTCCAAAATCACTGCAGATGGTGATTGCAGCCATGAAATTAAAAGAAGCTTACTCCTTGGAAGGAAAGTTATGACCAACCTAGATAACATATTCAAAAGCAGAGCCATTACTTTGCCAACAAAGTCCATCTAGTAAAGGCTGTGGTTTTTCCAGTTGTCATGTATGGATGAGAGAGTTGGACTGTGAAGAAAGCTGAGTGCCAAAGGATTGATGCTTTTGAACTGTGGTATTGGAGAAGACTCTTGAGAGTCCCTTGGACTGCAAGGAGATCCAACCAGTCCATCCTAAAGGAGACTGGTCCTGTGTGTTCATTGGTAGGACTGATGCTAAAGCTGAAACTCCAATACTTTGGCCACCTCATGCGAAGAGTTGACTCATTGGAAAAGACCCTGATGCTGGGAGGGATTGGGGGCAGGAGGAAAAGGGGACGACAGAAGATGAGAGGTTGGGTGGCATCACCGACTCAATGGACATGAGTTTGAGTGAACTCCGGGAGTTGGTGATGGACAGGGCGGCCTGGCATGCTGTGATTCTTGGGGTCGCAAAGAGTCGGACATGACTGAACGACTGAACTGAACTGAACTGAACTGATAGGCAATAGTTCAGCTGGTTTTTATTGAATGGTTAATTGCTAAGTTGTATCTGTTAAGTTGTTAGAATAGGAAAAAGGAATCCAAAATGGCGGTAGCCAAAAGATAAGGAAGGGAAAAGCCCGTGAAAATAGAACAATGGAAGGTCTGAGGACTGAAGTGAGGACCTCAGGTAGAATAAACAGCACTCCTGGCTAGCCCAATTTACATAGGACACAGCCAGGGGGAGGAGAAGGTAACATATGAAAAGAGGAGCCAAAGGACTGGGGGTTTCTCTTCTCTCTCTCTTTCTCTTCGTGTCTTTTGAGTTGGTATGCTCTCACACCTCAAGGATGTACTTTCCTTTACTTTCGAAATAAAACTGAGCTGTAACATGAAGCTGTAAAACTGGTCTGTCATTTCAAATTATTGTGATGAGACAGAAATGAGACATATTACCCCTACATCTATGGTGCCATTTCTCAGATTTAACCTGGTTGAAACAACTTCAGTGTGGCCCTCACAAGGAGGAGGCCAAACACATTAGGAGCCCAACTCAGTGAAAGCTCCCACAGTGGAAGCTGAACACGAAGCAAACCCAGTGCAGGGAAAGTGACAAGAAGCCCAGGGTGCTGGAAAGTGGGACAGTGAAAAATGAACTCAGTAGGAAGCTCACGTGGCTCAGTCTCAGATTCTAGAAGACTTCTGTTTAATGTAGGAGGTCCTTATTCCTATGGCTGGAAGGACATATGCCTAACAAAATCTTAACTCCTTTACAATCTTTCATTTTTTATTTCCTCGAATGCCCCATGAACAGGTGAGCAGCAGTGGGTGCGATTGAGGGACTCTGGCAGGACCTACTCCTCAGTGTGTCCCAAAGGCTCCAATATCCACTGGGCCGCAGTAGCTGATAACCAAGCTGGTGGAGGTTCTTCTGTCCTTAATCTTCCTTGTGCCAAGGATCAGGCCAATAAAAACTGTGAGCATAGTTCAGGTATTTAGCAGAGTTTCTGGCAGGTTATGAAGGGGATTCCTCGGCATGTTTTTCCCACTGCTTTTTCCTCCTGTCCTTCAGCTCCTCTTGTTATGCCCAAGTTGCGAAATCTCCCAGTGATCACCAGGGAGCCGATATCTGATGCAAAAGCAAGAGAGTTTTTATTACCAAGCTCGAGCTGGGGCTCCCACCGATACCGACGCAGCAGCTATAGGGAGGAGCCCCAAGCTCTGGGTTTCATTGCTTATATAGGGTATTCTCACGTGAAAAATTTGAAAAACGGGAGCTTCCGGGTTGGGAGACGTCTAATTGGTTACCTTCTGTGGAAGGGTTAGGTGTTGGGTTCTGATTGGTTTTCATTTCCCGGACTTGCCACGGGTTCTGATTGGTCCCAGGGTGGTGGGGTGAGGTTAAGGGATTTCCAAAAAGCTCTTTTCTAGGAATTTTTACAAAATGGAGTCTTCTTTAACAAAATGGAATAGCTTAGGTCCTTCATTCCCCTCTTCTCTAGGATCCAGGACAGATCCAATCACGGGTCTGAGGTCAGCTCTATATTGTCTCCTGCTAAAGGGACCGTTGGCAAGGCAGTATATTGGGATCTGTGCATCATGAGCTGCACCGCTTTGATGCAGCTTTTAAAGAAGGCCACCAATTAGTTTAAGAAGCATGGCCCAAGGGTGAGTAGCAGTAACAAGATAATCAGGGGCCCTACCAAGGAAGATATGAGAGTTGTGAACCAGTGGGATGAATTGAACCAGGATTCAAACCAGGTTTGAGACATTTCTCTCTTTTTTTTTTTTTTTGACTCAGCCCTTCTCTTATGTTGGCCAGGGACTCCTTGACTACCCAAGTGATTCACATAAAAACAACATTCTTCCCCTAACGCAGCACATAGGCCCTCTGAAAGACTTCATACTCAAGATATTTTTTTGGGAATTGGGGCGGAGGTCTCTTTCTTCTGTAACTTCTTCCTGCTGTGCATGGGCGTAGGCTTGCCTAACAGAGCAGAAGTCTCTCTACCTGATCTAAGTTGGGGTTTTCCACATTTGAAACCAGCTTCTATCCTTGTAGTAACAGCAACTTAGTTGGCCCCTCTCAGAGATGAAATAGACAAGGGCCAAACAGGAGACCTAACAGGATGGTCATCTCTGGTCCCCGGAAACAGAAGGCAACATTTGGGGTGAGGGTTGCAGGCTTTGTGACCCCTTCTGATTGGTTGGTGGTGAGGTAACAGAGCTGTGCTCCAGGAATCTTGTGTTCAGTCTGGAGTTACCATCTTACCTGGGCGGGGGCTCAAAGACATTGTTATTCATATTTCTTTGAGTAGGAACCAGGACTCTGTCTGGAGGCTGTACCAACCTTTGATTGTTTCTATTTTTGTATCCCCTCTCTTCCCTGATTAGCAATTGTTTGAATCCACGCTTTGGAATTCAGACAAGGTCAAGGAGGCTGAACAAAGTCTACATCCTACAGATAAGGAATGCAAACTAGTACAGCCACTATGGAGAACAGTGTGGAGATTCCTTAAAAAATTGCAAATAGAACTGCCTTATGACCCAGCAATCCCACTGCTGGGCATACACACCGAGGAAACCAGAATTGAAAGAGACACATGTACCCCAATGTTCATCGCAGCACTGTTTATAATAGCCAGGACATGGAAACAACCTAGATGTCCATCAGCAGATGAATGGATAAGAAAGCTGTGGTACATGTACACAATGGAGTATTACTCAGCCGTTAAAAAGAATTCATTTGAATCAGTTCTGATGAGATGGATGAAACTGGAGCCGATTATACAGAGTGAAGTAAGCCAGAAAGAAAAATACCAATACAGTATACTAACACATATATATGGAATTTAGAAAGATGGCAATGACGACCCTGTATGCAAGACAGGAAAAAAGACACAGCAGTGTATAACGGACTTTTGGACTCAGAGGGAGAGGGAGAGGGTGGGATGATTTGGGAGAATGGCATTCTATCATGTATACTATCATGTAAGAATTGAATCACCAGTCTATGTCTGACGCAGGATACAGCATGCTTGGGGCTGGTGCATGGGGATGACCCACAGAGATGTTATGGGGAGGGAGGTGGGAGGGGGATTCATGTTTGGGAACACATGTAAGAATTAAAGATTTTATAATTAAAATAAATAAATAAATAAATAAAATGCATTGAACATCAAAAAAAAAAAAAAAGAAAGAAATGGAGAACACAGAACAGATCTGTACTCCAGAGCCCCACAGAGTCCCACTCAGTTTTAATTTCAGGGAACTAGGCAACTATGACTGTGACAACTTCCTGTCAAAATGGGGCATAGGACTGCCCCAGCTTGGAGCAATACAAGCTCTAATCTGAAAGTACACCCATAGCATCACCTAGATATTTCCCAGGATATCTGAACCATAGCTACTCTATTTTGACTTTTAATTGTAAACTTTTCCTTAATAGCCAAAGCAGATTCCACAGTTAATGACGTCAGTGTTTCTCTAGGTATGAGAAGATGCAAGAATTGGGACTCATAAAATTTTCTCCTGAAAAGGTGTAACTATCTGAAGGCCTGTTCTGCCAGTTTTTCCCAGAGCACAGAGTGCCTCATTCCTGATTTTCACCCTGAACTCCTTTCATGGGCATTGAAAGTCAGCAGTTGCAGTGGCCATGATTTAATCTTTGTAGATACAGGTGGTGAGTGTCAGGCTTCAGTTGGCAGAGCCCCGTTTTGCTCATAAACTTGACCGTGATTATGAGGGGGGCACTTCATGACCATTTTATCCCATGGTGCTGAGAGTGTCCATTCTCAGGTAAACAGGCCACTCAATGTGCTGTTACTGGACTAGGCCATAAAACAGTGTCTAAAATTCTCTGGACCACCTGTCTTACTAGCTTTTTGGTCCAGGAAAATATTCCCTCTTGTTGCTTCTTGCCATATCTAGAGTTACACTGTTACCATCATCGATCTCATATGGGACTATATATTATTCTATTAGAGGCCTCACACACATATTTGACTGTGTAAGAAACAGCAATTTTGTAAAACAGGTGAGATACAAATAACATAGCCAGCAGTATTAGCAAAGTCACAAGTAAGACTTATGTTAAGAACTTCCATTAGATGTAGCCCAGTATATCTTCAGGTCATCTGACTTAGTCTGCCCTGTAGAATTATCTTCCAGGGAAATTATATATTGGCACCATCTAGAAGGCATATAGCCCAGTTTTCTAGTGTTAATAGACTGATTATCTTTAGTATGATTTAATTTTTTTAAGTAAATTTTCTCAGGGCCAACCAGTTAGAGTCTGATAATAGAGAAATTTACCAAGGTAGCCCAGAACTAGACACAGGTAATTAGCCACAAACCCAACAACTGGATTGATTTTTAAAACTAGCATAGGATCAGGCCTATGATAGAAAAGCATTTGACTTATATGCAAAGGTCTAAGAAGTCAAGGAAACATAAATGATCATACGAATCAGGTCCAGCATCTTGGGGAAGCTGTCTACCTCTGATGTCGTCGTCTTCTCATCCTGGTATAGTGTAGTTTCTCCTGATAGAAAAGTCCTTCCATCCATGTTGGAGACAGTCCCTTAAATTATGTCTTTTTCCAGTCCTAGTTGCAGGTCATTAGGCATCTGATCTTCATCCAAAGATAGATTACTGAGATAAGCTTCAGCAACTTTGGGTGTTCTTCAAGAATTCAATTAAATTTTACATTAACATCACATAACATCAAAGAACTATCTAAGAGATGAGTCTTACTAGAAGCAGACCTCCATTAACAAACTGGTATTTAACATTTTGAAATATCTTTTTCTCCTTAAAGTTACCCTTATTTTTATTAAATATAACCAAATTAAGGCTAGTTTGTTTGCAAAATAGGTCTGTTCTCACTGATTTTGGTCTGATGATTTTTATAACCATAATTGATTATAGGCTTTTTATTTTGCTGAAACATTTATAGAGTCTCAGACTGAACTTTTAAAATAAAACAGGGCTGGGAAACTCACACCAAAGGCTTATCACAGATTTTGCCTAACAAATCTAGGTGAATTCTTCCCTTTTTAAGGTCTCAAAAATTTCTTGAGATTTTTGTATCCGTGAGATAACCTTCCTAACTCATTTGGTAAACTTACTGGAAACCTAAGAACTTCCAATTTTTTGAGGAGTCAGATAGAAAATATAACTGTTTTGTTTATAATGTTTAATTTTACCAAAGTATTGTCATAATTAGTTTGAGAAGATTTTCCCTACTCCCTGAAAGCATAAGATTTAAACCCATAATTTTTCAGATAGAAACCATAAAAGTTATAAGCATATTTGCTGGTTCATTCAGTCCTTATGTTAACTTTTGTGAAGTCATCAGATTTTCCATTAAAATACAGGACATATCAGAATGTTAAAAACTCCATATAATTTTTAGGATATCTGTATTAGTAATTTTACCATATATTATAACATGAGCGGATTTATTACTCATCTGATAATCTTTTCCGTGTAATTTAACCAACCAAATAAACACAGTTTAATATCTCTCTTTGGGATGTTCCAGGGGGCCTCTGAAGCACCCCAAAGTTGGCTAGAGATCAAAAGAACTTCAAAAGAGTTCTATTTAAGAAGTTTTATCAAAAAGATCAATTAAAAGGGTTTAAACCTAGGTACAATGAAAATATTTTACTTAACGTTAATTACTCTAAGACATGTCTATATTAGATAGGTCAACAAATAAACATTAATATCAGGTATTTAACATTGAATATTTCCCAGTTCACATGACCCTGGAAATTATTGTTTAATTTATAATTACTTGGTTTGTAAGCCCTTACCTTTTTTTTAAGCCAAATAAATAGAGTTCATATACAAATTAACCTCATAAATATTACCCAGAGACAAAGACATACCAACACATATTTAGACAGACACAGTGCAAGATCTAGCTTCAAGTCTCCCCCCCCTCCCCTTTTTCCTCAGTGTCAGGAGTTAGAGATGATCTAGATAAGTGTTCCTGAGAGCCCTGGTCTCAAGGCACAAGGAAAGAAAATCAAGTTCTAAAAAAATGGCGGCAGATCTAAACCACATGGTGGCCAGACAAAGCAAAATTTCCTTTTCCAGGGGATCTTCTCGACCCAGGAATCGAACCCAGGTCTCCCATATTGCAGGCAGATGCTTTAACCTCGGCTCCACCAGGGAAGCCCTTAAATACAAAAATACAGTCTCAGAAAACCTCATACAGAGACACAGAACTTTAGATCTAAGTACTAACACCAAAGATTTCAAGGGAGGAAAGGAAGCCAGGTTGAAAAAAAAGGGAGAGGAGGTGGGAGAGGGGGGCAAAAGGGGTGGCCTTACAGACGTCTCCTGCCACCTACAGATACCCAGGCATTACGGGACTTTTCCCTGGGCCTCCAGAGAAGGGAGGACTGGAACTCAGCCCTACCAGAAATCAGAACCAGAATTTGAGTTCTCTGCCAAGAGGAGGTGATCAGTCTCCAATCCTCAGTTCAGGCTGAGGGCCCTTCGACCAGATTCCTGCATCTGGGACTGGGGGACTAGAAAAACAGGGAAAGATAGGAAGGGTTAAGGAGAGGAGACAGAGAGAGAAGGAGAGAGAGATCAATAAAGTCTCTTGTTCCTTACCAGTCAGGGCACTCTGGCCAGTTGTCCACGTCAGGAGGAGACCAGGGACAGTTGCGGCCGCTGGGTCTGGTCCATTGGCAGGCAAGCTGGCCCCTGAGTACCCCGAGTGGTTAGGATGTCAGTCTCAGCGAAAAAGAGTCCCTGCCAGAGTCACCATTTGTTGCAGGAAGAGGGACTCCTTCCAGGGCCCAAAACTGGGCTCTTGTCTAACACTCGGAAATGAATTGTCTGAGGAGACACATGTGCTGACAAAGGGAACTTGGTCAAGGTGTCCAATCCGTGGTCAGAATATGATATCTCAGACTCAGTGTACACTTCCTAGGTCAAAGGTGCCTTCTGAGGGCCAGCCTACATGGAAGGTCGGCCATTCTGTGCTGCAAAAAGTGATTAATTTATTCCTTTTAATTTCTACACTAAGGTCATGAGCACGCATCTTGACCTCCTTAAAATTATCAGTAACCAAGGATAGAGGTGTGGGGCTAGAATGGCGTTGCCCCATCGTCCCTGATCTGTCAGATGTTGGTAAATTAACACAGACAATACGAACAGCCACACAGACAGACAGAGAGACAGGAGAAATACACCTCCAGGAGTCCGGAGGTAAAACCGAATGACGACGGCCTCTGGCCGTTCAGCGGGAGTGACCCGCTATCGTCTACAGAGAGCAGGGGCACTCCGTTCCCCACACCGGGGTCAGGGATGTCTCCCAACGACCCCCACCAGTGACTTGTCGGCGCATCTGCCTGAGTCGTATATGGGTCTCAGAAACCAGGCCCTGCCAGAAAGGAAAAGAAAGACAGAAAAAAGCTTACTGGCTGCAGATGACTCTCCGGATCAGTCTTCCCGTGGAGCCGGTGGGAGATCCCAGACGAGCCCCCAGATGTGATGCCCAAGTCGTGAAATCTCCCAATGACCACCAGGGAGCCGATATCTGATGCAAAAGCAAGAGAGTTTTTATTACCAAGCTCGAGCTGGGGCTCCCACTGATACCGACGCAGCAGCTATAGGGAGGAGCCCCAAGCTCTGGGTTTCATTGCTTATATAGGGTATTCTTGTGTGAAAATTTTGAAAAACGGGAGCTTCCGGGTTGGGAGATGTCTAATTGGTTACCTTCTGTGGAAGGGTTAGGTGTTGGGTTCTGATTGGTTTTCATTTCCTGGGCTTGCCACGGGTTCTGATTGGTCCCAGGGTGGTGGGGTGAGGTTAAGGGATTTCCAAAAAGCTCTTTTCTGGGAATTTTTACAAAATGGAGTCTTCTTTAACAAAATGGAGTAGCTTAGGTCCTTCACTCTCTCCCAAGATTGAGCCTGGCCAAAACCCATGATGCCTGGCTTCAGGATCTAATGAGGCTCAGGCTCTGATGTCTCATTGCAAAAATTCAGTTAGAGACACAGCAATAGGTAGGAAGTAGCTTTCTTCAGATCCAGAGAGCAGGGTGTGGGCTATTGCAGAGGGCAAGTTCTATGGCCATGGAATGTGGTGTGGCTAGGTTTTGCAAGCTGGGTAAATTCATATGCTAATGAATGGAAGGATCATCCCAACCATTGGGGAACCACCCATTCCTCCATTTTTTGACAGTGCCTTGAAACTGTCCTGACACCTGTGTGTGTCATTCAGCTTGCAGATTGGGAATCAAGGTTTAGTTGAATTTGACTTGTCATCTTGGACCCATTTGATTTTAATCTGTTATGTTATGCCCTTGGGCTATGTCATTCAGTCAAAGGTTGTGCCCTGCCCCCTTCCTTCCTGTTTCATGCTCTTTTCCTGAGACCTGTCCAGGCCCACAATGTTGCCTCTACAATCTTCTGGAGGGACAACCAGAAAATAGCTGGCCCCTGGGAGGGAAACACTGTATAAAATCCAATCCTTCTAGATATTCAGGCCTTCATTTTCCATGTTTCCTACAACATGTGCAACAACAGCATCTCTCAGTGAACCCACTAGGGCGGGAGACAGGCACACAATGCCTGCTAGAAGTCCATCTGCTGGCATCCCTTCAAAGGCAATTGGGCTTCCAGGGATAATGTTTGCCACTTTGGGAGTTAGCCCTGCAGGCCATTTGGGCCCAAAGCCTTACCACCCTTCTCCTAAAGTTACAAATATATCCCCGGATCAAATCTCCACTCCACTGCCTCTTATCAATTTGTTCTTAAGCCAATTACTAACTCCTACAACCAGGACCCTGCCACCTTGTAGGTAACATTGCTCCACCCCGCCTATTATTTAAATAATTTAATGCCCTTAACAGGACCAGATAACCCACTTCTTTGTCATTAATTCTGTTATTACCTAAAGTGGGTCTATGATAATTAAATGTTTCCCATTGGAAACACCCTAAGCTGCTCTTATGGAGGACTAGGGGAGGAAATCAGTGACTTACAGTCTCTCAGAGTAATAAGAGGATAAGGTTTATGGCTGTTTCACCAGATTCCCAGTTTCAGGGCACAGGCTTTGATTGGTTTACATCTTGACATCTATCCCATCTGCAGTGAACAAATTGGCAGTGAGTTAAAATTACAACCCCTTAATCCTACCCAGCGCAAGTCACGCTGGAGACCTTGCTGCTGCTAAGTCGCGTCAGTTGAGTCCGACTCTGTGTGACCCCATAGATGGCAGCCCAACAAGCTTCTCTGTCCCTGGGATTCTCCAGGCAAAAATACTGGAGTGGGTTGCCATTTCCCAAGGGAGACCTCGGGGATGCCCAACTCCAGACCAGGAGTCCCGGGAGGTCAACCTGCCTTGACCTGCCTAGGGATTTGGTCCTTGAAAGGTTGTCATGCCCCAACCTGCTCAGGGATCCACCAGTCCAGGGGTCCCAGGAGGTTGACATACCTCGACCTGCCTGGGGATTTGATCTCCAGGAGGCTGTCATGCCTCAGCTTGCCTGGGGATCTGTACCCTGACCTGGGGATGCCTGGCTCTCAGGTTACAACAGTACTGGGTAGGATAAGCTTCAGAAAGACTCACCCCTAAGGAAGTCCACCCATGGAAATAGAAGGAAGCTTATTACTTGTGGGACTGTGCCCAGTCTCAGCAATAACTCAAAAGCCCCATGAGAACCCAATTGCCTTTCTAGAAAGGCTAAAAGAGGCCCTCCAAAAGTTTACCAATCTGTACTTAAACTCTTATGAGGGACAGGTGATTTTAAAGGACAAATTATTGTCCCAATGGGCATCAGACATCAGGATAAAGTTACAACAGCTATAGCAACAGGACCCTGCTGCCTCTTTAGATGAGAAGGTCCAGACAGCCACCAACACCTTTTATAACAGAGAACAGGAGAGGGAGGCCAAGGCCCAGGAAAGGGAGAAAAGGAAAGAGACAAGGCATGCCCAGATGTTGACTGCCTTCCAGGGAAGCTCTGTGGCAAACCCTGAGTCCTTGAAGGACAAGGCACTAGACAAATGCCTAATCTGTAGACAGGCGGGACATTGGGCCAGAGTGTCCAAACCATGACAAGTTTCTTAAAATGGCTTGGTACAAATGCCATCAATTGGGACATTGGGTGGCACTGTGCCTTCGGGACCCAAGAGCCTCAAGGTCAAGTGCCAAGCCTTCTCTCAGAGGTTCAAAAGGACTGAAGCAGCCCACTTCAGCTAGCCCACCTGTCTCAGATAACCATCATGGGGCTGGAGCCAAAGGTACAACTGGATGTGGCAGGTAGGTCCGAGAATTTATTGATTCACATAGGGTCTACCTACTCTGTTCTGACCTCCTACTCTGAAGCCTTTTCCTCCCAAACCTGTACTATTTTGGGTGCTACAGGAAAAACAAGTACTAAAAGATTCATCTGAGAAATTTGTTGCTGGGATGGACAAATATTTTCCCTCCAGTTTCTAGTGGTCCTTGACTATCGTCCTCCCTTATTGGAAAGAAATTTCTCCCTTCTTTCAAAACCTTGCAGCTATTTCAGTCCTGATAGAAGATGCTTTAAAACTCTCTCTTGGGGACAAAATAACTGTTTTTACCAGCTACCAAGTGAAACAACTCCTGAATGGGAGAGGCCACTTATGGATGTCTGATCAAAGAATCCTCAGATATCAAGTATTGCTGATGGAAAATTCAGGGCTGACTATATCCCCTTGTGAGGTCCTTAACCCAGCCAGCCTCCTGCCTACCCCCAAGGACTCTCTCCTCCTTTCACTCTTGCCTAGAAACCTTGGATCACTGGACAAAACCCTGAGAGGGATTGTTGGAAGATCTTCTGACCAATCCTGAGGAAATCTGATACACTGATAGAATCAGCTTTGTCATGGATGGAAAAAGAGCCGGATATGCAGTAGTCTCCAAATTTGAGACCATAGAGGCTAAAGCTTTGCTACAAGGTATTTCAGCCCATTTAGCCCTGACTCGAGATTCAGACCTGGGAAAAGGAAAACGAATAGCCATTTACATTGACTCCAAGTATGCCTTTCTGGTGCTGCATGCATATGCTTCTATTTGGAAGGAAAGAGGCCACTTGACCATCCGAGGATCCCCAATTAAATATGGTGATCAAATGCTTAGACTCTTGGAAGCAGTCCATCTGCCCGCTGAGGTTTCAGTTTCCCACTGTAAAGGACACCTAAAAGGGAGTACAGAAGTAGCAGGAGGGAACAGGGCAGCTGATCAGGCAGTTAAGAGAGCAGCATTACAGAACAATGACCTAACAGGGATTTCCACCTTGGTTCCACAGGCTAATTTGCCAGAAATTCCTTCATATATTGCAGGTGAGACTCTTAAAGCTAAGAGTGAGGGCTTTCAAGAAGATCATATGATTCCAAAAGAAGGAACTCTCTTTTCTCCCTGGGAACTTCCAATGAAAGTTAGTTAACTACTTACATGCCACCACTCATTTAGGGGGAAAGCTCCTCCAAAGATTACTAGAAAGATCCTTCAGAGGAACAGGCCTCCAAACAACTGTAAGGCAAGTGGTCTCCTCTTGTCCCACTTGACAATTAAACAACCCCCAAGGAGCTCAAAGACCCCAACTGGCCCAGGGGGGGACTAACAGAAGTCCTTCACCCAGATGCCAGTTTCTCAAGGATATAGATACCTATTAGTCATGATAGATACATTCACAGGATGGATTGAAGGTTTTCCCACCTGGACTGAGAAGGCTGAGGAGGTAGTAAAAAAAAAAAATTGCTGCATGAAATTATTCCAAGATTTGGTCTGCCCAGGTCATTACAACGTGACAATAGGACATCATTTACTTCTAAGGTCAACTAAGGGGTCTCTAAAGCATTGGACATTACTTACTATCTCCATTGTCCCTGGAGGCCTCAGTCTTCAGAAAAAGTAGAAAGAGCCAACCAATTCTTAAAATCAGTCATAAAAAAGATAACCCAGGAGACCTCTCTGGGATGGAAGGAGGCTTTACCAATAGCTCTCCTCCACACCCGTATTGTCCTTATGAGATGCTATATGGGAGACTTTTTGTTTATGTCAATGACCTCTTCCTAGATTCAGAGGCTCAAACCCTCTGGTCTTATACCATGGCCACTGGGCAATTCCAACAGGATATACACTTGTGGGGTATCAACCAGGACCCAAAAGATTCTAAAGATTCACCACTATACACTCCAGGGACTCAAGTCCTAATTAAAATCTGGAAAAATGAGCACCCAAAGGCTTAACTCCAGCCCACATGGAAGAGTCCCTACTCTGTAATACTTTCCACTCCCACAGCAGTCAAAGTACCAGGACTCAACTCCTAGATTCACTACGCATGAGTCAAGCCATGGAATAAAACAGAAGAAGACACTCAATACATCTGTGAGCCCCTGGGAGATCTCAGATACCTATTCAGAACTACAAATGAGTGCCATTCTAATGAACACCCCCAAAATTAAGTTTCTGAGGATAAGATTTCTCGGGAAAGCTCTAAAGAGCCAACACAGCTTGGATGGGTTGTACTCCAAAACAGACAGGAGATAGATCTTCTGATCTCTGAACAAGGATGGACTTTAGCCATCTTGAATGAGACGTGTTGTTTCTGGGTAGATAGTTCCAGCTAAGTTAAAGAAAGCCTCACAGTCCTCAGAAAAACATTCAGACCCTACAGAATATCAAAGAATGAGCTGGAGGGTTCTCAGGGTGGCTACAATCTATCTTTGGGGGATCTTCCTGGCAATGGGAATTTGGAGTTGGCTAAGAAGAGTCAGACATGACTGAGCGACTGAACTGAGCTGAACTGAACTGAACTGAATGTCCCTACTAGTCCTGTTATCACAATATTGATGCTGCTTATGATTACTCCATGTATTATCAATTGTCTAACCCATTTTGTCTCTGCCCAGGTCAACAAACTACAATACGCAGTGCCAGTTCAACAAGGATATAAAACTATAGCTAACGGCAAAAAAATATTACTCACCTTTAGATGAACACCACTGTAAGGACTCTGAGGCCTGAGACTAGAAAGAGTGGGAGGCCCAATGCCCCTCGCTGTCCCAGCTCAGCAGCAAGTAGCCAGAAAGACCTCAGCCACCTATTCCCAGAGAATTGGGCCTCCCATCTCTTGAGAGGGGAATATTAGGTAGTTAGAATAGGAAAAAGGAGTCCAGAATGGTGGTGGCTAAAAGACAAGGAAGGGAAAAGCCCACAAAAATAAGGAAGGTCCAAGGACCAGAGTGAAGACCTCAGGTAAAACAAACAGCACTCCTTGCTAGCCCAATTTACATAGGGCAAGCCCATGGGGACCCACTCCAGTGTTCTTGCCTGGAGAATCCCAGGGATGGGGGAGCCTGGTGGGCTGCCGTCTATGGGGTCTCACAGAATCAGACATGACTGAAGTGACTTAGCAGTAGCAGCCCATGGGGAGGAGAAAAAAAACATATAGAAAGAGGAATCAAATGACCGGGGGTTTCTTTCTCTCTCTCTCACTCTCTCTGCGTCCTCTTCATGTCTTTTGGGTCAGCATGCCCTCATGTCTCAAGGATGTATTTTCCTTTACTTTCTAAATAAAACTGAGCTGTAACACAGAGCTGTAACACTGGTCCATTGCTTCAAATTTTTGTTGTGACGAGACAGAACCGAGGAAATTACACACTCCACTGACATGTCTGACTCTTGTGACCCCTTGAACTAGGGTAGCCCCACATGTTACTCTGTCCATCGGATTTCCCAGGCAAGAGTACTAGAGTAGATTCATGAATAGATGGGCAAAAAGAGTTCTCAGAAGAGGAAATTTTTCTTGAGGGTTAGGAGCCACTTGCTAGGCAGTTTTTGTTGAACAAGAGAACTGAAGAGAAAGTTGGAGATTAAGTTCATGTAAGGGTTACAGTGGAAAATGCTTTTCAGGGCCCTTCTCATGAAACTTCCTTGAAAATAATGAAAGAAATAATGAGATATTTCTTTGTAAACTCTAAATTGTTCTTAAATTATAATTATTAAAAGATTAAGTGATGAATGCAGGGTTTGCAAAATAAAAGAAGTTGCATTTGAATATGAATAGAGGAATGAGCTTTACAGAGACAGTGTAATTCTGAAGAACCAGAATCATATAGGGCCAAGTTATACAGACAATCACATAGACAAGGGAATTCACACTCAGCTCTTTATTTTTGTGGAAGGATTACTGGGTTGGTTTGTCAAAGTTGGGAATATGAACAGAAAATTAAGAATTCTAGCATTCAATTTATACAAGTATTTGGTTTAAAGCACACAACTTTATGTGTTATATTGTTTATGAAAGTTTTAAAATTTTGAATGTGAGTGTGTGTGTGTGTGCGGTAGTCATTCAGTCATGTCCGATTCTTAGATATCCCAAGGACTGTAGCTCTCCAGGCTTCTCTGTCCATGGAATTCTCCAGGCAAGAATACTGGAAGTGAAGTGAAGTGAAGTGAAGTGAAGTCGCTCAGTCGTGTCTGACTCTTTGTGACCCCATGGACTGTAACCTATCAGGCTCCTCTGTCCATGGGATTTTCCAGGCAAGAGTACTGGAGTGGATTGCCATTTCCTTCTCCAGAGAATCTTCCCGACCCAGGGATTGAACCCGGGTCTCCCGCATTGTAGACAGACGCTTTACCGTCTGAGCCACCAGCGAATACTGGAGTGGGTTGCAATTCCCTTCTCCAGGAGATCTTCCCAAACCAGGGATCTAACCTGAGTCTCCCACATTGCAGGCGTATTCTTTACCATCTGATGTTATTTCAAGTTGGGGGTCTATATATCTACAAGCACTATCTAAACTATTAAACTATGTGACACTGCAACTAAATACATATTTAAAACTAACCTGTCCTTATATATCAAAAGGAATTTTATTTAGTCATAGAAATTATTTATGAATAGGAAAAAAATCATCAAACTCTATTTTTCTACTTTTGTGAAAGTAAATAATTTAAGTATCTGCCATTTAAAATCAATGCTCTGTACTCTTTAAAAAGAACCAAAGGTTAAGCTATTTTGCATTTAAATGGCAAGATGTAACTCTTTTACATGATTATGATGCAGCAGAAAAGGTCACTTTAAATAGACTTGATATAGAAAGTAAATATACTCAGATATAATACCTGATTAGAAAATAAATCTTTAAAGTTAAATGTATTGCAAAAATCCTGTCTGCATTATTCAAATTAGAGTTTGTAAAGTGTCCAGATGTCATGATACCTAAATCTGAAGACTAGTAGTTAAATTTTGGTAGCTTTTTAATTCAAAATTTTCAAATATTTGCAATCAGAAATAGCTCAGAGTGGTGAATCCCATAAATCACTTAAATATATTCTGAAGTTCAGATCTTTATTCACTGACCTCAGGGCAACATGTTTGCACATGAAGTTTTCTATCCTCTATAACAACTAACTGTGTCATTTAATTTTGGTTTTCAGTTTTTTGTTTTTTTGT
This sequence comes from Capricornis sumatraensis, assembly GCF_032405125.1. NCBI lineage: Eukaryota > Metazoa > Chordata > Mammalia > Artiodactyla > Bovidae > Capricornis > Capricornis sumatraensis. Next base: position 34,344,610 of record NC_091081.1, on the reverse strand, counting down.
TTGTTTGTTTGTTTTAAACAAATATTCAGTCACAAGTTTGAGTAGATTTGAGTAGACCATTATTTATCTTTTTGGCAGTCTCTTTATTTAAATAATATTGAACAAGGAAAAGCATATTTATATGGTAAACACAAACTCAATAGCTGCACAAGTGAATATAAAAAGCAGTATTTGTTTGTTTCTTATGTTTAGAATTTTGAAATATGAAACAAAAAGCAAATGTGTTATGGAAAGTCGCACGAGACTAGAAGATGGAAGCTGATTTTGCACCAGCACTATTGTAAGTCATGTCACATACACAATTGAATGAGTTAAACTATTTATGGTCCTTGATGCTATTTCCTTACATATTAGGTTTCCAGAAAATCTCTCTATAGACACTTTTGCCCTTTGATGATATAAAATATAAAGTAATAACACATGCTTAAATATATTAAATAACGCCTGCAGTAAGTGGTGGCAAGTAAATGGACTTGAAAAAATTAGCTTAAATAATTTAGATTAAAATACACACTTGCTGTTTTCTAACGTGCATTTTTCATACAGTCATTTTCGGTACTGCCGGCCAAAGTTTAGAAAATAGTTACAAGTATCAATTTATTGATCTCTGATCAGCCTAAGGCTACTGTAAGGTATGAGCTAGAAAAATTCTGATAAAAAGTCAGTAAGAAAGGAAATATGCATTTTTAGTGCTTGAAAATCAAAATTTCTGAAATTATAGTCTGGCATAAGTTTTAAACGATATCATGTATATGCTTCCTGAAATGTATTCCAACATATAAAATGTGTTCTAAAATCATCTTTATTTGCAAATTTATCTGTTAAATGAGCCATTTTATGTCATTTGGTCAAGGAAATCTTTTTAAATATAGAATTGTGTTGTGTCAAGTTCCATACTTAATACTTTGTTTCTTGATTAAATAGGATATATAATAATAATATTTATAATATATTAAATGCTTATTGAATACATGCCACCCACCACAACTGCTATTCATTCTTTTTTATATTAATTTCATGTATGCCATACCAATGACAAATACCATTATTTACATTTCATCAATGGGAAAATTATGTATAAGAACACATAGTATGAGGAACCAAAATAAAGATCTGAGCCCAGTACTAATTGAAATGATTACCTTACACTGTCTAATAATAATTTTTAAAAAAGCCCAAACTCAAAGGACTTCACTGGTAAATTATATCAAATATTTAAAGACTAATTAATACCAATTCTTCAAAATCTCTTACTGAAAGGAAAGAAAAAAAATCTCTTATACAGAGATGTTTTCAGCAATATTATCCATGATAGCCAAAAGGTGGAAAAACCCAAATGTTCATAAACTAATGAGTAAACAATATACAATTTATGAAAAAAATGAAATATTGTTTGGCAATAATAATGACTACTGATGAAAATTTGTAACCTTATGCTAAGTGGAACAAATTCAACTACAAATGGTCACCTACCATATTAATCCATTTGTATGAACTCTGCAGAATAGACAAATCTATTGAGATTGGGATTAATTTACTTGTTGCCTAGTAGGAGGGAATGGAGACTACTTAATGGAAACAGAGCTTCCTTTTGGGGTGATAAAAATGTTCTAAAATTATATTGTGATGATGGTCATACATTTGTGTGAATATACAAAAAAAAATGAAGTCTGCACTATTTAAGTGGGGAAATTTCTTTAAAGTTAATTAGATATCAATATAATTAAGCCAAAAAGTAAAGCAATCTCTTTTGATAGACAATAAGATTTTGAAAATATAAAATTTTAATGAATCTGAAGTGTGTTAGAACTAATATTTAAATTTAGAGAAAGATAATCACCATCACTAATTATTAGGAAAATGCAGATTAAAATCACAATGAGATAATGCTGCACACTTATTATAATGGTTAAAAATATAGGTGAAACCTACTAAATGTTAGAGAGGATGTGGAGCAGTCAATCTTTAATACATTGCCAGTGGGAATGTTCAGTTCAGTTCAGTTCAGTTCAGTCACTCAGTTGTGTCCGACTCTTTGCAACCTCAAGAACTGCCGCACGCCAGGCCTCTCTGTCCATCACCAACTCCTGGGGTCCACCCAAACCCATGTCCATTGAGTTGGTGATGACATTCAACCATCTCATCCTTTGTCATCCCCTTCTCCTCCTGCCCTCAATCTTTCCCAGCATCAGGGTCTTTATCAATGAGTCAGCTCTTCGCATCAGGTGACCAAAGTATTGGAGTTTCAGCTTCAACATCAGTGCTTCCAATGAACACCCAGGACTGATCTCCTTTAGGATGGAATGGTTGGACCTTTTTGCAGTCCAAGGGACTCTCAAGAGTCTTCTCCAACACCACAGTTCAAAAGCTTCAATTCTTTGGTGCTCAGCTTTCTTCACAGTCCAACTCTCACATCCATACTACACCACTGGAAAAACCATAGGCTTGACTAGATGGACCTTTGTTGGCAAAGTAATGTCTCTGCTTTTGAATATGCTATCTAGGTTGGTCATAGCTTTTCTTCCAAGGAGTAAGCGTCTTTTAATTTCATGGCTGCAGTCACCATCTGCAGTGATTTTGGAGCCCAAAAAATAAAGTCAGCCACTGTTTCCACTGTTTCCCCATCTATTTCCCATGAAGTGATGGAACCATGATCTTCGTTTTCTGAATGTTGAGCTTTAAGTCAACTTTTTCACTCTCCTCTTTCACTTTCATCAAGAGGCTCTTTACAACTACTTTGGAATATATATTTTTTAATGTTAAATATGTATATACTATAAAATGCTGTCATAGTGTATACACTCAAGATAAAAGAAAGCTAATGTCCTTAAAATAATTTTCCACAAAGTTTATAGTACGTTTGCAAAAGTAAAAAATTGAGAAAAATTAAAATATCCATAAACAAATTAATAGATTAAAAGTAATATCTATACAGTGAAATACTCTTGAACTATTAATATTCATAACAACACAGATGACTCAAAATATACAAAAGTAGTGGAAATAAGTCAGGCAGAAAGGATCATAAGCTATATGATTCATTTATATCAAATGCTAGAAAATATAAACTTAACTGTAGTGCCATAAAACAGATATGTGATTACTTTGAAATGGACAGGAAGGATGAGAGATGAACATGGAGCACAAGGAAATTTGAGGGGATGGTTTTGTTCATTCTCTTGATTCTAGTGATGGTTTTGCAACTTATGCACATATAGAAACGTATGAAAATGTATACTCTATGCTCAACATATTGTATTTTAAATTATGCTTCAATAAAGTATTTAAAAAAGCATGGAAGTATGCCACAATAAACCTGTTTTAAAAAAAAAAACAGTGGAAAGATATAGGTGGAGAAGTTCTTAAAAAAAAAAAAGACTAACAATACAAAATGTCTTTGCAGATACAGCATTTAGAACATTCATACATTTATAATTCTAAATGGTACAATTAAAGATAACCATTTGACATTTCTTTCAAAACTAGTCATTTTCCTGATTTACGATTCAACATTTAAATAAATATTACGTATTTATCCAAAAGCAGGAAAACGTCTTTTAAAAAAATGAGAAAGATTTACTGTAGTCTTAGTATTAGCAAAAGCATTAAAAATAATTCCAATAGTCATCAACAAAAAAGTAATGAAGCTGTGACATATTTATAGAATAGAATAGTACCCAACAATTTAAAAAAGGAACTACAGATAAACACAATAATATAACTAATCTCAAAAATACTAAATGAACCCAGAATATCATACGAAATACCATAAAAGCACAACAAATCTATGGTTTGTTTTGGAATGAAAGAGGGATTTGAATGGGAGGGTATAATAATGAGTTTTCTGGGATGATAGATGTGTTCTGTACCCTGTGTAGTGTGCAGGTTACAAGGATTTTTGTAATTTTCAAAATTCAATGAATTAACCACTTAAGCTTGCTGTATTTTATTTTATGCACATTGTATCTTCATTTAAAAGAATTATAACTGCATATACTATATAAAGTTAACTGTATATATTCAAGTATATGGGGCTTCCCTGGTGGCTTAGCGGTAAAGAATCCACCTGAAAACGCAGGAGATGTGAGTTCAGTCCCTAGGTCATGAAGATTCTCTGAAGAAGGAAATGGCATCCCACTCCTGTATTCTTACCTGGAGAATTCCATGGACAGAGGAACCTGGCAGACTATGGTCCATGGGGTTGCAAGAGTCAGACACAACTTAATGACTAAACAACAACAAAACGCAAATATATATTAATATTTCTTCATTTTTATTTTGAGCAGAAAATTTGCCATTGTAGACGACACCTCAATCTATTTACTCTGCAGCCCTTCCTTTTCTCTTGCTGCTGCTGCTGCTCAGTCGCTTCAGTCCTGTCCGACTCTGTGCGACCCCATAGACGGCAGCCCACCAGGCTCCCCCGTCCCTGGGATTCTCCAGGCAAGAACACTGGAATGGATTGCCTTTTCCTTCTCCAATGCGTGAAAGTGAAAAGTGAAAGTGAAGTCGCTCAGTCGTCCGACTCTTCGCGACCCCATGGACTGCAGCCCACCAGGCTCCTCCGTCCATGGGATTTTCCAGGCAAGAGTACTGGAGTTGGGGCGCCATTGCCTTCTCCGTCCTTTTCTCTTAGTTTCATCTATATTTTGGACTTCAGATGTTTCACTGCACCAGTTTCAAAGACCTTTCCACTGCTACTTTGTTTCTTTGTTACTGCAGAAGCACTACAGTTATTCTTTTCCTGTGCCATCCTAGGTCTTGGAAATTTCTGTGAAGCTAAGACTCTTTTTCTAAATATGCCACACAGCTGTTTCTCTCCTCTGGGTCTGCTAGTTCTTTCAGGTTTTGATCAGGAAATTGAGCATATATCTTTTCTGGATACAGATAAACAAATATATTTACCTGGCTACCTCCCTGAAACATAAATCATGAAGCTGGCTTCATGTTTCCTCACTTTGTAAGCCACCCTTCTTCTAAACATACACAGATACACACAAATGTATGTTCTCCTTAAGACAGTCATAATGACTACCTTAATCCATTATGAACAAAATACAATGGACTGGGTGGCTTATAAACAATGGGATTTTTTTTTTTTTCTCTCTCTCTCTCACAATTCTGGAGACTGGAAAGTCCAAGATACAAGAGGTCAGAAAATTTAATGTCTGATGAGAGCCCATTTCCTGGTTCATAGAGAGCAGCCTTTTTGTTGTGTCCTCATACAGCAGAAGGGAAAAGTGATCTCTCTGGGGTCTGTTTGCTGTTTGGTCGCTAAGTCATGTCCTACTGTTTGTGACCCCCATGGACTATAGCCCACCAGGTTCCAGTCTATAACAATGATTTTCCTTCATCCATAAAAAAATATAATAATTTTTTACTGCCATACCAGTGAATTCATGGTCTGTCTCTCCCATGACATACCTCTTATTCATCATATTTTGCCTAAAACTTTTCTGTCTGCCATGAACCCTTTCCATTTTCTGACTGAGAATTAGATGACATCTAAAAATGTCAATAAGTGACTCATCTTTATCTTTGATTGAACTGTCATACACCTCCATAAAACACTGAGACTGGCTGCTCAAAAATAAGAAAAATGTTAAAAGAAGAATATAAAATCATTCCTCTCCCACAGTCATATGTAATTGTTTCCCAGAAATCTTTCCTGTGTTCCAGAATTCATTCCCAAGAGACTAATCACTGCTTACCAGACCTCTACATACATTTTTCAGTACCTTATTGATTGGATGATTGTTTTTTATTTATTTCAGATTACTATGTGCAAAACTCCATTCAGTATTCTAGAAAATCATTAACTGATTTTGCTTAACTTCCATTTATTTCTTCTTCTTATTATTTTCACTGTTTTGGTCAAGTAGTGATTCTCTCTGACTTAAACTGAATCCAGAGCTGCTAGATTTCTCTCTTGTTATGACCATTACAGTATCATTCTCACACCACCACAATTTCTAATCTGTCCTCTCCATATTTAAAACCTCATGATTCTTTGAAGATGCCATACCCATCATCTCCTCTGGAACTTTACATATTCAATTTCTTGTACATAGAATGTTCTTTCCTTCTCTCATTGATTCTACTAATTTTTTAGTCTTATCTTAGAGATCACTTTCACTATAAAGTGTTCCTAGATTATATACCCTATCTATGGGTCACTTTATCCTCTTGAAGTAAGGTTTGTATGAGATTGCACTTTAATTACATACTTACTTATCTGTCTTTCCCATGAGAAACTTGAGGGCAACTCATTTTTTGTAGTATTCCTAATATTTTTAAATGACATCCATAATTAATGTTTCATAATATTTGTTGAAGAAATAAATGAATAAGAAAAATACTATTAATAAATGGATATAGAAGTTAGAATTCAAGGTTACTAATGTGATATAGACTTCAATAAGTATAATACTGTATATTAAGGTAAAACATGACTATGCTTTTTTCTGAATATATTGCAAGACAAGTTAAATATTTGCTTTATATAAATGCACTTTTAACCTTGTCTAATCACTTAGGTAGATGGTAGAGATTTCTGACAATTTAACATGCAGAATTTCATGTTTCAATATATAGATTATTTTCTATCAAGGACTAAGGATATCAAGGTGTTCTGTTACAAGGAGACACCATATGGACCACTTGTGGAGGACTGTTATAATTTACCATTATACCTGCTGGCTCAGTGGTAAAGAATCTGCCTCCAATGCAGGAGACCACTTGTAATGCAGGAGACACAAGTTTAATCCCTGGGTTGGGAGGATCCCCTGGAGAAGGAACTGGCAACCCACTCCAGTATTCTCGCCTGGGAAATTTCATGGACAGAGGAGCCTGGCAAGCTACTCTCCATGGTGTCACAAGAGTTGGTCACAACTTAGTGACTAAACTACAACCATCACATCCAGAATATAGTGTGAAGCCCCCTCCCCACACCTAAAAATGTATATAATTACAGAGTCCTTACAAGTTATCCATAAAAAATGTAAATACTATACTTACAAACTTTTTACTATATAGACTCAACTAACTGAATTCTTTTCAGGTCAGTTAAATTATTGTTAAATGTAAAATAGGATTTGACATAGTTGTTTGAGACCAATCATTCAGATTTTAATTGGATAATTTTATATTCGCAGCAAAATAACTTTGGTACAGATTTAGCCAAACAAAAAGTATGTTGGCTTTTTCTTTTTCTTTTTTAAACTGCCATGACTGAATTTTGCCTTTAGTTTCATGACCTAAGGCAGACCTCTCATTTTGCATATTTACCATCGGGTTGATGGATGAACAGATGGATCAAGTACACCATGGGGGGGTCCTATCAGCTGTCTCCAATTCTCTAAATGGTGATGGGATGAGTGAACATGTTTCATGAAAATGGAAATGTTAGAGTTTTGTGCATCCAAGTTAAACAATGTCTTATTCTACCTCTTCAGAAGTTAACTTTAAGAACTCCTACTGCAAATTCTTATACTTCAGTGTATTTGTAAATACATCATTAGCCCTCTTTTGTATGTAATCATGTATAGAGCAAAACATCTCAGAATAACTAAATGTCATATGGATGTATTCCAGCTATTTATTTAAAAGTTTTAAATGTCTGAATAGAGGGTTGACACTGAATGACTTAATTATCCTAATTATTGATTTGAACCTTTAAAATATCACAGCAATCAGCAATAAGAAACTGAGACTACTTATTGCTCTTAATGTATTCACCTGTTATCAAGCTTTGATTGGGCAAAACAAATCAACAGAACTAAACTTAACTTTTGTCATAACTGGAATTAACAGTCTCACAAACTCCTTCTGTCATTAATGCCAAGGCCAGTCTTCACTTTTAGAACTAAAATTACAAACTTACAAAACCATTTCCAGGGACAATATTACCATAGTATAGAACACACAAAAACTTAATTTTATGTATTTTATAACTATGCCTTAGTCCCTATATCAGATTATTCCCATTCTTTCTTCCAATTTATATACTTTTTATATATCATTTCATGTTCATATGGAATGCATAATACTTACAACATATATATTTTTAAGTATATAATTTGGTAATTTTTAACATAGTCACATATAGATGGTATAAAATGTGTGAATTAGCAATAATCATAGTCTTTCAAAAAGGTTAGAAATTATGAACAGGGAGTACTGGGTCTAAGCAAACCTGAGTTTTATATTGTCCTGCCACTTGTATTGCAGTCCATGAAGTTGCAAAGAGTCGGATACGACTGAGCAACTGAACTGAACTGATGCCGAAGCTGAAACTCCGATACCTTGGCCACCTGATGTGAAGAACTGACTCACTGTGAAAAACCCTGATGCTGGCAAAGATTGAGGGCAGGAAGAGAAGGGGACGACAGAGGATGAGATGGTTGGATGGTATCACTCACTCGATAGACATCAGTTGAGCAAGCCCCCAGGAGTTGGTGATGGACAGGGAAGCCTGCTGTGCTGCAGTCCATGGAGTCGCCAAGAGTCGGACATGACTGAGCAACTGAATTGAACTGCCACTTAATAACTATGACCATAAGCAAGTTACTTGACATGTACATATATAAACATATATGTGTATACAAATGTAGATGAAGATGTAGCTATAAATAGGGGTATCGTATAGAATGGGCTTCCCAAGTGGCACAGTGGTAAAGAATCCACCTGCCAGTGCAGGAGATGCAAGAGATATGAGCTCAGTCCTGAGTTGGGAAGATCCCCTGGAGGAGGAAATGGCAACCCACTACAGTATTCTTGCCTGGAAAATTCCATGGGCAGAGGAGCCTGGCAGGTTTCATAGAGTTGAAAAGAGTTGGACATGACCAAGCAACTGAGCACACGTACCACACACAAATAGATATAAATATAGATAGAATGGAGATATGCCAATATAATCTCCTCTGTAAACTTATGTTCTGCTCACTTATTTATAGTTGGTATTATAGTGTTTCTAGCTCTGCCCTTCCCAGATATATTGTATAAATTTGTCTGGAACTCATGGGAACCCTACTTGTCCCAACGATATGCCTCCATTCACATATTGGACCAGAAGATTTAAACATTCCTCATGATCAGATTGTTAAAGAAAATAAACAGCTAATCAAACAAGTAAATAAGTTTTGGCCTTTTCTATACATTTTCCATCACCAGGACCAGTTAAGTACACTTGCTTCTTGATTTTCCTAACTGGTTAATTTTGCACTGGGTATACAGAAGTGTCTGTTGCACACTGAGAACTAGCCTTGCTGTGTTCTGCCTCAAATAGTCCTATCAGAAAAGATTCATCAACAGAGCTGATTCATCTAAAACGAGGAAATGTGATCATTCACATGACTTGTGGAACAGTCTTGCATGCATTTAGTTTTCTGACTTTGTTTTCTAGAAACAAATTTGTTGATGTGAAAAGAGGTTTGCTTCTAACATCATCATGGGAAGACTCTGTTATTGCTGTTTAAATTTTCTGAACATAAGGGCTGATCAGTTTGTGGATAGGTTAGCTAGTACCAGAGATATATATAAGTATCCAGAAATCTCAGTTGTATGTGAGGGGTTTGTGGGAAGAGAGAGAGAGGTTCGGTTCACTTCAGTCACTTAGTCCTGTCCAACTCTTTGCGACCACATGGACTGCTGCCTCTGCCCAGCATCTTGAGTATTGTAATGCATATTGAAAACCCAAGGAAAAAAATCAAAATTCACAATTCAAAGTATAGTTTCTACAGAATGCGTAGATGGTCATTTTTGCACCATCGTAAAGCTGGAAAAATCTTGAGTTGAACCAAATTAAGACAAAGATTGTCTGTACATTAGAAACATCTCACTAACAACAGGAGCCCTTTTCTTTCTACCTTGACTCCTATAATTATTTTTTCGTGATTTTAAAATCTGCATAAAATATCAATTCAATGATCTGTTCTCTCAGTTCCTTGACCAACCCAGCTTCAGATATCATGTTTTTCATGACTTCAAACAAGCATTCTCATTGGCATGCCATAGGCTTAAGCTGTTACATTTTTCACATTACCTGTATAACAATTTCAAATATCCTAATAAGTGAATAATTTATACTAGGAGACTAACTACAGGTGTAGCTGAATAATTATTCTAAGTTCCCTTGATATTTTCCACATCCTCTAAAACCTATCAACAAAATATCTTATAATTACTTGTTCTATCAGCCTTGTGTCTATAGCAAATCATTTTAAAAAACTATATCATCTGTTCATACTCCTGGTCCCTGAACCTGGGTCACTAGTCAGCTGAGTGTTATACATTTTCAAAATCTGTCTCTTCTCTATGGAATGTAGTCATTTCAATGTCTCTTCCTACATAAAGAAACTTCTTGATTCCTAGGGAGCTGAAAGTCATACATTTTACCACCTTCAGTCCTTTTACAGCCACTCCTTTGTTTTTGATTCCCATAGATCTGAAAGAGGGTCTTATGAAAATGCTGTCTTAATTGTGCTTACTAATCTCACTACCATTCTGAGTCTTTTTGTTTTGTTTTCTTTTTATTTCTCAAAATTCTAATTGTTAGAATGGGTTACTTCCAGTCACCACCAACATACTTTATCTCTTGCATCTGTTTTTGCCCTTAATTTTCAGGGGTGTATTTGATCTAGATGAGTATCCTTGCATTCGTATTTTCTTTGCTTGTTGTTCCCACTAATTTGGTGTATACCTGGCATAACTGTGCTTTCTCTTTGTTTCCGTTTTTTTTTGTGTGTGCCCTTCAATGATAGGAAAATGTCCTTCTCTGTATTCACCTTTGCTTTCTAATTTATCTGTATCAATATCTATATATACCAATTATCTATGTTTTTTCTTAAATAGAGTGAGTCTAAATTCTCTATTTGAATTTCTGACATCAACAGCAGGTTGATTTTTTTTTCTCATCTCAGGATAATTCTAAGTTTCCTTATACACTGTTTCCTTTCAGATCTCTGTGGACCATTTTATCTTCTACTTCAGAGAGAAAAGAGAAGTTAAGTGACAGCAAGTAATTGAATCTTTGCTTTACTCTATTTTAAAACTTTTCACTTCAATTTTATTTCTTACTCTTGTTCATTCCTTTCCAAGAATATGAAATGTTCCTTTTCATTTACCCTAGTGATTTATCATACATATTTTCTCTTAGGTCAAAACATACTTATTAGAAACTTGTAAAAACAGTGACATATAAAAAAATAAAATGAATAAGCATCTCTGCCAACCTAAAAATAACTGGTATTTACAATTTTATCAGTTTCTTTACAGGGCTTACTAAAATACGTGTTTTGATAGTAAATTTAATTAAAAATTTATACATGCTTTTCTGTCCTGTTATTGTAATTTAAGATAATTGTCTTATGCTCTAGAGGCCATTCAGTCTGGTTAGACTTGCTTCGCTTATTCACTTCACTGTTTAATCTTCACAAGAGCCCTGTGGGATAACTACCACACATGAGAGTTTTGAGGTTCAGTGAGGGAAGTGTTTTAGAATTAGCAGAACTAGCATTCAGATTCTAGATTTCACAACTGGATCAGCACTCTTTCCACTATTCCATACAAAACAAAAGGCAAGATATGGGCAAGGGGTTCATGGGGAAAGAAACAAGAAAACTACAAATTAGGAAATCACTGGGAAGTGAATGGTCAGAGCTGAGCTCAAGAATCAATGTATGACATAGATGACACAGGGTATGATACTTGAAACAAAGGATGGAACATCAACAATTTAATATACCACTGCTAATGGAGTGATACAAATTGTGTTTTTGTAGTACATTATAAAATTTATGTGTGTGTGTGTGTGTGTGTGTGTGTGCCATCATGTGGCAATTGCCAATTGCCAGTTTGAGTCAGTAATTGGAAATATATAGTGATAGGTCAAGTGACTGTATATGAGATAAGTAGAAAGAAAGTCTAACAGAAAAACAACTTCCCTCATCAAACTCTATACAAATACTCCTGGGAATAGCTCTCTCATTATCACTCTCCCATCTTCTCTTCCTCTCTCCCTCCTATATCTTGTCCTGGAAAAGTACTCTTATTTGTGCTCTTTTTTGGAGGTGTGTTTGTATATATTGATACAAACTTTATAATGTAAACTAAAGCTCCAAGATTACATAGTTAATTCTTTCTTTCTTTTTTTTTTAATTTTTTAAATTTTAAAATCTTTAATTCTTACATGTGTTCCCAAACATGAACCCCCCTCCCACCTCCCTCCCCATAACATCTCTGTGGGTCATCCCCATGCACCAGCCCCAAGCATACTGTATCCTGCGTCAGACATAGACTGGCGATTCAATTCTTACATGATAGTATACATGATAGAATGCCATTCTCCCAAATCATCCCACCCTCTCCCTCTCCCTCTGAGTCCAAAAGTCCGTTATACACCGCTGTGTCTTTTTTCCTGTCTTGCATACAGGGTCGTCATTGCCATCTTTCTAAATTCCATATATATGTGTTAGTATACTGTATTGGTGTTTTTCTTTCTGGCTTACTTCACTCTGTATAATCGGCTCAGTTTCATCCATCTCATCAGAACTGATTCAAATGAATTCTTTTTAACGGCTGAGTAATACTCCATTGTGTACATGTACCACACCTTTCTTATCCATTCATCTGCTGATGGACATCTAGGTTGTTTTCATGTCCTGGCTATTATAAACAGTGCTGCGATGAACATTGGGGTACATGTGTCTCTTTCAGTTCTGGTTTCCTCGGTGTGTATGCCCAGCGGTGGGATTGCTGGGTCATAAGGCAGTTCTATTTGCAATTTTTTAAGGAATCTCCACACTGTTCTCCATAGTGGCTGTACTAGTTTGCATTCCCACCAACAGTGTAGGAGGGTTCCCTTTTCTCCACACCCTCTCCAGCATTTATTGCTTGCAGATTTTTGGATCGCAGCCATTCTGACTGGTGTGAAGTGGTACCTCATTGTGGTCTTGATTTGCATTTCTCTGATAATGAGTGATGTTGAGCATCTTTTCATGTGTTTGTTAGCCATCCATATGTCTTCTTTGGAGAAATGTCTACTTAGTTCTTTGGCCCATTTTTTGATTGGGTCGTTTATTTTTCTGGAATTGAGCTGCATAAGTTGCTTGTATATTTTTGAGATTAGTTGTTTGTCAGTTGCTTCATTTGCTATTATTTTCTCCCATTCAGAAGGCTGTCTTTTCACCTGGCTTATATTTTCCTTTGTTGTGCAGAAGCTTTTAATTTTAATTAGATCCCATTTGTTTATTTTTGCTTTTATTTCCAGAATTCTGGGAGGTGGATCATAGAGGATCCTGCTGTGATTTATGTCTGAGAGTGTTTTGGCTATGTTCTCCTCTAGGAGTTTTATAGTTTCTGCTCTTACATTTAGATCTTTAATCCATTTTGAGTTTACTTTTGTGTGCAGTGTTAGAAAGTGATCTAGTTTCATTCTTTTACAAGTGGTTGACCAGTTTTCCCAGCACCACTTGTTAAAGAGATTGTCTTTACTCCATTGTATATTCTTGCCTCCTTTGTCAAAGATAAGGTGTCCATATGTGTGTGGATTTATCTCTGGGCTTTCTTAGTTAATTCTTTCAAATATTAATATTGATAAATCCAAAGCACTGAGGTAGAAATTCAGCTTTTATTTTCTAAATCATGGATCCAGGATTCCAGATACCATGGAGCCACAGAAATCGAGCAGATGGTACTTTGCAATTAATAGGAATTTAAACATCAAATGCTGAGTGTTTAATAGCATTTGCTTTGCTTATTATTAGGTATTGAATTTTATTCATGTACTGCTTTAAAAAAAAATTACTCTACACTTTGCTACATTTGACCTTACAGGAGATTAGGAAATTGAGAAGTTATTGAGTGAGGAGATCCAACAAAATTACAATTACAGAAACCTCTGAATGCTGCATGTAATTGAATTTATCCACAAGCCGAAAATCAATGCAGTCATCCAGAAACACACCAAATGTGACATTTGGCTTTTTCTGCTTCATCAAGCCTAATTGATGTTAGAGGAAATAAATGAGAGAAATAGGTATTCTTATAGTAGGAGTCTCTGTTCAGTTCAGTTCAGTTTTCAGTCGTGTTCAACTCTTTGTGACCCCATGGACTGCAGCATGCCAGGCTTCCCTGTCCCTTGCCACCTCCCAGAGCTTACTCAACTCATGTCAATCGAGTCAGTGATGCCATCCAACCATCTCATCCTCTGTCATCCCCTTATATTCCTTCCCTCAATCTTTCCCAGCATTAAGGTCTTTTCAAATGAGTCAGGTTTTCACATCAGGCGGCCAAGGTATTGGAGTTTCAGCTTCAGCATCAGTCTTTCCAATGAATATTCAGGACTGATTTCCTTTAGGATGGACGGGTAGGATCTCCTTGCTGTCCAAGGTACTCTAAAGAATCTTCAAGGAGTCTTTGAGGATATAGCAGATAGTCATTCATAAGAGCTAAGGGCAGCTCATAATTCTGAGTGTATATTGATGTCAGCAAGTGAGACTAATTCTAGCTCTTAAAATTTCTCCCTGGCTTCCTATGGGGAGTGATAAAAGGAAGACATCTATGTAGAGGCTGAACATTGATATAAGATTGCTTTTTAAAAAATGAACTTATTTTTAATGGAGAATAGTTGTTTAATAGAATTGTGTTGACTTCTTCCATACAACAACATGAACCCACCATAAGTATATATATATATGACACATCTCTGTTTAATTTCCTCACCCCTATATCCACCCCATTCCACTCCTCCAAGCTGCTTTGCGACTAAATTTTTTTTTAAAATATATGATAGCTAAAGGAGATTTTTTAAAGATTTAAGGATATGTTGACATCTCCATTGCAACAAAATAATTATTTTTTAATAATCTAAAAATAATATCAAAAAGTCATAACATCTTATTTCTTTGCTTTGTCGATATAATACTTTTGCTCATTTCCTATAGATCATTACTCTGTACACACATATCTACACGTCTGTAGTCATACATTTCTACATTGTACCAATGCTGAAAGGCTATTTTATCCAGTCCACCAAGCTGGCTGTTCTCTCAGAAACAACCTCCCTTGTTTAACAGCAATCTAATTTGCTGATGAGGTGTTATAGAGAGCATTTTCTCAGTCTTTCAGACATACATGTAAGGGATATAACCAAGTCTCCTTGCAAATATTGCTTTTAATATCAATTCTACTTTTTTTCAACCGCCCCCTCCCAATACCTAATAATAAGCAAAGCAAATGCTATTATTAGTTTTTAATAAAATATAACATCAGCCTTTCCAAGAACATACATCTGTGTCAACAGAAGTAAATTATAAGACTTTTGAGGCAAAAATCTGCCATATTATCACTGCTTATAAATTTCATAATGCAACTGAATGAAGTAATAATCTAGAAATTTACTAAAAGCTTACTCACGTGGTTTATATCTATTGCTGTCAAAGCCCCAAAGATTCTTACTTGGAAGAAACAAGATGCTCACAAGTTCCTTCTTTAGGGATTCCATGTATCATGCTCTAAAGCAGAGAAGTGTATTATTAAGGAAGCTGCACCAGAAACTACACGGATGAACAAACTCAAAAGATAACTTTCTGGAACCTGTGGAATTTGAGATGTAATTCCTTTTTTTTTTTTTTTTAATTTTAAAATCTTTAATTCTTACATGTGTTCCCAAACATGAACCCCCCTCCCACCTCCTTCCCCATAACATGAGATGTAATTCCTAAGACTCACTTTTTTAGCTTTCTAATAGTAATTAGGTCTTAGGAGCATGAAAGAATTTAGACAATCTTCAAGGGGGGTGTACAATTCAATTCACCACAATATGTAAAATAGCACTATAATTGCAAAGTAGTAGATAACACTGAACATGCCATTTACATGTAACTATGCATTGCTTTATTTCAAAAGAAGGTATATATTGAACAAAAATTAAAGATTAATCCTCATCTCTTACATCTCCAGCATTGGTAGGTGGGTTCTTTACCACTAGTGCCACTTGGGAAGTCCTATCTTTATAAATATAAACCCTAACTCTGTGTTCATTTTTAAGTAAATGATTTCATGACTAACTTATGTTAGTTAAAAAATTGGTACCCAGGAAATAACTCCATTTTTTCTTAATAATGTGATAAATAGACTACTTTTAGAGCAATTTTAAGTTCATAGTAAACCTGAGCAGAATATACAGGAATCCCCATACACCCACTGGCTCCCTGGGTTCTCTATTCTGTTCAGTTGGTTAATTGATCTACTCTTTCATGAGCACTGCAATGTCATGTCAACTCTTGTCAACACGTACACTTTGAAGTAAGTGTTGAAGTTAGGTATCATGAGCCCTCCAATTTTGTCCTTTAGTATCAAGTTAATTAGTCTGAGTCTTTTGTCTCTACATACAACATTAATATCAGTTTCTCATATTCTACAAAATAAATTGCCAGGATCTTGAGTAGGATTGCATTGACTTTATAGATCATGATAGGAATAAAAAACATCTTGACAATGTTGAGTCTTTTCAGGTATGAGTATGTAAATCAAATCGCTTAATATTATACAGTGTAAGTGACAAATAGATTTAAGGGACTAGATCTGATAGACAGAGTGCCTGATGAACTATGGACAGAGGTTCGTGACATGGTACAGGAGACAGGGATCAAGACCATCCCCATGGAAAAGAAATGCAAAAAAGTAAAATGGCTGTCTGAAGAGGCCTTACAAATATCTTTGAAAAGAAGAGAAGTGAAAAGCAAAGGAGAAAAAGAAAGGTATACCCATTTGAATGCAGAGTTCCAAAGAATAGTAAGGAGAGATAAGAAAGCCTTTCTCAGCGACCAGTGCAAAGAAATAGAGGAAAACAATAGAATGGGAAAGACTAGAGATCTCTTCAAGAAAATTAGAGATACCAAGGGAACATTTCATGCAAAGATGGGCTTGATAAAGGGCAGAAATAGGATGGACCTAACAGAACCAGAAGATATTAAGAAGAGGTGGCAAGAATACACAGAAGAGCTGCACAAAAAAGATCTTCATGACCCAGATAATCACGATGGTATGACCACTCATCTAGAGCCAGACATCCTGGAATGTGAAGTCAAGTGGGCCTTAGGAAGCATCACTACAAACAAAGTTAGTGGAGGTGATGGAATTCCAGCGGAGTTATTTCAAATCCTAAAAGATGATGCTGTGAAAGTGCTGCACAATATGGCAGCAAATTTGGAAAACAGCAGTGGCCACAGGACTGGAAAAGGTCAGTTTTACTTCCAATCCCAAAGAAAGTCAATGCCAAAGAATGCTCAAACTACCACACAATTGCAGTCATCTCACATTCTAGTAAAGTAATCCTCAAAATTCTCCAAGCCAGGCTTCAGCAATACATGAACTGTGAACTTCCAGATGTTCAAGCTGGATTTATAACAGGCAGAAGAACCAGAGATCAAATTGGCAACATCTGCTGGATCATGGAAAAAGCAAGGGAGTCCCAGAAAAACATCTATTTCTGCATAGTCAAAGACTATGCCAAAGCCTTTGACTATGTGGATCACATTAAACTGTGGAAAATTCTGAAAGAGATAGGAATACCAGACCACCTGACCCGCCTCTTGAGAAACCTATATGCAGGTGAGGAATCAACAGTTAGAACTGGACATGGAACAACAGACTGGTTCCAAATAGGAAAAGGAGTATGTCAGGCTGTATATTGTCACCCTGCTTATTTAACTTCTATGCAGAGTACATCATGAGAAATGCTGGGCTGGAGGAAGCACAAGCTGGAATCAAGACTGCTGGGAAAAATATCAATAACCTCTGATATGCAAATGACACCACCCTTATGACAGAAAGTGAAGAAGAACTAAAGAGCCTCTTGATGAAAGTGAAAGAGGAGAGTGAAAAAGTTGGCTTAAAGCTCAACATTGAGAAAATGAAGATCATGGCATCTGGTCCCATCACTTCATGACAAAAAGATGGGAAAACAGTGGAAACAGTGTCAGACTTTATTTTTTGGGGCTCCAAAATCACTGCAGATGGTGATTGCAGCCATGAAATTAAAAGATACTTACTCCTTCGAGGGAAAGTTATGATCAACCTAGATAGCATATTAAAAAGCAAAGACATTGCTTTGCCAACAAAGGTCCATCTAGCCAAAGCTATGGTTTTTCCTGTGGTCATGTGTGGATGTGAGAGTTGGACTATAAAAGAAGCTGAACACCAAAGAATTGATGCTTTTGAACTGTGGTAATGGAGAAGACTCTTGCGAGTCCCTTGGACTGCAAGGAGATCCAACCAGTCTATCCTAAAGGAGATCAGTCCTGGGTGTTCATTGGAAGGACTGATGTTGAAGCTGAGCATCCAGTACTTTGGCCATCTGATGTGAAGAGCTGACTCATTGGAAAAGACCCTGATGCCGGGAAAGATTGAGGGTAGAGAAGAAGGGGACAACAGAGGATGAGATGTTTGGATCGCATCACCGACTCAATGGACATGAGTGTGGGTAAACTCCTGGAGTTGGTTTGGACAAGGAGGCCTGGTGTGCTGTGGCTCATGGGGTCACAAAGAGTCAGACACAACTGAGAGACTGAACTGATCTGAATGCAATATCTATTTATTTAGTCATCAGTTTTGTAGCTTTCTACATATAGATCTTGAACATATACTTTGTTAGATTTGTATTGAAATGTTTCATTTATTTGGGTGCTAATGTAAATGGTATCATGATTTTTATTTCAAATTCCACTTATTCACTGATGGTATATAAGAAAGTAATTAGTTTTTGTATATTAACCTTATATCCTGAAAATTTTCTACATAATTAATTAGGAGCTTTATTGAGGATCTTTTCAGATTCTACATAATCACATTCTATCTGCAAACAAAGAGTTTCATTCCTACCTTCTCTAATATCTCAATAATGAACACAAGTCTCCTACATTGCAAGTGGATTCTTTACCTTCTGATCCGCCAGGGAAGCCCCATATTTGGATTCATATCTAACATGTTTGTTACTGTTTCTGTTTATTACCCTTGTTCTTCTTATGTTTGTATTCCATTCTTTTCTTTGCCCTTTTTGATTTTAACTGACCATTTTATATGATTCTGTTTTCCTTTTTAGCATACCAATTATTCCTCTTTTTCTTTTAAACCCTGGCATTTGCCCTATAATTTTCAATATAAAACTAATATAAGTTCACTTTAAATAACACTGTACCAGTTAACAGAAAGCTCAAGTACTTATAATAACAATATTCCAAATTTTTCCTTCTCACTCATTGTAAGATTTCTATCATTCATTTCACTTACACATAACTATAATCATCAAATACATTTTTGCTATTTTTATTTTGAATAAACTTGTATCTGCTAGATAAATTCAGAATAATGAAAATTAAAGTTTTGATGTTTCCTTCACTTACTCCTCTAATTGTCTTTCTTTCTTGATGTAGAACTGAATTTTAGCCCTATTTCTCTTCTTTCTAAAAATTTCTTTTAATTTTTTTTTCAAGATAAGTTTACTGACCACATATTCCCTCAATTTTTATTTGTCTTAGAAAATTTTTATTTAACTTACATTTTTGAAGGATAAATTTATGATATAAAGTTGAATCTTGTTTTTTTCTTTTTCTCAACAATTTAAAAATGTCACCCCACTCTATTCTTGCTTGCATGATTTCTGAAGAGATGTCAAATATAATTCTTGTCTTTTTCCTTCATAGATGAGCTATTTTTCCTTGGTCTTCTCCAAGATTGTTTCTTCATCTTTGATATCTGCAGTTTCAATATGGCATGACTTAGTGCAAATTTTCTTTTGGCATGGATCCTTCCTAGTATTATCTGAGACTCCTCTGTCTATAGTCTGGGGTCCAATATCAATTTGTGGAAATTCTCCATCATTATTGCTTCTAATTTTCCTTCTTTTCCTTTTTCCCTTCCTTCTCTTGGTTTTCTCATTATGTGTATGTAATGCATTTGTATTTGTTCCACAGTTCTTGGATATTCTATTTCTTTTTTTTTTCCTCTTTGTGTTCCATTTTGGAAGTTTCTATTAACAGATCCTCAATCTCATATGTGTTTTTCCTCATCCATGTTCAGTACACTTTAAGCCCATCCAATGCATTCTTCTCTGTTACAGTGATTTTGAGTACCAACTTTTCTTTCTGATTCTTTCTCAGAATTTCCATCTCTCTACTTACATTACCCATATGTTCTTGAATGCTGTCTACTTTTTCCACTAGAGCTGTTAGCATATTATTCATATAATTTTATTTTTTTTCAAATGCCTAGTCTGATAATTCCAACATCATTTCTTTATCTGAGTATGCTTCTGATGCCTAGCTTGTTCTGTCTCTTCAAACTGTACTTTTCACCTTTTGTTGTATCTTTTAACTTTTTTTCTCTTGATAACTACACAAAGTATACTGGATAAAAGGCATTGCTATAAATAGGCTTTTGGTAATGTGGTAATATGTGGAGTGAGGAGAAAAGGTATATAGACCAATTGTTAGGTCTCAGTCTCTTAGTATGCCTATGCCCATAGGCTGTGAACTTCACAATGTCACTCAGGATTTTTTTCGTGCTTTAAGTAGGACAGAAAGACTGAAGGTGTCTAGAGTCAGATATTTTCCTTTGCTGACATGGAAGGCTAGTGTGGGGTGAAATTGAGTATTGCTTTCCCTCTAGGTCAGTTAGGCTCTGTTAAAATTCCAACAGGTTAGGCTTTGGTAAACAGTTACTCTTGAGAGCAGGCCTTATTATGAACAGAATGGTCTTAATGTATTTCAAGATGGCTACTTCCAAAACAAAACAAAACAAAACAAAAAACAAAAGGCTATTTTGATCCTCTACAGGATTTTTATCTAATATTCACTGAGAGACCCTGTAGAACTCCAGCAGATAAAACTAACAATAAGGAGTCCCTATGATTTGTTTTCCTGAAGTGGTTTTTTTTTTTTTTTTTTCAGATTTTTATTGAAATGTAGTTGATTTACAATGTTGTGTTAGTTTTTGCTATATGCAAAAAGAATCAGTTATACATATCTGTATAGCCACTCTTTTTTAGATTCTATTCCCATATAGGCCATTATAGAATATTGAGTAGAGTCCCCTGTGCTATCCAGTAGGTCCTTATTAATATTTATTTTAAATATAATAGTGTGTATATGTTAATCCCAATACCCAATTTAGCCTTCTCCCCTCTACTTTCCCCCATGGGTAACCATAAGTTTGTCTACATCTGTGACTCTATTTATGTTTTATAAATAAACTCATTGATACCACCTTTTTTAGATTTCTTATATAGATAATGTCATATATTTGTCTTTTTCCCCTGAAGTTTTAAACTGACATATTTTTCCATACTGAGCCTGCAGCAATTCCTTAGTTACAATTCAGGTTTGTCTCTACTGGCACTGGTTCCCAAGAAGATGTATGCTTGGGGATTTCCGCTATACTAAGTTGTGATTTTCTTCTGCATCTGCCTGTCTGTCACTTTAATGTTGAGACCAGCAATTTGCTGTGACATCACTGCTCTAATATTTTTACAAAGAGTTGTTGAGTTTTCAAGTGTTAAGCCTTATACTTGTGAGAACAGAGTATCCACATCTAAGATCTTTGTCTGTTGGACTTGAAATGGGAAGTAATAAGTTGTTTTGTTGCTTTGCCTTTTTCTCATTTATCTATTTAATTCTTTGAAATTTATTTGTTTACGTGCTTATATGTAACTAAAATTAGACTTTTATTTATTCTTAAATTTACTTGTTAGTTTATATGTATTTTTCCCTCAAGATTTTAAAGCTTCAAAGTATTTTTTTTATTATTTCATAGACTACATTTTAATTGATTATTTGTGAAAAATAAAGCAATAACAAGTTTTAATTAAAATTGAAACTTAAATACAAAATTAATAATTAATGCTATTTAAAGAACCCCACTACTTTCTAGTAAATGTTTTATAAGCTGCACATGCACCATAAGATCTTATTGTTCTCTTATTTCATCCATTTTATTTTATTTTAATGTTTATGCAATGTGTATATTATCTTTGTTATCATTTATATTTAAATTTGTTAAACTACTGTTTGATTCTAGGTACTAGCAAGAAGAAATTTCACTCAGATTATTAAGTAAAGAAGTACTAGTAAGGAATCTCTTATAAAAGTATGGCTATCTTAAAAGATCAAATAAAGGAAGATAAAACATCCAAGAATTAGCAACGTTAGGAAGTGGCAAAGTCCCAGAAAAATAGGGAAAGAGTATTAGTGGGGCAATGTGAGAGTAGAAAAAGTACATCAGTCTGAATCTGGGGTATGGAAGAATTCAGCTTCTTCAAGGAAAGCACTAAGGAAAACACCTTTCTCTAGTCCTACTCTTTAATCTTTTAGAGTTTAATCTGACTGCTTCCTTCTGCTGGCTATAGTCAACCAGCATCTCCCTCATAACAGGTTGGCTCAGATGATGCATCCCTTAGGACGAGAAAGGACGACAAAGAGAGGCTGGTAATGGATTGGGGATCTGGGACGGGGGGTGCTGGGTAGGGAGCAGCAGACAATGACAGACACAATTATTCTGCTTTGGAGAGATTTAATTCATAAATGTGGATGAATGTCTGAAAAATATTCCATGAACTGAAAAAGCATTTAGGTATCAAATAATAACACACATAATTTAGAAAGATGCTACGTCATTTCAAAATGAAAAGAACTCCAGTTCTAGGTGGTATTGACACATAGTAGCATGAAACCATAAATGCTTTCATTTAATTTTCCAAAACAGTACTGATTTTTTTCTGGGAAATAAATAGAGTCTTCAATATAAAAACCTCAAGGTAATGTTTGAAAGTATGAAATAGAAAATTTTTGTAGGTAAATACTTAGAAAAGAACCAAAAAACATAAATATTTCTTTCAACATTGATGAAGTCCTCACAATAAAAAATAGGAAAATGTAATAAAACTGACATAAACTTTTAAAATCAGTATAAATTTAGTGGCAATCATTATACTCTAAGAAGAAATGTGTTTTATCCACACTTCCACATGGAAAGATTATGCCACATTATATGCCACTGGTACTAAAAGTATTAGAGCAATTATGTTCACAGTATTGATATGCCTTGCTGTACATTTTAAGAAACTATTTAATGTGTTGAATGAATTAATGCTCTTTGTATATACTATACACACTTTATGAGACAATAGCAAGGCAACTTTTTATTTTGCCTTAATAATGCCTGCTTATTTAACTTATATGCAGAATACATCATGAGAAACATTGAGCTGAAAGAAGCACAACCTAAAATCAAGATTGCCAGGAGAAATATCAATAACCTCAGATATGCAGATGACACCACCATTATGGCAGACAGTGAAGAGGAACTAAAAAGCCTCCTGATGAAAGTGAAAGAGGAGAGTGAAAAAGTTGGCTTAAAGCTCAACATTCAGAAAACGAAGATCATGGCATCCGGTCCCATCACTTCTTGGCAAATAGATGGGGAAACAGTGGAAACAATGTCAGACTTTATTTCTGTGGGCTCCAAAATCACCGCAGATGGTGACAGCAGCCATGAAAGTAAAAGACGCTTACTCCTTGGAAGGAAAGTTACGACTAATGTAGATAGCATATTGAAAAGCAGAGACATTACTTTGGCAACAGAGGTCCATTTAGTCAAGGCTATGGTTTTTCCAGTAGTCATGTATGGATGTGAGTGTTGGACTGTGAAGAAGGCTGAGCACTGAAGAATTTATGCTTTTGAACTGTGGTGTTGGAGACAACTCTTGAGAGTCCCTTGGACTGCAAGAGATCCAACCATTCCATCCTAAAGGAGATCAGTCCTGGGTGTTCTTTGGAAGGACTGATGCTGAAGCTGAAACTCCAATATTTTGGCCACCTCATGCGAAGAGTTGACCCATTGGAAAAGACTTTGATGCTGGGAGGGATTGGGGGCAGGAGGAGAAAGGGATGACAGAGGATGAGATGGCTGGATGGCATCATCGACTTGTTGGACATGAATTTGAATGATCTCTGGGAGTTGATGATGGACAGGGAGGCCTGGCATGCTGCAATTCATGGGGTCACAAAGCGTTGGACACACTGAGTGACTGGACATGTTTTTGGTTTAGGTAATTATTATGCTGTAGGTTATAATATAAACTAGAAAATGCATTGGTATCAGTTCTGATAATGTTTCAGCTCTCTGTGTACAACAGAGGAAGACATTTGTATGCAAGAAAAAGAAATCATATCTGAAATCCAATAATATCCTGTTTTATTCTTAAAGAGAAATAAACAACCATCACCAGTGTGCTTCCTCTTTCTTCATTTGTGTTGAAAAAATAACAAATGTTGTAAATGAATTCAAGTCATGGTCACTGAGCTCACACTTTCACCACTCTTGACATAAACTTGATTTATTTGTATACTTCTCTGCTACTAACTACTTCTTCCTGCTAAATATTCTTAGAAAATCAATGGGAGATTTGAAGTTGCAAAGTGAGATTAAAAGATCTTTTCCTGACATGAGTAATGCCACTAAAAATCAGTTTTATGATATTCAAGTGCTTCTCAATTGACAAATCTCAATGATGCTTTCATTATCCATATTTGCCTAAACCCTAAGGCCTGAAATATCATGATTTCTTAATGTTGATAAGACAGAAAGAAAATATCTTCAGATGATTGAACTGAGGTCTAAACAGATTGATAACCAACAGTTTTAATCTTTCTCAACGTGTCTCCTATTATTGGTCAAAGAAATGGATGAAGTATTAAGTATATTTTTAAATCACTCTAAAGGCCACCAGAAATAGTGAAGAAATAAATATCAAAGGCCAGAGCAACAGGAGTGAGTTGGAAACACTAATTCTGTCTGCCAGGTTAAAAGTTTTCAAGACCAGTTTTTGAATGAAATTTGTCCTTTTCATTGTTTTATTTTTTAGTCTGCTGGAGACAGGATATAGTCTTCAGAACCAAAAGTCAGTGAAAGTTGTTCAGTTGTGTCCGACTATGTGCGACCCCACAGACAGTAGCCCACCAGGTTCCTCTGTCTATGGAATTCTCCAGGCAAGAATACTGGAGTGGGAAGAATGCTAAAGTGACTCTGGTTCTGTTAGTTGAATATATGTAAATATCTGACACCTTCATTCCAATCTCGGATGCCATTTTCAATGACTTCTAATGACATTTACTAAAGACATATTTAGGAGATGAAACTGACAGTGGAATTTGACCATACCGTGGTCTTTAGAAATCAATCTGAATAGATAACTTTATTGAAGCTTGTAAAATAACACTTTTAGTGATATAATTATTATAATAAAAATAGTAATTATTATTAGATAAGATCAGTGATAATGATTTTTTTTTAAATCTGGTGATTGATGGTAGTTAAAAGATGACATTTGAGAAATATTGTTGCAAAGAACATAACCTAGAATTTTTAAATGCCATTACAATGTATAAAGAAATTAACTAGATGGAGATTTGACGAAACTGGTTCTAAAAGTATCAGAGTAGTGGAAACTACTATCACATGGATTAGTTTGCTTTTTTAATCAATAAAGCCTGAAAATGGATGAAATTTAGCTTAGTATATCCCAAAATGTGTTCCAGGGGACTCTAGTTCTCTGATTTATTAAGTTTGGGAAATTCTACATCATGCTACCCTCAAATGAAGAGTTAAAGTACATATAAAAAGTTTATAGGATCAAATTAATAATCATCACCATTTCATTTAGCTAAGGATTTCCAACATATAGCTGATGTGTTTTTTTTTTTTAAATCACATGTAATAGTTTATTAGTAGAATTGGTGTTGAGTGGAAGATAGTTTACGGAAAATGGTCTAGATCATTGATTTCCTAATAATGGAATTTAAAAGCATGCAGTTTAAAACAAAACAGATTAGAAAAGCCGTTCTTACAGACAATATGGCAATAATTATTAGGTCATTAAATACTAACATTTGCTTATTTGTCAGTCTATGCATCTTCTTAATTCAATCCACTGAATAAATGAGTTGGTATAATAAAACTAAACTACTAATTACAGCATAAGTATTCAGCATATTTATTTATTTTATATAAAATTTGAAATACAGTGCTTTCCTTTTCATTGATTCTTAAAGTGCAATTACATTCCGTCCTCTAGATTTGGAAGCTTTCATAAGGGCAGAAAACAACCTTATTAAAATGTTAAAATGAAAAACTTATTTCACCTTTATTTTCCATCCCTATAATTAGCAGCTAATCTTATCCACACATAGCTGCAGGCTCAGAACCAGTAAATGCTTCTTGACTGTAGGATTGATTGGGGAACTTTACTTTCTGATAATTACAAGATATAATTACTTTGGAGCTTTCAAAGACCTTTCAGTGATTACAGAAGCTTTTCTAATTCAGTCATAACATTTGTATTACTAATAAACTTAGAAGTCCTACACTCTAATAGATGACAAATTTGAAAGAAGCACCAATTCTAAAAATGGTACCGCATGCTAGAGGGAAATTAAATAAATAGTTAAAATATTCCTTTTTAAGAATCTAACTTCATAATTTTTCTAAGTACTATTTAATCAAGATATATAAATTCAGTGTTATGGGCATCTTTGTATCCAAAAATATAGAATAATTAATATGAAAACATTCAAAAATTAAAATGCTTTCTTTCTTGGCAGCATTCAATATCCTGAGACAAACAGAAGAAAACTGTTAGAAAACTGATTTCCAGGATAATTCACACCAGATTCTGTCACTAAAGATTTGAACACGTTAGGAAGGTAGGAGCAGTTTTAATTCTCTATATGACAGTGACTATGACAGCGAAATTGTTGCTGACTTGTAATCTGAATACAAGAAAAACTAGAATTGGAAAACTCATGCTTAAAACTTGTGGAAAAATAAGTAATTTGATAACATTTCAACTCAGATCTACTTTTTTTTTATGCTGGAAGCAGGTTTTGTTTTTTTTTTTTTTTTTTTAAGTTTTCACTGTCACTGCAACTTAAATGTATATATAAATAACAGTGAGATGGGATACACTAGTGTAAAGTAAGATGTGATGAAAATCAATTCACTTTTGGAAGCTGAAATATATGTTAGTTTCTTATAGAAACATGAGATAAAAAATATTATGCATATTTTATTACCACTCCATGAACATATATAACTAGAATATGTTTGCATGTACAAGAACCTCAGCCAAATCGTACAGAAGAATTCTTCCTTAGAGACAGTCAGATACTTTAGATTTAAAAAAAAAAAATAGAATTTATACAAAGATGTTAAAGAATTCCTCAAGTCACCCTCAGAGAACAAGAACTTTTACTATATTATTAGACATTGTGTGTTACATACTTCCTATGATTAATCTTGTATTTTATTAACTGAAACATACAAGTGTAAATCTATACTAAAGCTTCTATAGGACAGAAATTAGTTTGAGAATTAGATATCTTCAACAATGCTTAGTAGAAAGACCTTTGGGCCTGAATTCCTAATCACTGAAATTTTGCTCTCTTTTTACTCACCTAGGAGTTATGTGACCTTATTATCAACACATACTAACTTAACAATTGATGCGAAGTATTGTTAATATTTCAAGAAAGATATGTTATCTGTACTCTTCATAAGAATTGTCAATATTACAAATCATCCTCACTTTATAGATAGTGAAATTGAAGTTCAAGTTTAAATACTTGTCCAAGATCACAAAACTAGTGTATGGCAGAAGCCAGGATTCAAATGTGGTAGTGCTGGTGGTTTAGTGGCTCAGCTGTGTCCAGCTGTTTGGGACACCATGGACTATAGCCTGCCAGGCTCCTCTATCCATGGGCTTTCCCAGCCAAGAATACTGGAGTGAATTGCCATTTCCTCCTCCAGAGGATCTTCCTGACCTAGGGATCAAACCCGGACTCTTTACCAAATGAGCTACCAAGAAAACCTTGACTCAAATGTATGTTTAACTAATGCTAAAGGCTGAAGAATTAATCCATGACCATCAGATTTATTCATTAACTTGTTTAAACTGACTAAATTTCTTAATCCCTCTGATTTATAACATTAAATTTCTTAACTCTTTGAATTTGAATCTCTTTATGTACTAAAGGCTGTGGTCCATGTGATTAATAAGTGAGAAACAGATTTAAGGGACTAGATCTGATAGACAGAGTGCCTGATGAACTATGGATGGAAGTTTGTGACATTGTACAGGAGACATGGATCAAGAAGATCCCCAAGAAAAAGAAATGCAAAAAAGCAAAATGGACGTCTGAGGAGGTCTTACAAATATCTGTGAAAAGAAAAGAAGTAAAAATCAAAGGAGAAAAGGAAAGAAATACCCATCTGAATGCAGAGTACCAAAGAAGAGCAAAGAGAGATAAGAAAGCCTTCCTCAGTGATCAGTGCAAAGAAATAGAGGAAAACAATAGAATGGGAAAGACTAGAGATCTCTTGAAGAAAATTAGCTTCCCTAGTGGCTCAGAGGGTAAAGTGCCTGCCTGCGACGTGGGAGACCTGGGATTGATCCCTGGGTCGGGAAAGTTCCCCTGGAGAAGGATGTGGCAACCCAATCCAGTGTTCTTGCCTGGAGAATCCCATGGATGGAGGAGCTTGGTGGGCTACAGTCCATGGGGTCACAAAGAGTCGGACACGACTGAACGAGCACACTTCACTTCACTTCACTTCACTTCAAGGGAACATTTCATGCAAGTTCAATTCAGTTCAGTCACTCAGTCGTGTCTGACTCTTTGCGACCCCATGAATCATAGCATGCCAGGCCTTCCTGTATATCACCAACTCCCGGAATTCACTCAGACTCATGTTCATCAAGTAGGTGATGCCATCCAGCCATCTCATCCTCTGCCATCCCCTTCTCCTCCTGCCCCTAATCCCTCCTGGCATCAGTGTCTTTTCCAATGAGTCAACTCTTTCCATGAGGTGGCCAAATTATTGGAGTTTCAGCTTCAGCATCAGTCCTTCCAATGAACACCCAGGACCGATCTCCTTTAGGATGGACAGGTTGGATCTCTGTGCCATCCCAGGGACTCTCAAGAGTCGTCTGCAACACCACACTTCAAAAGCATCAATTCTTTGGCACTCAGCCTTCTTCACAGTCCAACTCTCACATCCATACATGACCACAGGAAAAACCATAGCCTTGACTAAACGTACCTTTGTTGGCAAGGTAATATCTCTGCTTTTCAATATGCTATCTAGGTTGGTCATAACTTTCCTTCCAAGGAGTAAGCTTCTTTTAATTTCATGGCTGAAATCACCATCTGCAATCACCATCAAAATCTGCAGTGATTTTGGAGCCCCAAAAAATAAAGTCTGATACTGTTTCCACTGTTTCCCTATCTTTTTCCCATGAAGTGATGGGACCAGATGCCATGATCTTAGTTTTCTCAATGTTGAGCTTTAAGCCAACTTTTTCACTCTCTTCTTTCACTTTCATCAAGAGGCTTTGTAGTTCCTCTTCACTTTCTGCCATAATGGTGGTGTTATCTGCATATTTGAGGTTATTGATATTTTCCTGGCAATCTTGATTCCAGCTTGTGCTTCTTCCAGCCCAGCATTTCTCATGATGTACTCTGCATATAAGTTAAATAAGCAGGGTGACAAAATACAGCCTTGACGTACTCCTTTTCCTATTTGGAACCAGTCTGTTGTTCCATGTCCAGTTCTAACTGTTGCTTCTTGACCTGCATATAAGTTTCTCAAGACACAAGTCAGGTGGTCTGATATTCCCATCTCTTTCAGAATTTTCCACAGTTTATTGTGATCCACACAGTCAAAGGCTTTGGCGTAGAGATGGGCTCAATAAAGGATAAAAGGCATGGACCCAACAGAAGCAGAATATTAAGAAGATGTGGCAAGAATACACAGAAGAACTGTACAAAAAAGATCTCCATGACTTAGATAATCACACGATGGTGTGATCAGTCACCTAGAGCCAGACATCCTGGAATGTGAAGTCAAGTGGGCCTTAGGAAGCATCACTATGAACAAAGCTAGTGGAGGTGATGGAATTTCAGTTCCGCTATTTCAAATCCTGAAAGATGATGCTGTGAAAATGGTGCACTGTATAAGCCAGAAAATTTTGAAAACTCAGCAGTGGCCACATGACTGGAAAAGGTCAGTTTTCATTCTAATCCCAAAGAAAGGCATTGCCAAAGAATGCTCAAACTGCCCCACAATTGCACTCATCTCAAACACTAGTAAAGTAATGCTCAAAATTCTCCAAGCCAGGCTTCAACAATACATGAACCATGAACATCCACATGTTCAAGCTGGATTTAGAAAAGGCAGAGGAACCAGAGATCAAATCACCAACATCTGCTGGATCATCAAAAAAGCAGAGAGTTCCAGAAAAACATCTATTTCTGCTTTATTGACTATGCACACAAAACCATTATGTGTGCATCATAATAAATTGTGGAAAATTCTGAAAGAGATGGGAATACCAGACCACCTGACCTGTCTCTTGAGAAGTCTGTATGCCGGTCAGGAAGCAGCAGTTTGAACTGGACATGGAACAACAGAATGGTTCCAAATAGGAAAAGGAGTATATCAAGGCTGTATATTGTCACCCTGCCTATTTAACTTCTATGCAGAGTACATCATGCGAAATGCTGGGCTGGATGAAGCACAAGCAGAAATCAAATTTGAGGGGGAAATAACAATAACCTCAGATATGCAGATGACACCATCCCTATGGCAGAAAGTGAAGAACTAAAGATCCTCTTGATGAAAGTGAAAGAGGAGAGTGAAAAAGTTCAACATTCAGAAAACTAAGATCATGGCATCTGGTCCCATCACTTGGCGGTAAATAGATGGGGAAACAGTGGAGACAGTGGCAGACTTTATTTATTTATTTATTTATTTATTTTGGCTCCAAAATGAATGCAGATGGTAACTTCAGTCATGAAATTAAAAGACACTTGCTCCTGTAAGAAAAGTTATGACCAACCTAGACAGCATATTAAAAAACAGAGACATTACTTTGCCAACAAAGATCCGTCTAGTCAAAGCTATGTATGGATGTGAGAATTGGACTGTAAAGAAAGCTGAGCACCACAAAATTGATGCTTTTGAACTGTGGTGTTGGAGAAGATTCTTGAGAGTCGCTTGGACTGCAAGGAGATACAACCAGTCCATCATGAAGGAAATCAGTCCTGAATATTCATTGTAAGGACTGATGTTGAAGCTGAAACGCCGATACTTTGGCCACCTGATGCAAAGAACTGACTCAATTGAAAAGACCCTGATGCTGGGAAAGAGTGAAGGTAGGAAGAGAAGGGCATGACAGAGGATGAGATGACTGCATGGCATTACCAAGTCAATGGACATTAGTTTGGGTAAACTCCAGGACGTGGTGATGGACAGGGAGGCCTGGCATGCTGCAGTCCATCGGGTCACAAAAAGTCAGATATGACTGAGCGACTGAACTGAATTGAACTGATGTACTAAAGGAGGTAAACCATTTTTATTATACCTTATCCAATTGTTGGATTAGTTTGAAAGAACACAAAAATATAAATATATTTTATAAACCAAAGTGTTGAACAAATATCTCATTTTTTCCATCCTAATCTTAGGTCATTTTAAGTAGAAGTAGTACTTGGTTTTCATCAATTTCCTGAAAAAAATAGTACTAGAAATATGAAATACAAGGCTCATTGTGCAAAAATATATTCATAAAATTACTGTATCATAAATTTGAAATGAAACACACACTTTTATGATCTTACTACAAAATATAAGATAATGTTGTTCTTTAAAGTGACTAATTTGAATTCAGTTACATATAAAAAATATTCCTAAAAATAATTTATTTGATTAAAATCAAGATTAGCCTGAAAACTTTGAATTTTCTTAAAACTTTTTATTGTGTTTGGGGCCTATCTGATTAACATACAACGTTTTGATAGTTTCAGGTGAATTGCAAAGGGACTCAGCAATTCATATACATGTATCCCTTCTCCCTCAAACTCTCAAACTCCCCTCCCATCCATGCTGCCACATAACATTGAGCACAGTTCCATGTGTTATACAGTAGATCCTTGTTGGTTATCCTTTTTACATATAGCAGTGTTTACATGACCATCTCAAACTCCTTAACTCTCACTTTCCTCCATCCTTTCCCCTCACCCCCTTGCCTGGCAACCATAAGTTCATTCTCTAAGTGTGTGAGTCTCTGTTTTGTGAGTAAGTTCATTAGTATCATTTCTTCTTAGATTCCACATATAAGAGATGCCAAATAATAGTTTTCCTCTCTGTCTGACTTATTTCACTCACTATGACACTCTCTAGGTCCATCCATGTTGCCGGAAAAAAAAAAAAAAAAGGTTGACTTTTAATGAAACTCTTGACTATATTCATAGATAGTGAAAATTATCACATAACCAAACATAGACAAGCCTATATCCTCAATAGGTAAAGTAGTAAATAGTATCTAATTATTTCTTGCATTTCAATATTGTAAACGACATTTATATTACTGTTTTAATAATTCCATAAACATGTCTTCAAATTGTAAAAAAAAAAAAAAATCTAAAATTTTATACTAACAGAATTCAGAAAGAACAATAAGGACTGCTATTTAAATTTCTGTGTTTAAAGCAAAAATTGGAGTAAGACTAGTATTTAGCAGTTCAATAAAATGAGCCACTCTTTGAATTTCTGAAATATGAGCTGTAATGTTCAATTACTTACATAAAGAAAAAAGGCATAAGCTTGGCAGCCACAGATACTATTTCAATCCTGTCTTTGTAACTTACTAGCTGGGAAATCTGAATTCTGAATAAATTTAGTTCTTACCTCCTAGGTTTGCTCTAAGGAAAATGAGTTTATGCATAAGGAGCATTTAGCACAGTTTCAGAAAGATATTAAATACTAGTAATGTAAAAAATTTCACATCACTTTGAAAGTATTCTAAATAAAAAATTTATATTAAAGTGAATATTTTTTCTGCACTGTAAATTGTGGCATGCTAGGTGATTGTGAGCTTGCTTTATACTTTTGTTAGATATTAGAATATTAACAATATATCTTTTGATATTCTAATAAGTATTGATAGAATATGTCTTCATTTTTATATAAAATGAACACCTATCATTAGTTATAAACTTCTAGACATTATTTTAGTATCACTTTTAAAATATTGTTCCACAAGCCAACTCTAAAAAGAACCGGTGTCCATGGATTCACTTACTCAAGTGTATTTTCTTCATCAAACACAAATTGATCCACTCACTTTTAGGACATTTCCTAAATCTCCTACTTTAAATGCACACATACATTTTAGAAAATATGTAAATTGGCTCAAAACCAGACTTGTGGGGTGATTACTTCATCAAATAAAGAGGCGGGACTTTGATTTTAGATTTAATTCTAAGTAGATTGGGAAGTCATTGGAAGATTTCATGCTAGAGCACTGCATTGTGTGAAATGGCTATAAGCTGGCTGCCATGTGAGGAAGGGATTTTAGAGGGGCAAGAGGGATGGTTCAGGGGCAATTTTGGGAATAGAAGCAAGAAACAAACATGGTAGTATAGGCTTTATGTAGTAGTATAGGTAGTTGTAGTTAAGCAGGAGTATAGTCTGTGTGTGTGTATACATATACACACACACACACATATATATGGTATACTTTAGTAGTATAGATAATTATCCATAGGCAGATTTATAAATAGTGAAGGACAGATAACCATTAAGTGCAGTCTGAATGTTCCCTGCAGCAAGTGAGCATTGCCCTCCTCCTTTAAATTAAGAACACAAGAA
Source organism: Capricornis sumatraensis (assembly GCF_032405125.1). Classification (NCBI taxonomy): domain Eukaryota; kingdom Metazoa; phylum Chordata; class Mammalia; order Artiodactyla; family Bovidae; genus Capricornis; species Capricornis sumatraensis. The sequence continues at coordinate 34,310,851 of NC_091081.1, read as the reverse complement.
GAGAGTGCAAAACACAAATACGATCACTGTAGCCATTAAAATTTCTCGGTAAGGATGGTAGTGACATTCTTATGATGATGGTAGTGACATTGAATTGCTCCACCTAGATCTCCCTTCAGGAATGAAGGATTTATTTTGCCAGCTGCTCAGAAATCTTCCATAAGACAGCCCTCAGCTGTCAGCTCTCTGCTAAAGAAACTGATCATGACCACAAGTCCTCCCAGGGTAGCCTGCATCCAGTGACTGATCCATATGGTGGATATAAAGGTATAGTCCACTACTTAGCTCATGACAGTTATAAAGGGCTATCTTAAGTCCATGCTTCCAGTGAAGTTGGAAAAGGCCTTCACTGAGATTGCAGTACAGCTCCATTACCAGTACTTGCTACTTTCTCTCCCCTTCCACAGGTAGTAATCCCAAGAGCACTTTCTAATACATTTTCTGACCATTATGTGGCTTCGGTTGAACTTCAGACCCTCACCTTTCACTTGTTTCATGCAAATCCTGCCACATTTATCTTGCCCTTTCCAGCACTTCTCATGCTTCTTGTCATTTGAGGAAATTTGAGTACTCTGAAGAGGTGATAGAATTCCAGTAGAGCTATCCAAAATCCAGAAGATGATGCTATTAAAGTGTTGCATTACTATGTCAGCAAATTTGGAAAACCCACCAGTGACCACAGGACTGGACAAGGTCAATCTTCATCCCAACTAAATAATGTTCAAACTACTGGACAATTGCACTCCTCTCGCTGGTGGCTCAGTGGGTAAAGCGTCTGCCTACAATGCAGGAGACCCAGGTTTGATCCCTGGGTTGGGAAGATCCCCTGGAGAAGGAAATGGCAACCCACTCCAGTACTTTTGCCTGGAAAATCCCATGGACTGAGAAGCCTGGTAGGCTACAGTCCATGGGGCCACAAAGAGTCGGACATGACTGAGCGGCATCCCCTCCCCCACCCCACCCCCCATGCTAGTAAGGTTTTGCTCAAAATCCTTCAAGATAGGCTTCAGCATTACATGATCAGAGAATTTCCAGATGTTCAAGCAGGGTTCAGAAAGGCAGAAGAACTAGAGATCAAATTGCCAACATTTTCTGGATCATACAGAAAGCAAGGGAATTCCAGAAAAACATCTACCTTTGTTTCATTGACAATGCTAAAGCCTTTGATTCTGTGGATCATAACAAACTGTGGAAAACTTTTAAAGAGATTGAATACCAGACCACATTACTTATCTCCTGAGAAACCTGTATACAGGTCAAGAAGCAATAGTTAGAACCTTATAAGGAAAATCAGACTTGTTCAAAATTGAGAAAGCAGTATGGCAAGCTGTTTATTGTTGCCCTGTTTATTTAACTTATATGCAGAGCACATCATGAGAAATGCTGGGCTGGGTGAATTACAAGCTAGAATCAAGATTGCCAGGATAAATATCAACAATCTCAGACATGATGATACTATTTTAATGGCAGAAAGTGAAGAGGAATTAAAGAGGCTCTTGATGAGAGGGAAAGAGGAAAGTGAAAAAGCCGGCTTAAAACTCAATATTAAAAACAAAAACAACACAACTAAGATCATGGCAGCCAGCCCCATCACTTCATGACAAATAAAAGGGGAAAAGGTGGAAGCAGTGGCAGATTTCCTCTTATTGGGCTCTAAAATCACTGCAGACGGTGACTGCAACTGTGAAATTAGAATATTACTGCTTCTTGACAGGAAAGCTATGACAAACCTAGACAGCATGTTAAAAAGCAGAGACATCACTTTTCCAACAAACATCTGTATAGTCACAGCTATAGTTTTTCCAGTTGTCATATACAGATATGAGAGTTGGGCCATAAAGTAGGTTGAGAGCCAAAGAATTGGTGCTTTTGAATTGTGGTGCTGGAGAAGTCTCTTGAGAATCCCTTGTACAGGAAGGAGGTCAAACCAGTCAATCCTAAAAGAAATCAACCCTGAATGTTCATGGGAAGGACTGAGGCTGAAGCTGAAGCTCCAGTACTTCAGCCACCTGATGAGAGGAGCTGATTCGTTAGAAAAGACCTGATGCCAGGAAAGATGGAGGACAAGAGGAAAGGAGGCAACAGAGGGTGAAGTGGTTGAATGGCATCTCCGATTCAATGGACATGCACTTTGGCAAACTCCAGGAGATGGTGAGGGACAGGGAAGCCTGGCTTCCTGCAGTCCATGGGGTTGCAAGAGTAGGATACAACTTGGTGACTGAACACCATCATTGTTCCCTTCAGTGCCTGCCTAGTCAAATGTTAGCCCAATTCCAAACTGGTCACTTCTGAGAGAATTTCCCCAAACCCTTCACCCTGAATTACAGGATTTGCTCTGAGCTCACCTGATGATATGTGAAGATTAATCTATTATTACATATTTCTCCAGAATAATTTTTCTTATTTATATTTGAAATAAAACCTTTGAGTGAAAAAAATCTCAATTTTTTCTGCTTTTTGAATATGTAGCATTCTACCTGACATAAGATTAGTGTCTAATAAATACTTGCCAGTTACATAAAGTGAGGAAGAAGTTTGTGAATGCATGAAATAATAAATGAAATTGAGAAAAAGTGATTCAAAGTGACTAGAGCTATATTCCAGATTTTTTTTTTATTATTTTCATGTAGTTTGTCAAACATGAATTCAAATAATAATTATATAGTAATAAATTATAAAAAATAATATTAATATCTAAGAGTGATAAAGCTCTAAGTGTCAGGAGATATGCTAAGTGATTTAAACGGATTATGTATTTTCTCCTAGTAGCTTTGCTGTGTGGTTACTACAGTCGTACTTGACCTTATTTTACAGATAAGATACAAAAATAATTTGTCCTGGATATCAAAGGAAAAAGATGGAGAAGTTAGATGTATCCATCTAAAATGCATGTCAGCTTAAGGAAGTCATTTCAAATATACTATTCTTTGCTGCATTTTTTATTATATTTATAAAACTAAGGAAATAAATTGGAGGCAAAAGTCAGAGATTAAGAATCAAATTTTGGAATAACTAACCAAATGACTAGGCAAATAATAAAAACTCTCATTTTCTTATTTCTCATATTTTCAAAAATTCAAAATCAGTGTCTGATTGAGTGACACAATTAAAATAAGACATTTCATGAATATGCAATAAATATTCATTTTCCCCCTCTTCCTCTCCTCTTACACTCCATAATGATTTATCTTTTTCATAAATTATTAATTTGGAAATATATTTTGTTTTTGACACTAAAACAATGTAGATGTTAATTATATCCTTTGATAGAAATTATTATGCTCTGTCCTTATGAAATATTAATTAAAACAAAATTAAAGATAACTTTAAGCTTCATCTAAATTTGTCTTTCATAGCATGATTTTGTATCTTTTCATAGATGATTCTAAACCGTACCATTGCAAAAAATCATGCTTAAATAAAGGCTTTAAGGTTTGAGAGAGAGAGAGAGAGAGAAATTAGAGTGACATAGCACAGATTATTTTATATAATGAGCTTAGAAGATCAAAGCATCCTCTATTTTTCCCTTACAGCGAAACACAGAGAACATACACAGGGAAAGTTCAGCTAAAACTGTCCAGGTCAAAGGTTGCAATTATCTTGTGAGAAAAGTTTAATATTAACCTAGGAGGAAAGTAACATTAAGGAGGCCATTAAAAAGCATTCTAAAAGTTGATCTGGGCCATTTTCTTCAAATGGTGTATTACCATGTTACCTAAAATTTCATCACTGATGAATAGCTTTTGTGATAGATAAACCTTCCTAGTTAATATGCTCATCTAACTGGTTCAAAATTCACTTAGTGGGCTGCTCTTGTGGCCCAGTTAAGACTCTGCTTCCAGTGCAGGAGGTATGGGTGTGACCCCTGGTTGGGGAATCAAGGTACCACATGCTGCAGAATGTGCCCAATTTGTTTTTTTTTTTTTTTTAATTCTCTGAAGAATGTAGGGAGATGGCTACTCTCCTAGCCAGCAATATTTTGTAAATACACTCTAGCATCTCCAGTTCAGTTCAGTTCAGTCACTCAGTTGTGTCTGACTCTTTGTGACCCCATGAATCGCAGCACGCCAGGCCTCCCTGTCCATCACCAACTCCTGGAGTTTACCCAAATTCATTTACCTAAATTCATGTCCATTGAGTTGGTGATACCATCCAGCCATTTCATCCTCTGTCATCCCCTTCTCTTACCTTCAATCTTTCCCAGCATCAGGGTCTTTTCAAATGAGTCAGTTCTTTGCATCACATAGCCAAAGTACTGGAGTTTCAGCTTCAACATCAGTCCTTACAAAGAATAATCAGGACTGATTTCCTTCCGGATGGACATGTTGTATCTCCATGCAGCCCAGTTCAGTTCAGTTCAGTTGAGTCACTCAGTCATGTCTGACTCTTTGCGACCCCATGAATTGCAGCACACCAGGCCTCCCTGTCCATGATCATCTCCCAGAGTTCCTCAGACTTACGTCCATTGAGTCCGTGATGCCATCCAACCATCTCATCCTCGGTCGTCCCCTTCTCCTCCTGCCCCCAATCCCTCCCAGCATCAGAGTCTTTTCCAATGAGTCAACTCGACGCATGAGGTGGCCAAAGTACTGGAGATTCAGCTTTAGCATCATTCCTTCCAAAGAAATCCCAGGGTTGATCTCCTTCAGAATGGACTGGTTGTATCTCCTTGCAGTCCAAGGGACTCTCAAGAGTCTTCTCCAACACCACAGATGCATCAATTCTTTGGCGCTCAGCCTTCTTCACAGTCCAACTCTCACATCCATACATGACTACTGGAAAAATCATAGCCTTGACTAGAAGGACCTTAGTCGGAAAAGTAATGTCTCTGCTTTTGAATATATTATCTAGTTTGTTCATAACTTTCCTTCCAAGGAGTAACTGTCTTTTAATTTCATGGCTGCAGGTACTGTCTGCAGTGATTTTGGAGCCCAAGGAAATAAAGTCTGACACTGTTTCCACTGTTCCCCTATCTATTTCCCATGAAGTGATGGGACTGGATGCCATGATCTTCATTATCTGAATAAACTTTTTCACTCTCCTCTTTCACTTTCATCAAGAGGCTTTTTAGTTCTTCTTCACTTTCTGCCATAAGGGTGGTGTCATCTGCATATCTGAGGTTATTGATATTTCTCCCAGCAATCTTGATTCCAGTTTGTGTTTCTTCCAGTCCAGCATTTCTCATGATGTACTCTGCATAGAAGTTAAATAAGCAGGGTGACAATATACAGCCTTGACGTACTCCTTTTCCTATTTGGAACCAGTCTGTTGTTCCATGTCCAGTTCTAGCTGTTGTTTCCTGACCTGCATACAGATTTCTCAAGAGGCAGGTTAGGTGTTCTTGTATTCCCATCTCTTTCAGAATTTTCCACAGTTGATTGTGATCCACACAGTCCAAGGCTTTGGCATAGTCAATAAAGCAGAAATAGATGTTTTTCTGGAACTCTCTTGCTTTTTCCATGATCCAGCAGATGTGGGCAATTTGATCTCTGGTTCCTCTGCCTTTTCTAAAACCAGCTTAAACATCTGGAAGTTCATGGTTCACGTATTGCTGAAGCCTGGCTTAGAGAATTTTGAGCATTACTTTACTAGCATGTGAGATAAGTGCAGTTTTGCGGTAGTTTGAGCATTCTTTGGCATTGCCTTTCTTTGGAATTGAAATGAAAACTGACCTTTTCCAGTCCTGTGGTCACTGCTGAGTTTTCCAAATTTGCTGGCATATTGAGTGCAGCACTTTCACAGCATCATCATTCAGGATTTGAAACAGCTCAACTGGAATTCCATCACCTCTACTAGCTTTGTTCGTAGTGATGTTTCCTAAGGCCCACTTGACTTCAGATTCTAAGATGTCTGGCTCTAGATTAGTGATCACATCATCATGATTATCTGGGTCGTGAAGATCTTTTTTGTACAGTTCTTCCATGTATTCTTGCCACCTCTTCTTAATATCTTCTGCTTCTGTTAGGTCCATACCATTTCTGTCCTTTATTGAGCCCATCTTTGCATGAAATATTCCCTTGATATCTCTAATTTTATTGAAGAGATCTCTAGTCTTTCCCATTCTGTTGTTTTCTTCTATTTCTTTGCATTGATTGCTGAAGAAGGCTTTCTTATCTCTTCTTGCTATTCTTTGGAACTCTACACTCAGACGCTTATACCTTTCCTTTTTTCCTTTGCTTTTCACCTCTCTTCTTTTCACAGCTATTTGTAAGGCCTCCCCAGACAGCCATTTGGCTTTTTTGCATTTCTTTTCCATGGGGATGGTCTTGATCCCTGTCTCCTGTACAATGTCACGAACCTCAGTCCATAGTTCATCAGGCACTCTATCTATCAGATCTAGTCCCCTAAATCTATTTCTCACTTCCATTGTATAATCATAAGGGATTTGATTTAGGTCATACCTGAATGGTCTAGCAGTTTTCCCTACTTTCTTTAATTTGAGTCTGAATTTGGTAATAAGGAGTTCATGATCTGAGCCACAGTCAGCTCATGGTCTTGTTTTTGTTGACTGTATAGAGCTTCTCCATCTTTGGCTGCAAAGAATATAATCAATCTGATTTTGGTGTTGACCATCTGGTGATGTCCATATGTAGAGTCTTCTCTTGTGTTGTTGGAAGAGGGTGTTTGCTATGATCAGTGCATTTTCTTGGTAAAATTCTACTAGTCTTTGCCCTGCTTCATTCTGCATTCCAAGGCCAAATTTGCCTGTTACTCCAGGTGTTTCTTGACTTCCTACTTTTGCGTTCCATTCCCCTATAATGAAAAGGACATCTTTTTTTGGGTGTTAGTTCTAAAAGGTCTTGTAGGTCTTCATAAAACCATTCAACTTCAGCTTCTTCAGTGTTACTGGTTGGGGCATAGACTTGGATAACTGTGGTATTGAATGATTTGCCTTGGAGACGAACAGAGATCATTCTGTTGTTTTTGAGATTGCATCCAAGTACTGCATTTTGGATTCTTTTGTTGACCATGATGGCTACTCCATTTCTTCTGAGGGATTCCTGCCCGCAGTAGTAGATATAATGGTCATCTGTGTTAAATTCACCCATTCCACTCCATTTTAGTTCGCTGATTCCTAGATTGTCGACGGTCACCCTTGCCACCTCTTGTTTGACCACTTCCAATTTGCCTTGATTCATGGACCTGACATTCCATGTTCCTATGCAATATTGCTCTTTACAGCATTAGATCTTGCTTCTATCACCAGTCACATCCACAACTTGGTTTGTTTTTGCTTTGGCTCCATCCCTTCATTCTTTCTGGAGTTATTTCTCCACTGATCTCCAGTAGCATATTGGGCACCTACTGACCTGGGGAGTTCCTCTTTCAGTATCCTATCATTTTGTCTTTTCATACTGTTCATGGGGTTCTCAAAGCAAGAATACTGAAGTGGCTTGCCATTCCCTTCTCCAGTGGGCCACATTCTGTCAGACATTCTCACCATGACCCTCCTGTCTTGGGTTGCCCTGCCACTGAGCGTAGGCGGCCAAGAGGAGCTACCCCACGTCTGAGGTCAGGGGCAGCAGCCTAGAGTGCCAGGCTGCTACAGCGCAGGAACGGCCGAGAAGAGCTATCCTGCGTCTGAGGTCAGGGGTAGTAGCTGAGAAGAGCTACCCTGCGTCCGAGGTCAGTGGCAGCCGGGAGGAGCTACCCCACGTCCGAGGCCAGTGGTGGTCGGGAGGAGACACCCCACGTCCGAGGTCGGGGCGGCCGGGAGAAGCAACCTCGCACCCGAGGCCAGGGGCGGTGACCCTGAGGATCCACCCCAAGCCCAAGGCCAGTGTGGCAGCTGGGTGGAGCCACCCACGCCCAAGGCCAGGGCCGGCGGCCAGGAGGAGCAACCCGAGGAGTGGTGGCTACGCTGGCGCAGGAGGGCCTAGAGGAACTATCCCACGCTGAAGGTCAAGAACGGCGGCCGTAAGGAGATAGCCCTTGTCCAAGGTAAGGAGCAGCAGCTGTGCTTTGCTGGAGCAGCCATGAAGAGATATCCCACGCCCAAGGTAAGAGAAACCCAAGTAAGATGGTAGGTGTTGCAAGAGGGCATCAGAAGGCCAACACACTGAAACCATACTCAGAGAAATCTACTCAATCTAATCACACTAGGACCACAGCCTTGTCTAACTCAATGAAACCATGCAGTCCAAGGGACTCTCAAGAGTCTTCTCCAACACCACAGTTCAAAAGCATCAATTCTTTGGTGCTCAGCTTTCTTTATTGTCCAACTCTCACATCCACACATGACCACGGGCAAAACCATAGCCTTCACTAGACGAACCTTTGTTTGCAAAGTAATGTCTCTGCTTTTTAATATGCTGGCTAGGTTGGTCATAACTTTCCTTCCAAGGAGTAAGTGCCTTGTCTAGCATTTTCACCCTTCTTTATATCACCATTCTGATACTCAAACTGATTCTACAAGGGAGTAAGCAAATAGTGACTCACTGCTAGTATATATTCCAACTTAAAATTCCATATTTTATTGCTACTAGGAAAATCACATAAGATTCAGTTCTGTTCAGTTCAGTTCAGTCCCTCAGTCATGTCCTACTCTTTGTGATCCCATGAATCGCAGCACGCCAGGCCTCCCTGTCCATCACCAACTCCTGGAGTTCACTCAGATTCACGTCCATCGAGTCAGTGATGCCATCCAGCCATCTCATCCTCTGTTGTCCCCTTCTCTTCCTGCCCTCAATCCCTCCCAGCATCAGAGTCTTTTCCAATGAGTCAACTCTTCACATGAGGTGGCCAAAGTACTGGAGTTTCAGCTTTAGCATCATTCCTTCCAAAGAACACCCAGAGCTAATCTCTTTTAGAATAAGATTAGTTCAGCAAAAAGAGGAGCTTATAATACAGATCTAGAAAATGAAGAAAAATAACTCTGCAGCCACAATCTTGGGCTAACTATAGCTGTGATTATTATAGCTAAAATTTATGAGAGATATTACTTTTGAAGATTGGAATGATAATGTGGTAAGCAGAACATTCAGTTAAGACAGGCTCAAAACTGGTATCTATATTAGGAAATAGGAACATTTTGCAGAAGCTTTAATAATTTTGCTTTTCTATTTCATATAATATTGATTCTTTGTGCGTTTGTGTTTGAGAAAAAATATAATTTTAATACTTTAAAACTTTTGTTTCATCAAAGTACATAAATAACAAAAGTAGTACCTTTTTTTCCTACTCAACTCCAAATTTTTAAATAATCAGTAGGCAACATTGACAGATATTATTTTAATTTGTGTTTGTACACATACATGCATATATGGCAAAATTAATGCCAGTACTTTCTAAAGAAAGTATTTCTTTTTAATTGTAGTAAAAATATTCAACATGAGATACACACTCAATAAAATTTTAAGCACAGATATATAGTATTGCTAACTATAGGCAAAGTGTGGTACAGTGATCTCAGTTGTTAAAAGCTTGCACAGTAGGGATTATAAAGCCTTTTTTGGAAAAATGATCAAGAGGCTTTTTCGCTCCTCTTCACTTTCTGCCATAAGGGTGGTGTCATCTGCATATCTGAGGTTATTGATATTTCTCCCGGCAATCTTGATTCCAGTTTGTATTTCTTCCAGTCCAGCATTTCTCATGATGTACTCTGCATAGAAGTTAAATAAGCAGGGTGACAATATACAGCCTTGACATACTCCTTTTCCTATTTGGAACCAGTCTGTTGTTCCATGTCCAGTTCTAACTGTTGTTTCCTGACCTGCATACAGATTTCTCAAGAGGCAGGTTAGGTGTTCTGGTATTACCATCTCTTTCAGAATTTTCCACAGTTTATTGTGATCCACACAGTCAAAGGCTTTGGCATAGTCAATCTTGATGAAAGTGAAAGAGGGAAGTGAAAGAGGGGAGCTTAAAGCTCAACATTCAGAAAACGAAGATCATGGCATCCGGTCCCATCACTTCATGGGAAATAGATGGGGAAACAGTGGAAACAGTGTCAGACTTTATTTTTTGGGGCTCCAAAATCACTGCAGATGGTGACTGCAGCCATGAAATTAAAAGACGCTTACTCCTTGGAAGAAAACTTATGACCAAACTAGATAGTATATTCAAAAGCAGAGACATTACTTTGCCGACTAAGGTCCTTCTAGTCAAGGCTATGGTTTTTCCTGTGGTCGTGTATGGATGTGAGTGTTGGACTGTGAAGAAGGCTGAGTGCCAAAGAATTGATGTGTGTGAACTGTGGTGTTGAATAAGACTCTTGAGAGTCCCTTGGACTGCAAGGAGATACAACCAGTCCATTTTGAAGGAGATCAACCCTGGGATTTCTTTGGAAGGAATGATGCTAAAGCTGAAGCTCCAGTACTTTGGCCACCTCATGCTAAGTGTTGACTCATTGGAAAAGACTCTGGTGCTGGGAGAGATTGGGGGCAGGAGGAGAAAGGGACGATCCAGGATGAGATGGCTGGATGGCATCATGGACTTGATGGATGTGAGTCTGAGTGAACTCCGGGGGATGGTGATGGACAGAGAGGCCTGTCGTGCTGTGATTCATGGGGTCGCAAAGAGTCAGACACGACTGAGCGACTCAACTGAACTGAACTGAACTGATCCTTTATTAATGATGTCATGCCACCTCTGTCCCTGATAATTTTCCTTGCTGAAAAATCTGCTCTATCTGAAATTACTATAGTTTCTACAGCCCTTTTGATTAGTGTCAGCATGGCATATCTTTATTGATCCGGCCTCTAATCTATCTTTTTCTTATAGACAATATATAGTTAGATCATGTTTTTTGACTCATCTTGACAATATCTTTTAATTAATGTCTTCACATCATGATGTTTAAATTGAGTATTGATGTATTTATGTTCATATCTGCTATATTCATTCCTGTTTCTGTTTGTTGCCCTGTGCCTTGACTCTTTTTTTGCCATTTGGGGTTTTAATTTATCATTTTATGTGATTCTGTTTTTTCTCCTTTCTCAGAATATCAATTATACCTCTTTTCTTTAATCAGGTTTTTTTTTTTTTTTTTTTTTTTGCTGTTGAGTTATATATGAGTTCCTTATATATTTTGGATGTTAGTCACACAATCATTTTTGACTCTTTGTGACCCCATGCACCGTAGCCTGCCTGGTTCCTCTTCCAAGGCATTCTCCAGGCAAGAATACTGGAGTGAGTTGCCATTCCCTTCTGCAGAGGATCTTGTTGACTCAAAGATTGAACCTGGGTCTCCTGTTTTGAGGGAAATTCTTTATTGTCTGAAACACCAAGGATACTAACCCCTTATTGGATATATGATTGGCAAATATTTCCTTCTAATTCATAGGTTGTCTTGTCACTCTGTTGTTTCTTTTGCTGAGCAGAATCATTTTAATTTGATGCAGTTCAACTGTCTTTTTTTTGTTTCTTTTGCTTGTATTTGGGTGTCTTGTATCATTTCCCAAAACAATGTCATGAAGCTTTCCCTCTGTTTTCTTCGAGGAGTTTACACTTTCAGACCATTTCAAAATAAAAACTAGTCTATTTTAATATTAGGATTCAAATGTCCCAGTATAACTATATTCAACACCAGAAAACTGTTTATGCTTCTTTTAAAACTTGTTACATTTTAAATTGAAAGTAAAAACTGTACAGAATTTAATACATGATAACTCACTATAAAGAATTTGAATTATAAACTATTTTAACATTGCATGTAAACTAGAATTTAAATATCTGTTACATGCAATACTATATTTGATTATCATGAACTGGTAAAAGAATACTCTAGGACAGGAAAAGTTTTCCCTGTACTTTAACACTTTTACAAATGAAGAGATAATATACTACAGATAAGAGAAATACTGTAAAGGTAGTTCTTGGGAGCCTAGGAAATAGAAACGTGGAAGACTTACAAAATTATAACTGCTGTGGTGAAAACAATGATTCTGTTTATATTTGCATAAGGCATTTACTATAAAATCAATGTAGATGAATAAATTAAGGATTTATTATCTTGTACTTGATTATTTGTTTCAGCTCAGCTCAGCAGGAAAAAGATCAGTTATAATACCATTTACTTATTTTTCCTCCCATTTCGAATCACTTTTCTTGGCAAACATTTCAGTTTTACGGAAGCATGTTTGAAATTCATATGTGTTGTGAGTAGCTATATATTAACCAAATAGAATTTATGTAAGTATATTTTAAGGCAGATCTTATCAACCAAATGTCAGAATCATTCCACTGATATTTATACTACTGAGGCATGCTCACTAGAGAAATAAGCAAGCTATTCACCAGCGATTCAAACTTTAAGCTGAAGTAGAAATATTATTTGTTCTGTGCATTTCCTGATAAACAAAGCAACTTCCTTGGGTATTCTCTGTTTAAACAGATATAGGTCGTACACATTTGATATCAGCACTGTTAGAACAAAAAAAGAAAATACCAATGATATAGTCATTTCTCAAAGAAGAAATTCTTTCTTAAAATTTTTCATAAATTTCTTTCTCTTTTTTATTGATGCCAACTTATATCTTCTGTGGTAAAGATTAGGTAATATAATATCCTGTATTTTAAAAAGTGGGAGGAATAAAATATTTAGGTATCTGAAGTCATTCAAAGACGAAATAATATTTATAGCATCGTGAGACAGATTTACTCAGAATATAATAGTAGCCTACTTTTATTTTTGACTTTCTAGTTTTATATCCTTAAAGTGTTTGTGTTATACATCTACTCTCATTTTAATTTTTAAACTCAATTGTAGGGCACAAAGAACTTGTTTAAAATTAAATTTTAAGGTACTACAATACGTGTTGAAAAGTTTCTTTAGGTTATATTAGTTGTAAACTAGGCCACTGACTTTAAAGAAATTGTACACGTCAAGAGATATTATCAGAGTCTATAATTAATAGTAGGTAAATATTTTATCTAAATATATGGTTTCAAACACCTTTAATCAGGTCTAAGAAGAAATTGCATGAAGTGAATAGTATTTCTTTATTAATTTCCTCACATTTAGAACTCTGAAAGGCAGTTAAAATTGCTTTAAATTACTTGTTTGTTAGACAAGAAAAAAATGTTTCCATTTCATTCTTTAACATTTACTCCACAGCAAATGACAAAATAATTTGATAGTTTCCTGTGATCTTTCATAATATTAAAGAACATCTGCAGTTAAGCCAAATTTTTCATATTAGGTTTACCTTTTTATAAAAATGAAATTATTGGCTTTCCCATAACTTCTTTTAAAATCGTATCTATTACTAAGCTTGTCAGCTAAATTAAACATAAAATAACTGTAAATTGCATGAGTGCTACATTTCATGTATTAAATCCTGAATATAGAGTCTATTTTAAGAAGTCTCGTTTCTAATAGAAGTGAGAAATCCTAAAATAATACATTATTTTCCAACTTCATATTACAGGAAAAATTATGGTCATAAATATGACAAATGATTTATTTTTTCAGTGTAATACTGTATATGTTATTTCATAAACAGTATTAATAAATTATAATGAATTTATAATAAATTACAATAAAACAAATTTTAATAAACTAGAATAACAATAAATTAGATGGTGTCCATATTAAATTATCATTTTAGTATTTAATAATCAGTATCACTCCCAAATAGGGATATCTTTTTAAAACAACTTTAGAGAACTTTATTTGTAAATTTCTATCAATGTTTGTAAGACTATATTTTTAACAGCCCTAAAAGCATTCAGCTTTTTAAAATAAGAGTTTCTACTTCAATCCTTACTTAAGCTATTTACATATTTCTTACTATGTTATATAGCCAGAACAGTTTGTAGATTTGTTTTTTTTTTAAATTCTGAGTTGGAAAATAAACAAATAAACCTATATCTGAAGTTAATATTTAAGAAACATCTCAAAATAAGAAAATAAGCTGAGAACCAAAAAGCAATTTAAGAAAACAATGCTGACTTGTATGTTAACTCACACTAAATTATATCTTATAAGCTACTCTTTTAATTAACAATCAAGTGAGGAGGAAAAAAGAAAATGTAATGTCACTAATCTAAGAACAAAACACAAGTTTTGAAACATGATTATAAGGAATATATTCAGTAGTATCCAAGATAAATAAACTCACTTTTATTTTAGAGATACCATGAAGACCAATGAATCCAGCACTCTAGTCTTGCTAACTGAGGTCTCAAAAGACTAAGTCATTTATCAAAACTCATAGCTGGATTTGAATCTTGGATATTCACTTAAATAATCTTTCAAATACTATGAACCAAATTCAATCATTTATTCACATTTTACTTCATCAATATCTATCTATCAGTCTCCTCTATATATAAAACACTCTATAGGCACAAGTTATATAGAAATAAGGAAATTGAAATGTTCTTATAAATATGGAACTTGCTTTTTATAAAGTAAAGAATACACTTTTAAATGATGATTGTTTTATTAAAAGTAAATAGCTAAATGAACAATATTTATTTGCATATTTAAACTATCAATAATATCTCAATCACAAACCTAAGACCTCGACAGCTGCCTCAAAGTTTCATAGAATATTTTTTAAGTACTAAAGTTGGCAAAGTTTTTGGCAGGTACAAATATCATAAAGATGAAACAAGAACATTAATTCATTATCTAGTCTGATGAATGATACCTCACATTTATATTGTTTAAGTGCTAACTGTGGTGACACAACAGAAAAACCAGATGCACTTCACTGACCAAAATTTTGAATGTGAGTAAAATGATAAATGTCTATAATGCTGCTTTATTTCTGCCCAACTGAATTTAGAAGCAATGAATTCCACTTCTTTTCTGACAGTATATCATGGCATTGGGCAAAATATTTCAAAGATTAATAGCTTGTCAAGGAAAGCTCAAACTGATAAGAATTATCTGTTAAATTAGATATCCTTATGTATAAAATTATTTCATGCAAAATGTGAAGAAATGCAGAGGGTGCATATAATATTTTACATGAATATAGAAAGTGTCAATATGTCACTTAAAGCTTTCATGAGGAATGACGGTGGGAAGTTAAAATAGAACTCTGCAAGCAAGTAATATTTTAAAGATTGCAAGCCAAGTGTAGCAGTTTGGAATCACCAACTGACAAACTGGCAAGAAGAATCAAAGGAGATCTTAGAAAAAGTATGACAATCTTGTAGATTGGTTAAATCAAAATCTATCAAGATGTGAAAATGAAGGGAAGAGGAAGATTTTTCTTGACTCTAATGGAGGGAGACTACTGGTGAATTTAGAAAATTAAAAAAGCTGATATAAGCAGAAAAGTCTCAGAAACTGCTATAGAACATTGACCCAGATTGCTTGGAATTTGAGAATTACCTGGGCACTAGAATATTTCATAAGAATGTGAAAAAAACAATAATACTAACTTTATTCACTCCAACTTTACAGAAGCAGAACAGGGTTTCAGAACATTGTTCTTAGCTCATCCCTGTAATCACTTATTGGAAGTAAGAAACTTGCTGCATCTGGAGGCAATGGAAATACATGCATAATAAGTGCTGGACTAATATATGAGTTCAGCATTCTCTGTGTTATGCTTTGTAAAATAAGTATATGAGATAACCCAAAGTCAAAGAAAAGTCTTAATTATCCTCCAAAATACCTTCTAAATTTTTGTTGTTGTTATTCTCTTTACTTTTTCAACACCATGATTACTGCAAGGCCAAAGTTGATATAGAGCAAACTGCAATTCAAAATATATCAATTGTCTTAGTCTGGGCCGCTGTAACAAAAATAATACAAATTAGATGGTTTAAACAACAGAAATTTATTTCTCAAAGTTCTGGAGACTGGCTGGAAAGTCCAAAGTCAAAGTACCAGCAGATCTAATGTCTGGTGAGGTCACTCTTCATAATGTTTAGAGCCACTTCCCATTATGTTCTCCTATGATATAAATGGGGGGGGGGGGGCAGTCCTGGAGAGAGACAGAAATAGAAACAGAGGAAACACACATGAAACAGTTGATAACTTCAAAATGTCCCATACCTTTTATGAAGAATCAAATAAGAAACCTGCAAACAAGATGAATGCGAAGAAATGTTTTTAAATTAATGAGAACGCCTGAAAAAGGAAGAAACAAATTAGACTTCACATTAAAAGAGTCTATAGAAAATCAAACAAAAAAGTGAGGGGAGATATATAATTTCCTCTTCATGCTATCAAAAAGCAACTAATAGAAATGTACTCACTAAAAATTAGTCCTAACCACTGGATAAAAATGTTAGACCCTTAACCTTAATTGGATTGTGTTTCTGCATACCACTACAAAGAACAAGAGTGAGTGTCACAGTTTTACCACAATAACAAAGCAGCAGGCAAACTGCACATTCACAGCTTCTCTTGAACCCATCAACAAGCTGAGGTAACAGTACAACCAATCAGCCCATGATCTATGGATAGGTAAGCCCCTAATGAGAAACGCTGGACTGGAAGAAACACAAGCTGGAATCAACATTGCCGGGAGAAATATCAATAACCTTAGATATGCAGATGACACCACCCTTATGGCAGAAAGTGAAGAGGAACTAAAGAGCCTCCTGATGAAGGTGAAAGTGGAAAGTGAAAAAGCTGGCTTAAAGTTCAACATTCAGAAAATGAAGATCATGGCATCCGGTCCCATCACTTCATGGGAAATAGATGGGGAAACACTGGAAACAGTGTCAGACTTTATTTTTTGGGGCTCGAAAATCACTGCAGATGGTGACTGCAGCCATGAAATTAAAGGACACTTACTCCTTGGAAGAAAAGTTATGACCAATCTAGATAGCATATTCAAAAGCAGAGACATTACTTTGCTGACTAAGGTCCGTCTAGTCAGGGCTCTGGTTTTTCCTGTGGTCATGTGTGGATGTGAGAGTTGGACCGTGAAGAAGGCTGAGCACCAAAGAATTGATGCTTTTGAACTGTGGTGTTGGAGAAGACTCTTGAGAGTCCCTTGGACTGCAAAGTGATCCAAACAATCCATTCTGAAGGAGATCAGCCCTGGGATTTCTTTGGAAGGAATGATGCTAAAGCTGAAGCTCCAGTACTTGGCCACGTCATGTGAAGAGTTGACTCATTGGAAAAGACTTTGATGCTGGGAGGGATTGGGGATATGAGGAGAAGGGGATGACTGAGGATGAGATGGCTGGATGGCATTACTGACTCAATGGACATGAGTCTGAGTGAACTCCGGGAGATGGTGATGGACGAGGAGGCCTGGCGTGCTGTGGTTCATGGGGTGGCAAAGAGTCGGACACAACTGAGCGACTGAACTGAACTGAACTGAAGCCCTTAATAAAATGCAGGATGATGTAAACATTTGCTTATTTGGAACAGACAGAGCCAGGCTCAGGAATGAATAATTCAGACAAGATAACCTGGTGAAGTCCTGGAATGGGTTTTCCTTTTGGGTTGCCCTTCTGTTGGAAATGTCCACGGAGACAACCAGGTACTCCCGGAGTACCTAACAGTGGGCATGAGATACCTAATGGTGGGCATGAAGGGTGTCTGTATTCTTAAACCTCAGTCCTATACAGACACTACTGTGTTCCTGTGTCCCAGAGGACTGAAAAGTTTCTGGACAGAAGAAATATTACAGGATAACTTCTTTAACCAAAAGTCCGCCCAATACTCAGGGCTGTGGGTTTTCTGTTTACTCAATCATCATAAATAAAATATACTTCTGATCTCAAATTCCCAAATACTTATCCTATGTCACAATGTTGTATAAACTGATTGTTCTTTCTCCCAAACTTTGACCATCTTAACAGAGTGAACATTACTGTTTTAAATTTAAGATTATTACATTTCTACTATATTCTCTTGCTATTCCATTGGGGCAACTACTATTTATGGATCACAGTTTTTCTTCATACACATTTAATTTTATATTGATGTGGCATATCAGAAATCTATAATTTCAATTTCAAAATTCTTGCAACCAAATAAATTAAAAAATTCAGCAATTTTCAGATTTTGTAAGCATAATACAATGTATATGCATTTATTATATAATCACAAGAGAAGTTGGAAACAGCATCACAGTGAAGTATATTAAAATCACTGTATTAAAATCTTATGAATTGTTAGTGGTATCAGTTCAGTTCAGTTCAGTCACTCAGTCATGTCCGACTCTTTGTGACCGCATGAATCACAGCACGCCAGGCCTCCCTGTCCATCACCATCTCCCAGAGTTCACTCAAATTCACGTCCATCGAGTCGGTGATGCCATCCAGCCATCTCATCCTCGGTCATCCCCTCTTCCTCCTGCCCCCAATCCCTTCCAGCATCAGAGTCTTTTCCAAAATATTATAAATAATTATGTCAGTTGAGACAGTATCTCATTTTTCAAAAATAAACCAATATAACTGTTTTCCAAACTCTTTTGATTTCTGAATTGTGAATGAAACTCTTCATATTAAATACCACTTTATATTTTACCAAGCATAATGCACAGTTTTATATTTGTTCAGTTCAGTTCATTCACTCCGTTGTGTCTGACGCTTTGCGACTCCATGAACTGCAGCACACAGGCCTTCCTGTCTATCATCAACTCCCAGAATTTACCCAAACTCATGTCCATTGAGTCAGTGATGCCACCCAACCATCTCATCCTCTGTCGTCCCCTTCTCCTCCTGCCTTCAATCTTTCCCAGCATCAGGGTCTTTTCCAATGAGTCAGTTCTTCACATCAGGTGGCCAAAGTATTGGAGTTTCAGCTTCAACATCAGTCCTTCCAATGAACACCCAGGAGTGATCTCCTTTAGGATGGACTGGTTGGATCTCCCTGCAGTCCAAGGGACTCTCAAGAGTCTTCTCTAACACCACAGTTCAAAATCATCAATTCTTCGGCACTCAGCTTTCTTTGACTACTGGAAAAACCATAGCATTTACTAGACAGACCTTTGTTGGCAAAGTAATATCTCTGGTTTTTAATATGCTATCTAGGTTGGTCATAAATTTCCTTCCAAGGTGTAAGTGTCTTTTGATTTCATGGCTGCAGTCACCATCTGCAGTAATTTTGGAGCCCCGAAAAAGTAACGTCTGCCACTGTTTCCAATGTTTCCCCATCTATTTCCCATGAAGTGATGGGACCGGATGGCATGATCTTACTTTTCTGAATGTTGAGCTTTAAGCCAACTTTTTCACTCTCCTCTTTCACTTTCATCAAGAGGCTTTTTAGTTCCTCTTCACTTTCTGCCATAATGGTGGTGTCATCTGCATATCTGAGGTTACTGATATTTCTCCCAGCAATCTTGATTTTAGCTTGTTCTTCATCCAGCCCCACATTTCTCATGATGTCCTCTGCATATAAGTTAAATATTTTGTATTTCTTTGCAAATATTTCCCCTCTATCTAAAAGCCAGTGCTCTCACCATACAACTATATCAAAACATAAAGAAAACACACATTTTCTTCAAAAATTCAGAATTCAGTTCCTTGTGGAATTATTTCCTAGTCTCTAGAAAAATCAATTATATTAACTAATAATCAGTGATGCTTACATTATGTCCCCTTATTGGAAAACATGCTATCTTCCCCCCAAGTTCTCACATTATAAAAGTGATCTATTTTTGCAAATCAATATTTAAATCAATACATATTTAGCATAGTACATTGTGGCTGCTGAATATATAGGCAGAGAATAAGTACACATTTTATTAAATATTCTAAATAAATACTTTAGAATGTTTCAAATGGTTTCAGGAAATGTAATTAATGTGTTTGATATCACATTCATAGAGAGTAATAGATGGATATCAAACTATGGATCTAGAACTATGATATAATTTTCCTTCCAATAAAACCTGAGAACTTTACAGTTCAATTAATAACATTTCTACACAATTGCACAGACTTTTCTAGAGAAGAAAATGATATCTAACAAAATAGGATCATAAGGTATTTAACTAAAGTGCAAATATTTTGTTTTGAAATGGTTTATATGTAAATAATGCCATTGAAAAACCAAAACAAAAACAATTAATGTCAATATTATTATTTTTTAAATATCTTATAAACACCTGAATTTATTTTATAATGCAATAACTATTATGGGTAAAAGTCATACAGTTTATCCCAAAGGAAGCCAGTATATATATACATTTTTTCCTTCATAGTCTTAAATATAAATAACATTCCCAAGGTTTTAATCCTTTTAAATATGTAAAAGTGTAATAATGGATTGGCAATTATATGGTAACAAGGTAGAACGAAATATGAGAAATTATGTTAAATCTTATTTAAAATATACTTTTCTTCTTAAATAATCTAAATTCCTTCAGTAATATTCTCTAACTATAAATCTCACTTTCTAAAGAAAAATTATATAGAAGTGTGAGTAGATAGCTGTGGCAAAACATGAATAATTCACCAAAGAGCACTAAGAATTCCCTTTGCTATACAGTAGGTTCTCATTAGTCATCTGTTTTATCCATAGTAATGCATGTGTGCGAGTGTGCTCAGTTGCATAAATCCTGTCTGATTCTTTGAGACCCCATGGGCTGTAGCCCCCCAGGCTCCTCTGTCCATGGGATTCTCCAGGCAAGAATACTGGAATAGGTTGCCATTCACTTCTCCAGGGCACCTTCCTGACCCAGAGATCGAACCCATGTCTCGTGCATTGGCAGGCGGATTATTTACCAACTGAGCTGCCAGGGAAGCTATGTCACTGAAAAGGAGAGGATATATGTATATGTATAACTGATTCACTTTGTTGTACAGTAGAATCTAATGCAACATTGTAAAGCAACTATACTATAAAAAATTAATCTAAGAAAACAAAAAATTATAAATCAATTTAGATTCTATTTGCAATTTTTAAAGGAATCTCCACACTATTCTCCATAGTGGCTATACTAGTTTGCATTCCCACCAACTGCCTTATGACCCGGCAATCCCACTGCTGGGCATACACACCAAGGAAACCAGAATAGAAAGAGACACATGTGCCCCAATGTTCATCGCAGCACTGTTTATAATAGCCAGGACATGGAAACAACCTAGATGTCCATCAGCAGATGAATGGATAAGAAAGCTGTGGTACATATACACAATGGAGTATTACTCAGCCATTAAAAAGAATACATTTGAATCAGTTCTGATGAGATGGATGAAACTGGAGCCAATTATACAGAGTGAAGTAAGCCAGAAAGAAAAACACCAATACAGTATACTAACACATATATATGGAATTTAGAAAGATGGTAATGATGACCCTGTATGTGAGACAGCAAAAGAGACACAGATGTGTAGAGCGGACTTTTGGACTCTGAGGGAGAGGGAGAAGGTGGGATGATTTGGGAGAATGGCATTGAAACATGTATACTATCATGTAAGAAACGAATCGCCAGTCTATGTTTGATGCAGGATGCAGGATGCTTGGGGCTGGTGCACGGGGATGATCCAGAGAGATGATATGGGGTGGGAGGTTGGAGGGGGTTCATGTTTGGGAACTCATGTACACCCGTGGTGGATTCATGTCAATGTATGGCAAAACCAATACAGTATTGTAAACTAAAATAAAGTAAAAATAAAAATTTAAAAAATTTAAGTATTAAAAAATAAATAATCAATTTAGAAGTCAACATATTTAAACAGAAAAAAATAATTTTGAATATCTTAAACCCTTATTTTAAAATTATACTCAGGAATTGAATTTAACATTGTTTCAAGCAATATTTTTTACTTTACACTGTTCAGTTCAGTTCATTTTTTCAGAAGTGTCTGACTCTTCACAACCCCATGGACTGCAGCATGCCAGGCCTCCCTGTCAATCACCAACTCCTAAAGTTTACTCAGATTCATTTCCATTGAGTAGGTGATCCCATCCAACCATCTCATCCTCTGTAGTCCCCTTCTCCTACCACCTTCAATTTTTCCCATATCAGTTCGGTTGAGTTCAGTTGCTCAGTCATGTCTAACTCTTTGTGACCCCATGAATTGCTGCATGCCAGGCCTCCCTGTCCATCAACAACTCCCAGAGTTCACTCAAACTCATGTCCATCGAGTCACTGATGCCATCCAGCCATCTCATCCTCGGTTGTCCCCTTCTCCTCCTGCCCCCAATTCCTACCAGCATCAGAGTCTTTTCCAATGAGTCAACTCTTCACATGAGGTGGCCAAAGTACTGGAGTTTAAGCTTTAGCATCATTCCTTCCAAAGAACACTGATCTCCAGGACTGATCTCCTTTAGAATGAACTAGTTGGATGTCCTTGCAGTTCAAGGGACTCTCAAGAGTCACCACACTTAAAAAGCACCAATTCTTCAGCGCTCAGGTTTCTTCACAATCCAACGGTCACATTCAAACATGACTACTGGAAAACCCATGGCCTTGACTAGACGGACCTTTGTTGGCAAAGTAATGTCTCTGCTTTTGAATATGCTATCTAGGTTGGTCATAACTTTCCTTCCAAGGAGTAAGCGTCTTTTAATTTCATGGCTGCAGGCACCATCTGCAGTGATTTTGGAGACCAAAAAATAAATTTTGATACTGTTTCCACTGTTTCCCCATCTATTTCCCATGAAGTGATGGGACCAGATGCCATAATCTTCGTTTTTTTGAATGTTTAACTTTAAGCCAACTTTTTCATTCTCCTCTTGCACTTTCATCAAGAGGCTCCTTAGTTCTTCTTCATTTTCTGTCATAAGCGTGGTATCATCTGCATATCTGAGGTTACTGATTTTCTCCCTCAAATCTTGATTTCAGCTTGTGTTTCATCCAGCTCAGCATTTCTCATGATGTACTGTGCATACATGTTAAATAAGTAGTGTGATAAAATACAGCCTTTATATACTCCATTTCCTGTTTGGAACCAGTCTGTTGTACCATGTCCAGTTCTAGCTGCTGCTTCCTGACTTACATACGGATTTCTCAAGAGGCAGGTCAGGTGGTCTGGCATTCTCATATTTTTCAGAATTTTCCACAATTTATTATGATCCACACTGTCAAAAGCTTTGGCATAGTCAATAAAGCAGAAATACATGTTTTTATGGAACTCTCTTGTTTTTTCCATGATCTAGCAGATGTTGCCAATTAATCTCTGGTTCCTCTGCCTTTTCTAAAACTAGCTTGAACATCTAAAAGTTCATGGTTAACATACTATTGAAGCCTGTTTTGGAGAATTCTGAGCATTACTTTACTAGTGTGTGAGATGAGTGCAATTGTGCAGCAGTTTGAGCATTCTTTGGCATTGCCTTTCTTTGGGATTGGAATGAAAACTGACCTTTTCCAGTCCTGTAGCCACTGCTGAGTTTTCCAAATTTGCCTGCACATCATCTTTTAGAATTTGAAATAGCTCAACTGGAATTCCATTACCTCCACTAGCTTTGTTCGTAGTGATGCTTCCTAAGGCCCACTTGACTTCACATTCCAGGATGTCTGGCTCTAGGGGAGTGATCATACCATCGTGATTATCTGGGTCATGAAGATCTTTTCTGGATCAGTTCAGTTCAGTTCAGTCACTTAGTCATGTCCGACTTGGTGACCCCATGAATTGCAGCACGCCAGGCCTCCCTGTCCATCACCATCTCCGGGAGTTCACTCAGACTCACATCCTTCAAGTCAGTGATGCCATCCAGACATCTCATCCTCTGTTGTCCCCTTCTCCTCCTGCCCCCAATCCCTCCCAGCATCAGAGTCTTTTCCAATGAGTCAGCTCTTCGCATGAGGTGGCCAAAGTACTGGAGTTTCAGCTTTAGCATCATTCCTTCCAAAGAAATCCCAGGGTTGATCTCCTTCAGAATGGACTGGTTGGATCTCTTTGCAGTCCAAGGGACTCTCTAGTGTCTTCTCCAACACCACAGTTCAAAAGCATCAATTCTTTGGTGCTCAGCCTTCTTCACAGTCCACTCTCACAACCATACATGACTACTGGAAAAACCACAGCCTTAGCTCTGTGTATTCTTGCCACCTCTTCTTAATATATTTTGCTTCTGTTAGGTCCATACCAAAGATATTAGCCTATCTTTACATGAAATGTTCCCCTTGGTATCTCTAATTTTCTTGAAGAGATATCTAGTCTTTCCCATTCTATTGTTTTCCTCTATTTCTTTACACTGATCACTGAGGGAGGCTTTCTTATCTCTCCTTGCTATTCTTTGAAATTCTGCATTCAAATGGCTATATCTTTCCTTTTCTCCTTTGCTTTTACTTCTTTTCACTGCTATTTGTCAGGCCTCCTCAGACAACCATTTTGCTTTTTTGCATTTCTTTTTCTTGTGGGTGGTCTTACTCCCTCTCCCCTGTACAATGTCATGAACCTCCATCCCTAGTTCATCAGGTTCTCTGTCGATTAGATCTAGTCCCTTAAATCTATTTCTCACTTCCGCTGTATAATTGTAAGGGATTTGACTTAAGTCATAACTGAATGGTCTAGTGGTTTTCCCTACTTTCTTCAATTCAATTCTGAATTTGGCAATAAGGAATTCATGATCTGAGCCATAGCCAGCTCCTGGTCTTGCTTTTGCTGACTGTATAGAGCTTCTCCTTTTTTGGCTGCAAAGAATATAATCAATCTGATTTCAGTGTTGGCCATCTGGTGAGGTCCATGTGTTAGAGTCTTCTCTTATGTTGTTGGAAGAGTGTGTTTGCTATGACCTGTGAGTTCTCTTGGCAAAACTCTATGAGCCTTTTCCCTGCTTCATTCTGTACTCCAAGGCCAAATTTACCTGTTACTCCTAGGTGTTTCTTGACTTCCTACTTTTGCATTCCAGTCCCCTATAATGAAAAGGACATCTTTTTTGGGTGTTAGCTCTAAAAGGTCTTGTAGGTCTTCATAGAACCATTCAACTTCAGCTTCTTCAGCATTACTGTTTGGGACATAGACTTGGCTTATTATGAGATTGAATGGTTTGCTTTGAAAATGAACAGAGATTCCTTGTTATTTTGAGATTGCATCCAAGTATTGCCTTTCAGACTTTTTTGTTTACTATGAAGGCTACTATTTCTTCTAAGGGATTCTTGCCCACAGTAGTAGATATAATGGGCATCTGAGTTAAATTCACCCATTCCAGTCCATTTTAGTTCGTTCGCTGATTCCTAAAATGTCGATGTTCACTCTTGCCATCTCCTGTTTGACCACATCCAATTTGCCTTGATTCATGGACCTAACATTCCATGTTCCTGTGTAATATTGCTCTTTAGGGCATTGGACCTTGCTTTTATCATCAGTCACACCCACAACTGGGTGTTGGTTTTGCTTTGACTCTGTCTCTTCATTTTTTCTGTAGTTATTTCTCCACTGATCTCCAGTAGCATATTGGGCACCTACCGACCTGGGGAGTTCATCTTTCCGTGTCCTATTTTTTTGTGTTTTCATAGTTTTCACACAATGATAACTATAATGCAAGTTTGGGAAAGTTGTAACTTCACACAGTGAAGACTACAATAGTTTTCTGAAGCTAGTTCAGAGAAGTTGTTTTTATAACCTGATCCAAATAATATTTATATATCAATTCATATGCATGCAATTTCCACTTCAAAGTTACCTAAGGGTAAACACATATCACACGCACAGGCACAGGCACTTCAAAGTGTAAACACTACTAAATTCAGTTCAAATCAAGTTGATTCAATATCAAGTTATCTTTCCACTATAAATAAGTATATTTGACTTAAACTACACAAAAACTTAACAAATGGAAATGTTTTGTCTTAGATCATTCCTGAATTAAATATTCATCTTTCAGTGAAAATAGGCTAATGTTATGTGTGTGTCTTATATGTGACTTTAATTGTATCTATATGAATCAATGTACATTTCTGAAGAATTTTGTGAGCAGCATAATCAGACAAGGCAGATAGAGAAACAGGAAGATAATAAAGTCTTGAAAACAGTGAATTTTAAATGACATTTGAATTAAAAGTACAAATTATATCTGATATTCATGTTCATGGACTAATAGTTGAAAAAACTATGTTAATAGAAGTTATCCCTGTAGGAGAAACCATATAATGATCAAAGAAAGCTCTGACAAATAACTTATGGGTCATCAAATTTTGTTTGGTTGGTGAACACATGATAACTAGAGAAGAGTATTTAGGATGATCAAAATGAAGATGATATAAAATTAAGATAAAGATAGGTATCTTTAATGAGGAAATATATAAATTTTGTTATATTTTGCTATATGATGTTTTTGTGATAATCATATGTCTCTTCTAATGAAACAGAGGAACATAAAATACAGAATAAAACTCTCCTTATACTGTTGTCTAAAGACTAGAAAACTCGATATGTTAATAGGTGGTATTTCTAAACCTATATCATTGATTGAAAGCAGATGTAAGGGACATTCTTTTAGCACTCTAATAGCTGAAGCTATACAGGATTGATGATTCTAATATAGCACGCTGCTGAAAAAGAAATCTTGATTTGCTTATCCAGTTAATCATAAGAACTCATGTTTGAAAAATAAGATATGTCAGTCCAGCATTCACAATAAATGGCTGCCTGCTGGGCACTACAAACTTTATTTCAATTTATTATATATATTCAAGTGTGAATACAGCTGATCTCATACCACAACTCTTAATTTTGAACACAAGACCTCAAATGTTTATTTTTCACTGAGCTCACCAATTATGTAGCCAGGCTTCCCTGGTGACTCAGCTGGTAAAGAATCTGCCTGCAGTGCAGGAGACCTGGGTTTGATCCCTGGGTTGGGAGGATTCCCTTCGAGAAGAGAACAGCTAACCACTCCAGTATTCTGGCCTGGATGGAGAACTCCATAGACTACTCCATGGGGTTGCAAGGAGTCAGACACGACTGAGAGACTTTCACTTTCACAGTTAAATAAAGCATACATCCTAACTCTATAGACTAAATTGATAAAAATAGAAAATGCCAACACAACAAAAGAAAGGTGATATTATTAAGTATATGTGCCCACTTCTCTTTCTGAAACCTAGAATTCCCCAAAATAAATCAACAGTAGAGACGTTTGTGAAATCCAACTCAAGAGCAGAGAGGAACAGAGCAATTAAAATAGAACATACAATACCTGAAGTTCTCTCTCACCCAGATATCAGGAAGGGTCTTCATAAAATCTTTGCAAAACATTCAAGAATTGGTCCTGAAACAGATGAAATCTTAGTTCGCCTTCAGTTTTGGAAACTGGTCCCTAGCCATAGGCAAATAATTTATTATAATAGCAAAAACAATAAGAAATAGCCCCATTTTCATACTGCCAACTTGTCATTGAAAAATATGAGAGTAACTTAGAACAAAAGCAGAAAATACTTAGAAGAAAATAATGGCTTTACAGACAAAACAGTTTGATGTTCCTACATAACAGAATGAGTCTCTTTAAAATGACACTTGTAGATATAATGTGTTTTTTTAAAAAAGATATTGGGGGGAAAAAGAGTCGTTCTGTGTTAACTGAGAAACTGATGAAGAGAAAAGGAAAAAAAAAAAAAAAGCAGTGGATAGGCAAGAAATGTGCTTCTCATAGAAAACAACTTCTCATCCTCTTAAACTCCCAAGAAATTTCCCTATATATTAGAAAAGGCTTGATGTTTTGATTGATAAAGTGCTAGAATATCAACCTTAAATTCTACTACAGTTACTAAAAACCATCCTATTGTGTCAAAAGACTGCTCAGGTAGAATTAATAATCTGTCCTTCAGTTTGAGTTGAATAATAATGAAAGAATTGGAAATCGAGACCACATAAGTGATTTAAATGTTAAAATTAAGGCATAGGGATATTTGTGTCAACTGCTTGACAATTATTTGTTTCAGGAGTTTTTTCCTTTGTGGGGTCAGGAAGAGAAGGCTGTGAAATGAAACAACAACCACAACAAAAACTTTTTTAAGAAAATTTTTAAAATGCAAATCGATTTTGTATCAAAAATATCAGCTTTCTTTGCTTAAACAAAAGGTAATTTTCATATTAAAATTCATTTTCCAAATTCAGTTCAAATTTTTTGCGAAAGGGACTCCAAGGTGGCACCATGGTAAAGAATCTCCCTGCCAATGCAAGAGACGGCTCCATCCCTCGGTTGAGGAGATCTCCTGGAGGAGGAAATGGCAACCCACTCCAGTATTCTTGACTGGAAAATTCCATGGACAAAGGAGCCTGGTGAGTGGACTACAAACCACGAGTCAGAAAGAGTCAAATGCAATTGAGCAACAGAGCACACACACATACAAAACCTAATTTACCATTTCACAAACTAGAGCTTGTCTCATGTGTTCATTTGTTCTTTTTGAATAAAATATTTAGAGGTACCTGGAGGACCTATACTTTAGTATACTGGTAACTGATTGCAGATATCTTAAGGGGTTCCGTCTAATTCTCCTACCCAAGTTTTGTTATTGAAAAATGCGTATGCTGAAGTAGCCAAGACGGCAGAGTAGGGAGCCCCTAACCTCACCTCCTCCCATGAGCACACCAAAACTGTAACTATTTACATAGCAACTGCCAACTAGAATGGCCTACACACTAGTAGAAAAGATCTGAACTAAAGATACAAAGAAGGAACGTTCCCACATGAGACAGGTAAGAGGAAACATAGTTTACTCAAGACCCATACCCTCAGGTTGGTGAACCCTAAAAGAGAGATAATTACACTTCCAGAGATTCTCCCCTAGGGAGACAGGGGACCAAGTTCCACATCAGGCTACCCCCACTCAGGGGTCCTGCACTGGGAACACAAGCCCTCAGATGTAGAGCTTTGAAGACCAGTGGGGTCCTTACTTTTGGGAGACCCAGAGAACTGAGGAGAATAGAGATTCCACTCTTAATGGGCTCACACAAAATTTGACATGACCCAGGACACAAGACAGAGGCAATAATTTGAAAGAACCCTGTGCAAATCCACCTTCTGATCTCAGAGAGTCTCCTGGAAAGACAGAAGGCAACTGGAGCTCACCTGGGGGACAAAGACACTGGCAGGAGGCATTTGGGGAAGCTTGCTCTACCATGTGGACACTGGCAGTGGCAAGAACCATTTTGGCACTAGGAACCAGCTGTGCAGAAGTAGTCATTTGAAAGGACCATGGGTCAGAGCAACTGGCTGATCATGGAGAGCCTCCCAGAGACAGAGAAAAACACCATATTATACCATACAAACTTACAGTTATAAGATAAGTAATAATGTTCAACATGATTAATATAATTAATATTGCTGTGTGTTATGAAAGTTGTTAAAATCTAAAAGTTCTCATAACAAGGAGAAACATTTTTGTTTTTTTTTTCTTTTGTATCTATATGAGATAATGTTCATAAAACTTACAGTGCTGATTATTTCATGATATATGTAACCCAAATCATTATGCTTATGCACCTTAAGTTTATGCAATTCTACATGTCAATTGTATTGCAGTAAAACTGGAGGAAAAAAACAGTATTATGATTACAGATAATATGTAATGTAATAAAGAGAAAGTTTCATTGCAATCCATTCTCATAAACCTATACATTCTACCTATTTAAATTAGTACTTGAGACTCACAGCCTCCTCAGAGAGTTAGGAACTAGTGCATCAGAACATTTTAAGTATTGATAGTATGTAGATAGAGTGCATAGCTTAATTACATAATGAAAGTAACAAATAAAGCAATTAATCTTTTAATCTAATGTTATACCTTTAAGCAACTAGCTATCCAAATACCCAAGACTTTATTTGGAATATAAATCACTCTGAAATGTATCCAGAAATAATAAAAAATAGTTGAGGTAGAGAAAAGATAGTGATTGCCAGAAAAAATATTTTGATGATAGGAATTAAGTAATTTTACTGAAAATGATGACCTGATAACCTGTCTCTGAAATCTAGCTGCATGGTAGGTCCATTTCATCACTGGCAGAGAACTAAGAATTTATGTTTCTTAAATTCAAGCTATCAATATCTACCTTAAGGCATACAGATATCTGACTCTTCTGACTACTTCTTTGATAAAAACCAGTAGGAAACAATGCTGCTCATATACTGCCATTGTTGGTTAGTTGCTCAGTTGTGTCCAACGCTTTATGATCACATGGACTGTTGCTCATCAGGCTCCTCTGTCCATGGGATTTTCCAGGCAAGAATACTGGTGTGGGTTGCCATTTCCTTCTCCATATACTGCCATGGTTTAGTCTAAATATGAAAGTCAGAGCAGGGTGAAGAGTGAATTGTCGAACTTACCACAGCAGGAATTTCAGCTAAAGAGTTCCCACATTTATGGCTAAATTTTTAAAGGAATCATTGACCTCTTTAGAATTTATCTATGGGGATGTTTTTAAACTTAGTTATAGTTTTATCTTAAAACTATTGCTCTTCATAGTATGTTGTTGATTTCATCTTAAAATTAACGACTAACCTGCTTTCTGTCACTATAATGTTTTCTACAGTTTCTTACAATGGGATTCCTACAGTATGTAGCCTTTACTATCTGAATCTTTGTCATTTCATAGATTGCCTTTGAGATTCATGTGTATTGTTGGATTTATCATTCCTTTGAACTGTTTGATGTTACTCTATTTAATGTATATAGAAAGGTTTTATCTAATATTTTGAAATGTGCAGCTACTTGAATGAAGTCAAAATAGATATTCATGTGAGTAAGGTTTATCAGTGCCATTTTTCCAACAACATCTATTCACTTTCTGTCTCTGTGTCATATTTTGGCAATTCCTGCCATATTTGAAACGTTTTCATCTTTATTATATGTATTATGGTGATCTGTGATCAGTGATTTTTAACATTATTCTTGTAAATAACAAAAATTATCTCTTCAAAAACCATTTTTCATTGTTTACAACTTCTCACTTTTTGTTTGCCTATTTTAAAATTTTTATTTTTAATTTAGGCTCTTCTGATATACATTTTTAATTATTTATATGAAATAACTATAAAGTCCTTATTTTCTAATACAAATGCTTAACAATATGAATATCTCTATAAGTATAACTTTGTTGACACTTGATATTTTTTATATCTGCTGTGCTTACTTTTATTGTCTACAAAATAACTGACTGCATTACTTATTGACCTGATATATGTTTTTATCTTTTAGAAAATATTTGCTTATAAATTCTGTTTAATTTTATTATAATAAGAGAATATGCCTCATGTAATTATTGTTATTTGAAATGGTGGGTCATTTAGTAGTTTAAATTTTTCTCAGAATTCTTTTGCTAATTGTAGAAAAACTTATTATTGACACACCACAGACAGTTTTGATAACTATATTTCCTTTCCCATCTTACTTTTAAAAATTCTGGTCACTATTATCTCTTATTAGAATGTACCAATAAGCATATGTCCTTACCTCAGTCCTTAATACCTTTAAGTCATGTTCTACACCATAATAAATAGGCATTTTAATATCAGTAAGATGAAATATTTCAATGTCCCTCATAAAGGCAGTAAAGTGGTTTTTTTCAAGCAATATTCTTTTAAAATAAAGTGATATACAAGGAATTTAATGTAAGACAGCAATATACTTCATATTAGCATTCATTCTCAAAATTAAAACATGTGGCATTACTAATACAGTCTTCAGATGTACATCATAGTCACTTAATTAATCTGTCATATCTTATTAGAATCTGCTTTCAAAAACTGAGTTGCTCCTAGTAGGAAATATGATATTGATTATACAGTGATAAAATAAACCAGTTGTAATGGGGTAAGTGATGACCGCACCCCCCTCTCCCCCAACAAAGACATCCATCTCCTAATCCCTGGAAACAGTGAATGTTAACTTACTGGATAAAAGAATATTGACAGAAATGGAGAGATCATCCTGGATTATCCAGTGAGCCCTAGATTCAATGTCAAGTCAGATGTCTTGACATTCAATGTCAATGTCCTATTAGAGACACAGGGAAGATAGACGAACAGAGGAGGAGGAGACAGCGTGACTGCAAAATCGGAGGCTGGAGTGATTTAAATACATTCCCAGGAACTCTGACAGCCTACAGAAACCAGAAAGGCAAGGAATGGGATCTCTCCTAGAATCTTTGAAGGGATTGAGGCCCTGTCAACATCTTGATTTCAGATTATTTCCCTTCAGAACTGTAAGAGAATAAACATCTGATGTTTTCAGCCACTTCATTATAGCAGCCATAGGAAACTAATACAACAGTATTTAAAAGGTGATTTTTTTCAAGATTAGTTATTTTGAAACAATATGAATGATAAGACCTGCAAAGAGATCTCCTTTTAAACAAATAGGTTACAATTTGTATTTAATAAATTATAAATAGTTGCATGTCTTATGTACTACCACAAATTTGAAGTAAAGTCGTAGTCAAATCCATGTTATGTTATAATAATAAACACTTGACAAATTACTAAAATAAATTACACAAGATGAAATAAACTTCCTTTAACAAATAGGATTTTATTTTTCATACAAAATACTGTGTTTCTTTTTCAGAAATACTTAGGCAAGTAATAGTGAGGATTGAATTTGGAATTTGCAGAATAAGAGAAATTAATTTAGTCATATAGTGAGCTATCCTAACTGATAGTTATGTGTTTTCATACCCTCTTACATGTTGCAAGTGTTAATCCAGACATCCTCTTATACTTTCAATGCCAGTACTACAACTTGTCACCTAAATAACTGTAATTAAGCATTCTCTCTAGTTGCTGATTAAAGTATGCTGATGAACATTCCCACTGGATTTAAGAGCTTCTCTCATAACATCTAGAGTAATCACCACATATTATAATGTCTTTTTTGCTGAAGGCTTCTTAAATAATCTAAAATTTAAATTGAACAAGTCTTTGATTATTGCAATCTAAAGTTCAACAGGCGCTTAATCAGAAAGGTGTAAGTATCATATCATTGACATCTACTCAGCAATAGGATAATATATATCCAGGGAAATAAATACTTAAACCCTTTGGTCATTGATTCATGTCACTTTAAAAATTAACATCAACATATAAACCAGAAATTTTTTTCTCAAAAGGGAGCAGCCTAACAAGAGGTGGTATTTTTAAACTGAGCATTTACAACATTCAAATGATCCATTTCTGAGGACTTTAAGATGCACATACTTACTATGCAGACCACTAAAATTCAAATCACGTAAAAGTTCAAAACATATTAAAGTTATTATTTAATTAGGTACATATTATTAATAAATAGAGAAGAAGAATGATATACTAATTCAAGTTCAGATTTTTGAAATATGTATGTCTTCAAACCTGGGGAGAAGAAACTGGTCCATGAGCTCCATGATTTATAATGTGGTTTAAGCACACACACACACACACAATCATCACTATAAAATGCATATGATCCTCTATCACTTAGGATCCAGAGTATAGGGAGTATATTCTGTACTATATGTGTGTATATATATATACTCTATACACTCTCTGTATAGAGAGTATATATCCAGAGTACCCAGAGTACTGTGAGTACAGCATGATCCTAGCCCTAAACATCCATTCTTCTGACTCATACATCTCAGTCTTTAGAGAAATGCCTCTTCACAGCCTTTGCTTTATGGATATGAAACAAAAGATGGCTGAGTTCTAATGCTAACATGATTTGTGGTTTTCCACTGCCAATAAGAGACATGAACATTTATTTGTAGAGTAAAAAAAGAAATTTAATTAAAAACCATTTAGATTTGAAATCGTTTTTATAAAGTATTCATGAAGCACCTCTCTTCTTCACAGATTTTTAAATCTGGATAATTCCTTAATGTGTGCTATTCTGAAAGTTTCTATTGACCCTTAAGAGCCAGAGAGTACAGAGGTTTACCTTTTGTAGGTTTGCCCACATGACTGACTATGGGGTTGTGAGGGACTCAGTTCATTTCAGTCCTTTAATTTCCCATAATACAATAGAAAAGAGCGATGGCAGAAGAAATCAATCCCAACTTATCCCTTGTCGAATATCAGCAAACACAATGTCACAAAACCAATGTGAAGAAATGGAATATAGATTTTCTGCTGACATTTGTAAAGTGTTTGTGTCAAAGTATTTTTCTAATACAGAAAAGGTTAGAACTTAACAAATTATAGTACATGTTTCTTCTAAACTGCTATGTTGGCTGTTTGGACTAATTTTAATAGCTTTTTTCCTTATAAAAATATTTAACCCAATGTGATCAGATGCATTCCTTTAATTATTCATCATTCACACACAAATTTGCATATCATAAGCATACAAAAAATTTGTAAAAACCTGTTTTTCAGATTATAGATTTATCTACTGGAATTAAAAATAGACCCATGTATCAAAAATTTAGTTTTTGCCAACTATGTTTAGCTTCCCATGCATATATCAAAGAGGTGTACCTTACTTTCATCTCACAGTGTTACAGGTGTTATAGGTAATTTATATTTTAATATACATTAAAATCAAATATGTAAATGATATCATTTGCTAATAAGATATTATATTGTTTTAAATATGCAAAACTTTAAAATATTTTATTTATATTCATCAATAATTATATCAAAATAATTTGCCACATGTTTAATTCCACCAATATTTATTAAGGACATAATCAATGACACTTCAGTATCAAACAGTATACATAATACATAGTGCCTATTTACAGGGATTAGAAATTCTTTTTTTAATATATTTCTTAGATTTTTAGTTGATTGACAATATACTAGTTTCAGCTGTATAGCAAGGTGAATCAGTTATACATATACATATATCCACATCTTTTTCTTAGATTCTTTTCCCATATAGGCCATTACACAATATTGAGTAGATTTCTCTGTTATTAGTTGTCTATTATGTATATATAATAATGTCTATGTATCAATCACCATCTCTGAATTTATCCTTTCCCCTTACCCTGAAGGACAGGGAGGACTAGGGTGTTGCAGTCAATGAGGTCTCCGAGTTGGACACAACTTAGTACTGAACAGCAACCCACCCCGTGATAACCATGTTTGTTTTCTCATCTGTGACTCTACTTCTATTTTGGAAATAAGTTCATCTGTACTCTGTTTTTAGATTCCAAATATAAATGATATCCTGATATTTGTCTTTCTACGTTACTTTATTCAGTACGACAATATCTAAGTCTGTCTATGTTACTACAAATGGCATTATTTTATTCTTTTTTATGGCTGAGCAACATTCTGTTTTAAAATGTATCACATTTTTTAATTCATTCTTCTGTTGATGGACATTTGGGTTACTTCTTTGTCCTGGCTATTGTAAATAGTGCTGCAATGAAATGGGGGTTCATGAATCTTTTTGAATTATGGCTTTCTCCAGGTATATGCCCAACAGTGCAACTACTGGATCATACGGTAGTTCTACCTTTAGTTTTATTGTTTTAAGGAGCCTGCATATTATTCTATATAGTAGCAAAGCAATTTACATTTCCACCAACAGCATAGGAGGGTTTCCTTTTCTCCACACCCTCTCCAGGATTTATTGTTTGTAGATTTTCATTTTTTTGATGACCGACATTCTGACCAGTCTGAGATGATACCTTCTTGTAGTTTTGATTTGCATTTCTCTAACAATTAATGGTGTTGAGCATCTTTTCTTGTGCTATTTGGCCATCTGTATGTCTTCTTTGAGGAAAGGCTATTTAGATCTTCCGCCAATTTTTTGGTTTGTGTGTGTGTGTGTGTGTGTGTGTGTGTGTGTGTGTGTGTGTGTGTTTTAATATTGAGCTGCATGAGCTGTTTGTGTTTTGGAAATTAATCCTTTAAGAGTTGCTTTATTTGCAAATATTCCCTACCATTCTAATGGTTGTCTTTTCATCTTGTTTATGGTTTATTTTACCATAGGAAACATTTTAAGTTTCATAGGTACCATTTGTAATTTTTTGTTTTATTTTCATTACTCTAGGAGGTGACTCCAAAAAATAATGCTTTGATTTATGTCAAGGAGAATTCTGCCTATGTTTTCTTTTAAGAGTTTTACAGTGTCAAGAAATCACTGTATCAGAGAAGACAATGGCACCCCACTCCAATATTCTTGCCTGGAAAATCCCATGGACTGAGGATCCTGGTAGGCTTCAGTCCATGAGGTTGCTACAAGTTGGACATAACTGACCGACTTCACTTTCACTTTTCACTTTCATGCATTGGAGGAGGAAATGGCAACCAACTCCAGTGTTCTTGCCTGGAGAGTCCTAGGGACGGGGGAGCCTGGTGGGCTGCCATCTACGGGGTCACACAGAGTCAGCCATGACTGAAGAGACTTAGCAGCAGTAATCACTGTAGATGGTGACTGCAGCCATAAAATTAAAAGATGCTTACTCCTTGGAAGAAATGTTATCACCAACCTAGAAAGCAAATTAAAAAGCAGAGACATTACTTTGCCAACAAAGGTCCATCTTGTCAAAGCTATGGTTTTTCCAGTAGTCATATATGGATGGATGTGAGAGTTGGACTATAAAGAAAGCTGAGTGCAGAAGAATTGGCACTTTTGAACTGTGGTGTTGGAGAAGACTCTTGAGAGTCCCTTGGACTGCAAGGAGATCCAACCAGTCCATCCTAAAGGAGATCAGTCCTGAATGTTCATTGGAAGGACTGATGTTGAAGCTGATACTCCAATACTTTGGCCACCTGATGTGAAGAGCTGACTCACTGGGAAAGACCCTGATGCTGGGAAAGATTGAAGTCAAGAGGAGAAGGGTATGACAGAAGATGATGGCATCACCGACTCAAAGGAGATGAGTTTGGGTAAACTCCGGGAGTTGGTGATGGACAGGAAGGCCTGGTATGCTGCAGTCCATGGGGTCGCAAAGAGTCAGACCCGACTAAGTGACTGAACTGAACTGAAACATTACATTTAGGCCTTTAGTTCATTTTGAGTTTATTTTTGTGTGTGGTGTTAGGGAGTGTTCTAATTTCATTATTTTACATGTAGTTGACCAGTTTTCTAGCACCAATTATTCAAGAGACTGCCTTTTCACCATTATATATTATTGCCTCCTTTGTCCTGAATTAGGTGATGATAGGAGGGTAGGTTTCTCTCTGGGTTTTATATCCTATGCCATTGACTTATATTTCTACTTTTGTGCCATACTGTTTTGATTACAGTTGTTATTGTTCACTCAAAAAATTGGGTTCAACTCTTTGTGACCTCATGGACTACAGCATGCCAGACTCCTCTGTCCTCCACTGTTGGCCCAGGGCTTGCTCAGATTCATGTCCATTGAGACACTGGCACTATCTAGCAATCTCATCCTCTGCCAACCCTTTCTCTTTTTGCCTGCAATCTTTCCCAGCATCAAGATCTTTTCCAATGAGTCAGCTCTTCGCATCAAGTGCTCAAAACTTTGGAGGTTCAGCTTCAGTAACAGTCCTTCCAATAAATATTCAGGGTTGATTTCATTTAGGAGTGTCTTGTTTGATCTCCTTGCCATCCAATATACTCTCAAGAGTCTTCTCCACCTCCACAATTCAAAAGCAATGAGTCTTTGGCACTAAGCCTTCTTTGGAGTATCCCTTATGGCTCAGTCAGTAAAGAACCTGCCTGCAATGAAGGAGATCACCTACAATGAAGGAGACCAGGGTTCAATCCCTGGGTCAGGAAGATCCCCTGGAGAAGGAAATGGCAACCCACTCTAGTATTCCTGCATAGGAATTTCTATAGACAGAGGAGCCTGGTGGGCTACAATTCATGAGGTTGGAAGAGCTAGACACAACTTAGCAGCTAAATCACCACCACCACCATGCCTTCTTAATGGTTCAACTCTCACATCTATATATGACTACTGTAAAAAACATAGCTTTGTCTATATGGACCTTTGTAAGCAAAGTGATGCATATGTGTGTGTTAGCCACTCTACTTTTTAATATGCTGTCTAGGCTTGGCATGTTTTTCCTTTCAAGAAGCAAGCATCTTTTAATCTAGTGGCTACAGTCACCATCTGCACTGATATTGGGGCCCAAGGAAATAATATCTGTCACTGCTTCTACTTTTCCCCTTCTATTTGCCATGAAGTGATGGGACCATATACATCATATTAGATTTTTGAATGTTGAGTTTCAAGCCAGCCTTTTCACCCTCCTCTTTCACCTTCATCAAGAGACTCTTTAGTTCCTCTTCACTTTCTGCCATTAGAGTAGTATTATCTGCATATCTGAAGTTGTTGATATTTCTCCCAGCAATCTTGATTCTAGCTTGTGATTCACCAGCCCAGCATTTTGCATGATGCACTCTGCATAGAAGTTAAATAAGCAGAGTGACAATAAACAGTCTTCTTGTACTCCTTTCCCAATTTTGAGCTTTTTCATTATTTCAGTCCAGTTCTAACAGTTGCTTCTTGACCCACATACAGGGTTTTTAGGAGACAGATAAGATGGTGTGGTACTCATATCTCTTTAAGAATTTTCTAGTTGTGATCTGCACTGTCAAAGACTTTAGCATTGTCAATGAAGCAGAAAGAGATGTTTCTTCTGGAACTCCCTTGCTTTCTCCAAGATCCAACAGATGTTGGCAATTTGATCTCGGGTTCCTCTGCCTCTCTAAAATCCAGCTTGTACATCAGGAAGTTCTTGGTTCATGTACTGTTGAAGCCTACCTTGAAGGATTTTGACCGTAACCTTGTTAGCGTGTGAAATGAGAACAATTGTACAGTAGTTTGAACATTCTTTAGCATTGCCCTTCTTTTCAATTGAAATAAATACTGACCTTTTCCAGTCCTATAACCACTGCTTTGTTTTCTAAATTTGCTGATGTATTGAATGCAGCACTTTAACAACATCATCTCTTAGGATTTTAAAAACTCAGCTGGAATTCCATCAGCTCCACTGCTTTGTTTATATAATGCTTCATAAGTCCCACTTGACAGCATAGGTGAAGATGCCTGGCTCTCGGTGAGTGACCACACCATCATTATCTGGTTCATTAAGACCTTTTTAATACAGTTCTGTGCGTTCTTGCCACCTCTTCTTAATCATTTCCTCCTGTTAGGTCCTTACTCTTTCTGTCCTTTACTGTGCCCATCTTTGCGTGAAATATTCCCTTGATATCTCAATGTTCTTGAAGATAGCTCTAGTCTTCCTATTCTATGCTTTCCCTCTATTTATTTGCATTGTCCATTTAAGAAGGCTTTCTTATCTCTTTTTAGTATTCTCTGAACTCTGCATTCAGTCAGGTATTTCTTTCCCTTTCTCCCATGCCTTTCATTTCCTCTCACCTCTCCTCAGCTATCTGAAAAGCCTCCTCAGGCAACCACTTTGTCTGTTGAATCTCTTTTTCTTGGGGCTGGTTTTCGTCACTGCCTCCTATACAATATTATGAACCTCCGTCCATATTTCTTCAGGCACTCTGTCTACCAGATCTAATCCTTTAAGTCTATTTGTCACCTTCACTGTGCATTCATAAGATATCTGATTTAGGTCATACCTGAATGGCCTAGTGGTTTTCCCTACCTTCTTCGATTAAGCATGAATTTTGCAATAAGGTTCTCATTATCACAGTCAGCTCCAGGTCTTGGTTTTACTGACTGTGTAGAGCTTCTCCCTCTTTGGCTGCAAAGAACATAATCTGTTTGATTTTGCTATTGAACATCTGGTGATGTCCATGTGTAGAGTCATCTCTTGGGTTGTTGGAAAAGAGTGTATGCTATGACTAGCACGCTCGCTTGAGAAAACCCTGTGAGCCTTTGCCCTGCTTTATTTTGTACTCCGAGATCAAACTTGCATGTTATTCCAGGAATCTCTTGATTTCTTACTTATGCATTCCTATTCCCTATGACGAAAAGCATATCTGTTTTGGGTGTTAGTTCTAGAAGGTCTTATAGGTCTTCATTGAATAGGTCAACTTCAGCTTCTTCAGCATCAGTGGTTGGGACATAGACTTGGTTTACTGTGATGTTGAATGCTTTGCCTTAGAAATGAACTGAGATTAATCCGTTGTTTTTGAGGTT
This sequence comes from Capricornis sumatraensis, assembly GCF_032405125.1. Taxonomy (NCBI): domain Eukaryota; kingdom Metazoa; phylum Chordata; class Mammalia; order Artiodactyla; family Bovidae; genus Capricornis; species Capricornis sumatraensis. The sequence continues at coordinate 34,271,077 of NC_091081.1, read as the reverse complement.
GCACCCAAGTACTGCATTTTAGACCCTTGTTGACTCTGAGGGCTACTCCATTTCTTTTAAGGGATTATTGCCCACAGTAGCAGATATAATGGTCATCTGAATTAAATTTGCCTATTCTGGTCCATGTTATTAGTTCACTGGTTCATAAGATGTCTATGTTCAGTCTTGCCATCTCCTACTTCACCATGTCCAGTTTACCTTGATTCATGGACCCAATATCCTAGGCTCCTCCGCAATATTATTCATGGCAGCACTGGACTTTACTTTCACTACCAGACATATCCACAGCTGAGCACTGTAATGCTTTCTCCCAGTTATTTCATTCTTTCTTGGATTACTAGTAATTGCCCTCTACTCTTCCCTAGTAGCATACTGGACACATTTGGACCTGGGGAGCTCATCTTCTGGAGTCATATCTTTTTGCTTTTCCATACTGCCCATGGAGTTCTCCAGGCAAGAATACTGGAGTGGGTTGCCATTTCCTTCTCCAGTGGACCACGTTTTGTCAGATCTTTTCACTATGTATGAATCCATCTTTCTTGAGTGGCCCTGCACAGCATGGCTCTTGGCTCATAGCTTCATTGAGTTATGCCAGCCCCTTTGCCACAACAAAGCTGTAATCCATGAAGGAGTTTGCTACTGTAGCTTTGTAGTATAGCCTGAAGTCATGGACCCTGATTACTCCAGTTCCATTTTTCTTTCTCAAGATTGCTTTGGCCATTTGAAGTCTTTTATGTTTCCATACAAATTATGTTTTGTTATAGTTCTGTGAAAAATGACTTTAGTAAATTGACAGGGATTGCATCAAAGCTGCAGATTGCTTTGGGCAGTGTAGTTATTTTCACAATATGAATTGTTCCAGTCCAAGAACATGGTATATCTCTCCATCTGTTTGTATTATCTTTGATTTCTTTCAGTATCTTTTAGTTTTCTGAGTAAGGGTCTTATGCCTCCTCAGGTAGGTTTATTCCTAGGTATTCTGTTCTTTTCCTTATGATAGTAAATGGAATTGTGTCATTAATGCCTCTTTCTTGTCTTTCACTATCAGTGCATAGAAAGGCAAGAGATTTCTGTGTATTAACTTTACAGTCTGCAACTTTACTGAATTCATTGATGAGCTCTAGTATTTTTCTGGTAGTGTCTTTAGAATTTTCTATGTATGATGTCATCTGCTAACATGGCCATCTTACTTCTTTCCCAATTTATATTTCTTTTTCTTCCCTGATTGCCATGGCTAGGACTTCAAAAACTATGTTGAATGGTAGTGGTAAGAGTAGACATCCTTGTCTCGTTCCTGATGTTAGAGGAGTGCTTTCAGTTTTTCACCATTGAGAACAATGTTAGCTGTGGATTTGTGGTGTTATGATCTTTATTATATTAAGCTAGGTTCCCCTTATCAGGCTTCACAGTGGCTCAGAAGTAAAAGAAACTGCCTGCAGTGGAGGAGATGCAGGAGACACAGATTCAGTCTCTAGGTGGAGAAGAACCCCTGGAGGAGGGTATGGCAACTCCTTCTAGTAATCTTGCCAGGAAATCCCATGGACAGAATGGACAGAGCAGCCTGGCACACTAAGGTCTACTAGGTTTCAGAGTCAGACACAACTGAAGCAATGGAAGCACGATCATGAGAGTCCCTCTATGCCCACTTTCTGGAGAGTTTTTTATCATAAATGTGTGTTGGATTTTGCCAAAATCTTTTTCTGTGTCTTTGGAGGTGATCATACATTCTTTTATTCTTCAATTTGAAAAAATATGGTATATCACATTGATTTGTGTGTACTAAAGTATCCTTATATCCTTGGGATAAATCCCACTTGGTCTTTACTTATGATTCTTTTAATGTGTTGGATTCTGTTTCCTAGTATTTTCTTGAGAATTTTTGCATTTTTGTTCATCAGTGACCTGTAATTTTTTTGTGTGATATCTTTGTCTGGTTTTCCTATCAGGGTGATCATAGCCTTGTGGGGTGAGTTTGGGAATGTTTCTTTCTCTGCAATTTTTTTGGAAGAGCTTAAGAAGGATTGATGTTAGCACTTCTCTAAATGTTTGACAGAATTCTCCTAGAAGCCATCTGGTCCTGGACTTTGGTTTGTTGGAAGATTTTTAATCACACTTTCAATTTCATTACTTGTGGTTGGTCTGTTCATATTTATTACTGATTCAGTCTTGGAAGTTTGTCTCTTTCTAAGAATTTGTCTATTTCTTCCAGGTTGTTAATTTTATTGGCATACAGTTGCTAGTAGTAGTCTCAAAAGATCCTTTGGATTTTTGTGGTGTTAGTTGTAACATCTCCTTTTTCATTTCTAATTTTATTGATTTGAGTCTTCTACCATTTGTTCCTTAATGAATCTGACTACATGTTTATCAATTTTGTTTATTTTCTCAAAGAACCAGCTTTTAGTTTAATTGATCTTTGCTATTGCTTTCTTCATCTCTGTTTCATTTGTTTCTTCCAATCTTTATGATTTTTTTCCTTCTACTGATTTTGGATTTTGTTTATTCTTCTTTCTCTAATTGCTTTAAGTGTATGGTTAGGCTGTTTATTAGAGTTTTTTTTTTTTTTTTCCTTGAGAAATTCTTGAAAATAGGCTGGTTGCAGACCTGAGGCAGGAACAGAGTAGGGTAACCCTGAAATATCTTATATGCAGAAAGTAAGAAAATGCTCTAAGAATGATGGGACAGGTGAAAAGAGGATAGAACACTACTAAAATTGGGAAACTTTGATTATAAGTAATAATAAGAGTGACAGATTATAAATAATTAAATAAAAAAAGGAATTTAGTAGTCTTTATTAGCCAAAGGGGGAGGCAGAAAGAAACAAGGTAGAAAATAAAGAATCAAAAAAAGAAAGATTCTACATTGTTAATAGAATGTCAACTAATAGAAAAATAATTAGAAAATCACCATCAAACATCATGAAAATAATTGATTCATGCAAGAATCAAAATAAATTCTAAAATTAGTTGGTGTGTATTGTGTGAGAAACAGGATATTTACAAAAACTCAAAGTATTACCCTACAACAATATTTATAATTAACTTTAAATCATGGCTACATTGTAGATGGACTTCCCTGGTGGTTGAGTGGTAAAGAATCTGCCTGCCAATGCAGGAGACACAGATTTGAACCCTGGGTCAGGAAGAGTCCTTGGAGAAGAAAGTGGCAACCCACTCCAGTATTCTTGCCTGCAAATTCCCACGGACAGAGGAGCCTGGTGGACTATGGTCCACAGGATGGCAAAAGAGTTGGACATGAAATTAACAAAATGTAGAACATGGTCTATGAATGACTCCTGATACATGGGGCATGAATGAAGATGCCCCAAATGACTGCCCCAAATCAACAAAAATCTAAGCTTAAATCATTGAACACAATGCCAGGTGAAAGTGAAAGTTGCTCAGTTGTGTCCAACTCTTTGCAATCCCATGTGCTTTACAGTCCACGGAATTCTCCAGGCCAGAATACTGGATAGGGCAGTCTATCCCTTCACCAGTGGATCTTTCCACCCAGAAATCAAACCGGGGTCATCTGCATTGCAGGTCGATACTTTACCAACTGAGCTATGAGGGTCAGGAGTACCCTACAAAATCAGTCAGTCAGTTCAGTCACTCAGTCATGTCCGACAGTTTGCAACCCCATGGACTGCAGCATGCCAGGCTTCCCTGTGCATCACCAACTCCTGAAGTCTACTCAAAGTCACGTCCATTGCATTGGTGATGTCATCCAACCACCTCATCCTCTGTCATCCCCTTCTCCTTCGGCTTTCAATCTTTCCCAGCATCAGGGTCTTTTCCAATGAGTTGTTTCTTCAGATTGCCAAAGAATTGGAGTTTCAGCTTCAGCATCAGTCCTTCCAATGAACATTCAGGACTAATTTCCTTTAGGATGGACTGGTTGGATCTCCTTGCAGTCCAAGGGACTCTCAAGAGTCTTCTTCAACACTACAGTTCAAAAGTATCCATTCTTCAGCACTCAGCTTTCTTTATAGTCTAACTCTCACATCCATACATGACTACTGGAAAAACCATAGCTTTGACAAGATGGACCTTGGTTGGTAAAGTAATGTCTTTGTCTTTTAATATTCTGTCTAGTTTTTCATAGTTTTTCTTCCAAGGACCAGGTATCTTTTAATTTCATGGCTGCAGTCACCATCTGCAGTGATTTTGGAGCCCAGAAAAATAAAATCTGACACTATTTCCACTGTTTCCCCATCAATTTGCCATGAAGTGATGGGACCAGATGCCATGATCTGAGATTTGTGAATGTTGAGTTTTAAGCCAATTTTTTCACTCTCCTCTTTCAGTTTCATCAAGAAGCTCTTTAGTTCTTCTTCATTTTCTGCCATAAGGGTGGTGTCATCTGCATATCTGAGGTTATCGATATTTCTCACAGCAATCTTGATCCCAGCTTGTGCTTCATCCAGCCCGGCATTTTGCATGATGTCCTCTGCATACAATTTAAATAAGCAGGGTGACAATATACAGACCTGACATACTCCTTTCCTGATTTGGAACCACCCTGTTGTTCCATGTCCAGTTCGAACTGTTGCTTCTTGACCTGCAAAGTAACTAGCCTTTAATCCTTCAAAGTGTTCAGTTCATATGAAAGAAAAATGAAGAAAGACTGAGGAACATTTCTAGATTGAAAGAGACTAAAGCATCCTAACACTTAAATGCAACATGTGCTTTTGGGTTTAATCTTGCACCAGAAGTGAATGAGTTCTCTGAAGGTGGTGGTATTTTACCAACATTAATTTCCTGCCTGTGATAGGTTTACCTTGCTTATGTAAGGACTTTCCTTGTTTTCATCAACTAAGGAGGAAATATTTTAAGGATTATTATGGACTGTGATTTCTTATATACTTCAGAAAACTATTAAGCTGCATGGGCAGAAAATTAGAGACACAAATGGAGATTGGCAGAGGGAAAGTGAGAGAGACAGAGAATATGGAAAATGTTGACAACTAGGAAGGCTTCCTGAAGGCTGTAGAGAAATTTTGTGTACTTTCTTACAAATTTTCTGCAAATGTGACACAATTCCCAAAAATCAAAGTGTGATAAGAATCAATGAAATTACATGGAGAAATTTTTTAGCCCTCTGTAGAACTCCTGAATCACCATGTGGACTTTTTAGTAAGCAATTTTTATACACATCTATATTTGTGTTAAACTGTCTTAGACATGCCTTAGATGAGGAAACAATGCATAAAATCAACCATGATTGCTAATTTTAGATATGATAATGGAATGGAAATATTCAAGAAAAGGCTTATCATTAACAGGCATTTGTCCCATCACTCCATGGCAGATAGATGGGGAAACAGTGGAAACAGTGGCTGACTTTATTTTTTGGGGCTCCAAAATCACTGCAGATGGTGACTGCAGCCATGAAATAAAAGATGCTTACTCCTTGGAAGAAATGTTATGACCAACCTAGATAGCATATTAAAAAGCAGAGACATTACTTTGCCAATGAAGGTCTGTCTAGTCAAGGCTATGGTTTTTCCAGTGGTCATGTATGGATGTGAGAGTTGGACTATGAAGAAAGCTGAGCACCAAAGAATTAATGCTTTTGAACTGTGGTGTTGGAGAAGACTCTTGAGAGTCCCTTGGACTGCAAGGAGATCCAACCAGTCCATCCTAAAGACCAGTCCTGGGTGTTCCTTAGAAAGACTGATATTGAAGCTGAAACTCCAATACTTTGGCCACCTGATGCGAAGAGCTGACTCATTTGAAAAGACCCTGATGCTGGGAAAGATTGAGGGCAGGAAGAGAAGGGGATGACTGAGGATGAGATAGTTGGATGGCATCATCAACTCGATGGACATGGGTTTGGGTGGACTCCGGGAGCTGGTGATGAACAGGAAAGCTTGGCGTGCTGCGGTTCATGGGATCACAAGAGTCAGACATGACTGAGCGACTGAACTGAACTAAATGAAATATTTACCAACAAAATGCTATGGTATCTGAAATTTTCTTTGAAATACTGTGAGGTGGGGATGAAGTTGATAAGAGTGTAGATTTAACAGGATGTTGAGTACTTTGAGTTCAGTAGGCTACTTGTTCATTTTTCCTGTTTTTAGAAATGGCAGAAGTCTTCCACAACAAAAAGTACATATGAAATATATATATATATATATCTTGAAAATAAAGAACATTAAGAAAAGATGAAAGGAAATTATTAAGTTGTCCAGGAGAGGACTTAAAAACAATTTCCAGAGAAGACAAATTCATTCCTATTTAATTTTGTTTCTATTATTGCCTTCCTTATATGTCATATGATCTCATTTTTATAATTAAAGACATTACCATAATTATACAATTAAGTTTGCTTAATAAGCAAAACCAAATAAACTGTTAAGCAGACTTAAAACAATATTTTAATTTTTTTTAATTTAAAGTAATAACCTGTTATGTTCAATCTATGTTTCATCAGTAAAGCAATGACAACATTAAGGTTTTCATCAAATATATGGATTAGAAGGTAATTTCACCAGGGCCAATGAAAGATACTAAGTGCTTTAAAGCTTATTGTCTCCCCAAATTTTAACACTTCACTAAATTTTTCTTTCTGGCAATTAAATTTACAAGCCTTTGAATATAAAGGAGCAGGTAAGAGACCCCAGAAGACATCAATTAGCATTTTACCACAGAAGGAGAGGACCTAACACTGAGTGCTAATAAATGAGTATGTTTGAGAAGGGAAAGGGTCAAAGTACCATCAATTAGAGTATTCAAAAGAAAAGAGAGGAAAGTACAGAGAGCCAGAGGTGGCAATCCTTAGAAGGGACCACTTCTGAGAGAGAGAAATTTAAAAAGACATGTCCCTTAGAACTAGCAAATAATGGTAAAAATAAAAATGTAACTAATGATAAGAGTATTACTGAAACATGAGAGAACCAAAAAATCAGAGAAAGCCAGACCAAAAAGAGTATCATTACACTGAGAAATAGAAAAGCCACCCAAACCCATAATCCTCTCTACTGATAATGCACTCAATTATTTTAGGAAAAGTCAACACACTTAAAACAACAGCAACAAAACAAAATCATTAAATCTACAAAAGATGTACATAGAATAAAAAGAACATGAGAATCAAAAATTTTACCAGACATAAGTAGGGAAGATCTATGTTAGAAACAGAAGAAAAAATTTAGACAACTTTGCAATTCAAACAAGATTTCTCAGTTTTAATTTCTGAATTGGTATTGATGGTGGATCACTCAGTAAAGAGTCTTCCTGCAATGCCGGAGACTCAGGTTCAATCCCTGAGTCAGGAGATTCCCCTGGAGAAGGAAATGGCAACCCACTCTAGTATTCTTGCCTGGAGAAATCCATGGACAGAGGAGCCTGATGGGCTACAATCCATAGGGTCACAAAGAGTTGGATATGACTGAGTGACTAACACTTCACTTCTAAGTACACATAAACAAAAACTCTTTGTGCTTCTCAATATATTTTGAGAGTGTAAAGGGATTCTAAGACTAATAATTTAGTGTACATATAACTGGAGATATTGAAGAATAAAAACAAAATGATAGAAGAGAACCTATATTTAAAACTCTAAGTCAAGGAACCTTTCCTGAGTAAAATAAAACTTGCATCTGCATACCGAAAGAGTATAGAGAAACAAGGACAGTTGACTCCAAACTTCCAGCTCTAAGGAATATACTAAGAACATGAAAGTCTCTCAGCCGTGTGCAATTCTTTGTGACCCCAGGGACTATATAGGCCAGGAATTCAGCAGGCCAGAACACTGGAGTTGGCAGCCATTCCCTTCTCCAGTAGATCTTCCTGACCCAAGAACTGAACGGAGGTCTCCTGCATTCGTGGGTGTATTCTCTACCAGCTGAGCTATCAGGGAAGCCATAATAAGGGAAGCCATACTAGCACATACTAAGAATATGTGCTCTCTTAATATCAGCTAAGGGAATGTGTTTTTTATTTTATTTTTAATCAGAGGATAATTACTTTACAATATTGTGATGGTTTCTGCCATATATCAACGTGAATCACCCATAGGTAGACATATGTGCCCTCACTCTTAAACCCCCCTCCTACCCCCTCTCCATCCCACCCCTCTAGGTTGTCACAGAGCATTAGCTTTGGGTTCCCTTTGTTAAATAGCAATTCCAGTTATACAGTGAGACTTGTGCCTGAGATTTTGATCCATTTTTCAAAAGTAAGATCAACTGTAAGTAAGTGAATTGAGTTCTGGTATCTGTCTTGTAGAGGATGTGGGCAAGTTTTTAGCTTCTTTGCATCTTAGTTTCCTCATCTGTAAGATAAGATAATAATAGCTCCTATTCTATACAGATTTTGTGAATTTTAAAATGTTTATATATTTTAAAGATTTAGAAGCATTCAGACATGGATAAATCACTCAAATGTTCATTATTGTTATTATCAATATTTAAGCAAATATCTTTACAATATAGGTACATACAGACTTCCAGACAAAATTTCCTAGTTCCTAGAAAAATTTCCACTTGTGAAAAATTTCATAGGTTATTCTGATATTCACAATTTTTTGAAATATCATTTCAGTTCCTGTATCTCAAATAATATTTAAGTGTTTTCTTCACTTTTAACCATTAGAATTGATGTTTTCCCAGCAATCCCACTGCTGGGCATACACACCAAGGAAACCAGAATTGAAAGAGACACATGTACCCCAATGTTCATCACAGCACTGTTTATAATAGCCAGGACATGGAAACAACCTAGATGTCCATCAGCAGATGAATGGATAAGAAAGCTGTGGTACATATACACAATGGAGTATTACTCAGCCATTAAAAAGAATACATTTGAATCAGTTCTGATGAGATGGATGAAACTGGAGCCAATTATACAGAGTGAAGTAAGCCAGAAAGAAAAACACCAATACAGTATACTAACACATATATATGGAATTTAGAAAGATGGCAATGATGATCCTGTATGCAAGACAGCAAAAAAGACACAGATGTGTAGAATAGACTTTTGGACTCAGAGGGAGAGGGAGAGGGTGGGATGATTTGGGAGAATGGCATTGAAACATGTATACTATCATATAAGAATCGAATCTGCAGTCTATGTCCAATGCAGGATACAGCATGCTTGGGGCTGGTGCATGGGGATGACCCAGAGGGATGTTGTGGGGAGGGACGAGGGAGGGGGGTTCATGTTTGGGATCGCATGTACACCCATGGTGGATTCATGTCAATGTATGGCAAAACCAATACAGCATTGTAAAGTAAAATAAAGTAAAAATAAAAATTAAAAAAAAAAAAGAATTGATGTTTTCTGTAGTATTCTAAGACTCATCTCCATGTTAAGGAAGTTTGCTTTCATTCTACAATTAACATGAAATTTTACACAGAAGAAATACATTTTTTTATCAAATAACATTTAAGATGTCAAAATTATTATCTGATTTTTCTTATTTGCATAAATGGACACACTAGCAATTATCTTTAGTTTTGATAGCCCTTGCTGACTTGATTCTGTGTTCAAACGTTAATACACAACTTTATATGACTTTTTATTACTTACTCCATCATTTCTATTGATTTCCTTGAATCTACACTTGTTTTCAATACATTTTTGAGGACAATTATTGACATTTCCAGAATTAATTTATTAACCTGGGTTTAAAATATTCAATGGATAGTTATTTTAGAGAATGCTTCTAAAACTTATTTTATACAGGACAAGGCAATACCTTCACTCTCTATAGAGTTCCTATACTCTTTAAAACTTTAATATTTCTGGGGTCATTTAATTTGGTTTTGACAAGGAAAACAGGCAAAAATTAGAGAAATCGTCATCTTATAATCACATCAGATTTTTGAAAATGAATCAAAACACTGGCAAATATATAGAAAGCAAACAAATACTTCAGAATTTAAGAACTGTCATTTAACTGTAATTACCTCTCCTAATACCATTGACAGATTTTAGATTTAGTGGTATTCCTAAATTAAAACAATCTACAAAATATGGAAAGTGAAAAATATGGTCTTTTAAAAGCATAATTAATGTAAACATTCCCAGTTATTAAAATTTCTAATTCTTATCAACTATTAGAAATTAACCTCTTTGTTGTTCAGGATTTTTTTTATAAATACATGTAATAAAATTCCACATATATCATATAAATATATATTGCTTTTGATCAATGAACTATGAGTAATTCATAATTTCAAAAGTAAAAATTTACATTCCATTTCACAGTAAGAGAAGAAAACATGCATTTTCTTCTATAGCTTTCTATAAGGTTTACCATATATGTTCTCATAAAACAACAAGGAACCTAAATATTTTAGAATTTTCCTGGTTAGTGATGAAAAATCAATAGTGAACATATATATATATATATATATATATGTATACATCAGCTTTTAGAAGTCAGTAACTAAAGGTAATGAGTAACCATCAAGATTTAATTTGCATTTAAGAGTGAAAAAATATTGGGTATCAGCAAGTATTCAGATATATTTGAGTCAAAAATACTGTTATAGCTCATGTGTACATGGAACATTAGTCATTCATTTTGTTAATCTAACATAATATGGAGTATAATTTTTCAGAACATCAAAATACTAGCTTTTACTTCATTTCCTCACTTCTATAAGGACATGCACAATAGACTCTGCAGCTACATATGCACCCTATTAGAGCTAATTGAAAATAGATGGTACAATTAACCTGCTTCTTAGTAAAAAGCATTAACACTTAATGTGAAAGTCTAATCACAATAAAAAGAGGTTCACATTGGAAGAAAATGTGGTGAATAATTCAAAATCTTCTGATTTTCTCATATAAAGTAAATTAAAGAAAGAAAAAGTTAATATAACAACACCAAAAGCAGCAATTATATCATTTGCATTTCTAATCTTTGCTTTCCTTCTCAGATGTATTCAATTTCAGAAGACTCTATAAATGAATTAACACAATGACTCATAATATTTAGGTGCAACATAGCAAAACTGAGCAGGTGCTTATAGAACAAAAAAGCAGTAAACCTCACCATTAAAACACAAAGTATGAAAATTATCAGCAAACTCTTATGTAGGCAAAACCACCTGGATTATTTTAACAGATTTCATTAAACACAGATTTTTTTGATGACACTATAACTCAAAATTCAATAAGCTCTTTAAAGATATCAAATATATTATTCAGTTAATCGTTTTTAATTTTGTGTTGAAGTATAGTTGATTTATAAGGTTATACTAGTTTCAGGTGTACAGCATAGTGACTCAGCATGTTTATTGATTATACTACATTAAAAGTTATTAGAAAACAATGGCTATAATTCGCTGTGCTGTATGATATATCCTGTTATTTATCTATTTTATGTATAGCAGTTTGTATTTCTTAATCCCATATCCCTGTCTTGCTTGTCTATACAGTCAAGCCACCTCAAGATGGCTGTTCTCTTGCTCTGTGTATGTCCCCTGCTGGACCAGTCCCTGCTTCACCTACATACTACTCACATGACCTGCTTGCCCTGATCCAGCTAGTGATCGTTCTCATCCTTAGGCCAGAAGAGCTCCACTTGCTAGTTTATTAAAAGGAAACCTCTGCCCTCTTGAAGCTCCTTAAACTAAGGGGCCTTGAGAGACATGCTGCTCCACCTTCTGGTTTCCCTGGTAACTAATGGGCCAACCAGACACCAATTCACTATATAAAAAGTAGACGCTTCCTGCCCCGAGTAGCAAACTTGGCTGCCATAGCTTGTTGTGTGCTCGCCCGCCTGCCTGCCAGCCTACATACATTGTGGAGTGTCACTCTAGGAAATTTTGCTTCAGACATGTAAGATTCCCTATCCAATAAGCCACTGGTGTCTCTGTCACTGTCTCTGGGCTCTTCTGGCTCTAGGCTGGGCAGCTTGAGGCTTGCAGGCCTGCGGGGTGCAGCCCGACAATTGGTGACCTGGTTAGGAGGCTGAGGAAATTTCCATGAGCCCTCAGTATGTCAGGAAATAAAGTTTAGGGGGTTACCGACTATCATGGTGGTCCCTGTGACAGCTGACCACCATGAGATATTCTGTCATACTGATGATATCTTCAGAGTCTCTTTCCAGTTTAAAGGTAGTAGCCCTATCCTCATGGCTCATTTGACTGCAATGGGGGAATGGCTGCTGAATACAGACAAAAGGCAAGGATCTCTATTATCTATCAAATACTTGGATGTTATCTGCTTGGGAAAAATAAGCATATCCCTGACACCCCCTGCCCCCCCACCCCGCCCCCCACTTAAGTAATTATAGAAACAGGCTTTATTAACTTAGAGACAGGCATGTGAATTGAGTTTGGCCAGTTACCCTGAGGGTTTGGTTTGGGACCTGTGGTGATGGCAAAATAATGAGTACCCTTGGGCCTCTGATCCTAGCTATGGAAGGGGCAGAGCAGTGATATAGTGTGATGGAACAACGCAGTTCTAACATGCTGTAGAGTGCAGCTCTGTGCAATCTACAGCATGTTACAATAGGTGGAAGACATTACAAAAGACCTACTCAAGTTACTGGCAATGCAAAACCCCAATATTCCGGGTCAGGAACAGATGTGAGGAACATACAGGACCCCCATGGACATCCATAGTGACCAAGGAATACACTTTACCAGCCATAAAGTTCAGGAGTATCTGACAAAAGTGGCATATGCTGGCATTTCCCCCTGCCCTACAACCAGTCTGCTGCAGGGATAATTGAAAGGATGACTGGGTTACTTAACAACTGAGACAAGAAGCTTGTTCTCTCCATAGGTGTAAATATCCCAGGAGCAATCACTGCAGTGCTTACACTACATTAATCCAAAAATAACAAGTCACCCCAACCTGAATTCAACTGTTTTAGCCCTTGCTGCAGGATCTATCCCCAGAAACACACATGAAAAAACTCTGGGGCTGACAGGTAAGTCCCTGGTGCTTTGGGTTTGTTGCTGCCACATGAGAAATAGGATTAGAAAAGAATAATTGGGATTGACATAGGTACACTATTGATATCGTGTATAAAATAGATAACTAATGAGAACCTGCTGTGTAGCACAGAGAACTCGACTCAATGCTCGGTTGTGACCTAAATGGGAAGGAAATGCAAAAAAGAAGGGATATATGCATACTTACAGCTGATTCACTTTGCTGTACAACAGAAACTAATACAACATTGTAAAACAACTATTACTTACACTGCAATAAAAATTAAAAGAAAAATCTAGTAAGAAAAAAGTTGCTATATGTATATAACAGAAATGGGTTACATATGTTCATTAAAATATGTGTATAACTTATTCATAATACCACAAATGGAATAATCTAAGTGTTCAGAGTAAGAAAATGGGAAAATAAATTATGGCATAATCACATGACAGATACTACGCAGCAATAAAAATTAATGAACTATAACTACATTTAAAAACAGGTATGAAATGTCACAAACCTAATGCTGTAAAAGACACATTACTGTCTGTATCATATAATTCTATATGTAAAATTCAAAATAAGCAAAATTAATCTATAGTGTTAGAAGTCAGAAGTGCACTTATCCTTGAAGAGGGGTAATGACTTATGAGTAACTTCTGGCACTCTAGTGATGTCTCGGTTCTTGAACCCAGTTTTGCTTATGTGTGTGTGTTCAATTTGCAAAAACTGTTTTGATCTTTATGCTCATGATTTGCATGCTGTCTCCCTTGTATGTTATCAATTAAATAATTGCATGCAAAATTTAAAATAAAGAATTTATAGATTTCACCTGTATTCTTCCCTGTCCAAGGTAAGACTACTAAAGTAATTAATCTGATTGCTTACTGAAGAAAGGCACCATTATATTAATGTTGTTGTCTCTTAGACTGAATCTCCAATATTTGGCACCAACTATGGGGATGGTCACAGCAGATGGTGACTGCAGGCATGAAATTAAAAGATGCTTACTCTTTGGAAGAAAAGTTATGACCAACCTAGATAGTATATTAAAAAGCAGAGACATTACTTTGCCGACTATGGTCCGTCTAGTCAAGGCTATGGTTTTTCCAGTAGCCATGTATGGATGTGAGAGTTGGACTGTGAAGAAGGCTGAGTGCTGAAGAATTGATGCTTTTGAACTGTGGTGTTGGAGAAGACTCTTGAGAGTCCCTTGTGCTTCAAGGAGATTCAACCAGTCCATTCTGAAGAAGATCAGCCCTGGGATTCATTTGGAAGGAATGATGCTAAAGCTGAAACTCCAGTACTTTGGCCACCTCATGCGAAGAGTTGACTCATTGGAAAAGACTTTGACGCTGGGAGGGATTGGGAGCAGGAGGAGAAGGGGATGACAGAGGATGAGATGGCTGGATGGCATCACTGACTCGATGGATGTGAGTCTGAGTGAACTCTGGGAGTTGGTGATGGACAGGGAGGCCTGGTGTGCTGCGATTCATGGGGTCGGGGTCACAAAGAGTCAGACACGACTGAGCAACTGAACTGAACTGATGGGGATGGTGGGTAGATGGGTAGTTTTGGTACTGTAGGCCAGGACAAAACTGCAGTCAGATATGGTATTATCTCAGAATGCTATTATTGCTTGTGTTTTGCTTGATGGTCTTGATTGTCCTTTATTTTGCCTGTTATATAGCTTACATTTGATCCCTAGTCTGAGTGACTGGGTGACAAAGGTGGTCTCCTTGTTGAGTTTGATTGTTTGGTCTACAGTGAGATATCTTTGTCTTCTCAACTTCCATGAAAAATTGACCCAATAAGCACCTGGCTCTAAAGTTTGCCCACTTTGGGGGCTTGGGATTGCATTTTGCGTTTGTATTGTATTTGTTGCCTTATACCTCTACATACCTGTCCCAGGGATATTACAGAAGAAGAGTAGACCAAGACTGAAAAAGGTCATGAAGGATAATTAGAGATGTATTATAATCAGGCCACTCAAGATGGCTACTCTCTTGCTCTGTGTATATCCCCTGCTAGACCAGGCTCTGCTTCACTTACATGCTGCTCACATGAACTGCTTGCCACCTGCTCCAGCTAGTGATTGTTCTAATCCTTAGGCCAGAACAGCTCCACCTACAATTTAATAAAGGGAAATCCCTGCCCTCGTGAAGCTCCATAACCTGAGAGTCTGAGAGGGACCCACCCCACCTCCTGATTTCCCTGGTAACTGATGAGCCAACCTGATGTCAATTCCCAATATAAATGGTAGCTGCCTTCTCCTCCTCCCCTGAATAGTGAAGATGGCTGCTGTAGCAGGCCTGCTTGCCAGCCAGCCAGCCAGCCAATGTTGGGTGCTACTCCAAGACGTTTAGCTTCAAAGTTTTATCTTTTATCCAATAAGCTGTTGATATCTCTGTCACTGTTTGTGGGTTCTTTCTTTTGTTTCAAGGCTGGGCAACTCCAAGTCTTACACACCTGCATGGTGAAGCCCAACACCTTCCCTCCTTTCCTCTCCCCATTGGTAAACACTAATTTGTTTTCTTTACCTGTGTAGAGTTTGTTTCAGTTTTGTAATATATATTAATTTTTTTTTAGATTCCACATGTAAGTGATATACAGTATTTGTCTTTTTCTCTGACTTATTTCACTAAGTATAATGTCCTCTAGGTTTATCCATGTTTCTGCAAATGGCTGAATTCCATTCTTTATTTACAACTGAGTGATAAAAAATTGTGGATATATACATTATCTTAATGCATACATCTGATGAACACCTGGGTTGCTTCCACGTACTGGCTATTATAAATAGTGCTGCTATGAATATGGGGTGCATGTATCATTTGAATTAGTGATCTCATAGTTTTTCAGATATGCATCCAGGAATCAGTTGGTGCATTGTGTGATAGTTCTTTTAGTTTGGGGGAGCCTCCATACTGTTTTGCATAGTGGCTGAACCAGTTGACATACCCACCCACAGTGTACAGGGGTTCCCTCTTTTCTCCACATTCTTGCCAGTGTTTGTTGATTTTTTGATAGCCATTCTGACAGGTGTAAGGTGATATCTTGTTTGCACTTGCATTTCCCTGATTAGCGATGCTTTGAGAATCTTTTTATGTGCCTGTTGGCAACATGAAAGTCATATTTGGAAAAGTCTGTTTAGATTTGCTGCTCATTTTTTGATTGGGTGGTCTGCTTTTTTGATATTTGAGTTGTGTAAGCTGATATATTTTGGATATTAACCCCTTGTTGGTCATATCATTTGAAAATATTTTCTCTCATTCAGTAGATTCTTTTTGATGGTTTCCTTTGATGTGCAAAGGCTTAAGTTCAATTAGGTCCCATTTGTTTTGCTTTTCTTTTGCCTTAGGAGACAACAATATTTTTCACCTACAATTTGGCAGTGTTCTGCCTGTTCTCCTTTAGGAGTTATGGTTTCAGTTCTTATACTTGCGTCTCTAATCCTTTTCGGGTTTATTGTTGGTGATGTGAGGGAACGTTCTAGTCTCATTGTCATATTTAGCTGTACAGTTTTCCAAGCACTACTTACTGAAGAGACTTATCCATTGCATATTCTTGCCTCCTTTTCAGTTTTTCCTCTTTAAAAAGGTAAATTGTCTATAGTGATCACTTCAAAATCTACAACTTTTAGTTTTCCCATGAGTTTTTAAGTGTGTTTGGACTTATAAAACGTCTTTTAAGGTAAGGGAAAAACAAAATTTTTTTTAACTGATTTAAAGAACATTCTGAATACACTTGCTACCCCTCTTGTATGCTTGGGGCAGACATCATTCATTAGTTTTCAGACGTTTGTTGATAAGTCTACATTTAGTTATAGAATGCTTCATAACAGTCTCAAGGCTGCAACTATCAATTCTTGGGATTTCTATAATAAAAGAATCACTTGACAAACCACGTTTAAAGCTCTATTTGTTTAGAACTGAGATAAATTAATCAAAAGAATTATACAAAACTCACTTCAAAAGAGGGGGCATGTAGATAACTGCAGGGGCATCACTTTCTGACATGAGAAAAATATTATTTGGAGCTTTTAGGGATTGTTTTCTTAAGAGTTGAAATTCCAAATATGAACAGAATTTGAGCTGAACATAAGTGTTATACTAGGATAATAAGGCTTCAACTAATTCATTCTGAAGACAAACAATAGAGTTGGGAAGGGACGAGATAGAGCATTGCTGTTATTACTAACATCCTTTTAACATTTAGTGTTTCAGTTTTGTTCCTATTTTCTCTTTCTTCCTGGTTCAATCTGGGGAGGTAATACCTTTCTAAGAATTTGTCCATTTCTTCTAGATTGTCCATTTTATTGGCATACAGTTACTTATAGTAGTCTCTTAGGATTCTTGTTATTTTCAATGGTGTCTGCTCTTCTTTTTTTTATTTGTGATTTTATTGAGTTCTTTTTTTTCTTGATGAGTCTGGCTAAAGGTTTATCAGTGTTGTTTATCTTTTCAAAGAATCAGCTTTTACTTGCACTAATCTCTTCTGTTTTCTTCATTTGTATTTCTGCTCTGAATTTAATGATTTCCTTTCTTCTAACTTTGGGTTTGCTATTATTTCCCCAGTTGCTCTAGGTGTAAGACTAGGTTGTTTGAGATTTTTCTGGTTTCCTGAGGGTCCCTCTTAGAACTGCTTTGGCTATATCCCACAGATTTTAGATTGCCGTACTTTCACTGGTCTCTAAGTATTTTTTTGATTTCCTCTGTGATTTCTTCAGTGTAGTTTTTTAAAGTGTGTGCAAACACTTTTGTGAAAATTTAGATTTATAATGTCTAATAGTATGAGTATGAGGGGCTTCCCTGATGGCTCAGATGGTAAAGAATCTGCCCACAATGCAGGAGACCCGGGTTCGATCCCTGGGGCAGGAAGATCCCCTGGAGAAGGGAATGGCTACCCATTTCAATATTCTTGCACGAAGAATTCCATGGACAAAGAAGTCTGGTGGGCTACAGTCCATGGGACCACAAAGAGTCAGACATGAAAGAGCGACTGAGCATGCACACACAGTATGAGTATGATCTCTTTATCTAAAGTAAATGTTTTTGTCAATGTTAATACACACTGCAGCATACTAAGTGGTCCCTAGAACCCTGAGAGAGAAATGTACATCTCTAAATACCTGAAGAGGAAGGAAGATTGAGTTACTGGGGGGCCTCTTGTCTATTAAGCAGAAGGAAACAGTACCAAATAAATGGTCTAAAAACTAGAGTTTGTGTGCTCTCTTTGAGACTATTAAAATTATATAGTGGCCTGAACAGATAACTGCACCTGTTACATATTCAAAATTTTGTTTGGAGAGAGAAATTTCTGCAGTAAAGACTCAGATGTGTTATGTCCAGTCACAAATAGCATTGGGAGTTTTTCTGAACCTGTGAATAAATAGACGTTTACTGTCTGCTGAAACTTGTGAAAAGTTATAAGGTAAAGACAATTGTAAATGGAATAAAATAAGAATGAAAAAAGATCCAAGAAATTAATGGACAAGAAAAGGTATATCCAATTATTGTTTCATATGGTAATCAGCATTAAGTGTTAAATTTAAAATTTATAGGCATTCATATTGCAGTGCAAGAGATGCAGCAGAAGCCATGTGTTCGACCCTTGGGTCTGGAAGATCCCCTGCAGAAGGAAATGGCAACCCACCCCTGTATTCTTTCTGGAAAAATCCTATTGACAGGAACTTGGCAGGCTACAGTCCATAGGGTTGCAAAGAGTTTAACTTGACTTAGCAAATAAACAACAATTATTAATCTACTTAAGATACTGGAAACCATATTTAAAATCAAAAGCATTTCACAAGAAAAAGGTACTTTTTTTTTACTTTGAAGACTTTTTTTTTTTTTACTTTTTTAAAAAAATTTTATTTTTACTTTATTTTACTTTACAATACTGTATTGGTTTTGCCATACATTGACATGAATCCACCACAGGTGTACATGCATTCCCAAACATGAACGCCCCTCCCACCTCCCTCCCCATAACATCTCTCTGGATCATCCCCGTGCACCAGCCTCAAGCATGCTGTATCCTGCATCGGACATAGACTGGCGATTCGATTCTTACATGATAGTATACGTGTTTCAATGCCATTCTCCCAAAGCATCCCACCCTCTCCCTCTCCCTCTCCCTCAGAGTCCAAAAGTCTGCTCTACACATCTTTGTCTCTTTTGCTGTCTCACATACAGGGTCATCATTGCCATCTTTCTAAATTCCATATATATGTGTTAGTATACTGTATTGGTGTTTTTCTTTCTGTCCTACTTCACCCTGTATAATTGGCTTCAGTTTCATCCATCTCATTAGAACTGATTCAAATGTATTCTTTTTAATGGAAAAAGGTACTTTTATTATTTGACAATGACGTATTGAAAAGTCACACAGAATTACGTGACAAATCTAATATTTCTTGAAATATCAGACTGACCAACAAATTTTAATACTCTATTTTGTGAAAGTAAGAAATAATCCTACACAGATGAGTTTTATTTCTTCTATTTAATTTGTCTAATCACTAGATAAAGCCACTTTGTCTTTGCTACTGAAAATATTCAACCATACATTGACATATATACTACCATATGTAAAACAGAGCTAGTAGGAACCTGCTGTATAACACAGAGAGCTCAGCTCAGTGCTCTGTGATGTCCTAGAGAGATGTAGTGCGCTGGGGGAGAGAGACTCAAGGAGTGGATATATGTAAACATATAGCTATACATTTCATTGTACAACAGAAACTAACATAACATTGTAAAACAATACTACTCCAATAAAAACAGAAAATATTCAATCAGTAAGCAAATAGAAACACGAGCTGAATGATTTTGACAATAAGTTCTTAGGACTAAAAGCCTTCTTAATGGAATGAGCTAGAGCTGGGAAAGGTAATGGCACTATTCAAATTGGGTGGGTATGCACCTCTCAACCCTACTTTGCCTCTAAACCAGAAGTTACGACACAAAGCACATACTAGACGAGTCTAATAAATTACGTTTATCTATAACACATTTGATTTCGTGGAAAAATACTCAAGACAATCAAGTCCTGCCAAGGTCTGAGTCTTCTTCTCTATAAAATTAAAGAACTTAGATAAGAGCTAAGAGTATATCTAATTTTATATACTACTTGCTTGCATAAAATAAGGAAGCAACTAACAAAAATATACTTAAATAAAAGTGTTAATGTAGCATTAATTATTTAAGACTAACACAATAAGAATGCTAGATCACAGAGAGAGATTACAGTAACTATTGTGGACTAAATATCTGCACCCTCAAACACACACACCCAAACCCAACTTTATACACACAGAAACATATCCACACCATTCCTCCCTCTACACCTCCACCTGAGTCTCTCCATAAACACAACCACACCTGTATCTCTACACACATATACCTGTCTCTGCCTACACACACCCTATCTATCCCTCTATATCCAAATCCCAGCTTCTCTACACCCCCCCACACAAAAATCCCAGTCTTTGCACAGGCATACACAGACACACACACAACTCTCCCTCCTTACACACAGCCCCTTCTCTCCCCCCACAACCTCATCTCACCCTCAGCACTCTCACACACACAACTCTCCACACATACACACATACCTCACCCAATCCTGTTTCTCCCTCCACACTCAGACAATAGTCTCTCTACACACACATCCACACATACCCCAGTAGCTACACACACAAAGAAATATACAGATACACACACTCATTTTTCCACACACTCACATTCACATCTCTAACTCTACACTCACACTCCAGTCTCTCCATACGTCCACGTGCAAACATACACATACCCATCTCTCCCTCTATACACATACCCCAGTCTATCTACATGTACGTACCCCTGATTCTCCTTTCACACTTATACAGGTTCCGATACACTTCTTTTCCTCCACAGTCAACCCCATCCCTACCTGTCGGCATCCACACACACTCACTCACTCACACAAACCCATCTACACGCACATCTCTTTCCCTCCACAGCCGCCTCCTCTCCCTCAACAAAAATACACTTGCCTGTCTCCCTCCACACCCACCTCTAGTCTCTACAAACATAAGCACATAAGTACAAACCCCTCTCGGAGAAGGCAATGGCAACCCACTCCAGTACTCTTGCCTGGAAAATCCCATGTACCAAGGAGCCTGGAGGCTGCAGTCCATGGGGTCGCTAAGAGTCAGACACGACTGAGCAACTTCCCTTTCACTTTTCACTTTCATGCATTGGAGAAGGAAATAGCAACCCACTCCAGTGTTCTTGCCTGGAGAATCCCAGGGACGGAGGAGCCTGGTGGGCTGCCGTCTCTGGGGTCGCACAGAGTCGGACACGACTGAAGCGACTTAGCAGCAGCAGCAGCACACACCCCTCTCTCCCTCCACACTCATACCCTAGTCTCTCTCTACACACATGCACATCCCAGTCTCTCCAGACATACATACAACACACACCCCAGTTTCTCAAACACAAGCACCCACACTACATCTATCATTCCAACACACAGCCCAAACCCTTCCCATTTCTCCCTTCACAGTCTGACCCCACCTCTCCCTCAAAACACACAAGCTGTTTCTCCATACCAAACAGCCATCTCTCCCTCCATAACACACCCCTGCCTCCACACCTATATAGCTATCTCTACCAACAAACACCCTCTTAACTCTCGCCACACCGCCTCATCTCTCCACATGCACACACAAACACACAGAAATCCATCTTTCCAGAGAAATCTATACTCATACCCATCTCAAATTCTATACCCACACCTCACTGTCTCCATACACAGTCTACACACATATACCTGTCTTTACCTACAACACAGCCTCTCTCCAAAACACCATCTCTACATATATACCACAGTCTCTCCACACATACACCCTAGTATCTCCACACACACAGACATGCACACAACCATCTCTCTACCCAAAATCCAGTCTCTACACACACATACTACTTCCATCTTTCCAAACATCCACACGCATGTCTCTAACCCCACACCCAACCTCAGTCTCTCCATACAGACATATCAGTTCGGTTGCTAAGTCATGTCTGACTCTTTGCAACCCCATGGACTGCAGCACGCCATGCCTCCCTGTCCATCACCAACCCCTGGAGTTTACTCAAACTCATTCCATCCCACTTCTGACAATGTTCTAGTTTTGGGCTCCCCTTGTGGCTCAGCTGGTAAACAATGCACCTGCAATGAGGAAGACCTGGGTTTGATCTCTGGATTGGAAAGATCCCCTGAAGAAGGGAAAGGCTACCCACTCCAGTATTCTGGCCTGAAGAATTCCTTGGACTGTATAAGTCACAGTTGCAAAGGGTCACAAAAGAGTCAGACACCACTGAACGACTTTCACTTTCCAACTTAATGTACACATACATGCAAACACATAAACAAAAGTCTCCCTCCATCTTCACCCCAGTCTCTCCAACCACACCCAGACTCCTGTTTCTCCTTCCATACTTACATCTCAGTCTCTTCACACATATACACTCACCCATCTTTCCCTCACCTTCTTTTGTCTCCCTCCAAACCCACATCTCTCACTCCATACCCCAACCCAGTCTCGACACAATCATGCATACACCCCTCTCCCCAGAAACACCCATACCCCTCTCTCTCCTGCAACACCCCAATCTATGTCTGAACACTCACATGCACATGCACACACTCGTGCACACACACACACATACATATCTATCTACACATAGACATTCCCTAATCCACTAGTCTCCCTCAAACCCCCTTCTCTCCATCAACTCCCAAACACAACCATCTCTATACAACAGAGTTGTCTCTCCCTTTACACCCCTCCATTTCTCCTTCCACACCCCTCCAGTTCTCTCTACACCCCCATTGACTGAAATGTACACCCCATCTCTCTGATAAACTCAAAGCCCAGTTTCTAAACACACAAATACATACACATCAATTTCTCCACATGCTCACACCCCCATCTATCCCTCCACACACCCCTGGTCTCCCAAACACACCCCAGTATATCCATACACAGCCCCCACATACCTTTATATATGTGCTCACACACATTCCAGTCTACACACACACCCCCCACATCTATCCTTCCATACACACCATCCCACATTCTCCCATTTCTTCCTACACAAACAAAATTTTGTCTCCCCCCAGATGCCCCATCTTTCAACACACATATAAATACCTATCCCTCCCTATAAACACACACTGCACAACTTCTCCTCTACATTTAAACTGCAGTCTCTCCCCCAATAATCACACCCCTGATAGTCTCCTCCGCATAGACACACACCTGTTTTTCCACCCAAACACACAGCCCAGTCTATCCACACACATATTCTGCTCACCCTCCATAATCCCCAACTCACCCTCCATGTACACACACACCCAACTCACTGCACACACACACAAGCACACTCATCTCTCTCCACACCCACAAACTAGTCTCTAGAGATACATATGCACACAAAACAGCCATCTTTCCATAATTACAAACACCCACTCAGTCTCTCTCTCTCCACACCCCCAATCTCTCGTTACACTCACAAACACATCTGTTTCAGCTCCCACAGACATATAGAAGTCTCTCCCTGCACACATCTGCAGTCTCTACACACACACACACACACACACACACACACGACTCTTCCTCAATATCCACACCACAGTCTCACCACACACACCTGCAAACACCATCTCTCTACACAAAAACCGCCTCTATTCCCCTCACCACACCACATTAGTCTCTATACACACACACCCCTGCAGCACCCACACATACACCCATCTTGCTCTCCACATGCAACAGCCTCATCTCTATACACAGTCCCACCTTTCCCTCCACAATCTCATCTCCCTCCACACACAACCGTTTCTCCACACACACACAAACATGTGCATCTCTACCTCTCCATCCCCACCTCTCCCTCCATGCCCACAGGCCACTTTCTGAACACACACACTCACACTTGTTTCTCCCGCCACACCCTCCCTGTTCCCTCCCTTCACATGCCTTTCCTCTATCCTACACACACACACACACACACACACACACACACACACACACACACACATACACACACACACGTACATACATACATACATATACATACCTGTTTCTCTGCATTCTCATCCCCAGTCTCTCCTTATACATCAACAAACACAAACCCATCTCTCCCTTCACACAAACACTCCAGTCTCTATGTACACAGACCCATATCCTGTCTCACCCTCCTCACAACCATTTGTTTCCACAGATACAAACACAACCCATCTCTGTGCATCCCTGTCTGTACACCCACACACCTGTCTCTTCCTGCACATCATCTCCTGAATCTCCCTGCACATCCCCTTATCTTCCCTTCCACACTGACACCCCAGTCACTCTGCACATGCACATACACATACATGTACATCAGTCTCTGCACACATGTACATACACACATACCCATCTCTCCCTTCATATTGGCCCCCAGTCTACACATGCAGAGACCTAAACCTCATCTCCCTCCACACACACGACCCCACATTCTCCTCATGTCTTGCTACACACATACCTGTGTCTCTGTTCAGACCACCCCATCTCTCAACATGTTCATACCCCTGTCTACACACACACACACACACACTTGTTTCTGCTTGAAAATACATTGTATTCCTTGCTAACACACCCCATCTCTACCCTTGTCTCTCCAAACACACACATGCAAACATGTACATACCCATTTCTCCCTCTACACACCTACCCCAGTCTCTCTACATATACAGACCCATTTCTCCTTTCACTCTTACAAAGACACAGATACACTTCTGCTCACAGATACACTTCTGCTCACAAATACACTGCTCTCCCTTCATAGTCAACCCCATCTCTACACACACACACACAGACACACACACACACATGTCTCTGCATCCACACATTTCCCAGTCTCTCTCTCTTACACATAAACCCATGTAACATTTAACGTGCACATCTTCTCTCCCTCCACAGCCTCCTCTCCTTCAACACACATACACACAAACACCATTTTCCTTCTACATTTTCCCTGTTTTCTCATTCCACCCTACCACCCAACTTCTCCTCCACACACATGCCATTTCTAATATACACACGTACACAAGCCTGTCTCCCTCTATACTCATCCCCAGTCTCTACACACATAAAAACACACCCCTCTCTCCCTCAACACTCATACACTCTACACACACATATCCCAGTCTCTCTTGATAAATAAACACACACCCCAGTCTCTCAAAAACACATCACCACACTTTATCTCTCATTCCAGCATGCACCCCCAGACTCCTTCCTTTTCTCCCTCCACATTCTCACCACATTCCTCCGTAAACACCCAGATCCTGTCTCTCCATACAAAATACCCATTTCTCCCTCCTTAACACACTCCTGTATCTGCAACATACACCTCTCTTTACCTACACACACCCTCTTATCTGTCACCACACCTCCTAGTCTCTCTATACACACAAACACAAATCCATTTCCAGAGAAATCCATCAGTCCAGTTCAGTCGCTCAGTCATGTCCGACTCTTTGCAACCCCATGAATTGCAGCACGCCAGGCCTCCCTGTCCATCACCAACTCCTGGAGTTCACCCTAGCTCATGTCCATTGAGTCGGTGATGCCATCCAGCCATCTCATCCTCTGGCATCCCCTTCTCCTCCTTTCCCCAACCCCTCCCAGCATCAGGGTCTTTTTCCAATGAGTCAACTCTTGGCATGAGGTGGCCAAAGTACTGGAGCTTCAGCTTTAGCATCAGTCCTTCCAATAAACACCTAGGACTGATCTCCTTTAGGATGGACTAGTTGGATCTCCTTGCAGTCCAAGGGACTCGAAGAGTCTTCTCCAACACTACAGTTCAAAAGCATCAATTCTTTGGCGCTCAGCTTTCTTCACAGTCCAACTCTCACATCCATACCTGACCACTGGAAAAACCATAGCCTTGACTAGACGGACCTTTTGTTGGCAAAGTAATGTCTCTGCTGCTTAATATGCTGTCTAGGCTGGTCATAACTTTCCTCTGGTCATAACTTTCCTTCCAAGGAGTAAGCATCTTAATTTCATGGCTGCAGTCACAATCTGAGGATGATTTTGGAACCCAAGAAAATAATGTCAGCCACTATTTCCACTGTTTCCCCGTCTATTTGCCATGAAGTGATGAGACCGGATGCCATGATCTTCGTTTTCTGAATGTTGAGTCTTAAGCCAGCGTTTTCACTCTTCTCTTTCACTTTCATCAAGAGGCTCTTTAGTTCCTCTTCACTTTCTGCCATAAGGGTGGTGTCATCTGCATATCTGAGGTTATTGATATTTCTCCTGGCAATCTTGATTCCAGCTTGTGCTTCTTCCAGCCCAGCATTTCTCATGATGTACTCTGCATAGAAATTGAATAAGCAGGGTGACAATATACAGCCTTAATGTACCCCTTTTCCTATTTGGAGCCAGTCTTTTGTTCCATGTCCAGTTCTAACTGTTGCTTCATGACTTGCATATAGGTTTCTCAAGAGGCAGGTCAGGTGGTCTGGTATTCCCATCTCTTTCAGAATTTTCCACAGTTTATTGTGATCCACACACTCAAAGGCTTTGTCATAGTCAATTAAGCAGAAATAGATGTTTTTCTGGAACTCTCTTGCTTTTTCCATGATCCAGTGGATGTTGGCAATTTGACCTCTGGTTCCTCTGCCTTTTCTAAAACCAGCTTGAACACCTGGAAGTTAATGGTTCATGTATTGCTAAGGCCTGGCTTGGAGAATTTTGAGCATTACTTTTCTAGCATGTGAGATGAGTGCAATATACCCATCTCTAATACCACATCCACACCTCAGTCTCTCTGTACACACACATACAACACACACACAACCCCACCTCCACATACACTTTTCCACACAACCCCATCTCTCCTTTCCCCCATCTATCTCTCTGCACACACACAAATATATACAAATGCCTCTCTCTCCCTTCACACTGCCCCCATCTCTCCCCTCACCACACCTCTTCTCTACCCACATACTTCTGTCTCTACACACACAGCCTGTCTCTTCACAACCCCTAGTATTTCCACTCACTCTCTAGTATCTCCACACTCACCCTGCCATATCTGCACACAGACATCCACACAACCATATCTCCAAACACATACCCAGCTCTCTCCACACACAGACATGCACATACATATACCCATCTATCCACACAGACACCCTTGTCCACATTTGTAACTTCACACTCAACCTCAGACTCTTCATACACACAAATGCAAACACAACTTACCCCATCTCCCTCCATGCACACCCCAGTCTCTACACACAAACACAGACACCCATGTTTCTCCTTCCACACTCACATCTCAGTCTCTGGACACAAGCACACATGTTCATCTCTCCCTCCACACCCCAACCCAGTCTCTACAAACTTAAACACACACACCCATCCCCCACAATCACAAATATCAATGCCCCATCTCTCCTTCTATACCCCCAATCTCTCCCTCTCCATGCACACAAATATCACTCCATACACGTACCTCCTGTCTCTCTACACACACACCCATCTGTATTCCACACAGAGACATCCCCTACTCCCCTTCATAAAACCCTTCTCTCCCTCAACTCCCCCCCACACTGATCTCTACAGATAGAGACATGTCTCTCCCTCCACACCACTCCAGCACTCTCTCCATACCCACAACCCCATCACTCAAAACCTACAGACAGAAAACACACTTGTCTTTCATCCATACTCAGATCCCAGTCTCTCACATATGCATCTGTCTTCCACACATGCACACACACACATCAATCTACCTGTGCACACACACTCACATCAGTCTCTGCACATGCAACACACATACACACCCCCGTCTATCTGTCTACATACTTCTCGTCTCTCCACATACACATCCATCTCCCCTTCCACATTGCCACCCAGTGTCTACCTCACACCCACAGACACCCCAGTTTTCACAAATACAACCTGTCTCCCTCCACACACATACCCTAGTCCCTCAGTCCATACCAATCCTCCAGTCTCACCACCGACACACACACACACATCATTCTCTCCCTCCTCATACATCACCATCTCTTCATCCACATATACACATACCCATCTCTATACACATACACATCTCTATACACATACACCTGTTTCTTTCTATACCCACATGCCACTCTTTCCACACTTATCCACATCTCCAATCTATCCATTGTGCACACCCACACACTAACACTCCATTCTCCATACACACAAACACACACCTGTTTCTCCCTTCACACAAACATCCCCAGCTCTCCCTCCAGAAACACATCCCTCTACAGATGTCTTCACATACCCCATCTCTCTCTCCAGAGACAACCAAACCCTCTTCTGTCTTCTTCCATACTCCACCTGAATTTTCTTCCAAATCCACCCATCTCTCCTTCCACACACACAATCCTGTCTCACCCTACACATTCTGTCTCACCCAAAGACAGTCCCTGTACCCACAGACAGTCAACTTTCCACAAACATAGACACTTTCTTTCCCTCTGCACCCTCATGTCTCCAAACATAGAAACACATCTGCCTCCATACAAACACACCTGTTTCTCCAAAAACGCATGCAAACCCCCATCTCTCCACACACATAACTACACTCACTCCCAGTTCCTCCCACCACAACCCTTCCCAGTCCACACATGGTAACACACACACAAACACACTAGAACACACACAAACACACTAATCTCTCCACACAGACACTACATGCATATCTCTAACTCTTCTCTCAACCTCCATATCTATATACACACACAGATACACACCTCTCCACACCCACACATAAATACATGCATCCCAGCCCCTGCACACACACACGCACACACACACACAGAAACAAAAAACACCCATCTGTCCCTCCACTCATTATCCAGACACTCCCTCCATATACAACCCTTTCTCTACACAAACACACCCCCATACAACTTTTTTCCTCCTACCACATCCCATATCTCTCCCTCCACACAAACATACACAACTCTCTTCCAAAAACATTCCAGTCTCTCTAAAAACTTGCCAGTTTTTCCACATGCACACATAAATACTCCACCCATTATTTACACACACACACAAACAGAAACCCACACCTTATCTTTTCCTCCACACATTCCCCTTCACTTCCCACCCACAGTCCTTCCTTTCCCCATGCACAGAAATACAAACACAGACATACAGCCATCTCTGCCTACACATCCCCCATACCAACACTTACCATACCAACACCCATCTCTCCACACACGTGTGTCTCCCTCCACAATTCCTGTCTCACCCTCAGTACCCACACAAACTCAACTCTACACACATGCACATGCACTAACACACAATAACGCACTGTCTCTCCCTCCTTACCCCCAACTCTTCCCACACATACACACATACTATTTTCTCCCTACATAGACATACACACATACCCATGTCTCCAAAAACACACCCAAACCCTATCACTCCTCACAAGCACGCCCACAACCTTGTTTCTCCCTCCACATCCCCTTCCACACACACTCATCTCTCCCTCCACTCACTCACCCCCATCTTTTTCTCTGTATACAACATCCTCTTCTCTACACACACATACACCCAAGCGTGTCTCTCCATCCACACACGTCTCTCTCTGTGTCTTCACCTCACTCTTCATACCACACCCCAGTCTCTCCATTCACACTCATACTCTAAAATGTCTCTTTCTCCACAGACACACACCCATTTCTCTTCCCCAAAGCCCCTATTATTGTACTGTACTGTGTGTGTGCTCAGTCATGTCCAACTCTTTTATGGCCCCATGGACTGTAGCCCACCAGGCTTCTCTGTCCATGGGATTTCCCAGGCAAGAATGTTACAGTGATTTGCCATTTACTCCTCTAGGGGATCTTCCTAACCCAGAGATCAAACCCACGTCTCCTGACTGCATCTCCTGCACTGGCAGGTGGATTATTTAACATTTGAGCCACCTAAAAATCTCAATTCACCCTAAATACTCACATACCCAACTCTCCATACATACACACAGCAACACACACCAATACTCTCTCTCTCCCAACATATTCCCATCTCTCACTCCAAAAACACATAGGCACATCTCTATATTCAAACACGCCCCAGTCTCTCCACACACAAATCTGTCTCTGTATAGGTATATAATCACATTCTCTAGTCTCTCCACAAAAACACATAAAGATCTACATTGTGTCTCTCTATTCACAAACACACCCACCACTCCCTCGTCTCTCCCTGTACACACACACACAGACACAAAGCAGTCTCTTCATGTACACACACACCAGTCTCTCCACATTCATATGCATAGACCCACACCCAAAAAGAAAGAAATAGCCTCTTTCCCTGATCACACACACGTCCACAGCACCCATTTCTCCCTATACCTACCTGATGACTCTCGATGCACAGACACCTCCATCTCTCCCTCCACATTTATACCCTAGTCTCCATACACACACACACACCCTATCATAACAAACACAGGAACACCCACAGATCTTTCTCTCCCTCCATATCCTACTCTCTCTCCTTCCATAAACTCCTGGCTCTCTTTCCATAACCCCAGTCTCTTCCTCCATACACACACCCTTATCTCTACACACAAACCCATTTCTCCCTCCACATACACACCACAGGCCTGACTCTCCCTCCAAAACTCCCTACTCACCCTAAGTACCTTCACACACAATACAGATAACTTTCCATGCACACACCTATGCCCTGTCAGCTCCCTCCAGACACATACCACACTCTCTACACACACAAACATCTCCAGTTCTCCACACACACACAAACATGTGTATAGTCCAGTCTCTCCCTACACATAGATAGACCCACACTGTGTCTCAACCTCCAAACACACACACACCCACACACATCTTCAACTAACACACTTACCTTCTCTTCAGACACACACCCCCATTTCTGCATCCAAATTTCCACCGCAGTCTCACCACATATACTTGCGCCACTGTTGTTTCTCCCCTCACACTTACACCCCAGTCTCTCCACATGCATAAAGACACACAACACTTCTCTCCCTGTCCACACCACCCTTCTCTCCTTCTGCGCATACACAGACACAAACCCAGAAACATCCATTCTCCTTTCACTCACTCACCCTCCATATGCTCCCTCCATACACAGCTCCTTCTCTATTCAAACGTACCGCCATACAACTGTGTCTCCCCGTCCACACCCCACATCCCTCCTGTAGACACATACACACATGACTCTCCTCCAAACACAATCCAGTCTCTCCACACATGTACATAAGCACACACAGTACAGTCACTCCACACATACAATCACATACAGACCCACACCATGTTTCTCACTCCACACACTCCCCCTGCTCCCTACACATGCACACCTTTCTCCGTGTAGAGAAGCACACACATACACATAGAGACACATACTCATCTCTGTCTCCACACTCCCCATCACTTAGCACACCCGTAGCTGTCTCTGTGCACACATATGTGTTTACTCCACAAACTCCATCTCACCCTCAATACCCACACCCAACTTTCCACACACAGAGGTACCAACACACAGTAACACATTGCCTTTCCTTCCACACCCCCATCTCTCCCCACATATATGCATACCTTTTCTCTCCACATTTGTTGTTCAGCTCAGTCATGTCCAACTCTTTGCCACCCCGTGGACTGCAGCATGCCAGGATTCCTTGTCCTTCACTATCTCTTGGAGTTTATTCAAGCTCATGTCCACTGAGTCAGTGATGCCATCCAACCATCTCATCCTCTGTTGTCACCTTCTCCTCCTGCCTTCAATGTTTCCCAGCATCAGGGTCTTTTCAAATGAGTCAGCTCTTTGCATCAGGTGGTCAAAGTATTGGAGCTTCAGCTTCAGCATCAGTCCTTCCAATGAGTATTCAGTGTTGATTTCCTTTAGGATTGACTAGTTGCTCTCCTTGCTGTCCAAGGAACTCTTAAGAGTTTTGTCCAGCACCACAGTTCAAAAGGATAGGTTATTCTGCTCTGAGCCTTCTTTATAGTCTAGCTCTCACACCTGTACATGAATACTGGAAAAACCGTAGCTTTGACTAAATGGACCTTTGTCAGAAAAATGATGTCTCTAATTTTTAATATGCTGTCTAGGTTTGTCATAGTTTTTCTTCCAAGGAGCAAGCATCTTTTAATTTCATGGCTGCATTCACCATCTACAGTAATTTTGGAGCCCAAGAAAATAAAGTCTCACACTGTTTCCACTGTTTCTCCATCTATTTGCCATGAAGTGATGGGGTCAGATGCCATGACCTTAGTTTTTTCAATGTTGAGTTTTAAGCCAACTTTTCCACTCTCCTCTTTCACCTTCATCAAGAGGCTCTTTTGTTCCTCTTTGCTTTCTATCATTAGGCTGGTGTCATGTCCATATCTGAGGTTATTGATATTTCTCCCAGCAATCTTGTTTCCAGCCTGAGTTTTATAGAGTCTCCACATATACACACACACATATCTCCCTCCAAAAACACACCTAAACCTCATAACTCCACACAGCACATCCTCAACCCTTTTTCCCCCTCTACACCCCTACCCAAGTTACTCCACATATACAAACACTTATGTCTCCCTCCACACATCCCTATGTCTCTCTCCACACACACAACTCTCTCTCCCTTCTCACACACACACACACACACACACACACACACTCCATTTCTCCCTCCACACACACACGGCTTGTCTCTCCCTCTGTATCCTCTCTCTCCATTCACACCCTCACCTCAGTCTCTCTCTACATACACACACACCCAGAAGAATCCATTCTCCCTCCACTCACTCATTCTGACACTCCGTCTATATACAACTCCTCATCTACACAAACACACCCTCATACAACCCTCTCTCTCCCTTCACATCCCACGTCTCTCCCCGTACAGACACATACACACACGACTCTCCTCCAAACACAATCCAGTCTTTCCATGTGTGTGGAGACTCATGCAAATACGCATACATACAGCCCAATCTTTACAGACACATACACCACATCTCTCCCTCCCTCCAGTCACTCCCCACCTTTCTCCCCAAAGATACACAGTCCTTTCTTCCTTCACACACAGGAACATACACACAAACATACACCAACCTCTGCCTCCACACACCCTTTCTCTCAGTCACACCCATCTGTACACACCCACACCCCAGTATCCATGAACATCAGTTCAGTTCAGTCGTTCAGTCGTGTCCGACTCTTTGCGACCCCATGAATCGCAGCACGCCAGGCCTCCCTGTCCATCACCAATTCCCAGAGTTCACTCAGATTCACGTACATCGAGTCAGTGATGCCATCCAGCCATCTCATCCTCTGTCGTCCCCTTCTCCTCCTGCCCCCAATCACTCCCAGCATCATACACCCCCACAAAGACCCAAATTTTGTCTCTCCCTCCACACACACCTTCACACATCTCATCACTTCCTCTACACATCTCCCATCTATCCACACCAAGCACCCCATCTCTCCTTCCACCTTTTACTTCAGTCTCTACACACACACACAATCTGTTTCTCTCCTACACTCATCCCCCAGTCTCTATACACACACAGACACATATACCAATCTCTCTATACACATAAAAATCCACATTGCTTCTTTCTCCACACCCCACCTTCTCTCCCTCCACATCCCACTGTCTCTCCCTACACTCTCAGATACACACATCTCTCCCTCCAAATACATCCCAGTCTCTCTACTCACATAAACACATACACACACATGCCTGTCTCATTCTCCACATCTCATCTCCTCTTCTACACCCTCCCATGGCTCAGCACATCCACAGCCCAGTCTCTAAATACATTGACACAGACAGACACACATACCCCAGTCTCCAATACACAAATGTACTCTGACCATATTCTATACTTACACACATGTGTCTCTCCATCTGTGTACCCATCTGTCCCTCCATCTGTGTACCCATCTGTCCCTCTACACCCAACCATAGTCTTTCACACACACATCACACATCTCTGTCTCTCCTTTCACACACACACACACACCCATTTGTGCAGATATACTCTGTCTCTCCACAAGAATGCCTCTTTCTCCACATTGACACACCTGTTGCTCCACACAGACACACATACACACCAAAACACACACCCCAATCTCCACCCACACAGACACTGCCCATATTCTACACACAAACACACAATACTCCCCTGTCTTTCACTCCATCATGCTTTTCTGTCCCTCCACACATGAACCTCTGACTTGTGTCCCACACTCCTCTGGCTCTTCCTCCTCACAGACAACACTATTGCTTGACACACAAATGTACATCTCTCTCCACACAGCCACGATTCAGTCTTTACATACACCCTTTTCTCCGTGTAACCAAAACCCACACATCTGTATCATTCCACACACCCCCATCTCTGCTTCCCATTCATCCTGTCTCTTTCTGCAACCATCAGTCTCTCCTACACAGTTACATGTATACACACAAACAACCCTTATCTCCATCCCCACACCTTCTGTCTCTTCATGTACACACAGAAACACACACAAACACATCTTTAACTCCACAACCATACTCCATTCTCTACACATACACACGTGTATTTCCACCCCATAAAACCCATCTCTCTGTTCACACATACTCACTCCACAAACTTGTCTCACCCTCTCCACCCACATACACCAACTCACCACACACACACACACACAAACCCAGCACACACTAACGCCCTCTCTCTCGCTCTACAGCCTCTGTCTTTGCCTCTACCCACCATCTCTCCCTCTATACACAGGCACACATCTCGCCCTTCAAGACACCCAGCCTTCACATATACCCACACACACCCCACAGTCTGCCTACACACAGTCTCTCCCCACGTGCTCAGAAACACATAGAGCCTGGTCTCTCTAGACACACAGACCCTACTGCATCTCTGCCTTCATCCACACATACCCATCTCTTCAAAAACACACACAAACCCCGTTCTCCACACATGTAATTACGCCTACACCCCAGTTCCTCTCTCCACAACCCCACCCCAGTCTATGCATTATCCCATTATTCCTAGTCTAACATACAAAAACACCCATCTTTCCCCCTACTCACTCACTCTGATACTCCTTCCATTCATAAATGTCCCTTCTCTACAAAAACACATCCCCATACAACCCTGTATCTCCCTCCACACCCCACATCTCTTTCTCTATTGCACACTCATGACTCTTCCAAATGCAATCCAATCTCTACATGTGCACACAAACACATATAGCCATCTCTACACACACACACAAACACACCCCTCTTTCTTCCTCCATATACAGAAAGACAAACACACAGACATTTACCCATCTCTGTTTCCACACCCTTCATCACTCAGCACATGCACACCAATCTACACACACACGCATACACAAGTCTCTACACAGAACATACACCCTCCCACTAAGACCCAAACTGCATCTCTCCCTCCACACACACAAAAACACACTCACATACCCAGTCTGTTTCTCTCCACATCTCCCATCTCTCCACCCACACTGCAATCTCTCTGTCCACATTTATACTCATCTCTCCACACACTCATATGTCTGTTTCTCCCTCCATAATCTATACCCTAGCCTCTACACTCACAAACACAAAGACATATACACCCATCTCTCCGCATACACAAAAAATCACAAGCCTGTCTCTTCCTTTTGCACCCCACTGAAATCTCCTTTCACATCCCCTCAATTTCTCCCTCATCCCCCCAAACATATCTCCCTCCTCAACTACCTCTCCACACACAACAGCCCAGTCTCCACACACACACACAAACACAAACCCATCTCTCCCTCCATATATGCACCCTAGTCTCTCCCGCCACAACCCCCATCTTACCCTTAACACTCTCATACACCCAACACTTCACACACACAGACATACCCCAACACATGCTAATACCATCTCTCCATCATCAACAACCCCATCTCCCATTCCACACCCATATCCTCATGTCTTCCTAAACACAAAATAACCCCTTATCTACACACACCCCACACAACCTGCTACTCCCTTCATTCCACCATCTCTCACATGCATACACTTCTATCCTTCCAAACACACTCTGGCCTCTCCCCACACATACCCATACACATTAAAGTCTGTCCACACACAAACATTCACCTAAGTCTCTCCTCCTGTGCTTAACAAATAACACAAAGCCTGATTTCCATATACCCCCCCCACACCTCTCCCTCCAAATATACACCTTCACAATAGCCCTTCTCTCCCTCCACACATCTACCACCTTCCCTCTACACATTCTTCCTGTCTCTCCCTCCACACACAAAGACTCATTTCTGCCTATACACACACACACACACACACACACACACACACACACACATTCCAGTCTCCACCAGAAACATGTGCCACTGTCTCTTCCTCCAAACATGTGACCTCCTACTCTCCATCAGCACTCCTCTGGCGCTCCCTTACTAATCCCATGGCTTGACTCACAAACACATATTTCTCCATCAACACTCACAACAAAGTCTGTGCGCACACACACACACACACACACACACACACACACGTCTCTCAACACAAACACACACTTTCCAGTCTCTCCAAAGCACTACACACCCATCTATTTATACATCAAGAATAAACACTGTTTTCTCTGCAGACACTCCCATGTCTCATTCCCATTTGCCCGGTCTCTCCCTTAAGCAACAATCTTTCCCTACACACACACACACACACACAGACATAATAGCGTCTCTCCCTCCATAACCTCACATTCAATAATGATACACACTCAAATCTCCAGACACTGATACCCTATCTCTCCCATTGCACCTCCATCTCTCCCTAAACAGTTCAGTTCAGTTGCTCAGTCATGTCTGACTATTTGTGACACTGTGAATTACAGCAGCCAGGCCTCCCTGTCCATCACCAACTCCCGGAGTTTACCCAAACTCATATCCAGTGAGGTGGTGATGCCATCCAACCATCTCATGCTCTGTCATCCCCTTCTCCTGTCCTCAATCTTTCCCAGCATCAGGGTCTTTTCAAAAGAGTCAGCTCTTCACATCTGGAGGCTAAAGTTTTGGAGTTTCAGCTTCAACATCAGTCCTTCCAATGAACACCCAGGACTGATCTCCTTTAGGATAGACTGGTTGGATCTCCTTGCAGTCCAAGGGACTCTCAAGAGTCTTCTCCAACACCACAGTTCAAAACCATAAATTATTCGGTGCTCAGCTTTCTTTATACTCCAACTCTTACATCTATACATGACTACTGGAAAAACCATAGCCTTGACTAGGTGGAACTTTGTTGACAAAGTAATGCCTTTGCTTTTTAATATGCTGTCTTGGTTGGTCATAATTTTCCTTCCAAGGAGTAAGCAACTTTTAATTTAATGGCTGCAATTAACATCTGCAGTGATTTTGGACTCCCCAAAAATAAAGTCAGCCACTGTTTCCCCATCTATTTGCCATGAAGTGATGGGACCATATGCCATGATCTTAGTTTTCTGAATGTTGAGCTTTAAGCCAACTTTCTCACTCTCCTCTTGCACTTTCATCAAGAGGCTTTTCAGTTCTTCTTCACTTTCTGCCATAAGGGTAGTGTCATCTGCATATCTGAGATTCCCGATATTTCTTCCAGCAATCTTGACTCCACCTTGTGTTTCTTCCAGCACAGCATTTTTCATGATGTACTCTGCATATAAGTTAAATAAGCAGGGTGACAATATACAGCCTTGAGGTACTCCTTTCCCTATTTGGAACCAGTCTGTTTTTCCATGTCCAGTTCTAACTGTTGCTTCCTCACCTGCATACAGGTTTCTCAAGAGGCAGGTCAGGTGGTCAGGCATTCCCATCTCTTTCAGAATTTTCCACAGTTTGTTGTGATCCACACAGTCAAAGGCTTTGGCATAGTCAATAAAGCAGAAATAGATGTTTTTCTGGAACTCTCTTGCTTTCTCGATGATCCAGCAGATGTTCGTAATTTGATCTCTGGTTCCTCTGCCTTTTCTATAACCAGCTTGAATATCTGGAAGTTAATGGTTCACCTATTGCTAAGGCCTGGCCTGGAGAATTTTGAGCATTACTTTACTAACGTGTGAGATGAGTGCAATTGTGCAGTAGTTTGAGCATTCTTTGGCATTGTCTTTCTTTGTGATAGGAATGAAAACTGACCTTTTCCAGTCCTGTGGCCACTGATGAATTTTCCAAATTTGCTGACATAATGATTGCAGCACTTTCACAGCATCATCTGTTAGGATTTTAAATAGCTCAGCTGGAGTTCCATCACCTCCACTGGCTTTGTTCATGGTGATGCTTTCTAAGGCCCACTTGACTTTACATTCCAGGATATCTGGCTCTAGATGAGTGATCACACCATCGTGATTATCTGGGTCGTGAAGATATTTTTGTACAATTCTTCTGTGTACTCTTGCTGCCTCTTCTTAATATCTTCTGCTTCTCTTAGGTCCATACCATTTCTGTCCTTTATTGAGCCGATTTATTTTTTAATTTTTATTTTTACTTTATTTTACTTTATAATACTGTATTGGTTTTGCCATACATTGACATGAATCCACCACTGGTGTACATGCGTTCCCAAACATAACCCCCCCTGCCACCTCCCTCCCCATAACATCTCTCTGGGTCATCCCCGTGCACCAGCCCCAAGCATCCTGTATCCTGCCTTGGACATAGACTGGCAATTCGTTTCTTACATGATAGTATACATGTTTCAATGCCATTCTCCCAAATCATTCCACCCTCTCCCTCTCCCTCTGAGTCCAAAAGTCCGCTCTACACATCTGTGTCTCTTTTGCTGTCTTGCATACAGGGTCATCACTGCCATCTTTCTAAATTCCATATATATGTGTTAGTACACTGTATTAGTGTTTTTCTTTCTGGCTTACTTCATTCTGTATAATCGGCTCCAGAAATGTTCCCTTGGTGTCTCTAATTTTCTTGAAGAGATCTCTAGTCTTTCCCATTCTATTGTTTTCCTCTATTTCTTTGCATTGATCTCTGAGGAAGGCTTTCTTATCTCTTCTTGCTATTCTGTGGAAATCTACATTCAAATAGGTATATCTTTCCTTTGTCCCTTTGCTTTTCACTTCTCTTCTTTTCAAGCTATTTGTAAGGCCTCATCAGACAGCCATTTTGCTTTTTGCATTTCTTTTTCTTGGGTATGATCTTGATCCCCATCTCCTATACAGTGGCATGAACCTCTGTCCATAGTTCATCAGGCACTCTATCAGATCTAGTCCCCTAAATCTATTTTTCACTTCCACTGTATAATCATAAAGGATTTTATTTAGGTCACACCTGAATGGTCTATTGGTTTTCCCTACTTTCTTCAATTTAAGTCTGAATTTGGCAGTAAGTTTATTATCTGAGCCACAGTCAGCTCCCGGTCTTGTTTTTGCTGACTGTATAGAGCTTCTCCATCTTTGGCTGCAAAGAATATAATCAGTCTGATTTTGGTGTTGACCATCTGGTGATGTCCATGTGTAGAGTCTTCTCTTGTGTTGCTGAAAGAGGGTGTTTGCTATGACCAGTGCGTTCTCTTGGCAAAACTCTCTTTGCCCTGTTTCATCCTGTACTCCAAGGCCAAATTTGCCTGTTATTCCAGGTGTTTCTTGACTTCCTACTTTTGCATTCCAGTCCCCTATAATGAAAATGACATCTTTTTTGGGTGTTAGTACTCAAATGGTCTTTATAGAACCATTCAACTTCAGCTTCTTCAGAGTTACTGGTTGTGGCATAGACTTGGATTACCATGATATTGAACGGTTTGCCTTGGAAACAGAGATCATTCTGTCATTTTTGAGATTGCATCCAAGTACTGCATTTCGGACTCTTTTGTTTTCTATGATGGCTACTCCATTTCTTCTCAGGGATTCCTGCCTGCAGTATTAGATATAATGGCCATCTGAGTTAAATTCACCCATTCTAGTCCATCTTAGTTCACTGATTCCTAGAATGTCGATGTTCACTCTTGCCATCTCCTAAACAGACACACACCAATTTCTTCTTCAATGCACACATACTTATCTCTGAAAAAACACATGCAAACCCCATTTCTTCACACACATAATCACACTCACTTCCTCCCTACATAACACCATCTCAGTCTATCCACACACATACACACACACACACACATACACACACACACTTATCTTTCCACACAGATACCGTCACCTACATCTTTACTTCCATGTTGAACCCCAGTATCTATGCACACACACAAACACTCATAAGCATGTCTGTTTCTACATACACACATGTTATAAACAAGCAAATATAAACACACAGTCCAGTCTTTCCACATGAACAGGGGTATAAAAAAAACCCATCTTTCACTCCAAACACATCAGCCTCTTCTCTATACAAACACACCCCCATACAACTTTCTCTTTCCTGACACAGACACATCTCTCTTTCCTCACATACATATACACATGCAACTCTCCTCCGAAAATGCTCCAGTCTCTCCAAACACATGCCAGTCTCTACACACACACACACATGCACAGTCAACCCAGTCTTTATACACACAAACACAACACATATACCTACACTATATCTTTCTCTCTACACATTCCCGTCTCTCCCTCCAGACACTCCCCTTCACTCCCTCCCCTCCACACACCTCTTTCTCCAGACATAGAAATACACACCCATTGTGCCTCCACACCCAATCATTTAACACATCAACAGCTTTCTGTATCTCCACACATACAGTTTTGTCTCCCTCAACAACCCCCTTATCGCCCTCAACACCCACGCAAATTCAACTCTTTACACACACATGCACTGACACCCAATAACACCCATCTCTCTCTCCATGCCCCCATCTCCCTAACACACACACACACACACACACACACACGTCTCCAAAAGTACACTCAAACTCTATCACTCCATACAAGCACATAACCCTAATCCCCCCTCCACACCCCTACCCATCTCTCATACACACAGATACTCAGTCTCCTTCCACTCACTCACTCCACCTCTCTCCTCATATACAATGTCTTCTCTACACACATACAGCCATGTCTTTCCATCCTGATACACACACATGTGCACATCTTTCCTCTATATCCTTGTCTCTCTCTCACACCCATACCCTAGTCTCCCCCCCCCATACACAGACACTCTAATTCAACATTCCCTTCACAGACACACACCCATTTCTCCTCCTCCAAAGCACCCACACACTCAACTCTCCAAACACACACACTAACACACACCAACACCCTCTTCTCTCCTCCACACCCCTTGTCTCTCCCTCCATATTCCCATATCTTTCTTCACACACATATACACACACGTCTCTCCATTCAAACACACCCCAGTCTCTACACACACACATACCCTCTGTCTCTCCACATGTACAGAGTGACATTCCCTAGTATCTCCACAAAACATACACATAGTCCCATTTTGTGTCTCCCCATCCACAAACTCACACACTTATATCCCCACATCTCTCCCCACACAAGCCATTTTCTACCTCCATATACACAGGCACCAGTCTCTCCATATCCACAGGCACACACACACTCCAAAAGAAGAAACAGCATCTCTCCTTCAACAACCCCCCCCATCACCCATTTTTCCCTATACCCAGCTAATGTCTCTCCCCACATACTTATACCTGTCTCTCCACACTCTTACCCCAATCTTTACACACACTCACACAAAAACACCCACATATCTTTCTCTCCCTCTATACCCACCCCATGAATCTTCCTCCATATTCTGTCATCTCTCCTTACATAAACTCTCCTGGCTCTCCCTGCACAACCCCAATCTCTTCTCTATACATACATGAATATCTACACACAAACCCATTTCTCCCTCCACACACACACACACCTGACTCACCCTCCTTAACTCTCGACTCACCCTAAGTACCCTCACACACAATACAGACAACATTCCATGCACACACCGACACCCTGTCAGCTCCTTGACACCCCACCATCTCTGTCTACACTCTCAGGTACACATGTCTCTCCCTCCAAACACATCCCACTCTATCCACACCCAGACCCATCCCTGTTTCTATACACACACACTCACACACACACACACACACATACACACACACCGTGTCTCTTCTTCCACACGCACACACCCATATCTCCCTAACACACCTCCCTTCTCTCCACAGACGCACACCCCTGTTTCTCCCTTTACACTTACACCACAGTCTCTCCACATGCCCAAACACTGTTTCTCCCTCCATGTCCCTCCCTGAGTCTCCCTCCACACTCCCCATCTCTGTTTCCACATCTCTTCATGGCTCAACACATTCTGCTCCAGTCTCTAATTAAGTCACAGAAATCTCACGTACACAATCGCAGTTTCCTCACACATACAGCAGTCTCTACACATACATTCACACACATGCCACATACCCAGTCTTTCCCTCTGCACATCTCCCATCTCTCCACACACATGCCCTCTCTCCTTCTGTGTTCACACTCCAGTCCCTCCATGCACCCACACACGTTTTCCTCCATACTCATACCCCAGTCTCTACACAGACACATACACCCTTCTGTCCACATACACAATCCACAAGCCCGTCTCTCCCTCCACACCCCGCCTGTATACCATACATGTCCCCTCATTTCTCTCTCCTACCCCAACATATCTCCCTCCTCAACCAGTCTGCCTCTCTACTCACAAAACTCAGGCTCTACACACACAAACATCTCTTCCTCCACATGTACACCCCAGTCTCTCCACAACCCACATCTCACCTCACCACCTACATACAACTAACTCTTAACACATACATATACCCCAACACACAGAGACTTTCTGTCTCTCCCTCCCACCACTATCTCCCACTCCACATCTATACTCATTTCTCCCTAAACACAAACTACTCCTTCTCTACACACACCACGCAGCACCCTGTCACTCCCTCCATTCCCCATCTCTTCCTCCACACGCAGACACATCTCTCCTTCCAAACAGCCCAGTCTCCCCACACATACCTACAAACATATCACAGTATCCAAACACACTCTCGTGTACCCAGGTCTCTCTCCCTGCTCTCACAAACACACACAGAGCCCAGCCTCTCCACACACACACACACCATGTCTCTCCCTCCACACATACACTGACACAATAGCCCACCCTTCCCTTCAGACATGCACTGTTTGTCCTTCTATAGATTCCTCCACCTCTCCCTCCACACAAACACACCAGTCTCCACACAAATGCACATTTCTATTTCTCAAATACACACTCTCTCACACGCACAAAGACCCAAGCTGCATCTCTCTATCCATGCATACACACCCGTCTCTACATATCTCCCATCTCTCCAAACACATAGACACCCTCATCTCCCTGCACATGTACAACCCAGTCTTTCAGACACACACTCATACACATTTCTCCCTCCACACTCACACCTAAATCTCTCCACACACAAGGACATACACACATATGCACAAATTCATCCTTCCATATACTTAATCATCCTTCCATACACATTAATCTCTTCCTCCACAGCCTGCCTGAATCTCCCTGCATGTCCCCACTCTCTCTCCCTCTACACAGTCCCCACATTTCTCCTGTTACACACACATACACACACACACACACACATCTCTATCTCCACACCATCCCCATCTCTCCCTCCACATTGACACACCTGTCACTCCACACACAGAGACACACATCCCAGTCTTTGCACTCAAACACATGTAGCCCAAATTTTCCACATACATACAAAACCATACTCTTCTGTCTCTTCCTCCATTCTCCATCCACTTGTCCCTTCCTCCAAACACACACCTCCTTCTCACCCTCAACACCCCTCCAACTCACACTCCACAGCCACAACCCAGTCACTTGATACACACACATTGGTCTCTGTACAAAACTCACACTCCCCAGTCTCTATAAAACACACATACACATACTCTTCTCTCCATACACTGAAAACTCACACCCCCTTCTTCTTCCACATACCCCTTCTTTCTATCCCATTAACTCTCTTTCTCTCTGCAACCACTGATCTTTCCCTATAAATACAGAGACACCTCTTACTCCCTACCCACACCTCTCTTCTCTCCATCCACACACATACACACACATACGCACATGCACACACACACGCAGACATCTTTAATGCCACATCCATACTCTAGTCTCTACACACACACACTCATCTGTCTCTCCTGCACCTCCCATATACATTCAGCTCTCCACAAACATATACAAACATGTCTTTCTCTCTCCCTACTCATACCCAAGCACACACACCATAGTTTATCCACACACACACACACATCACACTACACACACACACACAGGTCTCTCCCCCCATGCTCACACACAGAGCCCAGTGTCTCCAGACACACACAGATTTATACTGCATCTCTGCCTTACCCATACAAACCCATCTCTCACAAAACACATGCAAAACCCATTTCTCCACACTGAGAATTATACCCATACCCGTTCCTGTCTCCACACCTGCACCACAGTCTATACACCAACGCACACAAACACCC
The DNA here is from genome assembly GCF_032405125.1 of Capricornis sumatraensis. Taxonomy (NCBI): domain Eukaryota; kingdom Metazoa; phylum Chordata; class Mammalia; order Artiodactyla; family Bovidae; genus Capricornis; species Capricornis sumatraensis. The sequence goes on along the minus strand of NC_091081.1, from coordinate 34,226,558 downwards.
ATCTCTCCCTTGTCTCACTCACCCCAACACTCCCTCTATACATGATAAGCATTTCTCTACGCAAACACTCCCCATACTACCCTCTCGTACCATCATCTCTCTCTCTCTCTACACACACACACACACACACACACACACACTTCTGTCTCCACACCTCACCATCATTCACCACAACACAACCATCTCTATGTTTATAAACACACACACACCTATCTCTGCACACATACACCAGTCTCCACACACTCACAAAGACCCAAACTTCATCTCTCCCTCCATACACACATACCCGCACACCCTGCCTCTCCTTCTACACATCTCTCATCTTTACACATACAAACACACACATGTCTCTCCACACAAGCAACCACACTCATCTTTCTCCAAATCATACCTGAATACTCTTCCACATCTGGCTGTCTCTCCCTCCAGAACCCCAGTTTCTCTCTAAACAAACCATCCCATCTCTCCCTCCACAGACACACACCCATCTCTCCTTACACACACATATACACACCCTTGCCTCTCCCTCCATACACACACACACCCTCATCTCTCCCTCCACAACCTGTCCCACCATCAATACCCATATACCAAACTTTCCACAGACACCTACACACCCTATATTCGGTTTCACCATCTTCACCCATCATCTTTCCCTACACAGATACACACTTGTTTTTCCCACCACACATACACACACCTGTCTCTCCAAAAATACGTGCTAACCCCATTTCTCCACATCCACACCCTTGTTCCACCCTCTGCAACCCCATCCCAGGCTGTCCATACACTGTAACATACACACACACTACTCTCTCCACTCAAACATCCTCACCCTAGTCTCTAACTCCACATTTAGCCCCAGCATCTATATACACAATTACACACACCTTTTTCTACTACACACACACACACCTGTCTTTCCCCATGCACATACAGATGCACACACAGCCCAGTCTCTCCAAACACAGATAAACAAAACCACCCATATCTCCCTCCTCTCACTCACCCCAACACTCCCTCCATACACAACCACCCCTTCTCTACACAAACACATCCCATACAACTATTTCTCTTCTGTCACAGCAAACATCTTTCTATGCAATACATTTACATACATGACTCTCCTCCATAAACACTACAATCTGTCCCCTAGTGCACATGAACACATACTCAGCCTACTGTCTACATACATACCCTGCATCTCTCTCCCTCCTCCATATGCACACATGCACCTTTTTCTTTCTTCGTACATATAAACATACACAGAGACATACACCAATATTTGCCTCCATACTCCCTGGTCACCTCGCACACCCCCAGCTGTCTCTCACATACATACACGTCTCTTCTGTAACCCTTTCTCACCCTCAACACCAACACCCAACTCTCCACACATATATGAACCAACACACAATAGCACCTTGTCTCTCTTTTCATATCCCCCATCTCTCTCTAAACATACACACACATTTCCTCTCTACATACAACACACATACTTGTCTCTTCAAAATCACACCCAAACCCCATCACTCACACAGGCACACCACAACCCTATTCCTTCCTCCACACCCCCACCTCAGTCTCTCCACATACACAAACACTTTTCTCTCCCTCCATTCACTCACCTAATCTCTCTCTCCGCACACACCAACCTCCTCTCTACACACATGCACACATACACGCACCCTAGTCTGTTCAGAAAACCCCCCAAAGACCCATATCCTATCTGTTCATTCACATACACCCCACATACTCCCACCCGTCCCTCCACACACACCCCATTGTACCTCCATGTACTCACACACCAGTCTCTCTCCACACCCACACCCACACCCGTCTTTTCCTATACCCTTCTCTTTCTACACACACAATGCCTCCTCCATCCATCCATATTTACAACCCATTCTCTGCCCACAAACTGACACCTGTCTTCCTCCACACTCATACCCCAGTTTCTGTGTGCACACACATTCACCTCTATCACTCCACACACAAAAGCACACACACACCTTTCTCTCCCTCACACTGCTCTGCATCTCTTTTCCTCATCCTCCTGTCTCTTCCGCAACCCCAATCTCTTCATCCATACGTACACACAAATCCATCTCTCCCTCCACACACATCATTTTCCACATGCACAGTAACATAGACATGCATGTCTTAACTCCACACCCAAGTCGTCTCTCCACACACACACTCATCTCTCCCATCACTTACTCATCCCCTTCTCTCCATATACAACAACCTCTTCTCTACACACACACACCCTCCCACAAATAACACTTTCTCTCTTTTCCCTGACTCTGACATACACATAGGCACATCTCTCCCCCTATACCTCATCTCTTCCTTCACACCCATACCCCATTGTCTACACACATACTCCAACCTCTCTCTCCCTCCTCAAACACACACACACCTACTTCTCTTCCTACAAAACCCCTGACTCTCTCTGAACATACATTGACACCTCATCTTGCCCTCGACTCTCCATCTTACCCTCCTCACATTTGTCCCAGTCTTTCCCTTAACATAAAGCAATCTCACATTTACACCCTCACCCCCACACACCTCACATCTCTCCCTCCACACCCCACATCTCCCCCTCCTCACATATACATATGTGGATTGCTATATTCTTTTAGTTTTTGCTTGCCTGAGAAATTCTCTCACCTTTCTATTCTAAATGATGATTGCTAGGTAAAGCATCCTAATTTGCAGGGTTTTCCATTTCAGGACTTACGTATTTTGCCATTCCCTTCTGGTCTGCAAAATTTCTGTAGAAAAATCTGCTGATAGCCTTATGGGAATTTCCTTGTAACTGACCCTTTGTTTTTTGCCTTTAGAACTCTCTCTATATCATTAAATTATGATATGTCTGTTTGGGTTCATCTTCTTTGGGACCCTCTGTGCTGCTTCTACCTGGATATCCATTTCCTTCTTTCACATTTGCAATTTTAATTTCTTGAAATATTCTTTCAATCCCTTTCTTACTTTCCTCCACTTCTGAAACCCCTATTATGGATAGGTTGGCATGCTTTCTGTGATAAATCTCATATGTTGCTTTCATTTTTTAAAACTTGCATTAATATTTTTGTCTCCTGTTTGGGTGGCATCTTATTCTCTAACTTTCCGATATCCAGAACTGTGAGAAACAAATTTCTATTGTTAAACCACAAAGAATCTAGAACTGAATAGGACAGTTTCTTACATTATTGCCTAAGTTCCAAATATGGCTTTGAACGTCCTGACAAATAATGTAATGATTCAGTTATATGAATGATATTTTCTCTTACTGAAGAGAAGTTGCACCAGATGCCCTTAAACAGGTAAAGAAGACTTTATTCAGAACTATTGCACTAGAGAAAGAGAGAGCTCAACTCAGTTGAAACAAAAAGCAAGATGACTTTTAAGTATCAGGCTGAAGTAGTGGAAAGTCTGGTCAATGTGATTATACCATCTGCATTTGCTTAACTAGCACTTTATAAAGTTAGGTCCCTACCTTTACACAGAGACTTACAGATAGGGGTGCTATATTCTTCATGTCTTCAAAATTTGATATTTCAAGAGGATGGTTTCCAGGTTTTTGAGAAAGATTTTCTTGGGTTGCAAAATTGGCAAGAGACCCCCTTACATATCAAAAGGCAGAGAAACAATATGTAATTACAAGTATTCTAAAGTAAGTGCTATAAGAAAATGGAGGTTAGGGCATAAACCCCTTAAGAAGAATCCTGTCTAAAGTTTAGTCAAGCTGAGGGGAACTTTAAGGCTATTTTGGTCACTGGAAACAGTAGTAACATAATTATTCTTCCCGATGAAAAAAGTTTACACAAATGTCCATTTTTAAAAGAAACTTATGTGTATTTCAATGAAGAGTCAGTGCCATTCAAGAAAAGGATATATTTATTTTTATGCCAAAATGTTATATAAATAAGTCAAAAATTACCCTTTACCTTACATTATGTAAACTTGTACAGTCTTTAGTGGCAGAATTATAAACTTCCAAAAACAGAGTAAAAACTACTAAAATTAGTAAGAAACAAATGGACTATCTTTTTGATTTAGTGGATCATTTATCCAAACAGAATAATTCCATTGCATCTTTTCACTGTAGCTCAGTCTCTTATCTCTAACAAGGAAAGATATACCCAACTCCAAAGCCATTGCTTTCCTATCGCTTCTTAAATGATTAGAGTCATATTACATTATAAATGAATTATATCTAGAAGTGTCTTAGGACTCTTGATAGGGCTTTCAAGCGATTTACAAGTAAGTATTGTGCTCTATTAATCTAAATTAGTAGAGCACAGATAATTCATCAAGCAGTTTTGCATATGCAATTACTATGTGGTCTTCATGGTAGCATTTAAGGTGAACAGGGCAAGTAAAACTGTATCCATTTTATTATTACACAAGCAGGACTCAGAGAAATAAAAGATAAATGTGATTTGAGTGACTACCATGTTTAAACAGGTAGGACATGAAACAACAGAGTGCCTAAAACAAATACTGATGTAGGAAGAAAGGAGATAGATAACAAAACCTCTTCTTTATGGTCAATAGCACTCAACAACTTACTTTTGTATCATTTTTTATTCTCATTTTTTAAAGAATGTTTAAATCAACAAAAGCTGAGGGCAGATTAGAGGTAATTGAATTTAGGCTGCATCTGTAAATCTCTTATATGTCTCAGAAATATTCTGTACTAAGATAGTAAGTTGCCTTAGTCTACCATTGGATATCTAAGGTAGGTGGAATATTTTATCAAATAATGTTAAAATGAAACAATGGATATAAAATAATCATGTAACATACTAAGACCTGCAGTTATATTACTGAACCAAACTTGGATCCTCTTGCCACAAACAGTAAAGCCAATCTGTTGACACTGGATTGTAGTGAAGGAAAGCACAGCAATTCCTGCAGGGTACCACGTAAGAAGAATTGGCAGCTTGTGCTCAAAAGACCCAAACTCCCCAATGGCTTTCAGGAATGGAGTTTTAAAGGCAGTAAGAAGGAGGGGGCTTTAGGGCACGTGATCAGCTTGTGGAAAATTCTCCAGTTGGTTGGCATCAAGGTGAAGTTTCAAGCATTTTCAATTGGCTTCAGTCAGACTGGGTTCTATGTGCTTGCAATTAGTAGTTTTCATCTGGTGGGTGTCTGCTTCCTGTTTAAAAACAACAACAACAAAACCCACCACCACCACAAAAAAACAAAAAAAAAAAGCACACACACACACAACTTAGGAATGTGTGGTTGAGTTCAGTTCAGTTCAGTCGCTCAGTCATGTCCGACTCTCTGCGACCCCATGAATCGCAGCACGCCAGGCCTCCCTGTCCATCACCATCTCCCGGAGTTCACTCAAACTCATGTCCATCGAGTCGGTGATGCCATCAAGCCATCCCATCCTCGGTCGTCCCCTTCTCCTCCTGCCCTCAATCCCTCCCAGCATCAGAGTCTTTTCCAATGAGTCCACTCTTAGCATGAGGTGGCCAAAGTACTGGAGTTTCAGCTTCAGCATCATTCCCTCCAAAGAAATCCCAGGGTTGATCTCCTTCAGAATGGACTGGTTGGATCTCCTTGCAGTCCAAGGGACTCTCAAGAGTCTTCTCCAACACCACAGTTCAAAAGCATCAATTCTTCAGCGCTCAGCCTTCTTCACAGTCCAACTCTCACATCCATACATGACCACAGGAAGGAATGTGTGGTAGACCTTTATATTTTTCAGGGAACTGGGGGTATAAACCAGCCACACAGACTAGTTTATAGTCTAAATTGTTACCAGTTTCCTGGCCCAACAGGTATTATTTCTACATCTTCATATTCTTTAATCATTGACTCTTGAGCCAACCTTTTGAGACTTGGGGGATGCCTGGGAGACTAATCCAAAAGCCTTTCCCTTCAAAGGACAATAATAAAGGTGCTTGTATATAATTTTAAGCCCCCCTTTTCTTTGCTATTTCTCCATCTTGAAAGAAACAGGTTTGGGACAAGCAAGGGAGTAAAATTTTGGATAGAGAGCTTAGTTATAAGCTCAGCAGAGTCTCTATGTTTTAAAGTTATAAATAAAAACTCAGAATTTCTAATCAGAGGTGATTAGGATGTTAATAACAAAGCTAGCAAAGAATTCAGGTCTTCTAGGATAAGTAAGAAGGCAGAAAAGGATCACTGGCATTTCATGTGCTATAAATATAGATACAGACATGGGAAAAGTGAAAGTTTATTGGAGAAAATGAAAATAAGTGGTGGGCTGCATGTTTTCTTTACGTGGATAATTGTGTTAGAATCAAGGATAAGCTTAGTGAAGTAGGGAAGAAACAAACACATACCTATGCATAGACATATAATCTAGCAAGTGTCATAGTAATTAAAGAACTAATTGGATTTACAGGTCAAGGAGGTAAAGAAAGCACTTGATAGAGAATAAGTATTTTGAGTAAGATACAGAAGATACACTGAGAGACTTCAATTTGAAGCTAATGAACTCAAGATTAAGTAAAGATTTAACTTTGATCAGAAATAAATGCCTTTGTCCTAGAGCCCAAACAAGTACCCAACAGTATTTTTTTTATTCCCACTTAATTTCATCAGTATGTATTTTAAAACTTTGCCTTACAAATTTATCTTTGTTAAATGCTTAGTTCTGTGTTGAAGCTATGTATAATATTCAGAAAACAAAGAAACTCAACTATGACTTCTGAAATTCACCAAAGCAAAAATAACAATATCCTCCAAAACTTAAGGCATATAATAAAGAATTCCTTCAAATTTAACACAGAATTAAAATAGGCAGTAAGTTAGAATTTGAAATAATATTTCTTCTAAAACTGACCTTTGGGAGGTCATTTGATTTTGAATGACTCATTTACTTTTTGTTAACTTTTTATTTTTAGACAGTTCTGAAATAGATGAATTGCAAACCTATCACAGAGAATTTGATTTTATCTTTGCACATTGGCACCTTATAAAGGTTTGTCTCTCTTTTGGCTTGTGTAGTTTACAACAAGAAATCTGCCATAATTCATATTTTGATTCCTCTGTACAATGTCTTTGTCATTAAAAGTTTCTCATTGCCTTTTTTCTGGCAATTTCTTAGGTTTTTATTTCATTATTTATTTGTGCTCTGATAAATTTATTTTGTGGCTTAGGAGTTAACACATTTGGAAAATTCTTGGCCATCATTTTTGCAAATGATTTCATCAGTCCTGTTTCTTTTTGAATTATCATTAGGCATGTCAACTATTGATAGTCTTGGATGCACTGCGTTTTTTTTTTTTTTTTTTTCCTCTGCAATTTTGGATAATTTCGGTTGACTTCATTTCATTTGAGACATTTTCATTTCATTAACTATAGGTTTCATCTCTGCTGAAATATGTGATCTTTTATATTTCTCATCATTTTCATTAGAGTCTTTAGAATATTAAACATATTTAAGTTCCATGTCAGATTTAATAGACCTAACAAATGTGTCATATCTGAGTCTTGTTCTGGTAACTCCTTTGTCTTTTGGGAGTGTGTCTCTTTCCTTTTGTGTGTTAGATTTTCTGCTGAAAGCCAAATATATTGAATAGAATGCGACTATTTTGGTATCCAGTTTTTAAGTCTGGGAATAGTAACATGTATCCTTCTGCCATAATTTTAATATGAGGATTTGCATTATCTAGTTAGGAATTAAGCTGGGTTTGAGGATAGTTAATATGGTCATGCTCAGCGCACTAGTTTTGTAAGTCTTAAAGCAATATGTTGTGTCTTGATAAGGGCTAGTGTTGCAAAGTGGTTTTGTCTGTTTTTTGGTCCCTTTGTTCTACCTTTGGTATTAGGTACTTCCTCTGCAGTACACCTCAGAGAGGATTTCTTCCCATTCTTGTATCCCTCCTCTGTAGGTCTCTCAATAATATTTTGTTGCTATTATGCAAATTTGTTAGTCTGAGGAGGTGGAATATTAGGAAGACTTTTTCTGTTGTTACTTTTAAAGTTAATCTTTGGAAGGTGCCATATTCCTTGTCTCAAAAGTATGGTTTCCTCAATGTTCCTGCCCCTCTCCCTGCTGTACTGCTAAGTCTAGCACATTGTCTGGCTTTTATCTTATGAAGAGTTATTGTCTGTTTTTCCACATGTTCTAATACATTTTTCACTAGGAAGAGTGACAGTGTTTTTTGTCATCCTCACTTTGGTGGCTCGGATGGTAAAGAATCTGCCTGCAATGCAGGAGACCCAGGTTTGATCCCTGAGTTGGAAAGATCCCCTGGAGAAGGGAATGGCTACCCAATCCAGTATTCTTGCCTGGAGAATCCCACAGACTGAGGAGCCTGGTTGACTGTAATCCATGGGGTTACAAAGAATTGAACATGACTGAATCACTAACACTATAGATAAAGACTTAGTTCACAAGTAAGAGAGGGAAATAAACCTGTGGAGTTTCAGGACAGTCTTACTGCAGCTGCTTTCCCACTCCCATAAATCTATATAACACACTTAAACTTTCTCCAGTGTAACAGGAGCAACCCTCCGATCTCTGTAGCATCCTGGGTTTTATAAACTCTTTCAAGACACCATTGACCTCCACCAGTTCATCAGCTGTGATTTCTGAATTCCTTTCACTGACATCTGTTTGGGTCTATCCCAGGGATCTCAGGTAAGGCTTTGTTTGGTTCTCTCCTATTTGGATACAAATTTCTCTTTAGGTTTTTCCCTAGTTGGTTGCCCTCCTTTCTGCTTCTGATTCAGGAAACCTCTTGAATTTATTGTTTGCCCAGTTCTTGTCATTCATAAAAGGTGGAAAAAATACAATTCACTATATCAGAAAACTGGGATAAGTAAAAGCATAAATAATCAAGGCAGATCTCTAGGCCTAAAGTATTTTGCCAACTATTGAGGAATTTTAGCATACTTATAAAATACATATAAAGTTGAATATTTTATTAAACAATATTTTAAATAAAATTTCTTCAAGAAATAGAATTCTAGAAATATTTTATAAATTAAAATTTGAACAAGACTCATGAAATATAAAGGAAATATTCCTGGTCCAACAGAGAGGTGTGTCTGCTTTTTAATTGTACTTAAACTATTGATGAGTTATTATCAAAAAAGATACAAAATTTTGTTTTACCTTTAAACACTACACATGGAAATCTATAATGGATTCATATATCCTTCTTTTCTCTTCAAATTTTGCAAGGAAAATAGAATGAAAATGAAATCTCAGGAATTTGACCCTACAGTAGTTATACAGCTCTACATGATTATTATAAATGGTAGTTGTATATAAATGCAAATGTCATTGTTGATATCAAACTCTACAAGATTATACATCCTCTAATGCACACTGGTTAATCTGAAATAGTTTTTTTTAAAAAATATAAATAGAGTGTTCATTTCTCATGATTATCCATAAAATGAAACTTTAATTGAATTGACCGACTATTTGCCAAATGGTGTTTCATTAAAGGGAAAATTAAAAAAAAAAAGACAAACTACAATTGGACACAAAAGTTAGAATATGAAATACTGAAAGACAATATCACCTTTCTTAATTTTATAGTATTAAATAACTTGAGAACATATTTTTATGGCTCCCATTTGAATTTTTATAATATTTTTGGATTTGGTTTACAAACTCAAAACCCCATTAGACCAATTATCTTGAGCCCAAACCACAGAGACAGTGTATTTCTATTCCTAACTCTCTTACCATAGATTCTGTGAGAAAAATGAATTAAGTTACTACATAATTTACCACAAAAGTTAGTAAATTAAAATATAAGTGATAGGAAAAACAACTGCCTATAAGTGTGGCTGAGACAATAAAAAAAAAAGAAAAAAGGAATAAGAAAGTGTTATTTTGAATAATTTAATTAGATGATGGAAGGAAATGAAGCAGTTAGTGTCTAGTAGTTCTTATGTTTAGGGTGACAGTATGAAAAATAAATCTGAAAATTATCAATGACAAATACTATAACACAGAAAGTGAAATTTTACTTTTTACTGGGTGTTTCAAGATAGAAATATATAATAGAAAATTGCCACATATATTCAGACATGTATAAGTCCTATAATAATGAAAACAGAAGTAAATGTGGTATTCTTGTGTTTTGAAAAAAAATTGTTAGTCATTCAGACCTGTCTGACTCTGAGACCCCATGTACTGTAGCCCACCAGGCTCCTCTGTCCATGGGATTCTCCAGAATACTGGAGTGGGTAGCCATTCCCTTCTCCAGGGTATCTTTCTGACCAGGAATCAAACCCTGCAGGCAGATTCTTCACCGTTTATCCACCAAGGAAGCCTAATTTAATGTAAACAGAAGTAAATGAGGTCTTCATGTGTTTTACTGCGATCAAAATCAGTAATATTTATGTGCCAGTCACTTTGACAGGATTGTCATAATTCTGTATTACCAGTCCCTATCCTGCCATTGAGAAATGGAGATTTAATGAGAGAAAGATATATGAATAAGCAAATTGAATAAATTACATAGGTGAGAGAATACTTCTATGTGACTCAGACAATAGTATATTTCAGAAATGAATGAAACATAAATCTGTTAAAGGAATATTGCTGTTGTTGTTCAGTTGCTCAGTTGTGTCTGACTCTTTGCAACCCCATGGATTGCAGCACACCAGGCCACCCTGTCCCTCACCATCTCCCAAAATTTGCCCAAGAAATGAATGTTACTCCCAGGAAACTGCACATTAATTCAAAAATTCTCACTTAACATTTAGGTTTACAACAGCATACAGTCACTAAAGAAGGCAGGCATTTAGCCAGAGTTTTCCAAACATTCCCAATGAATCAAAAAATGAATTAGAGTGACATAGAGCAATTTGTCAAGGCCCCATCTTGACCCTACTCTAAGTGAGAGAGTTTCAACTTTGGGCCTTCTGTAAAGATTTGTATATGTGGATGTTTGAGTCCTAATCGTATATACCACCATGCTTTCCATTCTGTGTGGGTTCCTGTGAGTAAAAGAGTAAAAAGAATTAAAGAAAGTTTATGTGTGCTCCCTTGCTATTGCATGTATCTGTTGTTTTTGTTTTGTTTTGTTTTGTTTGCATCAATCTCTCAAATTTAACTTCTTGAACAGCTTGCATCTAATAGGGGAGAAAATCTGTATTAAATCAGAGGTCAAGTTTTATCCAAAAGCTGACTTGTCCTGAATCTTGAAGTGTGAAATAGCTATTTGTCCTCTGAGTGGAGGAGTTAGTAAATTTTTCTGGTCACAGTGTGAAGTTTGTTAAAAATCAGAGATATCTATAACTTACTATTTGCAATAACATGGATGGACTTGGAGGTTATTATGCTAAGTGAATTAAGTCAGATAAACACAAGTGCTGAATAACATATGTGAAATCTAAAAAATATTACAAATTATTGAATATAACAAAAATAAATAGACACAGATATACAGACTATCTTTTTAAAAAATGTATCCCTCTTTGGTCACTTGAGTCTGAAATGCACAATCAAGTCATTTTATTATTCATCAAAGATATCTCTGATTCTCCTAAGTTGATGATATGCAATACTTTGTGCTTTATTATTCTGTATAAAAATTTTAAAGACAACTAGCTTAAGTGTAGTGATTTGTTGATACAGAAGAGATACGTTGTGAAGGGAAGGAGAAGTGTTTACTAAGAAACAAAAATAAACAATTTACTCATCTAATATTTCTCCCAACATAGAAATTTCTTCTGTATATCAAGAAGACAGTGTTCTTTTCAGGCCCAATTTCTTCCCTCAATGGTAAACCCTCTAGTCTGTGCATCCTCTCATCCTTTTTCATACAGTACATACTTATCAGGACTTCATCCAAGTGACCCCATACCTGCTTACCTATAACTTCCAACTACTGATCCTGTTCTTTGGAGACACACAAAATAAGTGTAACCTCCTCTGTAAAGCATTAAGGCACAAGGAAAATATATTTTATTTTGATGAACATTTTTGACCAAGCTCAAAATACTTTCCTATCCACAAGAATGTGTTGTGTGCATAGTTCTACAAGTTATCATCCAGTGATTCCCAATGGTAGTTATCTCTTTCTTTGTCTAAGGAATTTTGGCATCTTTACCACTTACTGTCCTACTTGTGTTGTAATCACTAGTCTAATTTAGTTAATGGTTTAATTTTTTGGTATGCATGTGAAATAAAAACATTACACAGACATTCATGTACACATCTAGACCTATAAGTGCACACACAAATGTAGAGGTACATATGTCTGTCTACCTGTCTATTGTACACACACACACACACACAAAAGTCAGAATATCTTTGCTAGAGTTTAACGTCTTGTAATGTCTCACTGTTTCAATCATCCTACGAGTGACACTTCTCAAACCACTCACAACTTTAGACATCTTCTGGGGGAAAAGTTTTCAATGGAAGATCTATTGTAAGGATGGACAAAGGAGCTGATAAGAAGGGAAAATTACCATAAATAAGGAATTTGTCAGGCTTCATAAGCCCTGTGTAATGAATAGATTTTTTTGTATATGTGCCTTATCAAAATCCTTTTAGAATAAGGACAAAAATACTATTTTTTGATACTGCTGACTTTAATATAGATTTTTATCCTAATGAGCCAAAATCTGCTCACTATAATTTCTAACCACTGATTCTTTTCTTTGGAGATACACAACTTAGAAAATCTCTCTCCACCCCACCATTTGTCTGTGATATAGTTAAGCTCCATGATACAAAATATGTATGTATTGTTTATTTTGGAGAATACGTGATTATATGAAGTGAGGACTCATAGATAATTCAATTCTTAAGCTTCCTACTTGGGTAATACTTAACTTGGTGAGTGAGACATGAAGTATGAAATAGTCTGGTGAAAAAATTATGATTTCTGTTGTATATACTTTGATACCTAAATTCTGATCTCTGGTAGACATCAGATTGGAGATAGCAAGTAATCATCTGGATATTCAAGTTTTGAGCTCAGAGAAAAGGTTTTGGCTGAGAATATGAATTTGGAAGTCATCTACATAAAGACAATATTTAAATCTTTGTAAAAGAATGACATTCTTTAAACAGTGGGCAAGAATAATTCCCAGGGCCAGTCCCTGTGAAATCCAAATTTCAGTCAGAACCAGTAAGGAAACTCAAAACATTTTAGTGAAACAAAAATCATTAGTAATGACAAAAATATAAAATTCATCATTTCTGACCCAAACTCATTCAGCTAGTCTTCATTCACTGTCTACCTTAATATTAGCTCTTTGACCTAGACAAAGTATATATTAAGTAGAATCTAGTTAGTCCTCCTGGGCCAGGCTGACTGGCTTTTCAGTAAGCATTTCTTTGAACTTAACTTGTAAAGAACATAAGGCTGTAACTGTGAGATAACCAGCCCAACAATCTCTGAACTAACTAGGAATCTTGAGAAGTAGGAAATGAATCTCAGCGGTATGTTACCTGCTTTGTTACTCCATGTGGCTTGTGAAAATCAGGTAACACATACTCCACTGAAATAAAATATGAAAAGCAGCTCATCTTCTATAAGAATATTTCATAATTTTCTGGCTCTTTCACAGGTACTGATTTCATGCTAGAAACTCATAGGTGATAATTTACTATGAAACTAATTTAAATCATTTAAATTAACCTTAAAGAGACTATGAACACTGGGTTGAAAAATTTGTCCTTGAAATATCAATATATGTCAGTGTTATCTGGAAACTTACATATTTATTATCCTCTGAAATTCTCCTTCTAATCTACTCCCCTTCTACAGCTATCTAGTTTCTTGGATTTCCATAGTTTTATTTGCACAAGATCAAATTGTTTGAATAAATATAGGCACTGAATTAATCAAAAAACTATGTTGTAAGTAATAATAAATTAATAGCATAGAGCTAAAATTCAATCAACATAATACAACACTGTTAATAATGTATGATATAAGTAAAGTAGAAACTACAAACTCTACTTTGTTTAGAATACAACCTGGGATAAGCTTCAGTGCTATATAAATCAAACTTGTTAAAAGTCAAGAATATTGATTGTAAAATTGTTTTTCTAAACAAAAGTTTGACATTGTAAAATCTGAACTATTTTAATAGCTGAAGTGGTTTATGATAAAATCTACTTTGTGAAAATGTGTCCTTCAACAAGCAGTAACCCATCAATATAGCATTACAGACTACGAACAAAAGCTGAATGTCCTTATTTTGAGAGAAAATGTACTCAAACTGTTCAATGTTTTTCTTACATATGAATGCTTCTAAAATTCTGCTGCCACATTAGGACTACATAGTTTTGGTTATAGCCAAGAGACAATATCATAATTATTAGCAAGTGCAGATTGATTTACCTCTGATTTTAGCTATTTATGTGGGAGAATAAAATGTTCAAACTCAGACAACTTTATATTATCTTTACTAAGCAAGGGAAGGAGCAAGTAGAGGGAGAAAATAAATATGAAAACCTGCCATAAAGCAAGTTTAGGATGAGGGAAAAGATATGTTACTTATTATTGTAATTTGTGTTTCCCAGCAACACTAACACTGGGTTTAAAATTAAGTAAAGCTATCATCTTATCTCATGGTTTTATTGGCTTATTTTTCTTTTTTTTTAATTTAATATAATTTAATTTTTATTTTATTTTACTTTACAATACTGTATTGGCTTTTCCATACATTGACATGAATCCACCACGGGTATACATGAGTTCCCAAACATGAACCCCCCTCCCACCTCCCAACCCATATCATCTCTCTGGATCATCCCCGTGCACCAGCCCCAAGCATCCTGTATCCTGTATCGAACATAGACTGGCGATTCATTTCTTACACGATAGTATACATGTTTCAGTGCCATTCTCCCATATCATCCCACCCTCTCCCTCTCCTTCAGAGTCCAAAGTCCATTCTATACATCTGTATCTCTTCTGCTGTCTTGCATAAAGGGTTATCATTACCATCTTTCTAAATTCCATATATATGTGTTAGTATACTGTATTGGTGTTTTTCTTTCTGGCTTACTTCACTCTGTATAATCGGCTCCAGTTTCAACCATCTCATTAGAACTGATTCAAATGTATTCTTTTCAATGGCTGAGTAATACTCCATTCTGTATGTGTACCACAGCTTTCTTATCCATTCATCTGCTGATGGACATCTAGGTTGTTTCCATGTCCTGGCTATTATTAACAGTGCTGCAGTGAACATTGGGGTACATGTGTCTCTTTCAATTCTGGTTTCCTTGGTGTGTATGCCCAGCAGTGGGATTGCTGGGTCATAGAGTTCCAAAGAATAGCAAGAACAGTTAAGAAAGCCTGCTTCAGTGATCAATGCAAAGAAATAGAGGCAAAGAACAGAATGGGAAAGACTAGAGATCTCTTCAAGAAAATTAGAGATACCAAGGGAACATGTCATGCAAAGATGGGCTCTATAAAGGACAGAAATGGTCTGGACCTTACAGAAGCAAAAGATATTAAGAAGAGGTGGCAAGAATACACGGAAGAACTGTACAAAAAAGATCTTCACGACCCAGATAATCATGATGATGTGATCACTAATCTAGAGCCAGACATCCTGGAATGTGAAGTCAAGTGGGCCTTAGAAAGCATCACTACGAACAAAGCTAGTGGAGGTGATGGAATTCCAGTTGAGCTGTTTCAAATCCTGAAAGATGCTGTGAAAGTGCTGCACTCAATATGCCAGCAAGTATGGAAAACTCAGCAGTGGCCACAGGACTGGAAAAGGTCAGTTTTCACTCCAATTCCAAAGAAAGGCAATGCAAAAGAATGCTCAAACTACCTCACAATTGCACTCATCTCACATGCTAGTAAAGTAATGCTCAAAATTCTCCAAGCCAGACTTCAGCAATACGTGAACCGTGAACTTTCAGATGTTCAAGCTGGACGTAAAAAAGGCAGAGGAACCAGAGATCAAATTGCAAACATCTGCTGGATCATCAAAAAAGCAAGAGAGTTCCAGAAAAACATCTATCTCTGCTTTATTGACTATGCCAAAGCCTTTGACTATGTGGATCACAATAAACTGTGGAAAATTCTGAAAGAGATGGGAATACCAGACCACCTAACCTGCCTCTTGAGAAATCTGTATGCAGGTCAGGAAGCAACAGTTAGAACTGGACATGGACAAACAGACTGGTTCCAAATAGGAAAAGGAGTACGTCAAGTCTGTATATTGTCACCCTGCTTATTTAACTTCTATGCAGAGTACATCATGAGAAACGCTGGACTGGAAAAAGCACAAGCTGGAATCAAGATTGCCGGGAGAAATATCAATAACCTCAGATATGCAGATGACATCACCCTTATGGCAGAAAGTGAAGAGGAACTATAAAGCCTCTTGATGAAAGTGAAAGAGGAGAGTGAAAAGTTGGCTTAAAGCTCAACATTCAGAAAACGAAGATCATGGCATCTTGTCCCATCACTTCATGGGAAATAGACGGGGAAACAGTGGAAACAGTGTCAGACTTTATTTTTTTAGGCTCCAAAATCACTGCAGATGGTGACTGCAGCCATGAAATTAAAAGACGCTTACTCCTTGGAAGAAAAGTTATGACCAACCTAGATAGTATATTGAAAAGCAGAGATGTTACTTTGCCAACTAAGGTCCATCTAGTCAAGGCTATGGTTTTTCCAGTGGTCATGTATGGATGTGAGAGTTGGACTGTGAAGAAAGCTGAGCCCCGAAGAATTGATGCGTTTGAACTGTGGTGTTGGAGCAGACTCTTGAGAGTCCCTTGGACTGCAAGGAGATCCAACCAGTCCATTCTGAAGTAGACCAGCCCTGGGATTTCTTTGGAAGGACTGATGCTAAAGCTGAAACTCCAGTACTTTGACCACCTCATGCGAAGAGTTGACTCATTGGAAAAGACTCTGATGCTGGGAGGGATTGGGGGCAGTAGGAAAAGGGGAAGACAGAGGATGAGATGGCTGGATGGCATCACCGACTCGATGGACGTGAGTCTGAGTGAACTCTGGGAGTTGGTGATGGACAGGGAGGCCCGGCGTGCTGTGTTTCATGGGGTCGCAAAGAGTCGGACACAACTGAGCAACTGAACTGAACTGAACATTTCACTCTAAAGCAACTATACTTTAATTAAAAACAAAACCCAAACCTATGTGGCCAAAGTTCACATACTTGTGATGTGTATCAGGTCTTCATAAGGAAGAGACTCCTCAAGTATTGTTCCACTGGAAAACTAAAAAGGCAATGAATGTATCACCTTACAACCAATGTGAAATTGTGTGAAAGGCATAGAATAACAACCATAGACATTTATTATTCTGCTTGGGCTACCATCACAGCATACCACAGACTGGGGGTTTTAAACAAAAAAGAATTTTCACTTTCTCAGAGTTCTGTAAGATGGAAGTCAAAGATCAAGGTGCCAGTAAGATTGGTTTCTGGTGAGACCTCTTTTCCTGGTTCTTTTTTGTGTCCTCACATGGCCTTTTTCTCTGTGAGTACACATTTCTGGTCTTGTCTTACAAGGGTCCCAACCTTGTGAGTTCATTTAACCTTATCTCTTTAAAGCTGTATCTCCAAATACAGTCAGATTGGGGGTTGCGGCTTAAACATGAAGTTTGAGGAGATGCTATTCATTTATAACACATTTCTTTTAAATAATGTGGCCAACTAGAAGCAGATAGTATTCACTGGACAATAGCAATTCTAAAATCTAGCCAGGACCACGTTCACACTTCCTTGATCGGGGTTCATCTATGTTTTTTGAATTCTCCATGATTCCTAATTCTGTCCTCTGGGCTCTTGCTTCTACTCTTTATAAGCCCACTTTGCTATATAAAGTGGCATAGTCTACAAGTATCACTTGCTTCCTGTTTGTCAAAGACTTCTCTGAATACTCATTAACCCTTTCACTTCAAACTGATATGATTTCTTTACAATATTATGAACTTGCTGTGAATCAATTTATAACCTACTCTGTTCAAAAAAACACCAAAAAGGAAAAACACATAAAAACATGCTGATGGCTTTAGCCATAATGCCCACCTAAAAAATAAAACATATTCCTTAAATCCAGGTTTACCTACAACTACATGACTTGGGCTGACCAGAAAACAGATGAAGGCATTAGACAGGAGGTATTAGATCTATAAAATGACAGAATCTGACTAGACTATTTTGAACAAATGTGAATTATGAAAAAAAGACACAGACGTTCCAGTTAATTAATTGTAGATGCTAAATCTCTAAGTAGAACACATTAAACCAAAGTCATGTGGGTGAAAATTTAGTGGTGAGAAAACATCTCAAGCAATAAATTTAAAATTTTATAATCATTTTGCAGAAAGAAGAATGGATAAATAACAGAAGGCAAAGAAAAGAAATGAATGAATCTAGCAGACTCTTTAATTTTCTAACTCCTATTAGTACAGGCTATATTACAGTATCTGGATTCAATAATTCCCATGTAGGTGAAATTACCCATCCCTTTGTTCTTCAATTTGAGTAAATTTTATCTCCTATCTAATCTCTGAATAATTTCTAATGAGAAAGAATCCCTAACAGGATGGTAGCTTCAGAGTATTATCCACATTCTTTCAACTTATTTGGTCATGAATATTAAAGCTAGGTTAAGAACTATAAATTATATGAGTGAACTAGTAATAACTTGCTAAACCTTTAGTGAAACGAAGAGTTTATACCCAAAAAATTGTTCAGTTTCTTTGTCATGTCCAACTTTTTCCTACCCCATGGACTGCAGCATGCCAGGCTTTCTGTCCATCACTGACTCTCGAAGCTTGCTAAAACTCATGTCCATCGAGTTTGTGATGCCATCCAACCTACTTGTCTTCTGTCATCTCCTTCTCCTCCCACCTTCAATCTTTCCCAGCATCAGGGTCTTTTCCAATGAGTCATTTCTTTGCATCAGGTGGCCAAAGTATTGGAGTTTCAGCTGAAGTATCAGTCCTGAATATTCAGGACTGATTTCCTTTAGAATGGACTGGTTGGTTCTCCTTGCAGTCCAAGGGACTCTCAAGAGTCTTCTCCAACACCACATTTCAAAAGCATCAATTTTTTGGTGCTCAATTTTCTTTATAGTCCAACTCTCACATCCATACATGACTACTGGAAAAACCATAGCTTTGACTACAAGGACCATTACTGGCAAAGTAATATCTCTGCTTCTTAATATGCTGTCTAGGTTGGTCATAGCTTTTCTTTCAAGGACCAAGCATCTTTTAATTTCATGGCTGCAGTCACCATCTGCAGTGATTTTGGAGCCCAAGAAACAGGACACTGTCTCTCACTGTATTGTTTCCCTATCTATTTGCCATGAAGTTATGGGACCAGATGTCATGATCTTAGTTTTCTAAATGTTGAATCTTAAGCCAGCATTTTCACTCTCCTCTTTCACTTTCAACAAGAGGCTCTTTAGTTCTTCTTCACTTTCTGCCACAAGGGTGGTATCATCTGCATATCTGAAGTTATTGATATCTCTCCCGGCAATCTTGATTCAAGCTTGTGCTTCATACAGCTCGGCATTTCACTTGATATACTCTGCATATAAGTTAAATAAGCAGGATGACAAGATATAATGTTGATGTACAACTTTTCCTATTTTGAACCAGTCTGCTGTTCTATGTCCAGTTCTAACTGTTGCTTCTTGACCTGCATACAGATTTCTCAGGAGGCAGGTAAAGTGGTATTCCCATCTTTAGAAAAATTTTCCAGAGTTTGTTGAGATCCACACAGTCAAAGGCTTTGGCGTAGTCAATAAAGCAGTAGATATTTTTCTGAAACTCTCCTGCTTTTTCAATGATCCAAAGGATGTTGGCAATTTGATCTCTGGTTCCTCTGCCTTTTCTAAGTCCAGCTTGAACATCTGGAAGTTCATGGTTCACGTACTGTTGAAGTCTGGCTTGGAGAATTTTGAGCATTACTTCGCTAGCGTGTGAGATGAGTGAAATTTTGTGGTAGTTTGAACATTCTTTGGCATTGCCTTTCTTAGGGATTGGAATGAAAACTGACCTTTTCCCATCCTGTGGCCACTGCTGAGTTTTCCAAATTTGCTGGCATATTGAGTGCAGCATTTTCACAGCATTATCTTTTAGGATTTTAAATAGCTCAACTGGAATTCTACCACCTCCACTAGCATGTGAAGTCAAGTGGGCCTTAGAAAGCATCACTACGAACAAAGCTAGTGGAGGTGATGGAATTCCTATTGAGCTATTTCAAATCCTGAAAGATGATGCTGCAAAAGTGCTGCACTCAGTATGCCAGCAAACATCTATTTCTGCTTTATTGACTATGCCAAAGCCTTTGAGTGTGTGGATCACAATAAACTGTGGAAAATTCTGAAAGAGATGGAAATACCAGACCACCTGACCTGCCTCTTGAGAAACCTGTATGCAGGTCAGGAAGCAACAGTTAGAACTGGTCATGGAACCACAGACTGGTTCCAAATAGGAAAAGGAGTACATCAAGGCGGTATATTGTCACCCTGCTTATTTAACTTCTATGCAGAGTACATCATGAGAAATGCTGGACTGGAAGAAACACAAGCTGGAATCAAGATTGCTGGGAGAAATATCAATAACCTCAGATATGCAGATGACACCACCCTTATGGCAGAAAGTGAAGAAGAGCTAAAAAGCCTCTTGATGAAAGTGAAAGAGGAGAGTGAAAAGGTTGGCTTAAAGCTCAACATTCAGCTGGGAGGGATTGAGGGCAGGAAGAGAAGGGGATGACAGAGGATGAGATGGCTGGATGGCATCACTGACTCGATGGACGTGAGTCTGAGTGAACTCCGGGAGTTGGTGATGGACAGGGAGGCCTGGCATGCTGTGATTCATGGGGCCGCAAAGAGTTGGACACGACTGAGTTACTGAACTGAACTGAACTGATGCTCTTAAGGCCCACTTGAATTCACATTCCACGATATCTGGCTCTAGGTGAGTGATCACACCATTGTGGTCATCTGGGTCATGAAGATTTTTTTTGTACAGTTCGTCTATGTATTCTTGCTACCTCTTGCTAAAGTCTTCTGCTTCTGTTAGGTCCATACCATTTCTCTTTTATTGTGCCCATCTTTGCACAGAAAATTATTAGTATTTCCCAAAATTCATTTCATAAGTAAAAGAATACACAAGGTGAAACAAAACATGCACATTAAAAAAGTGAAATTAAGAGTTGGGCATTCATGTTTTTGAATCTATTTTTAAAGCTAACTCTTCTGGGGATTTCCCTGGTGGTCTAGTGGCTATGATGCTGTGTTCCCATTGCAGAAGGTCAAGTCTGATCCCTGGTCAGGGAACTAGATCTACCACATGCTACAGCTTAAAGATCCCACATGCCCCAACTAAGACCTAGAGCAACCAAGTAATTAAATATTAAATAAAGCTAACTCTTCTGAAAAAAAATGCCAGGCTTGTTAACTCAGGGGGAAAACTAAAATATTCATAACTTTGTCATTCTTATTTGAGTAATCAGAATCATGCATACAAAGATGTGTTTTTCTCACATAAGACAGCTAAACAATACTGTTGGATAAGGATGTTAAAACTCATTCAATTGGAAAACCAAGAGATCATTTCTCCAGGGTACCTTAACCAATAGATCTTAAGAATCATTTAAACTACAACTAATTATATTCAACGGAGAAGGCAATGGCAACCCACTCCAGTACTCTTGCCTGGAAAATCCCATGGATGGAGGAGCCTGGTGGGCTGCAGTCCATGGGGTCACTAAGAGTCAGACATGACTGAGTGACTTCAATTTCACTTTTCACTTTCATGCATTAGAGAAGGAAATGGCAACCCACTCCAGTATTCTTGCCTGGAGAATCCCAGGGATGGGGGAGCCTGGTGGGCTGCCATCTATGGGGCTGCACAGGGTTGGACACGGCTGAAGTGACTTAGCAGCAGCAGCAATTATATTCAATCTTAAAACTAGGTGACAATGTTTAAAAGAGCCCCTGTCCATATGACCCCCATGGGGTCACTTAGAGTCGGACAAAACTTAATTGGGAGAACAAAGCTAAGAATGGGTAATATGAAATATCATGAATGCTATGAAAGTGAAATTAGCATGTAGATAAATAATTTATGGAAAATATCTCATATGCCTAGAATCTTGATTTTTCTTGCATGTTTATTAAACATTTACATGAAATATAGCTATATATTAATATCTGGTTTTACTTAAATATACATTTTTCATGTTACACTTATATTTTAATGAAAATTGAGGAATTGTCCTGAGTATGGCTTAAGACAAAACAGCAGAAATACACAGTCCACCAAAAATACAAAGGTACTGTACATTTAGATAAAATGGGTAAATTGATGCAGTATAGAAATTCTGCACATCATTTATACATGCCCAAATGTAATAGCATAAAATGCATCCTCATAAATCATTTCCCTTTCATTATTTAAAGTATACTGAGGTTACCTCCAAAGTTAAGAAAATATTTGCCATTTTATTTATTATGAGATGGAAAACAAAGCCAGTAATCTGTCTTAGAACTGCAAGTGCATTTTCCCTTTGATTTTTGCCTCTTCTCCTTTGCTTTTATGATATTTTGATGCTGATTTTACCAGAGAAACAAAGCCCATGATAATGTGAAACATAAATTTCTTCAGCTAAATGGAGTCCATTAAGTGAAACACTGAGTGCAAAGCTGTTAGATAAGGAATGGCAGGTTACCATAAATTAAGCAATAGACATTCAGGAAAGTATGACAGTAGAATTTTAAAAACCCCAGTAGCTCGTTTATCACCAACTAAGAATATATCCTGTTTACAAATAGGATAGAATGTTAAAGAATGTGAAAAATAAACTTTATAAAACACTATTCTCCATCTTTGACAATATAGAAACATATTCTAATCAGATAGGTGTTAAGTCCCTTATGCCTGCTGACAGTTTGATTATACAATGGTCAGGATATATGGAATCTTGTTTATTTTATACAAGCTTCATCTATTTATAAATAATTCTGAAGTACTTGGGATTTTGTGAGAAGTCAAGGAAGAGAAAATCGTTGTGTGCTAATATAGAAAATAAGAGTCTAATTCTTATATGTTGAATGATAAAAAAAAAATATAAACTATCAGTAAGGTAGAGGTGCATAACCAGTTCACAGTTTCTTTTATACCAAATATTACATTTTTACTATAAAAAGATATTTGTGTTGAGACTATAAAGGGAGTGACAACATGTATTTAAAGATCTCATATTTCTTAGTTAAAGTGGATAGAAAATCCCTCTACCCTGAATGTGGAAGTTGATGTTGCTGATGGAATGTCACAAGAAATGCATTTGCTTCTCCAAACAACGATCCCATATGAGAAGGGGGGTGGAATATTAGAGGATTGATAAACGGGCTTAATATCTTTGTGCCTATTCATACTATTCATGGGTCTCAAGGCAAGAACACTGGAGTAGTTTGCCATTCTCTTCTCCAGATTGAAAAAGCTGGCTTAAAACTCAGCTTTCAAAAAACTAACATCATAGCATCCGATCCCATCACATCTTGTTTTGTTTTGTTTTTAAATTTTTATTTTTTTTTAATTTTTATTTTTACTTTATTTTAGTTTACAATACTGTATTGGTTTTGCCATACATTGACATGAATCTGCCACGGGTGTACATGAGTTCCCAATCCTGAACCCCCCTCCCACCTCCCACCCCATATCATCTCTCTGGATCATCTCCGTGCACCAGCCCCAAGCATCCTGTATCCTATATCGAACATAGACTGGCAATTCGTTTCTTACATGATAGTATACATGTTTCAGTGCCATTCTCCCAAATCATCCCACCCTCTCCCTCTCCCTCAGAATCCAAAAGTCCATTCTATACATCTGTATCTCTTTTGCTGTCTCACATACAGGGTTATCATTACCATCTTTCTAAATTACATATATATGTGTTAGTATACTGTAATTGGTGTTTTACTTTCTGGCTTACTTCACTCTGTATAATCGGCTCCAGTTTCATCCATTTCATTAGAACTGATTCAAATGTATTTAAATAGAAGGGGAAAAAATGGAAACAGGGACAGATTTTATTTTCTGGGGCTCCAAACAGCAATGATAATGGAGCCCAAGAAAAGGTGTCTTTCCTTCCAAAACACTTGCTCTTTGGAAGGAAAGCTATGTGTAAAAGCTAGAAAACATATTAAAAAGCAGAGACATCACTTTGGTGACAAAGGTCTGTAGAGTCAAAGCTATGGTTTTTCCAGTAGTCATGTACAGATGTCAGAGTTAGACCTTAAAAGAGGCTGAGCACTGAAGAACTGATGTTTTCAAACTGTAGTACTAGACAAAACCCTTGAAAGTCCCTTGGACAGTAAGGAGATCAGGCCAGTCATTCCTAAAGGAAATCAACCTGAATATTCATTGGAAGGACTGCTGCTGAAGCTGAAACTCCCATACTTTGGCCACCTGATGTCAATAGCTGACTTATTGGAAAAGAGACTGATCCTAGAAAAGATTGAGGGCAGGAGGAGAAGGGGAAGACAGAGGATGAGATGGTTGGATGGCATCACTGACTCAATGAACATAAGTTTGAGCAAACTCTGGGAGATAGTGAAGGACAGGGAAGCCTGGCGTGCTGCAATCCATGTGGTCGCAAAGAGTTGAACATAATTTAGTTACTGAACAAAGATAAATGGGCTTAATAAAGACACATGCAAATATTTTTCATAATCCCTATCATCATTCATTACCAGCACTCCTGCCTACTCGATGGTTTATAAATTCCTAAATAGTCATAGCTGATTTTTTCATTATTTGATAAGTATGGATGAAAATGTTGCACTGGTACCCTAACCCTATTTTCTTCAGTACTTTTGGCACTTGACACCTGTTTAATGAACATAAGTTCACAGGTGGAAAAATATTTTAACTAAATTTATAAAAACAAAGTTTCATCGTGTTTTTTAAATCACAAAAATATATACATCATATGAGAAAAAATGAGTAAAGTTATTCCATACCATTGGTAGCAGTTTAGTAGTGTTAGTCACTCAGTCGTGTCTGACTCTTTGTGACCTCATGGACTGTAGCCTGTCCAGGCTTCTCTTGTGGGTTGCCATTCCCTTCTCCAAGGGATCTTCCCAATCCAGGGATCGATCCTGGGTCTCTTTCACTGCAAATTGATTCTTTACCATCTAAGCCACCAAGGATTTGGTAGGCACTATATTTACTGTAAACTCATCAGTGGATATCTGGTTAGGTGATAAACAGATTGAACTGTATGTCAATTTCTTATTCATTAGAATCCCTTCTGTTAAATGTCAATAGCTGCAAGTCATTAGGATTCAATATTTTGTAATTTTATTTGAAATTTTTGGTATTTCAGATAACAATGACCTCAACAGGATTCTCGCTGAAATATCTATTGTTCGGTAAAGAGATATGCGTAATACAAGGAAATCTAGAAAGTCAACTGTTTTAACTTAGCAGAATATGCTATAGGTCTGCATCACAGATTTAAAATAATTGTTATGTTATGTATTATCTTAATTGATCCCCTTCTCCTCACCCAAGAAACAGACCCTGAGAGAAGGATTAAATACATCTTCAGTGCTGGAGGTGGAGGAAACACTGTAAGAAGACAGGGGAAGTGATTTAAAAACAACAAATTTGGGGCAGCTAGTAAGGGGAGAGTTATTGAGCCAACTATTACAATGAGTGACTGAAGCTTAAACTTTTAGACAAAATCCTGGAAATAGTATAAAATACATGCTTCAAAACTATCCTGCAACAAAGGAGCTGCAATAATAACAGTTTTCTATTCGTCAGTAATTCACTGGTTAAGCGCTGCCTCCAAAGGGACATTAAATCTTAGCAGATTGTAACCAGGTAAGCTCATAGGCAAAGCATCTGCTAGCAACCCAAGGGTGACAGTGACCATACTGTACATGTTGATAATCAGAAATCAGGCTGAGGGACACTGAAATAGTAGGTGGATTTGACGGTACATTGACTGAGCACTGAGAGTGTCTGTTACACTTTTCTTCACCAGCAGAATTCATATTCCATAACAAACCAACAGTACATTAATTATGAGAACTTACTACTTTCATCTTACCCACAGATTTTTCTTGTTGCTATTCTTTAAATTAATTTTATATTTCAATTATTCAATTTGGAGGCAATGGTCAATCTCTATTTTAGAGATAAATTATGCAAAGCAATATTGACACACAAGAAAAGTCCATGGAAATTATATAAGAATACATTTAAAAACACACACTGTGTTCTGTTAACCTTAATTCGGTTCACTCACTCAGTTGTGCCAACACTTTGTGACCCCATGGATTGCAGCATGCCAGGCTTCCATGTTCATCAACAACCCCTGGAGCCTTCTCAAATTCATCATCGTGTCGGTGATGCCATCCATCATCTCATCCTCTGTCATCCTCTTCTCCTCCCGCCTTCAATTTTTCCAAGCATCAGGGCCTTTTCCAATGAGTCAGTTCTTTGCATCAGGTGGCCAAAGTATTGGAGTTTCAGCTTCTGCATAAGTCCTTCCAATGAATATTTAGGACTGATTTCCTTATGATGGACTGGTTGGATCTCCTTGCAGTCCAAGGGACTCTCAAGAGTCTTCTCCATCACCGCTGTTCAAAAGCATCAATTTTTTGGCATTCAGTTCAGTTCGATCACTCAGTCATGTCCAACTCTTTGTGACCCCATAAACCCCAGGTCACCAGGCCTTCCCTGTCCATCACCAACTCCCAGAGTTCACCCAAACTCATGTCCATTGAGTCGGTGATGCCATCCAACCATCTCATCCTCCGTTGTCCCCTTCTCCCACCCCTAATCTTTAACAGCATCAGGGTCTTTTCAAATGAGTCAGCTTTTTGCATCAGGTGGCCAAAGTATTGGAGCTTCAGCTTCAACATCATTCTTTCCAATGAACCCTGAGGACTGATCTCCTTTAGGATGGATTGGTTGGATGTCCTTGCAGTCCAAGGGACGCTCAACAGTCTTCTCCAACACCACACTTCAAAAGCATCAATTCTTCGGTGCTCAGCTTTCTTTATAGTCCAACTCTCAGATCCATACATGACTACTGGAAAAACCATTGCCTTGACTAGATGGACCTTTGTTGGCAAAGTAATGTCTCGACTTTTTAATTTGCTGTCTAGTTTGGTCATAGCTTTTCTTCCAAACACCAAATGTCTTTTAATTTCATGGCTGCAGTCATCATCTTCAGTGATTTTGGAGCCCCTGAAAATAAAGTCTGACACTGTTTCCACTGTTTCTCCATCTATTTGCCATGAAGTGATGGGACTGGATGCCATGTTCTTTGTTTTCTGAATGTTGAGCTTTAAGCCAACTTTTTCACTCTCTTTCACTTTCATCAAGAAGCTCTTTAGTTCTTTTTCACTTTCTGTCATCTGTGTATCTGAGGTTATTGATATTTCTCCCAGCAATCTTGATTCCAGTTTGTGCTTCATCCAGCCTGGCATTTCACATAATGTCCTCTGCATATAAGTTAAATAAGCATAGTGACAATATACAGCCTTGACTTACTCCTTTTCTGATTTGGAACAAGTCTGTTTTTCCATGTCCAGTTCTAACTGTTGCTTCTTGACCTGCATACAGATTTTTCAAGCAGATTTTACCAGGTGCTCTGGTATTCCCATCTTTTGAAGAATTTTCCACAGTTTGTTGTGATCCACACAGTTAAAGGCTTTAGCGTAGTCAATAAAGCAAAAGTAGGTGTTTTTCTGCAACTCTCTATTAACCTTTACCTTAATAAGTTAATATAAAGTCTGTGTATAATATATTTACAAAACATCTAAATTCTTACACTACTAAGAAGAAGGCATATGAGGATTCTATATATTTTTTCAACTTTTCTGGAAGCTTAAGATGATAAAATAGTTAAAACTTTTTCTGGAAATTTGTATTTAATTCTTTTTTTATTTTCAAGACCATATCTGTGACAAGTGGGATGATAAAAGCATGAAAAATGTAATGTGAATACTAAATATTTAATACTAATAATTACATATTTCACAACTGTCACATAAATGTGTCATTGCTTAACTCCCTTTTTCACATTAAAACTGTTGGACACATGAGAAGCTTTCAGGATACACCAATTTTTCATAGGCCTTATTGTGAAAAACACAACCCAGGAAGTATTATATGCAAGTCAGGCTACAGTTCATCTTTAAGGTGATATGGTAGCACAGGAAATTTGATCCTCTGTATTAGCTACTTTTCCAGAACTTAAAACAAAATAAAACAAAAACTTATTGAACCAAAGATAAGATATAGACTGCTTACAGCAGCCATTATTAATTACTTTCTTCCCTGATGACTAAAAAGCAGATGTGATAATTAAATGACAGAAGTGTCATATATCAGGCAGAAAGAATAATATCCTCATAGTACTGTAGTTCACAAGTAGAAACGAATCTACTGTTCAGAGGAAATTATAGAATCTTATTTGTGCAGACCCCATTAGGCTGGAAGAGCCTCCTTTGGTTGACATTGGTCTGCTATTGTTACTGTCTGATTTTCTGTGGACTGGAGGATGCCAAGGCACAGCTGCGCTTTTACCATCTGGCTATCATGGAGCATTTAAAGGAACAAACAGATACATTCTGAGGGTTCCTACCAAGTATCAGACCTAGAAATGTCACAATTGAATTTGTCCCATTGTGCACCCCTATATATGTGAGAGTGGCTAAAACTTTTAATAATAAAATATTAAAAACTAAAATAAAAACACCTTCAGTCTTTCATACAAATACTGTAAAGATCTCTCATGACATTAAAATGATCTCTAAGTAGCTTCTCTTGGATATCTTCACCATAGAATAAAGGATAAAGAGATGTCACATACATCAGTTTAGTTCAGTCACTCTGTCGTGTCCGACTCTTTGTGACCCCGTGAATCACAGCGAGCCAGGCCTCCCTGTCCATCACCACCTCCCGGAGTTCACTCAAACTCACATCCATTGAGTCGGTGATGCCATCTAGCCAGCTCATCCTCTGTCGTCCCCTTCTCCTCCTGCCCCCAATCCCTCCAAGCATCAGGGTCTTTTCCAATGAGTCAACTCTTCTCATGAGGTGGCCAAAGTATTGAAGTTTCAGCTTCAGCATCACTCCTTCCAATGAACACCCAGGACTCATTTCCTTTAGGATGGACTGGTTGGATGTCCTTGCAGTCCAAGGGACTCTCAACAGTCTTCTCCAACACCACAGTTCAAAAGCATCAATTCTCCAGTGCTCAGTTTTCTTCACAGTCCAACTCTCACATCCATACATGACCAGGGGAAAAACCATAGCCTTGACTAGACGGACCTTTGTTGGCAAAGTAATATCTCTGCTTTTCAATATGCTATCTAGGTTGGTCATAACTTTCTTTCCAAGGAGTAAGCGTCTTTTAATTTCATGGCTGCAATCACCATCTGCAGTGATTTTGGAGCCCCTCCAAAATAAAATCTGACACTGTTTCCCCATATATTTCCCATAAGTGATGGGGCCAGATGCCATGATCTTCATTTTCTGAATGTTGAGCTTTAAACCAACTTTTTCACTCTCCAATTTCACTTCATCAAGAGACTTTTTAGTTTCTTTTCACTTTCTGCCATAAGGGTGGTGTCATCTGCATGTCTGAGGTTGTTGATATTTCTCCCGGCAATCTTGATTTCAGCTTGTGTTTCTCATGATGTACTCTGCATATAAGTTAAATAAGCAAGGTGACAATACACAGCCTTGACTTACTCCTTTTCTGATTTGGAACCAGTCTGTTGCATGTCTAGTTCTAACTGTTGCTTCCTGACCTGCATATAGATTTCTCTAGAGGCAGGTCAGGTGGTTTGGTATTCCTATCTCCTTCAGAATTTTCCAGTTTATTGTGATCCACACAGTTAAAAGCTTTGGCATAGTCAATAAAGCAGAAATAGATGTTTTTCTGGAACTCTCTTGCTTTTTCCATGATCCAGCGGATGTTGGAAATTTGATCTCTGATTCCTCTGTCTTTTCTAAAACCAGCCTGAGCATCTGGAAGTTCATGGTTCATGTACTGCTGAAGCCTGGCTTGCAGAATTTTGAGCATTACTTTACTATCATGTGAGATGATTGCAATTGTGCCGTAGTTTCAGCATTCTTTGGCATTGCCTTTCTTCGTGATTGGAATGAAAACTGACCTTTTCCAGTCCTGTGGCCACTGCTGAGTTTTCCAAATTTGCTGGCATATTGAATGCAGCATTTTCACAGCATCATCTTTCAGGATTTGAAGTAGCTCAACTGGAATTCCATCACTTCCACTAGCTTTGTTCGTAATGAAGCTTTCTAAGGCCCACTTGACTTCACATTCCAGGATGTCTGGCTCTACGTGAGTGATCACACCGTCATGATTATCTGGGTTGTGAAGATCTTTTTTGTACAGTTCTTCTGCATATTCTTGCCACCTCTTCTTAATAATTCTGCTTGTGTTAGGTCCATACCATTTAAGTCCTTTATCGAACCCATCTTTGCATGAAATGTTCCCTTGGTATCTCTAATTTTCTTGAAGAGATCTCTAGTCTTTCCCTTTCTATTGCTTTCGTCTATTTCTTTGCATTGATCACTAAGGAAGGCTTTCTTACCTCTCCTTGCTTTGCTTTGGAACTCTGCACTCAGATGCTTGTATCTTTCCTTTTCTCCTTTGTTTTTCACTTTTCTTCTTTTCACAGCGATTTGTAAGGCCTCCTCAGACAGCCATTTTGCTTTTTTGCATTTCTCATGGGAATGGTCTTGATCCCTGTCTCCTGTACAATGTCACTAACCTCCGTCCATAGTTCATCAGGCACTGTGTCTATACGATCTAGTCCCTGAAGTCTATTTCTCACTTCCACTGTATAATCATAAGGGATTTGATTTAGGTCATACCTGAATGGTCTAGTGGTTTTGTGTGTGTATGTGTGTGTGTATAAGATTAACATCTTATAGTAGGTGACATCATTTATATATTGCTTGAAAAATAAGGACACATATGCCTCATCTGTTTAAATAATTTATAGTATAGTAAATAAAAGCAATTCCCCAACATTTCCTTATGTAATACAGCTATGTCAATGTGTTTATACATTGAATTATACTATAGCGCTCTTGCAAGCAGTAAATCCCTGTTTGACTACTACTCTCTTATTTTCTTCTGTCACAATACATTTTCTAAATAAGGCATTATGTTTATAGTAGTTGAATATATGAGTCAATAAATAGCTCTTGAAGGTGATGGAATGCCAGAACAAAGCAGAGATGTTTGCTAACCACCGAGCCATCTGTTTGTAGTACATATGGGTATGATATACATTATTCCCACTAGTCTAAATATTCACACAATAAAGGAATCAAGAACTTACTGTAGTTTATTCTAAAGTTATACTTCTTTGAATCAACATGATAATCTGTCAGTGAATAAAGTAAGTAAAACAAAACACAGAAAAATTCATTATAAAAATATTTTCTATTGCAAATCTGTAGATTAGGGAACTCATCCTTTATATTATTTTAATATTAGACAATTTCCCTTATCTTAGTAAATTATCTGTTATACCATTTGCTATACATGAGTATATAGCCTATCCTTAAGATTTCTACAACTCCATTTCAAAATTTCACCTGTGAGCATTTTAGCAACAATTCATACCTAAAGGACAGGTTAATGTTTCTATTTTTATGTCACCAAAAGCATAGAAACCTCTTAAAAGAAACCAAAATGAGTTGTTTCTTAACTACTCTTGGATCTAAATAATAAATATAAATTAATGTTTTAATTATATTTTCTTCATTATTTATTTTATACTTTAAATTTTGTGGCAAACTTACAAAACATAATCCCAGTTATGTGATGTATTTTCCACTCAAATAACCATCTGTAAATAAACAAATAAATACATAAAGCTTTATCAAAACCTAGTGTTCCAGGAATATTACAAATATTTTAGGAAATATGTAACAGCCTTGAAAATACGCTGGAAAGAAAGAATATAGGGATTTCTCTGCATAGTGAATTTCAGAGAAAGGAAGCCTAGAACATTGTAATGCAACATATCAAATGCAAATAAAAGTGAAAATATAAAGAAATATAATTTGTTTACTAAAAAGTCCATTTTTTCTTGCATCAGTATGTAGCATTACGTCTTATGAGGTAAAATGCAAACAAACAGAAAAGTAATAGTAGCAGAACTCAACAACAAAATCAGAATATCTTACACAAATATTCTTAGTAAACAGTCCCATGATCGCCCAGAATTTGTCATTAATTAAGTTGTAAAACAACCATATTTGTACTTCCATATTACAGACAAGAGAACTAAGGCACAGAAACATTGAATTCCTTCCCCAGAGTAAGGAGATGTAAATCTCTAGGCTATGAAAGTGTTTCTTGCAAATTGGTACTACTATGCTATATTTACCCCAGGTGTGTTTGTGCTTAGGTTTAAATAAATTAATTTTTAGAATTCCATAATTAAAATGGAAACACCTGCAATTTAATGGCACTATCTCATCTGATTGATCATTCTTCCCACTGGCATAAGGAAATGGCAACCCGCTCCAGTATTCTTTCCTGGAGAATTCCATGGACAGAGGAGCCTAGTTGGCTACAGTCCATGGGGTCACAAAGAGTCTGACACGACTAACAATTTCACTTCACTTTCACTTTCCACTGGCATATCAGCTTGCTTATAGGAGGAGGGAAATAGCGCTTAGTAATTGATTATTCTTAATTCTCAAATTAAAATTTCTAACACTCTAAACTCTCAACATAAACATAATACTTAGTGCTTCCTATCTTGGTGTAATACCCTATAACACTTTGATCCAGCATTTCAACCTAAAATTATAGCAATATATGAGAGAGTAAACAGATACTCACACAGGCCTATATACCTAATTATATAGAATTTAAATAAAAATATTAATCTCATGTCCTGGCTATTATAAACAGTGCTGAGATGCACATTGGGGTACATGTGTCTCTTTCAATTCTGGTTTCCTCGGTGTGTATGTCCAGCAATGGGATTGCTGGGTCATAGGGCAGTTCTATTTGCAATTTTTTAAGAAATCTCCACACTGTTCTCCCTAGTGGCTGTACTAGTTTGCATTCCCACCAACAGTGTAAGAGGGTTCCCTTTTCTCCACACCCTCTCCAGCATTTATTGCTTGCAGACTTTTGGATCACAGTCATTCTGACTGGTGTGAAATGGTACCTCATTGTGGTCTTGATTTACAGGTGGGAGATGGGAGGGGGGTTCAGGATTGGGAACTCATGTACACCCATGGCAGATTCATGTCAATGTATGGCAAAACCAATACAGTAAAGTAAAATAAAGTAAAAATAAAAATTAAAAAAATAAAAAATATATATATTAATCTCATAGGAAGATGCTAGTATAAGAAACCACAACTTACTGATCTGGAGTTAACAATCAATGTAATTTTTGTAGTGTTATATTAATCATTGCTATTTGGGATTGTATATTCTCCATCTTTATCTCTGTCAAACACTTTTCAAAAAGTACAGTAGAGCCAAAATAAATAGTTTGAAGACAAAGTATAGTATTAGCAGAAAAGATTTTCTCTATCTTTCTGCAATATTTAGTATTGTATGTACATGCTAAGTTGCTTCAGTTGTGTCTGTTTTCAACCCTTTGAACTGTAGCCCACCAGGCTCCTCTGTCCATGAGATTCTCTAGGCAAGAATATTGGAGTGGGTTGCTAGGCTCTCCTCCAGGGGAATCTTGCCAACTCAGGGATCAAACCTACGTCTTTTGTGTCTCCTGCACTGGCAGGAAGGTTCTTTACAACTAGTACCACCTGGGATGCCCCTCAATATTGTATATGGGCAATTAAATTTTTGTCTTCAAAACATAAGGCAAAGTGTTTTCTCTTTTTTTCCTATTATAGACACACCACTCTCACCCCAAGCATAACATTCAGAGTAGAAGTCTGTAAGGATGCAATCAACTCTAGCTACTTGTGTTTTGACATTTGTCTGCTAGTAGGTGGTCTGCTTCTCAGGACTTTTTTTAAAACAAAACTTCTGGACTGTAACATTAGTTCACACCAGATTACAATATGATAGGTCCTGTAAAAAGCAAGTCAGCTGAAGCACATAGCTACAGTCATTTAAGGGCAGATTCATCAATTAAATACTCAGCTTCTTGTAGAAAATCAGTGTTATGTATACACTGTTTTTTTCTTAAATTACTAGTTCTGTTATTCAGAGACACTATATATTGTGTTTGCTTCTTTTGTGGAACTGTAAAGTTTTGCTTGAAGCTAAAGGAAATGAAGAGATGGAATAGAATTTTTTTTAGGTTAATACTATTAACTGATATGAAATAGTAGTGCTTTGAATTATTTTATAATATTGCTCTTTTTCTGTTAGAAGTAGAATATAAAATATTTTTCTCATATATCATTGATGTTGTAGGGGAAATGCAAAAACTTGAATAACTTTGCCACTTGTTAATCATGTTCAATAAGTCCTTTTAGTTATGTAAATTTCTTTATGCTTATCTGAAAAATAAGAATGTCAGTAACTATCCTGTCCCCATTAGAGTATTTTAAGCCTCAGATAAAAACATAATCATAGAAAAACACTGTAAAATTTAAACTACTTCATAAATGTAAAGAATATACTTACAATAATTAAGAATCTTTTGGGCAACATTTTATAAAGCCCATTTGTTATTTACTGTTGCCCAGTACTCACTGCATTAAGTCAAGTACCAAGTACCACATCTAGATTCAAGGTATGGATTTTGGAATCAAATTGATCTTGGCTCAGTTTTATATGTGACCAGCTGAGTCATCCTCGACATTGACATCATATTTTAAAGCCAGAATTTATTTATTTATAAAAGGAAAATAATGATAGTACTTATAAGTTTGTAAATAAAGATGATCATTTGTATTTTTAAGTCTATGTCTTATAGCCTTGAAATTTGAAATCATAAACCCTTTCTTAGGGATGAGGAAATAGGTTCAGAAAATAATTTGTCTGAGGTTGCATAGCTACAAAGTGGAAGAGATAAATCTAAATTGCAGGTGTGTCAGACACCAAAGCTCCAGTGCAGTTCATTAAATTTGGCTGTGGAAATCCTTCTACAAACAAAAATTCTGGAGGGGCTAAATATACTTGGAATATATTTTAAGATGGAACAGCTCTGGTTGAAAGTGTTACTTCTAGAGTTTTTTGAAAAGATAATCACACAGAGCTACTCTCTCTACCTGTGGTCCTTCTCTGCTGCAATAGCAATTTTCTGTACAACACCAAGACCCTGACAGCGCCTATATTACAAGGTTCTATAATGACATGCAATGGATAAGTCAAAGGGAACCACACTATAGAAAACTTACCTAATGTGTACACTTTTGAAAAGTACTGCTATGACCTGAAAAAAAAAAAAAACAGTTTAGTAAAGCAGCATCAGAAATCCCCATGAGTCACATTTGATTAAGATGAGAACATTACACCATTCGTGAGTACCCTTGAGATTTTCTGCAGTGAAAGGAGATAGGCTAGAGAATATGGCACCCTATGTTTTTGCTCTAGACTGTTCCTTTCTCTCCCCAAATGATTTTGAATGACTTCTGGAAGTTACAGCCCAGGATAAATTGATATATATGATCATTATTATACAGATTTATAAATACTGTGATCATTATCACAGATATGTCACTATTATAAATAATGCTAATTTACCATGTCACCATTATAAATAATGCTTATTTATCAGTAAACTCATCTACCAAAGTAGATTCAGTGAACAGGAAGGTAGAAACCAGAATGGTAAGGACAGAATTGTAGACATATCCTGAGAGAATGAAGACAAAGAGCACAGATTTCACAGGGTGATAGTTTGGCTATAGTAAGAAAGAGAGCTTGAAGGAGAAATAACTAATTTTTTTTTTCCCTTGTTGTCATAATGGAATACATTGGAATCTATTTATCTCAAGGCAAAAAAAAATCAAATAAGGGTGATAAAGTACCAGAAGGGACAGGAGAGGCCAGGATAAAATAAAATCAGGTGGATGTCAGATTTCAGTAGGTTGAGGGGCACATTTTCTTTCAGTTCAGGGAAAATAGGAAATATGAGACCCAAGCATAGATAAACTTGTTAAATAGAAGATGTTAAGAAATTTAGGAAATTGGCATATAATTTCTTTTATTTTATATTGTAAAATAAGAAACAAGATTATCTCTGGATATTGGGAGAGAGAAAGGCAGTAAAGGAGACTTCAGGAGCACAGTGAAGACTTTTAATAGCCACCAAAGAGTATGAAAATCAAGGTGCTAATTAGTGACTTATGATAGAACTGCCAAAAAGTGTCAAACTAGCAGGTGGTATTGGAAACCATGACTTTCTAATGAATCTAGCAGTTTTTGTTCATGATTTTTCTCTAGAAGAACTCAGATGTATAGGTATAGGAACAGAGAATATGATTAATTTATTATTGGAATTTTGCTGAAAGGGTCCAGGAAAAGGTAAAGCTACTCAAGGATCCAGAAACAGAGCAGTTGAATATAGAGGAAAAAGTGTATACAAGCACTGAAAGGAACGGAAATGAGGAAAAGGCAGATTTGATGGAGAGATAAAATAATAATAGAACAATAACGATGATATGAATAGTATAATTAATGTGAATAGCTAAGAATTATTTAGTGATCACTGTGTGTCAGGAACTATTCTTACTGTTCTCACTGAATCCTTTAACAAACATATAAAACTGATGTCATATTAACTCATTTTACAAATGCAATAACAATGAAGCTCAAAGGATTAAGTAAGTAGCTCCAAACCATTCAAATAACAAGTGGTTAAAATAAGCTAAAGAGACAATGTCAAATTGTCTTTGAAAATATGATAAACAGGGAATCAATGAGTAAGAGCATGAAAATATATGATGCCAATTATCAAGTTTAATATTAGAGTTGAAGATTTCAAAAGTAGAGCTTTTAAACTAGCAATAAGATGCATATATAGCCAAGGGCTTGTGTTGGTAAAATGGGAAGTGTTAATATATTGGAGGCTTTATTACGATTTTGAGTCCTAAGCTTACAAACCAATTTACAGTAACTGCTAGGAAGATTGGTTTTTAAAATCTCTTCTTCTCTTTTTCTGTATATCTCAGTTCAAACCAGAAATCTGAGTTTTTTTTCCTTCCATGTGTTTCATTTTCCATTGGCTCTCTTTGTTAACAGATTTTATGAGAACATAATCTTCATTTGTACTCATTGCAGGGGATGTTTGTGGAACATTATTATTCAGGTATAATATAGATGATGAAGTTAACAGTGAGAATGTCAAGAAATTATGATAGGTGGTAGACAGCTCATTTATAGGAGCATTAATTTCCTTGAAATGTATGTGTAGAAAAAGATGAGTCATATAGTAATGTCTTAAAGATGCAGGGCATGGTCAGGAGGTAGATAACAGTAACCAAATAATGTAGAGATTAGTAAATAAGATAGCAAAGGCAGTTCTATTTCCAGTTTTTTAAGGAATCTCCACACTGTTTTCCATAGTGGCTGTACTAGTTTGCATTCCCACCAACAGTGTAAGAGGGTTCCCTTTTCTCCACACCCTCTCCAGCATTTATTGCTTGTAGACTTTTGGATTGCAGCCATTCTGACTGGTGTGAAATGGTACCTCATTGTGGTTTTGATTTGCATTTCTCTGATAATGAGTGATGTTGAGCATCTTTTCATGTGTTTGTTAGCCATCTGTATATCTTCTTTGGAGAAATGTCTATTTATTTCTTTGGCACATTTTTTGATTGGGTCATTTATTTTTCTGG
Source organism: Capricornis sumatraensis (assembly GCF_032405125.1). Taxonomy (NCBI): domain Eukaryota; kingdom Metazoa; phylum Chordata; class Mammalia; order Artiodactyla; family Bovidae; genus Capricornis; species Capricornis sumatraensis. The sequence goes on along the minus strand of NC_091081.1, from coordinate 34,188,774 downwards.
AATTGAGCTATAGGAGTTGCTTGTATATTTTTGAGATTAGTTGTTTGTCAGTTGTTTCATTTGCTATTATTTTCTCCCATTCAGAAGGCTGTCTTTTCACCTTGCTTATATGACCTTGCCTTATGACCCAGAAATCCCACTGCTGGGCATACACATGGAGGAAACCAGAATTGAAAGAGACACGTGTACCTCAATGTTCATCGGAACACTGTTTATAATACCCAGGACATGGAAGCAACCTAGATGTCCATCAGCAGATGAATGGATAAGAAAGCTGTGGTACATATACATAATGGAGTATTACTCAGCCATTAAAAAGAATACATTTGAATCAGTTCTAATGAGGTGGATGAAACTGGAACCTATTATACAGAGTGAAGTAAGCCAGAAAGAAAAACACCAATACAGTATACTAACACATATGTATGGAATTTAGAAAGATGGTAACGATAACCCTGAATGCGAGACAGCAAAAGAGACACAGATGTATAGAACAGTCTTTTGGACTCTTTGGGAGAGGAAGAGGGTGGGATGATTTGGGAGAATGGCATTGAAACATGTATAATATCATATATGAAATGAGTCGCCAGGCTAGGTTCAAGGCATGATACTGGATGCTTGGGGCTGCTGCACTGGGATGACCCAGAGGGATGGTATGAGGGGGTAGGGGGGAGGGGGGTTCAGGATGAAGAACACATGTATACCTGTGGCAGATACATGTTGATGTATGGCAAAATCAATACAATATTGTAAAGTAATTAATCTCCAATTAAAATAAATAAATTTATTAAAAAAAAAAAAAGCAAAGGGGTAGAAGCAGCAGTAAGGTAGTCTGAAAACACCTTATTCACATGCAAGCTTTTACTCCATGGTGCCAGCACACTGAACAGCCCCAAAGACAATGCACACACAAAGCCAGACTGTAGTCGAAGCAGGGAAGTGGTGAAACTGTTCTTCCAAAAATGAAAATGCAAGATAGTGTTTAATGATTGGATATGGTATCTTCATAGTATCCAGTGAAAGTCAGGATGGCATTTAAAAATGTAAAATAGAGCTCACTAAAAATACACAATTGGAGAATCTCATCCATGTATAGACATGGTGATCTGTGTATTTATATGATTTTTCTCCAAAAGAGTTTCTTGTCTATTAGAAGTGAGGAAGAATTAGAAAAAAAAAAAAAAAAAAAAGACTGTTTTGGAGATGGCCAAGTAAGACAGGAATGAAATATAAATTTAACCAGTCCAATCATTTTTTCAAAAATTTTAGTAGTAGAATGTTCTTTTGTATTGGAGTCATTGAAGGCTGTGAGTATTGGGTCATGTCTGATTATTCCAACAACCCTCATCCCTATAGTATGGCTGGAAATAAAGTCAGACCACTAGTTCCTGAGAGAAACTGACTGTCACCCTTGTGCAACAGATTTCAAAGATGCCAAAGTGAAAGTGAAGTCGCTCAGTCATGTCTGACTCTGCGGCCTTATGACTGTAGCCTACCAGGCTTCTCCATCCATAGGATTTTCCAGGCAAGGGTACTGGAGTGGGTTGCCATTTCCTTGCTATTAAATGAACTATCCTGTCTAATAGACATTTTCCATGTACTCTTAAAAATACCATGTTGTCTGTTACTAATCATGACAATAATAACCAAATCCCTACTTTATAATTATGAGGATAAATTTAGTGACCTGTGCTTCAAATTGTCAGTTTGTGATTTGTATACATATGAAATAGATGCCATTTGTTAAACAAAAACCAGCAATAGTGTTCTTCCTCTTATTTGATTAACTCTTGACTTACCTAGACAGGTTTGCTTTCATTAAATGTATCATTAAACAAGATCTATTATCTCATTGTTATTTTCAAGGGTCACGATTAAAAAGAAGATTGAGTTATATGATAAATCTTAGACATCTGGATTTCACCTTGAGTGTAAAGGGCTGTAGTAATTATATAGTCACTTCTGAATTTTAATGGTATGTAAAGGACTTCTATCTGAGGAGAATTTATAAATAACTGTGAAAAGAAGGGAACAAAAAGCAAAGGAGAAAAGGAAAGATATGCCCATTTGAATGCAGAGTTCCAAAAAATAGCAAGGAGAGATAAGAAAGTGATCAGTGCAAAGAAATAGAGGAAAACAATAGAATAGGAAAGACTAGAGATCTCTTCAAGAAATTAGAGATACCAAAGGAACATTTCATGCAAAGATAGGCTCAATAAAGGGCAGAAATGGTATGGCTCTGACAGAAGCAGAAGATCTTAAGAAGAGGTGGCAAGAATACACAGAAGAACTATACAAAAAAGATCTTCATGACCCAGATAATCACGATGGTGTGAGCACTCACCTAGAGCCAGACATCCTGGAATGTGAGGTCAAGTGAGTGCTATGCATCACTACAAACAAACATAGTGGAGGTGATGGAATTCCAGTTGAGTATTTCAAATGCTAAAACATGATGCTGTGAAAGTGCTGCACCCAATATGCCAGCAAATTTGGAAAACTCAGCAGTGGCCACGGGACTGGAAAAGGTCAGTTTTCATTCCAATCCCAAAGAAAGGCAATGCCAAAGAATGCTCAAACTACTGCACAATTGCACTCATCTCACACGCTAGTAAAGTAATGCTCAAAATTCTCCAAGCCAGGCTTCAGCAATACGTGAACTGTGAACTTTCAGATGTTCAAGCTGGTTTTAGAAAAGGCAGAGGAACCAGAGATCAAATTGCCAACATCCGCTGGATCATGGAAAAAGCAAGAGAGTTCCAGAAAAACATCTATTTCTGCTTTATTGACTATGCCAAAGCCTTTGATTGTGTGAATCACAATAAACTGTGGAAAAATTCTGAAGGAGATGGGAATACCAGACCACCTGATGTGCCTTTTGAGACAGCTGGATGCAGGTCAGGAAGCAGCAGTTAGAACTGGACATGGAACAACAGACTGGTTCCAAATAGGAAAAGGAGTACATCAAGGCTGTATATTGTCACCCTGCTTATTTAACTTCTATGCAGAGTACATCATGAGAAACACTGGGCTGGATGAAGCACAGCTGGAATCAAGATTGCTGGGAGAATTATCAATAACCCCGCAGATGACACCACCATTATGGCAGAAAGTGAAGAAGAATTAGTGAGCCTCTTGATGAAAGTGAAAAAGGAGAATTAGAAAGTTGGCTTAAAGCTCAACATTCAGAAAACAAAGATCATGGCATCTGGTCCCATCACGTCATGGCAAATACACGGGGAAACAGTGGAAACAGTGGCAGGTTTTATTTTGCAGGGCTCCAAAATCACTGCAGATGGTGACTGCAGCCATGAAATTAAAGGACGCTTGCTCCTTGGAAGAAAAGTTATGACCAACCTAGATAGCATATTAAAAAGCAGAGACATTACTTTGCCAACAAAGGTCCATCCTGTCAAGGCTATTGTTTTTCCAGTAGTCATGTATGGATATGAGAGTAGGACTATAAAGAAAGATGAGTGCTAAAGAATTGATGCTTTTGAACTATCGTGTTGGAAATGACTCTTGAGAGTCCCTTGGACTGCAAGGAGATCCAACCAGTCCATCCTAAAGGAAATCAGTCCTGAATATTCATTGGAAGGACTGATGCTGAACTTTAAACTCCAATGCTTTGGCCACCTGGTACGAAGAACTGACTCATTTGCAAAGACCGTGATGCTGGGAAAGATTGAAGATGGGAGGAGAAGGCGATGACAGAGGGTGAGATGGTTGGATGGCATCACTGACTCAATGGACATGAGTTTGAGTAAACTCCAGGAGTTGGTGATGGACAGGGAGGCCTGGCGTGCTGCAGTCCATGAGGTCACAAAGAGTTGGACACGACTGAGCAATTGAACTTAACTGAAAGGACTTCTTGATTATGTCATTATTGGTTTGAACTTCTTTCTTTAAGTGATACAGACAATACTAATACCTATTTCATAGTAGTTATTGTAACAAAATGATAAATACAAAATGATTTATAGCCTCTGGTACATAGTAGGCTTACAAAAACTCTTTGGTATTATTTTTAATACTATTATCCTCATTTACTCTAGGTGTACTAACAGAAACACTAGAAGATTAATGCAACCCATGTGACAGCACTCCTTGTGAACTGACCTTGACTTCAGATTTTGTTTGATGAACGTGAATCCTCCAGGAAGATATTCTATGATTGTAAGAATTTACTGGGGCTCAGAAAATCTAATAATGCCAATTAATCATAATAGAGAAAGAAAATTCTGGGAACAGTTTGAATATGATATAGTCTGTCACGGCATCTTTGTATCTCTGTTAAAAATGCTAAGACAGTTTGACTATCATATTTGAAAAAGTGGAAAGGCTTTATCCTTGTTACTAAAAAGTAATGAAAACTGATCTTCTATTCATTCTCACAATATATTGCAATATAATAATGGGTTAAATTTCAATAAAGGCAAAATTAGGCCTAGAGAATACATTTTCCATGGTAGGTAATAGAATCATCATTATGGAGGTTATAAAGTCAAATAATATGATATGGATTCAACAGTGCTGTTTAATTAAACAAACCATCTAATTGGAAACCATGGCAATTTTTTACAGGGTGAAATTTTAAAAACTGAATATTAATTGTTCTATACAATACCAGTATATTAGAAATTCCAGATAAAACCATTTATGTTAAACAATGAAGAGATAAATAGGAAAACATTCATGTAGACTATTATAATAAATTGAGTTCTCTTTACTTGATTCTTGAGGGTGTTGAAATGCTCCCCCTGGAGAAAGAGCTAGTCACTGTTTTATTATTATTATCCTTTCCCAGAGTTATGCCTTCATTAACATATTCAGCAGAATATAGGACAGAATGACATTTCAAACTACTACCAAATACAAAGAGCAGTAGGGATTTGGAGAAGATATTTGCACAGAAAGTAAAATGTTACTAGGTAAATTCAGGCTACATAGATCCAGTATATGTTTTACGCAATATGCCTTCACTGAGTCCTTCAACAACATAAATGCTAAAGAGATGATAGATGACTGACATACAGAAATAAATAAACACACACACACATGAACTTCTGAGGTGGCACTAGTGGTAAAGAATACATGCCACTGCAGGAGACATAGGAGATGTGGTTCAATCCCTGGGTCAGGACGATCCCCTGGAGGTGGAAATGGCAACTCACTCCAGTATTTGCCTGTAGAATCCCATGGACAGAAGAGAGTGGTGGGCAACAATCCAAAGGGTCACACAGAGTCAGACATACTGAAACAAATTAGCATGTTTGCACACACATATATGTGTACATACACATATATTTTATGTTATCACTATGTGTCTAATTATTGGCAATGCAGTATGCCACACATAAGACAGTATTGTTACTCATGAAGCTTCCTTTTTAGTGTGAAAGACACAAAGTATATCAATGTATAACATAACATCAAGGGATGATTTTAGAATCTGATCATTCCCAGTCTTTCATAGAGAGATAGAGACATGTAAATATAACTTTCACTTGGAGATGGAGTGATATTCTTCATATGTGACATTTCAGTTCAGTCAAATTGTGTCCGACTTTTTGCAACCCCATGAACAACAGCATATCAGGCCTCCCTGTCCATCACCAATTCCCGGAGGTTACCAAAACTCATGTCCATTGACATGGTGATGCCATCCAACCATCTCATCCTCTATCGTCCCCTACTCCTCCTGCGTTCAATCTTTCCCAACATAGGGTCTTTTCAAATGAGCCCGCTCTTCTCATCAGGTGGCCAAAGTATTGGCATTTCAGCTTCAACATCAGTCCTTCCAATGAACACCCAGGACTGATCTCCTTTAGGATGGTCTGGCTGGATCTCCTTGAAGTCCAAGGGACTCTCAAAGAGTCTTCTCGAATACCATAATTCAAAAGCATCAATCCTTCGATGCTCAGCTTTCTTTATAGTCCAACTCTCACATCCATATATGACTACTGGAAAAACCATAGCCTTGACTAGATGGACCTTTGTTAACAAAACAATGTCTCGTTTTTAATATGCTGTCTAGGTTGGTCATAACTTTTCTTCCAAGGAGTAAGCGTCTTTTAATTTCATGGTTGCAGTCACCATCTGCAGTGATTTTGTAGCCCCCCAAAATAAAGTCAGCCACTGTTTTCGCTGTTTTTCCACCTATTTGCCATGAAGTGATGGGACCAGATGCCATGATCTTTGTTTTCTCAATGTTGAGCTTTAAGCCAACTTTTTCATTCTCTTCTTTTACTTTCATTGAGAGGCTCTTTAGTTATTCTTCACTTTCTGCCATAAGGGTGGTGCCATCTGCCTATCTGAGGTTATTGATATTTCTCCCAGCAATCTTGATTCCAGCTTGTGCTTCATCTAGCCCAGTGTTTCTCATGATGTACTCTGCATGTAAGTTAAATAAACAGGGTGACAATATACAGCCTTGACATACTCCTTTTTCTATTTGGAACCAGTCTGTTGTTCCATGTCCAGTTCTGACTGTTGCTTCCTGACCTGCATACAGATTTCTCAAGAGGCACATCAGGTGGTCTGGTATTCCCGTCTCCTTCAGAATTTTCCACAGTTTATTGTGATTCACACAGTAAAAGGCTTAAGCATAGTCAGTAAAGCAGAAATAGATGTTTTTCTGGAACTCTTGCTTTTTCAATGATCCAGCGAATGTTGGCAATTTGATCTCTTCTTCCTCTGCCTTTTCTACATCCAGCTTGAACATCAAGAAGTTCACGGTTCACATATTGTTGAAGCCTGGCTTGGAGAATTTGAGCATCACTTTACTAATATGTGAGATGAATGCAATGGTGTGGTAGTTTGAGCATTCTTTGGCATTGCCTTTCTTTGGGATTGGAATGAAAACTGACCTTTCCAGTCCCGTGGCCACTGCTGAGTTTTCCAAATTTGCTGGCATATTGGGTGCAGCACTTTCACAGCATCATGTTTTAGCATTTGAATCAACTGGAATTCAATCACCTCCACTATCTTTGTTTGTAGTGATGCTTCCTAAGGCCCACTTGACTTCACATTCCAGGATGTCTGGCTCTAGGTGAGTGATCACATCATCGTGATTATCTGGGTCATGAAGATCTTTTTTGTATAGTTCTGTGTATTCTTGCCACCTCTTCTTAAGATCTTCTGCTTCTGTCAGAGCCATACCATTTCTGCCCTTTATTGAGCCTATCTTTGCATGAAATGTTCCTTTGGTATCTCTAATTTCTTGAAGAGATCTCTAGTCTTTCCCATCCTATTGTTTTCCTCTATTTCTTTGCATTGATCCCTGAGGAAGGCTTTCTTATCTCTCCTTGTTATTCTTTGGATCTCTGCAGTATCATGGGAATATCTTTCCTTTTCTTTTTTGCTTTTCACTTGTCATCTTTTCACAGCTATTTTTAAGGCGTCTTCAGATAGCCATTTTGCTTTTTTGTGTTTCTTTTTCTTGGGTATGTTCTTGATCCTTGTCTCTTGTACAATGTCATGAACCTCCATCCATAGTTCATCAGGTACTCTGTCTATCAGATCTAGTCCCTTAAATCTATTTCTCACTTCCACCATATAATCGTAAGGGAATTGATTTGGGCCATACTTGAATGGTCTAGTGGTTTTCCCAACTTCACTTTCTTCAATTTAAGTCTGAATTTGGCAATAATGAGTTCATGATCTGAGCCATAGTCAGCTCCCAATCTTGTTTTTGCTAACTGTATAGAGCTTCTCCATCTTTGGCTATATAATATATAATATAATGTAATATAATGCATATATATATATATATATATATATATAAAATCAGTCTGATTTCAGTGTTGACCATCTGGTGATGTCCCTGTGTGGAGTCATCTCTTGTGTTGTTGGAAGAAGTTGTTTGCTTTGACCAGTGCATTCTCTTGGCAAAACTCTATTAGTCTTGCCCTGCTTCATTCTGTACTCCAAGGCCAAATTTAGCTGTTACTCCAGGTATTTCTTGACTTCCTACTTTTGCATTCCAGTCCCCTATAATGAAAAGGACATCTTTTGGGGGTGTTAGTTCTAAAAGGTCTTGTAGGTCTTCATATGACCGTTCAACTTCAGCTGGATTCAGAAAATTATAGAACACATATCATATGATAGGCACCTTAGATTTCATGGTCAGTTATTGTTTTATAATTAGACACTCTATTTGCAAAGGAAACTTCAACAAACTAAGAGTTGTTTCTCAAAAGGAAAAAGTCATTTGCTGAAATAATAATTGAATTAATAATAAAACCCACATATTCCTCGTGTATTTCCCCTATCAAAATGTGTCTCTGGTTTCTTAGACCTTTCTGACCTGAAAATGAGATATATTTGGTTTAAAGGCTCAAAAAAAAAAAAAAAAAAAGAGAGAGAGAGAGAGATTATTGCAATGCAGTCTTAATAGCTCGTAAACCCCTCTCCAAAAAGGACCCAACCAAAAGCAGGCTGACTTTGAAGTCATTTAATGAAAATGTCCCATTCATGTTTGTACTCAAAATTCATAGAAAACCCACCAAAATCTGTCAAAATGTATGCCTCTATCTGAGGAGTAGTGGATATAAGAAATAACAACTTGTTCTTTATGTGACTTTTTTTTTTTTTAATCAAGGCATTTACAGAGCCTGAGATTTGCCCTTCAGTTATGCCTGTCAGCATCTCTCTAACATCCCTCAGATTTGTATCTACCATCAAATATCAATAGTCTGGGGCACTTAACTTTTAGGAGGGCAAAATAATCAGCTCAGCTTAACTCTAGACTAAACTGCAGCATTAAATCAGAGAAGTTAGTAAATGTCTTTAACAAGAGAAAGTATACTTCTGACCTGACCAGCACAGGCCAACATCCATTTTTGATATTCTGTGTTTTTGTGTGTGTGTGATAAATATTTTCCAGATAAATATCTGTATATTGAGTGGCATGTGCTATCAGTTAGTTAGAATAAAGAGATCTCATGTAGAACAGCAGCGGAAACAAACCACATGAAGCCCATACTGGGACTAAGGCAAGCTTCCCTTAGAACCTCTATCGCCAGTATCAAGTTCGAGCACAAGAATTAAGACAACACTTTGCCAGACACCTCTGCCTCTATTATTATGTGTCTAGGGAGAATGACAGAAATCTTCTCTTTTTGGACAGCCTTGCCATCACAATCGGCCTTGAATTTATCAAGATTAATTTAAATAGGACATTTAATCTTATCTTAGTCATCATAGCAAGGCCCAGCATTCCAGGTCATCTCTCACCTTCTGCACACTTATGTCCATATGGCCCTATATTGAGCCACTCATGCCCAATACCTAAGACCATTCAAAACTGCTTTAATTTCTAAAATATTTCTAATAGAAACTTATTAGGCCCCATTATTTCACCCTTTCCAAACTCCTAGACCACTAAATTTAATGATACACCATCACTAAACTTTTAAAAATATTTTCTATACCTTCTTGCCCTAAAGAAACCCTAATTCTTCCCTGAAGACTCTGATTTCTCTGCAGGCATACCTATGTATTTATCAAGCCTCCAAAGGTCTGTAGTTTATTGCTTTTTTCATATAATTCTCCTTCCTTCATCCCCAAATTCTCTAGTTTTGAATCTCATGTGATCAAACTGGATCATCAAATACACTTGACTTTTGTTGTCATATCCCTAAGATGTAAGTCCTGATTCCTCAATATTTTATACCCTTCCCTCCAACACCATATTCTACATGATTTCCACTGAAAATCTCTTATGTCAAAATACACCTAAATGATCCTTCCAATGACTTTAGCTTTTTAGGCCCTTGAGATTCTTTTTCCCACTGATCTGGTGTCTTTGGTTTCCATAGAAATATTTAGCCCATGCCATTATCAACAACTGCAAATACTCTACAATCTCATCTCCAAGTATATGAACTCTGAATACCAATGCTTTGACATTAAAATGAGCTCCCATCCATGGATTCTATTACTTTTTCACTTCTACTGAATGGCCTTTCTTCCCTTCCTTCCAAGATTAAATTATATGGTATTATGTGCTGAATTATATGGCATTATGTGTCCCCCTGAAATCCATATACTGAAGGCCTAATTTAATAAGGCTGTTTAAGAGATAAATAAGATTAAATGAGGTCATTTGGGTGGGCCTTGGTCCAGTTTGACTGTTGTCCTTATCATGAAATTTGGATGTACATAGAAACCCCAGGGATGTATGTGCACAGAAAAAGACTATGAGGACACAGCAAAAATGTGGCCATCTGCAAGACACAAATAAAGGCCTCAGAAGAAACCAAACTTAACTTCACCTTGATATTGAATTTATAGCCTCCCAGAACTGTGAGAAAATAAATGTTTAGTTTAAACCAGTGGTTCGTGGTATTGTGTTATGGTTGTGCTGTCCTTAGTCGCTCAGTCGTGTCTGACTCTTTGCGACCTCATGGACTTTAGCCCATTAGGCTCCTATGTCCATGGAGATTCTCCAGGCAAAAATACTGGAGTGGGTCACCATGCCCTCTTCCAGGGGATCTTCCCAACCCAGGGATCGAACTCAGGTCTCCCACACTGAAGGCGGATTCTTTACGATCAAACCACCAGGGTACCCCAAGAATACTGGAGTAGGTAGCCTATCCCTACTCCAGGGGAAATTCCCAACCCAGGAATTGAACCAGGGTCTCCTGCATTGCAGGCTGATTATTTACCAGCTGAAATACCAGGGAAGATGGCAGCCCCAACAAATATAAAGAGGTTGGTACAGAGAAGTGGGATGCTACAGTAACAAATCCCCCAAAATATGGAGATTGCTTTGGAATTGGGAAGAGGTAGAGACAGGCAGAGTTTTGCATGTTAGAAAAAAATCTAGATTACTTTGAAGAGACTGCTAGGAACATGGAAATTAGAGGTGATTTTAGTTAAGACTCAGATGGAAAAGGAGAACATGTTTTTGAAACCAGAGGAAGGGCAATCCTTTTCATAATGTGGCAAAGAACTTGGCTGAACTGTGAGGGAAGCCTCAAGAGAAACAAAAGTTGATTGTACCTTGTTCTTGGATTTCTGGCATCCAGACAGTGAAAAAATAAATTTCTCTTGTTAAAGCCTCTCAGTCTGTGCTAAAGAGGAGAGTGAAAAAGTTGGCTCAAAGCTCAACATTCAGAAAACTAAGATCATGGCATCTAGTCCCATCATATCATGGCAAATAGATGGGGAAACAGTGGCTGACTTTATTTTTCTGGGTTCCAAAATCACTGCAGATTGTAATTGCAGCCATCAAATTAAAAGACACTTGCTCCTTGGAAGGAGAGTTATGACCAACCTGATGCTGCGGCTAAGTCACTTCAAATGTGTCCAACTCTGTGAGACCCCATAGACAGCAGCCCACCAGGCTCCCTTGTCCCTGGGATTCTCCAGGCAAGAATGCTGGAGTGGGTTGCCATTTCCTTCTCCAACGCATGAAAGTGAAAAGTGAAAGTGAAGTCGCTCAGTCGTATTTGACTCTTCACGACCCCATGGATTGCAGCCTACCAGGCTCCTCCGTCACCTAGACAGCATATTAAAAAGCAGAGACATCACTTTGTCAACAAAGGTCTGTCTAGTCAAGGCTATGGTTTTCCCAGTGGTCATGTATGGATGTGAGAGTTGGACTATAAAGAAAGCTGAGCACAGAAGAATTGATGCTTTTGAACTGTGGTGTTGGAGAAGATTCTTGAGAGTACCTTGGACTGCAAGGAGATCCAGCTAGTCCATCCTAATGGAGATCAGTCCTGAGTGTTCATTGGAAGGACTGATTTTGAAGCTGCAACTCCAATACTTTGGCCACCTGATGCAAAGAGCTGACTCATGTGGAAAGACCTTGATGCTGGGAAAGATTGAGGCAGGAGGAGAAGGGGACAACAGTGGATAAGATGGTTGGATGGTACCACTGACTCAATGGACATGGGTTTGGGTGGACTCCAAGAGTTGGTGATAGACAAGGAGGCCTGGCATGCTGTGGTTCACGGGGTCACAAAGAGTCGGCTGAACTGAACTGATAGCAAGCATGGTAGGTAATTAATTGGCCTATGGTAATTCATTAAAATAACTCCTTTTCATACACTTTCTTCCTTTCCATCTCAGTTTATCATATTTGCTTGCAAAACCACAACTCTTGTTAAATCCAAAGTCTTTCTATCCTACAGATGTAACATACATCTCAGTTAGTCTGGAGAAATAGAAAAACCTTATCCCAAACCACATAGACTGGTCTTGCTTTAAAATTAAAACCACAGATGTCAACCAGGCCCTTAATTGCATTGCAATTATCCTATACTTGCCTTTTGCATTGATTTTTCTATTCTTAGGAGATTATTTCATATATTCTTTGCTTATCTCAAAGTTCTAACACTTAAATTTTCTGACTCTGAGATTAAAACTTTTCCTCTGATTTTACTGAGAAATTTGAAACAATCAAAACATAATTTCCACCATCTTTCATTCTCTTATTTCCTCATTTACCAGCATCTACACCTGAATGTGCTGATTAAACAACTGTTACCAAAGATCTCTTTTATCAGAAGATAATTCCTCTATTTCCTTTTAATATTTTTATACTTGTTTATTTTTTTCATGCTTGAATAGTAATTTTTAGAGCAGTTTTAACTTACAGAAAAATTACTCAGAAGTTAGAGAGTTTGTATATATAAACAACATCAATATACTATGTGGTGAAACAACATCAATGTACTATTATTAACTAAAGATCATGGTTTACATTAGAGTTTACTCTTTGAGTTGTACAGTTTTATGGGTTTTGACAAATGCACAGTGACCTATATGTAACATTACAGTATCATCTATACTATCTTGTTTCCTTTCAGGTTTTGGCAATTATGAATAAAGCTGCTGTAAACATTCATGTGCAGATTTTTATGTATACAGAAGTTTTCACCTCATTTGGGTAAAAATCTAGATGTGAGAGTCCTGAATCTTACAGTAACCTGTGTTTAACTTTGATGAAACTACAAAACTGTCTTTCAAAATGGCTATATCATTTGGCATTCCCACCAGCAAGGGATGAATTGCTCAATATTCTTACCAAAATTTGCTTCGTTTGTGTGTTGGATTTTAACCATTCTATTAGGTATGCAGTAATATCTCACAGTGGTATCTTTTCATATGTTTTATTTGTCATCCATTTATCTTCAGTGATATGTCTCTTCACATCTTAATAACTTCACTTTTGAATTACATATGATTTGTTCTGCCAACTCAACAGCAGTATCAAAATATCTTCTACAATTGCTTTTTTTCCTCCCTATATAATTACCTCCCTCACTGAAAATAATAGCAATAATATATTTTCCAGCTTATAAAACATCTTGTTCTACAAATCCTGATAGCTATCCTCATTTTTAGTTCACTTTCACTGTTCCTTTTTAAAATTTTCTTGATTGAGGTACAACTGATTTATAATATTATGTTAGTTTCAAGTCTACAGCAAAATGATTCAGATATATTTATACTTTTTTCAGATTATTTCCCATTATACCTTATTACAAGATACTGAATATAGTTCCCAGTTCTACACAATAAGTATGTACTTCTGTGCCCAATCACTCAGTCATGTCTGACTTTTTGTGACCCCATGGGCGGTCGCCTGCCAGGCTCCTCTGTCCATAGAATTTTTCAGTTAAGAATACCAGAGTGTGTTGCCAGTTCGTCCTCCAGGGGATCTTACCCACCTTGGGAATTGTACTTGTGACTCCTATAGCTCCTGCATTGGCAGGCAGATTATTTACCACTGATCCCAGTGGTAAAGTATCTGCCTGCCAAGCAGAAGACACGGGCTCAATCCCTGAGTTGGGAAGATCCTCTGGAGAAGGAAATGGCAAACCACTCCATTATTCTTATCTGGGAAATCCCATGGACAGAGAAGCTTGGTGTGCTATAGTCCATGGGGTCGCAAATAGTTGGAAACAACTTAGTGACTAAACAGCAAAAACAAATCTTAACAAAAACAAATGGTCATACTACCCAAGCCAATCTACAGATTTAATGTGACCCCTATCAAAATACCCATGGCATTTTTTTATATGGAACCACAAAAGACCCAGGATTGCCAAAGCAATCCTGAGGAAAAAGAACAAAGCTGGAGGTACAATCCCCCAGATTTCAGACAATACTACAAAGCTACAATAATCAAAATAGCAAAATATTGGCACAAAAAACAGGTATATAGATCAATGGTACAGAATATAGAGCCCAGAAAGAAACCCACACACCTCTCGTCAATTAATTTATGACAAAGGATGTAAGAATATACAATGGAGAAAAAAGAGACTTTTAAGCAAGTGATATTGGGAAAGCTGGACACTGCCTTGTGTAAATCAATGAAATCAGAATACTCTTTCACACCATATACAAAAAAAAAAAAAAAAGAGGAAACACAAGCTGGAATCAAGATTGCTGGGAGAAACATCAATAACCTCAGATATCCAGATGACACCACTCTTATGGCAGAAAGTGAAGAGGAACTCAAAAGCCTCTTGATGAAAGTGAAAATCGAGAGTGAAAAAGTTGGCCTAAAGCTCAACATTCAGAAAATGAAGATCATGGCATCTGGTCCCATCACTTCATGGGAAATAGATGGGGAAACAGTGGAAACAGTGTCAGACTGTATTTTTGGGGGCTCCAAAATCACTGCAGATGGTGATTGCAGCCATAAAATTAAAAGACGCTTACTCCTTGGAAGAAAAGTTATGACCAACCTAGACAGCATATTCAAAAGCAGAGACATTACTTTGCCGACTAAGGTCCGTCTAGTCAAGGCTATGGTTTTTCCAGTGGTCATGTATGGATGTGAGAGTTGGACTGTGAAGAAAGCTGAGCACCAAAGAATTGATGCTTTTGAACTGTGGTGTTGGAGAAGACTCTTGAGAGTCCCTGGGACTGCAAGGAGACCCAACCAATCCATTCTGAAGGAGATCAGCCCTGGGATTTCTTTGGAATGAATGATGCTAAAGCTGAAACTCCAGTACTTTGGCCACCTCATGCGAAGAGTTGACTCATTGGAAAAGACTCTGATGCTGGGAGGGATTTGGGGCAGGAGGAGAAGGGGATGACAGAGGATGAGATGGCTGGATGGCATCACTGACTCAATGGACGTGAATCTGAGTGAACTCCTGGAGGTGGTGATGGACAGGGAGGCCTGGCATGTTGCGATTCATGGGTTTACAAAGAGTCGGACACAACTGAGCGACTGAACTGAACATAAAACTCTTAGAAGAAGACATAGAGAAAACATTTTCTGACATAAACTGTAGCAATATTTTCTTAGATCAGTCTCTCAAGGCAAATGACATAAAACCAAAGATAAAGAAATGGGACCTAATCAAACTCAAAAAGCTTTTGCACAGCAAAGGAAAGCATCAGCAAAACCAAAAGACAATATATGGAATGGGAGAAAATATTTGCAAGCAATGCAGCTGACAAGGGATTAGTCTCCAAACTTTACAAACAGCTCATGCAGCTCAATATGAAAACAAACAACCCAGTCAGAACAGCCTGGTGGAGGACAGTCCATGGGCTCGCAAAAGAGTTGGACACGACCTAGCAAGTAAACAACAAAGTGTGGAAGTGTTAGTTGCTCAGTTGTGTCTGACTCTTTGCAACCCCATGGACTGTAACCCACCAGACTGCCCTGTCCCTGGAGTTCTACAGGCAAGAAATCCTGGTGTGAGTAACCACTCCCTTCTCCAGGGGATCTTCCCAACTGAAGGACAAAACCAGGGTCTCCAGCACTGCATCTGAGCCACCAGGAAACAGTGAAGGGAACCAAATATACCCATTTAAACCATGTTTATTTCTACCCATATTTCTCTCCCAGAAAGTGAAAGAAAGTGAAAGTGAAGTCGCTCAGTCATGTCCGACTCTTTGCGACCCCATAGACTGTAGCCTACACCAGGCTCCTCCGTCCATGGGATTTTCCAGGCAAGAATAGAGAGTGGGATGCCATTTCCTTCTCCAGGGGATCTTCCTGACCCAGAGATTGAACCCGGGTAACCCACATTGTAGGCAGACGCTTTACCATCTGAGCCACCAAGGAAGTCACTTCTCTCCCAGGGACTTGAGAAATAACTGATACTGCCTTGTTTCTCTGTTTTGTTTTGTGTATAATTACTATTCATGTTCTACACTTTGCTTTGCCCTGAATTCCAGTTACTTCTTGGGGTCCTGAGACCATGATGACTTTTCAAAGACACTTACCCCAGCAATCTGAGTCACATTATTCAATTTCTCTGCAGTTTGAGTAAATCATTTTCCTAAAAGCAGCTTCACACAATGCCTCGCTTTGATTATCAAATAACTCATGAAATATTCAGGCCATACAAGACCACCTGTGCCTCCCCCATATCAGTACCTGCAAAATATACCTTTAGGGGCTTTTCACAGGCTATTTCCTCCAGCATCAACAATATTGTCTAGTCAGATTCCCAGACTCCACTGCAAACTGACCTTCCCTTTCTCCCACCCCCAAAACAAGATCAATGGTTTGAAGCCATGTTTCAGATTGAAACAAAACTATTTGACATTTAAGTCCATTCCAACCAACCACACTTTATGTTTGTTTGCACCTGGAGATACCTTTTCATATGTTGTGGGTTAAAAGAGGAGGCATTGTTTTTCAGGTGAATGTAACAGTCTTTTCTTGGACTGTAACTATATAGAATGATCGTTATACACTTTCTGACTCTTGAATGAGGTATTTAGATGGTATGAAAGAAGCAAACATGACATATAGTTAATTTCTGGCATGACTATGTTGCTTGGAGTTGCAGAATCTTCAATACCCAAGAAGTTATTGTTCTTTTTATAACCCAATCAGGTTGCAGAGTTCACAAAAAGCATGAAACATAAAGGGAATTTTTTATGAAGTATTTTGTACATGTCCCAAGAGAAGTCATTCTCTTTCGGGAATAGTTTTCAATATTTGAAGTATAGCTTATCAATAGAAAATATTTGTATCATATACATAATAAACAGCATAAAAATACTGCTAGGTTGATTTTTGACTTGTGTATGTTACTTAAATTCCAGGAACACTAAATAAGCAGTTAGACATAAATATCTGAAGTTCCCCAGATAGAAATCAAACTAATTTTAACATACTTAAAAATCCAAAAACTATAAATTTAGAAACCACTTGGAACAATGAGAAGTTATGAAAATAACTGATATTAACACACATGGTTTAATAGCATGTCTAATACTTGGTATTACTAGTGATTGCATAGCCCAGACGTACTCTTACAGTCATGTTTTCTCAGAAAAGGAGGCTTTGTGTTTTACTGAGATTTCCATAGTTTTCTTTAGAATTGTGTTCAGTCAGTACAGGAAATATTCATTAGCAGTATTAATATAAGGGGAGACTACCACAGAGCATTTCTTTGATACCATGCTCTTCTTAATGGTCATAGTTTTACTTACCATTCTTCAGATTTTCAGTTCAGTTCAGTTCAGTCTCTCAGTCATGTCCGACTCTGTGCGACCTCATATACTGTAGCATACCAGGCCTCCCTGTCCATCATTAACTCCCAGAGTTTAACCAAACTCATCTCCATTGAGTAAGTGATGCCATCCAACCATCTCATGCTCTGTCATCCCCTTCTCCTCCTGCCTTCAGTCTTTCCCAGCATCACGGTCTTTTCAAATGAGTCAGCTCTTCGCATGAGGTGGCCAAAGTATTGGAGTTTCAGCTTCAGCCTCAGTCCTTCCAATGAACACCCAGGACTGATCTCCTTTAGAATGAACTAGCTGATTCTCCTTATAGTTCAAGTGACTCTCCACAGTTTTTTCCAACACCACAGTTCAAAAGCATCAATTCTTCAGCACTCAGCTTTCTTTATAGTCCAACTCTCACATCCATAAATGACCACTGGGAAAACCATAGCCTTGACTAGATGGACCTTTGTTGACAAAGTGTCTCTGCTTTTTAATATGCTGTCTAGGTTGGTCATAAATTTCCTTCCAAGGAGCAAGTGTCTTTTAATTTCATGGCTACAATCACCATTCACAGTGATTTTGGAGCCCAGAAAAATAAAGTCAGCCACTGGTTCCACTGTTTCCCCATGTATTTGCCATGACATGATGGGACCTGATGCCATGGGAACTTTGTTTTCTGAATGTTGAGCTTTAAGCCAACTTTTTCACTCTCCTCTTTTACTTTCATCAAGAGGCTCTTTAGTTCCTCTTTGCTTTCTGCCATACAGGTGGTGTCATCTGCATACCTGATGTTATTGATATTTCTCCTGGCAATCTTGATTCCAGCTTGTGCTTCATCCAGCCCAGTGTTTCTCATGATGTACTCTGCATATAAGTTAAATAAGCAAGGTGACAATATACAGCCTTGATGTACTCCTTTTCCTATTTGGAGCCAGTCTTTTGTTCCATGTCCAGTTCTAACTGCTGCTTCCTGACCTGCATACAGATTTCTCAAGAGGCACGTCAGGTGGTCTGGTATTCCCATTTCCTTCAGAATTTTCCATAGTTTACTGTGGTCCACACAGTTAAAAGCTTTTGCATAGCCAATAAAGCAGAAATAGATGTTTTTCTGGAACTCTCTTGCTTTTTTGATGATCCAGCAGATGTTAGCAATTTGGTCTCTGCTTCCTCTGCCTTTTCTAAAACCTGCTTGAACATCTGGAATTTCATGGTTCATGTATTGCTGAAGCCTGGCTTGAAGAATTTTGAGCATTACTTTACTAGCATGTGAGATGAGTGCAATTGTGTGGTAGTAGGAGCATTCTTTCACATGGCCTTTCTTTGGGATTGGAATGAAAACTGACCTTTTCCAATCCTGTGGCCATTGCTGAGTTTTCCAAATTTGCTAGCATATTGAGTACAGCACTTTCACAGCATCATCTTTCAGGATTTGAAATAGCCCAACTGGAATCCCATCACCTCCACTAGCTTTGTTCGTAGTGATGCTTCCTAAGGCCCACTTGACTTCACATTCCAGGATGTCTGGCTCTAGGTGAGTTATCACACCATTGTGATTATCTGGGTCGTGAAGATCTTTTTTGTATATTTCTTCTGTATATTATTGCCACCTGTTCTTAATATCTTCTGCTTCTGTTAGGTCCATACCATTTCTGTCCTTTATTGAGCCCATCTTTGCATGAAATATTCCCTTGGTATCTCTAATTTTCTTGAAAAAAATCTGTCATCTTTCCCATTCTATTTTTTTTCTTCTATTTCTTTGTATTGATCACTGAGGAACACTTTCTTACCTCTCCTTGCTATTCTCTGGAGCTTTGCATTCAACTGGGTGTATCTTTCCTTTTCCCCTTTGCTTTTTGCTTCTCTTCATTCACAGCTTTTGTAAGGCCTCCTCAGACAGCCATTTTGCTTTTTTGCATTTCTTTCTCTTGGGGATGGTCTTGATCCCTGTCTCCTGTACAATGTCATGAACCTCTGTCCATAGTTCATCAGGCACTCTATCAGATCTAGTCCCTTAAATCTATTTCTTACTTCCACTGTATTATTGTTAGGGATTTGATTTAGAGCATACCTGAATGGTCTAGTGATTTTCCTTACAGTTTTCAATTTAAGTCTGAATTTGGAAATATGGAGTTCATGATCTGAGCCATAGTCAGCTCCAGGTCTTGATTTTGCTAACTGTATAGTGCTTCTCCATCTTTGGCTGTGAAGAATATAATCAATCTGATTTCAGTATTGACCATCTGGTGATATCCATGTGTAGATTTTACAATGTCCTTCAGATTTTATAATTTCCTAAAGAATGCAAATATGATTTTACCAACAGAAATCAATACCTAATGAGATAATTTAATAGGCAAATTTTAAAATGTAAATATAGAGTCAACCTTATATATTGAAGGCTTCTGAGAATACTCTAAGGGTACAAAAGTAATATAGAGACTCTGTCTTCTATTATATACATTAGCTGGAAAGGCACAATCAGTTCAGTTCAGTCTCTCAGTCATGTCTGACTCTTTGCGACCCCATGAACCACAGCACACTAGGCCTCCCTGTCTATCAATAACTCCCAGAATCCACTGAAACCCATGTCCATTGAATCAGTGATGCCATCCAACCATCTCATCCTCTGCCGTCCCCTTCTCCTGCCGCTGTCAATCTTTCCCAGCATCAGGTTCTTATCAAACGAGTCAGCACTTCGCATTAGGTGGCCAAAGTATTAGAGTTGCTGCTTCAACATCAGTCCTTCCAATGAACACCCAGGACCGATTTCCTTTAAGATGGACTGGCTGGATCTCATTGCAGTCCAAGGGACTCTCAAGAGTCTTCTCCAACACCACAGTTCAAAAGCATCAATTATTTGGTGCTCAACTTTCTATAGTCCAACTCTCACATCCATGCATGACCACTGGAAAAACCATAGCCTTAACCTTTGTTGACAAAGTGATGTCTCTGCTTTTTAATATGCTGTCTAGGTTGGTCATAACTTTTCTTCCAAGGAGTAAGCATCTTTTAATTTCATGGCTGCAGTCACCATCTGCAGTGATTTTGGAGACCAGAAAAATAAAGTCAGCCCCTGGTTCCACTGTTTCCCCATCTATTTGCCATGAAGTTATGGGACATGATGCCATGATCTTAGTTTTCTGAATGTTGAGCTTTAAGCCAACTTTTTCACTCTCCTCTTTCATTTTCATCAAGAGGCTTTTTAGTTCTTTTCACTTTTTGCCTTAAGAGTGGTGTTATCTGCATATCTGAGGTTATTGATATTTCTCTCGGCAATCTTGATTCCAGCTTGTGTTTCCTCCAGCCCAGTATTTCTCATGATGTACTCTGCATATAAGTTAAATAAGCAGGGTGACAATATACAGCCTTGATGTACTCCTTTTCCTATCTAGAACCGGTCTGTTCTTCCACGTCCAGTTCTGACTGTTGCTTCCTGACCTACATAACAGATTTCTCAAAAGGCAGGTCAGGTGGTCTGGTATTCCCATCTCTTTCAGAATTTTCCACAGTTTTTGTGATCCACACAGTCAAAGGCTTTGATATAGTCAATAAAGGAGAAATAGATGTTTTTCTGGAATTCTCTTGCTTTTTTGATGATCCAGCAGAGGATGGCAATTTGGTCTCTGGTTCCGCTGCCTTTTCTAAAACCAGCTTGAACATCAGGAAGCTCATGATTCATGTATTGCTGAAGCCTGGCTTGGAGAATTTTGAGCATTACTTTACTAGCATGTGAGATGAGTGCAATTGTTTGGTAGTTTGAGCATTCTTTGACATTGCCTTTCTTTGAGAATGGAAAGGCACAATGTATACATTTTAAAAACTGGTAAACTGCTGCACAGCACAAAACATACAACTTCTTATGTAAACTAATAGAATCATGGTCAGAGATATTTAGAGCAAAGAATTTAAGTATTCTGTCCCGTTAAGATGGTTTTTATTCTACATATGTATTTTGATCAGCAGAGGAAAACCTCTCTTCATGGTAGAACCACTGATACATAAATTATTGATACTTACCCTTGTTGGTTATCAAACTGGCCCTCATATATGGTGGTCAAAGAGAGACAAAAGGAAGAAGCAGTCCACTCCTGAGTGATAAATGGCTTGTTTAATAAGCAAAGGAACTTACTCACTAGACTTGTCTTGGGTAATTGCAAGATGAGTAGATCTCCACACCCACAGGGGAGGGGTGATGAGCCCCTGATAACCTAGGTTGATTTCACATGTCAGCCAGTGGTAATGTCCTCTTAATGACCTCCTCCAACAATCCCCTATAGGTCCATTCAGATAGTATTTAAGAATATTCACATGTCATAATTCATAAGAAAATAAAAAGGATAAGCAGATTTTTGTAAAACCACAAATTAGTGGTTTTCTTTCTGATGATTTAAGGGTAGAAAAACAGATTTGAGATAGTTATAAATACACATATATAGAGTTTCAAATTTTAACACATAATTGAGCAAAATGAAAGAAAAATTATATGTAATATGATCTGTGCTAAAATTCATCCAAAACTAGAAACAAATTCAAGAGGAAGAATCAAAATTTAGAAACTAAAGGTAAGAGTAGACTTGATGCAAATGCATCTTGTGCAAGAAACAGAGAATAACATAGATGAAGTCTATGAGATAAGATTCATACCTAAAGTCATTCATTATTGTTCACATTTTTCTCCTCTAGAATACAAATTCCAAATGAGCATTAAGAAGAGAGCTCTGTATCCTAACTCTAAGTGTATTTGTTTAAACAAAACAGAATTAGTTTTTCAGTTTCATAAAGCAACCTATCTATCTTAGCACAACAGGAATGCTGCCATTTTAACTGGAGAGGAGACAAGTGGATTTATTCTCAATCCTTTAAGGTTCTACTTCTGGAGACTAAAATGTGCTAAAAAAAAAAAATCTGATCCAATTTTTAGAAAATATTTCAAATCCATTAAGATTCTCCATGCTCCCAATCTCTGGAAACATGATTATTTTGAGAACATCTGTACTTTCACAAGGCTGCCTGCTTTGTGTTGAGATATAAAAAGAGAAAAAACTTGAACAAGCAGATTCATGTGGTTCATGTGTAGAGGCTAAACAAGGGAAAATTAATTTTAGAGTGCTAATTACTTAGTTGAAAGATAAAAATTGTCAAGAAGTTAAAATTTTGTTGAGAACTTTATTTAGCAGTCTCAATGAGATTTCTCCTGGTTTTAAATAAATTCTAAAAGTTCGTAAACAACACATTTTTTTTTAATTTAAGTTAAAAATATAAATATCATTATTGAAGTTTTTTTCTATAATAGATTTAAGAAGAAAGAAGAGGGAAGGGCTTCCCTGGTGGTTCAGTGCAACGGACCTTGAAAGACGCCACCTTTCAATGCAAGGAACATCAGTTCAATCCCTGGTCCTGGATGATCCCACATGCTGCAAAGCAACTAATCCTGTGCATCCCAACTACTGAGCCTGTGCTTTAGAGCCCAGGAGCCACAGCTACTGAAGCCCTTGTGCCCTACAGCCTGTGCTCTGCAACAAGAGAAGGCAATTCAGTGAGAAGCCAGTGTGTACGGCAGCTGGAGAGCAGGCCCTGCTTGCTGCAAATAGAGAGTACGCCCTGCTTGCTTCAAGTAGAGAGTAGCCCCTTCTTGCTGAAACTAGAGAAAGTCTGCATGTAGCCATGAAGACCCATCATTGCCAAATAAAGACTTTCAAACTTGATAGGAAACAAAAGCTCAGTTTAAAAAAAAAAAAAAAGGGAAAGAAAATGAAATACCAAATCATCTCCTTAAATAATTATTCTGATGTACTAAGCAACAATTTATAGCCTTAAAATCTTTGTAAAGAACTATTATAAAATATCCACACAGTTTTAAGCTGAAATTTAAACTATAATTTCTTAACATTTGAAATAATATTTTCAGATTTTTCTTTGTTAGTGCTTTATATAAATTGACTGATTTTTAAAGGAGATATTTCACTTGTGCTACTTTTAGAAAACATATACTGATTTATGATTTTATTGATTTGGTTTAAATAGTACCCAGGGGTCAAACAACAAACTAAATCAATCAAGATCTGAAAACTTCTAGGCATGTAAGGAAACAGTTAAAATGCTTGACAAAAAGAAAAATGTTGCCACAATCTTTTGGCCCTTTGTTTAATATGAGAAAGCCTAGGCTTCAACAGTATGTGAATCAAGAACTTTCAGATGCACAAGCTGTATTTAGAAAAGACAGAGGAAACAGAGATCAAATTCCTAATATCCACTGGGTCACAGAAAAAGCAAGAGAAACACCTATGTCTGCTTCATTAACTACACTAAAGCTTTTGACTGTGTGGATATCAGCAAACCGGAAAATTCTTAAAGTGATGAGAATATCAGACCACCTTACCTGCTTCCTGAGAAAGAAGTCAAGAAACAATAGTTAGAAAATGGACATGTAATAATGGATGGATTCCAAATTGAGAAAGGAGTATGTCAACACTCTATATTGTCACCCTGCTTATTTAACTTCTGTGCAGAGTACATTATGCAAAAGGCAGGCTGGATGAAGCCCAAGCTAAAATCAAGATTGCTGGGAGAAATATCAATAACCTCAGATATGAAGATGACACCATCCTTATGGCAGAAAGCAAAGAACTAAAGAGCCTCTTGATGAAAGTAAAAGAGGAGAGTGAAAAAGTTGGCTTAAAACTCAACATTCAGAAAACAAAGATCATGGCATCTGGTCCCATCACATCATGGCAAATAGATGGGGCAACAGTGGAAACAGTGGCTGACTTTATTTTCTTGGGCTCCAAAATCACTGCAGATGGTGACTGCAGCCATGAAATTAAGACATTTGCTCCTCAGAAGGAAAGCTATGACCACCCTAGACAGTATATTAAAAGACTGAGACATTACTTTGCTGACAAAGGTCCATCTAGTCAAAGCTAAGGTTTTTCCAGTGGTTATGTATGGATGTGAGAGTTGGACTATAAAGAAAGCTGAGCACCAAAGAATTGATGCTTTTGAACTGTGGTGTTGGAAAAGACTGTTGAAAGTCCCTTGGGCTGCAAAGAGATCAAACCTGTGCATTCCTACAGGAAATCAGTCCTAAATATTCACTGGAAGGACTGATGCTGAAGCTGAAACTCCAATAATTTGGCCACCTGATGCGAAGAACCGACTCATTGGAAAACACCCTGATGCTGGGGAAAAAGGTAGGAGGAGAAGGGGACAACAGAGGATGAGATGGTTGGATGGCATCACTGACTCAATGGACATGAGTCTGAGCAAGCTCCGGGAATTGGTGTTGGACAGGGAAGCCTGGTGCACTACAGTTGATGAGGTCGCAAAGAGTCAGAAACGACTGAGTGACTGAACTGAACTGATCTGATCACACTCCAAATTATTTTGATTTATAACCAGAGCCTTTCATTTTAACTGTAGTCACATACCTAGCTACTTCCTTAAAAAGTTGTTTTACATTTAAATAGTGCCAAAATATTGTGTTACTAAGTAACTCAACATGTCTAAAACCAAAATACCAATGATTGTGCTAACACTGCTCAAAGTAACAGTAATTAATAGCAACTTTATTTGGTTGCTCAGATCAAAAATGTACTGTCATCCTTGCCTCCTCCCTTTTTCTCACCTTCTACATAAAATCCATCTGAAAATCATTGATTTTAACTTAAAAATACATACAGAATCCAACTCTCAAACTCCATTGCTAACAACCTACTTCATTCTCCTATTATAGAAAAAAATTTTGAAGTACTTTTTGGAAAAAAAAAAAAAACTTAACAATGTTTATAAGTCAGTCAGTATACATTTGACTCTGCCACAGATGCATGTGTGAAATAAGAGCCCCATGTCATCAGACTGGTGGATGTCTGAACCGTGTCTGACTTCTTATCCCAGCCAGAACACACACCTTGTAGGTAATTCCTGTTCAATGACTGCTTCCAAATGCAGATGACCATATAGTTGTTCATCCCCAATGTAGACCAGGCAAACCATGAGAAGACTAAAGCCTCAGGGAATGGCAAACTGACCCCCAGGAAAAACAGCTGCAGTCTCCGCTTGGCCCCATTTTTGCTCAGCTTCACCATGATGATGGCCCAGACAGCACAGAGAGGACCTGCCACAACACTTACTATGACATGAATCTGAAAGGAAGAGGTGTACACACACTGTGCGAGGCCTTTGAGACAGGAGTTTTAAAGTGTCATCCCAAAAGTTGTTGAGTTAATTTCCCTCCTTCCACTGTTGCACATGTGTGGTCAGAGTGAGGCAAACCAGAACCTGGGACCCTTGGCTGCAGTGCTTGCACTTGGAGGAACACTTCCTTGAGCCACAGAATATAAAGAAACTACAAGGAAATAAAAGCAGCCGAGAATATACCAAAAAAAAAAAAAAAGACCAGAAACCCAACTTCTACTTTTGAGTGTCAGGAGCAAAAGCAGGGTACTGCACATGGTCCCCGCATACAGCACCACTAAGCGGGTGTGCAGACCACCTAAGCCACCCCTCAGGATCTGCCTCTACCCTCACCCTATTTAAGGGGCCAGCTTACCCCCTCCTCTGGGAACAAGCAAGGGAATCTGTCACCTG
The DNA here is from genome assembly GCF_032405125.1 of Capricornis sumatraensis. Taxonomy (NCBI): domain Eukaryota; kingdom Metazoa; phylum Chordata; class Mammalia; order Artiodactyla; family Bovidae; genus Capricornis; species Capricornis sumatraensis. Next base: position 34,162,743 of record NC_091081.1, on the reverse strand, counting down.
TTTTCCCTCGCTTGTGCTATAGCACGAGTCCCAGTAAAGCCTTGCCTGAATTTCTTCTCTGCCTTCTCGTCATTTCTATTGAATACAGTCCAAGAACCCTGGTCCATAACAAATTCGCTGCCTATCTACCAAAGTAATTATTTAAAAATCATCTAGGTCATACCATCTTGTGCAGAACACAGGAATGGCTCCAAGAGAAAGAGTCAGTGCACAGCGGCCTGCAAGAGCAAAGCTTAAGTAGCTCCCAGTTCCTTACTTGCTACTTCTCACATGACCCTAGTTACTCAAGCCCTCCTTGAGTTCCCTTAATATCTATGTTCCAACCTTGATGATCTCTGCACTGGTTTCTTACTCTACTTGGATATACCTTCCTTTACATATGTGTATGTCTAAAATCTGCTCATTTGAGACCTTCCCTTTGGGAGTTCTATCTCCACCAACCTAGTTAACATTACAATTCGGTACTCCAAAAAAGATCTTCATGACCCGGATAATCATGATGGTGTGATCCCTCATCTAGAGCCAGACATCCTGGAATGTGAAGTCAAGTGGGCCTTGGAAAGCATCACTATGAACAAACCTAGTGGAGGTGATGGAATTCCAAATGAGCTATTTCAAATCCTGAAAGATGATGCTGTGAAAGTGCTGGACTCAATATGCTAACAAATATGGATAACTCAGCACTGGCCACAGGACTGGAAATGGTCAGTTTTCATTCCAATCCCAAAGAAAGGCAATGCCAAAGAAGCTCAAACTACCGCACAATTGCACTCATCTCACATGCTAGTAAAATAATGCTCAAAATTCCCCAAGCCAGGCTTCAGCAATACATGAACCTTGAACTTCCTAATGTCAACCTGGTTTTAGAAAAGGCAGAGGAACCAGAGATCAAATTGGCAACATCTGATGGATCATGGAAAAAGCAAGAGAGTTCCAGAAAAACATCTATCTCTGCTTTATTGACTATGCCAAAGCCTTTGACTGTGTGGATCACAATAAACTGTGGAAAATTCTGAAAGAGATGGGAATACCAGATCACCTGACCTGCCTCTTGAGAAATCTGTATGCAGGTCAGGAAGCAACAGTTAGAACTGGACATGGAACAACAGACTGGCTCCAAATAGGAAAAGGAGTACATCAAGGCTGTATATTGTCACCCTGCTTATTTAACTTCTATGCAGAGTACATCATGAGAAACGCTGGACTGGAAGAAACACAAGCTGGAATCAAGATTGCCGGGAGAAATATCAATAACCTCAGATATGCAGATGACACCACCCTTATGGCAGAAAGTGAAGAGGAACTAAAAAGCCTCTTGATGAAAGTAAAAGAGGAGAGTGAAAAAGTTGGCCTAAAGCTCAACATTCAGAAAATGAAGAACATGGCATCTGGTCCCATCACTTCATGGGAAATAGATGGGGAAACAGTGGAAACAGTGTCTGACTTTATTTTTCTGGGCTCCAAAATCACTGCAGATGGTGTCTACAGCCATGAAATTAAAAGACACTGACTCCTTGGAAGAAAAGTTATGACCAACCTAGATAGCATATTCAAAAGCAGAGACATTACTTTGCCATCTAAGGTCCATCTAGTCAAGGCTATGGTTTTCCAGTAGTCACGTATGGATGTGAGAGTTGGACTGTGAAGAAGGCTGAGTGCCGAAGAATTGATGCTTTTGAACTGTGGTGTTGGAGAAGACTCTTGAGAGTCCCTTGGACTGCAAGGAGATCCAACCAGTCCATTCTGAAGGAGATCAGCCCTGGGATTTCTTTGGAAGGAATGATGCTATAGCTGAAATTCCAGTACTTTGGTCACCTCATGTGAAGAGTTGACTCATTGGAAAATACTTTGATGCTGGGAGGAATTGGGGGCAGGAGGAGAAGGTGACGACAGAGGATGAGATGGCTGGATGGCATCACCGACTCAATGGACATGAGTTTGGGTGAACTCTAGGAGTTGGTGATGGACAGGGAGGCCTGGCGTGCTGCGATTCATGGGGTCACAAAGAGTCGGACATGACTGAGCAACTGAACTGAACTGAACTGAATTTCTAAAGTAAAGCAGTACTTAGCACATGGACACAGCCAAATATGTATTTTATGTTGGAGATTGGATAAGAAAATAAATATGAATTAAACATGATAAAAAACAAGAAGGCTATCAATATCTGTGCTTAATTTCTGATATCTTGTACTGAAACTTAATAAAAGTACTTTGAGGAAAGAATAAAAAGTCAAATTACATTTAAATTGATCAAAGTTAATAATTTCATCTGTTTGTTTGGTTAACCACTTAAATGGTCTGCAGGTCTATTTCAGTGGGCTTACCTGTGGCTCAGTTGGTAAAGAATCAGCCTGCAATGCAGGAAACATGGGTTTGATCCTGGGTTGGGAAGATCCCCTGAAGAAGGGAAAGGCTACCCATGCCAGTATTCTGGCTTGAAGAATTCCATGGACTGTATAGTCCATCGGAGAAGGCAATGGCACCCCACTCCAGTACTCTTGCCTGGAGAATCCCATGGATGGAGGAGCCTGGTAGGCTGCAGTCCATGGGGTCTCTAAGAGTCAGACATGACTGAGCAACTTCACTTTCACTTTTCACTTTTATGCATTGGAGAAGGAAATGGCAACCCACTCCAGTGTTCTTGCCTGGAGAATCCCAGGGACGGTGGAGTGTGATGGGCTGCCGTCTATGGGGGTCGCACAGAGTTGGACACAACTGAAGCGACTTAGCAGCAGCAGCAGCAGTATAGTCCATAGGGTTGCAAAGACACAATTGAGCAACTTTCACTTTCACTTTTATTTCAGTGGAATAAGCAGAGATTCCTGGAAGCTTGAATTTCTTCACCATATGCTGTGGTATCAACTCAACAATTCCCTAATGACCAGCAGACTACCTCTAGCAGGTTTTACATAAGTACAAATTATTTTATTAAATCTGAAAATAAAATGATATATCTATCCAAAAATTTAGGGGCTTCCCAGGTGATGCTAATGGTAAAGAATCCACCTGTCAATGCAGGAGGCACAAGAACACGGGTTAGATCTCTGGGTTGGGAAGATCCCCTGGAGTAGGAAATGGTGGCAACCTACTCCAGTGTGCTAATTCCACGGACAAGAAGCCTGACAGGCTATGGTCAATGGGGTTGCAAAAATCAGTCATGAATGAGCAGAGTGGACACATCCAGAAAATTCATAAGGCATTATTTTCAGATGCTTTTCCAATAAGCCATTCCTCTTACATCTATGATTTGCCAGTCTCCTAACCTCAGTTTCCACTCCTACATACATATTAAAGTTCAAAAATCACATGTATGCTTTTATCATATATTAAGTTCAGTTCAGTCACTCAGTCGTGTCTGACTCTTTGCGACCCCATGAACTGAAGCACTCCAGGCCTCCCTGTCCATCACCAACTCCCAGAGTTTACCCAAACTCATGTCCATTGAGTTGGTGATGCCATCCAACCATCTCATCCTTTGTAATCCCCTTCTCCACCTGCCCTCAATCTTTCCCAGCATTAGGGTCTTTTCAAATGAGTCAGCTCTTTTCATCAGGTGGCCAAAATATTGAAGTTTCAGCTTCAACATCAGTTCTTCCAATGAACACCCAGGACTAATCTCCTTAGGATAGACTGGTTTGATCTCCAGGCAGTCCTAGGGACTCTCAAGAATCTTCTTCAACACCACAGTTCAAAAGCATCAATTTTTCTGTGCTCAGCTTTCTTTATAGTCCAATCCATACATGACTAGGAAAAACCATAGCCTTGACTAGACAGACCTTTGTTGACAAAGTAATGTGTCTGCTTTTTAATATTTCATCCAGGTTTGTCATAACTTTCCTTCCAAGGAGTAAGCATCTTTTAATTTCATGGCTGCAATCACCATCCAAAGTGATATTGGAGCCCCCCAAAATAAAGCATGCCACTGTTTCCACTGTTTCCCCATCTATTTCCCATGAAGAGATGGGACTGGATGCCATGATCTTCGTTTTCTGAATGTTGTGCTTTAAGCGAACATTTTCACTCTCCTCTTTCACTTTCATCAAGAGGCTTTTTAGTTCCTCTTTCTGCCATAATGGTGGTGTCATCTTCATATCTGAGGTTATTGATATTTCTCCTGGCAATCTTGATTCCAGCTTGTGCTTCTTCCAGCCCAGCGTTTCTCATGATGTACTCTGCATAGATGTTATATAAGCAGGGTGACAATATACAGCCTTGATGTACTCCTTTTCCTATTTGGAACCAGTCTGTTGTTCCACGTCCAGTTCTGCTGCTTCCTGACCTGCATATTGGTTTCTCAAGAGGCAGGTCAGGTGGTCTGGTATTCCTCTCTTTTAGAATTTTCCACAGTTTATTGTGATCCACACAGTCAAAGGCTTTGGCATAGTCAATAAAGTAGAAATAAATGTTTTTCTGGTACACTCTTGCTTTTTTGATGATCCAACGGATGTTGGCAATTTGATCTCTGGTTCCTCTGCCTTTTCTAAAAGCAGCTTGAGCATCTGGAAGTTCACAGTTCACGTATCGCTGAAGCCTGGCTTGGAGAATTTTGAGCATTACTTTACTAGCATGTGAGATGAGTGCAATTGTGTGGTAGTTTGAACATTCTTTGGCATTGCCTTTCTTTGGGATTGGAATGAAAACTGGCCTTTTCCAGTCCTGTGGCCACTGCTGAGTTTTCCAACTTTGCTGACATATTGAGTACAGCACTAACTGCATATACAACTACATATTTTATGTTATCTTAGTTGCTCAGTCATGTCTGACTCTTTGCAACTCCATGGATTTTAGCCTGCCAAGCTCTTCTATCCATAGGATTCTCTAGGCAAGAATACTGGAGTAGTTTGCCATTTCCTTCCCCAAGGGATCTTCCCTACCCAGGGATTGAACCTGGGTCTCCTGCATTGCAAGCAGATTCTTTACCATGTGAAGTGCCATGAAAGCCCTTTTCCACTGGGATTCTCCAGGCAAGAGTAATAGAGTGGGTTGCCATGCCCTCATCCAGGGGATCTTCCCAACCCAGGGACTGAACCCACATCTCTTATGTCTCTTACATTGGTAGGTGGGTTCTTTGCCATTAATGTTACGTGGGAAGCCCCAACTACGTATACATTGAGTGATAAAACAATTATGGAGGCAGAGAATCTAAACTACATTTAATATCAAGAACCTGATATATCATCACAAATGAATTAATGATTTATCCTTAAGATGCTATTTTAAGAAAGCATTTGATATATCCTTTACAGATATAGTAGATGTGTAACTACATTTTTTTAAAATAAATACAGCAGCAGGCTCAAAGATGGATCAATGTTAAGGAATTAGAAGTGTACATGTTTACAGAGCACATATTTCCACCAGAGTAAAGTAAACAGATATATTATCAGGATTTTTTATCAAAAGTTTCATTTTGCAAGTAGATAAAGCTTTAATGTTGGTAGTTTCAACTCTGAATGAGTAGTACTTTTGGCCCCAGCTACAGTGTTCATGTGAACATCGAAGAAGAGTAAATCAGTTTTTCATTTATATTTTAAAGACATGATATTGATTTATCTAATAATATTAGTGTAATGTTTGATCTCTTGGATATATATTTTGAATTTGACTACTCAGCTTTGTGGTTTGACATTAGATTATTCAAGGTTATCAGAGATTTACCTGACAAATATTAGAGACTTGGGCTTGATATTTCAATAAGTAGATATTAACTATTAATGACTATTCTTTCTCTTTGAGGTTTAGTGAGTTGTTCAAAATTTCACAGAAAGTAAAAGGCAGAACCTGAAATTAAGGTTTCACATCTTGAGACACCAAGATAGCATGCAAATTCATTTCTTTTCACTTTAAACTTGCTGTGGATGTTTTTCCACATTTGATTTCTGAATAATAAATATTAAGTTATTTCTTTGTACTTTAGCATTAGGTATTCTAACACTTCTACTTCCAAAACTGTTAAAGGTGGAATTTAACAAGCATTCTAAATATCCCAATTATGAAATATATCATGTTTTGATATGTGAATTTTTCCCAGTAAATATATTTATTTATCATTCGAGATGAGAAGATTTAAGTTTATGGTGCACTTCTTAAAAAGCATTTGAAAAGAGATAAAAGTGTGAGTTTGTTTCAATAGAAAATATAATAGGTAATCATACTTTACATTCACTATATGCACACACTGTATTAATACTTTAATGGTGATAGTATTTATACTGAGAACATTTGGGCAATAGATTTTATATGGTACAAAAAAAATCACAGATTTAGGTTAAGAAATGCATGCTAGATAAATAGTAAATCCACAATTCAAACCTCAGCTAATTTTAAAAATTGGTCTTAACCTCTAAATCATTATACTACATGTTCATGCATACTTTAGTGATTTATCCTAATATTAAAATAGAAAAAATACTGTATTTTCAAATCCTTTAAAGAGATCTAGAAAATATCCAGCCTCATTAGCTTTAGTCACTATAGAGTTACTCTTCAGAATGCTGAAAGAAATGCTGCTTTTACCTTTCTTTTCTTAGCTATTTTAATTTTTGCATTCAGGTCTGTGTTGGGGCTTCAGATATAAATTGTATGCCTGTAAAATTTTCCATTTTGTTAATGTCTTTTATGTGGCAAATTCCTCTTGTTCCTTATTATGGTCTATGAGTATAATGACTGGGTAATGATATCCAATATTCTGAATCATTTTATGTATATACACCATATGCATGCAAATTCGATTTGCCTAATACTCTGCTCTTTAATTTGCATTTTCATAGAACTAGTTGAGATTATGTGGTAAAATTATATTGACTGGTTTCAATATCTTAGATAGTGAAATCATTATATGTGAAATGTTTGAAGGCATTAATTATAAATGAATCATGAAAAATATTCTCAAGGCACACATCTTGAGTTATAATGTGATAATAGCTACATGTCCTAAAGATTTATTTTAGAGTTATGATACATACCCAATGCTTTGATTAAAAAATTAAACTCAGTGATTTCAAGGGAAAAGTATTCATTTTTAACTTGAAATACTAATGTGAATATGTTTATATAATTCTAAGCCAGTATAAATTAGATACAAATGGCATAGGTATATAATGGTTTAAAAATCCAGAGATACCAAGCACATACAAAAGCAAATACATTAGAGTTTTTAATTCAATAAAATGTATTATAGTTTTTTATAAAAATAATAAAGGCCCTAATCTGAATCATTAGAAATCATACATGCCCTAGCATGAGATTTTAGTTCTTTATCTATGACCCAGAGAAATGTTATGAGGAGGGAGGTGGGAGGGGGGTCCATGTTTGGGAACGCATGTACACCCGTGGTGGATTCATGTCAATGTATGGCAAAACCAATACAGTATTATAAAGTAAAATAAAGTAAAAAAAAAAAAAATTAAAAAGAAAAAAAAAAGAGAAAATTTTCAAATCAAGAGGCTGGGACCAGGTGGTAAAGCTTGAGCTAGAATTATATTAGCACTCTGGTCCTAAATGAAGTCCAATTAAACGTGTACAGGCATCTGATTTGCCGAATTATGGTGAAAGAATCACAATGGATCAATATCCTGAGGCATAAAAGAGGATGGAGAGGGTGGAAGTATATGTTCAGTTGGTTTTGTTTGATTAGTGTTTCTCAGTCCTACCTGTGTATTAACATCAGTCTTGAGTCTTTTAAAATATACAGACAATTCAGTTGAACATCAATATTATTAAATGAAAATCTCCAGAAATATCAAGGGATTTATGTTTTTAAAAGGCTTTACATGTGATTTCTGGTTAATGCCCACTTCTGATTAAGTAGGAAGTGGATGAAGACAAAGCTAAAATATACTTTGCTATGAATGAGATACATGTACCAAAGAAAACTTAAAAAGAGTATGATTTCAAGAAGACTTTGTTTTGTTTTCACATTCATGGTTAGTATTTTGTTCTTTGGAGGATGGTTCTGAAACATCACACTAAATTAGGTTCATTTTTTTAATAGAAGGAAAGGCTAAGTAAGATGAGAAATGAATAATTTTATACTAATTTGGCAACTGGCAGATAACACTTGATTTCCAATAGAGAAGTTACAGAAGAGTGTCACTGAAGGATGCTTAGAAGGATATAACTGGATTTCTGCAGGAGGAAAACCTAAAGTTAGCTGAATAAACAACAGTGACAAGTCTGAGTCTGCATTTTGGGTAGTATTTGGATAAGCTGGGTGAAACACAATATCATACTGAAATATATTTTACCCAATTATTTTTACAGGTTTACATGTGCCTCCTAGAAAATATCTATTATATATGTAGTTGGCATTATATTTCTATTGAACACTAGCTGCCCTAGAATTAATTTATGGCCTGACTAAATCTCTGATTTTCCTTAGCACAAGCATTTGGATGGATCAAGAAGATCCCAAAGAGAGACACTATCACTGTTCCGCTTAGTGTGACTAGTATAAAGCAACTTACTTAAGTTGCCAGTAAACACTCAAAATCACATTAGGGGAAGGTCTCTGTCTCCCTCTCTTAAGTGGCTAAGTCATGTCTGACTCTTGCGACCCCATGGACTGTAGCCTGTCAGGCTTCTCTGTCCATGAGATTCTCCAGGCAAGAATACTGGAATGAGTTGCCATTTCCTTCTCCAGGGGATCTTCATGACCCAGGAATCAAATCCAGGTCTCCTGCATTGCAGGCAGTTTCGTTACCAACTGAGTTATGAGGGAAGCCCTACCCTCTTACCTTAGGGGAAGGTGCTGTGTTAATATTGAAATTTTGTTTACCAAAGCTTGTACTACGTATCATAAGAGTGTGTATTTGAATCTTAGTATGAGAAGAAGAAAAAACGTAGTCAAGTGGGCTACATAATTTCAGATTTCCCTTTGAATAATGTTGTTGTCCAGTTAGATATAAAGATAACACATAACACTTTAAAGAAAATGGTAGAATGCCATTTCACTTACATTTAAATTCAAATGCTGTAAAACGTAGGCTTGGTATCTTCTCAAGGATGCTTGTAAGTTGTTGGCCCCTCTTTGTCATCATAGTATCAAAACTGAATTGCAATGTATGAATTAAATTCACACTTTGTGAATCTATATTAGAATTGTATTTTTCCTTTCGACTAACAATGGGTTAATAGAAACCCATTATGAGTACATTTCATTTGTATTGCTGATGCAGTCAATAATATTTTCTTTTTTTAGGGAAGCTATATTAATTCTCTTGTAATGGTGTCTACAGTACTAGTTAATATTGAAAAAAATCTCAGTAATACATAGAGTTCCTGTGCATTTGCCACTTGAAATCAAGGAAGAACTATTTTAAAAATGGAATGCATTATTTAAGAATGGCATTCTCAAATGTAAGTCTGCACCTATGTATTTTTTACTAATATTTGACAAAGATTTAACAGCTAAAAATATAATTTATTTCCTTTTAGAAGAACAAGAGTTGGTCAAGACAAAAATTTTTTTAACTGCATTTTAAAAAGAGAATATAAAATAGCTTTGTTTGGAAGTAACTTAGGTACAATGATATTCATATTTTCTCAACATGGAAATGAATTTTTTCAGCTTCTATAGGCATGTTCTTTCTTGAGACCTTAACATTAAGCTTGATGATTGAGCTATTATAGTGTTATTATGTATTTCCCTTTGCTGGAACTAATATTTTATAAAATAATAATTAGCTCAGTTGGTAAAGAATCTGCCTGCAATGCAGGAGATTTGGGTTCGATTCCTGGGTTGGGAAGATGCCCTGGAGAAGGAAATGGCAATCCATTCCAGTATTCTTGCCTGGAGAATCCCATGGACAGAGGAACCTGGCAGGCTAATCCATGGGGTCACAAGAGTCGGACACAGCTTAGTGACTAAACCAACACCACCAATACAATTAACATTTTATAAACAAGTTGATGTTCAGAATTTAACTTCTAGATTATTATGTCTCCAAAATCATGATCTTTAAATAGAACTATTTGCTTTCCTCTGCTGTTCCAAAATATGTAAAATTAAGTACAAAGGCCATCCTTGGTGGCTTGGCTGTAAAGAATACACCAGCAATGCAGGAGACAGAGAGATATGGCTTCAATTCCTGGGTTGGGAAGATCCTCTGGAGGAGGAAATAGCAATCCACTCCAGCATTCTTGCCTGGGAAATTCCATGAATAAAGGCGCCTGCTGAGCTGGAGTTCACGGGGTTGCAAAGAGTCAGTCGACTTGACTTACTGACTAAACAATACCAGATCGATATTTGATCTGAATATTTCAGGTTAGTTGTAACTAGTCAATATAATTAGAGATAAAGTAACCAATATAATAGCCCAGGAAATACACAGCTGAGGGTGGGGTCCTTGATCACTTGATTGATATTTGTGAGCATTTTTTCTTTATATTATAAATCTCAGTGTTTCAAATAGCACAACAGGCTTTCTTGAAATTATACAATATGTGCATCTGATTTAAAGAACTGATTCAAACATTAAAGAAGTATATAATTATATAATCAACTGATAGTTTTCTTTCACTCTTCCCTCACTGAAAAACATTTGATTTAAGGTATTCTGTTTCAGACATTGTTACATGCATAATTTTATTCAAAAAGAACTAAATAGCTTATATATTTAACTGCTACTTTTTACAAAGGCTTTTTGAACACTTTATTGTAAAATAAAACAATATAATACAAAAAAAAAAGAATGTAGAAAATAGTGAATTTAGGTGGCTTGGAGGTTAGGAATCCACCTGCAGGCAAGGAGATGCAAGAGATGTGGGTTCAATCCCTGGGTCGGGAAGATCCCCTGGAGAAGGAAGTGGCTACCCACTTCAGTACTCTAGCCTGGAAAATCCAATGGACAGAGGAGTCTTGCAGACTACAAAAAGTCAGCCTGCAAAAAATCAGACGTGACTGAGCAGCACACATGCAATACAGTAAATGATCTTTAAACCATCACCCAGGTCAAGAAATGGAATTGATTAATAATCCCACAAGTTCTTCCATTTTCCCATCTTACTCATGACTCTTCTCCCCTCAGAAGAACCTATAATATTCACTTCCTTGCTTTCACTCAAATTTTATTACCCAAGAATGTATGTCCACTTTTTAAAACTTTATATTACATTTAAATCTCTCTTTTACTCACATCATTCTTTCCTTTTACTAAGTGCCAAAGCACAGCTAGAGAACTTATTTTTTTCATGTATTCCTTAGTTGTTTTCTTTCTTTAAATTCTTGTCTCTCTAATCGACATGTAGGAACACTAATACACTGTTAGTAGGAATGTAAATTGGTGCAGCCACTATGAAAAACCATACAATATTTCCTAATAAAACTAGAACTACCATATAATCCAGAAATTTAACTCCTGGGTATAAACCTGAAGAAAATGGAAACACTAATTTGAAAAGATACATGTACCCCAATATTCATAGCAGCATTATTTACAATAGCCAAGACATGGAAGTTACCTAAGCATCCATCAGTTTTTAAGTCTCTCTTAATCTACAGGCCTGCTCTCTTTCCTTTCTTTCCATTCCAATAAATCTTTTGAAGAACCGGGAGGATTGAACCTATAGAATTCTTTATCTACATTTTCTGCAAACTGACAACTGGATCCAGATACTTGATCAGCCTCTGATTTGATTCCCTTGCCAAGGCCATAGCAGTGATGTGTTCTTTCATCAGGAGGTACATAATTAATATATTAATGTCTGTTTACACGTTTTGAGCATAACATTCACTGATGCTTAATACCCACATTAAACTGAAAGAGTTCTAAAATGTTAATATTCAAATTATCTCATTTTTTTTTCATTCAACAGTTAGAATAAATTTATAAGATATCTTCTCTAGTCTACTATTTGGTTACTCAGTTAATAGGTAAGTAAAGACAAATGCTTCACTCTTTTATGTAACCAGTTTATACTGTATTATCCTGAGGTTGCCAATAACTAATTTTTCTGCAAGAGTATGAACTCATGGATTTAAGCACATTGCAATTCTTACCCTTATTAAAGCCTTCTTTGACATGACCCAAAAAAGTCTCTGATGTTATATTATTTTATGTTGTTAGTTGCTCAGTTGTGTCTGACTCTTTGCAACCCTGTGGATTGTAGCTTACCAGGCTCCTTTTGTCCATGGAATTCTCCAGGCAAGAATACTGGAGTGGGCTGCCACTTTCTTCTCCAGGCCATCTTCCCTACCCAGGGGTCAAACTCAGGTCTCCAGCATTGCAGGCAGATTCTTTACTGTCTGAAGTTTCTGACAGTCCTTCCTATTTGGAATGCCAGATTATTTCTGACCCAATTTTGTGATTAGCCCATTTTTCAGGAAGCTCTGCCTTTTTCAATGGGAAATATTATTTTGTCTACAATATTGGCACTAGGGGTGCTTACTGGGAATTGTTTCTAGAATTCCTAAGTGCACAAAATTAAATACATTAAGAAATCATATTGATAACTCCAATTTTAATTTTAAAACTGAAATATTTCAACAAAACCTCTTATATCTTATAGCTGAATATTGTTTCTGCTACATAGCAAATCCTGATTCTTAAGAAGAGGAATAATAATATTGAAATATTTCATAACTAGTTTATTTGTGATACAATAGCCCTAGACTCACAAAACTAATGCTATCCCAACCAAATATGATTACTAGAGACAAGTTTGAAATTATTTTGCATGAATCATTCCCAATTTCTCCCCATTGTCAGACTGCATAATCACTATATGCTGTATTCTTTTCCTTTAAAGACTCATTCTTAGTTCTACAAATGTAATTATATATTTAATACTCACCTGCACTAATTGTGTTGATGTATGTGGGCATTTTTGTTACCCAACTCTTGTTTTCTAGTAAATTTTACAGGAAGGGCTTCTGAGAAAAATATTCTTTGAGATATTGTGTATCAAAAACAGATTGTACAGGTTTTATATACTTGAATGCCAATCTTTGTCAGGTATAAGGGAAAAGGAGGCTTGCAAATATCTTCCTATTATTCCTATTTTAGATATATTCAGTACATAGTTATGCCCAAAGATATAGGATTGGACTCTGTGCAACACAAAGTACTATGTAAAAATTACCCTGGAAAATAAACCACTTTTCATTGACTAAGCAAATTCTCTCTGGGATGGGAGTCCTCGCTCCTCACTACCCAAGGGATTATGTACTAGTAATAGTTGTGCATTCCACGTGACTAAAGGTCCTGAAGTGCCAGGCCTCAGGCTTTTCCAAAAATCTTTATGAAAATTCTCACATTCCAATTCAGATGACCTGATACCAAGCAGATGATTTATTTTCCCCCTGTTGCTAAGTGCTCAGTCATGAAACCGCATGGACTATAGCCCACCAGGCGCCTCTGTCCATGGGACTTTTCCAAGCAAGAACACTGGAGTAGTGGGTTGCCATGCCCTCCTCCAGGGGATCTTTCCAACCTAGGGATTGAACTCGGATGTCTTGCATCTGCTGCATTGGCAGGCAGGTTCTTTACCACTAGCGCCACCTGGGAAGCATTTTCCCACTAATAAGACTGCTTTTATGCTTGACTTAGAAGAAAGAAACATGGTGACAGGGTCCTTTTCCTGAGATGTACAGGTAAGGCTTGACCAGCAAAATAATATGAACACAGCACCTGGTAAAAATGGGAGGATGAGGGTACCATTTTATTCTCTACTGATCTTGACACATGTTTTCACACAAAACTTAGTGCTTTAATCATGCAATAATACACTTTGTAGATTTTACCTTCAGCTCCACTTAATAACAAGTCCCACCTTCAAATAAACCCATGTCTTTCATATCACAAGCATTCAAAATATAATAAAACTGTCATTAAAGTACTTATTCAATTTCTTGGCATATCAAGAGAGTTTAATACATTTTCATTTTTATTTTATTTTTGTGCAAGGTATAAAATTATCGTTTGAATATAAAATGCACAATGTGATTTTTATAGACTTTTTTTTTGATCAGTTTTAAGTTCACAGGAAAACTGACTGAAAGTACGGAGAGTATCCATAAACCACTTGCCCTGATATATTCACAGCCTCAGTTCAGTTCAGTTGCTCTGTAGCGTCCTGCTCTTTGCATCACCATGAACTGCAGCATGCCAGGCCTCCCTGTCCATCACTAACTCCCAGAGTTCACCCAAACTCATGTCCATCAAGCTGGTGATGCCATCCAGCCATCTCATCCTCTGTCGTCCCCTTCTCCTCCTGCCCCCAATCCCTCCCAGCATCAGGGTCTTTTCCAATGAGTCAACTCTTCGCATGAGGTGGCCAAAGTATTGGAGTTTCAGCTTCAGCATCAGTCCTTCCAATGAACAACAGGACTGATTTCCTTGAGGATGGACTTGTTGGATCTCCTTGCAGTCTAAGGGACTCTCAAGAGTTTTCTCGAACACCTCACCGACTATTAATATTTCACATCAGAGTGGGGCATTTGTTAAAACTGATGAATGTACACTGACATATCATTATCACCCAAAGCCCATAATTTACCTTAGGGTTCACGCTTGTAAATTTTGTATATGGACAAATGTATAATGACACCCTTAATGCATCATTCACAATAGTTTCACTGACCTATAATTTCTCTATGTTCTCCTTATTCATTTCTCTCTCCTCCTTAACCTTTTTACCATGTCTATAGTTTTATCTTTTTAAGAATATCATAGTTGGAATTATAAAATATGTAGCCTTTTCAAATTGCCTTTTTTTTGGTGGGGTGGGGCATGGTAATATTCTTTTAAGATACCTCTAGGTTTTTTCAAGAGTAAGATTTTCTGTTGCTCCAGACCCTCAAATGCTTTCGGTGTTGTCAGTGTTTGAATTCTGGTCATTCTACCAGTTGTGTAGCAATATTTCATTTTTGTTTTAATCTGCATTTCCATGATGACTTATGATGTAGAGTAAGGATAGTAGTAAGGGATCTACTTATGATGTAGATTCTTTCACATGCTTATGAAATCTGCATCTGCCTTGACATTTGAATATCTTCTTCCATGAAGTGTCTGTTAAGGTCTTTGGTCAATTTTCTAATTTTTCTTTTTTTTTTTTTTTCATGAATGAGTTCTTCATATATTTTAAATGAGTTCTTTGTATATTTTAAAAAAGATTATCAAGTTTTTCAAATATTTTCTCCCAGTTTGTGGCTTGTCTCATTCTATGAGCCCCCAATGGCTCAGTGGGTAAAGAATCTGCCTGCATGCAGGAGATACACACGACACGGGTTAGACTGGGAAGATCCTCTGGAAAAGGAAATGGCAACCCACCCCAGTATTCTTGCCTGGGAAATCCCATGGACAGAGGAGCCTTGTGGGTTACAGTCCATGGGGTCCCAAAGAGTTCGTTAAAACATAACAGCAGTTCATTCTATGTTGTTGTTCAGTCACTCAGTCATTGCGACTCTTTGAGACCCCATGGACTGCAGCACGCCAGGTTTCTCTGTCCTTCACCATCTCCTGGAGCTTGTTCAAACTCGTCCATTGAGTCGGTGATGCCACCCAACCGTCTCATCCTCTGTCATCCCCTTTTCCTCCTACCTTCAATCTTTCCCAGCATCTAATGAGTCAACTTTTCACATCAGGTGGCCAAAGTTCATTCTGTAATAACATTGTAGAGAAGAAAATTTCTTTTGCAGAGAAGAAAATTTAAATGTAATGAAACCCAGCCTATCAGTTATTTCTTTCATGAGCTGTGCCTTTGGTACTATATTTAAATTACACTTAGGTCTGCAATCCATCTTGAGTCAATTATTGTGAGTAGTGTAAGGTCTGTGTCTAGAAGCAACATTTTTGCGTATATTCCTCAATTATACTAGTGCCATTTGTTGAAAAGATGAACTTCTCTGTAGGTATTACCTTTGCTCCCTTATCAAATATCAATTGACTATATATATTTCTGAACTCTTTACTCTGTTCAGACAGAGTTTGACTTGTGTTTTCGCTCAGTCATGTCTGACCCTTTGCGACTCCATGGACTGCCAGGCTCCTCTGTCCATGGAGTTTCCCAGGCAAGAACACTTGAGTGAGTTGCCATTTGCTTCTCCAAGGTATCTTCCCAACCCAGGGATCGAAACTGCATCTCTGTGTCTCCTGTATTGCCAGGCAGATTATTTACTACTAGCGCCACCTGGCAAGTTTCACTGATATATTTGTCTATTCTTTCACAATACCGCACACACACTGCCTTGATTAATCTTGCTTTTCAATAAGTCTTGAAGACAAGTAGTGCCAGTTCTCTGACTTCTGTTCTCCTTAAGATTGTATTGATTATTCTGGGTCTTCTGCCTTTCCATATAAACTTTAGAAGCAACTCAAAAAATACTTGGTTGGATTTTGACTACAATTTCATTGAATCTATAGAACAGGTGGAACAAAATGACATCTTGACAATGCTGAGGCTTTCTATTCATAAACATAGACTATCTTTGTATTTATTTAGTTATCC
Organism: Capricornis sumatraensis; assembly: GCF_032405125.1. Lineage (NCBI taxonomy): Eukaryota > Metazoa > Chordata > Mammalia > Artiodactyla > Bovidae > Capricornis > Capricornis sumatraensis. The sequence continues at coordinate 34,146,294 of NC_091081.1, read as the reverse complement.
TTTGATTTCTTTCATCAGAGTAGTAATACCATTTTCTAATAGAGCTTGTACATATTTTATTTGATCTATGAATAAGTATTTCAGTTTGGGGAATGCTAATATAAAAAGTATTACTTTTTGTTTCAATTTTTGTTAGTCTTTCTAAACTTTATAGTTATCCAAGTTTTATATAATGTATATCTACTGTTAACACATTTATATACATCAATTTTAATGTTCAACCTGTCGCCCAGAAGCTGATAATTTTTTAAAGTAGATTTTAAATAGGTCACTCACATTAGTACCACCATTTTGTACTCGCTGCCATTGTGATAACAGTTAATATAGATATTTTTGTATAGTATATATATTAAAATAGTCTGTGTACATACATCTTGCTTTTCTAGAGTGAAGACATTTTAGGTGATCAAGCTGGATTATTATCTTCTTGGATATTCACAGGTTGGCCCTAGGAGTGGGTACAGTTTACCAACAGCTATTGTCCTCAGGTCTCCTCTGCAACCCCACTCACATACAATCTCTAACTAATCTCTACATAATTATTTTTAAATTAATTCATAGCAACTTAGAACTTCCTGGAACTCAGATACTTAAATATATATGTACATTCACTGAAGTGCATTAAGAGACTTCTTCCTCTTTGTTAAGCAGAGTCATATCCTTAAAGGCTAATGACAAATATATTAATTACCTGCATTAACCTTCCATGCCTTCCCATTTAATTTAGAATAAAATCTAAGCCCCTAAAAATCTCTGCTGGCTAGGTCAAGCTAGAAAAAGGCAGAAACACAAATTTATACTTTTCCTAGGTCCCCAAGTGTTTCTAAACAGCTAGTATTGAGCATCTCTGAAAACCCCACAAGTAAAACCAAAGAAAGACTGAGTTTGGAAATGTATGTCAAACTTTGTCTAGAATGCTTTGAAAATCCTGGTAGAATAGAATGAACAGTAGGATGTGAGACAATACATTTCAATACTAGTCCTGAACCCAACGCTAATTTATTATCTGTATGACATTAAACAAGTTTATTTTTCTAAGGCCAAGTCTGCCATTTGTAAAGTGAAAGTTAGTCTTTGGAGTACTTTCTAGCATTGCAATAGCTAAAAATGTTATTATGGAAAATGATCTTTTAGAACTAAAGTATTCACAGTAGAAAGGCCTTAGGGTGTCTATAGGGTATGATGCTTTAGCAGCTGCAAAGAATTCACTAACAGCATTAAATGTAAGAACTATCTGTATACTGAAAAAGACATTAGAGAAAGAATAACACAATATTTTAAAATGTCAGCAATGCCTTATCTTTATGAGCAAGTGAAATGAGATGCCTTACATGAAAAGATGCTCATTACTGCTAATTATTAGAGAAGTGCATATCAAAACAACAAGGTATCACCTCACCCAGTCAGAGTGGACATCATTAAAATGTCTACAGATAATAAATGCTAGAGAGGATGAGGAGGAAAGAGAACCTTCTTACGAATGGAAACTGATGCAGCCACTATAGAAAAAAGTATGAAGGCTCTTCAAGAAACCTAAAAATGGAACTGCGACATGATCCAGCAACCCTATTCCTGGCATATACCCAGACAAAACTATAATTCTAAATGATACATGCACCTCTATGTTCACAGCTGCAATATTTACAATAGCCAAGACAAGAAAGCAACCTAAATGTCCCCGACAGATGAATGGATAAAGAAGAGGTGGTGTGTGTATATATATATGGGACTATTAGTCAGCCATTAAAAGGAATGAAATAATGCCATTTGTAGCAATATGGATGGACCTAGAGATTATCATATTAAGCAAAGTAAGTCAGAAAGAGATAAGAAGAATAACATATGATATCACATATATGTGGGATCTACAATATGACACCAATGAACATATCTATGAGACAAAAACAAGCTCACAAATATAGAGAACAGACTTGTGGTTGCCATGGGGAAGGAGAGTTGCAGAAGGGAAGTTTGGAATTAGCAGATGCAAACTATTATATATACGAATGGACAAACAGCAAGGCCCTACTGTATAGCACAGGGAACTATATTTAATATCCTGTGATAAACCACAGTGGTAAAGAATATGAAAGAGAATATATACACACACACACATATAAAACTTAGTCTCTGCTATATAGCAATAATTAAACACAATATTGTAAATCAATTACACTTCAATTAAAATATAAAAAAAGAAATGAATCACCTAAATAAAATTGAGTTTCTTTAACTTCCATGAAAATTTATATAACTTATATACAAAAATAGAAATTTCTGATTTTTACACCTGTGGGCTGAAATTTTCTCAAGTTTTGATAAGCACTTAAGTGAGTTAGTATGCCAATGATCCTAATATCTATCATATCCTTGGTGAAATTCAAAGATGCAGGAAAAATGGAACTATTATAGGAAATAAGAAAACTATCCCACTACATTTAAAATCTTGGATTGAAAAAATGAAGTTATCTCTATGATAATGTAACCTGATCTTTTTTTGCTTTATTTGCATTTATTGCTTTCCATTTTTCATTTTCAGGCATACAGCAAAGTGGTTGAAGTTTTACATATATATATATATGTGTCTGTGTGTGTATATATATATATATATATACACACACATATATTCTTTTTCAGATTCTTTTCCTTTATAGTTTATTACTATAACCTGATTCTTTAACAGTATTTCTTATATTCCTGTCCTAAAAATAAATAGTTCTGGTTAATTAAATGATGTGTTTGAGTGAAGGATATCAATTTCTCATGAGCCATCAATAATTACAGTACTGAGGGAGATCATAATACCAGGAGTCATAATGTTTTATATTTATTATTGTTATAGAAAAAACTTTCTATATGTGAAAGAAATTCTAATTCCAAAACTAAAAAAGATTATTATTCTAAATTGGGAAAATTAAATTTTTCCACCTGATAAAATCCATCTTAAAAAATGTTTTTAAAAAACATTTAAAAGCAGATATTAAGAATGACATGTCTGATAAGAATATTTTTGAATAATGAAGGATAGGAATAGATGGTAAAAATAATAGGAGATAGTTCTTAATGGAATTGAGAAATATAAGCATCTTTTCTATGTAAAAGCACTGATGAAAATATAAGGGAGAGAATCTGAAATTTGTACACCACATGAAGCAGTACCCCAAGCATGAGTTCATACATCAAAAGCATGTTAATCATGTACTAGTCATATAAACCAAGTTGTCTGCTCCCCCTTTGTTTTACCTCCCTGCAAATTGCCTTGTTTGAAATATGGGTTTGAACACAAAAGATTATTTGTAGTTGTTTGTTCACTAATTTATTTTTCAATATTGTTCACTAATTTTTTTTCAATATGTTGATATTTTCCAAGGTCAACATTACCTTACCTGCTTCTCAATGATCATGATTTGAATCTATGCACATAGTGCCCAATAAGTAGCAAATGGAAATGATAGTTTTCACGTGTTCTCTTCTAATCTAAATTTATTTTCTTTGTATTTCCATGAGAATGTAAAAATAACTTCAGTATCTCAAGTTGCTTGGAGACCACATTAAATTTCAACTATCCTTCCTATATTCTAAATTTTATCACATGGCTTATTTGTAAAATAAGGTTTTGTTTTACACCATTTTATTAACTTGATTCAATTTTCCTGTCTCCTTCATTGTCTGGTTTAAACAAATAAATGATTCTTTCAAGCTCTTTTTATTTCATCAGTCATTAAATTTTACTTATTTATATATTAAGAATGTAGTGATAGGATTCATACACCAAATACTTTGCTTGAAAGGGGGTTACTCTGTGTGTGTGTGTGTGTGTGTGTGTGTGTGTGTATGTGTGTTTGGTATATTCTGAAATAGATACATCTCTCTCATCTATATAATTTGACATAATTATTGGAAGAAAATAAAGTGCAAGGTCATTGCCTAATTGGTTCAGAAAGTCAAAGGAAAGAAAATTATTAGGATACTGTTACAGAGGTTGTTTATTGCTAGTAAATAACAATTCAGGTTTGCTCTTCTTTGCAACAGCAAAAAGGAAGAAAATTCAGAGTCTTAAATCATTTATTAGAGCAGGAACTTTCAGTTTAAGAACCACCTAGTGGAAATAAGAATAATTTAACATGAAGTTTGCAGAGTATGCAAATTTTGCCTAAAGCAGTTATGAGCATTACATTATGCCAATTGTATAAAACTGTATTTTAGAGAAGTTCTATAGAGACAAACTTATACTTTCAGTCATTCAATATCTTTACAGATTTCTGCCATGATTTAGTGGACTGTTACTCTTAAATTTTCACGTGTAAAGTCTCTGCTGAGTTCTTGCTAGCTCTATAAGTTTTATGCGTTGATAAGAACAGTAATACACTGGGGATGAACTGTTACCTGGTAAGAAGACAGCATCGCTTTATCCTATACTCTTCCTAGCTGACTTAAATCATTATAAGAGGGATTTGACAATTGTTAACATTTTGTTAACATATTCATAAAAATAATCAGTGAATTATTTATTCCATTTACCCAAAAAATGATTATTCAAATTCCTTTTGAATATGTACTGGGACATAACATTGTATAATTTGTATACTTGATAGATTTCAGAATATTAACTGCCCTTTTTTGAATATGAACTGTAGTATACTGCCCTTTATTGAATGTTGCAAAATTGCTTTTATAAAAACTAATGTTAATTTTTTTTTCATATATTTGTTTGAGAGTTTGGAATTTTAAGAATTCATTTAGTTATTCCATTTCATATGTCATGCATTAATGATTTAAATTCATTGCTCATTTGTGCGTATGTGTGTGTGTTGGGTGTGTTTGTGTATCTTTTTGTAACCTTGGTTTCTATTGTTGAGTTCTAAGGAGATTTACATTAGAATTAGCACAATCTTTTTTTCTTTTTCTATTTTAATGTCACATCAACATAACCCCAGTCAATCAGGACAAAATACTCTCAGAAGAGAAAACTAGATATAATTGATAGAATAAATTCACTCAGTTAACATTAGTAAACAACTGAATATACTCTTGACTCTAAAGTTTGATAGGTTCCATATTTACAATGACAGCTTAAAGTAGCAAATTTAAAAAACATTGTTCCTAGGGTATGTATGCTAAAAGGATATTGTATGCTTTCTATTCGAAAGCGTATTTTGAATAATATTTTTTTATTTTATTATAAAAGAAAGATGTGTTTCTTACAGAGAAAGAAGAAAAAAGCAAAAAGAAATAACAAACAAAAATGTATTTTATGCCCAATCATCGAATACCAAATATGCATTCAAATTTTGTATGTGAATTATACCATAGCATTCTACCTTTTGTTTTTAAAACATACTTGAGAACCTATAATTTAAAAAAATTATCACAAATTAGATTCTTGTCTGTTTTTCATTTGTTTCAGATTTTCTATTTTGTGTTACCACTCTGTCAATTTCTATGCCCATAAGTACCTTCTTTAATTCCTAAAACTGTATATTTGAATATTTGTAGTCTTTAAGTTTAAATAAATAATAACCAAAGGACATGAACAGAATTGTGCTATACCCTTAAGTGCTTCTGAGACTCAAATATATGCAAATTTTAAAGTCTTTACCTTTTTTAATGCTTCACTTAAAGTTCAATTATTCCACTAAAACCATCAGTTATACTTTTGCATAACAATTCCTAAAACAATTCAACTGCTTACTGAATGCACTGTAGAGATGTAACATCTAGTATGGTAATATTAGAAATTTTAAAGATGACATAATGCTACATGAAGTTATCTTATCTCAGATCAGTATTGGTCTTAGGATTTATCCAGGTTTGAGATTACACTTTGTTTGCAAGTAAAACTAGTTATGAGGAGAATATAGAGCACAGAAGCTGAGAATTGTCTCATTTCATCTGAATGATCATAAACAACAAGCAAAATACATGCTGAATGATATACTCTATTACTATTGTTTACTGTCATTTACCCTGAGGGTTTGTCTTTGGCAGGAATTATATCAGTCAGCTATAAGCAAACTGTAGTCCAATACCTGGCCATAAGTCCTATGTCAAATATTATCTAGATACAGATGGATGAAACTGAAGAAATCAACTGTGAAGGTGTTCCCATCAACAACAGCAGGGTGTTTACAAACTTCACAAAACATACGATATTTTATTTCACAAATGTGCTTGAATTGCAAAATAAAGAAATCAGTGACTCTTCTCTGACCATTGTAGCTGCTAAATGGAAATTTTGTGACACATGTATACTCAGTGTCTTGGAAATAAATCCCCTAATTCTCCTGTGTGCTTATCATGTTTATTTGTTCTCCTTGTTCACAGATGTTAATTATGTTAGCAAAGGTTACTGTTTAATCTTAGTGTTTTTAACTTCTTTTTTTCTTTTGACATTCTGTTTATGAAGAAAAACTGAGATGAGTTTAAATTTCACTTTTGGCACTTATTTTGGCAAGAGATTTATTTTTCTCTGAACTTCAAATATGTTATAAGAAAAATACAAATATATAGTGGTTGTGAAGATGAAGTGAGGCAACACATGGCAAGTGCCTAGAATAGTGGTTGGCATGTGCTGGGTGCACCAAAAACTTGGCATTTGGTGGAATTCTCCTTTTATAGACATTATTTTGTTTTGCGGTGAGACAAAACCAAAAAAAATTCTTTTTTCAAAATAAAATAGTTATCGATCAATTTCAAACCCATTTCCTGCTGCCAAACAGAGCTTCTGTGATTCAGAATTCCTAAACAAGTCTCCAGAGCTCTTCAGTGCATGTAGTAGGTTGCCCCCAGTTTTTATTCTCCTGGCCTTCAAGGATTTAAAGAAAATCAAAGTGGTCGAAAATACTAGGTCAAACATTATTTATTTAAATCTATTGATATTTTAAAATGCTGACTAGCTGTTAATGATCACATTTCATTAAGAGGAACACATCTACCAGAATGGAGTAGAACTACAAACTGCTAGATACCATGATCTGGAAAAGAGGTAGAATTCCCATTTCTATTCTAATCTGAGTTTTCTTTAAAATACAATTTTGAACAAGAAACAAAGGGTAGAATAAGGGGATTAAATAGAAATATTTGACCTGACTTGCTGGCAGCTGAAGACATGGAGTAAGGAGTAAAAATCATATGCTTTACAAATTCTTGACCTGCCACCAGAATGAACTCAGGGCCCTCAACATGCAAGGCAGTCCCACTTATTAGTTCCAGCATCTTACTATCAGCTATTATAGGAAGCACCCAGCTGTGGACAAGGATTACTGGACTGTTGGTACAGCTATACCATTTAATTACTGTTTACCTGCCACTTGTCTTTGTGGGAGATGATAGCTAAACCAAGCAATTGTTATCCATGGTCCATTAGAGCTCAAAATGCCCTAATTGTTGGCTTAGCTCAGTCACAAGTTGTGGAGGGAAATAGGTAGGCTTTGGCTGACAAAGTATTTATTGATTGCTTTTATGGGATTTAAAACTTTCACTTGTATTTAGACAATTAAATGAGATAAAGAGAGCAAATTAATAATTTTGAGCAAGACCACATACTTGCCTAGTGGATGAGGATGGAAGAAAGTGCAAAAACAGATACCATCCTGACTCTTAAGGAGCTTTCAGTTTTGTCAAGGAGAAATATGACAATAAAAAAACTGAAAAACAATGGCTAAGTCCTTTAAAATAATGTGCATGCTGTTATGAAACTTTAAAATGAAATATATCCTTCGTTATGAAGTACAGACAAGATGAAGTGAGGCAACCCATGGCAAGTGCCTAGAACAGTGGTTGGCATGTGCTGAGTGCACCCAAAACTTGGTATTTGGTGGAGTTCTCCTTTTATAGACATTATTTTGTTTTGAGGTGAGACAAAACCAAAAAAAAAAAAAATATTTTTTCAAAATAAAATTTCTCCAGAGAAGATAGGTTTGAGTTAGAATCTGAGGTATAAACAGGTTCACTAGGGTAAGGAAGAAATATAGGAAGAAAGTATTACAAGACAGAAAAACATGTGAAATAGGGCCTGATACAGAAGACAGTTAACACCTTAACATTGACAGGAAGCTCAGTGGGGCTAGAGTGGGGATGGGTTAAAATGACAGGAGAGAGGTGGCCAGGCCTGATGGCCATTCATCAGTCATTCAGTCATTTGCTTATTAGTTCAATGAATATACATGGAGCAGTAACTAGGTTATTTTTCATATGTTGGAACTAAGATCAGTGAACACAGCTGAAAACTTCTCTGGGCATGACAGTGTCAGGTAATATTAGCTATGTTTCAGAGAGTTAAAACAGGCTGAAATGATGGATGTGGCAAGTTTTCTAGTGAAATTGAACATTCAAGGGGGAAAAAAAAACTTTCCAAGAGGAGTGATTAGTGGAGGGAAAAAAAATTGTAAGAGTTATTCATGGTGAGAACAAGGGGAAGAGCATTTCATGCAGAGAAACAGCTTGTGGATGACCTTAGGAAAGTAACAAGCTTCAGTTACAGAGAACAGAGCAAAGATCAATGTGGCCGAAACATAATGAGCAGGAGAGAGGGGCAGGAAGTGACACTGGAGAGAGAGGCAGGGACTGGATCACACAGGGACACAGAGAGTGGGGTAAGGAACTCAGTTGTATTCTCAAAGTGATCTTAAGCCTTTGAAGAATGTGTGCTGATGGTGGGAGTAGTTGTGGGAACAGGGAATAGAGCAATAAATCACTCATATTTTTTTAAACATCAGCCTGTCTCCTTGATAGGAAATAGATATTCTAGGGGCAAGTTCAGATTAGCTATAAGGATGCTAAATCAGTCTGGGGGCAGGGTGGAAATAAAGACTGCTTAGATTACAGTTTAGATGAACACAAGGAGAATGATCTCAGGTTGATAGGTACTCAAGAGGGCATGCTAACACATCAGGATGAAATGAAGGAGGGAACAAGGATGATCCCAATTTTCTCTCTTGAAATGTGGCCTGGATGTTCTTTAGAAGATGGTGGAAAGAGAAGAATTTGAAGAGAACATCTGAAACTCTGTTTTGGTCAACTGAAGTTGAAATACCTTAGACATTCAAGCAAAGATGGCCAGTGAATAGCTTGATAAACAGTCTAAAGTAGGTCAGGACCGAGTATATAACCTTGAGAGTTATCAGCATAAATTGTACAAGGTAAGAGTTCCAAGGTGAAATGGAGATATTTAAGGTAAGAGGACAAAGAATCTGGCCATGGGCTAGTCTAGGTCATAATTAGGCTTCGCATTCTAGAAATAACAGTTTTTCTCTTCAAACCTTTTATTAATACTTGTATCATTTGTGATCAAGCAAGATATCCACACACAGCTTTCCTCAGAGCAACTTGTTTCTATTAACAGGAATGAATAGGGAGCCTAGACATCGACAATTGCTACCCCTCAACTGTCAGTATAAGTTCCACTCTCAACATTGAATCTACTCAGAAAAACATCTCAATACATCCTTTTTTCCCCCTATTATACATTCACCTTTAGAAACCAGAAGAACCCAAATAAACTAATCTACATAAAGCGCTGAGCACTTCCTAATTTATATCCTTATCACACTTCTCAATTCCAGAAATTCTTCATCTATTCCCCATGCAATTCAAAGACTGTCAGCAGCAAAATATTCTATTTTCTAAGCCTCCTCTTTGAAACTTTCTATTATTTTCTCGTGTTAAAACAACAACAACAAATAAACAAAAAGAAACAAACAAAAAAAATCACCCGCTTCCTCCTGCGAACAATGTTTCCTTCATAGTCCTCCAGGAAGGTAGAAGGCATTGTTGTGATTGCTAGGCTGGGAGGTGGGCTAGTGATCCTTTTGCCCCTCTTAGCTGTTTTTATAAAATTCTACACACTGTCTTTTAAAAATACCGGGGGCCAGCTTGAGGAACTCTGCCCACGGCAAAGGTCATGAGGAAGGAGGCCTGGCATACGCAAAGGCGTGATCAAGCCTCAGGAAACCCCCTGTTCCCGAGCATCTAACCCCAAAACCAGAGTCTGTTTTATGCTCTCACCTACACCTCTGACTTTACAGGGGACTCTCCCCCATAACCATTTCTCTCGGAGAAGGAGTAGACGTGCAGCTCCAAGGCAATAAAAATTCCTGGGCGTGACAAGAGTGTTTCAGCTTACTGACTCCTCTGAAGGTTATCTAGCCCGCCTGTATAGGTTCATCTGGCCACATGTGATTGTTTACAGCCTCCAAATCTGAGAGGCACGAGATGTTTTAGACTTACTAAAGGCAAATTCTTTTGGGGAGTTGGAAATTATTAGTATAGTGGGTTGGTTAGGAATTATATTGGTGAAGGGTTTTTTCACTTGTTGTGTCAATAACTGCTGCTAATTCTCTCCCCTGGGTGGGACAAGGATGTCTCAGGTCAAACCTCTCTGCTGACAGACTAGCTTGTGTGACAGGATTATCCATACTCCTGCTACTACCCACATGATTGTTTACTACCTCTCAACCATAAACAGCACAGAGAGTTTTGGAGTATTTTGAAAGTCTTAATTAGCATAGGGCTTTTTCTTCTTGTTGAGTCAATGATTCCCGCCAGGCCTCCATATCCTTAGGCACCTGGGAATATATTAATCAATGTATTTGGAATATAGAAAAGGAAATATAGTAGTTTTTAAGGTTAGCAATACTAGACTTTTTGAGTTAATGAATTTTCTCTTTTGTAATAGATCACTGTACTTTGTTATAAATCACTGTGTCCTTGCTATGTAAAAATGTAACTTTATCTCTATCTTAAGACTAAATAGATCTTAAGGGGAACATTGGTGAAAGGATTTTTATTTGTTGGGCTGATGTTTGCTGCTAAATCTCCATATTCCCTGCCCTTATAATGAATATAACTAGCGTATAGGAGAAATAAGCATTAACCTTTAAGCATATAGGAGAAATAAGTATTAACCTTTAAGATTAATCATGTTAACCTTGGGTTAAATAAATTCCTTTCTTGATTGTAACTCACTACACCCTCATCCTATAAGAATGTAACTTTATTTGGAGGGTGGTGCCTGGTTTAAGAAAAAAACACCCTTGGAAGAAATAAGTTTTTTGGTTATCAGAAAGAAAGGATCATAAAGTGTCAGCAGGTCTCACTCATGGCCAGAAGATGATGTAATATCCCTAAAACCTTTTTTTTTTTTTTAATACATTTATGTGAAGCACCTGATTTTGATAACGGTCAGTACTGCTGACCCCCGCGTGACTCTGTATTCATCCCTATGTGTAACAAAAGGTATGTAAGCAAACCTAAAAATAAAGAAAATGGATCAGTTTCTGGAAAGACTGATTCCCTCATGTCGTTCTTTTCTGCTCTCTGTTTTTCTGGCTGAATTCCCATCTGGAGCATGGATGCTATTCCACATAGACCAAGTTATTCAGCCTCTTTATCTCCACTAATCTTCCTACTACACTATCAGTTTCTAATCTCTCTCTATATCTGTAATTAAATGTCCATTTTTCCAAAGACGCTGACTCCGTCCCCCCACCTTCGAATCATCCTGGATCCACCAGGGCTGGACCCCGGCATAAAAACACCCAGATTTTAATCTCACAACCATTGAGTATGTCACCTACATCTCTTCATTTGTTACTATCATTTTCACATCCCAATTATTCAACCTGTGTGTTCCAAAGATGTCTGATCTTAGCTCACTATTGCTCTATCCACACTACTCCAGTCTTAATTCTTGGTGACTACAGTGCACATGTTCTTGATCCAGATAACTCCCAGGCCCCTCATTTCCTTAGTCTACCTTCCAATTATCTTGCCTTTAGTCACATACTCACATGATCTTATCCCTGAGCTTATCATAACCAAATCAAGGCAAACCCCTGTAATAACAATGATATGCTTTTCACTTGTTGATCATCACTCTTTTTCAAAATAAATTTTGGGCATACAGAATTCTAGTTGAATAGCTGTATACATTCAAGAGTGATCACTACCACAAGTCATCTATAGTTAGCATCCATCACCATAGAGTTGACTCCTTTTGCCTACTTTACCCACCTCCTAACCCTGTCCCTTCTAGTAGCTGCTCATCTGTTCCCTGTATCTATGAATATCTATGAGCTTGTTTTCACTGTATTTTATTCATTTTTTTGGTCTCAGCTACAACCATTTTTTAATTTTCAGATTACATGTACATATGAAATCATATTTGTCTTACTCTATCTGACATAGTATAATATCTCAAGGTCTACCCATGATGCCACAAGTGATAGGATTTCATTCTTTTTTATGGTTTAGTAGTACTTCCTTGTGTATGTGTGTGTGTATACACTCCATCTTCTTTATTCATTCATGCATGAGTGGACACAGGTTATTTCCATATCATGGCTATTGTAAATAATGTTTCAATTAATATAGGGGTGCTCTTTGAATTACTGTTTTTATGTTTGTAAGTTAAATAGCCAGAAGGAAATAGCTGGGTCATACTATTCTAAATTCTTAAGGAATCTTCATAATGTTTTCCACAGTGGACTTTGAATTATTTAGACAAAAACCTAATACATTTCTATGATTGCTATTTTTGCTGACATTCCACATCCAATTCATCAGTAAATGTCCTGGCTCTATTTTTAAAATATGTCCAAAATCTGACCATTTCTCAATATCCCCCAATGTTATATCTCTGGCCTCAGCTGCAGTTATTTTTTAACTAGATAAGAATAATGAGCACCTAACTCAGGAGTCTCCAACCTCCAGGATCCGTATCTTCTGTCATATCAGTGGCAGCATTAGATTAGAAATGAAAAGTGAAAGAAAGTGAAAGTCGCTAAGTTGTGTCCAACTCCTTGCCACCCCATGGACTGTAGTCCATGGAATTCTCCAGGCCAGAATACTGAAGTGGGTAGTCTTTCCCTTCTCCAGGGGATCTTCCTATTCCAGGGATCAAACACAGGTCTCCCTCATTGCAGATGGATTCTTTACCAGCTGAGCCACAAGGGAAGACAAAATATACTGGAGTGGGTACCCTATCCCTTCTCCAGCAGATCTTCCCAACCCAGGAATTGAGCCAGGGTCTCCTTCCTGCATTGCTAGTGCATTCTTTACCAACTGACCTATCAGGGAAGCCCAGATTAGAAATAAAGTGCAAAATAAATGTAATATGCTTGAATCATACTGAAACCATCCCTTGTCCATCAGTCTGTGGAAAACAGTCTTCCAGAAAACCAGTCCCTGGTGTCAAAAGGTTGGGGATTGCTAAACTAACTGGTTTCTATGTTCTCATTCTGTCCATAATACTTCCGCCAAGATACAGATTTGAGCAGAGGATGGTGTGAACTGATATAAAGTATTTCTCTGCATGCTTTTATAAAACTAGAGCATATTTCTTTGTTCACAACATCCTCTGCTCAAATCCCTCTAATGATATCTAATTTCAATCCTTATAAAAAGCAATCTATTTACTATAGCCTACAAGGCCCTGTCACCTGATGGGAAGAACTGACTCCTTGGAAAAGACCCTGATGCTGGGAAAGATTGAAAGCAGGAAGAGAACGGGATGACAGAGGATGAGATGGTTGGATGGCATTACCAACTCAATGGACAAGAGTTTGAGCAAGCCCCAGGAGTTGGTGATGGAAAGGGAAGTTTGGTGTGCTGCAGTCCATGGGGTCACAAAGAGATGCACATGACTGAGCGACTGAAGTGAACTGAACTAGGCCCTACATAATCTGTACCTTTGTATAGATCTGTATGACTCTGATACCTCTCCTGCTATATTCCCCTTACTAACTCTATACTACCCACACAGGTTCTTCTAACCCATATGATGCTCAGCCTCGGTGCCTTTGCCTTTACAGATCCCTCTGGTTAGAAAGTTTTCCCAATTTCCACATGACTAACTCTCTCACCTCCTCCAAGTGATCGAATATCATTATACCAACCAACATTATCAGGACAGTCCAGAGTTAAATCAGAACCTCCTCACATACCCCTTTATCCCTTGTTCTCCTGATTTTTTTTCTTTTTTAATAAACTTTTATTTTAGTAAAATTATTGCTTTGCAGAAAAATTGAGAAAATAGCATAAAGAATTCCTTTAAAATCCACACCAAATTTTGCCTATTATTAACATCTTATATTCTTATGGTATATTTACTAAAATTAATGAACTGATATTGGTATTATTACTAGGAATTAAAGTCAATTCAGAATCACAAGAGATTTGTCCTTTTCCTCTATTTATTTATTTATTCCATCATTTATTTATATTGGATGTAATATGGATATTTAATTTATACTTTGTGCTATATCCCAATATTAGTTTATTTTTTTCTCTTCAAGTTCTTTCAGCTTTAGCCATTAGGAAATCTTTGTTAGCTTCTTTTGTCCCTTCCTTTGATACCACCATCATTATGCTTTTCTTTTTTTCTTTTTGGAGCACTTACTTACTTTTTAGCACTCAAAGATCATAATGTATAGTAGAGCCTAGTCCTACAATCATTCATCTCTGCAAAGAGAGATGTTATTGCACAATGGTATTACTAACTAAAATATGTGTGCTAGGCGCACTCTTTTACTGGAGGGTTGTTGTTTCTAAGACCTCTTGGCTGACAGAGCAGGAAAATATATGTGTATACACTAACCCTTGTGTGTATATATATATATATATATATATATATATATATATACACACACACACACAACCATAAATATTTCTATAGCTGGCTAGTTCTATTTATATTAAGCTAATCTTGAGTCCATTTTGATGTTTCCAACTCTAATCCATTACCACATGGGTGATTCTAAGCTCTCCCCCTGCTTATTTGTAAACTCTCATTTCAGAAGAAACCTGCCTCCCAACATCTGCCACAGAAGTACTTACGTTTCAATTGCAGTACATATTTCAAGCAGTATTCATAATGCTAACTCATATTCCCATAGGAAACAAATTTATGAACTGGCATACAAAATTTATGTACTGTTTCTTTTGCCCTTATTCTTACAAACTCCTCTAATATAGTTACTTAGGTCAGAATCACTTTCCCCAACATTGTATAAATTTTTAGTATAGTTAGATCATTTTATCACATTCTGCATTCCATCCTAGAATAGCTTGATGTTCAATATTTTTTTTAACTTGCAAACATTAAAGTTAAATATCAGTTTTCACAGATCTGTATTGTCATATCCACCATTACATCATTACACAAAACATTTTCACCACCCTACAAGATCCATTGTACAAGATCCATCACCAACTCCCGGAGTCCACCCAAAGCCATGTCCATTGAGTTGGTGATGCCATCCAACCATCTCATCCTTTGCCGTCCCCTTCTCCTGCCCTCAATCTTTCCCAGCATCAGGGTCTTTTCAAATGAGTCAGCTCTTCGCGTCAGGTAGCCAAAGTATTGGAGTTTCAGCTTCAATATCAGTTTTTCCAGTGAACACCCAGGACTGATCTCCTTCAGGATGGACTGGTATTACTATATTTTTCCATTTTATCCACCATAATATGTGTGTAGTGGTGTCTTATTGTTTGAAGTTGAAATTTCTTAAAGACAAATGATGTGCAAAATTTTATACATTTATCCTCTAGTATTATTTTATGTAATACTTTTAATACATTATGTTATTTGTAAACTTATTTATATCTTCTTGTGGAGCTTATACCTGGATACTTTTTAATCTGTTTTGATCACTGAAATATTTAAGAACCACTTATATCACAAATTTCTCAATAAATGCTTATAGGATGAATGTCTTGAATCTGGAAATAACAGCCAATAAGGCAGAAGAAAAACAAGGACTCTCTATGCTGTTACAGAAGCAAGAGAGAAAACAACAACTGACTGGGCTGCAGAAAAGTTCAGTGAGACCAAACCAAAGACTGACCTATTATATTTGAAAACAATGCCATCAGTGATTATAACAAAACGTTTCTCAGTGGGGATATGGAATGAAAGCATTGCTGAAGAATTAAATATGTAGGAAATGAGAAGTCTGAGACAACTAGAAGTTACTCATTCAAGAATTTTGCTTTTATGGGGAACAGAGAAACAGAACAGTAATTGAGAACAATAATGGTTCAAGGGAGGATATTTATTACATATAGCAAACACTAAGCATGCTTTTAAACTAATTGGAATATCCAGTATAAAAAAAGTTGGTGATTAAGGAAAGAAAAAAATTATAGGAACAAGTATATAAGGTAAAACACAAAATGAAAATGAAGGGGGTTATTGAAAGATTAAAATTACCAGTTATAAAATGAATAGTCATAGGCATGTAACATACAACACGTAATAATTCTGCCATGCATTTTAGTTTGGCAGAATTTTGTGACATTTGGGATCCTATTATAGTTCCCCAACCAGGGCTCAAACCCATTCTGCCTGCAGTGAAAGCACAGCTTCTTAACCACTGGACAGGAAAGGAAGTCCCAATTCTGTACTGCACTTTTGAAACTAGCTAAGAGAGTGAATCTTGAAAATTCTCATCAGAAAGAAAAAATTGTAACTATGTATGGTGACAGATGTTAACTGGATTTATTGTGACAATAATTTTAGATGTATACAATTATAAAAATATCTAACCATTAAATTGTACACCTGAAACAAATATAAAGTTTTGTCAATTGTACCTCTATGAAAAAATGAGGAGAGGTTTTGCTTTCATAAGTGTAAGGCTATTTTGTCCATTATAAGAAGAGGAAAATAAGAAAAGTAAAAGAATGGGTACAGATAGCTACAGACAGAGTAGAAGATTTGCTGGTGGGACATTGATGGACTTGCTGTCTAGATTTTTTATTTTACAGACAGAATATTAATTTATAGTCAGGAATGAATTTTACAGTAGCATAGAGATATATGAAAGATGGTAGAGGTGGGAAACAATATGATAATCATTTCAAAGATGGGAAATTGAACATATAGGACAATAGTAATATTATGTAGTAATATTAAATTTCTATAATTTATGGTTATGGCTAAAGTATTAAAATCACCTTGTCTAGTCTTCTCTACAATTACAAAGAAATAAAGTTATAGTTTGGGCACAAAATTGGATTTAACCATGTCAAGACATTATTAGTCTTTTAAAACTGAGTCAGAGATGAGTAAACAAGTCAAAGCTACATTTTAAGGAAAATAGTACAATAATGTAACAAGAAATCTAATGTGTATAAGAGATAATGAAAATAGAAAAGGAATGATGTCTAGTGAATAATAGGACTCAACAAAGTAAATGTCTTCATTTGGTTGTATACTTTCTGGACAGGAATTTATTATAGAAAATCAACCAACAGAATATAAATTAATGATCAGAGATTTTAGAAGGAGAGAAAGCATTTCAATTATGGTCACGGATGGTTAAGGAATAGTAGAATAAAAGATCATTGCAGTCAGGTAAAAGAACTAAAACTACTGCTGTTGAAACTGTCAATAATGATGACAAGATACAAATATAGATGAAAAGCGTAAGTGTGTGTGTGCTCAGTCATGTCCACCTCTTTGTCACTCCCACGGACTATAGCCCTCCAGGCTCCTCTATCCATTGGATTTTTCCGGTCAAGAATACTAGAGTGGGTTGCCATTTCCTCCTCCAGGGGATCTTCCTCTTCCAAGAATCAAACCTCTCATCTCCTGCATCTCCTGCATTGGCAGGCAGACTCTTTACTACTGAGCCACCTGTAATGCCCCAGAAAAGAGTAGTGGGAAGTACTAAAACGATCACGTGATTAATGAAGGAGCATAACCAAAATTATGCAGTTAATAGCAACAGAGATGATAAAGTCGAATTGTAGGTACTTGAAACCAGTCATTTAAAGGAGTGGGGGAAGGAAAAAGCTTGGAAATAATACTAGGAAACAAGGAGAATATATACCCACAGAAGAATAGCTTCTATTCTAGCTGGCTACACTTTCCAGGGTCTTGGTCTCTTATGTGCAGAGGAGACCAAGAGTTTGACAGCTGTGCTTCCTTGAGGCACAGTGATGTGGTAATTTCTGGATGAAGTGCTGTGTCATCTGGAGCAATAGGCTTGGCAGTGACCCATCTGAAAGCTTGGTGATCTCAAGAGTTGGATCAGGAGAAAGAAAAATGATCTATTATCTATTCCAGAAAAGTGACTTTATTTTCATCAAAGAACAGCAGGAAACAGTTGAATGATTTGAAAATGAGAGGGGGGAATGAAAGATTTAATTTAAAGGAAAAGAAAATAAAATCACCCTCATTGGTGTGTTGGTGATATATGGGAAGGAAATTTATTAGGAAACTACAGCTAAACTCAAAAGAAAGATGATGGCAAACTGGATCAGTGTGGTCCTTTTGGAGAAAAGAAGTGAACTTCTAACAATCATAGATTTCGAGCAATTGAACCAAATTTTCCTAAATGTTGAAAATTCACAAGCCCTCTTTGAGGAAAGAAGGAAAAATGGATAAGTTGATCCATTTTTTTATACAGTAAACCTGTCTATACAATCACAAATGTTCTATATATGTCTTTCAAGTTTAATTAAATGGTAATAGCCATAATAGGCATCACAATTTTTCTTCTATTCATACTCTTTTGGATTGCTCTATAGTATTGCCTTTCTTTCTTTTCATTTAATCATAAAATTTGGCATAAACTGAGATTTATAAATTTGTCTTAAATGTGATAATTTTAATCAATTATTTAATAATATTAGATACAAATAAGCCATGCAAACCACAGTGGTTAATCTGCTTTTGCTTTAGATTAATTTATGTTTTTGCTTCTTTTGAAACTAACTCTTATATATAAAGTCAATTAATTGAGATTTTCAAAAGTGTATTTATCATGGCTACTCTTCAACTCTTTCACAATGCTTAATTAAACATAAATGCTGTACATTGTGCAAAAGAATTATAGATATAATCTGATACCTTGAAGATACTTCTCACATGTTATTAATGAGTTTTTGGAAAGCAACAGACTCATTCAGTGCATTTATTTCCTTTTAAATCCATATATATTATGCACTATTTTAAGATACACATACACACACAATATACACATACACAATATTTTTCTACATACCTGGTAAGTAACAAGTCACAAAACAAAGACCTCAGTTGAAGTCTACTGGAAGGTGAATATGCCCTTGGAATAGTTACAGTTCAAGTTCTCAGCAATTCCCGTCTAAATTAATGTGCATGATTCAGATCCTATTTTTATGGGAAGGTTATACAGTTAACTGCTGACCAAGGCAGGGGAGTGGGGCACCTCCCCTCATACAGTCAAAACTCCATGTATCCTTGGTTCCAAATCTGCAGATTCAATCAACCATGTATTACTTTGTGTGTGTGTGTTCAGTGGCTCAGTCATGCCCAACCCCCTGTGGCCCCATGGACTGCAGCTCTCCAGGGTCCTCTGTCTGTGGAATTAGCCAGGCAAGAGTACTGAAGTGCATTGCCACCTCCTTCTCCAGGGGATCTTCCCGAGCCAGGAAGTGAACCTGTATCTCTTGCATCTCTTGCATTGGCAGACAGGCTCTTTAACACGAGTGCCACCTGGGAAGCCCTTATAGTGGAGTAATATTTATGGAAAGAAATCCTATGTATAAGTAGACTTGCATAGTTCAAACTTGTGTTTTTCAAGGGTCAACTATAATTTTTATTAAGTATGAAATGGAGGGCCATAAAGATGTTTGTGACTTTGTAATGAAAACTACAAGAAAACATCCCTTATCAGCATTTATTTTCCTCAGAATTAAGAATTTTTAGTGAATGAGTTTCTTTGCCAGAAGTGCAAGGGCAAATATGAGGACACTCTTGATTAGCAATGGCAAAAAGCCCCTCAGACAAAAGGACCAATTGAAATTGCCAAAGCAACAAAGAAAAGGGAAAAGAGGCCAGTGTTTCTCCACAGAGATGTCTTAAATGAATTACTAAGGCATGACCTGTCTATATTACAGACATAGTATGCACACAATTTCCATAGGACATTCTTGTTGCAAAATGCCATGTAGGCTCTGAAATTTTGTTGTAAAAGAAAGACAGAAAATATTCTGATATAAATTGATGAGTGAGAAAAAACAAATTTTAAGAAAGAATATGTGGTAGAAAAAAATTTTTTTAAAGACAAGATTATGTACTGTGTCAGTTATCATAATGTATTGTCTTTCAGCTCTGGAGCTCCTCATTACTGCCCTATTTGTCACAATGGAGCTGGTGTTATAAATATCTTTCCATTGTCAGTGGAGGTGCTAGAGGGACACTGAAAGATGAAAGGTGTTTCTCTTGCTAATTCCAGTGTGTTTTTTTTCTGTTTTCTCCTATGATACTCAGTAACCAGAAGGCCACAGGCCACTCACTAATGCTCATCTTCCAGTAATAACTTAGTCTTGGTCCATCATCTGGGGACCAGTTTCATTCCAGGGTAACCCAACAGACTTCTTCACCATCTAGTAGACTGTAGCACTGCCTTTTTCCAAGGAGTCTGAATCCCATCTCTTTGGAAAAGGAGGCCTACTTGTAAATTTATGCCTTCCTTCTCTACTCTTTCTCAGCTCTAGGCTCCTTTTCAGAGTTCTCTTTTATTCCCTCTTAGTAGTAACTCTCCTATAAATAGTCTTTTTAGGAAGCCTACCCTGTGTGGGGTCTCTGCTGACTGGACTGTTATTTACACACAAACATACATGCATGCACATGTACACACACTGGAAGACTGGAAAGTTATATTTGAAATGGCAGTGATTATTTCAGTATGCTTGGCTTTGAGGTATTCTTTATTTTTTTCTGTATATTTTCTATATTGTCTAAATTTCCTACAACAAACATGCATTCCTTTTGAAGTCTGAAAACTTAATTTTAGAAAGCATTAGTAAACTCTCCCAAGCTTAAAAATTAAAATATATCAAGTACTTTTAAACTGTATTGAGAACCCAACGTCTAAAATCCTTAGGTTGAGAGTTTGTTTGTTTGTTTGTTTGTTTTTGATAATTCTAGTTTTATATTGTGCTGTCTAAAAGGCTTAAAATGATGTTAGGAGTAAACACAATGAAATGAACCAAAAAAAAAAAAAAAGTCAGACACTTATGATATTGCAATTGTTATTAAAAACTAATTGCTGTTGCAGACAAGAAAACAAAAAGGGGAATTTCTTTTACAAACTTGTCCTGGATAAAAATTGCTCTATTTAGTGCCCTTTAAGTTGGAAGTGACAGAATATAAACCGACCAGACAGTGCAGTGGCCACATTATCAGCATGCTGACATGGCCTCCTTTGCCTGTTGTCCCTGATTTAATGTCATCAGACACCAGGTGATTTAGGACATTCATGGTAATAATGGAGGGGCTGAAAGCAGATGTGTAGATATTTTTAATGCCTTTTTCCTTCCCTAAGGTTTGTTCTTCAGTTAAGGCTGTGCTGTGGAGACAATTAGTGTGTTACAGAAAGTAATGAACACGAGTATCGAGAATAGATTACATTGACAGGAGAAAAAATCCTTTTATTCTTCCAAAAATGGATTGCTGTCCCATAACAAAAAGATAAAAGCAAGTGTATGTGTCTGTGTGGATTACCAGCTTTTAATATACATATCAGCATTTCTCTATCAGGATTTTAAAACTTGACAACTACTAACGTGTCACTGAAGTAAAAGAATAATGACTTAAGTCATCACAGGACTAACTAAGCAGCTCATATTTCAGTTTCTATTAAGATGTTTGAAACAAGGATGCTTCAGAAAATTATAGAAATTTATTAATTCATAGTTCTATTTTATGGCACTTCAAATCAAAAATGTTGTAAAAACTGGAGACTCTGATAAGATTCTTTTAAGCAGCCTTAAGTCACCTGTTTTCCTTAAGTCAATGTTCTAAGGTCTTATATAAAAGGAGGATGATAGTTTTTTCTGCTGAAACATGAGGTTTGACAGAAAACCAAATTCTGTAAAGCATTTATCCTTCAATTAAAAAATAAATAAATAAAAACTTTACCTAAAATTCTTAAGGTGTATATTGGTGGCAATTGAACACATATAAATATTTATTCAAAATACTTTATAACAGCATATATTATCACACATCTTTATCAATCTTGGATAGACTAACCCTTACTGAAACTCAGCATCACTAAACACACTAAATCTCACTCGCTCACCCATGGGTCTACAAATGAGCTGGGACTGTGAAAAAAAATAGGCTGGGTTGAGGGAAATGATAATGTATTGCTCGTTCATCCATACTGTTTCCCAAGGAGTTTTCTTATTCAGGTTTGCATTTAGCAGCCCTTTCACATATGTTGTGCTGTGACCTGCCTGACAACAAGCACACTACCTTTAAACACACACAAACTTCTATTTTTCTCAATTCATGAGCAGCCAGGTCAGATACAGCTCCAGCAGGACCTGAACTAGACCTGAACAATGCAGGAGGATATAAAAAGTCCTGATGTTTCTTTCTGGTGGGATCTCAAATTAGTCTTTCACTTGTAGCCTGATATATTAATGCCTGAAGCCAGAGCAAGCCTACTTCTTGATATCCTCATCTCTTGGGCACATTTGCTTTTTAAATTCTTTATAGTGTTGCTTACCAGTGGCTGGGCCTGTCAACTCATCAGAGACGGTAAGATCAAGATAGAATTGTTCCTTTAGCTATAATTATTTAAGCTCCATTTAACTCCCTCAAACACCGTAAACCACCCATCTTCCAAGAAGAGGAAGGTGCCTGCAGCTATCTTAAATAGATTCTCTGTTTTACAAACTTCATTTTATTTTCGTATTTTCATATAATCATTATCAAAGACCTCTTCCTATACCCTGACACTTCCATCTTTTACCCTTCAAATTGCTATATTTCCCTTTTTCTTTCTCAGATGAGTCAAAATTGACAGAGTTCGAATTATCTTTTAACTCTATAGTTTAGTACCTGGTTACATATGCTTATAAAATCTGATTCAGTTTTAGTTTTGTTTTGTTTTGTTTTGTTTTTTTTAACTTTTATTACACCTCTTCTATCAATTATCTCTAAATCATGACTTCTGCTTCAATTAGCTATGCTTTACAATTGACAACTTATGCCTCACTTATCCATGCTGATTGTCAGGAGAAATATCAATAACCTCAGATATGCAGATGATACCACTCTTACAGCAGAAAGCAAAGAAGAACTCAAAGCCTCTTGATGAAAGTGAAAGAGGAGAGTGAAAAAGTTGGCTTAAAGCTCAGCATTCAGAAAACTAAGGTCATGGCATCTAGTCCCATCACTTCATGGCAAATCGATGGGGAAACAGTGGAAACAGTGACAGACTTTATTTCTGGGGACTCCAAAATCACTGCAGATGGTGATTGCAGCCATGAAATTAAAAGACACTTGCTCCTTGGAAGAAAAGGCATGACCAACCTAGACAGCATATTAAAAAACAGAGACATTATTTTGCAAACAAAGGTGCATCTAGTAAAAGCTATGGTTTTTCCAGTAGTCATGTATGGATGTGAGAGTTGGACTATAAAGAAAGCTGAGCACCGAAGAATTGATGTTTTTGGACTGTGGTGTTGGAGAAGACTATTGAGAGTCCATTGGACAGCAAGAAGACCCAACCAGTCCATCCTAAAGGAAATCAGTCCTGAGTATTCATTGGAAGGACTAATGCTGAAGCTGAAACTCCAATACTTTGGCCATCTGATGCAAAGAACTGACTCATTGGAAAAGACCCTGATAATGGGAAAGATTGAAAGTGGGAGGAGAAAGGGATGACAAAGGATGAGATGGTTGGATGGCATCACCAGTTCAATCGACATGAGTTTGGGTAAACTTTGGGTGTTGGTGATGGACAGGGAAGCCAGGAGTGCTATAGTCCCTGGGGTCGCAGAGAGTCAGACATGACTGAGTGACTGAACTGAACTGAACTATGCATGCTGAATTATGAAAAAATTTTCCTTGGAAATTCCCTTGGAAAATTCCCTGGATGGTCTCTGATGCTCTTTAATGGATGCTTAATCACATGTGTACTAAACACTGTCAAATTCTCAATATAATGCTAGGGCAGGGATACTCAAACTTGGCTACTGTGGAATCAGTTGGGAATGAAAAACAATTCGTATGCCTGATTTTAATTTAATTAATCTTGGGTGGAGTCCAAATATAGGTGATTTTTAACCCTCCACTCACAAGCCCTCATCTTCCCCAAAAGATGATTCTAATGGGCAGTCAGATAGGAAAACTACTGGGCTAGAGAAAGTCAGAAAAAGACAAACAGTGAGAGGTATGGTCCCTTCTCAGTAGAGAAGACCCAACTAACAAAGACAAAACAATTTTAAAGCACAATTAATGTAAATTTTTTTGAAGTTCATATTAAAATTTAGAGGGTGAAAAATATTAAAATGGCAATTATGATCAGAAAAGAAAGGTCTGTGCAAGTAAGAATAACTAATGAAGGCTGCTGGATGCTGTGGATGAATTAGAATAAATTTAGAAAAGGATGAGAGAGATATTAAAAATTAGGGGAATTGTAGTGATAAGTGAAAAAAGCACTGAGTCATATTTACCACACCAGGAAAAGAGTAGACTCATTTGACTAGAGTATGTGGGTTGGAAAATTATGAGAATAATATGTAAATAAGGTGATAAAATCAGAGAAGTCTATCTTCCCTTTTGACCATTCTTACTAAAACTACCACCATATAGTCAATGGATTAAAAAAGTGATATGAAAATTGGTGTCTACTACTATCGTTGAAAGATATTCATGAAATGATTAACTATGCACACAAATCGGAACAAATTTTCATTAACGTAGAGAACTAGGAATATTCACATCTATATAATAGAAACATTAATTATTTGGTTGTTAGAATGCACAGAATGCCAGATCAGAAGAGACAAGATATAAACTTTCATTTTTCACTCCATTGAAAGAATGCTCGTGAAATAAGGCTAGAGCACCTTAATAAAATCACATTCTGAGTCCTCATTTGAAAGTGTGAATACAGTCTTGGGGTATATAGGAAAGAAGCAGCAGCTAGCAAATGTTGTTGTGAAGACTTTTTCATTAAGAGAGTGACTACAATAAGCAGAAAGCCTGCAGGGCCAGATTTTGTGTCAGTTCAATTCAGTTCAGTCACTCAGTCGTGACCGACTCTCTGACCCCATGAATCGCAGCACACCAGGGCTCCCTGTCCATCACCAACTCCCGGAGTTCACTCAGACTCATGTCCATCGAGTCCGTGATGCCATCCAGCCATCTCATCCTCTGTCGTCCCCTTCTCCTCCTGCCCCCAATCCCTCCCAGCATCAGAGTCTTTTCCAATGAGTCAACTCTTCGCATGAGGTGGCCAAAGTACTGGAGTTTCAGCTTTAGCACCATTCCTTCCGAAGAAATCCCAGGGTTGATCTCCTTCAGAATGGACTAGTTGGATCTCCGTGCATCCAAGGGACTCTCAAGAGTCCTCTCTAACACCACAGTTCAAAAGCATCAATTCTTCAGCACTCAGCCTTCTTCACAGTCCAACTCTCACATCCATACATGACCACAGGAAAAACCATAGCCTTGACTAGATGGACCTTAGTCGGCAAAGTAATGTCTCTGCTTTTGAATATGCTATCTAGGTTGGTCATAACTTTCCTTCCAAGGAGTAAGCGTCTTTTAATTTCATGGCTGCAATCACCATCTGCAGTGATTTTGGAGCCCCCCAAAAATAAAGTCTGACACTGTTTCCACTGTTTCCCCATCTATTTCCCATGAAGTGATGGGACTGGATGCCATGATCTTTGTTTTCTGAATGTTGAGCTTTAAGCCAGAGTAGATAACAAATAAACACCTAAGTCATAGTAATTCACCCCACCCCACCCCCTCCTTCCTGGCACATAGTGAAAGTGAAAAGTGAAGTCGCTCAGTGTCCAGCTCTTTGCGACCCCATGGACTGTAGCCCACCAGGCTTCTCTGTCCATGGGATTCTCCAGGCAAGAATACTGGAGTGGATTGCCATTTCTGTGACTCTGTGACAAGGAACCTGGACCTCTGGGCATCTTCTGACAAACAGAACCTGCAATAAGCAACTCCAGCTTGGGAAATATTCTCCCAGAATAGATGCCCAGGAAAAGGGCTAGCCTGTAGAATCTCAGTAACTGCCCCTC
Organism: Capricornis sumatraensis; assembly: GCF_032405125.1. Taxonomy (NCBI): domain Eukaryota; kingdom Metazoa; phylum Chordata; class Mammalia; order Artiodactyla; family Bovidae; genus Capricornis; species Capricornis sumatraensis. Next base: position 34,120,245 of record NC_091081.1, on the reverse strand, counting down.
CAGAAAACATTTATTTACCATAAACCAGAGACATTGTAGAACATCATAATAAAGGTATTGATTTCTTTCAATACTTTCTTCTACTTTTAAAACTTGAGAAATAGAAGAAAGTTCACTTTGAGCTCAAAAGACATATAAAAGCTTTTACATTCAGTTAGCGAATATAATAGACATGAGTCTAGGTATTTAGCCTACACAATCTATTAAGAAAGATTTCCCTAAAAGAGATATGACATCACACATAATAACTGAATTAACATAAATAATAATACATGGAAGAATAATTAAAATAGAAATAAAGATAAAATTAAAAATAATAGGAAATATATGCTTAGATAAACAAATACATAATTAAAAATTGGGAGATAAGTATCAAATTCAGTGACAAGTTTTTGCCTTTTTGGAGATAACTGGGCACAGAAAGAGATATGCTAGTGAATTTTATTATGTTTAGCATTAGAAAATAAAGTATTATGGAACTTGTGTAAAAATTCTGAAAAAAATTAAAAGACAATAATGCAATATGGAAGACAGCAAAATATTTGTTTGGAAGAAGATGTATTCAAGGGAGAGAAGGGTGGAAAAAAGGAGGGATGATTCCTATCCTGAAAGTTCTAGAAAATTTACTATAGATGATATAAGACTTTTCAAGTACTGGGGGATAAGGAAAAGTCATTCATTCATAGAAATGGAAGGATACCAGAAAAAATTGAAGAGAAAACTAAAACAACAATGTTTAATTTATATCAGAAGCAGATATAGCATTGCAATAAATAGAAACATTGAGCTGCATAACAGTCATGGTAAAATTACACAAAATTCAAAAGAAAATAAAAAATGGAAGAATGAAAAATGATATTATCTACTGGCAGGAATAAATTAAAGTTTCCAGTAACTTCCAAGTTACTACTTTTATAGGAATGATGCCTGCAAGAAGGGAAAGAGAAGCAGATAACTTAGTATATATTTCTGTCAACTGGACCTCTGGGAAAATACACCAGTGCTATTTTTCTAGGTGGAAGAGATTTTATCTCTGAATTGCACTTAACAAGATACAGCCCTAAGAATCCCCTGTAGTAAACAGTATTCAGGATCTATGAAGTACATGTTCCCTGGAGATCTGTACAATTCTGGGGTTAAAAATGGAGATGGTTCAAAATGGAAAAACTTTTACAGTGAGAGATGATAGTGTAAGACTTATCTATAGGTCATATCTACCATTCTGGAATAGAAGTACATATCCACTGCAAAAATACAGGCTCTGAGGAGCTACTCTTGATGTTCCAGAACTCTCTGCTTTGAGTCTTTTGATTTCTCTTATCCTTGACCATGGGCTTCCATGATGACTCAGACAGTAAAAAAAAAAAAAAAAAAAAAATCTGCCTACAATGCAGGAGACCTGGGTTCATTCGATTCTTGGGTTGTAAAGATTCCCTGGAGAAGGGCATGGCAAGCCAATCCAGTATTCTTGGCTGGAGAATCCCATGGAGAGAGGAGCCTGGAGGGCTAGAGTTTATGGAGTTGCAAAGAGTCGGACACAACTGAGCAACTAACACTTTCACTTTTCATCCTTGACAGTATTAAAACCTGAAATTGTGTGAAAACTCTGATCCACCTTAGTCTGATTTGGTAACATTACCTGTGAAGTGAAATCGCTCAGTCGTGTCTGACTCTTTGCAACCCCATGGACTGTAGCCCACCAGGCTCCTCTGTCCATGGGATTCTCCAGCCAAGAATACTGGAATGGGTTTCCATTTTCTTCTCTAGGGGATCTTCCCGACCCAGGGATCGAACCCAGGTCTCCTGCATTGCAGGCAGATGCTTTGCCTTCTGAGCCACCAGGGAAGCCCAACATTACCTGTAGATTAGTTCAATTATGAATGATCTAAAATAGAGAAAGGTAGTAGAACTTAAAGATGATAACAGAAAAAATGCCAGGAAAAAAAAAATATATATATCTATTTCAGGGTACTTTAAATACAGAAAAGCTGAAAAAGACAAAGAAAATCTTCATTGTATTATAGTATATATGTTTATATCCATTATTTCATTCTGGGTCTACACATATACACATACAAGCAAACAACAACAACAACAAAAACCACAAATTCTAGTAGTATAGAGTTGATATAGATACAAATACAGAAATAGACATAGATATATAGTTATTAATACATAGATAGGTAGATGTAAACATGGTAAATCACATGTTGCAGATGAGAAAACTAAGTTCAAATGCTTAAGTTACTTGTATTAGAATTGTTTCATTTGAACTGAAAAAGTAGTCTGCACTTCTAATTTAAATTCTTGGATTGGAAGTCACAGGTCTTAAGAATTTAGGCTATGGTTCTGCTTTATTCCATTCTACCATATGTAACGTTATACTGCTTCTTGCATTTCTTTATTTATTGAGAAGAGTTCAATGATAACAACTACTGTTTTTCACTTTCCCTTGGTTCATCTACAGAATTTGGGGTCTTAGCTTAATCATTTATTAATCTGGACATGGGAAATAAAATAAATGAATATATGTAAACTATTCTTGATTCTTAACTTTTATAAGAGTTTTGTACATTTTAAATGATAAATATAAAAGATATCAAGGTTTTTGTTGTTGTGTTTTTACTTTTACAGGGTATTGTATGAGAATACCTGCCAGGACAAAGGAAAGGGATACAGGTAAACATATTGCCCATTTCAGCTTTCTCTTACCCAATCAGAGAATGAGTACTGATTATTATAATTTTATGTCACAGGTAGAAAAATTTAGGATAAGTATTGGAAAATTTTGCCTTATAATGGATTTGTGAAAATTTTTGTTGTACTTTTATTGGTACTGAACAGATTATCAGACCATGAAGAATATAATTTTACAAATAAAATTCTGCCCTGACAATGTAGCTTTTATTACTTTAGGACCCCAGAAGCACTATGATGACTGAGAGAATGGGTCCTAATTGTCACAACAACTAACTCATCAAAACATAACAGTATTCATTGAAAGAACTGTCAGAGATATTATTAGCTGCATTTTAAAGAAAAAGGAGATGAAATAAACAGGAATTAAATAATTTTCCATAATACATAGAAATGAAGATGTGATTTCAACCACAAATGTCTGATTCAAAACTTCTTTCTTTATATATCCTCCCTGTATTCCTCCCCACAATAAGTTCTCTGTGCCTTAGTGCATTTCATTTTGAGATGTCTTGGGGTAGAAAAATAACCATAGGTCTATACCAATCAGGGAGGAATCTTCAACATCTCAATTGTTATCATTGCTTTCATGTGTATATGCAAGTTGTTGTGAGTAAATCAGTCTGAGAGATTCAGCCTAGTCCAAATCTTGTATGAGTTTATCTTTATTAATATAGATATATTAAGCAATTCACTAGATTTCAAATCAACATAAGCCAAATATTCTAGTCTGCTGACAAGTTCTCACTGGGAAATTTCTATCATCTAGTTACTCAAATAAGTTTCTTAGATTCTCCAATATGAACACTAGCCTACCATCTTGACATTGAAAAGAAATCCTAGGGACTTCATGTACTGAGCTGATACTTATTTTGTATGTTTACCACTTTCCTAAATAGTAGAGAATAGATTCTATTATATACATTAAAATATAACAATAAGATAGAGATAAATTGTACTTAATTCTGTAGCTATTCTATTTCATGTGACATTGCCAAAAGTTCATAAACATGCTAATTTTCCTGCTTGGAGTATATCAGCCACTACACGTGTGTATGTGTGTGTGCACGTGCATCCTTGCGTGTGAAGTCACTTCATTCACGTCTGACTCTCTGTGACCCCATGGACTGTAGCCCACCAGGCTCTGTCCGTGGGATTCTCCAGGCAAGAGTACTACTGGATTGGGTTGCCATGCCCACCAGGGGATCTTCCCAATAGAGGGATCTTAATAATTTCCTGGTTATAGCCTAAACATCAATTCCCCATGACATTCATCACTGTAAATATCACTTCTCATTAGGTATCCAAGCTTCTTATTACAATCTTGTAACACTCTGTGTGGTCCTTAATAGCCTTTATCACAGTGTGTGTGTGTTAGTCACTCAGTCATGTCTGACTCTTTGCAACCCCATGGACTGTAACCAGCTAGGCTCTTCTTTCCATGGGATTTTCCAGGCAAGAATACTGGAGTGAGTTGTCATTCCCTTCTCCACAGGATCTTCCAGACCCAGAGATCAAACTCAGGTCTCCTGCATTGCGGGCGAATTCCTTACCATCTGAGCCACCAGGGAAGCCCTTTTCTGTGTTGGTGTGTTCAATTCCTATTCCCTTCAGTTGACGTGTGCATCCATTGCACCAGGAACTTTATCTTTCCTGCTTAGAGTTATTTTCTCAGAGATGTCTCATAGCCTAAAGCAAAGTACCCATTCAACTATATTTGCAGAAAAATGGACTACTTGGAGTATTTCTGAAGCACAATCTTGAATTATATATATGAGAAGCTAGTAGGTGGGAGGAAGAAACTAAGATAATAAACCTGATTGTCTCTTCAGGCTCAAGATTTTAATTGAACTTTACCACTTATATTTCATGCATGCTTCAATTTAATGACTCAAGCAAGGCTGTAAAGGAAACATCACCATGCTTTTAGAGTTGAGCATGCAGAAGAAAATGTGTTCTATAGTTGTTTACACAAAGCCTAGATCTCACCAGAATTATACCAGGACCCCCTTTGAATACAGAGGAAGCATCTATCCGTACCTCAAAAATACATTCTCTGTTAGCATATGAATGATCATTCAGTAAACAGACTCGTTTTTGAGGCCTTCCTATGTTTCTGATCAGGAAAGCTTGCACTCACATGCATGCATGCACGCACACACAGATTTCTAACAGAGTTTTCCTTAACTTTGAATACTTATTTATAGGAAATGAAATTCTATAGACCTCAGGCAAAAGGCCATTTATATTAGTTTATACCAAATTATTCAAGTAACATTTTTCAGCCAAAGAATGAAGCATCTTCAGTCCTTCTGAAGCCATAATTATCTATCTATTATCTATTTGTTATCTATCTGTTTCCTCCAAACTGAGGACTTCGCCCCAGGCAAATTGTGACAAATGTTCCAATATAGAAGCAAAAATTTATGTATCTTATATGACAATTTATGTTAATATACTAAAAATGTAGCAAAGAAGCAACAAATATACTGTTTCTTCTTATTTCCTTTTCTCAGTTAAGAGGAGGTAGGTAATATAAAACTGGAATGATCTGTTACAGTGATACGAAAAGCCACAAATAGAAATGTGGAAAGTTTAAATTTTATGGAAATGTAATGGATGATAGAAGGTAAAGAAGCTTTACAAATTAATTGATTGCTTGATTTAAAGGATAATAAGGGTTTACTAGCAGAATTAAGAGTAGAAAGATAATTCCAGATGTAATAGCATGATAACAGTATGAGACCTGCTGGAGATTGTCATTGTCTTGCCTAATAGGTGTCATGGAAATAAAGGATTTTTGTTGTGGTTTTCAGTAATTTTTGGAATTGGGAAGTGAAGCCCAGAGAAGATAGGTCACTTGCAAATATCACACAGCAGGTTATTGAAGAATGTGTAAATACAACTGTACAAAAAAGATCTTCATGACCCAGATATTCACAATGGTGTGATCACTAGCCTAGAGCCAGACATCCTGGAATGTGAAGTCAAGTGGGCCTTAGAAAGCATCACTACGAACAAAGCTAGTGGAGGTGATGGAATTCCAGTTGAGCTGTTTCAAATCCTGAAAGTTGATGCTGTGAAAGTGCTGCACTCAATATGCCAGCAAATTTGGAAAAGTCAGCAGAGGCCACAGGACTGGAAAAGGTCAGTTTTCACTCCAATCCCTAAGAAAGGCAATGCCAAAGAATGCTCAAACTACTGCACAATTGCACTCATCTCACACGCTAGTAAAGTAATGCTCAAAATTCTCCAAGCCAGGCTTCAGCAATATGTGAACCGTGAATGCCCAGATGTTCAAGCTTGTTTTAGAAAAGGCAGAGAAACCAGAGATCAAATTCCCAACATCGCTGGATCATCAAAAAAGCAAGAGAGTTCCAGAAAAACATCTATTTCTGCTTTATTGACTATGCCAAAGCCTTTGACTGTGTGGATCACGATAAACTGTGGAAAATTCTGAAAGAGATGGGAATACCAGACCACTTGACCTGCCTCTTGAGAAACCTATATGCAGGTCAGGAAGCAACAGTTAGAACAGGACATGGAACAACAGACTGGTTCCAAATAGGAAAAGGAGTATGTCAAAGCTGTGTATTGTCACCCTGCTTATTTAACTTATATGCAGAGTACATCATGAGAAATGCTGGGTTGGAAGAAGCATAAGCTGGAATCAAGATTGCCGGGAGAAATATCAATAACCTCAGATATGCAGATGACACCACCCTTATGATAGAAAGTGAAGAACTACTAAAGAGCCTCTTGATGAAAGTAAGACAGGAGAGTGAAAAAGTTGGCTTAAAGCTCAACATTCAGAAAACGAAGATCATGGCATCTGGTCCCTTCATTTCATGGCAAATTGATGGGGAAACAGAGGAAACAGTGAGAGACTTTATTTTGGGGGGCTCCAAAATCACCGCAGATGGTGATTGCAGCCATGAAATTAAAAGACGCTTACTCCTTGGAAGAAAAGCTATGACCATATTGAAAAGCAGAGACATTACTTTGCCAACAAAGGTCCATCTACTAAAGGCTATGGTTTTTCCAGTGGTCGTGTATGGATGTGAGAGTTGGACTGTGAAGAAAGCTAAGCGCTGAATAATTGATGCTTTTGAACTGTGGTGTTGGAAGACTCTTGAGAGTCCCTTGGACTTCAAGGAGATCCAACCAGTCCATTCTAAAGGAGATCAGTCCTGGGTGTTCATTAGAAGGACTGATGCTAAAGCTAAAACTCCAATACTTTGGCCACCTCATGCGAAGAGTTGACTCATTCGAAAAGATCCTAATGCTGGGAGGGATTGGGGGCAGGAGGAGAAGGGGATGACAGAGGATGAGATGGCTGGATGGCATCACCAACTTGATGCACATGAGTTTGGTTGAACTCCAGGAGTTGGTGATGGACAGGAGAAGGCCTGGCATTCTGCAATTCATGGGGTCGCAAAGAGTCGGACACAACTGAGCAACTGAACTGAACTGAACTGAATACAACCTCATGAGTTATGGCCCCAGAGCTTGTTTTCTAATGAATATATGGATTCATTTCTTAGAAAAGCTAAGTTCCAGAAGTAAAGTAATGAATTCTATTTGAAATATGTTGATTTTGAGGTACCCATAGAGGACATCTGACTGGAGCTGTTAACTTATTTGGGTTCTGTACCTGAAATGAAAATTATATTTAAGGCCTAATGATATAGATTTTGAAGTCAGTCAAAATGACTGAGATGTTCTAAAGAATGCATACATTCTAAGATCGACTAACAATGCAAAACAATGAGAAATACCTTTTAAGGAGATACCAGTGAAGGAGAGATAATGAAAAAAAAACATCGCAGAGCCAGAAAAACTGGAGAGTACATTGTTAGGAATGAAGGGAAAGTAAATGTTTTAAAAGCAGAATTTGTCAAGGTTTAATTGAAACCATCTTAAGCTTTTTACATACAGAGATATATAGTAGTTGATTTACATTTTTAATAAAATTTTATCATGTTTCTGATCATATGTTAATAGATGCTGCAAGTGAAATGCTGACCTTCATCCTTATAAGTAATAATAAAGGGTAGATCTGTAACAATATTTAATAGCTCCTACCTCAATGTTTCATTTGTCCTTTTATTTAATATTATTAAACTTTATGAACTCTTCAAAAAAAAATGAAGTGATTAATCTTTATAACATCCCCTGCAGGTAGTTAGATAGCTTCATTATGATAAAAGAAAGAGAACATATATTGGTTAAATGAATATTGCAGTATCAGCACCTTAGCATTTCTGATAATCTTTTCAACCCACAAGGATAATTACATTTTTCTTTTCATAGTCTTCTTTACATATTAGAATGACCCACATATTCTTACTTTTATTTATTCTCTTTTAAGTATTCTGAATGTTGTAATAGAAATATACAGGTATAAAGACTTTTATTATCTATTTTAAAATAATTTAATTTTTTGTTAATAACATTCTTCATTTAAAGTCTTTTGAGTTCCTTATTACTTATGTCTTATTCTAAAATAAAGTACAAAACATTATAAAATATGTATACTCAAAAAGATTTGTAAAAAGTATTTTTAAATGGACTCTAAAATAATCTATGCATGTCTCTGAATTTCATTTTATTTGTTGTAACATCTATTTTATCAATTTTAAACTTTAGGTCAGTTAAGGGAAAATCACCTACAGGGTTGAGATTACTCATCTGCATTTTGATTCTAATATTTTCTAATACAAGTGACAGTTTCCCAGGTGTCTTAAGTCATGTTAAACTCTTTATGATCCCATGTACTGTAGACAACCAGGCTCCTTTATCCATGGGATTTCTCTGGCAAGAATACTGGAGTGAGTCATTATTTCCTTCTCCAGGGAATCTTCCTGATCCAGGGATTGAACTGGCATATCCTGCTTGGTAGATGGGTCCTTTAGCACTGAGCCACATGGGAAGTTCTAAGTAGACTACACACTTTTAAAAACACTTGCCCTTGGCGTCAATGGCATTTTTAACAAAATCTCACCTACAATTTGCAAGACAAAGTAATTCCAGTGTTACATGTTATAAATTACAGTTTCTGTTTGCTACACATTTTAATTATTGGAATAGCTGCCTATCTTGACCAGTACATTTTGGTGATTACCCCTTAAGATTGATTACCACTGACTCTAAGTAAGTAGAAAAAGTCAAATAGTGAAAACAAATCTTTATTTTCAATTAAAGAACATGATCAGACCTACTGGTGTCAAAAAATACATACATGGCAATGAGATATTTCTATCTACTTCATCCTTCCAGTAGTCATACATGGTTGTAAGAGTTGGACCATGAAGAAGGTTGAGTGTCAAAGAAGGGATGCATTTGAACTGTGTGTTGGAGAAGACTCCTGAGAGTCCCTTGGACAGCAAGGAGATCAAACCAGTCAATCCTAAAGCAAATAAACCGAGAATATTCATTAGAATGATTGACGCTAAAACTGAAGCTCCAATTCTTTGGCCATCTGATGTGACGAGTCAACTCATTGGAAAAGCCCTGATCTAGTAAAGTTTGAGGGCAGGAGGAAAAAGAAGCAACAGAGGATAAAATGATTGGACGGTATGATTTACTCAATGGACATGAGTTTGAGCAAACTCTGAGCGATAGTAAAGGACAGGGAGGCACTGTGTGCTACAATCCATGGGGTCATAAAGTTAGACACGCCTTAGCAATTGAACAGCAACAATTCTTAAACATGGAGCTACATCATTACTTCTTATTTATCATATAATTTCTCCTCCACTTCCCATTTATTGTGTTAAATTGCTGATCCAAATAAGCCTTGATATTTGTATTCAGACAACCAAAAATTAACTACAATGGAGATTCAGTTCAGTTCAGTCACTCAGTCGTGTCCGACTCTTTGCAACCCCATGGATGCAGCACTCCAGGCTTCCCTGTCCATCATCAGCTCCTGGAGCTTACTCAAACTCATGTCCATTGAGTCGATGATGCCATCCAACCATCTCATCCTCTGTTGTCCTCTTCTCCTCCTGCCTTCAATCTTTCCCAGCATCAGGGTCTTTTCAAATGAGTTAGCTCTTCACATGAGGTGGCCAAAATATTGGAGTTTCAGCTCCAACATCAATCCTTCCAATGAATACCCAGGACTGATCTCCTTTAGAATGGACTGGTTGGATCTCCTTGCAGTCCAAGGGACTCTCAACAGTCTTCTCCAACACCACAGTTCAAAAGCATCAATTCTTTGGCGTTCAGCTTTCTTTATAGTCCAACTCTCACATCCATACATGACCACTGGAAAAACCACAGCCTTGACTAGACGGGCAATTGTTGACAAAGTAATGTCTCTGCTTTTTAATATGCTGTCTAGGTTGGTCATAGCTTTCCTTCCAAGGAGTAAGCGTCTTTTTATTTCATGGCTGTAGTCACCATCTGCAGTGATTTTGGAGCCCAGAGAAATAAAATCAGCCACTGTTTCCCTATCTATTTGCCATGAAGTGATGGGGTGTAACTAATTGATAACAGAGTTTGCCATAACCAACTGTACTTCTGCTTTTATGCTAAAGATTTTTTGTTGTTGTTGTCATTTAGGCTATCTTCCTATAATCTTTTTTCCTGTAGTTGCCTCTTTTTATCTTATTATCTAAAATCTCATTTATTTCCTCCCACTGATCCTATTAAACTCTCTTCTATTATGTATAGTGATAATAGATGACTGCTTGTTAAGAGACCTTTATCAGTTTCAGCTGATAGCTCAAATGTTGAGCAGAACACAATAGATGCCAAGTTGACCTCACATTCTCTTAGTGCCACAGGACTTGTAAAAGGAGCTACCTAAAGTCAATTTAGCCCCTCTCAGCCCATGATATCAGAGAAGGCGATGGCACCCCACTTCAGTACTCTTGCCTAGAAAATCCCATGAACAGAAGAGCCTGGCAGGCTGTGGTCCAAGGGGTCACTAAGAGTCGGACACGACTGAGCGACTTCACTTTCACTTTTCACTTTCATGCATTGGAGAAGGAAATGGTAACCCACTCCAGTATTCTTGCCCAGAGAATCCCAGGGATAGGGGAACCTGGTGGGCTGCCGTCTATAGGGTCGCACAGAGTCGGATCGACTGAAGTGACTTAGCAGTAGCAGCAGCCCATGATATACCTGAAGAGCCTAAACATTTGTGGCTTATGATTAAAGAATGTGTGTTTCTTCTAAAATTAAGTGAAGTGAAGTGAAGTGGCTCAGTCGTGTTCTACTTTTTGCAACCCCATGGACTGTAGCCTACAAGGCTCCTCCGTCCCTGGGATTCTCCAGGCAGGAATACTGGAGTGGGTTGCCATTTCCTTTTCCAGGAGATCTTCCCAACCCAGGGATCGAACCTGGATCTTCCGTATTGCAGGCAGATGCTTTACCATCTGAGCCACCATGGACGTCTTCTTCTAAAATATGTAGATTTATTAACACTTCTCTATCAAATTAAAAACAATTGGTTCCTTCTTCAGGTCTAATTAAAGAGATGTCAAAAGTACCACTTACAGAGCTTATTATGTGTCCCTCATAATCTGAAGCTACAATTGATTAAAGTCTCACTGAAGCCCAGGAAACGGACCATTTGCTTAAGACAGCTAACTGAAGAGAAACAGATGCACGGAGAGCACACTGCTCTTCCCCTGATGACAAGGGCAAAAAAATTCACACTGCAAGCCATCTCACAAAAGATTTCACCTCAGAACCATACCTGAGGAGGGTATGAGGACCCAACAGAGAGACCTCACATAGTGAAGCATACATAAGAATAACTATACTGTGTTCTATCTTGGAACCTAGCAAATGAAAGATAAACACCTAGCAAATGAAAAGGTAAAAATTTCTTAAGAAATATAAAATTCTGGACAATTACTGATGCTGAGAAATGATTCCTAAGAGGTCTGATAAACTCTGAGCACAAGCAAAGCTGTCATGCATCCAGTCCAAAGAACTGCACAGGATGGAAGCAGAGGCAACTCTCCTTCTGTATGGCCTCCAAAAAGCTGGAGCAAGAGTGCAAAAGTATGCCTGCAGCCATGCACAGTCTGGTTGATAATTAAACCTCATAGCTCCACTGATACTCTCAAAGTAACTGACACACACTTTGAGGGGAGCTATTTCCTCCTTGACAGAGGAGTTCACAATTTGGGTACTGAATAAATAAGGAAAGAAAATAATATTATCTATTATTAATAATAAATAAATAATAAGAAAGTGAAACTCGGAGGGAAACTTTGTATTTAGACTTTACTTAATATCTAATCTATTTCACTTTTGCTTCTCCTGAAGACATGATACTCTTGCTTTCCAATAAATTCCCCTATTTGTTTATGTTAGCTCAAAATCATGGGATTTCTACCTCAGACGAGAACTTTTTTCTCCATAGTGTAAAGCAATATATGACAGACTGAATGGAAAAAATGTTTACCATCAACTAATTGGCTCATAAAAATATTCTTTTTAAAGTCAATTTAATATTGCCTCTCATAAATTGTTTCTCTGCTTTATTTATAAGGAAAATGTTTACACTAAACAGAAATATGTTTTCAATAAACTCTAAGAAAAATATCAAGTACCCTAAAATTTTCAGATTATTGACAGTTTAACACATAACAAAAGTAATTCAGGTAAACTATCATAAATCAGCAAATTAGATTAAGATTTTAATTCAGCAGTTCTAATGATGAGTGCTACAGTTCTTTCTCTACCAACATATTTCCCAATATTCCTCTTTTCTGTCTGTCCCTGAGAGACAAATACACTTATCTTCTCCTCTTCCTCTCTGGAGGTTTTCAGGGTCAGTTTCCTCCCAGATAAAGCACATCAGCTCCCTTGGGAAAGTGATCCTTGATCCCTAAGTAAATCCTAGGCAGAATCTATGCCCTAAGCCACAGGCTGTGTCTTGTAACTTTCCTGCTTAGCCTAAGGGTCTGAAAAAGTTCTAGCCAAGTACACAAGCTTAAAGAAGACAGTTTTTCTTTTTAAATAATGCTTAAAATGTATCTTCATCATTATTACACCAATCACCATAAACTATACAATCATATTTTTTAATCAAGGTACAGAATATACTTCAGTGCAATATGATCTGATGCATGGATCTCAAGAATGTTACCTTAAAGGGTATTTTCCAAAGATAACTATTTCAAGTTTCATTTAAACTGACTGAATATTTGTCACTGGGAAGCCAGTTGCTGAATCTTAACATGAGAAATGAAGCGAAGTGAAGTGCCGGGAGCCAGCGTGAGGAATTCCACCCGTGACAAGGTCATGCGGCAAGGCTAATCAGACATCAGGTTTTCCCCCTGGGATTTCCTGAGCGTCCACCCCCCAAAAATAAGAATCTGTCTGCTTTTCCAGTCTTCTGATATTCTCTGGAAAAAAGTCAACTCAGGGCTTTAGTCTTCTGCATTTGAAAGGGATGTTTCAGTTAAACCCCCTCTGATAACTCTCTAGCTTGCCTAACAGGTTCCCCCACCTCTTACAGCTTGTGAATTGCTTACAGCCCCCCAACTGTGAGAGGCACAAAGCTTAAAAGCATCTTAAAGATACAGAGCCTTTTCTAAAGAGTTAAAAATTATATTGGTAGAGAGTTTTCACTGTTGACTCAATGATTGCCGCCAGGCCTCCATATTCTTTATCTTTTAGGCACCTGGGAGGATGTTAATCAATGTAAACAGGATATAGAAAAAGATATATAGTAGTTTTGATGTTAGCAACGCTTGACTTTTGAGTTAATTACTTCTCTTTGTTATATATCACTGCACTCCTCTTGTGTCCTTGCTATGTAAGAATGTAACTTTATTTAGCGCTTTCTGAGAGTGGCACCAAACCTTGGGAAGATCAACACAAATAAGTCTTCTGGTTGACAAACCCTTATCAGAAAAAAGGCTGTAAAATGTTAATTGGCCCTTTTTGGCCAGAAGATGATGTAAATCACCTAAGACTTGTGTATACAATTAGGTATGCAGAGAGAAAACCTGGTTTGGATAACAGTCTGGACTGCTAACACTGCATAATTTTGTATTATCCATTGATCTCTATGTACAATCAAAAAAAGGTATAAAAGGCCTTTCTAGACAATAGGGGCTGGAGCCAGTCACTGGACTGGTTTCCCCCGTGTGTGTGTGTGTCTCTCTCTCCTTTTCTCCCTTTCCCTCCCTCTCCTCTTTACTTTAATTTCAGGCTGAATTCCCATCTGGGGTGCAGAGGCTCGCCAATCTACTTACTTGCCCTGGCTGTTAAGACCCGCATGAAAGGGAGCCTAAGGTGAGGCACCCTTAGATATTCAAGCGAGCACTGGTGGCCCAATGTAGATGGCGCAAATTCCTTGTCTGGAATTTTATTGGTCTTCCACATAATCCAAGTTATTCAGCCCTCTTTCTCCACTTAATTTCCCTACTACACTATTGTTTCTTAATCTAATCTTATATCAACAAATAAATAAGTTTTTCTCACGCCAACGCCATCCATGCTTCGAATTCCCTGGATCCACCGGGGCTGGACCCCGGCAGTGAAGTGAAGTGAAAGTCGCTCAGTTGTTTCTGACTCACTGCAATCCCATGGACTATACAGTTCATGGAATTCTCTAGGCCAGAATACTGGAGTGGGCAATGGCACCCCACTCCAATACTGTTGCCTGGAAAATTCCACGGACGGAGGAGCCTGGTAGGCAGCAGTCCATGGGGTCACTAAGAGTCAGACACGACTGAGCGACTTCACTTTCACTTTTCACTTTCATGCATTGGAGAAGGAAATGGAAACCCACTCCAGTGTTCTTGCCTGGAGAATCCCAGGGACGGGGAAGCCTGGTGGGCTGCCATCTCTGGGGTCGCACAGGGTCAGACATGACTGATGTGACTTAGCAGCAGCAGCAGCAGCCTTTCCCTTATCCAGTGGATCTTCCAAACTCAGGGATTGAATCTAGGTCTCCAGCATTGCAGGTGGATTCTTTTCCAGCTGAGTCATAAGGAAAGCCTAAGAATACAGGAGTGGGTACCCTATCTCTTCTCCAGTGGATCTTCCCAACTCAGGAATTGAACCAGGGTCTCCTGCATTGCAGGCAGATTCTTTTTTTTTTCTTTTTTTAAAAACATAAATTTATTTATTTTAATTGGAGGCTGATTACTTTACAATATTGTATTGGTTTTGCCATACATCAACATGAATCCACCATAGGTATACATGTGTTCCCCATCCTGAACCCCCCTCCCTCCTGCGTCCCCATCAGGGAAGTCTAACATGAGATATATGTGTTTTCTGGAACAGTTCTGTTGTATTTGTAAAGCTTTTATTCAGAGACCACAATTTACTATTTGTCATTAATGTCTCAAGACTGTTCTGATTTCTGGTTTCCCAGTACAGACTTTCTCAAGAATTTTCCAATGATTTTCTGCTTCACTTCAAAGGTCACAGAAAAAATGAGACTTGTAGCACACCAGTTTCTGAGAGTAAGATTCTGGCATTCAAATTACTTTCTGCAAGAAATTTCAGTGTTCCTTTCTGTGTCTCCTGAACACTCACAGGCAAACTGGTGCATAATTATAAATTCCCAATGGGAGAGGATTGGGTAATTCCATACTCAAACTATAGTCTAGAAGAAAACTGAAGTAATAGCTGGAAGGACTTGAGAAAGTACACAGAATCATCTTTATACTTAGTGCACCTGGGAAGGATTCAGGATCTTCCCTAAGCCTTGCAAACCCAGAACTCACCCAGAGCTAACTAATTTTGTATCTTTCTGAGAATTATTATTCTATATAAATATTTAAATTATATAAAATGAAATTAATAGGAAATAGATGGGGAAACAGTGGAAACAGTGTCAGACTTTATTTTGGGGGGCTCCAAAATCACTGCAGATGGTGACTGCAGCCATGAAATTAAAAGATGCTTACTCCTTGGAAGAAAAGTTATGACCAACCTAGATAGCATATTCAAAAGCAAAGACATCACTTTCCCGACTAAGGTCCGTCTAGTCAAGGCTATGATTTTTCCTGTGGTCATGTGTGGATGTGAGAGTTGGACTGTGAAGAAGGCTGAGCGCCGAAGAATTCATCCGTTTGAACTGTGGTTGTTGGAGAAGACTATTGAGAGTCCCTTAGACTGCAAGGAGAATCCAACCAGTCCATTCTGAAGATCAACCCTGGGATTTCTTTGGGAGGAATGATGCTAAAGCTGAAACTTCAGTACTTTGGCCACCTCATGCGAAGAGGTGACTCATTGGAAAAGACTCTGATGCTGGGAGGGATTGGGGGCATGAGGAGAAGGGGACGAGAGAGGATGAGATGGCTGGATGTGGCATCACTGACTGGATAGATGTGAGTCTGAGTTAACTCTGGGAGTTAGTGATGGATAGGGAGGCCTGGCGTCCTGCAGTTCATGGGGTCGCAAAGAGTTGGACACGACTGAGTGACTGAACTCAAATTTTACTTAAGTATCTTGTATTATATAGTGTCTTACGGCTTTCTGTATGAAACCGAGTTTATAATTAGCCTCTAATGTGGCATCTAATGACCATCACTCTCCTAAGATTCCATTTTATGTTTTTGGCACCATCTTCAGCTCACCATTTCAGCCAGGAGTCAGATCAGTCTGTCAGCATAAATAAAAATTATAAAGATAACCAATTCCTCTACTGTACCAAGAAGACTTTCTGAAACAATTTTCTAATATAGTGCTTTTAAACGCTGAGTGATGAAGATACAAGGAGATTTGTTGTTTGGCCTTAATTTCTAATCTAGAACAAACAATAAATTGAATTATTATAAAATTAAAAGCACATGAAACGTGATGTCAATTTTTTTTTTTACCTAAAATTACTCCATCCAATTGTATATCATTTTTAACACATGCATTTTCTATTTCTAGAAATATAAACTGCAGACTGGCTGTTTTTAGATCAATACTGGTCCTGAGACCAACTATAAAGAGTATTCTCACAAAGGAAGGTGTGAAGGTATGAAGTCGCTCAGTCGTGTCTGACTCTTTGAGACCTCATGGCCTGTAGCCTATCAGGCTCCTCCTTCCATGGGATTCTCCAGGCAAGAGTACTGGAGTGGGTTGCCATTTCCTTCTCCAGGGGTCTTCCCGACCCAAGGATTGAACCCTGGTCTCCCGCATTCCAGGCAGATGCTTTCACCTCTGAGCCACCAGGGAAGCCCCTCACAAAGGAAGGATAGAGGTAAATTCAAGGAGGTGAGAACAACTACTAAGCATAACATTTAAGAACTCTAATGTCACATATTATTCAATGTAATTTTAAAATATAATGTTTTGTTTTGCTAGACAGTTTTATCTCATTTTCTTGGATCTAAGTATGGATGTGAGAGTTGGACTGTGAAGAAAGCTGAGCACTGAAGAATTGATGCTTTTGAATTGTGGTATTGGAGAAGACTCTTGAGAGTCCCTTGGACTGCAAGGAGATCCAACCAGTCCATTCTAAAGGAGATCAGTCCTGCGTGTTCATTGGAAGGACTGATGCTAAAGCTGAAACTCCAATACTTTGGCCACCTCATGCAAAGAGTTGACTCATTGGAAAAGACTCTGACACTGGGAGGGATTGGGGCCAGGAGGAGAAGGGGATGACAGAGGATGAGATGGCTGTATGGCATCACTGACTCGATGGACATGAGTTTGGGTGGACTCTGGGAGTTGGTGATGGACAGGGAGGCATGTCGTGCTGTGATTCATGGGGTCACATAGAGTTGGATACGACTGAGTGACTGAACTGACTCACTGACCAAGAATTATTTTATTCAGGAAATGAGGATCACTTAATAGAAAAATTCATTCTTATATTAGAATTAAATAAATTGAAAATAGGCTCATTACATGAGATTTTTTTCATTGGTGTACTGAGGTCTCAAAGAGTAGGACATGACTGAGCGACTAAGCACAGCACACATCTTCTATATGCCTTTGCTTCACTCTGGTCCCTTTGCCTATAATTTTCCAGCAACTATGAAACCTGACAACCTACGATATCCAGTTCAATTGCTAACATCTTCATAAATAATCTTTCTCTCTTTCTAAAGCTCCTTCCCCAGTCTTATTCTGTGGTATACAACTTACAGTGAGCCAAGTGAGTGATGAATTTTACTTTTAAAAAACTGTGTGCCATCCAGGGGAAGTTTGAAACTTATTCAGGTTCCTATTCATAAAGGCTTTGACAGTGTGAATCACAATAAACTGTGGAAAATTCTGAAAGAGATGGAAATATTAGACCACCTGACTTGCCTCCTAAGAAATCTATATGCAGGTCAAGAAAGCAACAGTTTGAACTGGACATGGAGCAACAGACTGGTTCCAAGTCAGGAAAGGAGTACGTCAGGCTGTATATTCTCACACTGCTTATTTAACTTATATGCAGAGTACATCATGCAAAATGCTGGTCTGGATGAAGCACCTACTGGAATCAAGTTTTCTGGGAGAAATAGCAATAACCTCAGATACGTAGATGACACCACCCTTATGCCAGAAAGTGAAGAAGAATTAAAGAGCCTCTTGATGAAAGTGAAAGAGGAGAGTGAAAAGCTGGCTTAAAATACAACATTCAGAAAATTAAGATCATGACATCTGATCCTTAGTTCATGACAAATAGATGGGGAAATAATGGAAACAGTGAGAGACTTTATTTTGAGGGGCACAAACATCACTGCAGATGGTGACTGTAGCCATGAAATTAAAAGATGCTTGCTCTTTGGAAGAAAAGCTATGACCAACCTAGACAGCATATTAAAAAGCAGAGATATTACTTTGCCAACAAAGGTCTGTCTAGTCAAAGCTATGATTTTTCCAGTAGTCATGTAGGGATGTGAGAGTTAGTTGGACTATAAAGAAGGCTGAGTGCCAAAGAACTGATGCTTTTGAATTGTGTTTGAGAAGACTCTTGAGAGTCCCTTGACTGCAAGGAGATCCAACCAGTCAATCTTAAAGGAAATCAGTCCTGAGTATTCATTGTAAGGACTGATGTTGAAGCTGAAACTCCAATACTTTGACAACCTGATGTGAAGAACTGACTCATTTGAAAAGACCCTAATGCTGGGAAAGATTGAAGGCAGGAGGAGAAGAGGACAACAGGATGAGATGGCTGGATGGCATCACAGACTCAATGGACACACGTTTGATTAAGCTCCAGGAGCTGGTGATGGACAGGGGGGCCTGGAGTGCTGCATCCATGGGGTTGCAGAGTCGGACACGACTGAACGACTGAACTGAACTGAACTGATTCATTGTAATTTTTTTTTTCCTTACAACTTTCTATTCCTTTTATTCTCTATACTTCTCATATGTACTAATTTAATGTTTGAATTTTTAATCTGTGTCCTGAAATAAACTGTAAAGTTTGTGACATCAAGTACCTTTTCTACCTTTTTAGCATTCTACTACAGGCAAATGTAATAATAATAATAATAAAAGCTATGTGTTATACATTATTCTAGACCATTTACTCCACCAATACAATGATGAGTCTATAATTTTATTTCCATTTGCTCATGAGGAACTAAAACAACTACTTTTATTAACTTACCCCAAGGTAGGACAGTTACTTTACTAATTAAGAGGCTGGTAGTCAGAGGTATGTTTTCAGAGAATGTAAAATTAAACCTGTATCTTATTCACCTCTCATGACACACATATAGTAGATGATTAATACATATTTATGAATAATGAATCATTTATAGAAAAGTACTGATTATTCTCTAGTTAAGATAATCTGTATTACCAAATACAGAAACATTGTTTTTCAAATAACAAATTACAAATTAAAATCACAAGTATGATTATTTTTAAAATTTAACATTTTCAGAAAAACAAATCAATTATTACTAATATAGATTTAATATTTAGGAAGTAACATATTTTTGGTTCACAAAAGACTGAAAGGTAAAAGAAAAGCTGCTTATCAATTTGTAGTAAAGTAGTACCAATATAATAAGACTTTTAAAATGGATTTCTGTTTGCCATTTCATTGAATAGATCAGTTAGGTTGTCATTGTTATGTAAAGCTCAGCTAAGTAAAACTTTTGAAAAATAGTAACTGTAAGACAAAATTACAGTTTGAAAACTTTTGACATGTATAGAAATTAGTATAATAAAAAGACAGTTAATAAGTTGTTTATGAACAGAATACCACTTACTAAAAGCTTTAAAGATAATTTTTATAAAGACCCTAAATATGCTTTGATTCAGTGCACCATTCAGTGTCTCTGAAATAGGAAATAGTTGTTTTAATCAATAAATGTGTGCCAACTGCTATCAATATGCTTAAGCAAAAAAAATAAGAAAACAACAACATTGTTTTTTTTTCTAATAGCAACTAACCAGGAATAATAGATGGAGAAGGCAATGGCACCCCACTCCAGTACTCTTGCCCGGAAATCCCATGGATGGAGGAGCCTGGTGGGCTACAGTCCATGGGGTCACTAAGAGTCGGACATGACTGAGCGACTTCACTTTCACTTTTCACTATCATGCATTGGAGAAGGAAATGGCAACCCACTCCAGTGTTCTTGTCTGGAGAATCCCAGGGACAGGGGAGCCTGTTGGGCTGCCGTCTATGGGGTTGCACAGAGTCAGACACGACTGAAGCGATTTAGCAGCAGCAGCAGCAGCAGCAGCAGCAGGAATAATAGATAGCTCAAATATCATTCAAAAATGGTACAGATAGAGTTTCTAGAAAGAACAATGAACTTAAATTCCAGAGAGGCTCACTGTCAATTCAGGCTCAGACTGAAGGTTTACATTCTGGGGTCATTTATATATTTCCAGAAAGAAAGGCAGGAGAGTCATGAACAATTGAAAAGGATGTGATGTTATCAATAACATGAATTAATATAAGTGAGATTAATGCTGAAAAGATCATCAGTAGTTTCTCCCTCTTTAGAATGGTTAGGACTGGATTTTACTCAGTAAATCAAAAGGCAAGCAGGACAAAAATAATGGCTATTTAGGAGAAAAAGGGAAGCAATAGGTCAAATTATCCAATATAAGTGTAATCTTACATGTGACTAAACATGACTGGGGAAAATTTTGCAGATAATATATGTAGAATATTATAGCTGTTCTCCTAAGGTTATCAAGACAATACTCACTCACTGCCATTCACACACACACACACACACACACGGCTAAATATTCTATTTTCTTTAGTTGTTCTTTAGAATATTTATTCAAAATTAGAAAATATAATTAGGAAAGCAAACAGTGGAACCTAATCTTGAAAATTAGGCAATTATTATTTCATTCTTCTTGCCTTATAATGAGACATCTTTTAATATAGCTCTTAGGGATTTCATTTGCATGAAAGGACTGCACTGCACAATGAAATTTTTTGTCTCAACTTCATCTAACTCTTCTAGTCCTGGAAAAGTGCTGGAGTTTAGATGGCTTCTTCATGCGCCTTCAATTTATCTTAAGAATTAATTTAATAAATGTAAGCACACAAATATCTGCACAGTAAACAGTTGCTAAAGGTATTTTACATGGAAGTTTGACCAAAAACCATCAGTTCAATAACCTAGCAATTTACTTTCAAGATTTTATCTCAGTCTTCTGATTGAAGAAAAAACACACACACACACAGACTACAATGAAATTGATTGCTTTTATGATTGTAGGATCAGAAAAGGTGCTCTTTTTTTCTTGCCTCCTGGCACTGCCGTCTCCTTGAACTATATAGATGTGCTTGCAGAATAGAATTATAGTTCTCTAACTTGGAGACAGCTAGTCATAAATTATAAGATCATTATTAGAAAGTCAGTCTGGATCAACCCATGTCAAAGAAGATGGAGTAGCTTTCAAGATGCTCCACTAAGAAGAGCTATCAGGGACAACAAAGAATTTGTTTACTGTTACATAGAAATCGGCATGCTTACCCTGATAATTACTTGTTAGAATTAATTATACAGACATATCAAATAAACAGGGAATGGGCTTTTCAGGTACATTAAATATAGGTTGCTGCTGCTGCTGCTACTAAGTCCCTTCAGTAGTGTCCAACTCTGTGTGACCCCATAGACAGCAGTCCAACAGGCTCCCCCCGTCCCTGGGATTCTCCAGGCAAGAACACTGGAGTGGGTTGCCATTTCCTTCTACAATGCATGAAAGTGAAAAGTGAAAGTGAAGTCGCTCAACCGTGTCCGACTCTTAGCGACCCCATGGACTGCAGCCTACCAGGCTCCTCTGTCCATGGGATTATCTAGGCAAGATTACTGGAGTAGGGTTAGCAATATTATAATTGTAGTGAAATGAATTTGTTATTGGCTGATTAAAAGGTTTCCCAGTGATTATTCTAATAAGGTAGGTTGTAAAAATAGTCATAAGCTCATAAATGTATTTCAGTTGTCCAGTGGTAGTAGAGTTGCTCAAAAATGTAAAGCTATATAAAAAGAATTCCAAATGAAATAATTTAAAAATCTGAGAGAAAAATATGCATATGATGATATTAAGCAATACTGAAGAAACTGATTCTTGAAAGGATAAATAGAATTTATAAATGATACTGTCACTTGAAAAAGATAGAATTCAAATGACAGTAATAATAGAATGGAATGAAAGCTAAATCTTCAATATGACCTCATTGCAAAAAATTTTGGTGATAGTTTTCCAAGTCAATATGGATCCCTTTAGTGGCAAAATTATATATATGTATATAAAAGTAATAGTAAAAGACACTGAAAGATATAATAAAATAAAAAATGATACACTAAAAGAATGCTTAAACAGAAAAATCTGCATAATATTGATCAGGATTGCTAAACCAATAAATTTGTGAAATAAGTGTCAAACTTTCAAAGATGAAATATCATAGTTACTGTGTTTATTAGGTTTATTTTATGATTATTATTAAGATTATGATATTATTACTCTTTTTAAATGTTCTGAGACTTTGATATTGATGCAAATTCTTTAACTTTAGCCTGGTCAATATGCCATCAGGCATATTTTGCTTCCTGGATCAAAGTAATATGGTTTTAACTTTTAAGAACTGACAAATTATATTCCTCCAATGAAAAATATTTTTAAAAATGGAAAATAAATAGCAAGCTCAGTTATATTAATAAAAGATAAATGTATGCAAAACTTCTATAATTTTATTAGTTTATTCATCAAAACATTTTTTGAAAAACATCTAAAAATCAGACAGTAGGTGAATTGCTAGGGCTATAGAGCATTACTTTGCCAACAAAGGTCCTTCTAGTCAAGGCTATGGTTTTTCCAGTAGTCATGTATGGATGTGAGAGTTGGACTGTGAAGAAAGCTGAGCACCAAAGAATTGATGCTTTTGAACTGTGGTGTTGAACAAGACTCTTGGGAGTCCCATAGACCGCAAGGAGATCCAACCACTCCATTCTAGAGGAGATCAGCCCTGGGTGTTCTTTGGGAGGAATGATGCTAAAGCTGAAACTCCAGTACTTTGGCCACCTCATGCGAAGAGTTGACTCATTGGAAAAGACTTGATGTTGGAGGGATTGGGGGCAGGAGGAAAAGGGACGACAGAGGATGAGATGCCTGGATGGCATCACCAACTCGATGGACGTGACTTTGAGTGAACTCTGGGAGTTGGTGATGGACAGGGAGGCCTGGCGTGCTACAATTCATGGGGTCACAAACAGTCTGACACTACTGAGTGACTGAACTGAACTGATAGTAATGGACAAAACTGACAGGTTCTTAGGGCACTTAACTATATGTAGAACTAAAATGGCAATGAAGGTGGCCCAGATGATGAGATGTGTATAGCCAGGACAGAAAATTACAGTGGAAATATGATGAATAAATAAGATATTACTGCATAATGAAGTTGAGCCTGGTCATACAACCTTAAGGAAATGAAAATGTATTCCAATGAAATTGACATGGAGTAGTTTAAAAAATCATGTTAGTATTTTGAAGAAAATCATACGATCTTCTTTTTTATTAATTTTTATAGCAACAAACTAAGTAATGTAGATAAAGCATGAAAAATGTTATCAATGGTTTGTATTATTATAGGCAAATTGATGACAGCTAACTCTCACATGCTAGTAAAGTAATGCTCAAAATTCTCCAAGCCAGGCTTCAGTAATACGTGAACCAAGAACTTCCTGATGTTCAAGCTGATTTTAGAAAAGGCAGAGAAACCAGAGATCAAATTGCCAATATCCGCTGGATCATCGAAAGAGCAAGAGAATTCCAGAAAAACATCTATTTCTGCTTTATTGACTATGCCAAAGCCTTTGACTGTGTGGATCATAATAAACTGTGGAAAATTCTGAGAGAGATGGGAATACCAGACCATATAAACTGTGGAAAATTCTGAGAGAGATGGGAATACCAGACCACCTAACCTGCCTCTTGAGAAATCTGTATGCAGGTCAGGAAGCAACAGTTAGAACTGGACATGGAACAACAGACTGGTTTCAAATGGGAAAAGGAGTATGTCAAGGCAGTATATTGTCACCTGCTTACTTAACTTATATGCAGAGTACATCATGAGAAACCCTGGACTGGAAGAAACAAAGCTGGAATCAAGACTGCTGGGAGAAATATCAATCACCTCCGATATGCAGATATCACCACCGTTATGGCAGAAAGTAAAGAGGAACTAAAAAGCCTCTTGATGAAAGTGAAAGAGGAGAGTGAAAAAGTTGGCTTAAAGCTCAACACTCGGAAAATGAAGATCATGGCATCCAGTCCCATCACTTCATGGGAAATAGATGTGGAAACAGTGTCAGACTTTATTTTGGGGGGCTCCAAAACCACTGCAGATGGTGACTGCAGCCATGAAACTAAAAGACACTTACTCCTTGGAAGAAAAGTTATGACCAACCTAGATAGCATATTCAAAACCAGAGACATTGCTTTGCCGACTAAGGTCCGTCTAGTCAAGGCTATGGTTTTTCCTGTGGTCACGTATGGATGTGAGAGTTGGACTGTGAAGAAGGCTGGGTGCCGAAGAATTGATGCTTTTGAACTGTGGTGTTGGAGAAGACTCTTGAGAGTCCCTTGGACTGCAAGAAGATCCAATCAGTCCATTCTAAAGGAGATCAGCCCTGGGATTTCTTTGGAAGGAATGATGCTAAAGCTGAAACTGCAGTACTTTGGCCACCTCATGCAAAGAGTTGACTCATTGGAAAAGACTCTGATGCTGGGAGGGATTGGGGGCAGGAGGAGAAGGGGACGACCGAGGATGAGATGGCTGGATGGCATCACTGACTCTATGGACATGAGTCTGAGTGAACTCCAGGAGTTGGTGATGGACAGGGAGGCCTGGAATGCTGCGATTCATGGGGTTGCAAAGAGTCAGACATGAGTGAGCGACTGAACTGAACTGAATTGAACCCTCTATGGTCTAGAAATTTATAAGCATTTCTAAATTATTCATTCCCACAATGATGTAGCTAATAATGAATAAATTAAAAACGGTCTTAATGGATTTTGGAGTAAAGTGTCAATAGTAAATGATACTTCTAATAGAAGTAAAAATATTAATATAAATAAAATAATAAAAGTAAATGTTACTAGCTGCATGCCATTAAGTACTATATTAGATCACTAAAACCTAGAGTGTTTCTTATCTAAATTAATGTTCTTTAAATAAGATATTTAGGAAGCTGGATTTACATCTGGATTTTCATAGGAGCAGTAGATAAGGGAGGGAGTTTTAAAGAAATAACATATTGATGTTCACCTTAGAAATATATTCCATTTTTAAAACAGATATACTTGAGATTGTGCCAACGTTTCATGTAGCTCTCAGACTAGTTCTCTTTTTCATCTTACTTTTCACAAGCTGCCTTCTCCCACTACTACAAAAGAATGCAGTTACTAGAACACTTCTAAATCTTAGATGAATACATTGCCTCAAGCTGTGAAAACATCCAGGTAATTATCAGAGAAGTAGCCTGAAAATTTTAACTTTTTCATCCCTTTATTGTCAAAGAATGAATGACATCGAAGGGTGAAGTCATTTGAAACAAAAACAAACAGATTATCCTAAGAAACAGTGCAGGTAGAGGTGCCTGAGTCATTCATCTTAGAGTTCAGAAGATAGAGGTGGGGGTGTGAGTGGGATGCATATTAACATGCTAATTTGAACTGAAAACCAGTCAATCTTTCATTTCTAACCAGATGATTTGACTGACAGATTTGATAATAAAAACTGACCTTTTCTGGTCATTTCCCACAAACTGAGTGAATTAAATTTATAGCTTCAAAGTTCTCACAAAAGTTTATTAAAACAAGTGGTTTATTGCCCCCAAATACTGCATTTTTCATGCTGTATTGTAATTAATAATATGTCAGTTTTTCAACCTTTTCTGTTGACTTGGGGATAAAGTAAGGTCTTCTAAATAAAATACTTAGAAAGAAAATTAACATTCATTTTATTAGTTAGTACATAGATTTTGTGCATATGTGTGTGTATATATACAGATATTATTCATTTCAGAAAAGTCTGAAAATAAACATTAGATTTTTGTCCTATGAAGAAAGTAATATAGTCCACCTTTATCAAACATTTTCCTTAGAAAAAATAAATCTAAAAAAGCTGAGAAGATAAAGGGAATAAGGTCAGGAAGGTGGTGAATTATAAACTTTTATAAATATATAGTAATATAATATCCCTTATTTTGATTAAAATTATTCAGCATCTTTATCACATCATCTACAACAAAGAGTTGTATTATGCTTCAAAATATTCTTCTCACTCAAAGCCAGTGCAGTGGGACAATTCTGAGGGATGGGATGGGGAGGGATGTGGGAGGGGGGTTCAGGATGGGGGAGGCATGTACACCCATGGCTGATTCATGTCAGTGTATGGCAAAAACCACAACAGTATTGTAAAGTAATTAGCCTCCAATTAAATAAATTAATTTAAAAATATTCTTCTCAGAGTCTTTGGCTTATCGTTTTTTTTTGAACTTCAGATTATCTGGGTCCACTGTACACATGCTTATACATTCCTTGGTTTGGCACAAACCAGTATCGCAGTATTTTTAAACTCATTGAACTTTACAGTTTTGAAAGATGTTTCCTATATATATAATAAACATGTATCATTGTTTTAAAAAAGAAAAAAAAAAAACTGCCACAAACTTAACAG
Source organism: Capricornis sumatraensis (assembly GCF_032405125.1). NCBI lineage: Eukaryota > Metazoa > Chordata > Mammalia > Artiodactyla > Bovidae > Capricornis > Capricornis sumatraensis. The sequence goes on along the minus strand of NC_091081.1, from coordinate 34,093,460 downwards.
CTGAAAACCACAGCCATTCTAATTTATCTCACAGATTTTGTAGGTCATAAATTCGGGCAGAGCTGAGCTGTGAGATTATTCTGTTCCTCATGTCAGGGGCTAAAATTCCTCCTGGGTATCCAGCTGCTGGATGGACTGGTCTGAACAAACCAAGAGGTGTCATATGTCTGGAGATGGATAGAAGGCTGTGCTTAGCTGGTCTGTTGACTAGCATGTTGCCTTAAGATAAAGGGGCTTTGTACATGACAGCCAATTGTCCCCAGAGTGAGAGTTCCAAGTGAATCAGGTGGAAGCTATTTGACCTTTTATGACCTAATCCCAGAAGTAATACAGCATACACTACTGGTTGAAGTATTCATGAACTCTCCTAGCTTTGAGTAAAGATCTAGATGGGAGGAATGGTAGAATATCTTTTTTAAAACAGCTATTTTTGGTGAAAATTATATGAAGTTAAATGATCTTTTTCAATTCAGATTCCTTTTCCTGTTCAAACTGAATACAAATAAAACTAATACCATGTGTTATGTAAAAGCTCAATTACTATGCCTTGTTAAAATTCTATAAAATTATTTCTTCCAAATATCAACCTGTACTTTTATTGATACACAAACCCAGAGAGGTATCTAGAATTATATTTGTCCAAATCAGAAGATATACTTCTGTAGATAAGCTTAATCCATTGCAATAAAATAATATACATCAGTATCATTTTTTGCCCATCTGTATGTGTCTATTGGGATCCTGATATTTACCTACATTGTGTTAGGTGCTACAGGGCATACAAAGGCAGAAATTTTTTTTTTCCCCATTATGAACTTATTTATAGATGACTTATGCAACCTACATTTGAACTCCTATCTAAAAAAACATTGACCTGTAAATCTAGGTTTATGGAGAAGGAATAGTAGGTAAGCTCTGTCTTATATTAGGATCATTGAATTCTTCTCACTTAAAAATGCGGGCTTTTGTTTGTTTGAGGCAATAGAACCTTTCACCTGCAAATTAGAACAGAATGCAAAATAGTGTATATTAAAGAAGGAAGGTAATTATTTTATAATTTACACTCATGCTAAATCATTTTTTGAAAAGATTTTAAGAGAATCTGAGGAAGAGACTTCTTACAAGGAGGAAACGTATATAGAAAGGAGAGGTGAGGAGGCTCTCAGACACCTCTTTGAGAACTAACAATTTTGCCCAGAGCCAACACTGAACAAGAAAACAAGTAATGAGTTGCTAATTTTATGTTTCAGGCAAAAGTTACAAAAGGAGCTTTTGAAGGAGGAAATCAATGTGAAATCAAATCATCAGGGAAAATTAGCTCTATCACATAAACACCTTCCAGCATTGCCTCAAAAATTACAAGACAGGTCAAGAGGAACAAAATTGTTTGATTTGTGTAAAAAGGAAGATTTCTAGAAAATGTACATCATCAAAAACTATGAATTAGAACAACAAAATAATTTTTTCATGTTTACCTTACTGCAGGATACACATGAATATTTTTTCATCTTTATCCTTTAATAGTCTGTGTCTTCCAATTAATAAAAATCTACATTTTCTAGATTGTCAGATCTTCCAGGAAGCATTTTAATATTTTGATTAATAAACTAAAGAAAAAGTTCATGATTCAATTCATTTCTCCCTAGACAAAACAATCAATGCAATTTGTAGAGAAAGACATAGTCACTATATAATCATTTAATATTTTAAAAATTTACTTAATAATGCTATTAGTTTTAAACTCTGGGCAACTTTTTACCTTACATATGTATATATTCATATAAAACATTACTGAAATGCAGAATCTTAACTGTATCCCAGCTCCTTATTTTATGGAACATTAAATTACATATAGATATAACTGCCACAATATAGTGGAGATTTCAGAATTAAATCACAATTCTGCCCTATAATAAAAGCAAGTTCAGGGAAGAATGTATACCTACACTTTAATGCCAAATATGTATATATATCACATCATAAATATATATGCAGGATTGTACTTGTTTTATCATTTTGTAGAGAATTTATAAAACAGCCACAGAGTCACTTGTCATTTGGTCACATGTTTCCTATCTCACTTTTTACAAAGAGATTAGTATTGATCATTAATTATATGCGCATTTAGAAAAAAAATGTGGCTTTAAAATGTTCATATCCTCTGAACCATCACATTTCCTTATTGGATTTATTCCATAACACAATCTCATTGAAAAGATTTTCATTCACACATTATATCTAATAGTATAAAGATTAACTCTGATAACCACTGAATGCTTAAGTGTTGTGCCCATTAAAATACTGAAAGAATATTTTAAAGCAAAGTTTCTAGAATATAATGTGTGTTTAGTCACTCAGTCATGTCTGACTCTTTGCAACCCCAGGGACTGTAGCCCTCCAGGTTCCTCTGTCCATGGGGATTTTCCAGGCAAGAATACTGGAGCAGGTTGCCATGACCTTCTCCAGGGTATCTTTCCAACCAAGGGCTCAAAATCCCACATTGCAGGCAGATTTTTTACTGTCTGAGTCACCAACGAAGCCCCTAGAATAGAATACTAAACAAAAAAAAATAATACAAATATATATAAAAATATAGATATAGATAATGGTACCCTTTTATATAAGTTTTCATCACAAACATATACTGAGCACTTTATATTGTCCTAGCTGTATGAAATGCCTTCAAGAAACAAACAAAAATCTCTGCCCTGGTGGAAAATATAAATCATAAATAATACATAAATATTATTACATAAATCATAAACAATATATAAATTTCATATTGTCTTAGAAAGTCACAAGTGCAGTGAGGGAAAAAGAAAAAAAAATAGAGTAGAAAGGGACACTGAAAAGGGTGCAATTTTAAGTAAAATTTATCACTGTTGTCCACAATAAGAAGGTGATATTAAAGCAAACGCCTTTATCAGATGAGGGTGCTGAATGGCCTACTGGGAGAAGAGGGTGGAGGTGTAGCTATAGTATAGGCTTGGTTGTCTGGCCTGTTTAAGGAGTAATCACTGAAGCCAACGAGAAGAGTAAAGGGATAAGAATAATCATCAGAAAAACATAAGTTAGTGTTATAGCAGGGGGACCAGATCATATCAGTCTTCTATCCTATTCTGAGTAAGATGGAGAGCTTTGTCAAAGATTGAAACTGAAGAGTGATTTGATCTCATCCTTTGAACATGGCCAGACTAAACTAGGTGATTCCATTCATCAGTCTGCAGCCAGCTCCTCCCACAGCTAAGATGATGGAGGTGGTGGCATTGCTCAGCATAAGTGACTATCTGTATTCCTCATGGTATCTAGTCCTCCAGGAGGCTCTGTGTTTGTTCACATGTCATTCTATGGTCCCAAGAAGCAAGAGGAAGTCCCAAGGGCTCTTCAGGCCAGGTTCAGAACTCACATAACTTCATTTCTACTACACTATGGGTCAAATCATAGTTTTGATATACAATGCCAACTCCAATCCAAGGGATGACTCTACCTCTTGTGGGGTACAAAATGCTGTGACAACAGTTGTAACCTAGCCTTCTATCCTCTGGCCACAACTACTTACCCTGCCCCACGAGCAAAATATATTCACCTTTATTTCAAGACCCTAAAAATCTCATTTGATTATGGCAGCGAGTGAGAGAGTGAAGTCACTCAGTCATGTCCAACTCTTTGCAACCCCATGGACTGTAGCATACCATGCTCCCTGGTCCATGGGATTTTCCAGGCAAGAGAACTGGAATGTGTTGCCATTTCCTTCTTCAGAGGATCTTCCTGACCCAGGGATCGAATCCGGGTCTCCCACATTGTAGGCAAATGCTTTACCATCTGAGGCAACTAGGCTTCACATCTAGGATCTTGTGATCTAAAATGGGTCCGGTTTCAGTTTTCTCTCCTCTTTATCTAGAAACATATAAATTTAAAGAAATCTGGCTCCATCACAACTAAATATAATGTTACTACAAAGAACTGCTATAGGTATTACATTAATTTTTACTGAATTTAAACTGAGAGTTCACTTGTAAGTAATGTTTCAGTTGGATATACTGTGTGTGGATATTTATACATATATATGTGTGTATATATGTGTGTATGTGCATGTGTGTGTTTATATATATATGAGTAAGTGAATTTGTAGGATGGATGTGGAGTATGGAGCCTTGGGCATAGGGAGAAGCATTTGTAAGGTACTAGAGGTGAGAGTTTATTGTGCTAGAATCATGTAAGGGGAAAGTAGCAAGAAATGAAAGGAAATACTAGATTACTAGGTCAAAAGCCTTGGGAAGCAGTTGCATAGAGGGTAATTATAAGGTGCTTATCACAAAACTAACATGAGGAGAGTTGTGCCTAAGAAAATATTTATAGTAATTGCAAAAATACATGAAGATTTGCAAGTTAAGAGACAAAAAAGTAGTAAGAAGGATTTTGTAATAAATAACCTAAACCAAGGTTTATATGATTAAGCTAAACTAAGAGGGTGGTAATAAGAATGAAATATAAGTGGATAAAAGACATGTCTGGTGGAAGACTGATACAAATTGATGGATAAGGATGTAGATGAAGTTGAATATGCAGATTTTTATTTTTCAAATTTTTAACTTGAATCAAATTAGAAGTATTGGTCTCTGAGGCAGGAGTACATGAGAAGCATTACTTTAGTATAAAATTAACAAATTTAATAGAGAGCTCATAAGAAAACTGGAAATATTAAAGGAATATTCTACCCGAAGATGGACACAATAAAGGACAGATACAGTAAGATCTAATAGAAGCTGAAGAGATCAAAAAGCTATGGAAGGAACACACAGAAGAACTGTACAAAAAAAGATCTTAATGACAGAGATGACTACGAAGGTGTGGTCACTCACCCAGAACCAGACATTCTGGAATGTGAAGTCAAGTGGGGTTTAGGAAGCACTGCTCTCATTAAAGCTAGTGGAGGCAATGGAATTCCAGGAGAGCTATTTAAGATCCTAAAAAATGATGGTACAAAAGTGCTGCATTCAATCTGTCAGCAAATTCGGAAAACCCAGCAGTGGCCACAGGACTGGAAAAGGTCAATCCTCATTCCAATTCCCAAGAAGGGCAGTACTTAAGGATGTTCACACCACTGGACAATTGCACTCAACTCCCATGCTAGTAAGGTTATGCTCAGTATTTTGCATGCTGCTGCTGCTACTGCTGCTAAGTCGTTTCAGTCGTGTCCGAATCTGTGCGACCCCATAGACGGCAGCCCACGAGGCTCCTCCATCCCTAGGATTCTCCAGGCAAGAACACTGGAATGGGTTGCCATTTCCTTCTCCAATGCAGGAAAGTGAAAGTGAAGTTGCTCAGTCATGTCCGACTTGTAGCGACCCCATGGACTGCAGCCTACCAGGCTCCTCTGCCCATGGGGTTTTCCAGGCAAGAGTACTGGAGTGGGGTGCCATTGCCTTCTCTGATTTTGCATGCTAGGCTTCAGCAATACATGAACTGAGAATTTCCAGATGTCCAAGTTAGGTTTAGAAAAGGCAGAGGAACCAGATCAAATTGCCAACATTCCTTGGATCATAGAGAAAGCAAAGAAATTCCAGAAAAATATCTACCTCTGTTTCATTGACTACACTAAATCCTTTGACTGTGTGGATCATAACAAATGGTGGAAAACTCTTAAAAGTGATAGGAATACCAGATCATCTTACCTGTCTCCTGAGAAACCTGTATACCAGTCAAGAAGCAAGAGTCAGAACCTTGTATGGAACAACTGACTGGTTCAGGATTGAGGAAGAAGTATGACAAGGTTGTTTATTATCATCCTGTTTATTTAACTTATATGCAAAGCACATCATGAGAAATGCTGGGCTAGATGAGTTACAAGCTGGAATCATGACCACTGGGAGATTTATCAACAAATATGCAGATGATACTACTCTAATGGCAGAAAGTAAAGAGGGACTAAAGAATCTCTTGGTGAGGTTGAAGGAGAAAAGTGAAAAAGCCAGCTAAAACTCAATATTTAAAAAAAAGCTAAGATCATGGCATCTGGACCCAACACTTCATGCCAAATAGAAATGGAAAATGTGGAAGCAGTGACAGATTTTCTCTTCTTGGGCTCTAAAATCACTGAGGACGGTGACTGAAACCATGAAATTAGAAGACAATTGTTTCTTGGCAAGAAAGCTATGACAAACCTAGACAGTGTGTTAAAAAGCAAAGGTGTCACTTCGCCAACAAAGGTCCATATAGTTAAGGCTACAGTCTTTCCAATAGTCACATACAGTTGAGGGAGATGGACTATAAAGAATTCAGAGCACCAAAGAATTGATGCTTTCAAGCTGTGGTGCTGGAGAAGACTCTTGAGAGTCCCTTGGACCACAAGGAGATCAAAGCAATCTATCTTAAAGGAAATCAGCCCTGAATACTCATTGGAAGGGCTCCTGCTGAAACTCCAATACTTTGGCCATATGATGTGAACAGCCAGTTCATTGGAAAAGAACTTGATGCTGGAAAAGACTGAATGAAGAAGAAGGCAACAGAGGGATGAGATGGTTGAATGGAATCACCGATGAAATGGATATGAACTTGGGCAAACTCCAGGAGATGATGAGGACAGGATGGCCTGGCTTGCAACAGTCCATGGGGTTGTGAAGAATTGGACATGACCTGGCAAGTGAATAACACGTCAAGTTATCAATAACATGTCAAGTTAAAGTTGAGCTTTAAGATGCTTTAAGATGCATCTAGGATGTAATCAAATCTCTAACAAGAGTTCTAAGACTGTATCTCCAGTTTAGGGATGTCTTCTGGAAACAGAAATCAGGTGAACATAATGAAAACTTATATATATCTCTCAAAATATATAAGTTCAGGTGAATATATATATATATATATATATATATATATTCTATATATATATAGAGAGAGAGAGAGATAGAGAGAGAAAGAGGTTAAAGAGGTTAACAAACTTTGAAGTCTGCTCATATTTAAAGGTATGGGAAAGGAGAAAGGAATAATGATGCTATAAAGAAGCAACTAGAATTGTTGAAGTTAAATTACAACTTATGAATCTTGTCATATATCACACAACTAATAAATAGGGGTATGATTAAAACACAGACCCATCCGATTCCAAAGCTCATCCTCTTTACAAATCACAATGTGGACTTTTATAAGTAATATCCTTTACAGAACAATAAACTGGAAGATAATTTGATTACCAATTGAATATCCTGGTGGGCTTGTGCTTTTATCTTTACTTATGACTATTTAAAATACTTGGGAAAATAGTGTAGGGCATCAGTCTTTGCCAAGATCCTATAAAATAATTCAACCACTTTGAATCACTCATATATAAAATACTTTTGTTACCAACTGTCTGAAAACCTAAACAATTCTAAAATTTTTGTACTTAGTATTAGATATTAATAAAATAGTTTCTTACTAGGCCATTCCCTACACAGACATATACATGTATATTCACACATAAACACACCCCACACAGAATTTCTACTTCAAAGAGCCTGAGTGTAAATCTCACGTATCTGAAAAGAAACTTGTCATTGATTAAATGGCTGCAAATAATTAAGACATGCATTGTGTAGTCTTTAATGAGCTTATTTTCAGGAGCCTGGCACATATGTTCAGCTTTTAAATTTAAGTAAGCCTCTTACTTTTTTTAATGTGATTTTGCTAAACTTTTCTTTGTTCTTTACCAAAATAACTGATTTTCTCACTTGGACAAGTGATCAAGATGGTAGAGTGGCCCATGATGTACATTTTGTGACCTGCATTTTAATGCATTTGATGGGAGTTCTCTCATATAATTGGCGCTCTATCTCATAGACTCTGTATTTCACCCAGTTCAGTCTACAAACTCAGGGTTTATTATAGCCATCTGCAGCCTGACTAGCGCAGTTAACTCTTACAAAGAGGTTTCCATACCTGACTGAACATTAAAACATTTGAGTAAATTAAAATACCCTTCTCAGGGTTTTGTCCCTAGAAATATGGATTAATTGTTCTGTGGTTGTATATATGCATTAGTACTTTTTTCCCCCAAAGTATCCAGGTGGTTTTAAGATGAAGTCATAATTGAGAACCAGCGTGTTACCAGATCCATGGTAAGTTTTACATAGCATTACTTTTATGTTTAAAAAGAAATATTTGCCAGTATGTTATACTTAAAAAACTTATTTTATGCTGCTCCTGTAAATTTAGTAACAAAATAATTTGGTTTCTCTAGACAAGGACTTAGAAAATATCTCTTGAGCAACTGTAAAACAGCAAAATTATTTCAATCAAGGGGCACTTCATAAAAATTATCCATTAAACTGTCTTAGGCACTAAGTGCAGGCGGCTGCAAGAGAGCCAGCGCCCTAAGCGTGGCTGAGAGGAGCTAGCCCAGGTCCAAGGTCAGGGGCAGCAGCCTAGAGTGCCAGGCTGCGACAGCGCAGGAACGGCCGAGAGGAGCTACCCTGTGTCCGAGGTCAGGGGCGGCAGTCGAGAGGAGCTACCCCGCGTCCGAGGTTAGGGGCGGCTGGGAGGAGGTACCCCGCATCCGAGGTCAGGGGCAGCAGCCGAGAGGAGCTACTCCGTGTCTGAGGTCAGGGGCGGCCGGGAGGAGACACCTTGTGTCCAAGGTCAGGGGCGGCGGCCGGGTGGAGCTATCCTGTATCCAAGGTCAGGGGCGGCCGGGAGGAGACACCTCGCACCCGAGGCCAAGGGCGGTGACCCTGAGGAGCCACCCACGCCCGAGGCCAGGGCCAGCGGCATGGAGGAGCATCCCGAGGACCAGTGGCTGCGCAGGCGCAGGAGGGCCTAGAGGAACTATCCCACGTTGAAGGTCAGAAACAGAGGCAGTAAGGAGATACCCCTCGTCCAAGGTAGGAGCAGCCATGAAGAGATACCCCACGCCCAAGGTAAGAGAAACCCAAGTAAGATGGTAGGTGTTGCAAGAGGGCATCAGAAGGCAGACACACTGAAACCATGCTCACAGAAAACTAGTCAATCTAATCACACTAGGACCACAGCCTTGTCTAACTCAATGAAACCAAGCCATGCCTGCGGGGCAACCCAAGATGGGCGGGTCATGGTGGAGAGCTCTGACAGAATGTGGTCCACTGGAGAAGGGACCCACTTCAGTATTCTTGCCTTGAGAACCACATGAACAGTATGAAAAGGCAAAATGTTAGAATACTGAAAGAGGAACTCCCCAGGTCAGTAGGTGCCCAATATGCTACTGGAGATCAGTGGAGAAATAACTCCAGAAAGAATGAAGGGAAGGAGCCAAAGCAAAAACAATACCCAGTTGTGGATGTGACTGGTGATAGAAGCAAGATCTGATGCTATAAAGAGCAATATTGCATAGGAACCAGGAATGTCAGGTCCATGAATCAAGGCAAATTGGAAGTGGTCAAACAAGAGATGGCAAGGGTGAACATCGTCATTCTAGGAATCAGCGAACTAAAATGGAGTGGAATGGGTGAATTTAACACAGATGACCATTATATCTACTACTGTGGGCAGGAATCCCTCAGAAGAAATGGAGTAGCCATCATGGTCAACAAAAGAGTCTGAAATGCAGTACTTGGATGCAGTCTCAAAAACGACAGAATGATCTCTGTTCATCTCCAAGGAAAACCATTCAATATCACAGTTATCCACGTCTGTGCCCCAACCAGTAACACTGAAGAAGCTGAAGTTGAATGGTTCTATGAAGACCTACAAGACCTTTTAGAACTAACACCCAAAAAAGATTTCATTATAGGGGACTGGAATGCAAAAGTAGGAAGTCAAGAAACACCTGGAGTAACAGGCAAATTTGGCCTTGGAATGCGGAATGAAGCAGGGCAAAGACTAATAGAGTTTTGCCAAGAAAATGCACTGGTCATAGCAAACACCCTCTTCCAACAACACAGGAGAAGACTCTACACATGGACATCACCAGATGGTCGACACCGAAATCAGATTGATTATATTCTTTGCAGCCAAAGATGGAGAAGCTCTATACAGTCAACAAAAACAAGACCAGGAGCTGACTGTGGCTCAGATCATGAACTCTTTATTATCAAATTCAGACTTAAATTGAAGAAAGTAGGGAAAACCGCTAGACCATTCAGGTATGACCTAAATCAAATCCCTTATGATTATACAGTGGAAGTGAGAAATAGATTTAAGGGCCTAGATCTGACAGATAGAGTGCCTGATGAGCTATGGAATAAGGTTCGTGACATTGTACAGGAGACAAGGATCAAGACAATCCCCATGGAAAAGAAATGCAAAAAAGCGAAATGGCTGTCTGAGGAGGCCTTACAAATAGCTGTGAAAAGAAGAGAGGTGAAAAGCAGAGGAGAAAAGGAAAGATATAAGCATCTGAATGCAGAGTTCCATAGAATAGCAAGAAGAGATAAGAAAGCCTTCTTCAGCAATCAATGCAAAGAAATAGAGGAAAACAACAGAATGGGAAAGACTAGAGATCTCTTCAAGAAAATTAGAGATACCAAGGGAACATTTCATGCAAAGATGGGCTCGATAAAAGACAGAAATTGTATGGACCTAACAGAAGCAGAAGATATTAAGAAGAGGTGGCAAGAATACACAGAAGAACTGTACAAAAAAGATCTTCACGACCCAGATAATCATGATGATGTGAGACCTGTCATGCTGTGATTCATGGGGTTGCAAAGAGTCGGATACAACTGAGCGACTGAACTGATCTGAACTGAAACTGTCTTAATGCCTTTAATTTCATTTTTAAAACTAATCATGCACTCTCTGAAATAAAACTAAGAAATGTCACCCCAGGCTAAACATTGGCTGAGAGCAGTAAAGAGAAATGCCACCTTCCATAATTTAGATTCACCAAATATCCTAGGCTTTGTTAACAGAAGGTTTGTTCCTGTGTTTGCCATGATTTTTTTTTTTCTTCAAACTTCAAACTAAAAAGAACAAAAGTCTTTCAGTATTTAAATCTCAGAAATAAATTCCTCTGATTGGCCTATCTGAAAGTATTTTTAGGCAGTCTTCTGAAGTTAAAGCTGCCACAATTTGCTGAACGTATATGTATAAGAAAGAGAGGTCATTTCCTTGCAAGTATCCATTTCCCTTGTGGAATCCTTAAAGATTCACGAGGGACAGATATCAGACCAAGGGCAGGAGGATCTTCCAAACACAGTTTAACTGTGTAAAGAACATCTGATATATTTTCACAACGTATATTCACAGCATAAGATCAAAAGGAAAAACCCAAATGAACTTTGCAGAAAACATACCACACAACAAAAAGCAAAGCAAGACTTACCAAAGAAACCCTTAGATTGACTGGCATTTAGGTAGTGTTCTGCAGATTTTTCATGACATTTTGGCTATGTGACACTATCAGTGCACTAGAATTTAAAAGACTTGAGGTCAGGGATGATATTTTACTTTTTGTCTCATGGGGGTTTGGCCCATAATTTTTTTTTTTTTAATTTACAATATTGTATTGGTTTTGCCATACATTGACATGGATCCACCATGAGTGTACATGTGTTCCCCATCCTGATCACCCTCCCACCTCCCTCCCTCCCCCTCCCTCTGGGTCATGCCAGTGCACCAGCCCCGAGCACCCTGTATCATGCATCGAACCTGAACTGCTGATTTGTTCTACATATGATAATTTACACGTTTCAATGCCATACTCCCATATCATCTGACTCTTGGCCTCTTCCACAGAGTCCAAAAGACTGTTCTATACATGTGTCTCTTTTGCTATCTCCTATGTAGGGTTATCATTACCACCTTTCTGAATTCCATATATATGTGTTAGTATAGTGTATTGGTGTTTTTCTTTCTGGCTTACTTCACTCTGTATAATAGGCTCCAGTTTCATCCACCTCATTAGAACTAATTCAAATGTATTCTTTTTAATGGCTGAGCAATATTGCATTGTGTATATGTACTGCATTTGCTTCATTTGCTATTATTTTATTCAATTCTGAAGGCTGTCTTTTCACCTTGCTTATAGTTTCCTCTGCTGTGCAGAAGCTTTTAATCTTAATTAGGTCCCATTTGTTTAATTTTGCTTTTATTTCCAATATTCTGAGAGGTGAGTCATAAAGGATCCTGCTGTGGTATATGTCAGAGAGTGTTTTGCCTATGTTTTCCTCTAGGAGTTTAAGTTTTTGGTTTTAGGTTTATATCTTTAATCCATTTTGAGTTTATTTTTGTGTATGGTGTTAGAAAGTGTTCTAGTTTCATTCTTTTACAAGTGGTTGAACAGTTTTCCCAGCACCACTTGTTAAAGAGATTGTCTTTTCTCCATTGTATAGTCTTGCCTCCTTTGTCAAAGATAAGGTGTCCATATGTGTGTGGATTTATCTCTGGGCTTTCTATTTTGTTCCATTGATCTATCTTTCTGTCTGATCTATATTTCTATATTTCTGTGCCAGTACCATACTGTCTTGATGACTGTGGCTTTGTAGTAGCGTCTGAGGTCAGGCAGGTTGATTCCTCCAGTTCCATTCTTCTTTTCCAAGATTGCTTTGGCTATTTGAGGTTTTTTGTATTTCCATACAAATTGTGAAATTATTTATTCTAGTTCTCTGAAAAATACCATTGGTAGGTTGATAGGGGTTGCACTGACTCTATAGATTGCTTTGGGTAGTATCCTCATTTTCACTATATTTATTCTTCTGATCCCTGAACACGGTATATTTCTCCATCTATTAGTGTACTCTGATTCCTTTCATCAGTGTTTTATAGTTTTCTATATATAGGTCTTTAGTTTCTTTAGGTAGATATATTGCTAAGTATTTTATTCTTTTCGTTGTAATGGTGAATGGAATTGTTCCCTTAATTTCTCTTTCAGTTTTCTCATTGTTAGTGTATAGGAATGCAGGGATTTCTGTGTGTTGATTTTATATCCTGCAACTTTACTATATTCATTGTTTAGCTCTAGTAATTTTCTGGTAGAGTCTTTAGGGTTTTCTATATAGAGGATAATGTCATCTGCAAACACTGAGAGTTTTACTTCTTTTCCAGTCTGGATTCCTTTTATTTCTTTTTCTGCTCTGATTGCTGTGGCCAAAACTTCCAAAGCTATGTTGAATAGTAGTGGTAAGAGTGGACACCCTTGTCTTGTTCCTGACTTTAGGGGAAATGCTTCAATTTTTCACCATTGGGGATAATGTTTGCTGTATGTTTGTCATATATAACTGTTATTATGTTGAGGCATGTTCCTTCTATTTTTGCTTTTTGGATGGTTTTTTTTATCATAAATGGATGTTGAATTTTGTCAAAGGTTTTCTCTGCATCTATTGAGATAATCATATGGTTTTTATTTTTCAATTTGTTAATGTGGTGTATTACATTGATTGATTTGTGGATATTGAAGAATCCTTGCATCCCTGGGATAAAGCCCACTTGGTCATGATGTATGATCTTTTTAATGTGTTGCTGGATTCTGATTGCTAGAATTTTGTTAAGGATTTTTGCATCTATGTTCCTCAGTGATATTGGTCTGTAGTTTTCTTTTTTTGTGGCATTTTTGTCAGGTTTTAGTATTAGAGTGATGGTGGCTTAATAGAATGAGTTTGGAAGTTTACCTTCTTCTGCAATTTTCTGGAAGATTTTGAGTAGGATAGGTGTTAGCTCTTCTCTAAATTTTTGGTAAGATACAGCTGTGAAGCCGTCTGGTCCTGGGCTTTTGTTTGCTGGAAGATTTCTGATTACAGTTTCAATTTCCTTGCTTGTGATGGGTCTGTTAAGATTTTCTATTTCTTCCTGGTTCAGTTTTGGAAAGTTGTACTTTTCTAATAATTTGTCCATTTCTTCCAAGTTGTCCATTTTATTGGCATATAGTTGCTGATAATAGTCTCTTGTGATCCTTTGTATTTCTGTGTTGTCTGTTGTGATCTCTCCATTTTCATTTCTAATTTTGTTGATTTGATTTTCTCCCTTTGTTTCTTGATGAATCTGGCTAATGGTTTGTCAATTTTATTTATCTTCTCAAAGAACCAGCTTTTGGCGTTGTTGATTTTTGCTATGGTCTCTTTTTTTTTTTTTTGCATTTATTTCTGCCCTAATTTTTAAGATTTCTTTCCTTCTACTAACCCTGGGGTTCTTCATTTCTTCCTTTTCTAGTTGCTTTAGGTGTACAGTTAGGTTATTTATTTGACTTTTTTCTTGTTTCTTGAGGTAAGCCTGTATTGCTATGAACCTTCCCCTTAGCACTGCTTTTATAGTGTCCCACAGGTTTTGGGTTGTTGTGTTTTCATTTTCATTCATTTCTATGCATATTTTAATTTCTTTTTTTTTAATATCTTCTGTGATTTGTTGGTTATTCAGCAGCATGTTGTTCACCCTCTATATGTTGGAATTTTTAATAGTTTTTCTCCTGTAATTGACATCTAATCTTACTGCATTGTGGTCAGAAAAGATGCTTGGAATGATTTCAATTTTTTTTAATTCACCAAGGCTATATTTATGGCCCAGGATGTGATCTATCCTGGAGAAGGTTCCATGTGTGCTTGAGAAAAAAAGTGAAATTCATTGTTTTGGGGTGAAATGTTCTATAGATATCAATTAGGTCTAACTGGTCTATTGTATCATTTAAAGTTTGTGTTTCCTTGTTAATTTTCTGTTTAGTTGATCTATCCATAGGTGTGAGTGGGGTATTAAAGTCTCCCACTATTATTGTGTTATTGTTAATTTTCCCAATTTATGTAACCACCAAGTAACTAGAATAACAGCACTTCTTGACATTCAATATATTAATAACAGAAGAGATGAATTAATGCTTTAGAGTTGTGATATTTGTTGTTATTTTAAATGTAGGTGGATCAGAAATATTATAAATATTTGCTTTAGGTGTAGAGTTATGTTATTTATTTGACTTTTTTCTTGTTTCTTGAGGTATGCCTGTATTGGTATGAACTTTCCCCTTAGCACTGTTTTTACAGTGTCCCACAGGTTTTGGGTTGTTGTGTTTCCATTTTCATTCAAAAAAAATATTATAAATAGAATCAGTTGACTTACTTCAATAGAGCATAATGACAAATGACAGCAATCATGCTGCAATTCAACATCAACAACAAATAATTACACATTGAATGAACCTGACAGAAGACCTTTAAAATGTTGCCAAACTCTATTTGGATAAACTGAATGTTTACAACAAGCCTAATGATTTCATCAGTCTTAATTATAATTGTGGTTTAGTATAAAGCTCACATTCACTAAAAGTAATGAAGAATGTGTCAAATGTTTGAAGAGAAACAATTAACCACTGCCCAAATGGTTATTGTTTTGCAAATAATCAGAAACTGGGGAAAATGATGGTAATTACAAGAGAAAGTCTATTGTCTATAAAACACCACAGTGTTTCCCTTACCCAGTAGCTCGGTGTGATGAATTCTTAAGACTTGTACCCTGCTTCTGCCTCTTTCAATGAAATTGTATGCAAGATTTTTCTGAAAATACATTGTTTTTAAATTTCAAAATGACAAAAACAAAAAGGCAACTGTTGTTTAATTATCTATTTGTATCATGTTGCTTAAAATATATGTAAGATGATTTGAGCAAAATCTGTTTTAAAAGGAAGTTCAAGTTTTCACATAAAACTTTTCAACATTAAAATTAGTTAAAAAAAAAAAGATTATCAAGCTTTAAGATTAGAAGATTATGTAAACTGATGGGCCTTTTGAATGTGCATTGACTATTTGACTGTCCTCAAAGTATGATGCAAGCATAACAATATTTACATGACATATAAATGACTAAATATCATTGAGTCTATAATTCCTTGTATCTCAGAGTAATTGGCATTTCCTGTAAGCCTTTCCTTCTTTGGATGGGGTATTCATTAAAAATTTTAAATACAGGCAGAATTTCATTATGTTAATCTTATATACTTTGTGAAGAAAAGATATTTTTCTTTGGACATTTAGTTTGCTTCCAACTTTTTAATAATGGCTCTGAGACTATAAACATTTTTTTCTAATTTCTTATTTATTTTAAAATTTCTTCTTGAGAATTACTTTTCTGGATGAATATTTCTAAAGGGAAATGCAATTTTAAAGTATGTAGGTTTTTTTATTTGCTCTAGAAAGAAAAGCACAAACATTTTTAAGTATGTTCTGTGCTTAGTTGCTCAGTTGTGTCCAATTCTTTGTGACCCCATGGACAGAGGAGCCTGGAGGGCTACAGTCCATGGGGATTCTCCAGGTAAGAATACTGGAGTGGGTTGCTATACCCTCCTCCAGGGGATCTTCCCAATTCAGGGACTGAACCCAGGTCTCCCACATTGCAGACAGATTCTTTACCCTCTGAGCCACCATGGAAGTCCAATTTTAAGTATAAGAGGCATACAAATAGCATGAACCCCCAAAGCCACTATGTAGTGTTTACATTTTATTTTCCTTTGCTAGCTTAATAGGATTATAATTTTACCTTAAAATTGTTTTATTTTACATCAATTTAATTGCTACTGAGACTATACTTATCTCTCCATGCTGCCTGTTATTCTTGGTGTAGTAAATGTTATAAATTCTGAAGACTAATTACAGATATAGATTGTTACATGGATTTGCTAACTATTTTTACACCTTGATGCTTATATTTTATGTATATTTACTGATTCTATCAGTTAATAAATTTATAGAAGACTTTTATTTCAAGGTAGAAATATGAGCCTAAGCATCTAACTTATAATACCTCCCAAATCCTCATTGAAAATGAGCTAAGAAATGAGCTTTTTCACATGTAACAGTGCTGGAAAACAGGGAAGGGTGCCATCAGTTAGTAAAAATCTATGAGCAGTTTTAATAACACGTAGAGTATATAAGATTAAAAAGTTATGAACAGCTCTTTTCTCAATTCAAGCAAACAAGTAACCCCATGAAGCTGAAAAAAGCACAACAGCTTTCTGAATTTTGTGTTTATTCTGCTTTCAGTTCAGTTCAGTCACTCATTCATGTCCAACTTTTTGCAACCCCATGAATTGCAGCATGCCAGGCCTCCCTGTCCATCACCAACTCCTGGAGTTCACTCAAACTCACATCCATCGAGTTGGTGATGCCATCCAGCCATCTCATCCTCAGTCGTCCCCTTCTCCTCCTGCCCTCAATCCCTCCAAGCATCAAGTCTTTTCCAATGAGTCAACTCTTCGCATGAGGTGGTCAAAGTATTGGAGTTTCAGCTTTAGCATCATTCCTTCCAAAGAAATCCCAGGACTGATCTCCTTCAGAATGGACTGGTTGGATCTCCTTGCAGTCCAAGGGACTCTCAAGATTCTTCTCCAACACCACAGTTCAAAAGCATCAATTCTTCGGCACTCAGCTTTCTTCACAGTCCAACTCTCACATCCATACATTGACCACTGGAAAAACCATAGCCTTGATTAGACGGACCTTTGTTGGCAAAGTAATGTCTCTGCTCTTTAATAGTAATGTCTCTGCTGTCTAGGTTGGTCATAACCTTCCTTCCAAGGAGTAAGCATCTTTTAATTTCATGGCTGCAATCACCATCTGCAGTGATTTCAGAGCCCCCCAAAATAAAGTCTGACACTGTTTCCATTGTTTCCCCATCTATTTCCCATGAAGTGATGGGACCAGATGCCATGATCTTCGTTTTCTGAATGTTGAGCTTTAAGCCAACTTTTTCACTCTCCTCTTTCACTTTCATCAAGAGGCTCTTTAGTTCCTCTTCACTTTCTGCCATAACGGTGGTGTCATCTGCATACCTGAGGTGATTGATATTTCTCCTGGCAATCTGGATTCCAGCTTGTGCTTCTTCCAGCCCAGCATTTCTCATGATGTACTCTGCATAGAAGTTAAATAAGCAGGGTGACAATAAACAGCCTCGACATACTCCTTTTCCTATTTGGAACCAGTCTGTTGTTCTATGTCCAGTTCTAACTGTTGCTTCCTGACCCGCATACAGGTTTCTCATGAGGCAGGTCAGGTGCTTAATGTTCATTTAATACTCTGTAGCTGCCAAATTATGTCTTTTACTAAATTGAGAGTTGGACCAGATAGAAGACTGAGCACCAAAAAATTAATACTTTCAAAATTGTGGTGCTGGAGAAGATTCTTGAGAGTCCCTTGGCCTGCTAGATCAAATCAGTCAATCCTAAAGGAAATCAACCTTGAATATTCATTGGAAGGACCAATGCTGAAGCTCCAATACTTTGGCCACCTGATGTGAAGAGCAAGCTCATTGGAAAATACCTTGATGCTGGAAGACACTAAGATCAAGAGGAAAAGGGGGTGACAGAGAATGAGATGGTTGGATAGCATCACTGAATCAATAGACATGAGTTGGAGTAAACTCCAGGACATACTGAAAGATAGGGAAGCCTGGCATGCTACAGTCCAAGGGATCGTAAAGAGTCAAACACAACTTTGTGACTGAACAATGTGCCTGTTAGTCGCTCAGTCATGTCCAACTTTTGCGACCACATGGACTGTATCCAGCCAGGCTCCTCTGTCTATGGGGATTCTCCAGGCTAGAATACTGGAGTGGGCTGCCATGCCCTTCTCCAGGGGATCTTCTCAATCCAGAGATTGAAGCCAGGCCTCCCACATTACAGGCAGATTCTTCACCATCTGAGCCACCAGAGAAACCCAATTGAACAATGAAAAATGACAAAGTAAGGAACTTTTTGGACATTATCAAGTATTTTTTCCTGCCTAATTCTCCCTCTTGTCTTTCTTCTAACTCATTTATATATATATGCACATTTTATATCAACTAACACCTTTGTGTGTGATCACTCACCTAGAGCCAGACATCCTGGAGCATGCAGTTAAGTGGGCCTTAAGAATCAGTACTATGAACAAAGCTAGTGGAGGTGATGGAATTGCAGCTGAGCTACTTCACATTCTAAAAGATGATGCTGTGAAAGTGCTGCACTCAATATGCCAGCAAATTTGGAAAACTCAGCAGTGGCCACAGAAATGGAAAGGTCAGTTTTTATTCCAGTCCCGAAGAAGGGCAATGCCAAAGAATGTTAAATCTACCACACAATTGCACTCGTTTCACACAATAGCAAGAAAATACACAAAATCTTTCAAGCTAGGCTTCAACAATATATGAACTGAGAATTTCCAGATGTTAAACCTGGATTTAGAAAAGGCAGAGGGAACAGATCAAACTGGCAACATCTGCTGGGTCATAGAAAAAGCAAGAGAATTTCAGAAAAACATCTACTTCTGTTTAACTTACTAAGTTATAGACTTTGACTGTGTGGATCACAACAAACTGGAAAATTCTTCAAGAGACAGGAATACCAGACCACCTTACCTGCCTCCTGCAAAACCTGTATGCAGGTCAAGAGGCGACAGTTAGAACCAGACAGAATAATGGACTGGCTCCAATCGGGAAAGAGTACATAAAGGCTGTATATTGTCACCCTGCTTATTTAACTTATATACAGAGTGCATCATACAAAAGCTGGGCTGAATGAAGCACAAGCTGGAATCAAGATTGCCGGGAGAAATATCAATAACCTCAGATATGCACATGACACCACCCTTATGGCAGAATCAGTCCATCCTAAAGCAGATCAGTCCTGGGTGTTCATTGGAAGGACTGATGTTGAAGCTGAAACTCCAATACTTTGGCCACTGATGAGAAGAGTTGACTCATTAGAAAAGACCCTACTCATTTTAAAAGATCCTGATACGGGGAAAGACTGAAGGCAGGAGGAGAAGAGGGGTGCAGAGGATGAGATGGTTGGATGTCAACACTGACTCAATGAACTTGAATTTAAGCAAGCTCTGGGAGAATGTGAAGGATGGGGAAGCCTGGCGTGCTGAAGTCCATGGGGTCACAAAGAGTCAGATAAGACTGAGCAACTGAACAACACCTTTGTGAGTCTGAGTACTTTCTGTGTAGTTTAAGAGTAGGAAAAGACAAAGGAGGACAGTTGCTGATAATCTATTATTATATATCCCTTGATATCTGGGCTTTGTTTTCTTTCCTGAAATCTTTACTTAATAATGTACATCAGAATATACTCCACCCAGAAAGGCTATTCTCATAGCAATGGGCCTTGTCTCTCTCTTCAAAGTTAGGGCAGTTTCCCATAATATGACAAACTTTATTGGTCTTTTCAAACTGTCTTCAGATTCTCTAAAGACATAGACATTTTTGTTTTTTTTTGGTTTTCAAATGTTTTCTTTGATTTCTACTTGCCTTCCTATCCATTCACATTAGAAAGAGTTCTCATGATTATGCTGATATAATTTATATTCCTACAGAATTTTAGAGGAATTGGAAAAGGTCAGGACTGGTCTCAGATAAGCTTCCTGTTTTCAAAGTTATGAGATGAAATTAGAGTCATTTTTAAATTTAATATTTTTAATTGTTGTTATGAATATTTTCTAACGATTTTTCTATATATTTTACTAGGGAAATCCCCATATCCAGGTTTGCTCTGTCAAATTTTCCATGACACCCAGACTATTGATAATATCATTATTTGATATTATTTTTAACACTTTAGTATATTCTAATATTTCTAATAAGTTTATGTAACTTTTATAATTCAAAAATTGAACTTAAATAGATAATTTACATTTGTAAGCTTTTTGAAACAAAGTGTTGATTGCTCAGTGGTGCCTCAGAAACTCTCTGTAATCCAATAGACCGTAGCATTCCAAGCTCCTTTGCCCATGGGATTTCCCATTCAAGAATACTGGAGTGAGTAGCCATTTCCTTCTCCAGGGCATCTTCCCAACTCATGGATTGAAACTAGGTCTCCTGCATTCCAGGCAGATTCTTCACCATCTGAACCACCAAGGAAGGGAAACTGCCAGTTGAACAATCAATTTTTTTTTTTTAAGAAAAACCTTTCAAAAATATGAATGGGCAATTATATATGATAATAGGTTCATCAATTGTTTATTATAAAAAATATTAAAATGAGAAAGTTTTACATCCTATATTTCTAAAAATTAAAAAAAAAGTACTATCTAAGGGTGCAGAGAAAACAGACACAGAGCTTACCATGTACAATTGATAACTTTCTCATATTGAAATTGGATATATATATTAAATGTCTCAAAAATAGGTTTTAAAAATGTGTACCAATGTCAGTTAGAATCATTATTGATTTCCTATTCAGTTCAGTTCAGTTCAGTTCAGTCGCTAGTTGTGTCCGACTCTTTGTGACCCCATGAATCGCAGAACGCCAGGCCTCCCTGTCCATCACCATCTCCCGGAGTTCACTCAGACTCACGTCCATCAAGTCCGTAATGACATCCAGCCATCTCATCCTCGGTCGTCCCCTTCTCCTCCTGCCCCAAATCCCTCCTCACATCACAGTCTTTTCCAATGAGTCAACTCTTCACATGAGGTGGCCAAAGTACTGGAGTTTCAGCTTTAGCATCATTGCTTCCAAAGAAATCCCAGGGCTGATCTCCTTCAGAATGGACTGGTTGGATCTCCTTGCAGTCCAAGGGACTCTCAAGAGTCTTCTCCAACACCACAGTTCAAAAGCATCAATTCTTCAGCGCTCAGCCTTCTTCACAGTCCAACTCTCACATCCATACATGACCACAGGAAAAACCATAGCCTTGACTAGACAGACCTTAGTCAGCAAAGTAATGTCTCTGCTTTTGAATATGCTATCTAGGTTGGTCATAACTTTTCTTCCAAGGAGTAAGCGTCTTTTAATTTCATGGCTGCAATCACCATCTGCAGTGATTTTGGAGCTGAAAAAAATAAAGTCTGACACTGTTTCCAGTGTTTTCCCATCTATTTCCCATGAAGTGATGGGACCAGATGTCATGATCTTCGTTTTCTGAATGTTGAGCTTTAAGCCAACTTTTTCACTCTCCTCTTTCACTTTCATCAAGAGGCTTTTTAGTTCCTCTTCACTTTCTGCCATAAGGGTGGTGTCATCTGCATATATGAAGTGACTGATATTTCTCCCGGCAATCTTGATTCCAGCTTGTGTTTCTTCCAGCCCAGCGTTTCTCATGATGTACTCTGCATAGAAGTTAAATAAGCAGGGTGACAATATACACCCTTGACGTACTCCTTTTCCTATTTGGAACCACTCTGTTGTTCCATGTCCAGTTCTAACTGTTGCTTCCTGATCTGCCTACAGATTTCTCAAGAGGCAGGTTAGGTGGTCTGGTATTCCCATCTTTCTCAGAATTTTCCACAGTTTATTGTGATCCACACAGTCAAAGGCTTTGGCATAGTCAATAAAGCAGAAATAGACGTTTTTCTGGAACTCTCTTGCTTTTTCCATGATCCAGCAGATGTTGGCAATTTGATCTCTGGTTCCTCTGCCTTTTCTAAAACCAGCTTGAACATCAGGGAGTTCACGGTTCATGTATTGCTGAAGCCTGGCTTGGAGAATTTTGAGCATTACTGCTGCTTATTATTTAAAGTTTGTATGTATACAAATAGTACAGATTCATATATGAGCAAGGATATGTAAAAAAAAAATTTGTGTGGTTCAGTGTCATTTACAACAATGTACAACCAGGAAACTACCTAAATGCACTAGTGTAAATTAATGAGAAATTATGAAAAATATATCAAAATGGAATAATATAGACATTCAAAACCATACTTGAGAAATACATTATGAATATAAAAATTATTATTTTGATGTAGAAAAAGCAAGCTATATAGAGTCTGAAGTTTTTTATTAAGGAGCTAACACATATTCAAGTAAATGGTAGACTTGTCATTAATCAAAACTTAACTATTTACAGATATTAGTACAGGAAAAACATAGAAGTAATTTTAGTTTGTGTTTTGTGGGTATGCATGTTTGCATATTTCTCTAATTTTCAATAACTCTGCATTAAGTATGTTTACTTTTATTAGAAAAAACTAATTATTTAAAATTTTGTTCTATATTAAGGGGGAAAAAAAATTAGAGTAACTACTGTGTTTGCAGTGTGAGAGGAGAAGCATAACCAGAAGAGAATATACAGCTAAAAGTGTTTAGAAATTATGTACAACTTGCAGAAACATTATCTTGAAGAATTACAAAACAAAAGAAGACAAGAAAACAGAAAGTTTGAAATGGAAGCTAACAGTGAACAGTGGCAAAGTATGCAGAAAAGTTAAGAAAACAGAGTACTGAAATACCTCCATTATTTTCTGAAATTGTCTTCTTTAAATGCCAAAATAAGTTTTAATAAACTGATGGCATCATTAGAGGTTTTAGTTCTGTCAGAGAATATAGGTCATGTTTCCTTTAGGGGTTGTTTATCTATCACCATGGAGCTTAGTATACCTACAATGGGAGACATATATTTTCCCATCCCATGAACGCAAAGTTTGGCTCATACAATTTACTTCAGGCACAGAAATGTGAATAGAAATAAAAGAAATGCTTTAAAATCCATTTCATGTTTCTATTAGCTCTCTTGCTCTTTCCTTTTCCCAAGAAAATAGAATGTGCCAAGGTAACAATGCTCCATCAGACTGAATACTTAACATAGAAATAATAATAATAATCTTAAGCATGGAGCAGGAGTTAGTTGCTAACTGTTCCCTTCAGAAACTAGAAAGTGAAAAGTGAAAGTTGTTCAGTCGTGATGACTCTTTGCAAACCCATGGACTTCTCCATGGACTTTTCCAGGCCATAATACAGAGCAGGTAGGCTTTCCCTTCTCCAGGTGTACCTTCCCAACTCAGGGATTGAACCCAGGTCTCCCACACTGCAGGCAGACTTTTTACCAGTTATCCACAAGGGAAGCCCAAGAATACTGGAGTGGGTAGCCTATCCCTTCTCCAGGGGATCTTCCCAACCCAGGAATTGAACCAGTGTCATCTGCATTGGAGGCAGATTCTTTACCAACTGAGTTATGAGGGAAGCCAGAAGAGAAGAACATATTAAATTTGAGGCAAATAAAGGCTGTATTAGTGATTTTTTTAAAAATGCTCTAAAGCATGGGGGGGGGGGGGGACAAAGAAAATGAGTAGAATCAAAATCTCTGAGTGGATTAATACAAATTATAAATTTCTAGCCAGTAATCATGACAAAAAAACCAAGAAGTTATTAATTAACAATGTAAGAAATGAGAAGGTCAGTTTTCATTCCAATCCCAAAGAAGGGCAATGCCAAAGGACACTCAAACTACTACACAATTGCACTCATTCCATATGATAGCAAAGTAATACTCAAAATTCCCCCAGCTAGGCTTCAACAGCATGTGAACTGAGAACTCGCAGATGTTCAAGGTGGATTTAGAAATGGCAGAGGAAACAGAGATCAAATGCCAACATGTGCTGGGTCATAGAAAAAGCAAGAGAATGTTAGAAAAATGTTTGCTTCTGCTTCTTGACTATGCTAAAGTCTTTGGGTGGATCACAAAAAACTGGAAAATTCCAAAAAACATGGGAATACCAGACCGCCTGACCTGCCTTCTGAAAAATCTGTATGCAGGTCAGGAAGCAAAAGTTAGAACCGGACATCAAACTATGGACTGGTTACAACTGGGAAAGGAGTATGTCAGGCTGTATATTGTCAACCTGCTTATTTAACTTAAATGCAGAATACATCATGTGAAATGCTGGGCTGGATAAAGCACAAGCTGGAATCAAGATTGCTGTTAGAAATACCAACAACCTCACAATGCAGATGACACCACCATTATGGTAGAAAGTTTAGAGGAATTAAAGAGCATCCTCATGAAGGTGAAAGACGATAGTGAAAATGCTGGCTTAAAACTCAACATTCACAAAACTAAGATTGCGGCATTTGGTCCCATCACTTCATGGCAAATAAATGGGGAAACAATGGAAACAGTGACAGACTTTATTTTCTTGAGTTCCAAAATCACTGCAGATGGTGACTGCAGGCCATCCATGAAATTAAAAGACTCTTGGCTCCTTGGAAGAAAAACTATGACAAACCTAGACAGCATATTCAAAAACAGAGACATTACTTTGCTGGCAAATGTCTATATAGTCAAAGCTATAGTGTCTCCTGTAGTCATGTACAGATGTGAGAGTTGTACTATAAAGAAGGCTGAACACTGAAGAATTGTTGCCTTTGAACTGTTGGAGAAGACTCTTGAGAGTCCCTTGGACTGCAAGGAGGTCAAATCAGTCAATCCTAAAGGAAATCAACCCAGATTATCCACTGGGACAACTGATGCTGTAGTTGACACTCCAATACTTTGGCCACTTGATACAAAAAGCTGACTCACTAGAAAAGACCCTGACACTGGGAAAGATTGAAGGCAGGAGAAGAAGGGGACGGCAGAGGATGAGATGGTTGGATGGCATCACTGATTCAATGGACATGACTTTCAGCTAGCTCCGGGAATTTGGTGAACGACAGGGAAGCCTGGCATGCTGCAGTCCATGGGGTTGCAGAGTCGGACTTAACTGAGCAACTGAAGGACAACAAAGGAATGAAAGAGGGGCATCACTTCAGAGATTAAACTGATATATGCTTTTAAAGTGGTCAATGTTGTAATTTTCCTCATTCAAGAACTGTATTACATCTATCTTATTATTTGTTTAATGTGAGTCAAATTTGTAGGTAAGTCCCCACTTCTATTCTCAATATCACTTATTCCTTTGTTTTGTGTAGTTCTCTCTTTTTTTTAATTCTTGGTAAATCCAATGTCTTCCTTGTTTGCTATAATGCTATTTTCCACATTCTTCTCAGTGTCTACAATGAGTTTTTTATTTCAGATTCTGTGTGGGGGTTTTGTCTTTTTTTTTTTTTTACCTCTATATTCCCATTTAATTTATCTTATATTTTCCATTTCCTTTCTCACCATATTTTCATTATCCTTTAATCAATGAGCACATTTTTAATGTTTTAAAATTATTTTACACTATTTTCATTATCTCTTTTTTCCCCTTGGGATCTGATTTTTGTCTTGTTTGTGAGTCACATTTTCCAGCTCCTTTGTCTGTTTAGCACTTTTTATTTGATACTAAACATTGTGTATATTACATTATTGATTGTCTGGATTTTGTTGTCTTCATTTAAAGATTCTATAGTATGTTTTGTCAGGCATTTAAGTACCTTGCAGATTAATTTGATCCAGTAGAGACTAATTTTTTCACTTTGCTGGAGCATGTACAGACTTGAGTCTCGGGCTATGAATGTGTGAGAGTATTTTCAAGGTCTCTCCTGAATTAATCATGCGGTCTGCAATGTCCCTCCAGTCCACCAAGGTGAAACTCACAGATCTCTTAGCCCTGAGTGAGCCCTGGAAATTTTCAGAAGTCTGTTTTACCATACTATATGTTTTTTGCTTGGCCTTATACAATTTTACCACATGTATTTTCAGATTATTTTTTACCCAAGCATTCAAGCTAACCCCTTTGTAGATAGTCAGAGCTCTTTATCTGTGTACCTCCCTCCTCTCTGATACTCTTGCTCACATATTTCAGTAGCCTTTGCCACCTGCATCCCCAGTCTCAATCTCCTTTAATTAGTGATACAGTGGTATTCTCCTCTCCTGATACCCTCTCTGGCCCTCCAGGCTCAAAGTGTCTTGAGGAAACTATAGGATAATTCAAGGCATTCAATTCCTTTCTCTTTGGAAAGTCAGTCTTGTGCTGTTTAAAGTTTGATATCTGAAAATAATTTTGCCCAGTTTTCAAGTAATTAATTTTCATAAGGTATGTTTAGTACCAACTATCACAGGAAGTAGAAGTTTCTCCATTGACTAGGTAACTCCTATATTTTTTTTTATTGCCAAAAATTCAATTTTTTAAGATAATTTGATTTTTTGTCTCTTTTGCTCTATAGATTTTCAAGGTTTACTTTTATTTTTTCTAAGTATAATGATCCACAATAGTTTATAATTTGTGATAGCATCAATAGAAGACATTTTTGGGAATTGATAAACTATAAGAAAGCCTTCCTCAGTGATCAATGCAAAGAAATAGAGGAAAACAACAGAATGGAAAAGACTAGAGATCTCTTCAAAAAAATCAGAGATACAAAGAGAACATTTCATGCAAAGATGGGCTCAATAAAGGACAGAAATTATATGGACCTAACATAAGCAGAAAGTATTAAGAAAAGGTGGCAAGAATACACAGAAGAACTGTACAAAAAAGATCTTCATGACCCAGATAATCATGATGGTGTGATCACTCACCTAGAGCCAGACATCCTGGAATGTGAAGTCAAGTGGGCCTTAGAAAGCATCACTACGAACAAAGCTAGTGGAGGTGATGGAATTCCAGTTGAGCTGTTTCAAATCCTGAAAGATGATGCTGTGAAAGTGCTGCACTCAATATGCCAGCAAATTTGGAAAACTCAGCAGTGGCCACAGGACTGGAAAAGGTCAGTTTTCCTTCCAATCCCAAAGAAAGGCAATGCCAAAGAATGCTCAAACTACCACACAATTGCACTCATCTCACACACTAGTAAAGTGATGCTCAAAATTCTCCAAGCCAGGCTTCAGCAATACGTGAACCATGAAATTCCAGATGTTCAAGCTGGTTTTAGGAAAGGCAGAGGAACCAGAGATCAAATTGCCAACATCCACTGAATCATCAAAAAAGCAAGAGAGTTCCAGAAAAACATCTACTTCTGCTCTATTGACTATGCCAAAGCTTTTGACTGTGTGGATCACAATAAACTGTGGAAAATTCTGAAAGAGATACGAATACCAGATCATCTGACCTGGCTCTTGAGAAACCTATATGCAGGTCAGGAAGCAACAGTTAGAACTGGACATGGAACAACAGACTGGTTCCAAATAGGAAAAGGAGTACGTCAAGGCTGTATATTGTCACCCTGCTTAATTAACTTCTATGCAGAGTACATCATGAGAAACGCTGGACTGGAAGAAACACAAGCTGGAATCAAGATTGCTTGGAGAAATATCAATAACGTCAAATATGCAGATGACACCACCCTTATGGCAGAAAGTGAAGAGGAACTAAAAAGCCTCTTGATGAAAGTGAAAGAGAGTGGAAAATTTGGCTTAAAGCTCAACATTCAGAAAACGAAGATCATGGCATCTGGTCCCATCACTTCATGGCAAATAGATGGGGAAACAGTGGCTGACTTTATTTTTCTGGGCCCCCAAATCACTGCAAATGGTGACTGCAGCCATGAAATTAAAAGATGCTTTTCCTTGGAAGGAAAGGTATGACCAACCTAGACAGCATATTAAAAAGCAGAGACATTACTTTGCTGACGAAGGTCGGTTTAGTCAAGGCTATGGTTTTTCCTGTGTTCATGTATGGATGTGAGAGTTGGACTGTGAAGAAAGCTGAGCGCTGAAGAATTGATGCTTTTGAACTGTAGTGTTGGAGAAGACTCTTGAGAGTCCCTTGGACTGCAAGGAGATCCAACCAGTCCATTCTAAAGGAGATCAGTCCTGGGTGTTTTTTGGAAGGATTGACGTTGAAGCTGAAGCTCCAGTACTTTGGCCACCTGATGCGAAGTGCTGACTCATTTGAAAAGACCCTGCTCGTAAAGATTGAGGTCATGAGGAGAAGGGGACGACAGAGGATAAGATGGTTGGATGGCATCACCGACTCAAGGGACATGGGTTTGGGTTGACTCCGGGAGTTGGTGATGGATAGGGAGGTTGGCATGCTGCAGTCCATGGGGTCGCAAGAGAGTTGGAGACGACTGAGCGACTGAACTGAACTGAATTACTTGTTAATTGATAAAGCATGCTTTCTTCATATTTATGATGTTCTATGTTCTTGCAGAATTAGTGATTTCCTACTCTGAAGGAGCATAATTTCTTGAAATTTCTGTGGCCTAGGATGTAGGTGCAATCCTCCAGATAGTATTTGTGTTGTTGCTAATAGGGATACAAGGAAACTCTTGGCCTTGGGCCAGTCTAAATTAACTTCAAGACTTGCAGTTTTATTGAGCAACAACTGGTGCACAGATCTGTGGGAGGACCACCTCAGTGCTACAACTTCTCAATGAATTTTTTAACTCCTATATAACTCCACACCAAGGCTATTTTATTTGTATAATCTTGTATGTCATAGGAAAAGTCAGATTTATTTCTGAATTACTTTTTAATCCCCAGTTGCATACGCTTCATGTTCTTCCTTCCATATGCCTTAAGACCCCTTAAAAGTATACTCAAGTTTCACAGATTTTGCAAGTATGTTTAGAGTTAAAGCTATTTCAATCCTGATTTCCTCAGTAGTTCCTTACTTTAATTGATATGTTCATCAGGTATTTTGCTTCCTTTGATACACATGTACAGCAACATACAGATAAAATGTTAGAAAATATGAATCCCATTCCCAATAAATTTTAGCATCAGTTAAAAAAAAAGAAGCTACTTAAAATGTGGATGAACCACAAGAAGAAGAAAAATCCAGCTTCCAAATCTGAAGAACTAATGAAGACATTCAAGAGAAGGTATTTGCAGGGACATGTTTCCAGATGAAACAATATCCATATGATATAAAAAGAAAAAACAGTTTAAAAATAGGAAATATTCAAATGATGAGCCTAGGAATAAAATGATATTTCTAAAAGAGGGCATACAGATGGAGCTGAAGCAAATTATTTAAAGCATTTTTAATATTATTTTATTTTTAATTGATTGATGACTGGTTTACAATATTGGTGTGATTTCTGTCATACACCAACATGAATCACCACTATGGAAGACAGAATGGAAATTCCTTAAAAAAACTAGAAGGTAAACCACCATATGACCCAGTAACACCACTTCTAAGCATCCATCCTAAAGAAAACAAAACTGAAAAAGATACATGCATGTACCCCAATGTTCATTAAAGCAAATATTTTTGTTTTAATTCTGATATATGGAAAATATTGACCCTGAAACAGAAATTATATATTATGCTTACAAAAAATAACTGAAAATCAAATCAACTGTGCAAAACTTGGAGAGATTTTCAAATATTAAAAAAGTGCAATCATTGAACAAAAATATCAACAATAAAGGCAAAATCCAATTCATCCTAGTCTTCTCTAATATATCAAATATATACAAGTATGGTAAAGAGTTGCATAGGTTAAGAAAAAATGTTAGTATTGGGAATTATATGCTATTTATAGAATTTGAATAAATCTAAAGTATATACTTCCTGACTTCCCTGGTGGGTCAGACGGTAAAGCATCGTCTACAATGTGGGAGACCTGGGTTCGATCCCTGGGTCGGGAAGATTCCCTGGAGAAAGCAATGGCAACCCACTGCAGTACTCTTGCCTGGAAAATCCCATGACAGAGGAGCTTGGTGCAGGCTACAGTCCATGGGGTCATAAAAAGTCGGGCAAGACTGAGCGACATCACTTCCACTTTCACTTTCAAAGTATGTACACCACCTGTTTTGAAGTTATATACACGGTATTTAATGCTGGAATATGAAACCATAGAAAAGAAGCCATCCTATAATCAACACAGAGTAGAGGTATATTTTATTTTTAAATATCCCATTGCTCCAACATCTCTGGGTTTCTATCAGTCACAGGTAGTCATTAACCTCTCTCTTCACTGTAGACAGAATACCCAGGAAAAACAAATTAGTAAAAATAAAGTTCTGAATAACTCAATAAGGAAACTATATGTAACTGATATACAACACCTTCCAAAACAACGTAATAACTTTTGTCCAAGTTAGCATGTAACATTCACCAATATAAGTCCTATCCTGAATCATAAGAAGGCCTTAACCTATTTCAAAGAATTGAAATCAAGCAGATAACTAGGTAAATTGCAAATAAAATAAATTAAAAAGTGTCTTTATTGAAATAAGACTCATAATCAAGAAAATATTACTTATAGGGTGTTTATAGAAGAAACTAAAATCCAGTAATTCATCAAATTGCATTTCCATAGATGTATTATACTATATGTGAAAGATCATCCTCTACATATAGAATCAGTTCAGTTCAGTTCAGTCCAGTCACTCAGTCGTGTCCGACTCTTTGCGACCCCATGAATCGCAGCACACCAGGACTCCCTGTCCATTACCATTCCCAGAGTTCACTCAGACTCATGTCCATCGAGTCAGTGATGGCATCCAGCCATCCCATCTTCTGTCGTCCCCTTCTCCTCCTGCCCCCAATCCCTCCCAGCATCAGAGTCTTTTCCAATGAGTCAACTCTTCGCATGAGGTGGCCAAAGTACTGGAGTTTCAGCTTTAGCATCATTCCTTCCAATGAAATCCCAGGGTTGATCTCCTTCAGAATGGACTGGTTGGATCTCCTTGCAGTCCAAGGGACTCTCAAGAGTCTTCTCTAACACCACAGTTCAAAAGCATCAATTCTTCAGCACTCAGCCTTCTTCACAGTCCAACTCTCACATCCATACATGACCACAGGAAAAACCATAGCCTGACTAGATGGACCTTAGTCGGCAAAGTAATGTCTTTGCTTTTGAATATGCTACCTAGGTTGGTCATAACTTTTCTTCCAAGGAGTAAGCGTCTTTTAGTTTCATGGCTGCAGTCACCATCTGCAGTGATTTTGGAGCCCCCAAAAATAAAGTCTGACACTGTTTCCAGTGTTCCCCCATCTATTTCCCATGAAGTGATGGGACCAGATACCATGATCTTCGTTTTCTGAATATTGAGCTTTAAGCCAACTTTTTCATTCTCCTCTTTCACTTTCATCAAGAGGCTTTTTAGCTCCTCTTCACTTTCTATCATAAGGGTGGTGTCATCTGCATATCTGAGGTGACTGATATTTCTCCCAGCAATCTTGATTCCAGCTTGTGTTTCTGCCAGTCCAGCATTTCTCATAATGTATTCTGCATAGAAGTTAAATAAGTAGGGTGACAATATACAGCCTTGACGTACTCCTTTTCCTATTTGGAACCACTCTGTTGTTCCATGTCCAGTTCTAACTGTTGCTTCCTGACCTGCATACAGGTTTCTCAAGAGGCAGGTCAGGTGGTCTGGTATTCCCATCTCTTTCAGAATTTTCCACAGTTTATTGTGATCCACACAGTCAAAGGCTTTGGCATAGTCAATAAAGCAGAAGTAGATGTTTTTCTGGAACTCTATTGCTTTTTCCATGATCCAGCAGATGTTGACAATTTGATCTCTGGTTCCTCTGCCTTTTCTAAGACCAACTTGAACATCAGGAAGTTCACGGTTCACGTAATGCTGAAGCCTGGCTTGGAGAATTTTGAGCATTACTTTACTAGCATGTGAGATGAGTGCAATTGTGCAGTAGTTTGAGCATTCTTTGGCATTGCCTTTCTTTGGGATTGGAATGAAAACTGACCTTTTCCAGTCCTGTGGCCACTGCTTAGTCTTCCAAATTTGCTGGCATATTGAGTGCAACACTTTTATAGCATCATCTTTCAGGATTTGAAACAGCTCAACTGGAATTCCATCACTTCCAAAAGCTTTGTTCGTAGTGATGCTTTCTAAGGCCCACTTGACTTCACATTCCAGGATGTCTGGCTCCAGATTAGTGATCACATCATCATGATTATCTGGGTCATGAAGATCTTTTTTGTGCAGTTCTCCTGTGTATTCTTGTCACCTCTTCTTAATACCTTCTGCTTCTGTTAGGTCCATACCATTTCTGTCCTTTAATGGAGTTCAGATACCATAATGCAAAATGCTTTGTTTGTTTTTGTCCTCTGTACACATTCTTCACCCTACTATGAAAATAGTCAAACTTCTTTCTTATTTTGCAATCATGACTATCTCAATTCTTGGTTACTCTCACACACCAAAATACTGCTGTGTTAATGAAGTCATTTAAAAATATTATTTATGGTCAATTGGGCACATTAATTCAAATATATTATTAAGTACGTCATTTCATCATGCAAGAGAAAAAAAATATCCTAGATCAATCAAAAAGACAATTAACCTTATTTTGATGTGGAATTCCCTATTTTAAAGAAGGAAACATTATTAATACTGGCCTTTTCATAATTATAGGTTAGGCAGGTAGGTAGAAAGTTTTTCCAAATCTATATATGAGTTTGCCATAGAGTTAGAATTTCTATGACATTGTGATTTCTTTAGAGTTCCCTGCTGAGTGTCAACAACAACAACAACAAAATCTCTACTTTATTTATAGTTTACATAAAGTAATCCAAAGATTTATTGATAGTTATAATTGCATTTTCAAGATCATAATATTTGGCAAAGACTGCCTAACATAAACTTATAAATAAAAGTCTTTACTCATTTGAAAATGTAATATCTAAACTTAACTCCCTTTAACATTAGTTCTTTCTTATAAAATCAGAAATCAGAACAACCTATCAAAACTCTGTGGTATACATTTCAAATGCTTGTTTGATTGAACTGGCTGTCACAGCAGGATTTTTTTAATAGACACTTTAGAATAATTTTCTCTCTTTGGTGAAGAATATTTTAGCAGTAATATAACAGAAACAGCAGTGGTGGCTTTCTAATCAATAGGCAAATAGATTTTCTTCCTCTAACCCTCATTCTCACACATTTCATGCCAACATACAATAGTAATGGAAGTGTGCCTTTCTGATTTTCAGAGGATTTATACAACTTATTGGCATCCAATTTGGAAAATATAACAATTATTTTAAAAAGTGTATTAGGCTATAAAATAGAATGAATGGCAAGAGCAACAAAGGCCAAAACATCCTAACACTTCCAAGGTGGGATCATAAGTTATATTAATTCTCTCATTCTCAATTTTGTATTTAGTAAAAGTATTATAGTAATGAGTTATTACATTTAAATGAACTCTACAAGGTAAGTCTATAGTTATTGCCTGCCAAGCATCAGGTAATAAATAACAGTCCATTTACTCCACCTTATTTTCTTCTGGATTGTAAATCAGAATATTAAGGTAGGAGGAATATTAGTATATTCTATATAGGGGGAAATCTAGTCTAATTTAGAATGTCTAGCATTTATCCTGTCATTAAAAATCCATGTGTATGTGAGTATATATATGTATTTGTTTTCTTACTGTATGCCAAGTACTGTTCTAGGGTTTTGAAATACTGAACTATATATATATATATATATATATATATATATATTTTTTTTTTTTCCAAGTCAGTGCCTTCATAGAGCTTACCATCTAACAAGGCAAAGGAATAATCAACAGCAGACAGAATAAATAAGTTAACTGTATGGTATGATAGAACATCCCTTGGACTACAGGAAACAGAAAAAACAGGAAAAAAGAAGTAATTCAGAACAATAAGCAACATAGTTGAAAGTGTGATTAGAGTCAACTCATTGCAAAAATGATGTTAGGGCTAGCATCTGAAGAAGTAAGGAGTTGACCATGTAGGTATTTGAGGGAAGAGCTTTCTAAGCAGAAGGACAAGATCGTGTAAAGGCCCAAAAGCAGAAGATAACTGGAATATTTAAGAAGTCAGTGTAGCTGAAATAGTGTGAGCAATATGAAACAAGAATGCCAAAGAGAAGGAAAAGTGGGATACCAGAATGCATAAGGTCTTTGTAGGCCATTGCAAGAAAGTTGATGCTTTTTCTTAGTGAAATGTAGAGTGAATGTAGGGTTCTGTACAGAGGAGTGTCATGATCTGATTGCTAGACATTTTAACAGAGTCACTTGAGCTGCTTTGGTTAAAAAAGGCAGTAAGAAGACAGGCATCAGGGAAGCAGTTTAAGAGGCTATTGCAATAATCCAGGTAATAGAAGATGGGCATTCAGACTAAGTTGTATCATGAATGTGGACAGAGTCCTGATGTCAAACAGCATGGGATATTTAGCAAGGAACCATAGGCCCTGCTTCCAGAAGGTTTGAATCAAGCGTCTTAATTTCATCACCAAAATATACTCATCTGAATGATGTACAATTGTCAGTTTTGTAGGTAAAACCTGTCAAGTTTCTACAGTTTCATATTGTTCAGCCTCATGAATTTCATGAATACAGGGCTTTTAGTCTGTTTTGTTCTTTGCTATGTCTCCCGGGCCTATAAACAAGGCCTGGCTTTTAGTAGAAGCTTAAGAAAGATCTGTTTAATAGATAAACAAGTTTAATTTTTAAAATGGGCTTAATGCAATATTGAATTTTGTTATGGTAATTATTCATTTATTTATTCTTTCTACATTTATTGAATATCTAGTACATGTCAGACTCCGAACTAGCTACTGGGGAGATGGAGAAATATAAAATATTCTGTACATTCAAGGAGCTTTCTGGTGTGTGACAGACACAAATAAATAACAGGTATTACTACAGGGTGTTTATCATACAAGTGTTTTGGAAATACAGAGTGAATTGGTTAACTCTGCCTAGGAAAGCTATATACATTTTGATAAATAGTGACATCTGAGTTGGTCTTGACAGATAAATATTATTTCAAGAGGCAAAGAATAAAAAAAAAATCAGTATAATTTAAAGATAGTTACAGCAGGAATTGCCATGGTCAGACTGATTTATGGAAATATTTCATGCCATTCATTATTTAACAACAACAACAAAGCAGGAAAGTTGAACAGTAACCCATGTCACAATCTATATCTTCTAAATAAACACAAAGCTTCGCTGTCTTTATGCAAAGACAATGTCCAAAGCAGGGGTGGTGGGGGGAAGAGGGGTGAGGAGGGAGGAGGGATAGGAAGAGAGCTTTCTTAAAGATAACAGACTCCCTGAAATTTCTAGTTAGGTAAATATATGCAGTTTGAACATTTCAGTGCAGTCCTTGCAAAGGAATATTCCAAGCTGACCTATTTAGGGAACAAGCTGAAACCAAAGATAAACTGGGTAAAATTTTCCTTTCAATAAAGACTGTGTAGGCTACCAAAATAGAATGGGGAGGAAAGAACAGGTTAGGAAATAAAAGAGAGTAGTGTGGGGGGGTGGGGGGGAGAAGGCATTGGCGGGGGCTGGGCAGGGGGCTACTTTGGACTTATCCTCATAAATCTAGAACACTTCAAGTTCAATCTGATGTCATTTGTACTTTATCTCCTTGTATTTAAACTCTTTGTTAACTGAGAGTTCTTCTAGAAAATCATGCATTTGATTTTAAGTCTATTGACCTGACTGTCAAAGATTCCTGATAAAAAGCTTTGAGTTGTAAGACAAGCACACCTGTACAAACCATGTGCTTGCTTTTTACTTCATGCCATTCATCCATAAAGTTGTTATTAAAATCAAACAAGTTCCATGTGTGGGTGGGAGACAGAAAATTCCTCAAGGCAAATAACATAGTCATTAATGATACTCAACTCAGTACACAACCATTCTTTAAAAATAGGTTATATTCAGGTATTTTGTATGTGCTGACTAAAGAGGACAAAACAAACACTGTAGACCTAACAATGCAATGTAATCACTCCTCTATCTAACTTACCTGGAAGGGCAGGAACAGGGCCAGGGCAAGTAGGTAGGGGGACAAGTAATCTATCAAACAAAATGAACATGGGAAGAAAATAATGTCAGAGAGATGATTACAAAGTTAGATTACTTTTTCCACTACTGTGATGTCTATTTCTGTCTTCAGAGGCACTGTAGTCAGAGGAACTAGTAGAGGAAAAGGTCAAGTGTCTAATGGATGCTGCAAGGTACTTAGGTATCTTTCCTAAGGTGATAGAAAGAGAGACAAGAGAAAACAGATTTAACTTTTTTCTTCCAATTTCAACCTTCGGCCCTAATCCTATAAAACTTCATCCTCTAGCTGATTTCTTCAATGACCAGCACAAAAAAGCTGGCAAGGTTGCTAAGTAATAAAGCTTCCTTTTCTAGGGATAACACTATATCAAGCTCTTTCACAAATTATAATCATTTTTAAATGTTGATAATGTTTGTAATCACAGGCACATTTCAGTCACGTAGGAGGAATTTCATCCATAACTATGATCCTTGGAGAGGTCAAGATTCTATACCTTCTCAGTGGTAAGAAATATCAAATATGTCCAAAGTTTAAAAGCCCAAACAGGAAATAATTCACTTATTCTTTCAATAAATGCTTACCTACTAAACACTTCTTTTGAACTGGGTATGAGCAATATTGTTTATGGATTAAGATTGGTAGAAGATGGACATAATTAACAGTGTTTATATCACAGCATAAGTATTTAAGAGAGAGAGGTGCTAGAATACAGTGGAGCATGTAGTGTTCAAACAATGAGGATGAAAGAAGTCAGGAACAATCTGTATGAAGCTAATGCGCAAGCAAATGGTTTTTTAAAAATTTATTTTTAATGGGAGGATAATTGCTTTACAATATTGGGTTGGTTTCTGCTATACATCAACGTGAACCAGCCATATGTATAAATATTCCCTCTCCCTCTTGAACCTCCCTCCCACCTCACAGAGAACTGGGCTGATCTCCCTTTGTCATACATCAAATACGTACTGGCTCTCTATTTCACATAAGGAGGTGTATATGCGTCCATGCTACTCTCTCAGTTTGTCCCACCTTCTCCCTCCTGTGTCCTCAAGTCTGGTCTCTATGTCTGTGTCTCTGAGCAAAACCCTTAAGGGTAACTGTGATGTGGTAATGAGGAGGAACGGTAGGAAAGCACATTAGAGGCAAAGGAAATAGCACAAAGAGGGGATTCCAGGCAAGCCCCAAATTTATGAAAAATAATAAACAGTTGAAAAAATAAGATAAACCTTAAGTGACACTTGTGAAGATCTCTAGCTAAGAAGCAGATTCTTTATTTGATCCGTTTTTGGAAAAGGTCATAAAAATTAAATAAATAAACTGGCATTCTAAAAATTGCTTGTGTGCATGTGTGTTTGTGTGTTTTAAAGGAAAAGCTCTCATATGGTAATATGAGCAATGGGGTGAGTCTAGAAGCAGAAAGGCCACTTTGGGATTTTAACAATTTAGGAAATAAGGCTTTTGAGAGAAAGCTGCACCTGCTCAACCTATATTTCTTCCCATATCTACATTTCATGTCCCCTGTTAGGAAGATCTAAATCTAGTTTGGGAAATCATTTGGACTCAGATATAGGCTTCAGCAATACGTGAACCGTGAACTTCCTGATGTTCAAGCTGGTTTTAGAAAAGACAGAGGAATCAGAGACCAAATTGCCAACATTCGCTGGATCATGGAAAAAGGAACAGAGTTCCAGAAAAACATCTATTTCTGCTTTATTGACTATGCCAAAGCCTTTGACTGTGTGGATCACAATAAACTGTGGAAAATTCTGAAAGAGAAGGGAACACCAGACCACCTGACCTGCCTTTTGAGAAACCTATATGCAGGTCAGGAAGCAACAGTTAGAACTGGACATGGAACAGCAGACTGGTTCCAAATAGGAAAAGGAGTACGTCAAGGCTGTGTATTGTCACCCTGCTTATTTAACTTATATGCAGAATACATCATGAGAAACGCTGGACTGGAAAAAGCACAAGCTGGAATCAAGATTGCCGGGAGAAATAACAATAACCTCAGATATGCAGATGACACCACCCTTATGGCAGAAAGTGAAGAGGAACTAAAGAGCCTCTTGATGAAAGTGAAAGAGGAGAGTGCAAAAAGTTGGCTTAAAGCTCAATATTCAGAATACGAATATCATGGCATCTGGTCCCAACACTTCATGTCAAATAGATGGGGAAACAGTGGAAACAGTGTCAGACTTTATTTTTTGGGGCTCCAAAATCACTGCAGATGGTGACTGCAGCCATGAAATTAAAAGATGCTTACTCCTTGGAAGGAAAGTTATGACCAACCTAGACAGCATATTCAAAAGCAGAGACATTACTTTGCCAACAAAGGTCCATCTAGCCAAGGATATGGTTTTTCCAGTGGTCATGTATGGATGTGAAATTTGGACTGTGAAGAAAGCTGAGTGCTGAAGAATTGATACTTTTGAACTGTGGTGTTGGAGAAGACTCTTGAGAGTCCCTTGGACTGCAAGGAGATCCAACCAGTCGATCCTAAAGGAGATCAGTCCTGGGTGTTCTTTGGAAGGACTGATGCTGAAGCTGAAACTCCAATACTCTGGCCATTTCATGCAAAGAGTTGACTCATTGGAAAAGACTCTGATGTTGGGAGGGATTGGGGGCAGGAGGAGAAGGGGACGACAGAGGATGAGATGGCTGGATGGCATCACCGACTTGATGGACATGAGTATGGGCGAACTCCGGGAGTTGGTGATGGACAGGGAGGCCTGGTGTGCTGCAATTCATGGGATCGCAAAGAGTCGGACAAAACTGAGCGACTGAACTGAACTGAACTTCTACTTGAAAGCAATTTTTCATGTTAAATTTAAATTGCTTTATAGTCTTTACAACTTCTCTTAGGAAAGACATTATCTAGCCTGGTTGGGAGGCAAGTACAATAAATTCAACACATCATATCTATAGGAGTTGAGGAAGCACAATTGCTGATAGTTCACTATATACTCCTTATCACACCTCTTCCTATATTTACTGATGTACCATTTCATACTTTAAATTCCTTAAAGGATGAAACTATCTGGTCCCTTTCATCTTCTTGGGGTCTGGATCATTTGTAGCAGGTAGTCAGTAAGGTGTATAAGAATATGTGAGAAAGGATAAGATATTCAATACAGGGTCCTGAAATAATTCATAATTTGAAACATAAATATAAGCATACATTATTTAAAAAGAAATATTTCTAGGTAAACATTTAAGCTATAGATCAATAAGGTCAGTCAGTAGTTAGTAGGTGATAAACATAAAGATTAGATGATCGATTGAAAGGCTCTAAACACAATAAAACTTAAGATCTACCTAGAGATCTCAGAGAAATTTTATGATATGCATATAACACTATGAGATAGAAAGTCCACATGGTATGAAAACAAAGGAGAATCCATTAAAAAATAATAGATATGATTACATAAACTATATTTCTCCACATCAAAGACTATAAATAAGATTTAAAACCAGCATAATAAAGGTCATGGATGAAGAAATAGCCTTAATAAATTTAAAAGGTTCTTACAAATCACAAGAAATGAATTTCCAGTTTAATCTTAAGTATTTAGCCTATAAACTCACTTATTCCCCTTCACAAAATTGAACTGACTATGAAGAAGACAAAATTAAGAACAAAATCATGATCAAAAGAGGATATGGTTCAATAAACTGAATGTAAACAGCTCGGAATATACAGAGCAAATACTTTTTTTTAGTTTTTTTTTTTCCCCAGATTTATGGAAGTATAAAATATTCAAAATGGTTATAGCGATTTTAATAGTTTCCAATTGAAGGAAAAATGAAGCAGAGCTCAGGAACCCATACAGCTGTAACAAGATAACTTGTTAGACAGGTGTTACTAATAATTTTGGGGGGAAGAAACTTTAAGCTTAGAGAAAGCATGTACCTTTGTAACAAACCAGGCCATATGGTTTACTCAAAGTTTTCAGTTTTAGGTCAAAAAGTCCTACTAATTGTAAGACAAAACCACTGAAAGAAGAAACAGAATCAGATGCATTATTGGGAAAAATTTCTAACTGAACAATGAAGACTTTAGAAGTTTCCAGAGAGAAAAAATGGGAGTCTTATAAAGAAAAGAGTCAGACTATCAGCAGAACTTGCAGTGGCACATACTAGAGGATATTGGAATAATTTCTAAAGTATTTTGAAGGAAGATCATTTTAAATAAAGAAATTATGCTTAGTCCAATTATCATTTAATTGACTTCATGAATACATTCAGGTACAGATTTTATTAAAACAATGTATCTTTGAGAATCATTTACTTTGACTTTTTCAAAAGATTAATGAGATAAAGAAACTTCTAAAATCAAATGAAAGAACAATAAAGATGCAGAAAAATATGTGATGGGTAAAGAGAATTTTTAATAAATTACATCAATAAACTTAAAATTTTGACAAAATGTGTCATATCTAAGAACATGTGCTTAGTTTCCCAGTCATGACCAACTCTGCAACTCTGTGGACTGTAGCCCACTAGGCTTCTCTGTCCATGGGGTTTTTCAGGCAAGAACACTGGAGTAGGTTGCCATTTTCCTCCTCCAAGGGATACTCCCAACCCAGGGATGGAATCCACCTCTCCTATATCTCCTGCATTGCAGGCAGATTCTTTACCTGCTGAGCAATCAGGGAACCCAACCTAAGAACATTAAAAAATAAGCAAGTCTAACCCAAGCAGAGAGGAAAACTTTAATGGGTTAATATTATAAGAAAAATTGAAAATGCAGTTAAAGCTCTGTCTAGCAAAAATCTTAGAATTTTTAAAATCTATTTATTTTCATTGGAGGCTAATTACTTTACAATATTGTGGTGGTTTTTGCCATACGTTGACATGAATCAGCCATGGGCGTACATTTGTCTTTATAGGCATTTATACCAGAGCTTCAAGAAGTGATACTGATTTTCTTAATTCTAAGAAGTGAAAAATTTTAGGAAGTAGCATTCATTTCATTAAATTCTTTTGTTTTTTTTGTTTGTTTTTTATTCTTCATTAATTTAATTTTTTTTCTCTTAGTAACTTTTATTTATTTATTTTTTGTATTGGTTTTGCCATACATTGACATGAATCCACCACAGGTGTATACAAGCTCCCAATCCTTTTGAAAGGTAGAAAAAACTAAAGAAACATACATTAAATGAACACACATTATAAGAGGCATATAGTTCTAAAATACTAAAAAGTAGAAAAAAATGACCATTTTTTACACCTATCCAAAGCCTAAACATAAAAATCTTCAATTTTTTGTATGAGCTCTCATAAAATGGATATCAGAGATAGACAAAAATAGCACATATATTACCAACTGTTTATGAATATATTTGCCTAAAACAATAAATGGTACTGAATCAAAAGAATATGTTAAAGTAAATTCCATACTTTTGAAATTAAAAATTAGTATTATAAATTAGAAAAAGTGGAAATAAAATGTTTAAATTCCTTGCAAAAGTAGTAACTTTTCATATTTATGTTTTCTTTTATTAAGAATAACAATATACAAATATATATGGAAAGTAATGTAAACATCTATGTGTTTATATTTACAGGTGATACATTGCTTTTTATAGAATAGTTATAGAGAGGGCTTAAGAATATGCTGTAAGATAAAAGTTTTCCCAAACATCCTAGAAGGAGAATGCCTTTGATCTTTGATCATTCTGGAGAATGCCCCATTTTCTGAAAAATTACATCTCCAGGTTGCTGTGAAAACTGCAACAATATATCATGTTGAAATTAAAACTAAGAGAAAATGAAGATAGGATATTCTGTGACCAAGAATGAATGGACACAGGGACCAAAAGAAGCAAAGCCAGGGATGGAACTGGAAGTGAGGAAGTGGAAGTGAGACGAAGGTGAAACACAAATGTAAATATCCATGATAGTAGTTTATTTTGTTGCAAAACCCAAATCTTGCTGGGTAAATGAATGTCAACTCTGAATTATTACCAGTTATTTGAGGAGACTGGATATAGTCCTTTGACAAAATTGCATATCTTGCTAGTGTCAACTACAAACTGGCACATACCAAGAGCATTGCCAACAACCAAACAACAAAGGCATTTACCATCTGCCTCTATGGAGATTGAGCCCCCTGTTGCTATAGATTTTGGACTTCAACAAGCCCTGGGGGAGTTCAGGGTGCAGTGAGGCACTCTGTGTTCCAGGGAATCTGGTGGGACAGGTCTTTAAATAGTTGAATATTTTTAAGAATGGATTTTATGATCTCAATCCTTGCATCTCCTCATATCTAGAAAAGCACTAAATCCTTTCATGATGACATCAGATCTTCATGACTAACAAACATCTTTTGTAAAATGAGCGCTTAATGCTATTGAACTCCCCATTCACCAAAACCTTATATATTGACCTTTCCCTACTGCCATTTTGGAGCAGTCTCTCAGAGCTATCTGAGATGCTGCTTCCTGGGCTGCAGTCCTCATCTTGCCCCAGGTAACACTTAACTCACAACTCAAGTTGTACATCTTTTTAAGTTGACACTAGTGGTCTTGTAATTAGGAGTTTTCTATTTGTTACCAGATTCGGGGACATACTACCCATCTTACTTGACTTCCACTCAAGGAAACAAATGAAACTTGGCCTAGATGCTTGTCTAACTCTATCCCAGGATCACAGAGGGGTGTTTATCCATGTCCATGTCAGAAAAGGTGCTCCAATGGACTAGGGTCCATCTTTCCCCTTAAATCAAATTTATATCACTCAGTGTTGAAGTGCAGGGTGTATGTTTATATTTGTAGGTTCTAAGATATTTTACAACTATTGTTCAACACACTCTGCTGCTCAGAGAAGAGTTATATGTATATTTTCCTTGTCTTTAATTTAGGGGCAATTTATATCCTATGGTTGAGGTTTTGATATAAAATTATGCCACATAAATTTTTCAAAAGATAAGGTTTAAAAATGGTCCATTTTTTTTATTATTTCCAAGTGTCTTTAGAAGTGATAATTATAAACTTGTTTTTAAAATACCATTCTGTAGAGAAGCAAAGTTGATATATTTTAGTTTGAGTTTATTTAAATTTTTCTTTTTTATAGAAGCTTAAACTGCACAGCAAAATCTAAAGGAAAGGTACAGAGATTTCCCATCCATCCTCTTCCCCTACATATGCATAGTCTCCTCTATTATCAGCATCACTCAGCAGAATGGTACACTTGTAACCAAAGATGAACCTACACTGACACATCATAATCACCCAAATTCCATAGTTTCAGTTCAGTTCAGTCACTCAGTCGTGTCTGACTCTTTGTGACCCAGTGGACTGCAGCACACCAGGCTTCCCTGTCCATTACTAACTCTCGAAGCT
This sequence comes from Capricornis sumatraensis, assembly GCF_032405125.1. Classification (NCBI taxonomy): domain Eukaryota; kingdom Metazoa; phylum Chordata; class Mammalia; order Artiodactyla; family Bovidae; genus Capricornis; species Capricornis sumatraensis. The sequence continues at coordinate 34,049,882 of NC_091081.1, read as the reverse complement.
TGCTCAAACTCATGCCCTTCTATCAGTGATGCCATCCAACCATCTTACCCTCTGTCTTTCCTTTCTCCTCCAGCCTTCAATCTTTCCCAGTATTAGGATCTTTTCAAATGAATCAGCTCTTTGCATCAGGTGGACAAAGTATTGGCATTTCAGCATCACCATCAGTCCTTCCAATGAATATTAGGACTGATTTCCCTTAGGGTGGACTGGTTTGATCTCCTTGCTGTTCAAGGGACTCTTAAGAGTCTTTTCCAACACCACAGTTCAAAAGCATCAATTCTTGGGTGCTCAGTTTTCTTTACATTCCAACTCTTACATCCACACATGACTACTGGAAAAACCATAGCTTTGACTTGATGGATTTTTGTTGGCAAAGTAATGTCTCTGCTTTTTAATATGCTGTCTAGGTTGGTCACAGCTTTTCTTCCAAGGAGCAAGCATCTTTTAATTTCATGGTTGCAGTCACATTCTGCAGTGATTTTGGAGCCCCAAAAAATAAAGTCTGCAACTGTTTCCAATGTTTTCCCATCTATCTGCCACCAAGTGATGGGACTGGATGCCATGATCTTAGTTTTCTGAATGTTGAGTTTTAAGCCAACTTTGTCACTCTCCTCTTTCACTTTCATCAAGAGGCTCTTTAGCTATTTGCTTTTTGCCATAAGGGTGATGCCATCTGCATATCTGAGGTTATTTCTATTTCTCCCAGAAATCTTGATTCCAGCTTGTGCTTCATCCAGTCTGACATTTCACATGATGTACTCTGCGTATAAGTTAAATAAGCAGGGTGACAATATGCAGCCTTGACATACTCCTTTCCCAATTTGGAATCAGTCTTGTTCCATGTCCATTTCTAACTGTTGCTTCTCGACCTGCATACAGATTTTTCAGGACTCAGGTCAGGTGGTCTGGTATTCCCATCACTTTAAGAATTTTCCACAGTTTGTTGTGATCCACACAGTTAAAGGCTTGGCATACTCAGTAAAGCAGAAATAGATGTTTTTTCTGGAACTCTCCTGCTTTTGCAATTATCCTCTGGATGTTGGCAATTTGATCTCTGATTCCTCTGCCTTTTCTAAAGTTTACCTAAGACTTTACTCTTGGTGCATATTCTATGGGTTTTAACAAGTGTATAATGACATATATCCATCATTTTATTATGATACAGAGGATTTTTTGCTCTGCTCTGTGCTCAGCCTATCCATCCATCTCCCAATCACCCCTGGCAACCTCTGATCTTTTTATCATCTCCAGAATTTTGCCTTTTTGTACCATACATCATAAAAACTAAAAGGAAATGATTTTTAAGTGCCAGTTATAAATTGTTATGTGATAACTAGCACAGAATAAAATGCTCTAAAAGTGACTGCAACTCTAAGAATAATCTACACATTTTGAGTCAATGAAAATTTGACCATGTTGTAAATCAGGTAAAAACCAAACTATGAATGAGCAAAATATTCACACCTAAATGATGTGGACTAGTTATAAAGAATAATTAATTATAGTTAAAATCATGCTTTTGTACAAATTAGAAAATCCCAATGTTCTTCTAAGACTACAGAAAAGTTATAAGTAAAAAACTAAAACAGAAAAGCTGGACCTAAACTGGAAAAAATTACCCTGTGGAAGTTATATTTGAACTGTGTTTGAAAGAAGCCTAGGACATTTTTAACCAAGGTACAGTCCCTACTACACTGTGGATAATGGATATATATTGCTGTTGCTGCTGCTCCTGCTGCTGCTGCTGCTGCTGCTGCTAAGTTGCTTCAGTTGTGTCCAACTCTGTGCAACCCCACAGACGGCAGCCCACCAAGCTCCCCCGTCCCTGGGATTCTCCAGGCAAGAACACTGGAGTGGGTTGCTATTTCCTTCTCCAATATATTGCTACTTAGACTAATGAATTGATTGAAGATTTATATCACACACCCCAACCTAACTTATGTTATGGCACGAAGAGGAAAGAGATAATATATATATGGCCTATGGGTGAACAGACAAAGCTGACTACATTTGAAGCAACTAGCCCATGCAGTGCAGAGCACACTTTTAGAATCCATATGTATAAAGACACAAAAGATAATAGACAAAAATACAAAACATTGTTCTTACTTATTATCTAGCTATGCAATGGGCCATAAATACACATGGAACTTTTAAATGAAAATTTAATAATACTAGGTAAAATATATTCAAATTAAGAATGTGTTATATAAATGGCTTATAAATAATAAATCTGCTAAGAAGAGGACAGATCATGCTAAATCTAAAACAGACTGAGAAAAATTACTGCTGTATGATGGAGTGAAGCATGGATCTCAGAAGAGTAAATGCAAATTGTCAGTGACAAGAAGGATGAGAAGGAAAAATTTTGATTTTCTGAAAGCCTAAATGTGTAATTCAAGAAATATGAATATCAGTACCATTCAAAACTCAAGGAAATCAGAAAAACAAGCAAAACTAAAAAGAGTAGCCTATTGGATATTCCATATACCCATACAAGAAATCCATTTCTATACTAGAACAAACCGTCTTCATTGAAAACAATGAATCATACAATAAATTCTAGAATTCAGGACTATTGGGACATCTTATAAAACCATATAAATAATAAGTTCCAATCTTTGTATTTTTACTAATGTTCAAGCTATGTATTTTAATTATTATTTTTTTAAGATTGAACATGAAGTGAGTTTTATCCTGCTTGCCCCCTCCAGGCAATCAATTCTGAATGTTTTGCATTCATTTTTATCTTAAAGTCATATAAACCTTTTTTCCTACATCTAGTCTCTTCATAAATACACAGACACAGCAAAGACTCTCTTATAGAAATGTCTTTTTTAAGGATGATGATTCTAGTAAAAATCTTTGACATTCAATTTTCTACAAAATTGTACATGTAGCTAATTACACAACCAATATTTTCTTCAATGTTTTATTTACAATCTCATCAATATTTAAAAGCAAGTAAATATTCTAAATATGAAATGAAAAATCTCTGCAACACTGCAGTGGTCTTCAAGAGGAATGCACAAAATTTTAATATATAGGTCTTTCCTGCTATCCTCATTTTTTGCTAAATAAGAGTCAATACTGAATCCTCTAAATGTAATGTTAGTTCTATCATCATTGAAAATACAGTGCACTTATAGAATGTTTTCTATATTTGTTTGAATCAAACAAAAATATTTAAAGCACAAGAGCTCCTTTTAAGTGACATATACCTTTTCATTTGGGGTCCTAAGATGGCAGAGGAATAGGATGGGAAGACCACTTTGTCCCTCACAAATTCCCCAAAAGAACATTTCAACGCTGAGCAAACTCCACAAAACAACTTCTGAATGCTGGCAGAGGACATCAGGCAACCAGAAAAGCAGACCATTGTCTTCAAAAACAAGTAGGAAAAAATATAAAAGATGAAAAAAGAGACAAAGGAGGTGGGGAGGGAGCTCTGTCCCGGGAAGGGAAGCCCATCCCAGGAAGGGAATTTTAAGAAGAAAGGTTTCCAAACACCAGGAAACCCTCTCCCTGCCAAGTCTGTGGCGAGCCTTGGAAACACAGAGAGCAACATAACAGGAAGGAAAAATAATTAAATAATTAAAACCAACGGATTACAAGCCCAACAGTAACTCCCCCAGCAGAAAAGCAGCACAGACGCCTGCATCTGTCACTAGCAAGTGGGGGCAGGGCAGGGAAGCACGGGAGGCACAGGCTGCAGAGATTTGTAAGAATTGTGCAGGAATGCCCCACGCATAACCAGAATGATCTAACTTAGGCTAGCAAACCAGACTGTGGGATAGCTACCGCACGAAAAGCTCGAACATAAGACACTGCCAGGACCGCGCACAGAACCAAGGATGGAACGGAAAAAGCCGGCTGCAGACCATCCCCCGCTGGGGACAGGCAGCCAGAGCCGTAAGGGCTGGAAAGGGGCAATTGCAGCCCCAGAGAGACTTTACCTGCCAAACTGTAAGCAGGCTTCTTTGCTAAGACTTCTGGGGGTGCTAGACAGTCACCATCTGCCTCACAAGGGGTGCCAGCGGTACACCCAGAAAACTGAGCAGCAGAGACAGAAAAGGCAACAAGTCGCAGTGACCGCGTTCGCCAAACTCCTGAGCTACTCGGACCTGGGCAGGGCACAAAACGCAGTCCCAACCAAATCTTTGCCTCTGAGGGCTACCTGAGCGCTGAACCTGAGCAGCTTAGACCGGGGAGGTGCACGCAGCCCAGGGCTGGCCTCAGACGGTTCCCAGCTGAGCACTGTAGAGCCAGAGCGGTTTGTGCGCCACGAGAAGGGACAGGTCCAGCGGGGCTGACACACTGTGTGCAGACGACAGTGCTATTTGTTTGCAGCATCCCCCCCTCCCCACAGCGCGACTGAACTAGTGAGCCTAAAAAACCAGCAAACAGAAGTTAAACAGAGGGAACTGCCTTGGAAGTGACCCCATACTGCCCACAACATCAGAGAAGGGCCAGATATATCTTTACTATTTTTACAATCATTCCTTTATTTTCCTTCTTTTTTTCCTTTCTTTTTTTTCTAACTTTTTTAAAAAAATTGTTGTCTTCTATTTCTCCTCTAATTTTTATTTCTATAACCTACTATTACTATTCAAAAAAAAGACTATTTTTTTAAGGCAAACACCATATATAGTCTTTGTGTGGTTGTTGGTGGTGTTTTTTAATAATTCTTGTGGCTTTTTTTTCTTTTTTCCTTCTGCTTCTATTCTTTAATAATGTATTTTTGAAAATCCAACCTCTACTCTAGATTTTTAATGTTTGCTTTTTGGTTTTTGTTGTCAATTTTGTACATTTAAAAACCCAAAGAGATTACTGATAGCGAGATTACTGGCTTGACCACTCTCTCCTTTGGACTCTCCTTTTTCTCCACCAGGTGGCCTCTGTCTCTTTCCTCCCCCATCTCTTCTCTATCCGACTCTGTGAATCTCTGTGTGTTCCAGACGGTGGAAAACACCTAAGGAACTGGTTGCTGGCAAGATTTGTCTCTCTCCTTTTCATTCCTCTCTCTTATCCTCCTGGCCACCTCTGTCTACTTCCTCCCTCTCCTCTTCCCTGTATAACTCTGTGACTACCTCTGAGAGGTCCAGACTATGGAGCGCACATAAGGAAGTGACTACTGGCTAGCTTGCTCTCTCCTCTTTTGATCTCACCACATCTCATTCCAGTCACCTCTAACTATCCCCTCCCTCTTCTCTTCTCCATGTAACTCAGTGAACCTCTCTGGGTGTCCCTCATTGTGGAGAAACTTTTCATCTTTAACCTAGATGTTTTATCATCGGTGCTGGATAGATGGAGAAGTCTAGAGGCTACTGTAAAAATAAAACTGAAAACCAGAAGCAGGAGGCTTAAGTCCAAAGCCTGAGAACATCAGAGAACTCCTGAACTCAGGGAACATTAAGCAATAGGAGCTCATCAAACGCCTCCATACCTACACTGAAACCAAGCTCCACCCAAGGGCCAACAAGTTCCAGAGCAAGACATACCACGCAAATTCTCCAGCAACACAGGAACATACCCCTGAGCTTCAATATATAGGCAGCTCAAAGCTACTCCAAAACCTTTGATGTCTCATAACCCATTACTGGTCACTCCACTGCACTCCAGAGAGAAGAAACCCAGCTCCACCCACCAGAACTCCAACACAAGCCTCCCTAACCAGGAAACCTTGACAAGCCACTGATACAACCCCACCCACAGTGAGGAAGCTCCCATAATAAAGAGAACTCCACAAATTACCAGAATACAAAAAGGCCACCCCAAACGCAGCAATATAACCGAGATGAAGAGACAGAGGAATACTCAGCAGGTAAAGGAACAGGAGAAATGCCCACCAAACCAAACAAAAGAGGAAGAGATAGGGAATCTACCTGAGAAAGAATTCCAAATATTGATAGTGAAAATGATCCAAAATCTTGAAATCAAAATGGAATCACAGATAAATAGCCTAGAGACAAGGACTGAGAAGACGCAAGAAAGGTTTAACAAGGACCTAGAAGAAATAAAAAAGAATCAATATATAATGAATAACGCAATAAATGAGATCAGAAACACTCTGGAGGCAACAAATAGTAGAATAACGGAGGCAGAAGATAGGATTAGTGAGGTAGAAGATAGAATGGTAGAAATAAATGAATCAGAGAGGAAACAAGAAAAATGAATTAAAAGAAATGAGGACAATCTCAGAGACCTCCAGGACAATATGAAACGCTCCAACATTCGAATTATAGGAGTCCCAGAAGAAGAAGACAGAAAGAAAGACCATGAGAAAATCCTTGAGGAGATAATAGTTGAAAACTTCCCTAAAATGGAGAAGGAAATAATCACCCAAGTCCAAGAAACACAGAGTTCCAAATAGGATAAACCCAAGGCGAAACACCCCAAGACACATATTAATCAAATTAACAAAGATCAAACACAAAGAACAAATATTAAAAGCAGCAAGGGAAAAACAACAAATAACACATAAGGGGATTCCCATAAGGATAACAGCTGATCTTTCAATAGAAACTCTTCAGGCCAGGAGGGAATGGTAAGACATACTTAAAGTGATGAAAGAAAATAACCTACAGCCCAGATTACTGTATCCAGCAAGGATCTATTCAAATACGAAGGAGAAATCAAATGCTTTACAGATAAGCAAGAGCTGAGAGGATTCAGCACCACCAAACCAGCTCTCCAACAAATTCTAAAGGATATTCTCTAGACAGGAAATACAAAAAGGGTGTATAAACCCAAACCCAAAACAATAAAGTAAATGGTAACAGGATCATACTTATCAATAATTACCTTAAACGTTAATGGGTTGAATGCCCCAACCAAAAGGCAAAGATTGACCGAATGGATACAAAAACAAGACCCCTCTATATGCTGCTTACAAGAGACCCACCTCAAAACAAGGGACACATACAGACTGAAAGTGAAGGGCTGGAAAAAGATATTCCATGCAAATAGAGACCAAAAGAAAGAAGGAGTGGCAATACTCATATCTGATAAAATAGACTTTAAAACAAAGGCTGTGAAAAGAGATAAAGAAGGCCACTACATAATGATCAAAGGATCAATCCAAGAAGAAGATAAAACAATTATAAATATATATGTACCCAATATAGGAGCACTGCAATATGCAAGACAAATGCTAAGAAGTATGAAAGGGGAAAGTAACAATAACACAATAATAGCGGGAGACTTTAATACCCCACTCACACCTTTGGACAGATCAGCTAAACAGAAAATTAACAAAGAAATGCAAAATTAAATGATACATTAGACCAGTTAGACCTAATTGATATCTATAGGACATTTCACCCAAAACAATGAATTTCACCTTTTTCTCAAGTGCTCATGGAATCTTCTCCAGGATAGATCACATCCTGGGCCATAAATCTAACCTTGATAAATTCAAAAAAATCGAAATCATTCCAAGCATCTTTTCTGACCATAATGCATTAAGATTAGATCTCAATTACAGGAGAAAAACTATTAAAAATTCCAACATATGGAGGTTGAACAACACACTTCTGAATAACCAACAAATCACAGAAGAAATCAAAAAAGAAATCAAAATATGCATAGAAACTAATGAAAATGAAAACACAACAACCCAAAACCTGTGGGACACTATAAAAGCAGTGCTAAGAGGAAACTTCATAGCAATACAGACATACCTCAAGAAACAAGAAAAAAGTCAAATAAATAACCTAACTCTACACCTAAAGCAACTAGAAAAGGAAGAATTGGAGAACCCCAGAGTTAGTAGAAGGAAAGAACTCTTAAAAATTAGGGCAGAAATAAATGCAAAAGAAACAAAAGAGACCATAGCAAAAATCAACAAAGCCAAAAGCTGGTTCTTTGAAAGGATAAATAAAATTGACAAAGTATTAGCCAGACTCATCAAGAAGCAAAGAGAGAAAAATCATATCAATAAAATTAGAAATGAAACTGGAGAGATCACAACAGACAACACAGAAATACAAAGGATCACAAGAGACTACTATCAGTAATTATATGCCAATAAAATGGACAACGTGGAAGAAATGAACAAATTATTAGAAAAATATAACTTTCCAAAACTGAACCAGGAAGAAATAGAAAATCTTAACAGACCCATCACAAGCACAGAAATTGAAACTGTAATCAAAAATCTTCCAGCAAACAAAAGCCCAGGACCAGACGGCTTCACAGCTGAATTCTACCAAAAATTTCGAGAAGAGCTAACACCTATCCTATTCGAACTCTTCCAGAAAATTGCAGAGGAAGGTAAACTTCCAAACTCATTCTATGAGGCCACCATCATCCTAATACCAAAACCTGACAAAGATGCCACAAAAAAAGAAAACTACAGGCCAATATCACTGATGAACATAGATGCAAAAATCCTCAACAAAATTCTAGCAATCAGAATCCAACAACACATTAAAAAGATCATACACCATGACCAAGTGGGCTTTATCCCAGGGATGCAAGGATTCTTCAATATCCGCAAATCAATCAATGTAATTCACCACATTAACAAATTGAAAAATAAAAACCATATGATTATCTCAATAGATGCAGAGAAGGCCTTTGACAAAATTCAACATCCATTTTTGATAAAAACTCTCCAGAAAGCAGGAATAGAAGGAACATACCTCAACATAATAAAAGCTATATATGACAAACCCACAGCAAACATTATCCTCAATGGTGAAAAATTGAAAGCATTTCCCCTAAAGTCAGGAACAAGAAAAGGGTGTCCACTTTCACCGCTACTATTCAACATAGTTCTGGAAGTTTTGGCCACAGCAATCAGAGCAGAAAAAGAAATAAAAGGAATCCAAATTGGAAAAGAAGAAGTAAAACTCTCACTGTTTGCAGATGACATGATCCTCTACATAGAAAACCCTAAAGACTCCACCAGAAAATTACTAGAGCTAATCAATCAATATAGTAAAGTTGCAGGATATAAAATCAACACACAGAAATCCCTTGCATTCCTATACACTAATAATGAGAGAGTAGAAAAATAAATTAAGGAAACAATTCCATTCACCATTGCAACGAAAAGAATAAAATACTTAGGAATATATCTGCCTAAAGAAACTAAAGACCTATATATAGAAAACTATAAAACATTGATGAAAGAAATCAAAGAGGACACTAAAACATGGAGAAATATACCATGTTCATGGATTGGAAGAATCAATATAGTGAAAATGAGTATACTACCCAAAGCAATTTACAAATTCAATGCAATCCCTATCAAGCTACCAGCCATATTTTTTCACAGAACTAGAACAAATAATTTCAAGATTTGTATGGAAATAAAAAAAACCTTAAATAGCCAAAGCAATCTTGAGAAAGAAGAATGGAACTGGAGGAATCAACTTGCCTGACTTCAGGCTCTACTACAAAGCCACAGTCATCAAGACAGTATGGTACTGGCACAAAGACAGAAATATAGATCAATGGAACAAAATAGAAAGCCCAGAGATAAATCCACACACATATGGACACCTTATCTTTGACAAAGGAGGCAAGAATATATAATGGAGTAAAGACAATCTCTTTAACAAGTGGTGCTGGGAAAACTGGTCAACCACTTGTAAAAGAATGAAACTAGATCACTTTCTAACACTGCACACAAAAATAAACTCAATATGGATTAAAGATCTAAATGCAAGACCAGAAACCATAAAACTCCTAGAGGAGAACATAGGCAAAACACTCTCAGACATAAATCACAGTAGGATCCTCTATGATCCACCTCTCAGAATTTTGGAAATAAAAGCAAAAATAAACAAATGAGATCTAACTAAAATTAAAAGCTTCTGCACAACAAAGGAAAATATAAGCAAGGTGAAAAGACAGCCTTCTGAATGGGAGAACATAATAGCAAATGAAACAACTGACAAACAACTAATCTCAAAAATATACAAGCAACTTATGCAGCTCAATTCCAGAAAAATAAACGACCCAGTCAAGAAATGGGCCAAAGAACTAAATAGACATTTCTCCAAAGAAGACATACAGATGGCTAACAAACACATGAAAAGATGCTCAACATCATTCATTATTAGAGAAATGCAAATCAAAACCACAATGAGGTACCACTTCACACCAGTCAGAATGGCTGTGATCCAAAAATCTGCAAGCAATAAATGCTGGAGAGGGTGTGGAGAAAAGGGAACCCTCCTACACTGTTGGTGGGAATGCAAACTAGTACAGCCACTATGGAGAACAGTGTGGAGATTCCTTAAAAAATTGCAAACAGAACTGCCTTATGACCCAGCAATCCCACTGCTGGGCATACACACTGAGGAAACCAGAATTGAAAGAGACACATGTACCCCAATGTTCATCGCAGCACTGTTTATAATAGCCAGGACATGGAAACAACCTAGATGTCCATCAGCAGATGAATGGATAAGAAAGCTGTGGTACATATACACAATGCAGTATTACTCAGCCATTAAAAAGAATACATTTGAATCAGTTCTGATGAGATGGATGAAACTGGAGCCGATTATAAGAGTGAAGTAAGCCAGAAAGAAAAACAGCAATACAGTATACTAACACATATATATGGAATTTAGAAAGATGGCTTGATGACCCTGTATGCAAGACAGCAAAAAAGACACAGATGTGTATAACAGACTTTTGGACTCAGAGGGAGAGGGAGAGGGTGGGATGATTTGGGAGAATGGCATTGTAACAGGTATACTATCATGTAAGAATCGAATCACCAGTCTATGTCCGACGCAGGATACAGCATGCTTGGGACTGGTGCACGGGGATGACCCAGAGGGATGTTATGGGGAGGGAGGTGGGAGGGGGGTTCATGTTTGGAACGCATGTACACCCGTGGTGATTCATGTCAATGTATGGCAAAACCAATAAAGTATTGTAAAGTAAAATCAAGTAAAAATAAAAGTAAAAAAAAAAGTGACATATACCTTTTCAAAGTAAATTTTAATTTATAGAAATTGAATCTATTAAAGTAATACTTGGCTCTATTTGTCATTTTGTTTCTTTCTGTCATCTCTTTTAGATAATTTTTTAAATGACTATTGCTAGAGCATGCATTATTGCTAGAATGACATGCACTAACTCTCTGTTGACTTGAACAGAGTATAAGTATTTACAAGTTTTGAGGACTGTGTAGATTTCAAGACCAAACAGAATTTTTCACAATATTAAAAAAACAAAACAAATACTTTCCTCTAGTGCCTACTAAACACTTCAAAGGGGTCTGCAAAAGTTCAAAAAGGGTCTTGTCTTCTTAGTTTGAATTATTTTAGAAGTGAGATCTATTAACCTGGCTTTACATGATAGACAAATAATGCACAATTTACAGCGAATACGTCTCCCTTACCTTCTCTATTACTTTGCCAGCTCAAAATCATCCAGGATGTGTCCAAAATACTGTATCAGCAAACACATTCTCCTAGAAAATCAAGAACACAACAATGCAATGAAAAGACTATTGAACCAGAAATGGAAGACTTTGTTCTACTCTGCCCTAGGTTGGGGTCATGACTCTTGGCTTCTCCCTCATTTAATTACCTTGTATAGAAATCAAAAAGTAAATGCATGTGCCCTCATTTTTAGGGACTGTTACAACAGTCACCTAAGAGAATATTTGGGGGGAAATTTATAAAGCACAAGATGCTAAAGAAATTAAAAATCTGAAAATCATTAATAGTGAAAAAAAAAATAAGTGAATTTCTGCTTGCTGGTAATGTGATCAATACTAGCAAATTTTATCCTGCAGATAAATCATCAATACTTCCTAACTGTTTCCTATCCCCTCTCTTTTGAATAAAATTCAGCAGCCTATGCTATTATACAAACTAAATTCATCCTAATACAAAACTTTAGAAATTCCAGACATAAAAATACACAGGCCTTTCAAATCTCACACAGAAATTAGGTTTGGACAGCAAGTCTGAGACCTATTACTCAATATTTATTGAGATAGACATGTGATTTAAAACTAAGATGAGAATAGAAAATACAATCATTATCCATCTATTTGGCATGTCTGGGAAAAGCTCTTATGACCTGTTTCATCATACCTTTTCATTATGGTGTTTATTATGTTAATTGAAACTTTATCTTGGAGGTATATAAAAGATTCTTTACGCACATAGCATAGACCAGAATAAATCCTCTAAGACTGAGCATTTTAGATCCACTTTATGTCATAGGACAGAATTATCCAGGGGAACTCTCAGTAAATACAAATGGTAGCCACTGAAGGAGAACAGAAGTGATAATCACTCCTGCTTTTTTGATTTGACTATTTAGTTATTAATCAGGTCAATTAATTGATCAGGTCAAACAAGTCAATTTATTTGTTTCTCTCCTGAGAAATAAAGTATTCACTTTTAGAAAAGATAACTAGGTCCTGGAGGAGGGGAGATAAGTCAGGCACCCATTTCATCTGTAGGTACTATCACACTTGCTCTTGAAGTCAGAAGAAAAATTTAAAAGATAAAGTGTTTTATTTCACAACTTAAGTTGTGGCTCAAATGTAAATATTTTTGTTTTCTAAAAAATAAATGGTAAATACATTTGGCTGAAATTATCACAATAAATTCAAAACTTTAAAAGTAAAACAAATAATATTTCTAAATTATGGTATTTGGACAAGACTACAATATTTTCAGGTGAATATTTAATGTGTACAAGTGATGCTGACAAATGTATTACTTCCTTAAAAGTGAGATTTCAGGGTAATGGATTGACTAGTCAATAGGTGACTAATGTTTTAGACAAGCCTGAAATTTCTGGAAATGTTCTTGCATTCTTTGGAACAAAATGATTTAGCATGAATCTTTGGGTCATGATATTCATAAGTCTTTAGGAAAAAATTATGGAGCAACTTTTCTGTTATTTTTTAATGAGGTAAGTATTCTGAGGATAAACTTAACTAGTTGTGTCCTGTGTTATACAAAATGAGTAAAATATAATTTGTATATTTACTCTTACTTTCAATGATTTTAATGGTTTACAAAAAGTCATATTTGTTTCAAAAATCTATTTCAAAATGCAGTCTATGTATGTATCCTTTTAGAAGAGCTACATAATAACCAAATATTAGAGAGCACAGATAATTATTTTGCCAGTTTGATAATTGGCTAATAATTTCACACCTGAAAGTGACTTGCCAACAGAATTTAGTGAAGCTTTACAAATTAGTGTTTCATAATTCTGTAGTGAATAAATAGCAACTGGTAAATTTCTTTTAAAATAACAGGTTATGGATTTAAGATTTATCTTATCTCAGAGGAAAATAATAAACATATAAGCTGTTAATTTTTAAAACACATGGTTTGGGATCTTTATACCAGATCAAAAAAGCAGCTTAATCATAGCGTTTATATCATCAAATGTAAAAACCGCACATACCCACACATATACACAAACACGATGTTTCTGTTTAACAGCTCCTTATAAGAATAAAAAACAAAGCTCTGAACTTTGCTTCTAAGGCAATCCAAAAGCAATCCTATTTTTCCATATTTTTCAAATAGGTAAAATTTAGCATTTTCTATCTACCTCCAGTAGACATTAAAATTGATTTTACAGCAAAACTAAAAGATGGTTCTTTGAGAAGGTAAATAAAAGAAACAAACCATTAGCTAGACTCACCAAGAAAAAAAGAGAGAAGAATCAAATCAACAAAATTAGGGGAAAATGGGGAAATCAAAACAGACTACACAGAAATGCAAAGGACCATAAGAGACTACTACCAGCAACTATATGCCAACCAAATGGACAACTTGGAAGAAATGGACAAATTCTTAGAAAAGTAAAACCTTCCAAAACTGAACCAGGAAGAAACAGAAAATTTTAACAGAACCATCACAAGCATGAAAATAGAAACTGTAATCAGAAATCTTCCAATAAACAAAAGCCCAGATGGCATCCCAGGTGAACTCTACTAAAAATTTACAGAAGAGCTAACATCTATCCTAATCAAACTCTGCCAGAATATTGCAGAGGAAGGTAAACTCCAAAACTCATTCTATGAGGTCACCATCACCATGATACCAAAACCAGAGAAAGATGCCGCACAAAAGAAGAAAACTACTGGGCAATATCACTGATGTGCATAGATACAAAACTCCTCAACAAAATTCTAGCAAATAGACTCCAACGACATATTAAAAAGATCATACATGATGACCAAGTGGGCTTTATCCCAGGGATGCAAGGATTCTTCAATATCCACAAATCAATCAATGTGATACACCATATTAACAAACTGAAGGATAAAAACCATATGGTTATCTCAACAGATGCAGAGAAAGCCTTTGACAAAATTCAACATTCACTTATGATAAAAAACTCTCCAGTAAACAGGCATAGAAGAAACATACCTCAACATAACAAAAGCCATATATGATAAATTCACAGCAAACACTATCCTCAATGGTGAAAAATTGAAAGCATTTCCCCTAAAGTCAGGAACAAGAGAAGGGTGCCCACTCTCACCACTGCTATTCAACATACGCTTGAAAGTTTTAGCCACAGCAATCAGAGGGAAAAAAAAGAAATAAAAGGAATCCAGATTGGAAAAGAAGAAGTAAAACTCTCATTGTTTGCAGATGACATGATCCTCTACATAGCAAACCCTAAAGACACCACCAGAAAATCACTAGAGCTTATCAATGAGTATAGTAAATTTGCAGCATACAAAGTTAACACATAGAAATCCCTTGAATTCTTGTATACTAACAATGAGAAAACAGAAAGAAAAATTAAAGAAACAATCCCATTCACCACTGCAACAAAAAGATAAAATACTTAGGAAAATATCTACCTAAAGAAACAAAAGACCTATATATAGAAAACTATAAAACACTGGTGAGAGAAATCAAAGAGGACACAAAAAGATGGAGAAATATACCAAGTTCAAGGACTGAAAGAATCAATATAGTGCAAATGAGTATACTACCCAAAGCAATCTATAGATTCAATACAATCCCTATCAAGCTACCAACGGTATTTTTCACAAAACTAGAACAAATAATTTCACAAAATGTATAGAAATATGAAAAACCTTGAATAGAAAAAGCAATCTTGAGAAAGAATAATGGAACTGGAGGAATCAACCTGCATGACTTCAGACTATACTACAAAGCTACAGTCATCAAGAGAGTATGGTACTGGCACAAAGACAGAAATTTAGATCAATGGAACAAAATAGAAAGCCCAGAGTTAAACCCACGCACCTATGGGCACCTTATCTTTGACAAAGGAGGCAAGAATATACAATGGAGAAAAGGCAATCTCTTTAATAAGTGGTGCTGAGAAAACTGGTCAAATAACTGTAAAAGAATGAAACTACAACACTTTCTTACAGCATACACAAAAATAAACTCAAAATGGAGTAAAGATCTAAATGTAAGACCAGAAACTATAGAAACTTCTAGAGGAAAACATAGGCAAAACACTCTCTGACATATCACAGGCAAGATCCTCTATGACCCACTTCCCAGAGTAATGGAAATAAAAGCAAAATTAACAAATGGGACCCAATTAAAATTAAAAGCTTCTGCACAACAAAGGAAACTATAGGCAAGGTGAAAATACAGCCTTCAGAATGGGAGAAAACAATACCAAATGAAACAACTGACAAAGAATTAATCTCAAAAATATACAAGCAGCTCATGCAGCTCAATATCAGAAAAATAAATGACCCAACCAAAAAAATGGGCCTAAGAATTAAACAGACAGTTCTCTAAAGAAGACATACAGATGGCTAACAAACACAAGAAAAAATTCTCAACATCACTCACTCTTTATCAGAGAAATGCAAATAAAAACCACAATGAGGTACCATCTCACACCAGTCAGAATGGCTGCTATCAAAAAGTTTACAAACAATAAATGCTGGAGAAGGTGCATAAAAGGGAACCCTCTTACACTATTGGTGGGAATGCACACTAGTATAGCCACTATGGAGAATAGTGTGGAGATTCCTTAAAAAGCTGGAAATAAACTGTCAAATGACCCAGCAATCCCACTGCTAGGCACACACACTGAAGAAACCAGAATTGAAAGAGACATGTGCACCTCAATGTTCATCACAACACTGTTTACAACAACTAGAACATGGAAGCAACCTAGTTGCTCATCAACAAATGGACAAGAAAGTTGTGGTACATATACATAATGGAATATTGCTCCATTATTAAAGAGAACACATTTGAATCAGTTCTAATGAGGTTGATGAAACTGGAACCTATTATACAGAGTGAAGTAAGTCAGAAAGAAAAACAACATACAGTATATTAACACATATATATTGAATTTAGAAAGATGGTAATGATGACCCTATATGCGAGACTGCAAAAGATACACAGATATAATGAACAGACTTTTGGACCCTGTGGGAGAAGGTGAGGGTGGGATGATTTGAGAAAATAGCATTGAAACATGTATATTACTGTATGTGAAATAGTTCACCAGTCCAAGTTTGACACATGAGACAGGGTAGTCAAAGTTGATGCACTGGGACAACACAGAGGGACGGGATGGGGTGGAAGGTGGGAGTGGGGTTGGGATGGGGGACACACATACACCTGTGGCCAATTGATGTCAAAATATGGCAAAAACCACCACTATACTGTAAAGTAATTAGCCTCCAATTAAAAGTAATTAATTAATTAAAAAGATTTGTCGATTTTAGTGATTTATTTTAATCTATTGATTAAAACACTACTTCAGTGTTCTCCATGGAAATCATACCACAGTCAATATAACATCAATGTTTCTTATAAGGAATCATTTGAAAGAATCTCACTTCATGGGTTTTATTCTACACTGCTAAATAAAATGAATGCATGGTGAGGTTCCTTTGATGTAAGGCAAATTCTGAGGGAGAGCCTATGTCATCAGACAGGCCAATTCTGGGTATGCAAAATGGTACTGCATTATTTCTAAAGAGGTGAAACCCCATGATTTTTATTTGAGAACACTCAATCATGCATTTAGCTTCTGCGTTTTCTGCTAACACAACCATATTATTAGAGGTGCCAATCCAAGTCTCTCATCCAATACCATGCCCAATTTTTCTTTTTTTATAACTAGATATTTAGTTTAAGATGGCCTAAATGAATGTTCCTTTCAATATTTATTTTCTTTTCCATAAGAATTACACTCTTTTTATATCAAATACCATGCATTACTCCACTTCTCTACTTTTTGTTGTAGAAACCATCAATGGTTTCCCTGTCTTTAAAATATATGCTCTTATGGACCACACAACAATAAACACAGTAACTGATTCCTGCTTCCTCTTGTCCTTCCTCTGTACCATTTTGTTTCCCCCTTTACTAAAAGGCAACCACACCTTCTCCAATTCCTCCTTACCTCAGTTACCATCACAGCATACAGGATACCTTCCAACTGCCAACACAGAGCTGTCTAAGCACTTTACAGATTTTCTTAGCTTTTAGTAAATACTTTTCTGTCATTTTAGAGATCAAGCTACTAAGATCTGAATATTTAATTTGCCTTTCATTAATAAGCCCTTTGTTCTAAATATTGTTTTCTTCTATAATCCATACTCAGCAGCCCAAACTTACTTGACAGTGGCTGATTTTCACGACTCATTATAATTTTGTTCAGTTAAGTTCAGTCGCTCAGTCATGTCCGACTCTTTGCAACACCATGAATCACAGCACGCCAGGCCTCCCTGTCCGTCACCAACTCCCGGAGTTCACTCAGACTCACATCCATCGAGTCAGTGATGCCATCCAGCCATCTCATCCTCTGTTGTCCCCTTCTCCTCCTGCCCCCAATCCCTCCCAGCATCAGTCTTTTCCAATGAGTCAACTATTCGCATGAGGTGGCCAAAGTACTGGAGTTTCACCTTTAGCATCATTCCTTCCAAAGAAATCCCAAGGTTTATCTCCTTCAGAACAGACTGATTGGATCTCCTTGCAGTCCAAGTGACTCTCAAGAGTCTTCTCCAACACCACAGTTCAAAAGCATCAATTATTCAGTGCTCAACTTTCTTCACAGTAAAACTCTCACATCCATACATGACTACTGGAAAAACCATAGCCTTGATTAGACAGACCTTAGTCAGCAAAGTAATGTCTCTGCTTTTGAATATGTTATCTAGGTTGGTCATAACTTTTATTCCAAGGAGTGAACATCTTTTAATTTCATGGCTGCAGTCACCATCTGCAGTGATTTTGGAGCTCCCCAAAATAAAGTCTGACACTGTTTCCACTGTTTCCCCATCTATTTCCCATGAAGTGATGGGACCCAATGCCATGATCTTCATTTTCTGAATGTTGAGCTTTAAGCCAACTTTTTCACTCTCCACTTTCACTTTCATCAAGAGGCGTTTTAGTTCCTCTTCACTTTCTGCCATAAGGGTGGTGTCATCTGCATATCTGAGATTATGGATATTTCTCCCAGCAATCTTGATTCCAGCTTGTGTTTCTTCCAGTTCAGCATTTCTCATGATGTACTCTGTATATAGGTTAAATAAGCAGGGTGCCAATATATAGCCTTGACACACCCCTTTTCCTATTTGGAACCAGTCTGTTGTTCCATGTCCAATTCTAACTGCTGCCTCCTGACCTGCATACAGATTTCGCAAAAGGCAGGTCAGGTGGTCTGGTACTTCCATCTCTCTCAGAATTTTCCACAGTTTATTGTGATCCACACAGTCAAAGGCTTTGGCATAGTCAAGAAAGCAGAAGTAGATGATGTACTGGAACTCTGTTCCTTTTTCCATGATCCAGCGGATGTTGGCAATTTGATCTCTGGTTCCTGTGCATTTTCTAAAATCAGCTTGAACATCAGGAAGTTCATGGTTCACGTACTGCTGAACCTGGCTTGAATTTTGAGCATTACTTTACTAACTGGTGAGATGAGTGTAATTGTGTGGTAGTTTGAGCATTCTTTGGCATTGCCTTTCTTTGGAATTGAAATGAATACTGACCTTTTCCAGTCCTGTGGCCACTGCTGAGTTTTCCAAATTTGTTCGCATATTGAGTGCAGCACTTTCACAGCATCATCTTTCAAGATTTGAAACAGCTCAACTGGAATTCCATCACTTCCACTAGCTTTGTTTGTAGTGATGCTTTCTAAGGCCCACTTGACTTCACATTCCAGGATGTCTGGCTCTAGATGAGTGATCACACCATCGTGATTATCTGGGTCATGAAGATCTTTTTTGTACAGTTCTGTGTATTCTTGCCACCTCTTCTTAATATCTTCTGCTTCTGTTAGGTCCATGCCATTTCTGTCCTTCATCGAGCCCATCTCTGCATGAAATGTTCCCTTGGTATCTCTAATTTTCTTGAAGAGGTATCTAGTCTTTCCCTTTCCATGTTGTTTTCCTCTATTTCTTTGCATTGATCACTGAAGAATGCTTTCTTATCTCTTCTTGCTCTTCTTTGGAACTCTACATTCAGATGCTTATATCTTTCCTTTTCTCTTTGGCTTTTTGCCTCTCTTCTTTTTACAGCTATTTGTAAGGCCTCCCCACACAGCCATTTCGCTTTTTTGCATTTGTTTTCATGGGGATGGTCTTGATCCCTGTCTTCTGTACAATGTCACGAACCTCATTCCATAGTTCATCAGGCACTCTATCTATCAGATCTAGGCCCTTAAATCTATTTCTCACTTCCACTGTATAATCATAAGGGATTTGATTTAGGTCATACCTGAATGGTCTAGCGGTTTTCCCTACTTTCTTCAATTTGAGTCTGAATTTGGTAATGAGGAGTTCATGATCTGAGCCACAGTCAGCTCCTGGTCTTGTTTTGTTGACTGTATAGAGCTTCTCCATCTTTGGCTGCAAAGAATATAATCAATCTGATTTCAGTATTGACCATCTGGTGATGTCCATGTGTAGAGTCTTCTCTTGTGTTGTTGGAAGAGGGTGTTTGCTATGACCAGTGCATTTTCTTGGCAAAACTCTATTAGTCCTTGCCCTGCTTCATTCTGCATTCCAAGGCCAAATTTGCCCATTACCCCAGGTGTTTCTTGACTTCCTACTTTTGCATTCCTGTCCCCTATAATGTAAAGGACATCTTTTTTGGGTGTTAGTTCTAAGAGGTCTTGGAGGTCTTCATAGAACCATTCAACTTCAGCTTCTTCAGTGTTACTGGTTGGGGCATAGACTTGGATTACTGTGATATTGAATGGTTTGCCTTGGAGACGAACAGAGATCATTCTGTCATTTTGGAGACTGCATACAAGTACTGCATTTCAGACTCTTTTGTTGACCATGATGGCTACTCCATTTCTTCTGAGGGATTCCTGCCCACAGTAGTAGATATAATGGTCATCTGAGTTAAATTCACCCATTCCAGTCCATTTTAGTTCACTGATTCCTAGAATGTCGACGTTCACCCTTGCCATCTCTTGTTTGACCACTTCCAATTTGCCTTGATTCATGGACCTGACATTCCATGTTCCTATGCAATATTGCTCTTTACAGCATCGAACCTTGCTTTTATACAAAAATATTATTAGGAATTAAGAAATCTCTTGCTTATCAGATAAGTCTCTCTTATAGATTGCCATAGAAACATAAAGAATTCCATTTTTCTTATACTACAGTATCATTTAAGTATCATGAATTATGGAAACTATCCCTTTAACCAACATAAATTTTTCTTTTTCTGTTTTTATCCCTGATTTCAAATTTTATGTCTTCTTAGTCTCCAATGCAAGGCATCAAGCCATCAACTGTGTTAAACAATCCGTACATCCACAAACACCATACAAAGCTGAAACATCAATGTAAATATTCTTGATAGTATTTCTTATTTTGTTGCATATAAATGGGTAGATTTATGGCCTAGTATTCTATCTGCTGCAATCTTTATTTTGAAAAGCATAAACTTTTAGAAAATTCCTGATTACTTGGTTAGAACACTGTCCACTAGTGACTAGGAAATTAGGTATAATTTTAGGTTAAGAGAGAGTATAAATGAAAGGCTTAGTAGGTCCTTGCATTTCCACACTGCAACTAACAGCTTATTCTCTTAATGGACTATCTTAAACATTCAATATGCCAGTAAATTTGGAAAACTCAGCAGTGGCCACAGGACTGGAAAGGGACAGTTTTCATTCCAATCACAAGGAAGGGCAATGCCAAAGAATATTCAAACTACTGCATAATTGCACTGTTTTCATATGTTAGCAAAGTAATGCTTAAAATCTTCAAGTTAGATTTCAATAATATGTGAACTGAGAACTTCCAGATATACAAGACAGATTTGGAAAAAACAGAGAAACCAGAGATCAAATTGACAACATTCATTGGATCATAGAAAAAGCAAGAGAATTCCAGAAAAAAACATCTATTTCTGTTTCATTGACTGAACAAAAGCCTTTGTGTGGATCACAACAAACTGTGGAAAATTCTTAAAGAGATGGGAATACCAGACCACCTTACCTGCCTCCTGAGAAACATGTATGCAGGACAAGAAGCAACAGAACCAGAGAACAGACTAGTTCCAAATTGGGAAAGGAGTATGTCAAGACTGTATATAGTCACCCTAATTATTTAAATTCTTTTTTTAATATAAATTTATTTACTTTAATTGGAGGTTAATTAGTTTACAATATTGTATTGGTTTTGCCATACATCAACATGAACCTGCCACAGGTATACAAGTGTTCCCCATTCTGAACCCCCCTCCCTCCTCCTCCTTCCCCGTACCATCCCTCTGGGTAGAGCACATCATGAGAAATGCCAGGCTGAATGAAGCACAAGCTGGAACCAAGACTGCAGGGAGAAATATCAATAACCATGGATGTGCAGATGATACCACCCTTATGGCAGAAAGCGAAGAGGAACTAAACAGCCTCTTGATGAAGGTA
Source organism: Capricornis sumatraensis (assembly GCF_032405125.1). Classification (NCBI taxonomy): domain Eukaryota; kingdom Metazoa; phylum Chordata; class Mammalia; order Artiodactyla; family Bovidae; genus Capricornis; species Capricornis sumatraensis. The sequence continues at coordinate 34,028,018 of NC_091081.1, read as the reverse complement.
AAAGAGGATAATGAAAAAGCTGGCTTAAAACTCAACATTCAAAAAACTGAGATCATGGCATCCAATCCCATCACGTCGTGGTAATTAGAAATATGGAAACAATGACAGACTTTATTTTGTTGGGCTCCAAAATCACTATGGACTGTGACTACAGCCATAAAATTAAAAGACGCTTCCTCCTTAGAAGAAAAGATATGACAAATCTAGACAGTATATTAAAAAGTAGAGACACCATTTTGCTAACAAAGATCAGTATAGTCAAAACTATGGGTTTTCCAGTAGTCATTTATGGATGTGAGATTTGGACCATAAAGAAGGCTGGTTGCTTTGATGCTTTTGAAGCATGGTGCCAGAGAAGACTCTTGAGAGTCCCTTAGACAGCAAGGAGATTAAACCAGTCAATCCTAAGGGAAATCAGTCCTGAGTGTTCATTGGAAGGACTGAAGTTGAAGCTGAAACTCCAATACTTTGTCCACCAGATGCAAAGAACTGACTCATTGGAAAAGACCCTGATGCTGGGAAAAACTGAAGGCGGGAGGAGAAGGGGATAACAGAAGATGAGATAGTTTGATGGCATCATCAACTCAATGGACATGAGTTTGAACAAACTCCAGGAGATAGTGAAGGATAGGGAATCCTGGCAAGCTGCAGTCCATGGGTCACAAAGAGTTGGACACAACTGAGTGACTGAACAACAACAGCAACAAATTCTAATTTAAAATTTATGAAAGTTTTTAAGATTCACTCACAAAACATATTATGAATGTGACACCTGGCTGAGGTTAAAGAGAAATGTAAGAGCAGCAAAATTCTATAAAAAACACAAATTTGAAGCCAATTTACATAATATTTCATTTTCAAAAGATTTTCATTTATTTGCATTTTCTAGAATATCAACAAATATTCTAAATATCAATATTCTTTAGCCGTACTAGCATACTTTTCAACATACCAAGATATTCTACCAAATACCAAATATTTTACCAAATTATCTTCAAATCCTATTCACATGCATCCTTATCATTTACCTTCATATGCTTCAGTACAAGTAGCATTAGTCACTCAGTTTTGTCTGACTCTTTGTGACCCCCATGGACTGTAGCCATCAGATTCCTCTGTCCATGGAATTCTCCAGGCAAGAATACTGGAGTGGGTTGCCATTTCTTTCTCCAGGGGATCTTCCTGACCCAGGGATTAAACCCAGGCCCCCTGCATTGCAGGCAGACTCTTTACTGACCGAACCACCCCAGATGCACCATCACAGGTAATGTCAATTTAAAGAAATCATACAATTTTTGCAGTATCTTAAAAGTGTAGATCAAAGAGTAGAGACTGCATTCCTGACTTTATAAGAAGTTATCCCAAACTGATAAATCAGTGATGGATAGTTTCACAAAATTATTAAAAATTTTTGAGTGTTTCACAATTTCCTTTGCCACCTTCAGTCATATCAGTATATTCACATCAATTCCTCCTTTATTTGGATTGCAATTTTAATATGCAAATTTCCACAAGAAATCTTTCACAAATACAGTTCTTTAAGCAGAACCAAAACTGAGATCAAGTTTTTATTCTGTATATAAATGGCCATGACAGTCTTCTAGATGTTGACAAAAAAAAAAAAAAAAGAAAACATCAGCTTCATGTCTAAATAAAATCATCCTATGTAGTTCATACTTGTTTCTTCTCAGGTGTTTGATCAGTTGTTTTGTCTCTAACATATTGTAACAGAGCAAACTGGGACAAACATGTAAAACAAATAAAGAAAAATCACATTTCTCAGGACTGTATGTAGTATATTTGTAATTAACAAATTTCACAATATTATTGATTCAGAATTGTTTTATGATTTAATCAATAAAATTAACACTATTATGAAAATTAAATATCTATGATTGTTAGTCACTTTATTTTCATTGAATAAATATTTAGTGGTATAATCGATATAAAAAATGTTTGAGAATATCACAAATGCTCCTTTTCCAAATTTATGATGGTTACAGAAGTGTTTCAAGATTAATTTTGTACATTTTTTGACCAGGAAGCTAAAGTCACAAGATTATAGTGGCTCATTAGATTATGAAAATATGTAAAATGTGAGTATATAATAGCAATGTGACAAAAATTATCAAGAATGTATACAGTATGGAGACCAATAAAGGCATGCTTGTAGTTTCTGTAGGCCACCAGCTTATGGCTTATGGAGTACAATCTGAAATCAAACATGTATGTCTACACACTTAGCTGGTTTATATACCTCTTTAGTGACATGAAAGATGTCTTCCCTTGTGGCTCAGTTGGGAAAGAGTCTGCCAGCAATGCGGGAGATGCCTGGGTCAGGAAGATCCCCTGTAGAAGGAAAAGGCAACCCATTCCAGTATTCTTGCCTGGAGAATTACATGGAGAGAATAGCCTGATGGCTACAGTCCATGGGGTCACAAAGAGTCCTACACAACCGATCAACTAATACTTTACTGACATCAGGGACATAATCTTACTCTATTCTAGCAGGTTCAAATTCTTTAACCACTGTCCCCACCCTAACATACATATACCACAAAATCTTAGGCAGCCTTTTAAAACAATAAGTGGCCTGAACCACATTAGTTTTATTCTTTTAACTGATAAAAATTTATAGAGCAGTAAATCTGGGGTTCATCAAGCCAGATGTTCACTGATATCCAGGACCTAGATCAGGCACCCTATTCTTGGTTTCCTCATATGTTTAGAGGTGGATGTCACTACTGCAAACAGTAGTTTTTCCAAGGTAAGGAGGAAGAAGAGGGGAGGACTGCTTTAAATCTCTAGTCAGTTCTGTAGCCGAATTCTCTAAGTATGCTGAATTAGGTCAGATGTCTAACTCTAAACTACTCTGGGAAGAAAAAAAAAAAAAAAAGGAAAGGGATTTCCATGGTTGATTTAAAGGACAAAAAATTTCTGGAGTCTGAAATGAGGCCCACCTTTTCTTAGTATATCCACATCAGTTCTTTAAGAAAACCAGGTTCTTTTTTCTTTTCTTTTCTTTTTTTTTTTTTTTTTTTGGTCACGCTGCACAACATGTGAGATTCTAGTTCTTCCACCAAGGATAGAAGCTGCACCCACTCCACTGGAAGCCCTAAGTCTTAACCACTGGACCACCAGGGAAGTTTCTAAATTGGGTTCTATTTGCAAGAAAATCAGAAATCTCTGCTAGATTTACAAATAAGAGAACAAATCAGTCTGTCCCTTAAGAGGTCAATTTTATTTACAAGCTTTTCCTTTCAAAAGTTTTCAGTATTTTCCCCTATTTTTAATGTAAGTTCTGCATCACCTATTGACTAGTTCTAAAAAAAAAAAAACAACTCTCATTTCCCCCATTTCTATTGAGAATAGTTATATGTTTTAAAAACAATATAATTTGGCTCACTCACTGAATCTGAAAGCACTTAGAAGTTAAGGAACAAATTTACTAATTATGTCAAACATATGGTCCAGACAGACAGGTAACAGCTAAACCAAGAGGGAAGTCTCCATATGGATAAGGAGATCCAGGCCCAGTCATACTCACAGGAAAAAGGATACTGTGAAGTTCACTCTAGAATCTTTTTGAGGCTCATACTTACACCAGAACACCCAGAAATCTGAATCAAACAAAAATTCTCCAAGATGGTCTCCAACATGTTCAAAACAAAGTAACTTAAAATACCAGTGGGATGCTAGGGTTGAGCAAGTCCTTGAAGATAAATAGAATCAACTTCAGAGAGAAAGATACCATATTGTTGCCATTTTTCCCCCAAAATCACCAGCACACTAGATATGCTGGTACTATATCTATCCTTCTCAAATGGAGAGTCAGACTTCACTGAGAAAAACAATTTTATTTCTATATTAAAATTTAAAAGTCATCACCTAACATATGATTTTATCAGTTTACAAAAGGAAAAGGTGAGGCAACAAGAGAGCCATCAGTTTTGCACAGCCATGTGGCTGGCTCAAGACTGTGGTCAGATCTCAAAAGTCTCTCTAACAGGTAAAGTAGAATACATAGCATTTTATGTGATAATGAAATAAATGATATTATGATACCTTCTTTTTTTCTCATTAGGATAGGTGATGGTTTTATATGTAAATCTTATGAGTCACTTCAAAAAATAGCCAACAACACAATTTTTCTTCATTAAACTTTAGAAATTACAATGATATAAAAAGCATATTGTCCTTGCATTGGCAGGTCCTAGATAAAAAGTAAGACTCGAGTCTCCATTAGAAAATTTTATATTGTGAGCTATTGATCATTACCTAGGTTTAGGCCATATTTTGTTTTTCACTTCTAACAAATATTGTTTTAAAATGTCAGTTTATATGTCGGCTGAGTTTAATAAAATCATCACTTGAATTAAACATTATTTGAATGTTTATTTCAACATTATCATTTTTTTGGTAAAATATACTTTCTTACTTTCTATATTCTCAGTGTTTTTCCTTCTACCAGAAATCATGTTTAAAGAATTTTCAGATTGATCTGCATTATAAATCAAATGACATGCACTGACGAAAGAGCGTCAGACAGTAAAGACTCTGCTTGCAATGCAGCAGACCCAGATTCAGTCCCTGGGTCAGGAAAATCCTCTGGAGAAGGGAATGGCAACCCACTCCAGTATTCTTGTCCGGGAAACCCCATGGGCAGAGGAGCCTGGCAGGCTACAGTCCATGGGATTGCAAACAGTCAGACACAACTGAGTGACTAACACACTTCCTTCATACACATATCGTAGTTCAGAATCATTGAAACTTATAATATCCCTATTTAAGTAGGAGCTAATTCATGGGGCTACATGCCACTAAGAATAGTATTAACCACTGAGGGAAAACAGAAAGGAGGAAGAGCACCAACTCAGAGAAAGAAAGGTGATCCTAATGAAGAAGGAACCATTCATTGGATAGGGAATAAAGTCATATGTTTTGCAAGAATACGCCCTTCAATGTAAAGAAAAATCTAGTACCAAATATCACTCTAAATTAAGAAAATTTTCAGGTGAGTTTAATGGATGATTCTTTTTTTGTTTTTGCTTTGTTTTTGTTAGAAAAACACTCCCATTCTACAAAGCAATCTACAAGTAAAAGAGAATTCACACACACACACACACACACACACACACACACACACACACACCCCAAGAGAGAATTCAAATGAGAAAGTTTTGATTTGGGGGTAATACCTTTAAGAAAAGGGCTTTCCTTGTAGCTCAGTCAGGTAAAGAATCTTCCTGCAGTGGAGGAGACCTGGGTTCAATCCCTGGGTTGGGAAGATCCCCTGGAGAATGAAATGACAACCCACTCCAGTAGCCTGGCCTGGAAAATCTCATGGACAGAGGAGCCTGGTGGGCTGCAGTCCATGGGGTCACAAAGAGTTGGGCACGACTGAGCAACTAACACTTACTTACTTACCTTTAAGAAAGTAACAATGCAATGTAGTTAATAAAAATAGAGATAGAGAATTTTTGAAAAATTGTGATTCTTCCTCCTTCCAAAAAACTCTATCATTTGCTAGAATATTATGACATTTTTACATATGCACATATTGACACTGGTAGCCTAAGACATAAATGTGTGCATGTGGTCTAAGTCACTTCAGTCATGTCCAACTCTTTGTGACCTCATGGGCTGCAGCCTGCCACGTTCCTCAGTCCATGGGATTCTCCAGGCAAGAATACTGGAATGGGTTGCCATGCCCTCCTCCAAGGGATCCTCCCAACCAAGGGAATGAACCTGCTTCTTATGTCGCCTACATTTGCATGCAGATTCTTTACCACTAGTGCCACATGGGAGGCCCCAAGATATATATATGGTCTACTGTAAAAACAGACTCCTGTATACAGAAATACAGCTACTGACAGTAAATGTGTGGACAAATAGCAGGGAGGCTGTTCATATTGAAAACACACAAAGGTTAATTTTTTTTTTTATGTATTTAGCACTACTTAGTGCCCCCATGAGGCACCATGGCTATCAGAAAAGAGAGTTACATATACCAAAGTTTTATTTCATGTGCCTTGACCTCAAAAAAGATATACACACATGGAAAGTCAAACAATTACAGATAACATACAATGAAACACAGAATAAAAGGCTTAATAATAATTTCCATAGGATGAGAGTGATCCATAGAATACTAAGTCTGCATCACACTGAAAATAGTTTTGATATTGAACACAACTATGAAATTGATCATCTTATACTTCACTCTTAAAGCTCATAATTCACATTAACATGCTATATTTCTCAGTGTCAAAACTCATATTAACCAAGCTTGTTTAAATGTAAGAGAATTTTCAAACTGATTTGGTAATAGAACACCTGACATCTGTAAACCTTTTGTGTAAATATTTTTTATTCCCAACACATTTTAGGACATGTCCCTAAGAAGATGGGAAGAAAAACAGGGTTGTTTTAAATTAACTTTAGTCAGGCATCACAGTGGAGATAAAACTTCAGGATTTTTTCATTTGGCAAAAGCAGAGGCAAATTTAGGAGAACATTAAGGCAGAAAAGAAACCTAACATTTCAATCCAGTTTCCAAGGAACTTCAGAGCTCATCTCAATAATGAAACCACTCCTTAGATTCCAGTGTTCTCCTTGGACACATCTAATAATTGGGGAATCACTGCTTTGTTCTGAAAGGAACACTGAGCTCATTGTCATACATCAGCAGTCAAGAACTACAAAGATCTAAGTCATTATTTTCCCCTTTGACAGAGCTTACTTTGTGCTACTTGCCTACAACATTTTCACAAGGTTTTGGTTTTATAAACTAAACCTGCTCACGTATTTTCCTGTATGTTCATGTTTCTTTTTTGTTGCTATGTCCCTTGGCATTTGACCACCTGGTGAGTACAATGAGGTAAACTTCTCTGGAGAAATCCAAAATCTGATCTTCAGAAAAAATATTACTCTACTGGGTAAGAAAAACCCATATCTTAATTCTTTCTGACTGTCATCCATTGATAGTAATGCATGCATGAAATATTGGGCAATGCTTGTAAAGCTGGAGAAAGTAACTGAATATATCAGAATGGTCCCTAAAGTGGGGTGTGTGTGTGTCACTCAGTCATGTCCGACTGTTTGCAACACCATGGACTATAGCCTGCCAGGATCCTCTGTCCATGGACTTCTCCAGGCATGACTACTGGAGTCGGTTGCCATTCCCTTCTCCAGGGGATCTTCCAGATCTGGGGATCTAACCCAGGTCTTCCATATTGCAGGCAGATTCTTTACCATCTGAGCCACCAGGGAATCCCTAAGGTGGGGTAGAAAGAAAGAAACAGGAACAAATATGATCCAGAATTACCACCCTTAAAAGAGAATCATGAAAGAGTTATCCAATATCACAGACTGTCAGCCAGACCGAATATAATTGATATAGAGACATATCTACGATTATTCTATTTCTTAATATAATCCAAAGACCATCTCATTAGGCAACCACCATACGCATAGCAATATGAGTTATGGATCTCAATAACCCTATGGCTATCATTATCATGACACATATTTTAATTTATTTTTGTCCAAGAATGAATATTCAATTATTTATGAGGTAAATCATATGCCAGAATCCTTGCCTCTCGTGATTTTATGTAGTTATCAGTCAACAGATCAATTTAGAAATGATTAACTTGTCAACCTAAAGTGCATGAAAGAAATGTTTCTAAGTCATCATGTGAACTAAAGGTCTTGAGACAAAATGATCCAGTTAGTGTGACAAAAATATATTTACAACTATTTTAAGAGACTGCACCAAATAGGATTATCTTGTTAACCGACAAAGGGAGACTTTAATTTTCAAATTGACTACTTCTAGAATATTACTTTCCTGTTCAGATGCTGACATAAACGATGACAATAGTCACGACTGCTGGTATATGGGAGACTGCTAAGATAGGAGATAACTTTATGAGGTCTAAATCAAGTTCTAATTCAGATATACTTCAAATTTCTTCTTCATATTATGTGTCTTTATTGTTTGGAAGTCAGTCAAAGGCTCAAATCATAATGTTTTTTTTTTTTTTTTAACTTACAGTCAGATTATCTAGAGTACAGTATATTGAAGATGAATCCGACAAACTGGGCATGGACATCGTTAACCAAGACATAAGCACTAAATCTAAACTGAGACTATAAGTTAGCTAAAAATCAGGAGATTCGCTTTCTGATTTGGACTAGAGTTCCTAGATGCCAGGGGCTTCCCCCGGGAAGTTTTATGTTTAATTTGGGGATATTAATAAATATCGTAACCCTTTAACTCAGCAGCCCTATAGTCTACTAATGCCCAATTTGGGCATCTCTTTCTGCCCTGTGACATCAAATGACACCCTGATAACAATGCAAGTGTTGTGAGGAGGGCTCTGTGGGCTTAGTAGATGTTTTGTATCCCTGCAGTCCTGCTATTCTGTCAGAGGCTACGTCCATTCTCCCCGTTCTGCAGCCAAGATGGCTTCCTTCAACCAGTATTTTAACAGAATGCAAGCCTCCTCCTCAGGAATGGGAAAAGTTTGGTTGAAGTTATAATAAAACTTTTGCTTTTATAATCTTAGGATGAATTTATTTCTCAGGGGTCATGTTGACCCAATATCAGAAGCTGCTCCTGTAGTTTCAAAGTACAGGTGTCTAAATATCTAAAATGGAGCTCAAAAACTATAGTTGTTTTAACATTAAAGTAACAAAACAAAAGGATTTTTAAGATGTAACATGGCCCTTCAAGATTCCCTTAAATAGTCTGTTTTCCCTAAAATTCTTCAAGAAAAAATTGGTGGGTCAGAGTCATTATCAGAAGGGCTAGCTGACTTGTTATTACCTGTGTGATGAAAAACAGCTTTAGCAACATCTTATATCTGATCTAGCCTAAAATTTCTGTTTACTCAATATTTTTCATATTTAAGCTTCAAGGAGCAATTGGAACATTTATATCTGAGTTTTCTCAAATGTGGAAATGTAGAAAAATTTTTGCTTCTTCTGAAATTAATTTAATTTTTATTTTTATTATTTTTTTTAAATTTTGCAAGGTTCAAATATATTCTTATCCTTGTAAGCCTGAGTGTGTTTTTTTTTTTTTTTTAATAATCTGTCCTACCTAAGAATACCTCAAGTCCTTTCACATTTTGGTTTTGTGATGGTGAGAGGAGTGTGAATCATCTTTTATTTATAGACTACATACTTGATGAAAACCTCAGGAAAAAGGTAAACTCAACCTGTTCACTATTGCTCATAGAAACAGTTCTCTGTTGTCTGTACTTCAACATTATCAAGGCAAACTATAGATATTTGTGACTACTTTTATAAGTTACTGTAAATAACCACTTCTTTGCTCTTCACACTTTCTGAAAGAGTTCCTTTGAAACTTACTGACATCTATGTGATGTACTGCTAACACTTGATACCTGGCATCTCCAGACGTTGCAGTTTCTAATAACTTCAAAGTTTCATCTCATTCTCCTCCATCAAGCATTGTAATGCATGCATAAATATAAATAAATTCTATTCTCATTTCCAGCTGGAATATTCAAAAATGGTTCACTCCTCTTTTCTCCACTTAATTTACCTCACCTGCTCATAGGAGGCTTCTAAATTTTAATCACTTACAATTTATTTTCAGAACCCTGCAAATGACCCAGTATCTTCTGGGTCCTTTGGAGTAATTTTTGATAAGATTGGCCAGGAGACTGATAGAGTCCCCATGTAAGCTCTGCAATTTTTGAGAATACCACATACCATTAACCACATATTCACTGGCACTCTCTGGCAAGCTAGAGTGTGAAGTTTCCTGAGTTCAAGACTACAGCAGCTTAGGTTTGTTTGAGATACCAGTTCTATCAATTTAGTATTGGGTTGGCTGTGTTTTAACTGTGGCAATTCCAGTCTAACTCACAGACTAGGGGGTGGCTCATGCTGACTTACTTCTTTTCTCCAGAATCTATTCTTTTCATCTTTTTTGATAATATATTTCCTTAACTTCTCATATTTGACTGTTTTTACTAACAAATCATCCTTGGCATGTGGATCACTGAATAAATAGAGTTCTGCAGTGAGGCATATATTTTATTATTAATAATAACACATATATAAATATTTGTCAATAGTGGACCTGAGGCTTCTATCTGGAAGATTCTATGGAATACTTAGAGATGTAATGATGATGCACAGTCAGCAGAATATATCTCTTTTCCTTCAACATTATTAATCTTCCATATACATATATACATATAACTTTTTTAATGAAGTATGTCTTTAGAAAATAAAAGAGCAGCTGAAGTTTGGGGCAAAAGAAGCAAAGAAAAACTAGAAAAGATATTCTTACAGACTGCTATTTCAATTTAGAGAAAATTATGAGACAAACCCCTTTCTATATCCTGTATATACCCTAGAGGGCATTTGCGTGTGTATCCTTTAAGCCTCAGCAAAGTTTCACTTTGTTTGGTTTATGGATGACCTTCAGAGAAAAGAGACTAATAAAATGTTCTCTTCTATTTTTTATATTCATACCAGTAAATGTGTTTTCAACAGAATTGCCTAACATCAATCATAAGTAAATTGTTTATATGCTTTTATTTTCTAAATAAATAAATTTGCATTTTGCATTTCATGTTTATTTCATCACATATAATCTATTATCTCCACCACAAAATATACTATGACACCAATTTCAGGAATAATCATATCTAACATTAAACTCTTTATCCTAACCAACTTTTCTTCATGTTTAATTATCTATTTATTTTGCAAAATTCTAACAGCTAAAGAAAAGATATTACTTTGTAACAAATTCAAGCTATTTCCAAATACTATGCACTATTCAGCTGCACTATCCTCATGATGGACAAATAGATAATTAGAAAAAACTGAGGCGGCTGACACAAGTGTCATAGTGAATATGTCCAACATTGGCATCTTCAGATATAAACATTTGTCAAGTGACTTGCTTGTCAGATAGTAGCTGTGGGACTTAGGCAATTCATATTTTTAACCCTCCATTTCTTTATCTTTAGAGTTGATGTATTGCTATTCACCTCTATTAACAATGGGTAAGCCTTAGGAATCTGTATTTTTAATGAGCTTTGAGTATTTCCTTAGTAGCTATCCTGAATTTTGTCCATAAACAGGTGCCAAAATTACTGTCTCAAATTGTTTTATCAGAGTTTTATATAAAATTAATTACTGATTATAAAATTAAATATTAAATAATATATCACTGACATTTGCATGGAGAAAACTTTTATAAAGAGCAAATGCCTAACAAGAGTAAATTATTTTATTCTCCCCCTGAGGCATACCTTAACTACTTAAAATTACTCTCTTGGGATCTTCTATTTTTTGTCTTCACACCTGTATCTTCCTTTCTTTGTGATTTTCAATAATGCCTACTTTTTTTGGTTTGTGGATAAATATCTAGTACACATAATATCTGTATAAAATTTTCTCTCATACATCCTCATATAAGGGAAATGAAGAATAAGATTAGAGGAATGCCTCCGATAGTTTTTAATCAGATGTATCAATATCATCAAACAGTATCTTCTATTGCATTGAAAAGCAGTATCTAATACTTTTCTTTTCTATAAGATGGCATTACAACAAATTCATCCTAAAATATCAACAAAATAAACATTTTAACCAAGCTAACAAGGTACATATTAAAATGAATTTGTTTGAAACTATTGATGAAAGCGTTACAGAATTTAGAGACATCCCTTAAAGGGAAGAGAGACAAAAAAAGACAAGAAGAAGGCGGAAAAGGAAGAGGAAGAGGAGGGAGGAAAAACGAAGTATTTAAACACAAAGGGGCAATTAAATTTGGAAGAAACTGACAATCCAGAAATGTGAGTGTTACAGACTTTCAGTAATTTGTGCAGAAGAAAATTGATTCAGAGACTTAACACATAAAGCTGTGGTCTCTGAAGGACGACCCAGACTAAAAGAGAGACAGGAGTATTTCCATTTCTAATATGGGGACAATAAGGTCGCTCATCTGTCTCTTCTTCGTGGGGTGAGGGTAAAAGTAGTGTTCTGCTTCAAGAATTTTAATACTTAAAAAGACTGTTCACTGTGACTCAAAAATACATGTGGATTAAACAATTAATAAATTACATACTTTTGCAAAGTAGTTGGAAGAAAAGCAATAGGGAAATATCAAAAGATGAATGATAAAATAGGAAAACTATTTTAAACTAATATTAAAGCTAGAGGGCAAGTTTTCATAGTACATGATTTTAAAAAAAAAAGGGAGAAAAGACTAACAATTGTGAAATAAAAACAGGCAAATATTAAAATATAATTCTCAATATTATAGTATAAACTTGTTCTTAAATATATGAAAACATGTTTCAGTTCAGTTCAGTCGCTCAGTCATGTCCAACTCTTTGAGACACCATGAACTGCAGCATGCCAGGCCTCCCTGTCCGTCACATCTCCCAGAGTTCACTCAGAAGCATGTCCATCAAGTCCGTGATGCCATCCAGCCATCTCATCCTCGTTCATCCTCTTCTCATCCTACCCCAATCCCTCCCAGCATCAGAATCTTTTCCAATGAGTCAACTCTTCGCATGAGGTGGCCAAACTACTGGAGCTTCAGCTTTAGCATCATTCCTTCCAAAGAAATCCCAGGGCTGATCTCCTTCAGAATGGACTGGCTGGAACTCCTTGCAGTCCAAGGGACTCTCAAGAGTCTTCTCCAACACCACAGTTCAAAGACATCAATTATTCGGTGCTCAGCCTTCTTCATAGTCCAACTCTCACATCCATACATGACCACAGGAAAAACCATAGCCTTGACTAGATGGACCTTAGTCAGCAAAGTAATGTCTCTGCTTTTGAATATACTATCTAGGTTGGTCATAACTTTTCTTCCAAGTAGTAAGTGTTTTTTTAATTTCATGGCTTCAGTCACAATCTGCAGTGATTTTGGAGCCCCAAAAAATAAAGTCTGACACTGTTTCCACTGTTTCCCCATCTATTTTCCATGAAGTGATGGGACCAGATGCCATGATCTTCGTTTTCTGGATGTTGAGCTTTAAGTCAACTTTTTCGCTCTCCTCTTTCACTTTCATCAAGAGGCTTTTTAGTTCCTCTTCACCTTCTGCCATAAGGGTGGTGTCATCTGCATATTAATCTCCCTCAAAATAAATTATGTGCAAAGGAAAATTATACACATTTTAATTACAGTCAACAAAAACAAGACCAGGAGCTGACTGTGGCTCAGATCATGAACTCCTTATTACTAAATTCAGACTCAAATTGAAGATAGTAGGGGAAACCACTAGACCATTCAGGTATGACCTAAATCAAATCCCTTATGATTATACAGTGGAAGTGAGAAATAGATTTAAGGGCCTAGATTTGATAGATAGAGTGCCTGATGAACTATGGAATGAGGTTCGTGACACTGTACAGAAGACAGGGGTCAAGACCATCCCCATGGAAAAGAAATGCAAACAAGCAAAATGGCTGTCTGGGGAGGCCTTACAAATAGCTGTGAAAAGAAGAGAGATGAAAAGGAAATGAGAAAAGGAAAGATATAAGCATCTGAATGGAGAGTTCCAGAGAACAGCAAGAAGAGATAAGAAAGCCTTCTTCAGTGATCAGTGAAAAGAATTAGAGGAAAACAACAGAATGGGAAAGACTAGAGATCCCTTCAAGAAAATTGGAGATAACAAGGGAACATTTCATGCAAAGATGGGCTCGATAAAGGACAGAAATGGAATGGACCTAACGGAAGCAGAAGATATTAAGAAGAGGTGGCAAGAATACACAGAAGAACTGTACAAAAATCATCGTCACGACCCAGATAATTATGATGGTGTGGTCACTAATCTAGAGCCAGACATCCTGGAATGTGAAGTCAAGTGGGCCTTAGAAAGCATCACTACGAACAAAGCTAGTGGAGGTGATGGTATTCCCGTTGAGCTGTTTCAAATCCTGAAAGATGATGCTGTCAAAGTGCTGCACTCAATATGCCAGTATATTTGGTAAACTCAGCAGTGGCCACAGGACTGGAAAAGGTCAGATTTCATTTCAATTCCAAAGAAAGGCAACGCCAAAGAATGCTGAAACTACCACACAATTGCACTCATCTCACATGCTAGTAAAGTGATGCTCAAAATTCTCCAAGCCAGGCTTCAGCAATATGTGAACCGTCAACTTCCAGAGGTTCAAGGTGGTTTTAGAAAAGGCAGAGGAACCAGAGATCAAATTGTCAACATCCACTGGATCTTCGAAAAAGCAAGAGAGTTCCAGAAAAACATCTATTTCTGTTTATTGACTATGCCAAAGCCTTTGACTGTGTGGATCACAATAAACTGTGGAAAATTCTGAAAGAGATGGGAATACCAGACCACCTGACCTGCCTGTTGAGAAATCTGTATGCAGGTCAGGAAGCAACAGTTAGAAGTGGACATGGAACAACAGACTGGTTCCAAATAGGAAAAGGAGTACGTCAAGGCTGTATAGTGTCACCCTGCTTATTTAACTCATATGCAGAGTACATCATGAGAAACCCTGGACTGGCAGAAACACAAGCTGGAATCAAGATTGCCGGGAGAAATATCAATAACGTCAAATATGCAGATGACACCACCCTTATGGCAGAAAGTGAAGAGGAACTTAAAAGCCTCTTGACGCAAGTGAAAAAGTTGGCTTAAAGCTCAACATTCAGAAAATGAAGATCATGACATCTGGTCCCATCACTTCTTGGCAATAGAAGGGGAAACAGTGGAAACAGTGTCAGACTTTATATTTTTGGCTTCAAAATCACTGCAGATGGTGACTGCAGCCATGAAATTAAAAAACGCTTACTCCTTGGAAGAAAAATTATGACCCACCTAGACAGTATATTCAGAAGCAGAGACATTACTTTGCCAACTAAGTTCCGTCTAGTCAAGGTTATGGTTTTTCCTGTGGTCATGTATGGATGTGAGAGTTGGACTGTGAAGAAGGCTGAGCGCCAAAGAATTGATGCTTTTGAACTGTGGTGTTGGAGAAGACTCGAGAGTCCCTTGGACTGCAAGGAGATCCAATCAGTCCATTCCAAAGGAGATCAGCCCTGGGATTTCTTTGGAAGGAATGGTGCTAAAGCTGAAACTCCAGCACTTTGGACACCTCATGTGAAGAGTTGACTCATTGGAAAAGACTCTGATGTGGGGAGCGACTGAGGGCAGGATGAGAAGGGATGACAGAGCATGAGATGGCTGGATAGCATCACTGACTTGATGTATGTGAGTCTGAGTGAACTCCAGGAGTTGGTGATGGACAGGGAGGCCTGGCGTGCTGCGATTCATGGCGTCGCAAAGAGTCGGACACGACTGAGGGACTGAACTGAACTGAAATATTATATATCACCTACAAACTTGGAAAAATTTTTAAAATTGTCAAAACACTCCTGTTTATCAACCGTATAAAAATAGGAACTCATATAATGAAGATGGTAATATACAATGGTGTCCATTTGTGGAGAAGAATCTCTTAATGTATTAGAAAATTGCACATTCATTTATATTTTGGCATTGCAACCCCACTTTTCTAAAATTTACCCTTAACGTACAACTCAAATGAATAACACTTCGCATGTAAAAGTTTACTGTGACATTAATTACAGTAACAAAATATTAGAAATAATCTGAATACACATTCACAGTAGACTGATTGGTATCTATTTGGGTTATTTAAAACAACAGAGAACTAGAAAACTGCAAAAAAGGAATGAGAAGGATATCTGAAACAGATGGGAAGTGATTCCTGGATATATTGTTAGTCAAACACAGCACACCAAAATATATATATATATATATATATATATATTTAAGGAAAGGCAGAGAAATTACATATATATGTGGATACATCTAAATATGAATATGTTTATCATATAATGAATAGTAAATCAAGAAAGATGGGAAAGACACTTAAATACAATACAAATAAACACAAATAAAACTAACATTATTACCAACCCACATAAAAAGTAAAACATAATTTTCATTATGTTCTATGTCTTAATAGTTAAATATGCACTTCATTATTATCATTTCATATACCTATCATTGAAAATATCTCTACTAATTTGGATATGCAAAATATTTCATGATCCAAAAAAGAAATTTTTCACCACAGAGAACCTAGTAAATATTCATGGAATGTTTTAAGAACCTGGGCTCTGTAATCACACAGCATCCATTCAAATTCTTTTATGCAAATTTCTTAAACCCTTTGCCTCAATTTCACATCTTTGAAATGAGCTTAGAAAAGTATCTAGTAAGGCCACTATGAGGATTAAATGGCTAGTAGACACAAACCACTTAGAATAGCAGTAAGTACATAATAAGAGATCAAGAGATATTAGACTGTAATAATAGCATAGAAACCATATCTCTAGCACTCAGAGTCCAGGGCCATCAATTTGTATCTAAACATTAGTGGTAGAAGTGTTTGTATCACTAAAATTATAGTAACTATATTTTAGTAATTACATTCTACAATGGTAAATAACAGTGATTTTCAACTGGGGTGCACATAAGCATCACTGTTAATCTCTTCAAAATTATAAATAAAATACAGAGACTTCAAATCATCAAAACCCAACTGAACAGAACATTTAGACATCAGGTCAAAGTCTATATAAGTTCAAAAGTGTCTTAGGTGATACAAATAAAGATCTCCTTGCTAAGAAACCTTGTGATAGGAGTATTGAGAAAGTATTATAGCTGGAAGGAAATAATTCTATCATCTCAGATAGAGAATTGAGCCTCAATCCTTCTATTAAATTGTTTTTGAAATTAGAATAATAATTCATCACAATCAGGATTGATGTGATGATCAATAGGGATAATAGAGAATATCCAGTTCATTGTTAATACTCGATGAATGATGACTATTATCATTTTCTCTTCTTGCAGAAGTTGAACAAATACATAAAAAGAAAAAATGGTGTATTTATAAGAGACCATAGTAATGTAATATAGTATCATATTTTAATGAGATCTGTAATTTTATGAAATTTTTAACTCTACTTTTAAGATCACTAGACTTAATCCTATAAAATACAAAAATACCACCTATTTTCACAAAGGTAATTGAAGGTCTTAGTACAATTTCAAATAATGGATTTATGCTGCTGACTTGCACACTTAAATGAGTGCCCTTGTGAGTTGAAAGATATTCAAGCATGTTTATCATAGTCAGAGTCTTCAACTGCATACTGATCAACACCCCTCACTCATTAACATTAGGACTCCTTGCTGGAGCTTTCATTTGCATGCTCTTCTAAGAGCACCTTTTTCCTCACTATTCAAACAGCCAATGACCTTTGTAATCAACAAGAAAATTAGAAGCAGGTGGGAGCTTATTTTTAATGATGTTGAGACCAAATTGTTTAACTCAAATCTGAACTTTTTTCTCTTCCAGTCCTTTTTAATGCCTGACAAGTATTAATTACATGAAGTTAGATGGAGACTCTTACTTTCTCATTGTTTCTGATCAAGCTCTGTAACTGACTCTTTGCTTTTATATTTAATTAATATGATGAAAACATCTCTCCCTATTAGTCTTTTACGTTTTCCTGGGGCCTCCAGTACAAACATGATAATGTAAGGATTTAGCTAATGTTCTGGCGACTTTTACAAAATTACCTAAGTTGTCATAAATGAAACTGATTGAGTACATTTCCTGAAAAACTGTAATTATTTCTTTCAATGAGTGTATATCAGTAGATTGGAAATAAAGTTTAAACATCATAAATGGCAAATACTGGTCCTGTTTTCTGTCTCCTTCAGTTTGGAATATTCTTAATCATATTTACTTGAAATAATTTCATTTCCCTAAGGTTTCTCAGAAGAAGCATCAGCTTCTGTTTTAGCTTTATATTTCAAGTTTATAATGAATTGAAAATGAAGATCGCCAATTGATTATATATACTGAGTGACTGAACTGAAGTGAAATAAAATGTGTGCCCTGTGAACCTATAGTAAATTTAACCACAGGTCACTTTTTCTACACTATTTATCACAGGTCTATTCTGTGATCTTCCACTACCCAAGAAAGATTATCTTCAAAGAAACCAAAATCATCTCAACTTGTGCCATCCAAATCTTTTGAAATAAATAGAAACTGACTTTCAGTTCAGTTCAGTCGCTCAGTCATGTCTGACTCTTGGCGACCCCATGAATCGCAGCACACCAGGCCTCACTGTCCATCACCAACTCCCGGAGTTCACTCAGACTCACATACATCAAGTCAGTGATGCCATCCAGCCATCTCATCCTTGGTCGTCCCCTTCTCCTCCTGCCCCCAATCCCTCCCAGCATCAGAGTCTTTTCCAATGAGTCAACTCTTTGCATGAGGTGGCCAAAGTACTAAAGTTTCACCTTCAGCATCATTCCCTCCAAAGAAATCCCAGGGTTGATCTCCTTCAGAATGGACTGGTTGGATCTCCTTGCAGTCCAAGGGACTCGCAAGAGTCTTCTCCAACACCACAGTTCAAACACATCAATTCTTCGGTGCTCAGCCTTCTTCACAGTCCAACTCTCACATCTATACATGACTACTGGAGAAACCATAGCCTTGACTAGACCAACCCTAATCAGCAAAGTAGTATCTCTGCTTTTGAATATGCTGTCTAGGTTGGTCATAACTTTTCTTCCAAGGAGTAAGTGTCTTTTAATTTCATGGCTGCAGTCTCCATCTGCAGTGATTTTGGAGCCCAGAAAAATAAAGTCTGACACTGTTTCCACTGTTTCCCCATCTATTTCTGATGAAGTGATGGGACCAGATGCCATGATCTTCGTTTTCTGGATGTTGAGCTTTAAGTCAACTTTTTCACTCTCCTCTTTCACTTTCATCAAGAGGCTTTTTAGTTCCTCTTCACTTTCTGCCATAAGGGTGGTGTCATCTGCATATCTGAGTGATTGATATTTCTCCCGGCAATCTTGATTCCAGCTTGTGTTTCTTCCAGTCCAGCGTTTCTCATGATGTATTCTGCATAGAAGTTAAATAAGCAGGGTGACAATATACAGCCTTGACACACTCCTTTTTCTATTTGGAACCAGTCTGAGGTTCCATGTCCAGTTCTAACTGCTGTTTCCTGATCAGCATACAGATCTCAAGAGGCAGGTCAGTCAGGTGGTCTGGTATTCCCATCTCTTTCAGAATTTTCCAGTTTATTGTGATCCACACAGTCAAAGGCTTTGGCATAGTCAATAAAGCAGAAATAGATGTTTTTCTGGAACTCTCTTGCTTTTTCAATGACCCAGCAGATGTTGGCAATTTGATCTCTGGTTCCTCTGCCTTTTCTAAAACCAGCTTGAACAATGGGAAGTTCACGGTTCAGGTATTGTTGAGGGCTGGATTGGAGAATTTTGAGCATCACTTTACTAGCATGTGAGATGAGTGCAATTGTGTGGTAGTTTGAGCATTCTTTGGCATTGCCTTTCTTTGGGATTGGAATGAAAACTGACCTTTTCCAGTCCTATGGCCACTGCTGAATTTTCCAAATCTGCTGGCATATTGAGTGCAGCACTTTCACAGCATCATCTTTCAGGAGTTGAAATAGCTCAACTGGATTTCCATCACCTCCACTAGCTTTGTTCGTAGTGATGCTTTCCAAGGCCCACTTGACTTCACAGTCGAGGATATCTGGCTTTAGATGAGTGATCACACCATCGTGATTATCTGGGTCATGAAGATCTTTTTTTGTACAGTTCTTCTGTGTATTCTTGCCACCTCTTCTTAATATCTTCTGCTTCTGTTAGGTCCATTCCATTTCTGTCCTTTATCGAGCCCATCTTTGCATGAAATGTTCCCTTGGTATCTCTAATTTTCTTGAAGAGATCTCTAGTCTTTCCCATTCTGTTGTTTTCCTCTATTTCTTTACACTGATCACTGAAGAAGGCTTTCTTATATTTTCTTGTTATTCTTTGGAACTCTGCATTCAGATGCATATATTTTTCCTTTTTTCCTTTGCTTTTTGTGTCTCTTCTTTTCACAGCTATTTGTAAGGCTTCCCCAGACAGCCATTTTGCTTGTCTGCATTTCTTTTCCATGGGGATGGTCTTGATCTCTGTCTCCTGTACAATGTCACGAACCTCATTCCATAGTTCATCAGGCACTCTATCTATCAGATCTAGGCCCTTAAATCTATTTCTCACTTCCACTGTATAATCATAAGGGATTTGATTTAGGTCATACCTGAATGATCTAGCAGTTTTCCCTACTTTCTTCAATTTAAGTCTGAATTTGGTAATAAGGAATTCATGATCTGAGCCACAGTCAGCTTCTGGTCTTGTTTTTGTTGACTTTATAGAGCTTCTCCATATTTGGCTGCAAAGAATATAATCAATCGTAGTTGAATTTTGCATTTGCCACAACTCCCTGTTATTTTTAAGCAATTTAATAATCATTATACTTCATATCCCAGTTTGTCTAGCTATCTCTCCATTAAGATTACCATTTAAATGAAACATATACAAATAATAATGATTTTTATTATCATTTGTTTTTACCCCATGGGCTTCCTGATTGGCTCAGTGGTAAAGAATTTGCCTGCTGCTATAGGAGATGCAGGAGACACAGGTTCTATCCCTGGTCAGGAAATCACCTGGAGGAGGAAACGGCAACCCACTCCTGTAATCTTGCTCGGAAAATCCCATGGACAGTGGGCTACAGTCCGTGGGGTCACAAAGAGTCAGACATGACTTAGTGACTGAGCACATATACACACACATTACCCCATATAAATAAAACATTATTTAATCTAAACTATAAAACAGAATATACCTTTGAAAAAAAATTCCTATAAAATATTTCACCCTTCATTTTAAACAGTCTACAAAGACATCTGTTTCTTATGACCATCTTAACTATTAATATTTTGTCAAAAGGATTAATTCATTTCAGCTATTCACACATTATTCAGTATTATTTTGATTATTTATATCCAAAAATACATGGCTTTTATTGAGGCCTGTCTTAAAACTTCTTGTCAAGTAGAAGCATGTTTAATAATAATGTACTTTTAAAAACAAAAATCAAATCTCTGTCATGTTTATTTTTATTTTTATGTTAGATAATTACCAAATAATGTGAGATAGCTTAAAATGAAAGACATTGAAAAACATTTTTTAATTATAATAGGAAACCAAGATTATATTAAAAAAAAAAAGTTAAGAAAATCTGGCTACCAAAAGGGCTAGCCTATGTTTTTCACAGAGTTCCAAAAAGTACTGTGAGCCTTATGATATCCAGAGGAAGAATGAAAAGAGTAAAATAAATGGCATAAATGTCCTATTGAAAAAACTAAATGAATGAGAAAACAGAAATTAAAATCTGTTTTAAGATAATATCTATCCACCAAAACATTAAACTCATGATTCAGCTTAACGTTTGAATCCATGTCCTAAGTTCAAGTTCTCTGTCAGTAAAGCTCATGTGAATGTCATACACTGCTAATGTCATATAGCATCATATACTGCTACTTTGGAAATGTCAGGGGAAACCGAATATAAACCAAATGCAATAAACCTAAATAAAGTAGAAGGAAAACTGAACAACAGTTTCTATGGCCTTTCTATGTTTTTATGGTTTCAGGGATGCTTGAAGATTTGATATTTAATTTTCTTTGCAATATTAACTCAGATAATGCATTGTGTGCTGGATACAATATCAAATCCAAGGTAACTGAGAATTCAACCAAAGACTGTATATTAAAACAACCACTTGTGATTTATTGTTGAAAATATCTTTTGAGAAAGTTGCCAGTATTATTGAGGTACTGCGTTAGTAGAGAAAGGGAACTAGTCATCTATCCCTGAGGGTGTATGCTGCTGCTGCTGCTGCTGCTGCTGCTGCTAAGTCGCTTCAGTCGTGTCCGACTCTGTGCGACCCCATAGACGGCAGACCATCAGGCTGCCCCATCCCTGGGATTCTCCAGGTAAGAACACTGGAGTGGGTTACCATTTCTTTCCCCAATGCATGAAAGTGGAAAGTGAAAGTGAAGTCGCTCAGTCATGTCCAACTCCTAGCGACCCCGTGAACTGCAGCCTAGCCAGATACAATAGGCTTCACAAGTGATGCCTTCCCTGACCCATTCCCCTTCAGCCCCTTTCCTGTGACTGTATGTGCTCTGAAAATGGATATAGAGAGCTATATCTGAGAATCATGAGAAATCTGCCAGACTCTTGTTGTGCAAGCTATATTTTTCTCTGTCCTTGATCTTTCCTTAAATCTTGGTGCTGGAGAAGCCTATAGTGTTATGAGTTTGATTATCCATCCAAAGCCAAAGACCACTGACCCTAGTAGAACCTACTGAGTGTAACAATAACTAAACAGCAGTTTAGATGGCACATGTGATCCAGAGGAAAATAAAGCAAGAAAGAATTTTTGCTTTTAACTGGCAGAGTAGTGAGTGGGAATTGATTTGGATGAATTGTATGGATGATCACAGAAGACCTCACCTAGGAGGTATTTCCACAAAGATCTGAAGCACGAGGTGTAGAAAGCCATTTAGATTTCTGGAGGAAGCATATTCCAGAATGAGGAGGAGAAAGCATAAATCCTTGAGGAAGGAATATGCTTGGTGTGCTTCATGTTTACACAGCAAAACACCTTCTAGTTCTGCCCATGAGGAGATGTAAAGTAGCCATTCACTCCTAAAAACAAGTAGAAAGCTGAAAAATCAGTAATAACCTTTGGGGATCTGAAAAGAAAAGAGAGGACACAGAGCAAACCAACGCCCCCAAGATGGGGAAGAAAGACAGGCAGAATACAGGCAGTCTTGATTTACTGAAGCAGAGACTAATTGGAGAGCAGAAAACATCTCGGAGTCAGTGGTGGGGTAGGGAAGCCTAACATGAAACTGAAGAACTGCTGAAGGCTCAGTGTGGACGAGTCTGAGAGCTAAAAATTCCTAAGTGACCCAGTCACAGGGGGACCTCAACAATATTGTGAGATTTACCTCTAGGAACAAGACCAAGTTCCCATAGTAAATACTGGAGACAAATCTTATGCTTCTGCAGGACAAAGAGAAAGGAAACCATTTTGTAATATATAAGGTCATTCTGTCCTTAAAAAAGGCTTCCAATCAGAGAAAACAGTTAACCAGAGTCTAACATACTGTGAGGTATCAGAGTTTAACTGACCTGGGAGAAGGAGAATGTCCAACTCCAACCCTTTCAAGTCATCCTCTCCCAAAGAAGAAAGGAGAAAAATAAACCTGAGAAGCACTTGTGAGGTTCACAGTCCAGAGACATATAGTCGCATAAAGTCTGAGACCCACTCATAGGACTATTTACCCTCTCACTACATCTTAACTCCATATTATTATAGGTCTGTTTACAGCAGTTCCTTTTGCCCAGTACATCATATCCAGCTATCAAGAAAAATAATAAAGGTATATAAAAATGGAAAGGTAGTTAAAAACTTATGTCCACTCAAAAGTTGCATGTGGATGTTTATAGCAGCTTTTAAATAATTGCCAAAATTTGGAAACAACCAAGATATCCTTCAATAGGTGAGTAGAAAAAATAAAATGAGGGTAGATAGCTGGATATTTATTACTCAGTGCTAAGAGTAAATGAGCTACAAGCTATGAAAAGACATGGAGGAATGTTAAATGCTTATTAATAAGTGAAAGAAGTCAATCTGAAATGTTACCTACTATATGATGCAACTACATCATATTTTGGAAAAGGCAAAACTTTGGAGATTGTGGGAAATTCAGTGGTTGCAGGAGTTGTGTGTATGTGTGGGGGGTGGGGTGGGGGGCTGCGGGGATGAAGAGTAGGATGAACAGGACAAAGCACAGAGGATTTTTAGGCAGACAATACTCTCATGATGGATCCATGTCATTATGCTTTATTCAAACCCTTAATATGTTAAAATAAGACTGAACCCTAAGATAAACTGTGGACTTTGGGTAATAATACTGTGTCAATGTAAGTTCATCAACTATAACAAAGGTACCACTATGCTGATAGATGTTGATAATGGCTATGCAAGTGTTGGGATAGGGAGGATACTGAATTGTCTGTACCTCCCCCATAGTTCTGTTGTGAACCCAAAACTGGCCTAAGAAAAGATATGAAAGCAAAAGAAAGAAGGAAAAGAAGAAAGGAGGGAAGGGTGGAGGGAGGGATGAAGGGAGGAAAGAAAGAGGAAGAGAGAGAGGAAGGGAGGCAGGCAGGCAGGCAGTTGGAGAGACAGAAAAAGAGAGGGAGGGAGGGAGGGAAGGAGGGAGGGAACGAAACAACCAAAGTGGTCAGTGTGGAATAAGCCAGGGAAACTAATGAGTGTGGAATGAATCTGGGAAAGAAATCAAGTCAGAGCAATCACTTTTACTACACACTGGAGGGGGCAGGTCTTGTAGTGTCTTCTATTCCATTATCAGGACTGTGGACTTTACTTAGGAGACAGTTACTTGTGGGTTTCAACCCAAAAAGAGACGTGATGTGACATGACTCTGCTACTGCTTTGTGAGTTCACTGCAGAGGCAATTGCATAAGGAGACCCATTAAGAGGCTATGGCAGTGACCCACTGAGTAGTCAGCGGTGACTTGGCTGGACATAGCGAAAGGTAATCAAAAGCAATAAAGCTGACAGGATCAGGGTCTGTAGCAGGAAAGGCGGGAATGAAATTGCTTGCTTTGAGTTTGCAGTTTTTACAGGCCAAGGTGAAGGTCTAGATGAGAGGAGGGCTTGCTAGAAAGCAGCAGCCTGACCAGATCTTGGTCAAGGAGAGTTTTTGTCATCATGTAAAAAAGTGAGAGTGAATTCTCCATTTTGATAAACACTCTTGTTCTGGGAATTGTTGTTATAACACATTATTTATAGAATAGTTAGCTTCTACTTGGATAGAAATTTTTTTTTTTCCTGGTGGTATGAAAGGTTATGATATTACTGTAGTTCACTTTAATATTATGCATATACTTTTCCAAATAGAAAGAAAAAATGTTAAGGGTAACATTATATCAGCCTAAGTTTATATTTGGCATCTTATTCAACACCAAACTATCTGTATCTGAGATTCAATGCTAAGGATAATTTTAATTAGGTTATATTTAACACATTAAAGCTAATTTTAAAATAAATCATATTTGTAGTTTTATTTTCTACATTACCTTAACAGAAATAAAAATTAAAATGCATGCATATTGAACACTATAAAAATTCCTAGTGTACAAAAAGAAAAAAAAAGCTAATGCATTTTGTATAAGGAGGAAGATTACCATATTATAAGCATATAAACTTTTTGGAAAAAAAAAAAAAAGGTATGCATTTGCAGTCACAGTAAATGCTTAATGGAAGTTTGAACCATTTTCTAACTCCTCCATACTGCTTGTTTAGGGGTACCCTTAAAAAGAGAACAATGCAGCTAGCAGCTGGTGGAACATTAAACTATATTCCTGTTAAACAACATGAAGCCAGAAAGCAACTTTTCAAATTTTGTTTTCTAAGCCATAATTGCACACCTCATGCTGACAAACTAAGAAGCAAACAAGTCTATTCACATTCAAATAATAAGTGCCGAGGCTCTAAATGTCAAGCACTTCCTTATAAAATATTCTTTAGTCTTAAACTGCACATGTCATCTCACATATGTTTACGTAAAATAAAATAGGTAAGCATGACAGCAGACCAATGCACAAATCTTTATATTTGCATTGTGAGATCTCCAAAGGTATGATAATTGGTCAAGATATATAGATAGAAGTTTTGTTTTCTTTTAAAATGGTCTTCAATTATACAATTTACACTATGGAAGGCCTCACAACTTGCAAAGAAAGAAAATGAATAGGGGATGCAATATGATGCAAGGAGGAAATATCTGAAAAGGACATATCTTATAAAGAACATATCCAGACTTTACAAAGAACAGTTACAATTCAATAACATCAACAATAAAGTAGCCCAATAAAAATAGGCAACAAACATTTACAAAAGAAAATATACCAATGGCTGAGAAGTACATGAAAAGATATTCAACATCATTAGCCATCAAGGAAATGCAAATTAAAACCAAAGTGGGCTAACATTTCATGCTTCCTAGAAGGGCCACAATAAATAAGACAGACAATTCCAAATGTTGGCTAGTATGTGGAGTAACATAACTACTCATAAGTTGTTGGGAGGAACATAAACTGGTGCAGTAGCACTGGAAAACAGTTTGGCAGCTCTCAAAAATTCAGCATAAAATAGCTAGACAACTTTAGAAATTTTACTAAGTATCCAAGATAAATGAAAACTTATGCTCACACACAGATTTGCACACAAATTAGGTTATACTAGGTTCATAGCAATTAATTTTTCCATAATAGCCAGCCAAAAACTGGAAACAACCTAAATGTCCATGCATTATCCATGAATTTATATGAAGTATAAATTGGAACAAGGCATATTATTGGGATAGGTGTTAAAATGTTCCAAAACCGATTGATGGTAATGGTTGTGCTATTAGGTAATGTTATTAAAAGTCACTGAATTGTACACTTAAAATGGATTAATCTCATACATGTAAAACATACCTCAATAAAGTTATTAAAAATATCAAGCTTTTATCTTTCTATTCGTGTATCTAACTAAGCTTTTGAATTCAGATATGAGATAAGTATCCTGGGGACACATTTAAAGATTTTTGAGTAAAAATATATGCAGAGATGTTTGTCCTAACAGTAAATCAGTCTGATTTGATTAACTGATTCAACAATAGAGACCAGCATTTCAAATTAGATTATGCAGAAGTTCTTTTTCACAAATTGGATAGGCAAATCTGCAGTTCTGATGAAATTTTGATGAAAACATACAATGTAAATGTAATATACAAATGTTTTCCAACCCTTTCTCTGTAACATAAAGTGCCTCTACATGAAAAAATAATTGGTAAAGTTAATAATATTTTGTTAAGCCTTGGTCAGTTCTTGGATCTACTTTTTAGAAATGGAGAAAATAATTGATCCTAATGCATTTTTAATAAAACTTTTATGATTTGTCTCTAAATCTGTGTTTAGCAAAATGAACAGAAAACTGTTCAAATTACCAGATGTTAAAACATCAAAAGATTTCTATATGATTATGTAATTTGGGTGATGTAACTCAAAAGGTGTTCAAAGAATTTATTATAATATTTATGTGAACAAAGTTATTGTATCCTTAAACTATTGATATATAAAATAGATATAAGAAAGATGCTAAAACCCATTGCCTGGACATATCAACCCATGGATACATAAACTTATTGGAAAAAAAAAAACAAAACATTCTTGATAGGAAGAGAGCCAAGATAGGCATTCTAGACAGAGGCTTACGGAAAGCCGAGGGAGGAGAGGGTGGTATAAACAGTAGGAACGAAGAGTTGAACAGAAAAACTCCTTGGGGTAAATTATTATTTCCAAGGACATCAGAAACTGTCTGACATCATTAACTGTCAGACCCACGTGTCAACATAAGGAAGAGTCAAAAATGCTCCAAAATGAGATTGAAAGTAAGAACAGAAGTAGGAATCTTCTGTGTGTAAGAGTTTAACATACAGTCACAGATGAGTGTTCCAAGTCTGTGATCCTGAGAAAAGCAGAAGACAATGACTGAATCCAGATGAATATATCCACAAAGGAGTGGTCATAGGAAGAGAAGTCAAAGGATAACATAACAAATTGGTACTTGAACAATGAAAAACATAAACATGGATGTATGCACATGTGTGCTAAGTTGCTTTACTTGTGTCCAACTCTTTGTGACCCTATGGACTGTAGCCTGCCAGGCTCCTCTGTCTGTGGGATTCTCCAGGCAAGCATACTAAATGAAACTGTATAATATCTATGTTTAGAGCACAGGGTACCTTAATTTATCATAGGGTTTCAGAATCTGTATTTTTGGTTTATTGAAAACACCATAATTATTTTGGTATATATAATTTCAGTAGTACTAAATAATCATGTAAGAAGTTAAGCACAAATAAAAATACTTCTCAGGTCTGACTTTAGGCAAGCGTATTAATTACTATAAATGAACTTCCACAGTGTCATTATGAGCATTAAGTGAAATAAAAATGTGAAGCTTTAACTACTATATCTGGCATAATATACCCTCCATAAAACTTGGCTATTTGGTGATAGTTAGTTTTGATATTATTCAATTATTTGGGGTCTAGAGGCAAATAACTCTTATTTGCATGCAACTGAAAATTGTATATAAGCATTTGCACCAATATTTTAAAATCAAAACCTGATTTTAAAAGGAACCAAAATCACAGAGTGGGCAAGAGGCATTTTGAGGTTTGAATCAATAATTTATACCCAGTCTCTAAAAGCCTCACAAAGCTACTCTTTTATGGATGCTTTATCATGGTGGGCCTGATGTTCATTTTAATTAAATCAAACTTTACTTGCCTGGTTAGCCTATTGGAAGAAAAGAATAGGGAGGAAATAATATCTACTTATGAGATTCTTTTTGAGGACAAAATTTTAGAGATAATGCATAGAAAGCACCTAAAACAGTGGAAGCAGCCTAGAACAAAGCTGAACAGTAGTTGCTCTCATTACAGTTCTGGAGTAAATGTTATCAGATATATCCACTCGTTGACTTTCAAGTCTTCCTTCTTTCAAGTGCTGGCCATCTCCATATGTTCGAGCCCTGGAATACTCACTTCCTGATGCACTAATATTATATTTTTTAAAAGAGGAATCTTAATGTTTCCTGCTTATATTTAAAATGATCTTTTAGAAGCTTGTGCCATTGTTGTTACAAAGTGCTAAATTGGAGTATTTCTTTTAAAAAGACTGATCCATGGGTGACTACTTAAATGCTGCTAAAAGATAAGATACAAGCAAGTTCGTAACACAAAATATAATATTACTCATGTAAAAACAAAAGATCTTATGTGATACAGATATATGATAGGATTTTTACCTCTATATTTTATTCTGTGTTGAGATACTGAACAAGGAATATTAGTCCTCGATCCATTACTGTGAGAGTACCCTGCATCTTTCCTACACTTCCTGATCCTTCCAGCACTAATACAGGATGGTGAAATGCAAGAAAACAACAACATATCTTTCCTTGGGTGTCCAGATCAGTGAACGGAATCCTCAGCCAATTTTCATGAGTTGCATTATGTAAATTGATCATTCACTTCTACATGTGTGTATCTCTTTCAAACCCATACACACACACACACATACACACATACCCCATTATGAATTAAATAGGAAATGTGACACACTTTTAAAGTAGCCTGGGTAGAATGTGTATTTGTACTTCATAACTCACCTTATGATTAACAATCTAGAAAGATATTAGCCATTCTACATCATTCTAAAGTAGGTGCCAACAAGTAAAGAACTATGACTGCAGGTCAATCTGTATTTTTTTTTAAATCACAGGGAAGATGTCATAGCATCATAAAATGCTATCAGCTTTAAAGAGAAACATATGTGCATCAAAATCTTGGATTTGGAACCTATTATTTTTTTGAATCCAATAAAAGTAAATTTATTTAGTTCCTGAGTTTCTGTGACGCTCAAGGGCAATAGTATGAAAGGTTTTTTGGCTTGAATGGGTAGGGTTATAGGTAAAGTTTTAATACTAATTTTTCTGTATCTAATATAGTTTTCATAATGCAAGTGTTATGAATGCTTAAGCATTCATACCTGAAAGCACATCAAGTTTAAGTTGCTTAAGGGGTCTAGGCTAACAGAGGGAGACAGAATCATATAGTCACGCTGAAGCAGGGGGAGAGTCTGCACAAAGATCAGACAGAGGTAGGGTCACTTTTAACAACTGCATGGCCAGAGACAACCTCCAGTTCTACAACCTCAGATAAATAGTCTTGGATATACATATTTTAGGAGTTACTTCCTAGTAAATGTCATCATTATAAGAGCAGCTGAGATTACCAGTTATTAAACCTGAGTCAAACTTGCTTTTTTTTTTTTTTTTTTTTTTTATGGTCACTGGGCTTCCCTGGTGGCTCAAACAGTAAAAGATCTGCCTGCAATGCAGAAGATCTCGGTTCGATCCCTGGGTCAAGAAGATCCTCTGGAGGAGGGAGTGGCTACCCGCTGCAGTATCCTTGCCTGGAGAATACCATAGACAGAGGAGTCTCGTGGGCTACAGTCTGTGGGGTCACAGAGTTAGACACAATTGAGTGACTAACACTTTCACTTTCAACATGAAAATATAGTGAAAGTTGTTTCAGACTATTTTCAGGTAAAGATAGTGATAGCTAAACTGCCTGACTTGCCCCACATCACACCCCTATTTTCTGATTGACAATCTAATAGGAATATAGAAACAGATGAAACGAGTTCAAAATGCCTTGAACTAGCAATGTTTATCTTCTGATACCTGTGTGTACGAGGCAGAACCATGAATTCAGACATGATGAAAACTGTCAGAGATTTACCCCCTTCTTGACTAGACACCTTCACTCAGGGTGATGATAGACTGACTGCACAGAGGAGCTCCTTTGTGGGGTGATCAGAGCTGTTTCAATATCATCTTTCTAATTAATTATCTTTTCATCTATGACAACTCCAGGATTTTCTCTCAGTAGTGCTACAGATAAAGAAGCTGCAAAAGACAGAAAAATGCACTCTGCACACCAAAAAGTGAGCTGAATAATTAGGAAGGCTAGAGTATTCAAGGGCATAAGAGGCTGTGAACTTTCAGGGGTTTTGCACACCTTCTGTCCACAGAGACAGAACAGCCTAAATTGAATTTTCCAGAGATCCATTCACTTCAGAATAATCAGAGAACCAAACAGCAAGAACAAAAACACTGTCCTCAGCCTTGTGGATTCACTCTGTGCACATCGGTGGGTGTCAGCATATGATCTGAGGAAAGGACTCAAAAGGAAGCAGCAGAGAGGGGCAGGAGGAGAGCACAGCAGCGCTGCTACTGGGAAAGCATCAGGCCTGGATTGACCTCTTCTCATTAAAAGATGAGTGAAGAGAGCAAAATAGCATGGGGCCTATGGAAAAATTCTCAAAAACAAAAGAGGGAGGTAATGTGCTCAAAATACAGAAGCCTGCATTTTGCTGAAAAATTTAGCAATGAAAACAAATACTTTAGAAAGCATATGATAGATTTTTTTCAATAAACATAAAAACAGGACATAGAATTTCAGCTGTTTTTGGCTAACAGCCCATAACCTCCATTGAAAATTTTCAGTTAAATAATAAATAACAGTGTATAACATTAAAAATTATAACTGATAAGAAGTGTGGCCAGGTGTCAGCACAGGAAGACCCTAAGCCCATCTCCTATCATGGGCACACCATAATTATAATAATTTACACATGAACTATCTGTGAGAATTATCTGTGCTGAAGACTAGCAGCAAAAGTCTTCCACAAGTAAAGATACAAAGAAGGAACCACAGCAAGATAGGTGGGGACACAACTACAGTCAAGACCCACACTTCTGGGTTGATGACCCACA
This sequence comes from Capricornis sumatraensis, assembly GCF_032405125.1. Lineage (NCBI taxonomy): Eukaryota > Metazoa > Chordata > Mammalia > Artiodactyla > Bovidae > Capricornis > Capricornis sumatraensis. The sequence goes on along the minus strand of NC_091081.1, from coordinate 33,996,572 downwards.
AGATAAGTATAATTACAACTGCAGAGGTTCTCTCAAAGGAGTAAGAATTCTGAACCCCACATCAGGCTCCCTGGATTCAGGAGGGGTTAGTTCTGTATCAAGAAGATGAACCCCTGAGAACCTCTGGCTTTGAAGGCCAGCAGAGCTTGTTTCTGGGAGACCTGGAGGGCTGTAGAAAACTGATTCTACTCTTAAAGGGCTCATGTGAAACCTTACATGATCCAGTCCCAGCCCAGAGGCAGTAATTTGAAAGAAGCACAGGCCAGACCAGCTTGCTGATTTCTGAAATGCCTTCTGGAGGGAAAGGATGAAACTGGGAGACCCCCCACTGAGGACATAGAACTGGTAGTAGCCACTTTGGGAAACTTATTCTATCCAGAGGACACTGGGCTGGCAAGCACAATTCTGGAAAATTCTAGCCTATCAGCTCCAGGGTTGCAGCCTATGGCATGGTCTCTGCCTACACCTACCCATCTATGGCTCACTTTCTCAGTTAACCTATGTTACTTTCTTAGGAACCACAGAGGATTTTGAAAGCCCTCCCATTTCACTTAGTAGACATGGCAGCTGCACAGGCAGCCTCTGGCCTTCACACATTTAAACAGTCTGGTCTGTCATTGTGTTTCAGGGATCTTATCTCAGAGGTCCAGATTTTCCTCATGAGAGAATGAGATCTATCCTCCCTCAGACTTCAAATTGAGAGTGAATTACCCACTCTGAGAACCATGCTGATCTTTGGTCTGTGAGAAGTAAGGCAGCAAGGGCACCATATCTCACCAACTTTGTTTACTCTCCAGGTTCCCCAGTAACACAGCATCACACAGTTCTTAGAGGTGTGAAGGGGTGTGGAGGGGTTGAGAAAGTTGATTGTAAAAATAACTGGTTCTCTGGCTACCAGGAAATGGTTTGGGCCTTGTGCCTAAAGTCTAGGCTCTTCATTTAATAAGTAAAAAAAAAAAAAAAATTGTGCTGTTTTCTCCAACACTGACTTGTTATGTTCTCCCTAAAATTAATGATGGTGCAAGAATGAGTGGTTGATAGGGGTGATGGAAGGAGCAAACTACTTAGTGTCTCCAATTATGACTCTGTTCTATGTGCTCAATACACAATAAAATTGAAAGCAAATTGAAAGAATAAAAATTCATCTGCAGCAATAGTAATGATTAACATCAGGTTTATTTAGAATATACTGTTGAATAAGCATACTGATATGAGTCTGAGTGAACTCTGGGAGTTGGTGATGGACAGGGAGGCCTGGCGTGCTGTGATTCATGGGGTCACAAAGAGTCAGACATGACTGAATGACTGAACTGAACTGAACTGAAAGCATACTGAACTGATCCTAAAGACCTGGCTATCAGATTATTTGGGGCTTTGGTGTTAAAACACAACTAAGTAAGATATTATAGCTCAGCTCACATTTCTAAAAGTTTCTTAAAGAAAAAACCTACAAAGAGAAATAAGCCTCTGGTTTTGATTCATCAGCCTGGAGGAATTGGAACAATGGGGATCATTGATGGTGACAGGAACAGGGAGTTGGCAACGATCACCAGGAGAGGGTCAATTGCCAGTGTGGGGGTTGGTTAAGTGCTCACTTGGTTAAATGCTGCCTGGAGACCAGTTTGTGCAGAGCCCCCAAACCCACACTTAAATTCAGGGCCTGTACCTAGGTTAACTGGCCTTAAGCATGTCCATTTCGAAAGAAATATACACTCCAAAATGATCCTGTCTCAAGGCCAGGGATAAGAAATAAGGACATGGGGACAGAGAATTGTGTCACTCTAAAAAAACACATATTTTTGTCTCCTTTCCCCATTAAAGACTACTCTTTTTCCTTCTTTAAGACCCTGATGTTAAATCTCCATCTCCATTTGCCCTGTCAATGAATGAGGGAGTGTAAGCACCTGCCCAGACACATATCTGTCACCGCACAAGTCAAAGTGATCAGAAAAAAAGCATGCTAAAATATAACTACCAATAATAGTGGTACTACCTCAAAGAGAAATCTACTACTAACATCATTTATGGAGTAGATCAGTATTTGAGAGGCTATGCACTTATTTTACCATATAAACAAATAAAAAAGAAATGAAAACAAAGGACAGTCCAGAATAACACATACTAAATTTCTAATTGCTTTCCTGACACTCATTTGTTTATAATGTGCTGAGTACATTGACAGGATAATAACTGAAGAGCATGACAAATGTCTGAAATGTACATGATGATTGAGGATCCACTGTCAGAATAAAATAATCACTTCATGAGTCAGCCAGTGTTTTCAGCTCAAACTGACACAGTAGATTTGCAATTATGGACTCCTCTTCTGAGTTTGCCTTTTATTTTTATTAAAACAGAAATAGCCCCCCCCCTTTTCTTATTTTTTGCATTAAGTAAGCTGCTGAATCATAGAAAAAGCAAGAGAGTTCCAGAAAAACATCTATTTCTGCTTTATTGACTATGCCAAAGACTTTGCTGTGTGGATCACAACAAACTGTGGAAAATTCTGAAAGAGATGGGGATACCAGACCACCTGACCTGCCTCTTGAGAAACCTATATACAAGTCAAGAAGCAACAGTTAGAACTGGACATGGAACAACAGACTGGTTCCAAATAGGAAAAGGAGTATGTCGAGGCTGTGTATTGTCACCCTGCTCATTCAACTTATATGCAGAGTACATCATGAGAAACGCTGGACTGGAAGAAGCACAAGCTTGAATCAAGATTGCCGGGAGAAATATCAATCACCTCAGATATGCAGATGACACTATCCTTATGGCAGAAAGTGAAGAGGAACTAAAAAGCCTCTTGATGAAAGTGAAAGTGAAGACTGAAAAAGTTGGCTTAAAGCTCAACATTCAGAAAACAAAGATCATGGCATCTGGTCCCATCACTTCATGAGAAATAGATAGGGAAACAGTGGAAACAGTGTCAGACTTTATATTTTTGGGCTCCAAAATCACTGCAGATGGTGACTGCAGCCATGAAATTAAAAGACACTCACTCCTTGGAAGAAAAGTTATGACCAACCTAGATAGCATATTGAAAAGCAGAGACATTACTTTGCTGACTAAGGTCCATCTAGTCAAGGCTATGGTTTTTCCTGTGGTCATGTATGGATGTGAGAGTTGGACTGTGAAGAAAGCTGAGTGCCAAAGAATTGATGCTTTTGAACTGTGGTGTTGGAGAAGACTCCTGAAAGTCCCTTGGACTGCAAGGAGACCCAACCAATCCATTCTGAAGGAGATCAGCCCTGGAATTTCTTTGGAGGGAATGATGCTGAAGCTGAAACTCCAGTACTTTGACCACCTCATGCGAAGAGTTGACTTACTGGAAAAGACTCTGATGCTGGGAGGGATTGGGGGCAGGGGGAGAAGGGGACGACAGAGGATGAGATGGCTGGATGGCATCACTGGCTCGATGCATATGAGTCTGAGTGAACTCCAGGAGTTGGTGATGGACAGGGAGGCCTGGTGTGCTGCGATTCATGGGGTCGCAAAGAGTCGGACACGACTGAGTGACTGAACTGAACTGAACTGAGGTATCATTCTCTAGATCAGTTGTTCAGTGTGAATGTTCATTCTGATAAACCCAAAGCTCTTGGACATATTTTCTGACTCAGAGGACATGTCTTCTGTGTAACACAAGGTGGATGCTTCCTGTCATGCATCCTGGAAATGTTCAGCCCGGAACAGCCAAAGAGAGATGGAGCTGGTTGTATGGTGCTCCACCTGACCTGCCCTCATACCATTCAATCTTGGGACTGATTGTTTTTTTTATATATATATATATATATATATACTGTATCTTGGAGTCAGAAAATTCTTTCTCAACTGCCATTCAGACTGGAGAATGGCTGTGGCAGCATCTTTATGATTCTCTAAGGATGTGTTCATGTTCAGAGAGAGTTGGAAGGGAGCTCTTCTCCCTTCCAAATCTCCACAGAGACTGCTGGCATCCAGTACCAAAAAAGCAGACTGTTTTGCCTTCTTAAGCTTTAGGAGGATATTAAGGTCTGCTCTTTTCCTCTTATTATGTTAGAAAGGAAGAGCTATTATAGAAACATTAAAAATATACTAAACAAGCTTGGAAGCCAATAGAGCAGATGGAACACATATTTTTAACAAGTAACTCCAACGTACTTAAATGAAATCCAGAACTTTAATACATAATATAATTAGGTTGAATGGAAAATAAGCACAAAAAAAGGAAAAATGAGAGAAGAAAATAAAGTAAATGAATAATTCCAAGTAAAAATAATAACTAAAGAAGAATACAAAAAAAGTCATTATCCCTTTCTGAAACAAAATTGTATGTGCATGAAACCTGCACATGGGGAAGCAAAAAAATGATTAAAGACAGAATTTCTTAACTGTTAAGCTGAGAAAAATAATTTATAAGGGAATTCAAAATCAAAAAGTAGTGAGACACTTTAAAAACTTGAAGCACAGTTGTCCATATGTAAAGGGAGCACTAATCTCATTATTGGTCCATATTCTCTTCTTCCTGCAAAAGTCCATATATTTATTTCTGATTCCTAATAGCAGATGATCTAGTAAGCCATCTTAGAGAATATGGCCATTTTTGAAGGAAATGGAAACTCACTCCAGTACTCCTGCCTGGAAAATCCCATGGATGGAGGAGCCTGGTAGGCTACAGTCCATGGGGTCACAAAGAGTCAGACACGACTGAGCGAATTCACTTCACTCCCTTCATTCACTTCATACTTTATCGCTGGAGAAGGAAATGGAAACCCACTCCATTCTTCTTGCCTGGAGAATCCCATGGACAGAAGAGCCTGGCGGGCCATGGTCCATGGGGTCGCAGAGAGTTGGACACGACTAAAGTGACTGACAACAACCTTTATTCATTCAATGTAGCTTTTTAAAACTGTCTATATGTGAATATATATATATATATATAAGTATATCTAAACACATATACACATTTTTTCTTTTCTTTAATTTAGAAAGGAGTGGGCTTTTTAGCTAGAATGAGCATACTGAACAAAGGCAATAAGGCAAGATGACATGGTCAATGAATGCAATTTCTTACTGAGCTTTCTAAGGAGGGGACAACAGAGGATGCCAACAATTAGGTAATGGTTAAATTAAAGATCTTATAAGCTGTGGTAAGGCTTTTATATGGGCTTCGCAGTTGGGGCAGGGGTAAAGAATCTGCCTGACACTGCATGTGGTGCAAGAGATGAAGATTCCATCCCTGGGTTGGGAAGATCCCTGGAGCAGGAAATGGCAACTCACTCCAGTATTCTTGCCTGGAAAATACCAAGGAAAGAGGGGCCTGAGGGGCTACATTCCATGGGATCACAGAGTTGGACAGGACTGATCACACAATGATTTTGCATTTTAGCTTATAGGAAAATAAATTTGTAAAGACTTAAACAATGAAATTCTAGTAGTCTCAGTCTTTTAAAACCATATTTTCTTATAAAAAATAAATACACCACAACTCCATTAATATCACTATTTATTTTAATAAATTGAATATTGTGACTCAAAAAATCAATGCTAAATTAATTTTCAGAAAGAATAAATGTTCCAGAAAGAAATCATTGTTTCCCCCACACAAACACACACACATAAATATGATATACTTTCCAGGAATCAAATATTTCCCCCAAGAAACTTACAATTGACTGAGGAATGGATAGTAAAGCCAAGGGTAATTCAGAGACAGATAAGGAGAAAACTGCATGAAGTTCTTTGGTTGCAAAAAGCAGAAACTAATTCTGACTAAAATTTGAACACATATTCCTAACAGATACATTTCTAACAACGACAAAGTCAAACAACATCCATGTCACCTATCATATCAACACAAAGACATCAAAAGTTGTTACTTAATCACAATCAGTATCTCAAATGAACTACAAAATATCTGTAATTTTAGTTCAAAAATATTACTTTTTACACTAAATATAACCATAGTTAACCACATAAATATAGTTATAACCATATAACATTTATCAAGAGCTTGTCACATGCCAGGCACTGTTTTCAGCACTTAACAGGTACTCACTTATTTAATACTTAGAATACTCTTATGAGGTGACTATAATAATTTTTTCCATTTTACAAAGACACAAAACCAGAAAGTAGTTAAGAAATGGGTCCAAGGTAATACAGCTAATTAGTGGTAAAGCAAGAATTTCAATGGTCAGTTAGGCTCAATGACCATTTTTTTAACCACTTTAATACTTCTATCATAACTCTACTAATATTTTACAAGTGATTATTGATTCTCAATTATTCCTTTTAGATTTATATCATCTTCCTCTATTACGTGAATATCCTTTAGGAATTATTTCAGAGGTTCTACACATAATAATCAATCCCTAGGTTAGGAAGATCCCCTGGAGGAGGAAATGGCAACCCATTCCAATATTCTTGCCTGGAGAATTCCATGGAAGAGGAGCCTTGTGGATTAAAGTCCATGGGGTTGCAAAGAGTTGGACACGATTGAGCGACATCTACTTTTGCTTTATTGACTAGTCCAAAGCCTTTGACTGTGTGGATCACAACAAACTGTGGAAAATTCTGAAAGAGATGGGAATACCAGACCACCTGACCTGCCTCCTGAGAAATCTGTATGCAGGTCAAGAAGCAACAGTCAGAACGGACAGGGAAAAACAGACTGGTTCCAAATTGGGAAAGGAGTATGTCAAGGCTGTATATTGTCACCCTAATTATTTAACATATGCAGAGTACATCATGCGAAATGCCAGCTGGATGAAGCACAAACTGGAAATACGAACAACCTCAGATATGTAGGTGACACCACCCTTATGGCAGAAAGTGAAGAGGAATTAAATAGCCTCTTGATAAAGGTGAAAGAGGAGAGTGAAAAAGTTGGCTTAAAGCTCAACATTCAGAAAACGAAGATCATGGCATCCAGTCCCATCACTTCGTGGCAAATAGATGGGGAAACAATGGAAACAGTGTCAGACTTTATTTTGGGGGGTCTCCAAAATCACTGCAGATGGTGATTGCAGCCATGAAATTAAAAGACTCTTGCTCCTTGGAAGAAAAGCTATGACCAATCTAGGTAGCATATTCAAAATACTTTACCAACAAAGGTCCATCTAGTCAAGGCTATGGTTTTTCCAGTAGTCATGTATGGATCTGAGAGTTGGATCATAAAGAGAGCTGACTGCCAAAGAACTGATGCTTTTGAACTCTGATGTTGGAGAAGACTCTTGAGAGTCCCTTGGACAGCAAGGAGATCCATCCAGTCAATCCTAAAGGATATCAGTCCTAAATATTCATTGGAAGGGCTGATGCTGAAGCTGAAATGCCAATACTTTGGCCACTGGATGTGAAGAACTGACTCTTTGGAAAAGATCATGATGCAGGGGAAAGATTGAAGGAGGGAGGAGAAGCGGATGACAGAGGACGGGATGGTTGGATGGCATCACTGATGCAATGGACATGAGTTTGAGTAGGCTTCAGGAGTTGGTGATGGACAGGGAGACCTGAAGTGCCACAGTCCATGGGGTCACAAAGAGTTGGGCACGACTGAGCAACTGAACTGAACTGAACTGAGCAGCTAACACTTTCACACTTTTACCCATAATAAAACTCCAGAGTCCATTATATATAAACTTTCATATGTGAAAATACTTCTATTTTTCCTACATAGTCAGTACAATTTGGTTAAATATAGAATCCAAGATTCCTAATAAGAAATTTTAGATAATTTTCTATTACCTTTTTCAAGGTAGTATTGTCAAAAAAATATTTGAGGTTATAGTGATTCTTGTTCTTTCATGGAGGATCTGATATTTCTTTAAAGGGGTGTTTTGGTTTTTTTTCTTTATTTCCAGTGTGTTGAAATTTCATTATGTATGTACATACATGTGTGTGTTATTCTCATGTTCTTTTTCTGTTCAGTTAAACAGATCATACAAATCCTGTACCCATTTTCTAGGTTTCTTCCCTCTGTTCTTTGAAACATACTTTCTGCATTCTGGAAAAACTCATGTTCAATTGTTCAGTCCCACGGATTCATTTATTTCTGTTTCATTTTTAGCTCATATTTTAAGCTCCTGAATTTACTTGTTTGCTTACTCTTGTTATCGAGATATTTCATCTACCTTATCTGTGTTGCTTCATTTTTTTGGGTACCAAACAGTGTCATGTGGATTATAGTACATACAGATAATCGTTATTCTGAATCCTACTGTTTATTTTTACTCTGTTGACTATTAATATAGTTGCCTCTGTTTTAAGTTTGGTGTTCAGTTTTCCATGCTTCTTTAGGGCTCTTGTACTTCTGCACGTATTTATTGATTCTGTGTTGTGTGTTTACATTTGTACTTATTATTACTGGTTGATGATTACTAGTCCTGTTATGTCTAAGGGTAGCATCGCTCCAGGATATTTCCAGTTATCAAGGGTTCTTCATTCTCTGTGCCCAAGTTTTCAAACTTACTACTCACTTCTGGAGGAAGAAAATACAGCTGCCTCTCCCTAGTACAGGATGTGAGTGTGGGGAGAGTATACAGTGTGGAGGTTTCCACCCCTCTGGCTGTCTGCTGAGGTCCATCCTTCCAACCCCCCTCCTGGTGGTTCTGGGAGGAGGTGGATGTTCCTTGGCTGAAGACTGTACAGTAAGAGTCAGCAGCACTCTTCCATGCTTTGGTCGATGGCTTTTTTCTTTATCCAATTTCCACCGGCTTTCTACTTTTCTGCAATGTCTTAGATCTTAGATAGTATAAGATATCCTAATACTGAAACTAAGTTATCCTATTTCTCTATTCTCTTAGAACTAATTAAGAAACATTAATATTAAACTGTAAATTAATGTTATCCCCCAAATGTCTGTGCAACAGTTTGCTATTGGCATCATTTTGTGTAAAAGAAATGATGCAGAAAACATGTTTTGATAGTTTTCATGAATTCAACTCTGTACTTGGAGAATGTAAACCTATAATTATACCTGCTCTTTTCCTTCCTTCTTTTATAATTTAAATTTATTTATTGTAATTGGAGGTTAATTACTTTACAATATTGTATTGGTTTTGCCATACATCAACATAAATCTGCCCCAGGTTGTACATGTGTTCCTAATCCTGAACCCCCCTCCCACCTCCCCCCAACACCATCCCTTAGGGTCATCCCAGTGCACCAGCCCCAAGCATCCTGTATCCTGCATCAAATCTGGACTGGCGATTTGTTTCTTATATGATATTATACATGTTTCAATGCCATTCTCCCAAATCATCCCACCCTTTCCCTCTCCCACAGAGTCCAAAGACTGTTCTATACCTCTGTGTCTCTTGCTGTCTCGCATACAGGGTTATTAAAGTGTAAGAAGCTCTGAGAGGATGATAGGAGCTGCTCTATCTTCAACATTGTCAATGTTACTCAAATATGAATAATGTCTCACAAATTGATAACTCTTCAAAAGCCATGTACAATTGCATTGTCTTCTTCCTTACCTCATCAATAAAACTATGAAAGTCATAGTAGCATCAAAATTTCCTACATAAGATTAAAGGAAATTATTCATTAAAGGTTAGACTCATGTGGAAAGTCAACTGAAAAAGTTATTCAAACTCACTGGCAAATTTGTTACAAGAATTATCCCAAGCATTTTATCTATGGACCCTTTGACTCTGGTCAAGAATAGTCCTGACTGAGTAATTCATCACGAAAGAAAACCCACATAAGATGAATTATCAAAGTTGAAAAATGTAATTACCACTAAAATAAATATTATGCAATTATTATAATCGAAAACAATAAATCATATACAAACATATGCATTTTAAAGTTACAGTGCAAAAGAAAAATGGAAAAACAAATGAATGAAAACATTTTAAATAAAAAGAAGAGTGACACTGCACTACTAAGCAAGGAGAACTTTCGAGAAGATTAACAGGCTTCAAATTTACAAACACAAAGCTGCTGGCTGAGTTCTCAAAGTCCAAAATGATCCTCATAAATGTGAATAAATGCTCCAATTATCCTAATTATCAAAGGAAGTATCCTGAGTCTGTCTATACTGGGGTGATTGATGTCTGGCAGACAGGCATACTGTATCATCTCTGTCAGTTATTCCTTTCTCTGTGTCTTGAATACTGCTCTGTGTATGTTGGCATGCCATCTTCAGCATGAGTGACATGTCCTGCTGTCTCCCTCCACTCTGTATATTTAATTATCATGTGGCACTAGAAACCAAACACACACACACACACACATGAAAGTGTCAGTCGATCAGTCTTGTCAGACTTTTTATGACTGCGTGGACAGTAGCCCACCAGGCTCCTCTGTTCATTGAATTCCCAGACAAGAATACTGGAATGGGTAGCCATTTCCTTCTCCAGGGGAATCTTCCTGACCCAGGGATCAAACCTGTCTCCCACACTGTAGGCAGATTCTTTTCCACTGAGCCCTATTGCTTTATGTTCTGCATTTTCACCAAATTTTAAGCCCTTGTACTCACTGCTTTTCTTCATACTCACCTACCAAAATTAAATGAAATGCTTAAAATTTTCTTATAGAAATTACTGAGGAAAGAACATCAATCAACCCCACTGCTCCCATAGATATTTAGAATATATTAGCTAACCAAGGTCAGAATTTTATCAGAAATATCACTGTATATATTTCACATTGCATGAAGTCATTTTATTGATCAATAAATCAATTCTTGAGAATCAAAACTTATTAAATAAAAAGCTATAAATGGGGCATTTGGTATTTCTTACATAAAATTGGAGAATAATGTTAAAATTTGTTTGATTCTTAAGTTGACTGAAACCTAATGATTAAAGGAAAAGACAGAAATTCTAACCTTACTTGATTTCGGCTTTTTATTCTTAATTCTGAAAAATTCTGTTACTGGCAGATTCTCATTTAAGATCACTGTACATATTAGTGACATGAAGAGATATCAATTTTCCAACCTGGGTGTAAATGGTTGAATTAGCCTGGTATTCATGCTATCACACTTATTATTTCAGGTGCAACATCAAAGCAGAAAATCAGATTATTTCCCATATCATTTCAAATTATAAAAATAATCATGCATATTTTTGAGTTTTATTATTCTATTTTATAATGAAACATGAAGAATATGTAATTTCTCTTAGGTTTAAACTCTTTTCGCTCATTTGATTAACAAAATTGACTGGATATAGCCCATTCAATGCTCCATTTCACTCTGTAAATGTTCAGACACAAAATCACAAGGTAGGTCATTATAAAGACTAGAGCAGAATTAAATGTGACATACAAAACATTACATCATTTTCCTTTTGTCATTTTAAAGAGAACACACTGGTTTGAGCTAATTGTAGATTTCAGATGAACTGTAATCATATCATTTCACCCTCACCTGGGGAAGTAAAAAATTAAACTTTATCCATTAGGCAGTAACCTTAAGATTACAGAATGATCTCTTTTCCTTAATTCACAGGCAATATAATAGTTACATCATTTCAGAAGAGATTAGAATTTTAAGACAAGATCCATAGAGAATTGTAATTTCCCTAGCTAGTTTTCTGTTATTTTTACCATATGAGTATCAATTTCTTATACAATATAGAAGAGTTATAGTAATTAGATATATTTAGGCTTGAAAGCAAGGGAAAACTTGAATATATTGCCTGATAACCCAACTGAGCTTTTTCTAAGTAAGCTAACAATTGATGTTTAAGCTATTAATTACTAAAGAAAAACTTTTTAAGTGTATTAAATTCATTTCAGGCACTATTTCAGACAAATGGTGAATACAGTAAAAGAAAAACACCAAATCTCCAAATTCAAAGATCTCTATTCTAGTAGGGTTACACGGAAGTGCTGCTGCTGCTGATAAGTCATAGCAGTTGGGTCAGACTCTGTGTGACCCCATAGACAGCAGCCCACCAGGCTCCTCTGTCCCTGGGAATCTCCAGGCAAGCATACTGGAGTGGGTGGCCATTTCCTTCTCTAATGCATGGATGCATGCATGCTAAGTCGCTTCAGTCGTGTCCAACTCTGTGTGACCCCATGGACAGTAGACCACCAGGTTCCCCTGTCCATAGGATTCTCCAGGGAAGAATACTGTAGTGGGTTGCCCTTTCCTTCTCCATGGAAGTCCTCAGTCCAGTTCAGGTCTGTCACTCAGTCATGTCGACTCTTTGTGACCCCAAGAATCACAGCACACCAGGCCTCCCTGTCCATCACCAACTCCTGGAATTCACTCAGACTCACATCCATCGAGTCAGTGATGCCATCCAGTCATCTCATCTTCGGTCGTCCCCTTCTCCTTCTGCCCTCAATCCCTCTCAGCCTCAGAGTCTTTTCCAATGAGTCAACTCTTCCCATGAGGTGGTCAAAGTACTAGAGTTTCAGCTTTAGCATCATTCCTTCCAAAGAAATCCCAGGGCTGATCTCCTTTAGAATGAACTGGTTGGATCTCCTTGCAGTCCAAGGGACCCTCAAGAGTCTTCTCCAACACCACAGTTCAAACGCATCAATTCTTTGGAGCTCAGCCTTCTTCACAGTCCAACTCTCACATCCATACATGACTACTGGAAAAACCATAACCTTGACTAGACAGACCTTAGTCGGCAAAGTAATATCTCTGCTTTTCAATATGCTATCTAGGTTGGTCATAACTTTTCTTCCAAGGAGCAAGCATATTTTAATTTCATGGCTGCAGTCACCATCTGCAGTGATTTGGAGTCCAGAAAATAAAGTCTGACACTGTTTCTACTGTTTCCCCATCTATTTCCCATGAAGTGATGGGACCAGATGCCATGATCTTCGTTTTCTGAATGTTGAGCTTTAAGCCAACTTTTTCGCTCTCCACTTTCACTTTCATCAAGAGGCTTTTTAGTTCCTCTTCACTTTCTGCCATAAGGGTGGTGTCATCTGCATATCTGAGGTGATTGATATTTCTCCTGGCAATCTTGATTCCAGCTTGTGTTTCTTCCAGTCCAGCTTTTCTCATGATGTACTCTGCATAGAAGTTAAATAAGCAAGGTGACAATATACAGCCTTGACGTACTCCTTTTCCAATTTGGAAGCCATCTGTTGTTCCATGTCCAGTTCTAACTGTTGCTTCCTGACCTGCATACAGATTTCTCAAGAGGCAGGTCAGGTGGTCTGATATTCTCATCTCTCTCAGAATTTTCCACAGTTTATTGTGATCCACACAATCAAAGGCTTTGGCATAGTCAATAAAGCAGAAATAGATGTTTTTCTAGAACTCTCTTGCTTTTTCCATGATCCAGCAGATGTTGGCAATTTTATCTCTGGTTCCTCTGCCTTTTCTCAAACCAGCTTGAACATCAGGAAGTTCATGGTTCACGTATTGCTGAAGCCTGGCTTGGAGAATTTTGAGCATTACTTTACTAGCGTGTGAGATGAGTGCAACTGTGCAGTGGTTTGAGCATTCTTTGGCATTGCCTTTCTTTGGGATTGGAATGAAAACTGACCATTCCCAGTCCTATGGCCACTGAAGTGCTAGGCAGTTATATTTGAAAATAGGAAATGTGACAATCAGAATATTTATTTGGATACAGAGACTTTCACAATGAAGGGATACAGTACCTAGTCCAGCAATGGAAACTAAAGAAAAGTCCCATAAAGAAAGTCATGTTTTTGTTCAGTCACTGAGTCAAGTCAGTAAGTTGGCTCTTTGCTACTCCATGGACTGCAGCAGGCCAGGCTCCTCTGTCCTTAACTATCTCCCAGAGTTTGCTCAAATTCATGTCCATTGAGTCATCAATGCTATCTAACTATCTCATGCTCTATCACTTTCTTCTCCTTTTGTCTTTAATCTTTCCTAGTCTCAGGGTCTTTTCCAGGAATCAGTTCTTTGCATCAGGTGCTCAAGGTATTGGAGCTTCAGCATCAGTCCTTCCAGTGAGTATTCAGGCTTGGTTTCCTTTAGGAATGACTTGTTTAATCTCCTTGCAGCCCAAGGGACTCTCAAGAGTCTTCTCCCACACCACAGTTCAAAAGTATCAATTCTTTGGCCCTTAGCCTTTCTTATGGACCAACTCTCACATCCACGCATGACTACTGGAAAAACCATAGCTTTGACTCTATGAATCTTTGTTGGCAAAGTGATTTATCTGCTTTTAAATACACTGTCTAGGTTTGTCATAGCTTTCCTTCCAAGGAGCAAGCATCTTTTAATTTCATGGTTGCAGTCACCATCTGCAGTGATTTTGAAGCCCAAGAAAATAAAATCTGTCATTGTTTCCACTTTTTCCCCTTTTATTTGCCATGAAGTTATGGGGCTGGATGCCATGATCTTAGTTTTTTTAATGTTGAGTTTCAAGCTAGCTTTTTCACTTTCTTCTTTCACCCTCATCAAAAGAAAGTCATATCCAAGTGGAAATCAAAATGCTATAATTTCTGCTAATGCTTTTTACTTTATCTTGAGAACTAATATTTATTGACTACGTTTAAGAAAGTCAATTTTAAAAATAAGATTTGTATTTCCTAAAAGTTTCTAAGCGAAAATATAGGCAACAGCCCAGAGGAAGGGAAGTTATCAAGTTATCTGTATAATGATTGTAAAGCCACAACTCAGAGACTCTCTCTCCTGTAGTACTGATAGGGTCAACATATCAGAGTTGGAATTGAGATCCAGGGAATGGTCAGATTGCTTACCAGGCAGATTCATAATAGCTAAGAACCAACCTAGTTAGTAATAGAGTGGCATTCTGACTTACAGTTTGTCTTTATTCTTTGTGCTAGGATATCCACAGTAAGTACACAGAAAGCACAGTAAGAAATTCTGAGAGATGAAAGGAAAGTATGCTTAAGTCTTTTTGATTTACGACTATATTAATGCAATCAAACTCTCATCTTGATTTTGAAATTTTAGCAAGATTCACTTGCTATGGTTCAGGCTTGAGGGTGTTCCTGTGATGGCCCCACCTTTATATATCACTCTATGGCTCATTTTACAGATGATCATTTCTTTCTTGTCCTGTTTAATCAGCCTTAAAATGAAAGTATCAATAAAATTTCATAAGTATGTGTTGTTGTTGTTGTTTAAAAAAGCTTAAATGATCACATTTCTGCCAGTTTGTGGAAGAACTAAATCTCTGTGAGTAGCCCAGATATTTATTTTTAATCTTCTCTTATACTCTCATAATTTTCATGTTGTGAACTCTGCTTTGGGTTTAATAACTCCTTTAATTTTGACATCTATATTAACCAGATTTTTAAGCATAATAAAAATCCAATATGGATTACCTTAAGAAAAAGGAAAATGTATCAATTCAGAAAATCAAACCGTAGCATGACACTACCATGACACAGGAACAGGGACCAGGAATTGAAAGGCCAACAGAACCTGATTTCTGCGGACACCCAGGCTCTGAATGCTTGCTTCAATTGTTTAGTTTCTTCCAGGACTGGAATCTTGGCTGCTATAATCCTATATTTCACATCCTCTAACCTTACTCTTCAAGCCTGCTCAATCTCTTAGAATTCAGACTCCTAAAGAAGGGCTGAGATTGGGTTATACCTGGAACAGACAGACTCAGTCAGTTTTGCTGAGCTGTTTGATGGGAATCACCATAAAATCACAGGGTTGGCTAGAAATAAGCCCATGCATATATGGGCAATTAACTTACAAGGGAGTAAAGAATATACAATGGAGAGCCAAGATTTTGCAATAGTCTCTTCAATAAATAGTGTTGGGAAAACTGGGACAGAAATAGGCAAAAGAATAAAACTAGACATCTATCTTATACCATGTTTTTATTTAGTCACTAAGTCCTGTCCAACTCTTTTGTGACCCCATGGGCCATAGCCCACAGGTCCCTCTACCCATGGGATTTCCCAGGAAAGAATATTGGAGTTGGATGCCATTTCCTTCTCCAGGACATCTTCTGACCCAGGGTTAGAATCCATTCTCCTGCACTGGCAGGCAGATTCTTTACCAGTGAGCCACCAGGGAAGCCCACCTTATACCATATACAAACACTAAGTCAAAAGTGTAATCTACTTTTGAGTTAGTTTCAAGATTTGAATGTAAGATCTGAAACCATAAAAATTCTAGGGGAAAAAAAAAAAAAAACACGTGCAACAAACACCTTGCTAGGTCTCAGAGATGATTTTTCTCACTTGACACTGAAAAGCAAAGGCAAGATAAGCAAAAGTAAACAAATGGGACTATATCAAGCTCAAAAGCTCCACACACCAAAAGAAACCATTAACAAAAGGGAATCTACCGAATGGGATAAAATATTTGTAATTTGTAAATCTGATAGGGGTTAATATACAAAAGTTTATTTAATAAACTCACATAACTCAATAGCAAAAACTCAGTCTGATTTAAAATAGGCAAAGAATCTGAATAGACATTTTCCCAGGGATATACATATGGCCAGTAGACACATGAAAAGGTATTCAATATTTCTAATCATTAGGGAAATGCAAACAAAACCACAAAGAGATATAACTTTGCACCTGTTAGAAGAGCTATTTGGAAAATGTCCAAAATAACAAGTGCTAGCAAGGATGTAGAGAAAAGGAAATCCTTGTGCATTGTCTGGAATGTAAATTGGGCAGTCACTATGAAAAAGCCATGGGTCCAGCTCAAAAAAATAATAATAGAACTACAATATGGCCCAGCAATTCTACTTCTGCATGCTTATACAAAGAAAATATAAACACCAACTTAAAAAGATACATATACCTTCATGTTTATAGTAACATTATGTAAGATAGGTAAGATTTGGAAACAACCTAAACATCTTTCAACAGAACAACAAAATGTGGTATCTATATATACACACACACACATATATTTATAATGGAATATTATTCAGCCACAAAAAGAAGGAAACCTTGCCATTTGCAACAATGATGAACCTTGAGAGCATTATGCGAAGTGAAATAAGCCTGATATAACCTACATATGACTCACATACCTGCGTAAACTACCAAAAAAAAAAAAAATTAAGCTCATAAATACAGAGATCAGATTGGTGGTTGACAGAGGCTGGAAGTGTAGCTGTAGGGATGGGAAATTAGTCACGAGGATGTAATGTCCATGGCAACTATAATTAATGATGATGCATTCAAAAATCGCTCAGCGTAGATCTTAAAAGTTTTCAACACAGTCAAAATAAAGAAAATATTTATAAGGCAGTAGGGATATATGAATGTGAAACTGACTCTTGGTGGAGTGTTTTACTTTAAAATGGTGCATCTGAGTAAATAATACTCAATTTTAGTCATCAAATTTCAAACTAAAGATTAGAAAAGTTAGCATTCACTTCTTATAATTACCCTTGTCTAGACAGATTACTCAGAGTCTGAAATCTCTCTGTAGCTAGAGACATCAGGTTACTCAACTGACAGCCAAAATTTACCTCAATTTTCTATTAATCCAAGATCATTATAACATACCATTAAGTTCTTTATTCACAAGTTTAACTTTCAAGATAAAACTAAAAGTCAAAAGCAGCGATACCAAACCACAAATTTGAATGCTGTACACAAGAGTAACTGTCAGCCTTTCTCTTATACAATCTGGGGATATCCAGTGTGGCAGGTGTCTGTTAATAAAACATAATATAACTTTACATATACTATAACCTATTAATTTCCTGGAAACCTTTCTGCTTATTTAGATCCTACAGTAAACAGGTAGAAGTAACTATGCGTACAGATCATAGACAGTTGAATGGCAGGGTTAATTTATACGCTTTTCCTACACTATAGCAATTACCCAGGGGCAAGGCTGAAGAGGTCAATTAACCAGGTGAGTCAGCAGTACTATATTTATTTTTCTTTTCAATGGAGAGAATCACCTATGTCACATCAAGTAATGGAAGTCTTGTGTAAGGTTCAAACAAAGTCTGACAACTGGATTATCTTGCAATCTTCCAACAACCGCAGTCTGATGAACTTTACTCTAGAACTCTGTCTTTATACATCTTAGCTATTTTGAAATGTGTGCTTTTGTCTTTTTCTGCTTTCTCGTTTGCAACACTACCACCTTGTTTATCTAGTTCAGCATTGTGAGAGAGCACTTCTGGTAGTTCTGTGAATCCTCATCAATCTACTGTAGGTAGTGCCTTGAAAGACCATCTTGTAAGGTCTGTCCAAGAGATAGGTTACCTGGGGGAATGTGCCAACCCCTGAATCCTAAACTAAGAATCAGAAATATGTGATTAGTTACGCAGAAAATCCCTTAAAGAGGACTCTGAGTGGGAATTGTAAGAAAAAGAACATGGGACGGTGGCAGGTATCCTGTCCAGGACATACTGGGGAGATATCCAATTATGAAAGATGTTAATATGGTGAAAATAGAAAGGAGTTGACAGCCAGAACAGCCAACAAATAGGTATGTCATCCTGAAGGAGCTGTAGTAAGGTAGAGTGGATAGGAATTTTACAGTATCAAAGGTCTATTGAAGGGAAGGAAAATAAAGACGAATCGAATACCACAGGCAGAAATGACTAATTTGTATCACTCTCCCAGCACTGGGTTCCATCTGCTTACCCTTTTAATCTATATATTATGGGCTTGTTAATGTATTCAGTACAGGAAGTTCCAAAACACCTGATTCTAAATTTGTCTAGCCATTCAACTATGGAATGCAAATGAGACTGTGATTCCAGCAACTACTCCTTCCAAGGCTCTTAGACCTCAGTTATTATTTTCATGCACAGAAGGCAATTGGCTCCAATAAAAGTTTTAGTCTAGGATGTACTCCCAAATTTTAAATATGTTTACTTTAGGAGTAAGGATAGGTGCCAGGGGAATTTTCTGGGTAGGGACTAAAATGACCTATTTTCACTATTTATATATTCATTCACTGGGCTTCCTAGGTGGAGCTAGTGATAGAAGACCTGCATGCCAGTGCAGGAGACATAAGAGACATGGGTTCAATCCCTGGCTTAGAAAGATCCCCTGGAGAAGGTCATGGCAACCCACTCCAGTATTCTTTCCAGGAGAATTCCAAGGACAGAGGAGCCTGGAGAGCTACAGTTCATAGCGTCACAAAGGGTCGGACATAATGAAGTGACTTAGCATGCATGCACGCACATTCATTCAAAGTGGGGTTACTTACAATTTTTGAGTGTTTTGTCGAATAAAATTTGTTTAAAAAATAATAAGTTAAGTAGCAGCCATTCTGGATGTGGGTGTAATTTCTAAGTGTATATTTATATGAAAGGCATTTTACATGTAGGAATTATATCACTTTGATTATAAATATTATGGCTGAGTATGGAAGTCTCATCCTTTATCATGCTGCAATCCAAGCTTTGCTATGAATAAAAGCTTGGAGATAATATCCTGCTGCTGCTGCTGCTGCTAAGTCACTTCAGTCGTGTCCGACTCTGTGCCTCCCCATAGATGGCAGCCCACCAGGCTCCCCCGCCCCTGGGATTCTCCAGGCAAGAACACTGGAGTGGGTTACCATTTCCTTCTCCAATGCATGAAAGCGGAAAGTGAAAGTAACTCAGTCTCATCCGACCCTCAGCGACCCCATGGACTGCAGCCCTCTAGGCTCCTCCATCCATGGGATTTTCCAGGCAAGAGTACTGGAGTGGGGTGCCATTGCCTTTTCCAAGGTAATATAATAGAAATATATTAATAATGAAAGATGAAACAGGAGGGAAAAAAACAAGAAGTTCATTTGAAGACAAAAATGCTCTACAAAGGCCTTTATAATGAATTATTAGTAAATAGTTAATACTAGTAAAATGAGCTACTTATATTTCCACACTTTAAATGTTTAATCATCTTATAATCAAGAAAAAAAAATATGGCTTCAAATTTTACTTCTTCTTAGAATTTGAGGAAATACCTACATGGTTAATTTTATGCTATTTCAGTGATCCAATTACAAATCAGGCAAATATAGATATGCATATTGTAAACTGACTTTGAACTGAAGTTCTGTGGATGGTTACCTACAACCACAGTAAAATTATACATTGTGTTACTTGAATAATTGTTTTGAATATGATCAGTCTTCTTCTCTATTGCCGTTTAGTCAAAATGTGCTGTTTAATGTTGCTGCCAAGTCGCTTCTGTCGTGTCCAACTCTGTGCGATCCCATAGACGGCAGCCCACCAGGCTCCCCCATCCCTGGGATTCTCCAGCCAAGAACACTGGAGTGGGTTGCCATTTCCTTCTCCAATGCATGAAAGTGGAAAGTGAAAGTGAAGCCGCTCAGTCGTGTCCGACTCTTCGCTACCCCGTGGACTGCAGCCTACCAGGCACCTTGGTCCATGGGATTTTCCAGGCAAGAGTACTGGAGTGGGGTGTCATTGCCTTCTCCTATGTTTAATGTTGGACCACATCAAAACTTAACACTGAGGAGTAAATTAGATTCTATTAAGTCAAAAAAGTTTATAACCAAAAGTATTTTTTCTTTACAGATGAAACAAAATTTTAAAAATTAGAAGATCACCTCTGTGTTCTTAAGAAAAATGCATTCATTGTTCTTTCCAAATAGCAAGTTATTTATGGCATAGATTGTTATAAACATTTATAGTAATTGATAAAATATTCTTTAGTTTATAAATACTACACAAAGAATTATAAGTTAACTGCTATATTTAAGTAAATAAGTATTCATGAAGAGCTCTTCTTACATATTAGTTATCAGCTCATATATATAAACTTATATACATGATACACACGATACTTGAAAACTGGATATTTACAAAACCATATAAAAGAGCATAGGGAATTTAAGAGACAAAAGGGTGAATCATCACTTCAGTCCAGTGGTTCAAAGACTTAAAATAGTGATAATAAGCTTCCTCTCTTTGAACAGTGAAGAAGAGGTGGTGGGGGGAGGAAATTTGATTCTGCCTTCCTGCCACAAAAGACACACACAAAAAAAATAATCACAAATAAAAACCCAAAACAGTAGCCTCCGATGAGGATACACGTGAATTCTTGACCCAAACCAACCCTGACTGAAGAACAGTAAACCTTCTCAACTGCCTTCTAAAGCAATTAACTCAAACACAATTCAGATTCCTTAGCAGGCATAATGCATTTCTAGGTAGTAGAAAACTGTGAAAAATAAGAGCAAACCTGTCAGAATTTGATATTTAGAGACATTTGATGGAATCAAAATTCATTATTAATCAGATGTCAAACTCCAGACTGAGATTTTGTTGAGTAAAATACATTTAAAAGTATCAGAAGCAAGGCCTGAAAGAATGTATGTGCTCAGTTATGTCCAACTCTTCGGGGCCCCATGCACTGTAGCTTGCCAGGCTCCTCTGACCATGGAATTTTCCAGGCCAGAATACTGGAGTGGGTTGTCATTTTCTACTTCAGGGTAAAATGTATAGACACCGCAACAGATGAGTAAGTACCCTGAACAGGTACTACTTGGCTAGGCAATCATTTTCTAAAGTAGTCTTGAGCTGTCACGGTGCCTTTGGCTATTGCATGGTGCAGAAAAAGCACTGAAATTCCAGTGAGACTGGAGACACAGGAAGACAAAACCGTAAACAGTATCCAGTAACCAGAGTGAAAGTGAACAAGACAAAGAGTTTTTGAAGGACCCCACAAGAAATTTACAGATTATGTTTCCTACCACTCCTAGTGCTTACATATTCTAGTTTCCTTGCATGTCACTTAAATAGGTTTACTTAGAATATTTATCATCTAAATATTATTCTGTGACTCTGCTGCTGCTGCTGCTGCTGCTAAGTCACTTCAGTTGTGTCTGACTCTGTGCAACCTCATAGACAGCAGCCCACCAGGCTCCCCCATTCCTGGGATTCTCCAGGCAAGAACACTGGAGTGGGTTGCCATTTCCTTCTCCAATGCAGGAAAGTGAAAAGTGAAAGTGAAGTTGCTTAGTCGTGTCTGACTCTTAGCGATGCCATGGACTGAAGCCCACCAGGCTCCTCCATCCATGGGATTTTCCAAGCAAGAGTACGGGAGTGGGGTGCCATTGCCTTCTCCAAGTCTGTGACTCTAATACCTGACTAAGCATCACAAGCAAATTGAATAATTGACTTAATCTTTATGGCTCAAATTCCTCTGAAAGCTGGATAGAGGAAGTTACATGAATGTTGTGACAGGAAAATTTTTATTTACCCAGGTTACACATTTTATGGGCATGAGAAGAGTTATGGTTGAGGTCAACAAAAACAGTTAAGTAGCTCATGTCCTTAGAGTTCACCAAAATCTTTCATCAGAAGATAACACCTGTGAGTACTCTTTATCTGTCCCAGGGTAGCATCCAACTGTCCCTCTCAGACATGGTGTCTATAACCTGGGCTTTTTCTGCTGGGCTCAAGAACACACAAACCAGTCCTCTACACTCACTTGTAAGGAGGCATTCTAATCACACACAACTCTTTTCAGAAAGCTGCAGCTACCTCACCCACCCAAAGGAAGCAATGCTTCACCAGGCTGATCAAGCAAAGCCATAGCAACCCCTGAGAAGACTGAGGGACCACTTAACACTCCCTGGCAACAGCAACACTGATTCCCTTGGCAGCATTCTGACATCATGTTGTCCATCTATACTTTCATTATTGGTCAGCACCAAGGGATAAATAATTCTGATGTTGTCTTTTCTTTGTTATATTATGCATGCATATGGGGCCTCCCAGGTGGTGCGGTGGTAAAGAATCTGCCTGGCAATGCAGGAGACACAGGAGACACGGGTTTGATTCCTGGGTCTGGAAGATCTCCTTGAGCAGGAAATGGCAACCCACTCTGGTGTTCTTAGCTGGAAAATTCCAAAGACAGAAGCAGCCTGGTGATCCATAGGGCTGCAAAGAGTCAGACACAACTGAGCATGCACACACACACACATATATATATACCCCTTGTTTCTTGCACTTCTCTGAACAGTTTCTTTATTATCCAAACATTCTCATAGGTCCACTTTCAGTTTTATGTCATGTTATAAAAACTCTCTTGTTCCCACAGTCTTCATCAAATATCTGCTCCACAACCATGCCCTAACTGATCACAGCACCTCCACAGTCTCAAAAGAGACAGTCCTGTAGCTCATTAATTTCAGAATTATGAGATGAGATAAGCATCACTTATTTTTCAGTCCTATATCTAGCCATTACTCTTCTTGTAAAAACAACAGATCCCTAGAAACTCTTGCCTTTCAGGTGCACCATACTGCCTCTTCACCCTTAATGAAAATTTGCAGACTAGATCAACAGTCTTTCTCTTTATGCTAGTACCTGCAATAATACTGGATGACTCTGATGCCCATGGGAATTGCCAATCTCACTGTGTTCTTCTTTATAATATTTATTTGGCTGCACTGGGTCTTAGCTGTGGCAAGTGGGATCTAGTTCCCTGATCAGGGATTGAACCCGGGCCTCCTGCATTGGGAGAATGGAGTCTTAGCCACTGAACCACCAGGGAAGTCCTGCATTGTTTCCCTTCTTGCATCCTTGATTTCTTTACCTCTAATGAACATAATATACAATTCAACTCCCTACTTTTTCTTGTCCTAAAAATGTGACTCTGACCATCTTCCTTCACAGTTTCAGCATCTGGCCTTGCTTCCCACTCCACGGAGTAAACAGACGTTCACACATGTGTCGCCTTTTCAATTTAAGAACTGTTTTATCCTGACTCATTCTACCTGTCTATCTACAGTTTCTCCAGCTCCACCATCCCATGCCCTTACTAAAATTTAATCAACCCTGCTCCACAGAGGTGGGGTGGGGTTCCTACACTTTAATATACCTCCTTTCAGTCATTTTCATTTTTCAAAATTGAAGCAAAAAATTCAAAACATCTCAGAACAGAGATCTGTATTGCAGTCTTCACTTCCTCACTCCCCTTGTATCCCTCATCTGGCTTCCAACCACACCACCTGCTGAATGTGAAATGGCTTCTGAGAAGGCTGGAAATCCATGACAAGCCTCCACTTCTTACTTGACCTCTTGGCAGCTGTTAGCAGTTTCAACCACCCACTCCATCTTCAGTCTATTCTCTTTACTTCTAGAATACATTTCTCCATTTTAGTGTTTTATTCTTTCAGCTCCTGGGTATTTATTAGTCCTTTATTTTTTTGTTCATTTTTCATTCTCTCCACATCTTTGTTCTATGCCTGCTTCTCACCTTAAGTTTTTTTTTGTTTGTTTGTTTGTTTTTTTCTTTCCTGGAATGATCTTATCCAAAACCATAGCTTCAATTACTTAAACATTGCTGACTCCCAAAAATAAATTCTGAGACCTGATCTCTTTACAAATCTCATGATCTATACATCCAACTTTGCTCAATGTAGCCCCACTGGATAATTCTCAATTACATCAAACAGAGTAAGTCCAAAACTGACCATCTTCTTTCCCATTTGTATTCCATTTTCTATAATTCTTTCCACTAAATTGCTCAATCTTGAAACTTAGTTATAAGCTTTGTGTTTTTTTCTCATCCTGAGCCCATATCTAATCAACCACTATTGGTTCTATCCCCTAAATATCACTGTACTGATTTCTTTATGTGCTAAAACTCCTGTTTTAGGCCCACCCTTCCCTACAGTAAGGACCGACTACTGTGTCCTTATCTGATGCTCCTTCCAATCTATATCCCGAGCCACAACCCAAATACTATTTCAAACATGAAAATCCGATTCTTTCACTCCCTTTTCTTAAAATACTTAACTGTTTCCCACTAGATCATGCCCTAACTCCATAATACTATCCATGGCTCTTCTTTAAATTGCATTAAACTACTTATCATTTAAAAATTATTTCTTACTCCTCAGTAAAGACAAACTTTGGGCTTCCCTGGTGGCTCAGCAGTAAAGAATCTGCCTTCAATGCAGGAGCCTCAGGAGATGAGTGTTCAATCCCTAGGTCAGGAAGATCCCCTGGAGAAGGGAATGGCAATCCACTCCAGTATTCTTGCCTGGAGAATCCCATGGACAGAAGAGCCTGGCGGGCTATAGTCCATAGGGTCACAAAGAGTCGGATATGGGTGAAGTGACTTAGCATGAACATATGCACGCAAACTCACTTCCTTCATATTATATAGCACAATTTCCCACTCCCATCCCAATCCACCCTCTCCTGCATCCATGAAAAATTCCTAAAATAGAGTGTCTGCTCTATAACTTGTTTCTTACCTCCTTACTAGCTTGGATTAGACTCTATTTCCATTAGAATACATCCCTGGTCATTTTCATAGAAACCTAATCCAGATTAGTGTATTAATGCATTAGCCCTATGTATTCCAGGAATACAGGCTTCCCTAGTGGCTCAGTGGTAAAGAATCCACCTGCCAATGTGGGAATCGCAGGAGACACTGGCTGAATCCCTGAGTGGAAAAGATTCCCTGGAGAAGGAAATGGCAACCTGCTCCAGTATTCTTGCCTGGGAAATCTCATGGACAGAGGAGCCTGGCAAGCTATAGTCCATGGGGTCACAAAAGAGTAGGACAATTCCAGAGATGCATGCTATAATTCATTCATTATAGTATATATTCCCCATGCTTGTTTTTCTCAGTCACCTGATATGATTGCAAATATCTAAAAGGCAGAGACTATATCTGTCATTTTCATTTTATATGCCAGTAATTATTAAAAAGCACAGATATTACTTTGCCAACAAAGGTCCATCTAGTCAAGGCTATAGTTTTTCCAGTGGTCATGTACGGATGTGAGAGTAGGATTGTGAAGAAAGTTGAGTGCCAAAGAATTGATGCTTTTGAACTGTGGTGTTGGAGAAGACTCTTGAGAGCCCCTTGGACTGCAAGGAGATCCAACCAGTCCATCCTAAAGGAGACCAGTCCTGGGTGTTCGTTGGAAGTACTGATGCTAAAGCTGAAACTCCAATACTTCGGCCACCTCATGCAAAGAGTTGACTCATTGGAAAAGACTCTGATGCCAGGCGCGATTGCGGGCAGGAGGAGAAGGGGACAACAGAGAATGAGATGGCTGGATGGCATCACTGACTCTATGCACATGAGTTTGGGTGAACTCTGGGAGTTGGTGATGGACAGGGAGGCCTGGCGTGCTGTGATTCACAGGGTCAGAAAGAGTCAGACACGATTGAGCAACTGAACTGAACTGAACTGAATTAGCATATATTTGACATTATTATAAATAAATGAGTGATGAGTTAAATATCTTCAAAGACAGATCTTAATTATTTGGTAAGGCATTATGGGCTTCCCTGGTGGCTCAGAGGTTAAAGCGTCTGCCTCCAATGCGGGAAACCCAAGTTCGATCCCTGGGTCAGGAAGATCCCCTGGAGAAGGAAATGGCAACCCACTCCAGTATTCTTGCCTGGAGAATCCTATGGACGGAGGAGCTTGGTAGGCTACAGTCCACGGGGTCACAAAGAGTTGGACACGACTGAGTGACTTCACTTTAAGGCGTAATCCAGCAGACTATCTCTTTGGACAAAGTGCTCTGGTGAGGCCTGCAGCCCTTGATGGCCTGCAGCCCTGTTGATACATGGCTGATTTTGCTTCAGCCATTCATCTCCCAACTAGCCATTTGTGTCCAAAGTAATTGGATCATGTGGCAGAAGCAGGCAAATTATGCACAAAGAATCATTAGAAGGAAGAAATAAGCCTAGGTTTCACTCACATCCAAGCATCTTAAAAGATGGTGATGCAAATGACAGAGGATGAGATGGCTGGATGGCATCACTGACTCTATGCACATGAGTTTGGTTGAACTCCGGGAGTTGGTGATAGACAGGGAGGCCTGGGAGGCATTTGGTCTGTCAAATGAATTATTATTCAAGTCTCAACTTAGAAGTCTATTCTATTAAGAAGCTCTCCTTGATTTCCATTCCCCCAAATGGCAGAAAATAATTCTCAAAGACCATTGCTGTATTTTTTCCAACTCTAGGTCATGAGCAGTTTAAGAGAACAGGTTTTAACTTAGATGCTTATTGCCTGGTATGGTTTCTGGATAACGGTAAATACTTAGTGAACCCATGCTGAATTCTGAATGAAGAACTCAGAATGAATGAAGAAACAAATTTCTAAATCAAATCACATGAACATTTTTAAAAGTTTCAAAAATTTGTTTGTTTTTTTTTTTTAAATATACAACCACGTAGAGGGTAGGTAAGTGACAATTTTATTGGCTCATTAACAAACTTAGGTTTCTAAAAAGTTGAGTTTTCAGTTTATTTATATTGCTATAATCGATAAAATGCAATCAGCTATTTGATTTTAAGTACAGTGCTCTGCATAGAGTAAGTGTGTAACATGCTTATTGAGTTAATCAAATAGTTGAACTTCATTGAATTTGATTTAGACAGACTGTCTCCACATGAAATTACTGAATAAGATGACTAAATTACAAAATGCTGGTGTTACCTTATGAATAAAACTAGGCTATAAATAATTAACAAAAATTCATAACATCTCTTGTGCTGGAATCAAAACTATACAAGCTTTTTATTTTTAACATATCTATAAACTAAAGGAATTTCCCTTTCCTGCAAAAACCGTTTTAATGAACTGGTTCAAAGTAGATCAAGCCTCTCATTTTTCAAAATTATAATCAAAATGAGAAACAATAACGGTCCTTCAAATCAACTTGAGATAATAATTGTCTTTGGAATATCTGATTATTCTGTAGCAAACTGATAGTGCTGTCATCTGTAACAGTACCAATAATACTAAAATAGTACTAAAAAAGAAAAGGACTGCTAAATTAAAATATGTCTGGTGACAGATGGTCAGATCTTTTTTATAAATGTAGGGGACCCATAATGAATAAAAACTGAACTCTATGGAAAATTTCTTTTTTACCCAGAGGCAGAGGGGTCCACGAGGAACAGATGTCAGTTTCTCCTGATTAAAGTGAAAGATATTTCTAAACGTTTTTTGAAGTGCACTTTTACACAAAAATGTTCTATGAGCATAATAATTGGTATGCTTAAGGTATTCTACAATATCAATACTTGCATAGAACTGGATCTGCCCTTAAATATTCTTAAATCTGATTCATTTTCTATAATACAAATACTAAGAAATAAAGATGACAGATGGTATGATGCTCATTTTCTTCTACATTCTCCTTATAGTTATCACCTAGTGTTCACAACCTGAAGAGTTCTTAAAAATGTCATAAAGATATTACTTAAAAGGCCAATTCCTCTATTTAAAATATTGCTGCTTCTTAATAAATAGCATATTAGTTTATCCACATCTATGTTTGGTCAAGTGCCATGTCCATTCATCAGAATTATTCATTTTTCTCTCCTGTAATCCCAGTTTATCCGTTTCACTGAGAGATATTTCAGGAATTCTATTTACCAAGAGAGATTTGAAATGGTCTTTACTGCTCTGAAACTAAGTCTGGAAGTGCCCAGCTCTCCCAAGATACAGCCCACAGACAAGTCCCCAAATACTCCTGTGAAACAGCCAATCTGTTTATCTGGTCCATTTCCACTCTCACTTTCTGTGCCATAGGCTTCTCCATGCTGCCCAGAGCACTGACACTCAGCATGTATCTCAGAGGAGGGCTGGACATTCCTTCCAGCCTTACTTCTTGGTAGCTAAATCCTGTCCATATTATCACATTTTAGATAGAATTTTGAAAATAGCTGATTGGCATCTGACACAGCCACCATTTTCATATTGTGCTCCCAAAACTGGACCTTGCCCTGTGCTGTGCTGTGCTTAGTAGCTCAGTTGTGTCTGACTCTCTGTGACCTCAGGGACTGTAGCCCTCCAGATTCCACTGTCCATGGGCATCCTCAGACAAGAATACTGGAGTGGGTTGTCATGGTGGACCTTGCCCTATTTCCTTTCTACTGAACCCTTTCATTCTCAAAACCCACCCCAGAAATACACTGGTTTTCTAGACTTCTATTTGGATGTGATTTGTTTGTTAACCACCCCTCACCAGGATAGTCATTTTTGCCTTGGTTTCTCCTATGGTTCTGCTATGTCCTCCAACTCCTCCTCATCCTAGAAAAAGGCCCCCTTGTTCCCCCTCATGCTTCATGGTAGTAAATTTAATCTACATTAGGAGTTAACATTGACTGGAAAAAAGTACAAGTTTCATTTCAAAATAGTTTAAATATGTGATAATTTTAGAATTGTACTATTTTCTTGAGTATCTTGTGTGAACTTGATTTATTTTTAAGGCTTTGATAAATCCACAAATTAGCTGGTTTTGAGGAAAAAAATTTGCTCTACTGACCTGAATATTTGGGTGTATCTATTCCCCTCCCCCCACCTTTGGGCACAATTACACATTTCCATTTTGTCACATTCTGCCTTCTCACTCCATGTATAGACAGAGTCCATTTTCTCACATTCTGCCTTCTGACTCCATGTATAGGCAGAGTCTATGGAATGGTCATTCAGTTAATGCCTGACATTTAGAAATTCTTTTACAAATATTGTGTGTATTATGTAGCCTCTCTCCTTGAATCCAAGATCCCATTTAAGATATATATTTTTAAAATGGAGAAAATAACTAGCTTAAAGGGCATAATTTACTCCTATAAGTATATTTGTCCTTGTAAGGAAGTATCAGTATAATGATACTTACAAAAATAAGCCATCTTCCAACTCACTCCTATTGATTTTCCTGTTTGGCAGTTACACATAGCAACAGAATGACATTGTTTTCATAATTCATGCTCTCAATCTGGACCTTCTTAGCGTTCTTCAAACAAACAGTATAATGTCAAGGCAAAACCAAAGCTTTGCCTTAATTCTCACAAGTGCAAGTAATAACAACTACATTAGAATTTATTCATCTATCTTGAGAATGTCAAGTTTCTTTTGACATCAACTTAACTACCATTCCAACTTCAAAAATGCAAAAACAGCAATAAGAAAACACAGTTTTATGAATGTTTGTGTGCCTAAGTCTTCTACTAATACCAATGAACTTAAACTACTTTTGTTTCAGTAAACAAGTTCCTTACACACTAAAGGAAAACAACCCTGAAGATTCATTGAAAGGACTGCTGCTGAAGCTGAAGCTTCAATACTTTGCCAACCTGTTGCAGAGCCAACTCATTAGAAAAGACCCTGATGCTGAGAAAGATTGAAAGCAAAAGGAGAAGGGGGTGGCAGAGGATGAGATGATTAGATAGCATCACTGATTCAATGAGCAGTAATTTGAGCAAACTCTGGGAGACAGTGAAGGGCAGGGAAGCCTGGTGTGCTGCAGTCCATGGAGTTCCAAAGAAGGGGACATGACTTAGCAACTGAACAACTACAACACACTTCTCATTGCAACGCATCCTTTACAGCAGCATGATGGCAGTAACAGAAAAGGCAAAGTCCATTCATTTCAAATACTAAAAGGATTTCAGCAGTTTATTTGTGGGTGTTTTATTATGTTTGACTTCGATATAGTCATTGGTATCACTGTTAAAATTAAATGGAGATTACCTCATTTCCTAATTGCATAAAAATATATGTGGGGAAAATGGTTCTCTCTATGCATTCAGTAAAAGGTCAGAATTTGAAAAAAAAATAAAATGTGTAATTATGCTCCAGAAAAAAAAAAAAAAAAACACAAATGCAATGTAATATCAAGGTGAGTGAAATAAGGACTTTTTTTAAAAAAAAATTCACTTTGTATGTTTATCAATGCCTTAAAAATGAGCCAAGATCACATAAGATATCTAATGATAAAACCCAGAACATATTTGGTATAGAGGGAAAATTCCTCAACAAAATACAGGCCGTATACAAAAGCCAGAACATAATAAAAACTTGGGCTTCCCAGCAGCACTAATGTTAAGGGACCCACATGCCAATGCAGGAGACAGGAGAGACTCAGGTTTGACCCCTGGGTCAGAAAGATCCCCTGGAGGAGGGCACGGCGATCCACTCCAGTATTCCTGCCTGGAAAATCCCATGGACAAAGGAGCCTCTCAGGCTACAGTCCATAGCATCGCAGAGTTCACACTGAAGCGATTTCACACACACACACACACACACACACACACACAGACACCATACACACACACATGACAGACCCACAGCAACATCATACTCAGTGGTATTGAAAGCTTTTCCTCTAAGATCAGGAACAAGACAAATATACCCATTCTCACCACTCCTACTCAACATAGTACTGAAAGTCCTAGTTAGAGCAATTAGGCAAGACAAAGAACCAAAAGTAATCCACATCAGAAAGGAAGAAGCAAAACTCTCATTATTTGTGGATGATATGGTCTCACAGATAGAAAATCCTAGACTCCACCAAAAATGTTGGAATTAATCAACAAATTCATTCAAGCTACAGGTAATAAAATCAACACACAGAAATCAATAGATATCTATTGGTTCTGCTTCTCTGGAGGGATGCTGAGAGTGGTTACACATACATAAAGATATTTTTTTATAAGGTATTGGCTCATGTGATTATAGAGACAGAGAAGTCCCAGGAACTGTTGTTTGAAAGCTAGAGACCCAGGAAAGTTGGCAGTGTCATTGTAAAGGCAAAGAGCCCTAGCGCCAATGATGTGGATTTTAGTCTGAAGCTGATGATCTGAGAACCAGGAGCACAAAGGGCAGAAGATCAATGATTCAGCTCAACAGTCAGGCAGAGAGAGAATTCAACCTCCCTCCACCTTTATGTCCCTCAATGAATGAATTCAGGCCCTCAATGAATTAGATAAAGCTGACTCACACTGGAGAGGGCAGAATGCTAAACTCAGCCCATCAATTCAAATGGTAATCTCTTCTGGAAATGACCTCCCAGACACACCAAAAATAATGTTTACCTAGATATCTGGGCATCCTGTGACCCAGTCAAGTTGATTCATAAGTTCATTTCAGTATTCTTGCCTGGAGAATTCCATGGACAGAGGAGCCTGGTGGGTTGCAGTCTATGGGGTCACAAAGAGCTGGACACGACTGAGCGACTAAGCATAGCACAACCATTCTTTGCATGGCTTTCTTATCAGGAAAGGGGTACAGATAGATATCTCTTCTGTTTTCCGAGAATTCAGAAGCATTGACTATATACCACTTCTCAGTTTTTAATACTTCTGCTGTTATTTTGTGCCTATTTCAAAGACATCTATGTAATTTTTATGATTTTAAGTGCTGACATTAGAAAGATGGATGAGAGAATTAACAGGGTACGGCACTGGGAGGAGGAGCTGAGGAGAGCCCAGCAGACTCTCTGAGAGTCTGAGGAAACCAAGGTGATCAGAGTTCATAGAACAGAGAACAGAAATGTGAGACCTGCACAGGAAGATATTCCCGAAAGTCTACAGAGTGTCCTCTGAAGTATTCTTCAGAGTAGTGATTCTGAGGTATGTAAGAGGAATCACCATCATGAATGATGATAGAAAATGGTCCAACACGCACACTGAGGTGAGAAGAGTATGTTTCCACCAGCAAGACTCATGTCAGGGGGTATTGCATATCGTACTCAGAAGTCTTGCCTCGATAGAGAGAAATGATAAGCACTATGAGTATTGCTCCAGCTCCTAAAAAATTATAAAAGCATAACCCAGAAGGATCAAACTGCTTCCTCAGACTTCTGAATCCTTCTCTAGCCTCACTTTTGAGGTAACTTGGATGACCTTATCTTGCTCAACCTTACTGTTCAGCTAGAGTCAGGATCTTGTCATGAACTCTCCTGCTTTACTCCACTACTTGTCAGATGGATTGCTGGTCCAACTTCTGATCTAAGATTGAATCTGATATTGAGAACAGAAAACTGAATAAAAGTCAATATGGTATTGGTATCTAATAGGGATGGTTAATAAAAATTAAAATGGCTTTAATGCCATTCTCCCAAATCATCCCACCCTTTCCCTCTCCCACATGTTGACGTATGGCAAAACCAATACAATATTGTACAGTAATTAACCTCCAATTAAAATAAATAAATTTATATTTTAAAAAATTAATGGCTTTAAATTTAATGTTTGTTAGCTAAACATTTCTAGTGGTTTCTGCATCATTGAGTAACTCACAAACATATCTATTTTTGTGGCTAGAAATCTCTTGGTTTTATTTGTAAGAACACAGATCTCCACTAATGTACTGGAATGGCACTGTATTTCTTTTAGCCAGGCTACAGCTGACTGGATGAGATGTATGCATGATCACAGGGATGGCAGTAGCTTTAAACAAACACAAGTGGAAATCCAAAATGAAATGGGCACCACAAACTAAGAGGTCTCTGCAGACAAACAATTCACTCCCAGCAGGATTCATATTGGTTATATGACATTGGTCTACATCAAGCAGAGTTCCTGAAAATATTGTCCACTCCAGCTCTTCATCACACAGGCTAAAAGCCCAAGCAGAGGAAGGAATGGAATGGAAGCTGAAATTTGTGCCTAAAACATAATCTTATAAAGTCTCTGGTTCTTAAAGCAGGGGTTAGATTTCTGTAAAGTTCACAATTATTTGCTTCCCTGGTGGCTCAGATGGTAAAGAATCCACCTGCAATGCAAGAGACCTGGGTTCAATTCCTGGGTTGGCAAGAGCCCCTGGAAAAGGGCATGGCAGCCCATTTCAGTATTCTTGCCTAGAGAATTCCATGGACAGAGGAGCCTGGTGGGTTGCAGTCTGTGGGGTCACAAAGAGCTGGACATGACTGAGTGAGTAAGCATAGCATAACCATTCTGTGCATTGTTTTCTTATCAGGAAAGGGGGACAGATAGATAGATATCTCTTCTGTTTTCCAAAAATTCAGAAGCATTGACTATATACCACTTCTCAGTTTTTAATACTTCTGCTGTTATTCTGTGCCTATTTCAAAGACATCTATGTGATTTTTATGATTTTAAGTGCTGACATTAGAAAGACGGATGCCTTCAAGCAGTCTAAGCATATGGGAAAGTCTGACCCTGGTAGCTTATTTATTTTCAATTAAAAAAAGGCTAAGGGGTCAGTTTTTTATATTTTTGTTTGTATATCTTTAAAACACTGGATGAAACTATATCTACAGTAGAAATTACCTCAGGCAACAGTCATCCCACGTGCATTTTTTTCTTTAAACTCAGCAGGACTCACTTATACAATGCATAGCTTTTGAAAGGAATAAATTACAACACAGGTCAAAACAAGTCTCTCAAAAGCAAGGATGACAGAATTTTTCATTGAGACATAAAAAATTAATCATGCAGCATGAATGCTAAATATGGAAAGTGTCCTACATATTTGAAGTACCTCCTTCCTGCAGATGACAGTGATTTGGCTTTTGGAGTTATTACTTACACAAGACACATAATATCTACTCAGTCAATCCTCTGCTGCTATCTAAAAAATTCTCCACTACCATCCCATGACAGATCTGTGGAATAGCTGGGATATATTTTACATACACTTGGGCAGAAAATATTTCTTATTAAGAGTTATCAAACTTGGCTATACTTTAAAGTCATCAACCTTCTACCAGACCCTGGCATTAGCACCAAGGAAGAACCATGGTGATTTCTATTTTCAGGCCTTGGTTCAACATTTAGTGCATACCAGAATCACCATGATTAGTAGAACACAGGTTGTTGGGTCATACTCTGAGCCCAGTCTCAGGGTTTTGATTAAGTAAGTGTTATGAACTAAGTGTGTCCCCCTCCAAATTTATATCGAGGGGCTGAAGCCCCAACCCACAATATGATGGTAGTTGGACCTGGGGTCTTTGGGGAGTAATCAGGGTCCAATGAGGTGCTGAGGATGGGGCTTTGTCTGATGAGGAATTAGTTTCCTTATGAAAAGAAACACTAGACAACTGCACTACCCCCCAGCATAAAGAGGTTATGTAAGCACATGAGATGACAGCCACTTATAAGCCAACAGGAGAGACCTCAAATGATACCTGCCACGCTGGCATATTGACCTTGAACTTTCCAGCCTTCAGGACTATAAGAAATACATTTCTTTTTCTTAAACCACCTAGTCTTTGTTATAGCAGTCCAAGAAGATTAACACCATAGGCTTGAAAATCTGCCTTTCCTGAAAGTTCCCAAATGATGCTGATGTCAGTGATGGTGCTGGCCCAGCAAGCCTTGCAACCATTGTCTAGAGAGCGCTGCCTCAAAATTTAACGTAAATAGGAGGCATCTGGGGATCTTGCTGAAAGTCAAAATTTTGATCCAGTAGTATGAGGGTGGGACTCAAGATTTTACATTGTTAGCAAGCTCTCAGGTAATGTTAACAAACTCTATTTTGAGTTATAACATTAAAGAGATTCTAAATGCTCAAGTGTTACCTTGAGTTTCTAGAACAATGCCTGGAATAACTGCACTAAAACCTCCTCCAATGTTTTCCAAAATTACCTATTTCGAGACCCAATTGAAGTTTTACCTCTGGTATAAAGGCTTCCAAGTGCAACAAAGTCAGAAACAAATCTGTCTTTGAAGTTGGAAACGCCACTGACTGGTTGTGCCTCTCATTAATTGCTATTTCATTGTTCTTGCTACCTCTTCTTGAACATTTGCTAGATTCAGAAATCATACAAAATACTTTGAAAGCATTGTTTAATCCTCAGGATGACACTAGGATAAAACATGGTTAGCCCCAATTTAAAGAAGAAAAAGAGAGGCTCAGAGAGTCCAAGTTTTTAGGACAACATTAGAACAACATTATGTGGCCTAATGTCCATCAGGACAAATTTAGGACAACATTATGTGTCCTAAAGACATAATTAGAATGTGATGGGCATAGGGACTGCTGATTAGGTTCTAGATAGGCTTGGAATCAGGACCATACCTTGAATCACAATCCTTCATTTGGAATGAAATACAAACAATTTCAGGTTTGCTGAAATGCTGATACGCTGATTGCTGAGGTTATAATTGAGATATAGAAAGAGCTGCCAAAAGTTTACAATCTAGTACAGGAAACAGATAATGATCATATAATTGCATTAATTAATTAAAAATTCCAAAATGAGACAAGTGCTCTGAGAGGAACAAAGACCATTTATGAAGAGAGTATAAGAATAAATGTGGGCTGGGGAGTAGGAAAGTAGACTCTGGGTCAGAGAAAGTTTCCAGGAGTGTGAGATGCCTGAGCTAATCTTTAGGAATGACGTGTTTAGAAAGATGTAATTCCTTCCAGGTTAAGAAATCACAAATATTCTATCACAAGAAAAAAATCTGTTATTTTTCAGAAAATGAAACAAAACCATTGTGGCTGTACAGCAAAAAGCTGGAGAAAGGGGAAAATTATGCTGGATGTGGTGTTATTTTTATTATCATAATTATTATTTGATTACATGTAAATGACTTTATTCTTCAAAACCTTTACCTTTTTAACTTTATGCTGGGGTTGTCAAGTGGAGTAAATACATAGTTAAATTTCATTCTCAGATAAATGAATAATTTTTAATGCAAATATGCATTCAATTCAGTTGCTCAGCCGTGTCTGACTCTTTGCAACCCCATGACCCACAGCATGCAAGGCCTCCCTGTCCATCACCAACTCCCAGAGTCCACCCAAATCCAATTCCATTGAGTCTGTGATGCCATCCAACCATCTCATCCTCTGTCACCCTCTTCTCCACCTGCCCTCAATATTTCCCAGCATCAGGGTCTTTTCAAATGAGTCAGGTCTTTGCATCAGGTGGCCAAAGTATTGGAGTTGCAGCTTCAACATCAGTCCTTCCAATGAATACCCAGGACTGATCTCCTTTAGGATGGACTGGTTGGATCTCCTTGCAGTCCAAGGGACTCTCAAGAGTCTTCTCCAACACCACAGTTCAAAAGCATCAATTCTTTGGTGCTCAGCTTTCTTTATAGTCCAACTTTCACATCCACACATGACCACTGGAAAAACCATAGCCTTGACTAGATGGACCTTTGTTGGCAAAGTAATGTCTCTGCTTTTTAATATGCTGTCTAAGTTGGTCATAATTTTCCTTCCAAGGAGTAAGCGTCTTTTAATTTCATGGCTGCAATCACAATCTGCAGTGATTTTAGAGCCCAGAAAAATAAAGTCAGCCACTGTTTCCACTATTTCCCCATCTATTTGCCATGAAGTGATGTGACCGGATACCATGATCTTAATTTTCTGAATGTTGAACTTTAAGCCAACTTTTTCATTCTCCTCTTTCACTTTCATCAAGAGGCTCTTTAGTCTTCTTCACTTTCTGCCATAGAGTTGGTGTCATTTGCATATCTGAGATTATTGATATTTCTCCCAGCAATCTTGATTCCAGCTTTTGCATCCTCCAGCCCAGCGTTTCTCATGATGTACTCTGCATATAAGTTGAATAAGCAGGGTGACAATATACAGCCTTGACGTACTCCTTTTCCTATTTGGAACCAGTCTGTTGTTCCATGTCCAGTTCTAATTGTTACTTCCTGATCTGCATATAGGTTTCTCAAGAGGCAGGTCAGATGGTCTGGTATTCCCTTCTCTTTCAGAATTTTCCACAGTTTATTGTGATCCATACAGTCAGACTTTGGCATAGTCAATAAAGCAGAAATAGATCTTTTTCTAGAACTCTCTTGCTTTTTTAATGATCTGCATTACTGGGACATAATTACTGTTTAAAAAATTATTGTTTATCTGAATTTAAAATTTAACTGGGTATCTTGTATTTTTCACAGTTTTATTAAGATATAATGGAAATACAGCACTTTAAAAGTTTTAAGATAGAGCATAATGATTTGATTTTCATCATAAAATGATTAGCATCATAAGTTGAGTGACACCCATCACTTCATATAGATACAAAATAAAGACAAAAACTTTTCTTATGATGAGAACTCAGAATTTACTTTCTTAACAATTTCCATTTATAGCATACAGCAGGGTTAATCATGTTGTACATTACATCCCTAGTAAGTACCTGTAACTGGAAGTTTATACCTTTTGACTTTTATTAGTCCTACACTTTTATTTGTACTAGTTCCGGCAAGCTGGTAGTCAGCAATAGCTTGAGATACTCACTGCCTCAACACATTTGAGAAATGCCTCCAACACACACACACCAAGGCACAAAACACACATTTATGCACACTCATTCAAGAGTTTTGTAGCAGTATACATACATCATGCATGTTCTAAGTGAACGGGATGTCACTTAAGTGAACAAGAGGCAAATATCCTGCTCTGTGCATACATCATTGTGACACACACCAAACATACAAAACCTGTGATATATCCACAGCTGAAGATGCATTTCATTTAATCTCAATAGAATTACTATTACTATTTACATATACTAAAGAGAATTCTTATGATTTTTACTACTTACACATACGAAAGATAATTCTTATGATTAATAAGAATTAGGTCTTATTAACTTCATTATTATTGTGGTTCAAAATTGAGGAAATTGAGGCTTAGGGAGGTTAAAAAGTTGCCTGTTGTGACATAGCAATTAAGTGTCTGAGTCAAGGGTCAAGACATCTGTTTGATTGGAGAGCTAGCATATGCTTATATGTTCAACTGTACTTTCTCTAAAAATACAAACCCAGCACATTCCCACAAATATGGTTTAGATACTAACTTTGTTATTTTCATTGTTATTTTGTTTACTTTTTTTGCTTTGCTACTTTATTTTTATTGGAACACAATTGCTTTACAATGTTGTGCTGGTTTCTGCTGCACAATGAAGTGAATCAGCTATATACATATATCCCTCACTGCCCCCCACCCCATCCCACCCCTGGATCTCCCTCCCATCCCCTACCCCATCCAACCCCTCTAGTTATCAACAGAACCATCACAACAGGCCCCTGTGCTTTACAGCAACTTCCCAGTAGCTATTTTACATATGGTGACATGAAAAGAACAAAGAGAAAACAGAACTTCCTTATAATGTGATTACAGAATTATTATTTACTCCCTATTTGCTATTCTAATAGTGCAGGATATCTTGTAATGAACTCTATTTCAATATTAGGTTTTCCTTTTTCCCCACACCAATAACCCATAAGGAGACAGAGGATATAGTCATGGTTTTTAGATCATGTCCTTCTCTGGTCTCAGATGGAAGCATTATAGTTTTTCCTTGGCCACACATAGACATTATTGCAGATTTTAAACTCTCTATAAAATGTATATATATTCATGGTGTTGTTTATAAGATGATTTTTTGAAAAACTTATAGCCTTAAAATCCAATTTAAAAACCCAAACCACAACACCTCATAACAGAAATAGTAAGAGCAGAGTTTTCACATTCTTCATAATTTTATCATTAATTTGTTGCAATACTTTTGAGTTCTTGAATTGTGGCAGTTCTAACAACACATACCTGTGAATGTTTTGAGGCTATTTATTGTTGTGCATGCATGTACTAACTCACATCAGTCGTGTTCAACTCTTTGCAATCAATCATGTCCAGCTGTTTGCAACACGATGGACTGTATCCTCTGTCCATGAGATTCTGAATGCAAGAATACTGGAGTGGGTTGCTGTGCCCTCCTCCAGAGGATCTTCCCAACCCAGGGACTGAACCCACATCTCTAAAGTCTCCTGTACTGGCAGGCAAGTTCTTTACCTCTATCACCACCTGGAAGGCTCTATTTATTGTTGGGTGACAGCCTAAAGCACAGCTAGATAAACTGTAGTTTTACCAGTACTTTGGATTTAAATGTAGCACTAAGGCTCCCCGACTCCAACATTTAACTTGATTTATGGTTTCTGATGTAAAAATACTAGGGCTCAGATGGCTTTAAGTGACTTTGAAAATTAAGTAAAGAAGTAAATGTAATGACTAATCTGAACTTGCTGTGAATTATTAATTATGTATTGCAAGTGGAGGAACTAAGCAAGCAATAATTTAATCTGTGACATGAAATAAATCCCAAACTGCACTCTTTGCTACAGGCATTTTCTAAATAAACACTTGATTTTTAAGTCACAAAGGAACTGAATTTGAAACCATTACTTACTGTATTCTGAGCTGTTTATTAAAACACTTCCCCCACAGATATCCATTTAAAAAGAAAATCCAGTTTTGAAAGGTGAGTTAGGGTAGAAAAACAGCTCTAACCTAAAGAGGAAGAGAACATCTTTTAAAAGCATGCCAGGAGAAACTTCTTAATGATCCATGACAGTGTAAAATGATAACTGCAACTGCTGAGTCAGTGTAGAAGAAAATCTAAACGTAGGAGCAATTGTAGCCTTTATTAATGACCCACCAGGAACATGGGCAAACCGCCAGGGCCAGGCATGCAGCAATGCTTCTCTGATAACTGAGCATTCCAAATCTCCTCGATATAAATTTCTCCCAACTCCCTAAACTAGAAATAATATCCTCAGCATTCTGAATTAGGCAAGACACACAGGCATGTTATCCATATTATATTAATCTTCAAAATGTATTGCCCAAGGAGGAAACATGAAAGAGAACAGATTATCTCTATGGGAGACTTAACACTTGAAAAGAAAAGAGGTTTTAAAAAATTGCATCAGAGGCAAACACAACACATCCTGAATCTGCATGTTTTCCCAGCCAGGGGGTACACAAAAACACTGTGATAACATTTTGCCATACTAATTACCAGCCCTTCTTTCTACTTGGGATCTCAAAGCACCCCTCAGAATTTACATGGTAAGGAGATTTTTCTTTTTTTTCAAAGGCGAAGAGAATTGAGTTACTCTAACTTGTCCACTGGACATAGGAGAAGGCTTTAGTTTACCAAGTTTTTCAGAAAAAAAAAAATCAGCAACTTTGAACCTTTATTCAGAAGTTGAGTTGTCAGTCTAAGACAACTTCGGTGAGGTTGAGTATTTTCAGGAAGTATTTGGAGTAATTTGGAATATGAAAGTGTTTCTAATAAAAGATGGATGTTTATGAAACTAGTAACAAATGTAAATTACCTGTAATATAAAGGGATGTGACAGAAAAAAAAAAAAAAAAAAAAAACCTCAAAGAAGGAAAAAAAAAGACTGTTCCTAAAAGGATTCTAAAAGTGAGGTTCCTAACCTGCTGGCATCACCTGCTGCTACTGCTTGTGCTAAATAGTGTCTGACTCTGCGACCCCATAGACGGCAGCCCACCAGGCTCCTCTGTCCCTGGGATTCTCCAGGCAAGAACACTGGAGTGGGTTGCCATTGCCTTCTCCAATGCATGAAAGTGAAAAGTGAAAGGGAAGTCACTCAGTTGTGTCCAACTCTTAGCGACCCCATGGACTGTAGCCTACCAGGCTCCTCTGTCCATGGGATTCTCCAGGTAAGAGTACTGGAGTGGGTTTCTATTGCCTTCTCCGGGCATCACCTGCTAACTTGCTATAAATGCTAACTTGCAGGCCCCACCCCCAGTCTCTTAAACCTAGTGAATCAGAAACACTGGATGGGGGCCATGTATAGATAGTTTATTACCTCCTTAGGTGATTCTAATGCTGCTAAGTTTAGGAACACTTTGTGACTAAATTTTGGTGTCAACTGAGGGGGAAAAGACCCTGATGCTGGGAAGGATTGGGGGCAGGAGAAGGGGACGACAGAGGATGAGATGGCTGGATGGCATCACTGACTCGATGGATATGAGTTTGGGTAAGCTCCAGGAGGTGCTGATGGACAGGGAGGCCTGGCGTACTATTATTCATGGAGTCGCAAAGAGTCAGACACGACTGAATGATTGAACTGAGGGGAAAATCCTGTTTTCATGTACACAGTCAGGCAAAGATTCTCCTGAAATAGTGTCTTTTTTCCCCTCTAAGGACAAGGGTTTCTTTTAAGGGCAGACATGGTTCTAGACACATTTTGTTCACAGTGTTACCATCAAATAGTATAAACTGGGTCATCAGATTTCATCCTAGTGATCCTTATTCAGAGTCTAGAAAGATAAAATTATGATTCCACATTCTACTGATACTCCCAAATTTTTATGATCCTGTCCTGATTTGTAATAATCAGCTTAATCATCGACATAATCATTTGACATAATCTGGGCAGCATCACATTATCTGCTCATCAGAAAGAGTAAGATTGTTAGCACTATGGTAGATATCAAGGTCAGGTGTTACTCTGACAGGATTTATTTCTCATGCCTAAACCTGGATTCACTATGTCTTGCTGCACATATCAAAGTCCACCTAATCATGGCCAGCTTGAACTCTTCATCAAATCATGACTGTGAACTATCCTCTGCTTCTGCATCCCTCAGAATTCTTGACTCTACTTACTAGTGCCTGAATGCTTTAGACCAAGACCAGAAGCATGAGGAGCTGGAAGGAATGGACCGTAAAGACTCATTCCTCAGCTACCTGACAAGGAAACTACCTCCCACATGGAGATTTCCATTTATCCCAGAAGGTCCATTTTGTTTTAAATTTCTACACCACTGGTTACAGATTCATAGGATAAAACAAATAAGTAAAGTCTATAGTTATTAGATATATAATACATAGTCTTTGTTTTATATGATGTTTTACACACATGACACAGTTTACACTATTTGACCTATTTCACACACTAGAATAAAACTAAGTTTAAGACAAGATTGTACTTAAAAAAAAAAAAAAAAAAAAACTTATGGTACTGATAATACTTAATGCCGAAAAAGAGACCCTGAGTCCAGTCACTTATTCATTTATTTTAACATTTCTTCTTTGATCTCTTCTGAGAGTTCAGCCTGACACTGCAAGCAACAAATCAGAAGATTAGCGAAGTAAGACTATTTGGATTTGCTTTTAGGTCCCAGTAAATAGAAACAGTTATAAGGCCAGAAACATAAATGTTTATGGAAAACTAATAGAAATTTTCCCAGCTTCCCAGGTGGCTCAGAGGTAAAAGAATCTACCTGACAATATAGAAACTGTAAGAGACACAGGTTCAAGCCCTGGGTCAGGAACATGCCCTGGAGAAGGAAATGGCAACCCACTCCAGTATTCTTGTCAGGAAACTCCCATAGACAGAGAAGCCTGGCTGGCTACAGTCCATGGGGTTGCAAAGAGTCGGAGACAACTTAGCACATACTGCACAATGGAGATTTCACCTGGAATAGAAGAAATGACTGAAAGAAAGAGAGACCCACAACCAATTGACAGATATTCACAACACTCATCTTTCTGTTAGAACAGCCAGGCATCCCCGTTGTTATTTTTTGTTTTGTTTAAAACAAGTATTTTGTTTCTACTTTGGAGCAAATGAAATAGCAGCCAATAAAATGGAACTTTTCTTCAATATGGAGTGAAATAGTTGTGAAGAAAAGTGTTGGTAAAAGTAATGTTAGATTGTAGAATGGATAAACTCAAGTTTAGTGGCAACACAATCACTCCCCTTCCTCCTTCACTAACGTTAACAGTAGAATTAAGAGTGTTCTTGGTTGATTAGCTCTTCTGCTGGCTCTTTTCAAAGAAACAATTTAGAGGAGGGGTCCTTCCATTTTATGGCAACATGTGACCCTCACATTCAGCATGAAGAGCTCCCCATTCTAGTCAACAGCAGAAGATCATAAAGGGTCTCATGTGGAAGATTTATGTGAGTCATATTGTGGGCTAGAAGTCCACTTCATGACTAGGCTGCAAAGGAGATCAGGAAATTCAGTCTAAGTTCCCAGACAGATAAAAATGGAATTGATGATCAGGTAGCACTCTCTTTGCAGATATCCAGTCATCTGGGTTTGCTTAAAAAGACTGAGCAATGTCATCACAATGGAATACTCAGAACCTGAATATTTAACATTAATGCAAACATTCATTTTTAAGTAGTATTTTTGCTGATTAATACAATATTGGGTAGAATACAGTTTGACATTATTAAAAAATATTATTAGGAATTTTAAAGGCTATTAAAGTTTATACAATGCTGTTTTTTAATTTTTAAACAATAACAAAATAGACTTCATACCACTAGAAAAAAACTCTCATAACACCACTTCTCCTGGACAATATCAAAACATGATGAAGAATTATCAGAATGCATATTTTTCTCTGATTCTATAATTAAGTACTGGATTAATTACTTGGCACAAAATACATTGGTCTTGTATGAAAGATTAAATTATTGTCCTTTTTTAGTATTAGACTTTGATTTATAGTGTGATTATT
Organism: Capricornis sumatraensis; assembly: GCF_032405125.1. NCBI lineage: Eukaryota > Metazoa > Chordata > Mammalia > Artiodactyla > Bovidae > Capricornis > Capricornis sumatraensis. The sequence continues at coordinate 33,952,711 of NC_091081.1, read as the reverse complement.
TTATTTTAACAAGTATACAAAACTTGAACATATTCAATGTATATGTGAATAATTTGATGAGTTTGAGTATATGCATATGACCATAAAGCCATCACCACAAAGTAATAAACATACCCTTCTTCTTTTAAGCATTAGTTTGAACACACTACTGATGAAAGGAATTATATTCAATAATGTGTATCCTAGGTGGAAAAAAATGCTGCTAATCAAAGTTCGTAGGTCTCACTGATGCTTACGATTACTTAAAGCTCTGTCACACCCATACGTATACACACGTATATACATATAATGCATACATATATTAGGTTAAACATTGATTATAGCCTCAAAAATCTGGGTTCAAAATGAAAAAATTTTGACTAAACAAGGAAAATCACAGTTTCACTGGGATATGCTGACTGCATCATCCACTGTTTAAGCACCTGTTTCAAGTCCCTGCTCTCACTGTTTTAAGCCCCTGCTCAGTGATCTCAGAGAATACTTCAGTTTCAACCATAAGATGGTCAATTATATGAGAAATGAGTCAAAATCAGATTACTTTCATTCTTTTATGCATATTTTAATCACAAAATCTGTGATTACAAAATTGCTTTATTGCACATTGCAGTGTGTTCATTGACAGAGAGAAATGTGTATCCACAGATTTATGAGCCTGAAAGATGCTGTTGCCCTATTTTTGGAACACCAAGGAAAAGACCAACTGCTTCAGACTTTTTAAAAGACAAATTTCAAGGGAGCACGGCATATTTGGCAGAAACAGTTAAAACTTTGAATACAATGAATCCAGAACTTCAAGAAGAAGAGCAACATCATCTATGTTAGATTGTACTCCAAGAACTTAGGGCTAAAATACAGTTAAGAGCAGAGTGAACTGGTACTAAAAATATCTCCTCAATTTTTGACATAGTGGTGCACTCAAAGAAAAGATTCATGGAAATGATTTCAAAAAATATCTAAAATTACGTCTAGTTTGTTCCACAGGATGAATTCAGGTGATAGATTCCTGATGTGATAACTAAGTCACACTTAGAGATCCAGAAAGTTTCTTCCTAGTATCCCATCTTTACCTCAAGGTTGCCAAACACACACACACACACAAACAGAACTCAGGTTGATCTTGTCACCAAATAATCAAGGAAACATCTTTGGTAAAAATTGAGTGGAAGGACAGAAAAAAATATTTATTTGTTTTCCCACATCAGTCACTATTCTTGTTTAATAGACTTGTGGAGGTTTGGGGGGTTTTGTTTGTTTTTTCCTTCCTGACTCCCTCTATGAAAGCAAGCACACAAGTCTGGTATTCAAAAGGCTCTGTCTTTCCACCGCACAGAAAAACTCTTCTACAAGTAGTCAATAATCACACCGATGTCAGAAAATCAACACATGGGGAGACTGTCTCAAATCCAAATGACTTACTTTCTAAAATTGCCAAGGCTTTGATTTATTTTTAGTTTAATTCATTTCAAAATCTCAAATAGTATTAAAGAAGGGCATGAGGTAATTATGTTTATTAAATAGGTCACCACTGTATTGATGGTGTTAGCATTTTCAATAGGACTAACAATTTCCAACATTTAAGGCATGATTTCTGTGGTAGGAATGTTTGAATGTTTCATCAGCCTTTATATTAGCTCTTTGATAGGATTCCACTGCTTTCCAGTGATCTATATTCAACAAGGAAATCCTAGTTATTAACCTTATGTTGGTTCTGGCAATTGGGAAGGGGTACCCTGAATATTGATATAAAAATGTAATCAGAGTGAAGTCAGAAAGAGAAAAACAAATATTGTATATAAACACATCTATGTGGAATCTAGAAAAATGATACAGATGAACGTATTTGCAAAGCAAAAACAGAGACACAAATGTAGAGAAAAAAATGTATGGACACCAGAGGGAAAAGGGATGGGTGGGATGAATTAGGAGACTGGGATTGACATATACACACTACTATGTATAAAATAGATAACTAAAGAAAGCCTTCTGCATAGCACAGGGAATGCTATGGGAATCCTCTGTGGTGACCTAAACTGGAAGGGAATCCAAAAAACAGGGGATGCAGATATACGTAAAGCTCATTCACTTTGCTGTACAGCAGCATCTAACACAACAATGCAAAGCAACTATATGTCAGTCAAATTAAAAATATATATATATAGTCAGTGTAAGGGACAACCCAACATTGTAAACTAACATGTTGGCATTCTGCAGTGGAGAAAGCCAAGGCCTTGAAATCATTCAGATTCACATTCTGTCTCTGCCAGGATACTTCATAAGCTACCTTGGGGAGGCTGATAAACACTCATATTAATTTTCCACACTGAAGAACAACAAAACCTAATTTTAACTGTTGCAGTGAAAATTGCAAGAGATAGCATTAGTACTTGGTTTGGTGAATTTGACATACAGAAGATGCAAAATAAATGGTAGTTACCAAGTCAATCTGTAACAATACATGTTCATTTGAACAAGTACTTAACATAAGGAATTCCTCTGGAATTATTGCCCATTGATTTTTCTGAATCCTCAAAACTAAGGACAAAACAGTTACACATTGCTGGGTTTTAAAGAGCAACACTCTGGTTTATTAATTGACAGCAATCTCCTGTCAGGTGTTTCAGGACCTGGCTAGCCTACTCAACATCTAAAAGTAGCATTTGCTCTTAGTTTCTTTAAATATCAGCTATTTTCCTGCTGTGACAGAATAATGTTCACACTGCAAGATATTCATATACTACTCCCTGGAATCTGAGAATATGCTGCACGGATGCAGGAGGGCAAAAGAAGATGCTCCACGTTCAAGGTCAGGAGGGGCGGCTGTGAGGAGATACCCCTCATCCAAGGTAAGGAGCAGCGGCTGCGCTTTGCTGGAGCAGCCGTTGAAAGACACCCTAATCCAAGGTAACAGAAACCCAAGTAAGATGGTAGGTGTTGTGAGAGGCATCAGAGGGCAGACACACAAACCATAATCACAGAAAAGTAGTCAATCTAATCACACAGACCACAGCCTGGTCTAACTCAATGAAACTAAGCCATGCTGTAAGGGGCCACCCAAGACAGAAGGGTCATGGCTGAGAGATCTGACAGAATGTGGTCCACTGGGGAAGGGAATGGCAAACCACTTCAGTATTCTTGCCTTGAGAACCCCATGAACAGTATGAAAAGGCAAAATGTTAGAATATTGAAAGAGGAACTTCCCAGGTCAGTAGGTGCCCAATATGCTACTGGAGATCAGTGGAGAAATAACTCCAGAAAGAATGAAGGGATGGAGCCAAAGCAAAAACAATACCCAGCTGTGGATGTGACTGGTGATAGAAGCAAGATCCAATGCTATAAAGAGCAATATTGCATAGGAACCTGGAATGTTAGGTCCATGTATCAAGGCAAATTGGAAGTAGTCAAACAGGAGATGGAAAGAGTGAACGTTGACATTCTAGAAATCAGCGAACTAAAATGGACTGGAATGGGTGAATTTAACTCAGATGACCATTATATTTACTACTGCGGGCAGGAATCCCTCAGAAGAAATGGAGTAGCCATCATGGTCAACAAAACAGTCTGAAATGCAGTACTTGGATGCAATCTCAAAAACAACAGAATGATCGCTGTTCGTTTCCAAGGTAAACCATTCAATATCACAGTAATCCAAGTCTATGCCCCAACCAGTAACACTGAAGAAGCTGAAGTTGAACAGTTTTATGAAGACCTACAAGACCTTGTAGAACTAACATCCCCCAAAGATGTCCTTTTCATTATAGGGGACAGGAATGCAAAAGTAGGAAGTCAAGAAACACCTGGAGTAACAGGCAAATTTGGCCTTGGAATACAGAATGAAGCAGGGAAAAGGCTAATAGAGTTTTGCAAGATAATGCACTGGTCATAGCAAACACCCTCTTCCAACAACACAAGAGAAGACTCTACACATGGACATCCCCAGATGGTCAACACTGAAATCAGATTGATTATATTCTTTGCACCCAAAGATGGAGAAGCTCTATAAAGTCAGCAAAAACAAAACCAGGAGCTGACTGTGGTTCAGATCATGAACTCCTTATTACCAAATTCAGACTCAAATTGAAGAAAGTAGAGAAAACCACTAGACCATTCAGGTATGACCTAAGTCAAATCCCTTATGATTATACAGTAGAAGTGAGAAATAGATTTAAGGGACTAGATCTGATAGACAGTGCCTGATGGAGGTTCGTGACATTGTACAGGAGACAGGGATCAAGATCTTCACCATGGAAAATAAATGCAAAAAACAAAAATGGCTGTCTGGGAAGGCCTTACAAATAGCTGTGAAAAGAAGAGAAGCAAAAAGCAAAGGAGAAAAGGAAAGATATAAGCATCTGAATGCAGAGTTCCAAAGAATAGCAAGGAGAGATAAGAAAGATTTCCTCAGCGATCAATGCAAAGAAATAGAGGAAAAGAACAGAATGGGAAAGACTAGAGATCTCTTCAAGAAAATTAGAGATACCAAGGGAATGTTGCATGCAAAGATGGTCTTGATAAAGGACAGAAATGGTATGGACCTAACAGAAGCAGAAGATATTAAGAAGAGGTGGCAAGAATACGCAGAAGAACTATACAAAAAAAGATCTTCCTGACCCAGATAATCACGATGGTGTGATCACTCACCTAGAGCCAGACATCCTGGAATGTGAAGTCAAAGGGCCTTAGAAAGGATCACTATGAACAAAGATAGTGGAGGTGATGGGATTCCAGTTGAGCTATTTCAAATCCTGAAAGATGATGCTGTGAAAGTGCTGCACTCATTAGGCCAGCAAATTTGGAAACTCAGCAGTGGCCACAGGACTGGAAAAGGTCAGTTTTCACTCTAATCCCAAAGAAAGGCAATGCCAAAGACTGCTCAAACTACCACACAATTACACTCATCTCACACACTAGTAAAGTAATGCTCAAAATTCTCCAAGCCAGGCTTCAGCAATACATGAACTGTGAACTTCCAGAGGTTCAAGCTGGTTTTAGAAGAGGCAGAGGAACAAGAGATCAAATTGTCAACATCTGCTGGATCATTGAAAAAGCAAGAGAGGTCCAGAAAAACATCTATTTCTGCTTTATTGACTATGCCAAAGCCTTTGACTCTGTGGATCACAATAAACTGTGGAAAATTCGGAAAGAGATAGGAATACCAGATCATCTGACCTGCCTCTTGAGAAACCTGTATGCAGGTCAGGGGTCAGAAAGCAACAGTTAGAACTGGACATGGAACAACAGACTGGTTCCAAATAGGAAAAGGAGTACATCAAGGCGGTATATTGTCACCCTGCTTATTCAACTTATATGAAGAATACATCATGAGAAATGCGGGGCTGGAGGATGCACAAGCTGGAATCAAGATTGCTGGGAGAAATATCAATAACCTCAGATATGTAGATGACACCACCCTTATGGCAGAAAGTAAAGTGAAAGAAAGTGAAAGTGAAGTCGCTCAGTCATGTCCGACTCTTTGCGACCCCATGGACTGTACCCTCTAGGCTCCTCTGTCCATGGGATTTTCCAGGCAAGAGTACTGGAGTGGTTTGCCATTTTCTTCTCCAGGGGATCTTCCTGACCCAGGGATCGAACCCAGGTCTCCTGCATCCCAGGTAAGCAGATGCTTTACCATCTGAGCCACTAGGAAGCCTGAAGAACTAAAGAGCCTGTTGATGAAAGTGAAAGAGGAGAGTGAAAAAGTTGGCTTAAAGCTCAACATTCAGAAAACGAAGATCATGGCATTCGATCACATCCCTTCATGGCAAATAGATGGGGAAACAGTGGAAACAGTGTCAGACTTTATTTTGGGGGGCTCCAAAATCACTGCAGATGGTGACTGCAGCCATGAAATTAAAAGACACTTACTCCTTGGAAGGAAAGTCATGACCAACCTTGATAGCATATTCAAAAGCAGACATTACTTTGCCAACAAAGGTCCGTCTAATCAAGGCTATGGTTTCTCCAGTGATCACATATGGATGTGAAAGTTGGACTGTGAAGAAAGCTGAGCATTGAAGAATTGATGCTTTTGAACTGTGGTATTAGAGAAGACTCTTGAGAGTCCCTTGGACTGCAAGGAGATCCAAACAGTCCTTTCTAAAGGAGATCAGCCCTGGGTGTTCATTGGAAGGATTGATGCTAAAGCTGAAACTCCAATACTTTAGCCACCTCATGCGAAGAGTTGCCTCATTGGAAAAGACTCTGATGCTGGGAGGGATTGTGGGAGGAGAATGGGACAACAGAGTATGAGATGGCTGAATGGCATCAGCTACTCGAGGCACATGAGTTTAGTTAACTCCTGGAGTTTTTGATGGACAGGGAGCCCTGGCGTGCTGCAATTCATGGGGTCGCAAAGAGTCAGACATGACTGAGCGACTGAATTGGACTGAATTGAACTTGGCAAAGGGACTTCTCAGATGGAATTATCTTAAGTATCTTGAAGTGAAGGAAATGGGTGGTGGGTTATTCCAGTCATCTTAATGTAATCACAGGGTTCTGAACAGGACCCTGTGTCTCCTGGGCACAGGAAGTCTTTGAGTTCAGCCTCCATGACCTTCCATGATCCAAAGGGCAGATTTGAAAAATTGATAATCTAGAAAGGGAAGGGATTTGGAGTTTAGGGAGGAACAGCCCAGAAACAATAGCTCGGCCTTGGGGGAGGATCCTGGTTCTCCCTCAAAGTATGCATTTAGCAATATCTTTAAGGCCTTTTATAGAATTATAGAGATGGTAATACCAGACCACTTAACCTGCCTTCTGCTAAACTTGTATGCAAGTCAAGAAGCAACAGTTAGAACTGGACATGGAACAACAGACTGGTTCAAAATTGGAAAAGGAATGTGTCAAAGCTGTATCTTGTCACCTGCTTATTTAATTTCTGTGCAAAGTCAAAAAGTCAAAGTGAAAGTCATTCAGTCGTGGCCAACTCTGCAACCCCATGGACTATGCAGTCTATGGAATTCTCTAGGCCAGAATACTAGTGTGACTAGCCTTTCCTTTCTCCAGGAGATCTTCCCAACTCATGGATCAAATCCAGGTCTCCCACCTGGCAGGCAAATTCTTTACCAGCTGAACACAAGGGAAGCCCAAGAATACTGGAGTGGGTAGCCTATCCCTTCTCCAGAGGATCTTCCCAACCCAAGAATTGAACCAGGGTCTCCTGCCTTGCAGGCAGATTCTTTACCAACTGATCTATCAGGGAAGCCGGCAGAGTACATAATGGCAAATGTCAGGCTGAATGCCTCACAAGTTGGAATCAAGATTGTTGGGAGAAAAATCAACAACCTCAGATATGCAGATGATATTACTCAAATGTCAAAAAGTGAAGAGAAACTAAAGAGCCTCTTGATGAGGGTAAAAGAGGAGAGTGAAAAAGCTGACTTAATCTCAACATTCAGAGAACTAAGATCCTTGCATCTGATCCCATCAATTCATGGCAAAGTGATGGGGAAACAATGGAAACAGTGACAAACTTTATTTTCTTGGGCTCCAAAATCACTGTGGATGGTGACTGCAGCCATGAAATTAAAAGACACTTGCTCCTGGAAGAAAAGCTATGACCAATATAGAGAGCATATTAAAAAAACAGAGATATCACTTTGCTGAAAGATCTGAATTGTGAAAGCTATGGTTTTTCCAGTGGATGTGTATGGATGTGAAAGTTGGCTCAGCACCAAAGAACTGAAGCTTTCAAACTGTGGTACTGGAGAAGACGTTTGAGAGTCCCTTACACTACAAGGAAATTAAACCAGTCAATCCTAAATGAAATCAACACTGAATATTCATCCCAAGGACTGATGATAAAGTTGAAGTTCCAATACTTTAGCCACCTGACTTGAAGAACTGACTCGTTGGAAAAGTCCCTGATTCTGGGAAAGATTGAAGGCAGGAGGAGAAGAGGGTGACAGAGGATGAGATATTTAGATGGCATACCTGACTTAAAGGACCTGAGTTTGAGCAAACTCTGGGAGTTAGTGAAGGCCTGGAAGATTGGTGTGTTGTAGTCCATGGGGCTGCAAAGAGTTGGACAAGACTTAGTAACTGAACAACAACAGGAACAGAATTAAAACCCCAAAAATGGAAGATGTCAGCATTCTCCATACAGAGAAGGCCACTTGAGGCCAGGCTAAAGAAATCAGAGAAGCTTTCCAAGAAGATTCCCTGACATGAAATTAAAGGAGTATAGACTCTGCATATACCTTAATCTTATCAGCAACTGTATACTTGAACCATTGCCATAAAACTCCTCACCAAATTCCCCTGGGTTTGGACACATAGTTTGCAAGGGCAGGAGCCTGCTGCATCCCCCTTTGCCTGACAAAGCAATACAGCTATTCTTTCCTCCTTCAACCCAAACTGTCTCTGAGATTCAATTCAGCACCAGTACAGAGAAGCCGAACTTTCAGCATTAGTTCCAACAAGAGAAAGAGGGAGGCCTAAGAGTTGGAATCAGAAGATGTGATGGCAGAAGCAGAGGTTAGATTAATAAACTGAAGGCAGTGAAGAGGAAAAGTTAAAATTCTACATAACCTCCTGCTCCTTTTGGCTCTGTAACTCAGCTTGCTCCTTGCAAAGTCTGGATCACATAGGTCACATAGTCTCAGAAAGTGGGGACTTACAATACTGGGAACTGGAGCTTACCTCACTCACCTGTGTCCTGCTCCTTGCAATTGCCAGGCCCCTGCAAACCTGCTTAATCATGCCTATTTGTGTAAAGGTCAGGCATTCCCCTCCCCATCTTGACTGCTGTTCCCACGTGTGTGAAACCTCTTAGTTTAAATCAGCCTATTAACAGCTAGTGTTGCTCACTATAGTCTGTCTATAAAAACTTTGTAATCCCTTTGTTCAGGGCTCAGAGCTTGGAGTGTTAACTCCTCTGGGCCTGCCAACGTAATAAACCTGAGTTCTCCAACTCTCAAGTGTGATGCTTGGTTTCTTGAGTACTGGTTTCTGCAACAGTAGAAGAAAGAGTTATGAATGAAGTAATGTCTGTTACCTCCGGAAGCAAGGAAAAAGATTTTTCCCTGGAGCCTCCAGAAGAAAGGTGTGTTGGCCTGCACCTTAATTTTAGCCCTCTGGGAGAAAGCAATGGCACCCCACTCCAGTACTCTTGCCTGGGAAATCCCATGGGTGGAGGAGCCTGGTAGGCTGCAGTCCATGGGGTCGCTAAGAGTTGGACATGACTGAGCGACTTCACTTTCACTTTTCACTTTCATGCATTGGAGAAGGAAATGGCAACCCACTCCAGTGTTCTTGCAAAGTTTGCAAGGGACGGGGGAGCATGGTGGGCTGCTGTCTATGGGGTTGCACAGAGTCGGACACAACTGAGGCGACTTAGCAGGAGCAGCAGGACTCAGTTTGAATTTCTGACCTCCAGAACTAAAAGAAATGTATGTTGTTTCAAGTCTCTATGTTTGTGATAATTTATTATAGCAGATTTAGGAAATCAATGACCTTTTATTTTAATGATTCACCTGACCTTCGCCTATCATGTCTAGCCTATTGTGCCTTATCTACTGAGTATGGCCAAGTCTTATCAATTTCCAACTCCATGCTCCGATGGCTGCTGATCAGACTTTTCCTTGAACTTAGCAATGCTTACAAGTAAGAGACCAGTTTTTCTATTTAATTCTTGAGGTACAGTCATATGGTGTTCACCTCTTGGTGACCTCTGAACAGTGACTTGTACTGTCTCACCCCAAAACAAAATTTGTTTGACTAGCTAAAATTTGCCTAGCAAGCTAAATTTTGACTTCAATTCTGTATCAGACTTATTCTATTTATATGTGCCTCTTTGAAAGAAACTGACCACAATCTTTGATGTTAATTTTTAACTAAAGAAATGTATGTCTTCAACATATAAAATATAAATAATGTACTATATTGTGTATTGTCACCCTGCTTATTCAGCTTCTATGCAGAGTACATCATGAGAAACACTGGGCTGGAGGAAACACTAGCTGGAATCAAGACTGCCAGGAGAAATATCAATAATCTCAGACATGCAGATGACACCACCCTTATGGCAGAAAGTGAAGAGGAACTCAAAAGCCTCTTGATGAAACTGAAAGAGGAGAGTGAAAAAGTTGGCTTAAAGCTCAACATTCAGAAAACGAAGATCATGGCTATTGGTCCCATCGCTTCATGGCAAATAGATGGGGAAACAGTGGAAACAGTGTCAGACTTTATTTTTTGGGCCTCCAAAATCACTGCAGATGGTGACTGCAGCCATAAAATTAAAAGACACTTACTCCTTGGAAGAAAAGTTATGACCAACCTAAATAGTATATTCAAAAGCAGAGACATTACTTTGCCAACAAAGGTCCATCTAGTCAAGGCTATGGTTTTTCCAGTGGTCATGTATGGATGTGAAAGTTGGACTGTGAAGAAGGCTGAGTGCCAAAGAATTGATGCTTTTGAACTGTGGTGTTGGAGAAGACTCTTGAGATTCCCTTGGACTGCAAGGAGATACAACCAGTCCATTCTAAAGGAGATCAGTCCTGGATGTTCTTTGGAAGGACTGATGCTAAAGCTGAAACTCCAGTACTTTGGCCACCTCATGCGAAGAGTTGACTCATTGGAAAAGACTCTGATGCTGGGAGGGATTGGGGGCAAGAGGAGAGGGGACGACAGAGGATGAGACGGCTGGATGGCATCACCGACTCGATCCACATGAGTTTGGGTGAACTCCTGGAGTTGTTGATGGACAGGGAGGCCTGGCATGCTGCAATTCTTGGGGTCACAAAGAGTCGGACACCACTGCGTGACTGAACTCTACTGATATTGACTTTATTCTGCAGGTGACAAAAATCAGGAAATCCCTATAGGCTTTAGGTTGTGCAGCATAAGATTAGCTCAGCAGGTCTGGACTGCTCAAAACCTGCACATGTTGAAGGTTTTCAGGGCTAGACCTTGAACTACTCCTGGGAGATAACCTCTAATCCCTTTAAACAACCTGCCTGATAAGAATGACTTTATACACCTTGGGCCTTGGATCACACCAGATAGTTTATACTATCATCAATGTGATTTATGATAAATATCTGTTATTTTTAAGGAGGCCATCAGTTTGAACTCTGGAGATGGAGCACTAGGACTTAGTAGATAAGATCAGCCATGCAACTATTCCAGGTCTCTGTGACCGACTACTGGTTAAAAAAAAAAAAAAAAAAAAAAAACAGGACATCAAGGCTTACATGAGCTTTTCCACTTGACAGTACTTTGCCTGTGTTGTCACATAATATTGCTGGCAGTGTTAAGCATTGTCTGAGGTCTTCCCAGGTGGCGCTAGGGGAACCTGCCAAAGCAGGAGATGTTAGGAAACACGAGTTCAATCCCTGGGTCAGAAAGATCTCCTGGAAAAGGGTATGGCAACCCACTCCAGTATTTTTGCCTGCAGAATCCCATAGTCAGAGGAGACTGGAAGGCTACAGTTTTTAGGGTTGCACAGAGTTGGATACGAGTGAAGCACTTAGCATGCACATGTGTTTCCCAAGTGGTGTTAGTGGTAAAGAACCCACCTGCCTATGCAGGAATCATAAGAGATGTAGGTTCGATCCCTGGGTCAGGATGATCCACTGGAGAAGGAAATGGCAACCCACTCCAGTATTCTTGCCTGGAGAATCCCATGGACAGAGGAGCCTGGTGGGCTACAGTCCATGGGGTCACAAGAGTCAGACATGACCGAAGCGACTTAGTACATGAGTTTCCACTGGGAGAGAATAACCAGAAGCTTGCACCTGGTCTCTCTTGGAGTCTGCCCTTTGTACTTTTTTCCGTGCTGTATTTAAACTGTTACCTTTTGCTGCAAGAAACCGTAACCATGAGTATAGAAGCTTATTTGAATTCTGTGAGTCCTTCTAGCAAACTTTCAAACCTGAGGGTGGTCTTGGGGCCATACAACATAAGATCACAGACTTTCCTAAAGATTACAAGATCAGATAGATGAATAAAATCAGCTATTCACAAACTCACTAAATTAGTTTTAGAATTTCATAATCAAATAATTTTATCTCCAGTCCTGACTTACCATTTCCTAATCCTGACTTACATTTTCACACACACAAATAAACATTTATGTACAACTGTATGTGTGAACATACACATACATATCACATTATAATACCTTAAAAAAGAAGACTATCATTCTACATTTGCTATCTCTCTTCCCTGATGAAATTAAAAGACACTTACTCCTTGGAAGAAAACTTATGATCAACCTAGATAACATATTGAAAAGCAGAGACATTACTTTGCCAACAAAGATCTGTCTAGTCAAGGCTATGGTTTTTCCTGTGGTCATGTATGGATATGAGAGTTGGACTGTGAAGATAGCTGAGCACCAAAGAATTGATGCTTTTGAACTGTGGTGTTGGAGAAGACTCTTGAGAGTCCCTTGGACTGCAAGGAGATCCAATCAGTCCATTCTGAAGGAGATCAGCCCTGGGATCTCTTTGGAAGGAATGATGCTAAAGCTGAAACTCCAGTACTTTGGCCACCTCATGCGAAGAGTGGACTCATTGGAAAAAGACTCTGATGCTGTGAGGGATTGGGGGCAGGAGGAGAAGGAGATGACAGAGAATGAGATGGCTTGATGGCATCACGGACTCAATGGATGTGAGTCTCAGTGAACTCCGGGAGTTGGTGATAGCGAGGCCTGGAATGTTGCAATTCATGGGGTCGCAAAGAGTCGGACACGACTGAGTGACTAAACTTCCCTGATGAACAATAAATGTGAGCCTCACACAGCTTAGAACATTTCATAGACAAGCACCTTTATTTCTTCCTTTGGTGGATTGGTGAAATCCAGCAGGACCCTGTAGAGCTCCTGGCCATGGAAGTCTTTCAAACAGTTGCTAATAAGGGAAGGGAAGTGATGTAGAGACAAGGGAAGAGCAGCCAAGAGATTACAATGCAGCCTTTGGGTCAGGTCTGGATTCTCCTTCCAAGGATACACAGTATCTTCAAGCTGTTTACAGAACTAAAGAAAGAAAGAAAGAAAGCACTAAGTCCTGTCTGACTCTTGTGATCCCAAGAACCATAGCCTGCCAGGCTCCCCTGTCCATGGGATTCTCCAGGCAAGAATATTAGAGTGGGTTGCCATTTCCTTCTCCAGGGGAATCTTCCCGACCCAGGAATTGAACCCAGGTCTCCTTCATTGCAGGCAGATGCTTTAATCTCTGAGCCACCAGGGAAGCTCTAAGGGTATTCTCAGTTCCCATGATGGGAGTTGAACCTGGGCCACCTGGGTAAAAACCAGGAATCCTAACTTCTAGACCATATGAGGCCAAATAAAGAGCTGCAGGCCCTGCACTATCCCTGATCCTTATCAGCAACCCCGCCATTGAATTATTGCTATATAGTTCAGTTCAGGTCAGTCACTCACTCATGTCAAACTCTTTGCAACCTCATGAATCACAGCACGCCAGACCTCCCTGTCCATCACCAACTCCCAGAGTTCACTCAGACTCATGTTCATCGAGTCAGGGGTGCCATCCAGCCATCTCATCCTCTGTCGTTCCCTTCTCTTCCTGCCCCCAATCCCTCCCAGCATCAGAGTCTTGTCCAATGAGTCAACTCTTTGCATGAGGTGACAAAAATACGGGAGTTTCAGCTTTAGTATCATTCCTTCCAAAGAAATCCCAGGGCTGATCTTCAGAATGGACTGGTTGGATCTTCTTGCAGTCCAAGGGACTCTCAAGAGTCTTCTCCAACACCACAGTTCAAAGGCATCAATTCTTTGGTGCTCAGCTTTCTTTACAGTCCTACTCTCATATCCATACATGACCACAGGAAAAAACATAGCCTTGACTAGACGGACCTTATACTATCTAGATTGGTCATAACTTCTCTTCCAAGGAGTAAACGTCTTTTAATTCCATGGCTGCAATCACCATCTGCAGTGATTTTGGAGCCCCCCAAAATAAAGTCAGCCACTGTTTCCAAGTTTCCCCATCTATTTCCTATGAAGTGATGAGACCGGATGCCATGATCTTCATTATCTGAATGTTGAGGTTGAGGCCAACTTTTTCACTCTCCACTTTCACTTTCATGAAGAGGCTTTTTAGTCCCTCTTCACTTTCTGCCATAAGGGTGGTGTTATCTGCATATCTGACGTTATTGATATTTCTCCCAGCAATCTTGATTCCAGCTTGTGTTTCTTCCAGTCCAGTGTTTCTCATGATGTACTCTGCATAAAAGTTAAATAAGCAGGGTGACAATATACAGTCTTGACGTACGCCTTTTCCTATTAGGAACCAGTCTGTTGACCCATGTCCAATTCTAACTGCTGCTTCCTGATCAGCATACAGATTTCTAAAGAGGCAGGTCAGGTGGTCTGGTATTCCCATCTCTTTCAGAATTTTCCACAGTTTATTGAGATCCATACAGTCAAAGGCTTTGACATAGTCAATAAAGCAGAAATAAATGTTTTTCTGGAACTCTCTTCCTTTTTCCATGATCCAGTGAGTGTTGGCAATTTGATCTCTGGTTCCTCTGCCTTTTCTAAAACCAGCTTGAACCTCTGGAAGTTCACGGTTCATGTATTGCTGAAGCCTGGCTTGGAGAATTTTGAGCATTACTTTACTAGCATGTGAGATGAGTGCAATTGTGCGGTAGTTTGAGCATTCTTTGGCATTGCCTTTCTTTGGGATTGGAATGAAAACTGAAATTTTCCAGTCCTATGGCCACTGCTGAGTTTTCCAAATTTGCTGGCATATTGAGTGCAGCACACTTACAGCATCATCTTTCAGGATTTGAAACAGCTCAACTGGAATTCCATCACCTCCACTAAAACTAGTCAATCTAATCACACTAGGACCACAGCCTTGTCTAACTCAGTGAAACCAAGCCATGCCCGCGAGGCAACCCAAGATGGGCGGGTCATGGAGGAGAGGTCTGACAGAATGTGGTCCACTGGGGAAGGGAATGGCAAACCACTTCAGTATTCTTGCCTTGAGAACCCCCTGAACAGTATGAAAAGGTAAAATGACAGGATACTGAAAGAAGAACTCCCCAGGTCAGTAGGTGCCCAATATGTTACTGGAGAAATAACTCCAGAAAGAATGAAGCGATGAAGCCAAAGCAAAAACAATACCCAACTGTGGATGTGACTGGTGATAGAAGCAAGGTCCGATGCTGTAAAGAGCAATATTGCATAGGAACCTGGAATGTCAGGTCCATGAATCAAGGCAAATTGGAAGTGGTCAAACAAAAGATGGCAAGAGTGAACGTCAACATTCTAGGAATCAGCGAACTAAAATGGACTGGAATGGGTGAATTTAACTCAGATGACCATTATATCTACTACTGTGGGCAGGAATCCCTCAGAAGAAATGGAATAGCCATCATGATCAACAAAAGAGTCCGAAATGCAGTACTTGGATGCAATCTCAAAAATGACAGAATGATCTCTGTTCATCTCCAAGGCAAACAATTCAATATCACAGTAATCCAAGTCTATGCCCCAACCAGTAATGCTGAAGAAGCTGAAGTTGAACAGTTTTATGAAGACCTACAAGACCTTTTAGAACTAACACCCAAAAAAGATGTCCTTTTCATTATAGGGGACTGTAATGCAAAAGTAGGAAGTCGAGAAACACCTGGAGTAACAGGCAAATTTGGCCTTGGAATGCAGAATGAAGCAGGGCAAAGGCTAATAGAGTTTTGCCAAGAAAATGCACTGGTCATAGCAAACACCCTCTTCCAACAACACAAGAGAAGACTCTACACATGGACATCACCAGATGGTCAACACCAAAATCAGATTGATTACATTCTTTGCAGCCAAAGATGGAGAAGCTCTATACTCAGATCATGAACTCCTTATTACCAAATTCAGACTCAAATTGAAGAAAATAGGGAAAACCACTAGACCATTCAGGTATGCAAAATCAAATCCCTTATGATTATACAGTGGAAATGAGAAATAGATTTAAGGGCCTAGATTTGATAGATAGAGTACCTGATGAACTGTGGAATGAGGTTCGTGACATTGTACAGGAGACAGGGATCAAGACCATCCCCATGGAAAAGAAATGCAAAAAAGCAAAATGGCTGTCTGGGGAGGCCTTACAAATAGCTGTGGAAAGAAGAGAGGTGAAAAACAAAGGAGAAAAGGAAAGATATAAGCATCTGAATGCAGAGTTCCAGAGAATAGCAAGAGGAGATATAAAGCCTTCTTCAACGATCAATGCAAAGAAATAGAGGAAAGAACAGAATGGGAAAGACTAGAGATCTCTTCAAGAAAATTAGAGATACCAAGGGAACATTTCATACAAAGATGGGCTCGATAAAGGACAGAAATGGTATGGACCTAACAGAAGCAGAAGATATTAATAAGGGGTAGCAAGAATACACAGAAGAACTGTACTAAAAAGATCTTCACGACCCAGATAATCATGATGGCGTGATCACTAATCTAGAGCCAGACATCCTGGAATATGAAGTCAAGTGGGCCTTAGAAAGCATCACTACGAACAAAGCTAGTGGAGGTAATGGAATTCCAGTTGAGCTGTTTCAAATCCTGAAAGATGATTGCTATATAACTCCTCACCAAATCCTCCTGGATTGGGACACAGTTTTTGAGGCAGGAGTCTGCTGCGTCATCCTGTGCCTGGCAAAGCAATCAAGTTACTCTTTTCTACTTGACTCAAAACTCTGTCTCCAAGATTCAGTTTAGCACTGGTACACAAAGGCCAAGGTCTCAGCATCATTGGACCTCTCTGTGTTATTTCCCTTCAGGTACTGTACTTTGAATATAAATTGAGCTAACATGTAAAAGTGACTATCTGAGGGATACTGATTAAAGTATCCCTCCTTTTTTCCCTTCTTTTCCTTTCTTCCACCAGTCAGGGGAAATATCTTCCTATACTGCACATAGATCCAATATTAAGCTAAATCTGCTGTGGTTTCAAGTCCAAGGATCTTTCTGCTTCACAAACCTCTTGCTGTTACAATCCCAGAAAACCATGTCTAATATTAAAATCTTTCTGAATTTTGAATCTATCAGAATCATCAAGTCATGGTGATAGGCTTTTGGAGAATTTAAGAGGTAATGCTAAATTCAGCTTCCTTTTACTGAAACCAAGGAGGACATCCTGGGACCTTCCTGGGCACAAAAGAAATGGGGGACCTGAAAAGGCTTATTTGCAGGATAAAGGCTTCAGTCTCGATCTTCCCTGAGTTCCAAAAGGACATATTCAAACAGCTTCTAATCAGGAAAACAGGGAATGCCTAAACAAAGGAGGAACAATCAAGAAACCTTAGTGCAGCAATTAAAGCAGGATCCTGGTCTCTGCTCAAGGAATATACATAACAATATCTTTGAGTTCTTCTGCAGAATCAAGGTCCTCATGGTGGGTGGAGTTGGTAGCTTCTGGCTGAGCACAAGATTCTTAGAGCACTGCCCTATTACTACAATGCCAACCAATAGCCTCACCATCAATCAATACACATTTAACTTTGTTTGGCCTCACTGTACATCAGGCACAGGAATTTGTGTTAGGTAACATTACCTTTGTCACAAATCACATCAGCATGTTTGCATAGCATTACTTTATACAGTGGTTTTAGATAGATCATCCTGTAATTTAAATGGATGATTCATATAATCTTCAAATTGGACAGATTATTACATGGCAATAAAAGTTTTTGTTTTTCTCATAATTTAACACATATATGAATTCTTTTTTTTTCAAGATCTTTCCTACAAAAATTTGTTTGAAAAAAATCCTTTCTAAAGAAATGAGAATAAACTGTGTCCTTTGGAAATGTGTTTGTTTATACTTTTTTCTTCTCAATGTCATAAAAATTTATTTTTGGCTGTGCTGGGTCTTCACCGCTGCACATGGGTTTCTCATTGGGGTGGCTTCTCACTGCAGAGCATGGGCTCTAGGGTATGAGCTCAGTAGCTGTGGCACATGAGCTTAGTAGCTATGCAGCATGTAGAATCTTCCAAGACTAGGGATGGAATCTCTGTCCCCTGTATTGGCAGGAGGATTCTTTACCACTGGACCACCAGGCAAGTCCAGTTTATATTTTTAAAATGCCATAAGTCCAGGGCTTTCCACTGGTTGGTTTAATACAGCCTTCCAAATGTGATTTTAACTCCAAAATGTATCCTTGCTTTGGTGATCCTTAAAAAAAAATCCTTGTGTATAGTCACATGAATACAGCAACTATTTCTGTGGTATTTCTAAGTGAATTTACAATGTCATAGTGATAAAATTTTTCTTCAAATTACATTTTACAAAAAAGAAAAGAAATCAGAACATGAAGTATGGTTTTAAAACTGAAAACAAATGATCAAAATTATTTACATAAAGGTATGTATTTAATATTAGCTATGAGTATTTTTCAAGTCAGTGGAACTGATCATAATAATACACTCAAAAATGCTGAACAATTTGTTTGTGACCTTATAAAAAACAGATTTGTGAAAGCCATGTTTGTCTGACTTCTAAGTGCAGTAGTTGTCCTTTGAGCTTCCCCAGTAAAGAATTGGTCTGCAAAGCAGGAGACTAGCCAGAGATGTGAGTTTAATCTCTGGGTTGGGAAAATCTCCTGAAGAAAGAAATGACAACCCCCTCCAGTATTCTTGCTAGAAATTCCCTTGGTCAGAGAAGCCTGGAGGGTTCATGGGTCACAAAAGAGTCAGAAACAACTGAAAGACTAAACAACAGCAGCAAGTTGTCCTTCAGCTGGAAGTGCCATAAGTTTTAAAGCAAAGCATATGATCCCATGGGATCTTTTGGATGAAATCCTTCCTACTAGGATAACAAAATATCTCAGGACATCAATACTTCTAGCAACCAAGAGCGTTTTGTTTGTATTTATGAATAGTAACACTCAACTCTTTCTACTCCATTGCTAATCTTCAAAAGCCATACCAGAAAAGGGGGGCAATAGTCCCTTAGAATATGCATGTCTGAATAGATATTGTCTTAGAAAATGTTAAAAGTGCCTTTACACATTTTTAATTCAAAGTAATGTTTAGTGATCTTCCACAAAATAAAAATAGACTTCCTTAAATAATCTTAAATAGTCATTACAATAATTACTCAGAAGTCACAGACAGGAAATTTTAATAAACATCTGGGTGGAGACTTTGACGTCTGCATAACAAGAGGTCTGTGAAACAGAAAGAGCCTTGGACTTGAAGTCACAACCGTTCTGGTTTTCAGTTTTGAACTGGCCCCTCCATTTGTTTGCCAGCATGACCTTGATCAAGTTAGTTACTCATTTTGATCCCATCTGATCTAATGTGTGAGGAGACTATGTTTTTAATGAATTTTTAACCTGATGGCCATAAAGACAATAGAAGGAAAATAACTACTAGGAGAGCAAAGGGTAAGAACAAAGCCATCTTGCTGAGACGAGTCCTACTTTTATGGGTTTGCTCCCTTTCCATCCTCAAACAGGAAAAATTATTTTAATCAAAAATAATTTTTTTATGGTGTCAACTCCTTTTTAAATTTTATTTATTTATTTTAATTGGAGGCTAATTGCTTTACAATATTGTATTGGTTTTGCCACACATTGACATGAATCAGCCATGGGTGTACATGTGTTCCCCATCCTGAACTCCCCTCCCAACTCCCTTCCCATCCACCCCTCTGGGTCATCCCAGTGCACCAGCCCTGAGCACCCCGTCTCATGCATCAAACCTGGATTGGCCATCTGTTTCACATACAATAATATACATGTTTCAATGCTATTCTCTCAGATCATCCCACCCTCGCCTTCTCCCACAGAGTCCAGAAGACTGTTCTATACATCTGTGTCTCTTTTGCTGTCTCACACATAGTGTTATCGTTACCATCTTTCTAAATTCCATATATATGTATTAGTATATTGTATTGATGGTGATAGTAATAATACTTGGCATGTAGAATTAGAGGTGAGGTGGAGCGTAAGATGATCAATTTAGTATTTTACATTTCAGGGTGATGTAAGACTCAAGATCAATTTCTTTTGTCCTAGTTTAAGGTGGCCTTCACCTGTGTTATATTTTGAGAAAGAGGGCTTCCCAGGTGGCACTAGTGTTTAAGAACCCACCTACCAATTCAGGAGACTTAAGAGACATGAGTTCGATCCCTGGGTCAGGAAGATACCCTGGAGGAGGAAATGGCAGCCCACTCCAGTGTTCATGCCTGGAGAATCCCATGGACAGACGAACCTGGTGGACTACAGCCCCTAAGGTCATAAAGAGTCAGACAACGACTGAAGGGACTTAGCCTGCATGCAGCATATGCATATTAAAACAAAACATGCTACATGAGATATATACTGGAAGTCTTTGTATTTTTCTAGTTGAGAAATGAGACTGAGTCTTTGAGAGCAGAAATTCTAAGAAACATTTTACCATAAAATATTAGATCTCAAACATTGGATTTGGGCTATGATCAAGGTCTTAACTGTATCCCACTGAAAGAATATTACTATAACTATTTCTATTAACATTGTAATTACTGTCATTTTAAATTTCTTACATTCTTTATAGCATATGTATTTGTGAAATAATTGTTTCATCTTTTCACTCATAACTTTAAAAAATATTTAAAAACAGAAGGCAATTGAAAAAATAAAAGTACGCTGGTAATACAACAAATTAAAGTGTCCCTACTATCACAGAACTTCAAAAAAAAATCTAAAATCTCATTAAACAAAGATGCAACGGCAACATATTGTAAGAAATTTATTAAATTTAGTTTGTTTATTAAACACAATGTACTTTCTTTTTAAGCACATTTTAGAGCTCACTGTATTGTTTGTGACTTTTAAAAGTTAATTGAAATGCCAAAGTTTTGAGCGTGAAGAATAAATTTCATTTGACCTTTTAAGAAAAATTGTTCTTGTATATTTTTGGGAAGATGAAATCTGTCTTCTGTACCAATCACATGAGAATGAGCCAGGTGGCAGATTACTTAAATATCTTGCCTTTCACCTCTGGAGACTGGGGTTTAAATGTAGCTTAAAAGAGATACCCAGGAGTTATTTGTGTATATTTTGAAGCCCATACAGTTGGACCTTAAGTAGCAATTACTTGAAGCTGTGGAGATTCTCTTATAAAACATCAGAAATGTCACAGGACAAGACAGCAGGGCTTCAGTAAAGGTATAAAGGCCACCCAGACAATCCATATGGGATAAAGCTTATAAAAATAATGAACTTTCCTGGTCAATGAAAACTACCAAATGAGCTTATTGGTCTTTAAAACAAAACAAACCAAAAAAAGCAACAAAGAAAGAAAAAAAAGTCTCAAATAGATCAGATTAAGCAGTGGAAACATCCCTAAAGACATGCAAATTACCAGATAATGAAAATAAATAAATAAACTGGAAAGATAGCTTACCAGCTCCCTCTAGTGTGCTGTCTCTCCTGGTTTTCATAAAGCATGATTTTTAAACATTTTTTTCTACACTATAATAAGTAGGGTTTTGAATATAATTTCTAGAACACCTGAAACTCAAAAGAAATGATTAAAAGATATAAGTCCTTAAAAATAAAATATTAACATTATCAGGAAGAAAATGAAAAGCACAGCCAACCTAACAATACTATTACATGGTGTTAATGTCAGTAGACTGGCATCAGTGGCAAAGAAAGACTGATAGAAAACTGGTATCATTTCTCCTTCCCTGTGCTTGAGCACAGCAGCCTTCTCCCTGAAAAATGTTTTGTTTCACAGTCGCTGTGTTTTGCATCCTAATTGTACCATGTGCCAACAAAACAGATTGTTTGCTAATTGATATCATAAAGCAAGACAGCCCAGTGAAGGATGATAATTCTGACTCTAGCAGGCAGCAGCTGATGTAGCGTTTGATAGAAATGCTGTCATTTTCAACACAAACTGCCTAGAATTGACTTTTCACTGTAAATAGAGAAAGACGTGACAGAAGCTTCATACATCCACCTTTATTTATTTATTTTTTTAATGAAATGACAATTCCCTTACCATATTTTCTGTAACCAGTTCTCGTTTAGCTGGTAGCACCTGAAATAAAATAGGTGTGGAGGTATTATTCAAACTCTGCACATAGCATTTAGAGACAAGGTAAAAGGTTTTTTTGCTCATAGCCAAATGCAAGCTCAGGAATAATATTATGTTTGCTAATGGATTCTTAGAAGTGAATAAAACAGTTAGTGCAAGAACTATCTCTTAATTAAAATTTGCAAAATGTCAATAAATTAGGATAGTAAAAAGTATATGTTACTTTGAGTACAGTCATCTCTTGTTATCCGAAGACATTTGGTTCCAGAACTTCTGTGGATAACAAAACCCACAGAAACTCAAGTCCCTAATATAAAACAACACAATCCAATTGGCCCTCCTCATCTGTGGGTTCCCCATCCACAAATACGGAGGGCTGACAATATTTATAAAGCATATTTAAATATAAAAATGATTTTTACATTTCTTTGCATCCTTCACAGCAAAATGCTGTAGTTCTAAATGGGACTTAGCCTGTCAGCATAGAAAAGCAATACTTAAATGAAGTGTGTGTGTGTGTGTGTGTGTGTGTGTGTGTGTGTGTGTGTGTGTGTGTTGTGGGGTATGTGTACTGATACTATAAGGCATAAACAGATGCCTAGGGTGAAATCAAATCAAACATGATACCACACAACTGTGTACTGTGTGGAATCTAGTTTCCTAAAGAACAATGGCCATATGATGCAAATAATTCAAGAAAATGGTAAAATAAAAGCATTCTGAGAAAGAAGGATTGGTGATGAAGGAATTTGGAGGTTTCCAGTTTTCTCTCTCAAGGAGGAAGATAGAGAAAGAGATAAAATACCACATGTCACATAACACAGTAGCACACTTTGTGTATTCAAAATCAAAAAAGTGATTATATGTGGTTTAAAAAATATATTTACACTTTTTAGTTATTTGCACTTTGTTAAATAATTTCACCTCATCAAAGCCTTTGCTCTTTTCTGTTTTGGAGGGTAAACTCTGATGAATAAAAATAGATGGGTTAGACTCAGTAAATTTTCAAGGTATAAGAGAACCTCAGAGATCATCTAGTTTACTCACCCTCAGTTAGCAAATGAGGAAACTGAAGCACAAAGAGGTAAAACTGCTGTGTTTAAAATCACACAGGAAGTGAGTAGCAGAGCCAGAAGTCTCTAGTTCTAGCTGTAGTTTTTCAACTATTTTTGATGCAATGCAAACCCACAGACTGTAGCCTGCCAGGTTCCTCTGTCCACGGGATTCTGCAGGCAAGAATATTGGAGTGGTTGGCCTTTCCCTTCTCCAGGGTATCTTCCCAACCCAGGGATCAAACCTGGGTCTCCCGCATTACAGGCAGATTCTTTAATGTCTGATGAGCCAGGGAAACCCTTATAAGGACTTAAAAGAACTTAATTTTCTACTTTTTAGTTTAAGTTTTAACAACTTAATTCTTAAAATGGGCAAAAGAACAGAGCCAAGGGAACAAACTGCAGAAAGGATGGAAATCCCATCACAGTTGATGGCAAATTGTTTTGCAGTCTAGTTAATCCTGCGGTAGTACTTGATAGACTTAATTAAGCAACAAATATCTATACATATGTGTCTGCCAATTTACTCTGCACACTGGTTTGAAAAGATTAGTTGATATAATCTAGGAGTTTGGTTATTAATCTCACATTGCCATTGATTTTTCTTATTGCCAAAAATTCTCTTCTCTCACCTTAAAATTGTAGAGGAAATTTTTAAAAATAGCTATTTTTTTATGATCACTATTAAACACAGTTTAACATTATTCATTTTTTCATGTATTATTTTTATGCTTTACTCAAAGATTTTTCCTAGTTTTCAGATGATCCCAATTGAATCCTGGCTATATCCTGAGGCTCAGTTCTTGAATTTATTTGGTTGGAAGCTGACAAGTACATTGGGCATATGTGATTCCATCAAAACAGGATCCTTTGTGAGCACCAACAATGAACTCAGAGACTAATAAGACTGAGACATAACAGGGAAAATGACTAACTGAAAAACTGATGTTTGAATCTCCTACTCCTTCCTCCAGGCCTTTACTGGTCTGCCCAACATAAAAAAGAAAGCATGGAAAAAGTACACAGATTGAAAATAAAGAAGGGAGGGAAGGATTTGGACTCAAAGTGTTCAACATCGTATTTTATTCATTTCAAAGCTATAATCCATGTGACTTGGTCCTCCCCCTCAGGTGAGCACTAGTGCCACTGGGCCATATGCCACTGTTTGGAGCCATGTCTCCCTTCATTATCCTTTAATTGACTTGACCTATGCAAAGAATGGCTTGCAACCAAGCTAATTACATAGATGCACTCCAGGCTTTATAAAACCCACTATAGACAGGTCTTCTGGGAGAATAAAAAGAAAGGAACGATTTATCCACAATTTCATACTTCTTCATACATTTCATATACCAAAGCATGTATTTTCTACCATGATAACAGGTAACAATTTATTTGCTTATAACTTGGACTTCTTTCCTCCCATTATATTAATATATAATGTAGATTTGAAATCATATCAGTGTATGGAAAGCACAATTTAAACAGATAAAGTCAAATCGCAGTTAGAAAATTAATTTTTGGTTACCAAATTTAATTCAAGAAATTTTGACAGGAAAAAAATTGGATGCTAGATTCTTTTAAAATATTAACTAAGTAAAAATAGGGGAAATGTCAAGTTACCAAAGAAAACTGACTTTATACCTCTATAAATGTAGTCTGCAATGAAGAATTGATGCCTTTGAACTGTGGTGTTGGAGAAGACTCTTGAGAGTCCCTTGGAGTGCAAGGAGATCCAACCAGTCCATTCTGAAGCCCTGGGATTTCTTTGGAAGGAATGATGCTAAAGATGAAACTCCAGTACTTAGGCCACCTCATCCGAAGAGTTGACTCATTGGAAAAGACTCTGATGCTGGGAGGGATTGGGGGCAGGAGGAGAAGGGGACGACCCAGGATGAGATGGCTGCATGGCATCACGGACTCGACGGACGCGAGTCTGAGTGAACTCCAGGAGATGGTGTTGAACAGGGAGGCCTGGCGTGCTGCGATTCGTGGGGTCGTAAAGAGTCAAACACGACTGAGCGACTGAACTGAACTGAACTGAAATGTAGTCTATTAAAAGCAGCAACACAAAAATAGTTACACATCATAAAAGAAAAAGAAAAATGTTCAAATCAATAAACATAAAACCATGAAAACTGTTCTTAAGGTCAATAATCTGGGTATATTATGTTTTTGGTTGATGATACATCTTTTTATTGATATATCTTCAAACACAATTTATGGAGTAATAGCTAAATTTTATATTATTTAGGGGACAAACTGAATGAATAGCTCTTAAATTTTTTGAACTGGGAAAATGCTTAAATAGACCCATCTAAGAACAGAATTTAAGCATGCATGGTACTCCCAATTATAGCAAAATAAAATAATTACTGAAATATCAAGAAGCATTTAAAAAAAGAATATATTAACTACATTCCATGAACTAATCTATGTCTTCCAAGATCCCTGTTTAAGCATGTTAAGTGGTAGCAACAAAATGATAACGTTCAGCTAATCAGTTTGAGAGAGACAAAATTGATTTTCAGGGAGAAAGACAAAAAACAACTCCAAGCGTGCAGCATTTTACAAATAATTAACATTTCTTTTCAGTCTTATATATAGTTAGTCTTTGATACTGCCTCAGGGTTTTGGCTAAATATGTGTTCAGTTCAGTAGCTCAGTCATGTCTAACTCTTTGGGACCCCAGAACTAGCAGCACGCAGGCGTCCCTATCCATCACCAAACTCCTGGAGTTCAACCAAACTCATGTCCGTCGAGTCAGTGATACCAACCAGCCATCTCAGCCTCTGTCATCCCTTTCTCCTCCTGCCCCCAATTCCTCCCATCATTAGAGACTTTTCCAATGAGTCAACTCTTCGCATGGCCAAAGTACTGGAGTTTCAGCTTTAGCATCATTCTTTCCAAAGAAATCCCAGGGCTGATCTCCTTCAGAATGGACTGGTTGGATCTCCTTGCAGTCCAAGGGAGCATCAATTCTTCGGTGCTCAGCTTTCTTCACAGTCCAACTCTCACATTCATACATGACCACTGGAAAAACCATAGCCTTGACCAGAAGGACCATTGTTGGCAAAGTAATATCTCTGCTTTTGAATATGCTATCTAGGTTGGCCATAACTTTCCTTCCAAGGAGTAAGCGTCTTTTAATTCCATGGCTGCAATCACCATCTGCAGTGATTTTGGAGCCCAGAAAAGTAAAGCCTGACACTGTTTCTACTGTTTCCCCATCTATTTCCCATGAAGTGATGGGACTAGATGCCATGATCTTTGTTTTCTGAATGCTGAGCTTTAAGTCAACTTTTTTGCTCTCCTCTTTCACTTTCATCAAGAGTCTTTTGAGTTCCTCTTCACTTTCTGCCATAAGGGTGGTGTCATCTGCATATCTGAGGTTATTGATATTTCTCCCGGAAATCTTGATTCCAGCTTGTGCTTCCTCCAGCCCAGCGTTTCTCATGATGTACTCTGCATAGAAGTTAAATAAGCAGGGTGACAATATACAGCCTTGACATACTCCTTTCCCTATTTGGAACCAGTCTGTTGTTCCATGTCCAGTTCTAACTGTTGCTTCCTGACCTGCATATAGGTTTCTCAAGAGGCAGGTCAGGTGGTCTGGTATTCCCTTCTCTTTCAGAATTTTCCACAGTTTATTGTGATCCACACAGTCAAAGGCTTTGGCATAGTCAATAAAGCAGAAATAGATGTTTTTCTGGACCTCTCTTGCTTTCTCAATGATCCAGCAGATGTTGGCAATTTGATCTCTGGTTCCTCTGCCTTTTCTAAAACCAGCTTGAACATCTGGAAGTTCACGGTTCATGTATTGCTAAAGCCTGGCTTGGAGAATTTTGAGCATTACTTTACTAGTGTGTAAGATGAGTGCAATTGTGTGGTAGTTTGAGCACTCTTTAGCATTGCCTTTCTTTGGGATTAGAGTGAAAACTGACCTTTTCCAGTCCTGTGGCCACTGCTGAGTTTCCAAATTTGCTGGCATATTGAGTGCAGCACACTTACAGCATCATCTTTCAGGATTTGAAACAGCTCAACTGGAATCCCATTACCTTCACTAGCTTTGTTCGTAGTGATGCTTTCTAAGACCCACTTGACTTCACATTCCAGGATGTCTGGCTCTAGGTGAGTGATCACACCATCATGATTATCTGGGTCGGGAAGATCTTTTTTGTATAGTTCTTCTGCGTATTCTTGCCACCTCTTCTTAATATCTTCTGCTTCTGTTAGGTCCATAACATTTCTGTCCTTTATTGAGCCCATCTCTGCATGAAATGTTCCCTTGGTGTCTCTCATTTTCTTGTAAAGATCTGTAGTCTTTCCCTTTCTGTTGTTTTCTCTATTTCTTTGCATTGATTGCTGAGGAAGGCTTTCTTATCTCTCCTTGCTATTCTTTGAAACTCTGCATTCAGATATGTATCTTTCCTTTTCTCCTTTGCTTTTCACTTCTCTTCTTTTCACAGCTATTTGTAAGGCCTCCCCAGACAGCTATTTTGCTTTTTTGCATTTCCCTTCCATGGGGATGGTCTTGATCCCTGTCTCCTGTACAATGTCATGAACCTCTGTCCATAGTTCTCAGGCAATCTATCTATCAGATCTAGTCCCTTAAAATATTATCTCAAAATGTCTCCTTTCTTCATTCAATTGATCCATCTTTTGAAAGAAAAAGGGAAGTATGTTGTGATATAAGTTTAAAGAAACTAGCAAAAGCAACAACAGGTAAAATACATGACATTTCAAATTGTCACTTTTTTTTTTTTTTTTTTTTGTGGAACCATCTACCTTGTGGCATTACATCCAAAGAGTACAAATATTTGGATATATTTTCCATGAGGTATATGAACAATATTAAATGAATAATTAAGCCCTTATGGTAGCACTATCATACTAAAGCATTTGATACTCAAAATAAAAATTTGCTATGTAACTACAAGAAGCTAAATTTTATGAAAATAAAATAGCCTTGATCCAGATGAAAGACTAATAATTACTTAGTGAAAGATAATGAAGCTTTTTGGGTGACCCTAGTAATAGGACTTTAAAAAGCATGGTATTTTCCTTGCATATATTTGCATGCTTTGAATTTCATAGAAGTATAGCCTCCCAAACAAAAAGGTCTATGGATGCCTTCTAGATTAAGAGATAGGACAACACGCAGATGGTCATATATCCTAGTGATGGAAAGAGAAATTCATTGGTTCACAAGGTAGACATATATATATATATATATATATATATATATATATATATATATATATATATCTGTTTGTTTCTGATTCTTTGAAATTTTAATTTGATCATTTCCTTTTATACCAGCTCTATATTACAGATGAGAAAACTAAATATGAGCGAGCTAAAGCAACTTATATAACATCATAGAGATAGTAACCAACAAAGCTACAGTTCAGTTCAGTTCAGTTCTGTCGCTCAGTCATGTCCAACTCTTTGCAACCCCATGAATCGCAGCACGCCAGGCCTCCCTGTCCATCACCACTCCTGGAGTTCACTCAGACTCGCGTCCATCGAGTCAGTGATGCCATCCAGCCATCTCATCCTCTGCCGTCCCCTTCTCCTCCTGCCCCCAATCCCTCCCCACATCAGAGTCTTTTTCCAATGAGTCAACACTTCACATGAGGTGGCCTAAGTACTGGAGTTTCAGCTTTAGCATCATTCCCTCCAAAGAAATCCCAGAGCTGATCTCCTTCAGAATGGACTGGTTGGATCTCCTTGCACTCCAAGGGACTCTCAAGAGTCTTCTCCAACACCACAGTTCAAAAGCATCAATTCTTCAGCACTCAGCTTTCTTCACAGTCCAGCTCTCACATTCATACATGACCACTGGAAAAGCCATAGCCTTGACTAGACGGACCTTTGTTGGCAAAGTAATGTCTCTGCTTTTAACATGCTACCTAGGTTGGTCATAACTTTTCTTCCAAGGAGTACGCATCTTTTTGTTTCATGGCTGCAGTCACCATCTGCAGTGATTTTGGAGCCTAAAAAAATAAAGTCTGACACTGTTTCCACTGTTTCCCCATCTATTTCCCATGAAGTGATGGGACCAGATGCCATGATCTTAATTTTCTGTATGTTGAGCTTTAAGCCAACTTTCTCATTACCCTTTTTCAGTTTCATCAAGAGGCTTTTTAGTTCCTCTTCATTTTCTGCCATAAGGGTGGTGTCATCTGCATATCTGAGGTTATTGGTATTTCTCCCAGCCATCTTGATTCCAGCTTGTGCTTCCTCCAGCCCAGCATTTCTTATGATGTACTTTGCATATAAGTTAAATAAGCAGGGTGACAATATACAGCCTTGACATACTCCTTTCCCTATTTGGAACCAGTCTGTTGTTCCATGTCCTGTTCTAACTGTTGCTTTCTGACCTGCATACAGGTTTCTCAAGAGGCAGGTCAGGTGGTCTGGTATTCCCATCTCTCTCAGAATTTTCTACAGTTTATTGTGATCCACACAGTCAAAGGCTTTGGCATAGTCAAAAAAGCAGAAATAGATGTTTTTCTGGAACTCTCTTGCTTTTTTGATGATCCAACAGATGTTAGCAATTTGATCTCTGGTTCCTCTGCCTTTTCTAAAAGCAGCTTGAACCTCTGGAAGTTCAAGGTTCACGTATCGCTGAAGCCTGGCTTGGAGAATTTTGAGTGTTACTTTACTAGCACAGCTGTGACAGCGCACAAGCCGAGAGGAGCTACCCCACGTCCGAGGTCAGGGGCGGCAGCTGGAAGGAGTTATCCCGCATCTGAGGTCAGGCGTGGCAGCCAAGAGGAGCTACACCACATCAGAGGTTAGGAGTGGTGGCCGAGAGTGCAAGGCTGCGACAACGCGGGAGCAGC
The DNA here is from genome assembly GCF_032405125.1 of Capricornis sumatraensis. Taxonomy (NCBI): domain Eukaryota; kingdom Metazoa; phylum Chordata; class Mammalia; order Artiodactyla; family Bovidae; genus Capricornis; species Capricornis sumatraensis. The sequence goes on along the minus strand of NC_091081.1, from coordinate 33,922,820 downwards.
CGAGAGGAGCTACCCCCGCCCAAGGCCAGGGGCGGTGGCCAGGAGGAGTGGCCCCACATCCAAGGAGTGGTGTCTGCGTGGGCACCGGAAGGCCTAAAAGAGCTATTCCATGTTCAGGGTGGGGAGGAGCTGCGGTGAGGAGATGCCCTTCATCCAAGGTAAGGAGCAGCGGCTGTGCTTTGCTGGAGCAGCAGTGAAGAGATACCCCACGTCCAAGGTAAGAGAAACCCAAGTAAGATGGTAGGTGTTGCAAGAGGGCATCAGAGGGCAGACACACAAACCATACTCACAGAAAACTAGTCAATCTAATCACACTAGGACCACAGCCTTGTCTAACTCAATGAAACTAGGCCATGCCCTGTGGGGCCACCCAAGATGGGCAGGCATGGTGGAGAGGTCTGACAGAATGTGGTCCACTGGAGAAGGGAATGGCAAACCACTTCAGTATTCTTGCCTTGAGAACCCCATGAACAGAATGAAAAGCAAAGCTACAGTTTACATCAAATCTTACAATTTTAATTCTTAGATTCTAAGATAACTCTAAGTTATGTATTCCAGCAATATTCCTTCTGTTGTAGATGAGAGGGCTTCCAAACGACTGAGGGTCAAAGCTGAGTGGTTTATAGACACAGAAATTTCCAATACCTATTCAAAAGTAATACAAGTAAGTATGCTTCTAAAAATCCACTAATCTCAAACTTCATACATCCCCCAAACTTAAATTACATCTCTGCTTAAAATTCCTTAGCAATAAATTAATTGAGTTAGCCACTTTTCCCCTACAGATTTGAGTAGTAGCCTCATGTTTAATGGACTTCCCTGGTAGCTCAGGTGGTAAAGAGTCTGCCTGCAATGCCGGAGACCCAGGTTCAATCCCTCGGCTGGGAAGGTTCCCTGGAGAAGTAAATGGCAACCCACTCCAACATTCCTGTCTGGACAATCCTATGGACATTCCACTGAAAATGAGTCTGACACAACTGAGTGACTAATACTTTCACTTTTCTCTTGTTTAAATACACAGGCTACCCCAGACAAAGTGAGGATTCTACCAACCCCTAAAGAATGTTTTTTTGCCTTTCATAATGATTTTTAATACTCTCCTTTCTGAACACTCTTGAAACAAGAAAACATCCATCTGCCCAAGAAGTGAAGACAACTGGTAAAAATCCCCAAACTCCTCTTACTTCTTACAAAGTTCTTACTTAATTCTTACAATGGAATAAAAAGTCAACATTCTCAAGCCATTTTCTCAGGCCTAACATATCCTGTTAGAAATCTGGATCTAGAAGTAGTCGATAATTTGGCATAAATCACTATCTTTAAAAACTTTCTTTTAAACTCAAAAAGAAAAACAGAAAGGAAACAAAAGAAAAAGGAAAAAAGAGAAATCACAGTAGCACAGGCGGTGGCGGCGGCAAGCCGGCACACTAAGCGCAGGCGGCGGCGGCGAGCCGGCACACTAAGTGCGGCCGAAAGAAGCTACCCCACGTCCGAGGTCAGGGACAGCGGCCTAGAGTGCCAGGCTGTGACGGCGCAGGAACAGCCGAGAGGAGCTACCCTGCGTCTGAGGTCAGGGGCGGCAGCTGGGAGGAGCTACCCTGCGTCCGAGGTCAGGGGCAGTGGCCAGTAGGAAACACAGCATGTCCGAGGTCAGGGGTGGTGGCCAAGAGGAGCTACTCCGCGTCTGAGGTCAGTGGCGGGAGGGAGGAGACACCATGCGTCCGAGGTCAGGGCGGTGGCTGGGAGGAGCTACCCCTCGTCCGAGGCCAGTGGTGGCCAGGAGGAGACACCCCGCGTCCGAGGTCAGGAGCAGCCAGGAAAAGCCACCTCACGGCCGAGGCCAGGGGCAGTGACCCTGAGGAGCCACCCCTGGCCTGAAGCCAGGGGTAGCAGCTGGGAGGAGCCACCCACGCCCGAGGCCAGGGCCAGCGACTGGGAGGAGCAACCCCAGGAGTGGTGGCTGCGCAGGCACAGGAGGGCCTAGAGGAGCTATCCCACAATGAAGGTCAGGAACCGCGGCAGTAAGGAGATACCCCTCCTTCAAGGTAAGGAGTAGCGGCTGAGCTTTGCTGGAGCAGCCGTGAAGAGATATCCCACACCCAAGATAAGAGAAACCCAAGTAAGATGGTAGGTGTTGCAAGAGGGCATCAGAGGGCAGACACACTGAAACCATACTCACAGAAAACTAGTCAATCTAATCACACTAGGACCACAGCCTTGTCTAAATCAGTGAAACTAAGCCATGCCCACAGGGCAAACCAAGACAGGCAGGTCATGGTGGAGAGGTCTGACAGAATGTGGTCCACTGGAGAAGGGAATGGCAAGCCACTTCAGTATTCTTGCCTTGAGAAGCCCATGAATAGTATGAAAAGGCAAAAGGATAGGATACCAAAAGAGGAACTCCCCAGGTCAGCAGGTGCCCAATATGCTACTGGAGATCAGTGGAGAAATAACTCCAGGAAGAATGCAGGGAAGGAACCAAAGCAAAAACAATACCCAGTTGTGGATGTGACTGGTGATGGAAGTAAGATCCAATGCTGTAAACAGCAATATTGCATAGGAACCTGGAATGTCAGGTCCATGCATCTAGGCAAATTGGAAGTTGTCAAACAAGAGATGGCAAGGGTGAACGTCGACATTCTAGGAATCAGCGAACTAAAATGGACTAGAATGGGTGAATTTAACTCAGATGACCATTATATCTACTATTGCAGGCAGGAATTCCTCAGAAGAAATGGAGTAGCCATCATGGTCAACAAAAGAGTCTGAAATGCAGTATGGATGCAGTCTCCAAAATGACAGAATGATCTCTGTTCGTCTCCAAGGCAAACCATTCAAGATCACAGTAATCCAAGTCTATGCCCCAACCAGTAATGCTGAAGAAACTGAAGTTGAACAGTTCTATGAAGACCTACAAGACCTTTAAAACCAACAGCCAAAAAAGATGTCCTTTTCATTATAGGGGACTGGAATGCAAAAGTAGGAAGTCAGCAAATACCTGGAGTAACAGGCAAATTTGGCCTTGGAATGTGGAATGAAGCAGAGCAGAGACTAATATAGAGTTTTGCCAAGAAAATGCACTGGTCATAGCAAACACCCTCTTCCAACAACACAAGAGAAGACTCTACACATGGACATCACCAGATGGTCAACACCAAAATCAGATTGATTATATTCTTTGCAGCCAAAGATAGAGAAGCTCTATACAGTCAACAAAAACAAGATCAGGAGCTGACTGTGGCTCATATCATGAACTCCTTATTACCAAATTCAGACTCAAATTGAAGAAAGTAGGGAAAACCGCTAGAGCAGGTATGATCTAAATCAAATCCCTTATGATTATACAGTGGAAGTGAGACATAGATTTAAGGGCCTATGTCTGATAGATAGAGTGCCTGATGAACTGTGGAATGAGGTTCGTGACATTGTACAGGAGACAAGGATCAAGACCATCTCCATGAAAAAGAAATTCACAAAGGCAAAATGGCTGTCTGGGGAGGCCTTACAAATAGCTGTGAAAGGAAGAGAGGCGAAAAGCAAAGGAGACAAGGAAAGGTATAAGCATCTGAATGCAGAGTTTCAAAGAACAGCAAGAAAAGATAAGAAAGCCTTCTTCAGTGATCAATGCAAAGAAATAGAGGAAAAGAACAGAGTGGGAAAAAGACTAGAGATCTCTTCAAGAAAATTAGAGATACCAACGGAATATTTCAGGCAAAGATGGGCTCAATAAAGGACAGAAATGGCATGGACCTAACAGAAGCAGAAGATACTAAGAAGAGGTGGCAAGAATACACCAAAGAACTATACAGAAAAGGTCTTCATGACCCAGATCATCATGATGGTGTGATCACTCACCTAGAGCGAGACATCTTGGAATGTGAAGTCAAGTGGACCTTAGAAAGCATCACTACGAACAAAGCTAGTGGAAGTGATGGAATTCCAGTTGAGCTGTTTCAAATTCTGAAAGATGATGCTGTGAAAGTGCTGCACTTACTATGCCAGCAAATTTGGAAAACTCAGCAGTGGCCACAGGACTGGAAAAGGTCAGTTTTCATTCGAGTCCCAAGAAACGCAATGCAAAAGAATCCTCAAACTACCACACAATTGCTCTCATCTCACATGCTAGCAAAGTAATGCTCAAAATTCTCCCAGCCAGGCTTCAGCAATACATGAACCGTGAACTCCCTGATGTTCAAGCTGGTTTTAGAAAAGGCAGAAGAACCAGAGGTCAAATTGCCAACATCTGCTGGATCACGGAAAAAGCAAGAGAATTCCAGAAAAACATCTATTTCTGCTTTATTGACTATGCCAAATCCTTTGACTGTGTGGATCACAATAAACTGTAGAAAATTCTGAAAGAGATGGGAATACCAGACCACTTAACCTGCCTCTAGAGAAATCTGTATGCAGGTCAGGAAGCAACAGTTAGAACAGGACATGGAACAACAGACTGGTTCCAAATAGGAAAAGCAGTACATCAAGGCTGTATATTGTCACCCTGCTTATTTAACTTCTATGCAGAGTACCTCATGAGAAACGCTGGGCTGGAAGAAACACAAGCTGGAATCAAGATTTCCGGGAGAAATATCAATAACCTCAGATATGCAGATGACACCACCGTTATGGCAGAAAGTGAAGAGGAGCTAAAAAGACTCTTCATGAAAGTGAAAGAGGAGAGCAAAAAAGTTGGCTTAAAGTTCAGCATTCAGAAAACGAAGATCATGGCATCTAGTGACATCACTTCATGGGAAATAGATGGGGAAACAGTAGAAACAGTGTCAGACTTCATTTTTGGGGGCTCCAAAATCCCTGCAGATGGTGATTGCAGCCATGAAATTAAAAGATGCTTACTCCTTGGAAGGAAAGTTATGACCAACCTAGATAGTATATTCGAAAGCAGAGACATTACTTTGCCGATTAAGGTCTGTCTAGTCAAGGCTATGGTTTTTCCTGGTCATGTATGGATGTGAGAGTTGGACTGTGAACAAGGCTGAGCTCCAAAGAATTGATGCTTTTGAACTGTAGTGTTGGAGAAGACTCTTGAGAGTCCCTGGGACTGCAAGGAGATCCAACCAGTCCATTCTGAAGGAGATCAACCCTGGGATTTCTTTGGAAGGAATGATGCTAAAGCTGAAGCTCCAGTACTTTGGCCATCTCATGCGAAGAGTTGACTCATTGGAAAAGACTCTGATGCTGGGAGGGATTGAGGACAGGAGGAGAAGGGGACGAGAGAGGATGAGATGGCTGGATGGCATCATGGACTCGATGGACGTGAGTCTGAGTGAATCCGGGAGATGGTGATGGACAGGTAGGCCTGGTGTGCTGTGATTCATGGGGTCGCAAAGAGTCTGACATGACTGAGCGACTGAACTGAACTGACAGTATTATTAGAATAAAAATCAACTTGATATTTATAAAATTTTGAGTAAAGCAATATATATGAATAGGAAGATATCACTCAAAAATATCAAATTTAACCTCATAAATATACTTCTGTATTTAAAATGTAAATACTATTAAAAGAAAATGACAGAAAAAATACATGACAAAAGGTTCAAGTCATAATTATTTTAAAATTACAAACCAGCAAAAATGGTTGACCTACTATAAAGACAGTCAAAGAATGAAATTAGAACATACAAAAATCATAAAAAGTAAAATCTGATAAATTAACTCAAGCATGATTGATCTCAAAGAAATACAAATCTAATCAACAAATGCATCTTATATACACAATATTGCTGTTTATACACTTACTCCTTGGAATAATAGTTATGACCAACATAGACAGCATATTAAAAAGCAGAGACATTACTTTGCCAACAAAGGACCATCTAGTCAAGGCTATGGTTTTTCCAGTGGTCATGTATGGATGTGAGAGTTGGACTATAAACAAAGCTGAGTGCCGAAGAATTGATGCTTTTGAACTGTGGTGTTGGAGAAGACTCTTGAGAGTCCCTTGGACTGCAAGGAGATCCAACCAGTCCATCCTAAAGGAAATCAGTCTTGAATGTTCATTGAAAGGACTGATGAAGCTGAAACTCCAATACTTTGGCCACCTGATGGGAAGAGCTGACTTATTGGAAAAGACTCTGATGCTGGGAAAGATTGAAGGTAAGAGGAGAAGGGGACGACAGAGGATGAGATGGTTGGATGGCATCACCGACTCAATAGACGTGAGTCTGAGTAAACTCCAGGAGTTGGTGATGGACAGAGAGGCCTGGCATGCTACAGTCCATGGGGCTACAAAGTCAGACATGACTGAGCAACTGAACTGAATCAATAGACCCAGTAACAGAATATTTCTTTGAAGGATCAGGTTGTTTTCTGTGTTTCTAAAAATTATATAAAGCTAGTACATACAGAAGAAAATGTACACATACAGTTGGAATAATGTAAAAATTTATAAACTTTACTAAATATTATCTAAATGACAGTAGATATTCTAGGACAGCAAAACACTGAAATTTAATTTTATAATGTTAGTGTGTTGTTGGTACAGATGTAAAAATAATGTTGTAATTACAATGTATTAAAAATAACCATTATGACAATCTATGCAATGGAATCCTGTTTAGTAAATGTAATTACCTAAAATAATTTAATTCCTTGTCAAGTAGAATTTGATTTGAAATAACAACTATAGACTTAAGTAATAAAATCCAAAATCAACTCATGCTTCTATGATTAATGATAATAGTAGTAGAGTAACATATGAGTAGCAAAATAGTAGAGTAGCAAATGCTGCTGAGATTTCAATGATAAAACACACATAAAAGACAAAATATCAAACAATAAGAATCGTTTCTAAAAATGTTTAAAGTATTAGCTGCATAAAACTGGTGAGAAAAACAACCTGAACCCTTCACGGGCTTCTTGATAATTAAGGAAGATAATTCAAGAAAATGATTAGGAGCTGCAGCAAGTTTGTAATATACCAAGGACTGGCTTGTGCTGTGTAAACTGTTGTCATTGTAGAGATGTTTTACTTTAGAATAACTTTGTATATATTTACTTTCATTGTTTGATTTTCTCCTAATATCCTTTCCTATAAAAGTCTGATCTTGTCAACTTCCCTCAACTCTTCACTTTTATACTTCTAACTTAAAATATTAGAGAGGAATAACCAAAACCAAACAGAGCAAAAAACAAGTGTTATGTAATACAATTCAAATGGATGAAATTCTGCCTGTGTTGCCTCCTACTAGAAAGGGCCCAGCTGGCATGTGGGGTTCAGTGCTTGTCTCCACTGTGTTTTTCACTCTCTGCCATCCTTTCAGTTCTCCAAGAACTCCTTGTGTGATAGCTGATTCACCCATGAATATCTCTACTGAGATGTTACACCACTTGAGATTATTTTAATTTTAATTATAACCATTAATTACATGCACTGAGGATTTGTCTGTTTCACTGTAAATATGTTATGGTTTGTATGTTAAAGTTATTTTAATTGAAACATTTTTAGTACATTCTATTTCAGTAGATCACAGTGATTTATCCAAGGTCTGTTCTGAGAGATAGCTTTGATTCTTATTTAATATTGATTTTAACTTTACTATAGTTTTAGCTGAGTGAGCCCAGCTTCTAGCCTAGACATTTTACTATGGTCTACTCCTACATTCTCTGTAACTTTGAATAAAAAAATAAAAATAAGATGTTAGATTAAACATGTTTTTTATTTCATCAAAATATCATCTTAAAAAAAAAAAGCTTTTTTTAGAGTGGTTTTTGGGTTCACAGTAAAATTGAATGGCAAGTAAGAGACTTTGCACATACCACTTGCCCAACACACACATTGCCTCTCCCATTGTCAACATCCCCCACCAAAGTGGCAGAGGTTACAACTGATGAGTCTATATTGATGCACCATTATCAAATTAAGTCCATAGTTTATAATAGGATTCATTCTTGGCGTTTTATATTTTATTGGTCTTAATAAATATATAATGTTACATATCCACAGTTACAGTACCACACATATGTCTATGCAACAAATAAGATGTAGTATAGACAAACAGCATAGTACTACTCAGCCACAAAAATGAAATTTACCATTATTACTCAGCCACAGAAATGAAATCTTGCCATTTGTGACAACATAGGCGGATGTAGAGGGTATCATGCCATGGTGAAACAAGTCAGTCAGAGAAAGACAAATACATATAATCTTGTATGTGTAAGCTAAGAAGCAAAACAAACAATTCAAAATGAAAATGGACTCAATAGTTACAGGGAACAAACAGGTGGTTCCCAGAAAGGAGGGTGGGGGATGAAATATGTGAAGGGAGGGGAGTAAGAGGTAAAATCCTCTAGTTATATAGTAAGTCATGAGGGATATACTATACACCATAAGGAATATGGCCAATAACATTATAATATTTTTTATGAGGACAGATGGTTACTAGAATTTTTGTGGTGATCATTTTATAATGTATGCAAATATCCAATCATTATGGAATATACCTGAAACTAATATAATACTGTTCAAAAAATAAAAAATATCTACACAGAAGTAGTAAAAGTCAGGTCTTAATTTATAACATTAAACCAGAGATCATATGTAGAATCTCAAATCCCATAAGTGTGATATTTACCAGGAATTTTTAGATAAAGTTTCAGTCCATTTATCTGCCTCCTCTATATTTTAATTTTGCTTTAAACAATGCCATCAGATAGGAGTAAATAAGATTTACTGGTGAGAAATACTTTACTGAAGAAACAAATTGTCCTCTTCAAATTTTTCCTTGACCTTACCTTCCTATTCTATTTGTATTTTCCCATCACCCTGATATATTTGTACATTCTTTCCATTTTATTTTATGTATAATGCTAAAGTACCTCAAATATTTGTAGAAAATAGGAAATGCACATATTTAATTAAATAAAAATGGTAATTTTATTTGTATGCTTTCTAGCATTTAATACACTAATAAGTAATTACAATCTCTCTAGCAAACGATTTCAGCACAGCTCTGACACCTGACCACTTAGTAACCTAACATCTGAGATTTAGTTTCAGCATTTATAATGTGTTGATATTAATCTCATTGTGGAAATTTTGTACCATAACTATTATCAAGTGCTTGCTCACTTCATTTTACACATTAGGTATTAAACATAATTTTATCCCACAAATACCATCCTTAATCCCTTTAATCTTCTTTCTCTAAGAACAACTATATCCTGAGTGCAGCACCATCTCTAAAATCAAGTACTTGAAGTTTTGAGCCTCCCTCATGGTCGTTTCTCTATATTCTGTAAACAATTTCTAACCATTTTCACAATTCCTTCTTCTATCTTGCTAGTTATACTACTAAATAAGTCAGAAATCAATTGGAAATAGCCAAAGTTTTAACATGTTTGTAGTTTTTTAAAGAATTTCTCAAGCATAAAATTAGCTTGGTGCTAAAATCCATTAAAGCAGACGATGGTATTGCCTCTTGACATTTCATTACCCTACACACTTCACATATTTGACAAGATAATACTTTGAACTTTGCATATAGTTGGACAGAAAAAATGTTGAATTGATCTGGACACATCCCTATTTATTTACTCCATATGTTGAAGACTCAATCATGGTGGCATAAAGCTTAACAATCAATAATTTTTTAAGGTGGCTATTGCAAATGGCTTCCTATTATTGGATATAATTTGCAGTCTTACTAATAATAATATTTATTAAAAGCATACATGTATCTATATCTCACATTAAGAATTAAAACATAACAACAACTTTGAGATTCCCTGTATGTCCTTTTCCAATCAGACTGACATGCCTCTCTGTTAACCATTCAATATGCTAAATTCTCTGGTATTTAATTTTTTAATAATTGTAGGCAACATGCATATTCCTTAAACAACACACCATTTAGTTTTACCATTATATAAATGGACTCATTTTGTCTATTCTTTAGTGATTTATTTTTTCACCCCTAAATATTATGTTTGAATTTGATTTATATTTTTATACTCATATTTCAGGATGTATATATCCCAATTTGTGAATGTATATATATACATATATATTCATATATGTATATCCCTATATATGTTTTTTCCTGTTTGCTAGTTTTTCTTTTACTTATTGTTGTATAAATATATTATGTATAGTGTATATGTATATATATACACACAAATATATACATTTTTCTATATATATATTTTTAGATAACAATGTATCTTAATCAGTTTGAGCTGCTATAATAGAATACCAGAGAGTGTGTTGTTTAAAACAACAAATCTTTATTTCTCCTGGTTCTGGAGGCCAGAAATTCTATAATCGAAGTGTAGCAGATCTAGTGCCTGAGCAGGTCACTTTCCCTGGTTTGCAGACAATCTTTTCCTTAAATTACAAGGCTGAGAAAGAGAATCTATTTCTTCTTACAAAGAGACAAATACCATTGGCAAGGACTCTTTTTTCATTACCTCCCAGTCTCCACCTCCTAATACTATCACATTAGGGGGTAGGACTTCAACTTGTAAGTTTTGAGTAGACAAACATTTAGTTCATTGTAACAAACAGTAAATATCTCCTGTCAGTAATATATATAAGGCAAATATTTTCTCTCTGCTTGTGCTTTGATTTGGTTCTTTATGCCATTCTTGTGTTGTGTGTTTAGTTATTCAGTTGTGTCCAGCTCTTTTGTGACCCCACAGACTGTATCCCTCCAGGCTTCTCTATCCATGGGATTTTTCAGCCAAGAATACTGGAGTGGGCTGCCTTTTTCCACCCTAGAGGTTCTTCCCCATCTGAGGATTGAACCTGTGTCTCCTGTGTCGCAGGTGGATTATTTATCCTCTGAGGTATTAGGGAAGGAAATGGCAACTCACTCCAGTATTCTTGCCTGGAAAATTCCATGGATAGTGGAGTCTGGTGAGCTACAGGTCATGGGGTGGCAGAGTGAGATACAACTCAGCACACATGCCCTCATGCTATTCTTAGAAAAAAAAAGAAACTTTTAATTTTAATGTGATAGATTTTCAGCTTTTTCCTTTAGCTTATTATGTATGTTTGCATTTTGTTGACAAAATCCACACCTACTCGGATGTTAAAGATATTCTCAGATTTTCTTCAAAATCCTTAAAAGTATTACCTTATATAATTCTGTCCTTTACTCATTTGAATTTGTGTACAGTATGCAGTAGGGATCAATTTTTTCCCCACAAAAGTAACTTATTTTCCTTGCATCATTTCCCTCACTGTTTTAAATTTGTATATTTAAAATAATCTGTTATCTGATTAAGTCATGCTTAACTTAAAAAGCTCCCCCCTTTTTGTTTTTTGCTTTTCATTTCTTCGATTGCAAGTTTATTTGCCTTTCTTTGAACTTTTCTTCTCACACAAAATTTTTGAAGTTATTTTCAACATATTAAAACAAACTATTTTGAACACTATTAGAATTTGCAGAAAGTAGAAATTTTAATGATAATGAGTTGAATAACATTTTGATGTCATTCTTATTCACCAAGATAATTTCACTGTTTATTTAATTCTGTGTAGTCTGGCATTCTCAGTACCCTGAAGGTACTGTTTAACAATCTCTTTGTTTTATTATTGCCATTAAGAAGCCATTGTTAGTTTAGTTTCCTTCCCTATGTAGGCAAAGTGTTTCTTATCCGCAGCAGTTTTCACAAATTGCTCTTTGGTGTTTTGCAGTTTCTAGTAGTATTTAGATGTTGACATTTGTTTATTTACCCTGCTTTGGAATTTTTACGATTCATTTTTCCTACATTGGGGTTTTCATTCCTTTTAATTCTGAAAAATTCTAGGTATTACCTCTATTGCTTATTACCATTCTAATTTTTATTTTGGACTTCAATTAGATGAAGGCATAAATGTTATAGCCTATGACTGCACATGTCTCCTAAATTATCTTTCATAGTTTTATCTCATCTTTCTGTGCCAATTTCTGATACGTCTCTTTCATTTTTTTAAATTGCCTTAATTTCTTCATTGCATCTAGTTTTTGGTTTAATGTGATTGTGTATTTTACATATTTTCTAGAAATGCTATAATTTTTCAGTTCCATTTGATCATCTTAAAAGTCTTATCTCTTAGCCATAATTTGATACTTTTTTTTCATTTAAACCTGTTTAGCATAGTTATTCAATATTCTGTGATGAGAATTTCAAAAGCAGCAGTCTATGAGTATCTCATTCTGTAGTTTGTGTTTCTGTTGACTATAAAAGCCATCTCTCCTTGTGTATCTTGTGGGTTTTGTTGTTGTTTTTTTTTTTAAGAATAACTTTTCCTGGAAGTTTATTGTGGGATTATCTTGAAGACAGTGTTGAATATGTTTTTCTCTCCAGAAAAGACTTGCATATGCTTCTAACAGGCACCTGAGGATCAACTGAAAATAAAATTTCTGGTTGTGGGATTCAGGACCAATTAGTGTGGCAACCCACTCCAGTATTCTTGCCTAGAAAATCCCAGGGATGGAGGAGCCTGGTGGGCTGTCATCTATGGGGTCGCACAGAGTTGGACATGACTGAAGCGACTTAGCAGCAGCAGCAGCAGTGTTATTTCTAGTCCCTAAGCCAGGAAGGATGGTTATGAATTCTCAGATGTTTGGTTTTTGTTTGTTTGTTTTCCTAAAGCTACTCAGAGGCAAAAATTTCTTGATGTTAATATTTCACATCAAACAAACAAACAAAAAAGGGTTTGTTTTATTTCATCCCCAAAGGGCATCATTGTTTGAGGGCTCTGAGTTAATTCTGAATCTCTCACTTACTTTACCACTATATATATCCTAATATGTGTCACTCACATATGGTCTTTAAAACTGAAGTTACAGAGCGGGAGTTAATTGGCAGAGATCCCAAGTAACATCGATCTTCAGTATTTGCTAATTTTCCCATATTTAAGCTTTCTGTTGATAGCTTCTGAGGATTTCTTTACTATCTTACTTTTGAAAGATTAATTTTAAATATTTTTATTTTAGATGGCTTTGTACCAGGAGGGCTTGGGGAATATTACAATGTCTTTTCTGTTCTAAGTAATCATTTAACTGGCAAACTGAAAGTCCTTAACGCAAGACGCGTAAAGTTGTATTAGAGTAATACATCTCTTAAGACTGCATTCATATCATAGGAGGTACACAGAGTATCTTTTCACATGCCACATTTCTAAGACACAGTCCCAATTTAGGCACCAAGGCTTATGCACACATGTTGAATCTTACATATCATTTGAACCCACTCTGTTTATCCGGTTTCCCCAAAACACATTACTGAGTATTATATCTGGTAGGAGGGAGGTAGGAAGGCCCAATTGTCTCAGCAATGAGGTAGTTGCACTGTCTAACCTTGTTAATCCAAGCATTTGATCAAATCAAAAATAGGCATGATAGACCCATGAGAGAAAAACATATTTGTTTGAGTTGAATTGGTAAAGAAGGAAGCAGATCAAATAATTTGACTCTAAAGCTCACGTCCTTATCCCTGTACTATAATTCTCCAAAATTGCTGCTTTAGAAATGGAACTTGATTCCTAATTGGTGCATTCATAGGAATGTGAACACCTACTCACTAACAGCAGCTACTCATATTTAAGTGATAAAACCATATTAGTTAGTAAAACTGACTCTTAAAATAACTAATACATAATAATTTTTGAGATTACCATCTGCTAATAAGCACAAGCTTATCTCTAATATATACTTTAAAATATATATGATAATCCAAATGTATTTTGAATCTACACCTAAATATATTTCCTTGCTTTCCTCGTGAGAAAGGCAAATCTCACTTTTCAGAAATCCTTCATATGAGAAAAATACACTCAAGCCATCACCTAGAAGAAGGGCCTATGAGTTCTAGTGGGTTTGGACACTGATCCAGAACTCCTTAAAATTTTTATTCATCCTTTACTATACTATCAATTATATACGTATTTTTCAGTTGAACACTTACTTTAAGGAACACTGCAAAACCCAGTGCATTCCAAGGACATGATAAGGAGAGTGACTGTCTATACTGCAAATACAGAAATGAAAGAAATATGATTTGTTTACATTATCCTAACAGCAATCTTCAAAGTGCTGACCTCATGACAATAAAATTAAAGTTAGAAGAAGCTCGATTCTGGAATAACATAAATATCATTTTTCAAAAGTTTTTCAATCTCAAAATGAAATGGATTTTCTTATAAAATAAACTTCTCCTCCCTAGAAGTATCCACAAAGACACTGAATGGGTGTCCGAGATGTTGTACCAGGTGACCCACGGACTAAGTCTGGTTGTCTTTCTTAGAATTCCACTGTCTGCTTCTCCCCTGGTCACAGCTCCTCTCACTGATGTTTACAGGTTTGGATACATAGTTTTCATTTACAGAATTTCTGCCTTCAAAAATGTATTTGTTCCAACAAGCATTTGGGGCAAAAATTTACCTTTTAACCATTCAGACATGGCCTGTGGGACTCAGTGGATCAAGCAGGAGATGACAGATGCAATTGGTTTGTAGAAATTTTCAAGTCTTAAGGGAAAGATCTCCTAGGGAAAGCGGCACATCTCCTGCTGCCTTTAAAGTGACAGAGCAATAGATCTTGGACTGCCTCGGGTGCTGCCTGAAGAATCAATAAACTCTCTTTAAAGACCCACTGATGTCTCATGAAAGGCATCCAAAAACATTCTATTTAGAATATCCATCTTTTTTCCTTCTGAACAATGTAACTCCCCTACGGCTGACAAATTGAGAAAAGCTTGATTTGTCTGTTTTAAAGCATATCTGTTTTAATAGAGGACATTGAGAGGTAATTTGGAAATTCTATTTTTGGAAGTCCTCAACTATGTTTAAAGAGAAAGAATGTCCATTAGGGAAACATTTATTTAATAAAAACAATTCAATAATTCTCAGTAATACCTTCTGAAAAGTTGATATATGAAAATCCTTAATCATTATTTGTATTGCTGTTAATTCAAAAATTTCAAATTTATAACTATTGCTTCTTTATAATGAGACACTAGAGCATATCACTGTTCTGTAACCATATACTAGTTGATTGTCATTCAATCTTTGAATTTATAAACTGAAGTTTCCAATATATTGTCTATTGCTAAGTCCTTCCCATTAGAAAACAGGAATACTAATACCTTCCTCACAAAGTTACTTTTAATATTAAATTATTATAATGCTATCACACAAAAATTCATGATGCATTGATGTCAACATAATTTATTTTCTTGCTGAAGTACATTATTTATAATTTATTTATGAGTGTCTAGTACATGTTCTTTAATATGACCCTAAAATACCAAGTTAAAATGGCTAAATATAATTTCCTATAAGCTATGCAACTGTAAAAATTTCATAATCTCTATTCTTACCATCATTTTTAAATTTATTCACAAAACTCTTTTGAACTGTTTCCAGAGAATTTGAAATTCTTACCCATGATGAGGTTTTGATACTAGTAGTGAAGAATCAGTAATTTTCTGTTTAAAACAGAAGTTTATGCATAATAAAAAGCTAAAGCAATACAGAGAAAATAGATAAGTAATTAAAAAAGAAGAGAGATAAAAACATGAACAATTCAGATACTGGAGAGGGAAACTAGGCTGTCAAGACCTAAAATTCACATATTAATGCTTAGAAAGCATTTACCACATAGACAGAGGTTTTATTACATTTAGCATTACAGTGTAAAATGGAATTTTAAAAGAATATAGGACATATAGGTGTGTGTAAATGTAATGCTTTCTTTAAGTACCTCTAATAACAACAACAAAAAAGCAAGCTCTGTGAAAACATCCATTTCATCTAAAGCACTGATATATTTTTTTTAACGTTTTGGTTTCCTTCCCGGCAGGCATAGTGTCAACAAAGTTTGCCAACATTTTGTTGTTGTTGGAATTGTGTTAACATGCTTTACTTGATTGACACCTTGTTTAAGGGAAATATTGAATTAAAATGCTTTGAAGAAAATTATTCATCTGCTAGTATCCATTGTACTCATCATTCAGAAGATGTGCAAACTTACATCCTTGGTTTCATAACTCATTTCACTTTGGTCTCTTTAGTGCTTTAAGGAGATATACTATTCTGCCAATAGAATATTGATACTATTGTACTATTCGTATATCCTTGAAAATAGTTCATACAGATAGAAAGTAACTAAACTTATCACAATAACTTTTAATTTCTCAGATCTCTGTGTGTTTTGGATGTGGTTTGGAAATCAGTTTTCAGGTGGAATTTCATTGATACATATTCCTGCTGCTGCTGCCAAGTTGCTTCAGTCGTGTCTGACTCTGTGCGACCCCATAGACGGCAGCCCACCAGGCTCCCCCATCCCTGGGATGCTCCAGGCAAGAACACTGGAGTGGGTTGCCATGTCCTTCTCCAATGCATGAAAGTGAAAAGTGAATCAGTCGTGTCCAACTCTTCGTGACCCCATGGACTGCAGCCTACCTGGCTCCTCCATCCATGGAATTTTCCAGGCAAGAGTACTGGAGTGGGGTGCCATTGCTCTATATTCCTGAAACTTGCTTAATTCTCCGGGCTTAGTAATAGGAATATGAAAAATTACAAACATATCATTATACACCATTTAAAATGGCTAAAATCCTGAACACCAGCAGCACCAAATGTTGACAAGAATATGGAGCAACAGTCTTTTTCATTACCAGTAGGAACACGAGATGGTACAGCCACTTTGGAAGGGAGTCTGGTGGTTTCTCACAAAACTAAGCATACAGAAATCACACTTTGTAGTATTTACCCAAAGGTGCTGAAAACATATCCACAAAAAACCTACACATGGATGTTTATAGTAGCTTTATTCATAATTGCCAAAATATGGAAGCAACAAAGCAACAAAGATGTCCTTCACCAAAGGGATGGATGAACTTTGGTACATAAAGATAATGGAATATTATTCAGCACTGAAAATATTTGTGCTATTAAGTCATGAAGAGACCAGGAGGAAATGTAACTGCATATTATTAAGTGAAAGAAGTCAGTCTGAAAGGCCATATACTAGGCAAGTTCAACTATGTGACAGTCAGGAAAAGGCAAAATTTTGGAGATAATTAAAAAGTCAGTGGTTGCCAGAGGTTAGGGAAGAGGGTAGAACAGAACATAGAGGATTTTAGGGCAGTGAAACTATTCTGGATGATACTGTAGTGGTGGATATGTGTTATTATACATTTGTTAAAAGCCATAAAATATAAAACACCAAGAGAACACTAGTATAAGCTATGGAGTTTGGGTGATAACGATGCATCAATATAGAATCATCAATTAAAGCAAGTCTACCACTTTGGTGGGGGATATTGATAATGGAGGAGGCAGTGTGTGCATTGGGGTGGGAGGTATATGGGTAGTCTCCGTACTTTCCATGTAATTTTGCTATGAGCTAAACACTACTTGAAAACAAAAAGGCTGTTTAAAAAAAAAGTAACACATGGCATTGAATACATCTTGGTATGAAAATTTTTGAAGTTGATATTAGTAAAGCTAAAGCAGCAATTCTTAAATATATATGAAGCCTTGAGAAGTTATTAAATCCTTCTGGAAAACCACTATATGTGAAATTAAGCACAACTCTTGCTTGATTCTTCTCTCTATAGTTAGAAAAGTTTAAAAATACCAGTCTCTACAATTCCCAGGATTTTATCAACATTTTCCCCTTCTGTTATCTGCCCTTCTCTAGTCAAAATTGTCTTGTTTGTTTTAAATAAGTTTTTATACTTCCGTAGAAAATGTGACATGGATCCACGATGAATATTTATGATTTCCTTTTACAGATAAAGATGAGTGGAATGGTGTTCTATTAAACTTCTGTTTACATGCTGAGTTAAAGAAGGAGCTTCTGATTTAATATTCTGATTCCTAAAGGCTACCTACCCACACATGCATAGATTGATTTGAAAAGCAAGAAGAGAGGAAGGAAAGAGACAGACAGACAGACAGACAGACAGAAAGGAGGAGGAGGGTGACAGAGACAAGGAGAAGGAGGGGAAGGAAGAGAAGGAGGGGTGAAAAAAAAACTTTAAAAAAAATCAAAGCAGTAAAGTGCATTTTATTCTACCTCAATAATGAATATGCTTTAATCATTGACAAATCACATTGCACTTTAGATTCCTGGAGTTTGTATCATAATTTCAAATGCAGTTATTGAACTATAGATGTTCAGAAGTAATGGCTAATATAATAGACAAAATAGAAATCAGGCCAGATTTGGCTCTACTAAACTTGTTCTATTTTTCAATCACTGGCTAACATTGAGAAATATTCCTTGTTGATAACAACACAAAGCTACCAGTGGGAATCCTTTAATATTTATCATGAAAAAGACACTAAGTGCAAGTAGAGTTATTTCCCTGAATATCAAAACTAACTTAAAAAAAAAAAGAAACAAATTTATGAAAGATTATTTGCACAGTCAAAATTATTAATTCTCTACTTATAAATAATGCTACAATGGAATGGAGGTACATATGTCTTTTTGAGTAACTGTTCTTGTTTCCTTTGGCATTATATTGACCCATTCTCTATCCAAAACACATAATCAGCTAAAACCACTTACTGAAGGACAACTAAAACTCTATGAGCTTAGCTGGTGTTATTAAGAGGGATTCTTTCAAAGTATTGAAAGAATGACATATGACATCTTTTCTTCATAACGTTACTTGGTTTGTCCTAACTTCAAGGATATTTCTAATATTTAGCAAAAATTTCCCTGTGGGAATATAAGACATTTTTGGAATAAAGTTAATGGGAAATAATTTCCTAACACTGATATAATGTGAATCCCATATGAAATTTTATGTCTATACTACAGATTTACAGGGGCTTTCCAGGTGGCACAATAGTAAAGCATTTGCCTCCCAATGCAGGAGACTCAAGAAACATGGGTTAGATCCCTGGGTAGGGAAGATCTCCTGCAGAGGAAATGGCAAACCACTCCTGTATTCTTGCCTGGGAAATCCCATGGACAGAGGAACCTGACAGGCTACAATCCATGGGGTCTCTAAGCATCAGACACAACTGAGGAACTGAGCACACATGTATGCTACAGATTTAGCAATACTTGTACTAACAGAACCTTAGATCAAATAAACAGAACCTGTGATAGTTTAATAAGCTAGTACACGATTATTATTTCATAGAAAAAAAAGTCCTTCATTAAATGATTTATACAACAAAAAAGGTACAAAATAAAATATGATAAATTTTCCAAAGAAATTATGCTTAGTGTACATAACTTCTGAGGAATAATCACTGTCTTGAAACTCTAATACAGTTTATGCCCTAAAGTATAATTAGCAAACAAATAATTGGCCATTATAAATTTTTTAATCTGATTTGACTTCTTTCAGTACCATGAGACTTCCAAGTATTAATTACACCCTAAGCATAGAACAAGCTGCTCATATAAATGACATTTCTGAAAATATAAAAGAGCAACTAAAAATTGCACTTTAATAGCTGTATGTGCTTTTTTTTTCCATTTTTATTTGGCAGAAGTAGATGTTTTTCTGGAACTCTCCTGCTTTTTCAATGATCCAATAGATCTTGGAAATTTGATCTCTGGCTCCTCTGCCTTTTCTAAAACTAGCTTGGATATCTGGAAGTTCATGGTTCATGTACTATGAAGCCTAGCATGGAGAATTTTGAGCATTACTTTACTAGCGTGTGAAATAAATGCAATTGTGCGGTAGTTTCAGCATTATTTGGCATTGCCTTTCTTTGGGATCGGTGTGAAAACTGAACTTTTCCAGTCCTATGGCCACTGCTGAGTTTTCCAAATGTGCTGGCATATTGAGTGCAACACTTTCACAGCATCATCTTACAGGATTTGAAATAGCTCAACTGGAATTCCATCACCTCCACTAGCTGTGTTTGTAGTGATGCTTCCCAAGGCCCACCTGACTTTGCATTCCAGAATGTCTGGCTCTAGGTGAGTGATCACACCATCATCATTATCTGGGTTGTGAAGATCGTTTTTGTATAATTCTCTGTGCATTCTTGCCACATCTTCTTAATATCTTCTGCTTCTGTTTCATGCATACCATTTCTGCCCTTTATTGTGCCCATCTTTGCATGAAATGTTCCCTTGGTATCTCTAATTTCCATGAAGAGATCTCTAGTCTTTTCCATTCTATTGTTTTCCTCTATTTCTTTGCACTGATCACTGAGGAGTTTTCTTATCTCTCCTTGCTATTCTTTGCAACTCTGCATTCAAATGGATGTATCTTTCCTTTTCGCCTTTGCCTTTCACTTCTCTTCTTTTCACAGCTATTTGTAAGGCCTCCTCAGACAACCTTTTTGCATTTCTTTTTCTTGGGGATGGTCTTGATCCCTGCCTCCTGTACAATGTCACAAAACTCCATCCATAGTTCTTCAGGCACTCTATCAGATCTAATCCCTTCAGTCTATTTGTCACTTCCACTGTATAATCATAAGGGATTTGGTTTAGGTCATACCTGAATGGCCTTGTGGTTTTCCCTACTTTCTTCAATTTAAGTCTGAATTTGGTAATAAGGAGGTGATGATCTGAGCCACAGTCAGCTCCCGGCCTTGTCTCCTGAAAAATCTGTATGCAGATCAGGAAGCAACAGTTAGAACTGGACATGGAAATAAAGACTGATTCCAAATCAGGAAAGGAGTACATCAAGGCTGTATTTGTCACTCTGCTCATTTAACTTTTATGCAGAGTACATCATGAGGAAGGCTGGGTTGGATAAAGCACAAGCTGGGTTCAAGATTGCCAGGAGAAGTATCAATAACCTCAGATATGCAGAACACACCACACTTATGGCAGAAAGTGAAGAGGAACTAAAGGGCTCTTGATGAAACTGAAAGAAGAGAGTGAAAAACTTGGCTTGAAACTCAATATTCAGAAAACTAAGATCATGGCATCTGGTCTCATTACTTCACAGCATATAGATGGGGAAACAATGGAAACAGTGAGAGACTTTATTTTCTTTGGCTCCAAAATCACCACAGATGGTGACCACAGCCATGAAATTAAAATACGCTTACTCCTTGGAAGAAAAGTTATGACCAACCTAGAGAGCATATTAAAAAGCAGAGACATTATTTTGCCAACAAAGGTCCATCTAGTCAAGGCTATGGTTTTTCCAGTGGTCATGTATGGGTGTGAGAGTTGGACTGTGAAGAAAGCTGAGTGCCAAAGAACTGATGCTTTTGAACTGTGGTGTTGGAGAAGACTCTTGAGAGTCCCTGGGACTGCAAGGTGATCCAACTAGTCCATCCTAAAGAAATCAGTCCTATATAATCTTTGGAAGGACTGATGTTGAAGCTGAAATTCCAATACTTTGGCTACCTGATGTGAAGTACTGACTCATTGGAAAAGACCCTGATGCTGGGAAAAATTGAAAGTGGGAAAAAAAGGGTATGACAGAGGATGAGATTGGGGGATGGCATTAGCAACTCAATGAACATGAGTTTGAGTAAACTCCAGGAATTGGTGATGGACAGGGAGGCCTGGCATGCTGTAGTCCATGGGGTCACAAAAAATCATACACGACTGAGTGACTGAACTGAACTGAGGATGATAATATAAGAAACATCTCCCCTTTATCTGGAAACTGTTTCTTTCATTATCCTTCCTGTGAGTTTGCACAAGAGTACCATGATTTTTAGTTCTCTTCCCCTCTACCACTATTGATTTATCAAGGGGGATGGTTAATCAAGATTTCCCCTGATGGCTCAGTGGTAAAGAATCCACCTGCCAAGAAGAAGATGTGGGTTCAATCCCTGGTTTGTCAAGATACCCTAGAGAAGAGAATGGAAATTCAATGCAGAATTCTTGCCTGGGAAATCCCATGAACAGAGGACTCTGGCAGGTCCTAAAGTCCAAAGGGTCACAAAAGAGTTAAACAACTTAGCAACTAAACAACTTAGCAACTAAACAACAACAAATGGCTATGAGAGAGATTCTCTCAGTTCTTTTCTGTTCTTTTCTTTTTTTCATTTTAGGAACTAGAAAATGCCACACACACACACACACACACACACACACACACACACACACACACAAATAAGTTCCTCTAATTTGGTACCATGAGTTGCAAAAATTGAAATGTGGGGATTGATGACAATCATATTCTTTGACAGGTAAAAACAGACACTACTTGCATCAAGAAAATATAACAAACACACAGGTAAGAGAAAGCACAAATGAGGCACTAGAGAGAATGTATGTGAGAGAAAGAGACAGAGAGGGAGACGGAAAAGCAGAAGATAGAGAATGAATGATGAACCTACTTTATAGAGGAATACAGTTGAAGCTTGGCTCCCCACATGATTTTACCCCTCCTGATATAAAATGAGTACTTCCTTATATTTGCATTTTAATTTTTTTTAATTTTTTTTAAATTTAAAATTATCCATCCCATTATTTCCCCATTCTACCAAGTATACCCAGAACAGGATTTCTGGTACTTTCAACTAAGAGCCCTAATTAATATAATCATCATCTTTTTAGGTTTTTATAATTATTATTCATAGTTATTACCACTTTTTTATTAGGTATGGCTTTAAATATGACTGCAACACAATTAATTAACATCTGAATGTTCCATATCTTCTCTTTATTTTCTTATTATTCTTTGTCACTCAATAATCTAGTTACTAATAGTGGAATATTGGAATTACACAGAGACAGAAAGAAGATAGTGGGCTGTACCAGAGATGTTGGCTAAATCTACCTATTTTTCTTTTCCAAAGAAGACATAAAGATGGCCAAAAAGCACATGAAAAGATGCTCAACATCACTAATTATCGGGGAAATGCAAATCAAAATTATAATAAGGTATCACTTCACACCAGTCAGCACGGCCATCGTCAAAAAGTCTACAAACAATATAGCTAGAAAGGGTGTGCAGAAAAGGGAAACCTCTCATATTTTTGGTGGGAATGTAAATTGGTACAATCACTATGGAGAACAGTGTGGCAGTTTCTTAAGAAATGTAAAACAGAACTACCGTATAACCCAGCGATCCCACACTGGACATATATCTGGAGAAAATCATAATTCGAAAAGATACATGCAGCACAGGGAATTCTACTAAACATTCTGTGATAACCTATATGAGAAAAGAATCTGAAAAACAGTGAATACACATGTATGTATAATTGACACTTTGCTGTATACCTGACACTAACACAACATTGTAAATCATCCATGCTCCAAAACTATTTTAAAAAATAACAAAATAAAATTGGATATTTTAAAGTTAATTGGTCGATATTTCAAAAAATTGAGTATTCACTATCCCTGTGCAATGTTGAAAACCAGTAAGAACTCAACTTGTGTTAATTATATCACAAGCTCAAAGAAGTAAAGATTGTGGACAAGATAAAAAGATCAATCAGTCAATCTCCATATTAACACATTAAGATTAAGGACAGAGCTGAGGAGAAAAAACGTACTTGATAGCTGGAGTCTGAGGGAAATTTTTCAGGTTTTGATAAATAAGGGGCTTGTGAGCAGCTGAAAGAGGAGAAATATTCAGGGGTAAAGAA
The DNA here is from genome assembly GCF_032405125.1 of Capricornis sumatraensis. Lineage (NCBI taxonomy): Eukaryota > Metazoa > Chordata > Mammalia > Artiodactyla > Bovidae > Capricornis > Capricornis sumatraensis. Next base: position 33,899,323 of record NC_091081.1, on the reverse strand, counting down.
AGGAGATTAGTAAAGTTATGTTGAAGTTATGAAACCATTCCCATTTTAAAATTAGCTATGAATATCATTGCAACTCAGATCTGTAAGCTAAAGCTTATGATTATAGACAATTACATTTGAAATACACACACATACACAATTATAGAATATCATTTAATGAGGTATTTCTCACAGCTTAATATTTAACTTTGCCTTTTTTATTCCATTTCAGATTCTTTGTTTTCAGTTTACTGTTCTTGAAGGTAATATGAAGAGAATCATACCAACAATTCAAAAGTCTACCTCAAGTGCAGAAAAAATTCTTTGCTGGTATATATAAGAAAGTGGGCTTCTTTCTGTCTGAACCTCTTGTTAAGACTATAAGAGACTCTAGACAAGCCATCAGTTCAGTTCAGTTCAGTTCATTTCATTCAGTCGTGTCTGACTCTTTGTGACACCATGAATCACAGCATGCCAGGCCTCCTTGTCCATCACCAACTCCCAGAGTTCACTCAAACTCATGTCCATCAAGTCGGTGATGCTATCCAGCCATCTCATCCTCTGTCATCCTCCTGCCCCCAATCCCTCCCAGAATCAGGGTCTTTTCCAATGAGTCAACTCTTCACATGAGGTGGCCAAATAATTGGAGTCTCAGCTTCAGCATCAGTCCCTCCAATGAACACCCAGGACTGCTCTCCTTCAGGAAGGACTGGTTAGATCTCCTTGCAGTCCAAGGGACTCTCAAGAGTCATCTCCAACACCACAGTTCAAAAGCATCAATTCTTCGGCGCTCAGCTTTCTTCACAGTCCAACCTTCACATCCATACATGACCACTGGAAAGATCATAGCCTTGACTAGATGGCCCTTTGTTGGCAAAGTAATGTCTCTGCTTTTTAATATCCTATCTAGGTTGGTCATAACTTTCCTTCCCAGGAGTAAGCATCTTTTAATTTTATGGCTGCAATCACCATCAGCAGTGATTTTGGAGCCCAGAAAAATAAAGTCTGACACTGTTTCCACTGTTTCCGCATCTATTTCCCATGAAGTGATGGGACCAGATGCCATGATCTTAGTTTTCTGAATGTTGAGCTTTAAGCCAACTTTTTCACTCTCCTCTTTCACTTTCATAAAGAGGCTTTTTAGTTCCTCTTCACTTTCTGCCATAAGGGTGGTGTCATCTGCATATCTGAGGTTATGGATATTTCTCCAGGCAATCTTGATTCCAGCTTGTGCTTCATCCAGCCCAGCGTTTCTCATGATACACCCTGCATAGAAGTTAAATAACCCGGGTGACAATATACAGCCTTGACATACTCCTTTTCCTATTTGGAACCAGTCTGTTGTTCCATGTCCAGTTCTAACTGTTGCTTCCTGACCTGCATATAGGTTTCTCAAGAAGCAGGTCAGGTGGTCTGGTATTCCCATCTCCTTCAGAATTTTCCACAGTTTATTGTGATCCACACAGTCAAAGGATTTGGCATAGTCAATAAAGCAGAAATAGGTGTTTTTCTGGAACTCTCTAGCTTTTTCCATGATCCAGCAGATGTTGGCAATTTGATCTCTGGTTCCTCTGCCTTTTCTAAAACCAGCTTGAACATCAGGAAGCTCACAGTTCACATATTGCTGAAGCCTGGCTTGGAGAATTTTCAGCATTACTTTACTAGCATGTGAGATGAGTGTAATTGTGCGGTAGTTTGAGCATTCTTTTGCATTGCCTTTCTTTGGGATTGGACTGAAAACTGACCTTTTCCAGTCCTGTGGCCACTGCTGAGTTTCCAAATTTGCTGGCATATTGAGTGCAGCACTTTCACAGCATCATCTTTCAAGATTTGAAATAGCTCAACTGGAATTCCATCACCTCCACTGGCTTTGTTCGTAGTGATGCTTTCTAAGGCCCACTTGACTCTACATTCCAGGATGTCTGACTCTAGGTGAGTGATCACACCATCGTGATTATCTGGATCGTGAAGCTTTTTTTTCATACAGTTCTGTGTTCTTGCCACCTCTCCTTAATATCTTTTGATTCTGTTAGGTCCATACCATTTCTGTCCTTTATCAAGCCCATCTTTGTATGAAATGTTCCCTTTGTATCTCTAATTTTCTTCAAGAAATTTCTAGTTCTTTCCATTCTGTTGTTTTCCTCTATTTCTTTGCATTGATTGCTGAGGAAGGCTTTCTTATCTCTCCTTGCTATTCTTTGAAACTCTGCATTCATATGCCTATATCTTTCCTTTTCTCCTTTGCTTTCACTTCTGTTCTTTTCACAGCTATTTGTAAGGAGACATTGTACAGGGATCAATAACATCCTCATGGAAAAGAAATGCAAAAAGGCAAAATGGCTGTCCAAGGAGGCCTTACAAATAGCTGTGAAAGAAGAGACGACAAGCCATATAGAACCTCAATTGTCATTGGGATTACACGGGAGGCATTTTAAATTTCTATTTCCATTCTACAATATATTAAATGTAATTGCATATGACTTATGCTCTCTTATTAACAAATGCCTTTCTGGTATCCTCAGTACTTCCTTATATTTTGTCCAACTGTATAAAAACATCTTGTGAGGTATCCTGACACTGTTGTTATCACCATTTAGAAGAATAAGAACCTAGAAATTCAGAAAGTCTCAAGGATTAATCATGGTCCGTGGCTGGAAAATGGAAAGCTAATAACAGAATTCCATTTTTCTCATTCTAAATTCAAATGTTCTTTTGGTGTTCTCCAGTGTTCATATTATATTGACCTTATTCTAGTGTTTCCATCATTCCAGGGGCATCTATGCAAAAGTTAAGTTTTTCTTAGTGTTTATCCTTGTTTTATGGTGGAGAAAGTCTCTCTGTTGGACTCAGCTAGACTCACAATTTAAGTCCAATGCCAATGTTTTATGCCTGAGCTTTAATATATCCTAAGAAATATTACTTGTAGAAAAATAAATCCCCATGGACAAAGGAGCCTGACTGGCTACAGTCCATTGGGTCACAAAGAGTCAGACACGACTGAGTGACTAACACTAACAAGAGGCAAGTTATATATATGGAACCTCAATTATACATATGGAACCTGTTGTAAAAAAATATCCTAGCCTTTGAATATCTCATGATGAGTAATCCCCAGAGTCAGTTTCAGTCCCTTTTCACTTGAGAATTCTCCATAATCTGCTCCCTCCCTCAGCTCTGCTGCTCTCTGACAAAGTGACTTCTGCTGGAATTCATTAATTTCATTAAACAATTATAAGTAAATATCTATTTTTGGCCAAGCTCATAAATACAGAGAAGCTTTTAGGATTCCAACAAACTCACAAAAAAAACCATGAAAGCCATAAAGAAGTGTCTTGGCATATCACAGAAGACAAAGAAGTGATGGATGAACCATGAGTGGCTGAAGACAGAGAAGATGTGGTTCTTCCTGGAAGAGAGAGCAACAGGTAAGCAGCCCCAAGATAAGAGAGCTGGTGCATCTTCATGGGACTAGAAGCAGGTGGAGAGTGACATAAGTGGGTGAGAGTATAAGGAATGAAATTTACAAGTCAGTGGGGGAGAAATTAAGAAAGGTCTTTATGACATGCTAAGGAATTCAGATTCCTTCTCAACTGTCAGTGCTGGTGGTGGTTGAGTTGCTAAGTCATGTCCAATTCTTGTGACCCCATGGGCTATACCCCACCAGGCTTCTCTGTCCATGGGCTTTCCAAGGCAAGAATAGTAGGGTGGATTGTCATTTTCTTTTCCAGGGAAACTTCCTGACCCAGGGATCAAACCTAAGACTCCTGCATAGCAGGCAGATCCTTTACTATCTGAGCCACCAGAGAAGCAGGGTTTTAAAAGATAGATTGATAGGATCAAATATTGAATAGATTACTAAAATGGCAATATTAGGAATATTCTGAAAAGAGGAAAACTTTAAGATAAGAAACCAGACAGGAAACATTTAAATACTTCAAGCAAAAGGTAATGTCAGGTTTGCATGATGAAAAGGTGCAGGTACATTATGGAAGTGCTGGCTGAGAGGAAGTGGAGGTGAGGCCAAAGTGATTTTTTAAAGGCAAAGAAATGTGAGAGTAAGCAATGGTATAAATTTAACATGGACATTATGATAACTTTGATGTAGGACCATAATACTGTGTGTCAAGTCCCCAAACTTTCAGTTAATGGCAAGGAGTGGCCTGCATAAAAGCAAATAACAAGAAAGAGAGGTTAAGGGTGCCATTCCTTGTGTCAGCAAATTTTGATCAAGATAAAAATTTTACTTTTGCTTCAGCTAAGGACATATACTTCTACAATGATTTTTAAAGATAAAATATTGAGATGGAGGTTGAAGTATAAAATACTATAAGTGGTATAATTCATCATTAATTAAGCACCAAAGAGAAATTACTTACATCTGGAAGATAAGACAATGAAGTTAGGGCACACCATGCTTATGCAGTAGAGTGACCTACCACACAGAATACTGAGAGAAAACAGAATTTTTTTTGTAGTTGTTCAATGTTCCAAATCTTCGTCACTCTTTTAAACTATTGTTAACCTATCTTTCCAAATATCACATTAATATATCCTTCTATGTGTGAACAAAGATATGACCTGAATAAAGTTTGAGAAACTGTAGTAGTTGAAAGTACAAATAAGAATTTAAAGGAGAGGAGATCCTAAGATGGCAGAGGAATAGGACGGGGAGACCATTTTCTCCCCAACAAATTCATCGAAAGAACACTTGAGCACCGAGGAAATTCCACAGAACAATTTCTGAATGCTGGCAGAGGACATCAGGCACCCAGAAAAGCAGCCCATTGTCTTTGAATCAAAGTAGGACAAAATACAACAGATAAAAAGAGAGACAAAAGAGGTAGAGACAGAGATCCATCCCAGGAAGGGAGTGTTAAAAAAGAGAGAAGTTTCCAAACACCAGGAAACACTCTCTCCGGTGGGTCTGTGGCGAACCTTGGAACCTCAGAGGGCAAAATAACCAGGAGGAAAAATAAATAAATAATTAAACCCCACAGATTACATGCCTAACAGCAACTCCCAGTGGTGCAACAGCCCAGATGCTTGCATCCCCCACTAGCAAGTGGGGGAGGGACAGGGAGGAGCTGGCAGCGTTGCTTAGGATAAGGACCTGGCCTGAATGCCCTGAGGGCAATCTGAGGGAACTAGCTTGAGATAGCAACTCAGACTGTGGGATAGCTATCCCATGATCCCACAAAAAGCCCTAACCACCACCAGGCTCTCTCACAGAACAAAGGACTGAGCAGAGCTAGCTGGATGTGGACTGACCCATAACCTGCCGGAGACAGGCAGGTGAGGGCAGCCAGAGCCGGAAGGGGGCAATCACAGCCCCAGAGAGGTATCCTATACCAAACTGCAAGCAGACTTCTTTGCTAACCAAGATTTCTTGGGATTCTGGACAGTCGACGTCCACCAGGAGGGTTGCAGCCAGAGATCAGCTTCCCAGAAGATACACACCTGAGAAGGTGCGCCACTTGTACATCCAGAAAACCGGGCGGCTGGGACAGGGGAGGGGGTAAGTCATAGCCTTCAACTGGGGGCCACTACGTGAGCCAAGGACCTGGTCACCTGAGCTGCTCAGACCTGGGACGGGTGCAAAACACAGGCCCAACCAAGTCTGCGCCTTTGTGGAGTACCTGAAACCCTGAACCTGAGCTGCTTAGACCTGGGAAGTGCATGCAAACCAGGGCTTGAATCAGACAGTTCCCAGCAGAGCAACCTAGAGTCTGAGCAGTGTAGACTGGGAAAGCACACACGCCGTGAGTGGGGGCAAACGCAGTGTGGCTGAATCACCGTGAACACACGCCAGTGATATTTATTTGCAGTGTTCCTCCCTCCCCAAAGCAAGACAGAACAAGCAAGCCTAAAAAAATGTGACCAACACAGTGCCCCTTGTGTCAAGCGGAAATTAGACCCTGAAGAGACCAGCAAACAGAAGAAGCTAAAATAAACAGAGGGAACTGCTTTGGAAATGACAGGTGCAATAGATTAAAACCCTGTAGTTAGAACTGACTACATAGGAAGGGGCCTATAGACCATGAGAAGTACAACCCAGACCAAGGAACTATCTGAAAATGAACTGACCCCACACTGTCCACAACAGCTCCAGAGAAAATCTTAGATATATTTTTACTATTATGATTTTTTAAATTAAAAAAAAATATTTTATTTTATTTTTTTAATTATTTTAAGTCACTATTACTCCTTTAATTTTCATTTTTATAACCTACTAGTACTTTGGCCACCTCATGCGAAGAGTTGACTCATTGGAAAAGACTCTGATGCTGGAAGGGATTGGGGGCAGGAGGAGAAGGGGACGACAGAGGATGAGATGGCTGGATGGCATCACTGACTAGATGTGCATGAGTCTGAGTGAACTCCGGAAGTTGGTGATGGACAGGTAGGCCTGGAGTGCTGCGATTCATGGGATTGCAAACAGTCGGAGACGACTGAGCGACTGAACTGAACTGACTACCTTGCAAAAAAAAAAGACCCTATTTTTAAAGCAAACTTCATATATGTATATTTTATAATTTTTGTGACTTTGTGTTTTTGTTTGTTTGCTTTTGTTTTGAGTTTTTTTGTTTGTTTGTTTTTGTTGTTGTTTTGTATTAATATTGTATTCCTGAGAATCTAACTTCTACTCAAGATTTTTAATCTTTGCTTTCTGGCATTTGTTATCAACTTTGTACCTTTAAGAACCCAATCTTCAGTACCCATTTTAACTTGGGAGGGAGATCACTGGCCTGATTGCTCTCTCCCCCTTTTGACTCTCCTTTTTTTCCACTAGGTCGCCTCTATCTCCCCCCTCACCCTTTTCTTCTCTACCCAACTCAGTGAATCTCTTTCTGTGTTCTGGGTGGTGGAGAACACTTAGGGAACTGATTGCTGGCTGGATCTGTCTCTCTCCTTTTGATTCCCCCTTTTACCCTCCTGACCACCTCTGTCCCCTTCATCCCCCTTCTCTTCTCTGTGTAATTCCGTGAACATCTCTGAGGGATTCAGACTGTGGAGAGCACATAGGGAAGTGATTACTGGCTAGCTTACTCTTGCCCCTTTTGATTCCCCCTCTTTTCCTCCTGGTCACCTTTATCTCCCTCCTCCCTCTTCTCTTCTCCATGTAACTCTGTGTACCTCTCTGGGTGTCCCTCACTGTGGAGAAACTTTTCATCATTAATCTAGATGTTTTATCATTGGTGCTATATAGATGGAGAATTTTTGATGCTACTGTAAGAATAAGACTGAAAACCAGAGGCAGGAGGCTTAAGTCCAAATCCTGAGAACACCAGAAAACTTCCAAATCCAGGGAACATTAATTTATAGGAGCTCACCAAACACCTCCATACCTACACTGAAACCAAGCACCACCCAAGGGCCAACAAGCTCCAGAGCAAGACATACCATGCAAATTCTCCAGAAACACAGGAACATAACCCTGAGCCTCAACATACAGGCTGACCAAAGTCACAACAAACCCAATGACATCTCAAAACATTACTGGACACTTCATTGCACTCCAGAAAGAAGAAATCCAGCTCCAACCACCGGAACACCAACACAAGCTTCCCTAACCAGAAAACCTTGAGAAACCACCCATCCAACCCCACCCACAGTGAGGAACCTCCACAATAAAGAGGAACCACCAACTGACAGAATATAGAAAGACCACCCCAAACACAGCAATATAATCAAGATGAAAAGGCAGAGAAATGCCCAGCAGGTAAAGGAACAGGAGAAATGCCCACCAAACCAAACAAAAGAGGAAGAGATAGGGAATCTACCTGATAAAAAATTCCAAATAATGATAGTGAAAATGATCCAAAATCTTGAAAACAAATTGGAGTTACAGATAAATAGCCTGGAGACAAGGATCAGGAAGATGCAAGAGAGGTTTAACAAGGACCTAGAATAAATTTTTAAAAGTCAATATATAATGAATAATGCAATAAATGAGATCAAAAACACTCTGGAGGGAACCAACAGTAGAAGAACAGAAGCAGAAGATAGGATAAGTGAGGTAGATGATAGAATGGTAGAAATAAATGAAACAGAGAGGAAAAAAGAAAAACGAATTAAAAGAAATGAGGACAACCTTAGAGACCTCTGGGACAATGTTAAATGCCCCAACATTCAAATCATAGGAGTCCCAGAAGAGGAAGACAAAAATAAAGACCATGAGAGAAATAATAGTTGAAGACTTCACTAAAATGGGAAAGAAAATAATCACGCAAGTCCAAGAAACCCAAAGAATCCAAACAGGACAAACTCAAGGTGAAACACCCCAAGACACATATTAATCAAATTAACCAAGATCAAACACAACAAATATTAAAAGCAGCATGGGAAAAACAACAAATAACACACAAGGGGATTCCCATAGGGATAACAGCTGATCTTTCAGTAGAAACTCTTCAGGCCAGGAGGGAATGGCAGGACATACTTAAAGTGATGAAAGAAAATAACCTACATCCCAGATTACTGTACCCAGCAAGGATCTCATTCAAATATGAAGGAGAAATCAAAAGCTTTACAGACAAGCAAAAGCTGAGAGAATTCAGCACCACCAAACCAGCTCTCCAACAAATGCTTAAAGGATCTTCTCTAGACAGGAAACACAGAAAGGATGTATAAACTCCAATCCAAAACAATAAAGTAAATGGCAAAGGGATCATACTTATCAATAATTACCTTAAGGTAAATGGGTTGAATGCCCCAACCGAAAGACAAAGACTGGCTAAATGTATACAAAAACAAGACCCCTATATATGATGTGAACAAGAGACCCACCACGAAACAAGGGACACATACAGACTGCAAGTGAAGGGCTGGAAAAATATATTCCATGCAAATAGACACCAAAAGAAAGCAGGAGTAGCAATACTCGTATCATATCAGATAAAATAGACTTTAAAACAAAGGCTGTGAAAAGAGACAAAGATGGACACTACATAATGATCAAAGGATCAATCCAAGAAGATAAAGCAATCATAAATATATATGCACCCAATGTAGGAGAATCACAGTATGTAAGACAAATGTTAACAAGTATGAAAGGGGAAATTAACAATAACATAATAATAGTGGGAGACTTCAATACCCCACTCACACCTATCGATAGATCAACTAAACAGAAAATTAACAGGAAATACAAACTTTAAATGATACAATAGACCAGTTAGACCTAATTGATATCTACAGGACATTTCACCCCAAAACAATGAATTTCACCTTTTACTCAAGCACACACGGAACCTTCTACAGGATAGATCATATCCTGGGCCATAAATCTAGTCTTGGTAAATTTAAAAAAAAAAAAAATGAAATCATTCCAAGCATCTTTTCTGACCATAATGCAGTAAGATTAGATCTCAATTACAGGAGAAAAAATTATTAAAAATCCCAACATATGGAGGCTGAACAACACGCTGCTGAATAACCAACAAATCACAGAAGAAATCAAAAAAGAAATCAAAATATGCATAGAAACAAATGAAAATGAAAACACAACAACCCAAAACCTATGGACACTGTAAGAGCAGTGCTAAGGGGAAGGTTCATAGCAATACAAGCTTACCTCAAGAAACAAAAAAAAACAGTCAAATAAACAACTAACTCTACACCTAAAGCAACTAGAAAAGGAAGAAACAAAGAACCCAAGGGTTAGTAGAAGGAAAGAAATCTTAAAAATTAGGGCAGAAATAAATGCAAAAGAAACAAAAGAGACCATAGCAAAAATCAACAAGGCCAAAAGCTGGTTCTTTGAGAAGATAAATAAAACTGACACACCATTAGCCAGACTCATCAAGAAACAAAGGGAGAAAATCAAATCAATAAAATTAGAAATGAAAATGGAGAGATCATAACAGACAACACAGAAATACAAAGGCTCATAGGAGACTACTATCAGCAACTATATGCCAATAAAATGGACAACTTGGAAGAAATGGACAAATTCTTACAAAAGTACAACTTTCCAAAATTGAACCAGGAAGAAATAGACAATTTTAACAGACCCATCACAAGCACGGAAATTGAAACTGTAATCAGAAATCTTCCAGCAAACAAAAGCCCAGGTCCAGATGGCTTCACAGCTGAATCCTACTAAAAATTTAGAGAAGAGCTAACACCTATCCTACTCAAACTCTTCCAGAAAATTGCATAGGAAGGTAAACTTCCAAACTCATTCTATGAGACCAACATCACCCTAATACCAAAACCTGACAAAGATGCCACAAAAAAAGAAAACTACAGGCCAATATCACTGATGAACACAGATGCAAAAATCCTTAATAAAATTCTAGAAAAAAGAATCCAACAACATATTAAAAAGATTATACATCATGACCAAGTGGGCTTTATCCCAAGGATGCAAGGATTCTTCAATATCCACAAATCAATCACTGTAATACACCGCATTAACAAATTGAAAAATAAAAACCATATTATTATCTCAATAGAAGCAGAGAAAGCCTTTGACATAATTCAACATCCATTTATGATTAAAAAAAAAAAAAAACTCTCCTGAAAGCAGGAATAGAAAGAACATACCTCAACATAATAAAAGCTATATATGACAAACCCTCAGCAACATTAACCTCAATGGTGAAAAATTGAAAGCATTTCCCCTAAAGTCAGGAACAAGACAAGGGTGCCCACTTTCACCGCTACTATTCAACATAGTTTTGGAAGTTTTGACCACCGCAATCAGAGCAGAAATAGAAATAAAAGGAATCCAAATTGGAAAAGAAGAAGTAAAACTGTCACTGTTTGCAGATGTTTGATCCTCTACATAGAAAACCCTAAAGACTCCACCAGAAAATTACTATAGCTAATCAATGAATATAGTGAAGTTGAAGGATATAATATCAACACACAGAAATCCTTTGCATTCTTATACACTAACAATGAGAAAACAGAAAGAGAAATTAAGGAAACAATTCCATTCATCATTGCAATGAAAAGAATAAAATACCTAGGAATGCATCTACCTAAAGAAACAAAAGACCTATATATAGAAAACTATAAAACACTGATGAAAGAAATCAAAGAGGACACTAATAGATGGAGAAATATACTGTGTTCATGGAATCGAAGAATCAATATAGTGAAAATGAATATACTACCCAAAGCAATCTATAGATTCAACACAATCCCTATCATGCTACCAATGGTATTTTTCAGAGAACTAGAACAAATAATTTCACAATTTGTATGGAAATACAAAAAACACTCGAATAGCCAAAGCAATCTTGAGAAAGAAGAATGGAACTGGAGGAATCAACCTGCCTGACTTCAAGCTCTACTACAAAGCCACAGTCATCAAGACAGTATGGTACTGGCACAAAGACAGAAATATAGATCAATGGAACAAAATAGAAAGCCCAGAGATAAATCCACACACCTATGGACACCTTATCTTCGACAAAGGAGGCAAGAATATACAATGGAGTAAAGAAAATCTCTTTAACAAGTGGTGCTGAGAAAACTGGTCAACCACTTGTAAAAGAATGAAACTAGAACACTTTCTAACACCATACACAAAAATAAACTCAAAATGGATTAAAGATCTAAATGTAAGACCAGAAACTATAAAACTCCTAGAGGAAAACATAGGCAAAACACTCTCCAACGTAAATCACAGCAGGATCCTCTATGACCCACCTCCCAGAATTCTGAAAATAAAAGCAAAACTAAACAAATGGGACCTAATTAAAAGCTTCTGCACAACAAAGGAAACTATAAACAAGGTGAAAAAGCCTTCAGAATGGGAGAAAATAATAGCAAATGAAGCAATGGACAAAGAATTAATCTCAAAAATATACAAGCAACTCCTGCAGCTCAATTCCAAAAAAAATAAAAGATCCAATCAAAAAGTGAGCCAAAGACCTAAACAGACATTTCTCCAAAGAAGACATACAGATGGTTAACAAACACATGAAAAGATGCTCAACATCACTCATCAGAGAAATGCAAATCAAAACCACAATGAGGTACCATTTCATGCCAGTCAGGATGACTGCGATCCAAAAGTCTACAAGCAATAAATGCTGGACAGGGTGTGGAGAAAAGGGAACCCTCTTACACTGTTGGTGGGAATGCAAACTAGTACAGCCACTATGGAAAACAGTGTGGAGATTCCTTAAAAAACAGGAAATAGAACTGCCATAAGACCCAGCAATCCCATTGCTGGGCATACACACCGAGGAAACCAGAATGGAAAGAGACATGTGTACCCCAATGTTCATCGCAGCACTGTTTATAATAGCCAGGACATGGAAGCAACCTAAATGTCCATCAGCAGACGAATGGATAAGAAAGCTGTGGTATATATGCACAATGGAATATTACTCAGCCATTAAAATGAATACATTTGAATCAGTTCTATTGAGGTGGATGAAACTGGAGCCTATTATACAGAGTAAAGTAAGCCAGAAAGAAAAACACCAATACAGTATACTAACGCATATAAATGGAATTTAGAAACAAGGTAATGATAACCCTGTATGTGAGACAGCAAAAGAGACACGGATGTACTGAACAGTCTTTTGGACTCTGTGGGAGAGGGCGAGGGCAGGATGATATGGGAGAATGGCAATTAAACATCTAAAATATCATACGTGGAATGAATCACCAGTCCAGGTTTGATGCATGATACAGGGTGCTCGGGGCTGGTGCACTGGTATGATCCAGAGGGATGGGATGGGGAGGGAGGTGGGAGGTGGATTCAGGATGGGGAACACATGTACACTCATGGCAGATTCGAGTCAATGTATGGCAAAACCAATACAATATTGTAAAGTAAAATACATAAATAAATTTTTAAAATAAATAAGATAAAAGAAAAAAAAAAGAATTTAAAGGAAACAAGGTACTGAGCAACAATTACAAAAAAAGATGGTAAATGGTCATAAATTATGTGACAGATTACTTGGAAAGTTGGTCTGATTGACAATCTAGAATGTCATGCTTAGTTATTATGGTGGTTATTTGCTATTATCACCAGTTTTTTAACTTCTTGCACAAAGAACTATCGTGCTTCCTGGTCCCCTTGAGACAGGATGAGATTATAGAAATAGTCACAATAAATGACTTTAGGAGAAACACGGATATGTACCATTACAGGTGGACACTCTGAGTGTGAGCTTCCCTGGTGGCTCAGTTGATAAAGAATCCACCATAAACATAGGAGACCAAGGTCCGATCCCTGGGTTGGGAAGATCCCCTGGAGCAGGAAATGACAACCCACTCTAGTATTCTTGCTTTGGAAATCCCACGGACAGAGGAGCCTGCTGGGCTATGGCCCACAGGGTCCCAAACAGTTGGATACGACTAAACAACTAAACCACAGGGCCAATACAATTAACAATGGTAGATGTTCTGAGGGTCTGTGATTACCTGCCCAGCTGACCAGAAACAGACATGCAATATGAGCAAGAATGAATGAATGAAGCCACTGAGACTTAGAGGTTGTAACTATGACTAGCATCCACCTGAAATGCAGGAGAAGCAGTTTCAGTCCCTTGGTTGGGATGATCCCCTGGAGGAGGAAATGGCAACCCACTCCAATATTCTTGCTGGAAAACCCAATGGACAGAAGATCCTGGAGGGCTACAGTCCAAAGGGTCACAAAGAGTCGGACATGACTAAGCACGTAGGCAAGCACTGTGATATAACATAGCCTTTCCTGACACTTTAATTAATACATAGCTTTCTGACAAAATGTTGCTGCTGAAAGTGCTAAATCTCAATAAAATACCTGAGGCTGGTGCAAAAAGTGTGATGACACTGAACCTTTTTAACTTCTTTTGACCAGTTCAAGGATCTCCAGGTTAAAAATGAAATGAGATGGTGGAGGCTTCCCTGGTGGCTCAATGGTAAAGAATCTGCCTGTCATTTTAGAAGATGCGGGTTCAATCTCTAATCCTGGAGGATGCCACATGCCAAGGGGCAACTAAGTTCATGTACCACAACTATTGAGCCTTTGCTCTAGATCCCAGGAGCCACAACTACTGAAGCCATGGGCCCTTAGGGCCCATGCTCTGCAACAAGAGAAGTCACTGCAATGAGAAACCAGAACAGTGCATGTAGAGAGTAGCCCATGCAGCAGTGAGGAACCAGCATAGCCAAAAATAAATAAATAACATTATTTTAAAAATGGCATCGTGGATGTGGAGGACAAAGTCTTCAGGTTCATATCAGAAAATCTTATACACTGTCTTTATGGATAAACTAAATAATGTAAATCTAGCTGAGATTTTAAAAACCTAAACAGTATAGTGTAAAAAATATTTAAGGATTAATCACTTTTAAATAAGTAACCAGTTACTTTAAAAACAAAAGGAAGTATCCTATCAATACTTTGAAAAAAAATTTAAGTGAAATTTTTGTTAAAAAATTAACCATTATATGATATGCCATTAAATGGCCATTAGTATATTCACAATTTTGTGCCAGCTCACCTCTGTCAACTTTCAGAAAATTTTAATGACCCCAAGAGAAAACTCCATACACACTAAGCAGTCACCCTCTAGCCCTTCCTTTCTCAAGCATCTGGCCACCATTAATCTGCTTTCAGTTTCTACGGATTTACCTATTCTGGATTTTTCAAATAAACAGAATCATAGATAATTTACCTTTTGAATCTGAATGCTTTCACTGAGCATTATGTTTTCAAGGTTTATTTACCCTGTAGCATATTTCACTACGTCATTCCTTTTAATGGCTGAATAGCATTCTCCTTTTATGGATATACCACATTTTGTTTATTCATGAATTGATGGACATTTGAGCTTTCACCTTTGAGATTCCTGTTAATCTTATCTTACAAATAATTCCCATAACATATTTTCCCAGTGAGTATGTAGTTATGTGCTGTTGCTCAGTCATGTCTGACCCTTTGCAACCTACACCAGGAACTGCAGCCTGCCAGGCTCCTCTGTCCATGGGGATTATCCAGGCAAGAATACTGGAATGGGTTGCCATGTCCTCCTCCAGGGTATCTTCCCAACCCAAGGATTGAACCCAGATCTCCTGCATTGCAGGCAGATTCTTTATGAACTAAACCACTAGGGAAGCCCAGTGTAATTTATAGCATATGCAATTTTGCAACATGGGAAATTAAGAGAAAGTAATATTAAGTCACATACTGAAACTAAAATCTGACTGAGTTATATAGTTAGATCATCAGACTTATTCTAGAAGGAAAAAAAAAAACAGACAAAAACTGTATTTATTGTACTACCACAGAAATGATTATGCTTGTTTAAGCCACATAATTTACACATACAGAGCTTCTGAAGAGGAAGGCAACCATAGCAGATGCTATTAGGAATTGAGGAGGATGCTATACTTGAGGAATGAGAGAATAATCTTCGCTCACTTGAAAGGGCTACCAGAGCCACATGTCCATCAATAATGACCAGGTTTCACTTGAAACTGGAGGAAAGCTCTAAGCAGTGCTGACTCCTGAAGCTCTCTGCTGCCCTGTGTTGAGTACATCCATCATCTCTTGGTGACCCTCAATCTATAAGCTACTGATCCCCCTCTGTCTGGAAGTTATTACAGGGATTGTACCAGGCAGAATCACTACCATAAGGTTTTTTTAGTAATAACAGGCATTATTAATGATGGAACCTAAAGTGGAAGAGCAAGGAAGGACTGTGTGTGCCTGGAGGTGTGAAAATCATAGACATTGTCAGAAATACCTCTAGTAGAAATAAATTGATGAACTAAGAGAAGGCAATGAGATTCTGAAGCATGTAGCATACGTCAAAGGGAATAAGTCAAAGTAGCATAACTTTGTACTGTTAATACAAACTTATTTCTAACTAGAGACTCTGGCTTCTCTGGTGGCTCAGATGGTAAAGAATCTGTCTGCAATGCAGGAGACCTGGGTTTGATTTCTGGGTTGGCAAGATCCCCTGGAGAAGATCATGGCAACCCACTGCAGTATTCTTGTCTGGAGAATCCCCATGGACAGAGGAGCCTAGTGGGCTACAGTCCATGGGATCACAAAGAGTCAGACATGACTGAGCGACTAATCACAGAGACTCTGGAGACAGGGAGACTGAGAGTCTAAAATTATACTACAATTATATGAATGTGTATAAATAATATTGTAATGAATAAAAAAACATTTAAAATTGTCATTGAACTCACAGTAACATCTTTTGTATCTGCAGGCAGATACTAACATAAGTCTATTGAGGATTATCAAATTTCTGTCATATTAACAAAGCATCCTTCACACTTTAAAAGGCTGAACACCAGCCACATGAGGCAAATTTCTCTGGATGTCCTTGGTATTTGCAGGTAAAGGTGAGTTTCTCTCTTGCTACAGCCAACAATTTAACTTTGCAATGAGATTCCAGAGCTTTGTTAGGTGTGTTACCAGATTTACCTAACTTTTAAAGATGTATGTTTCCCTCCATATAAATTCAACCCCTGTATTCTATATAAATTGCCCAAGACTGACTCCTTCTCCATGGAAAATAATTTCACATATACATTTTGAAAACAGGTATGTGTTAATTGAACAGTTGTGTCTGACTCTTTGCAACCCTATGGACTGTAGCCCACCAGTCTCCTCTGTCCATGGAATTCTTCAGGCAAGCGTATTAGAGTGGGTTGTTATTCCCTTTTCCAGGGGATCTTCCTGACCCAGGGATCAAACTCAAGTTTCTAGCATTGCAGGCAGATTGTTTACCGTCTTAGCCACCAGGGAAGCACTGGTAGCACTAACTATTTTTCCCCAGAAGACAACCTTCAAAAATCCTCAGATATCCTTCCAATTTCCTCAAAAGTGGAGAATCCTCCTAAAAGATAATTCTGCTTTTCCAGAAGCTGGAGAGGCAGTCAAATTTAAGCCAAATTTATCTTTCAACACTAAAGAGGAATATTAAATTCCAACATAAATTTGACAAAAAATGTTGGTTGCAGGTTTATATTCAAGGTGCAGATAAGTCCCTGACTGCTTCTAAAGGATGCATGCCCCAAAGAACTACCTTTAGTTCTAAATTGACATTTGAAGGACAAAGTGGACAGAGTTCTGAAACTTCCTGCCAGCAAAGGAGAAATACAGAATGCTATCTGCTAGATTCAGTTATGTAAGAGAAAACTGTTGGGCATTTCTCAGTTCAAAAATACACATTTCCACAAAACACATTTCCAACTACTACCTTCATCCATTATTGACTAATAAAAGATAGTCACTACTGAAATCTAAAGCTTAAATAGGTCTGAAGTAAGAATACATACCATGCATTCAGAACATCATTTATACAAGAGAAATTCTTCAGGAGAAACCCATAAAACTCAAAGGTGTTAAGTAGATTTATTGCCTCTGGATTGAAATGAAAGACTATCAGCTACACATTGTGCCCAGATGCTTTATAAAGAGCATCTGTTGCCTGGATATCACCACTCAATCAATTCAAAATTCATGGTCAGATTCCCTTTGTAGCTGATTCTTATCTAGGTTCTCCTCACTGAGAGAGAAAAGACAGCCGTCCGTGTATAATGCAGAGCAATTCTAGAAAGCTTCTCCCTGCATTGCCCTGACAGTTTCCTAACAGTCATACAAGGTTGGGAAGAATGACATGTCACAATTTTGTCATGAATTGCAGCTCTGCCAAAATAATGTAAAGTAATGGTGTTGGGGCATCAGTGAACTTGAAAACTATGGGCTTTTTGAAAAACTGCCCTATTTTCTAACATTTTTCAGTTATCTGTTTATGTAGAAAATATATTTATCACCCCATATTTCCATAAATTTTTAAACAAGGAGGAGGGGAAAGTGTCAAGAGGACCTCCTGGTTCATGAGATACTTCACATTATTTGAGGTGAGGCATATCTGTATTGTAGAGGCTTGTCACTCTCTACACTCTCAATTTTATGTTTCAATGAGAGGAAATTAAAATTCCTCAAGGTAAACTCTAAAGGTTGAAAAAGTCAAAATTCCCTATTTGGAGAGTCCTTGCTCATTTTAATTCTAGATGTCAGCCAGAATTACACAGCATCTCAATGATAAAGAACATGGGCTCCACACATGCCACGTGGCCTGTAAGGAAACATGCCTGTACCTGCAAATTCCAAGGAGGCTAACGGTTTTCTCGGTCACTTTCAGCTGCCAATTTGCATTCTAATGGATTGGTTTTTTTTCTACTTGAAATCTTTATAGCTGTTTCTCTTTGTCTCCACTTAGACACTAAAAGACAAGACGGAGTGCATTGTGAAGATATTTCATTGGCAAGTGAGGGGCCCTGTTGGAACAAGGTCAGGTAGACCCTAGGAGATGGGTTTCCAGGGAGGAGAAGTGCGGCAAACCTTTCAAAGACAACGACTGCCAGCTACCTTTGTCCCTTATTAGGAAAGTCTCAGAATCTTCTGAAGACTGTTTATGGGCTTGTGAAAATCCAAATTGTAGTCACATAAAGCAAGAGTCCCCAAACTTTGGGATCTAACCCGTTATGATCTGAAAGGGAGCAGATGTAATAACAGAAATAAACTGCACAATAAATGTAATGTGCTTGAATCATCTCCAAACCATCCCCCCATCTCTGGTCTGTGGAAAAATTGTCTTCCATAAAATAGGTCCCTAGTGCTATAAATCTTGGGGACCGCTGAATAAAGCATGGGGCTGGCTGAAGGTCATTGCTTGCATAGGTCCAGAACAGGTGCCTCTACACTGTATGTGATGAGCCTCAGTCAGAATTAAATCACCCAGTTTTATCTGCACTGGGGACAGCAAGTTAGGGGCCAGGGGAGAGCAACCGGTATCCCCAGACAAACCAATCACAGCAACAACAAAAAGAACACGATCTTCCTTATAATTTGTTGAGAGATCTTACACAGAAGAAATTAAAATGTGAAACAGTTCTTAATTCTATCCTATTCACAAAAGGGTAAAAGTACCTTCTGAAGGGTTGAGTACCATCTACTTTTAAATAACTGAGTCATAATGCTCTTCTTAGATATCTTGGGAATTCTTATTTGACCCATCAGTGAACTTCTGAGAAGAGGCAAAACATAAGACATAAGGCTATTTTACCTGCAACCTCAGAGGAGGAAAACTGCCTAAAAAAGCTGAAAATATGATGCAGAAGTTAAAAAAATCTCAAAATGCATGTTCATTCAATCAAGGGCTCTCTAACACTGCAAATATTTTAAAGTATGACTCTCATCAAATTTTAATAATTCAATCTCTAAAAGGTGTTTTATATTCTTTTTGATCAAATATGTGAAAATCTAAATGTATAGGTTTCTACAGCAAGGTAAGTCACTCCTTTTTTATTAAATTATTTTACAAAGATTTAGCACAAACACACATATACACACACATGCATAAACATACTAATGGGTTTTGCTAGTGCATTTATTAATTTCCACTTACTATACTCTCTACTATCATAGCACTACATGAACCTCAGAACTCTCTAGGGGCATGTCCTTTGAGTAATGATTATAAAGAAAGCCCTTCTTTGGTCAATGATATAACTATTATTTTACACAAGCCATTAAAATATAAAAAGAATAGTTTTACACAATTAAGCTATAATTTAGCATGGTCACAGTGCACAAGTCTTTCTTTTGTATTCTATGTCTTCTTAATTCACTTACAGGGCGACATAGCTATAGATGTTCACAATTGGGTGGAATGCTCTGAAAGCCTGTCTTACTTTGAAAGTAAACAGTGTAAAGAATGTAACACAGTCGATTTCACTGAAATCCTTTGGCAACAATTTCTTTAACAAGGTGTGTTATAATACCAGTTGCTGCATCTTGACAATAATGCCAATTATTTAAATCCTCTTCTTTTATTTTCTCAGCTATTTGTAAAAAAGAGAAGTGAAAGGCAAAGGAGAAAAGGAAAGATATACCCAACTGACTGCAGAGTTCCAGAGAATAGCAAGGAAAAATAAGAAAGCCTTCTTATATGAACAATGCACAGAAATAGAGGAAAACAACAGAATGGGAAAAACTAGAGACCTCTTCAAGAAAACTGGAGATACCAAGGGAATATTACATGCAAAGATGGGCTCAATAAAGGATAGAAACAGCAAGGACCTCACAGAAACAGAAGAGATTAAGAAGAAGTGGCAAGAATACACAAAAAACTATACAAAAAACATCTTAATGACCCAAATAAACACAATTATGTGGTCATTCACCTAGAGCCAGGCATATTGGAGTGTGAAGTCAAGCGGGCTTTAGGAGGCATTACTATGAGCAAAGGTACCAGAGGTGATGGATTTCCAGCTGAGCTATTTCAAATCCTAAAAGATGATGCTATGAAAGTGCTGCACTCAATATAGCAAAAATGAGGAAAACTCAGCAATGGCCACAGGACTAGAAAAGGTCGGTTATTATTCCAACCCCAAAAGAAAGGCAATGCCAAAGCATGTTCAAACTATGGTACAGGTGTGCTCATTTCACATACTAGTACAGTAATGCTCAAAATCCTTTAATCTAGGCTTCATTAATACATGAATCAAGAACTTCCAGATGTACAACCTGGATTTAGAAAAGGCAGAGGAACCAGAGATCAACTTGCCAACATCTGTTAGATCAAAGAAAAAGCAAGGGAATTCCCATAAAATCTACTTCTGCTTCACTGACTATGCTAAAGCCTTCGACTGTATGGATCACAACTGGAAAATTCTAGACCCTTCACCTGCCTCCTGAGAAACCAGTATGTAGGTCAAAAACTGACAGAACTGGATGTGGAACAATGGACTGGTTCAAAATTGGGAAAGGAGTATGTCAAGGCTGTATACTGTCACCCTGCTTATTTAACTTATATGCAGAGTACATCATGTGAAATACCAGGCTGGCTGAAGCATTACCTGGAAGCAAGATTGCCAGGAGAAATATCAACAACCTCAGATATGCAGATGATACCACTCTAATGGCAGAAAGTGAAGAGGAACTAAAGATCTTCTTGATGAAGGTGAAAGAAGAGAGTGAAAAAGCTGGCTTAAAGCTCAACATTCAAAAAATGAAGATCACGGCATCCAGTCACATTGTTTCATGCAAATAGAAGGGGGAAAAGTGGAAAAAGTGACAGATTTTATTTTCTTGGCTTCCAAAATCACTGTGGACAGTGACAGTAGCCATGAAATTAAAAGACTGCTTGTTCCTTGGAAGAAAAGCTATGACAAATCAAGACAGTGTATTAGGAAGCAGAGATATCACTTTGCCGACTATGGTTCGTATAGTCAAAGCTATGATTTTTCCAGTCGATATGTACAGATATGAGAGTTGGACCATAAAGAAGGCTGAGTGCCAAAGAATTGATGCTTTTGAACTGTGGTGTTGGAGATGACTCTTGAGAGCCCCTTGGGCAACAAGGAGATCAAACCAGTCTATCCTAAAGGAAATTAGTCCTAAAAATTCATTGGGAGTACTGGTGCTGAAGCTGAGCTCCAATACTTTGGCCACCTGATGTGAAGAGAAGACTCCTTGGAAAAGAACCTGATGCTGGAAAAGACTGCGGGCAGGAGGAGAAAGGGGTGACAGGATGAGATGGTTGGATGACATCACCGACTCAATGTATATGAGTTTGAGTAAACTCTTGGAGATAGTGAAGGACAGGGAAACCTGGTATGCTGCAGTCCATGGGGTCACAAAAAGTTGGACACAACTTAGTGACTGAACAACAACCTTTACGTCCTCACTGTATTATTTAAGCTTGCAAATTTACATAAAAGAATAATGTTCTAGAAAAGTAGATAAAAGTCTTGTATTGCCAAGATTTAAGCCAAAAATGTATTTTATATCTATTATGAATTTCTATTTTTTTGTAAAAAGTTGAATGTCAAATTGCTTTCTATATTCTAATGTATCTGGTTTGTTTACTCTTGTGTGAATTTTTAGTTTGCACATTTCCTTCTTTTCTAAAACAATTCTATAAAAGTTTAGTAAGTTTTAATGGTATTTGATGACATAACCAAAACACTTTTCATTATAAATGTATTCTGAAACATTGGAAAATTTCATTCTCACTGCTGCCTATGTGAAATTCATCGTATAGTATGAGTTGGTAAACTAAACAAGCATAGTTTGCTGACTAAATTCAGAATAGTACTATGGAAGACAGAAACAGTTTTGATTCAGCTACACTACTCTTTTACTCAACAATATTTTCATATTATTCACCACACTCCCTAGAAATAAAATGTTCTCTCTCCTTGGAAAAAAAAACCACCGTCTAGCAGGTGTGCATTTCCATGTGCTGTATTATATTCCAAGACTGAATAAAAAGAGTAAAATCTACATGCACTTCAAAAAACTCTAAGACAACACTTTTGTAAGTGGACTGTCCTAGTAGTAATCTAGACGATATATTTCACTGCATTTATAACAGAGTTATAGAAACTGAAGCTAAAAATGTTTTCTCTATTTGCATGAAAAATATTTTAAATAAATGTATTTCATATGTATATATATATTTTCATAAGCTATTCAGTGAGCACCAAATATAGTGTTCTTGCCTGGAGAATCCCAGGGATGGGGGAGCCTGGTGGGCTGCCGTCTCTGGGGTCGCACAGAGTCAGACACGACTGAAGTGACTTAGCAGCAGCAGAAGAAATGATCAGAATGAGATGCTAGCTGTTCACTGATAATAACTTCATGGAGTTAATCTCAATGTAATATATTTCCATTGAAATGAATGGGTCTATTAATTTCATTGAGCCTTTTATGAGGTTTGGGAAATAGTCTAAGCTACTTGGACTGCAAATGGATAGTAGGTAGTGACTTGAGGTTTATTAGTAAAAAAGGTTATTCAAAGTTTGATTTTTTTTTTCCTTTTAATCTCTCAATTTGCTACATTGCAACAAAAATTTCATGTTTTGGTTTAACTTTACATAGTATTCATTGTCTCTCTTTATTAGCATTTTCTCCTAACTTCATAATAGAGTTAATTTTATTAGGACAATCAGAAAGTTAGCATAAGTTCACAACATAATCTAATAATAAATATATAAAATGCACTTTCCTTTTTAAATAAATATTATTAGAAACACTATACCCCTTGATATCACTAAAACTGTGCTAAATATAACAATCTTAAAATGCTTGAACATTTATACCTCGAGGTTCTCATTATTTTATTATAGTTACAAGAAAATGTCAGTTACAACTTTATTAACTAGAATAATGGTAGGGAGAAGGCCATGGATAGACTAAAATCTAAATTAAAATTAACTGATCACAATGTTGTACAAAGTGATTTTAATATGTTTGTTAAACTAGTACTCAGCTCTTAGGACAAAAATAATAAGGATATGTATCAGTCAACAGAGTTTTTTCATGTAATCGTGCATTTCTGATACTATTATTAAAATGATTGTCCACTATGGCAATATATAATGATTCTTGGGTGAAAGCACTCAAGGATAGTGAAATTCTGCCTTCACCAAGTCACCACATTCCCCACTGTGTGTGTTCTCAGTTGCTCAGTGGTGTCCAACTCTTTGCAACCCTGTGGGCTGTAGGCTGCTATGTTCCTCTGTCCATGGGATTTTACAGGCAAGAATACTGGAGTGGGTTCCCATTTCCTCCTCCAGGGGATCTTCCTGACCCAGGGATCAACACCTCTTGTGTTTCCTGCGTTGGGAGGCAGATTCATTACCACTGTGCCACAAAGCCCCACCACATTCCCCATGAGATCTCTAAAAAAAGTGATGATAATCTTATTATTGGCTGAGTTAGAACCCTGTTCTGGAAAGCAATGTGAGCACAAAGCTTGATGTGGAACTTCACAAAACATGCAGCCAGCTGATGCCCCGGCCCTATCTATAAATAGTTTCCTCAACCTCCCCAAATGAGAAAGCATGTGTAAGCAAGAAAATGGAGAATGCAAGCATGAAGCCCAGCTTGAACCGATACAAGTAGGAAAGAAACTAGAGAGAGAGGAAGCAAGATGGTCACGGCCCTGCCCTAGTACCATTCTAGTCTCTTGAGTGGAGAAACTTGACCAAGAGAATCTACCATGTCTGGCTTTACCTCAGAGTCTATATAGACTAACTCATGTCACAGAATCAGGCTCAACCAGTTGACTTTTCTCTCTCTTAGAAGAGATGCAAAGAGAAAAGAAGGAACTAAAAGGGGCAGAAAGTTTGTTATTGTTGTTCACTTTGTTTGGTGGCTAAGTCATGTCTGACTCTTTATGACCCCATGGACTGTAGGCTTCCAGGATCCTCTGTCCATAGGACTTCCCAAGCAAGAATACTGGAGTGTGTTGCTATTTCCTTCTCCATGGGATCTTTCTGACCCAGAGATCAAAACCACATCTGCTGCTTTGCAGATGCATTTTTTTTTTTTTAACCACAGAGCCACCTGGGCAGCTGTTCTTCTCATTTACTTGAATACAAAAATAAAAACCATACATGGAATACAAATATAATCCTTTAAATTTTTTGCTCAATGATGACCAATATGTCTCAATCTGCAAATCCCTTCATGTTTTGTTGGTCTGCTATTCTACTTATCCACACTCAAATCAGACACAGGCCCCTGGTGTAGAAGTTCCTGCAAGTCACCTATAAATATTTGTTTATCCCTGGAATTTAGTTCAACACACTTTCCTAAAGCATAGGACTTTGAGTTACAGAAAAGTATAATTTTTATTTCATCCACTTCCTTTTGTTATTGTTACCATAGAAACAAAAGTCTGTCACATTCTTTCTACATTTTAGCTTGAAGTAAAATTCTTCCCATTTCTCTTTGAAATTAGTAATACCAAAATAGGGGCAAAAGAGAACTTAGTGGAAAATATTAGGAAAGGGTGAAACTGTAATCTACCAAACCTTAGAGTCCCTTCTAAGATATTAAATGAGCGATATGTCATTTTGATGTTTCAGATGTTTTTGTAGGTCTTCAACTATAAGAAATCATTTCCTTGAAAAATACGCAGAATAAAATCCTGGCATATACACAAGATTTCTGTCATGTGAAGAATAAATGGCTGAAAATAAGACTGTAAAAGAATAGAGCTGAGAGGATATGGTAGAAACACATATAAATAAATTGTAACAATGCCTCCTTCCTAAGGCACCCTGAGTGACTGTCCATGGCAGCCCTTCCTGCTGGTGACAATACTTTGTATAATGTCTAACAAGCCTCAGAAAATTATGGACTACTAAAACAATTAGGGCAAATAAAATCTGACATGGATGCACAGTTGTCTTCTATTTGATTTTATCACAATATTGATCAACTAGTATAATATTAGGCCATACAAATGAAAAATGCCAGAAGAAAGACCAAAAATAACCAGTCTGCATTAGTTTATATTCAAATGCATACAACAAAAAAGTTAAAACAAACAAGCAAACAACTTCCCCCAACAAACTGTGGCTTAAACCAGTTAAAAGTTGAATACAAGAACTTGTTTAATTGCTCTATAGAATCATGAAGGAACAGGCCTATATCTTTCTGCCCTATGGCCTCATTGAAAGACCTCATGATTCAAGATGACTACTCTAGCTCCAGCCATCAAATAGAATTGCACACCAGAAGACAAACGAAAGGTCCACAGGTACAAAAAAGGTGATGTCCCTTTCAAGTGAGCTCCTTTTAAGCAACATTCTCTCTTGTACATGCACTGGGAAGAATTTACTTACATAGTCATTCTCTAATGAAGAGTGAGAACTAGAAACATTTTTATTCTCTCATATCCAAAAGAAATTAGAATAACTACTAAAAAAGATTACTAACAATGTCTTTATCAGAATCCTCTCTTAAGAGCCCTGGGGAAAGACTGAACAGTAATAAATGAGAGTAAAATACACACATTATAAATATCTATGCACTTTGCCATACATAGCAGTGCAGAGAACGTTAATCTGCTTTGAACCACATGAATCATTCTTAGGCTAATAAGGCCTGTATCAGCCAGAATCCCCCCAGGAGGCAGAAAACACACAGTGATTTCAAAGGAAAGTTTAACACAAAGAACCATTAACTATAATAGCAGATAGGAGTAACAAAGTATTGGTTATTAAAAGTAAAGAGAACTATAAAGAACACAGAACTAGCAAGTAGAGGGAGCAGCCTGATAGGAGCACCAGAAGGAAACAGCACTGCGGTCCTCCTGCTGCTGCTGCTAAGTCGCTTCAGTCGTGTCCAACTCTGTGCGACCCCATAGACGGCAGCCCACTAGGCTCCCCCGTCCCTGGGATTCTCCAGGCAAGAACACTGGAGTGGGCTGCCATTTCCTTCTCCAATGCATGAAGTGGAAAATGAAAGTGAAGTCATTCAGTCGTGTCCGACTCAGCGACCCCATGGACTGCAGCCTACCAGGTTCCTCCATCCATGGGATTTTCCAGGCAAAAGTACTGGAGTGGGGTGCCTAGTGCTGAAATTCAGATCTTGTCATGGTATAAACAGCTGTAGCTTTCTGGGTATGATATTTGGCCACTAAAACTTGCTTGGAATTTTCCTCTGAAATTTCAGGAAAAGCTATACCCAGGGACATGCCACAGCTCAGAACGCACTATAAAACCTCCCAGGGAGGGTCTCACTGCAGCACTAAACTTGGAAGCCACCAGAAGGCATGCTGGAAGAGTTTCTTCCATTAGGTGCCAGGTGTTGCCAGCCACCAGCAGTTCAAGGCAGGAACCAGACCAGATCCTCACTGCAGAAACCAGAAGCTGGAGAAGCAAGAGGTTTAGGAACCTGTGAGAGGAGAACTCAGCTCGGAAAGAAAGCATCTTTCTTCACTAGAGCATCCGCCAGTGACAAAATGGAAGCTGTCATCGCTGACAGAGAAGAAATAGAGGGATGCACTGCCTTTCCACAGAGAGGAAATAAGATGAATTAGAAGCTGAAAGGTAACAAACTGATATCTGATACCATTAAGTTCAGTTCAATCGCTCAGTCATGTCCAACTCTTTGTGACCCCATGAACTACAGCATGCCAGGCCTCCCTGTCCATCACCGACTCCCGGAGTCCACACAAACCCATGTCCCTTGATTCTGTGATGCCATCCAACCATCTCATCCCTCTGACGTCCGCTTCTCCTTCTGCTCTCAATCTTTCCCAGAATCAGGGTCCCTTCAAATGAGTCAGCTCTTCGTATCAGGTGGCCAAAATATGGGAGTTTCAGCTTCAACATCAGTCCTACCAATGAACACCCAGACTAGATGGACCTTTGTTGGCAAAGTAATGTCTCTGCTTTTTAATATGCTGTCTAGGTTGGTCATAACTTTCCTTCCAAGGAGTAAGCGTCTTTTAATTTCATGGCTGCAATCACGATCTGCAGTGATTTCAGGTGCAAAAAAATAAAGTCAGCCACTGTTTTCACTGTTTCCCCATCTATTTGCCATGAAGTGATGAGACCAGATGCCATGATTTTGGTTTTCTAAATGTTGAGCTGTAAGCTAACTTTTTCACTCTCTTTCACTTTCATCAAGAGTCTCTTTAGTTCCTCTTCACTTTCTGCCATAATGGTGGTATTATCTGCATATCTGAGGTTTTTGATATTTCTCCCAGCAATCTTGATTCCAGCTTGTGCTTCTTCCAGCCCAGCATTTCTCATGATGTACTCTGCATAGAAGTTAAATAAGCAGGGTGACAATATACAGCCTTGACGTACTCCTTTTCCTATTTGAAACCAGTCTGTTGTTCCATGTCCAGTTCTAACTGTTGCTTCCTGACCTGCATACAGGTTTCTCAAGAGACAGGTCAGGTGGTCTGGTATTCCCATCTCTTTCAGAATTTTCCATAGTTTATTGTGATCCACACAGTCAAAGGCTTTGGCATAGTCAATAAAGCAGAAATAGATGTTTTTCTGGAACTCTCTTGCTTTTTTGATGATTCAGCAATGTTGGCAATTTGATCTCTGGTTCCCCTGCCTTTTCTAAAACCAGCTTGAACATCTGGAAATTCACGGTTCACATATTGCTGAAGCCTGGCTTGGAGAATTTTGAGCATTAGTTTACTAGTGTGCGAGATGAGTGCAATTGTGCATAGTTTGAGCACTCTTTGGCATTGCCTTTCTTTGGGATTGCAATGAAAACTGACCTTTTCCAGTCCTGTGGTCACTGCTGAGTCTTCCAAATTCGCTGGCATATTGAGTGCAGCACTTTCACAGCATCATCTTTCAGGATTTGAAATATCTCAATTGGAATTCCATCACCTCCACTAGCTGTGTTCATAGTGATGCTTCCTAAGGCCTACTTGACTTCACATTCCAGGATGTCTGGCTCTAGGTGAGTGATCACACCATCATGATTATCTGGGTCGTGAAGATCTTTTTTGTACAATTATTCTGTGTATTCTTTCCACCTCTTCTGAATATCTTCTGCTTCTATTAGGTCCCTACAATTTCTGTCCTTTATCGAGCCCATCTTTGCATGAAATGTTCCCTTGGTATATCTCATTTTCTCAAAGAGATCTCTAGTCTTTCCCATTCTATTGTTTTCCTCTATTTCTTTACATTGATTGCTGAGGAAGGCTTTCTTTTCTCTCCTTGCTATTCTTTGAAATTCTGCATTCAAATGTGTATATCTTTTCCCCTTTGCTTTTCACTTCTCTTCTTTCACAGCTATTTGTAAGGCCTCCTCCGACAGCCATTTTGCTCTTTTGCATTTCTTCTTCTTGGGGATGGTCTTGATTCCTGTCTCCTGTACTATGTCATGAACCTCTGTCCTTAGTTCATCAGGCACTCTGTCCATGAGATCTAGTCCCTTAAATCTATTTCTCACCTCCACTGTATAGTCATAAGGGATTTGATTTAAGTCATACATGAA
Source organism: Capricornis sumatraensis (assembly GCF_032405125.1). Taxonomy (NCBI): domain Eukaryota; kingdom Metazoa; phylum Chordata; class Mammalia; order Artiodactyla; family Bovidae; genus Capricornis; species Capricornis sumatraensis. The sequence goes on along the minus strand of NC_091081.1, from coordinate 33,870,588 downwards.
TGGTCTAGTGGTTTTCCCCACCTTCTTCAATTTCAGTCTGAATTCGGCAATAAGGAGTTCATGATCTGAGCCACAGTCAGCTCCCAGTTTTGTTTTTGCTGATTGTATAGATCTTCTCCATCTATGGCTGCAAAGAATATAATCAATCTGATTTCAGTGTCAACCATCTGGTGATGTCTATGTGTAGAGTCTTCTCTTGTGTTGTTTGAAGAGGGTGTTTGTTATGACCAGTGCATTCTTTTGGCAGAACTCTATTAGCCTGCCCTGCTTCATTCTGTACTCCAAGACCAAATTTTCCTGTTACTCCAGGTGTTTCTTGACTTCCTACTTTTGCATTGCAGTCCCCTATAATGAAAAGGACATCTTTTTTGGGAGTTCTAGAAGATCTTGTAGGTCTTCATAGAACTGTTCAACTTCAGCTTCTTTAGCATTACTGGTTGGAGCATAGACTTGGATTACTGTAAGGCCTAAGTAATTTCAGAGAAAGGAGCAGTTTTCCCACAAGAGATTGAGCCAGACTTACCCGTGGGGAGGTGTGGGTTGACAGTGTCCTGCCCTGGTGTCAGGGACAAGAAATACAGCAGTCTTAGGAGTCCCAGGGCTTGCTGGCATAAGCCCTTTTGAAGGAGGCCATTACTGCCATTAATCCTATCATAGTTTGGCCTTAAGCCAAACTACAGGGAGGGAACACAATCCACCTATCAACAGAAAATTGGATTGAAGATTTATTGGAGCATGGCCAAGCCCATCAGAATAAGACCCAGATTCCCCCATAGCCAGTCCCTCCAATCAGAAAGCTTCCACAAAACTCATACTTATGGATCAGAGGGCAGACAGAATGAAAACCAGAATAACAGAAAACTAACCAAACTGATAACATGGATAACAGCCTTGTCTAACTCAATGAATCTCTGAGCCATGCCGTGTAAGGCCACCCAAGACCAATGGGTCATGGTGGAAAGTTCTGACAAAATGTGGTCCATAGGAGAAGGGAATTGCCAACCCCTTCAGTATTCTTGCATTGAGAACTGAATGAACAGTATGAAAAGGCAAAAAGATATAACAGTAAAGATGAACTTCTCAGGTCGGTAGATGCCAGTATGCTACTGGAGAAGAGTGGAGAAATAACTCCAGAAAGAATGAAGGACTGAGCCAGAGTGAAAACAATGCCAGCTGTGGATGTGACTGGTGATGGAAGTAAAGCCTGATGTTGTGAAGAATAATATTGCATAGGAACCAGGAGTGTTAAGTCCATGAATCAAGGTAAATCGAGGTCAAACAGGAGATGGCAAGATTAAATATCAGCATTTTAGGAATCAATGAACTAAAATGAACTGGAATGGGTGAATTTAATTCAGAAGACCATCACATCTATTACGGTGGGCAAGAATCCCTTAGAAGAAATAGAGTAGCCCTGATAGTTGACAAAAAAGCCCAAAATGCAGTACTTGGGTGTATCTCACAAACAACAGAATGATCTCTGTTTGTTTCCAAGGCAAACCATTAGATATCATAGTAATCCAAGTCAATGCCTCAACCACTAATGCCAGAGAGGCAAAGAAGCTGAAGTTGAATGGTTCTATGAAGAGCTACAAGAGCTTCTAGAACAAGCCTAGCAAAAAAGATGTCCTTTTCATCATAGGAGACTGGAATGCAAAAGTAGGACATCAAGAGATACATGGAGTAATAGGCAAGTCTGGCCTTGGAGTACCAAATGAAGCAGGGTAAAGGCTAACAGAGTTTTGCCAAGAAGATGCACTGGTCATAACACCCTCTTCCAACAATACAAGAGATGACTCTACACATAGTCATCACCAGATGGTTAAAACCAAAATCAGATTGATTACATTCTTTGTATCTGAAGATGGAGACGCTCTATATAGTCAGCAAAAACAAGGCCAGGACCTGGCTGTGGCTAACATCATGAACTCCTTAATGCCAAATCAAACTTAAATTGAAGAATGTAGGGGAAACCACCAGACCATTCAGGTATGACCTAAATCAAATCTCCTACAATTATACAGTGGCAGAAACAAATAGATTCAAGGGATTAGATCTAATAGATAGAGTGCCTGAAGAACAAAGGACAGAGGCTTGTAACATTTTACAGGAGGAGGTGATCAAAAATATCCCCAAGAAGAAGAAATGCAATAAGGCAAACTGGTTGTCTGAAGAGGCGTTACAAATAGCTGAGAAAAGAAGAGAAGCAAAAGGAAAAGGAGAAAAGGAAAGATATAAGCATCTGAATGCAGAGTTCCAAAGAATAGCAAGGAGAGATAAGAAAGCCTGCCTCAGTGATCAATGCAAATAAATAGAGAAAAACAATAGAATGGGAAAGACTAGAGATCTCTTAAAGAAAAGTAGAGATATCAAGGGAACATTTCATGAAAAGATGGGCACAATTAATGTCAGAAATGGTATGGGCCTAACAGAAGCAGAAGAAATGGCAAGAATACACAGAATAACTATACAACAAAGGTCTTCATGAACACAGTAACCACCATGGTGTGATCACTCACCTAGAGCCGGACATCCTGGAATGTAAAGTCAAGTGGGACTTAGGAAGCATCACTACAAACAAAGCCAGTGGAGGTGATGGAATTCCAGTTAAGCGATTTAAAATCCTAAAAGATGATGCTGTGAAAGTGCTGCACTCAATATGCTAGCAAATTTGGAAAACTCTTCAATGGCCACAGGACTGAAAAAGGTCAGTCTTCATTTGAATCCCAAAGGAAGGCAATGCCAAGGAATGTTCAAACTACACACAACTGCATTTATCTCACATGCTAGCAAAGTAATGTTTAACATTCTCCAAGCTAGGCTTCAATGTTACCTGAAACAAGAACTTCCAGATATACAAGCCGGATTTAGAAAAGGCAGAGGAACCAGAGATCAAATTGCCAACATACACTGGATCATCGAAAAAGTAAGAGAATTCCAGAAAAACATCTACTTCTGCTTCATTGACTCTGCCAAAGCCTTTGAATTTGTGTATCACAACAAACTGTGGAAATTTCTTTAAGGTATGGGAATACCAGACCATCTTATCTGCCTTCTGAGAAATGAGTATGCAGGTCAAGAAGCAACATTTAGAACAAGACACGGAAAAGTGGACTGGTTCCAAATTAGGAAAGGAGTATGTCAAGGCTGTATATTGCCACTGTGTTTATGTAACCTGTATGCAGAATACATCATGTGAAATGCTGGGCTGGATGAAGCACAAGCTGGCATCAAGATTTCTGGGAGAAATATCAATAATGGCAGAAACACAGATGACACCACCCTAATGGCAGAAAGCAAAGAGGAAATAAAGAGCCTCTTGATGAGTAAAATGGAGAGTGAAATAGCTGGCTTGAAACTCGATATTTAAAAAACGAAGATCGTTGCATCCGGTCCCATCACTTTGTGGCAAATAGAGGGTGAAACAATGGAAACAATGACACACTTTGTTTTCTTGGGCTACAAAATCACTGCAGATGGTGACTGCAGCTATGAAATTAAAAGATGCTTGCTCCTTGGAAGAAAAGTTATGACCAACTTAGACAGCATATTAAAAAGCAGAGACATTACTTTGCCAACAAAGGTCTAGATAGTCAAAGCTATGGTTTTTCCAGTAGTCATGAATGGATGTGAGAGTTGGACCACACGGAAAGCTGAGCACTGAAGAATTGATGCTTTTGTACTGTGGTGTTGAAGAAGACTCTTGAGTCCCTTGGACTGCAAGAAGATCAAACCAGTCAATCCTAAATGAAATAAGTCCTAAATATTCATTGAAAGGACTGATGCTGACCTAAGCTCCAATACTTTGGCCACCTGATGGTAAGAACTGTCTCATTGGAAAAGACCCTGATGCTAAGAAAGACTGAAGGCAGGAGGAGAAGGAGACACAGAGGCTGAGATGGTTGGATGGCATCACCAACTAGATGGACATGAGTTTGAGCAAGCTCCAGGAGTTGGTGATGGACAGGGAAGCCTGGTATGCTGCAGTCTGTGAAGACACAAAGAGTTAGATACAACTAAGCAACCCAACTGAACTGACAAGGCCTAAGAAATTTCAGAGAAAGAAAGTGAGTGACTCAGACAGTGAGTCTTCTGTCTTTTTCACCCATACCTGAATTTTAGCACACAGCAATATAAACTGAAAAGACTGACCCTACATAAACCTGCTTTAGAAAAGAGCCAGAGAGACAGCCATACAAGAAAACATTTTCCTCTAATGTTTACTCATAAATTTGCAAATAGTAGTTATTCCACGGAAAATGAAAAAATAACAAAGAGACAACACACATACACACGCTGAACTTTTCACTTACAAACACATCTTCATCTACAAACTTAGATCCGTTAACACTGTAGAATCTGACCAATAATGTTACCACACCTTATTTGAGATAGTATGACAAAATAGAAGAAATACTTCCCAATAAAACCAACTGCTTCCAAAAATACCTCAGCTGCTATTCCCTTCTTCCTTTCCTAGTTTACCAATGAATTAAAAAATAAATAAGACTGACACTAAATTTTACATTTATGTCTTTTCAGAATTCAAAATATTTAGATAGGGTCCTAATCAATTTCTGCTCCCTAAAATGCAAAATTATAAACTTTAATCTGTAAGGAAAAATAAAAATAAAATATTTTCTCAGGTATGAAAATATTTCTTTGTTCAAAACTAAAAGGAAAAATCTTCAGAATCAGGTCAAATAACTTTCTATAACATAGAACCAGAGAAATAAAAAAAACACAATATAAGATAAAATTTACTTTTTCCTCATTAGGGAATATTAATTAATGGTGGAGGAAATTTAGTACTCAATATGAAAATATAATTTTATCTCTATTTCTTAATAACTATAGTTAACATTTTAGAGACGTTATATTTTCTATCTGTATGTTCGTAAATATATAGATTTTCAAATAAATTCATACTGTGTATCTAGTTTCATACCCTTTAACCTACTAATCTATTACAGTCTCTAATATAATTATAGCTTAATAGTATTTATAATTCATTTTCTTTACTACACAAATAGAACATTGCACTAAGGTCAGCAATATTAATATCAATCTTGATATAATCTTGACCTTTTAGCTAAGAACAAACATAATGTCAAAGAAAATAAGAAAGCATTCATTTTTTTAAAAAGTATCACAAGGCCAAAGTGTTTTCTGGATTGATGGATAAATATTTCAATTCATAATAAAAAATATTGATGTACTAAAATAACATCCACTTATATGAATGCTTTCCAAAGAGTGACACCCAGCCCTAGGTTTCCTCTGAGACAAGCAGTCACAGGCATCTGGGGCAGCCTGGCATCCAGTCCAAGGAGCTCAGTTTTCCCAGAAGACAGAGGCATCTCTACAGTCCATGGTCCCACTCACACTGCCACTGAAGCAATGGCGGCAGACATTTGCCAGCATGCATCCAGACTATACAGCCCTAGGTTCTGGTCTACCTCCCACCCATTAACGCCATGCAGTGGTCTCTCTCAATGTCTCTAAGTCTCTGATTTCTCCACTGTAAAAAGATGTGTAATAATCCCAACATCTACCAACCAGAAAAACTGAGAAAAATAATCAATACAAAGCAATTAGTACAGAGTTGCTGCTGCTAAGTTGCTTCAGTCATGTCCGACTCTGTGGAGCCCCATAGCCAGCCGCCCCCTAGGCTCCCCCATTCCTGGGATTCTCCAGGCAGGAACACTGGAGTGGCTGCAATATAATAAACTTTGAATGTACGATATAATCTGAGTGTGCGCCCAGAGCTCTAGGCAGTATTCCAGTGACCTCATTAACTTTTTCAAACACTAACAAATATTGAATTTCTTTATGTTCAAATAGTGACTACGTGTTGATCTGGAAGAAAATCCTTTGAACTATTAATGTCATAAAAAATAATTGACAGTCTTTCTAAAAGGCCTTTAACATGTTATTTCACAAAACAAATGGTAAAAATAACAGGGTAAAGCAACAGAAAGATAAATGTCACTCTTACAGGTATTATACAATATATTGCCAAATTCTGAACAACCGATTCTGGAGATTTCTTTAGATACTTACATTTTATATGCTCCTTTTTTTCTTTCAGATATGTATGAGTTTTATAACAAAAATCAATTTACATCCTTTGATGAAATTTAAAAATATATTTTATTCTTTTCAACTGAGACTTCTCAGTGATTCTTAACATAGTCACCAAGTTAAACTAGAATTGATAATGATGCTGAACCATGGCTTGTTTTTCAACTATTCAACCCTGAATCTAATTTTTTAAAATAAATAGTTCTGTTCTTCTACCAAATAAAAATATTTTAGTATGTATTTTATGTAAAAGTGATTTATTGTTGATATTTTATTGTTATAAATTTGTATCACTGTTTTGTTTCCATTGCATTTATTTTTACTGTTAATATTCTGAGAGATGGTGATGCCAGGTAATTATATAGTTATGACAGTGTAACAAAATTCCCTTTTTAAATATATGTATTTTTATTTGTACAGTGAGTTGTTTTAAAGAAAAACAGTCATCAGGTGTATAATAATATAATAACAATTGGCAATCCATTCCAATATACATGCCTGGAAAATCCTTTGGGGCCTGGCAGGCTATAGGCCATGGGGTTGTAAAGTGTCAGACATGATTTAGCAGCTAAACAATAACAGTCACAATAGTATAAAATTAAGCAGTAGTATGAGTACTACTATGATTCTATTATTAATATAGCAATATTAATGTAATAATAAATCAATATAATAAATATATTGATGGAGAAAACTACTAAATTTGGAAGAAATGAAAATATATGATGCAAAAAAAGAATAAATGTGATTTAAAAATGTAAAAAACTTTGAATAACTGCCAAGTCAACTCTAGCAAAAAGGTAACTAGTAATATACTATTATTAGATGTGCGTGTTAGTCACTCAGTTGTGTCTGATTCTATGTGACGCCAGGGACTGTAGCCCACCAGGCGCCTCTGCCATGGGATTTTCCAGGCAAGAATACTGGAGAGGGTTGCCATGCCCACCTCCAGGGGATCTTTCCAACTCAGGAATCAAACCCAGGTCTCCTGCATTGTATGCAGACTTTTTACCATCTGAGCCACAAGGGAAGCCTCCTTTAATATCTATTTTATTTCATAAATGAAAAGGTTTAATGTTAGAAAAATAGATTATGTTTATCTGCCTCAGCAATTGGTCAAAAAGCTAAAAATACAATTTAGCGATGTAGAAAAGTGACTCAAAAATAAATTTTAACTGTCACATATTTAAAAGAAATTTTATTTTATTGAAAACAGCAAAGTATCTGTATTGTATAGTTAACATGTATCTTAATACTAAAAACTATCTCATCTAAGTCAAACACATGTCTGGAGCATGTCTAATCACTAATATTAAGTGGGAGATCCAACCATTAAAACAAATGACAAATATATGAGTTGTCCAGGGTAACAATCAGTAAGACTGAGCACACAGGGAAACCACTCTTTCTCAACACCCCAATTTTCTAGAGATGTCAGGAAAATGTTTAAATGCATGAATAAATAAGTGCATAATACTGCAGAAGAACAGGGGAGATATTCGGAATGGTGAAGGTAGTAGAAACCTGAAGTGCTTAGGCAAGAAATACTGATCTATAAAAGTAGACAGAAAAAATGTCAATAAACCAGATAAATATCTAATCTCATAAGTAATTAAAAACATCCAAAATGAAACATCAACAATGTGCCCTTTCAATAACTAAATTTCAGAGCTTATATCAAGAAGCTGTTCTGTGAGGTGAGTGCAATGATGCATACCCTCACACAGGGCATATTTGAGTACAAATTGTCACAAGTGAGATGGAAACTAAATTACCAATATGTGCTCAAAGTTTTCACATTTTGTAATGGGGATATAATAAGTTTGGGGTCATCAAGTTAGTGAAACCAATATTAAAAACTTTCAAAGTGTATAGCTATTGAATGAGAAATTCTGTATTCCCTATATGATTATATAAACTATGATTATAATAAGAATGCAATAAATTATGAGCAGAAGAGTTAGCTTCAAGGATTTCATCACAAAATTGCTTATTAGAGTATAGTGTTTCGGAAAGAAACTATACGTCCAGAACGAGGAGAGTGCTGAATTAAATCATGCTTTATTACTTCTATGATAGGTAGTACCACTCACACCAACAATGATACATTGTATTGAAATGACACATACATTGTACTATTGTAAATAATAGTATTTACTAAGCATTCATGTAAATCAGGCAATATTCTAAGTCCCTTTTATGCATTATGTCATCTTATCCTTAAGAAATTCTATGAAGTTTTATTAGGATTGTTTTTATTCCTATATATACACAGAAAGAGGCTTCCCAGGTGGCATTTGTGGTAAGGAACCTGCCTGCCAATACAGGAGATGTAATACACAAGGGTTCGATCCCTGGGTTGGGAAGATCCCCTGGAGGAGAGCATGGCAATCCACTCCAGTATTCTTGCTGGAGAATCTCATGGACAGAGGAGCCTGATGGGCTATCGTCCATAGGGTTACAAAGGGTTGGACATGACTGAAGCAACCTAGTACACACACACACATACATGTAAAAGGAAACAACAGTTCTGAACTCATCAGTATTTTTAACCAGTACATGGAACACTCCCCTAGCACCTGCCATCTGCCTTACTGGGCTTCTTAAACATTAGGTCTCCCGAAGCCATGACTGTTTTCTCTTCACAGATTCTTTTCAAATTTTTAATTTATGTGGAGTATAGTTGATTAACAATCTTGTGATAGCTTCAGGTATACAGCAAAGTGATCCACTTATATACCTCTTTATGTGTCTAAGTACATTACCTATCCAATGAATGTGTAAAGAACAAGAGAAGAATCAAGGATAAAAAGTGAAAATGTGAGAGAGAGAGAAAGAGGAAGGACAGAGAGTACAAGTGAAAGAGGGAGAGTGGAAGAAAAGAAAGGTCAAAGAAAGAAAAAAAGAGAGAGGGATAGGGAGAGCAGAAGTGAGAGAGAAAGAGTGAGATTAAAACACCAATCTGCAGATTATGGAAACTATGCTTTAATAATCACAAAAAGCAGCAAATAGTTTCTTGCTATTCTAATTAGAAGCAGAGGCATAACAACTTTTAATCTACCAATAAATACAATAGCAATTTTTAGCAGCTCAACTGTAATTTTATAACACAACTTATGCAAACTCAGTAAAGGAATAATTCGACATTAGAGGAATAGGTTAATTTGAGGAAACAATGGTTATACAGGTGCTTCAGTTTATGGTGTATCTTTTGAGAATCATGGAATTTTATATTTGTGTGTGTATGTAGTTACTATTTAATAGAGGGGAACTAAAATATAGAAGTACATGCTTACAATTAAACAAATAGGAAAGTTTAATTATAATATTAAAAATTGTTAAGGCTAGAGAGACTATGGTATGGAGAAAGATCTCCTTGAATATACCTTGATTTGGCCTCTAATTATATAAAAATATTTTAGAGAATAATGATATTTTAAAGACATATAGGATGTTAGCAATTTATCTAGTCCAACTCTCTCTTTAATCCTCGTATAAATTATTAGTCCTTAGCCACATGGATGATGAATTAGGACATTAATCTATTCCAGTCTACTATTATTCCCAACACATTCCTCTACCTCAACGATTATTCTCTAAGTTATAAGTTTTAATGACTCTTTAGAAATAGGCATCTCTCATAGATAATTATTGTTCACCATTTGCCTAAAATCCAAAGGGATATCTTCCAACCCTTGCGTAATTAAAAATGACAATAAAATTATTTACTTTATGACTTGTTTAGGATATTCCAAACACATTCTTTGAATAGAAAAAATGTTTGTTTATAAACATAAAATTTGACATAAAATAATCATTTTCATCATGGTCTCTAGGAAAATATATTTCTATTTTACTAAAGTTTCCAAGGATATAAACTGCTACCCGTCAGATTTTAGTGGATACATAATATTATTCTCCATCACATGTGATTGGCACAGTTATGCACTATAATAAAATCCATCATGGTCGCAATTTTTTTTATTTGACAGTTTTCTTAAAAAAATTCTTTTTCTGGAAACCAATTAAAACTTGATTTCTGTCCCTCCATCACCACTACACTCCTCTATTTTATCTCTTTATAGCATTTTAGTTAACTGAGTACTCCCTGTTGATTTTTTTTCCCTAGCAGTAGTAATTTGACAACACAAAGCAATTAAAAACCTGGGAGCAATTCTTTCTATAAAACACTCCTTGCCTTCTATTAGCCAGTGCTTGTGCTAATGTGACAGGTATGTCACTATGGAACTGACATCTCATGTCCACTGCATCAGTGTCTCACTTAGTTGTTGGATAAATTTTAAGGATTAAATATGAGGGGAAATTCTCTATTACTGGAAATGACATAAAGGAAAGTGTCATAGTATTTGACAATAAACATGAAAAATCTTATATTGTCTATAGGTCTATGTTTAGAAATTCAAAAACCTAAGTTAAAAATAAAAACAGAAAGAGATGGTTGGGAAAGAAAAGCAAAGAGACCGCTAATTATCTTGGCAAACTACATTTTAAGAGTGCTATCAAGAGTAGATATCAGTAGAATCAATGTGATTCAGATGGTTGTCTTTACAGTAATTAATTTTTGTTGCTTAAATGTATACCTTTTCAAAATATGTTGAAACATAAATTTAAGGTTTTTGGTGAGTCACCTTAAATTATCTCAGTATTCAGATAACATTACTTTCTTGTGAAATATCTGGTGATTAAGAAGGCTGTAAAATACCTAACAGTGCTTAAATGCAGTATTTTGGTTTTGTTTCTGTTGAACTATTTTCCCTCTAAATGTGGTTTCTCAGCTACAAAATAATAGGGTTCAGCTATTTGGTCTGCCCTCTTAGTGCAGTAGGCAGCACATCAGTCTCATAATCTGAAGGTCCTGAGTTTGAACCTCAGAGAGGGCAGATCAATCTTTTTGGGATTCCCTAGTGGCTTATACAGTAAAGAGTCTGCCTGCAATGTGGGAGAACTGGATTTGATCCCTGGGTCAGGAAGATCCACAGAGAAGGAAATGGCAACCCACTCCAGTATTCTTACCTGGAAAATCTCATGGATGGAGGACTCTGGCAGGCTACAGTCCATTGGGTCACAAAGAGTCGGACACAACTGAGTGACCTCACTTTTTCATTTGGTCTTAGCCTATGACCTAATGTCTCTTATACAGACTCAGTTTTCTGATTTTAAGTTCACTAAAAAATTAACACTAGAAAGTAAACAATCTTTTTCTAAAAATTTGTATTTTAAGATTTGGTGCCTAACTAAACCTAAAATGATTTTATATAATGCACCATTTAGGAAATATGTTTTATTCATCAAATAAAAATTCACTGAGTAACCATTATATGCAATGCACAGGCCTCAAAACAATACCAATAAAGACCAGAGTTCAGACTCCACATGAAACTTTCCCGGTCTTTTCCTTTCAGTTTCTATCAAATATTTCCTATTGCTTCCATTTGCATGACCATGTTGAAGTAGACCCACATTATGAAAAACATTAATTGCTCAGGTAGCATTTTGATCAAACTATATTGCTTACATATTTCCCCTGGTAAAATTAAATTTCTTTTAGAATAATTACTTAAGGAAAATCTGAAATTTAAAGAAATGAGATTATTCAGCTCTCTAGAAAAATTGCATTTAAATTTTTTCTAATAATCAGTTTTACAATACAGTAAAAACTCTTTTGTAAAAGACACATAAGAGTCTCAAACTGATTGAATTCTGTGTAAAACTGCATAGTGAAAGAAAACCAGTATTTTTTTTTAATCTGTCTTAAAAGTAGATTGTTTAAGTGAGGTTGCTTGCATGTGACATTTAAAAAGTTAAAAAAGAAGCCAAACCTAAGTGATTAGAAACTTAGTATTTATAGTTTAAGTTACAGCCAAAAAGCCACCCAATCTTCTTTTACAGTAAAGATCATTGTTATGCCAGAAAAAACAAAATAAACTCCTTCTCATTTCAGGTAACTGTTTGATATGAATTCCTTTTATACAGAATTAGTTTGAAATTTCATTTATATACATCATGATTTAACACACTGTTAAATATCTACTGAAAGTTTACCATATTCCTATCACTATTACAGAGACGGGGGTATGGCCGTGATTGAAAAAAATTCACCATTATCATGAAGCATTCATTCTGCATGGTAAAGGACACAAGAAGCAAAAAACACAGGTAACAGATCAGTTAGTAACAAGCACACACAAAAAAAGTAAAGTGGGTAAAGAGAGACAGTATGGAGATACTCTATTAGAAAGGGTGACAGTATTCCCTCAGAGGGAATTTCAACAAAAACTTCACTGAAATGAGAGATTAGTCTATTAAAATATTCAGAGAGAAAATGTAGACAAAGGCAAAAAGCCAAGGCAAAGGCTCATAATGTGAAGCCTCTTTATGCTGAAAGTTCCCACTCTAGGAATTTAATTGGTAAAATGGTTTAGTTTGGTGGAAAATTGTTTAACTAAATATCTGTAGAAGTAGATATAAAGCAAACCCTGACTTTGTTTACCTGCTAAAATATTTCATCTGAAAAGATAATTGACAATAGTAAGTAAAGTGGCTCAGTCATGTCCGACTCTTTGCGACCCCATGGACTGTAGCCCACCAGGATTCTCCATCCATGGGATTTTCCAGGCAAGAGTACTGAAGTGGGTTGCCATTTCCTTCTCCAGGGGATCTTCCTGATCCAGGGATCGAACCCAGGTCTCCTGCATTGTAGGCAGACGCTTTACCATCTGAGCCACCAGGGAAGTCAATTGACAATAGTCTTTCATAAATAATTTTAATGTTAAGTGATAACATACATTTCTAACACACTCATGTTTGCACTGGAATGTAAGGTCTGTGAGCTCAAAGATTTTGTTATCTGTGTTACTGACAAAACTTGTAGTGTTTTAAATGCTATTACATTGGAAATGATCAAGAAATACATAACGTAAATTAAGAAATCATTGTGCATTATTTTTCACAAAATATTTATCTTCATATAAATACTGTGTCAGTATAGTTTTTCCTAATTTCTTTAGATACCATTCATTACCATAGTAGACTATTCAATTGCCTAGTCAACTTATTGGTAAGTATAGATATATTCTCTATATCAAAAGATGCATTCCACTGAATCAACTGATATAATGTTAATATCTGAGATTTTTCATCCTAATGAAAGTTTGAGAAAAAAAAAATTCAATAATTATTGATTAAATGTGACTCTTTTTGCATTTCCAATAAACTGCCAAATTGAAAAAAAAATTGTCCTAATTTTCTCATTCTACATGTCACAAGTATACCCAAACTGCCATACAGTTTTAAGGAAAAGATCTGGTATAAAAAGCCAAAGAAGCTGAAATAATGAAGTCATGTCATCAGTAAGATTTGTTTGCATTTATAAGTTGTGTTTAATTGTGAGATGTTCTTCCACGTTTTGTAGATGAGCTATATTACCTCTCTTCACCTCAACTTTAACTATCTGACTGTAAATGCATACTTCTCAACAGAATCAGAACTGTTTATTTCCTCAGGAGGATTTACAATGGTAACAGTAATTTAATATACAGCTTTTGGTTCCTAGATCACAGACATGCCCATAGCACAAGTGTGGATCACCAACCAATAGTATTAGTAATGATAATTTAATAATTCCTGATTTATTTTACCTTTTAAAATGGAGCTCTTATTGAATAAAATTAGTTGTAAACTGTCATTCCCCATTACTTCTGGAAGAATCATAGTCAATATTCTTTCTGGAGAATGGTCCTAATCATTGGCAGTAAGGCTTTAAACAACACATGACTGTTGTAGGCAGACTGAAAAATTCATAGCACCTAAGAAGTCATCACTTAGAGGAATTGCACATAAAGATAGGTTGGTATTCCAAAGAGGTAGTGCAAAGTCTTTTTTCTACTTATGCACTGTACCAGGTCACAAATGAGTAAAGGTAATAGAAACAGCTGGAAGCAGCAATTATAGGGATAGGAACCATTTTAAGGATATATATTTTATATACTGTTTTAAATACTTGACATATATAACTTTGCTTAATCTTCAAAACAACTCTACATGTAGACGTTATTATTATCCCTGTTTTACAGATGCCAAAAGTAAAGCACAGAGAGATGAGGTAGCTTGCTCAGGCTGTCCAGAAAAAGAGAGAGGAATTTTTTTTTAAGTAAAGATAAAGCACCTAATTCATACACCCATTGTAACAGAAGGGACACTGAGATAAAGATTCTCAGAGGACTATAGAGTAGAATGCAACAGGTCCCAAGGACTTGAAAATTTTAAAAAATTAAGAACATACAACTTTACTGGGACTTCCTTGTTGAAAAAATGCTAAAAGAGTTTATTTTTATTGAAAGCAAGTTAAATAAATAAAAATCACTGACCATTTACTGAGCAGTAGGTTGCAAGCACTGTCTAAAATAATGAGTTTATAAATATTATAAACACTTTATAAAGATTATGACATTTACATCATGAACATTCACATTGTTGAAGATTTTTAAATCCCGTGGTAAAGAAGCATATAAGAAAACAATTATAACTCAACATGACAATTGCTCTGATGGATGAATACAAAAAGCAAGAGGGGAGCAGAAAGAAGAATCATCCAATATACCTTTCCTATGAAGGAAAAAAACATTTATAGCTATTGGCTTCAGCATAAACTTTGCATGTGAGCAATGGTAGAAGGTATTGCAACCTGAAAGGACATTGTGGGGATGGGCAACAGGGAATGAAAAAGGCATATTCAAAGAGTTTTAGATATATTCTAGTATCATTCAGGACTTAACTCTAAACTTGGGAAGTTATGGAAGACTTTGCTAGATAGATAACATGCAAAGCAATTTAAGTTACAGAGAGGCATTAATAAATTCTGTACCTGATAGTCTGGAGTCAGAAAATAATGAGCCCATATTATTTAATATAAAAAAACTGCAACATCTATCCACTTTTATTCGATCTGGCTGATTCAATGATGAAAAAAAAAAACAGAAAGTGCAAAATTTTAATTAAAATCTGTTATGATCAAACTTATAGCGGAAAAAAAAATGATGCAGAGGCAGTGTGGAGAAAAGCCTCTGAAATATATAAGCATTTACATCCTGAATTCCTACATCTATTATTTTTCTATTTTTGGCACAAAAGATCAAACTGTACATACACTGAATCTCCCTTGACTGTCTGCTATATCTACTTTTTGTCTCATCTCCTTTAGATAACACCTTTATTAATTTCTTTCAATTCTATCATTTATTTTTGTTACTGATTTTATGGAATCTATTCTCCTTTGTGCCCCTTAGGATTTAGTCTTCATTCCTCAAATGATTTTGTTTTTTTATTTTATTTATTTCCTGAGCTCTGCATGTTTCTGTATCAGTTCAGTTCAGTTCAGTCGCTCAGTCGTGTCCAGCCCTTTGCAACCCCATGAACTGCAGCATGCCAGGCCTCCCTGTCCATCACCAACCCCTGGAGTTCACTCAGACTCACGTCCATCGAGTTAGTGATGCCATGCAGCCATCTCATCCTCTGTCATCCCCTTCTCCTCCTGCCCCCAATCCCTCCCAGCATCAAAGTCTTTTCCAATAAGTCAACTCTTCACATGAGGTGGCCAAAGTACTGGAGTTTCAGCTTTAGCATCATTCCTTCCAAAGAAATCCCAGGGCTGAACTCCTTCAGAATGGACTGGTTGGATCTCCTTGCAGTCCAAGGGATTCTCAAGAGTCTTCTCCAACACTACAGTTCAAAAGCATCAATTTTTTGGTGCTCAGCTTTCTTCACAGTCCAACTCTCACATCTATACATGACCACAGGAAAAACCATAGCCTTGACTAGATGGACTTTAGTTAGCAAAGTAATGTCTCTGCTTTTGAATATGCTATCTAGGTTGGTCATAGCTTTTCTTCCAAGGAGTAAGTGTCTTTTAATACCATGGCTGCAGTCACCATCTGCAGTGATTTTGGAGCCCAAAAAAATAAAGTCTGACACTGTTTCCACTGTTTCCCCATCTATTTCCCATGAAGTGATGGGACCGGATGCCATGATCTTCATTTTCTGAATGTTGAGCTTTAAGTCAACTTTTTCACTCTCCTCTTTCACGTTCATCAAGAGGCTTTTTAGCTCCTCTTCACTTTCTGCCATAAGGGTGGTGTCATCTGCATATCTGAGGTTATTGATATTTCTCCCGGCAATCTTGATTCCAGCTTGTGTTTCTTCCAGTCCAGCGTTTCTCATGATGTACTCCGCATATCAGTTAAATAAGCAGGGTGACAATATACAGCCTTGACGTACTCCTTTTCCTATTTGGAACCAGTCTGTTGTTCCATGTCCAGTTCTAACTGCTGCTTCCTGACCTGCATACAGATCTCTCAAGAGGCAGGTCAGGTGGTCTGGTATGTCCATCTCTTTCAGAGTTTTCCATAGTTTATTGTGATCCACACAGTCAAAGGCTTTGGCATAGTCAATAAAGCAAAAGTAGATGTTTTTCTGGAACTCTCTTGCTTTTTCCATGATCCAGTGGATGTTGGCAATTTGATCTCTGGTTCCTCTGCCTTTTCTAAAACCAGCTTGAACATCAGGGAGTTTACGGTTCATGTATTGCTGAAGCCTGGCTTGGAGAATTTTGGGCATTACTTTACTAGCATGTGAGATGAGTGCAGTTGTGCAGTGGTTTGATCATTCTTTGGCATTGCCTTTTCTGGGATTGGAATGAAAACTGACCTTTTCCAGTCCTGTGGCCACTGCTGCGTTTTCCAAATTTGTTGGCATATTGAATGCAGCACTTTCACAGCATCATCTTTCAGGATTTGAAAGAGCTCAACTGGAATTCCATCACCTCCACTGGCTTTGTTCATAGTGATGCTTTCTAAGGCCCACTTGACTGCACATTCCAGAATGTCTGGCTCTAGATGAGTGATCATACCATCGTGATTATCTAGGTCATGAAGATCTTTTTTTTTTTTTTCTGTTTACCATCTTATAATTTGGCCATATTGTTTAAGAATTTTTGTAGATGTGTTTTCCGGTCTTACTTCATAGGAATAATTGCATCAATATTTTACATTCATTTTATAATGTCTCTACTTTGTGGCAATATCTTTTTAATGAAGTTTGCTAGTTGCCAAACCCTCTTCTAAATTCTCATAACAATTTTTTTTTAGCTCTTTCTGGATGGTTTCTTCTAATTTCTGCTTTGTTTTTGTGTAAATATGTATATATATAGTTGTGCTGTATGTTTCTGTCTTCTCCTTGTTGAATATATGTTCTTTGAGGGTATGTATTAATATATTTTTCTAATATTTATGTCACATGTAGGCTAGTCAATATATACTTCCAAATTGTTTTAAAAAAAAGTCCATGTGTTTTTGACTCTCTACTACGTATTCAGCTGCACACAAGTCATTGAGGATACAAAGACATAAAAATTACAGGGTAAGTTTTGAGTAACAGTATATTTGAAGAAATAAAAATAAACACACAAAATTGTTATGACTATTAGTAAAGTTAGAATAATAAGGATAGACAATTCATGGGAAGGCTATGGTTTTCCCAGTGGTCATGTATGGATGTGAGAGTTGGACTGTGAAGAAGGCTGAGTGCTGAAGAATTGATGCTTTTGAACTGTGGTGTTGGAGAAGACTCTTGAGAGTCCCTTGGACTGCAGGGAGATCCAAACAGTCCATTCTGAAGGAAATCAGCCCTGGGATTTCTTTGGAAGGAATGATGCTCAAGCTGAAACTCCAGTACTTTGGCCACCTTATGTGAAGAGTTGACTCATTGGAAAAGACTCTGATGTGGGGAGGGATTGGGGGCAGGAGGAGAAGAGGACAACAGAGGATGAGATGGCTGGATGGCATCACTGACTTGATGGACGCGAGTCTGAGTGAACTCCAGGAGTTGGTGATGGACAGGGAGGCCTGGCGTGCTGCGATTCATGGGGTCGCAAAGAGTTGGACATGACTGAGCGACTGAACAGAACTGAACTTATTTTTAATTAATTCTATTTTTTAAAACACAATACTAAACATTATAATATATATCCTAGAAAAAATATTTTAATTGTGAAAGCTGAAAAATCTACTTGCTTCTGTAGCTTCTAACTGCCCTTATATCTATTTTTTCTCTTCTTTAACATGGTATAAAGTGAACACTTTACAAAAAGACATCACATATAAATGTCACTACTATATAAGAGGTTAAGACAGTATACCAGACTCAATAACCACATTTATATATTATGACAATGAGTTCAGTTCATTTTATAACATTTGCTGTATTACTGGACATTTCTGAAGCACTGCTTTGAGAGACTGGCAGGGAAATTAATGTCCTTAAGCAATTTACCTGAATGTTTGATAGTGAAATGTCATGAGAGTTAAGCTTCAGTGTATCTCAAAGCTAAGATATCATTCTGGAGAGGAAGCTATGGTGTCAGGTGAGTGGCTAATTGAATGTCCACTTTCTTCAACAGATCCTTTATGATGGAAAGGAAAGAATACCACTGAGTGAAATGTGGACAGCTTCAAAAGTACAATAAAGAAAAACGAACAATTTTAAAGTTTCAAACTTCTATGAAATTAAAGCTAAAAGAAAAAGATGAGGTCTTCTTATCATGGACTAATGTATGATTATTCAGTTAGAGATGCAAGAGAGCTATGATTATAGGATTCATCTCTGAAATGCATACTCTTCTTCAGATGAAAGTGAACTAAACTACAGGTAGACATCATGGTCTCAAAACTTGTTTCACATCAGTCTGGTACCACCTTGTATCACCATGAAATGTTCAGTTCAGGTCTGTCGCTCAGTCGTGTCCAACTCTTTGCGACCTCATGAATCGCAGCATGCCAGGCCTCCCTGTCCATCACCAACTCCCGGAGTTCACTCAGACTCACGTCCATTGAGTCAGTGATGCCATCCAGCCATCTCATCCTCTGTCATCCCCTTCTCCTCCTGCCCCCAATACCTCCCAGCAGAGTATTTTCCAATGAGTTGTTCAAGAGTATGCTATTAAATGAGTTCATGGCATTAATACTATATATGCTTACATTTTTTATTTCAGTATGTACTGAAATACACAAATTCCATTCTCAAGTAGCAGCATTACCAGCTGGCTTAGAAACTTTGATTGATAAAACTTTATGAAATGTGTTGAATCTCATTTGATGGGTCTGCTGATGACAGTTAACAGCATCACTTGTTCTCAAAATGATCTAGATAAAACAACCACTTATGTTTTGAACAAAAAAATCATGGTTTAAAGGTCTCTATTTTCTGTTTATCTCTCCCTTCTCTCTATTCCTTCCTCCCTCAGAAAGTGATAGTCTATTTTAATTACGTGTGTGTGTGTGAGTGCATGTATTCAGTTGCTCAGTCATGTCTGACTTTTGCTTCTCCATGGATGTAGCCTAACAGGCTACACTGTCCGTGGAATTTTCCAGGTAAGAATGTTGGAGCAGGTTTCCTTTCCTACTCCAGGGATCTTCCCTACCCAGGGATCAAACCTGCATCACTTGTGTCTCCTACTAGCTTATGATTATTCAAGTAACAGATCTATAGCAAAATGGAAAGGACATAGATGCTCTGGTTTCAGTTTCCTTGTTTACTGCCTAGATAACCCTCTACTTCATAAGGAATACTAGAATGCTACCTGTGCAATGCAGGGAAAAGGTTGTCTTTTTCTTAACCAGATACTATAACACCTTGCTCTTATTAGAACAAACAAAAATAATGCTATTTTCAATCAAATAATTAAAACTTAAAAATTAACTAAAAATTAGATATAAGACAAAACCAATAAAGAAATATTAGAAGACAAACAATACATTTGAAATATTTACAACACAAGTTACACACAGAATTATTAAAAGACAGAATGTACTTTTTACAAATTGATAAGAAAATGGCCACCCACACAACAGCAAAACAATGAGCAAAATATACACTTCAGCAATTCACAGCAGAGAAGATTCCAATGACCAACAAGCATTTAAAATCATGCTTAAATCCAATAACAGGAAATACAAGTTATTAAATTAAAAATTATTGATAACTTTTAAACTAGATTGGAAACATTTAAAAAGAACTGAATTTTGAGTTTATATAGGGAAAGGTACTTTTATATAGTGTTGGCAGAACTGTAATTTGTTACATTTTAAAATAAAATC
The DNA here is from genome assembly GCF_032405125.1 of Capricornis sumatraensis. Lineage (NCBI taxonomy): Eukaryota > Metazoa > Chordata > Mammalia > Artiodactyla > Bovidae > Capricornis > Capricornis sumatraensis. Next base: position 33,850,336 of record NC_091081.1, on the reverse strand, counting down.
TGCCAGTATCTATGAAAAAAAAAATTATACATTTCTGTAGACCAGTAAAACCACTGTGAAAACCTATCACATAAATAAAACTATATATACTGACTTCTTTTCTGACATGATAGAGAAACAGAGACTGGATTTAATTTCTTTTTTTTTTCACCACTACACACATATATATACACACATACACACAAATCTATCAAAAAATAAAATAACCCACGTCAAACAACCTTTTCAAAGCACCAGATATAACACAATAAAGGACAATGATCCCTGAGAGAAAAGAAAACAAGATAAACCAATTATTAATTATTTTCACAGCTTATTGCCTTGAGAAAATGCCCAAGACAGTGCAAGGAGCTGGAATCCAGTCACACTCCCTGATGAAAAAGATAGAGCTGAGTACCCATGGAGACGAAGGAAGGGCAAAGCACAGAAGGAAGCTACACGGAAAATTCCAGATATCCGCAGATATCTTAACTAAATAGTATATTTTTGATCACACAAGTATTAAGGAAACTACACAAAACCAGGGAAAGCACAGAAGGCAGCTACACAGAGAACCCCAGATATCTGCAAATATTTTAACTAAATCAATAGAGTTTTGATCAGCAGAAGTATTAAGGAAACTACTCAAGACCAGAAAAAGAATCATCCTAAAGGATTGCAGGGGACAGTACTTGAAATTTACATAGGAAATGAAATAGTACCTGTTTGATTCAGTAAGATTGGACAATTTCATAATTCATGGAGCATGGGGTACAGTACTCAGAAAAGTTTTGCTTAGTCAACTTTAAAAAGCAAAATGGAGGGACTTGCCTGGCAGTCCACTGGTTAAGACTCCATGCTTCCAATTCAGGGAATGTGGGTTCCATCACAGAGGACTAAGATCCCACCTACTGCACAATACAGTCAAAAAGTTCTTTTTTCTAAAATAAAAAGCAAAATGGAAAAAATAAAAGCTATGTTTAAGTTATACAACTGTGTCCCAAAACAAAGTTACACAGCAAGGTGACATCATATCATTTGGCATTCAATAAAAATTATTAGACATGTAAAGAAGCATGAAAATATGACCCATAATAAGAAAAATACATCAATCAAAATTGACCAAGAACTGATACAGATGTTGGAATTAGCAGAAAAGGACACTAAAGCAGTCACAGCTGTAGTCCATATATTGTAGCAAAACCAATACAGTATTGTAAAGCAAAATAAAGTAAAAATAAAAATTAAAAAAAAAAAAGGAAAGCAGAAGGATACGTAATACCTACAGAAGAGGAACAGCAGAGTAATAACACTCCTCTGCTTTGAAGATGGTGGAGGGACCACAAGCCAAGGAACAAAGGCAGCCCCTAGACACTGAAAAAGGCAAAGAAGCGATTCTTCCCCAAAGCCTTCGAAAGGAATGCAGTCCTGTCAGCACTTTGATTGTAGATTTCTGAACTCCAGAAGTGGAAGAGAATAAATGTGTGTCGTTTAAAAAAAAAAGAGAGAGAGAGAGAGACACTGAAAATATAGAAAAGACTAAATGAAACTTTTAAAGATAAAAATTACATTGTTTGAGAAGAAAATATACTTAGAAGGATTAATGGTGCATTAGACACTAAAAAGAAAAGTGGATAGCAATAGCAATAGAAACTATGTAAAATAAAACATATGGGCTTGTGGCTCAAGTGGTATAGAATATGCCTGCAATGTAGGAGACCTGGGTTCAATGCCTGGGTTGGGAATATCTCCTGCAGGAGGGAATGGCTGCCCACTCCAGTATTCTTGCCTGGGAAACCCTATGGACAGAGGAGTCTGGCAGGCTATAGTTCATGAGACTGCAAAGAGTCAGATACTACTAAGCAACTAATATATCACTTTCAGACATTAAAAAGAAAAGTGGATAGCAATAGAAACTATATAAAATAAAACAGGGAAAAAAGAATTTAGTATAAGTGAGAGACCTAATGTGTTAGGACCCATGTAAAGAGTTTGTAATATAGATTAATTTAGGATATGGAAAATATATCAATTTACAGAAATACCTTAAATGAGGCATTCTCTATTATCACATAACAAAACTACCTATGACCTACTTCCCATCACCTTCCTTATGACCCACAGGAGGCAGCTTTTACTCTGTGCTTGAAATTATGCTATCCTTTTATATCACAAGTCAGAATGAGAAACAACCTATAGTCTACCACAAGAATTAATTATGAGAATGTTGTTTGGGTATTTAATTAAACTTTTTAGAGCAGATTTTGGTTCACAGCAAAACTGAGTACAAGGTATTGAGTTTCCATATCCTTCCTTTCTCTCCAACAACACATAAAACCCCACTATCAACCTACCATCAGAGTGGTCATTTGTTACAATGGATGAACTCACTTTGACACATCTGGGATCTTTATTAAGGAGTGTTTTCTCTAAAAGCATGCACAGGATACATTAGTTTCAGAATAAACAGTAAATTTGCTTCTCCGAAGCAGTGGATTAGTTTGACATTTTTGTATCATTAACCATTGGTTTTTGTGTTTCTGTTTTAACTAATAAATTGGCTGGTCAATCTGTCCAGTCTCAAAAGTCTCTCAGCATGTTTTTTATAAATTAATCTTAATCTTCCTACATTTTATTACTCCCCACCTTTAATTTCTCTTACCTATGAGATATTCATTTAGATATCCTTTAAAAGCTTGCAATTCTGGTATTTTTGTCATATTAATCTCTTGGAACAAGGGATAAAAAATTAATATTTAAATTTAGTTTATTTTCAATTATTTTCATTTGAGGGACAGAAAAAAGTATCAAATGATATAATTTATTTTGTATTAAATTTCAAAACAATCTCTCTACTATCAGGAGATACAAAATTTGAAATGCTCATTACAAAAGACATTTCATTTGCATGGATGAAAATAATTAGGAAGCAACAGCGACACATGTGGGGGATGATACATAAACATATTACCTAAATTATGCCCAGTATGTTTACTTAGTGGAGCTTTATGTAACAAGTACATGTGGGCACAATGATTATATGTTAACCTGTATAATTAAGAAAGTGATTTGCTTAACAAGTAATTTGTAATAAAATGCCTAGCCAGTAATCATAAGCACAAGCCATATGTTTTAAAATATGACCCAAACATTTGCATAGTGTTTATGTACAATAAATTAAAGCAAAATGAAAAATCTGCTGACAAGAAATAAGTAGCAATAAGGGTAGAGCAATGTATTAAATCCCTCATTCTGGATCATTTAGGTAATGTTCCATTCATTTTAGATTCATGAGTAGAAGCCTTTACAGATTGGGCATGCATACCATAAATCTGGAGTTATCCATTATTAGGTGGCGTTTTGCTGTTTGCAGTTGTACATGTTTACTTTGTGCATAATTAACTGCATAATAGCTGTCTGTGTTTTGCACTGAATTTACACTCAGGCTCTCATCAAAACAAATGACTCCAGAAAGTAGGATGCTTCCATTAAGGTCCCTGCAATCTGCATTTCCTAATACAGGTTTACAGAAATGGTTTTGATTGTAACTCTCGGTATCCTAATGCTTTCGGCAGCTAATGTGTATGTTGGAGTTTAACTTATTAAACTCCTAGGAACATAAAGAGTATGGATGGGTGGAGACAGGAGGAAGGCAGAGCACACCTAAGAAAAGCCAAGAAAGAAATTTCCATGAAAATAACAAGCACAGTGTCTAGTCGGACAGGCAACTGATCACTGAGCAGCATAAAACAATGGATCAACATACATCCCAGGAGTTCTTTTGCATATACGATTGTGACGGCCAAATCAGCCACCTGAGAGAGGGCAGAGTCTCTGAAAATGGGCTGTCAGAAGAACCAACAAGATACATTCCAATCACCCATTTTGTTTACAGCCAGATAAACTCAGAAGGATAAATTACCAAATTAAATTAATCAACAAGAACCTGGTGTAATTAAATACCAAAGAATAGGAGAAGTAAAAGGGATAAAAGATAATAGAGACTAAATTTTATTGATTATGACTACTTGTTGACAATGAAGTTGATAAGATTTTAAAATCATGATATATGAGGCTGTATATATTCTATTGAAAGCAGTCTCACTGTGTTCTTAATCGAAAGTTAAGTGAAACATTTACAGAAACAAAAATTTTCTTTATCTCTAGAAATGGTATTAAAATGGCTTAACCAGTTCTCCAAGTTGTATACATAAGTTTATTATTATTTTGATGACAAAGGATGAATTGTTTGAATTGGAACTTGAAACAAAGATGGATTAAGTAGCAATTTTCCTCATTCCAGAATCCAAAATGTCATTTAATGATGTAAGCGTAAATAATGTCATATGTATAGCACATGACTCTCAGAAATATTCATCATCAAAATTATAATTCCACATTATCTGCTTCTACTTTAAATATTTACTTATCTTTATAAAAAAAAAACTCTTTATGCATTTAACAATATTTTCTTATTTTACTGTTAGCCAATGTCTCTAAAGATGCTATTCTTTGGATGTTATTTCTTAAAATTATTAAGCTTCACATAATGCATCCAAATAATTACTTTTCAAAACACTCTGAAGCAATATTTTGGTTGCAAAATTAAGTATTTCAAAGAATCAGCTCAGAAAATTAAAATTAAGAATGATTTCACTGGGATTCTGGCAAGAAGACGGGGTAATTCAAACAGAATTTCTAGGACCACACCCTACCACTGCTTCACTTGGAACACAGTGGTTTTATATAAATAAATACATGCACGATGATATAAATATATAATGCATACAATGTATACACAAATAAATGTGTAATATATATCAAGGGCCTTGACGGAATTCTGTGGACCAGAACCAGATCAGAAATCCACATGTATATCAATACACAGAGACATAAACTATGCTCACAGACAAGACACTTTGGTATCACAAAGACACCAAAACTATCCATATTTTCAATGTCACTCTGATAAGAGAAAATTCGCAACACAGCTTTACATGGAAACTGGCAAGTGGTACTCAATTAACACAGAAGACAAACAAAAATACATAAGACCACTTGAAAAAAAAAGTGAAAGATATTATAAAGGTCATAGTAATTATTCATGTGGTGTCCTCCACAACACACTACCTTTTGTCGTGCTGGGCTCTGCTAGCCCTGCTGGCCTTTGCAACCAAACTGGTGCGACTTGTGCTGGGTCCAGCCTGGTGAGCAGTCGGTGGTTCTCCCCAACTGAGGCGGCCCCATCTCAGCCCTGGCTCTCAAGCGATATTCACAAGTCTGTGCCTCACTACAAAGGAGTTTGCACCAAAGCCTCTGCGGTGGCTGACATGGCCGACGTGGAAAGCCCACTCGCTCAGCATTCAATTACCTCGGTCTTTTCTACAGAGAATGAAAGAACTTCTAAGTCTCTCAATGTGAAATGAGGTCCTAGCAGCTTCAGAAAAACTAAAAACAACCAACACCTGAGCAAACTGGTGTTCAGTGGGAATGAAAGAACGTCTAAGGATCTCAACGCCAAAGGACATTCTAGAAGCTTCAGGAAAACTAAACAGCCAACACCTGAGCTATTGGTCTTTGGTTGGAAGGGTTAGGGGAAGTGTTGGCTGAAGGAGGAGGGGCTCAGCTGAAGAGTGTTAAGAAGAGTTCTAACTGCTAATACAGTGCATATTTGCACCAAGCCTGCAAGTTTACTTCAAGAGGGCATATACCAGATGAGAGCAGGGAATGAAAGTAGCCTTTGAGTCAAAGTATCAATTTTATTCATGGGCTTAAAGTCTCAGCTTCAGTGCACTTCCTAAATTATCTACTACCTCACCTTCTCTGAGATGTGTTTGACTCTAGGCCTGTTTAGTCCTATCTTACCTACCCCACTTCTCACCAAAAATTCCCTGGGAAGAAACCAAGTTTCATTTCTCATCTCTGTGCGAGTTAGTCTCTAAGAATAAGAGTAAGCTCAGTGGCAAAGACGTGATGAAACATGGGATGCAGAAGAGCAGAAGATCGGAAAACTGGAAGCTCAATTAGGAAGTATATAAAATGTATTGCACTTATTTACACTGATTTCAAAATGCCCTCCTCCAGTGAACATAAATACTCTAAAAACATTGCATTTTTACAATACTTTAGATATGGTTGTTCATCTATATTAAGAAAAGGGACTAATATGTCTAGTTCAGCTCACAATTAGTGAATTGTTGATGTTAATTAAGTACATTTAAAAAGGCAAACAGAAAACTGAGAAAACATTTAATATGTATGATGAGGAAAACTGAAACCTTAACTATTGTAAAATGCTAAATCAGTGTTTAGTCTAAATCTCTGCAAAACAAGTTTCCAAGGATTGAAATTTGTATATTAAAAAGTTTGTTTTTAATGTGGACACTGATTTCTCAAAAGCAGGTATGGACAAGACCGATGACATTTAAGAGGATAGTACTGTTGATAAAAGGAAAATACTGTTACTACTGAACCAGTCACGCTGGTACAAGGGGCGGGGGTGGGGGGTGGGGGGGGCGGACTTAAGTTCTTGATTCTCTACTTACAGGAAGAGGGTGATGTAGCAAAGTTTTTGGCTTGCCTCAAATTAAGAATTTAAAGCCAGCAATGCTCAGTTTTTGCAGTTAGTTCTTTGGCATAGTAAGGTCAACTTAATATGTTATAATGTAAAAAAGGAACTGACAAGTTGAAAAGTAACAGACCTAAAAAGTACCAAAGCATAGAATTAAAAGATCAAATAAAAAATGATGATGCTTTGAAGAAGGCATGCCATGACAGAAATGCAATGCTCCAGTTTCCCAGAAATTCTAACCGATGCTTATATAAACAGACCATAATAATCAACAGTTACTACATTCTTCAGTTCAGTTCAGTTCAGTCGCTCAGTCGTGTCCGACTCTTTGTGACCCCCATGAATTGCAGCACGCCAGGCCTCCCTGTCCATCACCAACTCCTGGAGTCCACCCAAACTCACATCCATCAAGTCAGTGATGCCATTCAGCCACCTCATCCTCTGTTGTCCCCTTCTCCTCCTGCCCCCAATCCCTCCCAGCATCAGAGTCTTTTCCAATGAGTCAACTCTTTGCATGAGGTGGCCAAAGTATTGGAGTTTCAGCTTTAGCATCAGTCCTTCCAATGAACACCCAGGACTGATCTTTAGGATGGACTGGTTGGATCTCCTTGCAGTCCAAGGGATGCTCAGGAGTCTTCTCCAACACCACAGTTCAAAAGCATCAATTCTTCGGTGCTCAGCTTTCTTCACAGCCCAACTCTCACATCTATACATGACCACAGGAAAAACCATAGCCTTGACTAGATGGACCTTAGTTGGCAAAGTAATGTCTCTGCTTTTGAATATGCTATCTAGGTTGGTCATAACTTTCCTTCCAAGGAGTAAGTGTCTTTTAATTTCATGGCTGAAGTCACCATCTGCAGTGATTTTGGAGCCCCCAAAAAATAAAGTCTGACACTGTTTCCACTGTTTCCCCATCTATCTCCCATGAAGTGATGGGACCAGATGCCATGATCTTCGTTTTCTGAATGTTGAGCTTTAAGCCAACTTTTTCGCTCTCCTCTTTCACTTTCATCAAGAGGCTTTTTAGCTCCTCTTCACTTTCTGCCATAAGGGTGGTGTCATCTGCATATCTGAGGTTATTGATATTTCTCCCGGCAATCTTGATTCCAGCTTGTGCTTCTTCCAGCATTCTTACCATGGGATAAACAATCTCCTAAGTAATTTATATTCATTTTTCCATTTAACTTTTATGGCATCTCTATAACCAAGATACTATTTACCCAGTTTGCAGATGAGGAAACTGATTATTTAATAGGTATTTTCCCAAAGGCATAACAACATTAATTGGTGGATCTTAGATTTAAACTCAGCTTTGAATGACAGATCAAGCTACAGATCAAGCCGTTAGCCATAATCTTGTACATTCAAATATTTTGATCATCTCAAAAGCAATATAATTATTCTTTTTCACCTTGGAAATTCATTTTTTGAGATCACTAGTTATTTAGGCACTGTGATGTTCACTGCAGCACTGTTTACAAGAGCCAGGACACAAAGCAACCTAAATGTTTATCCACAGAAGAATGGATAATGATGATGTGGTACATATATATAATGGAATGTTACTCAGCCGTAAAAAAGGAATGATACTTCAGCTATTTCATGTGCCATTTGCAGACGCATGAATGAACCTACAGGTTGTCATAAAGAATGGAGTTAAGTCAGAGAAACAAAAGCAAATATCATCTAATATGACTTATATGTGGAATCCAGAAAAATGGTACAGGTGAACTTAGTAGCAAAGCAGAAATAGAGTCACAGATGTAAAGAATAAACATGGTTTCCAAGGTGGGAAGGAGGAAGGTATAACAAATAGGGAGGTTGGGATTGACATATATACACTACCATATACAAATTGATAACTAATGAGAACCTACATGGATAGCACAGGCTTCCCTGGTGGCTCAGTGGTAAAGAATACACCAACCCAGGAAACATGGGTTTTAATCCCTAGGTTGGAAAGATCCTCTCTTCTTCTCCTCCAAGGAGAATAAAATGGAAACCCACTTTTTTTTAAATTTATTTACTTGGAGGATAATTGTTACAGTATTGTATTGGTTTCTGCCATATATCAACATGAATCAGCCATAGGTATATGCCTATCCCCTCTCTTTTAAACCTCCCTCCCATCTCCCACCCCTTCCTACCCATCTAGGTTAACACAGAGCACTGGATTTGAGTTCCCTGAATCATAAAGCAAATTTCCACTGGCTATCCAGTTTTATATATGGTAATGCATATGTTTCAATCCACTCCAGTACTCTTGCCTGGGAAATCCCATCGTCAGAGGAGCCTGGTGGACTATAATCCATGGGGTCGCTAAAGAATCAGACACAACTTAGTGACTAAGCACCAACTGTATAGCACAGGGAACTCAATGATATGTAGTAATCTAAATGGGAAGGAAATCTAAAAAAGAGGGGATATATGTATAACTGACTCACTTTGTTGTAGAGCAGAAACTAACACACCATTGTAAATCAACTACACTCCAATAACAATTTTTTTTAAAGCTACCTATCAAAATATGTGTGTGTGTTTGTATCTCAAGTTCTCCATTGTACAAGAAATGATACTACAATCAGCATGGAAACAAAAAAATATATTTTATTGCTTCAAATCAAGGAGTTAAGATAAGTAACATATAGAGAATTTTTTTAAAAGATGAAAAGAATAAATTTCTTGAAAAATATAATATGCTATTTTATAAACACACTAAACTCCCAAAATTATTGTATAAAATTAGAGGACAAGTTATTTCAACCACCTCCAGTAAATGTTATGATCTTAGAGCATACAGAGGTTTTAATCACCTCTGTCCTCAGAGCAGTTAATAAATAATTATTGATATAAATTTCAAATAAACTCTTCTCTTTTATAAGATTCAAAGATACAACAATAGTATATTTTTCTCAATCAAAATGACTATTACTGCTTAGCCAATTATTATACCTACCAAGATAATTTTCCCTTTGCTTAATTTCTAGCTATGGAACCAATTTCACCAATTTTTATATCAGCTTCAAATACCTAATGACAGATAATTAAATTTCACATATTCTATTTAAACAGGTATAGTGGTCAAATATTTATATTTGTATTCTATCCATTAATTCCAAAGCTTCACCCCTTTTGCCTTTATTTTAATATTAAGATGGCTTTATTCCATTTTACTGTTCTTAAAATGGCTCGATTTATTTTTTGATTTGTGTTTCTAAAAGTTGCTCAGTAGCCTAATTATATATTCATTTTGACATTCTGGTCCCAGAAGAAACAACATTAACTTCATACTTATCCATCTGGTTATCAGTTACAGCTTGTGAATTGCTGCTTATAATTTTCCAGGGACATGTGGGCACCCTTCCAGTTAGGCTATTAAAATCCCTTACACTCTAACAACATGCTAATTAATATCCTATCACGTTTGTGGATGCACAGCAAAAACACTGCCATGTAGAGGAAATTTCCTGCTGAAATTTCAATTTTGAAGTGTATATATTTTAGTTTAAATGTTAACCCAGCAACTCTTTACCCACCTAAATCTTTCAAAGGAAGCAAAACCTTTTATCTCCAATTTTTAAAAAATGTTTAATTCATGCATCATCTTAAAATTTAATATCCATCATTCTAAATAATCTGCACAGTGAAGAAGTATCTTTTCACCCACATTCAGAGAAGGGTGTTTCCTAGCAACCACATACAATCAGAATCAATCCTTAGCTGAATTATGACTCAAAGTGCTGTTAGAAATAATCATTTGCATGAGAAAGAGACTAATGTCTGTTCTGATTAGGAACAACAGTTCTTTCCTAAATTGGTCAGTCACAGTCCAAAATCAGGCAGCTGTTTAGAGATGTCTTTGTTTTCATCAAATTTTGCCTGAGAAAGGCAAACATCACATCCCCATAGACACAGCACATAGGTACTCTTAGTCAGTCACTCAGTCATGTCCAACTCTTTGCAACCCCATGGACTTTAACTGACAGGTTCCTCTGTCCATGGACTTCTCTAGGCAAGAATACTGGGGTGAGGTTTTTCCCTTCTCCGGGGGATCTTCCTGAGCCAGGAATCCAATCTGTGTCTCCGATGTTTCTTGTACTTGCAGGAGGATTCTTTATCATTGAGCACACAAGCCACTAAAACTTCAGAATTTAATCCAAATGAATATAACCAAGGATCTCCCCTCTCTACTATATTAAAACCTGTTACTTTGTTTCACCTTCTTAACTTTTATTTTCTTTCAACTTGTATTTACTATTATTTATTATAAGGGTTAAATATTAGGTGATAATATTAAAACAGTTATCACTTTGCTTAATTTGAATCCTTTTATAGATTATTGCACATCATTTTTTATTAAGTGGCTATTGTTATCCTTACACACAGATTTCACAATTTTTTTTTTTCAAATTAACTCAACGTTAGTTGACATTTTCGGCTTCTCCAGTGGCTCAGCAATAAAGAATCTGCCTGCAATGCAGGAGACATGAGTTTGATTCCTGGGTCAGGAAGATCCCTGAGAGGAAGGAATGGCACCCCACTCCAGTGTTCTTGACTGGAGAATCCCATGGACAGAGGAGCCCAGCAGGCTACAGTCCATGGTGTCACAAAGAGTTGGACACAGCTGAAGCAACTGAGTATGAAGACAGGACACTTTCACATAGTAACAGTTTATCTCAAAGTGCTTTGATCATTCATTTCTTTTTTAGAAAATAACACTGTGTCTTTTCAGAATAACAGTAAACATAAAACTTCAATAAAATAACTTCCTGTATATTTAACCTTTCTTCCTACTGTGGAAATTAGCGACTTTTTTTTTTTTTTTCCTTTTCTTTTCATTGTCATTACAGATCCACATCACTATAGAGAAAACAGACCAGCTGTCAAATGGGTCATATAATGTACATTTGGGACTGTCTAAAAACCCAAAGCTCAACATTCAGAAAACTAAGATCAGGGCATCCAGTCCCATCACTTCATGGCAAATAGATGGGGAAACAGTGGAAACAGTGGCTGACTTTGTTTTTCTGGGCTCCAAGATCACTGCAGATGGTGATTTCAGCCATGAAATTAAAAGATACTTACTCCTTGGAAGGAAAGTTTTGACCAACCTAGACAGCATATTAAAAAGCAGAGACATTAACTTGCCAACAAAGGTCCATCTAGTCAAGGCAATGGTTTTTCCAGTGGTCATGTATGGATGTGAGAGTTGGGCTATAAAGAAAGCTGAGCACCGAAGAATTGATACTTTTTAACTGTGGGGTTGGAGAAGACTCTTGAGAGTCCCTTGGACTGCAAGGAGATACAACCAGTCCATCCTAAAGGAGATCAGTCCTGGGTGTTCATTGGAAGGACTGATGTTGAAGCTGAAATTCCAATACTTTGGCCACCTGATTCAAAAAGCTGACTCTTTGGAAAAGACCCTGATGCCGGGAAAGATTGAGGGCAGGAGGAGAAGGGGATGACAGAGCATGAGATGGTTGGATGGCATCACTGACTCAATGGACATGGGTTTGGGTGGACTGTAGGAGTTGGTGATGGACAGGGAGGCCTGGCATGCTGCGATTCATGGGGTCGCAAAGAGTCGGACACAACTGAGTGACTGAACTGAATTGAAAAACCCAAAAACTATCAGAAGTAAATATACTATCATGATGGCTAGTACTGAAACTTCAAAGACCATACACTAAAACAGATGGCCTATTGACCTCTGCATTCCATATTTAGAAACTATATCTGTTCCTGGAGCTAAGTGATAGACTTTATTGCAAAGACTTTCTCTATAATAAATTTATCCCAGAAGGATACTAACAAGCTAAGTAAGCAGACATTAAATACCAAAATAATTAAATTGTTCTGAAAGTATTTTTGGAATTTATGAGATAATAAGTTACCTAATACACAAGTGTAGGATTGATGGTACTAAAAAAGGAATGAACAAACTTGTCAGTGCTAGGCTATTTATTATAGTAAAGACACAGATCCTCTTCTCTGAGAATAAACAAATAATAGGACACACCAAAAAATGTGTACATTAAATGTATTTAATTTTAAGAGGATTTATTTAAAGGCCTATTTTTAATCAAAATTATTTTAAGGAACTGACAAAAATTTATCTTGAAATACTTCACATGTGTGTCTTTTTTCTTTTCTCAATATGTCATATAATTAATCTTTAATAAAATTCTGAGACTCTAGAAATGTTATTATCTATTTCACATAGTTTTAGGGAAAGATAGCTAAAAATGAAACCTCCTCCCAACCTAAAAATCCTCTCCACAAAGGTAGGAGAGAAAGGAAACAATTTCATTCTTCCAGAAGGGTTAAATCAGAATGTGATATGCACATTCACAATCAATCTGCTAAGAAATTTGCAAAGACAGGAAAAAAAACTTACCCTTTTATATACCCAAGCAAGTATTCCCCATTACATCAATATTTTCAAGATAAACAACTAGTTCTCAAGAAAGAGAACATGAAGCACCATGTGTCACACATAGGTCACTGTAAATTCACTTGGTATTTGGGGTGACCATCTGTTTTAGCGAACTGGTTTTCTCTAGAGAAAAAATCTTTGTGATTACTCAAATCTTTGTGATAGGAGGTAGTCTTGTAAGGTGAGCAAGGCTCCCACTAAAGTTGACTCCTGACCACCCAAAGAAACTGGGAAATGGGCTCTATCCTTTGTGGTGATAACATTTCAGAGAGATGGCTCATAGGTCCTTGAGAAAGACATTCCTGTATCATAAAGCTTTCCAGAGGTTTACTGAGCTTTTAAAAAGATTTACACACATTTCAAAGCGACACAGCAGAATTTATAGTTATAAATATTCTAAAGTAAATATCAGAAGACAGGACACATCAGAAATTTTACTTGTTTTTTTGCAGAAAGAATTAAGCCTCTTATTTTTAATTTGTATTTGCCCTTACATGTTTCAATCCTAAATGTAGCAAATCATTAAGAACTTAGCAAATCTCAATTTACTTTTACATCTTTGCTGCTGCTGCTGCTGCTGCTAAGTCACTTCAGTCATGTCCGACTCTGTGCGACCCCAAGGACTGCAGCCCACCAGGCTCCTCCATCCATGGGATTTTCCAGGCAAGAGTACTGGAGTGGGTTGCCATTGCCTCCTCCTTGACTGAGCACACACACAGATTTTCAGGAAGAACACAGTAAACAAGGATATGATTGTTATGCAGGTTCAAGTCCAGGCCTTCTCCATCCAAAAGAGTGTGGTACACAGAGGGAGACACCCTTAGAAATGGAGATTTCTCTTATAAATGCAAATGGCTCTTACAAAAGAGTAATTTCTACTTAATTTTCAGAGCTTCTCTCCTCTACTTTTTTTTTTTTTTAATAATTGGCACCTACATGCATGCTAAGTTGCTTCAGTCCTGATGTCTGACTCTTTGTGACCCTAGAGACTGTAGCCTACCAGGCTCCTCTGTCTAGTGATATAAACCCAATAATCAGCATAAACAATCCTTATGCCAAAGAAGCATGTTTTGGGGTGATAAAGTTTGTGCCCCTCCAAAGGCTAATTTATGAGAAAGGGAATTAACTGGAAGAACAGGTAGGGCATAAGGGTGACAGCTAGAAAAGTTATGACCAACCTAGACTAGCTTATTAAAAAGTAGAGACATTATTTTGCAAACAACGTTCCATCTAGTCAAAGCTATGGTTTTTCCAGTAGTCATGTGTGGGTGTGAGAGTTGGACTATAAAGAAATCTGAGTACCGAAGAACTGATGCTTCTGAACAGTGGTGTTGGAGAAGACGCTTGAGAGTCCCTTGGACAGCAAGCAGATCCAGCCAGTCCATCCTAAAGGAAATCAGTCCTGAATATTCATTGGAAGGACTGATGCTGAAGATGAAACTTCAATACTTTGGCCATCTGATGCCGAGAACTGACTCATTTGAAAAGACCCTGAAGCTGGGAAAGATTGAAGGCAGTCGGGGAAGGAGACACCAGAGGATGAGATGGTTGGATGGGATCACCAACTCAATGAACATGAGTTTGAGTAAACTCAGGGTGTTGGTGATGGAGAGGGAAACCTGGCATGCTGCAGTCTATGTGGTGGCAAAGAGTTGGACATGACTGAGCGACTGAACTGAACTGAACTGAGCAACTAAACTGAACTGAAGGGTGACAGGGTAGAGATGCTAAATTGACAGAAAACTGAAAGGATCAGGTTTGGGACTAAGTAGAAACAATGGAGGCTCTAGAAAGCAGAAAAAAAAAAAAAAAGGCGGTAAAACTCACAGAAAAGTATCACTGCCTAAAAGTCTTGTCAAGGGGCAGCAAGGAGGGAATAATTTCCATTCATGCTCCGACTTGCATCAATTGCTAGAGATTCAAATTCCTGAGAGAGCACTTCTGATTAATCTTCCATGATAGAAGACTGTCTGTGGAATTGCCAACCTAGAGAGTCTACATATAGTCAGGAAGAATTATTTTCCCACTAGGAAATTCAGATATACTCAGGAAGGGATAATGGATTCTGTGCAACTAAAAAATGTCAAATTACCTTCACAGTGCTTAATAAATATCTATTCCCTGTATCTCTTTTTGTAAACTCTTAAGAAATCATTTATTTAATAATTTAATAATGTTGAATTTTAACATAAATAACATTCAAGAAAATTTTAAAAAGTAAATAACCCCTAGGTTCTGCTGACCTGAAACTAATAGACTACCAGATATTTCTCCAGCAAAAAACAGGCTTACTCAGGATCATCCAAGAACTGCAGTTTGGGGTCTGCCACCATGATGAGTCACTTGCAAGTCCTGGCACAGCAACAGTAGGTCAGCACTTGCATTGGAAGGCACGGGAAGCTGGGAGGGCTACAGTCAACAAGGAGTCTGGCTTCTCATGGGCTGAGTCCTTGCTAGAGAAGAGTCTTTGTCCTCCCTAGCTCTGCAATTATCCCAGAGTGTAGGAGTGCCCCCTTCTGGAAGTTGTTGTTTATTTCTTAAGATACAATATATACCTACAATTTCATGAAACTCAAAGTCTAAAGATGTAAAGACTGATTTTATCTCATATAAGGAAGGAACTAGCTCAAAAAGTTTCTCCATTCTTGGCTACCTTATTTCTACTTTCTTGGTAAGTTATCCTCTACATGCTTCTGTTACCAGCTGCTTACTATTCATTAACCCTCTTATCAGTGTTGAGCCTTTCCTTTCTATATTTCATCTGGAGTTGTTTCCACCTCCCCCCCACCCCACCCCCCCAGTAAGGGCCGTATATCACTGATTGTTTCTGAGCTTTCAGTCTGTGTCTCCTAATATTCAGGACAAAAATAATACCTGAATAAAAATAGTAAGAACAACAAAAACTGGCTTAGAAAATAACTGAAGAATATCTTTGACAAGTTTCCAAAACAAATAAGAATCCTACTTTAAAAAAAAAAAAAAGTTCTATTGTAAAATTTTAAAAAAAGCTCTATTGTACAATTTCAATACCCCTGGGTTATGACTCATTTTCTCTCTAAAGCCTTTACCCTCATTGCTTTTCTGAAAGACTGAACCTGCCATAGAAAAGTCCCCTGCCCATCAAAATGTTTATTCCAAATAAGTTCTTCACTCCAAAAAAAAAGAAAGAAAGAAAGAAATGTACTTTCCCTTTGTTTCACAAAATGCCTATATTTTTTCCAAAGCATTTGTTTCCTTGAGCTTTCAGGCACATATTATACCAGTGCTCAGCAAATACTCTATACAAAAATCTTATCACTATTCTTTGGATTTTCATCTACTTTAGATTCTCCAAAATTGTGCCATCAGCACAGCCTGGGGATTCACAACTTAGTGACTTCACATGCTTCCTCTTGCAAATTCTTTCAGAATTTCTCGTTAGAATCTTTCACTCCATAAAGGAATTGCAAAATGTTGTCAAATGTTTATTTCTCCCTTCTGAGACAGATATTGACCACATTACGTCTGGCCTCATAAGCAGCTAGCAAAAATCTTAGCTCATGTGGCAGTACCTTTACAGGAAAAGTAAACCATTTATTGGGAAGAGATGATATGGTAGATGTTTAATATTAGTGCTACTATCAGTAGAGAATAGGGATTTGGAAATGAGTCCCAGACAGTATTATTACATCTGTTAAACCTCCTAAGGTTTAAACCAACACAGATACACGAACACACACACACACATTGTCAACTCTATTAGAAATAGACTGAGTCAAACATATGGAGATCAAAATAACACTTGTATTATTTATAAATTTGAGTTGGAGAACAGTGTTTTAAACTAGCCCCCAAATAGACTTAACATGCTGTCTATAACAGAGAAGGCAATGGCAACCCAGTGAAGTACTCTTGCCTGGAAAATCCCATGGACGGAGGAGCCTGGTTGGCTGCAGTCCATGGGGTCACAAAGAGTCGGACACAACTGAGCAACTTCACTTTCAATTTTCACTTTCATGACTGGAGAAGGAAATAGGAGCCCACTCCAGTGTTCTTGCCTGGAGAATCCCAGGGACTGGAGAGCCTGGTGGGCTGCTGTCTATGGGGTCTCATAGACACGACTGAAGCAACTTAGCAGCAGCAGCAGCTCTCTATAAAGCTAGACCTTAGGACATTATATCCAAGAGTGTTCAATAGACAGACAGATGAGACACATTTCAAAGCTACTCACTGCTTCATACACATGAGCCCTGATTTTCTGACCTTACTGAGCACTGCCTGTGGTTCAGCAGCTTGAGATTGCTGCAGAACTCAGGCCCCAACCGAAGCCTACTAAATCTGAGCCTGCAAGTTAGCAAGATTTCTGGGGAATATGAATACACATTAAAGCTTAAGAACTGCTGCTCTGTGAGCAAAGGGCTTCTAGTGTTTCTCATATTTCTCTAGTGTTCTCCTTTCAAGATTCTGAATCCATAGGATGGATCTTGGGAATCTATATTTTTAAAACTCACCTCGTATAATTTTATTATCTTGGAAGTTTGGGAAAATATAAATCAGTGCTTCTGAAATGGTAATGGAATATTTACCACCTCAAGGTTTGGTTAAAAAATAGGTTCTGATTCTGTGGGTTTAGGGTGAGGCTCAAGATTCTGGTTTTTGAGAAGATCCCAGGTGATGCTGCTGCTTCTGGTGGTCCGCAAACCACAAGTTACATGGGAAGGCTCTAGAATTTCCTCCCTAATAGCAGGAGCCCAGCAAACCTTTTTTGCCCTCAAAAATTGCCTATGGGAAGGCAGAGCTCAAGTAAGCTGGGAGGAGGCGGAGTCACACAAACTGAGCAAAATAGCACCTATTATATAAGTGTCTAAGCCTCCTTTGTGGACATGTAGATTAGGAGGACTTGGGAGATGGCAGAAGGTGCCTTCCTGACACTGTTACTTTGAAGGGGTAGAAGAGTCATTTCATTTTGGAAATATCAAGTCTAGGACAGCAAGCTTCTCTCAATCCAGGGCCAATACACCGTGGACCAGTCCCCTAATCTCTCAGGGGAGGAGGATATCAGGGAGAAGGAAATTCCCTCTTCTAAGTTCCTATGGCTGGAATAACTGACCTAACACAAATTAACAGGAAAAAAAAAACAAACAAATTTTAATTCATACACATGGAAATCCCACAGAAATTAGACCTAAAAAACTGGCCAAAGATGCAATTTTATACTTTTTAAATAAAGAAACAATAAATTTGTGAGGAACTGACATGACAAAAGAAGCTTATATTTTGGGTGCCTAGTGAGTAAAGGAAACAGAGTTTGGCCATGGGGTAGGCAATTAAGGAAGTAGCAAGGTTTGTTTAGATAGACTTCTAGCTCCAAATTCCCTGTCTTTAGGGATAAGGGTGTCCTTCTACCGTTAGGTGCATAAGAAATTTATTTCCTGCTTGCAGGGAAATGGAGAGTCAGCGTGTCCCTCTTGCACTGGCTGTTTCTTGAGTAACTTTAATTCAGAATAGTTCTATTGAGCCACATTTGGAGGCAGCCTACCCAGGGCACCGACAAGGCCACCAGTGAGCCATGTAGTCCTGCTGCCATCTTGCGACTGCCCCTCCACTACCAGTGCCTGCTCTCCTATGGTTCGGGCTCTGCTGTTGAGCACTGGGTTTTACCGCAACACGGCACTGGAATGGACCAGAAAAGTACATAGGTTAAATCAATTCAACTGTGCCTGAGGGTAAGCACCTACTCCCCAATCTATTTCACATCTTAAATTATACTCAGTGAATTTTCAAACACAACTTCGGCCAAGGGAATTTATCAAGTCCATATGTTATCATCATGTCATCATGTGTGCTTGTTCAATTGTGTCCAACTCTCTGTGACTCCAGAGGAGGCTGCTGGGCTTCCCTGTGCATGGAATTTTCCAGGCAAGAATACTGCAGCGGGTTGCCATTTCCTCCTCCAGGGGAATCTTCCTGACTCAGGGATTGAACAAGCATCTCCTGTGTCTCCTGCATTGGCAAGCAGATTATTTACACTGAGCTATCTGTGAAACCCATATATTATCATAAAGATACACGGAGGGACTTGCTTGGTGGTACAGTTTTTAAGAATCAGCCTTGCAATTCAGGGGACTCTGGTTTGATCCCTGGTGGGGAACTAACATCCCACCTGTCTTGTAGCACTAAGCACATATGCTGCAACTACTGAGCCTGAGCACCACAGCTAGAGAGTCTGTGTGCCACAAGGAAGACCTAATGCAGTCAAATAAATAAACAAATATATTTTTAAAGATACAATGATAAGGATTTTTGAGAAGTAAAATAACAACAGTGAAATCCCCAGATCTCAATGCCACTACACTTTAATTTTCAGGAAGAAACTGAAATTTGAACATTATCTTGCCTTGCCCTCATAAACTGAGATCAAGGCTATATCAAGATCAGATTTATAAAGTTAACGTTCAAACCAAAATCACATCCCCCCAAATCCTTGAGCTCGTCTCTACACCCACTAAATCAGAATGTCTGGGGACAAAGCTAGAAAATTAGCACCTCAAATAATTCCTGGGTGATACTGATACTCTTGGTCTAGGAATCCCATTCAAAGAAACATTGCATTAGAGGAAGCCAGCATGGTTTTTACTGCTCAAAAACACTAAGAACATTTTTCTTTTTCTTTTCTTTTAAATGGAAGCTGGGCCTTTATAGATGCAAGTCTTTTCTAGTACTAACAGCCTTTCTTTTTTTGGTGATTTGATTTCTTTCTCAGCTGTACCGCTTAGGTCAAAATCAGCAGCAAAGCCTTGTTTCTGGCACACTGGCCTGTGCCAATTGAAAAATAAATCTGTCACCAGTGAACAATGGATGGCTTCCACCTCTGAAACTGGAAAAACCTGACATAAATCTAATAAGTTAAGCTTGTTAGTTTGTTTCCGAAATGGATGTTTGGATCCATTTCAAAAGGTTTTCTAACTCACGTACCTTGTTTGGGGGTCTATTAAGGCTAACAAATCAAACCCTCTCTTCAGATATGATTTAAGATCAAAGTGGAAAATAGATTTAATATTGACAAAGTTGAAATCGAAAATGCAACTGGGACCTATAGGAAAATAGGACTTCTAACATACAAGTCTTCCCAAATCTACTGAAAGGAGAATCTGCTTGTTTCTGTTTAGCTCAAAGAGCAGGGCAAAATATCACGTTCCTACCTTGTCTCCTAGATGTCCCTGGACCACTGCCCTAGGCTCACTTACGGGATGGGAGCAGGATGAGAAAGCCACGGGCCAGTGCATACCTAAGACCCAGGAGAGAACTGTCCTTCCTCACAGGATCATCGATCAATTCAGCAAGAAGAAT
Organism: Capricornis sumatraensis; assembly: GCF_032405125.1. NCBI lineage: Eukaryota > Metazoa > Chordata > Mammalia > Artiodactyla > Bovidae > Capricornis > Capricornis sumatraensis. The sequence goes on along the minus strand of NC_091081.1, from coordinate 33,830,018 downwards.
GGGAAAGAAAACTGAGCAGAAGACTGAGAGAAGTGGTCAAATTATCTTCCCAATAGTCCCTCTCCCATAGCACCATGATTACTTCTCTATGAAAATGGGAGAACAAAGTAGAAGAATCCTAACACTTTTTATGTGCAAAGAGGAAGTTGGAAGAATGTGGGCATTTAAACAAGAGCAACATTTAGTGCCATTGGTTGGAGTCAATTTTTGTGACATATTTTGCTTAATTGTTTTAACACTGAAGAAAGACATAAGATTTATTTACCCAGATTTTAAAAAAAAAAAGTCATTCATACCATAATGATAAACAATATTTTATCTGTATCTCCCAAACACTCAGTTTGTAGTAGGAGTCTCCCTCTCTCTTAGTAGTCCCACATGGTAAGGTGGATGCAGCCATCCTTGAACCAAATGTGATTCACCCATTCTTCACTTCTGGATATAACTGGCCAATAACTGGGTTGTCATCTTGTTCAAGCTGGTCCAAGCTTGATCTCTGAATTTATTTTGAAATTAAAACTTAACAATGCCAGCCTTAATCTGGTTTCCTCTTGAATGAGAGGTGCTAGTTGTATATCACAACCAAGAAAACTGATCTGCAGTGTAAAAGAGAACAAACTAGAAATACAAAGATGAACAGAGGTGACAGAAGCAGAAGACATTCCATATCCTTCCTAATTTTTTTGAGACCAGGGCAGATCCTTACTCTTATGTTTCGTGAGACACCTCTAAGTTCTATCTTAAACAAGCAGGGTACAATTAATTGAAATAATAAGATGCCCAACTAATGCACCTACTTTCTCATATTTCCTCCTTTACTCCACCCTAAGTTTCCCCAGCCATGTACACATGGCCCAGTTGATACCGGATGTGATTATGACTCTCTCAGTCAATGCCCTTTACTTTCTCTTGGTCTGTGATTTGTTCTCTTTTCAAAGCAATGATAATGTACTTATTTATTAAAGGATTTATTTTTCTCATCATTATCCTTCTTGACATAAGGAATAATGCAGATTAGACAAAAACATGCAACATTTTATTCTGTTTAACTCAGACAGCTCCTAATGATCACATACCACATGACACATCGACTTTGTGCTAGAAAACAGAGAGACAAAGAGGAACTACATAAAATTCATGCTCTCAAGGAAATTGTAAGGATGAGTGGAATAGAGTGGGCAAGCTAACATGCTTTCCACAGTAAAAGTTCACCAACTTCCAACAAGGTTCTATCATAAAGGAGAAGAGAGAATGCTAAGTCTTATTTTGAGAATTTGAGGAGGTTAAATTTCCAGAAGAAGTTAAATCTAAACTGGGGCTTGAAGAAGAGGTAACTGCATAAATACAGGTAGACATTACAAAAAGTGCATACTCATTAAAGAGATGCTGGCCGCACTTAAGACTAAAGAGTCACACTTAAGCCAACTTGTCAAGGTCCCAGCTAAGGGAAGTGTTCAGAATCCCTGAGACAAGGAGGAGACATAAAGACTTTAAAGCAAAATAACCTATGTTTTAGAAAAACAACTCTCAGAAGAGTGTGAAGGGTGATTATGTAGGTGTGATACTCAAAGCAGGGAATTGATTTAAAAGGCTACTGCAGTTGTCTTAGTGAGAGTGTATGCATTTCACCAAAGTTTAGAGAGATGAACATAGAGGAGATGGAATCCAGAGATATTTTGGAAGTAGAATGTGAGATTTAACTATAAGACTCACCAACCAGAAAGAGATTGGTCTTTAGAATGTGAGGACTCAAAAATACACTGTGGTAGAATCAGAACAAGCAAGAACATATTCCTCCCCATGAAGGCAAAACACTACTAAGTCTTCCATTGGTAGCAAAAAAAAAAAGAAAAAAATGGTGGTCAGACATAGATGTAGACAGAGATGTAGAGACAGAGAATGATATACCTACAAACGTGGATATAAGTATAGACATAGAGAAAGATAAGATATGCCTGATAATGCACAACTGTTCTTATAAAGCACCAAATTTTTCTGAAAATGGCTTAGGAACCAACATTTTTCACCAGATACAGAAATTTCTATCTAAACCTTAGCAATTCACTCCCACAACCAGAATTATATGTACCTGCTTGGAAACTTAGCTATAAAATAAGGTGGCAAATCAAGTACAAAAAAACATATGCATACATATATGACAAATATGTTGTCAGCAATCTGACAGAAGTAAAACTTGAATGCTTGGCTGTCAAGAAATAACCCTACCTAAATAAAAAGAAAGGACCTTTGCCTTCTTTTGTGGGCAGTTTAATAGGCATACATTGGTTCTAGCCATCTGTGATCACAAAAATGCAATTTCTGAAATTTCCATGAAAATAAGTTATATCTTTGCTCAATACAAAGTGAAAAATATAGACAAATACATGGAAAATATGTTGTAAAATAAATACAATGTTCATCAGAGCAAATTTACAGACCACTGTTAATCTGCGGAATTTATGCTGATATACCCTTCATTAAAATTAATGGAGCAAACACTTCTGCATGAGAAACAAATACAAAATAAGTCTTGTTTTCTGACCTTGAATGTGCCAGACAAGTTTGCTAAGTCTCTTAGGAGTATAAGAGGAGACCACATATTTTTCTGCTCCTTAAGATTAATTGTGTTAGGTGATTACCTCAAAGTAACATTATAAAAAGAGAAAATTGTATAAAAAGAGAAATTTTCACCTTTCTATCTCATACAGAGATGCTGCTGTTTCTGTTTAGTCACTCAGTCATGTCCGACTCTTTGCAACCTTATGAACTATAGCCTGCCAGGCTCCTCTGTCCATGGCAAGAATACTGGAGTAGGTTGCCATTTCCTTCTCCAGGGGATCTTACCGACAAAGGGATTGAACCCAGGTCTCATGCTTGGCAGGCAGATTCTTAACTGCTGAGCCATCAGCAAAGCCCTATACAGGGACAGAAAGGCAAAAAACTATAATATATCCAATACTAAATAACATGTATCTTCTTGAGGGTATTTCTAAGATATAAAACTAATTTGTAACTCAGTTCAGTTCAGTCGCTCAGTTGTGTCCGACTCTTTGCGATCCCATGAATCACAGCAGGCCAGGCCTCCCTGTCCATCACCAACTCTTGGAGTTCACTCAGACTCATGTCCATCGAGTTGGTGATGCCATCCAGCCATCTCATCCTATGTTGTCCCCTTCTCCTCCTGCCCCCAATCCCTCCCAGCATCAGAGTCTTTCCCAATGAGTCAACTCATTGCATGAGGTGGCCAAAGTATAGGAGTTTCAGCTTTAGCATCAGTCCTTCCAAAGAAATCCCAGGGCTGATCTCCTTCAGAATGGACTGGTTGGATCTCCTTGCAGTCCAAGGGACTCTCAAGAGTCTTCTCCAACACCACAGTTCAAAAGCATCAATTCTTTGGCACTCAGCCTTCTTTACAGTCCAACTCTCACATCCATACATGACCACAGGAAAAAACATAGCGTTGACTAGACGGACCTTCATCGGCAAAGTAATGTCTCTGCTTTTGAATATGCTATCTAGGTTGGTCATAACTTTTCTTCCAAGGAGTAAGCGTCTTTTAATTTCATGGCTGCAATCACCATCTGCAGTGATTTTCGAGTCCCAAATAATAAATTCTGACACTGTTTCCACTGCTTCCCCATCTATTTCCCATGAAGTGATGGGACCGGATGCCATGACCTTCGTTTTCTGAATGTTGAGCTTTAAGCCAACTTTTCACTCTCCTCTTTCACGTTCATCAAGAGGCTTTTTAGTTCTTCTTTACTTTCTGCCATAAGGGTGGTGTCATCTGCGTATCTGAAGTTATTGATATTTCTCCTGGCAATCTTAATTCCAGCTTGTGCGTCTTCCAGCCCAGTGTTTCTCATGGTGTACATTGCATAGAAGTTCAATAAGCAGGGTGACAATATACAGCCTTGACGTACTCCTTTTCCTATTTGGAACCAGTCTGTTGTTCCATGTCCAGTTCTAACTGTTGCTTCCTGACCTGGATATAGGTTTCTCAAGAGGCAGGTCAGGTGGTCAGGTACTCCCTTCTCTTTCAGAATTTTCCACAGTTTATTGTGATCCACACAGTCAAAGGCTTTGGCATAGTCAATAAAGCAGAAATAGATGTTTTTTTGGAACTCTCTTGCTTTTTCAATGATCCAGTGGATGTTGGCAATTTAATCTCTGGTTCCTCTGCCTTTTCTGAAACCAGCTTGAACATCAGGAAGTTCATGGTTCACATATTGCTGAGGCCTGGCTTGGAGAATTTTGAGCATTACTTTACTAGCCTGTGAGATGAGTGCAATTGTGTGGTAGTTTGAGCATTCTTTGGCCTTGCCTTTCATTGGAATTGCAATGAAAACTGACCTTTTCCAGTCCTTTGGCCACTGCTGAGTTTTCCAAATGTGCTGGCATATTGAGTGCAGCACTTTCACAGCATCATCTTTCAGGATTTGAAATAGCTCAACTGGAATTCCATCACCTCCACTAGCTTTGTTCATAGTGTTGCTTTCTAAGGCCCACTTGGCTTCACATTTCAGAATGTCTGGCTCTAGGTGAGTGATCACACCATCGTGATTATCTGGGTCGTGAAGCTCTTTTTTGTACAATTCTTCTGTGTATTCTTGACACCTCTTCTTAATATCTTCTGCTTCTGTTAGGTCCATACCATTTATGTCCTTTACTGAGCCCATCTTTGCATAAATTGTTCCCTTGGTATCTCTAGTTTTTTGAAGATATCTCTAGTCTTTCCCATTTGGTTGTTTTCCTCTATTTCTTTGCAATGATCACTGAGGAAGGCTTTCTTATCTCTTCTTGCTATTCTTTGGAACTCTGCATTCAGATGCTTATATCTTTCCTTTTCTCCTTTGCTTTTCGCTTCTCTTCTTTTCACAACTATTTGTTAAGCCTCCTCAGACAGCCGTTTTGTCTTTTTCCATTTTTTTTCCAATGGAATCGACTTGATCCCTGTCTCCTGTACAATATCACGAACTTCCATCCATAGTTCATCAGGCACTCTATCTATCATATCTAGTCCTGTAAATCTATTTCTCACTTCTACTGTATAATCATAAGGGATTTGATTTAGGTCATACATGAATGGTCTAGTGGTTTTCCCTACTTTCTTCAATTAAATCTGAATTTGGCAATAAGGAGTTCATGATCTGAGCCACAGTCAGCTCTGATCTTGTTTTTGCTGACTATATAGAGCTTCTCCATCTTTGGCTGCATAGAATATAATCAATCTGATTTCAGTGTTGACCATCTGGTGGTGTCCATGTGTAGAGTCTTCTCTTGTATTGTTGGAAGAGGGTGTTTGCTAGGACCAGTGTGTTCTCTTGGCAAAACTCTATTAGTCTTTGCCCTGCTTCATTCCGCATTCCAAGGCCAAATCTGCCTGTTACTGCACGTGTTTCTTGACTTCCTACTTTTGCATTCCAGTCCCCTATAATGAAAAGGACATCTTTTGGGGATGTTAGTTCTAAAAGGTCTTGTAGGTCTTCATAGAACCGTTCAACTTCAGCTTCTTCAGCATTACTGGTTGGGGCATAGACTTGGATTACTGTGAAAATTGAATTTTTTGCCTTGGAAATGAACAGAGATCATTCTGTAGTTTTTAAGATTGTATCCAAGTACTGCAATTTGGACTCTTTTGTTGACCATGATGGCTACTCTATTTCTTCTAAGGGATTCCTGCCCACAGTGGTAGAAGTAATGGTTATCTGAGTTAAATTCACCCATTCCAGTCCATTTTGGTTCACTGATTCCTAGAATATTGACTTTCACTCTTGCCATCTTTTGTTTGACCACTTCCAATTTGCCTTGATTCATGGACCTGACATTCCAGGTTCCTATGCAATATTGCTCTTTACAGCATTGGACCTTGCTTCTATCACAAGTCACATCCACAACTGGGTATTGTTTTTGTTTTGGCTCCATCCCTTCATTCTTTCTGGAGTTATTTCTCTACTGATCTCCAGTAGCATATTGGGCACCTACTGACCTGGGGAGTTCCTCTTTCATTATCCTATCATTTTGCCTTTTCATACTGTTCATGTGGTTCTCAAGGCAAGAATACTGAAATGGTTTGCCATTCCCTTCTCCAGTGGACCACATTCTGTCTGACCTCTCCACCATGACCTGCCCATCTTAGGTGGCACCACAGGGCATGGCTTAGTTTCATTGAGTTAGACAAGGCTGTGGTCCTAGTGTTAATAGATTGACTAGTTTTCTGTGATTATGGTTTCAGTGTGTCTGCCCTCTGATCCCCTCTTGCAACACTTACCCTCTTACTTTGGTTTCTCTTACCTTGGACATGGGGTAGCTCTTCACGGCTCCTCCAGCAAAGTGCAGCTGCTGCTCCTTACCTTGGATGAGGGGTATCTCCTCACTGCCACCCCTCCTGCCCTTGTAACTAGTAAGACTATAATATATAAGTATTATGAATAGTTACATTGTATTTTGTTAATCAAAAGAACTGAAGATAGAATACTGTACTTTAGTTGTTAAAAATGTGTATTGGCATCAGCTATAATTCAGGAATAATGATCCTTTCTAAGGGTTGCTGTGAATATTAGCATGCAAAAGTCCTACTGAAACCATAAAACACTTTGTAATGTAATTCAGAGACTACCTGTCTCATAGAAAAGTAAATGCATAGACCACCCAAGACTGTTAGGCCCAGTGATAATTGCATATTCAAACTTCAAGTTTGGGAAATACTTGATGTGAAGTATGAGCATATAGAAAAATATTTTCTCATGTGTATAATACTAAAGAACATTTAGGAATTATGAAGAGAGGAATACATAAAGGACAAAGATAATCATGATTCTGGTTTCATGTATAATTTTTTAAAATAATGAATATAGGAAAGTTAGAGTTTTATAAATGGAAATGTTCACCTAATACTGAGATAACACCAAAACCAAGCAATAATGAAACACTATAGTTTGCCAATTAAATGCAAAGTCACTGAAGCTGGTCAATCTCAGTCCAGATTTTTGGTTCCATAGCTTCATGAAGTCCATGATGTTGGATCAATAACATAATCTTGTTGATATATTTAACCCAATTTATTGAATGCCAGTTGTGTGCTAGCCATTGTGCTGGGCTAGAAGACACAGTAAGATATCACAGAGCTTCCTGCTGCTGAGGTAGAGTCAATTGAATAGTCAGTTTCACTAAAGCTCAATAAGTAACAGAATAAAATAAATAGTGGGTGCTATACAAGGACACCTAACCATTGCTGACAGAGTGAAAGTCAGGAAATGTTTCATAGAGCTGAACACATGTGATGTAGAAGTTAATTTCTTGGAGGAGTGACAGAAAGAACTGATACTAGCAGATGAAACAGCTTTTACAAAAGCCAGGAGGTAAGAGAGGGAAGACATGACAGAGGATGGGAGCAGGAGGAAGCATTATTTCGGGAGTGACATCATTATCATTGTAACGTAAATGCTCCCTTTGTCTTTCCCTTCAATCTACAACTAGTAAAACAAAGCTTCCTCTGTCCAAAACAGGAGGTTGCCAGAGAGCTCCACATAGCAATCCATCTGAAGGTAGGTGGATTGCACCACACCGAGAAGCAAGAACCTGGTGAACAGCAGAGGTGGTGCCCACAATTCCCGACCCACTGCCTACAGCCCCAGAGAACCCATGAGCAGCAGTAGAGACAACATCCATGACTACACACCTCCGTGGCAGCAGCACTCACAAACCTGACAACCATAGGTACAACAGAGGTATCCATTTTCCTGGTGTACTCAGAGGCAATGCCAGAGACAGTGTGACACCAGCTGCAGCAAGGCACCAGCAACACCAGAGGCACAAGCATCAGTGATGAGGACACCAGCAACACCTCTGGCAGAGACGGTGGAAGGCAGAACGTGTCAATTCTCAAATATAGTCAGTGGCAGCACAGATTCGAAAAGCAAACACATAATGTGCTCTAGTGTCACCTACTGAAAAACACAAGTCCTCTAAATACCAACCTGTTGAATTGTTAGAATGAAAGTAAATGAGTTTTACCAAAATAAGAACAAGGTCCTACTGTTAGAAACAGAAAAAGAAAGAAAGAATTAAAAGTAAAAATAAAAAGTGCTCACTACTTCAAACGTGCTGGCAGAGGAATAGCTCACTCATTAACCACCATGAGAAATCAAGGTAGTATGGTATCACACGACACAAAAATACCAGTTGTCCAGAAACCAAACTCAAAGTCATGGGAGGCTGTGCTCTAACAGACAATTTGAAATAGCTGTCCTGAAGAAACTCAACAAACTATGAGAAAACTTAGAAAGACAGTTCAGTAAGCTCAGGAATAAAATTAATGAACAGAAAGAATACATTACCAACGAGATTGAAACTGTAAAAAAGAATCAAATAGAAATTCTGAAGCTAAAGAGTTCAATAAATGAAATGATGAATTAGAAAGCCTTGGATATGAGCAAACCATATGGAAGATGGAATTAGCCACCTCATGTATAGAACTCTAGATAGGACTCAGGTAGAAGAGGGGAGAGAAATAAATTTATTTTTAAGTTAAGATACTGTGCAAGAACTGTCTGACTCCATTAGAAAAGGCAGTATAAGGATAATGAAGAAGAAGAAGAAGAAGAAAGGAAAAAGGGAGCAGAGAGATGACTTAAAGAAATAATCACTGAGAAATATCTGGGATGTAAAGCCAGAAGCTGTATAGGCAAATGAATATAATATGCTTTCAGTAGGAAAAAAACACTATTTTATCTATGAAACAATTATATATACCTCATGGGTTTCCCTGGTAGCTCAGCTGGTCAAGAATCCGCCTTCAATGCAGGTGACCCTGGTTCGATCCTGGGTCAGGAAGATTCCCTGGAGAAGGGATAGGCTACCCACTTCAGTATTCATGGGCTTCCCTGGTGACTCAGATGGTAAAGAATCCACCTGCAATGCAGGAGACTTGGGTTCGATTCCTGGGTTGGGAACATCCCCTGTAGGATGGCATGACAACCTATTGCAATATTCTTGCCTAGAAAATCCCCATGATCAGAGGAGCCTGGAAGGCTATATCCATGGAATTGCAAAGAGTCAGATACAACTGAGTGACTAAGCACAGCATGGCATGGTAACCACAAAATAAAAATCTAAAGCAGAGACACAAAACATAAAAAAGAGAGAGAACTGACAAAAACATCACAGAAAGTCAACAGACTAAAACGGCAGACAGAAACACAAAGAAAAGAAATAATGAAGCTATAGACCAACCAGGAAAGAGAAAATAGGTTAAATGGCAATAGTAAGTTCTTGCCTATCAATGACCACCCTAAATGTAAATGGATTGAATTCACCAGTCAAAAAACACAAGTGGATTAAAAAGCAAAACTCATCTACATGCTACCCACAGGAGACTCAACCAGCTCTAAACACAAAGACTCAGAATGAATGGATAGAAAAAAGTATTAATACCAATTTCAAATTATAAGATAAATAAGCTATAGGTATGTAAAATGTACATGATAAATATAATACTACTGTATGTTATAAGGCTTCCCTGGTGGCTCAGAGGTAAAGCCTCTGCCTGCTATGTGGGAGACCTAGGTTTGATCCCTGGGTCAGGAAGATCCTCTGGAGAAGGAAATGGCAACCCACTCTAGTACTCTTGCCTGAAAAATTCCATGGCTACAATCCATGGGGTTGCAAAGAGTCGAACACAAATGAGCGACTTCACTTTCACTTTTCCCCGTATGTTATATGTGAAAATTATTAACAGTAATCCTAAGAATTCTGATCACCAGGAAAAAAAAAATCTATTTCTTTAAATTTGTATCTACAGGAGATGATGGATGTTCACTAAATTTATTATGGTAATCATTTCATGATGTATGTGTCAGTGGAAATAATCAATAAACAATTTGTAATATAAATAGAAAACAATATAAATTGAAGACAAACTGAGTTACTACAGCCCTGGAGAAACAGATGGAAGAAGCACTTGAATTTTGTTCTGCTGAATTACAAAATGAGTGGGGATTTATGAAGGCAAAAACTGAAAAATTATGTAATTTGTCAAGAATTACAACTGGGCCTCGCAAGAAGTAAGGGGGCTTATTAAGCAAAGATTGGTTAGGGTCAAAATGATTGCATAGTTATAAGAGGAGACCATAAAGTTGCAGCTAGAAGCTCCTAGCAGACATTGTTTTGAGAATAGATAGTGGTGTCCTTGAGTCTGATACAGTTCAGAAAATTCAAGTTCTCAGCAGTACAGGATGTTTCTGAGACCACATTCACAGTGGTTACCCAGCTCCATTTTGGATGCCTGAACCACAGTTACTCCATTTTGATTTTTAAATGTATTTTTCTTCTTTAACAGGTAAAGCAGATGTAAAAATACATGTTTAATAAGCCACAAGCAGACTATTCTGGTTAGCATCAAATTCAAGTTAAATCATGTATAAGCCAGAGTGACTTTCCCATAACTCAATTTGTGAAAACTGCTTCCATTATACATGTCAAATTACGTTGTACATGTTTAACTTATACAGTGTTGTTTCATATTTTAATATATATAATGATTATATCTTAATAAAACTAGAAAAAAAAGAGATTATTTGATCTTCCCACAGAAATCTTTTCTCCCCCTTCCATCTCCTCTCTTATTACTAAACTGACTTCAATTGTGGACTGCCATATGCATATGAATAAATTGTTTCTTCTCCCGTTTAAAAGTGAAGGAATAAAGATAATACTCCAAGCAAATAGCAGTCAGGAAAAAAAAGTGAGTAGCCACACTCATATCAGACAAAATAGACTTCAAGCCAAAAAAATGGTGACAAGAGTTAAAGACAGACATTATATAATGAAAAAGTAGATAATCTATCAAAAGGCATAACATTTATTAAAATGCTAGCACATAACAAAGGAACACCAAAATATATAAAGCAATTATTAATGAGCCAACAGAATGGAGAAATTTATAGCAACACATTAATAGTAGGGGACTTTACCAACTCACTATATCAGTGAATATAAAAAGCAGATAGAAAGTCAACAAGGAAACATCAGCCGTAAGTAAAACATTATACTAGATAGATTTAACAGGTATGCACTGAACACTCCACCTCAAAGCAGTAAAATACAGAGTTTTCTCACATGTTCATGGATGGAACATTCTCGACCATATATTGGGACCAAAAACCAGACTTGATACATTTAAGAAGACGGAAATCATAACAAGCACCTTTTCTGACCACAATAGTATGAAGCTAGAAATCAATTAAAAGAAGAAGCTGAAACAAGCACAAATATATGGAGACTAATCATGCTACTAAACAATTATTGAGTCAATGAAAAAATCAAAGGAGTAATAAACAAATATCTGAAGACAAGTGAAAAATAAAATATGACAAAAATATATGAGATGCAACAAAAACAACATTAAGAAAGAAGTTCATAGCAATATAGACCCAGCTCAAGAAACAAGAAAAGTCTCAAATACACAATCTAATCTTACACATAAGAAAATAAGAAAAAATGCAAAAAAGGCCAAAATCAGTAAAAGAAAGGAAATAATAATGATGAGAGTGGACATTAGTAAAGTAGAAACTAAAAGGACAATAGAAAAGAGCGATGAAACTAAGATTAAAAAAAAAATAGATGAACAAAATTGACAGACTCAGCTAGACTCAGAAAAACAGAGTGCAGGCTCAAATAAATAAAAAGAGAAAGAAAGAAATAAAAGAAAACAAGTTACCACGGACACCACAGAAATATAAAGGATTATGAGAGACTATTATAATCAGTTATACACCAACAAATTGGACAAACCAACAAATTGGAAGAAATGGACATATTCCTAGAATACAGTCTTTCAAAACAGAATCATGAAGAAATAGAAAATCCAAATAGATGGATCACTAGTAAAAAGATTGAAACAGTAATCAAAAACTTCTCAGAAAACAAAAATCTACCACCAGACACTACATTGCTACAATGGTGAATTCCACCAAAATTTCAAAAAGATTTAATGTCTATCCTTTTCAAACTCCTTCAAAATTTGAAAAGGAGGAAATGCTTCATTTCATGAGGCCAACATTTCCCTGATAACAGGCTTGTTGAAATGATAGGCTATGCTGGATCTGAATGAAACACATGAAGACAGAATGCAAACACTGAGATAAAAAGAAAGATTTAAGGATGGATGATTTGATGAGATAAAAGACTGACCCAGACTTGCCCATGAGGTCCAAGAGTGTCTGGAAGAGGTGTGGGTCAGTGGTGGCCTGCTGCAGGGTTAGGGGCACTGACGAGTAGTAGTGTCTGCATGGGACCTTTTGAAGGAGGTTGCCATTTTCTTCATTACCTCCACCATAGGCTCAGATGGTAAAGGGTCAGCCTACAATGTGGGAGTCCCCGGTTCAATCCCTGGGTCGGGATGATCTCCTGGAGAAGGAAATGGCAACCCACTCCAGTATTCTTGCCTGGAAAATCCCATGGATGGGAGAACCTGGTAGGCTATAGTCCATGGGGTCGCAAAGAATTGGACAGGACACTTCACTCACTCAAATAACCAGGAGGGAACACAGCCCCGCCCTTCAACAGAAAATTGGGTTAAAGATTTACTGAGCATGGCCCCTTACATCAGAACAAGAACCAGTTTCCCCCTCAGTCAGTCTGTCACATCAGGAAACTTCCATAAGCCTCTCATCCTTCTCCATAGGAAGTCAGACAGACTGAAACCCATAATCACAGAAAACAAACCAATCTAATCACATGGACCAGAGCCTTGTCTAATTCAATGAAACTATGAGACATACCATGTAGGGCCACCCAAGACGGACTGATCGTGGTGGAGAGTTCTGACAAAATGTGGTCCACTGGAGAAGGGAATGGCAAACCACTTCAGTATTCTTGCCTTGAGAGCTGCATGAATAGTATGAAAAGGCAAAAAGAAAGGAAACTGAAAAATGAAATCCCCACGTCAGTAGGTGCCCAATATGCTACTGCAGATCAGTGGAGAAATAACTCCAGGAAGATTGAAGAGACAGAGCCAATGCAAAAACAACTCCCAGTTGTGGATGAGACTGGTGATGGAAGCAAGATCTGATGCTGTATCGCAATACAGCATAGGAAAGAGCAATATTGCATAGGAACCTGGAATGTTAGGTCCATGAATCAAGGCAAATTGGAATTGGTCAAACAGGAGATGGCAAGGGTAAATGTCGACAATATAGGAATCAGTGAAATAAAATGGACTGGAATGGGTGAATTTAACTCAAGTGAACATTATATCTACTACTGTGGGAAAGAATCCCTTAGAAGAAATGGAATGCCTGTCATAGTCAACAAAAAAGTCAAAAATGAGTATTTGGATGCAGTCTTAAAAGCAACAGAATGATCTCTGTTTGTTTCCAAGGCAAACCATTCAATATCACAGTAATCCAAGTCTATGCCCTGACCAGGAATGCTGAAGAAGCTGATGTGGAATGGCTTTATGAAGACCTACAAGACCTTCTAGAAAAAACACCACAAAAGAGATGTCCTTTTCATTATACAGGATTGAAATGAAAAAGTAGGAAGTCAACAAATACCTGGAGTAACAGGCAAATTTGGCCTTGGAGTACAGAATGAAGCAGGGCAAAGGCTAAATAGAGTTTTGCCAAGAGAACACACTGGTCATTGCAAATGCCCTCTTCCAACAACACAAGAGAAGACTCTACATGTGGACATCATCAGATGGTCAATACTGAAATCAGACTGATTATATTCTTTGCAGCCAAAGATGGAGAAGCTCTATGCAGTCAGCAAAAACAAGACCGGGAACTGACCCGGGAGTGGCTCAGATCATGACCTTCTTATTACCAAATTCAGACTTAAATTGAAAACAGTAGGGAAAACCACTAGACCATTCAGCTATGACCTAAATCAAATCTCTTAGGACTATACAGTGGAAGTGAGAAATAGATTCAAGGGATTAGATCTGATAGACAGAGTGCCTGAAGAACTATGGACAAAGATTTGTGACACTGAACAGGAGGCAGGGATCAAGACTATCCCCAGGAAACAGAAATGCAAAAAGGCAAAATGGTTGTCTGAGGAGGCATTACAAACAACTATGAAAGAAAGAGAAGTGAAAGACAAAAGAGAAAAGGAAAGATATACCCATTTGAATACAGAGTTCCAAAGAATAGCAAGGAGAGATAAGAAAGCCTTCCTCAGTGATCAGTGCAAAGAAATAGAGGAAAACAATAGAATGGGAAATTCTAGAGATCTCTACAGGAAGATTAGAGATACCAAGGGAACCTTTCATGCCAAGATGAGAGGACAGAAATGGTATGGACCTAACAGAAGCAGAAGATATTAAGAAGAGGTGGCAAGAATACACAGGAGAACTATTCAAAAAAGATTTTCATGACCCACATAATCACAATGGTGTGATCACGCACCTAGAGCCAGACATACTGGAATGTGAAGTGAAGCGGGCCTTAGGAAGCATCACCATGAACCAAGAGAGTGGAGGTGATAGAATTGCAGTCTAGCTATTCCAAATCCTGAAAGATGATGCTGTGAAAATATTGCACTCAATATGCCAGCAAATTTGGAAAATTTGGCAGTGGCCACAGGACTGAAAAAGTCAGTTTCCATTCCAATCCCAAAGAAAGGCAATGCCAAAGAATGCTCAAACTACCACACAATTGCACTCATTTCACACGCTAGCAAAGTAATGCTTAAAATTCTCCAAACCAGGCTTCAACAGTACGTGAACTGTGAACTTCCAGATGTTCAAACTGGATTTAGAAAAGGCAGAGGAACCAGAGATCAAATTGCCAACATCTGTTGGATCATCGAAAAAGCAAGAGAGTTCCAGAAAAAACATCTACTTCTGCTTTATCGAATATGCCAAAGCCTTTGATTGTGTGGATCACAACAAACTGTGGAAAATTCTTCTAGATTTGGGAATACCAGACCACCTGACCTGCCTCCTGAGAAATCTGTAATACAGGTGTAAGCAATATTTAGAACTGGACATAGACTGATTCCAAATAGGAAAAGGAGTACGTCAAGGCTATATATTGTCACCCTGCTTATTTAACTTATATGCAGTGTACATCATGAGAAATACTCGACTGGCTGAAGCATAAGGTGGAATCAAGATTTCTGGGAGATATATCAATAACCTCAGATATGCAGATGACACCACTCTTATGGCAGAAAGTGAAGAAACACTAAAGAGCCTCTTGATGAAAGTGAAAGAGGGGCATGAAAAAGTTGGCTTAAAACTCAACATTCAGAAAACTAAGATCATGGCATCTAGTCCCATCACTTCATGGCAAACAAATGAGGAAACAGTGGAAATAGTGACAGGCTTTTCTTTGAGGGGGGCTCCAAAATCACTGCAGATGGTGACTGCAGCCATGAAATTAAAAGATGCTTGCTCCTTGGAAAAAAAGTTATGACCATCCTAGATAACACATTAAAAAGCAGAGACATTACTTTGCAACAATAGTCCAAATAGTCATATGGTTTTTCCAGTAGTCATGTTTGGATCTGAGAGTTGGACCACAAACAAAGCTGAGCGCTGAAGAATTGATGCTTTTGAACTGTGGTGTTGGAGAAGACTCTTGAGTCTCTTGGACTGCAAGATCAAACCAGTCAATCCTAAAGGAAATCAGTCCTGAATATTCATTGAAAGGACTGATGCTGGCCTAAGCTCCAATACTTTGGCCACCTAACGTGAAGAACTGACTCATTTGAAAAGACCCTGATGCTGGGAAAGATTGAAGGCAGTAGAAGAAGGGGACAACAGGGGATGAGATGGTTGGATGGCATCAGCGACTCAATGGACATGAGTTTTAGTAAACTCCGGAAGTTGCTGATGGACAGGCAGGCCTGGCGTGATGCAGTTCCATGGGGTTCAAAGAGTTGGACATGACTAAGTGACTGAACTGAACTCCTGTATTTAGGCAGATTCTTTACCACCGTCTGAGCTACCAGAGAAGCACATGTGTTTATATGTTTGGCTGATCAATTCTGCTGTATAGTAGAAACTAATACAACATTGTAAATCAAGTATACTCCAATAAAAATTAATGTTTCAAGAAAGGTGAATAAAGAGTAAAACAGAGAGTAAAATGGTGTACAGAGTAAAACAGAGAAGCAATGGATGTAGCAGAAGTTGTCTTCATAGAGTAGCTCCATGAAAAGTGCATTTTGGTGAAGTTATTTCCAGTAGTTAGAGGCTCTGGGTTATAGTCCATGAGAGCAAATAGTTGAAGAACTCAGGTAATCATAACAAAATTACCTGTAGTTATTGAAGCATCTTCATATCATTTCTCATGGGGACTATTTTCCCCGTGCAGATGTTCTGGTTTTCTTTTTGTTTGTTGGTTAGACTTTAGTTCTTTATCATGGTAAGCTCTCAAATTCAGATCTGTAAATAAAAAGAAGAAAGTGCTTAGCCACTTACCCTAAAAAATAAGCTTTTCATGTGGTCTATCTGACTTACGGGAGTTCTGTGCAGTAATTTGAGGTCAGAACCCTAATTTAAAAAAAAGTAGTATCGTTCTTGTATTATGTCTTTTCCTTGAGAATTTTGGGAGGAGGAGACAGATGTTCCTGCAGAAAGCAGAATCAGGATATGCCTTGGATCCCCTTCCTCATTTCATCATTTTATTTTAAAAGCGTCCCATTTCTAGAATATTAAACAGAGGACTAAAACCAAACATTTGCCAATTAAGTGTTTTTCAGACAATGAAAGCAGTCAGTGGACCCAGAGAGTGAAGGCATTACGAATAAGGAAAGATTCTCTTGAATTAGAATTTGAGATCATACTAATATCTTAGTGGTTCTATATTTTATGCATGTAATATAACATAGCTGGTGGGTTGATTTCTCATTGACTCAATCCAAATATACCTTATATTGCTATATAGAAGAGGCTTATTTAAAATCCAAAACAAAAATCTAGTAGAATCTTTTTTTCCTTTTCAAGAGAAATAAATTGTAAATACAAATAACTTGATAAATTAGGAGGTTGGGATTAATATATACACAATACTGTATATAACATAGATAATCAACAAAGACCTCCTATATAGTACAGGGAACTCTACTCACTACTCTGTAATAACCTACATGGGAAAAAGTATCTGAAAAAGTATAAAAAACTATTATAACTCCAGATTTTATATCTATATATATATATATATATATATATGCGTATATATATATATATCAGTTCAGTTCAGTCGCTCAGTCGTGTCCGACTCTTTGCGGCCCCATGAATCACAGCACGCCAGGACTCCCTGTCCATCACCAACTCCCGGAGTTCACTCAGACTCATGTCCATCGAGTCGGTGATGCCATCCAGCCATCTCATCCTATGTTGTCCCCTTCTCCTCCTGCCCCCAATCCCTCCCAGCATCGGTCTTTTCCAGTAAGTCAATTCTTCCCGTGAGGTGGCCAAAGTACTGGAGTTTCAGCTTTAGCATCATTCCTTCCAAAGAAATCCCAGGACTGATCTCCTTCAGAATGGACTGGTTGGATCTCCTTGCAGTCCAAGGGACTGTCAGGAGTCTTCTCCAACACCACAGTTCAAAAGCATCAATTCTTTGGCACTCAGCTTTCTTCACAGTCCAACTCTCACATCCATACGTGACCACTGGAAAAACCATAGCCTTGACTAGACAGTCCTTTGTCGGCAAAGTAATGTCTCTGCTTTTCAACATGCTGTCTAGGTTGGTCAGAACTTTTCTTCTAAGGAGTAAGCATCCTTTAATTTCATATATATATATATATATAACCCTGGTGTCATGTATGTGTATATGCTGCTGCTGCTGCTAAGTTGCTTCAGTTGTGTCCGACTCTGTGCGACCCCTTAGACAGCAGCCCACCAGGCTCCCCCGTCCCTGGGATTCTCCAGGCAAGAACACTGGAGTGAGTTGCCATTTCCTTCTCCAATGCATGAAAGTGAAAAGTGAAAGTGAAGTTGCTCAGTCGCGCCCAACTCTTAGTGATCCCATGGATTGCAGCCCACCAGGCTCCTCCACCCATGGGATTTTCCAGGCAAGAGTACTGGAGTGGGGTGCCATTGCCTTCTCTGATATGTGTGTGTGTATATATATATATATATACATATATAAAACTGCACTTTGCAATCCAGCTGAAACTACCACATTATAAATCAACTAAACTTCAATATAAAATAAGATTTTAAATATATATATAATAAAACAGTATACAGATCATAAAAATCAATATTATCCAATTTACAAAGATTAATTATAATAGTTAGAGGAAGTCTTGAGAAAGTTACAAATTAAAGAAAATCTGGAACTTCTGCTAGAAAAGAGCAAAGAGCAAAAGTGACCATAATATATAAATTCTAGCTAAAATGACTACCCTATAGCTTTGCTCCATGATGCGTCACTAATTTTGATGTGGAATATCTCAAAGAGTATACAGGTTAGGAAGTTATCTTATTTCTTCAGTGGAACAAAAGAAGAAATACAGGGGAACACAATTATGTGTTGGACTTAAAAGGTCATATTTTTGTTACATATATTTCTCTTTTATAAAGAAATCTTCATCAGTAAATATTTTAGATGATATGCACTGTGATAGGTTCTGTTCTAGAAACTGGCCATGGCATTGGAAAACAGTATCGGCACAACTCTAAATGCAATTCCAAATGAAATAACCAGTGTATTTGATTATTTGTTTCAGAGGAAAAACAATACTAGACATGGTACCTAAATTGATCTTAGCCAAGAAAGGAGGCTAGGGCTTCCCAGGTGACTCAGCGATAAAAAATCCAAGCAGGGGATACGGGTTTGATTCCTGGGTTGGGAAGATCCCCTGGAGAAAAAAATGGAAACCCACTCCAGTATTCTTGCCTGGGAAAGCCCATGGACAGAGGAGCCTGGTAGGCTACAGTCCATGGGGTCATAAAGAGTCAGACACGACTTAGCAATTAAACAACAAGAAATAAGGAGGCTAAGCAAAGCAGACCCACAAAATTAAAACAAGGCAAAATCCCAAGAGCTGCACCCAGCAGGAATCTGGCCATACAGCAATGGTTATTGGCATTTAACTAAAAACTGTACCAATCACGATGAATCAAAGTCAGTGGAAAATTGCCAACTTAACTCTCTCCTAAATTTAAAAGGTAATGACTGTTTATTCTAGAATTAGAGAGGTATCATTAATCATAACATCTTCCATTGCTTTTCTCCCTGAGGATCTTGGCACTGAGAAGTCTGGTCACACAAGGGAAACCAGAGCAGTACCTTTGTGTTCTCAGCTCCCCTAGTGGGGAATTGGAAAAACACTTTACTTAAGTAAGCTGCTCACGCAAGGCAGCATCCAGGCCATGAAGATTAGATTATTGTTAAGTCCCTGTTGCCTGACTAGCTCCATAAGGCCTTACATAAACTCCAGCTGGTGAAGGACAAAGCTGCCATATTCCTTCAGAAAAGGGCAAAATTAATCAAAATATATCTTTCCCTATCTGAAATCCCTATGTTAACTATTGGTTAAAAACAATGTCCTGATTTTTAATTCAGGGGGTAATATCTGGCTCAACTCCAACATGCTTTTACACTTTCTTAGCAATTTATGTTTCCTGGCCAGCTTCTGAAACAAATCCTCTTCATATCCCAAGACCATTTCAGGATTGCATGAAACAAAGGCATTTCTATAATCTTTACCATGTAGAATTCTGCTTTGATTACAATGCATTAGCTTTGGAATATATTAAGTTAGATAAAACTTTGTAGAAAATATTCTTTAAAATAATATAAAGTAAAATAACTTTATATCTTGTTACCCAAAGATAATTAGACAGTTCCTTTACAATTAGGAACTTAAGAGCTGAAACCGAGGACTCAGGATGTATAGGAAATATTCTATTAAAAAGTTATTAGCTAGCATGCATGCATATAGACACAAGCACATGTACACCCACTAATTATTCATATTGCTAAGCTTTAAATGGAACATAGATTATATATAGGGACGTTTATGATAGAACATGAGCCTTTGTTAAGTGGCCAATTCAATCTTACTTTATTGAATAAAAGTGAAAAAAAAAAGCATAAATCTTTTGGGTACACAAAAAATACATCCAAGTATGTAATGTTTATTAATCAAATCTGGAGGTTCAAGTTTAACACTCAGAAATATGAAAGGTCAATGAAAACCTTCCTTTATCTGCTCTGAGAGTTCTAGTAAAATTCAAAGTATATGCTAGAACTAGAGGCCTGCTGAGACTCTTAAGCAGCATGATTTCAGTTCAATATTCCCTCCAGGAGGCCCTCATTCCAGAAGAAATTTAAACAGACTTTCCCTAAAAGTCAGTCATTCCTTTATAGTCCAATGTTAATAGATCCAACTATATTTTTTGCCTTGGATTTATGAAACAAGATGAATAAGTAGTGACCTTGGCATTAACTTATGGCCAAAGGTAAGGCTCTACCACCTGTTGAACACCTATTTTGCATCTGAGATTCTACTAAGTATTCCATATACATTATCTTATTAATGCTTTATAGCAATCTTACAAGGTACATATTATTCTGGTACTCTATTTTCCTGCTTTACTAACTCAAATATAATACAATATATGTGGGGAAATCTGCTTAATTATTTTTGTAATACATAAAAATCAATCTTGTATTTTTAATATAATTAGCTAAGATATCAATTCTAAATACAGCAGGCAGATTTTGGAAACAAGTCAAAACTTGGAGGAAGAAATCAGCAAAATGTTTTAAGTTCTTGCTTTTCTCTGAGGAGAGCAACAGGTGCAAGGTTGGGCAGGGTGGCTAAAATCTCGTTAGAAAAATCAGCCATCTCTCTGGGTAAACAAACCTGGGGAAGAAGACTGAAGCACTTAGGGATGCCAGAGAATGGAGTAGGAGTTGGGGGAATCTCAGAAAGGAAAAAGCCAATGAAAGGAAAACATTATATTCTAGGTATAAAACTTGATTCACGTCTTTGGCTGACCCTTCAGCTACACATTCAAAGGTCAGAGTGCACAGTCTGAAGTGAAAATTTAATTACCACTCATCCTAGGCTGAGGGAAAATTTACAATTTGTGTCTAATCAGGTTGATTGAATGCTAAGCCAAAAATATCAGTACTCCTCAATAATGTAACAGAATCCAAGGTTTCTACAGCAAAATACTCACAATGTACAAGATATAGTCCAAAATCACTCAACCCATGAAGAACTACAAAAATTAACCCATTATCAGGAGAAAGCAAATTAAGAGGAGCGAATCCCAAAATGATAATTGATATTGAAGTTTTCAGAGAAAGACTTTAGGTTAGCTATTACAATCAGGCTAATTAGGCAAAGGAAACTATGCTAATAATGAAAGATGAAAGAGTAAATTTCAGCAGAGAAATAGAAAATACTAAAAAGAACCAAGTCTAAATTTAGAACTGAAAAATACATTCCTCCTCATGAATAAACAGACAAAACCCAAAACACTGAATGGGTGTAAGAGCAGAATAATGGAATGAAATGACAGAAAAAATACAAATGAACTTGATAATAGATTAGTGGAATTCACCCACCTGAACGAGACAGGAAAAAATTGTAAAGAAAATGGACAGAGGCTTAGAAAACTGTGGAATAGAATCAAAAGACCTAACATCTGTGTAATTTGAACTGTCATAAGAAAAGAAAGAGAAAATGAAAAAGAAAAATATTTGAAGATCTAAAAAAGGATTATTATCCACAATACACAATTCTTATTAATAAAAATAATAATAAACAATTAAACAATGGGCCAAACACCTGAACAGATACCTCATCAAAGATGATATAGAGACGGTAAATAAGCAATAAACATATGAGAAGATACCACTTAATGTCATCAGGGAAATGCAAATTCAATGAGTTACCACTACACACTTATGAGAATGGCCAACATCTATAACACTGGTAACACCAAATGCTGACAAGTGTGTGGAACAACATAAAGTCTCATTCATTTCTGGTAGAAATGCAAAATAGTGAAGATACTTCGGAAAACAGTTTGCAATTTCTTACAGATCTAAACACGCTCTTTTATATGAACCAGAATCATGCTCCTTGGTACTTATCCAAAAAAGCTGAAATGTCCATACAAAAATCTGAACACAATGTTCATAGCAGCTTTCATAATTGTCAAAACTTGGAAACAATTTACATGTCATTTGGTAGGTGAGTGGATAAACTGTGGTATATCAAGACAATGGAATATTACTATTTAGTGCCTAAAAGAAATGAGCTGTAAAGTCATGGAAAGACATGAAGCAATCTTAAATGCATATTAAAAAGTGAAAGAAGTCAACTGGAAAAGGCTACATATGATTCCAATTATATGACATTCTGGAAAAGACAAATTATGGGGAGAATTTTAAATATCAATGGTGGTTAGTGGTTAGTGGTTACGATGGTAGAGAGGAGCAATGATGACAGGCAGAGCACAGAGAATGTTTATGGTGGTGAAAATACATTGCGTGGTACTATAATGGATCACTTCCCTAGTGGCTCAGATGGTAAAGCATCTGCCTGCAATTTGGGAGACCTGGGTTCTAAACCTGGATTTGGAAGATTCCCTGGAGAAGGAAATGGCAACCCACTCCAGTACTCTTGTCTGGAAAATCCCATGGACAGAGGAGCCTGGTAGGCTACAGCCAATGGGGTCGCAAAAACCTCAAAGAGTCAGACGTGACTGAGCAACTTCACAAAATGGATCACAGTGGATATGTGTCATTATATATTTGTTCACATCCATAGACTACATGACCAAGACAGAATTTTGTCACCACTGCAATATGCTACAGTAAATGCTAAAGAGAAGGAAAAAAAAGTGTTCAGTCTGAAAATGATAAAGTCAGAACTAATGAAGGACATTAGAAAACTTTCACATCTGAGTAAGGGATGCAGAGTACCTCATGAGAAACGCTGGGCTGGAGGAAGCACAAGCTGAAATCAAGATTGCCAGGAGAAATATCAATCACCTCAGATATGCAGACAACACCACCCTTATGGCAGAAAGTGAAGAACTAAAGAGCCTCTTGATGAAAGTGAAAGAGGAGAATGAAAAAGTTGGCTTAAAGCTCAACATTCAGAAAAGTAAGATCATGGCATCTGGTCCCATAACTTCATGGCAAATAGATGGGGAAACAGTGGCTGACTTTATTTTTCTGGGCTCCAAAATCACTGCAGATGGTGACTGTAGCCATGATATTAAAAGATGCTTGCTTCTTGGAAGGGAAGTTATGACCAACCTAGATAGAATATTAAGAAGCAGAGACATTACTTTGCCAACAAAGGTCTGTCTAGTCAATGCTATGGTTTTTCCAATGGTCATATATGGATATGAAAGTTGGACTGTGAAGAAAGCTGAGTGCCAAAGAATTAATGCTTTTGAACTGTGGTGTTGGAGAAGACTCTTGAGAGTCCCTTGGACTGCAAAGCAATCCAACCAGTCCATCCTAAAGGAGATCAGTCCTGGGTGTTCATTGGAAGGACTGATGTTGAAGCTGAAACTCCAGTACTTTGGCCACCTGATGCAAAGAGCTGACTCATTTGAAAAGACCCTGATGCTGGAAAAGATTGAGGGCAAGAGGAGAAGGGGATGACAGAGGATGAGATGGTTGGAAGGCAACACCGACTCGATGGACATGCGTTTGGGAGAACTCCAGGAGTTGATGATAGACACGGAGGCCTGCGGTACTGTGGTTCATGAAGTCGCAAAGAGTTGGACACAACTGAGCGATTAAACTGAACTGAAGCAAACTGATCATTTTCTTTTTAATTTACTTAAAGGAAAAGTGTTCAAGTTAAAAAATACTGAGCTATCTGATGGGATTTATAATATATAATGATGTAGTACATATGCTTTTTACAGCATCAGCAATTATGAAGGAAAGTGCTAAATGAATCTTAACAGAACAATATTTCTTCATTTTTTGTGAAGCAAATATTAATATAAGAGGTAAATTATTAACCATAGAGGTAAGACAATTACTTTCAAATTAAAATATCAACTGATATAGTATTAAAATAAATTAAAGTTGAATTTTAAAAATTACTCAACAGTCCAGAAGAAGGAAAATGGAAAAACAAAAAACAGAAAACAGATATTAAATACACATCTTGCCAGTTGATAATGAATAACAATAACACAGTAAATATTAGCAAGGATATAACAATCTAAACAACATCAACAAACATTTTGACTTAGTTTATATCCACAGAAGACTATACCAAATAAGTGAAGAACACAAAAATAATTTTTTCATAAATATAAGGTATAGGTACCAAAGTAGACAATATGTTGACTATAAAAGAAGTCTTAATTTTAATTGATTAAAGTATTTTTAATCAAGATAATTAAATGAAAAATTAATAATGATGACATAACCAAGCAGATCAGTGTGCAAATGTTTAAAAGTCTCAATTATCAATATGTCAACAAAAATATGATTTCTAGTGAAATTATAAAATATTTAGAACTAAAAATGAAAGCGTTAGTTGCTCAGTCATGTCTGACTCTGTGATTCCATGGACTGTAGCCTACCAGGCTCCTCTGTCCATGGGATTTTCCAGGAAAGAATACTGGAGTGAGTTGTCTGGGGATCTTCGAGACCCAGGGATTGAACCCAGGTCTTTTATGTCTCCTGCATTGGCAGGCAGGTTCTTTACCATCTGAGCCGTAAAATATGGTACACATACAACAGTCTAAACATTCTGAGGTAAAGCAGTGCTTAAAGATAAAATTATATGTATAGGCATTAAACATAATGACCTAATCTTTCATCTCAACAATAAAACAGAAAGGGAATTTTTAAAAAAATGATAATAATAGAAAGAAGTTGAAGATTTGGAGGAAAGGAAATAAGAAATAAGAGTGCTGAAATCAGTGAAATACATAACAAAGAGTGCAGAGAGATGGTGCCTTGAGGTTATTTACAAATCAGTTAACCCCTAGACTAATCAAGATGAAAACTGAGAGCATGAAGAGCCATATTGAATTAGAGACAATAAAATAATAATGAGAATATTATGAACAATTTTCTGCTGAGAAATTTTGCAACCTAAATGAAGAGGAAAAAGTATTGAAACATATAATTTGCTAAGATTAACCTAAAATGAAACAAAAATATAGATAACATTATCTCTACTAAAACACTAAATCCTTCGTATAAACATGTCAACCAGAAAAATCCAGATCCACATGGACTCATTAGGGAATAGTACTAAAGTTTAAAGAAACATCATGAAATCTATAAATTTTCTTCTGAAAATAAAGAAGGTGGAGATACCAATGCATTTATGAAGCCAGTATTACATTTAGTTCAAACACAAGCATCACAAGAAAAAACAACTCTAAACTAATATAGCCATAATAATTTTACTCTATATATGCTACCCACAAAAATATTAACAAAATCTAGCAAATCAAATCCAACAACATATAAAAATGGTAATAAATCATGAGTGGGATTTTTCTAGGATGAAAGATTGTTTCAATGTCAGACAACCACTCAGTATAATTGACCTTACGTATTAATTTCCTATTGCTCCATAAGCAATTACAACAAATTCAGCATCTTTAAACAACATCCATTATTAGCTCATAGTTCTGTATGTCAGCAGTCTAGGAATGGCCTAGCTGGGTTTTCTTTCCTTTTTCTCTTATTTTTCAACTTGGAGGTTTCTAATTTGGACAACCAAGTGGACAGCACAGCACAATTCCCAGCATGTGGTGACTCAGACAGTAAAGCATCTGCCTGTAACACAGGAGACCAGGGTTTGATTCCTGAGTCGGGAAGACCCCCTGGAGAAGGAAATGGCAATCCACTCCAGTACTCTTGTCTGGGAAAATCCCATGGATGGAGGAGCCTGGTAAGCTACAAACCATGGGTTGCAAAGAGTCAGACACAACTAGTGACTTCACTTTCTTTCTATTAAGCCTTCAGTGAATATTCATTGGATAAATGCATAAACAGTAGAACCATAATTAAATTAAAGACTGTAAAAGTTTATTAGTATATTAGATGTAAAATGACTTCAAGGAGATTTTAACAAATATTGGTGGGGTTGGAAGTGTACCCAGTCCCCTTTCCCCCAAACTTTTTGGATTATTTCATCTAGAAAAAAATTTAAACACACATTAAAAATAGAGACACTGGTATAATGACAATGACAAATTACAATGATGAAGTTAATGTGGCAACACTGCTAACATTTGCTACATTCAGTTACCCAGTTAATAAGTACATGAGTGTTCATTATACAAGTGTCTCTATTTTTAATGTGTATTTAAATTTTTTTCTAGATGAAATAATCCAAAAAGGTTGGGGGAAAGGGGCCTAGAAACACTTCCAACCCCACCAGTATTTGTTAAAATCTCCTTGAAGTCATTTTACATCTAAGATACTAATAAACTTTTACAGTCTTTAATTTAATTATGGTTCTACTGTTGATGCATTTATCCAATGAATATTCACTGAAGGCTTAATAGAAAGAAAGTGAAGTCACTTAAATAGAGGAAAACAACAGAATGGGAAAGACTAGAGATCTCTTCAAGAAAATTAGAGATACCAAGGAAATATTTCATGCAAAGATGGACTCAATAAAGGACAGAAATGGTATGGACCTAACAGAATCAAAAGATATTAAGAAGAGGTGGCAAGAATACACAGAAGAACTGTACAAAAAGGATCTTCATGACCCAGATAATCACGATGATGTGATCACTCATCTAGAACCAGACATCTTGGAATGTGAAGTCAAGTGGGCCTTAGAAAGCATCACTACAAACAAAGCTAGTGGAGGTGATGGAATTCCAGTTGAGCTATTTCAAATCCTGAAAGATGATGCTGTGAAAGTGCTGCACTCAATATGCCAGCACATTTGGAAAACTCAGCAGTGGCCACAGGACTGGAAAAGTCAGTTTTCATTGCAATCCCAAAGAAAGGCAAGGCCAAAGAGTGCTCAAACTACCGCGCAATAGCACTCATCTCACAGGCTAGTAAAGTAATGCTCAAAATTCTCCAAGCCAGGCTTCAGCAATATGTGAACCTTGAACTTCCTGATGTTCAAGCAGGCTTTAGAAAAGGCAGAGGAACCAGAGATCAAATTGCCAACATCCGCTGGATCATGGAAAAATCAAGAGAGTTCCAAAAAAACATCTATTTCTGCTTTATTGACTATGCCAAATCCTTTGACTGTGTGGATCACAATAAACTGTGGAAAATTCTGAAAGAGATGGGAATACCAGACCACCTGACCTGCCTCTTGAGAAATCTGTATGCAGGCCAGGAAGCAACAGTTAGAACTGGACATGGAACAACAGACTGGTTCCAAATAGGAAAAGGAGTACATCAAGGCTGTATATTGTCACCCTGTTTATTTAACTTATATGCAGAGTACATCATGAGAAATGCTGGACTGGAAGAAACACAAGCTGGAATCAAGGTTGCTGGGAGAAATGTCAATCACCTCAGATATGCAGATGACACCACCCTTATGGCAGAAAGTGAAGAGGAGCTAAAAAGCCTCTTGATGAAAGTGAAAGAGGAGAGTGAAAAAGTTGGCTTAAAGCTCAACATTCAGAAAATGAAGATCATGGCATCCGGTCCCATCACTTCATGGGAGATAGATGGAGAAACAGTGGAAACAGTGTCAGACTTTATTTTGCTGGCTCCAAAATCACTGCAGATGGTGATTGCAGCCATGAAATTAAAAGACGCTTACTCCTTGGAAGAAAAGTTATGACCAACCTAGATAGCATATTCAAAAGCAGAGACATTACTTTGCCGACTAAGGTCCGTCTAGTCAAGGCTGTGGTTTTTCCTGTGGTCATGAATGGATGTGAGAGTTGGACTGTGAAGAAGGCTGAGTGTTGAAGAATTGATGCTTTTGAACTGTGGTGTTGGAGAAGACTCTTGAGAGTCCCTTGGACTGCAAGGAGATCCAACCAGTCCATTCTGAAGGAGATCAACCCTGGGATTTCTTTGGAAGGAATGATGCTAAAGCTGAAACTCCAGTACTTTGGCCATCTCATGTGAAGAGTTGATGACTGGAAAAGACTGATGCTGGGAGGGATTGGGGGCAGGGGGAGAAAGGGACAACCAAGGATGAGATGGCTGGATGGCATCACGGACTCGATGGACATGAGTCTGAGTGCACTCCGGGAGTTGGTGATGGACAGGGAGTCCTGGTGTGCTGCGATTCATGGGGTCGCAAAGAGTCGGACAGGACTGAGCGACTGAACTGAATTGAACTGAACTGATGACAGAATTCACCTATAAATACTTCAAAGTGCACCTGTAGAAGATAAGGACATTTCTTAAGTTACAATCCTAAAAAACATGATTAAAATTAACATATCAAAAATACTTCTTTATGAATAATTTCTTTGATTTTACCTAATACATTTTTATGCATGGCTTGTTCAAATGAGGAGCTATCTTATTATGGCTTTGAGTTACCTTTTCCTCATGATACTGAGCGTCTTTTCTTGTATCTGTTGGCCACTTGATTATCTTCACTGGATAAATATCTATTCAAGTAATTTGGCCACTTTTAAATTGGATTTTATTTTGACTATTGAGTTGCAAAAATTTGGTATATAGTCTAGGTACATATCCTTTATCAGAGATATGATTTGCAGATCTTTCCCTCTCATCCTATGGATTGTCTTTTCACAATATAGATTTGGTCATCTTCATTTTATATGGCTTTAAGATACAAAAAATATATGTTTCGGCTAGCGTACTGTAAAGATGCTGACTGGTACTATTTTTTGCAGTCCCAACTTAACCAGGCATCTCCTGCTAGGTAATAATTTTCTTCAAATATACTCTCAACTTTTCACATTTATTTTATTAAAGGAAAACGTGAATAACAGTTTAGTTTTCCTTAATTTATGAAAGTAGAAAGTTTTGGCATCTCACCTGAAAATATGCTATCCTTAGCAATCAACCAAACAGATTTGTAGTCATCTCTTCCTTAAAGGTTAGATAAAACTGCTGTGAACTCATGAATGATTTATCTCTAATTTCCTGTTACTCTTATTTGGAAATTCTTTTGTTCAAATATTCTTTCTTTTTATTTAGCTAAGGAATTTTCCATTTCCAATATAATAGACACATAGTATTATTGTTGACCCTTGAACAACACAGGTTTGGACTGTGCAGGCCCACTACAATGCAATTTTTTTCTTACAATAAACATAGAGTTGGCCCTTGGTATCCACAGAAGCATAAAACACAGATACTTAATGCTAAGTACGGGATTTGGGCATCCACGTATTTTTGGTATCTGCCACAGTTTCTGTAAATAATGCCTGACAGATACCAGAGGACAAACATAGTTTCAGATGTACAACATAGTAATTCACTATGTATACACTTCAAAATGATCACCATGGTAATTCCAGTTATCTAATACTCTGTGTGTGTGTGTTATTCGCTCAGTTGTGTCTGACTCTTTGCTATGCCATGGACTATAGCCTTCCAGGCTCCTCTGTCTATTGGATTCTCCAGGCAGGAATACTGGAGTGGGGTGCCATTCCCTTCTCCAAGGGAACTTCGCAGCCCAGGGATCAAACCCACATCTCCTGCATTGGCAAACAGATTCTTTACCATCTAAGCCACCAGGAAAGCTTTTATCTAATGCTGATCACCATATATAATTACATATTTTTTTCCTTGTGATGAGAACTTTTAAGATCTAGCTACTCTCCTAACAATGTTCAAAAATACAATGCTGAGCAGAGGATCTGAACATTTTTCCAAAGAAAACATACAGAGGGCCAAAAGATAGATGAAAAGCTGCTCACCATCACTAATCAAATGAAATGGAAATCAAAACCACAAAGAGATATCACCTCACACCAGTTAGAATGGCTCTTATCAACAAGAAAAGAGATAACAAGTGCTGGCCAGACTGTGGGAAAAACGGAAACCCTGGTGCACGGTAGCTGGGGATGTAAATTGGCGCAGCCACTATGGAAATTAGTATGGAGCCTGGCAAGAAATTACAAACATAACTACCTACCATAAGATGCAGCAATTCCATTTCTGGGTATTTATCCAAAGGAAATAAAATCACCATCCCAAAGAGATACCAGGATCCCCATGGTCACTGCAGTATTATTTTACAGTAACCAAGACATGGAATTAATATGTGTCTATCAACAGATGAACAGTGTTCACAAAAGGAGGAGCATGTTACTGGATGGAGGGGTTTGACCAAAGAAGCCAGTTCCCCCAGTGCAAGTTTGGCACCTGGTTTGACTCAGAAACAGAGAAATGCCCTGAGGCTGTTCTTCAGGCCGAAAGGCTAGAGAACAGGCTGCAGTGGTCTTCTGGGATGAATTTTAAGACACCTTACAACTGTCCCTAGGATAAACCGGCATGTTCTGGACCTTGGCAGAGGTAGGACTAGAGACCCAGGATTAGAAATCAGCAGCCCAACTTGCTGCTCTGGCGCTTCCCTTTCTGGAAAGGCTGTGTCTAATTGCGGCAATTTGCAGCCTTGCAGGAGCAGTTTACTTCCCAGGGCTGGTCTCCCAGGGTTCCAGCTGTACATCTTTGGGCAGGAGCTTAATACAAGCCGCCCCCACACCCACCCCTTACTGTGACTGAGTCTGGAATGAGGTACTGCTGGCACCCTTGGGACTTGGGTATTCCCCATCCCAGGATTCCCCTGCTGGCTCCAATAAAATGTTTTAAACCCCCAGTTTGAACTTCCTGCTGGGTGCAGTAGTGCCACTTCTGCTATGATCAGAACCACTTGATTCTCACTGTATCCCAGCCCCTTGCCTTCCTGGACCTCCACTGGGACCAGCTCTCACTCCCCTGACACACCCAATGCCTGGGAGCAATAAATAAGTAAATAAATGAATAAGTAAATTATTTAAATTCCAAAGGATATTAATTGAGACCTTTTATAGATTGAAACCTAGAAGTCAATTGATCACACATATGCACAGCTGGAGGCTTGTGAAAACAGGCCCAACTGAAAGATACCTTGGGTCTCCAGTTAGATCCAGTTATTCTGCATCTGTGGATTTAAAACGATCATCATCCAGAGGATGAGGTGGCTGGATGGCATCACCGATGCAAGGGACATGGCCTTGGACAATGGACACGACCTTGGGCAAACTTCGGGAAATGGTGAGGGACAGGGAGGCCTAGCATGCTGCAGTCCATGGGATCACAAAGTGTCAGACACAACTGGATGACTGTGCAACAACAACATTCACGATGGGGTATGTGCATCGATCAGTGCTAAGAAGATCCACAGCTGGCTTGCCTGATGCTTCCAGTCATGCATTCAACTCTGGGTCTTGAGATCCTGAAAGATCAATCCTTCAAGTCTTGGGTAAGCCTTAACCAAACACAGTGCCTGGTTTGGGGCCACAGCGAGGCCATTTGCTGGCATGAAGCTATTGCCTACTAAAGTATCCTACTTCACCCACCTCTGGATTGCTGATGGGTTGATGGAGTTCTACTCAGCCTCAAAATCTGAAGTCAAGGTGGTGGCTGGACTGAGTTCTCATTTGGAGGTTCTGGGGAAGGATTTGCTTCCAACCTCACTAAGGTTGTCCACAGCATTCAGTTCCTTTTAGTTATAGGGCTGAGGTCATCTTTCCTTGCTGGCTGGCAGCTATAAGCTGCTTTCAGTTCCCATGTTCCTTACTGCATGCCCCCCCCACCAACCCCTTCCCTCATACCAGCACTCAGAATTTCTCTCTTGTCAAATCTCATTCATACTTAGATTTGCTCTGACTTTCTCTGTCTCTGACTTTGAGATCCAGATTTAAGGGTCTCATTTGATCAGGTCTGGCCCACCCAAATAATCTCCCTCTTTTAAGGTCAGTTGATTAAGAACCTCAGTTACATCTGCAGAAGCCCTTCATGACAACACCTACAGTAGTGTTTAATTGAATATTTGGTGGAAGGGGTGTACACACTAAGGCCCAGGAATTGTGGGGGCCATTTTAGAATTCTATCTAACAAGTTTTAATAATAAAATAAAGTGGGCTATTTCAGTAGATGCATAAAAGCATTTCAGCACCAATTCACAATTAAAATATGTTAAAATAAGAATTTGATTTCAATTCAAAATCTACTGACTATTAAAACATCTCAGAACATGACAGAATAAGAGGAAATTTCCCATATGTGATAAAGTGCATCTATTAAAAAAACCCAATAGCTAATGCTCTAATTAATGATGGCTCTAAAAACCAACCATATTCCTTTCTTTGTCTTTGATTTTTGAAAGGAATATATAATGTGATCATTTCTATAAATGTTACACTAGAGGTTCTAATGATTGCAGGAAAGCAGAAAAGAAGAAAAAAGGAAGTAAAACTATCACCATTTTTAGGGGACTTAATTATGATTATGCATTAAAAAAAAGAAAAAGGAATTTACCAATTTTTAAAAGTATAACATAGCAAGGTCACAAATGACAAATGTAATACATATGAAATTTATTCTTATAAATAGTAGTAAATAATTGGGAAATGTAGTTTTAAGAGAGCCAATTTATAACAGCATGAAAGAAACATAAAATATCAGTTCAGTTCAGTTTAGTCGCTCAGTCGTGTCCAACTCTTTGCAACCCTATGGACCACAGCACACCAGGCCTCCCTGTCCATCACCAACTCCCGGAGTTTACCCAAACTCATGTCCATTGAGTTGGTGATGCCATTTAACCATCTAATCCTCTGTCGTCCCCTTCTCCTTCTAATTGCACATATTAGATCTCTAGAAAATCAGGAAAAACAATATTCTTATCCTCAGGAGTATAAGAGTATTACATCTCTGAAAATGTATTTGTTTCATCTGGAACAGCATTTATTAGTTCATTTTTCCAGATATGAATCAATGCTGATATCTTATTGGAGACTATTTTCCTGGTGTCTTAGAGGAAGCCATGCACCTGTCAAGGTTTTTTACATCTTGGTCTTCATTTACTCTCTTTAAGCATTTTCAGCATAGTACAACCATGAGAAAATGTGTAAATCAGTAAGAATGAGTAAACTAGTAATATGGAAGTTCAGACAGACAGGGGACAAATTTAGATCTAGACAGACCATAACTCATTCCCAACTTTTCTATCCACAAATTGAACTCTGCTGACACTAGTCTCTGGGCACCAGGAGAGGGCTCTAGGCCATGACAAAACTTAACTTCATGAAACTTTATAGACCAGAATTATGCAGCCTGAGTTACTATGCTTAAGCCGACAAAAGATAGTGCTTGAGTCCACTGATAGCAGGCATTCATCCTCCAAGGCGGCCATCCATGAATTCTACGAGGTAAGAATGGTAATAGGCTGATAGAACTTAACCCTGACGTCTGAACATCTTATACAGTGGTGTGTCGTCATGAACTATCAACAGCTGATCCTTGTAGAAATAGTTGTTTTCTCTGATATTGCCTTAAGTATTATTCATGACATGACAAGGAGAGCCATGGGGGAAAATTAGTCTATAGCTACAAAAAATTAATGTCTTTCTTGATGATGTCAGTCCTGCCAAGGAATGTGTGTGTGTGTGTGTGTGTTCATTCAATATCCTGACAGCTGGGAACCTATTTCTTCCCTAGCATGTATATTAAAGTTGACATGACCTTCAAGGTAGGAATTTTTCTAATATACTTGTGGCCTTTGAATTGCTCCCAAGATTAAAAAAAATAGAGAATGACCTGACCCTAAACTTGCACTTCAAGTTGCTTTTGGTATTTTTTGTTATTGTTTGTTTGCTTTTCACTTACAGAATTGATGTTCTTTATTATTAAACAAATAGTTTGTATTTTGGAAATAATTAAAATCATGGGAAAAATCACTATTCACTACACAGAAAAAAATTCCAGGGATGCCACATTGTGAATATTGAAACATAACAGAATACCTTTAAAGATTGGGCTAACATGCATAAAGATACAAATTAATACTGTACATGGCAAGATTATCCTAAATTGAGGATAGGAAGAATAAGTTAATTAAACTTTATTAAGCATCTACTGAGTTCCAGGAATTGATAAAATTTCCCATTATATTTTAATAAGGTGTTTTATCTGCAATTGCAACACATTTATAAATGTGGTAAATGTAGGTTATTAACAAATCTAAATGTTTTGTTCAATGTAATGGATTTCTTGTACAGCCAGTTTTGCCCCGACATCTTTAGGGGAAAGACTCTGATATGTATTGTGAAAAGTAAGTAATTATCAAAAGAAAAGATACAGGACAACCTGCTGGGTAGAAGGGGCTTTTGAGACTTTGGGAGAAGGAGAGAAGACTTAAATCTCTTTTTTTAATTTGGTAAAGAATGCACTTTTTTAAACAAATATTTACTGACCAGTTACTCTGCACTCAGCTCCATTTTAGGGCTGCAGGTATAGCAGTGAATAAGACAATGTATAGGATTTCAGTTGGTCCTAATCTCTGAAGAAGAACACAGAAGGATCTGGAGTAGAAAACCTAACTGAAGCTAAAAAACAAGTGCTCATTTAGCTAAAATACAACCTGTCACATATATAAGGAACCTGCCAGTAATACTGCAGTAATTTCATTGACTAATGAGAATGAGAGAAGAGATGGGATTAACTCATGCAGAAAGGAAAAATCCAAGACACAAATTCTCATATGGACTGAGTTCTATGCCTTTCAATAAGTCACTTCATTGTGCTAAACTTCTTTTTCATGTGTAATGTGGGAAAAATAATATTAACTCATTTACCTCCCTAATAAGAGCACCTTGAGACTTAGTATACAGTTCTGGATTCAGTGGAATAAAATAATAATGATGATCAGAAAGGTTATGAGACCCAGAAGTCAGAGTTACTCACAAAACAGCTGTATTTAGCCAAGTTCTATAATTGCATATTCCCCAAACATAAACATATATATTTGGGAAAGATCCTATGCCTTTATATAACAATAAATGGAAACCTGTGATATAAAATATTGCTTCAAGAAGAACTGCTGTTATTTATTTATGTGTAGAAATTAATTTAAATATATTTCAAAGAAAATGTGTGGTTTTGAAAATCTATGTCATTTCCATGTAAGCAAGGAAAGTATAATTGTGAATAATTATACAGTGAATTAAATCATTAAGCTATTTTAAAAATATGACTCTTCTCAAGAGGACTGTGGAATTATTGAGAGACTTAAATAAGGGTATATTATGCTATTCAGCCTGCTTAATATCATTCCATAGAGACCTTCTTTTTGCTTTGTGATAAGCAGAGAGACCTTCTCTTTGTCTTTAAACACAAGAATCAAAATATTAGCTATATTTTATTGCCTTGAAACTGTTCTCTAGAATTACTTCATTTAACAAATGTCTTAAATTGAGGGCCACAGCTTGTTACTGAATGTTGGCTAGAGACTTGTCCACAGCTTCTTGCCACACGAGTCTGCTAACATATCAGTTTACTTCTTCAAAACCAGCAAAGGAGAAAGCATTTAGGACAAGTTAATTTTACTAGCAATTCAGAGTCCTCGATAATGTTACATGATGTACAAAGGAAAACATTAGTTTCGCCTTATCTGTGATGGAATGACAGATGGGTAGAAAAATGCAATTCCATTTTGAACATAATAAATCCCCAAACTAATTTTGCACATTAATATGCACATATATATATGATAATCAAATTAGATGTTGCCAATACATAATTATTAGACTTAAGCTAAAATCTTAGTTTATCCCATGCATGAGGCTAAACCACTATGTGTAAATTATTTATTATGTAATTAAAAGAAGTTTCCATATAAAATTCATGTTAATTTTTACAAATCTTATTTTAATAGCTAAGTATAAAGTGCTTATATGTAATGTTTAGTAATATTAGTACAAGTTATACAAATTGGAATATAAATAAAAATGTGCATATGTACAACTTATTATATGATAAAGAACATGTGAATGACAGTCCCAATGTCAAATGTTTGAATACCTTGGCCTCCTTACATTTTAACTTAAAACAGAAATATGGAGGCTTTTGTTTGCAATAAAAAAATAACTTAGTTATGTGTCTGTGTTTGTTGTATGTGACAGAATATGTATTCATAGCATAAATCAAATTTCTCCCTTATCTACTAATGTGGATATATTTTTTATACTCATACATTTTTCTAGTTATAAATTGGAGAAACACATTAACCATAATTATTATGTTCTTATAACTAGCAATCTTTCCCCCTCTTTTATCTCCTACCAGTAAATTTCTTACCTTTCAAGAGGAGAAAATTTTGAAATTTTTTAGTCTCCTAAATTGTTTAAATATGATTATAGATCTTTTTTGATTTATGATAGAGTTACATCCTGATAAACTCATTGCAAGTTGAAAATATCAGAAGCCAAAAATGTATCTAATATGCCTAACTCATCAAACACCATAGCTTAGCCTAGCCTATCTTAAATGTACATTTACATTAGCCTACAAGTCAGGCAAAATCATCTAACACAAAGCCCATTTTATGATAACATAACAAATATCTGGCTACTGCACTAAAAGTGAAAACAGAATGGTGGTAAGGGGACAGAAGTGTTGTAAATGTATCTGTTGCTTACCCCTCGTCTCACATAGCTGACTGGCAGCTGTGGCTCACTGCCACTGCCCAGCATGGGGAGAAAGTATCCTACCTCACATCGTTAGCCCAGGAAAAGATCAAAATTCAAAACTCAAAGTACAGTTTCTACCTACAGCATATAGCTTTTGAAACATCATAAAGTCAAAAAAATCTTAAGTCGAACCATCCTAAATTGGGGACCCTCTGTAGTAGGATGAACTACTATTACTTTTAATGGGAGAGTTCACCTTATGCATTTACTATGATAATTTGCAAGTTCACTAGACAGCCCATTCAAGTAATTATTAGGAAAAAAGTAACAGTGCCCCTTGAGATATAATGCAAGACAAAATAAGAGTTTTTTCTGGATTGAAGAAGGGACAACTCTTACCTCCTTCTTCCTAACTTACTGTAACTTTTGTTAGAAAATAGAACAAAGGGAAGTTAAAACTTGATGAATGGAAAACAAAATATAGAGGTCATTATATATTTTATAAAAATAAGTGTAAGTTTCAAACAATGAATAATCATGCATTATGAGAACTGATTCAAGACAAGGGTAACAAATGATAACTGAAAAAAGCATATACAATTATCAAGTACTAACTATACTTTAAAGAGTATGTTTCCATGGATTGTGATGTAAACATGATTCACAAGACTGTTTTTCTTGACTCACTTATTTTTAAACTTTTTTTTTTTTTTACTATTTTTCCTTCTAAATAAGAAACCTTACTCTAGATTTCATTAAAATGTCATGCTTTAGGTGATATATCTCACATTCTGTTTACTCCTGAAATATATATAGTGTGTTCAGAGGCAGTTTCTCTAGCTAAACAAAAAAAGAGTATAATCTTACAAAATTTTCAAGGTCTAAAATTTATGAAGAAGGGTAATAAAACCATATACAAGCTTATAGAGAATAACATTTTATAAAAATTAGAAATTAAATATATTCAAGCATTATAGTTTGAAAATCACTTTAATTTCTATTATACTTAGAATGGATAAATTAAGGTCCATGGGTTAAAAAAAATGGCCCACTGTATGTTCTTGGAAATGCAGTAGTTTTGTAACATAGCTATGCT
Organism: Capricornis sumatraensis; assembly: GCF_032405125.1. Lineage (NCBI taxonomy): Eukaryota > Metazoa > Chordata > Mammalia > Artiodactyla > Bovidae > Capricornis > Capricornis sumatraensis. The sequence continues at coordinate 33,792,354 of NC_091081.1, read as the reverse complement.
CTTCATTTCTGTATTATCTGTGGTTGCTCTTATCCTGTAACTGCAGAGTTGAGTAGTTGTGACAGAGACCATTTGACCTGCAAAGCCTAACATTGTTGGATAGGCTACAACAAAACAATGTGCTGATTCCTGTTTTAGACACTTATCACTTGACTTTGATGTTGCTGAATTCAAATGGATTGTAAATACAATACAACAAATCTGGTATAACATCCACAGAATTTTGGATTTATATTTTGCTGATGTTCTGCAATTTTCTCTACTTTTTCTAGTATTTTCAAAGAAATTCAAAATATTGATTCTACTAATCTCAAAATCACTCAAGTCCTCTGTGTGTGTTTGTGTATATATATGGTGGTGGTGCTGTTTTCACTAAGTTGTGTCTGGCTCTTGTGACCCCCTGGACTGTAATCTGCCAGGCTCCTGTGTCCAAGGGATTTCCCAGGCAAGCATACTGGAGTGGGTTGCCATTTCCTTCTCAAGGGGATTGTCCCAACCTAGGGATTGAACCCAAATTAAATTTTTTATTGAATATATATTTTATATTGAATATATCTGCAATCTGCATTGCAGGCAGATTCTTTACTGACTGAGCCACCAGAGAATCCCATTTCATATATGGAGAAGGCAATGGCATCCCACACCAGTACTCTTGCCTGGAAAATCCCATGGATGGAGGAGCCTGGTAGGTTGCAGTCCATGGGGTCGCTAAGTCAGACATGACAGAGTGACTTCACTTTCACCTTTCACTTTCATGCATTGGAGAAAGAAATGGCAACCCACTCCAGTGTTCTTGCCTGGAGAATCCCAGGGACGGGTGAGCCTGGTGGGCTGCCGTCTACGGGGTCGCACAGAGTTGGACACAACTGAAGTGACTTAGCAACAGCAATATGTATATATATATATATATATATGTATATGTATATATTATGCATAAATGTGTATATACACGTCTGAATAGTTCAGCTTCATCTCTGTGAAATATGCTTTTAATATTAAGTGAAAAGGCAGTTAATTTCTTTAACATTTAATTAGGCAGATACCTAAGTTATGTAATGGCAGGTATTGCTTTGAAAAACTCCCTCTCTTCTGTAGTACAGTTATTCTTTATTTATATTCAAATCATAATCTAAAGCTCATCATTCTAGTTTGGCATTCCCCTAAAGACAAGTCTCCTCAATGTGTCTTTATAGGGATTTTGCTTCCAGGATTAAATTTGAATCCCAAACAGAGCATGTGTGATGTAAAAACAATGTTATGTTTAAACATATTAGAATTTTAAATATAAAATAATCAGCTATTAATATATATTTAATGAATGTATTTATAAATAATATTAATGTATACATTTAAAAGTAATGCAAGTTATAAATTAGAAGGGTTATTTTGTTGTTTCTAAAGTCCACTTTTGGGGCTGCCTAAGTTTCTTAGGCCTCCAGTAAACTTTGAAAATTTTCTTTTAAATCTGTGGAAAGCAAAGAGATGAAAAGGAAACTCCATACCAGCTTATGAGAATGTACTTCTCTGATAATATAATCAGAGCAAATCTATAGACTCTTTCCCTTAATAATTTAAGAGCATTTTAAAATAGGTGTGAAAATATACCTGGAAGAACACAGCCTAAATAGACAAGGATTTAGTACTCAAAACAACATATAAAGTACTACCTGAGAATATTGTTGCAAGTGTTCATCTAACTTTAAGGATGTCCATAAATAAATCTAGAATGGTAACACATCAGAATCATTTTCATGACTTTCAGAGCTAACAGTCATATACTCATGTCATTCAGTCATCAATTCTCGTGTTTCTAACATCAGTGCCGCAGTCTCTGAGGAAGAAGTAATAAGTAGCATTCCTTCTGTTCAAGGGCTTTGCCTCCTAATTAAGAGATAAATCTAAATGAGCATTTGCACAAAACCCCAAAGCATTAGCAAGAAATTTCTTAAATAGCCTTTTAGAGAAATATGCCATGGCAATGGTTTTAAAATATTTTCCTACTATAACCTAAATACGTTTTATTTTATACCCAGGCATACATACACAGACACACAATCACTCAAATGTCAAGAAACAACATCTATTTTTAGCTCTAGCAATACACTCTATTCTGTTCAAGTTGATGTCATTTTTGGTACAACTGTCAAAAACCTTAAGCTAATAACATAAGTTGTCAGTGGGTCATAACCTGCTGTTTGAAGAACAGTGCACTGAGATTTTATTAAGGACCTAAATATTTTCAGATAAAGAATTGGCCAACAGGGTATAAAAGAAACATAACTGAGCTCAAAGCTGCAAGATCTTGATGAGCCTTGCAGTTCTGCAATGTACTGATTTTATGAGCTATTTTAAGTCAATCAACTTTGGAACCTTAGTTTCTCATCTGTAAAAACAAAATAAAATTTTGTCTATTCCACTGAATATAGAATTTTGGAAATAAACAATGATAACAGATATGGAAGCATTTTGTCAACTGTAACATAACAAAATTTACATTTTATTTTGAATGTTTAAGAACTAGGAATAAACCAGATCACAATATTCAGTTTTTAGAGACTTGAAGGTAGTCTTAAAAGAATTTTAACTTCTCAATTTTTATCATTAAAGGAGATATTCTGAAGCAACTAAAGGAAAGCAGTGGTTTCTTCAGTGAATACATGTGAGAATGTAGAAGTGTGGAACAGAAGCAGGGGCCATGTTGTCATCAGAGGGGCAGTAAAATTTCCCATCTCTAGTAGTGTTATGGCTGCCATAACAAAGTTCTACAGACTGAGAAGCCTGAACAGCAGGTTTTTGGTTTTTTTTTTTTTTTTTTTTTGCAGTTCTGGACCCTAGAAGCCCGAGATCAAGGTGTTAGGCATGGTTGGTTTCCTCCATGCTCTTCCTCATTGACTTGTAAATAGATGTCTTCACCCTGTATCTTCACGTGGTTTTTCCCCTGTGTGTGTGTGTGTGTTTCCTAATCTCCCTTCTTATAAGGACATGAGTAATACTGGATTAGGACTCATCTTAATGACCTTATTTTAACTTTATTACCTCTTAAGGCCATATTTCCAAATATAATAAAATTCTGAGTTATTGGTGGTTAAGACTTCAACATATGAACTTAGGAGAACACAACTTAGCCTGTAACACTGTTTATTTTCTCTTTTGTTACTATTACTTATACTTTGTCATTTAATACCAAGGAAAACATGCTATTTATTTATGCATAATGCTTGGTGTACAACTGAACATCTCATTCATTTTTTTCAAGGGTTAAAAATGTAATTATTTCTGTATTAGAAAAATGGTCATATCTCATTTATAATTTATTATACTATTTAATATTGAGTGGTTTGCCTTGGAAACGAACGGAGATCATTCTGTCGTTTTTGAGATTGCATCTAAGTACTGCACTTCAGAATCTTCTGTTGACCATGATGGCTACTCCATTTCTTCTAATGGATTCCTGCCCACAGTAGTAGATAAATGGTCATCTGAGTTAAATTCACCCATTCCAGTCCATTTTAGTTCACTGATTCCTAGAATGTCAATGTTCACTCTTGCCATCTCCTGTTTGACCACTTCCAATTTGCCTTGATTCATGGACCCAACATTCCAGGTTCCTATGCAATATTGCTCTTTACAGCATCAGACCTTGCTTCTATCACCAGTCACATCCACAACTAGGTATTGTTTTTGCTTTGGCTCCATCCCTTCATTCTTTCTGGAGTTATTTCTCCACTGATCTCCAGTAGCATATTGGGCACCTACTGACCTGGGGAGTTCCTCTTTCAGTATCCTATCATTTTGCCTTTTCATACTGTTCATGGGGTTCTCAAGACAAGAATGATGAAGTGGTTTGCTATTCTCTTCTCCAGTGGACCACATTCTGTCAGACCTCTCCACCATGAACTGCCCAGAGTACATCATGAGAAATGCTGGGCTAAAAGAAGCATGAGCTGGAATCAAGATTGCCGGGAGAAATATCAATAACCTCAGATATGCAGACGACACCACCCTTATGGCAGAAATTGAAGAGGAACTAAAGAGCCTCTTGATGAAAGTGAAAGAGGAGAGTGAAAATGTTGGCTTAAAGCTCAACATTCAGAAAACGAAGATCATGGCATCTGGTCCCATCACTTCATGGGAAATAGATGCAGAAGCAGTGGAAACAGTGTCAGACTTTATTTTTGGGCTCCAAAATCACTGCAGATGGTGACTGCAGCCATGGAATTAAAAGACGCTTACTCCTTGGAAGGAGAGCTATGACCAACCTAGACAGTATATTCAAAAGCAGAGACATTACTTTGCCAACAAAGGTCTGTCTAATCTAGGCTACGGTTTTTCCAGTAGTCATGTGTGGATGTGAGAGCTGGACTGTGAAGAAAGCTGAGTGCCGAAGAATAGATGCTTTTGAACTGTGGTGTTGAAGAAGACTCTTGAGAGTCCCTTGGACTGCAAGGAGATCCAATCAGTCCATTCTAAAGGAATCAGCCCTGGGTGTTCTTTGGAAGGAATGATGCTAAAGCTGAAACTCCAGTACTTGGATACCTCATGCAAAGAGTTGACTCATTGGAAAAGACTCTGATGCTGGGAGGGATTGGGGGCAGGAGGAGAAGGGGATGACAGAGGATGAGATGGCTGGATGGCATCACTGACTCGATGGACGCAAGTTTGAGTGAACTCCGGGAGTTGATGATGGACAGGGAAGCCTGGCCTGCTGCAATTCACGGGGTCGCAGAGTCAGACACAACTGAGCGACTGAACTGACTGACTGACTATTTAATAAATAAAATCAATTATTTAACAAAAAATCATTTTTTAATGCTTCCTCTTAACAAAAGAAAACATATGTTTAAAAAGGCACAGCAACTTGATTTAGTTCCCAATCTTAAGATGGAGGCAGTAATTGTTTCTTTGGAGATAGAGATTTTTTAAAGGAAATTAACGTATTCAAAAAGTCAAATGAGGATCTGAGATAAAATACACATATTTTAGAAGTAAATGAAAGATTTCGAATGCTACTAAATTTTGTTTCAAGTTACTTAGTTCCCCAGCTAAGTAAGTAAAAACATTTGTTTTCTTTTTTGAAACATCCTAAGGCTAATAAAAATTCATTTTAATTAGAAAGAATACATTGCTGCATTTTCAGCTACAGACACAAATGCATTCCCACAGTTTGAGACCATGTAAAATTGTTATATTCTTATTTATAATTTGCATATTTATAGTAATACAAAACTGCTTTCTTGAGTGCTGCTGGCTTCTCTGCTGCCTCATGGCGGCCACTGGGATTCACCTGAGCTGCACATCAGTTTGTGTGGCCACCCATAACGGTAGCTGGGCTGGCGTGGTTGCAAGTGATGCAGGCGACAGAGTTACTCCAGCTGTTGTTGCTTACTCAAAAAATGAAGAGGTTGTTGGACTGGCAGGAAAACAAAGTAGAATAAGGAATATTTCAAACTCAATAATGAAAGTCAAGCAGATCCTTGGCAGAAATTACACAGTGTTTCCAGGTCTCAGCCTTGGAAGCATCCTGCATTCTGTGAAGAAGCCAGTCCCCTTGTTACCAAGCCAGTAAGGCGCTTTGTAGTCCTTGGCCCGTCCCCATCCTAAGTGACCTCCCAAAGTTGAGCTTTTCTCAGCTCTGGCGTCCTGCCTCTTTGCAACCTACTTACAGGTAGCTCCGCCTAACTTACTGCCACAATTATCCTTACACTGCTCCTGTAACTTGCATTCCCCTGTGGCCTTCCAGCCAGAAATGCAGTCCTCAGACCTGGCTTCTTAGCAATTAGCACCAGAGAGGGAAGAAGCGGCTGGCTTGTGGAGATAGACTGGAGTGCCCAGAAATTCCTCACACCTTCAGGTCGGCACTCTCCTGCCTGGGAGCCTCCCCCAGTTAGCCTCTCTTCCCAGTCTGCCATGGCGACTTCCAATAGACGTGCAGGCATCCGGTAGTACAGACAGGAGATATGGAGGCTTCTCTCCACACTAGGCAAGGCGGAGTACGTTCAGCGCCTGCAGACCGTGCATCACAACGCAGATGTCTATCAGGCTGTGTCCAAGTGGATGTAGCAGGACTTCTGCCGCACCATGCTGCAGTGCAGCTGCAAGTTCAAAGTCAGTTCAGTTCAGTCACTCAGTCTTGTCCGACTCTTGGTGACCCCATTAACTGCAAAACACCAGGCTTCCCTGTCCATCACCATCTCCTGGAGCTTACTCAAATTCATGTCCACTAAGTCGGTGATGCTATCCAACCACCTCATCCTCTATTGTCCCTTTCTCCTTCTGCCTTCAATCTTCCCAGCATCACGGCCTTTTCAAATGAGTCAATTCTTTGCCTCAGGTGGCCAAAATATTGGAGATTCAGCTTCGGCATCAGTCCTTCCAATGAATATTTAGGACTGATTTCCTTTTCGATGGACTGGTTGGATCTCCTTGCAGTCCAAGGGACTCTCAAGAGTCTTCTCCAAAACCACAGTTCAAAAGCATCAATTCTTTGGCACTCAGCTTTCTTTATAGTCCAACTCTCATATCCATACTTGACTACTGGGAAAACCATAGCTTTGACTAGATGGACCTTTGTTAGCAAAATAATATCTCTGCTTTTTAATATGCTGTCTAGGTTGGTCAAAGATTTTCTTGCAAGGAGTGAGAGTCTTTTAATTTCATGGCTGCAGTCACCATCTGCAGTGATTTTGGAGCTCCCCAAAATAGAATCTGTCACCGTTTCCATTATTTTCCCATCTATTTGCCATAAAGTGATGAGACCAAATGCTGTGATCTTAGTTTTCTGAATGTTGAGTTTTAAGCCAACTTTTTCTCGCTCCTCTTTCACTTTCATCAAGAGGCTTTTTAGTTCTTTGCTTTCTGCCATAAGGGTGGTGTCATCTGCATATCTGAGATTATTGATATTTCTCCTGGAAATCTTGATTCCAGCTGGTGCTTCATTCAGCCAAGCATTTCTCATGATGTACTCTGCATATGAGTTAAATAAGCAGGGTGACAATATACAGCCTTGACATCCTCCTTTCCCTATTTGGAACCAGTCTGTTGCTCCATGTCCAGTTTTAATTGTTGCTTGGCCTGCCTACAGATTTCTCAGGAGGCAAGTCAGGTGGTCTGGTATTCCCATATCTTGAAGAACTTTCCACAGTTTGTTGTGATCCACACAGTCAAAGGCTCTGGCATAGTCAATAAAGTGGAAGTAGATGTTTTTCTGAAACTTGCTTTTCCAACGATCCAGCAGATGTTGTAAATCTGATCTCTTGTTCCTTTGCTTTTTCTAAATCCACCTTGAGCATCTGGAAGTTCACGGTTCATGTACTGTTGTAGCTTGTAATGGAGAATTTGAGCTTTACTTTGCTAGTGTGAGATGAATGCAATTGTGTGGTAGTTTGAACATTCTCTGTTATTGCCGTTCTTTGGGATTGGAATGAAAACTGACCTTTTCCAGTCCTGTGGCCACTGCTAAGTTTTCCACATTTGCTGGCATATTGAATGCAGCACTTTCACAGTATCTATTAGGGTTTGAAATAGCTCAACTGGAATTCCATCATCTCCACTAGCTTTGTTCATAGTGATGCTTCCTAGGGCCCACTTGTCTTTGTATTCCAGGATGTCTGGCTCTAGTCCAGTGATCCCACCATCATGGTTATCTGGGTCATGATGACCTTTTTTTTATATAGCTCTTCTGTGTATTCTTGCCACCTCTTCTTAATATCTTCTGCTTCTATTAGGTCTATTCCATTTCTCTCCTTTATTGTGCCCATTTTTCCATGAAATATTCTCTTGGTATCTCTACTTTTCTTGAAGAGATCTCTAGTCTTTTCCATTCTATTGTTTTCCTCTATTCCTTTGCATTGATCACTGAGGAAGGCTTTCTTATCTCCTTGCTGGTCAAAGTCCTGAAGAACTTATATTTAAAACCTATGTGGCCCACACCACAAGTATGGGTAACTCACCACACTGTCCCTTTTATGATGTGTTGAATCAGCTTCTCTGAAATCAGATAGTGACTGATGCAGACAAGTTAATGGAGGACTCTGCTTGGGCCAAGAATAGTGACCTGAATTTAGCATCCCCTGACACCATGAGGGAGGAGGGAACCAGCATTCTGGGAGCAAAAAGGACTCAGGGAGCAGAGCATCTGCCTATTTTGAAAACAGTGAAGCAATCAGATGAGGATTGTCATCTGAGGGTCAGTGACCAGATGCCAGAAACCAGTGACCTAGAGGACTCCAGGGATAACTCCTTGGGTATGCTCAAGGGTATGCTCAAGGGACCCCCAGCTACAGCAGCTCCCACCACCTTTACAGTGGTGTAGCTGCCCCTTGTCAGAGCAGCCCCATGACCAGACTGGCTCTGTCTGGTGAGCCCAGCTCCTGCTCCAGCTCTAGCTGAAACACTCATGAGTTGGCCTCCATACAGCAGCCTCCAGCCTCCTCCTCCAGGGCTCCTTTTGTTTCTGGTGGGGATAGGCCTTTGACCAGTGAGCCCCCTCCCAAGTGGCCCCAGTGAAGAAGGTGGTCAGTGGCCAGGACTATTGCAGCTGAGCTGGCAGAAAACAGGAGGTTGACACAAGAATTTTCAAAGCAGGAGCAAGAAAAATTGGACCAGCTGATTGCCATTGGCAAGGAGGCCAGCAGTCAGCAGGACATTGCCAGTGAGCTCCTAAAGGGTGCAGTGGTCGTAGTCAGATGCTTGGCCACAGCAGTGGAAGAGGCAACCAGGGCTTTCCAGCTGGGACTTGAAAAGTTGCTTCAGAGGTTAATTTCAAACACCAAAAGTTAGGAGCCGAACATGCGAGGGTGTATTTCCTACACTGGCAGAGCCTGGGTCCAACCAACGCCTCCTGACACCCTGGCTCCTTTTCTGTGTCCTCAGACAAAACAGAGTGGATGGACAGTTAATGTGTGGAGTGATGGGAACCTGTATGCTAGTGGCTGCTCCCAGGCATCTCCACTAGTTGAAAGACCTTTTAGAAATGCAAGGGGGGGCCCAGTAGAAGAAGGATGTAGCCAAGTGCGCAGAGCTAGCTAGCCCTGGCTTTGTCACTGATAGGAGACACTTTAGTTTACCTCTCTACATCAGCTTTCTCAGCTGCTAAACCTGCTTACCTCACAGGTTGTTGTGAGGATCAGATGGCTGAAATAGATATGAAAGGGTTTAAAAGCACTATATGCATGTAAGTTATTAAAGCTTATGACTTTGGCCAAGAGAAGGCTGGTGTGTGGCACAACAGTTGACAAGATACAGAATTAGGGTTGTATACCGTGACCTCATTGCTTAAATCTCTACTAGTTTAACTGGACTGCTTCCTGGAATTTACAATCTTCATTTCTTAAAATCTCTCTGTAGTTCATTAGGCTAATGTAGACACAACATGTATTGGTCTCTTTTTGTGTTTGCTGTTTCTGTGATATACCTACAGCAACCACTTAATAATCAAACCATCTTTCCCTCCATTTTACTTGTCCTTAGTCACTTATCTCTATGGATATAACTTAGAACTGATAGGAAGCCACAATTGTGTGTTTTGGTTCATGTTGATAATCTTTGATATAATGAGAAACCCTCTGAGCCATCAGGGAAGTCTCCAGTATAAAATACTACCTATAAGTAAATTCTTTGCATTCCATGTTTCGGTTTTTTTTATGTTCATAATTATATAACTTTAGGTTTGGTTTGTCATTTGGACATCATGGAAACTATTTGGATTATATCAGCTTCCCAAATACTTTAAGCTAAACAAACAAACAAACGTAACCCTTTCCTCCTAGTGAATATCACAACATCCATGTAACAAGATTGATCAGATGGGATTTCCACCAACCATCCTGGAAATAGTGAAAAATCATATTCCTTTACATTAAAAAGCAGTAAGTGCTAAGGAAAAAGTGTTGCAGATACCGGGGATTTTTAAAACATTCTCAACCCAATGACAGATTCGATTTTCTTGGAGAAAGGGAAGACCAGTGAGATTAAGCTAGGGTCATTTAAAAAACACTGCCATCTTCTGACTATCCAGATAGGTCATTGTATAGAGATGTACAGAACACCTTTGCCCAGAAATCCACGGAAGGAGGTGGAGGAGGATCCATCATGCAAAAATCTGGATCCTTCTCCTGTCAGGCCAACTAGTTTGGAAGCCTATCTCCAACTCTCTATTAAGGATGAAAAAAATCTCTAATATTAAGCTATATATGTTAGAAAAAAATGTCATTGTGGATAATGTATAATAATGAGAATTTCACTATGCTCAGGTTGAAATCACTTAACAAATATTTATATATTTACTCATTCAACTTTTTTGGGTGCACTATATTTTGCAAGCAGTACATTTGGAGTGGAAATGCAACATGAATGGAGCAGACGTGACTCTGTTCCCACACAGTCTTTTATTCCACTAGGGAGAGGCACACAGTAAATGATAAAAAGAAAGCACCAAAAATGCAAATTCTAGTGTTTCTCACATAAATAGTGGAGATCTGCTCGTTTCCTAGTTTATGTAGAATGGTCAGAGAAGTCTTTTATGAATAGGGTGACTCATAATTTTGACCAGTAATTTATCTTTCCAACCACATCACATTTCAAAGTGACAGGTTTCACATCAGTAATTATACCAGGACTACAGATATAAATCAGGGTTTTTGTAGGTAGATCAGAATGTCACCCTATCTTTGAGCCTCGTTTCGTTTAAGTGTAGATTAGAAGGAAGAAAAGAAGTCAAGAGTGTGGAAAAGCAGGGACAAGAATGTCCAAAGTGGTGGAGCAGCACCAGAAGTAGGGAGGCCATTTTCCTTGTGTTGTGTTAGTCGTTCAGCCATGTCCAACTCTTTGCAGCCCCAAGGACTGTAGCCTGCGAGGCTCCACTGGTAATGGAATTCCCCAGTCAAGAATACTGGAGTGGGTTGCCATTTCCTTCTCCAGGGGATCTTCCTGACCCAAGGATCCAACCCAGGTCTCCCGCATTGGCAGGTACATTTTTTACTGTCTGGGCCACCAGGGAAGCCTGGAACTTTCCCTGTTCAGTGTGTAATGACCTAGAGCTAAGTTGGCAAATGATGACCCTCAGGCTAACTCTCATTTATGCTTTTTAGATGGCTTTATTAGGACACAGACACGCATGTTTGTTTACTACTTTCTATGGTTCTTTGACCAGAGAAGGCAATGGCACCCCACTCCAGTACTCTTGCCTGGAAAATCCCATGGACGGAGGAGCCTGGTAGGTGCAGTCCATGGGGTCGCTAAGAGACGGACACGACTGAGCGATTTCACTTTCACTTTTCACTTTCATGCATTGGAGAAGGAAATGGCAACCCACTCCAGTGTTCTTGCCTGGAGAATCCCTGGTGGGCTGCCGTCTCTGGGGTCACACAGAGTCGGACATGACTGAAGCGACTTAGCAGCAGCAGCAATATGTTTCTTTGACATTACAAAGCAGAGAAATGCCAATAGAAAATACTAGCAGACCTGAATCTGTCTGCAGATGTTAGATGTTGTTGCCATCATCCTCTACTACATCCCACAAAGAAACCACAATGAATTGAGTTTAGTGACCTGAGCTTAGTGATCTGAGCTCACTTAGGAGGTACCTAGCAGGCCATAGTCCCTGAACAGTTATTCAGACAGCTCAGAATCATTGCCAAGGCGACAGCCTTTCACCTTCTCTGAAGCCCATTCCCCCTTCCCATCCCCAGAGACATTTTATACTCCTCCAGATGACTGCCAGGTCCCAGGGGTGCCTTGCAGCCAAATCATCTCACCATTGAATTGATTCATTTTTTCCAGATGCTAGATCTCTTCAGAATTTGGAGTATTTTCTCAGTCCTGCATCTGCTGGTCAACAGAAGAACTCCTGTACTCTACCCAACTCCTCAACACTACCTGGACAATTTCAATAGATGTCAGATACCATTAAAAAAAGACTACTTGAGTAGTTGCAACAGAGACTATATGACTTGCAAAACTTAAAATCATTAGCTATTTGGCCATTTACAGAGAAGTTTGCTAATTACTGATCTAGGGAAAGATTAGCATGAAAGGCAGTTAGAGATGTAGGTGCCCTGGTCTTTAGATACAAATATCTTAGCATGCTCAAAGCAATCATTATTGCACTGTTCTTATTTGAATATCCATAATTATAGAACAATAGAAGCAGAGGGTACCACCAGAGACAAGTCTGCCATCATTATATAATATAAATGGATTATGCAGGTTGGTAGGACATTTTCCACATCATCCACCATTTTTTTTTGTATCAGTAATTTCCTTGGATTAAATAGAAACTTTTTCAAATAGACCCATACTTATTTCAGCTAAACAATAAGGTACATCTTGATAGCTTACAAAGTCCTCCGCTATAGAATATATAAAAGAAAAACAATACATGAATAATTTCTACCCATTTATAATCTGTTGGCAGGATAGAAAAAATAAAGAATGATACATGAAAAGAAAAAGAAGAGGAATATAAAGACCCCATATAATTATGCACTAATATAAACCACATGAAGAATGAAGCTTAATTTACAAATCATGACTCTGAGCTACCAAAGTCATGGGACTTTGATAATGTACACAGGAAATGACATAATGTAATACAATCAAATACTCTTACATTTAAGAGGGTTTTTTTTTTTTCCCTTAATTTTTCTTCCTTGACTCAAAAAAAGGGGAGGAGGGGGTAAAGTAACACAAAAGAAGAAAATACAGTAAATATTAGAAACATGGTTTTACCTAAAGGTTATTTCTTTTGAAAAGTCAAGTGGGGAAAAGGTCAGATACTCAATTCTGGATATAAACTTTGAAAGCTTTTAGCTGCAAACATTAAACATTTTCTGCAATTACTATCTAGAGAACTTATCACTGAAGGAGATCACAGTTGTGATAGGTCAGTATGAAGTAATGATCACATAGAGCCCACAATTGAGAATGAATAGAGCAGGCCAGGGGTGAGTATCTTTGACCCCTACTAAGCAAAAGTCCAGATAATCACAATGGTGTGATCACCAACCTAGAGCCAGCCGTTCTGGAATGCGAAGTCAAGTGGGCCTTAGGAAGCATCCCTATGAGCAAAGCTAGTGGAGGTGATGGAATTCCCATTGAGCTATTTCAAATCCAAAAGATGATGCTGTGAAAGTGTTGCACTCAATATACCAGCAAATTTGGAAAACTCAGCAGTGGCCACAGGACTGGAAAATGTCAGTTTTCATTCCAATCCCAAAGAAAGGCAACACCAAAGAATGCTCAAACTACTAGACAATTGCACTTGTCTCACATGCTAGTAAAGTAACGCTAAAAATTCTCTAAGCTAGGCTTCAATAGTACGTGAATCGTGAACTTCCAGATGTTCAAGGTAGATTTAGAAAAGGCAGAGGAACCAGAGATCAAATTGCCAACGAGAGTTCCAGAAAAATATCCACTTCTGCTTTATTGACTATGCCAAAGTCTTGGACTGTGTGGATCATCACAAACTCTAGAAAATTCTTCAAGAGGGGGGAATACCAGACCAACTGAACTGCCTCCTGAGAAATCTGTATGCAGGTCAGGAAGCAACAGTTTGAACTGGACATGGAACATCTCATTCCAAATAAGAAAAGGAGTGCATCAAGGCTGTATATTGTCATCCTGCTTATTTAACCTATATTCAGAGTACATCATGAGAAATGCTGGACTTGATGAAGCACAAGCTGAAATCAAGATTTCCAGGAGAAATATCAATAATGACAGACGCAGATGACACCACCCTTATGGCAGAAAGTGATGAAGAACTAAAAAGCCTCTTGATGAAAGTGAAAGAGGAGAGTGAAAAAGTTGGCTTAAAGCTCAACATTCAGAAAATTAACGTCATGGCATCTGGTTCCATCACTTCATGGGAAATATATGGGGAAAGAGTGGCAGACTTTGTTTTCTGGGCTCCAAAACCACTGCAGACGGTGACTGCAGCCGTGACATTAAAGGACTCTCACTCTTTGGAACAAAATTTTGACCAACCTAGTTCAGTTCAGTTCACTTCAGTTCAGTAGCTCAGTCGTGTCCAACTCTTTGCGACCCCATGAATCACAGCACACCAGGCCCCCCTGTCCATCACCAACTCCCAGAGTTCACTCAGACTCACGTCCATTGAGTCCGTGATGTCATCCAGCCATCTCATCTGTCCTCCACTTCTTCTCGTGCCCCCAATCCCTCCCAGCATCAGAGTCTTTCCCAATGAGTCAACTCTTCGCATGAGGTGGCCAAAGTACTGGAGTTTCAGCTTAACAGCATATTGAAAAGCAGAGACATTACTTTGCCAACAAAGATCCATCTAGTCAAGGCTATGGTTTTTCCAGTAGTCATGTATGGATTTGAGACTTGGAGTATAAAGAAAGCTGAGTGCCAAAGAATTGATGCTTTTCTTGAGTGTCCCTTGGACTGCAAGGAGATCCAACCAATCCATCATAAAAGAAATCAGTCCTGAATGTACATTGGAAGGACTGATGCTGAAGTTGAAACTCCAGTACTTTGGCCACCTGGAAAACACTCTGATGCTGAAAAGATTGAAGGCAGGAGGAGAAGGGGACAACAGAGGATGAGATGGTTGGATGGCATCACTGACTCAATGGACATGAGTTTGAGTAAACTCCAGGAATCGGCAATGGACAGGGATGCCTGGCCTGCTGCAGTCCATGGGGTCGCAAAGAATCAGATACAACTGAGCGTCTGAACTGAAAGCGGCAGCTCTGATGAAGTGAGCTTTAACCCTACCACAAGCATTAGATACACAGATGATACCTAGATTTAAGTCTTTTCTTGTTTTTTTTTTTTTTTTTTTTGGACAGGAAGAATCACCTTGCAACTTCCTAAAGACTGCATATTCTTCTGCTATTTTTTTTGCTTAACAATTTTCTCAGCCTCCTATATTGCATAGGATCTGAGATGAATCTATAGGAATAGGGCAATTTTGGATATTCCTGGAAAGACTTAGACTGTGAAATAGGGTCCATACATGCTAAACTGGTAAAATAAATTCATCAGTGTTCTTAAATATATTTCAGTCTCATTAAACTTAAGCTGCAAAGAGAGAAAATGTACCCTCCATTACAAGGAGTCCTCAAGAAAAACTATCAGATTATTTAGCTGTGGTTTTGCTGGAGTCATTACAATGTTCTAGAATCCATTGCATCTTTTCTACACATCTCATAATGCTGACCTTTACTTCAGAAACAACAAGATTTTTTTCAAGGTATACAATTTGGCTAAATTTTATACCTGAATTTGATATATTTTTGTGTTATATTAATTTTACTAAGAAAAATGATGTATAACAATGTAAATGCATAGTATATTTTATTGGAAGATTTCACACTCACAGACTCTAAAAAATATAAAAATAAGTGAAATTTTCACTTGTGGTAGGGTTAAAGCTCACCTCATCAGAGCTTCTGCTTTCAGTTCAGTTCAGTTGTTCAGTTGTACCTGACTCTTTGCGACCCCATGGACTGCAGCAGGCCAGGCCTCCCTGTCCATTGCCGACTCCTGGAGTTTACTCCTGTTAAAAGGAGAAATGAGGACTTGATTTTAAATGTTAAGTTGCGCAATTTTAGCTCAATTTTTTTCTTATATTGATATACTTGAATATTCGACCAATTATTATGTATGAAGAGTTAACTAAGTATTAAGACTTATGGGGGAAATGGGGCTTTATTCTGCTCTTAAAAAGCTTACAATATTTTGGGAGGATAAACAGTTAAGAATAGACAACTAACAGAAGCAACAAAAATAAGTTTCAAGTGAGTTGGAGTTACATCTGTGAAAATTTTGCAAACAAACTGTAGGTATTACTTTAAGGTATAGTATCATTTAAATAGTTATTATAAAACCCATTGAGACTTTAGTTTTGGATGATTACACTAGCTAGACTGTTTATATGTAAAAATAGAAAATTTTTATAGAACTTTCAAGAAAACCTGCCAATTCTTCTCTGTTGGGAGTTGAGTACAAGAGACCCTATGTGAGCAAAGCCCATTTAGGAAACTGTTTCTTACCAGGTCTGACTTTAATTCTCAGGAAGCTGTGAGGTAGTTTGTTAAGGCATACATTTTGTAAATAGAATTTTCAAAGAATGTTCATGATTGGGCCTCCTGATGTTTTTTATTGGTTCAAAGGGCCATTCACAGCTGCAGAAAGCAGCTTGTAATTATCAAATTGGCTTTTTTCTACAAGGTAAGATAATACACGTGCAGTTTCTGGTATTTTTCACAAGAACAGCAAGCCAATCATTTGCATTTTCATATTAGATGTGGAAATTCTTCTCTGGATCTAATTGACCTTATCCAAGTTAAAGAGAAGGAAAGCTGAGGAATTAAGAGAAAAATACATACTCAAAATGTAACCCCTGAACTGGAACCAGATCAAGGGCATCAAAATTAAACTGCCATTGGGTAGATTTGCTCTTCTCTGCACAGTTGGTTTCACTTTGCAAATATCCCTTCATCAAAAATATCAAAGGAACTGGAATGCTGTCAAATCCTTGCTATTCTTTCTCCAGGGGATCTTTCCCACCCAGGGATCGAACCCAGGTCTCCTGCATCGCAGACAGATTCTTTATCATGCACCACCAGGGATGCTCACTAAGGAAGATACACTTGACTAAATCCAAACAAGAAATAGAAGATCTTATAGGATCTTACAACAAAATTATATTTAAATAACACAAAAACATCGAGATTAACATTATGATAATGAATATGAAATGACTAGAGTAAATGAGGACTGATTTTCAAATGCATCTCAGTATTTGAATGCCATTATATTGACAGATTTTTTAAAAATTAGGATAAGGAAAAGCAATACAAATGATCTCACACTTGTTGTCACAAAGTAATGACACAGAGTATTGGGAGTCAAATTGAATCTTAATCATAATACACAAACTACCACACTGGAAATAAATATGAAAGCTGATCACAATTTATTAAATGACAGCATGGCCAAGTAGATGTTTATGTTTTAATTACAAGTAAAAGAATGTGTCAAATGGGTGGTTCTCACAGATGGTGAAGATTGGTTTCTTGCAGAGAAGAGATGGCCCCAACAGTTTGATAAGAAGACTATTTCTGCTGGACACACATCATTAACTTGATTTTATCTCTTCTGTAAGATATTTATTAAGTACAACTAAATATATTTATTAAACTTCAAGCAAACTGCATTTTAGTAGTTTGGAAAGTGGAAAAAGAAGAGCTTACATTTATCTTGTAAGATGTTAATATCTTAAACTAGGATCCATATTTAAACATCACTTCTAGCCTAAAACCCAATAATGATTAGGCTTTGCCATCACTTATGATATAGTATGTCTTTGTTCTTTACAAATTTAATATTTACTATTTCAAGGATATTCTACTGGTGGTGATTATTCATGACACAGATTAATCTAGTATTATTTCAAGTGTAAATCTGAAACCTGTGTGTTAGAAAACTGACTGTTTAAGAAAGTCACTTAAATAGGACATGCACTCATTCCCCATACATTTGTATCCAGCATTGTACACCACAATAATTCTATTGTAGTGATAAAAAGAACTTTCTTAGTTTAAATTGGCATGGGGTTAACTTTTGTTTGACATATGAAATATGTGACTTTCATTCCAAGTATGATTAAAAGGAAACCATTTGCCTATATTAAATGTCTGTTTTCATGAATTTAGGAATCAGATAGAATATCTGAAAGCTATCCAGACATAACTCACGAGTCTACTGTATATTCTAAATAGAACAGAACAGATATTTGGCATTTGTTAATATTCATGAGCTTTGCAAATAAACTTATGCATATCACTGGAGCATATAATTTCCAACATTACAAAAAAACTCCACCCCACCCTTGTAAGTGCAGTAAATTACATATGCGACAAACAGTGGAGAACTGGGTGAGATGCATATATTGAGAGATTCAGCTAGGTTCACACACTAAAAGTGGGCTAGGTTTACTACACAAGTAACACAATTTTAACACTAAGGTTCCAATTGAAAATTACTGAATGTGTGTTGCAATGAACTGCATAGAGTTGGTACTGTAAACCCTAAGGCTATGAATGTCAAGAAACCATTTTAGCAAAAGATAATACTGAACATATGCTATTTAAACCCAAGGACAGGTTCTTGTTCAACTTAGGATGTATAAATCCACAAGAGACCATCACTTCTACCCTAACAACAAAAGTAAAAAAAAAAAAAAAAAGAAGAAAACTACAAAATCATAACATTTTAAGCCCATCTGAGAACTGAGGTGAAGGGTGAAGAAAATTCTAAAGGATAAAAAAGCCTTTTAAGGACGGAAGGGACACACAAACTTTTTTACCTTTACAGAGCGCAAGAGTAAGAAGTGACTAGTATAAAAATAAAGTGGGAGAAAGTAAAAGAAACCAACCGAGACACTAAAGTGTTCTTAAAGATCAAGAGATGATCAGGGTGAAAGTTTAGAATACCTGGGACAAGATGACTCTGTAACCACCCTATTCTTCACAATGAGCCTCAATCTTGTGTTCATGAGAGTTTGGGGGCAGAGCAGGAGACCCAAAAGAATTTTCCCTTCATGGTGCACAGACATGAATACACACTCACTTCTTGAACTTTTTCTTATGTGAATCAAAAGCTGTAAGTCAATGGATAAAGGACAGGAAACCTGGCTTCTTCCAACAAAGGCAAATGGTAGAAGCAATAATTTTCTGACCCTAGGAAAAGATTAGGAAACCTTCCCTTGTATCTTAAGCCTTACCTCAAAGAACAACCTCCAAGAATCTACTGGAACAAAGCAAGAAAATCATCTGCCACTAGTCCCAGGTCAAGGCACACTTCTTCTCATGGAGACACAGAAGCATATTTGTTCGCCCAGTTTAAAAGGTCTGCTTCTGTTGCTGGAAAGGTAGGAGAATCTCTCCAAATTGAGAATCTCACACATATAAGACAGAATGTGACTCTCATGGAAGAGAACAGGAACTTTTGAGAAAGACTAATTATTATAACTCAGGTTGAAAAGGCTCATCTAAGACTACATCTGAATCAAAAAATCTTAAGAGATAACCCTTGTTTGTATCACATGCCTCATACCTAGTAATAAGCAGTACCATTACAGAAGGGAAATAGCATGGAAATGATTCCTTCCATTGTTCAGTTGTGCAGTCTGTTGAAAGCTTAGCATGGAATCAGAATGTATAAAAATCTTCCCAACACCCTAGGCTCCACACTTAACAAAATATAGCAGCATCCCACTATTGGGGAATTTGAAGCCTGTGAAGCACTAAAGGCATAGTAGTCAAACTCAGATCAAGTTCTCTGTAGTTTGACTCAACTCTCCACTATAGTAACCCAACAAAAGAAGAGGCATACGCTTTTCTAGCCATAGGTATTATTTGCTTCAGTCTTTTGTTCTTTTACTGAAAATTCTACTGTTCTTTTACACATAATTCCAGAACTTGGTAAAAAAAATAATATCACACACACATATACAAAATAAAGTAGAGGGAATAAAATGAATATTTGTCAAGTGATAAAGCAGACAACAGAAATGGACGGTGAGATGGTTTAGATACTGGACCTATCAAAGATTTAATTGCCATTAACATATTAAAGGACATAGTGCAAAGGACAACATGCAAGAATAGTCACCACAGAATTTCAGCAGCAAGACTGAAACTATACAAGGTGGTGCATAGGACATACAAGAAGACAAAATTGGTGAATTGAAAAACAGGTCAACAGAAAATTTCCAAAGTAAAATAAATAGAGGAAATAATGAGTGGAAACAAAAACAAAATAGAAGTGCCTACCCAGGGGTTGTAGGGTAATATCAAAGGATCTAAACCCCAGGCAGATACTGCTAGTTTCCTTTCTCTTCTGAAATGATCATGGAAATAATAATGAGACTGTGGATGCTTGGTAGAGACTGAATTATCAGCCTGTGCTAAGTCTAACAGTATCATGCAGCCAAAAAGAGTCAGTGGGGTTTGAGAAAATGCACCTGTGATTTTCAGGTCATGTTTTTAAGAGGGAGAGTCCTCTTTTCTTTACCCTATTTACTGGCTGAATGGAGGCATTACACTAAGGATCATATAGCAAACAATTTATAAAAACCTGGGTCCTTGGCACCAGTGACTTCTCATCTCAGCCCTGGACTAATTACATTCAGTCTATCACCTAACAGATAAAAAAAAAAAGACATTTTTTCAAGAAGTGCTATTTGTGGTGTTATTATAGTAACCAAGCATATGTATTTTTATAACATAAGCACTCATAGTAAAAGTTTAGAATGAAATTTAAATTAGTTTATGGTTTCTGAATATAAAGCTAACAAGATTAGTTTTACCTCTCACTTATCAGAAAATACCAAAAGAAAGGCAGGTATTATTAGTTGTGAGAAAATCTTTTCAAATTTAGATAAATATAGACTGCTGTTGCTGCTGCTGCTGCTGCTGCTAAGTCGCTTCAGTCGTGTCCAACCTTGTGCAACCCCACAGATGGCAGCCCACCAGGCTCTGCTGTCCCTAGGATTCTCCAGGCAAGAATACTGGAGTGGGTTGCCATTTCCTTCTCCAGCACATGAAAGTGAAAAGTGAAGTCGCTCATTCATGTCTGACTCTTAGCAACCCCATGGACTGCAGCCTACCAGGCTCCTCCGTCCATGAGATTTTCCAGGCAAGAGTACAGGAGTGGGTTGCCATTGACTTCTCTGAAATACAGACTAATTAATAGCAAAAGTTTGATTTCTAAACACCAGAGAAAGATCAGAAACTAATTACATAGCAGAAATAAATATTGGTTCATCAGAATGCATAATTAAGTTAGGGGAAATGTTACTTCTCAGAATTTTATGTCTGAAACCAAAATTTGAATACTATTAAAAAAAATGTCATGATTAGATACAGGAAAATGGTGTCTCTATAAAGCACAAGACACAAACGGCTGGAGAAAAGACTAACATGTCCAAATATGCTGTTTGGCAGCAAACAAATTTCATTAAAAAGGTGGTCCTCTGAAGTAATGAATAATTCTGAAATAATTTCAGTCTGTGCAAGTAAATACTGTCTAAAATATATAAAAACCACTGTGAAACACAAAAGCTACTCTTCCAAATATCACCCCTTGCAATATGCTTAAGTTTCCTTTCAAGATAAACTATTATAACAAACTGCCAAGAAATCTGGTAATCTAATTTACGATTTAATCCTATTTTCTTCATTCAGCTGTCCACTCACTCAAAAACATCATTATTGACTGTTTATGATATGCAAAGCTCTGTATTGTTCAAGTCATATTGCTTTTCCAAATGTTCTCATAGAGCTGAATTGGGATGATTTAAATATGAATTAGGAATATATTAAAGGAGCTATACAACAGAAATTTAAAAATAAAACCTTTTCCTCTTCTTAAGAAATCAGTAGCATTTCTTCTCTAATTAGATTCCATGAGCAAAGGTATTATCACTGGGTGAAACTTCATTTTCAAAGACTCTTAAGAATCAAAAAGAATGTTGGAATGAAAAGATCAAACCATGAAAACTTGGAATGTGGTAATAATTTTGTAAGGGAAACAAGTATGTTGTAAACATTAAAAAAGCACTTATTTGAGTATTGGGAACTTGAGTTCTATTTCTTAGTTTTCCACTAATTCTTTATGAACTTAGTAAAAAATTTTGTGCCTTGGATTTCTCATTCATGAGAGAAAGATAAATTCTAATGATTTCTAAATTTTCTTCCACTTATTTAATAACATAAAGATAAGCAATCTGTACATATGCATCACACACATAGTTACATTCCTGCTCTAAACCATTTATTCTGATGGTCCTCTCCACCCTATGTTTTCACCAATAAGTTGAGACTATCGGTTGACTGCTCTTGGAGTTTTTAAGCCACTGGAGGTATTGAAAATGGGCTCCTCTGGAACACCAATAATAAGGATCCAACAGGCAGCTGGCCAAGGTCAAGAGCAACATAAAAACACTTTGCAGAGTAAACCTAGTGGGACTGCAGTCTCTACAATTGCCACGCTCTAATACACTGGCCTAACCAAACTCAGATCCCACGAGCTGTTCCTCACACAGATGCTCTAGTAACTTTAAAGAGCTATGGTTATAGACAGTCACAATCATAACATGTCCATTGATTGAATTATGAACATCTTAACTTTTTCTTGGTGCATTCTCAGAATGCCACCCCAGGGACACTCAAGTTAGTATGCAGGAGGCAAACAATATGAAGTGGGATTAATGATTCTGTTTCAAGATTCTTAAATCTTTTATATATAAAGTCACCCTCCTTAAGAGGAAGGGAGTTGGCATATTTTATTACTCTACTTTCAGACACAGAGCAACACAGGTACAAAGGGATTTGGCAACCTGTCAAAAGAAGACCAGCATCAGAGTTAGGAATAAAAACAATCTAAATTCTATCATAGAGATGTTTTATGATTCCAAAATAAAGTTGCACAAGGAAATGTCAATCTGACTGTAACATCCTAGTATAAAGATATTTACTTCTGAGAAACTTAAAACCTGAGAAAGGCTGAAAAATTCCCTTATGACACTCACATTCCTTGGAAATTACAGAAACATTAATGACTTGAATATTTCAAAAAAGGTATGTATCTCTTTATTTTACATGTGAATTTACACCACATTTCATTCCACAAAGGATTTGAGGTATCATACATAACTAGAATCATATCATAAAAAGGGATGGGAGGAGAGGAAAGTAATAAAAAGTACATCTCCCACAATGTCCCTGTCCACAGATACAGGCCTACTTAGAGAAGGAGATTTAACAGGAAGATAATCAACTGTCCCACCTCTTCATAATTTACCACTGCACCAACAGGGCTTCAAAAGAATAATAGTGGATCACTGTCAAAACACGTACAAAACACAACTCTCTCTGAGGAAGAAGACTTACAAAGCCCCAGTGAGCATGGGAAACAAAAACAAGAACATCAGAGGCACAGAAAGTACCTCTAGGCACAGAGGTACCTAGAGCTATAGAAAACATTAGATTAATACACATTCTCAAAGAAATACAAATATCATATGATATCACTCATATATAGACTTTAGTTTTTAAAAAATGACACAGATTTATTTATAAAAGAGAAACAGACTTACAGATATCAAAAACAAACATACAGTTACCAAAAGGGAAATGTGGGGGAGAGGAATAAATCAGGAATTTGGGATTAACATACACATATTAAAATATGAGTTAGATAACAAACAAGAACTCCCTGTAGAGCACAGGGGACCCTTCACAGTATTCTGTGGTAACCTATATGGGGAAACAATTTGAAAACAATACATTATGTATATGTACAACTGAATCACTTTATTGTACACTGAAACTAACAACATAGAAAATCAACTATATTCCAATAAAATTTTTTAAAACTCTTGATCCTGATGACATGAAAAAAAAATTCTCACAGAAGAGTCCCATTTATCTCTAGTGTATCCTATCTTGTTCACATTTCAACAAAAAAAGTATAGGACACGTTAAAGGCAAGAAATATTATCTGGGGAGACAAAGTAATCATCAGAACCTGATTTAGATAGATAGAATCAACAAATGGAATTTAAAATCACTAATATATTAAGGAATCTAATGAAAAACTTGGACAATCTGCAAAGACAAGTGGCTACATAAGCAGAGAGATAAGAAAGAATTAAAATGAAATGCTACAATTAAAAACACTGTAACAGAAAAAATGTCTCTGATTGTCTCACTAGTAAACACAACACAGCAGAGAAAAGATCAATGAACTTGAAGATGAGTTAATAGAAACATGCCAAACTGAAAGCTGAAGAAAAAAAAATGGAAAAAAGACCCAGTACCTATTAGAAATGTCAAAGGTGTAACATATGGTTAAGTGGACTATCAGTAGAAGAAAAAGACAGCAGAGAAGAGGAAATAAGAAAAAAACTAAAACAATTATTTAAAGAAATATAATTAATATACTAAAGGGGGGGATAAGATGAAGTTTCATAAAAGACTCAACTAAAAAGAAACAGTAAAATAAGCCCTGTTAACAAACAGAAAGCAGTTGCAAACATGGTAGATGTCAATCCAAGTATATCAAAAATCCCTTTAAAAGTAAATGGTCTAAATATAAAATTAAAAGACAGAGACTGTCAGAGTGAATAAAACAAACAAGGAAAAAGTTCATTATATGTTAGCTAAAGGAAACTCACTTTAAAAATAAAGGCTTAGATATGTTAAAAATAAAGGAGTCAAGAAAGTTATAGTGTATAACACAAATCAAAATAAATATGGAGTTCCCATATTAATTTTAGACAAAAAGACTTCAAAACAAAGAAAACTATCAGAAATAAATTCAAGTACTACATAATGGTGATTGGGTCAATTCTCTAAGAAGCCATAACAATCCTAAACATGTATGAACTTAAAACCAGAGTGTCAAAATATGTGAGGCAAATACTGATACAACAGAGAGGAATCTAGACATATATACTATTATAATTGAAGGACTGAAAACATGTCTATTAGTACAGTGTATAGTTCATCAAAAGAGTACAAGTCAAAAAAAAAAAAAAGAGTACCAGTCAACTTGATTTAACTGATATTTATAGGCTAGTCCATCCAAAAGCAGCAGAGCACATGTTCCTCTCAAACTTTTATTGAACTTTCACCATGATACTCCACATCTTGATCCATAAATAATACTTTAGCAAATTTAAAATAGTATAAATCACACAAAGTATGTTCTGAGACTATATGAAATTAAACTAGAAAACAACTGAACTAAAGGGGGGACTAATGGAACAATAGTTTCAAAAATTAGAAACAAAACATTCCTCTTCTAAATAACATACCGGCCAAAAGAAAAACTCAAGAAATAAAAATATATTTTGAAATAAAGAGAAATGAAAATATAATGCTTCTCTTTTAAGCAGTGCTTTAAGACAAATTTATTTCATTAGATGCATATATTAGAAAAGAAGAAAGATCTAAAAGAGCAGTAATTTAAGCCTCAAGGAAACAGAACAAAAGCTGTAATAAAAATCAGGGCAGAAATCAAAGAAATTATAAACAAGAAGACACTAGAAAAATATCAACAAAACCAAAAACTTAAAAAAAAATCAGTAAAACTGAAAAATCTTTAGTCAGGCTAACAAAGAAAAAAAAGAGAAAATACACATTTAAAGTGTCAGAAATGAGAGAGAGGTCCCTGGAATTTGATGGACAAGAATAAACTACTATAAACAACTCTTTTCCTACAAATTTAATCATTTCATAAAATGGACTGATTCCTTGAAAGACAGAAAGTACTGAAATCCAATTAAGGAGAAATAGGTAATCTGAATAGTCCAAAATCTATTAAAGAATTTGAATCCACAATTAATAACCATTCAAAAAAGAAACCCTTAGGCCTAAATGGTTTCAGCAGTGAATTTTACACATTTTAATGAAAGTAATTTAAAAGACAAAAATAAGTGAACTATCAAGTCGCAAAAAAACATGGGTGAATCCTAATTGCATATCATTAAGTGAAAGAAGCTGATCTGAAAAGAATATATATATTATATCATTACAATTACATGACATTATAGAAAAGGCAAAAGTATAGAAATAGTGAAAAAAGATCAGTGGTTGCTAGGAGAGAGAAGTGGAGGAAGTTTTAAATATGTGAATCACAGATGACTATTTTAGAGTGGTGAAACTATTTGATATAATGCTATAATTAAGGACACATGACAATAAAAATTTCAAAAGCCTCTGGACTTTATAGCACAGAGTAAATCTTAATGTACATTACAAACAAAGAAAGAAAGAAAATCAACAGGTCAGATGGGATGTAAAATATGACCAATCTTACTGTATTACAAACATAGGACAGAA
This sequence comes from Capricornis sumatraensis, assembly GCF_032405125.1. Classification (NCBI taxonomy): domain Eukaryota; kingdom Metazoa; phylum Chordata; class Mammalia; order Artiodactyla; family Bovidae; genus Capricornis; species Capricornis sumatraensis. The sequence continues at coordinate 33,766,477 of NC_091081.1, read as the reverse complement.
CTTCACTGAACCTCTTCAAAGAATTTGGGTGGTGGAGGGGAGCTACTGATTTACATAAATGGAAGTGAGAGGAGTCTGTAAAACTAATGACAAAAGAAAGTATACTTAAAACTGTACTGTAGTTGATGAAGTTGCTTCACACTAGGGAAAATTATGGTAACATTATACATGTATATTGAATTTTAAGATTTAGGTAAATATTGGATGGTGGAAGTTAGGTTTCTCTAGAACGGGAGTTTGCAGATCAGCAAGGAGACAAGGCTGGAATGGTCAATTGATATCACAATAGAGATGAACACGTCAATATGAACTCATGTTTAGTTTATAGGAATGGTTATACATATAAATATTTATAGATATATATACAAATATGGGTTAGTATTTACACATACAATTTTTCCTGTCAGTTGAGAGGGCCCGGAATCAATAAAACTCAGTAACAATGAGCATACCTAGCATCCAGATCTTGATTTCTAATATTTCTTCAATATACATGATGCTAGGATTGAGTGTATCATATTTCCCCAGAGCAAGAAATATACAAAATGAGCCCAGAGAATCATATAGTATAAGGAGATGAGGAAATGTTCAAAACACACATACACACAGTAATAATGGGGGAAGGATAGACAATTAAGAGACATAGAAGCCAGTTATGACCAACCTAGACAGCATATTAAAAAGCAGAGACATTACTTTGCCAACAAAGGTCCATCTTGTCAAGGCTATGGTTTTTCCAGTAGTCATGTATGGATGTAAGAGCTGGACTGTGAAGAAAGCTGACCACCGAAGAATTGATGCTTTTGAACTGTGGTGTTGGAGAAGACTCTTGAGAGTCCCTTGGACTGCAAGGAGATCCAACCAGTCCTTTCTGAAGGAGATCAGCCCTGGGTGTTCATTGGAAGGACTGATGCTAAAGCTGAAACTCCAATATTTTGGCCACCTCATGTGAAGAGATGACTCATTGGGAAAGACCCTGATGCTGGGAAAGATTGAAGGCGGAAGGAGAAGGGGATGACAGCAGATGAGATGGTTGGATGGCATCACCAACTTGATGGACATGGGTTTGGGTAGACTACTGGAGTTGGTGATGGACAGGGAGGCCTGGCATGCTGAGGTTCATGGGGTCACAAAGAGTTGCACATGACTGAGCGACTGAAGTGAACTGAACTGAACACAAAGAGGCCAAGGACAAATGTAAAAAGACCATTTACAAAATTAAAGAAATTGTAATGACTTGACCACTAAAAGTGGATAAAGTTATTTCGATTCATGCAATATTTTCAAGATAGAGCCAATAGGATTAGCAACCAGGAAGACTGAGTTGTCATTGGCTAACTTGAAGCACAGTACAAGGCCATACAATGGAATGAATACAATACAGCCATAAAAAAGAATAAAGAACTGATGCAACATGGATGAACCTTGGAAACTTTCTACTAAGTCAAAGAAGTCAGAAATAGAAGGCCACACACTATGTAATCACATTTATGTGAAATGTGCAGAACAGGTGAATCCATAGAGACAATTAGATCAGTGGCTGCCAGGAGCAAGTGAAGAATGATTGCTAAAGAGTATACAGTTTATTTTGGGGGTGATAAAAGTTTTAAAGTAGATAGTAATGATACGGTTGATGATGTCAAGAGTTTAGCTTTGGATACAAGCTTGATATGTGGATTATAAATAAGGGAGTTGAGAATACAAATTGAGATGCCATGAAGATAATCAAATATATGATTCTCAAATTTGTGTTTGGCTTGAACTGGAGATATAAATTTAGCAGTGATCCATGTGCACATGATACTTAAAATATTGACCCTAGTTGAAATAATCAGTGGAGTAAATGAAAATAGAAAAGAGACGTGATCCAGTGACTGAGCCCTTGAGAATGTTAAAAGGTCAGGAAGAGGAAGTAGAACTAAAACAGAATGTGAAAAAGCACACAGTGAACTGAACTGAGTGAACTGAACTGTCCTAGAAACCAAGGCAGAATGGAATAATCACCCATATCAAATAGTGCAGCTGTTTCACAGAAGATGAGATCTAAGAATTCATAAGTAGATATCGGGACTTTGGTGAACTTGATTGGAACAGTTTCAGTGAAGATGTACAAAATTATTTGAGTTACAGGGGTTCAAAGAACAGTAACAGAAGAGGAATAAGAGAAGAGTTCTGGGTGACTCTTTAAAGGAACTGGTATCTTAAAGGAAAAAAGAAAAATGGGGGAAAAGAACATTCAAGAGAGATTTGTATTTTATTTTGCTGATGTTGTTGCTGTATACTGCAGAACTAAACAGCACTTGCAGAGTGATGGGAGATATTCAATATAAGGAGGGGGAAAGTTGCAGAATAAAAAAAAAAAATGCTAGATCAGTATCCTAGATTACACTGGAGAGGCTGGAGCATTGTTATGCACAAATGAGAAGCTGACCTTAGGGAGGACCACAAAGAGTTCACCCACAGTGATGAGAGGAAGGACAGTCAGTGAGCAACAGTGGGTAAATGTGGCTAGATCAATGAAAGTTATCTTCTGTCTACTTTTTCCATAACATAGACATCAAATTCATCAGCTGAAAGTGAGGATGATGGAATAGTTTAAGAGGTCTGTGCAAGAGAAGGAGGTTAGAAATCACCTTATTTAAGAGTGGGACAGGGGCTTCCCTGGTGGCTCAATGGTAAACAAACCACCTGCCAGTGTAGGAGACTTGGTTCAATCTCTGGTCCAGGAATTGCCCATGCCATAGAGCAACTAAGCCCATGCACCACAACTACTGAACCTGTGCTCTAGAGCCTTGGAACTACAACTACTGAAGTCTATGTGACCTACAGCCTGTGCTCAGCAACAAAAGAAGCCGCTGCAATGAGAAGCCCATGCACCACAACTAGAGAATAGCCCCCGCTCACTGCAACGAGAGAAAAGCCTGAACAGCAACAAAGACCCAGCACAGACAATAAATAAATGAAATTACAACAAAAGTAGGAAGGTTAATTAATTGTATTAGGTAAATATAGTGTAACTGTGAAGCTAAAATTAAACCGATCAGTTTGTATCTGTGTATAAGCCTTGTTTTTCGCTTTGTGGCTTTTATTTATTTATTTTTTTTTTTTGCAACCATCTTCAGTTGCAGGGGTGCATGCTCAGGGTATGAGAAGATTTTGTATCGATTAAAGCTGGCGGTTTAGTGAAAAGAAGAACATGAAGTAAGGTTGTTGAAGCTGTTGGCAAGAACGAAATTATAATCATTGTAAGTCACGACTTTTATGCTGACTAAATGATAAAAAGAGGAGGACCTACATTGGGGCTATTAGAGGCAATGAACTGGAAAGACAGAACATGCTGGCCCCTGAGTGGCACACTTGACAACGAGATTTCAGAGAGGTTTTAGTTACTGTTAATGGAAACATCTAGAATGTGGCATGAAAGTGAGTTGCTGAGCACGGCGGATAGCAACATCACAGAAGCAAAAAAGATCAAGAAACAAGTGGATAGGGCATTAGAAGAACCATCTATATGGATTTTGATATTTTCCAGAATGATGACATAGATAGCGTTAGCAATAATCCCACTCAGTCACAAACTGACATCTTTAAGAAATGAAAAAAGTAACTGAAAATATGGATCGAGACAGTAAGAGTAAGGGTAAATAGATGATGAGTAACATGGCAAAACAGTAGAAAATTTTGGTAACAAGAGCTTCATGCAAATGACTTTTAGAGAGCAATGAGGGAGAATCCTTGGATGTTATGGAGGAATAGTGGGAGCAATCCTTTCCACTTCTAAGCCAAGAGGTACAAGAGAGACATAGTAAAACACCCACCAGAGGATACAGGAAAGCAATGTCCTCAGAGAAGAGCCAAGTTTGAAGAGAGAAGAGCAAAAAAGTGAAGGGAATTTCACAGAAGAGAGAGATATAGAGAATAACTTGCTAGAGTGTTTCAAAGCAAAGTGAGTGTTTCAAAAAATTACAGAGAGCTCTGCAGGGACTAGAGTCTGTTGAACAAGAGATAATATGGTGGCCTATATAAGTAAGAGGGCTTCCCTGGTGGCTCAGTGGTAAAGAATCTGTCTATCATCGCAGGAGACACAGGTTAGATTCCACATGTGGGTTGGGAATATCCCCTGGAGAAGGAAATGGCACCCACTCCATTATTCTTGTCTGGAAAATCCCATGGACAGGCTCCTCTGGGGACCCCATGGGGACAGAGGGCTACAGTCTACGGGGTTGCAAAAGAGTAGGACACAATTTAGTGGCTAAATAACAACCCAGGTAAGAATAATAGGCACAGTAAAACTTGTCCTGGAAATTCTAAGGCAGAGAGTGAAACGGAGCATGACTCAGAGAGTGGGGCTCCTGGGCACACATGCTTTTCTGTGTCCCTCATCTCTTGATTACAGGAAATAGGCTTCATTCAGCCTCCCTGAATTCGAACAGGCAGGTTCAAACAGTTGATAATTATGGAAGAGGGGATGGGAGACAAGGGAAGAACAGTCAAGAAACAATAGTGCAGCCTTGGGGTAGGGTCCTGGTTCCCCTTAAAGGGACCTTCATAACAAGATCTTTGAGATGTTTCATGAATACTGAAACCCAAACCAGGTGGGAGAAGTTAACTGTAATCTGCCCACAAGCACTTAGATGTCAGATTGGTTGGAACGGATGATGCTGACTCCCAATTTCCTCACCGCCAACCAATCAGAAGAATGTCCATGAGTTGATCATGCCCTCTTTGAACCATTGCTATAAAACTTCTCACAGCACCCTCCAGGGCCAGACACACAGTTTTAAGGGTGTTAGCCCACTGCATCCTCCTTTGCCTGGCAAAGCAATACAGCTGTTTTGGGGTTTTTTTTTTCCCCCTACTTCACTCAAAACTCTTGTCTCTGAGATTTAATTTGGTGTTGGGATACAGAGGCAGGATTTGGCTTCAAGAATAGGCCTGAGTTACAAGGATGCATGCATTGGAAGTCGGTGTCTCACCTGTGTTTTGGAAATCCTATTCTATTGTTTTATTTTCAAAGTGATTTTCTAATCATCCATACTCTATAAAGAATATCACTAGGGGCTGCACTATACAAAATTTAGCTGAAATTGTTTCAGGATTAAAAATCTGGAAAATTAAACCTATTTGTGAGGATCCAGGCTTCTGTGATTTCATTCAGCAAAGTCCTATCACAGCCCATAACATTCTAGAAACTGCATGAAAAAATAAATTGCTTTTTTTAATACTATCATCTCTCTGTTAAAAAGGTTGAGATCAAAAAGAGGAAAAATATTTATTTTCAGATCAGGTACCTGCTGCTTCCATTTAGATTTTGGGTAAACTATCAGTAGCAAAAACAGTGGAGTGAAATGCACAGTGTCCCAACCTTCCTAATTAATAGCAGTCAGTTCAGAGCAACCCTATTCAGGGTCTGCTTTTCCTCATTGAGCTGACCAGGGGAGACCTTAAAGGCAAAATGTGTGAGCCCTGTTAAAGCAAACCTCAAACAACAGATAAGCACTAAAGTCTTTGAAGAAACTGTGAACACCCTCTGGGGAGAAAATTAGACTTGTGAACTTAAAAAATGGCACACAAACATTTTAACACAGAACTGAAGACAGAGGTCAACAGGGATATTTCCAGCTGAAAATTGCCTGTTGAGGAAGAAATTAGTTTTGAACATCAAAAATAAATGAACAAAGGGAGCAGAAAACAACATTAGATGAGAATTTTTTCCCCAAGAAAAAATCCTCTCAACATTCCCCACACAAATACATGATAATCAAGCTTTATTACTGAAAGGGAAAATCTTTTCCAATTAGGAAAATCTAACTCTAGGAAACTAGTTGCAAAAAAGTTATCTTTAGAAGCACCTCTTTTTCTTGCTAATTCAGTAAAATAACTGATTTTGACTGACCTCTGTGTCTTAAAATGACTAGCTTTATTTTTATATTTATTTGCAATTTATCTTACACTATTCATTTATAATTCTTTCATTCTGTTTTCAGTTTTAAATGTAAATGTGAAAGTCTTCAGACTAAGCACAATTTGCTCCTGCCACCTTTATTTCCTGGGGTGGGCTTCCTACCCTTGTCCCCTTCCCCTGGGAGAATGAGGGACAGAACAAGTGACAGAAACATGAAGTTGTCTTAAAGTCTAGAATTTGCCATCAGCATACTGCATACTGCTGGACCAAAGTGGGTTGTATTACTACCAGCGACAAGCTCTGTCGGCTAGATCAGCACCCAACAGTATTTTTTCCACCAGAGACAGTTTCTGTGAAGACAATTTTCCTATGGACCAGGATTGAAGGGGATGGTTTGGGGAGGATACAACAAGCACATTATATTTATTGTGCACTTTATTTCTGTTATTGGTACATCAGCTCCACCTCAGATCATTAGGCATTTGGCCTCTGGTCCTATCACTTCATGGGAAATAGATGGGGAAACAGTGGAAACAGTGTCTGACTTTATATTTTTGGGCTCCAAAATTACTGCACATGGTGACTGCAGCCATGAAATTAAAAGACACTTACTCCTGGGAAGAAAAGTTATGACCAACCTAGATAGCATATTCAAAAGCAGAGACATTACTTTGCCAACAAAGGTCCATCTAGTCAAGGCTTTGGTTTTTCCAGCGGTCATGTATGGACATGAGAGTCGGACTGTGAAGAAAGTTGAGTGCCGAAGAACTGATGCTTTTGAACTGTGGTGTTGGAGAAGACTCTTGAGAGTCCCTTGGACTGCAAGGAGATCCGTCCATCCAGTCCATTCTAAAGGAGATCAGCCCTGAGTGTTCTTTGGAAGGAATGATGCTCAAGCTGAAATGCCAGTACTTTGGCCACCTCATGTGAAGAGTTGACTCATTGGAAAAGACTCTGATGCTGGGAGGGATTAGGGGCAGGAAGAGAAGGGGATGACTGAGGATGAGATGGCTGGATGGCATCACCGACTTGATGGATGTGAGTTTGAGTGAACTCCGAAAGTTGGTGATGGACAGGGAAGCCTGGCGTGCTGCGATTCATGGGGTTGCAAAGAGTCAGACACGACTGAGCAACTAAACTGAACTGAACTGGAGGTTGGGGACTGCTGATCTAGATGGAGTTTTTGATCCTCTCCATAAGAATAATATGCATAACAATAGTACTTATCTCAGTATTTCTTTGTGGTTTTTGTTTAGTCATTCAGTTCTGTCTGACTCTTAGAGACTCCATGGATTGTAGCCTGCCAGGCTCCTCTGTCCATGTGATTTTTCCAGGTAAGAATACTGGAGTGGGTTGCCATTTCCTTCTCCAGGGGATATTCCTGACCCAGCAATTGAACCTACGTCTCCTACACTGGCAAGCAGATTCTTCACTGCTGAGCCACCAGGGAAACCCAGTATTTCTTGGTGAGGCTTAAATAGAATTCACACCTGCTCTGCACAATGCCTGGCACACTCCAGTTGCTCAGTCAATTCCAGCAATAGTTACAGCACTCACCATGACCTACTGAAATCCAACCCAGGAGTCAAGTCCCATCAAAGGACAGCTTTTCTTTTGGACTGCTCTCATCCGCACCATTTCCCTCCAGGTCTGAGCTGATCAGTTCAGTATAGATCGGTAAGGAGCACTTTGTTGATAGCTTTGTCATAGCAGTGATTCCCAAACCCTGTTTATCTTTATAATGGCCGGGGAATTTTATTGTAAGATACAAAATTTAACTCTTATGAAAGTATATTTTGATCCAGTAGATCCAAACTAGGTTTGGAGAATACATAATTTTAAAACTCTACAACAGTTTCTGATAATTGGCCCAAACTGTAGGACCCTGAAAAGATAATCTTCAATAACCTATTCATTCCTAAATGTATAAAATTAACTTTCTGGTATATTAAATCTCTCTTTATGCATAGTTCACTAGGGCATATAGGAGGGGGCACTTAAATTTTATCTTTAAAATCATCTAAATCAGTTGGTTTATCAACTGAAAGTTACAGACATATTGCAGCTAATCTTTGAAAAAAAAAGGTCATAATTTTCATTGTTTGGGGTATAACCAATCCTTAATTAATGTGAAAAGACATAACTCTACTAAGAGATATTTATTTGGGGGATGCCCTGAACCAAAAATTTCAACAAAATTAGTTTTGAAAACACACATTTATTCATGTCCCTTACACAGTGAATAAAGGCAGGAAGAGGAGGAAAATTGATGTGAAAAAGAGCAAAAGGAAATACCTATTTTTCAGAATGCTTTACAATAGAATTTGTCAAATTTGTCTTTTTAGATGAATTTTTCAATTAGGTAAATATTTTCAAACTCTTTACACCCTGCTATCTGGGAAGTTATTTTTCAGCATGAGATTCTTCAATGACTTCTGATATTTTGATAGCAAGACTACTTGCAAATTTGAAATAAGTATCATATATGAACAATTCAGAGAGTATCATTTCACAAGAGTATCACTTCTTAAATTTAATAAAACGAGGCAAAAAAGAGCAGAATTTGAGTTGCAAAGATTTGGACACGACTAAGCATGTGCATGCCTGCATATGCACGCACGCACACACACACACACACACACACACACACACATGCCATGTGGCTTGTGTTAGTTACTTTTCCAGATACCCTTTTGGACTCATTGAGATATCCTGAGTAAGTGAAGTTATATGCAATTGCAGGAACAAAACAGAAATTTTAAAGTACAGTGTAAAGCCAAACTTTTTTTTCCCATGCTTTTATTTAATCTCTCTTGCTATTATCCAGTTTAGCCCTTAGGGTAAATTTAAAATGATGTGAATTTTGGGAAATGTATAAATGTCACTTAAAAGCATTTTACGTGGACATAAGAGATACATGATATATGACCATATTTATATCTATTAAAAAAAAAAAAAAAACCTACCTGGCCTTGTTTTTGCCCCCGTATGTGCTTGTGTGCATGCTCAGTTGCACAACTGTGTCCAGCCCTTTGCAACCCTATGGACTATAGCCCATCAGACTCCTGTGTCCATGAGATTTCCCAGGCAAGAATATTGGAGTGGGTTGCCATTTCCTTCTCCAAGTGATGTTCCTGACCGAAGAATTGAACCCACTTCTCCTGTGTCTCCTGTACTGACACACAGATTCTTTACCACTATGCCACCTGGGAAACCCCCAACAATAATCTTCTTAAAAAAATCAAGCAGACAAAAATAAGCTAAAGTTATTTAATGATAATTTTTACTTGGAGAATTTACTAGAAATTAAAATACTAGGACTTTTCTCTCTCCCTGGAAAATCATCTTAAAATTAAATATGGATTTAAAACATAAATATAACATACTTCTGTGCCACCTGGGAAAACCTGAATTTCCTCCTAGAGAAGGCCAAAAGATAATTTTCAATTTTGATCCTTTTCCTTGCTCATTTTATTTCGATGACTGATGCTCTAAGCTTATTTTTGATTTTATTTGTTGCCTTCTATATCGTATTTCAAAAGTTTCTTTTTATGACCTCCTGAAATACTGCAGGGCAAATTCAAACATGTCCCAAGCAGGCACTAAAATTTTAATGCATTTTTATGGAACCGGTCTCAGCCCCTTCAACACAACATTTATTTGTCCAGAAGGATGTTAGCAGAACATCCTCCTATTTATAACTCAGTAAGCAAATTGTTCCCATACTCCAAGTATGTAGAATTTTTTTTTCAATGTCATATAAATACTGTGAAATTCATGTTATGCATCTGCAGAAGTTCATCATATTAACTAACCTAACAACACAATCATGTCCAAGTGGACCCTTTTAATTAACGTGAGTCTTTTCTGAAGTTCAAAACAGTGTTGTTATTGTCACGTACATTAATATCTGTCGACACAGCTCAAATAAAAATTTATGCCATCAGTGTTATTTACCATTCTAATCCTACTATTTAAAACAGCACACAGCACAAAACAAACAATGCATATTGAATCAATATTTTGTAACTTTTTTTCCTTTTTTTTAAAGGCTAATTGTCCTGATATTACTTCATTTTTCAGATATAGAGGCAAATGCAACAATTAATTTTCAATATGTACAAAGTAAATGGATAAGTAATGGTTAAAAACTACACAGCCCAAATTTTCCAGATCAATCTCACAAGGCGAGATTTACATGAATAAACTAAATAAGTAACTTGTTTAACTACTTTATATAGGTAGACAATTTTAGGTTTAGGGACATGTGTATTAATTCCCAGTTGCTTGAGAGAGGAAGTAATTGTTCTTGTCATTTCTTAATTACAAAAATAATCACTCATACAATTGGGTATTTCATCCTAGTTCGCTTCTTTTCAGTGCAATTTCCATTTATTTCAGATACCATGATGTTTAAAATTCTAAATTTAAATACTTGAAAGTGTTTCCTAGAGTTAAGTACAGGACTGAAACTGCTGCAGATGTTCTAATTTGGGGAATTCCATTCTATTTCATCAAACTCTCATTTGATTTCATTGTGTGGAATAGGTCAGCAACTATGCCAATGGCCAAATCTGGCTTCAGCTGTTGTTGTTTTTTCTTTCTTTTTTGTATGCCCCACGAACTAAGACTGTTTTTTGCATTTTAAAAGGATTGAAAAAAGTTAAAGGAAGTGACAAGTGAAAATCATGGGAAATTCAGATCTGTGTATCCATAAAAAAAGCTTGATGGGAACACAGATTCACTCATCAATCAGTTCATGTGCTGTCTGGAGATGTCTTCACACTACAGTTATGAGAGGAGAGTAGCTGCTACAGAGCCCACATGGCCTATAAAGCCCAAACTGTTTACTACTTAGCCCTTTACAGAAAAGATTTACCCACTCCTGGAGCAGAGCATTTGTCTCTACTTACTCTCTGACATATTATATATTACTGACACACCTTTTTAGTACTTGTTTATTTTCCAAACTGATGTACTGGGGTGTGTTCAGTAAGATGAGAAGATCATTTGTACTGCTGTAATTACACTGACTCTCCTATGTCTGCATCTCAGCCTTTAAAATAGAAAACTGAACACTTTTCTTGATAAACACTACTTTTGTGTGTGTGGCCAATTTCTATGCCACCAAATATGGAGCCTGTTCCTAGCTTAATGATCTTCCCAATAGTAGTCTGTCAAGTGCTTAAAGACGTTGTTATAATTGATTTAAATACTTTTGAAAAGTTGAATGATATGTAATTTAGAGCCCATCATTGAAATATCATCAACAAAGGCAATTACTATTCTCATAAACCATATATATATATAAAGAATTTTCAGTAGATTGGCTAGGTGAACTGCATTGTTCCAAATTGTAAAAAAGAGCATATGTCCAAATCAGCAAACATCATGGCTGAAAAGATTAAAATTCTGGATCAATATTTATTTGCCTGACTGAATATCATGTAATGCTTTTTACTCTCTCCCTCAAATGTCAGTAAAATATAAAACTCACGGCATAGTTGAGCCAGTCTTACACAACCTCATTCTACCTCTAAAGTTTTCATGAACTATTTTTTAAAATATTTTAACTTTTTCCAAAAATACTTCTGTCAGTTTTCTACTTCAAGAAGAAACTAAGGCAGTTTAATCTTTGTGTTAGAAGACAGAATATATGAAAAGAAAGTAAATCAGAAAGAGGTTGAAAAACACTAAGACGGAGAGAAGCAGAAAGAAAAAGTTTCCAGTTGTCTTTTGGTACTGCTAGCGGTGTTATTTTGCCTTTTCCTACTTTTTCTGATTCCTTAGGGGCATGAAGGGTACTTCCTGGGTAGAAATTAATCAACTCACAGAGAGAATTAACTAGCCTATGTGTCTTCTTTCAGCTACAGGGCTTCTTACTTTCAGCAAAAACTTGAAATTGAAGTTGAGAGACCTCACACTTCTCCCAGAATCTTTAAAGCTCTGTATTTGGTAGAGGTTAAAGCATCTGCCTGCAGTGTGGGAGACCTGGGTTCGATCCCTGGGTCAGGAAGATCCCCTGGAGAAGGAAATGGCAACCCACTTCAGTATTCTTGCCTGGAGAATCCTATGGACAGAGGAGCTTGGTGGGCTACAGTCCACGGGTTGCAAAGAGTTGGACACGACTGAGCGACTTCACTTTCACTTTCTAATATAGTTAGTGGTTTTATTTAAAGAAAAGATGGAATTCAGTAGATTTTTCAAGGGTCAAATGTATTTCTATTAAGAGCTTCATATGGTTGATTCCAATACAATCATATGGGAGCTGGTCAAAATTTCTCTAAAGGTGTATAAAAATAAGAGCTTCAGACATAATGATCACTTCATCTCTTTTACTGTATGTTTTATATATTTTAAAGAAAATTAAGGAAAACCTTAATATTTATCAATAGTGACTCTATCCATATCACGTTTAAAAATGAGATAAGCCCAACAATAATATAATGGCTAGATAAATGATTGAATAGCTTTATAGTAGAAGTCTATGTACCCCATAAAATCACTGAAAGAATATTTGATGATCACAAGGAAGTGCTGGGAGGGCATTAGGAGATGTTTGTTTTTTCTATTCCTCGATAACCTGAACTCTACATTCTCTCCTCCAATTATCCCTGCCCTAACTCCCTCTTGCTCTGCCTTGTGGGATACTATTTCAGGCTACTTGTATTTGCCCAGAGAGGAGAAAAGAATGGAAGCTAGTAATAGCAAGGTCATCAACTCCGTAAAGAGTTAGACATGATTGGGTGACTGAACAACAACAACTCCATCTGGTTCACACAGACCATGCAGTGGGGCAACTTCATCACTGAAGAGCTGAAGAGGGAAGGAGAGACTACGGTGGGGACAGTGCCTGATGATGGCCGACTGATAATCCTGGATGGGGGAAAAGTATATCTGAGATGGGAAAAAGGCCTCCATAGCTGAAGGATAAGCTTCAGATGGAATAAATAATGAAAATAAATCCTTAGAACTTGGTACCAGAGCAGAAATCATGTATATGATTGTACGAGCAGAACACTGGAATGTTCCTTGACCATGGGACTGTAGCTTACTATATTGTATTATCTTACTTTAGAATATTATCTGGAAATATTTCACATTATTCAATATTTTTCTTTCTGTGCCTTATGTGCTAGGTCATAGAAAGGTGTTGGTAACTTTATAGATTTTATTTGTCCTTCAAGTTAAGGGATTTTTAAATATTTGCATCTTTCTATTTTTAAAAAACAGACAGGAAACATTGATCAGTAGTAAAGGATAATAATAGTAATAGTGGTAGTAATAAAAAAATAGTGATAAAACAAAATTTATAATCAGTTAAGGAGAGAAGGTTATTTGACATAGTGATAGTCTTGGCAATTAATTATTATGGTTTTCCATTTAGGGTAGAAGATTTTTGAAACTTGAAAAAAATCCTAATATTCTTTTACATTGTCCCTTACCTGAATGACAATAAAAGATATAATAAAATTTCATTCATATAAAACCATAATTTTATTCTTTCTGATATTATCATGGAATAGCCTTGAAATCAAATACATGCCACAGAATAGTATGGGTACAATATAATGTTAGAAGAGGGAAAAACTAGAGTTAAGGAAAAAAATATATACATATAACTTTTTAAAACACAAATGTGAAAAAATTCTCAAAATACTTGTAAAGTGTTGTTAAAGTTCAACTTCATTTATAACATTTTTTAAGGAAACAAAGGCCAGTTTTCTCCAAGTCTTGGATTTTTCTGAAGCACTGGTTGAAACATTCAGTGGTGGCCCAGTCCCCATTGTATGGACTTAGTTAGCCCTTTCTATTTCTGAGCTACAGCTCCTCTGAGTCTTTTCTGCGGGAAGATGGAAAAAGGAGCCTCAACAATTTCAAAAGAAATTGAGCTATGTCAACAGATAATTACTGATGGAATTAAACAGGCAAGAAAGAATTTATTCAAGACAATTGCCATAATGAAGAGATATTGAGCTCAATTCCCTGAAACAACAAGCAGAAGAGTTTTTAAGCACTGAGTGAGCTAATGGAAATGTACTGAAGGACATTACAGGCAAGATTGGTCAATACCATTGGGCTACCCATGTTTATTAGTTAATACAGTTGGAGTTTGACCCCTACTCTTCCACAAAGAGTGGGAGACAGCCACACTATTTTTATTGATGATTACAGTTCAGAGAGATAGCTTCCAGGCCCTTGGGAAAACATTCCTTGGCTTTAGAAGATAGACATCTCAAAGGAGCAGAGAAAAGATTTATAAATTGCAATAAATTTTCTAAAGTCAAGTCTCCCCAACGAGGAATTGAACCTGGGTCTCCTGCATTAAGGCAGGTTCTTTACTACCATCTGAGTCCCTAGGGAAGTACTTCAAGCATATGTCATAAGGAAGAAATCTGTCTAAAATCAGTCAAGCTGGGGAGAATGTTCAGGTGTTCTTGGTTAGCCACTTAACTACCATCACTCTAGCTTAAATTCAACATTCAGAAAACTAAGATCATGGATTCCAGTCTCACTTGGCAAATAGATGGGGAAATAGTTGAAACAATGAAAGACTTTATTTTCTTGGGCTCCAAAATCACTGCAGACAGTGACTGTAGCCATGAAATTAACAGACACATGCTCCTTGGAAGAAAATCTATGACAAACCTAGACAGCATATTAAAAAGTATAGAGACGTTACTTTGCCAGCAAAGGTCCATATAGTCAAAGCTATGGTTTTTCAGTTATATATGGATGTGAGAGTTGGACAATAAAAAAGGCTGAGTGCCAAAGAATTGATGCTTTTGAACTATGGGGCTGGAGAAGACCCTTGGGAGTCCCTCGGACTGCAAGAAGATCCAACCAGTCTATCCTAAATTAAATCAACCCTAATCATTTGTTGGAAGGACTGATGCTAAAGCTGAAGCACCATACTTTGGTGACCTGATGCAAAGAGATGACTCATTGGAAAAAACCCTGATGCTGGGAAAGATAGAAGGCAGAAGCACAAGGGGATGACAGAGTATGAGATGGCTGGATGGCATAACCAATTCAATGGAAATGAGTTTGAGCAAGCTCTGGGAGATGGTGAAGGACAGGGAAGCCTGGCATGCTGCAGTCCATGGGGTCAAAGCGATGGGACCGGATGCCATGATCTTCATTTTTCTGACTTTGAAAAACAGAAACAAAATATTCTTTCTGCACTCAATATAAACTATTATTGACAACTCTGTCCATATGTTCAAAGGTCCCACTTAAGGAATGTATGAGTCTGTTGTACCAGGATAATTGTTCTCTGAGGAATTAGTTGGCTTTCTACCTTTTGATAATGAGAGTTTTTCATACAGAGACAACTTGTTGAAATTGTCAATCCTGTAGTTTCGGGAGCCAGATTCTT
The DNA here is from genome assembly GCF_032405125.1 of Capricornis sumatraensis. Lineage (NCBI taxonomy): Eukaryota > Metazoa > Chordata > Mammalia > Artiodactyla > Bovidae > Capricornis > Capricornis sumatraensis. Next base: position 33,751,193 of record NC_091081.1, on the reverse strand, counting down.
GAGTCAGAATCCCAGTGTCAACACTTACAGCTTTGTATCCTATAGCAAGTTATTTCACCATTCTGTTTCCTATTTAAAATAAGGTTATTAATAGAACTCACCCAGCAGGGTTATTGGAACAATACATTATTACATATGAATCTTGGTATATGTATGGTACACTGGTGGCTGTGAGAAATGATAGCCTCATTTTGTTTCTCTCTCTCTTCCTTCTTTCACCCCTCCCTTTCCTTCTTTCCTTTTTTTTCTTTCATTTGTTCTTTTCATTTTTTATCTTTCCTTTTTAATTTGGCTATATGAAAATCCTGTGTAAATTCTAATTGACACAGCAACTATGCAGTCTCTTATGTAAACAACTTAGAACAGAAAACACTGAGTGTTGCTGTCAACATTATTTCTTTCTTTCCTAGAATTCATGTTTCCTTTTTTGGGCTTGAGTTTTATTGCTCCTATTTGATGTTTCCTTTATGATGGGTTCTTCAAGCATTTTATGAGTTCAAAGTAAAATAAATATAAAATAAACTATAAAGTAGGAAATAATGTTCCATGGGTTAGAAGTCATAAATATCAATACAAGGTACTATAAGAGGACATAAAAAATCAGAGTTCTTCCTTTTGTGAAGTTCACACATTAAGAAAATACCATGACAAAAATTAGCTTAGTGTCATGCCCCATACACATGCTGAGTTCTAGTATATTTTAAGGAAATAAATTTCAGTAATAAAATGATTTGCAAAAAATTTCACTGTGAATCTTTGATGATGGAATATGTGTCCACATGCTCAATTTTCTACAAATTATTTTGAATAAAGTAAATGGTTGTAAGTAATAAAGGATGAAAAATTATGACTGAATAATGTTAACTATTCTGGAAAAAAAAGAAGATATAGATTCCAAGTTTAGTCTTCCCAATAAATAATTTCTTATGAATTTTCAAGCAAGACAATTTTCCTCTTGGTACCTTACTTTTGTGATAACACCTGTTCTGCTTACCCATAGGGATCTTGTGAAGATGAAGTGAGGCAATGAATTTGAAAACTTTGCTAAAACACCCTGCAAACATATGCAGTATACTAATATAACTAGTAGTATAATTAAAAGATTGCATTTTCAAAATGTTAAAATTAGTTGCAGTTTCTTAAAAGTCTACAACTTTAAAGCAAACAGATGGATAAGAATAGCTCTTGAATGCCAAATTTAGTGTGGTATGTTTTCTTGCTGGTATGCCTGAAAGTTGTATCTAAAAAGCAACTGCAGAAGTAAAATATCAAGTGCTCAAATAGTAAATAGATATCAAACGGTTGTTACATTGTCAAACTGAAAAGGAAAGGAAGGAAGGAAGGAAAAGAAAGAGAAATAATGAAAGAAAAAGAAAGAAAATTAATTTAATTTATGGGTTATTCCAACTACAAGCAGTTCAAAGACAGCATTTACTACAGGGTTACAAAGTCTTTGGGTCTACTGCTTGATATTATCAATGCAATTATCCTTAACCATTTCTTCTACATATTGATCCTCAAGCACTTCCATAAATGTGTCTCTTCCTTATTGCTGTAATGGCCTTTCCATTTTTAGTTGATGAGAAAGTTTATAAATGCTTGGCTTCTATTCTCAGATGGGAAGCTCTCTTACCTAATTGGTTGTTTTTAAGTAGCTCTTAATTAGAACTGTTTTTGGCATGTAATTTCCATTCCATCAGTTTCCCTTTACTGAATTGCTCCCTATTTATGTTGTATAGATTTAATTAACTTATAATCACTTTTATGAGACTGAGTGGTGTCGATATTTTCAGGATAATTTTAGAACTGGCAGCATTGGATCTTCTGGGTGATGAACTATTAGTATGATGAACATCACTGAAATTTTGAATAATATTAAATTATAAAAATTACTACTACAATAACTAAAAAATACCTGTAAATTGTACAGTATATGTGGTATAATTCTAAAGTCAAGAGGAACATGAAAAGGCTTTCTGCTCACCATATTTATTTATGCATCAGAAAGAAATCTGGCCATAAAAAAAGAGAAGTCTGTTATTTAACAAAAATTATAAAATCAGAGTTTTTACAAATATTATAACTATTGGGAAAATTATGCTGGAAGATTAAGCCAAAACAATAGTGAACATTTCTGAAACATAAAGGGGGCTGGAACCATGTTAGAGAAAACTGCTAGAGCGTTGTATGTTCTAACACAGGATTAGTAAATGTTCTAACCCATGCATTGAATAAGAAGTCCCAGAAAAGCCTGATGGAATAGGTGGAATTTTTCATTCTATAGATAAATAGATGTTAATAAAGGTTATGAAGTTTTTCATCAGCCACAGCCATGTTGCCTCCTGTCTCTGTGCCAGGAGTTCATTATGAGATAGAAGTTAACACATATAAGTAAAAGTTATACAAGCAATGTACTACAAATCTGATCAAGAGGTTTCTGTTTTATTACAAGAAATAAGCCAAAATTAGAATTTCTTTCTGACAAATCAGGTTCACGATGCATGCAAGCTGGGCAATGAGGATGCAAACAATGTGGGCAGTAAGACTTAAAAGATAACTGGTTGTTACACTTTCCTTCACAGTAACCCCGCCCTGAGACACCTTCCTTATGCAGAAAATATAAATGAAGGAGACAACTTTTTCGTAAAAGTTAAGCAAGATTTTGCTCACATATATCCTCAATTGGAAAAACGTCAAAAAAAGATTGGGAAAGGGGGGCAATGAGTGGTTAGTTTTTATTTTTATTTTATTTTTATTGTTACTTTATTTTACTTTACAATACTGTATTGGTTTTGCCATACATTGACATGAATCTGCCACGGGTGTACATGAGTTCCCAAACATGAACCCCCCTCCCACCTCCCACCCCATATCATCTGTCTGGATCATCCCCATGCACCAGCCCCAAGCATCCTGTATCCTGCATCGAACATAGACTGGCAATTCGTTTCTTACATGATAGTATACATGTTTCAATGCCATTCTCCCAAATCATCCCACCCTCTCCCTCTCCCTCAGAGTCCAAAAGTCTGCTCTACACATCTGTGTCTCTTTTGCTGTCTCGCACAGGGGGGCAATGAGTGGTTAGTTTTTAAAGAAAAGAATTTAGGTTGACTTTGCAAACTGTAAATAAGCGGGAAATGAAAATGGAGGAAGTTATGAAATAGCTGTCATTTACTGAGTAGAAGGGAAGATCCCCTGGAGGAGGAGAATGCAACCCACTCCAGTATTCTTGCCTGGAAAATCCCATAGACAGAAGAGTCTGGAGGGCTACAGTAGATGGGGTTGCAAAGAGTTGAACAAGACTGAGCATGCACACACACACACACACACACACTGAGTAGAAACAACTGGGCACTTACTACACGCTGGGCCCTTCAAAAGATATGCTATTCTGCCATCTTTACGCAAGCATTGAGTACACCATGCAGCACATATTTAAAATTAGGCTACTCTCACAGTAACCTCCGAATTTGGTGAAAATCCATTTGAATGTATTTGTTTGATTCAATGATAGATAAATGGACAGAAATATCATTTTATTCATGTTCATAATTTTAAAAAACAGCTAAAGTTAAGTTCAAAAAAAGCTAAATAAAGAAGTACTTATTGCTTCTTTATCATTTTAACTTTCAGTAAGTCAGAAACTTAATTGTGACTTCACAAGTGAGGTATATTATCTCTCTTAGGTCACATGGGGCCCATTTTTTTTGCATTCCAATCTAATGGACTTTTAGTAGCCTCCCTAAGCATCTAACTAAAGACAAAGTGAATTAGGCAATAGGGAAAACCTGGCTCATTAGGATCCAATGTACTGTATTCAGAATTAAATTAAAGAGTCTCACCTCATCAAAATCACGAATCCGCCATAACACAGACACTGATGAACAAAGGCCACTGCTTCACAACAGAGGGTGGCTCTATCCTTCGGATTCTGAATGTATACAACAGAACCTCTCATTACTATGTTTGTGGTCAATTCATAATGGCATCAGGGTTATCCAAAGGTTACATTTCAGCATTTCATATGGTGTTCTGGGATTGGGCTGGTCAATACCGTGGCAACTTATTTCTTACCATGTTTCATCCAAATGCTTCTCTAAGTGTATCTCTATGCTCAGACTATAAAACAACACAAGCAAATCAGGGGTTAAGGAAACAGTAGAAGTGAATTAGGGCATAGATAGAGGTGTTAAATTAGAGTTTGCCTGGTGCTCCAGTTATTTATGAAATAAACTGATATCCTTAAAGTTTTAGAAGATTCTCTTTTTACTTTTTATTCTGTAGCCATTCGCACAGAAGTGATAATTAAGGCCACTGGATATAATCAACATACTTAAGAAGAAAAGTGACTAGCTGAAGTTTTCCAATGGTTCATTAAAACAGAAAGCTCAAAAACCACAGGAGAAGAGAACTGAGTTGAACAGTTTTTATAAGAAATAAAATGACACAGAGGAAACCAAAGACTCTCTTCACGGAGGGCTTTTTGAATGAGGGATTAAGTTTAGGTTTTTAGATTCCACAAGCAAAACTAGAAAGATTTGCAAACAATTTCAATATCATTTCCCAAATATTTAGCCATTAGATTTTTTAGCAGACCATCTATTCTAATGGGCTAATATTCTACAGAAAATACTTTTAGAAACATTGAAAGATACTGTGGCTTGTTCATGTAAGCACCAAAATAGTCATTTATTTTAACCTCTGTTTATGAACGTTACAATACTTCCCATTTTTAAATTACTATTTTCACTTTTTGCTGCACTACATTGAACCTTTGTTGGTGTCTGAGGTTTAATGAGAGGCACATGCATAAAAACCCCATGTTGTATGGATGAACCTAGAGACTGTTGTACTAAGTGAAGCAAATCAAACAGAGAAAGAGACAAGCCATATTATATCAGTGGCATCTGGTCCGATCACTTCATGGCAAGTAGATGGGGAAACAATGGAAACAGTGAGAGACTTTTTTTGGGGGTGAGGACTCCAAAATCACTGAAGATGGTGACTGCAGCCATGAAAGTAAAAGACGCTTGCTCTTTGGAAGAAAAGTTATGACCAACCTTGACAGCATATTATAAAGCAGAGACATCACTTTGCCAACTAAGGTTCGTCTAGTCAAAGCAATTGTTTTTCCAGTGGTCATGTATGGATGTGAGAGTTGAACTATAAAGAAAGCTGTGAGCCGAACAATGGATGCTTTTGAACTGTGGTGTTGGAGAAGACTCTTGAGAGTCACTTGGATTTCAAGGAGACCCAAGGAGTCAATCCAAAAGGAATCAGTCCTGAATATTCTTTGGAAGGACTGATGCTAAAGCTGAAATTCCAATACTTTGGCCACCTGATGTGAAGAACTGACTCACTGGAAAAGACCCTGATGCTGGGAAAGATTGAAAGCAGTAGGAGGAGGGAACAACAGAGGATGAGATGGTTAGATGGCATCACCAACTCAGTGGACATGAGTTTGAGCAAGCTCTGTGAGCTGTTGATGGACAGGGAAGCCTGGCATGCTGCAGTCCATGGGGTTGCAAAGAGTTGAACATGACTGAGTGACTGAACTGACTGATATGATATCACTTCTACATGGAATCTAAAATATGATACAAATGAACTTATTTACAAAACAGGCTCATAGACAGACAGAGCAGACTTGTGGTTGCCAAAGTGGAGGGAAGGTAGAAGGATGGATTGGGAGTTTGTAATTAGCAAATGCGAAGCAAAATATATAGGATGGATAAATAACAAAGTCTGACTGTATAGTACAGGGAACAATGTTCAGTATTCTGTAATACACCATAATGGAAAAAATATTAAAAAGTATGTACATATATGTATAACTGAATTACTTTGCTGTACAGAAGAAATTAACATGACATTTTAAATCAACTGTACTTCAATTAAAAACACTGAAAAAGCCCATGTTGTTTGCAGTGGTACCTTCAGAACACATCCAGGTATGTCAACATACTTGCCTCTATATGCAAAGTCTATAAACTGCATGTTTTGTTTTGTTTATTGTTGGTTTTTTAATTAATTTCAGGGTCTGTTTTTTTTTTTTTTATTTCACTTTAGGACTTGTTCTATACCATCTATAATAAGCATGTAAACCAAGTACAAAACTGGTTAGAACACAATTACTTGAGGAACTCTTCTATCAGTAAAACAAATGCATAAGCTGTGAAGTCTATGTAGGATAATTATGATACAAATTTCCAATTCACAATTTAAAATTGATGAAAGCCCTGAGTCAAAAATATTGTCTGTGACCCTGATCTATTCTTTTTGTTTTGCCGTGATTAGCATTTCCTATGTGTTTCATGATATGTTTTCCTTTGCTAGAAAAATGATTATTTACCTCTGGGTCCATATTACTATTTGAAAAAATACCAAATCTTGGCTCATGAGTGTGAAGCATATTTTAAATACATTTGGTTAATCAATTGCATGCAAGAGAAGAAACTTTATAATCCTCTATATGCTAGAAGCTACTGGTTATCTAGTATCAGGAAATTGATTCTCTGTATTTTGCTGGCCTATGGCTTTCTTTTTCCTTTCTAATCTGTATCCTATATTTCCTCTGGTCAGTTGCCTCAGTGTTCTGATCACACTGTGCCAGTCGAAGGTATGTTTTACATTTTTAGAAAGCATAAAATATACTTTGAAATTGCATTAATGCTATAAATACTAGGTAGGGAAATGGGTACTATTAATATATTACACAGTGCTCACAATAGCACAGTTATTTTACTCCTTAACTATTTCACAACCAGCTTTTAGTAGGATTGCAAATGGACTTTGGGTGACATTTGTAGTCAATGATGGTCTTTTAAAAGTATCTCCTGGTGTTCATGTTTATTTCAGTAGGGCATCTTTTAAAATATCTGAATTTATACGAGGGAGACTGCTTTGCAACTAATGTAGTTTTACAACTTAGGAGAAAAGGAAAGAAAATGATGGAGCATTAAGAAATTGTAAATAGAAATAGCTCCAGAAAGAATGAAGAGGCTGAGCCAAAGTGAAAACAACGCCTAGTTGTGGATGTGACTGGTGATGGAAGTAAAGTCTGATGCTGTAAAGAACAATATTGCATATAAACCTGGAATGTTAGGTCCATGAATCAAGGTAAATTGGAAGTGGTCAAATAGGAGATGGCCAGAATGAACTTCAACATTTTAGGAATCAGTGAACTAAAAGGAACTGGAATGGGCAATTTAATTCAGATGGCCATGATATGTACCACTGTGGCAAGAATCCCTTAGAAGAAATAGAGTACCCATTAGAGTCAACAAAAGAGTCTGAAAGGCAGTCCTTCGGTTCAATCTCAAAAATGACAGAATGATCTCTGTTCATTTCTAAGGCAAACCATTCAATATCACAGTAATCCAAGTATATGCCCCAACCACTAATGCCAAAGAAGCTGAAGCTGAATATTCTATGAAGACCTAAAAGTCCTTCTAGAACTAATACCCAAAAAAGATGTCCTTTTCATTACAGGGGACTGGAATGCAAAAGTAGGAAGTCAAGAAATACCTGGAGTAACAGGCAAATTTGGCCTTGGAGTACAAAATGAAGCAGGGCAAAGGCCAACAGAGTTTTGCCAAGAGAACGCACTGGTCATACCAAACACCCTCTTCCAACAACACAGAAGACTCTACACATGGATATCACCACATGGTCAATACCAAAATCAGACTGATTATATTCTTTGCAGCCAATGATGGAGAAGATCTATACAGTCAAATAAGACTGGGAGTTGACTGTGGCTTGGAACACGAACTCCTTATTGCAAAATTCATACTTAAAGAAAGTAGGGAAAACCACTCGACCATTCAAGTATGACCTAAATTAAATCCCTGATGCTGGGAAAGATTGAAGGCAGGAGGAGAAGGGGACAACAGAGGATGAGATGGTTGGACACTGACTCGATGGACATGACCAATAGCTGGATGGCATCACTGATTCAATGGTGATAGGGAAGCCTGGTGTGCTGCAGTCCATGGAGTCGCAAAGAGTCAGACACAACTGAGCAACTGAACTGAACTAAAATGAAGAAATCAGTTCCAGACAGAGAAGAGACAGTGTGGCATTGAGGATGTCCTCAAAACTGTGTGTTCAAGTATAAATAGGAGTTTCCTGAAAATATAAAGGTAAAGACACAATCCAGGGAGAGAGATCAGCATGTGTAATGGGACAGAGGTGTCAGAAAGTAGGGTCTGCTCTGGCAATTCCTAGCAGCTTGTAATGGCTTGACTTTATCACCTATGATTGGAGGTGAGGGTTAAAAAAGAGAGAGAAACCAAGACCATGAGACACAAGGCCATAGGATGGAAAGAACAGTCATTTGACTTTTACCTTATGGGGTTTCCCTGATGACTCAATGGTAAGGAATCTGCCTGCATTGCAGGAGATCCAGGTTCAGTCCCTGGGTTGCAAAGATCCCCTGGAGAAGGGAATGACAAGCCACTCCAGTATACTTGCCTGAAGAATCCCATGGACAGAAGAGCCTGGTGGGCTACAGTCCATGAGGTCACAAAGAGTCAGACATGACTGAGCAACTGACACTTTCACTTCACTTTCACTTCTTTCTTGTGAGAGATGGAAGTACATTGATGGCTTTACACAGTGTCAGTTTTGGAAAGAAAAAGGTAAGGAGAGAAAGTAAATTGAAAGATGGAAAAACCATAACAAATGGGATAGTGAAACACAATTACAATGAGAAAGTATTCTCACTTTACCACTGAAAGTTTGAGTTGTCCATCAAAATTCCAGATAAAAATCAGCTAAATTTTGATTAGTCAATATCCAATATCTCCTCTTTTTGGGTTACAATGATTGTCAAATCATCCTGGTATTCTGCACTGACCGTTGCTTTCCATAACTGGAAAGTTTATATAAGGTTCAGAGACTCTAAGTGTAAATCCTGGTGCATACATACTAGACTATGATTTTGTTAAAATCTGTCATCAGAAAGTAGCATATTTTGACAAAAGAGAATCTCTTTGAAGTTTTAACAAAGGACAAACAGGCTCACAAGCTACTGGTGTCCAGACACAAGTATTCTGTTAGACTAGAATTCTTTAGGTCATCCATCTTTCTATGACCAGACCAAGCATCACATTCCAACCAAAGACTGTCCCCATCAAACATGCTTTGTATTGGCCATGGAAATGAAAGCTTAGATAGAACTCCAAGAAAAGGATAATTTTATTTCTTCATTTCTAATCTATTGAACCAGACAAAGCTATGGTAAGTAGTCCCTAAGATCTATGCTGTTATAGGACCTCTACCACACAAAAAAAGTAGTTTTCAATATTGTCCTCTTCAGAGTAAATAGGCAAGATACTTTATTATGTTTGCTGAGGTTTGACCAATACTTTGTTTCTTTTCTATTGAAAGAAAAATATACCTTTTATTGACTTCATTAATTTCACACTATTCCATGAGGTGAATCTTTATGTTCAAAAGAGAGATTTAAAATTGACTGCATTTTCACTTCATTTTTGCCTGCAACTGAAAATTTGCCATTTACTCAGATTTTGCTATTACATAAATGAAACCTTAGTGTATGATTTTGGAGCTATATTTTAAAAGTATTCATTTCAACTGGGATATATTGCCGAACACAATAGAAAAATTCATAGGTCATTCTCTGCGACACAATAGGAAAACATTTGATTTACTGCATCTCTCTTTGGATTATTTTACTCAATGAAAAACATAGCATAGTATTTGTTTATTGCTCTTGATTATATCATACAATAATAGGTGGGAAATTCTTAAAGAGATGGGAATGCCAGACAACATTACCTGCCTCCTGAGAAACCTGTATGCAGGTCAAGAAGCAACAGAACTGGACATGGAACAACTGACTGGTTCAAAATTGGAAAAGGAGCATGACAAGGGTGTCTATTGTCACCCTGCTTATTTAACTTATATGCAGAGTATATGATGTGAAATGCCAGGCAGGATGAATCACAAGCTGGAATCAAGATTGTCAGGAGAAATATCAACAGCCTCAAATATGCAGATGATACCCCTCTAATGGTAGAAAGTGAAGAGGAACTAAAGAGTTTCTTGATGAGGGTGAAAGAGGGGAGTGAAAAAGCTGGCTGGGCACTCAACATTAAAAACAACTAAGATCATGGCATTTGGTCCCATCACTTCATGGCAGATAGAAAGGGAAACTGTGGAGGCAGTGACAGATTTTATTTTCTTAGGCTTCAAAGTCACTGCAGACGGTGACTGCAGTCTAGAAATTAAAAGACTCTTGTTCCTTGAAAGGAAAACTATGACAAAACTAGATAGCATATTAAAAAGCAGAGACATAATTTTGCCAACAAATGTCCATATAGTCAAAGCTATGGTTTTTCCATAGCTTTGGATGTGAGATGGATGGATAGGTGTAGGTATAGGCATGGATGGCATAGGTATGGATGCGAGAGTTGGACCATAAAGAAGACTGAGCACTGAAGAATTGATGCTTTTGAACTGTGGTGTTGGGAGAAGACTCTTGAGAGTCCTTTGGACTCTAAGGAGATCAAACCAGTCAATCCTAAAGGAAATCAACTCTGAATATTCATTGGAAGGACTAACAGAGAAGCTCCAGTACTTTGGCCACCTGATGCATAGAGCCGACTCATTGGAAAAAACCCAGATGCTGGGAAAGATTGAAGGCAAAAGAAGAAGGGGCAGCAGAGGATAAGATGGTTAAATAACATCCCCAACTCAATGCACATGAATTTGAGCAAGCTATGGGAGTTAGTGAACAACAGGGGAGCCTGGCAAACTACAGTCCATGGGTTGCAAAGAGTCAGACATGACTTATTGACTCAACAGCAGCAAGTCTGTAGGTAAATACTTTTACCAGGCTGGACAACACCTCTGTCTCAAACTTTCTATAAAATTTGTTTGTGCTGACATATCCCCTCTTACTAATCCCTGCCTGATCCAGTCATCTCAATGAGATTGTGCAGGCCATGTAAACTCTGCCCCCCATTCTTTGTGGTATACCATTACTTATGATGATATAATAGTTTATAGACTTCATGAATTAAAATTTTCAAGCACATTATTTTATCCAAATAAAATGTGCTCTGTATATAAATGTTATACATGCCACATCTGAGAAACTGGTCAACATAATTACTTGGTGCCACGAAACATGCCTTAGACCCAGAATGGAATTGAAATTCCTTGACCACAACGTCCATTTACCTAGAAATATATAATTAATCAGGAGATAGAACAGCTGCTTACTCCAGTAGTAAGTTGTTGCTTACTCTCTGCTTATAGAGACATTAATAGTAAAGCATCCACCTGCCAAGGCAGGTACAAGAGATGTGGGTTCAATCCCTGGGTCAGAAAGATACCTTGGAATAGGAAATGGCAACCCACTTCTTTATTCTTGCCTGGAAAATCCCATGAACAGAGGAACTTTGTGGTCTAAGTCCATGGGATCTCAAAGCACTGGACATGACTTAGTGACTAGACAACATTTTGAATCTAGTCCTTGAATCCCCAGGAGTCTGTGCAAAAGAGAATAAAGGGCTTCCCATGGTGAAGTAAAAGGAGAAGTATACATCAAGTGCTTTTGAAGTCCACTAACCGAACTTCAACCAAAGCAGCATTCACCAGTGTCTTTTTATATATGGGACTTTATTTCACTAGAGTGTCCCTCTGCTAGAGTTTAATGTTTGGAAACAGATTGCCCGGTGTTACATTATTGCATATTAGACAGTTTTTTTTAAGCCTTCCCTTCTTTCATTAAATTTTCTCCACAGTGCCTAACAATGAGGTTTAGCTTTGGTAAAAGCATGGATTAACCTGAACTGTTACCTATAAAAGAATACCTCCTCCACAGCATAATTGTGAGAACTTAAATAGGATGATATATGCTGTATCCAGCACAAGGGGACTTAAAAAAGGCAATCAATAAGTGTAATTATTTCCTTCTTTTTCTAGCACACTAATCAGCATCTGGTTAGTTCTTCATAAGTATTTGTTAAAAAGAACTACATCTCAGCATTTTACCATTTAATACTAACCTGTCTTGATTTTAGATAGCTTTTGTTGAAGCTTTGCAACCAATTCATCTTGACCAATATTTCTAAACAAGATAGTTGGTTTTCGATGTGCTTGTTGGAGGTATTCCTTGCCATAGTAGGAGTAGGGCAGGAGGGAAAGTTATCCAGAAAATTTGAAGTTAAGTTTTTCCATTGAAAATTTGATCAAGTTAATGCAAGCGAACATGTAACAGATGAGATTCATCATCTATAAAAAAAGTCACCTTAAATGGTATTAGTAGCTAGGATATATTGAACACTTTTTCTGGGGCAGGTATTTTGCCTAGTTTTTATAAACAATCCTATGAAGTAGATATGAGTCTAATTTTATATTAATAGATGAGAAAAGTAAGGCTTAGGGAAGTGAAGTAATTTGCCCAAAGTGGAACAACAACTGGATTCAAATCACAGTAATCTGATTTTAATCTGCACAGTTAACTAATTAATCAACCATACCAAAATCTATGAATGAAAATTTGCTTTTTTAAAAAAATATAATAAAGAGTAATAAATATTAAGTTAATATAGTAGTAGATTACGTTTCCTCTTCTTTAGTAGGATGACACTGGATACATATACACAAATGATAAAATCCCTATGACGGACATGAGTATATTGACATTTTTAATTGGCACTCACCCTGGTGGCTCAAATGGTAAAGTGTCTGCCTACAATGAGGAAAAACCAGGTTCAATCCCTGGTTTGGGAAGGTCTCCTGGAGAAGGAAATGGAAACCCACTCCAGTATTCTTGCCTGGAAAATCCCATGGACAGAAGAGCCTTGGTAGGCTATAGTCCATGGGGTCACAAAAAGTTGGACATGACTGAGTGACTTCACTTTCATCAGGTTATATTACATAATGCATTATATGGAAGACTCATCAGTTAAAATATATTGCATTACACTATAAGATCTTCTTAAGAAAAGCAGATGATATATAAGAAAACTAGAAAAGGAGATGCCTAAGAGTCACTCTTTCATAATCCCTTTTTTAGGAGAGGCGATGACATAAACAATCAGGGGTCCAGGGTAGCCATCTCTGAAATGGAGATGGATGGCACAGACTATCCGAGCTCAATGATACTATCCGTCAAGAGTACGCAGAATAGCCTTGCTGATTTCATGCTGTTCCTCTTAAGTTACATTTTCTAGCTGTAAATGATTAGATCAGTAAAGTAATTCATGTATTATGTAGACTATTACAAGTTTGCAGCTTGGTTGAACAAATTCAACATAACTTAATCAATTGCCAGTGAACTAAACAGCAAATAAACAAGCTTTTTATTTTGTAAATACAGGAAACAGACTCTGAAATATGGTAAACCCACAAAGTGTCCACCATGATGAAGCCCCTTCTGGGTAACTAGTAGCTTTTGGAGATGCTTATTTTATCCTAGAATGGTGTTTCTCTTCTTTATCACCTTCCCTTCTGTAAATTGTTATGGTCATTTTTCTCTTGGGGAGCAGTGATAGAAGTAATTCCAGCTGTTCTTACTAATTCCTAGCAATTATAACATTTCATCAGCACTTTCATTCAGTGCTTTACAAACACAGGTTTTGTACACTCATGCACACACACACACCCCTGATTGACTCTCACTTTCCTAATAACAATGCACACATTAGGCAACCTTGGATTATAGTCCAGACTCCTAACCAAATTCACTTTTATGATAAGTTAATTAGGACATTTATATTAGAGCAAATATCCTTCCTTTTATAAAGGACAAAAACCCAACTTCACAAAATCCACACTGTAACCTTAGCTCTTTGGCTAATATCCTCAAGGCATTCATCAAGGTCAGACCTAATCACTAAGGACTATTCCTGCCTTGCTACTGGGCTATTTTTTTTTTTTTTAAACCTTGGCAAGAACCGACTAATAGCATTAGACAGACTCCCTGATTCGCCATCAGATAATATAATCTAATATAATGTCAGCAAAATAAATGCTATTGTTGCAACACTGGTTGAACTTAACATTTACTCTGAGTGTATAATTCAGCATTCTCTATTATATGGTTGCTCTATAAAAATTTTTGAAATGTTAAGTTTTGGCCCAAATCTATTTATACTGATCACCATATTGTTGTATATTTATCCTCTTTAGAACACTGTACTCAACTTTGTACAGAATTCTCTTAAAGCTTGTCCAATTTCCCTTAGTGGCTTATTCAGGTAATAAAACTTCTCAGGAAACACAGGGATGGTTTTTGCCTTGCCCCTTGGGAAGCAACTTGATAACAAAGAAAACAGAGAGGAAGAAAGTTGAGTAATCTCCTCCAGATAATTTGCTTATTATTGATGTTTTCTAATAAATAATATATTTAAAAAAACTTTCTGCATTTGCTTCATAGACTACATATGTATACTTCTCCTTCAAAAAAGTGTGTGGGGTGATGTGATTGCTCAAATGAATTAATGTTCTTATTAATACACAGTTTCTTAAGGAGAAAATATTATTTTCAATCAGATTAAAATTTGTTCTTTAAGTATTAATAAATATTCATCAAAGTGTACAAAGTATAATTAACCCATCTCACTCTAGTATTAGCATTCATATCCACTTGGATGAGAATTGGTGTTACTCTACACACAAAAACATGCTCAAAAATGGATTAATGACCTAAATTTAAGACCAGATACCATAAAACTCTTAGAGGCAATCATAGGCAGAACACTCTCTGACATAAATTATAGCAAGATCTTTTTTGATCCATTTCCTACAGTAATAAAAATAAAAATATACAAATGAGACCTAATTAAACTTGAAAGCTTTTGCACAGCAAAGGAAACCATAAACAAAATGGAAAGACAACCCACAGAATGGGAGAAAATATTTGCAAATGAAGCAAATGACAAGGGATTAATCTCTAAATTATACAAACAGCTCTTGAAGCACAATATCAAAAAAATAAAAAATAAAAACAATCCCCTCAGAAAATGGGCAGAAGTTCAAAATAGACACGTCTCCAAAGAAGACATACAGATGGCCAAGAGGCCACATGAAAAGATGCTCATCACTAATTATTTGCTGTAGTTGTTCAGTTGCCCAGTCATGTCTGACTTTTTGCAACCCCATGGACTCCGGCACACCAGGCCTCCCTACTCCTCACCACCTCCCAAAGTTTGCCCAAGTTCATGTCCTTGTCATGCAAGCCCCTTGTCATGGCAAAGGGGCTTGCATAACCCAGTGAATCTATGAGCCACGCCATGTAGGGCCACCCAGTACAGACAGGTCAGAGCAGAGAGTTCACACAAAATGCGATCCACTGGAGGAGGGAACAGCATACCACCCCAGTGTACGTGCCCGGAGAGCATTGTGAACTGTATAAGAGCACTGATTATTAGAGAGATGCAACTCAAAGCTACAGTGAAGTATCACCTCATTCCACATGAGTCAGAATTACCAACGTCAAAAAATCTACAAACAATAAATGCTGGAGAGGGTGTGGAGCAAAGGGAACCCTCCTACACTTAGTGGGAATATAAATTGGTACAGCCACTGTACCAATATGGTACCATATGGAGAACAGCACGGAGGTTCCTTAGAACTCTAAAAATAGAGTTATCATATGATTCAACAATCATATTCCTGGACAGATATCTAAAGAAAACCATAATTTTAAAAGATACATGTACCCCAATATTCATTGCAGCACTATTTACAATAACCAGAACCTGGAAGCAACCTAAATGTCTACTGATGGAAGAATGGATAAAGAAGATGTGGAGTTTATACACACACACACACGTATACACACACACACACACACATATTATAATGGCGTATTACTCAGCCATAAAAAGAACAAAATGATGCCGTTTGCCATGACATGGATAGATCTGGAGATTGTCATATTGAGTGGACATAAGTCAGACAAAGGCAAATATATGATATCACTTACACGTGGAGTCCAAAAATGGTACAAATGAGCTATTTACAAAACAGAAATAGAGTCACAAATGCAGACAACAAGCTTATGGTTACCAAGGAGGGGATAAATTAGGAGATTGGGATTGACATATATACACTACTATATATGAAACAGATAACTAATAAGAACTTACTGCATAGCTAAGGGAACTCTCCTCAATAGAATCTTAAAAAGTGGTTATATATATATAATGTATATTATATATATGGCATAATTTATATCTCTGTGCTATATAGCACAAATTTGCACAAGATTGCAAATCAACTATACTCTAATAAAAACTAATTTTTAAAAAATTGCTGTTATTTCTTTCACTCAGAAGTAATAGTGATTCCCCTGAAGTTAAAGGGCAATTTAATTCAGTCATGGACAGAACTGTATATTATATGACACCTGGTTTCTGGTATCGAAATTTGAAATATGTAAAGAAACCTGGCATGAGGAAACAAACCTTCTAAAAAAATTAAAACCACCATGACTACAAGGATGCTGTTATACTTATTTTTTTAGATGAAAAAAAAATTGCCTTAAGGAAAAATTTCTCATTTTAACACTTCTGAAAATAGAAATGTTGTTCTTGATTCAAAGCCAATTTTGAACTGTAACAGAGTAATCATTAAAGTGAATTAAAAAATAATATGGATAACATAGTCTCTGTGGTTATAACCAATTTTGTTGTTTGATAGAGGTTCCCAAATGTAAGTTTGGTAACCAGTGCACTTGAAGAAACTGATGCATTTGTTAAAAACACAAATACCTGAGTTCCCACAGTACTTTCTAAAAACTCCACAGGTAACTATAGCCCTCACGTAATTTTGAGCACCATTGAGTAAATTTCAACATTTCTTCCCTCCATTTGCTCATGTGCACTTGAGAAGAATCATTAATAATTTTTTCACAGGCAGGAGAAATAAACAGGAGAGATTAAAATTAGTGTTAATGATCATAATTGCAATGCTGAACAAAAGCCCAGCTCTGTATGTCTTTGTTGGCATGGTCATTGCAG
Organism: Capricornis sumatraensis; assembly: GCF_032405125.1. Lineage (NCBI taxonomy): Eukaryota > Metazoa > Chordata > Mammalia > Artiodactyla > Bovidae > Capricornis > Capricornis sumatraensis. The sequence goes on along the minus strand of NC_091081.1, from coordinate 33,734,187 downwards.
GTGGGCAGGAAGTGAAAGGCTTTGTAATCATGGAAGTAGCTTTACTCTGGGGCTGGGAAGGCTTCATTTAAAAAGTATATATGTCTCCTGGCTACTACTAGTGAAAATGAGAGCTGGAAAAAAGGAGGCAGCAGGAAACATGTGGAAGATTTTGAGAGGAAAGAGACAAGGAGGAAAAAACCTTGTTCTTTCCAATACGAAAATGCTAATGTAGTATTCTTTTTCTCTGAAAGAAGATATTAAAACATGGAATCACAACTATTAGGGAGCAAGAGTATATGAATTTACATAATAAATCCAAAATGAAGTCGTGAACTCAAGATTGTAAGAGAAATGATGACAAAAAAAAAAAAAAAAAAAAAAAAAACCTCTTACCAGAGGTAGTATGGGAGTCCAAAGCATTTAACTGAAACAGCTAAAAACAAAGGTTACCATATTTCATAATCTGAGCTGGAGAGTGGAATACAACTAACCCCAAGCTATTTAAACACTATACACCGTGTCTAAGTGCCAGTCCTTGTCTTGGATTAGGTTGATAGTTTGTCGTCACACTCTGAGCCCTCCTGCAGATGAGGTTTCCTCTGATGCCAGCAACAAATAGTCATCTAATTAATATGATCCAATATTAAGAGACTCAGAAAAACCCTACAGGAAAGGACACAAAAACATTATTGCTCATATAAAAATGTCCTTAAGGCTAGATGCCAAAAGAAATAGTGTCCTTTCCCTACATCACACCAAAAAGTACAGAGAGTGCAGTTTTAGGGAGAGTCATGGGTAAGAATGGGGGAAATAAAGAATGTCTTCTCTCTGCTCTAAATAATTTCTAGCACAGAGAAGGAAAACCCTAGCCCATCAATTTGTAGCTTGTGAGGGCTTCCATTAAGTGATGAATTCTTCGAAAAGCACCAGATTTTGCTTGCTTTATAAATCAGCAGTAGTGTCCTTGTGTCTGTACTTTTTATTCCATTGCTAGCTAATACGCTGCCATTTGATACTCACACTGGAGATGCATTCCTGGTAACCATCCACTTTTTCATGAGAAATCATTAGAGCTGCGATGTAGAAACCTACCTTGATTACAAACAGGCACATTTTCCCCTGCTGCTAATATAAAATAAATGTCATACATTCTACTAGTTTTTCTTGCCCAAAGAGTTGATATTAAGGAGCCATTAGGAAAACTCAAATCATGGATCATTATTCATTTAACAGTCAAAAAAAATCTATGTGTTAGATGCTATTATCACATGCTGAATGCTAGTTATAATGATCCCATTAAATCAGATATGATGAATAGTTCATGAAGTCTGAATTTATGTTATTTCTGAAACTTCTGTTTATATATATATATATATATATATATACTTTTTTTTTTTTTTTTCTGGAAATAATGGTCCAAGGCCTGAGCTGCCTGGGGGCTTTGCTGCTTTTTTCCACAAGGTTTCTTTGATTCTAGCTCCAGGGAGTTATAGTTTTCTGTTCAGACACAGAAGACAGAAAAGGTCACCTCACAAACACTGTTAAGAGGCCATTGTTTCTTTGCCTCCTTAAAGCAGAGGTTGATAATGAACAAGAAATCTTTTCGAGAGAAAAAAAGAGCTGACCTAAAAGCCTTTCAGGGTCCCTCCCATACCTCATTCATTATGTTCATATTGCTTTTTCCATTCTTATTGTAATCACCGTATCTCCAGTACTTTGTCTGGAAGATGTAACCACTGTGTAATATCAAAAGGAGTCAATTAAAATGATTTTTTTTAAAGCTACTTCATGAAGCAGGAGCTTTTTGTTTAGTACTGTCAGCCCAAGAACAAATGAAGATTCAATGATGGTCCATCTGGGTAGGATGCTAGTGAAACTTGGAAATCTTTAGTCAAGGCACAGGCTTTCCACAGTGCCAGCTTATCAAATATTGCTGCAAAGGATAACACACCCAGGAAGCCCTAATACAGAAACTATGCTTCTGGACAAAAAGAGAAGAAATGTATTTGCCATAATATTAGCAGGCATACTGTGGGACTCCTAAGAAAAGTGAATGAAGCCAGAGGCCATAGTGGTTACAAAGAAACTGAAACCCTAATCAAGAGAAAATGAAGACACCAGTGTGAATTTCCAAAGAACTGTGCATATAAGAAATATACAAACAATCTTCTGGCAGGTAACAAATTAGCAGAGGATGGAAAGACTCCAGGAGAAAAGAAGGAAAACAGGAAATACTGTAAGGAAAGATAAAATAGTTCTAAAACAAAGAATGTTCTCACCCACCAGTTCTGCAAAAATTAAGTCATTAGCCCCTGTCATCATTGACATACTGACTGAGGATGAAAAACACAATGAGGCACTCAGTGCTTTGGAAAAACAGGCCCCTTAGTTAGTTAGATGTATATGCCAGGAAGGGTTTTATGAACCCAGATTCCTGCATCTTCCCATACATGGAAAAGCACTAAACTCATTAACTTGAGATATCTGTTCTTTGTGACTAACACTGATCATTTACCAAGATGTGTACTTGGTTACACATACTTTCTTGCCAAAAATTATATATATACTGGCTTCTCCCCTACCCCTTTAGAACAGTTTTCTCAGAGGTTCTAAGAGGTGGTCTCTTGGACTATAGTTCTCAGTAAGGCCCCTGACTAAAATTTAAGCTCTCAACTTTTATGTGGTGTGTTTTCCTTTAAATCAGCATAAGCAATGATGAATATTTGAGAGAGGGTTTAATCGTAACCAAATTTCAAATTTCAAAACTGTCCTTCTATATTTGATGTCTGGCACACACATAGTGAAACATCACCTGTATAATCCTTGATATAAATTAGGGACTAAAATTGTTACTATATGAAGGTAGTATGTATTGACACAAAAGTAATAAATGAATCACTACCATAAAATGTATTCATGAATGAAATGAGAGAAGTTAATTGAGTCAAGCTGTTGTACTCCATGAAGAAAATCAGGATGAAAAAGTCATAGACTCTGAGCTAAAAACGAAATTCTGAATCACCTTGTTCAGCTCTCTAGGCTTAAGCTGCAGGTGTCACAATCAACTGCTGACACTTATGAGTGATAGACTTCCTGTAATAGTTTTGCCTCAAATTGTAATTAGAAAGTTGACTTCTGTTAAACTCTCTCAGATATGCAATCCCTACCCAACCCTTGAAGGGGAAATATAATTAAAAATAAAATCTATCCCTAGCTCAGAAATCATCTCCACAAAGGTAGTTGAGAGAAAAAACACTTTTATTATTGAACAAGCATTAAATCATAATATGATGCACATCACAGGTGATTTGCTAAGAGATTGCAAAAAACGGAAAGAAATCTCTACCTTCTAAGTAGCCATGTAGACATAGCTTGAAGGGGAGCAGAATATGCCCCCAAAATATATCTCTTTGGCAGAAAGAGTTTAGGCTGATTATTTTTAAGAAACAGCAAAGAAAGAGCTCTGAAAACCAAGAAGCTTATAATAGACATTTACACTTATAAGGCAGATCTTCATTTGTAAGGGTGTCTCCCTCTGTACCTTGAAGAAAAGGATGTATAAACCTCTAGAAAGTCTTATCAATAGAGAAGGCATGAATTTAAACCTGCATTAAAACCATGCCCTTGTCAACCACAAATTGGCACTTGTCGTGAGTGCCTGCCATCCACCTCTGCTGCTGCTGCTGCTGCTAAGTCATTTCAGTCGTGTCCGACTCTGTGCGACCCCATAGATGGCAGCCCGCCAGGCTCCCCCGTCCCTTGGATTCTCCAGGCAAGAACACTGGAGTGGGTTGCCATTTCCGTCTCCAATGCATGAAAGTGAAAAGTGAAAGTGAAGTTGCTCAGTTGTGTCCGACTCTTAGCGACCCCATGGACTGCAGCCTACCACACTCCTCCATCCATGGGATTTTCCAGGCAAGAGTACTGGAGTGGGTTGCCATTGCCTTCTCTGCCATATACCTCTACAAGGGTTAAATCTTTTGTTGCTGCAGTTGCTGACCTCAAATACCCTCTCCAGGAGCTCAGGGTGGAGAGCAGAAATGAGGCATGCTGTGCTCTGGGACAGAGCATGTCTTCAGACAGTTAGATATTCTCAGGATCTGATTTTATGAGCCCAATTCTTGTGTCTCCTCATATCTAGAAAAGCACTAAGATCCTTCATGGTGACAACTGTTTCTCATGACTAACAGAAGCTTCACAAGATTAGCAGAAACTTTCTGAAAACATAAATGCGCTTAACTGCATGCATTCCCTGTTTACCAAAATCAAATATATACTGTCCTTCCCTCCTACCTCTTTGGAATAGTTTCTCAGAGCTATCTGAGGTGCTTTCTCCTGGGCTGCAGTCTTCATATTGACCTGAATAAAACTTAACTCACACCTATCATGTCGTACATTTTTTTAAGTCAGCACCCTTAATCAACTACACTTCAATAAAATTTTTTTAAAAAACCATACCCTTCATTATTGTATTCTCCCTAGTAACATTTCAGAAGTAGCTTCTCCTTTCCCCCAACATCATCTTTTCTCTTTAGCTAGAGATGGTATTTAAGGTGGTGGCTTGGGCCATTTTGAGAAGTGTCTCAATCTTTCTGGGTATCTCCCATACATACTGGAGCTAGACATGTTAATAAACTGTTTTTATTTTTCCCCTCTTAATCTGTCTTTGATTAGAGGAGGGGTGTCAGGCAATAATCTAGAAGAGTAGGGGGAGATTTATTTTCCCTCCCCCATAAACTCTTGACACACAAGTTTTCAAGAGAGACAACAATTAGCCTCAAGTAAGAGGACTTCACAATACCATTTGTCACACACTGTTTTTTCTAACTTTGCCTGGCAGTTGGAGTGACCATCTGTGTTAGTTGACTAGCATTCTCCAGAGGGAAAACTAACTTCTTACATCTTTATAACAAGAGATAATTTTGCAAGGTAAGCAAAGTGTCCCTCTTCTACAGAAAGTGGGAGATGTGGGGGCTATCTCCAATATTAAAATTTGAGAATGTGGTTCCTACCTCCCAGAGAGTCATTCCCAATGAAAAGACATTCCAAACTTTCTGACAAAAGGCCTAGCAATTCTTCAAAAGGATTTATATACATTTCGAAGACAGGAGAAAGTACAAATTTTCTAAAGGAAATAATTCCAGAAAAAAGAGGGGAGAGAAATCTTTCCTTATTTTCAATATGGAGAATTAAGCCTCCTCTTTTGAATTTGTATTTGTCCTCACATTCTCTAACACCTTACTCTTCTTGTACTACTATTCTGAATTAGCTCAGCCCTTCACCTGCTGAGCTTCCTCCTAAAGTCCATGGATGGTGTTCAGAGGATCCATGAACATCCTGAAATTGTTTTTGAATGTGTTTTTTAAAGGGTAAAGGATTCATAGCACTTAGTGTTCTCATATTGTGTGTTGTCAAGAAATTTCTCTACATGTTTAGTCATCTGCTAGAATTCTTTGTCCACTTCCTAACATATTTCTGATATCACTTTCCTAAACCTTTTATAAGAGAAGATCCTTCTTTTCCTACCCTCTATCTATCCAATCCAACATTCTCTTGGTTCCCTGTTGCCAACTGCAGCCCATTCTTTTGCAAATTTCCTTTAATCATTTATCTTTTGGTCTGTGAAATCCAGTTGTCTATGCTACCCTTTTCAACCATTCTGTTCACAATCCACAGAGATACATTCATCCATGTTATAATAGTAGGTAACAAAAAATAAATACAATGATGAGCTGGATTTTATAATTCCTTAACCTATTCTTAACAAGGGTTTCCTTTGTGGCTCAGCTGGTAAAGAATCCGCCTGCAATGTAGAAGATCTGGGTATGATTCCTGGGTTTGGAAGATCCTCTAGGGAAGGAAAAGGCCTACCTGCTCCAGTATTCTGGCCTAGAGAATTCCATGGGCTGTATACTCCACAGGGTCTCGAAGAGTCAGACATGACTGAGTGACTTTCACTGAACTTATTCTGCACCAGAGGCTTTCAATTCTATATATTTGTATAATGGTTCAGATGGACATAATCTGGATCTTGCTTCTGCCTTTACATAATTTAACATTTATATTTAACTCTCTAATCACATTCTTTTATATGACAACCTTGTCATCCCTCTGTTCCCTTGAGTTCACCATTCCGAATGCTCTCGCAACTACTGATCGAGCTTTGTACTTTTAGTTTTCTGCTCTACTGCTGCTGCTGCTTCTTCACCCAAACAAGTGAAAGCTTCTCAGTCGAGTCTGACTCTTTGCGACCCCATGGGCTATACACTCCACGGAATTTTCCAGGCCAGAATACTGGAGTGGGTAGCCGTTCCCTTCTCCAGGCGACCTTCCCAACCCAGGGATTGAAACCAGGTCTCCTGCATTGCAGGCGGATTCTTTACCAGGTGAGCCACCAGGAAAGCCCAAATAAGCTCAGATTTGACCTATCATCCCCTTACAACAAGCAACCAAACAAAACTTCGCTTTATTCTTATGTCTATTTTTTTGTTCAAAATAACTTTTCTGAGTCCCCATTCTATGCAAGACAAATGTCAAGTTGTTTTTTTTTTTTTAATGATCTTTTGCATCTTAGCTCTGATTACCTTTTCCAACTTCATTTCAACTCACTTCTCTTATACTTTATTTATATCATAATCCTTGTCTGAATATACCAATCACTTTAATTCTCCCATACCATTCTGTATTGTATCTTTTTATGAACAGAACATCTCTTTCTCTTTTAAACCTCTTTCACGTGATACTTTTTGGTGTTTTTTTAAAATTTCTCTACCAAGGGCCTGGCCAGGTCAATGGACTTCATGTATAGGTAGATCAACACATTTTCCATCTAGTTTCTTTTCCTCTGTTTTCTTCCCGTTCCAAACTAATCTTCTAAGTCCCTACCTGGAATACCTTAGAAATTGCTTAAAATTTATTTTCTTTATTTCATAAAAATATAACCCTCTACCATCTAATGCCAATCTATTTTTCCAGCAATATCCATTTAACTCATATAAAATTGTCAAATTATTTTATTCTTTGTTCCAGAAGCATAACTCTCCACCCCTACTTTGTTCATAATTCCTTATTCTATATGCTTCATATTTCTAAATTCAAAGATAATTCAAAGGTCAATTTCATCTCACATCCTCCTTGACTTCCAAGTCTTCAAGATGACTCCAAGTCATCTTCCCTGACTACCATAGCTTAATGTGACTTATCCTTTCTGTGATTTACAATTCAGTAAGCCTTACCTCTCATACTTTGTTCTTGTGCTCTTCTGTATATGTAATCACCATTTAGTGATGAAGAAAGCTCACATTTTATGAAAAGCATAATTCAACACGGGCTTCTCTTGTGGCTCATTGGTAAAAGAAACTGCTTGCCTATGAAAGAGACATGAGTTTGATCCTTGGGTCCAGAAGATTCCCTGGAGAAGGAAATGGCAACCCACTCCAGTATCCATTATAAGTGTGTAAGTTGGTCATTTGTCTACTTATTGTATTGTTATATAGTTAATGAAGAGAAGTAAAGATGTGTGTGGCTCATTTAGAGAGATCACTTTTGAAAACATCACCATCTAGTAAGCTTCAGAGCTGGCAGTCTGTAAGCAATGAGAATCTGGAAGAAGCTGCAGAGAAATGACAGTTTTAACTAGCTCTCTGGAAACAATGTGTTACTCTGCAAAATAAAATTATGTTTGACCTGAGTATATTGATTTTAATTTATAGGTAACATAACAAAACTTTACTTAAGAGATACTCATTGTGTCAACAGGGCCTCCTGGCCCTTATTCCTTGTTTTAGAAAGTCATGGAAACTGATGGTTGATATCACTATATAAGCATTTTATATTTCTCATCTGTTTTTTTTTCTCAGAAATTCATCTATTTCATCTTATTATTCCATAAACATTTCATATTCATCTCCAAAGCACCCCAGTTTCTTGATTCACACCTCCATGATTCCATTTCTCTGACTTCACTCCTGTCTTAAAGGAAAATTAGTCCCTCTCCTTCCCTAAGTTAGCTTGTACTTTGGTTCCATTTCTCATTAGTCTCTTCCCAAACCTGAAGTCATCAGCAGATGAAACTATTTTCATTTAACACTGTCTTTTCCTACTTCTACATTAGGACAAATATACAAACCAAGATCTTTAAAGTACTGTTCTTTCAATTTCTCTTTCTCACCAAAACTCTCAGAAAAAAGTTGAAACAGAGTATGTATCTCAGCACAATTGTTGAATGATTATGACTGTTTTTGGCCATGCTGCTGCTTGTGTGATCCTAGTTCCCTGACCAGGAATCAAACCAGGGCCCTTGGCAGTGAAAGTGGAGTCCTAACCACTGGACCCCTGGGGAATCCCGTGTGTGGCTTTGAACAGGCCGTGCAACCTACCTGAGTTTCAGTTTCCACATTTAAAAATGAAATTATTTTTATCTCACATAATATTGCAAGCTAAAAAGAAGGAATACCTAATTCAATATTTATCTCTTTTGCAAATGAATCTAAAATATTTCTAGGCAAAATCTCTTTATCTAGACTTGCAAGTACAACAATCTGCTTGTCAGACTGCAGAATTTCCTGTCTCCCCTATTTCATTCAAAGGCCCACTCTTCCTAAGACCATTTCAAAATCAGGTTTCCTTTTCCCTACCCTCTGTGATGCAATTAGTCACTAGGTCTAAGTGATTCTCCCTTTCTCTCTTCAGACATGATTTGAATAGTTTATTCAATGATAACAATAGTTTCTAAAAGTCTTTTTTCACTTCTAATCAGATCTTTTTCCAGTTCATCTCTAACTCATATTTTAACTGCATAAATCCTTAAAATCTTTCAATTGCATCCCAGTGACAACCAAAATAAACTAAAATTGATCATTCCTTCAATATGATCTGACATTCAGGCTCATATTCTGCCCTTCATTTTTTAAGGGCAGTCAAATTGAGCCCTTTTTAACCTCTTTCGGATATGCATGTGCTCAGTTGCTCAGTTGTGTCTGACTCTTTGCAACCCCATGGACTATAGTGTGCCAGGCTCCTCTGCCCACAGGATTTTTTTCAGATATGAATACTGGAGTGGGTTGCCATTTCCTCCTTCAGGGGACACTCCCTCCCTAGGGACTGAACCTGTGTCTCCTATGCCTCCTGCATTGGCAAGAGGATCCTTTACCACTGAGCCTCTTTGAATATACCCCTTGCTGTTAGCCACTGGGTCTTTGCTCCAACCCTTATCTCCTTCTGGACTTTTTCATTATTCATCCAACTGCAGAAATACAACTATATGCTGATTTTAACATCCTCTTCCTTGTAGCCAGAAAATAAACAAACAAAAAAAAAGACTTTTCTTTTCTGAATACACTGATATTGCATTCCATCCCATTAGTGGCCTACCTTCTCAGACAATAATAGTGGGTTAAATAAAATTTCCACCTCTTCAGCCACAACACATGTACCCATAAAAAGATCAGACAGGGTGCTTCCCTGGTGGCTCAGATAGTAAAGAATCTGCCTACAATGCAGGAGACCCAGGTTTGATCCCTGGGTCAGGAAGATCCCCTAGAGAAAGGAACGGCTAACAACTCCAATAATCTTGCCTGGAGAATTCCATAGACAGAGAGCCGAGGTCACAAAGACTCGGATATAGCTAGAGACTAACACTTCCACTAATTCTATTTATTTAGTATCTTTTGAAGTAGACAGTAATTATTTTCCCATGGATAAATGTTGAGAATAAACACAAAATCCAATTGGTGGTAGTAAAACAAAGCATTCTTGCACACCAACCAGTTCTATAAGGATCAAGGCCTTAGCCACTGCAGTGACTGACCTATAGCATACCCTAAAAAGAATTCAGGGTGAAGAATAGGATATGACACTCTGAGCTTTGAGAAAACACATTCTTAGTTATATTTCAAGAAAAAAAAAATTATCAACCCAGATGTCTGCATCTTCCTATACATAGAAAAGCACTAAAGTCATTAACTGAGATATCTGTTTCTTATGACTAGCAATAACCTTCTATCTAGATGTATGCTTGACCGTGTGTATTTTTTGGTCAAAATTCTCTCTCTATTTACACACACACACATATAGGACATATATATATATATATATATTGACAGTTTGGAACAGATCCTGAAAGCTTCCTTCTGGGCTGTAGTCCTCAGTATGGTCCCCGAATAAAACTGAAACTCGCACTTCTCATATTGAGTGTTTTTCTTTCTGTTGACAATATAGACATAGACACAAAGATAGACAAAAAATTTCCAGTTAATGAATATTAATCTACATAAACACATTCTCCTAAATATGTCTTTACAGTGATCCTCCTGAGAGCCCAGTTGTCAGAGATTTCACTGGTCAGAGTATAGATTATAAATCATTTAAGTAGAAGGGTATTTTAGAAATGACATTATCCAATCCATTAATTTTATAGATGGTGAAACAGATGTTCAAAAGTATTAAAGGACTTCTGAGTCTGCTTCTATATTTTCTGTTCAGTTAAGCTTTTCTATTTATTCTGTGCCTAAACCTTTTTAGAGTAGGATCTGTTAATTAGGTAATAAGGGCTTATTCCCCAAATTAGAATGATTTTCTGTAGTCTGGCAAATAAATAGAAAATTGTTTCCTCTTTGATTTTTAACTATTAGTAAGCAAACACTTTCAACATTGATTTTCTTCCTGCTTTTCTCATAGCCAATCAGGAAACTTCAGGGTTAATTAAGTAAATAGGACAAATTACAAAGTCCTTCAGTCAACAGTAGATGAGTTCAGAAGTATTATAACTTTTTTTTTTTTCTTGAAATGATTCCTGATCTACATATTCACTTTTTAACAGACAACAAACATGTGATTCCCTAGAAATGTCCTTAATTGGCTTGGTCTTATATAAGGGAAAAGAAGGATATGGAACTAAACTGGGGATTTGTGATACAGAGAGGCAAAACTTGACATTCCCAAATTTCTATGCCATGCATATTATTCCAAACTGAAAGCAATTAAGACCCAAAAGATTCAGGAAGACTCTTAGACTTCCTCATTAATAGCCCTAAAAAAAATTGTACAGAGAGCCTGTTCCCAGAATAGAGATATCACCAGAGGTATCTGCAAAGAAAGTTCTATACAAGTCCTAAAGATCAGCATCTACTCTGTGCCCCATTGTCTCTGCAGGGCCAGCAAACACATGTTCATCAAACATGTGCTTTTCCTTCTGCATGTCAGCTGCCTTCCTCCCCATTGAACTTCCAAAGCCACTATCTCCAACATCTTCTTCTGTTCTCAGATGAAAATGGTAGTTAAGGTGAGGGCTTCAGCCATTTTGGTCAAACAGGGAGTGGTCAAACAGGAGATGGCAAGAGTGAACGTCAAGATTTTACGAATCAGTGAACTAAAGTGGACTGGAATGGGTGAATTTAACTTAAAGGATCACTATATCTACTACTGTGGGCAAGAATGCCTTAGAAGAAATGGAGTAGCCATCATGGTCAACAAAAGAGTCCAAAATGCAGTACTTGGATGCAGTCTCAAAAATGACAGAATGACCTCTGTTCATTTCCAAGGTAAACCATTCAACATCACAGTAATCCAAGTCTAGGCCCCAACCAGTAATGCTGAAGAAGCTGAAGCTGAATGGTTCTATGAAGACCTACAAGACCTTTTAGAACTAACACCCCAAAAAGATATCCTTTTCATTATACAGGACTGGAACATAAAAGTAGGAAGTCAAGAAATACCTGGAATAAAGGGCAAATTTGGCCTTGGAGTACACAGTTAAACAGGGCAAAAGCTAAGATTATTGCTAAGAGAATGCACTGGTCATAATAAACACCCCAAGGAGATCAACCCTGGGATTTCTTTGGAAGGATTGATGCTAAAGCTGAAACTCCTGTACTTTGGACACCTCATGAGAAGAGTTGACTCATTGTAAAAGACTCTGATGCTGGGAGGGATTGGGGGCAGGAAGAGAAGGGGACAACAGAGGATGAGATGGCTGATGGCATCACGGACTCGATGGACATGAGTCTGAGTGAATTGCGGGAGATGGTGATGGACAGGGAGGCCTGGCGTGCTGCGATTCATGGGGTCGCAAAGAGTCGGACACGACTAAGCGACTGAACTGAACTGAACTGAACTGAACTGATAACAACACAAGAGAAGACTCTACACATGGACATCAAAAGAGGGTCAATACCAAAATCAGATTGATTATATTCTTTGCAGCCAAAAAGGCAGAAGATCTACACAGTCAGCAAAAACAAGACCCGGAGCTGACTGCGGCTCAGATCAAGAATGCCTTATTGCCAAATTCAGACTTAAATTGAAGAAAGTAGGGAAAACTACTAGACCATTCAAGTATGACCTAAATCAAATTCTTTATTACAGTAAAAGCGACAAATAGATTCAAGGGATTGGATCTGATACACAGAGTGCCTAAAGAACTATGGACAGAGGTTCATGACACAGGGGGCAGGAATCAAGGCCAACCCCAAGAAAAATAAATGCAAAAAGGTAAAATAGTTGTATGAAGAGGCCTTTCAAATAGCTGTGAAAAGAAGAGAAAAGAAAGGCAAAAGAGAAAAGGAAAGATACACACATTTGAATGCAGAGTTTCAAAGAATAGCAAGGAGAGATAAGAAAGCCTTCCTCAGTGAAAATGCAAAGAAATAGAGGAAAACAATAGAATGTAAAGACTAGAGATCTCTTCAAGAAAATTAGAGATACCAAGGGAACATGTCATGCAAAGATGGGCACAATAAAGGACAGAAATATTATGAACCTAATAAGCAGAAGATATTAAGAAGAGGTGGCAAGAATACACAGAAGAACTGTTCAAAAAAGATCTTTATGACCCAGATAATCATGATGGTGTGATCACTCACCTAGTCAGACATCCTGGAATGTGAAGTCAAGTGGACCTTAGGAAGCATCACTACAAACAAAACTAGAGGAGGTGATGTAATTTCAGTTGAGCTATTTCAAATCCTAAAGGATGATGCTGTGAAAGTGTTGCACTCAATATGCCAGAAAATTTGGAAAACTCAGCAGTGGCCACAGGACTGAAACAGATCAATTTTCATTCCAATCCCAAAGAAAGGCAATGCCAAAGAATGCTCAAACTCCACATGATTGCACTCATCTCACACGCTAGCAAAGTAATGCTCAAAATTCTCCAAGCCAGGCAGCAATAGTATGTGCACTGTGAACTTCCAGATGTTCAAGGTGGATTTAGAAAAGGCAGAGGAAACAGAGATCAAAATGTCAACATCCATTGGATCATCAAAGAAGAAAGAGAGTTCCAGAAAAACATCTACTTCTGTTTAATGTCTATGCCAAAGGCTTTGATTGCGTGGATCACAATAAATTGTGGAAAATTCTTCAAGAGATGGGATTATCAGACCACCTGACCAGCCTTTTGAGAAATCTGTATGCAGGTCAAGAAGAAACAGTTATAAGTGGACATGGAACAACAGGCTGGTTCCAAATAGGGAAAGCAGTACATCAAGGCTGTATATCATCACCCTGCTTATTTAACTTATATGCAGAGTACATCATGAGAAACGCTGGGCTAGATGAAGGACAAGCTGGAATCAAGATTGCCGGGAGAAAGATCAATAACCTCATATATGCAGATGACACCAGCCTTATGGCAGTAAGTAAAGAACTAAAGAGCCTCTTGATGAAAGTGAAAGAGGAGAGTGAAAAAGTTGGCTTGAACTCAATATTCAGGAAACTAAGATCATGGCATCTGGTCTCATCTCTTCATGGCAAATAGATGGGGAAACAGTGGAAACAGTAGCTGACTTTATTTCCTTGGGGTCCAAAATCGCTGCAGATGGTAATGGCAGCCATGAAATTAAAAGCCGCTTGCTCCTTGGAAGAAACATTATGACCAACCTATCATTAAAAAGCAGAGACATTACTTCACCAGGAATGGTCTGTCTAGTCAAAGCTATGGTTTTTCCAGTGGTCATGTATGGATGTGAGAGTTGTAATATAAAGAAAGCTGAGCACCAAAGAATTGATGCTTTTAAACTATGGTATTGGAGAAGACTCTTGAGAGTCCCTTGGACTGCAAGGAGATCCAACCAGTCCATCCTACAGGAAATCAGTCCTGAATATTCATTTGATGGAATGATGCTGAATCTGAAACTGCAATATTTTGGCCATCTGATGGGAAGAACTGACTTGTTGGAAAAGACCCTGATGCTGGGAAAGATTGAAGGCAGTAGGAGAAGGGGACGACAGAAGATGAGATTGTTGGATGGCATCACAGACTCAGTGGACATGAGTTTGAGTAAGGTCCAGGAGATGGTGATGATCAGGGAGGCCTGGCATGCTGCAGTCCATGGGGTTGCAGAGAGTCAGACACAACTGAGCAAATGAACTGAACTGAACTGAACTCAGCCATTTTGGTGAGTTACTCAATTTTCCTGGGTGTCCCCCATGTATTGTTGCTTTTTAGTCACCAATTTGACTGTTTGCAGCCCTATGGACTGTAGTCCATCAGGCTTCTCTGTCCATTGGATATCCCAGGCAAGAATACTTGAGAGGGTTGCCATTTCTTCTCCAGGTCCCCCATGTATACTTGTTATTAAACTTTTCTGTAATGCTTTAACTGTCTCTTGTCAATTTAATTCTTCAACCAGCCAGAAGAACCAATAGGGGGAGAGGAAACTTTCCTCCCCCTAACAATGGGAAATTAGAAGTCAGACCCAGGGTTGGTCCATGATGCTGTCTTCTAGCCAGAAGCAGTCCTCAGTATGCAGGTTTCTCAGACACTTAGGAAGAGAAGAGTCTTTCAAGATGAGATACAGGATTTGAGAAGCTCCTTAACTGAATAGAACAGATAAGGATAAAAAGAGAGAGAGCGTTAGAACTGAAGTGGACCAAAACTTGCAAGAGGAGGTGGGGTGCTCTATGACCCATAGAAACCTGGCTTCATATACTCAAGGGTATAAGACATATCCATGTTATGAGAACCTGGAGGGAAGGTAGGGTTTGGTAAAGTCATTGACCAGAAACTCTGCAATAGATGACAATATTAAATATTGTTGTTGTTTTTTGCTTGCTAAGTATGGTTCTTTTATGACTCCATGGACTGTAGCCCACCAGGCTTCTCTGTCCACGGGATTTCCCAGGCTAGAATACTGAAGTGGGTTGTCGTTTCCTTCTCCAGGGGATCTTCCTGACCCAGGGATTGAACCTATGTCTCCTGCATTGCAGGTAGATTCTTTCCCACTGAGCCATCAGGTCACTCAATAAATATTTGTGATTAATTGAATTCTGAATTATCTTATTTTATCAGAATATTTGACTTATCTGAGGTTTGGGTATCAAAAATACATGGCTCTGATTCCCAGAGGCATCATTCATCATCTATTTGGCATTGGGGATATTAGCTAATTTTTCTAGCACTCCTTTCTCCTCTGCAGATGACATTTACTAAGACCTACTTCATTTGATTGTTTTGAGGCTTTAATAATATAAAATATGTCATTGTTAACTTACTCTCTGGCATGGAATTTCTGAACACTGCTCTGAGGTTAAGAGGTTAAATGAAGAAAACAGAGAGGTATATTTTATCATAACAAATAACAGCCTCTGAAAACCTTTACTAAACTTGTATTAGATTGTGATGTTGTATAGTGTATAGTACTGAGAAAACCTTGGTTGTGTTTTACTATTTGGGTGGTAATTTTCTTTAAAACCTTTTCTGAGTTCAAAAACAAAAGGGCTTTTCTGACCAGACACTCTCATCAAGGGAAAAGATTGAATGTCTCATCAGGCAGTACACCCCTGACTGTTTTAAGTACAAATCCTCCTGGAGAAATCTTAGTTTTGCTCACTGAACCACAAAATTAAAGTACCGTGGAAGAAATCCAGAATAGCTACTATGCCAAAATATGTATCACACAATATTGGAAAGCTTCAAAAGTACTGTATTTACCAAAGGGTTTAACAGATGAAATAAACGAAGGTTTTATGGTCTAAGAAAGGAAACACAATTTTATTTAACACTTTTTTTTTCACTGTTCTAAACCTTTTAATAGGTGCAGAGGGAATTTGCACTTACTGAAATAGATAAGTCAAATGATAATTTGTCTTTGAATAGACTCCTTTTATTCCATTAATTTCTACCATTATGGTGAGAGATAAGATGAAAGCCAATGACTAACTGAAAATTAAAGTCCAAAAAGGAGGAAAAGAAACAAAAGAATAGCTTATGTCACATTATACAAAATGTATGGTAAAATGGATTTTATACAGCCATTTATTGCAATCATTCAATGTCAATTATATGCACTTACTTGTGCTTTATGTGTCTTACAGTTGCTAAGAAGCATTCCCTTTAAAAAGCTGCATTTTAAAAAATAAAGACTAGAAGAAGGGATCTAGAGCACATACAACAGAAAAAAAAAGTAGATTAAAAGAATAAGAAAGGTTACTTTAAGACCTTGAACTGGATATTTATTTCTTAAAATTATAACATTTCCTCTCATATATTTTCAAGATTTGGTACTAAAGAACAAAGTTGATATCCTTTGAAAGTCAGTTATAACAATAAGAAAATACTCAGAATACTAATTTGGATAAATGACATTTTTAAATTAAAAAAATATTTTTGAAATTAAATTAGTAATGAGTGATTCAGGGAGAATATTAGCAAAGTTTTTAAAATGTTGTTAGGAGACATTTCAGATACATAAAAAGCGTTCAGTTCAGTTCAGTTCAGTCACTCAGTCGTGTCCAACTCTTTGCAACCCCATGAATCGCAGCACACCAGGCCTCCCTGTCCTAGACAAATACAAGTACACACATATGTACAACCCGTTTAAAAAAATATGCAGTACAGGTGAAACTGTATATATCAATACCTTGCCAAAACATGTTTCATCTCTCTGCAAGCACATGTAGTCACAGCCATTAATTTGGTACATATCATTCTCATGAATTTCTTTATAATTTATACACATATATGCACACACAAATAGTCCTCATTGTATTTTGCCTCATTCTGTCTTCTTTTCTAACTTCAAAATGTAGATGCTTGGCTCATTAATTTTAAGTCTTTATTCGTTCCTTGCAAATATTTTTACTGTAATAAATTCTTCTCTAGTTACTATTTTAGTAACTAGTAACTTCTCTAGTAACCTCCAAGTTTTTGTTATCTAATTTTACATTGGTCACTCAGTCCCAAACATGTTCCCTTTCCCATTCTGATTTATTTGATCATCAGGCTATTTAGAAGACATTTGTTTTAAGTTATCTTTAAAACTGACCCTTAATTTTATTAACACTAACACTATGCCTATATTAAGGGCTTTCCTGATGACTCAAGCGATAAAGAGTCCTCCTACAGTGCAGGAGACCCAGGAAACGCGGTTTCAAGCCCTGGGGCGGGAAGATCCCCTAAAGGAGGAAATGGCAACCTACTCCAGAATTCTTGACTAGAAAATCCTGTGGACAGAGGACCCTGGCAGGCTACAACCCATAGGTTAGCAAAGAGTCGGCATGACTGAGCACACACACAGATGTCAGGCTCATTTGTCCATGGAGTTTTCTAGACAAGAATACTGGAGTGGGTTGCCATTTCCTTCTCCAGGGGATCTTCCTGATCCAGAGATCAAACCCACATTTCCTGTGTCTCCTGCATCGCAGGAGAATTCTTTACCCATTGAGCTATCAGGGAAGCCTATGTTAAGCCAAGTCTTTGATATTTTGTTAAGAATTTATTTATGGCCTGTTACTTGGTCAATTTTTGTAAATGTCCCATGAATGGATGTAAAGAATGTGACCACTGAAATCATAAAATTATAATTGGTGTGTAGGGTATTTCATTGTGGATTTAATTCACATTTCCTCAATAACTAATGATGTTGAGTAGTTTTATCACATATTTGGTGGTGGTTTAGACAGTAAGTCGTGTCCAACTCTTGTGACCCCATAGACTAGCCTGCCAGGCTCCTCTGTCCATGGGGCTCTCCAGATAATACTGGAGTGGGTTGCCATTTCCTTCTCCAGAGGATCTTCCCAACACAGGGACTGAACCCAGGTCTCCTGCATTGCAGGCAGATTCTTCACCAACTGAGCTATGAGGGAAGCCCATTATTTATTTATTTGCCATCTATATATCTTCTTTTGGAATATCTATTATCTTACCTACCTGAATTGGGCTTTTTTCTTCTTTATATATCCTACAAGATTTTTATCGAATATGTGATTTATAAATGTGGCCTGCTTTTCAATCTTTAACAATGTTCTCAAGACATTAGAACTTCCCACCATTCTAACTGCAGAGGTTCTAAATTTTGCTGAAAACTAATTTAGACATTTTCATTTATATATCATGTGTTCTCACTTGTGTATCATGTTTCTAAGAAACAGGCCTTGCCTAATTCAAGGACACAAACATTTTCTCCTGTATTTTCTTTAGAAATTTTATACTTTTAGGTGATTCATTTTGGTCTATGATGTGTTTTGAGAAGTCTATCATCTGAGGTACAAGGTATTGATTGAAATTCATTGTTTTGCATGTGCATATGTTATTGTCCCAGCATTTATATTGAAAATACTATACTTTCTCCACTGAATTGTATTTTGAGGTCTTTTATTCTAAATGGGTGACTATGCATGATAATTTACAAGGTATTACATATTACAAAACATGCACAGTAGTAAAAACGACTTATGAGATCATGAATTGCTTTAAAATGAGGAACAACAAAAAAAAGATTAGAAGTTCTCCAAAGGATTAATATTGTTATAGTTCAGAATCTCCTACCTGTTAATCCTTACAAAACAAATACTCTTTGTCTGAAATGTAGTAAATGAACTTTCTGGAGTCAGGGATCTCATTAGGTAATCCTATCCTAATCCCACAGGCTCTGTGATTCTTGGAAGACCAGGAGATGAACCCCGACACCCCTTTCCAAGTGCAGTCAGCATCTGTCAGTAGAATATTAGAACACTGTATTTAGTTACACCCAACTTGCAAAAACCATTATATCTTCAAGATTAAATTTATTAATATTAATATTCAAGAAAAATCTGATTGTTTATTTGCATTTTGGCATTTATAGATCACAAATCAAGTGTGCTGGGTTTCTAAGAAATAGAGATCAAGTACCAAGAGATAAAGATTGTTTTGATACTAATTAGTGTTGCCAGATTGAAAGCTTACCCACATGTGACTCCTGTTAGGCTCGAGGCTCATTAATCACCTACATGTAGTGAGATTCTCCTGAGAGATGCTGCCATGTGTTAAACAAATATTATGTAAAATTTTTAAAGTGTTAATTTTTCTCTAAAATTGAGCTCAATTCAGCCTTCAGAGACAGGTGTGATCAGAACCCCCAGGTTAAGTAGAAGCAGCTCTACTATATTCTGGGCAAGCTATGAAGAAATTTCCCTCCATGTTTCTCCAGGATTTGCTGCTATGTTTATTGTCTGGAAGGAGAATAAGACATAGTCTGATATCTGTAGCCTTTTCATGAGGCAGTCATTTACAGTAATTATGGTCTAGCTATCCATTTCTAAAATACAGATGAGCCTGAGAAATAGATAAAATTAAGCTCCTCCATATTCTTAAACTGGAATTTATAACTTCTGGCCCCCAGGAGACTCCTCCCCACCAAAAGCCATCAGATCCCTCAGTTCAGCTCGGTTCAGTAGCTCAGTCTTGTTCGACTCTTTGCGACCCCATGAATCGCAGCACACCAGCCCTCCCTGTCCATCACCAACTCATGGAGTTCACTCAGACTCATGTCCATCGAGTCTGTGATGCCATCCACCCATCTCATCCTCTGTCGTCCCCTTCTCTTCCTGCCCCCAATCCCTCCCAGCATCAAAGTCTTTTCCAATGAGTCAACTCTTCGCATGAGGTGGCCAAAGTACTGGAGTTTCAGCTTTAGCATCATTCCTTCCAAAGAAATCCCAGGGCTGATCTCCTTCAGAATGGACTGGTTGGATCTCCTTGCAGTCCAAGAGACTCTCAAGAGTCTTCTCCAACACCACAGTTCAAAAGCATTAGTTCTTCGGTGCTCAGCCTTCTTCACAGTCCAACTCTCACATCCATATATGACTACTGGAAAAACCATAGCCTTGACTAGACAGACCTTTGTAGGCAAAGTAATGTCTCTGATTTTCAATATGCTATCTAGGTTGCTCATAACTTTTCTTCCAAGGTGTAAGTGTCTTTTAATTTCATGGCTGCAATCACCATCTGCACGGATTTTGGAGCCCAATAAAATAAAGTCTGACAGTGTTTCCCCATCTATTTCCCATGTAGTGATGGGACCGGATGCCATGATCTTTGTTTTCTGAATGTGGAGCTTTAAGCCAACTTTTTCACTCTCCTCTTTCACTTCCATCAAGAGGCTTTTGAGTTCCTCTTCACTTTCTGCCATAAGGGTGGTGTCATCTGCATATCTGAGGTTATTGATATTTCTCCCAGCAATCTTCATTCCAGCTTGTGTTTCTTCCACTCCAGCATGTCTCATGATGTACTCTGCATATAAGTTAAATAAGCAGGATGACAATATACAGCCTTGACGTACTCCTTTTCCTATTTGGAACCAGTCTGGTGTTCCATGTCCAGTTCTAACTGTTGCTTCCTGACCTGCATATAGATTTCTCAAGAGGCAGATCAGGTGGTCTGGTATTGCCATCTCTTTCCGAATTTTCCACAGTTTATTGTGATCCACACAGTCAAAGGCTTTGTGTTTAGGAGAGAGTATTTATATCATCAGCAAGTTCCTAAGTGTGGAAAAGTTGAGCACCACCACCTTGGGAGGGCTGGTTATATTAAATGGCTTTCTGTGTGAGCGTCTTTGTCATTTAGTGCTATCTTGAGCATATTTCATGTTTTTTTTTAAATTTTTTTTGTGCTATAATCAAATGTAAATAGCATAGTTTTGCTGTCTTTTAATTTACCTAACACTTTCATTACCATTTACTATTGTTGTTCAGTTGCTCAGTCATGTCTGACTCTTTGTAACTGCATGGACTGCAGCATGTCAGGCTTCCTTGTCCTTCACCATCTCCTAGAGCTCACTCAAACTCATGCCCATTGAGTTGGTGATACTATCCAACCATCTCATGATGTCGTCCCTTTCTTCTCCTACCTTCAATCTTTCCCAGTATCCGGGTCTTTTCTAATGAGTCAGCTGTTTGCATCAGGTGGCCAAAGTATTAGAGCTTCAGCTTCAGCATCAGCAGGCTTCCCTGGTGGCTCAACTGGTAAAGAATCCTCCTGCAATGCAGGAGATCTGGGTTTGATCCCCTGAAGAAGGAAACACCTACCTATCCAGTATTCTGGCCTGGCCTGGAGAATTCCATGAACTATATAGTCCATGGGGTCACAAAGAGTTGGACATGACTGAACGACTTTCACTAGTCCTTCCAGTGAATATTCAGTGATGTCCTTAGGATTGATTAGTTGGATCTCCTTGCAGTCCAAGGGACTCTCAAGAGTCTTCTCCAACACCACAGTTCAAAAGCATCAACTCTTTGATGCTCAGCCTTCTTTATGGTCCAACTCTCATAATCATATGTGATTACTGGAAAAACCATAATTTTGATTATGTGGACCTTTGTTGGGAAAATAATGTCTCTTTTTATAATATGCTATCTAGGTTTGTCATAGCTTTTCTTCCAAAGAGCAAGAGTCTTTTAATTTCATGCCTGCAGTCACCATCGGCAAGGATTTTGGATCCCAAGAAAATACCATTCAGTATCTTCTGTTACATCCCTATTGCAAATAATTTTTATCATATATAGTTCATGTCTATATTTTAGTACAATTCCCCAAAGTTGATTAACTATAATTGAACATTTTCTGCAGCTCAATGATAATTAAATTGCTTTTAAACAAAATCTTT
Source organism: Capricornis sumatraensis (assembly GCF_032405125.1). Lineage (NCBI taxonomy): Eukaryota > Metazoa > Chordata > Mammalia > Artiodactyla > Bovidae > Capricornis > Capricornis sumatraensis. Next base: position 33,712,345 of record NC_091081.1, on the reverse strand, counting down.
ATTGTGATAAGAGGAGAAATGTCTTACACAGTGTACACATCCGACCCTCCTTCCAGAATCCATTTTAATCAAACAGCTTTGCTGATGACCTGCGTAGACATCATTCAGGCTGTTTCCCCAGGCTTGAGGCACTGCCAAGTGAGGAACTTACTTGCCAGGATCAAATTTTGAGTTGTGTACCTGAAGCAAGGCTTCCAACGACCCTACAGATATAAAGTCATACGAGGTGTGGCCAATCAGAATCCAACAAATAGAGAAACAGTAACACAGAGCAAGTGTTAAGAGCTTGGCAATATATTTGAGCTGTACATCTGAGCAAAATGTGATTTCCACATGCTAGAGGTATATCATTTAGTGGAAAGAAAGGAGATGAAAGGAAAAAAAAAAGGAGAAAAAACATAGGAGGATTGCTATGACCTCAAGTGCTCTAGATGAAGTTAACATAAATTTACAAAAAGTCCAAATGTTAATAAATTTTAAATAGTATAAAGTTGTTCAATATCATTACAATAGAGTTTGAAATTATTGGTTGCTGGGTAGCAGAAAATTTCTGACTTTCTCCCTGATAGGGACCTTGGTTATAGGGCACCACTAGAAATCGCTTCAGGACATGGATTTTGGAGGGGGGGGGGGAACACTTTGTAGCCATACAAACACATAGTGTATCAATTGTGTATGCTGACTTCTCTCTCTCTTTTACTTTCTTTTGGTGGTACCTATGCCAAATCTTAAAAGATGATGCTGTGAAAGTGTTGCACTCAATATGCCAGCAAATTTGGAAAACTCATCAGTGGACATAAGACTGCTGAGAGTCATTCCAATCCAGAAGAAAAGCAATGCCACAGAATGCTCAAACTTCCACACAGTTGTACTCATTTCACATGCTAGTAACTGTTGCTGCTGCTAAGTCGCTTCAGTCGTATCCAACTCTGTGCGACCCCATAGACGACAGCCCACCAGGTTCCCCCGTCCCTGAGATTCTCCAGGCAAGAACACTGGAGTGGGTTGCCATTTCCTTCTTCAATGCATGAAAGTGAAAAGTCAAAGTGAAGTCACTCAGTCTTGTCTGACTCTTCGCGACCCCATGAACTGCAGCCTACCAGGCCCCTCTGCCCATGGGATTTTCCAGGCAAGAATATTGGAGTGGGGTGCCATTGCCTTCTCCGACATGCTAGTAAAGTTCACGGTTCATGTATTGCTGAAGCCTGGCTTGGAGAATTTTGAGCATTACATGCTAGTAAAGTAATGCTCAAAATTCTCCAAGCCAGGCTTCAGCAATACGTGAACCATGAACTTCCTAATGTTTAAGCTGGTTTTAGAGAAGGCAGCGGATCCAGAGATCAAATTGCTAACATCTGCTGGATCATGGAAAAAGCAAGAGAGTTCCAGAAAAACATCTATTTCTGCTTTATTGACTATGCCAAAGCCTTTGATCTTTGACTGTGTGGATCACAATAAACTGTGGAAAATTCGGAAAGAGATGGGAATACCAGACCACCTGACCTGCCTCTTGAGAAATCTATATGCAGGTCAGGAAGCAATAGTTAGAACTGGACATGGAACACCAGACTGGTTCCAAATAGGAAAAGGAGTATGTCAAGGCTGTATATTGTCACCCTGCTTATTTAACTTCTATGCTGAGTACATTATGAGAAATGCTGGATTGGAAGAAACACAAGCTGGAATGAAGATTGCTGGGAGAAATATCAATTACCTCAGATATGCAGATGACACCACCCTTATGGCAGAAAGTGAAGAGGAACTCAAAAGCCTCTTGATGAAAGTGAAAAAGGAGAGTGAAAACGTTGGCTTAAAGCTCAACATTCAGAAAACTAAAATCATGGCACCTGGTCCCATCACTACATGGGAAATAGATGGGGAAACACTGGAAACAGTGTCAGACTTTATTTTGGGGGGCTCCAAAATCACTGCAGATGGTGATTGCAGCCATAAAATCAAAAGACTCTTACTTCTTGGAAGAAAAGTTATGACCAACCTAGATAGCCTATTAAAAATCAGAGACATTACTTTGCCTACAAAGGTCTGTCTAGTCAAGGCTATGGTTTTTCCAGTAGTCATATACGGATGTGAGAGTTGGACTGTGAAGAAAGCTGAGCGCTGAAGAATTGATGCTTTTGAACTGTGGTGTTGGAGAAGACTCTTGAGAGTCCCTTGGACTGCAAGGAGATCCAATCAGCCCATTCTAAAAGAGATCAGTCCTGGGTATTCTTTGAAAGGAGTGATGCTAAAGCTGAAACTCCAGTACTTTGGCCACCTCATGCAAAGAGCTGACTCGTTGGAAAAGACTCTGATGTTGGGAGGGATTGGGGGCAGGAAGAGAAGGGGACGACAGAGGATGAAATGGCTGGATGGCATCACTGACTCAATGGACCTGAGTTTGAGTCAACTCTGGGAGTTGATGATAGACAGAGAGGCCTGGCATGCTGCAATTCATGGGGTTACAAAGAGTCAGACAGGACTGAGTGACTGAACTGAACTGAGGAAAAGAAATGGATAAGGCAATGGCACCCCACTCCAGTACTCTTGCCTGAAAAATCCCATGGACGGAGGAGCCTGATGGGCTGCTGTCTATGGGGACGCACAGAGTCAGACACAACTGAAGTGACTTCACTTTCACTTTTCACTTTCATTCATTGGAGAAAGAAATGGCAACCCACTCCAGTGTTCTATCCTGGAGAATCCCAGGGACAGCAGAGTCTGGTGGGCTGCCGTCTATGGGGTTGCACAGAGTCGGACACGACTGAAGTGACTTAGCAGCAGCAGCAGCAGCAGGAAAAGAAAGTACATCCTTCTTGGGAGATATCTTGGGATCCCTGTTAGACTAAACCTGCTAAGATATCTCTTCTTACTAGATACCGTACTTCATTAAAGCAGAATCATTGTATAGTATCTCACCTACTATAGTAACTGATTACTGTCCAGTAAATAGTTTATGAATAATAAATGCAGACATGCCTTGATTTCTTCTCCAGAATAATAGTGTTGCAGAGAACTGCCAAATGTTTAATTGAATTGTGTAAAAATGTGTTTTCCATATGTGTGCCTGCATGTGTATACAGCATGGGTATAGTTAATTGTGTTGACAGAACTTAGACCTAAACTATTCATGAGAATTGTATTCACCTAAAATATTCAGGCAATATTTCACAAGCATGAGCCATCATAAGTTTTCCTGCTCTATTAAAATCCCCATATAAATAAAATGATATTTCTTTAAGTGGTAATTATTTCTGCTTACTTGGAATTTAAATGATGGGGTTATTCTTAAGGACTTAAATCGTATCATAAATACAATGGCAAATACATGAAAATAAATGAACCTGAATGTTACTTTTTAGTATGAAAATGTTCCAGTCTTAGGCTAAAAGAGCTGCATAGAGATTTGAGCAGCTTCCTGGCACTTACTGGACATGAACTTGGGCAGACACTGGTAGATAGTGAGGGATAGGAAGGCCTGGCATGCTGCAGTTTATGGGGTCCCAAAGAATCAGACACAACTTAGCAACTGAACAACCACAACTAGTACTTATTACTATCCCACAATTTGCTATGCTCAAGATTCAAACTACAAAATATCCTTGGGTATTAACTGAAATAAGTTATTCTGTTACTGTAGTTAATTCTCTCCTTTGGATAATGTCATGTTTTGTTTATCAATGTAGCAAACTTAATTTTCACAAAAAAAAGCAAGTATTTGGAAATTACATTTTATCAGTGTTTAAATATATTGTTCAGCAAAATGTGTTTAAATTTATGTATCACTGTTATTAAATTTAAAAGTACTCTTAAATTTCTTGTTAAATATTAGCCTAGAAAAATGTATTTTAATGGAAATCATGACAGATACTTAACCAAAGAAGTGATATTATACCTCTAAATTAATGCTTAGCAAAAGCACATATAAATTATAGTGAACTTTCTAAAATAATGTGGAGGTGAAATCATTCTTAGAGAGTTGACCATCAGCTTCTCTTCTCAATGTTTTAATATTCAAGTACCTATTTGCCCTAGGAAATATGAGGTTTAGACCTCTGGTGCATTTAAAATAATTCTGAGATGTGCCAGATTTCATTGGATCAATTTCTTTAGTAATTTGATTTTCAAAAATGTGGAAAGGAAGTAGACTGCTGCCTATTTGTGTGGTTGAGTTTGTATTTTAACAAACTTCTTCACTGCATTACACTCCATGAATATGTAGTACAAAAATATAATGTTGTTGTAAACAATGCAGAGATTCATTACCTCTTTAATTAAAAGGGTCATTTGCTTTCTGAAATTAGCCATTACCTGATTCCCTCTAGCAGTGACTTTTCTGGCACATCTCTCTCTCTCTCTCTCCACCTCACCTCCTTACCACCCACAATGGCCAGTGAGTGGCCTACATTTCCTGTTCCTAATTTGGGAGAAAGATTAGGAGATTTCATGCTGCATTATCCTCAGAATCTCTGAATGGTGGCCTGCCTGTAAGTACTGGGATTCTAATCCTTCTTTCTCCGTAGAACTGGTCAATTCCTATAGGTGAGTATTTGTGAACCTCCTTGCTTCATTTTCTACAATTCCTTCCTATTTTTCAGACATTTGGTGTCCTGCACTGAAAAAAAAAAAATGTTCTAAAATGTGACATGCAACTGTTAAAATACAAAAGTTTTTTTCTTTTTTTTTTCTTTTTCCCTCCCAAATGCAATGTGGAGCTCTAGGAGACCAAATAATTTTTCAGTAAATGCTTCACTGTAGTGTATATTAACAGTTGGATATCACATCCACATTCTACCAACTTTTAGATGCTGAGGGAGGACAAGGAAGGAGGTGCTCAGAGTTTAGGAGAGCGCTCATCAATGGGCTCAGTGCTCCTGCTGAGCTGGCCACTGGGTCTTATGCTACTGGGGACAGCTGGTGGCAAGTCCCTGCAATCAGAAGCCATCACTAACAGGCAGACTCTACAGTCATTTTAATCAGTCTTTGGCAAAGCTCAAAGTAAATGTTCTAACTGGATATATTTCCCTGGGAATTGCCACCACGTGGTAATTTAGTTATCCCGCTTGAATTGAAGCAGTGTGATAAAATGTAGAATCATTGATGATAGAATCATCAATGGTCCTGAGGTTTATTCTATAAAGTTACTCCAAGTCTTGATCTAGAGGACAGCATTATTAACAGTTTACAATAGGTAGAAGGTGTATACAGTATGTCTGATCTAGGCTATTTCTATAATGGTGAAGAGCTGAAAAATATAATATTCTATGTTCAAGCAAAATGTGCAAGATTCAATCTGTTGAATGTTTTAGTTTGTTTGGTTTTTTAGTTACGTGTGTATGTAATTTAAAATGTCAGATAAGCCTATAAGATTTTGTTAAAAAGCAGAAGTCCTGCGCTTTTATTCTCCCCACCCTACATCATGCAGTAAACATTTTCTACTCTTAGCTATTTAGACAGAGATTTGCCCCATAATTCTTAAGTAATGTGCTTATATTGTTAAACTATAATTTCTTTCCATTTTCTATATTTCCTATTGACCTTCTATTATAGAAGATGAGAATATAGTTCTTCCAAACTTTGCTCTCACTCACTTCTCCTCCATTCATCTTTAAATGAGATTATGTTGTTATTCTAGTCAAAGAAGTGTTCAATATTTACATTATGATTATTATTTAAACATTACTCACAGATGAGGCATGACGTTTTCTAGAAGTCTGTTTCCTGTCCTGTATGTTGTTTTGTTCCCCTGGAGTTCAAAATGTCTCCATTTCTCCATTTTCTGATTTTTTCACCTAATTATCACTAATTTCCTTCCATAAATGCAAATTTTCTCTCAACTCATTTTTTAAATTTATTTTTTTTATTGAAGGCTAATTGCTTTATAGAATTTTGCTGCTTTCTGTCAAACCTCAACATGAGTCAGCCATAGGTGTACATATATCCCCTCCCTTTTGAACCCCTTTCCAGTATCCCTCCCCATCCCACCCCTCTAGGTTGATCCAGAGCCTCCGATTGAGTTTCCTGAGCCATACAGCAAATTCCTGTTGGCCATCTATTTTACATATGGTAGTATAAATTTCCATGTTACTCTTTCCATACATCTCACCCTCTCCTCCCTTCTTCCCATGTCCATAAGCCTATTCTCTATGTCTATTTCTCCATTGTTGCCCTGTAAATAAATTCTTCAGTACCATTTTTCTAAATTCCATATGTATGCCTTAGAATTCTCTTTCTGACTTACTTCACTCTGTATAATTGATTCTAGGTTCATCCACCTCATTAGAACTGATTCAAATACATTCCTTTTTATGGCTGAGTAATATCCCATTGTGTATATGTACAACAACTTCTTTATTCGTTCATCTGTTGATGGACATCTAGGTTGCTTCCATGTTCTAGCTATTGTAAATAGTGCTGCAATGAAAAATGGGGTACATGTGTCTCTTTCAAGTTTGGTTTCCTCAGGTTATATGCCCAGGAGTGGGATTGCTGGGTCATATGGTGGTCCCATTCCCAGGTTTTTAAGGAATCTCTCTATCATCCTCCACAGTGGCTGTATCAATTCATATTCCCACCAACAAAAAGTGCAAGAGTGTTCCCTTTTCTTCACATCCTCTCCAACATTTATTGTTTATAGACTTTTTCTTTCTTTCTTTAAATTCTTTTTTTTTATTTTTTTTACTTTACAATACTGTATTGGTTTTGCCATACTTTGACATGAATCCACCACAGGTGTACATGAGTTCCCAACCCTGAACCCCCCTCCCACCACCCTCCCCATATCATCTCTCTGGGTCATCCCAGTGCAGCAGCCCCAAGCATCCTGTATCCTGCATCGAACCTAGATTAGTGATTTGTTTCTTACATGATAGTATACATGCTTCAATGCCATTCTCCCAAATCATCCCTCCCTCTCCCTCTTCCTCTCCCACAGAGTCCAAACGTCTGTTCTTTACATCTGTGTCTCTTTTGCTTTTTGATGATGGCCATTCCAACTGGTGTGAGGTGATATCTCATTGTAGTTTTAATTTGAATTTCTCTAATAATGGGTAATGTTGAGCATCTTTTCACGTGTTTGTTAGCCATCTGTATGTTGTCTTTGGGGAAATGTCTGTTTATGTCTTTTCCCAATTTTTGATTGGGTTGTTTGTTTTTCTGGTATTGAGTTGTATGAGCTGCTTGTATATTTTGGAAATTAATCCTTTGTCAGTTGTTTTATTTGTTATTATTTTCTCCCATTCTGAGGGTTGCCTTTTCACCTTGCTTATAGTTCCCTTTGCTGTGCAAAAACTTTTAAGTTTTATCAGGTCCCACTTGTTTATTTTTGTCTTTATTTCCATTACTCTTGGAGGTGGGTCATAGAGGATCTTGCTTTGATTTATGTCATCAAGTGTTCTGCATATGTTTTCCTCTAAGAGTTTTATAGTTTTTGGTTTTACATTTTGGTATTTAAACCATTTTGAGTTTATGTTTGTGTATGGTGTTAGGAAGTATTCTAATGTCATTCTTTCACATATAGCTATCTAGTTTTCATAGCACCATTTATTGAAGAAGCTGCCTTTGCCCCATTGTATATTCTTGCCTTCTTTGTTAAAAAAAAAAAAAAGGTACCCATAGGTGTATGGGCTATTTCTGGGCTTTCTATCTTTTTCCATTGGTCTATTTTCCTGTTTTTGTGCCAGTACCATACTGTCTTGATGACTGTGGCTTTGTAGTTAGGAAGTTCCTAACTTTGAATTTAGGAATGTTGATTCCTCCAACTCCATTCTTTTTTCTCAAGGCTGCTTTGGCCATTTGGGGTCTTTTCTGTTTCCCTAGGAACCATGAAATTTTTGTTCTAATTTTGTGAAAAATGCCATTGTTTATTTGATAGGGATCTCTTTGAATCTATAGATTGCATTTGGTAGTATAGTCATTTTCACAGTATTGATTTTTCCTACCCAGGAACGTGGAATATCTCTCCATCTGTTTATGTCATCTTTGATTTCTTTCATTAGTGTCTTATAATTTTCTGTGTACAGTTTTAATGTTTTCAATTTTTTAACATTGAGAATAATGTTTGCTGTAGGCTTATAATATATGGCCTTTACTATGTTGAGGTAGGTTCCTTCTATGCCCATATTTTGAAGAGTTTTAATCATAATTGGTGTGAACTTTGTCAAGGCTTTTTCTGCATCTATTGAGATTATCATATGGTTTTTATCTTTCAATTTGTTAATATGGCATATCACACTGACAAGCTGGAATCAAGATTGCCAGGAGAAATATCAATAAGATATACAGATATGCAGAGGACACCACCCTTATGGCAGAAAGTGAAGAGGAACTAAAAAGCCTCTTGATGAAAGTGAAAGAGGAGAGTGAAAAAATTGGCTTAAAGCTCAACATTCAGAAAACTAAGATCATGGCATCCAGTCCCATCACTTCATGGGAAAAAGATGGGGAAACAGTGGCTGACTTTATTTTTTTGAGCTCCAAAATCACTGCAGATGATGATTGCAGCCATGAAATTAAAAATTAAAAGATGCTTACTCCTTGGAAGGAAAGTTATGACCAAACTAGACAGCATATTAAAAAGCAGAGACATTACTTTGCCAACAAAGGTCCATCTAGTCAAGGCTATGGTTTTTCCAGTAGTCATGTATGGATGTGAGAGTTGGACCATAAAGAAGGCTGAGCATTGAAGAGTTGATGCTTTTGAACTGTGGTGTTAGAGAAGACTCTTGAGAGTCGCCTGGACTGAAAGGAGATCCAACCAGTCCTTCATAAAGGAGATCAGTCCTGGGTGTTCATTGGAGGGACTGATGTTGAAGCTGAAACTCCAATACTTTGATCACCTGATGCAAAGAATTGACTCATTGGAAAAGACCCTGATGCTGGGAAAGGTTGAGCGCAGGAGGAGAAGGGGATGACAGAGGAAGAAATGGTTGGATGGCATCACCAACTAAATGGACATGAGTTTGGGTAAAATCCTGGATTTGGTGATGGACAATGAGGCCTGGTGTGCTGCAGTTCATGGGGTCACAAAGTGGCTGACATGACTGAGTGACTGATCTGAACTGAACTGAACTGAATTTGTGTATATTGAAGAATCCTTGTCCCTGTAATAAATCCAACTTGATCATGGTGTATGAGCTTTTTGATGTTTTGCTGAATTCTGTTGAGGATTTTTCCATCTATGTCCATCAGTGATATTGGCCTGAATTTTTCTTTTTTTGTGCTGTCTTTGTCTGGTTTTGGTATTAGCATAACAGTGGCCTTATAGAATGAGTTTGGAAGTGTTCCTTCCTCTGCTATTTTTTGAAAGAGTTTTAGAAGGATATGCCTTAGCTCTTCTCTAAATGTTTGATAGACTTCTCCTGTGAAGCCATCTGGTCCTGGGCTTTTCTTTTTTGGGAGTTTTTTGATCACAGCTTCAATTTCAGTGCTTATGATTGGGTTGTTCATAATTTCTATTTCTTCCTTGTTCAGTCTTGGAAGATTGAACTTTTCCAAGAATCTGTCCATTTCTCCTGGGTTACCTATTTTATTGCCATATAGTTGTTCATAATAGTCTCTTATAATCCTTTGTATTTCTGCATGGTCCCTTGTAACCACTCCTTTTTCATTTCTAATTTTGTTGACTTGCTTCTTCTCTCATTTTTTTCTTGATGAGTCTGGCTAAAGGTTTGTTGGTTCTGTTGATCTTCTCAAAGAACCAGCTTTTAGTCTTATTGATCTTTACTATTGTTTCTTTCCTTGCTTTTTCATTTATTTCTGCTTGGATCTTTGTGACTTCTTTCCTCCTACTAATTTTTTTTTTCCTTTTCCAGTTGTTTTAGGTGTAAAGTTAGGTTGTCTATTTGATGTTTTTCTTGTTTCTAGAGGTAGGATTGTATTGCTGTAAACTTCTCTCAGGATCGCTTTGCTGCATCCCCTAGGTTTTGAGTTCTTGTGTTTTTATTGTCATTTGTTTCTATAATTTTTTTATTTCCCTTTTGACTTCTTCAGTAACCTGTTGATTATTTAGAAATGTATTTTTTAATCTCCATGTGTTTATTTTTTACAGTTTTTTTTCTTGTAATTGATATCTATTCTCATAGTGATGTTGTTGGAGAAGATGCTCGACACAATTTCAATTTTCTTAAATTTACTGAGGTTTGATTTGTGACCCAAGATGTGGTCGATCCTGGAGAATGTTCCATGTGCTTCTCAATGTTTCTTGAGAAGAAAGTGTATCCTTCTGAATTTGGATGGAATGTCCTGAAGATATCAATGAGATCCATCTCATCTAATGCATCATTTAAGACTTGTGTTTCCTTATTTATTTTATGTTTAGATGATCTGTCCATTAGTGTGAGTGGGGTGTTAAAGTCTCCCTGCTGGGGTCCAGCCCTGGTGGATCCAGGGAATTTGAAGCAGGGACAGAGTCATTGAGGAGAGACTTATTTATTAGAGACATAAAGAGAGATTAGGATAGAATAGTGTAGTAGGAAAATTAGTGGAGAAAAGAGGCTGAATAACTTGGTTTACACAGAGAACCAATAAAATTCCAAGACAAGGAACTTGCACCATCTATGTAGGCCACCAGTGCCCACTTGAATAGCAGAGGGTGCTCCGCCTTGGGCTCCCTCTAACGCGGGTCTTAGAAGCCAGGGCAAATGAGTACACACGGTGAGCCTCCACGCTCCAGATGGGAATTCAGCCAGAAAAGGGAGAAAAGAATGACATGGGGGAGCCAAGCATTGGTACCAGACCCACAACTTTATTTTCAAAAGCAGCTTACATACCCCCAAGTTGTACACAAAGAAATAATGGAATATGCAGATTTATGCAGGGGCAGCAGTCCTGACCCTTATTGAGATCAGGCTTTCTTTTTGCATACCTTCCCATATACAAAAGGTCCTAGGTGGTTTTACATCATCTTCTGGCCAGGGGGCCTGTTAACATTTTTATGGCTCTCTTCCTAGATAAATATCTATCAACCAGAAAACTCATTTTCCCTTGGGGTGTTTTTTCTTTAATCTGTATCACCCTCAAAGTACTAAATAAAGTTACATTCCTGTAGAACAAAGGTGCAGTGGGTTATAACAAAGAATGTACTTAACTCAAAGATCTAATGTTGCTAATGCCAGGGCTACTACCTGTTTTTTCTATATACCAACTATATCTACAAATAAAAGATATGAAAATTTGGCAGCAAGTATTGGCTCAACGAATGAAACCCTTAATCAGTCCTATTCTAAATGATTTTGACTCCTCGGAATCCCCTACATTCCAAGGATGTTTTAAGCTTCCTATACCTCTCACGGTCGGGAGGCTGCAAACAACCACGTGCGCAGCTGCAGGAGTCCAGCAGGCAGGCTAGAAAGCCATCAGAGGGGTTTTTGGATTGAAACACCCTTATTATGCCCAGGAGACTTATTATCTAAAAGCTCTAAATTAACTTTTTCCAGAAAAAGGTGGTGGGGGGACAGCCCCCTGTTAATGTCAGAAGAGTAGGTGGAAAGCATAACACAGTAAAGCAGGCAGACTCTGGGTAGATGCTTGAGAATCTCCAGGGGGACCCCTGAGGCGTGTTCCCGCCTTTGCGTAATGTCAAGCCTCCTTCCTCATGACCTTGGCCATGGGCGGGATTCTTCATGCTGGCTCCTGGCATCTCCCACTATTATTTGTGTTACTGGCAATTTCTCCTTTTATGTCTGTTAGTGTTTGCTTACTTATTGAGGTGCTTCTATGTTGGGTGCATAGATATTTACAATTGTTATGTCTTCTTTTTGGATTGATCCCTTGATCATTATGTATTGTCCTTCCTTATCTCTTGTAATATTCTTTATTTTAAGGTCTATTTTGTCTGATATGAGGATTGCCACTCCAGCTTTCTTTTGCTTTCCATTTGCATGGAATATATTTTTCCACCCTTTTATTTTCAGTCTATATATGTTTTGAGATCTGAAGTGGGTTTCTTGTAGACAGCATATATATGTGTCTCATTTTTGTATCCATTCAGCCAGTCTGTGTCTTTTGGTTGGAGCATTTAATCCATTTACATCTAAAGTAATTATTGATATATATGTTCCTATTGCTGTTTTCTTAATTGTTTGGGGTTGACTTTGTAGATCTTTCTTCATCTCTTGTATTTCTCTTGACTATATAAGTCCTTTTAACATTTGTTGTAAAGCTGGTTTGGTGGTACTGAATTCTCTTTTTTGCCTGTCGAAAAGCTTTTTATTTCTCCATCAAATTTTAATGAGATCCTTGTCAGGTACAGTAATCTTGGTTGTAGATTTTCCCCTCCCTAAATTTTTCCTGCCATTTCCTTCTGGCCTACAGAGTTTCTGCTGAAAGATCAGCTGTTAAGCATATGGGGTTTCCCTTGTATGTTACTTGTTGCTTCTCCTTTGATGCTTTTAATATTCTTTCTTTCTGTTTAGTCTTTGTTAGGTTCATTAATATTTGTCTTGGCATGTTTCACCTTGGATTTATCCTAATGGGACTATTTGCACCTCTTGGACTTGATTGACCATTTCCTTTTCCATGTTGGGGAAATTTTCAACTATCATCTCTTCAAAAATTTTCTCATACCCTTTCTTTTTCTATTCTTCTTCTGGGACCCCTTAATTCAAATGTTGGTGCATTTGATATTGTCCCAGAGGTCTCTGAGACTGGCCTCAGTTCTTTTCATTCTTTTTACTTTATTCTGCTCTTCAGAAGTTGTTTCCACCCTTTTATCTTCCAGATCACTGATTCATTCTTCTGTTTCAAATACTCTGCTAATTGATTCCTTCTAGAGTATTTTGGGCTCCAAAATCACTGCAGATGGTGACTGCAGCCATGAAATTAAAAGACGCTTACTCCTTGGAAGAAAAGTTATGACCAACCTAGATAGTATATTCAAAAGCAGAGGCATTACTTTTCCAACTAAGGTCCATCTAATCAAAGCTATGGTTTTTCCTGTGGTCATGTATGGATGTGAGAGTTGGACTGTGAAGAAGGCTGAATCCTGAAAAATTGATGCTTTTGAACTGTGGTGTTGGAGAAGACTCTTGAGAGTCCCTTGGACTGCAAGGAGATCCAACCAGTCCATTCTGAAGGAGATCAGCCCTGGGATTTCTTTGGAAGGACTGATGTTGAAGCTGAAGCTCCAGTACTTTGGACACCTCATGCGAAGAGTTGACTCATTGAAAAGACTCTGATGCTGGGAGGGATTGGGGACAGGAGGAGAAGGGGACTACTGAGGATGAGATGGCTGGATGGCATCACGGACTCCATGAACGTGAGTCTGACTGAACTCCGGGAGATGGTGATGGACAGGGAGGCCTGGCATGCTGCAGTTCATGGGGTTGCAAAGAGTCGGGCACGACTGAGCGACTGAACTGAACTGAGAGTATTTTTGGGCTTCCCTGGTGGCTCAGATGGTAAAGCATCGGCCTGCAGCGTGGAAGACATGGGTTCAATCCCTGGGTCAGGAAGATTCCCTGGAGAAGGAAATGGCAACCCACTCCAGTACTCTTCCTGAAAAATTCCATGGACTGAGAAACCTGGTAGGCTACAGTCCACAGGGTCGCAAAGTGTCGGACACAACTGAGCGAATTCATTTCACTTCACTTCAGAGTATTTTTAATTGCAGTAATTGTGTTGCTTGTCCCTGTGTGTTTGTTCTTTAACTCTTCTAGGTCTTTGTTAATTGATTCTTGCATTTTCTCCATTTTGTTTTCAAGGGTTTTGATTTTTACTATCACTATTCAGAATTCTTTTTCAGGTAGTGTGGCTATTTCCTCTTCATTTATTTGGACTTCTGTGTTTCTAGTTTGTTCCTTCATTTGTGTAGTATTTCTCTGCCTTTTAATTAATTTTTTCAAGCTTATTGTTTTTGAGGTCTCCTTTTCCCAGGCTTCAAGGAAAGTTGAATTCTTTCCCTGAAGAAGGTTGAATTCTTTCTTCCTTTTGGTTTCTGCCCTCCTAAGATTGGTCCAGTGGTTTCTGTAAGTTTCATATAGGGTGAGATCTATGCTGAGTCTTTGTTTGTTTGTTTGTTTTCCCTCTGATGGGCAAGGCCTAGTGTGTTGGTAATCCTGTCTGCTGATGATTTGGTTTGTATTTTTCTTTTGTTTATCATTTAGATGAAGCATCCTGCACAGGGTGCTACTGGTGGTTGGGTGATACCAGGTTTTGTATTCAAGTGGTTTCCCTTGTGTGAGTTCTCACTGTTTGATACTCCCTAGGGTTAGTTCTCTGGTAGTCTAGGGTCTTGGAGTCAGTGCTTCTACTCCAAAGGCTCAGGGCACGAGCTCTGGTCAGGAACGAAGATTCCACAAGTGGTCTACTATGGCATTAAGTGAGATTAAAACAAATTTCCAAAAATGAGAACCCGAAGATCAACCCCAGACAAATGGCAGTTACAAAATCATGCAAATAATAATTAAATAAACAAATATACAAAATATACATCTACACTGTCTAAACAGTCCAACAAAAATAAAATACAGTAGATTGACCCAGTGAACAAAGGAAACTGAAAATTATATTTACCAGTTAAGAACAAAACTAACTGAAGCACAAACTGGAAAAAAATAACTAAAGCAAAGTGCTAAGTGGGGAATAAGCAATGAAAACAAAACTAAGAAATATGTTGAGAGGAAAGGAAATTTAAAAAAAAAAAAGAATAGATATTCAAAGTTAAATAGAGGTAGATGAAGAAGATTTATATACATTAAAGATTAACTGCAAGTGGAAAAGAACAGTAGGAAAGGAAAACAAGGAATAAATATAGAAAAAATACAATAGGTTTAAAAAATTAACAAAATTACAAGACAGAGAAAAGAAAAAAAAAAAAAAAACAGAAGGAGAAAGAAAAAAGGAAAACTTCACAGAATTGCAAAAGCCCAATGTAGAGGCAGAGGTTTATAACAACAATAAAAAATGTGACTGAGAAAAAAATAAACAAAAATTCTCAAAAGCTTAATTGGATTTCTTAGTGCCAATAAAATCAACAACTACAACAGAAGGGGAAAAAACAAAGGAAGAAAAAAGAAAAAAATCCAAAATAATCTACAGAACAAATAAAAAAATAAGAATAATAAATGTTTTTATTGAGTCACAGCTGTCAGAGTCCTCTCCCTCGCTGAGAGTCACAGTCCACCTTACCTCCCTGTGATGCCCTCCAACACTATGCTGATCTCTGGACCTACTGTGGGGGCAGCTCAGATTCTAATCTGGTCCTACTCCTGTGTTTTCTTGCCTCCAATCTCCACAGCTCTCAAAACTAGTGCGTTTTCTTCTATGGGAGCTCTCAATGACCTTTTATATATCCCATAGACACAGAGTCTGCCTAGTTGATCATGTGGATTTAATCTGCAGGTTGTGCAGCTGGTGGGAAGGTTTTGGGTCTTCTTCCTTAGCCATACTGCCCCTGGTTTTCAATTGTGGTTTTATTTCCACCCCTACATGTGGTTCATCCACAGGGGTTTGCTCCTGAGGCTGCCCTGGAGGACTTGGGTTTGCCCTTGTGAGGGCCAGGTGTGGAGATGGTGCAGCTGCTTGGGTCACAGGGGCTCTGGCAGCACCAGGTACTCAGGGGTTTGGTAGCTAGGACAGCAGGAAATACAGTGCTCTAGAAGGGTATGGCAACCATTATTGGCCAATATGCCCCAGTATTCTTGCCTGGAGAGCCCCCCTCCCTGACAGAGAAGCCTGGCAGGCCACAGTCTACAGGGTCACAGAGAGTTGGACATGACTGAAGCAATCCTAATTGCATAGACGTAAGATTTCTTTTGCCTGTGGCAGCTCTGCCCAGTGAGAGTTAAGCATGAACACGGAGCAGCTGCTTGGCTTGTGGGGACCCTGTGGCACCAAATGTGCAGGGATACAGACTGCCTCTGCTGCAGGAGTTATGGACCTATCAGAGTCTTTTTTCAAGCCTCTTGTAGCTGGCACTCAGAAGGCCTCTTTGGCCAGTCTTTCTCTGTAGCTTTGCCTGTTCAGGCACTTAGAGGGCTTCCTTGCTTGGGGTCAGGTACATAGAGGGGGGTCCCCCATAGCTGGGGTCCTACTCTGTAGTTCAGTGCATTGGGCACTTGATGGGCCAGCCTCTCTATTGCTCAGCTGCCAATGCTGGCATGTGGGGAGAGAGAAGCTATGGTGATGGTTCCACCCACTACAAGCAACTCAGCAGTATCACCTTGCTTCCATGGCTGCCTGACTTTCCTCCATAGGCATTTCCCACTATGATCTCCTCCCTCACATCCCCTCAACCTGTCTCTCTGCAGTCAACAGCAGCCCTCACCCTAGAACTGCTCCACAATCCCCAAACTCCAGCTCCCAGCTCCTATGGACCAGTGTTCCTGTCTGGGGTATGTATGGTTGCAGCAAGGACTGTCTGATTCTCATTCCATTTAGACTGCCCCATATCAGCTGTTTCACTCTCAGCCTTAAATGTTTCTCCTCTGGCTCAGACATTTGCCCTGGTGTGGGGATTGGACCCCTGCTTCAGTTCCCCCACCCACCAAGGGCAGAGCCAGTCCTCCTAACACTCCTGTTCCCCCCCCCTAATTCCTTTATCCTACAGAGTTTTGCATGGTTTTATATACTTTTCCACTGGTCAGGTACTCCTGTCCACTCTCAGCTGGTGTTCTGCATGCACTTCTTTGTCTGAAGGTGTATCCCTGATGTATCCATGGAGAGAGATGTACTCCACGTTCACCAACTCCTCTGACATCTTGTTCTCCTTCAATTCGTTTTTAAAAGACATAATCTCTCAATTCTTTCAAGTTGGAAATTTATTGTAGAAGACATATGAAACAAAAAAAAATAAACAAAAAGAATAATTCTATGAGTACTCAAGTACTCACTGCTCACTTTAAGAGAAGTTTACAAAAAATATAAAAGTCCTCATGTACTTTCTCCTGGTACATCCCTAGTGACTCATGTAATCTGTTCCAAATTTGATGTTCATGACTCTTATTCATAGTTCTATACTTTTTCCATATATATATAGACATCAAAGCAAATGCATTATAGTTCTTGATACCATAAAATATTTTAAAAATCTATCATACTTTTGTTAAAATAAAATATAAAATAGAGACCAAACTTGAAAATTCCATGAGCAGAAAAAAATTATTTAACCCATGTAAGCACAACCAAGTCTAGTTTATCTCATGAAGAAGACAAAAAGTTAATTTTTCCAAATGCCTCTGATAATTATAAAATAAATTTAAGACATCTTCTGAAGATAGTGTAAGATAATTACTTTTAACTAACCCCCTGCTATCCAGAAACTCCACTGAATTAACCAATCATTGTAAAGCTAAAACAACTTTCTCATTTTCACTTTAGAGGCCATTCTATAATGTCATACCTCTGAGCTTCACATCAGTTTGGGGTTTGAAAACTCCCAGTTTGTTAACTGTTCATTCACATACAATATATTCCAAGTAAATACTGTTTTCCTGATCTAGGTTTAATTGTATCTATTTCTGGAATTCTAGCATTGTACCTATTTTTCATTCTTCCTCTTTTTTTTTTCCACTTGACATTATCATGTTCACGAGTTCATTTATGTTGACACATGTGATTTTGGTTCACTGATTTGCACTGCTCTGTGGTATAATCATTATGTTGAACATACATGAGCAGTGGACATAAACACAAAGTCACCTCATTTCTGTCTTTCCATGTCACTTTAAATCTTCTGGGTGGTTTTACTACTTCCCAAGAGACAATATGGGGCTTCCCTGGTGGCTCAGAGATTAAAGCATCTGCCTGCAATGCGGGAGACTTGAGTTTGATCCCTGGGTTGGGAAGATCCCCTGGAGAAGGAAATGGAAATGGCAACCCACTCCAGTATTCTTGTCTGGAGAATCCCATGGACAGAGGAGCCTGGTGGGCTACAGTCCATGGGGTCGCAAAGAGTCAGATACGACTGAGCAACTTCACTTTCTAAGAGAGAATATGAAAAATTCCGATAGATGCTATGACTTAATGGAAACTAAGAAGGCTGTAAGTCACAGTTTCAATTCTCTGTGTAAAATGTCTGTCAAGTGTTATTATCAAAGTCAAAATTTAATTAAAAGTTTTGGCTTCCCCTCCCTCTCAGTTGTCTCTGTGTAAGAAAGAAGCTTGCAGTTAGCCAAAAAGGAAGATCTGGCATCTTTTTAACCTTTAACTCCGCCCCTCTCAACTCCCTGGAGTTGGAGACACTGCCTTTCACACATAAGGGAATGTCTAGGAGACTTGCAAAGATACCTATCCCAACAGTTTTGAACAACTGAGCCAAAGCCAACAACTGTAACTTCTAGAGTTTTTAATATGATTACAATAACCCTGGTTTGCTTCTGTCACAATTATGTCATTTAGTGTTACAAGTTTATTTAAAAAAATATACCGTCATTGTTATTAGAGTGAATACTTGGTGTCTTCTGTGATAATCGTGTGTTTTTTTCTTTTCTCTTTTCTATTTTAGTCTATTGCTGTAGTGAAGAACAAAGGTTTTCTAATAATAAAATGATTTTTTAGATTTGTGATAAATCCAGTTTGTATATCTATAGATATAGATACTACAGGTAGACATTCTGTATTTTTACATGATTTTCCTCCTTCCAAAACTCTAAATGGTTGTATACTAAATAATCTCTTTCCATCTCATTGTCTTTCATAATTTCCACCTATCATTTACTCTGTGATTTAAATTCTATGTTTATGTCTACCAGTTTGCTAATTCTCTTTCTACCAATGTTTAATTGCTATTTATCTGGCATAATCTACAGCCATCTAGCATGACTGCAGCCATGAAATTAGAAGACACTTGCTTCTTGGAAGGAAAGCTATGACAAACCTAGACCGTGTATTAAAAAACAAAGACATCACTTTACCTACGAAGGTCCATATAGTCAAACTATCTATGGTTTTTCAAGTAGTCATATATGGATGTGAGAGTTAGACCAGGAACAAGACTGAGTGCTGAAGGATTGATGCTTTTGAATCGTGGTGGTGAAGACTTTTGAGAGTCTCTTGGACAGCAAGGAGGCAAAGCCAGTCAGTCCTAATGAAAATCAATCCTGATTACTCATGGGAAGGACTGATGCCAAAGCTGAAGCCCCAATTCTTTGACCACCTGATGCAAAGAGCTGACTCACTGGAAAAGACCCTGATGCTGGGAAAGACTGAAGGCAAATGGAGAAGACGGGCAGAAGAGGAGGATGAGATGGTTGGATAGCATCACTAATTCAATGGAGATGAACTTGGGCAAACTCCGGGGGATAGTGAGGGACAGGGAGTCCTGGCATGCAGCAGTCCATGGAGTTGCAAAGAGTCGGACATGACTTAGCGCCTGAACAACATCTAGCATATTGCATCTCTGGTAAATTCTCAAAATTCTCTTGGTTTGTTTAAAAATATACCCTTTCAATTTTTACAGCATCTTGGTTTTTAGCTATTAATATATTCCTTCATTTCTTTAAATATACTAAACATGATTCTATATTTCCTGACTAAAATTTCAGGATCTGCAGATATTGCTGAGGTATGATTTAAATGACTCTTACTCTTATCATCTTTTTCTTTATGTAACAAGTGATCTTTGATAATGAATTTATATTCTTTAGAACTTTACTGTAATGACTTATTTAAGGCCTGGATTTAAAGTTTACTTTTCCAGAAATGTGATCCCTGAACCTTGAACCAATCCCAGTTTTTCATTGTTAACAAATTGAGATTTGTGTAGTAGATCTTATTTTTCAAATTTATCATGTCAAGGATAAAATTTCTCATTTTCAGGCTATGTTTCTAGATTGAAGTTTATATCATTATCACTATTACTTTTTCTGTATCTTCATTTCTCATCTGGTTGTTATTCCTGAAAAATCAAAGTTTCACAACCTCAAAATAGTAAGAAATGACTTTGCTATGAAAGAAAGATATTCAATCATCTGATCCCATATTTCAAGCTGTGTAAAGAAGATAACTTATACTTGGTATACTTTCTAATAGCTTTCATGTATTGATATTGAAAGTAGTTTTACCTAACAGCTCTATAATTTTGAAAATCACCTGTTTCTTTGGCATCTTACAGAATTTTTTTTTTTTTTCTAAAGTCCCTGTACCTATTGGTTTTGTGAAAGCTTCAACTCAAATGTTGGGAGAACTAAGCTATATTTTTGAGTGTCAAAGAAGGAACTGAATAATCAATATATTATGTCATATTAAATCCTAAAAAATCAAATTCTAAAAGTGATGACAGTAATGGGTACTATTGTTGAAAAATAGAGCTTGGACAGAGATTAAAACCATTTGAAAAACAGTATCTGTTATTTTTTTCTATTTCCATATGGCTACAATAGCAGTTTCGGGCTGCTTCATGAATCAAGTATAAAACTTTTTTTTTTCCTTTTAAAACCTCTAATGATGCTTATAAAAATAGTAACAATAATAATGATGGTGACAACTCACTCTGTGGATTTTAATTTGAAACTCATTGAGTATAAGATTCAGAGAAATAACTTACAAAATCTAAAGAAAGAAGACGTCCTGGAGCTTAAATGTCACATATGGTAATGTATGAGATAACTATTTGTGGTTTAGTTGGCACTCGTTCCCCTAATACATCTTAAGGGCACATGTCACCAGTAGAGATACTCCATGACTAAGCATGTCCAGCTATGAAGTCAGACTATGTGAGCTCTATGCCTACCAGCTGAGTGACCCTCAGCAAGACCCTAAATCCCGCCAAGCTTCATTACCCACACCAGGTAAATGAGGATAATAATAGTACCTATGTCAGAGAAGCACTGTAAAGATATTAGGAAGTAATATTTTGAAATCTTCAGCATAGAGCCTAACACAGAGTAGTGTTCATATGGAGCTTCATCTCCTCAGACTCTAATACAGTCAGAAATTTTAGGACTCAGTCTGGGAAAATAAGCCCAAATATTGTAATGGAAGCTAATGCTTTAGTCAACACCACATTTATTTAGCCAACAGTCTTCAGCTAACTGCTCTTCCTGGTTTATCACTGAAACAGCTTCACAGAGAACAAGCAAACAAAACTGGCGGCAGGCCAGCAGAGTGGGGAAAGCTCACCATGTGCCAGACCACTTGTTCTGCCACATTCTTCCTTGCACAATATTAATTGAACTCATTGGTTTTTGTGTCACATAGACCTGGTTTGTCAAAGATCAGATTTGATCATTTAGCATTTAGTGATCAAGAACAAGCATATATTGGTAGCCACATGGCCTGGAAAAAGGAAAAACTCAGTAAACACTAGATGCAGTTTGTTACTTTGAATTTTTTAAGAATTGATGAATTTTTCTCTAAATGCACACAAGACATTTACAACTTAACCCAGTTGTAAATTGTGTTCAGTCATCTAGTATAACCCACCAGCATTATGTCTTCCTCATGTTATAAGTACTAGAACTGTCAGCACATTGCATTTGTTACAAAGGATGTAACCTTTTTATTAAAGGGTGTTCCCATGTGATACATTTTATTCTTATACTTTCCCTACTTGGTAGGACAAAATGCATTGCCATTGTACCACAAATGAGAGCACTATTATACCAATTGGTTGAGAGATTCAACTAAAATCACAAAACCCAAAAAAGCACCAGAAGACCTGGTGTCTGGCCCTGACTCTTCTTCCAATGAGCTTGTCTTTGTACATACAAAACTCCCTGCTCTACCTAAAAGCCTCACAGTATCATTCTTAGAAACAAGGGCAATATTATGTGAAATGTCAAAGTACGTTCAAACCCACAGTGATAGACAAGTATGCTGCTAAGTCGCTTCAGTCGTGTCCCACTCTGTGCAACCCCATAGACGGCAGCCCACCAGGCTCTGCCGTCCCTGGGATTCTCCACGTAAGAGCACTGGAGTGGGTTGCCATTTCCTTCTCCAATAGACAAGTATAAGATGATATTATGTGATATGAAAATCATGGCCAAATCTAGCTCAAGCTTCTGTGTAAATGAAGAAAGATGATTTTTCTATACAACTCAGAAAGAAAAGTGCCAGAAAAATTTTTTATTACACAATTTTTTTTAAAATTTCTTAAGGAAAGGAAAGTTTTATTTCCTACTGAGAGAGAAAAGAATTCTTAGAGGAGAGTGTGGCAAGAGTCACAAACTTTAAATCAGGATATTTGGGTTTAAATTCTCCATTTAGTACCAAGGAACTGAAACTTTTCTTAATGTTTTGCAGCTGCAGACCTCAATATATTCTTTGTAAAGTTATACCAGAAAGACTGAAGGCCTTTTTCAGCTCTGACACTCTCTATTGCTATAGTTCTTCTACATGGAGGGCCTCTGTGAAATTGTTAAATACAAGTAACACCTCAGCTGAATTGTGGCTCCTATAAATGCATTCCTCTTAAAAATGGAATTCTTCAGTTAATTGGGTGTTAGCTCAGTTTATCTTTTCCTATCCCTTCTTTCACCGCTTTTGTTTTGCTAGCTCTCTCTCACAGATTCTTCTTGCCCAGTTGTCTCTGATATCCCCTTTCCCTAGTCCTCTCTCATCTTTCTAAGCTCCATACTATCTTCTTGCATTTATAGCTATAAAGTATAAGGATTATCCTTGTTTTCCAATCTAAACAATCACAACAACTTCAGCACTCCACATTTTTAGAGCAAAGAGATAGCCAGCATCACAGTTTTATGGGAAAGTCTGAATAATGGGTCCAAAGACATTCACATCCTAGCGTGGACAAGTTATGTTACCCTACATGGCAAGAGGGATTTTCCCAATGTGATTAAATTAATGATCTTGAGATTGGGAGATTATCCTGATTATGCAGGTGGACTCAACATAATCATAAGAGTCCTTCTGAGGAATACAAGGGATCAAGAGAGTCAGAGTCAGAAAGAGAGAGGTGACTGTAGAAGCAAAAATTAGAAAAGTTTGAAGACACTACACAGCTGGTTCTGCAACTGGTGCAAGGGGTCACAAGCCAAGAAATGTGGGCAGCTTCTAGAAGCTGGAACAAACAAAGACATGGATTCATGCTAGAGCCTCCAGAAAAATTCACACCTGCTGAGCTCAGTTATACCCATTTAAAACTTCTGACAGCAAACTCCTGGATTTAAAAGTTGTCATATGTGGGCTGATTTGTTACAGTGACACCAGGAAATGAGTAGAGAGCTGTCTGCTCTTCTCAACAGTGTGACTCATCTGTAAGTTGGACTCTGGCATAACTGCTGGTTCCTGAAGGATCTTACTTAAGAAGCTGAGTGTATTTTGAAATTGTCCAGAAATGCTGCAATTCCTAAGTTAATCAGGTAAAGAAAAAAATTAGGATACTTTACATTGTAATGGAATTTGCATTCCATTTATATTCTCCTTAGCTTACTGCTGTCATAATTGATGTTCTCAGGTAATCACAATGAGCTAGTTTACAAGAGATTTCTAGATAATGCTTAAAGTTGTTTGCAACCTTGAGTTTATATGATTATATTGTAAAAACAAATTAGAAACCACTCAAACCTATCAATTCATATCTACTTTCCTGAAATGTACTCTGTGCGACTCTGATTACAGTATACATCATCTTAAATTTCATTATCTAATATACATTTAAGTTTCTCTGAATTACTCATTACTGATATCAGGGTATTTCTATGGGTGAAGTATATGCTTTTACAATCCTTTATGCCTTATCTATTCATGCAGAAATAGGGGAGCAGCCCCTTAACCATCTAGACATACTTTATGGAACAATATTCCTATCCAACTGTGGAGATCCCGTTTCTGAATTTCTTAATAATGACAGTAAGGATGGGAAAGTTATACTTATTTATTGATGATCATGGAGGGACACACAGAGGGAAATTTAACTCAGTAGATTTCCTCAAAGAGGGAATAAGTTGTAGAAGAAAGGAGTTAGAGACTCTGGGAAATAGGAGGGGGTGAAAGGACTAATTTTACAAACAGGAAGCATATATAAAGAAAAATCTCAAGGTGTCTTTAGAGTGGCATGGTATATTGAAGGTATTATACACAGCTATCAACAACCTAAGATATTCAGATATTGCTGTTCAGTTGTTCAGTCATGTCCGATTCTTTGTGACCCCATGGACTGAAGCATACCAGGCTTCTCTGTCCTTCACCATCTCCCAGAGCTTGTTTAAACTCATGTCCATTGAGTCAGTGATGCCATCCAACCATCTCTTCCTCTGTCATCCCTTTCTCTTACTGTCTTCAATCTTTCCATGCATCACGGTCTTTTGCAATGAGTCAGCTCTTTGAATCAGGTGGTCAAAGTATTGAAGCTTCAGCTTCAGCATCAGTCTTTCTAATGAATATTCAGGATTGATTTCCTTTAGGACTGACTGGTTTTACCTCCTTGCAGTCATAGGGATGAGGGTTCCTAAGCAAATGATACCATTCTAATGGCAGAAAGTGAAAACAAACAAAATAGTTTCTTATGAGATTGAAAGAGAAGAGTGAAAAAGCTGGCTTAAAACAACATTAAAAAAACTAAGATCATGACATTTGATCCCATCAATCATGGCAAATAGATTGGGGAAAAAAGTGGAAACAGTGACAGATTTTATTTTCTTGGGCTCCAAAATCACGAAGATGCTTGCTCCTTGGAAGAAAAACTATGACAAACCTAGACAGCATATTACAAAGCAGAGACATTACTCTGCCATCAAAGGCCCATCTAGTCAAAGCTATGGTTTTTCCAGTAGTCATGTATGTATGTGAGAGTTGGACCATAAAGAAGACCGAGCACTGAAGAATTGATGGTTTCGAATTGTGGTGCTGGAGAAGAATTTTGAGAGTCCCTTGGACAGCAAGGAAGTCACACCAGCCAATCTAAAGGAAATAAACATTGACTATTCATTGAAAGGATTGGTTCTGAAGCTCCAATTGGCCACCTGATGTGAAGTGTCAACTCATTGGAAAAGACCCTGATGCTGGGAAAGATTGAGGGCAGGAGAAGTAGGGCAACAGAGAGAGAGAGATGATGGGGTGGCATCATGGACTCAATGACATGAGTTGGGCAAACCCTGGGAGACAGTGAAGTATAGGGAAATTTGTCATGCTGCAGTCCATTGAGTCTCAAAGTGTTGGACATTACTTAGTGACTGAACCACAACAATATGCACACCTAAATATTTCAGATGCATGGGATTAGTTCACATGAACTTAAGAGATGAGGTGGGAGAAGTAAATGGGTTCAAATCAAAAAAGCTCTGATCAGTGCTGAGGAATTTGTACTTTATCCTATAGAACACAATAAGCCAAGTGAGTACTTTAAACAGAAGAATAGAATAACTAGTGTAGTGTTATGAACACCCTATATGGATGGATGATAGATTTGAGGGATATGGTTATGAGGTTAGAATAATCCAGGTTTAGAAGCTGGTGTAACACTTTGGCTGCAAATGATGAGAATCAATGGTAACAACTATGGAGGGGGAACCATTTGTTAATTGGCATAAAGTGAAGGGATGATGATTGTCCTTCCCCATCACCACTATCACAATACCAACTTTTTTTGTTGTTGTTGTTATGGGACAGTTTATTTCAAACAAGAAAATAAAATATAATTAGTAGTCATTAGAACCACGAAACTGGAGAATAAAGGATGATAAATTTCATTTTAATTGCATCTCTCTGAAAAGCAAAGAATAAGAGGAAACATCAAATAGGTGGTTGACAAAGCTTGGTTTAAAGTGTATTTGAAGCATTATCAATACACAAATGACTAAGAGCATCTGAATTGTAGAGACTTGAATTCCAAATTTCAGTAAGGATCTGGAAACACTGCTTAGTCTCCATGAGTCCCAGTTTTCTCCTTTATAAAATGAGGATTATATTCCCAAATCTCATAAAGTTTCATATAGTTCTTATAAAGCACTTAGCATTATACCTACCCACAGAAAAGACTTAATAAAAAGTAGTCAATTTAGATAAAGTCACAACAATAACTGCTATGATAATATTACACAGGATGATTAAGAGGATGAAAAGAACAAAGCCATGGGGTCACATTCACACTTTTGGTGGGAAAACAGGAAATCAATGAGAATATCAGAATGCAAGTGGGAGACAGAGACAGAAGATAATCAGTGGACTATCAAGTAATGGAAATTATAGGGAATATTGTTTGCATTTAGCTTTGCTGCCCAACATGGAGAGCAGAACAGAGGCATCACTTTGCCAATGAGAGTTCATATAGTCAAAGCTATGGTTTTTCCAGTAGTCATGTACAGATGTGAGAGTTGGACCATAAAAAAGGCTGAGCACCTTAGAACTGATGCTTTCAAATTGTGGTGTTGGAGAAGACTCTTGAAAGTCCCCTGGACAGCAAGGAGATCAAACCAGTCAATCCTAAAGGAAACCAACTCTGATTATTCACTGGAAGGACTAATGCTAAAGCTCCAATAATTTGGCCACATGATGTGAAGAGCCAACATATTGGAAAAGACCCTGATGCTGGGAAAGATTGAAGGCAGGAAGAGAAGGGGGAAACAGGATAAAATGATGGGATGACATCATTGATTCAAAGGATATGAGTTTGACGAAACTCCATCAGATGGTGAAAGACTGGGAAGCCTGGTGTGCTACAGTCCAGGGGTCACTAAGACTCAGGCACGACTTGACAAGTGAAAAATAGGATCAATGACATAGATAGACCAACTGGATTTCTTCTCTCAAGTCTTTGAATCTTGGAACTATGATTCTATGATTCAAAATCAGGAAAAATTAATATCCACTCTTATTCAATCTGTGAGTGGTGACCTCACAAATCCATTTGGTAGCTTCAATACCTGTCCATTTCTGAGTTTACTTCCCGAGTCTCCCAAACTTACTTTGTAATATCTTTCCCCGAGGTTGACATGTGTTGCTTGCAAGCGAAAAATTCTAAAAAGAAAAGAGCAGTTACCCTCATTGAGGCTAAAGTAAAAGGCAAAATGGTTGTCTGAAGAGGACTTACAAACAGCTGAGAAAAGAAGAGAAGTGAAAGCCAAAGGAAAAAGGAAAGATATAAGCATCTGAATGCAGAGTTCCAAAGAATAGCAAGGAGAGATAAGAAAGCCTTCCTTAGTGATTAATGCAAAGAAATAGAGGAAAACAATAGAATGGGAAAGACTAGAGATCTCTTCAAGAAAATTAGAGACACCAAGGGAATATGTCATGCAAAGATGGGCACATAGAGGACAGAAATGTATGGACCTAACAGAGGCAAAAGATATTAAGAGGTGGCAAGAATACACAGAGGAACTATACAAAAAAGGTCTTGATGATCTAAACAACCACAATGCGGTGGGTGTGTGATCACTCACCTAGAGCCAGACATCCTGGAATGTGAAATCAAGTGGACCTTAGGAAGCATTACTACAAAAAAAGTTAGTGGAGGTGATGGAATTCCAATTGAGCTATTTCAAATCCTGAAAGACAATGATGTGAAAGTGCTGCACTCAATATGCCAGCAAATTTGGAAAACTTGGCAGTTGCCACAGGACTGGAAAAGGTCAGTTTTCATTCGAACCCCAAAGAAAGGCAATGCCAAAGAATGTTCATACTACCACACCATTTCACTCATCTCACATGCTAGCAAAGTAATGCTCAAATTTCTCCAAGCTAGGTTTCAACAGTACATGAACTGTGAACTTCCAGATGTTCAAGCTGGATTTAGAAAAGGCAGGGGAACCAGAGATAAAGTTGCCAATACCTGTTGGATCATCAAAAAAGCAAGAGAGTTCCAGAGAAACACCTACTTCTGCTTTATTGACTACGCCAAAGCCTTTGACTGAGTGGATCACAACAAATTATGGAAAATTCTTCAAGAGATGGGACTACCAGACTACCTGACCTGCCTCCTGAGAAATCTATATACAGGTCAAGAAGCAACAGTTAGAACTGGACATGGAACAACAGACTGGTTCCAAATTGGGAAAGTGGTACACCAAGGCTGTGTATTGTCACCCTGCTTACTTAACTTATATGCAGAGTACATCAGAGAAATACTGGGCTGGATGAAGCATAAACTGGAATCAAGATTGCCAGGAGAAATATCAATAACCTCAGATGTGCAGATGACACCACCATTATGGCAGAAAGTGAAGAACTAAAGAGCCTCTTGGTGAAAGTGAAAGAGGAGAGTGAAAAAGTTGGTTTAAAGCACAACATTCAGAAAACGAAGATAATGGCATCTGGTCCCATCACTTCATGGCAAATAGATGGGAAACAGTGGAAAAGGTGAGAGACTTTATTTGGGGGGCTCCAAAATCACTGCAGATGGTGACTTCAGCCATGAAATTAAAAGATGTTTACTCCTTGGAAGAAAAGCTATGACCAAACTAGACAGCATATTTAAAAGTACAGACACTATTTTGCCAACAAAGGTCCATTAGTTAAAGCTTTGATTTTTCCAGTAATCATGTATGGATTTGAGACTTGGACCATAGAGAAAGCTGAACATCAAATAATTGATGTTTTTGAACTGTGGTGTTGGAGAAGACTCTTGAGAGTCCCTTGGACTGCAAGGAGATCAAACCATTCCCTCCAAACGGAAATCAATCCTGAATATTCATTGGAAGGACTGCTGCTGAAGCTGAAACTCCAATACTTTGGCCACCTGATGCGAAGAACTGATTCATTGCAAAAGACCCTGTTGCTGGGAAGGATTGAAGGTGGGATGAGAAGGGGACAACGGAGGATGAGATGGCTTCATGGCATCACTGACTCTCTGGACATGAGTTTGAGTAATCTCCAGGAATTGGTGATATACAAGGAACCCTGATGTGCTACTGACCATGGGGCCACAAACAGCTGGACAAGACTGAGTTACTGAAGTGAACTGAGTTGAAGGCTTCCTTGGTAGCTCAGATGGTAAAGAATCTGCATGCAATGGGGGAGACCTGAGTTTGATCCCTGGGTTGGGAAGGTCCCCTGGAGAAGGAAATGGCAACCAACTCCAGTATTCTGGCCTGGAGATTTCCATGGACAGAGGAGCCTGGCAGGCTATAGTCCATTGGGTGGCAAAGAGTCAGACATGACAAAGCAAAGGCAAAAGTAAGAACGAGTATATCTCCATTGGATTTGACAATCAGAAGCTGCAACCTGATTGTAGTTCATCATAAATAGTGTGAACAGTAAAGTAGCAGAGATAGTGATTTTGGGATTTTCTTTGGGGTAAAAACGTATGAGAAGATTAAAAAAAATCAGGTGGTGCTGTCAGATACAAAATGAGTATCTTCACTTCATTTGTACTTTTTGGGTATTTCTTTCTTAGATGTGAAACACATAAGCGTGTTTATAGTTGAAGAGAAGCCAACAGAGGAGATTATTTTAGGATATGGGAGAGAGAGGGATGATAAAGGGAAAAAGACAGGAAAAAGGCAAATGATAAAAGTAATGAAATATCTATTTTGATGGGGTTAGTATTGGACAGGCAAAAACACCATAACTCAGAGACTGGATATATTTGAAGACAGTATAAGTAAGCAAGCTAAGAAAAAGCATCTGTTGGCCTCAGTTTTCATCTTAAAATAGGCACCAAGATCATAGACCAAGAATGAACATGTATAGGAAAAAGGTAGCTTCAAACTCTGGTAGAGAAATTTTGGAATTACATTTAAGGAACATAAGAGATAAATAAGAAAAAGGACAAATAAAATAATTGACAGAATGGTCTGAAACTGACAGTAAAATTGTGACCACAAATACAGGTAATTTTTCAGCTTCCCAAATAAAGGAGGCAGAAATACAGATATCTGATCTAAAAGTTTGGATTTGTGACCAGATTCTTGTGGTCAAATGAAGGTACAAAAAAGGAATCTATGAATAGAGGCTGGTGCAGCTTCATGATCAAAGAAAGGAAGGAAAAGGAGGTTAACAGAGAAGAACTGGGGAGGGTAGCTGCTGCTAGTTGTCTGTGATGCATTAGAAGGAGAGCAATGTTAATTATTTTTACTTTATTTTACTTTACAATACTGTATTGGTTTGGCCATACATTGACATAAATCCACCATGGGTGTACATGCGTTCCCAAACATGAATCCCCCTCCCACCTCCCTCCCCATAACATCCCTCTGGGTCATCACCGTGCACCAGCCCCAAGCATGCTGTATCCTGCGTCGGACATAGACTGGCGATTCGATTCTTACATGATAGTATACATGTTACAATGCCATTCTCCCAAATCATCCCACCCTCTCCCTCTCCCTCTCCCTCTGAGTCCAAAAGTCCACTATACACATCTGTGTCTTTTTTGCTGTCTTGCATACAGGGTCATCATTGCCATCTTTCTAAATTCCATATATATGTGTTAGTATACTGTATTGGTGTTTTTCTTTCTGGCTTACTTCACTCTGTATAATCGGCTCCAGTTTCATCCATCTCATCAGAACTGATTCAAATGAATTCTTTTTAACGGCTGAGTAATACTCCATTGTGTATATGTACCACTGCTTTCTTATCCATTCATCTGCTGATGGACATCTAGGTTGTTTCCATGTCCTGGCTATTATAAACAGTGCTGCGATGAACATTGGGGTACATGTGTCTCTTTCTATTCTGGTTTCCTCAATGTGTATGCCCAGCAGTGGGATTGCTGGGTCATAAGGCAGTTCTATTTGCAATTTTTTAAGGAATCTCCACACTGTTCTCCATAGTGGCTGTACTAGTTTGCATTCCCACCAACAGTGTAGGAGGGTTCCCTTTTCTCCACACCCTCTCCAGCATTTATTGCTTGCAGATTTTTGGATCGCAGCCATTCTGACTGGTGTGAAGTGGTACCTCATTGTGGTTTTGATTTGCATTTCTCTAATAATGAGTGATGTTGAGCATCTTTTCATGTGTTTGTTAGCCATCCATATATCTTCTTCGGAGAAATGTCTATTTAGTTCTTTGGCCCATTTTTTGATTGGGTCGTTTAGTTTTCTGGAATTGAGCTGCATAAGTTGCTTGTATATTTTTGAGATTAGTTGTTTGTCAGTTGCTTCATTTGCTATTATTTTCTCCCATTCAGAAGGCTGTCTTTTCACCTTGCTTATATTTTCCTTTGTTGTGCAGAAGCTTTTAATTTTAATTAGATCCCATTTGTTTATTTTTGCTTTTATTTCCAGAATTCTGGGAGGTGGATCATAGAGGATCCTGCTGTGATTTATGTCGGAGAGTGTTTTGGCTATATTCTCCTCTAGGAGTTTTATAGTTTCTGGTCTTACATTTAGATCTTTAATCCATTTTGAGTTTATTTTTGTGTGTGGTGTTAGAAAGTGATCTAGTTTCATTCTTTTACAAGTGGTTGACAAGTTTTCCCAGCACCACTTGTTAAAGAGATTGTCTTTACTCCATTGTATATTTTTGCCTCCTTTGTCAAAGATAAGGTGTCCATATGTGTGTGGATTTATCTCTGGGCTTTCTATTTTGTTCCATTGATCTATATTTCTGTCTTTGTGCCAGTACCATACTGTCTTGATGACTGTGGCTTTGTAGTAGAGCCTGAAGTCAGGCAAGTTGATTCCTCCAGTTCCATTCTTCTTTCTCAAGATTGCTTTGGCTATTTGAGGTTTTCTGTATTTCCATACAAATCTTGAAATTATTTGCTCTAGTTCTGTGAAAAATATGGCTGGTAGCTTGATAAGGATTGCATTGAATTTGTAAATGAGAGCAACGTTAATTAACATAAAGTTAATGTTGATGTTGAATAGCATGTAGAGTGGAATGAGAACCTGAGAAATTTGGAAGCAAAGGTTTGGCTACAGAAGAGGGCACTCTGACTGGGAGTTAACATTGGAGAGGTTCCTGATGAGGACTAAGAATCTCCCTGAGACACGGAAAATAGCAGAGACAGACAACATGGGATTTATGAAAGAGCCGAGAATATGAAGACTAAATTGTTGATGGATTGCAATCTCTTAAGATTATAGGAGGAGGCTGTCACAATGGGAAGGGACAACAAATTCTATCAGTGATAGAGTGTGAATAAATAATTGAGAAGTTGGTCAACAGAAGGGGCAAACAATAATGCAGGGCAATTAATGATGAGGGCAATCAGAGGAGAAAATATATTTTGCACAAGAATGGATTAATAAAGGCGTAGGAAACGGTAACGAAAGTTAAGAAGCTATAGACTCACCCTCTCTGAACCTACTGAGAATAAGGAGATAAAATTAAAGATATAAAGAAAAAAAGACATATTTCTATATTTGATTAGATGATAATTAGATGCAAATTAAATAGGTTACATCATGACAGAACCCAATATAGCTGTTAGTCATCTGTGATATTTTGGCTTTGGTTTTTTTTTTCTTTTTGGTGTGTGTGATTATTTAAGATATAAAAATGATCAATCTTAGCAAAGTTCCTCATTCTTCACATGATTTCTCTCATAGGCAAGAGTTTAGCAGGAATCTTACCACAATATTGATGTCTCTTGCTTGTCTTAATAACAATGATCTGAGGGTCTTGGCCCTTAGCATTCCTTTCTGGTAACTACATTTTTGTTGGTGAATAATAGCTGGTTTTAAGATTTGTTTATGCCTAAATCTTTTCTTTTACTTTCAAAATACAACTACTATACAAAATAAACCCAAAAGTACATGATATTTTGAGCTATAGTTTTAAGACAAATAAATAATTGCTTAATGACAATGACTCATGGGTGATGATTAAAACATATAATCTAATGAAAATAACAGTAGAAACTTCTAGTTTTTTTAATGTGGTAAACAATTTTGGTAAAAACATAAGGTATTACTTTCAAAAATTATTTTTAATTCTTATATATACTATTGATTCAAAATTGAGAGAGAATTAGTTACAATAGAAGCAATTTTATACAATAAACCCACCCAATTATTCCAAGAAGATACATACTTATTTAAAAAAAAAATAGAAAGAAACTCTAACTCTGTTATTTGAAATTCAAGAAAATTATACATATTGCCAAAATAAATGTATAGCTTCCCCAGAGTACCAACATAAAACAGTCCATATTACAATGTTGTTTAAAAATAATGTTATTCTTAATAAACAACTATTTCAAAAAAAGTATTACAAAGCATATTCTAATCTGAGCAGCATTTACTGCATAGTAAATTCAACCAGACCCCAAAGGATTCAGTTTATTCAGTGAAGTGCACCATTTTCTCTAAAGTTCCCTTTTGGCAAAATTTCAGAAGTATTACTGCTCAGGAAATAAAATATCACTTTACATGAAACAAAATGGAGCAAAGCACACTGCTTCTTACAGATATCTTCAAAACATCTGGACTCCCTTCTTGAGTCATATTTTCACGGCTCTGTTTATGTGTAGCCCTACTGTTTCGTCACACCAATGTTTTCGTCATAGCAGCTTTATAATGTTCTCTTTAACTAGTCTCTCAGCATCATTTCTGGTCCCCTTCTGGCCCCCTTGCTAACCCCAAAGATAGCAAGAGTGATCTTTCCAAAATGCAATTCTAATCATGTTATTCTCAAGCTTGAAATGAAGTGAAGTGAAGTCGCTCAGTCGTGTCCGACTCTTTGCGACTCCATGGACTGCAGCCTACCAGGCTCCTCCCTCCATGGGATTCTCCAGGCAAGAGTACTGGAGTGGGTTCCTTTCTATGGCCATAACCAAAGCTCTGAGGCTTTATTCCTGCCTTCTTATCTGATTTTACCTCCAGTCCTCTGCCTATCTCTCCATCATGATGTTTCCTCCATCACAGGGACTTTACATAAGATATCCCTTCTTCATGAACTGCCCTCTCTCCTCTCCCTCACTACCTGCTTTACATATTTTCATCTTTTAGGACTCAGCTCTCCATTGATACAGAGAGAAGTTTGTATCAAACTGACAGAAATTTGCTCTGACATCCCATGCTCTATCAAACTTACTTCACTAATGCTGTGCTTTGTTTGTGCTTAGAACAGCTTCATTAAAGACTGTCTCCCCATACGACAGAGCTCCCTGAGACCAGGGACCATCTTACTACTGCCCATCAGTGTATTGTCTAGACCTACCTCAGCACTTGGCATGAAATGGTCCTTCAATATGATTGGATGAACAAATGAAGCAAACAGTGAAATGAAATGACACTATAGAAAGCTTTCATGCATCAGTCCCTACTCTAAATTAGTATGATTTTAATATGAGAACTTAGGATATTTCTACATTTTAAGCAACTTGAAGTTAACAGCAAATAAAGGTGTTATGTTAGGAAAAATTTTAGAAGAAATTGTAATGGGCAGAAGATTACTGAGATTACTCCTTTCAATGGAGTGCCTTTTTTTTTTTTTTTTTTTCCTAGTAAACCCCTCAGAGTTATCTGATTATAAAGAGGTCTGTGCTTCTGGTTGCTTTGATTAGGCTGTATAACAGCCATGTAGATTGTAGAAAAGGATTAATAATATATTAATAAGTGTCTCTTGTCCATAAAAGTGCAAATAAATTCTGTACCACTAGACACAAATTAGTTTCTCCCCTGTAAAAAAGAAGATTCTATATATTATGTGTAATGCCCTATATTAACCTGTTTTTCAAATTCCTTTCAGAGACTCCTGATATATATTTTACCGCTCAGTTTCTCCTTCAAACCAGATGTGAAATCTTATTGTTTCTATAATTAATTAGTGAGTAAATATCTTTGACGTGTATATATTTGTATGATAGCCATTATTTTATCATTTTGAAAATTAACTTTTCATAGCTGTCTTATGATATTTAAAATGCAAATACAATTACAAATTATACTAGTAAAATACAAGTACAGAAAAATAAAATTTTTGCTTCCTTTAAGTATTAAAAATAGAACTATCATTAGTTTAGCAAACTCACTTCTGAGTATTTTTCCAAAGAAAACAAAAACACTAACTAGGAAACGTGTGCAAACTTATGTTCATTGCACCATTATTCACAATTTCGAAGATATGGAAGCAACCTAAGTGTCCATTGATAGATGAATGGATAAAGATAAAGAGATATATACAACCACACACACACACACACACACACACACACACACACACACACACACACTGGAATATTATTCAGTCATAAAAAATAATGAAATCTTGCCATTTGCGATAACATGGATGAAACTGGAGAGTATTATGCTAGGTGAAATAAGTCAGAGAAAGACAAATATCATCTAATTTCACTTATATGTGGAATCTAAAAAACAACCAAAAAATGAACAAACATAATAAAAGAGAAACAGAGTCAGAGATAAAGAGAACAGGTGGCTGCCTGGAAATGGGAGATGAGTAAAATAGAGACTAAAAGGTACAAACTTTCAGTCACAAAGTAAATGAGTCTCAGAAATGAAATGTACAGTATGGAGAATACAGTCAATAGTAATGTAATATTTTTGTATGGTGACAGACAGTAACTAGATTTAATATGGTGATCATTTTGTAATGTATAGAAACATCTAATCATTATGTTCTGTACCAGGAACTGGTGGTGGTATGTCAATTATACCTCAAAATATTAACAAACTCATAGCAAAATAAATCAGATTTGTCACCAGATGAAGACTGTTGAATGGTGTAAACTTCCAGTTAAGAGATCAATAAGTACTAGAGGTATCATGTATAATATGATCAATATAACTAGCACTGCTGTGTATTATGCATCAAAATTGTTGAGAGTACATTCTAAGAGTTCTTATCACAAGGGAAGTATTTTTTCTTTTACTTTGTTTCTATATGACATGATAAGTAAGTTCACTAAACTTACTATGGTAATCATTTCATGATATGGGTAGATCAGGCTGTACACCCTAAACTTATATAGTGCTACATTTCAATTACATAGCACTAAACCAGAATGAAAAATATAAATACATAAATAAAATATATCTTTGTAGCTAATAACAAAACTTACCCTGATTGTATATTGGTTAGTAATATACTCAGCAAGATATTTATTAGAAATATTACTTTCATCTATATTTTATCTTTTAAAATATCTTTGTATGTGTTTTATAATATACATATTAGTAGAACAATAGAAATATATGTACCAAAACCAATCATCTCATTGATATACATTCACTGAACTATGCTAGCAACTGCATATTGATTAATTCTTTTATTGGAAGTAAATTTAACATACCAATGAGAAGACCACTTCAATATATCTAACACACATGTACACAGCCTATACATAGTATATGTGTGTATACATACCACTATACATACATGTATATATATAATACTATAAATGTACACCCGTACATGTGTGTAGACATACATGTTATCATGTATTCATGTATATACAAACAGGAGTATATCCATGCCACTATAAATACATGTAAATACATACCACATATATACATACTATATTGTCTTTTACTATATATATTTATACATAATATTATTTATATGATATCATATATGTACTAAATAAAATATACATACATGGAGAGAAAGAATTGCTTTTATTCTAACAAAAATTGAAAAACAGTAGGTATTCTTGGGCTTTATTTTCTTGGGCTCCAAAATCGCTGTAGACGGTGACTGCAGCCACAGAATGAAAAGTAGCTTGCTCCTTGGAAGAAAAATTATGACCAACCTGCTGCTGCTGCTGCTAAGTCACTTCAGTCGTGTCCGACTCCGTGCGACCCCACAGATGGCAGCCCACCAGGCTCCCCCGTCCCTGGGATTCTCCAGCCAAGAACACTGGAGTGGGTTGCCATTTCCTTCTCCAATGCATGAAAGTGAAATGTGAAAGTGAAGTCATTCAGTCGTGTCTGACTCTTAATGAACCCATGCACCACAGCCCACCAGGCTCCTCCATCCATGGGATTTTCCAGGCAAGGGTGCTGGAGTGGGGTGCCATCTCCTTCTTCTGACCGACCTAGACAGCATATTAAAAAGCAGAGACATTACTTTGCCAACAAAGGTTCATCTAGTCAAAGCTATGGTTTTTCCAGTAGTGATGTATGGATGTGAGAGTTGGACTATAAAGGAAGCTGAGCTCCAAAGAGTTGATGCTTTTGAACTGTGATGTTGGAGAAGACTTTTGGACTGCAAGATCCAACCAGTCCATCCAACCAGTCCTGAATATTCATTGGAAGGACTGATGCTAAAGCTCCAATACTTTGACTACCTGATGCGAAGAGCTGACTCATTTGAAAAGACCCTCATGCTGGGAAAGATTGAGGGCAGGAGGAGAAGGAAATGACAGAGGATGAGATGGTTGGATGGCATCAGCAACTTGATAGACATGACTTTGAGCAAATTCCAGGAGTTGGTGATGGAAAGGGAAGCCTAGTGTGCTGCTGTCCATGGGGTCACAAAGAGTCAGACCTGACTGAACAACTGAACTGAACTGAGGTATTTCTCTGTTCTTTTTCTTCACAAGAGCACGTATTGATTAACTTGCTGGTACTTTATGTGACGTAAATATATTGAGGACTGAAGCAGCAGGAAAATTACAAATGTTATCAGGCTCTTTTCTAGTTGTTAGTGAAATTGACTGCAAAATGTTTTAACCAAAGTACTTCCTCTTGTAGACAATACAAGACAAAAAATTATTTAAATAATCATTGCTTAATACTTAGTTTCTTTAATATATAGTCTTCTAAGAAAACTAAATTCTGGTATATATTCTTTTTTGAAAAATAATAATACAAATTCTAATACAAAAGAAGTTTTGATAACTAATTTCCTTTTTTAACCATGAAAATAATTCTTTCATAAATATATGATAAAAGTAATTATAGGAAATAAAATAATTAAGTGGCTTTGAAGGACATTATAATAAAGGTCCCACTTTACCTGTATATTAAATCACACAGAACTACTGCAAATGACCAATATGGAGGTATGGTTGTATTTGCATGTTTTACTTGCACAGTAGCTTTCACATTCATGGTGGCTTTTAACTTTCATTATTTTATTCGATGTATAGTCACAGGAAAGTTTCTTTTTAAAAAGCAGTCATAAACATTCAGTGAGATGTGCTTTTTATCACAAAGTATATTGAAAATCAAACTTTCCAGAGACATGACAAATGTGCTTTGTATATGCTGACATGGAAACCCCTTCAGGACATATTTTCATGTGAAAAACATAACAAATAAATAAATATACGAGCTTCAGTTCTTCACTTGTGCAAAGAAAACAAAACACATTAAAATAAAATTGGTGTACATGTACATGGGAAATTTCAGTATAATCAACCAATATGTTTAACTCAGAAGTGTGAGGTGAGGTATGTCATTACAATGCCTTTTCTTTTGTCCCACTGGAATTTTTTTTACTCCTTTTATGTTATTTTTAACAAAGAAAAACTTTTCTCATCTTGAGAGTATATATTTCAATATTGCTTTATATATACCCAGAGGTTGCTCCTATGATTACTAGGATAAGAGAAGATAATAAAAAAGACATGATATGAACTGGACCACAATGTTGTTGCTGTTATTCAGTCACTAAATTGTGTCTGAATCTTTGAGACCCCATGGACCATAGCATGCCAGTACTCTGTGTCCCCCACTATCTCCCCGAGTTTGCTCAAATTCATTTTCATTGAATCAGTGATGCCATCCAACCATCTCATCCTCTGTCACCCTCTTTTCCTTCTGCCTTCAAGCTTCCCAGCATCAGGGTCTTTTCCAATGAGTCATTTGTTCACATCAGGTGGCCAAAGTACTGGAACTTTAGAACTTCCAATAAATAGTCAGCATTGATTCCCTTTAAGATGGACTGGTTTGATCTCCTTGCCTTCCAAGGGACTCCCAAGAGTTTTCTCCAGGACGATAATCCAAAAACATCAATTCTTTGGCACTCAGCTTTCTTTATGGTCTAACTCTCACATTCATACATGACTACTGGAAAGACCATAGCTTTGACTATAATGGATCATTTGCGAAATATTTTTGTTCTGTAAATGGGCTGTGAAAAACTATTCCTCAAAAGAAAACAGGAGGGTAGAAGACATCCTCATGGAAGTAGAAGAGTTTTAAGAATCAATTAAAGTCATTTTTAATCAGAAACATCCATAAACAGAGCACAAGCCAGTTGGGAAAAATCTAAGAAGATGGTGCCCAACCTAAGAGCAGTGTGCCTCTTTAGCAGGCAAAATAATGGCCTCTCAAATTGCCCATGGGGCTTTCCTGGTGGCTCAGCAGTTAAAGAATCTGCCCAGAATCTGTCTGCCAATGCAGGAGACATGAGTTCAATCCCTGGGTTAAGAAGATCTCCTAGAGAAGGAAATGGCAACCCACTCCAGTATTCTTGCCTGGGAATTTCCATGGACAGAGGAGTCTGGTGGGCTATAGTACATGGGGTTGCAAAGAGTCATACACAACTTAGCAAATAAACAACAGGAAACAACAAAAGTGTCCCTGTTCTGATCCCCAGAATCTGTGACTATTTTACATTATATGGCCAATGGGACGTTGCAGAAGTGATTACATTTTTGAATCCTCAAACAGAGAAAGCATTTTGGATTATTCAGGTGAAATCAGTCTAATCACATTAACCCTTAACAGCAGAGAAGTTTCTCTCGCAGGAGGCAAAGGAGATATGGGAGAAGTAGAAATGGAAGAGATTCAAAATCATGAGAAGGCCTTGATCTGTTCTTGGTGAGTTAAGGCTGGAAGAGGCAACATGACAAGGAACCCAGGTGGCCTTAAGAAGCTGAGAGAGACTCATGGCTGACAGCCAGCAAAGAAATATGAACTTTGACCCTGCAACATCAAGGAACTGAATTTTCCCAACAAGCCTCATGAATTTGGAAGCAGGTCCATCTTCACTATTCCCAGGAAGGAATACAACCCTATGAACACCTTGACTTGACTTCACCTGTGAAGCTCAGTTGAGTATTCTGCTTAGTAAGGTTGTACCAGGATTTCTGACTTACAGATCTGCGAGACAATACATTCACACTCTTTTAAGCTGCTAAGTTTGTAGTAATTTGTTACAGCAGCAATAGAGAGTTAATACAGTCTCTACTGTAGCAGAAACCAGAATTCAGTCTAGAACAATTAAAGACAGGCTTACTTGTCTCTGATGAGGTAAAAAATTAATCACAGATTGATTAATGAACTAAATGTAAAAAACTAGCAAAAAGTACCCCAGGATGAGAATTGAATAAAAAGAAATTATATACATATGCCAAAAGAGTAGACAAAATATAAAAGCCATAATTGAAACACTGGAAAATTTGATTATAGTAAGATGTAAAGGCTTTTGCACATCAAAATGGCCATAAATAAAGTTAAAAGACAAACCATAAACTGGGCTTATCTTTTACCTGTGGAACATTTAAAAACAATCTTCCAAATTAAAAGAAAAAAAAATAAACCTACTTATATAAATATAGAACA
This sequence comes from Capricornis sumatraensis, assembly GCF_032405125.1. NCBI lineage: Eukaryota > Metazoa > Chordata > Mammalia > Artiodactyla > Bovidae > Capricornis > Capricornis sumatraensis. The sequence continues at coordinate 33,672,092 of NC_091081.1, read as the reverse complement.
AAGGCAATACAGAATGAAACAAATCCCCATTGAACTATGCATATTAGAACAATGTAATACAATTTTGCATCCATGAGATAGGTAAGTATTGTTGGAATTTGAAAAACATATACTCTATTCAATGCTGAGAGAAGTTGGAAATGGATTCAACCTTTTAAAGTGCAATATGGCAGTGTATCTTAATTTTATACATTGCATTTTGATTGGGAAATTCTACCCTAGAAATATAGAAAATATGTTAATTTCCTTAATGATTATAACAGATTAATATTGAAAACCATATGTTGATCTTACAAAGAAATGAGTATATGAATAATAATATATCTAAATGAAGAAATTCTATGCATCAATAAAAAATAATACATCCAATCATTATATAAGGACATTGAAACATCTCCCAGATATTTAAGTGCAAAATAGTTTGGGAATGACATAGATGGTAAATGATTTCACTAATTTAAGAAAGAGACACATGTACCCCAATGTTCATTGCAGCACTGTTTATAATAGCCAGGACATGGAAACAACCTAGATGTCCATCAGCTGATGAATGGATAAGAAAGCTGTGGTACATATACACAATGGAGTATTACTCAGCCATTAAAAAGAATACATTTGAATCAGTTCTGATGAGATGGATGAAACTGGAGCCGATTATACAGAGTGAAGTAAGCCAGAAAGAAAAACACCAATACAGTATACTAACACATATATATGGAATTTAGAAAGATGGCAATGATGACCCTGTATGCAAGACAGCAAAAAGGACACAGATGTGTATAGCGGACTTTTGGACTCTGAGGGAGAGGGAGAGGGTGGGATGATTTGGGAGAATGGCATTGAAACGTGTATACTATCATGTAAGAATCGAATCGCCAGTCTATGTCTGATGCAGGATACAGCATGCTTGGGGCTGGTGCACGGGGATGACCCAGAGGTATGTTGTGGGGAGGGAGGTGGGAGGGGGGTTCAAGTTTGGGATCACATGTACACCCATGGTGGATTCATGTCAATGTATGGCAAAACCCATACAGTATTGTAAAGTAAAATAAAGTTTAAAAAAAAAGCCCAGAAAAAAGCATACATTTGTGCATGTCCATGTTTACATGTGTATGCATGTATACAAAGAAATACAAAGAAATAGTCTAGATGGTATTCACCAACTAATGATCCTGAGTTTGAGAAAGAACTCGGACAAACACAGCAGGCATATGGCACTCAAAGAGAATCAAATAATTGATGTTGTCTGAGTTTAAAAAACATGACACTGAATTTGTATGCAACTTACAGATTTAAAAGTTTTTAAAATAGAAATAAAAAAGAAACTAAGAAAAATTATACTGAAGGGTAACCTAGTCTTATAGTGATTAGTTTCAGCACCAATGAATGAGGGCAGCTCCAAGAAGAAAGAAGATCATTTTTATATCTGGCACTGGAAACAAAGGAGGGATTCTTGTGCCAGATGAGAAAGTGTTCTTCTTTTAAGGGGCTGTTTTACACAAGCACTCCCCTGCCCCCTCTTTCCAAATGTGAGTAAGGATGCCGCCAGATAGAATGAAAATATAAGTGCTTCTCTCCTAAATCTCTCTTGATCAAGAATCTAAGCTTTAAGAGGTACTTCTAGAACCACCTCTAAGAAGTATCATTTCAATACCAACCTAACACCTAGGAAAGAAACTGAGAAATGGACAAAGCAGCCACTCTAAAGGGAGCCACAGTCTTCAAGATACTGAGCTGTTAAAGAGTAGCTTCCTAAAAGGGAGGCAAGGCAGGCACCTGGGCTTCCCTGGTACACATGGTGAAAGAATAGTGACTTCCCAAAGATGCCACCTTCTACTCCCCAGGCAATACTTTACCTTATATGGAAGATGTGTGATTAAATATCTTAAAAGTAAAAAAGGTCCACTAAAATCACAACCGTCTTCATAAGAGTGAGGCAGTTATGTCCGAGAGATTTGGTTTTAGAAGATAGAGGATGGTGACAGGAGCTGGAGCATCAATGTCCCCACTGACACCAAGATTTTTAGCCCTGTGAGACCCATTTTGGACTTCTGACATCCAGAACTGTAAGATCAGCTTTTGCTACTTTAAGCTACAAATTTTTTTGGTTATTTGTTATAATATCAATAGAAAACTGATAAAACTGGGAAGTGACTTTGAATACCGAAGCAGTGAAAAAAAAATGTCCTATTCAAATATATATGCAAAAGATGTATATTATTATTCCCAACAAAGAACAGTTAATAAAATTCCCTGACTTTATATCTATTTATTTCTCCTAATGTTCTATAGGTACTAAGGGACTTTGGAAAAAATTCTTGCCAAACACCTTCCTATCACAGATAAGAAAAGGGAGACTTGAAGAGGTAAAGGGATGTGATTCATCTATTAGTGCAAGAGTTACAACTAAGATGTCCTAATACCTCCAAATAGTATAAAATATGGGGAGAAAATAATGTATGATCCCTTCCCTTTTTCTGCAACTACATATAGCTGAAAATTTTTTTAAATAAATTATATTGGGTACATGATAAGATTAGCCTATCCTCTATATATGGAGAAATAAATATATGAAAAAAGATAGAGACCATTCAACAGAGTCAAATTGTCAAAAAATGTATACGTAGAGCCAGATTTGATTTAAATTTTTTTTAATCTTTCTATTTGTTTATTATTTTTCTTTTTTACTTTACAATACTGTATTGGTTTTCCCATACATTGACATGAATCCACCACGGGAGAGATATTTATTTCCTAGTTTCCTCTAAATTTCTCTGGAGTAACTTTAAAAAGGTATATTAATGAAAGATAAGAGTACAAGACTATTTTTTATTCTGCATGCTAATGGATAACTACAGTTCAGTTCGGTTCAGTCGCTCAGTTGTGTCCGACTCTTTGCGACCCCAAGACTGCAGCACGCCAGGCATCCCCGTGCATGACCAACCCCAGAGTTTACTCAGACTCATGTCCATTGAGTTGGTGATGCCATCCAACCATCTCACCCTCTGTCACCCCTTCTCCTTTTGCCTTCAATCTTTCCCAGCATCAGTGTCTTTTCAAATGAGTCAGTTCTTCGAATCAGGGGGCCAAATATTGGGGTTTCAGCTTCAGCATCAGTCCTTCCAATGAACATTCAGGACTGATTTCCTTTAGGATGGACTGGTTGGAACTCCTTGTAGTCCAAGGGACTCTCAAGTCTTCTCCAACACCACAGTTCAAAAGCATCAATTCTTCAGTGCTCAGCTTTCTTACTAGTCCAACTATCACATCCACACATGATTACTGGAAAAACCATAGCCTTGACTAGATGAACCTTTGTTAGCAAAGTAATGTCTCTGCTTTTTAATATGCTGACTAGGTTGGTCATAACTGTTCTTGCAGGGAGTAAGCGTCTTTTAATTTCATGGCTGCAGTCACTATCTGCAGTGATTTTGCAGCCCCTCCTCCACGCCCCTCCCCCACTGAAAATAAAGTCTGCTACTGTTTCTACTGTTTCTCCATCTATTTGCCATGAAGTGATGGGACCAGATACCATGATCTTAATTTTCTGAATGTTGAGCTTTAAGCCAACATTTTCACTCTCCTCTTTCACTTTCATCAAGAGGCTCTTTAGTTCCTCTTCACTTTCTGCCATAAGGGTGGTGTCATCTGCATATCTGAGGTTATGGATATTTCTCCTGGCAATCTTGATTTCAGCTTGTGCTTCCTCCAGCACAGCGTTTCTCATGATGTACTCTGTATATAAGTTAAATAAGCAGGGTGACAGTATACAGCCTTGACGTACTCCTTTTCCTATTTGGAACCAGTCTGTTGTTCCATGTCCAGTTCTAACAGCTGCTTCTTGACCTGCATACAGATTTCTCAAGAGGCAGGTCAGTTGGTCTGGTATTCCCAACTCTTGAAGAATTTTCCAGCTTGTTGTATCCACACAAATTTGGCATAGTCAATAAAGCAGAAATAGGTGTTTTTCTGGAACTCTCTTGCTTTTCTGATGATCCAGTGGGTGTTGGCAGTTTGATCTCTGATTCTTCTGCCTTTTCCAAAACCAGCTTAAATATCTGGAACTTCATGGTTGACATATTGTTGAAGCCTGGCTTGGAGAATTTTGAGCATTACTTTGCTAGCCTGTGAAACGACTGCAATTGTGTGATAGTTTGAGCATTCTTTGGCATTGCCTTTCTTAGGGGTTGGAATAAAAACTGACCTTTTCCAGTCCTGTGGCCACTGCTGAGTTTTCCAAATTTGCTGGCATATTGCGTGCAGCACTTACACAGCATCATATTTTAGGTTTTGAAATAGCTCAACTGGAATTCCATCACCTCCCCTAGCTTTGTTCATGGTGATGCTTCCTAAATTCCACTTGACTTTGCATTCTAGGATGTCTGGCTCTAGGTGGGTGATCACACCATCGTGATTATCTGGGTCATGAAGATCTTTTTTGTACAGTTCTTCTGTGTATTCTTGCCATCTCTTCTTAATATCTTCTGCTTCTGCTTAATATCTTCTGCTTCTGTTCGGTCCATACAATTTCTATCCTTTATTAAGCCCATCTTTGCATGAAGTGTTCCCTTCGTATCTCTAATTTTTTTAAAGAGATCTCTAGTCTTTCCCATTCTATTGTTTTCCTGTATTTCCTTGCACTGATCACTGAGGAAGGCTTTCTTATCTCTGCTTGCTATTCTTTGGAACTCTTCTTTCAAATGGGTATATCTTTCCTTTTCTCCTTTGCTTTCCACTTGTCTTCTTTTCACAGCTCTTTGTAAAGCCTCCTCAGGCAATCATTTTGCTTTTTTGTATTTTTTTTTTTCCCTTGGGGATGTTCTTGCTCCCTGTCTCCTGTACAATGTCACAAACCTCCATCCATAGTTCTTCAGGCACTCTGTCTATCTGATCTAGTCCCTTAAATCCATTTCTCACTTCCACTGTATAATCATAAGGGATTTGATTTAGGTCATATCTGAATGGTCTAGTGCTTTTCCCTACTTTCTTCAATTTAAGTCTGAATTTGGCAATAAGGAGATCATGATCTGAGCTACAGTCAGCTCCTGGTCTTATTAGTGCTGACTGTATAGAGCTTCTTCATCTTTGGCTGTAAAGAATATAATCAATCTGATTCAGTATTGACCATTTGGCGATGTCCATGTGTAGAGTCTTCTCCTGTGTTGTTGGAAGAGGGTGTTTGCTATGACCAGTGTGCTCTCTTGGCATAACTCTATTAGCCTTTGCCCTGCTTCATTCTGTTCTCCAAGGCCAAATTTTCCTATTACTCTAGGTGTTTCTTGACTTCCTACTTTTGTATTCCAGTCCCCTATAATGAAAAGGACATCTTTTTTTGGTATTAATACTAGAAGGTCTTATAGGTCTTCATAGAACTATTCGACTTCAGCTTCTTCAGCATTACTGGTTGGGGCATAGGCTTGGATTACCGTGATATTGAATGGTTTGCCTTGGAAACGAACAGAGATCATTCTGTTATTTTTTAGATTGCATTCAAGTACTGAATTTTGGACTCTTTTGTTGACTTTGATGGCTACTCCATTTCTTCTAAGGGATTCTTACCCACAGTAGTAGATATAATGGTCATCTGAGTTAAGTTCACCCATTCCAGTCCATTTTAGTTTGCTGATTCCTAGAATGTTGATATTCACTCTTGCCATCTCCTGTTTGATCACTTCTAATTTGCTTTGATTCATGGACCTAACATTCCAGGTTCCTATGCAATATTGCTCTTTACAGAATTGGACCTTGCTTCCATCACCAGTCACATCCACAACAGGGTGTTGTTTTTGCTTTCTGTCCATATCTTCATTCCCTCTGGAGTTATTTCTCCACTGATCTCCAGTAGCATATAGGGCAGCTACCGACTTGGGGAGTTCATGTTTCCATGTGCTATCTTTTTGCCTTTTCATACTGTTCATGGGGTTCTCAAGGCAGCAATACTGAAGTGGTTTGCCATTCCATAATGGATAAATAACCAAAGACTAACAAAGATTCAGTGGTCATGCAGTTAGATTATTCTCGATTGCTTTTCACTCTGCAGGCATTGCCCATACCCAGCTTCTGTTACAAGTTATGCAATTAAATGTAGTTTCAGAAATTGCATTTGTGCCTATTACAGAATGTCTATTTTTTGTAATGGTGCAGAAGAATAATGACTTGGAAGTTCTAAGAATCATGATCATCACCTAAGATCTTTTATATTAGCCTTTTTTTGTATTGATAGCACGTGAAGGATAAGAGAACAAAAATCTTTATATGAATTAATTTAGTAAAATTCAAGATATTCTCAATTACAGAGCTTTTGAAATGACTAGCACTTAATGTTAACTTTCTTGGAAACACTCCAAACCAATACAATATGATATTTTTATTTCCATGGTTAAGTCCTGACAATTGGACAACACAGAAAAAATATGTATTATGCCAAATAGGGCTATAAAATAAAAATATTGAAAGTCTGTAATGATTTGGATCCTATTTAAGTACCCTGGAATATCTTCAAATTAATGTTTCTTAATCTATAAATAGATAGCTCACAGCTGGTATGTTATCCATCTAACTGAAACACATAAGAATGAATCAACACAACAACCTTATTTGTAATTAAATTTTAGACTTAGGTTAAATCCACTTAAATCATAAAAGCTCTTCTCAGTAATAATGAAAATATTCCTATATTATGAAATGCTAATTTTTTAGAAACTAGCAAAAAATAATGCACACAGAAAAATACTTAGACTGTTATGAAACAGAAACATTCATTCAAAGTGACATTTACTTTGAGATGAATTAGGTCTGCAATTTCTCATCTTAAAACATCATTTGTATCATGTAATATAATTCAAAATCCTTCTCCAGCCTCTAAGAGTAGGAATAAATTCACCTCCTCATTACTGCTTAGACATTTTTAAAAATTATTTATATCTTTTCTAATGTAGCTTTACAGACTAACTTAAACATGTGGATATTTGCAATGAGTAGAAAATAAAAAAGAAAGAATATATCATTTAGTTGGAACCAATACTTTGGGATCTTCCTAAATAGCTGAAATTAAAATATAAAGGTTTTTGTAGTTGTACATGGGCCTTGATCCCCCTGCCAGGCACTGGGAGGGGTCATTGTGAAGGTTTAGCCTCTGGTTTTAATATCAATTGTAAAAGGATCATCAGGGAATACAAACTATCCTGAGAAGATTTTCAATAAGATTGTTCAGCCATGACATTTTTTAAGGGCTTCCAGCATTTTTCAGGCAAAATCTCTGAGGGAAAAAAAAAATGCTTATCACACATGTTTAAGTAGAAAAAGTCTGAAATGCACAATTTTGTGTTCACTTTTTTGACTCAAACTAAATAAGCAGCTGTAAATCAGTTCAATTTACTTGCCCTTCCTTTATTTTAAAATAATGTTCTTTTTTAAACTGGTAAATTATTCTCAACTATACAGCATTTGTACACTTAGCTGATGCAGGTTTGTTTTTCCTGACCAGGTACATATTGAGTCCAAGTACTGCTGTCTAGGCTTGGTTTGGTGGCTTCACAGCAGCAGCCACCCAGGTTCCTCCTAGGTTATGACTCTTTCCCAGACTGCTGCCTATCACACTGACCCCCAACCGGGCTCCAAATTGCTCCACCATATCCTCACTCCCAGGCTTTCCTGGTGGCTTAAATGGTAAAAAAAATCCTCCTGCACTGTGGGAGACCTGGGTTCAATCCCTGGGCTGGGAAGATTCCATGGAGGAGGGCATGGCAACACACTCCAGTATTCTTGCCTGGAGAATTATTATGGACAGAGGAGCCTGGCAGGTTACAGTTTATGGGATTGCAAAGAGTCAAACACAGCTGAGTGACTGAACACAGCATGTCCTCATTCCTAAACATCAAGGAAACAACCCAGGAGTCGTCGGCATCAACTCCCTTTATACCCCAGTAGGCACAGTGTAGTTAGATGGTTACACATCAATACATTGTCATCTGGGAATTAGAATCTTTATTCCAGTTGTCTTCTACCCAGCAAGTATTAAGCATAAGGTGGGGAAAATATCAAGTCTTGGTCATATCATCCTAGTCAAGTTTTTAATAAATCAAAATATCTCAAAATTATCTTTTTTCTTTTTTAAAAAAAGACGCTAAACTGACTCTGATACGTTGTTGTATTAACTTATTTTAAACATTGTTTTGTAATACCAGATTCAGAGCCGTCGATCCGGCCACACGTTTCCCTTCCAAAAACTCAAAATTATCTTAATGACCTTTTTTTCAAATAACACTTCAGCTTTGGTTCTGCTTCTAAAAAATTATTTTTCCAGGTGATGATTCAGGCTCTCATTCTTTTTTTAATTAATTAATTTATTTTAATTGAAGGCTAATTATTTACAATATTGTGGTGGCGTTTGAGTCTGTCCTCTGCTCTACTGTCTGCTAGTCTATCAGTGGTTTCTTTCCTGGAATCAAGATAGATTTATTTTAGATTTAAGTACCCAGAGTGTATAAATATATAGGATTTCATAATTATATAAAAATGATTGAATAAATAAATGAGATAGACAAATCTTCCATGCAGAATGATTCCAAACAATTTACATACATCCTTTGCCCTCAGTGAGGAGCAGCATAACTCCACACTCTTTTTTGAATATGGGCTGTGCATTGTGATATCCTTTCAAAGGGTAGAGTATAAAAATGAGAGTAAAAAAAAGAATAACTTTACAGTGCAGAAACTTGGCAAATGCTATTTCAGTCAGGTGACTAACAGTTATAAGTCATATTGATAGCATGTATCCTTGAGATGGTGTGACAAGAAATGGCACTTTACCACTATTGTCTTTCTCCCAAATACCCCTAAAGCCAGACTAATCATGAGAAAAACATCAAACAAATCCCAACTGAGGGACAGTCTATAAAATAACTCACCAGCACTCTTAATAACTTTCAATATCATCAAAAATAAGGAAAGTCTGCAAAACTTACATCTAAGAAAAGCCTGAGGAGACATTGCAACCAACTTGGTCTGTTCAGGCTTCTATAACAAAATACCACAGATTGGGTGGCTTATGAGCAATTGAAATGCATTTTTCATAATTCTGGAAGCTAGCAGTCTGAGATCAGTGTGCCAGTGTGGCTGGGTGAGGGCTCTCTTCTAGGTCTCAGATTTCTCGTATTCTCACAGATGGAAGCAGAGGTCTCTCTGGTATCTCTTTTATGAGGTCTCAGCTCTCAGGAACTAAGTGCCTCCCAAAGGCTATATGTCCTTCATGCTAGGTATTAGGATTTCAACAGATCAATCTTCTGGGGGCCACATAAACATTCAGACCACAGCAACACCAAAATGTAATATGGTGTTCTAGATGGGATCCTGGGACAAAAACAGGAACTCTGCTTTTCTAATCATATTTATAAAAAATTTTTAAATGTAATCACTTATGTGGTGATAATTTCTGGAAGGTTAAACAAGGAATTCTTAAAAGACATTTGCCTCTGGAAAACAATTTAGAGTTTTATGATAGAAAAATAGCATCGTAGTCCCAATTTATTCCATTATTTTAAGTTCTTACATGTACATGTTTTTCTTTTAAATTAAAAATGCTTGTTTTAAGACTCAAAGCTCAAATAAGTATAGTTTCTTTACTCTCTCAGTTTTTAAAGCAGCTTCTGTGCTGCACGCTTTTGTGCTACTGCATGCTTAGTTGCTCAGACGAATCTGATACTTTGTAAGCCCATGGACTGTAGCCCGCCAGGCTCCTCTGTTCATGGGATTCTCCAGGCAAGAATATTGGAGTGGGTTGCCATTGCCTTCTCCAGGGGATCTTTCCGACCCAGGGGTTGAACCCTCATCTCCTGTGGCTCCAGCACTGGCAGGCAGATTTTTTACCACGGAGCCACCTGGGAAGTCCCAGGCATTTTGATGGGAAAGTCACTTTGTGGTGACTAATAGTGGCTACTGATTTGGTTTGGTTTCCATGTGGGTTTTTTAAAATTTAAGCTTAAATTTTTCTTCAAGTCTTATTCTCATCCATTTCCTCCAAATTGAAATATAGATTTTCATAAAGATCCCAAGCTTAGATTTTAAAGAATATTTAGATGTAATTTTTACTCTTATGTAAACAGTTTTTCTTCCCACTCAAATACCTTACATAATTACTTTTAGCTTTTAAAAAAGAAAAGGATTCTCTGGTTTCAGAAAAGCAAAGTATATTCATACAAGGACCAATTATCTTAGGACGTTTTAAGTGTGTGAAAGTGAGGGTATATTCTCAAAGTACTTAATCAACTATAAAAAGGATTATTATCACTCCCTACAATGCCTTAATATTACTAGCTTTAAAAACAAGTTTGCATTAGTATAACTGCTGTGAAGTAGTCTTTGGTGAAATAATTTAAGTAGGTAGTAAGGTGTGATTTCAAATGCTAACCACACAGTATAGGGAAAAGTTTTTAACAGGGATTCTTTAGTGTCCACAATTTATTTTCTTCTCTAAATTTCCATTACCTAATCAAATACTATAAACTGTCCAACACATAGTAAAAGCTTCAAACAGGGAATCTTTTGAAAGACGAAAGAATGAGTCACCTTCAGAATATTTCCTGAAATAGTAATAATCTCGATTTTGTGACATAGCAGGAATACTATTATAGTAACTAATTTAATTCTAGAACAAAAAGTATGTAGCTGGGACATCTCCTGGACAGGAGTAGAACTTTTATGGAACCTCTGATTTATTGTATGATTCAGAGAAGAAAAGCCTTACTTTCCTCACTCGCAAAGTAAAAGTTCTAAGCAGTAACTCAATGGGAAGCAATCTGAATTTGAATCAGAGAACATGATAGTGAGCCTTTGTACAGCCATTACTCAATTTTGTGTAGTATTAATATTTACCACCAATCCACAGAGCAATGGGACAGTAACAGCTTCCCTTAACCCTGACTATTCCATACTGGAACACACTATACTAACTCCTTCAGGAAGACTTAGATTTTGGGAGTCATCATTCCCTGAAATCTCACATGTGTAGGCCTATGCAGGGATCCCTTGTCTTTACGTTCCCTCTGTCCTTTGAAACTGGAGCTTTGGCATCTTTCCTGTGTATTTAGGTATTTCTGAGATACAGACATAGGATGTCCTTAAACATGTTATAATAGTAATCAGTTCAGTCGCTCAGTCATGTCCGACTCTTTGCGACCCCATGAATCGCAGCATGCCAGGCCTCCCTGTCCATCACCAACTCCTGGAGTTCACTCAGACTCAGGTCCATTGAGTCAGTGATGCCATCCAGTCATCTTATCCTCTGTCGTCCCCTTCTCCTCCTGCCCCCAATCCCTCCCAGCATCAGAGTCTTTTCCAATGAGTCAACACTTCGCATGAGATGGCCAAAGTACTGGAGTTTCAGCTTCAACATCATTCCTTCCAAAGAAATCCCAGGGCTGATTTCCTTCAGAATGGACTGGTTGGATCTCCTTGCAGTCCAAGGGACTCTCAAAAGTCTTCTCCAACACCACAGTTCAAAAGCATCAATTCTGCGGCACTCAGCTTTCTTCACAGTCCAACTCTCACATCCATCCATCCATACATATATACATACATAATAGTAATAGTGATCCTCAAATTTCCCTGCCCTAGTCAGTTGCTGAAACAGATATTCAAGATTTGAGCCATGCTAATCCAGTCTAGCACACGTGAAGCTCAAAATTAGCAGGAGCCAGAATCTAGAACTCCTTATCTGCCCCCAGCCTTGAGTGGATCTTGTAAGGCCTTGGACACACCTGTCCAGTGAATAGTGTCTTTTATCCACTCCCCTTATGCTATTTGTATTTATTTAATGTAATTGCACTCTTCCTCCCATTTCTCTTACCACAGCCTAATAAGGTTGGGACCGTGAAAATCATCTCAAACATTTTTAACCTCAACTCCAAAGAAGTTAAATATTATAAATATATCTCTAAACACAGCTTAGGGTTTCACTGTAACCCAGATGTCTATGTCATTCTTAAATAAACCAAACTCTGTATAAGAATAAAACAATACCTCAGAGTAATCTGCTGACAAAACACTATCATTCTTTAGCCAATGTCCTATTTCAGCATAGGTACACTGGGCCTCCTTGGAACTGTGATTTGGCTTTCTGGCCACCATCCTTGGGGACCATAACTAAACTTACAAGTCCAAATTAAGCTACCCAGAACTACCATTATCCATTACTGAAGATCCAGGAAGCTTTACACTTACATCTATCCTTATATCTCACACCGATACTCTCTATTATGTTTAACTGAATGCCTGCTGGCTTCTAGAACTATTTACATATTGGCCTTAGACATTGAAAAGTCTATTTTTCCATGTACAAATCTTAGTCTTTATGTCATGGCCAGATAAAATAGTGAGGGAAAATCTATTTCAAATACATTTAGTGTTCTAAATAAGTTTCTTCACTTTAGGTATTCTTCCTTTTAGCCAAAATTCCTACAATTTAAATTTGACTGTTATGCATATGGTCCAGATAGTGCAGCTTGTGTGTACTTATGAAGAATACATATTTAGGAAAAAACAAACAAAACTATTTCTGAACTTTCACATTTTCTAGGTAATTCAATACCTCTAAAGAAAAATGAAAAGTGAATTTCAGCAATTATTAATACATATTTCATTAAAGTGATACAAAACTATTTCATAGTATTTCATGATCTATGCATTAACTGTTACTTTTTTTAAACCAAATTTTCCATGTTACAGCAATTCATTTATTTTTAACAATGGATGTATCATACAGTATTCACTTTTAATTTTATTCACCTTATATTTTCTTTTATTTTACTAATAGTTTATCATGTTAGAATCATTGGAAGTATAGTATATTTAATGACCAAAATCTTCGTCTCACTAATTCTGTTATTTTCAAAATTAATCTCCTCAGTTTTATTCCAGCTATCTTCTCTACATGTAATGTAGATCATTCTTAATCAAAATAAAGAATATCTTCATAAGCTAATATCTTCATAATGTTAAAATATATTTAAATATATATATAAATATAAATTTGGGGAGTGATGTCAGCATCATGGCAGCATAATTCATTTCCTTTTTCTCTCTATTCATTTGTGACTAATCAGACATCCATAAACAACAACAAAAAGTGCCTCTGCACAACACATATCAATACAGTTGGGAGATCCACTGATTTGTGCACCCAGAAGTGTATGGATTGGAACACAAATGAGGTGATAGAACAAGGGAAATGACAGCAGTAGAGATGGTAATGGCAGAAAGGGCAGTGACTAGTCCAACAGTAACCCAGCATGATCTTTCTGGCAGAGGAGGTGGAACATAAAGTTGGGGAGTGGGGGGTTCCTGGTTACTCACACAGCAGCCAGAAAGACCAGTTGTCCTCTCTGAATAGAGATCATGGTGACTGGAGGGATAGAAGGGAAAATAAAGAAAGCAGACAAAGAGGAAAGAAGGAAAACATTTCTTGCTTTCTCCCTCAGGAGGCAAGAGGAATGCCCATGGGCCTCCAAGAACTTGAAGAACACTGAACATTTAGAGAACAGTTAACACCTACCACTCTCATATTCCAAAAAATTGAAGAGGAAAGAATGCTTTTGAGCTCATTCTCTGAGGCCAGGGTCATATTATTATGGCTCCTGAGTATTATGGGTGCCCATAAGTATTATGGTCCCTGATAACAAAACCAAACAAACATATCACAAGAAAAAAATACAGGCCAACATCACTGATGAACATAGATGAAAAATCTTCAGTGAAATAGTACCAAGCCAAATCTAACAATATATTGAAAGGATCATACACCATGATCAAGTAGGATTTGTCCCAGGGAAGCAAGAATTTTTCAATATGTGCAAATCAATCAATGTAATACACCATGTGAACAAACTGAAGAATAAAAACCACATGATAATTACAATAGATACAGGAAAATATTTTTACAAAATTCAACATCCATATTTGATGAAACCTTTCAGTAAACTTGGCAAAGAGGGAACTTAACTCAACAAAATAAAGGTCATATGTGACAAATCCACAGCCAACATATACACAAAGGAGAGGAATTGACAGTCTTTCTCTTAAGCTCAGGAATAAGGCAAGGATGCTCACACTCACCATCTCTATTCAGTATAGTACTTGAGGTCTTAGCTAATACAATTAGGCAAGACCAAAAAAATGGTTTACAAATCAAAAAGGAAGAAATAAAATTACTGTTAGTTGCTGATGATATGATCCTATATACAGAAAATCCCAAAGACTCCATCAAAAAATTGTTGGAGTAAATCAGCAATTTCAGTAATGTGGCAAGGTACAAATCAATATTAAAAAAAATCAATTATATTCCCTTACACTAAAGATGAAGCATCTGAAAATGAAATAGAGAAAGCCATCCCAATTCTGTTTTATTGTAGCATCAAAAACAATAAAATACTTAAGAATAAGTTTACCCAAGGAATTGGAAATTCCGTACAATGAAAACAAAATTTTGCTTAAAAAAATCAAAGAAGACACAGACAAATAGAAAGACATCCCTGTTTGTGGGTTTAGTCAGTCAGTTCAGTCGCTCAGCCATGTCTGACTCTCTGCGACCCCATGAACTGCATCACGCCAGGCCTCCCTGTCTATCACCAACTCCCGGAGCTTATTCAAACTCACGTCCATTGAATCAGTGATGCCATCCAACCATCTCATCTTCTGTCATCCCCTTCTCCTCCTGCCCTCAATCTTTCCCAGCATCAAGGTCTTATCAAATGAGTCAGTCCTTCACATCAGATGGCCAAAATATTGTAGTTTCAGCTTCAGCATTAGTCCTTCCAATGAATATTCAGGACTGATTTCATTTAGGATTGACTGGTTGGATTTCCTTGCTGCCCAAGGGACTCTCAAAAGTTTTCTCCAACACCACACTTCAAAAGCGTCAATTCTTTGGGGCTCTGCTCTCTTTATAGTCCAACTCTGACATCCATATTTGACTACTGGAAAAACCATAGCTTTGACTAGACAGACCTTTGTTGGCAAAGTAATGTCTCTGCTTTTTAATATGATGTCTCGGTCATAGCATTTTTTCCCAAGGAGTAAGCGTCTTTTAATTTCATGGCTGCAGTCACCATCTGCAGTGATTTTGGAGCCCAAAAAGATAAAGTCTCTCACTGTTTCCATTGTTTCCATTTGCCATGAAGTGATGGGACTGGATGCCATGATCTTTTTTTCAATTGAGTTTTAAGCCAACTCTTTAATTCTCTTCTTTCACTTTCATCAAGAGACTCCAAATTTGTGGATTAGAAAGTTTAATATTGTTGAAATTGCCATGCTACCCAAAACCATCTACAGGTTCAATACTATCCCCATAAAAATAGCAAGTGAGCCTAGAATTAAACCACAGCACATATAGTTAATTAGTATGCAGCAAGGGAGCCAAGAATATCCAATGTCAAAAGAATAGACATTTTAAAAATTGTGCTGGGAGGATAAGATAGATACATGCCGAGTTAAAAATAACTGGGCCCCTTTTTCACACCATTCACAAAAATTAACTTGAATTGGATCAAAGTGTTAAACATAAGACTTGATTCCATAAAACTCATAGAAAAACACAGGGAAGAAGCTCAACATTATTAGTCTTGGCAATAATTTGGAGGCATTATTCCAAAAGCACAAGTAATAATAAAAAAAAAGTCAACAAATCCAACTCCATCAAACTCAAAAGCTTCTGCACTGCAAAAAAAAAAAAAAAAAAAAAAACAATATGAAAAGACCATCTACAGAATGAAAGAATGGGGACTTTCCTGGTGGTCCAATGGTTAAGACTCTGTGCTTGCAAAGCTGGGGATGTGGGTTCGATATCTGGTCATGGACTAAGATCCTACATGCCACACTGCACAACCAAAAGCGAAGTGGGGGGGATTTTTGCAAACCATATATTGAATAATGGGCTAATATCCAAAAATTTAAGGACTCAGTCAACTCAACAACAACAAAAAGCAACAAACAATTCTATTTAAAATGGCAGATGAACTGAACAGACATTCCTCCAAAGATGACTCAAAATGGCCAACAGACACATGACAAGATGCTCAACATCACTAATTATCAGGGAAAAGCAAGGGGAAAGCATGATGAGATATCAGCTCACATCTGTCAGAATAGCTAGCACAAGGAAGACAAGAGACAACAGGGCTGCTGAGGATGCGATAAAGGAGAACTCTGATACGTTCTTGGTAGGAATGTAAACTGGTACTACCACCTTGAAAGAAATGTTGAAGTTTCTCAAAATTTAAAAACTAGATCTATTATATGATCCAGCATTTCTACTTCTGGGTATATATCACTCAAAAATGAAAAAAAAAAAAAGATTCTGATGATATATTTGCACTCCTTTGTTCATTGGAGCATAATTCACAATAAGCAAGCTATGGGGAAAAACAAAAAACAAAAAACCAAATGCCCATCAATGGATGAATGGATATAACAGATGTGGTATATATACACAATGGAATATTGTTCAACTGTGAGAAAGGAGGATATCCTCCAATTTTTAACAGCAATAATTGACCTTGAGTACATTATGCTAAGCAATATAAACCAGAAAAAAAAAGGCAAGTACTGTATAATATCACTAACATGCAGAATTTTTAGAAGTTAAACATGTAAAACCCAGAAGTAAAATGGTCATCTCCAGGGTACAGGGCAGGGGAATTAAGAGTGATGGTGTTTAACAGTACACATCTGTAAGAGCAGTAAATAAGCCATAGAGACCTAATGCACAGTAAAATGAATATAGACAACATTGTGCTATAATATGTAATTTATAAATGTTGCTATATCAGCCATTATATTATAATATATAGATGTATATAAGCAACATTCTGTATACACTACATTTATACAGCATTACACTTCAAATTTATTCTATAACAAAACTAAAATCTATACTGCTCCATGAAACAAATCTATATGACTCCATGAAAAAAATACCATTAGATATTCAATGTCTACAAATGAGGAATAAAACTTCCTATAAGAAGAGTAAAATCCAAGCTTCCAAAGTTAGAATGACAGAACATTACTCTGAACCAAGAAAATTATAATTGGGTAGAACCTACATCTTACTTAGGTCTAGCTTATTGGTTTATATTTTTAAATTCCTTCATAACAACTTTTTTCCGTGATCTATCACAATCTTAGAACCTTTGAGCCTGATGTCTTAGCAAAGGTTTAAACCCTGTCAATCATTCAACAGTCAGATTGGCCCTGCTTGAAAAAGATTTAATAGAAAAGAAGTTATAAATCAAGAGAAATACTGAAGGAAGATGCCCTTTAGGAATTACCTTATAGAAAGATCAATTATCCTGGCCAAGAAAGGGGAATTGGGGCTTTATTTTTTGTTAGTATGTGTGTATTTTTAAATAACTAAAACTTTATTTATCTTGTTTTTCTTTTTCCAGCATTACTGAAATATACCAATATCCTACCAGACTATTCAAAATGGAGTAATATTTCTACAAATAGATCTCAGTGACAAGAATTTCAAAACTTTTGAAATAATATTTTTAGAGCATATCTAAATACTGCCTTGTACTTGCAGCCTTCTGAAATTAGATAACACATAGATCAGTCCTCACCACTCATCCAACTGATTGGAAAACTGAGAAGTCTGCACTTCATGCCTCTACTCCCCCCCACCTCTTTTTTTAAATATGTATTGGCAAATAGTTTTCTCACACTTAGAGCAAAGAGACTAGTCACAATCTAATAAAAAGGCAGTAGTTAATTATAGTGACTGGATTATTTTGGACTGATATTCATGCTGCAATAAAATTCCCCAAATCCACATACTTTGTCACAGTAGTTTGAGATATAGTGCTGTATAGATATCTACATGAATTTGCTTATTTTTCAGCAGGGCAAATAGCATAAAAATTCCTACAGTAATAAACCATGGTTCATCATATTTGCTCATGGAGTATGACTGCATCTTACAACATTTAAGCAAAAACGCTTATTGAGTGCCAGGTTCTGTGCTGGGCACTGGGTGTAAAATGAATGTAACATAGTCTGTTTGCATATTATTCCACCTCCAGCAACATTTGCCACAGTTGATCATTTCTCATAATCTTATTGTCTTATGTTTTTGACACTATGGTTTCCTCCTACCCCATTGGCCTACTTTTGATCAGTCATTGTTGCTAGTCCCTCTTCCTGAATGGGATTCCTGAATGATGGAATTTGCTAGGGCTACTTAGGGCATCTTTTCTCTCTCTCCTGAATAATCCCATTTATTTCTTTGGCCTTAAATAATATCAATGTACTGATGAGTCATTTATATCCCTTTACGTTTCTGTTTTTGTTTTCTGAAAGAGAATCAGAATCAAAGCATTGCTAGTCAAAATCACCCTTGAGAATCCTTTGGGAAGTCACCTCCTTAGAGAACAACATATCACCTTTTATTCTCCCAAAACTGACAGAGATTGCTGTTCTTTGATAGCCAAATAAAATATTTGGATAGTACTTAGGATCTGCTATTACAAAGACAACATAAATCTTTACACAAGTGAGATCTCAAAGTCTGGCAAGATGCCTGCACTGAGAGAGGTGCACAGGAACTGAGACTGCTCTCAAATCAGCAGAATCACATCCACAAGCCCACGCTCATTCTGGAGTATATTCCCAGTGAGATGAAGGAGGGACATTCTTAAAACAATTTAAACTGCAGTTTTGTGTGTGTGTGTGTGTGTTAATCTCCAGCCTAAACCTTCCTTGTAATTCCCAGAGCCTTCTATAGCTCTGCCTGAACGTTTCACACCCATTTGAATTATAACACATCCAAATAAGAACTCTGATTTTTTCACGAGAACCCAACTTCTCCTGCAGCCTTCTCCATCTCAGTAAGTACAACCTACTTTTATCTAGTGGCTTAGAGCCAGGAACTTAATCACAATGCTTTATTCTTCTCTTTGTTGGATTTCTCACTTATTAAAACCATTTACAAGTGCCTTGATTTCTATCTTCAAAATATACCTGGAATTGATTCACAGTTTCCCCTCCACACTCCTATTACCCCAACTCAGGCATGTAGTTTCTCATTTCACTGGGACACCTGTTTTTTGTGCTTCTATCAGTACTTTAATTGCCAACACCTTTCTCAAACTCAGATACACAGATGACACCACTCTTATGGCAGAAAGTGAAAAGGAACTAAAAGCCTCTTGATGAAAGTGAAAGTGGACAGTGAAAAAGTTGGCTTAAAGCTCAACATTCAGGAAAACTAAGATCATGGCATCTGGTCCCATCATTTCATGGCAAATAGTTGGGAAAAAATGGAAACAGTGACAGACTTTATTATGGGGGGCTCCAAAGTCACTGCAGACGGTGACTGCAGCCATGAAATTAAAAGACACTTGCTCCTTAGAAAAAAAGCTATGATCAACCTAGACAGCATATTAAAGAGCAGAGACATTATTTTGCCAACAAAGGTTTGTCTAGTCAAAGCTATGGTTTTTCCAGTAGTCAAGTATGGATGTGAGAGTTGGACTATAAAGAGAGCTGAGCCCCCAAATAATTGATGCTTTTGAACTGTAATGTTAGAGAAAACTTTTGAGAGTCCCTTGGACTGCAAGGAGATCCAACCAGTCAATCCTAAATGAAATCAGTCCTGAATATTCATTGGAAGGACTGATGCTGAAGCTGAAACTCCAGTACTTTGGCCACCTGATGTGAAGAACTGACTCACTTGAAAAGACCCTGATGCTGGGAAAGATTAAAAGTGGGAGGAGAAAGGGATGACAAAGGATGAGATGGTTGGACGGCATCACTGACTCGATGGACGTGAGTTTGAGTGAGCTCCAGGAGCTGGTGATGGACAGGGAGGCCTGGCGTGCTGCAGTCCAGAGAGTCGGACACGACTGAGAGACTGAACTGAACTAAACTCACCATTCTCAATCCCCTATCCCCACTTGACACAGAAATACATGCATTTATTGTCCACATATCTCAGAGAAAGACATCTTTCTAATACATAAATTGGATTATGTCTCACAACCTCTTGCTTAAAATCCTTTAGTAATTCCCCTTTTATTTCAAATAAAATCCAAACTCTACCTGGAGGAACTCTTACCATCCCAACCACATTTCTTGTCACCCTCCCACTCCTGCTTTTCCCTGTTCCATTTATTTTCATTAATACTCCAAGTTCTTTACAATTTTGCAGCTGTTTCCTCTATCTGGGTAAATCTTTTCTCCAGAATTTCATAAATTCAGTTGTTTCTCATCCATCAGAATTAGACTTCATAGCTAAAAGAGCCTTCACTTATTATCCTAAAGATCTCTCACAGAGCACACTTTTCTTTGTGGCACAAATATCAGTTTGATAAAAGTTTTATTAAAGTAAAATTGGCAATAAATGATAGATGTTTAAATGATAAATTCTGATATATACACCCATTAAGTATCAGCAAAGCTATGATAACGAATAAATCTATTGTCTCTAAAATCTTCATGTACCTTTGTAACCCTTTCTGCTACACCCCCTCCACTTATTCTCTCCTGAGTCCCTCCAACCTCTATCCCCAGAGAGCTATTTTCTGTCACTATGTTTTGCATTTTCTAGAATTTTATGTAAATGGATTTAATTCAAGCACTTTAATCTGGAATTCCAAATATTGTGTAAAATGTGCTGCTGTGTCCAGGTAGAAAAGTTTAGAAAATATTTTTCTATAACCTTAAGCAATTACAAAGGGACAAATGCAAAAGTCACAATGTAATTATACTTATTAGTGAAAAAGTAGTTTGTAGTACAGATATTAATACTTGTGTTAGCTTTAGGAGAGGTAAAGACCTCATCTTACTGGTGATGCTAAGAAAGGTTTTATGAAAGAGATAACATTCTGAAATTTGCCTTGAACAGAGGACTGAATTTTTGATAGGTGGAATTGGAAAGACCTAGTTAAGGAGCTGTTCCAAGCTGGTTAGGAACTTCATCAGCCAAAAGAATAAGACCCGTGGGATGAACAAGGGAAAATGTGACATTTATGTGGAGAGCACTGGATGATCTATTTTGAATAGAAGTTTCTGAGAAAGTCAAAAAGACATGTTAAGACTGGTGCTTGGAGGGCTTGTTAGGTGAAGAAAAGGAAATGGCTCTATTGCAGTGGCACAAACTGGGGACCAGTGACTAAGATTTGCTCTCAATTTTCCTAGGAAGTCAAAACGTTCCTAAATATATTCTCTTCAACTCTTGTTCTGGAAACTCAGAGAATACGTTGACTGAAACTTTGGGATGATCAATGATAAAGTTCATTTCTTAGATCTTTTTATTTGATCTTTCCAGGGAAATGCAGCCTCAGTTCAGTTCAGTCACTCAGTCATGTCCGACTCTTTGTGACCCCATGAATTGCAGCATGCCAGGCCTCCCTATCCATCATCAATTCCCAGAGTTCACTCAGACTCACGTCCATCGAGTCAGTGATGCCATCCAGCCATCTCATCCTCTGTCGTCCCCTTCTCCTCCTGCCCCCAATCCCTCCCAGCATTAGTCTTTTCCAATGAGTCAACACTTCGCATGAGGTGGCCAAAGTACTGGAGTTTCAGCTTTAGCATCATTCCTTCCAAAGAAATCCCAAGGTTGATCTCCTTCTGAATGGACTGGTTGGACCTCCTTGCAGTCCAAGGGACTCTCAAGAGTCTTCTCCAACACCACAGTTCAAAAGCATCAATTCTTCAGCCCTCAGCCTTCTTCACAGTCCAACTCTCACACCCATACATGACTACTGGAAAAACCATAGCCTTGACTAGACGGACCTTTGTCGGCAAAGTAATGTCTCTGCTTTTGAATATACTATCTAGGTTGGTCATAACTTTTCTTCCAAGGAGTAAGCGTCTTTCAATTTCATGGCTGCAATCACCATCTGCAGTGATTTTGAAGCCCCCCAAAATAAAGTCTGACACTGTTTCCACTGTTTCCCCATCTATTTCCCATGAAGTGATGAGACCAGATGCCATGATCTTCGTTTTCTGAATGTTGAGCTTTAGGCCAACTTTTTCACTCTCCTCTTTCACTTTCATCAAGAGGCTTTTTAGCTCCTCTTCACTTTCTGCCATAAGGGTGGTGTCATCTGCATATCTGAGATTATTGATATTTCTCCCGGCAATCTTGATTCCAGCTTGTGTTTCTTCCAGTCCAGCGTGTCTCATGATGTACTCTGCATAGGAGTTAAATAAGCAGGGTGATAATATACAGCCTTGACGTACTCCTTGTCCTATTTGGAACCAGTCTGTTGTTCCATGTCCAGTTCTAACTGTTGCTTCCTGATCGGCATATCGATTTCTCAAGAGGCAGGTCAGGTAGTCTGGTATTCACATCTCTTTCAGAGTTTTCCACAGTTTAAGGGGTCTATTATTATTCCCCTAATCTTCATAATGACATTGTGCTTCTTGGTGATACTAGCTCACTTTAAAAAAACTAACAAATGAGGGAACAATCTTTAGAAATAAAAGAATTCTAGGTTGGTATACTTAAACACTTAAAACTCATGTCTGTGTGTGTGTATACATATATATTTAAATGTTTAAAACATAGAGATATGTAATTCAAAACATATGTATACATAAAACATGTATATGTTTTAAATATTTAAATATATATATATAACTTTTGAGGAAAACTTTCTTTTGAGGAAAAAAAGGTCAATGATTTAACAATAGAGTAAGTTAAAATATCTATACTTTAAAAACAAAACTAAAGGGAAAGGGAAGATATTTATAAAATACAAATGAATGAAATGCATTTTCCCTTTTTCAGGATAAACCATAAGTCCTCACCAAAAATTTTTAAATGAAAAAATAACAACTTAAATTACTGGGTGAGACTCCACTTGTTATCTCCTTCAGTGAGCAAAGCACTTATTCCTGTGAGCCCTGGAAACATCTGCTAGGATATTTGTAGGAAAGACGGGGTGACTTTTACTAATTTTGCTCTCTTAAACTAAAATATGAAAGACACATTAGTTTCCTGAAATCCACAAAATAAGTGCCTCTTCCTAGACTATCATTTTGATAAAAGTTGGGAAGATATATTTTAACATTAAAAAAATTATTCTGGCATATGACACGAAATTCTCATAAATTGGAAAATATAAAAGCTATGACCTTAAAATTGCTTGGCTGATTCCTAATTGACCCTGGGGATTTGTATTATCCTTTGCTTTGGGGATATTTAGTTGTAAAATTTTAAGAACCACTACACCAAAGTATTTTTCTGTACTGACATACTCAAAGACTTTTCCCTTTCAAAAAGGTCCATCTTCTCCCTTGAACAAGTGTGATGGCTTGATATAGCATATTGCTAAAAATATAAAAGTGAAATATTGCATACTTCTTATGTACAATGTTTGCAAAAGGATCATAAGAGAGTCTTAATGTCCTGGAAACTAAATGGGATGACAAATTTATTTCCACTTCTCTCCCTCTGCAATCTGAATGACGGGAATAAATCCCATCTTTAAAAACTAAATCTACAACCTCAAATATTTTTTATAAAATGTAGAGCTCTAGAAATACCTTCCCCTGTTATTATGTGGCACATCACTCTTTACTCTGCTAACTGATAAAGGGATAGCTTACTGTTGTCCCTAAAGAGTCAATCAATTTCTGGGCAAACTAGCTTAATTCTCCTTTCCTGGGCAAATTAATCTTTGGGTAATTACATCTTGACCATCCTAAATCTGAGCCACTATGCTTTCAGTCAGATTTGATGTTCCTCCTGGGTGATGGGATCTTTCTGGGGCCATGTTGTTCATTGTAGAGCAGATGCTACATTTCACCCTGGAGTATAATATAGTGGAAGGTGCAGTGATTTCTACATATCTACTTAACAACCTATGTTCCATCATTTGAAATAAAAGATACCAGTCAAACAAAGGATGTTTATGGTAATAAAATAAATGGTACATTAAAAAAAAAAAAGAGTCAATGATAGCAATGTGAAGTTTCATTAGTTCTTTTTTTAAACCATCACCTTTAGTCATTTATTCAATTATTGAAGAGATAATTATTGAACAGTCACTATGTGCAACACATTGGCATTAAATTAAAAATAAAATCATGCATAGCTTCCAAAATTTCTTGCCTAATAAGGAAAAGTAATATATTCAACTTAATTATAAAACAAAATAAGATATTAAGTAAGTAACTTCCTATTCTATAAGGGAATGTAAACTTTTAAGTGAAGAGAAAAAAAGGACGATTCACTGTCACACAGAGCAATATTTCCTAATATCATTTGACAGATGTGTGAATTTTCTGATATTTTCCCATGTTCAGTTCAGTTCAGTTCAGTCACTCAGTCGTGTCTGACTCTTTGCAACCCCATCAATTGCAGCACGCCAGGCCTCCCTGTTCATCACCAACTCCTGGAGTTCACTCAGACTCACGTCCATCAAGTCAGTGATGCCATCCAGCCATCTCATCCTTGGTCGCCCCCTTCTCCTCCTGCCCCCAATGAGTCAACTCTTCGCATGAGGTGGCCAAAGTATTGGGGTTTCAGCCTCAACATCAGTCCTTTCCAATGAACTCCCAGGGCTGATCTCCTTCAGAATGGACTGTTTGGATCTCCTTGCAGTCCAAGGGACTTCCAAGAGTCTTCTCCAACACCACAGTTCAAAAGCATCAATTTTTTGGCATTCAGCCTACTTCACAGTCCAACTCTCACATTCATACATAACCACAGGAAGAACCATAGCCTTGATTAGATGGACCTTAGTCGGCAAAGTAATGTCTCTGCTTTTGAATATGCTATCTAGGTTGGTCATAACTTTTCTTCCAAGTTAGGTCTTCCCAGGTGGTGCTAGTGGTAAAGACTCTGCCTGCCAATGCAGGAGAGGTAAGAGATGCAAGTGTTATCCCTGGGTCAGGAAGATCCCCTGGAGAAGGGCATGGCAACCCACTCTAGTATTCTTGCCTAGAGAATCCCATGGACAGAGAAGGCTGGTGAGCTATAGTCCATGGGGTCACAAAGAGTCGGACGCAACTGAAGCAACTTAGCACACACTCATGCAGGATAAAGAGTGAGTTAAGTCATTTAGTCGTGTCCAAATCTTTGCGACCCCATGGATTGTAACCTACCAGGCTCCTCTGTCCATGGGATTTTCCAGGCAAGAATACTGGAGTGGGTTGCCATTCCCTTCTCCAGGAGATCTTCCCAACCCAGGGTCTTGACCCGGGGATTGAACCCGGGTCTTCCACATGGTAGGCAGATGCTTTACCATCTGAGCCACCAGAGAAGTCCATGCAGGAATGCAGGATAAAGAAGGGGTTTTAAATAAATATTTAAAATTAGCATGCCAAAAACATTGACAATATTATTTTTAAACATTCTCATTTACAGGCCTTAGAAGAAAGCAGCTCTGAGCAAACCTTGATCTCAGATTTCTGGCCTCCAGAACCGTGAGAACATATGTTTCTGTGATGCTGCCCAACTTGTGTTACTTTGTTAGGGCAGCCCTAGAAAACTTGTACAGTTCCTAAAACATTTATAAGAATACAAAATTTGATGCATTATATTTCATCAGTGATGTAATGGAACATTATTTTAATTATACAACAAAAAATTACTCACTGATACATGTGAACATAGGATATTTTTTATATTTTACCATGCTTGGTATTAGATATCCAAATATACATGAAATATATATTAAAATTTAGGTTACAAAAGACTACATTTTTGATGATTCTCAAAATCCTTCAATTCTATGCTCAAGGAAGGAATGGATCATGAATGCCCTTATCTTATCATCACTAACTGCCATTATACGCTCTGTCTGTAATAAACTCAGTCTCTCAATCTATTGCATTTTAAAGAGAAAAGTACTTGAAATATATTTTATATATTTATTTTTAAAGTATAGACATTAAATGTCATTCTCTGAAAACTACAAAACATCATTGAGAGAAATTAGAATGATATATCATATTCATGGTTTAGAAGGCTCAATATTATATTATAAATATATCCATCCTCACCAAGTTGATGAATAGATTCAATGAGACCCAATAAGACTCCAATACGTTTTACTGTGAAAACTGAAAGGCCAATTCAAAAATTTATATGGAAATGCCAAAGGCATAAAATAGCAAAGGCAATGAAGCAGTACACAATGTAGTCATATTATCAGACATTAATACTTATTATAAAAATATAGTAGTGAAGATTTTGTGCTATTGAGACAAGAATTGATACATTGATGGAACAAAGTTAAAATTATCTCCAATCAATATAGGATCCTTCTGATATCTTGATATAGGTCTTCTATTTTTTTTGGAAAGTTTTTTTAATATAGTATTAAATATTAATTGGATTCTATTACTCTATCTTTTTCAGAGACTCAGTTTATTATATAGTTTTGGCCTGTCTCCCATTTCAATTTTTTCCCTCTTATTTTCTTTAACTCATTCCCATTTCCTCAGTTATTTTTGTAGTTCACTTCAAGGCTCCTTACTAAATTGTTATTTAATCCATATCCCCTTTGAGCATTGTGTAACTGAGTCTTTATTTCTGAAAAGGGTTTTATCTTTTTATTTCTGAATTCAGTCAACTGTTATTTTTTCTTCTGTCCACCTCTGTTTTTATGTTTATTTCTGATGAAATATTTTTCCATGCATTCGTTTGTTTTACTTATCCTCAATTGTTGGTTTGAAGATATATGAGTCAGTTTGGAATGGTTGTTAGAGGTTTCTTTTTTTCATATTTAATTTTATAGGAAGTGAAAATTTTTCTTTTCTGTTTTTTGCTTGATAGACGCTCAGTATAGATAAACGTTGTTTGTGCCTATGCATTTCATAAATAGGATTAAAATTTGGACATGAAAGAAAGAATTCTAATTTGGGATCCCTTCTTTAAATGCAATTAGATGCAGTTTCTTTACAGATAGCTTTTGGGGAGTTACTAGGAAATAGCTTGGTTTCTTTTCTTTTTCAAGATCTTAAATTTTTTCTCTTATGTCGTTTTCCCATTATCATTCAGTTACCAAATGCTACTTGACTTCCTTTTTACCATTTTCTCTCCATAAAATGTTGCTTTACTTACCCCGCTCCTCCAAGTCCTCTAGTTAATGTCCTTTCTAATAGTCAATACTTTGATCTACAAATTCTTTATACTGTGGTGGATTTCTCCTTGAAGGAGGTAATTTTAACTTAATCCTCTCTTGTGTTTCCTATTCTAAGGCTTCACCATGAATTCAAGAAAGGTTTGGCTAGAAATTATTTATTTTCATAATTAAGGGCAATATTCTTTGTCTTCTACTCATGATGGAGGTATGGGAATGTATGAATTTATTTTTTCTTATTGATTTCTAGGATTTAGAGAAAGATTAATGAAAGATTCAGATTTAGGTAGCCACTATTCACTTTTGCCTTGACTATCCATGTTGATTTTTTTTTACAACTGAGCAATATTCCTATTTGGCAAACGCATCACTTATGAGTTATGTTTGGTTGTAGGAACTAAGAATAATAGTAGTTTTAAGAAGACTTTGTTTTTTACCCTTAGAGAATTCTGAAGACAAGCGGTCAACTCTAACTCTTGTACAATGTCAGTTACCTCCCTCCTCAGCATCCTTCACATTTTCTGTGTATCTATCATTAGCATACGGCTTCTTTACTCAGTGAAAGTGTGAAAGTATTAGCCATTCAGTCATGTCCAACTCTCTGTGACCCCATGGACTGCAGCCCATCAGGCTCCTCTGTCCAAGGAATTCTCTGGGCAAGAATACTGGAATGGGTTGTCATTCCCTTCTCCAGAGGATCTTCCTGACCCAGGGATAGAACCCAGGTCTTCTGCATTGCAGGCACATTCCTTACCATCTAAGCCACAAGGGTATCCCAATGTTACAAGATGCTGAAGGCTCATCTCTCATTTTTGTGTTCCAAAGGAGGAGGAGAAAGAAAGGGAAAATGAGGGCATCCTCCTAGATGACTCAGCTTCCTTCAAATGAGTACTCTCAAAAGTCTTCCCAGTTACTCCTGTTTATGTCTCATTATTCACCCCTACCCGTAGGAGAGATGAGAAAATGTAATGTTTAGCTAGCCACCCTTCTAACCCCAATAAAGTCACTGTTCCCTTAATAAGAAAAAGGGAAATGCATACCTGATAGGGGCTTAAAGTTGCTGCTACAGGAAATAAAACTCTTTATTTGGATAATATGAGTGGCTGGGTTTTTCTCCATGCCTAATATATTTCTATTTCTAGGCATCCATTACCAAATAATTATGTATTTGAAATGAATAATAGGGTATATTTAGTTCTGTTAACTTATTTTAAATCCATATATGTATTAACTATATTTTATAATATATGTGTTAGCTCAACTTTAGAATCTAAAGGTATTAATTCAGCCAAAGAGGGAAAGTTAAAAAAAAACTTAGAGATTTGAACAACTGATTTAGCCAGAGAAATCAAATCATTGTAAATTTTTCTGTTATGCATGCATTTGAATATTCTTTGATATTAAATAACTATATTTTAAATCTAATTGCTCCAATAATAGTTTTGATATATATCTTTCCACTTGAATCATTCAATATTTTACCACTGACTAAAAATTTCTGGTTAACAGTGTAACTGTCATTCAGCTGCTGGTTTCAGAGTTAGAAATTTATTTACTTGATTAAAACTGAACTTATACTACTCTGAAGAGCTTAAGGCAGTGAATGGCTAATTCATACCTTAAAACATTTAGTATTACAAAGGCAAAAAGAAGTAAGGCAATAAATAGAATGTAGAAATGGGAGTTGAGGGCAGATAGTGACAACCTCAAGTCCTGGTTATACTCTAGGCAGTGTTCTTTCTCTGAGTAATGCGTTAGGGAGAGACAAAGCTTTCCTCATTTTTCTCCTTAATGGCTGCATTAGTAATTTACCAGGGGTAAAATTACCTCTTGCTAGAGTTTATTTTTCAGGTTCCCAAATTATTTCATATATCTTTCAAGATTTCTCTCATCCTAACTCACAAAAATACCTATCTGTGCATTTATACAAAAGGAGCATATAATTTTAGATGGCACTCACATTTCCTGAAGCTTATTCCAAATTCCCAAAGTTGAGAACCAGTGACTTAAAGCTGAGTTTGTCAACCAG
The DNA here is from genome assembly GCF_032405125.1 of Capricornis sumatraensis. Taxonomy (NCBI): domain Eukaryota; kingdom Metazoa; phylum Chordata; class Mammalia; order Artiodactyla; family Bovidae; genus Capricornis; species Capricornis sumatraensis. The sequence continues at coordinate 33,642,971 of NC_091081.1, read as the reverse complement.
ATAGAGGGGGGTGGGAGAATATTATTCAAGCAGATAAGTATTAGTTTCAAGTCGCCATAGCTTCAAGTTGCAGTTTTTGGACACTGCTGATAACTCTCTGTTTATTTCAAAATAACAGGCCTTGTAGGAAAGTTGTGAAGACAAAGGAATAGATAAAAGACTGCTGACAGATGATGAAACCATGCTGTATTTTGAACTTTATATACTTATTTAAGCAATGGCTAGAACTGTTGATGAATATCCAAGGTGCTCTACTAAAATACACTGATTGTCCTACCATCAGTTATTTTACCTGTGATTGGAAGTTCTTCTGTCTGGGATCTCTTTTTCTAACTACTGATTTTCCAAGAGTTAACCCTTTCAATACACTTCCTGGACATTCACTCAATCTGTTTCTTACTGGATATCCATGACATAGACAGACACTAGAGGCAAGTGCTAAACAACAGAAGTCCAATCCTAAACCTCCTGTAGGCTACTATTCCTTAAGGAGAGGAAATCATAAAGTGACTAATTTAATAATTTATAATTTAAAATCATAATGAATGCTACAAAGAGAAAGGACAAGTTTGCATTTGTTCACTCAAGTAGTCATAACAAAACACCATAGACTAGGTGCCTTAAACAACAGAGAAAAATTTTTCTTACATTTCTGGAAGCTAAAAGTCCCAGATCAAGGTTCAGCAGGGTGGTTTCTGGTAAGAGCTCTCATTCTGGCTTTCAGATGGTCATCTTCTCACCATGGCCTCAACTGGTCTTTTCCCAGTAAATTCTCAAAGAAAGAGACAGGGGTAGTCCAGGAGGGAGTGAAAGAGGACAGGAGAGCTCTCTCTTTGGTGTTTCTTCTTATAGGGACTAATCCCTTGGGATCAGGGTCCTACTTTCATGACCTTGATAAATCTTAAATTATGGTCCCATCTGCAGGTATAGCCATAACTGTGGCATAGGGCTTCAACAAAGGAATTTGGAGGAGACATAAACATTCAATCCATAACAAGATCTAATCAGAGCATTTAACAGGACACTTGATTTAATCTGGAGCATTAAGGTTGTGACAAGAAGAATTGAGCTCTGAAAATTAATGTATTAAAAAATAGGAGAGGAGATATCATATAGCCAAAGATATTAGTACATAAGAAAGGCCCTGGAGTGGGAAGCAGCACATCACGTGGGAGGAACTGAAACAAAGACAGTTTTGTATGGATGAGCATGATGAGGCATGGTAGGAGACAAAGCTGGAAAAGAGGCATGGGCCAGAACTTATATGGCCTGTAGGTCAAGTTTGGCTTCGCTGGTGGTTCAGATGGTCAAGGAATCACCCACAATATGGGAGACCTGGATCTGATCCCTGGGTTGGGAAAATTCCCCTGGAGGAGGGCATGGCAACCCACTTCAGTATTCTTTCCTGGAAAATCCTCATGGATGGAGGAGCCTGGCAGACTACAGTCCATGGGGTCACAAAGAGTTGGACACGACTTAGTGACTAAACACAGCATAGGTCAAGTTTGTAAGTGGGCAGACATTAAACAAATTTTTAAACATAGGGATGACATGATGAGATAAGCTTTTTACAAGTGAAATTGTACTGACTGCAGGACAAAGAACCGGTTAAAAGAGGATCAAGAATGTTAGTTATAAGGGTATGGCATTATTCCAGGTGAGACACTATGGTGGCTCAGGATAAAGAAGTGACTCTGGAAATGGAGAGAAGTGGATTGAATTGGATGTATATTTGGATATTACAGAACTGAAATAACCTTGTGATGATTAGCTAAGGAAGGAAATGGAAAGGAAGGAGTCAAAGATGATTCAGGTTTCTGGTGGAATTTGGACCCACTCATGACCATGGAGAAAAATCTTCTTGGAGGGAGATGGAGAGAGAATCTTTATTCTATTTAAGACCTGTGAAATCTTAGGTAGCTATGATACATCCAGTTGGATAAATGTACAACAGATCATTTTAAAAAGCTCTGGGATAGAGATTTTAAATTTGAGAATTATCACCCATAAATGATAAATGAAGCCATTAGTTCTAGCTGAGCTCTCTAAGGGAAAGAGTACAGAAAGGAAGAACAAAAGCCTAAGACAGAGCTTTGAAAAAGCCAAGATTTAAAGTTCAGTGAAAGCTTCCAAGGACACTTAGAGTTGTCAGAGAGAGAGAGTGATGAGAAGAGCCAAGGGACGTGTGTTTCAAAAAAGTAGTAAGTGTTGGGGACAACTGCTAAGAATCAAATAAGATTAGATCCAAAATTTGAGAAATGTATTTAGCTGAACAGAGTGAACATGAACCATTTAAGTGAAAGACAAGTGGTCAGAGCCAAACTGGAGTGAGTGGAATTTTTCATGATTCTAGGTGGGACACAGCAGATCATGGTCAGAACAGCAATACCAAGGACCTCCTGCCACTTAATTGGACACCTACCTGGAAACATATGGCTGTAAGATAAATAAATAAATAAGAAAGCATGAATCTGAAGCTTAGAACATCAAATTTAATTAGAAATAAAAAACTCGCATTTCCATTTTTTCCTGGTGTTATTCAGATTTATGGGCTTCCCTGATAGCTCAATTGGTAAAGAATCCGCCTGCAATGCAGGAGATCCCAGTTTGATTCCTGGGTTGGGAAGATGCCCTGGAGAAGGGATAGGCTACCCACTCCAGTATTCTTGGGCTTCCCTTGTGGCTCAGCTGGTAAAGAATCTGGAGACCTGGGTTTAATGTGGAGACCTGGGTTTAATCCCTGGGTTGGGAACATCCCCTGGAGAAGGGAAAGGCTACCCACTCCAGTATTCTCGCCTGGAGAATTCCATGGACTGTACAGTCCATGGAATTGCAAAGAGTTGGACATGACTGAGCGACTTGAAAAAAAATACAGATTTATGGGAAATTTCAAGGTTTATGCATTGTTTGTTTTCCTATGTAAGAAAAATCATCTGAAATTAAAATGCTGTGCATTCTTCAAGGCACAAGAACACAACTTCAAATGACTTTTATTCTCTCAAGAATTAAACTCAATTTGGACAGAGAAAAGAAATGTGATATTGATAATAAGTAGGTTAAACACTTAAATATTTTTTAAAACCATTGAATATTGTAGTACTAAAAGGAAACCTATATGCAGGTCAGGAAGCAACAGTTAGAACTGGACATGGAACAACAGACTGGTTCCAAATAGGAAAAGGAGTATGTCAAGGCTGTATATTGTCACCTTGCTTATTTAACTCATATGCAGAGTACATCATGAGAAACGCTGGGCTGGAAGAAGTGCAAGCTGGAATCAGGATTGCCTGGAGAAATGTCAATAACCCCAGATATGCATATGACACCACCCTTATGGCAGAAAGTCAAGAGGAACTAAAAACCTTCTTGATGAAAGTGAAAGTGGAGAGTGAAAAAGTTGGCTTAAAGCTCAACGTTCAGAAAACTAAAATTGTGGCATCTGGTCCCATCACTTCATGGGAAATAGATGGGGAAACACTGGAAACAGTGTCAGACTTTTTTTTTTTGGGCTCCAAAATCACTGCAGATGGTGACTGCAGCCATGAAATTAAAAGATGCTTACTCCTTGGAAGAAAAGTTATGACCAACCTAGATAGCATATTCAAAAGCAGAGACATTACTTTGCCAACAAAGGTCCGTCTAGTCAAGGCTATGATTTTTCCAGTGGTCATGTATGGATGTGAGAGTTGGACTGTGAAGAAGGCTGAGGGCTGAAGAATTGATACTTGTGAACTGTGGTGTCGGAGAAGATTCTTGAGAGTCCCTTGGACTGCAAGGAGATACAACCAGTCCATTCTGAAGGAGATCAGCCGTGGGATTTCTTTGGAGGGAATGATGCTAAAGCTGAAACTCCAGTACTTTGGCCACCTCATGCGAAGGGCTGACTCATTGGAAAAGACTCTGATGCTGGGAGGGATTGGGGGCAGGAAGAGAAGGGGACGACAGAGGATGAGATGGCTGGATGGCATCACTGACTCGATGGACGCGAGTCTGAGTGAACTCCGGGAGTTGGTGATGGAGAGGGAGGCCTGGCATGCTGCAATTGATGGGGTCGCAAAGAGTCAGACACGACTGAGCGACTGAACTGAACTGAACTGAAAAGGAGCAACAAGAAATAAATATAAATTGGTTTTTAATAAATATATATTATTTTAGGGATCCTCACAAAATATTTTTAGAATAAGATTTTGGTGGTAATAGAAAATGTAATTATCTGAGTCTTCTTAGTGCTGAGACCTATAATAGACAGATGAGAGAGATTTTCTGGGAAATAACTGTATGAGAGATTTTTATGAAAGAATCCAGAAAATTATATGTCCACCAGTAGGAGAGGAGGTATATAGAGCAAATTCATCGCAAAGGATTTTAGTAAGGTGGCATGTTCTAATAGAATCCTGGAAGACTAGTTTAAGAACAGTCCACCATGATGTATGAGAGCAGTTTTGAACACCAAGGGTGATCCACAACACTTCAATATTTAATGTTCTCCAAACTGATATTAGCCTGTGAAACAATATTTTGGGGTTGGACACAAGCAATTGTTCAATTTTCACAAAGAGTAAGACAAAAGGAAATAAATAGGCACACACACAAAAAAACATATGGTCAGAATTCTCTGTTAAATGAATCATTGTACACATCCCAGTGTACAATGTCTGTGGTTAACTCAAGTCCTAGTCATAAGAAAGAGACATCAATAACAAGAATCATGGTGGGATCCATTTCTTTAAGGAAAAAGGAAACATAGTCTATGAGAAGAGTGAAATACAGTCTTACGAATAGACAAGAAGTTATTGAATACTTGTGTGATTTTGACTCATGCTGAGTTTCACTATATAGAGGCATGAGAGAAAATGGGATGAAGAAAAATTGTTTTGTAGAAGCAGACAGAGAAATAGTTATGCTCTAGTGGGAAATTTTCTGAATAATTTCTCATGTACCCAGACTCTGCACAATACTAAGTGTTTTCAGGTTTGGTGCCGATGGACAACTTTCACAATGTCTATTAACAACTCTTATTCCAGATCCAAACATCTCCCTGCTATGGGATAACTAGTAAGCAAATACAAGCTGTCAAATAGTACCTTTAAGCCAGATTCCACTCACGGAGCAGCCTGTGTCTATGTGCAGATGGACCCATGTGCACAGCATCCCGTTTTCCAATAGTCCAACTTCAATTTAAAATGAGGATTTGGAAAATAGCATCTGGTATAAATAAAATACAACTTTTCTCAAGCTACTTTGTCTTTCTTCTCTCTCTTAAATGTCATGAAGTAAACTCAAGTACCAATTAGCCACTGATGGAAAAGGAAACCTGAAATATGTATGCTAATTATATGTGTCCCTTGGGTAGCCAGAGGACAGTGAAGGCACACAGGTTCAGTAGGGAAGACAACGACAAATAAAGACGGTGAAATTCATTCCATAGACATTTAAACACACAACTTTTAGAAAATTATGCATGAAACACAAAACAGAGATGTAAACAAAATACAGAATAGTGTCATCCACAATGCTGACATAGAATGGCAGCAGGGAGAAAAAAAATAAATACTTTCTTCAAAGATATTTTGAAGTTAGTCATTATATATCAATCATTTGACTATATTACATTTTTGAAAGAAAAAACAAAAGCTTTGGCATATTTCAGCTGTGGGACCTGGTGTGACTCTTAACACTGTATGTAGTTAAGAGTACATACAGTGTAGTTAATTCTATATTAACTATTAATAGGAAACATATCTTACCAAATCTTAAAAATACTTTAGAAATTCATCCACAAATGATATAAGTTCATCACTATGTTGACTATCACTAAAGCAGTATCTGCCAAACCCGAGGATGCCTTTGGTCATAACTGTTCTTAGATTATTACTTTTTTTTTTTAATTGGAGGAGGAATATCAAGATAACACTCCCAGTCAATAGGTGTCACTAGCCACCATGCACTGCCCAATAGTATCCAGCCTGTTTGGTCCTGCCCTTTCAAGTGCAGAATGGTCCTTAGCAAGAAACATCTCAAGCCTCATAATTGGCCTTGCTTACACATATGTTGGGTAAATAACATAGAAATCACCGACAGCTTCCCAACAGGGTATTTGTGAGCTAGACTAGAAAACACCAATGAAAGGAGGACTGGGAGACTTTTTTATTTCTCATGCTAGTCAGAAATGATACAGTTGGTGAAATAGAACAAAACTCTCTCTACCTTTATTTACAATAAAAAAGACCAATTTCTCACTAATCTATTGATATTCATCTATATATCTAAATATATAAAAAGCAAGGAAATTGCATTATTTTAATCATAGATAACAGGGCATATCTCATTTCCCCTCAGAGTGGCCACGCAGCCTATATTTAAGCAAAAAAGCCAGGGGCCCTGCGCATGGGAGAGAAACTGGTTGGTGCTGCATTTTCATAATTTGTTAGTATTCTCTTTTTCTATAAGAAAGAAAAGAAATCAAATATTTTGTCCTAAATTCTCAGGACTTATTTGGGGGATAATCCTGAACAACATCCCTGGTCTCAGAGCTGCTCTAAACTGTGACTGGCAACTTTCAACGCACTTAGGAGCAATAATAGACAAGACTAACACAAGGAATAAACTAATAAAAAAGAACACTTCAGAAAAGCTCTAGCATATTGTGTTGTACTTTAGATGTGCCATGGGAAAAGGGATTTAAATAAGGAGGTAGTCACGAGCATCTGCTCCCATTCTTTCCTATCTTCCTCCTGCTGAGATGAAAGCCATCTTTTCTCCTTACTACAGAGAGGATAATCCTATTTTCCTATCGATATTAAAAATGGCTCAAGTCTCTCCCATTTAAAAATATCTCTTCAAAATGGGCCAAAGAACTAAACAGACATTTCTCCAAAGAAGACATATGGATGGCTAACAAACACATGAAAAGATGCTCAACATCACTCATTATCAGAGAAATGCAAATCAAAACCACAATGAGGTACCACTTCACACCAGTCAGAATGTCTGCAATCCAAAAATCTGCAAGCAATAAATGCTGGAGAGGGTGTGGAGAAAAGGGAACCCTCCTACACTGTTGCTGGGAATGCAAACTAGTACAGCCACTATGGAGAACAGTGTGGAGATTCCTTAAAAAATTGCAAATAGAACTACCTTATGACCCAGCAATCCCACTGCTGGGCATACACACCGAGGAAACCAGAACTGAAAGAGACACATGTACCCCAATGTTCATCGCAGCACTGTTTATAATAGCCAGGACATGGAAACAACCTAGATGTCCATCAGCAGATGAATGGATAAGAAAGCAGTGGTACATATACACAATGGAGTATTACTCAGCCGTTAAAAAGAATTCATTTGAATCAGTTCTGATGAGATGGATGAAACTGGAGCCGATTATACAGAGTGAAGTAAGCCAGAAAGAAAAACACCAATACAGTATACTAACACATATATATGGAATTTAGAAAGATGGCAATGACGACCCTGTATGCAAGACAGGAAAAAAGACACAGCTGTGTATAACGGACTTTTGGACTCAGAGGGAGAGGGAGAGGGTGGGATGATTTGGGAGAATGGCATTCTATCATGTATACTATCATGTAAGAATTGAATTGCCAGTCTATGTCTGACGCAGGATACAGCACGCTTGGGGCTGGTGCATGGGGATGACCCACTGAGATGTTATGGGGAGGGAGGTGGGAGGGGGGTTCATGTTTGGGAACACATGTAAGAATTAAAGATTTTAAAATTAAAAAAGAAAGAAAGAAAGAAAGAAAATAAAAGGGAAAATGTAAAAAAAATAAAAGTATCTCTTCAACTGAACACTCGGCCCGGGTTTGACCCCTGGATTGGGAAGATCCCCTGGAGAAGTGAACAGCTACCCATTCCAGTATTCTGACCTGGAGAATTTAATGGACTGTATAGTCCATGGGGTTTCAAAGAGTCAGACAAAACTGAATGACTTTCACTCAATTCATCTGTTTTAAAAAAGTTCAACTCTGAGTTTTCACTTTCTTATAAATTGTTCACTTCTCAAGCCACAGATATGGAACTATTGGCTGAAAAGTGAATTTGATGTGATTAGTTAAAGCATAAAGTATAGGCATCTCATCTTTCTGATGCTTAAACAGCCAACCCTTGAGGTCTGCTCTATTGCTCTCCTCCCTTGGTGGGCTACTCAATGGCTGTTGTGACCACTGTTTGATGACTTCAAGATTTGGACCATCAGTATGATTTTCTCCTGACCTTTATATACACTTTTGAAGAGCAAACTGTTCTCTATTTATCTATATCTATATATATTCAATTTCCCATTTCATTGAGTCTCCTGCATTGGCAGGCACCACCTGGGAAGTCCTACATAAAACTGAATATATTAAAACCTAAAAATCATCTTGTCATTCTCCCTTACTATCCTATAGTCTATCAATCAACAAACCAGATTCACTCCCTTTCAATTTCTAACTTGCAGATATTATTCTAGGTTATTATTTAAATATACCAAAGCCGCCTAGAACATTACAGCAGTCTCCTTTAACAGCCTTAAATCCATTTTATTGCCTCCAATTTTCCACTATTAGATATAGTAATATTTTTGAAAAATTAAAAAATAAATAAATCTATTTATGTGTTTACCCTTTCTAAATATTTCAAGGATGCCTCCTTACTCACAGCATGAAGTGTAAGTTTAACAGGGTCCAACATGGTCCTTTGTGCAATGACCCCTGATTAATTCTCAAACTTCATTTATTTATACTTTCCTCTCCCATGCAACAAACCCCTCAGATCCGTCTTCCTTCAATCCTCTAAAGGCACTGGACTTTATCACAGACCATTTAATCCTTCCTGGTTAGTAGACTCATTCCCACCCTCACCTGTCAATCATAAAGCATACTGTTTCTCTGCAGATACTCTCTCATTTTAGAAATCTTCTGTGGCTTCTACCACTGAGAACTTCTCCCACAAGATCCCCTTTCATGGTCTATTAGACCCCTGATCACCTTTATCTTAACTCCCATTAAGCTTAATGGGATCAGAGATGATTATCTACCTTAAAACCTTTAGTGCCCACATGATCAAGCACAATGTCTAATATACAGCAGGTACTTGATAAATGTGATCAGAGAAAGTCTAAACAAAAAGCTTTTGACTATAATTTCAGTGCAGTTGGGAATTTCAGGAAATAATGTGTAAACATGTTGTCCTTATGACCTTTAAAAGACTGGTCAAATTTAGCAATCAACTATGTTTATTGTATGACAACACAAAAATAGGATGAAAACTTACCAACTCAGGCCACATGGGAAAAGATGTGGCAAGATGTTAAATGAATGTAGTTGTATTAGTTTTAAGTAAAATATTCAAACAAGGCTAACAAAATCCTATGGAGGTGCTAAGGAACTCAGTGTAAAAAAAAATAGAAATGCTTTTGAGCTAGCATGTAAATTGTAAGCATGTGGGTGTTTCTGAAAGTGTTTCAAAATCATACATTAACTTAAGTATTTTAAGCACTCCTCCTGCAATTTAGCTCAAGCTGCAATTTAGAACAATTTAAGGAAAAGATTTGCTAAGTAAAAATAATTTTCAATCAGCCTCTTTTTCCAAATTATTATAAACCTTAAATGTATAACGTTAGCTGTCTTAACCAATGAAATTTCAATGCCCTTGAAACTGGAAAATCAAGTCCTCAATCTTGGGTCATGTGTATGATGCTGAAAAGTAAACACACTATTTAAAAAGTATTGTGTAAAAAGTATTATCCCACAGCTAAGAGAAAAAGAAATGTCCTTAACACAGACCAACAATGGCTTTTTAAAAGCTGCCTGAGACACATAACTTGTGAATCATCCCCTGAATCCAGCGGCCTGAGTCAAGAGAGATCTCTAGTCATGGTCCACAACTGGACCAGTTCAGAGAACATCCATGAGCCTTTGGTTGAGGATGTCACTGAATGCCAGTTCCCAAGGCAGAGCATGTGTACAGAGAAAAGGGAGGGAGCAGCCAGGCTGGCCCCCTGAAGGGAACAATTTTGAGCTGCATAAATCAAATTTTAGTCATTTTATTTTGGCAGTGAAGTGCCTTCATTATATATGGGGGGATTTCTTAGGTTTGCAAGGTCAAGTTATATCACATAATGCATCATGAGGTTTCCCTCAGGCAGTTTAATACAATTTCATCATTTTAATTTTTACACATGCATTTCTAAGACAAATTTCTGTGGATATAGATGCATGCAAATATTCTTCATCAAAAGATGAAGCATTAGAATATGATATATTTGGTTATATTTATTCTTATATTTACCACCACCATTTCACAGAGAAAAATGATCCTGATTCCAATTTTAGGTTTAAGGATTCAGGAAATTGTATTATTTTCATCCCTACATATTTTATAGAATTATGTCTAAAAAACACCAAACTGATTAAGAAACATTTTGTGTTTAAAGATCTTCAGAAAAGAGAGATCCACAAACCTCTTTCAATCAGGCAGTCCTGAGAAAAATACCTAAAAACTTTTGCCTGAGGAAACTATTTTCTATAATAACATGAATTCCTCAGATAGCAGCAAAAACCCATTTCCTGCTGTTAGCTCTCAATAGGAAGGAGATGAATAATTTTTCTTCATATCTTTGAACAATGTTTAAATTATTTCCCAATCTTCTCTGTTTCACACTAAATAATTCCTCACTCCCTGAGCACTTCTTCATGGGTGTTACTTGAAATTATCATTGTTGATCTCTATTGCACTCACTTCAGAGTCTCTTTATGAGTTATAGAAATCTAGACTCCAAAATTTAATAAGAGTAAAACTCGGGTTTCACATTTTTCATAGTCTTATTGGTAGATTTCAATCTCTTAGCTTAAAAAAAAAAAAGAAGAAGAAAAGAAACAAGGTGAGAAAATTTCAAAACGACATCCTGGAGCTTGTTTTCTAAGGCTGCCCGTGTTTGTCGTCTTCATCGGCACCTGTCCACCTCCCCCACCCCACCCCCTTCATTTCCTCCATTTCTGAGAAGTGTAATGTGTAGACTCTGGAATCTCTAAGTTCTATTAATTCCACTATGGAATAAGGCCCCAGGAAACAATTTAAATAAAATGAGAGCACCAAAACTCTTTGTTAAGTTAGAACAGGATCCAGTCATACGAACAATGCTGATTTCTCCAGTGGACAGAGGGGAATAGTTTTAATTGGATTAGCAGTGTGACCCTTGGGTCTCACAGAGATTTATAAATCTTAGTTAGATAAAAGTTTACCTAACTCAAAGGATTTGCTAAAGAGATGTGATTTTCTTTTCTTTCTTTCTTTTTTTTATTTACATTCCCTGGAATAAAATAGGTAGGTAGAGCAGTATGTCTTAGTCACATTGAATTCTATGGGACTTGTATTCTACTGTTTGATGAGGAGCCCCTTTACACCTGCAGAGGATAAACTATGTATTCTCAGTATGAACTTATTAATAGTTACACTCAAATAATCACCCAAGAGCCTCGTTCCTTGACAGATTTAATAACAATGTTATGTCAGTTAGTACAGTGCATTTCTTCTAACACTGAAAACACTTTATCCTTCTTAGTGGTAGACACTGCAGTGTGTGAATAAGTATATCTCAGGGAGACCTCTGGAGAGAGATGCACTAGATTAGAATCTTGTGTCCTCCACATGCTGTCTCTCTTGATCTTTGGACAAGTTAAGCTTATATGCCTCACTTTCTCATATGCAAAATTGAGATATATTACTTTTTCAAATGGCTGCTGACAAAGATTAGATGAGTTAATAATCATTTCACTAGCTCCTCAGTTCAGTTCAGTTCAGTTGCTCAGTCATGTCCGATTCTTTGTGACCCCATGAATCGCAGCATGCCAGGCCTCCCTGTCCATCACCATCTTCTGGAGTTCACTCAAACTCACGTCCATCGAGTCAGTGATGCCATCCAGCCATCTCATCCTCTGTCGTCCCCTTCTCCTCCTGCCCCCAATCCCTCCCAGCATCAGAGTCTTTTCCAGTGAGTCAACTCTTCGCATGAGGTGGCCAAAGTACTGGAGTTTCAGCTTCAGCATCATTCCTGCCAAAGAAATCCTAGGACATAGTAAGTACTCACTACCTTATAGATATTATTATCATTGTTTAAATTGGTGACTTTTTCCCTTTATGCCAAACTTGACCTTACTTTTACTTTACCCTCGCAGTGATAATCACTTTATGTATTCTTAAAAGCTGAGTTACATGTAAAAAAGTACTGGAGGCACTTAAAATCAGGTAGTTAAAGAGAGTATGACTATCAAATCCAAAAACATTTGAAAATACAATTTCTCTAAAAATGTTAAACAGATAAAATCTTCATTTGAAAAAGTAACTCCCTGCAATGCGGGAGGCCTGGGTTCAATCCCTGGGTTGGGAAGATCCCCTGGAGGAGGGTATGGTAACCCACTCCAGTATTCTTCCCTGGAGAATCCCCATGGACAGAGGAGCCTGAAGGGCTGCAGTCCATGAGGTCGTAAAGAGTTGGACATGACTGACAGACTAAGCACAGCACAACACAGGAATGACAAAGAACGAAAACAAATGTGTGTCTGTTACCTGTGTTTCCTTTTCAATTCCTAGAGAAAATACCAAGTTGACCTTTATATATATATATATATATATACATACACACATATAAATTTGAGATCTAGAATGTGGAGCTCATGCAGTTGCATGTACACAGGAATGAACATAGCAAATGAACACAGGAAACACAGAAGTAAGACAGATCCAGTTTACTCTATTATTCATCACCTAGACAGACTTGAAGTTAATGCAACAATCTTTTACAAGCAAATACTCCTGAGGGTAAAGCTTATCATTTTTCCCCGTGTTATTTTGACTGACTATATTCATATAGATTCTTCACTTGGCATTTAGCTGAATGAAAGGTAATTTTAATGAGGGAGGAAAGGAGTTAATATGATTTTATTGAGCTCATCCTGTGAAGGATGCATTAACTAGAGAATGCAAAGGGTAATAGAATGAGTATATCTCTGCCATCAAGGAATGGGTACTTTTAATAAAGAAGACAGAAAAATTGAGTATGAAACATACAGTGATGACACACCATGTAAGATCAATAAAAGCTTTACTCCCTGGAAGGAGGTGAAACACAAAGAGAAAAGATTTACGGTCCATGATGGCTTCATATCAAAAATTATTAACTGGTCACTCACCGATACACTTATTTGGTTAGCACAGCACTTTAAATTCTTAAAATATGTTGCAGTATTTTTTTAATTGTGAATTCTCACATAAAATTCCTATGTCTAGATTCTCTATAAAATTTGGAGGATCAGGAGAGACTGGCCTTTGAAATCTAGAGCAGCTGCTGCTGGGGAATGCTCAGAGCTAGGGCATGTGCTCTGCACAGCATGCAAGCCCAGGCCCTGCCACTCATCACATACATTGAGGATACTTGTCTAAATCCTGTTAGTCCTTAAAGTGAAGAAATTTTTTGTTGCATATGGTATTACTTCAGAACATTTAGTATCCCTCTTTGCTCTATACCTAATTTTTAAATGGGGGGCAACCTGTGTTAAATATGTTTTAAGGGAAAGCAAGAATATTGCATATGAAACTATTATAAAATAAATAAATACACAGGAGAAAACTAAATGCAAACTTGGAACACTTCAAGGAGAAATATTATTTAAGGTGAACTTAGAAGAAATAGGTACATTTACTGACTGCAAAAGTGATGAGAGTGAAGCATTCCACGTGTAAGCAAAGGAATCAAGCAAGAATACTTGGGTCAGTTCTAAGGAACACGTGTGCTCAAGTATACGTGGAATCTATTTGAAGGTACAGCAGCAGTCTTGGATTCCATGAAGCTCTCTTCTCTCAGCTCCAGTGCAATGTGATTATTAACCATTGCTCTCTGTCAGAGGAGTTGCTGAGGCAAGAAAATGGGACTCCCTATGATGAAACGAAGACACAGAGTCTATTGGAACCTGGATGAAGAGTAAAATCAAGCTCAATATTTTCATTTTCTGGTCTTAGAAGAACTTGGAAAACAGTACCCAAGAATCCATGGGTAAAAATTTTAAAGATGAAGATATGGAAGAAAAGCATTCCTTAGAGATGCTGAAGAGGAAGGACAAAATATGCTTTTCAGATCTAACAGAGAACACTTAGACATCTCTGGAGACCCACAGAGAGCCATGTGGCATGTGGTGGCTGGCCCTGTGACTGTGGGTTGAGCATTCTCTACACTTAAAGCTGGAGCCTGCCTATCATTGCAGCTAAGCCCAGGGTGAAGAGTAACTTATTTGAGGCTTCTACACAGTCAGCCCTCAGAATGGGAGTCTGCTCACCCTCTCCACTCTCAAAATTATCATTACTTAAGAGAACCAGACTGGTTTTAAGCCACAAAGGAAGTCATGAGTGGGTGGAAAAAAATAACACGTTGGTAAACCCATCAAGCCAGAGATGAAAAGGACACCAGATCAAGCTGCAACTAGCGAAAAAAAATTACTGAAAGGTGATTTAGATAAAATACTAATTTATGAAAATTTCATTATAGTACATACAAACAACAGTCATAAGAAAAAAGATTGTTTGGAGAAAGTAAAAATGGTTATCAAATATAAAACTCTTATCAACTAATAAAAGGAGATGACAATTACCCTTAACTCTTTTTTACTTAGTATAATGCCCTCTAGGTCCATCCACTTGTAGCAAACAGCAGCATTTAATTCTTTTTAATGGTTGAGTAATATTCCATTGTGTGTGAGGGGTTTATGGGTGTGAGTTTATTTGCATAGATATGTGTGTACCTCATATCTTCTTTACCTACCCATCTACTGATGGACACTAAGGTTGCTTCCACATCTTAGGTATTGTAAATACTGCTGTAATAGGGGGTGCAAATATCTTTCACAATTAGTGCTACTGTTTTCTTTGTAAAAATACCCAAAGGTGAATTGCTGGATCATATGATAGTTCTATTTTTAATTTTTGAGGAAATTCCATAATATTTTCCATAGTGACTGCCTCAGTTTACATTTCTACCAGAAGTGTCCAAGGGTTCCCTTTTCTCCACATCCTTGCCAACAGTTGTTATTTATGTCTTTTTGATAATAACCATCTGACAGGTGTGAAGTGATATCTCATTGTGGTTCTGATTTGCATTTCCAAGATGACTAGTGATGTTGAACATCTTTTCATGTGCCTGTTGCCCATTTGTTTGTGCTCTTTCGCAAAGGGTCTATTCAAGTCCCCTGTCCACTTTTTTAAAATTTTATTTTAATTGATGGCTAATTACTTTACAATATTGTGTTGCTTTTTGCCATACATTCACACGAATCAGCCAGTGGTGTACATGTGTCCCCCATCCTGACCCTCCCTACCACCTCCCTCCCTCCCCATCCCAGCCCTCAGGGTCATCCCAGTGCACCAGCCCTGAGCACCTTGTCTCATGCATCGAACCTGGGCTGGCGATCTATTTCACATATGATAATATACATGTTTCAGTGCTATTCTCTCAAATCATCCCACCCTTGCCTTCTCCCACAGAGTCCAAAAGTCTGTTCTTTACATCTGTGTCTCTTTTGCTGTCTTGCACATAGGATCATCGTTACCGTCTTTCTAAATTCCAGATATATGTGTTAGTATACTGTATTGGTGTTTTTCTTTCTGACTTACTTCACTCTGTATAATAGGCTCATTTCATCCACCTTATTACAACTGATTCAAATGCATTCTTTTTAATAGCTGAGCAATATTCCATTGTGTATATGTACCACAGCTTTCTTATCCATTCATCTGCCAATGGATATCCAGGTTGCTTCCATGTCCTGGCTATTGTAAACTGTGCTGCGATGAACATTGGGGTACACGTGTCTCTTTCAATTCTGGTTTCCTCGGTGTGTATGCCCAGCAGTGGGATTGCTGGGTCATATGGCAGTTATATTTCCAGTTTTTTAAGGAATCTCCACACTGTTCTCCATAGAGGCTGTACTAGTTTGCATTCCCACCAACAGTGTAAGAGGGTTCCTTTTTCTCCACACCCTCTCCAGCACTTATTGTTTGTAGACTTTTTGATAGCAGCCATTCTGCCCTGTCCACTTTATAATTGGATTTTTTTTCCATTGAGTTTTATGTATGCTAAGACACTTCAGTCTGTCCAATTCTTTGTGACCCTATGGACTGTAGCCCACCAGGCTTCTCTACCCATGGGATTCTCCAGGGAAGAATACTGGAATGGATTGCCATGCCTTTCTCCAGGGTATCTTCCTGACCCAAGAGTTAAGCCTGGATCTCTTATGCCTCCTGCATTGATAGGTGGGTTCTTTATCACCAGAGCCATCTGGGAAGCTGGCTGAGTTGTGTGAGTTCTTTACATATTTCAGATATTAACCCTTGTTGTATATATGGTTTATAAATATGTTTTTTTTCCCATTCAACATGCAAACTTTTCTTTTGTTAATGGTTTCTTTTATTGTGTAGAAGTTTTTTGGTTTGATGTAGTTTCATTTGTTTATTTTTGCCTTTCTCTTGCACAAGAAGATAGATTCAAAAAAGATTATTGCTAAGAGCAAAATCAAAGAATATACTACTTTAAATGAATAGGAAAAAGGAGTCCAGAATGGTGGTGGCTAAAAGACAAGGAAGGGAAAAGCCCTCAAAAATAGAACAAAGGAAGTTCCGAGGACCAGAGTGAGGACCTCCGGTAGAACAAACAGCACTCCTGGCTAGCCCCTCAGTTTACATAGGGCAGGCCCAGGGGGAGGAGAACTCATATTGCAAGAGCCAAAGGGCCGGGACTCTCTTCCCTCCACGTCTTTTGGGTCAGCATGCTCTCACACCTCAGGGATGTATTTCCCTTTTATTTTCTAAATAAAACTGAGCTGTAACACATAGCTGTAACACTGATCTGAGAGCTATAACACAGTCTGTCCGTCTGTCCACGAGGTAGAACATGTTCTGTCCGAGGGCTTTAACATCCATCGCTTCAGATTTTTGTGATGATGAGACAGAACCAAGAAAATTACACACTTCCCTAACAAGACCACATCGTGATCTGTATAGAAAACACTTATTGACCAGTTCCTATGTGCCAAGCATTTTCCTGTGCAGAGAGAATACAGAAGCTAGTGGACAGAATGTAGTCTACCCTGTCAAAGAGTTTATGTCCTATCGATGCTTTCAGTAGATAGATAGATAAAGGCAATGTCAAAAAATGATAAATTCAATTTAAAAAGTATAACAAAATAGAGAGAAACTGAGGTGGCTCCTTCAAAGTGTGTGGCCAGTGGATATTGCACGAAGCAATGCCATGGGGAAGCTGGACTGTGATGGAGCCAAGAACTTGATACAAACCAGGCTTTCTCCCCCTCAGAATAGTTGGCTAACAATGTTGGTCCTAAATGGGCCAAACAATTTTGTCAGAATTCAGCTGCAGATTCTATGGTCTGTGAGGAGTTCAAGCCCCAGATGTGACCATGTGATGATACTAAGGGTATCAATGTCAGAAATCAGAGGGCTGGGACATTGGTTTAATACCTTTATGGATCCTTTATGGATCTTGATCTCTCGGACAGTCTTATCCAATCCTCCAGCTTTAAATACAATGTATATGGTGAAAATTACATATTTTATCTCCAACTTAACCTTTCAAACCAGATTACTAATTGTCTATCATGCCTGCTACTTCTAAAATTGAAATATTGGTATTCCACTGTCCCCCCTAAACCAGTTCTTTATTTCTTGGCTCTAAGTAAATGGAAACTCCATTATTTTTGTTCCTCAAGCAATGAATAAGCAGCATCAGCAGCAACAATGCAACAATAAAACCCAGGCCTCATATTGACCTCTTTCTCTCTCTTACAACTTATATCCAATTATTCAATCAACATTTTTCACTCAACTATCAAAATATAAACCCGGATCTGATAGTTGCACCTTCTCACTCACTCCACTGCAATCATCTTGGCTGTATCTTGCAGAGATAATTCCCTTAAAGCTGTCTGGTCTTCAAGCATCAGTTCCTGCCTCAACTACTGTCTTTTCCTAACACAGCCACTAGAAAGTCTCCATTGGCACAGGGATTTCCTGGGCAGTAATCAACTCCCCAGTAAGGCCCTCCTTGGCCACTTGTTTAAAATCTCAGTCTCCCCAAATACTTTATAACATGCTATTTATAATGATTTAGTATGGCTTATGTTTTACTTTTAACCCATCTACTCCAACAAAATGAAAGCTCCATGAGAACAAAAGTGTTTCTGTCTTTGGCTCACTGTTGTTCAAAAAGTTCTTAAAATGGCATTAAGTATACAATAGTTGCTTAATAAATATTTGCTAAATGAATAAAAATTGAGTGAATATGTGGTTATAACTAAGGATAATATAATAGAAAACATAGTCCAGTGAGTATGATTATTCAGTTTCTATTTGATATCTATTATTCCCTGGAGAAACAATCTTTAATTTAAAAAATATATAACTGCTTCATCCTGTATTACTAGCATTCTGTCCAGTTGGACTCAGGCGCTGGTCTCTACACAGGTCTCATATACACCAAGCATCTTATTATGTGGTTCCATTAATGGAAAGAATATAGCTAGGATTTTATTTTACACAAAGGTGAGAAAATTCAAAGTGATAGTTACCATGCCAACCACAACTTGCCCCTGAGCTCATATGAATTTTTGCTATTACTTGTATCTGCTCTTTACTTTTATGCCTTAAAACACATAAAGGCAATTTGTCTGCCTTACTACTGCTGTGGGATTTGTCTACAATTTATGCTTCAGGGCTCACCACAGGACTGTGACATAACAGAACACTCAAAACTCCTCTCTTTCTTTGGCATTGAGCAATAGGATGCATTTGCTTTACTACTGAAGTCAACCCATAAAAGAGACCATGCACTTTTAAAACTTTCTATTCCACATTGGAGGAGGGATAAAAACTAGAATACGTGTACATGCTGCATCAGCCTCAGTTTTCTCTAAACCCTAGGCATCAATAAAGTGCCTTCTTCTGACATATGCAATGCCCAATTTTATCAGTCTCACAGACTCCAGGCACAAAGCCTCCTCCTTAATCTTTCAATTCATATGAAAATTAGAGCCATACAAATTTGTCTGTCTCAGTGAGATTACTTCTTGTCTAGAGCTGTCTCTGAGAAGAAATAAGGGAATTAAAGTAGCTGGGATGTCACTTTTGAGGACCTTCACAGAATGAATATTTAATGGCAACAATATTTCTTAACATTAATTTGTTCTGCCACGACGACTATAGAAACTAATAAGTTCCTAAATGCAGCGTCTGAGACTTTGTGTGATGCTATTATATCAAATGTGTGTATGTTCTATCTGTAAGATCATATCCTAATTAGATCAAAGTAAAAGATAAGCTAGGTCAACTTCGCCAAGGTCTGTGGCAGCCAGACAAGTAAATGGATGCCAAGAAAGAAACTGGCATTGGCAAACTACAAACACTGGGCTCAGCACACTGTGTCAGCAGATCCACCTGGATGAGTAATAACATATAAGGGTTGTTTTCTTGATTTTATACTAATATCAAATCTAATTGTTTCAAGAAATATGTTTTTGTGCATGCATACACACATGCATGCTAAGTTGCTTAAGTCGTGTCTGACTCTTTACAACTCTCTGGACACACGATTCCAAAACAAGAGAATATGAAAAGGTATACAAGACAAGCTTCCTTCCCATTCTAGTTAAGTTTCTGCCCAGTTCTGCCTCCAGCCTCCAGCCAAAGGCCTGGAATAGGGAATCATTCTTACTCTGTCAAACACCCTTCCAGAGTGATATTACACCTGTATAGGTAAATATAGAAAGCGCATCTTGCTTCTCTTTTGAAATCAGAAGAAAATAACATAAAAATTGCTCATAGATGTGTGTGTGTGTGTGTGTGTGTGTGTGTGTGTTCAGTCAAGTTTGACTCTCTGTGACCCCATAAGCCTATAAGGCTGTGGGCTATAGTTGTAGCCTATAGGCTATATAAGCTACAGCTGTAGCCTATAAGTCTCCTCTGTCTATGGGATTCTCCAGGCAAGAATACTGGCTCGGGGGTAGGGAAGCTTTTCCTACTCAAGGGCGTCTTTCTCACCCAGGGATCAAATCCGCCTCTCTTCTGTCTCGTGCGTTGGCAGACAGGCTCTTTACCACTAGTGCCACCCTAGGAAGACATGCAGATAGGTTGGAGGCACAGCTAAAATTTGCTTACAACTTCCTCAGTATAATCGATTACATCTCACAAACCTCCTTCCCTATTCTCCTTCTGAATGGAGTATGACATATCACCTTTTTCTTAAAGTGTGGCCGTTACGGACTGTCAACCACATTTTTAGTCTGAAGTGGAAAAACTATTTAACATTATATTAAATTAATAGAAAATACATTTACTGATATCTCCTTTTCCTAACCACAGAAAAATTAAGAATTATAGTGAAAATTCTATTAAATCTTGTGGTGTAGATTAGCTTAAATATATAAATAGCTTTCCTATATTCAATGGTTTGTATACTGTGGTTCAGCTGGTTAGTAAGAAATATAGCTATCTTTAATTTATAAATTAAAATGAGCATATCACTATATAATAATGTAAAATGAAGTCAATTCTATAGGAATTATATTCACCTTACATATATAATGATATACATAGCAATCTCATAGTTAATTCTAAGTTATAATGTCTTACATATTTTATTTTTAATACAGAATTCAAATTCCAGGACAATAATAATAATATGCTTTCTTTAGTGTGTCTATTTTAAGGGGCATGTGCACTTTGAGATATTCCTCTCTCAGTGATAATTTTTAAATAAATATCAACTCTGTAAAGCAGACTGTTTCAGCAGTGGAATGATTAAATTTGAAGGGAGGAAAAATTATTTTATATATAGTTCTGCCACTTTCTAACAGAGTGTGACTTTCAGCAAGTTAGTTGATCTTCTGTTATTCTGAAAGGGTTTTGCCTGCTCCAAAACTTTAATTTCTGTATGGGAATTAGATATGAAAGAAAAATGATAGAGGAAAAAAGGAAATTATAGGAAAGTGACTAAAATTCAAGAGAAAAATAATGAAATGAGACAGGTCAGAAAAAGTAATGAAACTGTAATTTATGAGGATAAATATTTATACTGAATCTTTCAGACTTAATGTTTATCTGTTTCTTCTGTCCCTCCTATAAAAATAAGCCACAGAGAATTCTCTAAGTTTCCTTTGCACAAGATTGAGGAAGTGATTGATTGTGCCAGAGGGACAAGATGAGGGGAAGAAATTTATATGGAAAAACTCTACCCTCAGTGTGATGGTATTTGAAGGTGGGGTCTTGCGAGGTAATTAGGGTTTTAGATGAAGTCATGAGGTAGGACCCTCATGCAGAGATTATGCTCTTCTATGAAGGGTCACCAGAGACCTTTCTCACACTCTGCTTTCTTGCTCTTTCTTCATGCTTGCACAAAGGAAAGATCACACGAGCACACAGTGAGAAGGTGGCCTTTTGCAACCCAAGGGGAGAGCTTTCACCAGAAACTGACCATGGTGACATCTTGATCTACAATTTCCCATTTCCAGAACTGTTAGAAAATAAACTTACATTGTTTAACCTAACTTGCCTATGATATTTTGTTATGGTAGCCTAAGATGACAAATATACTTGAACTTCTATAGTACTCTGCATTTTTAAATATATTCAATATCACATTAAAATCTCATAAAAATCCTGTGAGAAAAGGTATTTTACCCCTCTCTAGGTGTAAAGAAAATAAAATGCACCATATCTGGCCACCTAGAAACTAGCTTAATATTAAGGGAATTTAATACCATATAGGGCTTCCCTCATTAGCTCAGTTTGTAAAGAATCTGCCTGCAACACAGGAGACCCCAGTTCGATTCCTGGGTCGGGAAGATCTGCTACAGAAGGATCTTATAACTGTTTAATGTATAAATATGCATAATATGTATAAATGTACTGTACATTTGTATAAATGTATATGTACATATGTAAATGTGTGTGTACATATGTATAAATAATATATATAAATACCATGTAAATGTTTAAAATGGAGTTCATGTAAAATCTATTTTGAAGAAATTACCTTAGTATTATGGGTTACACTTTGCTTGTATCCACATAATCTTAGTGTCAATCAAAATAAGCCAAAACTCCATTTATCTTTAACAGAAACATAATCTCCCTCACCTCCCTGACTGTGGACATCTGTTGTCATTAGTGATAAGAAATACTCCTACATTCTCTTATCTATTATGTTAACAGTTTGACAGGTCAAGTTCTACTCCTTGTAAAACATCTGAGATGCTGATCACATAATGAATTCTCAGGTTTATTATATACAGGACCAACTTACAAAGTATAGGAGAAGGGAGCAAAGTCCAGAAGTTTCTCCAAGTTTCTAGTAAAAGCAAAAGAACACAGTGAAATATATAACCCATTCAAATGCTGTGCTATTGCTAACAAAGGGATAAATATGAGTTTGCACCCTCAAAGATGTCACTTTCCAACCCTTTAAATTATTTTATTTTTCAGTTTCATAGCCTACAGAACTATAATGTATAGTGTTATGGCTTTTAATGAATAGAACAAATTTGTATATTAAATTGACTTTTAAACAAGGCTTTTAAAAAGAATTATTCTAATTTTCTCTAAAGAACGAAATTCAACATAAAAATTGGCAAAGGTCATAAAAAGACAGAACAATAATTAACATCTACTAAAATTTCAACCTAGAGATAATATTAACATTTTAGGTGTAATATTCCTATTTTCTATATAATACATTACTTATAAATTTATCTACATATATACTTATACATGTAAGTTTTATATATACCATCATCCCTGCTACCTCCATCCTTCCTGCAGCTTGTATAAGAAGACAGAAAGAGAAAGGGAAAGAGAGGGAAACAGAGTCATCAAGATTGTGACATTCTAATGGAAGCTGTCTGGGATGAGAACAAGAGGGGACATTACAATTTAGCTAGCCAGTTAGACTTCTGTTCAGTTTGAGCATTTGTCCTTCTGCCATAGGCATTTTTTAGAGAGAAAAAAGAAATTGCTGAGAGGCCTATGAAGTAGCTTGCATGCCCACCATTTGGTCTAACAAGAATATATAAACTTCTCCTGAGCAAGCAGTACTGTGGAAGATTACTAGGTTGAGCAATCTTGATAGAATGCCATCTGAGGCAACTGCCCCTTGGCTAAGGGAAAACCAGTAACAAGGAGCTATGTAGATATAACTGGAAGCAGGTTGTAGAACAGGAGGTCAAGCCAGATGTCCTGAAAAAGAAGAAGTGAAGAGAGAGTTGGGAAAGATTGAAGGCAGGAGGTGAAGGGGACGACAGAGGATGAGATGGTTCGATGGTATCACTGACTCGATGGACATGAGGTTGAGCAAGCTCCAGGAGTTGGTGATGGACAGGGAAGCCTGGAGTGCTGCAGTCTGGGTTGCAAAGAATCAGACACAAATGAGCGACTGAACTGAACTGAAGAGAGAGTGGTTGACTCAGGATGTCTCCCAAAACCCACAGGTGTGTCCTTCAAGAAAGCCAGCAGGTGACCACAAGTGTTACTGGTCATCCCAAGCCACTGTTAACTAGTAAAGCAACAACAACTGATTAGGAGGAATTCAGATCATAACCAGCCAACGGACATGTTTCTTGTTCCTCTATCCAGCTTACATGTCTCCAACCCTAGAACCAGAAATGATCAATCAGGGGATGTCCCAAGGCTAACACAAAATATTTCTTCCTCTCCAGGGATGCAATAGGAACAAAAATGATTAGGGAGACATATGTTTTTCCCCATTCTTCTCTGAGGACAGGCTCTGCAAAATTTGATTTAATTACTGAGATTTATTTTATGATCTAGTATAAAATCTAACTTGGTAACCTCTCGTGTGGTCTTCAAAGTATGAGTGAAAGTGGCTAAGCCATGTCCAATCTTTGCAACCCCATGGACTATGCAGTCCATGGAATTCTCCAGGCCAGAATACTGGAGTGGGTGGCCTTTCCCTTTTTCAGGGGATCTTCCCAACCCAGGGAACAAACCCAGGTATCTCACATTGCAGGCAGATTCTTTACCAGCTGAGCCACAAGGGAAGCCTGACTGCAAGTAGAAAGATCTACTAACGGGCTCACAACCTTCAGTTCAGTTCAATTCACTTCCTCAGTCATGTCTGACTCTTTGCAACCCCATGGACTGGAGGACGTCAGACCTCCCTGTCCATCACCAACTCCCAGGGTATACCCAAATTCATGTCAATTGAGTCAGTGATGCCATCCAACCATCTCATCCTCTGTCATCCCCTTCTCCATCTGCCTTCAAACTTTCCCAGCATCAGGGTCTTTTCAAATGAATCAGCTCTTCACATCAGATGGCCAAAGTATTAGAGTTTCAGCTTCAACATCAGTCCTTCCAATGAACACTCAGGACTGATCTCCTTTAGGATGGACTGGTTGGATCTCCTTGCAGTCCAAGGGAACTCAAGAGTATTCACCAATACCACAGTTCAAAAGCATCAATTCTTCAATGCTCAGCTTTTTTAATGGCCCAACGCTGACATCTATACATGACTACTGGAAAAACTATAGCTTTAACTAGATGCACATTTATTAACAAAGTAGTGCCTCTGCTTTTTAATATGATATCTAGATTGGTCATAACTTTTCTTCCAAGGAGTAAGCAACTTTAATTTAATGGATGCAGTCACTATCTCCAGTGAAGTTGGAGCCCCCCAAAAAAAGTCTGCCACTGTTTCCTCTGTTTGCCCATCTATTTGCCATGAAGTGATGGGACCAGAAGCCATGATCTTAGTTTCCTGAATGTTGAGTTTTAAGCCAACTTTTTCACTCTCATCTTTCACTTTCATCAAGAGACTCTTTAGTTCTTCACTTTCTGCCATAAAGGTGGTGTCATCTGCATAGCTGAGATTATTGATATTTCTCCCGGCAATCTTGATTCCAGCTTGTGCTTCATCCAGCCCAGTGATTCTCATGATGTACTCTACATATAAGTTAAATAAGCAGGGTGACAATATACAGCCTTGACATACTCCATTTCCTATTTGGAACCAGTCTGTTGTTCCATGTCCAGTTCTAACTGTGGCTTCCTGATCTTCATACAGATTTCTCAAGAGGCAGGCCAGGTGGTCTGGTATTCCCATCTCTTGAAGAATTTTCCACAGTTTGTAGTGATCCACAGAGTCAAAGGCTCTGGAATTGTTAATAAAGCAGAAATATATGTTTTTCTGGAACTCTCGTTTTTTCGATGATCCAGCAGATGTTGGCAATTTGAACTCTGGTTCCTCTGCCTTTTCTAAAACCAGCTTGAACATCTGGAAGCTCACAGTTCACATATTGTTGAAGCCTGGCTTGGAGAATTTTGAGCATTATTTTACTAGCCTATGAAATGAATGCAATTGTGTGGTAGTTTGAGAATTCTTTGGCATTGCCTTTCTTTGGGATTGGAATGAAATTTCATTTCATGGAAACTTCAATTCACTGGAATTCAATTCCAATTTTCAAATTGAATTCCAAAATTCAATTCACTGGAAATGAAATTTTCAGTCCTGTGGCCACTGCTGAGTTTTCCAAATTTGCTGGCATATTGAGTGCAGCACTTGAACTGCATCATCTTTTAGGATTTGAAATAGCTCAACTGGAAATCCATCACCTCCACTAGCTTTTTTCATATTGATGCTTCCTAAAGCCCACTTGACTTCACATTCCAGGCTGTCTGGCTCTAGGTGAGTGATCACACCATTGTGATTATCTGGGTCATGAGATCTTTTTTGTATAGTTCTGTGTATTCTTGCCACCTCTTCTTAATATCGTCTGCCTCGTTAGGTCCATACCATTTCTGTCCTTTTTTTGAGCCCATCTTTGCATGAAATGTCCCCTTGGTATCTCTAATATTCTTGAAGAGATCCTAGTCTTCCCCATTCTATTGTTTTCCTCTATTTATTTGCATTGATCACTGAGGAAGGCTTTCTTGTCTCTCCTTGCTGTTCTTTGGAACTCTACATTCAAATGGGTACATCTTTCCTTTTCTCCTTTGCTTTTCACTTCTTTTCTTTTCACAGCTATTTGTAAGGCCTCCTTAGACAGCCATTTTGCGTTTTTGCATTTTTTTTTCCTTGAGAATGGTCTTGATCCCTGTCTCCTGTACAGTGTCATGAACCTCTGTCTGTAGTTCTTCAAGCACTCTGTCTATCAGATCTAGTCCCTTGAATCTATTTCTCACCTTCACTGTATAATCATTAAGGGATTTGATTTAGGTCATACCTGAATGCTCTTGTGCTTTTCCCTACTTTCTTCAGTTTAAGTCTGAATTTGGCAATAAGGAGTTCATGATCTAAGCCACAGTCAGCTCCCTGTCTTGTTTTTGCTGACTATATAGAGCTTCTCCATCTTTGAGTGCAAAAAATATAATCAATCTGATAGCATTGTTAACCATCTGGTGATGTCCACGTGTAGTCTTTTCATGTTGTTGGAAGAGGGTGTTTGCTATGACCAGTGCATTCTCTTGGCAAAACTCTATTAGCTTTTGCCCTGCTTCATTCTCTACTCCAAGTCCAAATTTGCCTGCTACTCCAAGTGTTTCTTGACTTTCTACTTTTGCATTCCCATCCCCTATAATGAAAAGAACATCTTTTTTTGGTGTTAATTCTAGATCTTGTAGGTCTTCATAGAACCATTCAACTTCAGCTTCTTCAGCATTACTGGTCAGGGCATAGACTTGGATTACTGTGATATTGAATGGTTTGCCTTGGAAATGAACAGAGATCATTCTCTCATTTTTGATTTTGCATACATGTACTGCAATTCAGACTCTTTGGTTGACTATGATGGCTACTCCATTTCTTCTAAGGAATTTTTACCCACAGTAGCAGTTATAATGGTCATCTGAGTTAAATTCACCCATTCCAGTCCATTTTAGTTTGCTGATTCCTAAAATGTTGACGTTCACTCTTACCATCTCTTGTTTGATCACTTCCAATTTGCCTTGATTCATGGACCCAACATTCCAGGTTCCTATGCAATATTGCTCTTTACAGCATCAGACCTTTCTTCCGTCACAGTCACTTCCATAGCTGGGTGTTGTTTTTGCTTTGTGTCCATTTCTTCATTCTTTCTGAAGTCATTTCTCCACTGTTCTCCAGTAGCATATTGGGCACTTACCAGCCTGGGGAGTTCATGTTTCAGTGTCCTATCTTTTGCCTTTTCATACTGTTCATCGGGATCTCAAGGCAAGAATACTGAAGTGGTTTGCCATTCCCTTCTCCAGTGGACCACATTTTGTCAGAACTCTCCACCATGACCTGTCTGTCTTGGGTGGCCCTACATGGCATGGCTCATAGTTTCATTGAGTTAGACAAAGTTGTGGTCCATGTGATTAGATTGGTTAGTTCTCTGTGACTGTGGTTTTCAGTCTGTCTGCCCTCTGATTTAGAAGAATAAGAGGCTTATGGAAGCTTCCTGATGGAAGAGACTATCTGAGGAGAAACTGGTCTCTCAAAGTTGGCTGCTCAGAATTCCTGAGGACCTTTGAAATTTCCCCATGTCCAGGCTGCACTCACACTAGTCAAATCACCTCTGAGAGTGGGACCGAGCAGCAGGGTTTTTAAAGCCCTAGGTAATTCCAGTGAAAACCAGTGACCTAGGAGTCATCATCAGTAGGGGCAGAAGGAACGTAAAGGGATGTGTGTCAGAAACTTATAAGCTCTGTTATTTAATTTTATATCTGGAAAGTGAAATACATATAAATGTATATATTATCTCACAAACATATGTGCTGTGCTAAGCCACTTCAGTTGTGTCTGACTCATTGTGACCCTATGGACTGTAGCCCACCAGGGTCCTCTGTCCACGGCATTCTCTAGGCAAGAATACTGGAGTGGGTTGCCATGCCCTGCTCCAGAGGATCTTCCAGACCCATGGATTGAACTCACGTCTCTTACATCTCCTCCATGGCCGGTGGGTTCTCTACCACTAGTACCACTTGGGAAGCTCTCATTTACATAGAGTTTATATAAACAGTTGTGGAAAGTAAGTACTGATGAAAATCTTCCCGACCCACAGGTACTAGCATGAGTTCCTTCTACAAAACTCCAGTCTGACAGGGACAGAACACTCACCACATAACCTCCTCCCTCTTAGGCAGCCTCAATGGTTTGAAATTTCTTCCCATATTGAGATGAAATCTAACTTCATGTAACTTCCTATGGGTCCTTTGGAGCTACAGAGAATAAATTTAGTCTCTTTTCAACATTATTTTTCTTCAGTTAATGGAAGACAGCTATCAGTTGGGTAAGAGGTTTAAAAATATCCTATTAGTAAATGAGTTAGCTAAGGTTCTTTTCTGCAGTTATTGTGTATAATGTCCTAAAAATGTCAATTAAGTCATCTGATTGATGTTTTTATTTTTTCTATATCTTTATATTTGCTAATCACAATATGGATTTGATTACTTTTCTCTTTAATAATTTCAGATTTTGCATCATGCATTTTGAATCTTTACTAGTAGGAGCAAATATGTTTGAGATTGATATATCTTGCTGATGGATATTTTATTATTATAAAATCCCTCTTGATCCTTGATAATATTCTTTACCTTAAAATTTGTTTGATATATCTTTTCCTCATTTTATTCTCTACCTACTTGTATCTTTATATTTAAAGTACACCATCTGTACATATTGGATCTTGATTTGTTCCTTATTTATTAACTGTTTAATTTTAAATTAATTTGATTATTCATGTGACTAGATTTAATTGTACAGTTCTTGAGTTTATTTTCTATTTGTCCTGTCATTATTTTATCCACATTTTAAAGGATACTTTTCCAGGTATATAATTCTGCATTTTAACCCACTTACTACCTCAGCAATTTAAAGATATTTTTCAGTGTTTTCTGAATTCATTTGTTCTTATAATGGATTCAGTGTTCTTTTTGTGGTATTTGCCACAAGGCAAATGCTTTTTATTCTAGGTCCTCATAGCATTTTTCTCTTTTCTTGTTTTTTTTTACCTTTCACTATAATGTGCTTAAGTGTGATTTTCTTTGTAGTTATCCTACTTGAGATACCTGAACTTAAAGAAAATGTACATTGAATTTTTGCTTCAAATTTGAGAATGTTTTAGCAATTATGTCTTCAAATTTTTTGTACCCACTATCATCCTCCTATTCTTCTGAAACTCCTCTAATTCTGAGAGCCCAACTACAAATAGTTAGGTGGTTGATATTGTTCCACAAGTTACTGATCCTATGTGCATTTATTTTCAGGGTTTTTTTTTTCTCTCTCTGATTCTCAGACTGGATAATTTCCATTGAGTTATTTTCCAGCTTACTATTTCTTCTGCAGTCTCCAGTCTGAAAAACCCACTGAAAGAATTTCCTATCTCAGATATTGTACTTATAGAATTTTCATCTGATTCTTTTTCATAGTTTGCATTTCTCTATTGATATTGCCCATCATCTGACTCCTAATGTTTCTATTCTTCCTTAAGTCATTGAACACATTTTTAATAGTCATTTTAAAGTGCTTGTAGTTTAATTCCAGTAATTACCTGGCAGGCTACAGTACACAGTGTAGAGTTGCAGAGTCAGACATGACTGAAGCAACTTAGCATGCAATTATGTCCTGGAATCTGTTAATGTCAACTTTTTTTCATCTTCACCATTAATCCTACTTTTTCTCCTTTTGTGTATATCTAATTATTATTGGCTATATGTTAAACATTGTGATTGATATGCAGTTCATTGTCAGGATTGTGTTTTGTTTTGTCAAGTAATTATATTGCTGGTAGATCTTGCAGGCTTTCTTTCTATTTGTATGTGTTAATTTATGTTTGCTTTTCCCTTAGACCAAGGGTGCAGCCTTACTTTATAGCATTACTCTGCAAAGTATCTCCTTCCTGACTGGCTAGACCTACAGCATCTCGCAGTTTTGAATGACTTTGTGTTATCTGTATTCAGCTCTCTTTAATGGGTTTTGCAGACTGGAAACTGCAGAAGAAATAGTAAGTTGGAAAACAACTCAATAGAAATTATCCAGTCTGAGAATCAGAGAAGGTACATTTTCTTTAAGTTCAGGTATCTCAAGTAGGCAATGAAACTTTAAAATGGCATATATGAGGAAATTTTAAAAATATACTTCTAATAACCTAAGTTGAAACTAATAGCAGTCCTTAGAAAACAGTTAAACTAAATGATAATGAAAACATGACATGTACAACCATATGCAACTTTGTGTGGGTGCTAAGTCTGTTTAGTCCCGTCCGACCCTTTGTGACCCTATGGACTGTAGCCCACCAGGCTCCTCTCTCCAAGGGATTCCTCAGGCAAGAATACTGGAGTGGGTTGCCATGCCCTTCTCCATGGGATCTTCCCAACCCAGGAATCAAACCCACATCTCTTTTATCTCCTGCATTGGAGGCAGATTCTTTACCACTTGCTCCACCTGGGAAGTCATATGCAAATTTCATTATATGCAACTTTAATGAAGTAGTAAATAGAATGATTTAGACCATAAATTATTTTTAAAAGGAAGGAGACAATAATTAATAATCTAGGCACTCTTGTCAGATTCAGTCAGTACCCTATATATGTTTACTTGTATTCATCATCCCCATGCATAGTGAGTTTCTTACTATATGTGATTATCACTCTCTTTACTCCGCTAAGACTTTTATGGGCTGCTTAGAGCATGTATGGAATAGGCTGGGCATACTGGAGAGTTGATATTCTCAGTAGTAGCCTTCAGTCAGTGATTTTACCTACATATATTCCTTCGTACATATAATCCCCCAGCTATTTGGGAGGCACAGTCCTGAGGTATGTTTAAAAATAAATTTGAAATGTTAGACAAATGGAAATTTTTCAAAAACACTTCAAAATACCAAAACTCAATAAACTGATACAGCCAGTATGGAAAATAGTGACGGTAGCCCACCAGGCTCCTCTGTCCATGGTATTTCTCAGGCAGTAATACTGGAGTGGACAGCCATTCCCTTCTCCAGGGGATCTTCCCAACCTGTGGTTTGAATCTGGGTCTCCTGCATTGCATGTGAATTATTTACCATCTGAGCCAATAGGAGAGCCCAAAACAGTATGGAGGTTCCTTGAAAACCTAAAAACAGAACTACCATATCACCCAGCAATCCCACTACTGGGCACATGCCCTGAGGAAACCATAATTCAAAAAGATACTTGCACCTCAATGTTCCTTACAGCACTATTTACAATAGCTAGGACATGGATTGATGCTTTTGAACTGTGGTGTTGGAGAAGATTCTTGAGAGTCCCTTGGACTGCAAGGAGTCCAAACCAGTCAATCATAAATGAAACCAGTCCTGAATATTCATTGGAAGGACTGATGCTAAAGCTGAAACTCCAGTACTTTGGCCACCTCATGCGAAGAGTTGACTCATTGGAAAAGACTGATGCTGGGAGGGATTGGGGGCAGGAGGAGAAAGGGATGACAGAGGATGAGATGGCTGGATGGCATCACCAACCCGGTGGACATGAGTTTGGGTGAACTCCGGGAGTTGGTGATAGACAGGGAGGCCTGGCATGCTGCGATTCATGGAGTCGCAGAGTCAGACACGACTGAGCGACTGAACTGAACTGACTGATACAGAAACTGGGCTTCCAAAGTGGCACTAGTAGTAAAGAACCTGGCTGCCAATGCAAGAGATGTAAGAGACATGGGTTTGATCCCTGAGTTGGGAAGATTCCCTGGAGGAGGGCATGTCAACCCACTCTAGTATTCATACCTGAAAAATCCCATGGACAGAGGAGTCTGGCAGGCTACAGTCCATAAGGTCTCACAGAGTTAGACACAACTGAAGCATTTTAGCACACACCCACATAGCAGAAACCAACACAACACTGTAAGGCAACTATACCCAATAAATTTTTAGTAAGAAATTAAATATCTGACTAGATATAGGCTCATAAATGTAAAAAAAGTAGTTAAAATGTAATTCCCTCTTCCATCCATACATAAAAATCTAGATATTCTTATAGGTTTTATATTTAAGAACTAGTCATTCCATTCTTATATAAACTCTTTAGAGTTGTGCTCATGCTCCGTCATGTTCGATTCTTTGGGACCCTTTGGACTATAGCCTGCCAGGCTCTTCTGTCCATGAGATTTTTCAGGCAAGAACATTGGCATGAGTTGCCATTTCCTCCTCCAGGGAATCTTCCCAACCCAGGAATCAAGACCCAGTCTCCTATGTCTTCTGCATTGCAAGAGGATTCTTTACCCTCTGAGCTATCAGGCAAGCTCCATATATACTGTTTAAAAAGATGCAATTAAGAGAATAAGATTCTGAATCATTCTATAAGCCGAGTATAACCAATGAAGAACACTAGGAGTAAAAAGAATTTCAAATTATAGAATCATAGTTTTTAAAATTCTAAAAAAACTATTCATAAGCAAGCTAGGCTTTCTTCAAAAATGCAAGTTTAGTTTAATATTATAAAATGCAAGCCTATGCCCTGCAAAGATTACCCCTCAATCACTGCTATTAGGGAACACCTGTGCACAGCAAAAAAGACCCATCACAGACAAAAAATAAAATAAATAAATCTTGAAAAAACAAAATGTATTTATTCAATACATAACATTCATGAATAAGAAAGACTAATATTAATGGATACAGAAAAGATATTTTAAAATTCAGCATCTATTTGAACTAATTAAGAGAAATGTTAGTATAAGAGAACTTCTAGGGGGGCAGTCGTAAGATGGCGAAGGAACAGAATGGGGAGACCACTTTCTCCCCCACAAATTCATCAAAAGAACATTTCAATATTGAGTAAATTCCACAAAACAACTTCTGAATGCCGACAGAGGACATCAGGCACCCAGAAGAGCAGCTAATTTTCTTCAAAAACAGGTATGAAAAAATATAAAAGACAAAAAAAGAGACAAAAGAGGTAGGGAGGGAGCTGCGTCCTGGGAAGGGAGTCTTAAAAAGAGAGAAGTTTCCAAACACCAGGAAACACTCTCACTGCTGAGTCTGTGGTGAGCCTTGGAAGAACAGAGGACAACATAACAGGGAGGAAAAATAAATAAATAATTAAAACCCACAGATTACGAGCCCAACGGTAACTCCCCCAGCGGAGAAGCAGCACAGATGCCTGCATCCACCACTAGCAAGCAGGGGCTGGGCAGGGAGGTGCGGGCTGAATTGCTTTACAAGGATCCAGCCGAATGCCCCAAGTGTAACCAGAGCGAGCTAACTTGGGCTAGCAAACCAGATGTGGGATAGCTACCATGCAAAAAGCTCTAACATAAGACACCGCCAGGACCACACACAGAACAAAGGACAGAACAGAATTAGCCGGCTGCAGACCACCCCCCTCCAGTGACAGGCAGCCAGAGCCAGAAGGGCCGGAAGGGGGCAATCGCAGCCCCAGAGAGACATTAACTACCAAACTGCAAACAGGCTTCTTTGCTAACTAAGACTTCTTGGGGTTCTGGACAGTCATCATCCGCCTGAGAAGGTGAACCAGTTGTACACCCAGAAAACTGAGCAGCAGGGGCGGGAGAGGCAATAAGTTGCAGTGACCGCGCTTGTCAAACACCTGAACTACTCAGACCTGGGAAGGGCACAAAATGCAGACCAAACCAAGTCTGCACCTCTGAGGACTACCTGAGTGCCTGAGCCTGAGCGGCTTAGACCTGGGAGGTGCATGCAGCCCAGGGCTGGCCTCAAACGGTTCCCGGTGGAGCAACCTAGAGCCTGAGCGGTGTGTGCTGTGAGCAGGGGCAGGCCCAGCATGGCTGAGACACTACGAGAACTCTCAAGTGTTATTTGTTTGCAGCATCCCTCCCTCCCCACAGTGCGACTGAACAAGTGAGCCTAAAAAAAACTGTCTACCACCGCCTCCCTTGTGTCAGGGTGGAAGTCAGACACTGAAGAGACCAGCAAACAGAAGAAGCTAAAACAGAGGGAACCGCCTTGGAAGTGACAGGTGCAATAGATTAAAACCCTGTCGTTAATACCGACTACGTAGGAAGAGGCCTATAGATCTTGAGAAATATAAACCAGACCAAGGAACTATCTGAAAAATGAACTGACCCCACACTGCCCACAACAACACCAGAGAAAGTCCTAGATATATCTTTACTATTTTAATGATCATTCTTTTTGATATTTGTTTTTCTTCTTTTCTTTTTCTTTTTTTTAAACATTTTTTAACTTTTAAGTCTTCTATTTCTCCTTTAATTTTCATTTTTATAACCTACTCTTACTTTCCCAAAAACAAGACTCTATTTTTAAAGCAAACTTCATATATATATTTTTTTAAATAATTCTTGTGACTTTGTTTCTCTTCTTCTTCTTCTTCTATTCTTTAATATCGTATTTTTGAAAATCCAACCTCTACTCTAGATTTTTAATCTTTGCTTTTTGGTATTTTTTATCAATTTTGTGCCTTCAAAAACCCAATCTTCACTACCCATTTTTACTTGAGAGCGAGATTACTGACCTGACTGCTCTCTCCTCCTTTGGACTCTCCTTTTTCTCCACTAGGTTGCCTCTGTCTCCTCCCTCTCCCTTCTCTTCTCTACCCAACTCTGTGAATCTCTGTGTGTTCCAGATGGTGAGAACACTTAGGGAACTGATTACTGGCTGGATCTGTCTCCTCCTTTTCACTCCCCTCTTATATACTCCTGGCCACCTCTGTCTCCTTCCTCCCTCTCCTCTTCTCTGTATAACTCTGTGAACATCTCTGAGCGGTCCAGACTGTGGAGTGCACATAAGGAAGTGATTACTGGCTAGCTTGCTCTCGCCTCTTTTGATTCCACCTCATCTCATACGGGTCACCTCTAACTCCCCCCTCCCTCTTCTGTTCTCCATGTAACTCTGTGAACCTCTCTGGGTGTACCTCAATGTGGAGAAACTTTTCATCTTTAACCTAGATGTTTTATCAATGGTGAGGTATAGAAGAAGTCTTGAGACTACTGTAAAAATAAAACTGAAAACCAGAAGCAGGAGGCTTAAGTCCAAATCCTGAGAACATCAGAGAACTCCTAACTCCAGGGAACATTAATCAATAGGAGCTCATCAAATGCCTCCATACCTACACTGAAACCAAGCACCACCCAAGGGCCAACAAGTTCCAGAGCAAGACATACCATGCAAATTCTCCAGCAACACAGGAACACAGCCCTGAACTTCAATACACAGGCAGCTCAAAGTTACTCCAAAACCATTGACATCTCATAACTCATTACTGGACACGTCATTGCACTCCTGAGAAAAGAAATCCAGCTCCACCCACCAGAACACCGACACAAGCTTCCCTAACCAAGAAACCTTGACAAGCCACGGATACAACCGCACCCACAGTGAGGAAACTCCATAATAAAGAGAACTCCACAAACTGCGAGAATACAGAAAGGCCACCCCAAACGGAGCAATATAAACAGGATGAAGAGACAGAGGAATAACCAGCAGGTAAAGGAACAGGATAAATGCCCAACAAACCAAACAAAAGAGGAAGAGATAGGGAATCTACCTGAGAAAGAATTCCAAATAATGATAGTGAAAATGATCCAAACTCTTGAAATCAAAATGGAATCACAGATAAATAGCCTGGAGACAAGGATTGAGAAGATGCAAGAAAGGTTTAACAAGGACCTAGAAGAAATAAAAGAGTCAATATATAATGAATAATGCAATAAATGAGATCAGAAACACTTTGGAGGCAACAAATAGTAGAATAATGGAGGCAGAAGATAGGATTAGTGAAATAGAAGATAGAATGGTAGAAATAAATGAATCAGAGAGGAAAAAAGAAAAACGAATTAAAAGAAATGAGAACAATCTCAGAGACCTCCAGGACAATATGAAACTCTCTAACATTCGAATCATAGGAGTCCCAGAAGAAGAAGACAAAAAGAAAGACCATGAGAAAATACTTGAGGAGATAACAGTTGAAAACTTCCCTAAAATGGGGAAGGAAATATTCACCCAAGTCCAAGAAACCTAGAGAGTCCCAAACAGGATAAACCCAAGGCAAAACACCCCAAGACACATATTAATCAAATTAACAAAGATCAAACACAAAGAACAAATATTAAAAGCAGCAAGGGAAAAACAACAAATAACACACAGGGGATTCCCATAAGGATAACTGCAGATCTTTAAATAGAAACTCTTCAGGCCAGGAGGGGATGGCAAGACATACTTAAAGTGATGAAAGAAAATAACCTAAGCCCAGATTACTGTACCCAGGAAGGATCTCATTCAAATATGAAGGAGAAATCAAAAGCTATACAGATAAGCAAAAGCTGAGAGAATTCAGCACCACCAAACCAGCTCTCCAACAAATGCTAAAGGATATTCTCTAGACAGGAAACACAAAAAAGGGTGTATAAACCCGAACCCAAAACAATAAAGTAAATGGCAATGGGATCATACTTATCAATATTTACCTTAAACGTAAATGGGCAAAGACTGGCTGAATGGATACAAAAACAAGACCCCTATATATGTTGTCTACAAGAAACCCATCTCAAAACAAGGGACACATACAGACTGAAAGTGAAGGGCTGGAAAAAGATAATTCCACACAAATAGAGATCAAAAGAAAGCAGGAGTAGCAATACTCATATCCGATAAAACAGACTTTAAAACAAAGTCTGTGAAAAGAGACAAAGATGGACACTACATAATGATCAAAGGGTCAATACAAGAAGAAGATATAACAATTATAAATATATATGCACCCAACATAGGAGCACCACAATATGTAACACAAATGCTAGCAAGTATGAAAGGGGAATTTAACAGTAACACAATAATAGTGGGAGACTTTAATACCCCACTCACACGTATGGATAGATCAAATAAACAGAAAATTAACAAGGAAACAAACTTTAAATGATACAATAGACCAGTTAGACCTAATTGATATCTACAGGACATTTCACCCCAAAACAATGAATTTCACCTTTTTCTCAAGTGCTCACGGAACCTTCTCCAGGATGGATCACATCCTGGGCCATATCTAGCCTTGATAAATTCAAAAAAATTGAAATCATTCCAAGCATATTTTCTGACCATAATACAGTAAGATTAGATCTCAATTACAGGAGAAAAACTATTAAAAATTCCAACATATGGAGGTTGAACAACACGCTTCTGAATAACCAACAAATCACAGAAGAAATCAAAAAAGAAATCAAAATATGCATAGAAATGAATGAAAATGAAAACACAACAACCCAAAACCTGTGGGACACTATAAAAGCAGTATTAAGGAGAAAGTTCATAGCAATATAGGCATACTTCAAGAAACTAGAAAAAAGTCAAATAAATAACCTAACGCTACACATAAAGCAACTAGAAAAGGAAGAAATGGATAACCCCAGGGTTAGTAGAAGGAAAGATATCTTAAAAATTAGGCAGAAAGAAATGCAAAAGAAACAAAAGAGACCATAGCAAAAATCAACAAAGCCAAAAGCTGGTTCTTTGAAAGGATAAATAAAATTGACAAACCATTAGCCAGACTCATCAAGAAACAAAGAGAGAAAAATCAAATCAATAAAATTAGAAATGAAAATGGAGAGATCACAACAGACAACACAGAAATACAAAGGATCATAAGAGACTACTATCAGCAATTATATGCCAATAAAATGGATAACATGGAAGAAATGGACAAATTCTTAGAAAAGTACAAGTTTCCAAAACTGAACCAGGAAGAAATAGAAAATCTTAACAGACCCATCACAAGCACAGAAATTGAAACTGTAATCAGAAATCTTCCAGCAAACAAAAGCCCAGGTCCAGACGGCTACACAGCTGAATTCTACCAAAAATTTTGAGAAGAGCTAACACCTATCCTACTCAAAATCTTCCAGAAAATTGCAGAGGAAGGTAAACTTCAAACTCATTCTATGAGGCCACCATCACCCTAATACCAAAACCTGACAAAGATGCTACAAAAAAAGAAAACTACAGGCCAATATCACTGATGAATATAGATGCAAAAATCCTCAAAAAAATTCTAGCAATCAGAATCCAACAACAAATTAAAAAGATCATACACCATGACCAAGTGGACTTTATCCCAAGGATGCAAGGATTCTTCAATATCCACAAATCAATCAATGTAATACACCACATTAACAAATTGAAAAATAAAAGCCATATGATTATCTCAATAGATGCAGAGAAAACCTTTGACAAAATTCAACATCCATTTATGAAAAACTCTCCAGGAAGCAGGAATAGAAGGAACATACCTCAACATAATAAAAGCTATATATGACAAACCCACAGCAAACATTATGCTCAAAGGTGAAAAATTGAAAGCATTTCTCCATTTCTCCTAAAGTCAGGAACAAGACAAAGGTGCCCACTTTCACTGCTACTATTCAACATAGTTCTGGAAGTTTTGGCCACAGCAATCAGAGTAGAAAAAGAAGTAAAAGGAATCCAAATTGGGAAAGAAGAAATAAAACTCTTGCTGTTTGCAGATGACATGATCCTCTACATAGAAAACCCTGAAGACTCCACCTGAAAATTACTAGAGCTAATCAATGAATATAGTAAAGTTGCAGGATATAAAATCAACACACAGAAATCTCTTGCATTCCTATACACTAATAATGAGAAAGTAGAAAAAGAAATCAAGGAAACAATTCCACTCACCATTGCAACAAAAAGAATAAAAAACTTAGGAATATATCTACCTAGAGAAACTAAAGACCTGTATATAGAAAACTATAAAACACTGGTGAAAGAAATCAAAGAGGACACTAATAGATGGGGAAATATACCATGTTCATGGATCGGAAGAATCAATATTGTGAAAATGAGTATACTATCCAAAGCAATCTACAGATTCAATGCAATCCCTATCAAGCTACCAGCGGTATTTTTCACAGAGCTAGAACAAAAAAATTCACAATTTCTATAGAAATACAAAAACAAAAAAACAAAAAAAAAAAACCCTTGAATAGCCAAAGCAATCTTGAGAAAGAAGAATGGAACTGGAGGAATCAACCTGCCTGACTTCAGTTCAGTTCAGTCGCTCAGTCGTGTCCGACTCTTTAGGACCCCATGAATCACAGCACGCCAGGCCTCCCCATCCATTACCATCTCCCGGAGTTCACTCAGACTCACGCCCATCGAGTCCGTGATGCCATCCAGCCATCTCATCCTTGGTCGTCCCCTTCTCCTCCTGCCCGCAATCCCTCCCAGCATCAGAGTCTTTTGCAATGAGTCAACTCTTCTCATGAGGTGGCCAAAGTACTGGAGTTTCAGCTTTAACTACATTCCTTCCAATGAAATCCCAGGGTTGGTCTCCTTCAGAATGGACTGGTTGAATCTCCTTGAAGTCCAAGGGACTCTCAAGAGTCTTCTCCAACACCACAGATCAAAAGCATCAATTCTTCAGCACTCAGCCTTCTTCACAGTCCAACTCTCACATCCATACATGACCACTGGAAAAACCATAGCCTTGACTAAATGGACCTTCATCAGCAAAGTAATGTCTCTGCTTTTGAATATACTATCTAGGTTGGTCATAACTTTCCTTCCAAGGAGTAAGCGTCTTTTAATTTCATGGCTGCAATCACCATCTGCAGTGATTTTGGAGTTCAAAAAAGTAAACTCTGACACTGTTTCCACTGTTTCCCCATCTATTTCCCATGAAGTGATGGGACCAGATGCCATGATCTTCGTTTTCTGAATGTTGAGCTTCAAGCCAACTGTTTTGCTCTCCTCTTTCACTTTCATCAAGAGGCTTTTTAGCTCCTCTTCACTTTCTCCCATAAGGGTGGTGTCATCTGCATATCTGAGGTTATGGTATTTCTCCCGGCAATCTTGATTCCAGCTTGTGTTTCTTCCAGTCCAGCGTTTCTCATGATGTACTCTGCATATAAGTGAAATAAGCAGGGTGACAATATACAGCCTTGATGTACTCCTTTTCCTATGTAGAACCAGTCTGTTGTTCCACGTCCAGTTCTAACTGTTGCTTCCTGACCGGCATATCGATTTCTCAAGAGGCAGGTTAGGTGGTCTGGTATTCCCATCTCTTTCAGAATTTTCCACAGTTTATTGTGATCCACACAGTCAAAGGCTTTGGCATAGTCAATAACGCAGAAATAGATGTTTTTCTGGAACTCTCTTGCTTTTTCCATGATCCAGTGGATGTTGGCCATTTGATCTCTGGTTCCTCTGCCTTTTCTAAAACCAGCTTGAATATCTGGAAGTTCACGGTTCACGTATTGCTAAAGCCTGGCTTGGAGAATTTTGAGCATTACTTTACTAGCGTGTGAGATGAGTGCAATTGTGCAGTAGTTTGAGCATTCTTTGGCATTGCCTTTCTTTGGGATTGGAATGAAAACTGACCTTTTCCAGTCCTGTGGCCACTGCTGAGTTTTCCAAATTTGCTGGCATATTGAGTGCAGCACTTGAACACCATCATCTTTCAGGATTTGAAACAGCTCAACTGGAATTCCATCACCTCCACTAGCTTTGTTCGTAGTGATGCTTTCTAAGGTCCACTTGGCTTCACTTTCCAAGATTTCTGGCTCTAGATGAGTGATCACATCATCATGATTATCTGGGTTGTGAAGATCTTTTTTGTACAGTTCTTCCATGTATTCTTGCCACCTCTTCTTAATATCTTCTGCTTCTGTTAGGTCCATGCCATTTCTGTCCTTTATTGAGCCCATCCTTGCATGAAATGTTCCCTTGGTATCTCTAATTTTCTTGAGGAGATCTCTAGTGTTTCCCATTCTGTTGTTTTCCTCTATTTCTTTGCAATGATCACTGAAGAAGGCTTTCTTATCTCTTCTTGCTATTCTTTGGAACTCTGCACTCAGATGCTTATATCTTTCCTTTTCTCCATTGCTTTTCACTTCTCTTCTTTTCACAGCTATTTGTAAGCCCTCCCCAGACAGCCATTTTACTTTTTTGCATTTCTTTTCCATGGGGATGGTCTTGATCCCTGTCTCCTGTACAACATCACGAACCTCATTCCATACTTCATCAGGCACTCTATCTATCAGATCTAGGCCCTTAAATCTATTTCTCACCTCCACTGTATATCATAAGGGATTTGATTAAGGTCATACCTGAATGATCGAGCAGTTTTCCCTACTTTCTTCAATTTAAGTCTGAATTTGGTAATAAGGAGTTCATGATCTGAGCCACAGTCAGCTCCTGGTCTTGTTTTTATTGGCTGTATAGAGCATCTCCATCTTTGGCTGCATAAATATAATCAATCTGATTTCAGTGTTGACCATCTGGTGATATCCATGTGTAGAGTCTTCTCTTGTGTTGTTGGAAGAGGGTGTTTGCTATGACCAGTATGTTCTCTTGGCAAAACTCTATTAGTCTTTGCCTTGCTTCATTCCACATTCCAAGGCCAAATTTGCCTGTTACTCCAGGTGTTTCTTGACTTCCTACCTTTGCATTCCAGTCCCCTATAATGAAGAGGATATCTTTTTTGGGTGTTAGTTCTAAAAGGTCTTGTAGGTCTTCATAAAACCATTCCACTTCAGCTTCTTCAGCATTACTGGTTGGGGCATAGACTTGGATAACTGTGATGTTGTATGGTTTGCCTTGGAGACGAACAGAGATCATTCTGTCATTTTTGAGATTGCATCCAAGTACTGCATTTCGGACTCTTTTGTTGACCATGATGCAAGAGGGCTTCAGAGGGCAGACACATTGAAACCATACTCACAGAAAACTAGTCAATCTAATCACACTAGGAACACAGCCTTGTCTAACTCAATGAAACCAAGCCATGCCCGTGGGGCAACCCAAGATGGGCGGGTCATGGTGGAGAGGTCTGACAGAATGTGGTCCACTGGAGAAGAGAATGGCAAGCCACTTCAGTATTCTTGCCTTGAAAACCCCATGAACAGTAGGAAAAGGCAAAATGATAGGATACCAAAAGAGGAACTCCCCAGGTCAGTAGGGCCCAATATGCTACTGGAGATCAGTGGAGAAATAACTCCAGAAAGAATGAAGGGATGGAGCCAAAGCAAATACAATACCCAGTTGTGGATGTGACTGGTAATAGAAGCAAGATCCAATGCTGTAAAGAGCAATATTGCATAGGAACATGGAATGTCACGTCCATGAATCAAGGCAAATTGGAAGTGGTCAAACAAGAGATGGCATGGGTGAACATCGACATTCTAGGAATCAGTGAACTAAAATGGACTGGAATGGGTGAATTTAACTCAGATGACCATCATAACTACTACTGCGGGCAGGAATCCCTCAGAAGAAATATACAGCATAGTATCTATAATTAACAATACTGCACTAATTGAAATTTGCTAAGACAGTAAATCTCAAAAATTCTCATCACAAGAAAAAAATGCAATTATGTGAGCTGATGGATGTTAACTAAAAATATTGTGATCATTTTTCAATATATAAATATATCAAATCATTTTTGTTTTACACCTCAAATTTATACAGCATTATATGTCAGTAATATGCCAATAAAGTAAAAAAGAGAAAAAAAAGGAAAGCACAAAATAGGTATTGAGATTGAAATTTTCAAGTCTTTTAAATGTAGATAACCCCAAAATCAACTAAGCTAGCTTAGAGGAAACAGAAATTTATTAGCCCATAAAATCCAAGAAAGAACTAAACATCCAAATACAAAAACAGGAAAATATGCAAATAGGTCTTATGTGACACTTAAACGAAATGTACCTTAAAGATGGTAAGGCAGAGTTTATTTAGGACCATCACAATAAGTATGGTGACCATTGCAATGGTATTTATCAGTGGAGGAGATACACTGCATTCATGCCTGAATATAGCACAGGCAAGTGGGAATGTCCTCAAGACCTCATAGATCCTCAAGACCTTTGAGGATTCTGACAGGCAAACTCGGGTTATCAGACATCACCTGGGGAACTCTGCAGAATGAGGAACCTGATCAGACTTTGAGGGTGATTTGATATCAAAAGTGTGGACTGGGGTCGGGGTGAAAGTGAAACCTGCTCAGTTGTGACTGACTCTTTGCAACCCCATGGGCTGTACAGTCCACAGTATTCTCCAGGCCAGAATACTGGAGTGGGTAACTGTTCCCTTCTCCAGTGGATCTTCCCAACACAGGGATCGAACCCAGGTCTCCCGCATTGCAAGTGGATTCTTTACCAGCTGAACCACCAGGGAAACCCAGGGTTGGGGTAAGATTACACTGACTTTGCAGGGTCTTGCTAAAACTAGATTTATAAGGAAGTGCTCAAATGAGCCTAGGAGGTGTTCTGGGAGCCTGATGAAAGTTTGGTTAAACAAGGACTCTCTTTCACACTATTTAATATTCACCAAAGGGCTCACCTCCCCATCTCTTCCATCCATCACCATCTCTTTATTGTCTGTTTTGTTTCTCTGCAGCCTAGTTTTCTCACATGACATGAACATCCCACATCCTGTTTTCCAGCCACCAGGGAAACACTGATACTTTTCATCAGATTCTGTGTGTGTGTGTGTGTGTGTGTGTGTGTGTGTGTGTGTGTATAAAATCTTATAAAGACATTTGCTTGGCTTAAGATGGATCCGGTTTCTGCCTCTGAACCAATCAAATATGTCCTGAAATGCCCATTTCTATGGTTTTATAGGTGCAAGAACAGTTGAGGAGGTGAAGGGGTAGGATGTGTCTATTGACTAGAGGTATTCAATGTTCTCTGTTGTGAGTTCTTTCTCATATGAGTAATTTCCCTACAGCCTTCATCTTTATCTTGTGTGCAACTGACCAGAGTATCTTCTGAAATCCCTAATTAATTTACTTGTCGTTTGAACCAGATATTTTTCTGTAGGAGCTATCTGGAAGCAATAACATGGCACAAGAAACCAAAACTGATGACCCAGT
Source organism: Capricornis sumatraensis (assembly GCF_032405125.1). NCBI lineage: Eukaryota > Metazoa > Chordata > Mammalia > Artiodactyla > Bovidae > Capricornis > Capricornis sumatraensis. The sequence goes on along the minus strand of NC_091081.1, from coordinate 33,599,081 downwards.
GCTTAACAGAAGGAAGAACCAATTCTAAATACTGATCAGTGCTTACATCTTTATCTTTTATAATAGTCTCACTAAAATATGATTTTAAAAAACACATATCTTTGACTTTTTGAAGTTTAGTCAATTGTCTGATTTTTTTTTTAAAAAAGCACACTCAGAATGCAATTATTTTGACACATTCTTCATTTATATTTGAGTCCCAGGCAAAAGTACTACATATCTAGACTTCCAGAAAGTTCTTTAATTCCTGAAATCCTGGGATTGAAAAGTTCAGGATACAAAGTAAAAAGTTGTTGAAAGGTCTTCATTATGTTTAAATTAAACAGAAGAAAGTGTTGATTAGATGTAAAGAAGACCTAAATGAGCTGAGTCTATGACTGTGAAATAGACTCCCTAAGGGCAGCCTCTCAAAGGAGTCTTCCAAAACTACCTATGTGAAAAGTCTTTTAGGCAAAGACTGCATATTTTTCTCATTACCTAACAACGTTGGAAAAGCAGAGCATGTTAATCAGAAATGAATTTTTCAAAACTGTATTGCATTATGATCCTGAGTTTCTATTCTCATCTAAGTAAATTTCCTAGTCCTTGACATAGAAATGTCTTTGCAAACTTGGCTGAGAATCCATAATGCAATACAAAGATGCAATCTAAAAAATGATAGAATGATCTCTGTTCGTTTCCAAGGCAAACCATTCAATATAACAGTAATCCAACTCTATGCCCTAACCAATAATGCTGAGAAAGCTGAAGTTGAACACCTACAAGATCTTCTAGAACTCACATCAAAAAAACATGTCCTTTTCATCATAGGGGACTGAAATGCAAAAGTAGGAAGTCAAGAAACCCCTGGAGTAGCAGGCAATTTTGACCTTGAGTACAGAATGAAGCAGGGCAAAAGCTAATAGAGTTTTGCCAAGACGATGCACTGGTCATAGCAAACACCCTCTTCCAACAACACAAGAGAAGACTCTACACATGGACATCACCAGATGGTCAACACCGAAATCAGATTGATTATATTCTTTGCAGCCAAAGATGGAGAAGCTTTATACAGTCAGCAAAAAACTAGACTGGGAGCTGACTATGGCTCAGATCACGAACTCCTTATTGTCAAATTCAGACCTAAATTGAAGAAAGTAGGGAAATGCACAAGAGCATTCAGGTATGGCCTAAATCAAATCCCTTATGATTATACAGTGAAAGTGAGAAATAGATTCAAGGGAATAGTTCTGATAGACAGAGTGCTTGAAGAACTATGGACGGACATTCCTAACTGTACAGGAGATAGGGATCAAGACCATCCCCAAGAAAAACAAGTGTAAAAAAGCAAAATGGCTGTCTGAGGATGGCTTGAAAGAGCTATGACGAGAATAGAAGCCAAAAGCAAAGGAGAAAAGGAAAGATATATCCATTTGAATGCAGAGTTCCAATGAATAGCAAAGCCTTCCTTCAATGAATTCCTTCCTGAACGAATTCCTTCAATGAATAAGAAAGTCTTCCTCAGTGATCAGTGCAAAGAAATAGAGGAAAACAACAGAATGGAAAAGACTAGAAATCTTTTTGAGAAAATTAGAGATACCAAGGGAACATGTCATGCAAAGATGGTCTCAATAAAGGATAGAAATGGTATGGACCTAACAGAAGCAGAAGATATTAAGAAGAGGTGGCAAGAATACACAGAAGAACTGTACAAAAAAGATCTTCACAACCCGAATAATCACGATGGTATGATCACTCACCTAGAGCCAGACATCCTGGAATGTGAAGTCAAGTGGGCCTTAGAAAGCATCACTACAAACAAAGCTAGTGGAGGTGATGGAATTCCAGTTGAGCTATTTCAAATCCTAAAAGATAATGCTGTGAAAGTGCTATATTCAATATGTCAGAAAATGTGGAAAAGTCAGCAGTGGCCACAAGACTGGAAAAGGTCAGTTTTCATTCCAATCCCAAAGGAAGGCAATGCCAAAGAATGCCCAAACTATCACACAATTGTATTCATCTCACATGCTAGCAAAGTGATGCTCAAAATTCTCCAACCAGGCTTCAACAGTACATGAACGATGAACATCCAGGTGTTCAAGGGAGATTTAGAAAAGGCAGAGGAACCAGAGATCAAATTGCCAAAACATCCACTGGATCTTTGAAAAAACAAGACAGTTCCAGAAAAACATCTACTTCTGCTTTATTGACTATGCCAAAGCCTTTGACTGTGTGATCACAATAAACTATGGCAAATTCTTAAAGAGATGGGAATACCAGACCACTTGACCTGCCTCTTGAGAAGTCTGTATGGAGGTGAGGAAGCAACAGTTAGAACTGGACATGGAATAACAGACTGGTTCCATATCGGGAAAGGTGTAAGTCAAGCCTGTAATTGTCACCCTGTTTGTTTAACTTATAAGCAGAGTACATCATGAGAAATGCTGGACTGGATGAAGCACAAGCTGGAATCAAGATTGCCGGGAGAAATATCAACAACCTCAGATATAGAGATGACACCACCATTATGGCAGAAAGTGAAGAAGAACTAAAGAGCCTCTTGATGAAAGTGAAAGAGGAGAGTGAAAAAGTTGGCTTAAAGCTCAACATTCAGAAAATTAAGATCATGGGATCCATTCCCATCACTTCATGGCAAATAGATGAGGAAACAATGGAAATAGTGACAGACTTTATTTTGAGGGGCTCCAAAATCACTCAAATGGTGACTCAGTTCAGTTCAGTTCAGTTCAGTCGCTCAGTCAGGTCCGACTCTTTGCGACCCCATGAATCGCAGTGTGCCAGGCCTCCCTGTCCATCACAGCCATGAAATTAAAAGACACTTACTCCTTGGAAGAAAAGTTTTGACTAACCTAGTCAGCATATTCAAAAGCAGAGACATTACTTTGCCAACAAAGGTTCATCTAGACAAAGCTATGATTTTTCCAGTAGTCATGTAAGGATGTGAGAGTTGGACTATAAAGAAGGCTGAGTGCTGAAGAATTGATGTTTTTGAACTGTGGTGTTGGATAAGACTCTTGAGAGTTCCTTGGACAGCAAGGAGATCCACCAGTCCATCCTAAATGAAATCAGTCCTGAATATTCATTGGAAGGACTGATGTTGATGCTGAAACTCCAATACTTTGGCCACCTGATGCAATGAACTGACTCTTTTGAAAAGACTCTGATGCTGAGATAGATTGAAGGAGGGAGGAGAAGGGGATGACAGAGGATGAGATTGTTCAATGGTGTTATTGACTCGATGGGCCTGAGATTGAGTAAACTCTGGGAGTTGGTGATGGACATGGAGGCCTGGCGTGGTGCAGTCCATGGGGTCTCAAATAGTCCAACATGACTGAATGACTGAACTGAACTGAACTGAACTGAAACTTGTTCATGCTGCCACTTCTCTACTAGCTCTTGCCAGGTTTAGCAAGCATGTGAAGAACGAAGACTTGGCTGGAAAATGGTCCCTAAGCAAATGTCCAGTGGCTTAAAATTAGGCCACATTCAGCATTCTAGACAAATTGCATTACCTCTTAACAACTGTTTAAAAAGTCTAGCTATTCCCTGCCTTTCTCTAATAGAGAACTATGGACTGTTTGGTCTTTTAGCCACAGTTTGTAGAATTTTTATCCTTAGATTTTCCTATGCCCGTGGTATCTCACAATTTTCTGAACACTCAAAATAGTTTATAGATTCTGGTCACAGATGTCTACTTATTTGTTTTCTGGCTTAACCTATTTAGACTTAAGGCTCCTATGCTTCTCTGAAGTGAAGTGAAAATCGCTCAGTTGTATCTGACTCTTTGTGACTACAGTGACTGTAGCCTGCCACTCTCCTCTGTCCATGAAATTCTCCAGATAAGAATATTGGAGTGGGCAGCCTTTCCCTTCTCTAGGGGATCTTCCCAACTCAGAGACAGAACCCTCGTCTCCTGCATTTCCATCTGAGCCACTAGGGAAGTGCCCTAAGTTCTTCTCCCATTGGGTAACTGAATACACTTTATTCACTATCTCTCCTGGATCACAAAACTTTTGACTCTTGTTAATTTCTTGATTCATTTACTAGATATACTGTAACATCCCACTTACCATGATTTCTGGGTTCACATACATGTTTGTGGGTTCCCCCTGTCCACCCCCATGACCTCTGTCTTGTTCTCACTCTTTGTTTCAGAGTTATTTTAATCACATCTTTATGTAGATTATATAATGGGCCAACTGGAAAAAATGTATAAAGTGGCTAATGGAAGAATTAACAAATATTTACTGATAACTTACATATCTCTGCATTTCGCCACCTAACAGGTACATATTTCAGATCACACAACATGAAGAAAATGTTAAAGGCCCTTGGGCTAAGAATGTTGCAATGATAGAGTTGTTTTGTTGGTGTGAAGGAAATAAGTTGTTAACAGGAAGCTAGTGACCACAGAAAATAAGCAACAATTTCCCTTAATAGTTTCTGATAAATTTTCTTTTAAAAAAGCACTAATAGAGGAACAAATTACATCATCTGTAAATATTTTAGGCTGTGGCCAGAGGAAGTTTGTTTTAACAGACAATATATTTAAACTGGGCTAAAGGGGAGACCCTTTTTTTTTTTTTTTGTATAGTTCTTCTGTATATTCTTGCCACCTTTTCTTAATATCTTCTGCTTCTGTTAGGTCCATACCATTTCTGTCCTTTATTGAGCCCATCTTTGCATGAAATATTCCCTTGGCATCTCTATTTTCTTGAAGAGATCTCTAGTCTTTCCCATTCTGTTGTTTTCCTCTATTTCTTTGCATTGATCGCTGAGGAAGGCGTTCTTATCTCTCCTTGATAGTCTTTGGAACTCTGCATGCTTATATCTTTCCTTTTCTCCTTTGCTTTTCACTTCTCTTGTTTTCACAGCTATTTGTAAGGCCTCCCCAGACAGCCATTTTGCTTTTTTGCATTTCTTTTCCATGGGGATGGTCTTGATCCCTGTCTCCTGTACAATGTCACAAACCTCCATCCATAGTTCATCAGGCACTCTATCAGATCTAGTCCCTTAAATCTATTTCTCACTTTCACTGTATAATCAAAAGGGATTTGATTAAGGTCATACCTGAATGGTCTAGTGCTTTTCCCTACTTTCTTCAATTTAAGTCTGAATTTGGCAATAAGGAGTTCATGATCTGAGCCACAGTCAGCTCCCAGTCTTGTTTTTGCTGACTGTATACAGCTTCTCCATCATTGACTGCAAAGAATATAATCAATCTGATTTTGGTGTTGACCATCTGGTGATGTCCATGTGTAGAGTCTTCTCTTGTGTTGTTGGAAGAGGGTGTTTGCTATGACCAGTGCATTCTCTTGGCAAAACTCTATTAGCCTTTGCCCTGCTTCATTCCGTACTCCAAGGCCAAAATTGCCTGTTACTCCAGGTGTTTCTTGACTTCCTATGTTTGCATTTCAGTCCCCTATGATGAAAAGTACATCTTTTTTGGGTGTTCTAAAAGGTTTTGTAGGTCTTCATAGAACCGTTCAACTTCAGCTTCTTCAGCATTACTGGTTGGGGCATAGGCTTGGATTACCGTGATATTGAATAGTTTGCCTTGGAAATAAAGATAATTCTGTCATTTTTGAGACTGCATCCAAGTAGTGCATTTTGGACTCTTTTGTTGACCATGATGGCTACTCCATTTTTTCTAAGGGATTCCTGCCCACAGCAGTAGATATAATGGTCATATGAGTTAAATTCACTCACTCCAGTCCATTTAGTTAGCTGCTTACTAGAATGTCGACATTGTTCATTGGAAGGACTGATGCTGAAGCTGAAACTCCAGTACTCTGGCCACCTCATGCAAAGAGTTGACTCATTGGAAAAGACCCTGATGCTGGGAGGGATTGGGGGCAGGAGGAGAAGGGGACGACAGAAGATGAGATGGCTGGATGGTCACCAACTCGATGGACATGAGTTTGAGTGAACTCCGGGAGTTGGTGATGGACAGGGAGGCCTGGTGTGCTGTGATTCATGGGGTCACAAAGAGTCAGACACGACTGAGGGACTGAAACTGAACTAATCTGAAAGGGGAGATCCTAGTAGGGAGTAGAAAATGAGACTATTTCCAAATTTATGCTTGGGAGTATAATTTTGCCCTCCTAGACATAAAAAGAAACCTAGAGAGACCCTTTGGGAGAAACTATTTACATAATGTTTAATTCTAGGAAGCACACTCTTACACCACATTATAGCTAACCTATGGAACATAAGAAACAACTAAAACCAACTGGGACTATCGTTCCTGTTATAGTCAACAACATTACCTTTCTCTCTAGCATAAAATAATGCCAAAAATCAGATCCTAAATAAGATGAACTGTTTCTCCCATCCAGTAAATTTTTATAGATTTCAAGTAATTCTACTTTTAAAATTTTAAATAAGATCTTTCTTATTGTAAAAGCTATATATAGTCACTGTAGAAAATTTTGAAAAACATAACTAAAAATATAAATTTTATTTCTTAAATGTAACTATCACTGTATCATCAAATCAATTTAATGATATAAAAGTACTATTATATCACCCAATTAACTTATATATAAGTGTTTATCCTTCTGGTTATTTATATACAAATTAGTTTGGTGATGTAGTCATCTAAATTTCCTGTTTACCTTATATATGAAATAATATTTTCCAATATAATTAATGTTCTCTAAAATACAAGTATGATGATTATAAAATATCTATTCTATAGATATGTAATAATTTATTTTACCTTTCCCCAAATATCGGGCACTTAGGATATTTCCAGTTTTGTAGTATAACTATGATGATTACTATTTGGAAAATTAAATATTCATATACATTTGATTTTTTCCTTGGGATAATTTTAGAAGTTTAATCAAAAGATATAAATATTTCAGCAATTTTGTTTAATTGTCAAGCTTCCTTCCAGAAAAATTGTACTGATATAGTCTCCCAGCAGCTGTGGTTAGGATTGCCTTTTTCCCATTCTGCACACATTTAATGACAAGTTATCATTTTAATGCCTTATTTTGTAAAAAGAATATTGTATTGTTTAAATCTGTATTGTTTTGATTATTAGAGTTCTCTGGAATTTGGCCAGCAAAATTAAAAAGCATAATAACAATGCTACTGATTTCAACCTGTTACTTAATGCTGTGTCTCATAGTATTATACCATTTTCACCTGCCATTGTATACTTATTAAAACCACATCTTAGTTATAATGCATCTATGATCATACTCTGGATATGCAACTATAATAATGAAATAATATTTTCAAAAGCATCTTAATTTAAAATGCTCAAATTTAACTGAAATTACATATTTATGGTACATAAAAATACAAAAAGTTTATATTTCTGGAAATATAGTTTTCCTAAGCATGGAAGATTTATTTTGAATGGACATACTGTACCTAAAACTATAAATGTATATACTAGAAATAGTACAATGTACATTAAAACATATTAATACCATATATATATAACTATAGAGTAGGTCCTGATATAACATAGTTCATAAAACACATTATATCTGCCTGCTTACATTAATCATTACAAAAGAAAAGTGTGAAAGTGTTAGTCACTCAGTTGTGTCCAACTCTTCATGACCCCATAGACTGTAGCCCACCAGGCTCCTCTGTCCATGGATTTCTCCAGGTAAGAATACTGGAGTGGTTTGCCTTTTCCTTCTCCAGGGGATCTTCCCCACCCCAGGACTGAACCTGAGAGTTCAGTCTCCATTTCATGCAGACATTTAACCAACTGAGCCACCAGGAGAGCCCAATTACAAAGGAATTTCACTGCTTTTGTCAGTGACTTGATATATTACTAATAATACAGTCTGATACAACCCAAACCATGGATATTAGACATAATTTCATAGAAAGCATCGAAATAGGCTGTACAATGACACTAGAAAGAAAAACAAAAGCATGATTCTGCCCAACCATTGTACTGCACTACACAGAGCAATTTCTATCTGGATTGCACACCTGCTCTCTGGCCCATTAAGTCCTCCTGTCCTTACAAGGAACTGAGGTTGTAATGTCTTTGTCAAATGCATATTTTTATGAGACCATGCGTAACAATTACACATGAATCTACATGCTGCCAACCTCATTTTTATAGTGTTTAGTCTGACTAGAACAGGAAATGGTCATCTTAGAAGATAAATCTTTTAATTGCTTAAAGCTCCAGAGTAATCATTTCCTGATAAGCGTTGCAAGAATTCCCTGTAGCTGTGATTTACAATTCTGTTCACTTATACATTCCTAGAAATAGGATCTGATATCATTTTTCATAAAGAAGTGGTATTTGGGAATAATAATGTGCATGTCAGATTTGATTTTATTTTTATGCATGTCAAAATTTCACTGCTTCAAACCCCTGTAGTCACCTATCATTACAGTAATTCCAGTTGGCTATTTCTCCCCTTTCACTGATGTGTACAGACCACTTCTCTATGATATTTTCATGGTTTGCAGAACATATCAAGAGTTAGCTAAGAAATCATTTCAACAGTAAATTTCCATTGGGAATGTCAATGAGCTGATGGCATCTTGGACATGCTATCTGCATTTCTGAGCTTTATTTTATTTGCAAAATGAAAAATGTTTGAAATAAAAGAAGCATGTGATCTACCTGATGGAACAGTAGTCTTTTTTTTTTTTTGGAACAATAGACTTTCATCAGGATGTATATGTGTTAAAAGACAAAGCAGCTGCTATGAGGAGATTATAAAATGGGGTTCTAGGTTCTTTGACATATAATTTGAAACCCAAGTTTGCACATTTCTTCTACCTTAAGGTATTCAATGCAAGGTTTTAGAAAGAGTATCACTATAATAATTCCTTTACTATGAATATATATGTAATTTTCTTTTCACTATCTGGATTTATTGTCAGCTAAAATTAAAGGTTTAAGTTGTCTTGGTGGGTTAACAAAGGTCAGAAGGGTCAACTAATTTTCCCCATGCAAATATGATAATCATTTAAATTTGCAGTTACTAAATGGCAATATTTCTTAAAATAGCATACACAAAGCTATTTTCTCTCAAAGTTGAGAAAATATTGAACAGGCTTAAAATATACATTATAAGTTTACTCTCCAAAAATCCTAGGAAAGAATAGTATTAAAAGAAATTGAATAAATGATGATTCTAACTTCTGATTCAACTTGAAAGAAGATAACTTTTTTAAATATTAGTATTTCAAGTTTCTGTTTAATGATACTCATTTTAAAGAAATAACCAGAGATATCTCAGGAAATATAGATGCCACAATGACCAGATACTAATCTAAACATCATTTTAGTTTGGCTATATATTTTATTGTTTATTCCTTTCTTGAGTTTCCTAATAATATGTTCCTTCCATATTTTATGAACTTAAGATCGTTATTACTAACAGGCAAGGAGAAAAGAAAGCAAGCTCTTCTCAAGGACACAGTCAAGGTACCAAAGGGAAAAATCAACGAGAGAAAGCAGCACAATCTGTTCTGTTTCCAACAAAAATGTAAAAACATGTTCTCTCTCTGTAAAGGAGATTTTAAAAACAGTCCTTAGAAAATCTAAATAGCAAATCCAGCTTCAATATTTAGTTACATTATTTTGTTTATTCCTTGTGAATTCAGTCTAGTATTGAATTAATTAAATCTACCAAGTCCTTCACATCTCTGTTACAACCAACACATGTAAAATATAATTGGCGAGAAGTTTCCAGTGAAGAAAAGGAATTACCTGCACTGCTTAACAAAAGTGAAATGAGTAACAAGGATGACTGATGTCTAAAGCCTGTATCACAGTGAGATTTTAAATTACATAATTACTTGGTTAGCACACTGACTCACAGTATTTTGAAACTGTATCAAAATGCTTTGTGATTTAGCTTTGGGGAAATATCTCAGGTATATATCAGGGTATGCGCCTATGTACAAGATCAGGTTTTCTGAAAATTGCTCGATGATACATTTCTGCATGTGTGCTAAGTCACTTCAGATGTGTCTGACTCTTTGCAATGCTATGGACTCACACCAGGCTTCTCTGTCCATCAGATTCTCCAGGCAAGAATTCTGGAGTGGGTGGTGCCTTCCTCCAGGGGATCATCCTGACCTAAGGACTGAACCTGTGTCTCTTATGTCTCCTGCACTGACAAGTGGGTTCTTTATCACTAGAACCACCTAAGAAGTCCAATACATTTCTAAATGACATCAAACTACTTGAAAATTGAAAACTCTTAACCATATAATTTGTTGATCCAGTTGACATTAAATACTGATTTCTTTCTTTAACTGAATCTATCAAATATACTGTTTTTTCAAACCAATCTTTTCCAACCATTATTTTGTAATGGTCATAAAGTGAAAGTGTCAGTCACTCAGTTGTGCCCAACTCTTTGCGACCCCCATGGACTGCAGCCATCAGGCTACTCTGTCCCCGGGTTTCTCCAGGCAAGGATACTGGAGTGGGTATCCATTTGCTTCTCCAGAGAATCTTCCCAACCCAGCAATCAAACCCAGGTCTTCTGCACTGCAGGCAGATTCTTTTCTGACTGAGCTACCAATGGTCATAAATACCCATCTAAAATAATCAGAGAATTGTTCCACTGTATAGTATTTAAAATATAACATATGCTACTTTTGCAGGTAATAGCAGGCTAAAATGATCCAAACATTTGCTGGGAGGTAGAAGGGAAGTTGCTAATAGACATAAATGACTACAAAAAAAAAAAAAGACTGCATATTTATCTTATTTAATCTTCTTGACAATCCTTTGAAATACTGTAGTTAAACTGTGCATTTTCTTAGATGCAGTGCTTAAGATTCAGAGAAGTTAAATAATTTACACACTATTCCACACCTCTGATTTGGAGTCAGATAATTTTGACTTGCATATCTGGCACTGCTGGTGAGCATATGGGCAACATCATGTGGTGAAGAAATGAAAATGGATCTTAGTCTGAGTTACAAAGAAACCTTTGATAACTTCAGTAACAATTCTGATATCCATGTAGTTTCTACTTTTATGTCAATTGTAGTAGTAGTGGTAGTGGTAATGACTCAGTGGTGTCTGACTCTTTGTAACCCCATGGTCTGTAGCTCACCCAGCTTCTCTGTCCATGGAATTCTCCAGACAAAAATACTGGAGTGGGTGGCCATTCTCCAGGGGATTTTTCTGACCCAGGGATCAAGCCTGGTCTCCTGCATTGCCAGCAGAATTTTTTACCATCTGAACCACCAGGGAAGCCCTATGTCAACCACATTAACTGAAAAAACTAAGCAAGTATCTGCTCATCACTTAACCAAAAGGCATTCACATTCTCCTTTCCTTCAGAGGAAGACTCAATTTCTCTGGTCCAAGAAGCAGTGTAAGGATGAAAGAAATGAGTCAGCAGGCCTGGATACCAGTCCTGGCCCCTAGCTTACTAGTTGTTTTAAGCTGGCTTGCTTTTAAAATATCTTAGTGACAATTCCCTCATTTAAAAGTAAGAGTAATAATCAGAGAGAATACATGTGGAAATTAGAAGAAATAGATGGATCATGTTTCCAGTTAATAATAAATTCAGTTTTCCATCTCTAAACAAAGCTGCAAAAATTTAAACTCACATTGAAGAGATACCTATATAGTTTCATCTAGTTTTACATATTAATTTCTAATATGATTATAAAAGAACAAAGCAGCAGTGAGCAAAACAAAGTATCTTCCAGCGTGATATCCATGGTTTATTGTTGTACAGTTTATCAAAAAAAAGATCACTATTAATTTGGGAGATATTATTAAAAACACAATAGAAACCTCCAGGAAATGTCCAATTTTTGTTTTGATTCACAGGGTAGCCCAGATTCCTTACTCATTCACAATACAGGCAACCTGTTTAGCGTTAAAATTGTCTTATGGTGAATGTGGTTAGTATGATTTGCCAAGATAATTCTACATGTATCTGCAATGGGAAAACTAGTTTCTGATCATCAGGAGCCCATGATGTACATGCTCAACTACAATGTTAACCACTTTAAGTACCGTAATAACAATGTATTTTTATTGTTACATTAATTATATGGATTTAATAGTTAAAATTTCTCAGAGATGAGTGCTTCATTTCTACCTTATATAATTAAAATTTGAAATAAATGTATTCAAATGTAATATTAAAATAAACTAATCAAAGATCATAGTCTGGAAAAGGCAAAACTATGGACACAGTAAAAATATCATTGGTTGTCAGGGGCTGAAAGAAGGAGGATGAACAGGTGAAGCAGAGAAGGCTTTTTAAGGCAGTAAAACTATTCTGTATGATACTGTGATAGTACAAAAACAAGAATGAACCCTAATGTGCACTGTAGACTTCAGGTGATAATGATGTGTCAGTGTAGGTTTGCTGATTATCATAAATGCTACCACTCTGGTGTATGATGTTGATGGCAGGGGAAGCTGTACATGTATAGGGGCAGTGGGTTTATGGGAATACTATGTTCTGCTCAATTTAGCATTGAACCTGAAACTGCTCTTCTAAAAAAAATTTATTTAAAAGAAAAAAATTAAGACAATCAGAGAAATGTTATAATCTAACTTAGTGTGGGAATACCAGCTCTGTGTATTAGGTGTATTTGAATTAAATAATTTGCATTTATATTTCATGTGTATAAAATTTAAAAATATAAATGATCAATGAAAATCCAAACATACTCATTCATTAGTCATCTTGGAAATAAAAGTTAATTTACAATGAAATGTATCTAGAGATTAAAATAAAAGATAAATAGGTAATAAACTTGGGATGGATGTGAATAAACATAGTCATACTGTTTATGAGAGCATTAACTACTCTGGAAAATCATTTCACAGAAGCTACTAAAGTTATGAATATAGAGGTCCCTTGGCCCCCCCGAAAACATGACTGGATTGTGGCCACAGCAGCATTATTATAGTAGTCAAAACACTGAAGCAACCCAAATGTTCACCAACAGTGTGTATGTATATGTATGTATATGTATATATATATATATATATATATATATATATACTCACACAGTAGAAACTATACAGCAATACAGTAAACAAATTTCAATGACATACAAGAGTCTGAATGAATACCACCTATACAACTTTAAGAAAAAGAGTCCGCACTTTATCATACCATATCTATTATGCACAAAAACTATATATACACCTTGTTTAAAGTTTGGCTAGCTGTTTCTCTTGGTAGGGGCAGTGAGTACAAAGAGACGAAGGGGAGCCTTGGGAGTTAGGCAATGTTCTATTTCTTGGTCTACATGCTGCTTCATGAAGTGTACAATATGTGAAAATTTCTCAAGTTGAGTATTAATGACACACTTTTCCCCCACATTAATTGAACAGATAAAGGAGCAGGAGCACAGAAGTTGAGGTGAAGCCCATTTCAAACTAGAAATTATGACATTTTTGCAATAATTCTTGTATTTCAATAGCTTAGAGTATGAAGTATTGTGAAATAATGGTTGTTATATAACACATTACCTTTGAGTGAATTCCAAAGCTGTCCATTTCTCTAAAAATTATAAGAAGCTAATGATGGTCATAATGGAGAGTTTCTTTTGCAGAGATACCAAAACATGTAAGCACAAGATCTCTCTCTGAATATTGTTCTCCACCAAATATTTTCACACATATAAAAATACACTTAAAGTGTTTCAAGAATTGTTAAGAGTTAAAGGGGGGAAAGATAGCTCTTGAGAAAATTTGACTTCTCAACAAAAGGATTATACATCAATAAAAATGAGTGTTGTATGATTAAGTGTTGTCCCTGTGTTAAGGTTAACAGTTTTAACTAGTCTTTTTGGAGCTATGTCAATTTTCCATGGTCATTGGTTAATGAGTCAATGTTATTAATTTTATACTTAATATAAATACTTCTAAAACTATTGGTAGATATCTTTTGTTGTCCAGAAGGAAGATGAAGATTTATGAAAACATAGTATATTAGGAAAAATCAGTCAGAGGATGGGTAAGTGGAATCAGGAAGAAATGGAGCCAGATAAGTCTAAGATCCCACAAGCAAAATCCCATGATGCTTAGCTCTGGGTATACTGTAGGGAACCCCCTCAGAGTAGCCTGGATCAAAGCCAGAGACTTGGAGTATTTAAGCTCCCAGGTCTAAAATCTTTGGCTAAAGGCTAACTTCAAAGGAATATAACATTTTAAGCATTTTGGGCTCCCTGTGTGCACACACAAAGTCATGGCAGCCTGAGGTCGATTGCTGACAAAGATTCACAGGTTCTGGCTCAGGTGTGCTTAGTAAAGTGATCTGGAGGATTCAGATAGAGCTCCAATGGCATCTTTTACAGTAGCTTCACTTTCATTTAACATAAAAGACAAAATAGAATGTTCTCTTATTAAAATGTTCCTTTGCAAAGCTTTTTTTCCATGAGGAATGTTTTTAAATAATGAGGATGAATTTATACATCCATTTGATGAGTATTTTAGGGATGTATTCATCCCTGAACTTCACTGTAAAAAAAACTTAAAAAGGGATAAAAAGAGTTAATGGAGCACTGCCCCTTATTGGGTAAAAATATACACCAAGTGAGAGAAGAATAAATAAGCTGCAGAAATATAAAAGTACATTACACAGTGCCATAGAAGAAGCAAAGAGCACCTGTCTGTCTACATGGTCAGGCTTCACAGAGGAAGCAACTTCTATTGTACTGATCTAGTGATGAGGATTTTCATTCAAGAATACAGAAAAAAGGTACTTTAATGAGTACCCTGGCAAGAGAGTAGAGAATGTGATTATTCGAATGCATACTTTAACTGGTAGAAGTTAACTGACAGACTAAAATAAGAGACAAGTTTAACATATTAGAAATTTCAATGAGAAATTTTAAAGGATCACCATAAGAACAAAGGCATGAAAGAGTAGTAAGACTATCAAAGCATCAAAACTAGAAATGCAACAATGAAGTGGGTAGTCTTAGTCTGTTTATATTGCTGAATAGAATACCATAGACTGGGTAATTTATAAACAACAGAACTATGCTTCTCATAATTCTGAAGACTCAGAAGTCTAAGATCAAGGCATCACCAGATTGGATCTGGTGTCTGATGAGAGCCTGTTTCTGGTTCTTAGCCACTTGTTTTCTTGCTGTGTCCTCCAAGGACAATAGGGGCAAAGGAACTTTCTGGGGTTTCTTTTGTAAGGGCATTAATCTTATTTATGATGGGCCCACTTTCATGAACTAATCAACTTCCAAAGTCTCCATCCCCAAATATTATATCATTGGGGATTAGGACTCAACATATAAATTTTTCAGGGACACAAATATTCAATAGCAGAGGTAGAAAAGTTCAAAACAATAATGGAAATATATGACTACAGATTGTAAGTTGAGCTTGAATTTAGAAAAATCAAAATAAAATCAAGAAACTAAAGGTTTAAAATTTTTGAAAGATTTGAGTCAGAAGTAAAGATTAGAATAAGTTCTTGTAGTCTTAAAAGAAGTAAAAAAAAATTACCTGTAGGTTAGAAGAGAAAGGAAAGAAGCTAAAGAATGGTACAGCTAATCAAAAGAGTAAGTAAAAATAAAAAGAGAAAAATGAAAATAGAAGTACAATACATCAGAACTATGGGATGCAGTGAAATCACTTCATAGTGACAAATACCTACATGAAGAAACAAGACAAATCTCAAATAATCTAACTTTATATCTCATGGAGCTAGAAAAAGTAGAACAAATGAAGCCCAAAGTTAGCAGAAGGAAGGAAATAAAGATCAGAGTGGAAATAAATGACATAGAAATGAAAAATACAATAGAAAGATCAATGAGGTTAAGGCAAGTTTTGTGAAATAATAAGCAAAATTGACAAACCTTTAGACTTATAAAGTAAAAAAAAAGAGAGGACTCAAATAAAATCAGAAATGAAAGAGGAGACATTACAACAGAAACATAAAGGATAGTAAGAGACTGCTGCAAACAATCATACACCAACAATTGGACAACCTAGAAGACATGGACAAATTCCTGGAAACATAAAATTTCCCAAGACTAAATCAGAAAGAAAAACCTGAACTGACTGATTACCAGTAACGAAATTAAATCAGTAATCAAACAAAAGTTGGTCCCCAAGCAAAGCTGAGGACCAATTGCCTTCCCTGATGAATTCTACCAAATATTCAAAGAATAATATCAATTCCTGTCAAGCTCTTCTGGAAACAGAAAAAGAGAGAACATTTCCATATTCATTTATGAGACGAGTGCCAGGTGAGTAAGAACATCACAAAAAAATAAAACTACAAACCAATACCCTTCATGAATGTAGATGCAAAAATCCTCAGCAAGATATTAACAAACCAAAATAAACAATGCCTTAAAAGGATCATACAACATAATCAAGTAGGATTTATCCCACAGGTAAAAGGATATTTCAACATCTGCAAATCAATACTATATATCACCTTTAAAAATGAATGAAAACTATATAATCAACTCAGTAGATGCAGAGAAAGCATTTGACAAAAAATTGTCTTCCATTCGTGATTAAAAAAAAACATCAAAAAAGTGTGTATAGAGGGAATATACTTCAACATAATAAACACTGTATATGACAAACCTGCAGCTAACATCATTCTCAATGATGAAAAGCTGAAAGAATTTCCTCTAAGACCAGAAGACAGGAATGTCTACTCTTAACCACCTTCTTTCAACATAGTATTGGAAGTCCTAACCAGAGCAAATAGGCAACAAAAAGAAAGAAAAAAAGCATCCAAAACAAAAAGGAAGAAGTGAACCTGTCACTATTTGCAGATGTGTGTGTGTGTGTGTGTGCTCAGTCATGTCTGAATCTTGGTGACCCCATGGACTGGATACCCTGCCAGGCTCCTCCTCCCAAATATCAAATGCAAGTCTCCTATGCCTCTTACATCTTGGGTCTCCTGCATTTGCAAGGGGATTATTTACCACAGCACCACCTGGAAAACCCTATTTGCAGATGACAGGATATTATAGATAGAAAACCCTAAAGACTCCACCAAAAGAACTGTTATCTTCCCAGGTGGTACAGTGATAATGAATCCGCCTACCAAGGCAAGGGGCACAGAAATACGGGTTCAACCTCTGGGTCAGGAAGATCCCCTGGAGTAGGAAATGGCAACCTGCTTCAGTATTCTTGCTGGGAAAATCACCTAGTCAGAGGAGCCTGACGGGCTACAGTCCATGGGGTCTCAAAGAGTAGGACACAACTAAGCGACTGAGCACACAGATAGGCATTTACAGGTATTGGCTCATTCAGTCCAGTCCAGTCCACTAACATAAGAATTGCAGGATACTAAATCAATGTACAAAACTCAGTTTCATCTACATACACTAACAGCAAACTATTTGTAAGAAAAATTAAAGAAACAAGCCCATTTTCAAATACATAAAAAAGAATAAATTTAACCAAGGAAGTGAAAGTGCTACAATGAAAACCACAAGACACTGATGAAAGAAATTAAATATGACAAAAATAAATAGAAAGATACTCTATACCTATGGATTGTAAGAGTTAATATTGTTAAAATGTTCATACTACCCAAAGCAATCTACAGATTCAATGCAATCCCTGTCAAAATATCAATGGCATTTTTAATAGAAATAGAACAAATAATCCTAAAATTTGTATGGAACCACATACAAGACTGATGAACCAAAGCAGTTTTGGGAAAGAAAAAAGCCAGACACCTCATGCTCCTTGATTTTAAACTATATTATAGAGCTAGAGTATTCAAAGGAGTGTGTTGGCATAAAAAGACACATAGATCAATTCAACAGAAAATGCCCAGAAATAAAACCACATGGTGTTGCAAAAACTGGACAGATGTATGCATAAGAATGAAACTAGACCACTATTTTGTAATATACACAAAAGTTAATGCAAAATATATTGAATACTTGAAGACCTGAAACCATAAATTTCCTAGAAGAAAATAAAGGCAGTAAGCATTTTTACACTGGTCTTAGGGATGTTTTTTTGGATCTAACTCCAAAAGCAAAGGCAACGAAAGCAAAAATAAACAAGTGGGACTACATGAACTAAAAAGCTTCTGCATAGCAAAGGACATTATCAACAAAATGAAAAGACCAATCCACAAAATTAGAGAAAATATTTGCTATTTTCTCATAAGAGGTTAATATCCAAAATATATTTTAAAATTCAACTCCAAAAAACAAGCAATTAAAAATAGATTTGAATAGATGTTTTCCAAAGAAAAGATATAGATGGCTAACAGACACATGACAAGGTGCTCAACATCACTAATCAGGGAAATGCAAACAAAAACCACAATGAGATATCGATTCACACCTGTCAGAATGGCTATTATCGAAAAAATATCAAACAAGTGTTGGAGAGGCTGTGGGAAAAGGGAACCCTTGCACACTATTGGTAGCAATAAATTAGTACAGTCATTATGGAAAACAGTATGGCGGTTTCACAAAAAAATCTAAAAATAGAACAACTATATACTCTAGAAATTCCAATTCTGGGTATTCATCTGAAGAAAATGAAAACACAAATTTGCAAAGATATAACCATTCCCATGTTCACTACAGCATTTCACTGCAATACCCAAGACATGCAAGTAACTTAAATATTCTTTAGAGATGAATGGATAAGTGATATGTGGTTTATATATACAATGAGGTATTATTCGGTCATAAAAAGAAGGGAATCCTGCCATTTGCAACAACACATATAGACACAAAAGGCATATGGTAAGCGAAAAAAGCCAAACAAAGATGAAAACCATATGATCTCACTTTTCTGAGGAATTTTAAAAACAAAACCCTTACACTTATTATAAATAGAACAGATTGGTAGTTGCCTGAGCTAGAGGTTAGAGTGTGAGCTGAATGGGTGAAAGGGGTCAAAAATAATAAACTTCTAGCTATTATAAATACCTCATGAGGATATATGCACAACATGGTAATACAGTTAATACTGCTCTATGTCATATTGGAAAACTGCTAAGAAAGTGAATCTTAAAACATCTAATAACAAGGAAAATGTAAGTATGTATGGTGATGAATGTTAACTGAACAAAATGTAATCATTTCAGAACACATACAAATATCAAATCATGTGTTCATATGAAAATAACATGTCAGTTATACCACAACAGAATTATTTTTTGAAGAGTGATACAATCACTTAGCTTGAACTTCTCAGAAAAAAAGGGACTCTGCACAAGGGAATAAAAGCAGTAACTTTAAAGTAGCTGTGAAGATCCAGGAGAACACCAATGTCATCTTCCAGACCTTTGATCAGCCTCTACCTGTGTGATCTACAGGGTAAGGAGAGCATCTGAGAAGTATAATCCTTCAGTGAAGGGGTGTGTGTGTGTGTGTGTGTGTGTGTGTAATGCTTCACTTCCCTTCAGAGAGTATGTGAACTTGATACTATGCAAAGAGAATTCCTGAGGCACCATGAAAATGTTACTGAGGGAGTAGGGCTAGATAAAAATGAGCCTTGGGGAGAGGACAGAGTCAATGAACAAGACTCTGAGAGAGGTTGGGTGGCAAAAGGTTCACATTTGGGATGAAGGACATGACGGAAATTAATTGTCCTTGGGGTTTTAACTAAAATCTTTATGTAGCAGAATCATTTGTATGTGAGAGTAGTGGTAACCAGGCCATAAGAGGTAGGTTGGGGTTGAGGAGTAAAGAGGAGGCATGGAAAAAAGGAATCTGATAATATCACAATATCACTCTCATGTTCAGATCATTGTACAGAAATCAAGGTTGACAGGGCACTTGATTACTATAATAGTTTCCATAAATTCAACTGGTTTTAACATGTTTTTGAGTTTACAAAACTAATCTCACTTACAATTATATGTTTTGTCAAATGTGGAGAGGTTACAATTTTTTTGTACAGCCTGAGAATAGGGGAGTTGTAGGGCTCTGAATTCTGAAACTGAGAAGGACCTAACAACAGCAGGGTAAGAGGTCACACATGGCCATACATTATGGCTTGGATAAAAAGTTGCTGTGATGGTAACTGCAGCCATGAAATTAAAAGACACTTGCTCTTTGGAAGAAAAGCTGTGACAAACCTAGACAGTGTATTAAAAAGCAGAGACATCACTTTGCCGACAAAGGTCCATATAGTCAAAGCTATGGATTTTCCAGTAGTCATATATGGATGTGAGAGTTGGACCATAAACAAGGCTGAGCGCTAAAGAACTGATGCTTTCAACCTGTGGTGTTGGAGAAGACTCTTGAGAGTCCCTTGGCTGCAAGGAGATCAAACCAGACAATCCTAAAGGAAATTAACTCTGAATATTCATTGGAAGGACAGATGCTGAAGCTTCAATACTTTGACCACCTGATGCAAAGAGCCAACTCATTAGAAAAGACCCTGATGCTGGGAAAGAGTGAAGGCAGGAGGAGAAGGGATGACAGAGGATGAGATGGTTGGATGGCATCACAGACTCAATGGACATCAGTTCAAGCAAGCTCTGGGAGTTGGTCATGGATAGGGAAGCCTGGCGTGCTGCAGTCCATGGGTCACAAAGAGTCGGACATAACTGAGCAACTGAACAGCAACAAATGACACGAAATAGGATTTGGTGAAAGCTGGTTAATGTCAGTGGTGAAGGCTGGAATTTGAAAATTGTTTGGAAAAGGCATCCCTTTCTTTTTGATGCGTCGGAAGTGCTCTTAACAGTAAGGCAGAATATTTAAGGTATGTTTTAAGAGTTTAAAAAGAAATGTATAAAATTAAACTAAAAACAATAATAACAGCACAAAATTGGGTAGTGAAATCAGTTAAAATGCCAAAAAGATCTTAGAATGTATAGCCTGAAGTTTACCCTAATTTATTTACTAACTAGCAATTGCAAATGGTATGTTCAGCTTACTTATAATAATTGATTTTTTTAAGTATTTTTTCTCAAATTTGAGTGGTTTTTCTTATTCAATAATACAAAAAAAAAAAAGTTTACTAAGGTTTACCATGTGCCAGAGCCAATTTTGGTAATAGATCCTCAAAGATAAAAGTCCTTACAGTCCCTTCATTCCCATCCCACACAGTGCAACCAGACTACCTCCAGTGACATATGGAAAAATCATTTAATTGGATAAATGAGTGAAAAAGGATCCAAGGGTAATTAAAGTATTAAAAAAAGCCAAAATGTTTAATTTTGACAGTATTTTCAAATAGATATATATATTATATATAGACTTAAAAGTTCATAATGCATATTTAAAAACTAAAGAGTTGTCATATTCCATCCCAGTCAAATTGCTAATAATTTTATACTAAACTCACGTCAAAGATATTTTCTCTTCATGTCAATGCTAACATAAATTTTCTCTGTATCTCTAGACGGTGCTCACACTTTACTGTGTAACCATGTTTTATTCCCTTATTTTTTATTTCTATGGCTTCCTCACAGTCATGAATCAATAAAAATCACTGCATAAAAAGTCCTGATTTCCTGACAGATGTGATTTTTATACTGGACAGAAAAGAGATAAACAGTATATTCCAGGGGAATAATTGCCAAAGTCAATTTAAAGGGGATGGGAGCACTGGTCTCCACTCTATCTGTTATTATCACATTCACAATATGGTAGCTAACAAAATGTACACTGATGTCAAACAAGCAAATCACTCCCAGGGCTCCATTCTTTTTTATTTGCAACTGCTATCATTGCATCCTATATGAAATTGGTCCTGCTTATATAAGAGAATTACAGTAATTTTTAAAGACAACTTCTGGCTTTGTGGAAATAGTTATAAAGTGCCTAATGTAAAACATACTAACAATTATTTTAGAAGTGACGGGACATGTGCAAGTGTGCGTGCACATTTACCCCAGTCATGTCTGACTCTTTGCGACTCTATGGACTGTAGCCCATAGGCTTCTCTGTCCTTGGATTCTCCAGGCAAGAGTACTGGAGTGGGATGCTATGCCGTCCTCCAGGGGACCTTCCCATCCTAGAGATGGAAACTCTGGCTCTTGTCTCCTGCATTGCCAGGTGGTTTCTTTACCACTAGCGCCACCCGGGAAGCCCTATGAGATGCATGCTATGCTATGCTAAGACGCTTCAGTCGTGTCCGACTCTGTGCGACCCCAGAGACGGCAGCCCACCAGGCTCCCCCGTCCCTGGGATTCTCCAGGCAAGAACACTGGAGTGGGTTGCCATTTCCTTCTCCAATGCATGAAAGTGAAAAGTGAAAGTGAAGTTGTTGAGTCGTGTCCAATTCAGCGATCCCATGGACTGCAGCCTACCAGGCTCTTCCATCCATGGGATTCTCCAGGCAAGAGTACTGGAGTGGGGTGCCATTGCCTTCATCTTACTCTATATTTGCCGATTTTTTAAATCAAGTTTGAAAAACCCAAAGTATATACTAACAACAATGTCCAATTTTAAAGAGAACTCAAAGAACAAAAAATCCTTGCTTGAACTCACAAGACTTTGTTTAGTAAATGTGCTTTGTAGCTACTGTTACTACACCTCATTTTGCATTTTTATCTCTTTAAAAGACAGTTGATGATTACAGTAATTAATGAATTTATGTATAATAAATGAGAATTTCAGTATTCAATTTGAAAATGTCACACCTCCACATTTTGAGACTATTTCCCAAAGGTTACACTGGGAAAATATGATAATATTTTCCATTCATAGTACCACCAGTACTTGTGAGATGAACTTATTTACCAGAAGACTGAGTTTTCTGATTGAGAAATTTGTATTGATAAGTAACTGTTACGAATATTCATTTTTCTTAAATCTGTTGTCAGCCATAATCTGAAAAAGTAAATTGCACTTAAATTATGATGTTCAACAAAGGGAATTAAACAAATAAAAGGCAGCTCCCAAGGAATAAAGCACAATTTTCTACTTTATTGAATATCTGTTCAAAATCTATTAACTGATTTATGACTAGAGCTGTCTCTGACTGATATCAAAAGTAACTGTCAATCTAGTCATTTTTAAAAAGTCAAACCAGTATAACTATTGGAAAAAAATAGGCTCCCTTTTCTTTATTAAAAATTGCCTTTTTTGAGGCAGATAGGACTCATAGTGTGATATTTCCAGTTTCATGATGGCAAGGAAACTTTAATTCAATTTTTCATTTTTGAGCTGTTTCTACTGGTAATCTATGCCTTATAGAGATTTATACCACATGGTTATTTGATATGCATATTCACACATTTGTGAAATTGTTATTACATAGGAGACTGAATGGATTCAGAGTTCTTATTTCAAACTCAACATGCTGCAGGATCTCTCAGAGCATGCATACATTTTAATCTCCAAACTGGATTTCTACAGAGAAACTGAAGTATGATTAAAAAAATAGACTTTATCACTATATAACATAGCCATTATGAGCAAAATATAATTAAATCATAAGAATGGAATTTTTTAAAAAATTCTCTTGTTTTCACATTGGCTTTGAACAACAGTATATTCAAAACTGAATTGACTGCTTCATATATACTTTTATATGAATATTTCTAAATGTTTTAACTGGATCCCTACTAAAGAATTAATAGAATTGGAAATAGATTGATGTAGAAACAGCATTTTGTATAAGATCACTCTTCCTTTTATAACAGAACTCTGTCAAGACATGCTGCTCTTGTGTGTACAAATGCTTCACATTCTATAAAGACTACAAAGCAACTGCTAGGTCAGAATGGTGAGTATATTCAGCCACAGCTGTCAAGGTTTTCTGCAAAGTACAACTGGCAGCCACCTATACAACTTGCTCTATGAATGTGGGTATAGTTACTGTTTCAATAACAAGCTCTGTGATGTGAGTGAATGCAGTACACATATCAGTTTCCATTACTGGTGAAGTGGCACTTGATCCTCTAAATGACATCAAAATATAATTTACAAATATACAAAAAAGCATTCACTTATGTATAATAAAACAAGTACACATAGACATTGGGATGAAAACATGGCAATCATTCTGTATCATTTTATTTTCAGAATACTCCTATGAGATATCCTATATTATTACAATAATAATTATTTATTAATGCAGCATGGTAGCTAACTTCCCAAGAGTTAAAATAATTTTGAGGTTATATTGCACATTGAAATATAGAATCCTTTCTACAAAACTGATTTTCCAATTAAAGAAATCTTCCTGAATTTTACAAATTTGTTGTGACTTCATAAAGCAGAAACTATTTTATGGTTTCAAAAGGTTCTTTTGGTAGATTTAGATACTGGGTGATGAGGAAGAGACAAGGAAAGGTGAGTTAGGCCAAAAGAGATATCTTCCTGATTTTTCAACTTGACTAAAACATACACAGTCATCTAAGATACTTGGAGTGTCTAGCACACGATTTGCACGCCCTGAATGGGGATAGAAAAATAAATAATACAGTTGGGTTAATCAGTATCATTTCAAGTGCTTTCTAGGTTCTAATGAGGCTGCATCAAATTGTCCATATGAGATGTCTGTCATCTGCTCACATATCCATCAACATGGTAAGAGTTTGAGAGGAATGCAGTATTAGTACTTGAATATAAACTTCAGTTGGTCACTGGTAAAATGAAAAGCTGAGGCTATTAGGAGGCACAGTTACAAAGCTAGAAGAATATCTATAGGATATAATTACCAAGCCTAGAGTTAGCAAAGGAATAAAGAATCTGGCAGAAAGCTGACCCTAAGGATCACAGAGATAGCATTTTTTAACTAGAATCAAATAGATTTTAAGAGTTGAAGACACAAGGTTACAGAAAGTGATATTGATGCCAGAAGTATTTTGTACTGAGAAAATCCTTGATTTCAACAAAGGAATTTCAATACACTTCCTATTTGGGGCAAGATAAAATATTCCAAGTATGATAAGATTCACCAGATGAGACAAAGTATATATAACAAGAGGATCAACAGACAATGACTGAACTCTCAGTGTGGAGAAACATGTTCTTTTTTTTTATGTAACTAATCTATGTATATTTACATAAAACAAGAAATAATATTTGGCAAATTTATATATGTTCTCCTGTCTTCCTTATAAAGAAATAAATCAATAATTCAGATAACATCTCATATTTGGTCTAGATAAAACTGTTTTGCTTCCTGTTCTGGGCTTTGATCTTAATACATATGCTCTTTTCTCTACACAGTTTTAAAGAAATAACTGTTTCTTTCTTGGTACTCTCTGTTTCTGAACTTAGTCAATACATATAGTCATTGTCACCCTGCTTATTTAACTTATATGCAGTGTACATCATGAGAAACACTGGGCTGGAAGAAGCACAAGCTGGAATCAAGATTGTCGGGAGAAATATCAATAACCTCAGATATGGAGATGACACCACTCTTATGGCAGAAAGGGAAGAGGAACTAAAAAGCCTCTTGATGAAAGTGAAAGAGGAGAGTGAAAAAGTTGGCTTAAAGCTCAACATTCAGAAAACGAAGATCATGGCATCCAGTCTCATCACTTCATGGGAAATAGATGGGGAAACAGTGGAAACAGTGTCAGACTTTATTTTGGGGGGCTCCAAAATCACTGCAGATGGTGACTGCAGCCATGAAATTAAAAGATGCTTACTCCTTGGAAGTAAAGTTGTGAGAAACCTAGATAGCATATTCAAAAGCAGAGACATTACTTTGCCAACAAAGGTCCATCTAGTCAAGGCTATGGTTTTCCCAATAGTCATGTATGGATGTGAGAGTTGGACTGTGAAGAAAGCTGAGCACCAAAGAATTAATGCTTTTGAACTGTGGTGTTGGAGAAGACTCATGAGAGTCCCATGGCCTGCAAGGAGATCCAACCAGTCCATTCTGAAGGAGATCAACCCTGGGATTTCTTTGGAAGGAATGATGCTAAAGCTGAAACTCCAGTACTTTGGCCACCTCATGCGAAGAGTTGACTCACTGGAAAAGACTCTGATGCTGAGAGGGATTGGGGGCAGGAGGAGAAGGGGATGACAGAGGACGAGATGGCTGGATGGCATCATCGACTCGATGGACATGAGTTTGAGTGAACTCTGGGAGTTAGTGATGGACAGACAGGGAGGCCTGGTGTGCTGCAATTCATGGGGTCGCAAAGAGTCGGACATGACTGAGCGACTAAACTGACTGAAACTGAAGGAGGTTAGTTTTCCCAATATACTTATAGAATGCTGGATGTCTATTTAGCTCTACTTTTAGCCCACTCTTCTTGTTTCTTAACTAGAAAAAGTAAGATATTTTCAGTTTCTTTTTGTAGGATAATTTTTTGATGGTTCTGAACTGAAATTGATGTTCTATTTGGAAGAAGAGCACAACTTAGTAATGCTTTTCATTCCCTATTACGACAACTGTTTGTAATCACCACATGGCTGACATCTTATAGGAAACACAAGCCTGAGTAATTAGTTGTTATTTGACAATGTTACTTAAAATTGGACCACAAACTATCTGCATTGACATCACCAGAAAGTCTTATTAAAGTTTTTGGAGACCCACCCAGGTATTTTGAACCTGAATATCTTGGGGCTTTCCAGAGATTCTGCTGTTTAGTATAATTCCAGAGTGACTTGATACAAAATAGCCTTGATAATAATTGTAAGGTGATGTTCTTTACAAATTCTAGGTAAACAAGATGCCCTTTTCAAGAGATACTTTCCTCTATGCTTGTGATAGTGTAAAGTATCTGACTGGCAGAAGTTACAATGCCTAGAATACTGGCTTAAGCCAAGTACCAATTTGATGTTGAAAGAGGACAAGTATTTCAACTTCTCTAGGCTTTGATGCTTAATTTGAACTGAACCCATCATGAGAGCAAAATTATGTATATTTAAAACAGAAGCTTAGCACATATGTAAAAACTATGATCAGATCCCAGGTAGCACTAATGGTAAAAAAAAAAAAAAAAAAGCCCTGCCTACCAATGCAGGAGATAAGAGCCAAGGGTTCAACCCCTAGGTCAGTAGGATCCCCTGGAGGAGGGAATGACAACCCACTCCAGTATTCTTGCCTGGAGAATCCTATGGACCAGGGAGCCTAGAGGGCTACAGTCTATGTGGTCACAGAGTTGGATGTGACCGAAGCAACTTAGCACTGGTGCTCACACTCTAATATTGGGCTCCCTGGTGGCTCAGATGGTAAAGAATTCACCTGCAATGCAGGAGACCCAGGTTTGACCCCTGGGTTGGGAAGATCCCCTGGAGAAGGAAATGACAACCTACTTCAGTATTCTTGCCTGGGAAATCCTGTGGACAGCAGAGACTGACAGGCTTCATTCCATGGGGTCACACAGAGTTGGACGCAACTGAACAACATGATCAGATTAACAAAATGTGCTCACTGAGAAATCTGTATATGCGCTTAGTAGGAATACATTATACTGCTGATACTGGTGATTACCTGGAAAATGTAATAAACCTATGATCCTAAGAATTGCTATTACCAATTATTTAAATTTAAAAAATCATTGTATGATTATAATTTTCCTTCAAAGTAAGTCATTGCAAATTTGCAAATGAATAAACTATTATTTTTTAAATTTTTTTATACACTGAGGAAATAAAATGCCAGTATTCATATACTTTAAAATAATATTTTCATCATAAATTATTTCAAATACATGATGATTTATAAAATTCTATGTCACTTTATGATATGAGTATGCAGGAGACATAAGAGACTCGGGTTTTTCCCGAGTCACAAAGATTGCCTGGAGGAGGGCATGGCAACCCACTCCAATATTCTTGCCTAGAGAACCCCAAGGACAGAAGAACTTGCCAGGCTACAGTCCATAGCGTAGCAGAGAGTCAGACATGACTGAAGCGACCGAGCGCACACGCATCATATATATAGCATACATGATTATGTTAAAAATATAAAATATCCTCACCCCAAATCAGACCTTATATTTAAGTTGTGGAGAAAAGAGTAAAATATATGAAATAATTGGAGAGCCATCAACAGCTGAACTGTAAAAAAATAATAGGTTATTCTGAGGAGGAAATTTCTAACTTTTGCAATAGGTCATGAAGAGTATCAAGGCTAGTGAGACTTACCTGGCTATGAAGAGAAGGGGAATTATAAAGAGCAAAAAGCAAGGGAGAGAGATTCCAGAAGATGAAGAAAGCATGAGCAGAGACAGAAAGGCAGAAATGAGTGGGCACAATGCCAAGATAGAAATGAGTTTGACCTAAGTTAAATTTTAATGTAAGAGAAGGGTAGCCAGAAATTCTCAATCATTTCACACTAGGGAAAGCAAGACAGAGATGAACTTCATATGGTAAGAAACTCAGCCATTGTCAGATTTTAAACATAAATGTGAAAAGATGAAGTCATTTTAATAATTTTAAAATATCAATCAGTTCAGTTCAGCACTCAGTCGTATCTGACTTTGCAATGGACTGCAGCAGGCCAGGCCTTCCTGTCCATCACCAACTCCTGGAGCTTACTCAAACTGTTTGAGTAAGCCATCCAAACATCTTATCCTCTGTTGTCCCCTTCTCCTCCCACCTTCAATCTTTCCTGGCATCAGTGTCTTTTCAAATGAGTCAGTTCTTTACATCAGGTGGACAAAGTATTGGAGTTTTGGCTTCAGCATCAGTACTTCCAATGAATATTCAGGACTGGTTTCCTTTGGGATAGACAGGTTGGAACTCCTTGCAGTCCAAGGGACGCTCAAGAGTCTTCTCCAACACCACACTTCAAAAGCATCAATTCATCACCACTCAGCTTTCTTTATAGTCCAACTCTCACTTGCATACATGAATACTGGAAAAACTATAGCTTTGACTAGATGGATCTTTGTTGGCAATAATGTCTCTGCTTTTTAATATGCTCCCTAGGTTGGTCATAACTTTTCTTCCAAGAAAAAAGCATCCTTTAATTTCATGACTGCAGTCACCATCTGCAGTGATTTTGGAGACCAAAAAAAATAAAGTCTGTTACTGTTTCCATTGTTTCTCCATTTATTTGCCGTGAAGTGATAGGACCAGATGCCATGATCTTAGTTTTGTGACTGTTGAGTTTTAAGCCAACTCTTTCACTCTCCTCTTTCACTTTCACCAAGAGGCTCTTTAGTTCTTCACTTTCTGCCATAAGGGTGGTGTCATCTTCATATCTGAGGTTATTGATATTTCTCCCAGCAATCTTGATTCAAGCTTGTTCTTCATCCAGCCCAGCATTTCTCATGATGTACTCTACATATAAGTTAAATAAGCAGGGTGACAATATACAGACTTGAAGTACTCCTTTTCCTGTTTGGAACCAGTCTGTTGTTCCATGTCTAGTTCTAACTGTTGCTTCCTGACCTGCATACAGATTTCTCAGGAGGCAGGTCAGGTGGTCTGTTATTCCCATCACTTTAAGAATTTCCCGTTGTTGTGATCCACACAGTCAAAGGCTTTGGCATAGTCAATAAAGCAGAAATAGATGTTTTTCTGAAATCCCTTGCTTTTTTGATGATCCAGTGGATGTTGGTAATTTGATCTCTGGTTCCTCTGCCTTTTCTAAATCCACCTTGAACATCTGGAAGTCCACAGTTCAGATACTGTTTAAGCCTGGCTTGGAGAATTTTGAGCATTACTTTATAGCATGTGAGATGAGTGTAATTGTGTGATAGTTTGAGCATTCTTTGGCATTGCCTTTCTTTGGGATTGGAAATGAAAACAGTCCTTTTCCAGTCTTGTGGCCACTGCTGAGTTTTCCAAATTTGCTGGCATACTGAGTGCAGCACTTTAACAGCATCAATAGTGTACAGAATTGGTCAACCATCAGATGACTGAGAAATAGGGACAACAGATATGACATCTTTGAAATACTTAGAAACATGAAGCATTGAAGGAGAACAAATAAATAAGATTGAAGAAATAATAAATATTTTTACACATTTAACCTAGTACATAAGGGAGAATGAAGAAATGAACATAGAAAGTTGCAGTCAACTTATATAATGGCGTTACCAAGTGTATTAGTTCCTTACTGCTGCTGTAATAATTATCACAGACTTTATGCTTTAAAACACAAATTTATTTTTCCTTATGTAAGCATTCTTATGATTATATTAGGCCCATTTAAATAATCTAGGATAATGTTTCTATAGCAAGAGCTTTAACTTAATCTCTATTTAAAAATCGCTTTTGCCATTTACGGTAACATAATAACAGTTACCGAAGATTAGGATATAGGCATCTTTGGATGGCCATTATTTTGGTTACTACAAGAAATGAATGAGAATACATTTAATATGATTGAGGTCTTACTATGTGCCAGATATAGTTTCACATACCCAATCTCCTTTCTCTCCAAAACCTATAAAAATGGAAAACAGAAATAGTCCCTATAATCCTATAGCTCATAAGATGCAGAACAGAGTTTGAACTCAGCTCTATTTGACTTCAGATACCATTTTGTTAATAGAAAAGTTGGGGATTATGTCTGTGGGTTATTTGACAAGAGTGGACTTTGGATTGTTTTAAACATACTCCTTTTGAACTAAGACAGCTGGAAATAAAAGACAAACAGAAGTGAAATATTAGGAATGCAAATTAAAAATTAGAAGTAATCAACTGAGAAATATCAATTAAAATTATTAGAATAGATAATTAAAGATTTTTTTTTAGTCAATGATCTTGAGTGAGAGGGAGGAGAAGGATGACCAAAGAGGTAGAAGGAAAACCTGGAGAGTAAAGTATTGTGGAGGCGTAAAGGAGAGCATGTTGATGAGACAAAGATCAGGAATAGGAATATGAATGCTACCAAGAGGGTGAGGGGAAGTGAAGGAAGGCCTTAGCTCTTAGGTGACAATAATCTTTTGGATCATTACAGTCTTTTGATTCAAATTATTTAGATAATAAGTTACTTGAATAAAAGAGTTGCCAATATTTTATGTTGTTACCCTATGATTATTTTATTATTAAAGTATTGTAGAAAAACATGTTTTGGCATGTCTGCTTTCATCTTGAAAAACTAGAACATAATGTTTTGTTTATACAATGGAAAAAGCAAACAATTCAAAACAATCTTAAAAAATAGTTACCACCTTGTGCTCGACATTCTCTGAGAGCCTTCAGACGTGTGAGTGGACTCTCCCCTCCCTCCTGTTCCCTGTACACTCGCTGGGCTACCATACCCTTTCATTTCTAAGCTGCACAAACTCTCTCACACATAGTTCAGCTCTCCAAGGCAAAATTATCTTCATATTTCTTTCTTCGGAAAGAATTTTGTCTTCTACAACACTGTTTTCTGCTATCACCACAAGGTATTTGTATTTTTTCTAGCAAGAGAGTTACTCATAGATCAAACTGATTCTTTTCTCTTTGTGATGCAATTGTTAATATTTAGGCCCAAAATTTCATCAATGAAATGCTAAGAATCCTTCCAACATTTAGAGTCACAAATAACTTTATCCTGTGATGAAACTTGAAATGTTGTTCTCAAATTAAAAATTTTTTAATCATTTAAATTTTAAATGCAAAGTTAGTGTATGTAAGCAAAAATGTAGTGTTTTTGAGCATGAGTATAAAGAACATACTATTTTTAAAAAGTTTTGCATGTTTCCATATATATATCCACATATAGCTTTTAACTAAATTATATATATATATATGTATGTATATATATATATATACATATATACATATATATATACACATTTTATACAAGACAGACTGTGCAGATGTGTGACCAAGAGGAGCTACGCCTTGCCCAAGGTCAGGGGCAACGACCGAGAGTGCCAGGCTGCAACGGCACAGGAGCAGCCTAGAGGAGCTACACCACATCCGAGGTCAGGGGTGGCGGCCAAAAGGAGCTACTTCATGCCTGAGGTCAGGGGAGGCGGGCCAGGGGAGCAACCCCAGATCCAAGGAGTGGTGGCTGCAGGTGCAAGAGGGCCGAGAGGAGCTACTCCACGTTCAAGGTCAGGAGGAGCAGCCATGAGGAGATATCCCTCATCCATGGTAAGGAGCAGTGGCAGCGCTTTGCTGGAGCAGCTGTGAAGAGATACCCCATGTCCAAGGTAAGAGAAACCCAAGTAAGACGGTAGGTGATGTGAAGGGCATCAGAGGGCAGACACACTGAAACCATAATCACAGAAAACTAGACAATATGATAACACGGATCACAGCCTTGTCTAACTCAATGAAACTAAGCCATGCCATGTGGGGCCACCCAAGACGGGAGGATCATGGTGGAGAGGTGTGACAGAATGTGGCCCACTGGAGAAGGGAATGGCAAACCACTTCAGTGTTCTTGCCTTGAGAGCCCCATGAACAGTATGAAAAGGCAAAATGATAGGATACTGAAAGAAGAACTCCCAGGGCGATAGGTGCCCAATATGCTACTGGAGATCAGTGGAGAAAAACTCCAGACAGAATGAAGGGATGGAGCCAAAGCAAAAACAATACTCAGCTGTGGATGTGACTGATGATAGAAGCAAGGTCCAATGCTATAAAGAGCAATATTGCATAGGAACCTGGAATGTCAGGTCCATGAATCTAGCCAAAGTGGAAGAGGTCAAACAAGAGATGGCAAGAGTGAATGTCGACATTCTAGGAATCAGTGGACTAAAATGGACTGGAATGGGTGAATTTAACTCAGATGACCATTATATCTACTACTACAGCCAGGAATCTCTCAGAAGAAATGGAGTAACCATCATGGTCAACAAAAGAGTCCAAAATGCAGTACTTGGATGCGATCTCAAAAATGACAGAATGATCTCTGTTCGTTTCCAGGGCAAACCATTCTATGTCATGGTAATCCAAGTCTATGCCCCAACCAGTAACACTGAAGAAAATGAAGTTGAACGGTTCTCTGAAGACCTACAAGACCTTTTAGAACTAACACCCAAAAAAGATGTCCTTTTCATCACAGGGGACTGGAATGCAAAAGTAGGAAGTCAAGAAACACCTGGAGTAACAGGCAAATTTGGTCTTGGAGTACAGAATGAAGCACAGCAAAAGTTAATAGAGTTTTGCCAAGAGAACATACTGGTCATAGCAAACACCCTCTTCCAACAACACAAGACTCTACACATGGATATCACCAGAGGGTCAACACCGAAATCAGATTGATTGTATTCTTTGCAGCCAAAGATGGAGAAGCTCTATACAGTCAGCAAAAACAAGACTGGGAGCTGACTGTAGCTCAGATCATGATCTCCTTATTGCCAAATTCAGACTTAAATTGAAGAAAGTAGGGAAAAGCACTAGACCATTCAGTATGACCTAAATCAAATCCCTTATGATTATACAGTGGAAGTGAGAAATGGATTTAAGGGACTAGATCGGATAGACAGAGTGCCTGATGAACTATGGATGGAGGTTCGTGACATTGTACAGGAGACAGGAATCAAGACCATTCCCATGGAAAAGAAACGCAAAAAAGCAAAATGGCTGTCTGGGGAGGCCTTACAAATAGCTGTGAAAAGAAGAGAGGTGAAAAGGAAAGATACAAGCATCTGAATGCAGATTTCCAAAGAATATCAAAGAGAGATAAGAACGCCTTCTTCAGCAATCAGTTCAAAGAAATAGAGGAAAACAACAGAAAGGGAAAGACTAGAGATCTCTTCAAGAAAATTAGAGATACCAAGGGAATATTTCATGCAAAGATGGGCTCCATAAAGGACAGAAATGGTATGGACCTAACAGAAGCAGAAGATATTAAGAAGAGGTGGCAAGCATACACAGGAGAACTGTACAAAAAAGAGCTTCAAGACATAGATAATCACAATGGTGTGGTCACTCACCTACAGCCAGACATCCTGGAATGTGAAGTCAAGTGGGCCTTAGAAAGCATCACTACAAACAAAGCTAGTGGAGATGATGGAATTCCAGTTGAGCTATTTCAAATCCTGAAAAATGATGCTGTCAAAGTGCTGCACTCAATATGCCAGCAAATTTGGAAAACTCAGCAGTGGCCACAGGACTGGAAAAGGTCAGTTTTCATTCCAATCCTAAAGAAAGGCAATGCCAAAGAATGTTCAAACTACCACACAATTGCACTCATCTCACACGCTAGTAAAGTAATGCTCAAAATTCTCCAAGCCAGGCTTCAGCAATACGTGAACCATGAACTTCCATCGATATATAGACCCTTACTATTTGACTCCCTTAGATAATATCCAGTCTCAAAGCAGTAAATTGTCCAGGTCTCCCTTCCTCTCTGTTCTTGTTGATCTCTGAGAGAACTCTTTAATTCTAGATGCTGACCCACAAAATCAATAACGCCACCAAAGGGTCAGTGCTGTAACCAAAACACACTTCCAATTTCTACTCTGAGAGGTAGAATACCACCTTTGAAATTCATCACAGTTCAATTGAATCTGTCAGTCCAACTTTGTCTCAATTTCCCCCAGCAAAATCCTCGTCTTCTCTCTCTATCTCTGCATAATGTTACCATTATGCCTGAGAATGAAGGCTTCTCTATCCACCAATTTTAATGTTTATTTAGAGGTGTAGCCTCAAACAGATATATCTCCCTCTAGCCTTCTAATATCAGGTTTTCCATAATGTAGGTAACTGTCACTGAAACGTATCACATTAGTGAGCTAACACAGCAAGAGCAATTAAAACTTTTCTCACTTAGTATCATTTAAAATGGAATAATACTCTGAAGAAATGAACTAAAAGAAAGTTTTATGGACTAGCAGAAAAGGCATCAATGGAGGGCACTAGGAATCTTCAGTGAGAAGATTCAGAAATATCCTAACATCATGTTTCAAATATTTTTTAAATATAATTTTAAATAGTATCATCTGAGTAAGATATATAATACATATTATATTTATTAAATATATTATATATAAATAAATAATAGAGTAGACTTTGACATAGATTTATAAATACAAATGGTAAAAATCCAAAGATTGCTTTAATGAGGGGGTTTCAGTCTGAGTACAAATGTTATTTAACAGTGCATTTGGAGGGCAGTAAACTTGGATCT
Source organism: Capricornis sumatraensis (assembly GCF_032405125.1). Classification (NCBI taxonomy): domain Eukaryota; kingdom Metazoa; phylum Chordata; class Mammalia; order Artiodactyla; family Bovidae; genus Capricornis; species Capricornis sumatraensis. The sequence goes on along the minus strand of NC_091081.1, from coordinate 33,564,223 downwards.
GAAATTTCAGAAAATTTACTAAAGGGAAATAAATCGTATTTTTCACTGTGTTCACATTTTTGTAACCAAAAGTTTATAAAAGACCTTAAATATTGTCATTCAATTTAATTTAAACTCTATTCATTTTTCACACAGTTCTATTTTTTATGGTCTCATTGCCAGTCAACTTGTTTACTTGGAAGGTACCAGCAAGATCAGGAAATAATTTAAGGTTACTGATGCCACAAACCGTCAGCCAGTAAATTGCATCAGCAAAACACATCTGATGACAGCTTGCCTGTTCTTTTTTATGATGCAAGATACGTAATGCTCTTTAAATGTTTAGGGTTGAAATTCCTTTGAGAGAAAACTGTTAAATAAGGAAAAGGCTATAATGAATAGGTCCTAAGTCCTTAGAACAGGTAGAAGGACCAGCCTTAGATAAAGAGGTGGCAGAGTCAGGCAAGATGTAGAAAAACATAGAGGAAGGTGTTCATATCTGGTTGTGTTCTGTATACAGGATATGGATACAAGTTTTCTAACATACAGTCTACATTCAGATATCCACAGTATCTTTATGGAATTTTATTTTCTTTAGAGATTTTTTTTTCTTTTTATCCAGGACACAATGAAGGATCTTGAGTAACATTTTTTCACCACTGTCTTCTTTCCCAGCAAGTCTGGCATTAGAGTACAAAATGAAGCAATGCAGAGGCTAACAGAGCTTTGCCAAGAAAATGTACTGGTCATAGCAAACGCTCTCTTCCAACAACACAAGAGATAACTCTACATATGAGCTTTGCCAAATGGTCAATACCAGTTTCAGATTGATTATATTCTTTGCAGCCAAAGATGGAGGAAGCTCTGTACAGTCAGCGAAAACAAGATCGGGAGCAGACTGTGTTTCAGATCATGAACTCCTTATTGCCAAATTCAGACTTAAATTGAAAAGTAGGGAAAACCACTAGACCATTCAGGTATGACCTAAATCAAATCTCTTATGATTATACAGTGGAAGTGACAAATAGATTCAAGGGATTAGATCTGATAGATAGAGTGCCTGAAGAAATATGGACAGAGGTTCAGAACATTGTACAGGAGGCAGTGACCAAAACCATCCATAAGAAGAAATGCAAAAAGGCAAAATGGTTGTGTGAGAAGGCCTTACAAATAGCTGAGAAAAGAAGAGAAGCAAAGGGCAAAGGAGAAAAGGAAAGATATATCCATCTGAATTCAGAGTTCCAAAGAATAACAAGGAGAGATAAGAAAGCCTTTCTCAGTGATCAATGCAAACAAATACAGGAAAACAACAGAATGGGAAAGACTAGAGATCTCTTCAAGAAAATTAGAGATACCAAGGGAACATTTTCATGCAAAGATGGGCATAATAAAGGACAGAAATGGTATGGACTTTACAGAGGCAGAAGATAGTAACAAGAGGTGACAAGAATACACAAAAGTGAAAAGAAAGTGAAAGTTAAGTCGCTCAGTCATGTCCGACTCTTTGGGACCCCATGGACTGTAGCCTACCAGGCTTCTCCATCCATGGATTCTCCAGGCAAGAATACTGGAGTGGCTTGCCATTTCCTCTCCAGGGGATCTTCCTGACCCAGGGATCAAACCCAGGTCTCCCACATTGCAGGCAGACACTTTAACCTCTGAGCCACCAGGGAAACAGAGGCAGAAGATAGTAACAAGAGGTGGCAAGAATACACAAAAGAACTGTACAAAAAAAATCATGACCCCAGATAATTATGATGGTGTGATCACTAACCTGGAGCGAGACATCCTGGAATGCAAAGTCAAGTGGACGTTAGGAAGCATCACTACGACCAAAGCTAGTGGAGGTGATGGAATTCCAGCTAAGCTATTTCAAATCCTGAACAATGATGCTGTGAAAGTGCTGCACTCAATATGTCAGCAAATTTGGAAAACTCAGCAGTGGCCACAGGACTGGAAAAGGTCAGTTTTCATTTCAATCCCAAAGAAAGGTGATGTCAAAGAATGCTCGAACTACCGCACAACTGCACTCACCTCACACACTAGCCAAGTGATGTACAAAATTCTCCAAGCTAGGCTTCAACAGTACATGAACCGAACTTCCTGATTTTCAAACTGGATTTAGAAAAGGCAGAGGAACCAGAGATCAAATTGCCAGTATCTGTTAGATCATAGAAAATGCAAGAGAATTCCAGAAAAACATCTGCTTCATTGACTATGCTAAAGCCTTTGACTGTGGGGATCATGACAAACTGTGGAAAATTCTTGGAGTGAGTGATGGGAATACCAGACCACTGCCTCCTGAGAAATCTGTATGCAGGTCAGGAAGCAACAATTAGAACTTGACATGGAACAACAGACTGGTTCCAAATAGGAAAAGGAGTATGTCAAGACTGTCTATTACTATCCTGCTTATTTAACTTATATGCAGGGTACATCATGAGAAATGCTGGACTGGATGAAGCTCAAGTTGGAGTAAAGCTTTCAGGGAGAAATATCAATAACCTCAGATATGCAGTTGACACCATCCTTATGGCAGAAAGTGAAGAGGAACTGAAGATCCTCTTTTTTGTTTTTTTCCTTTTACTTCTTTGTGTGGTCTCACTATGGTTACATCAACTTTTTTGTTGTTGTTATATTTTTCCCCATTCTTTCACTATTTAAATTTCTGTAAACTCAGATTTCAAATGTTTCTTTGTGGCAGAAACTGAAAGTTGTTTCTAATTACTTTTTTTTTTCCCTTCCTTAAAACTAAAACCCTTGACTTTTAGTTCAACATATTGTTGCCAAGTATAGAAAAGTAAATATTCCTGTCCCTTACAGTTACATGTGACTAAATTGTGGCCAATGGGTCAAGTGAAAATGGTATGTAAGCAGAAATGGCAGGTGAAGTTTCCAGGAAGAATTCTTTATGAGAAAATTTATTACTTTCTTCAAATCTTCCTCTTTGCTGACTGGAATGTAGAGGTAATAGCTGGAGCTTGAGTAACCCTCTTTGACCATGCTGTGGAAAAATAAGATGAACAAGATGGAAGAACCTAGTTCCATGATCATGGTGGAGTCAATATCCTTTCCTGACTGACTGGATTTATTATATTTAAAAATTTTATAAAGAAAAAATAACCCTCTATTTTATTTAATTTGCTTTTATTTTGTTGTTGCTAGTACTCATAACTAAACCACGAGGAATACCATATTATAAACTATCTAATGCTAGATAATTTTCCATCCAACAATATTTCTAGTTACTAAGCAAGTTTGGTTACTCTTTTAAAATAAATTTTTATATTTATTAAAAAAATATTTCTGAGTAGTAATCCCTTCTATGACTACATACAAAGTTTTAATCTATTTTTTTGATGGATATTTAGGCTACATCTAGGTTTTGACTAATGTATAAACAGTTTTATCATTCTCTTTGGGTCACATGTTTTCATTTCTTTTGGGTAAAAACCCAGGAATAGAATTTTTACTATATGTTTTTATAAAAAACTGCATAAACACTCTTTAAAAAGCCTTTAATATTTTATATTCCTATCAATAATATATGGTTGACTCAGTTGCTATAATCTTCTCCATCAACTGATGTCAGTTTTCTAAAATTTTAATCAAATATTGAAAGTAATGTCACATTTCTTTGTGGTTTATTTTCATTTTCTTTATGACTAATTATTAGCACATTATCTTGTGCTAACTAGTGATAAAGAGAGAGGGAGAGCGACTTGTGAAGGGTCTTGTAAAATATTTTGCCTATTTTCAATGTTTAAGCAATTTATCTTTTTTTTTCTTATTTGTAAGTACTCTTTGTACATTCTGGATGCAACTTCTTCATCTGATATGTGCATTACAAATATTTTTCTCCCGGTCTGTGTATTTGATATGCCTTAAAGATGATTTGGAATAAACAAAAATTCTTATTTTTTATAAAATCCAAGTCATCAATTTCTTTTATAATGGTTGGTGATTTTTTAATGTTACATATAAGGAATTTTTCTCTAAAATTAAGACTGAAGAAATAGTCACCATTTTTTCCCCTAGAAATTGTATTATTAGTATTTACATTTAGGTCTATAAGTCTTCTACAATTATGTTATTATCATCATACATTCTTTTCATACACTAGCAATGTAATGCTCAAAATTCTCCAAGCCCGACTTCAACAGTATGCGAACCAAGAACTTCCAGATGTTCAAGGCGGATTTAGAAAAGGCAGAGGAAACACGGATCAAATTGCCAGCCTCCAATGGATCATAGAAAAAGCAAGAGAATAACAGAAAAACATTTACTTCTCCTTCATTGACTAATGCTTCTGACTCTGTGGATCACAACAAACTGGAAAACTCTAAAAGATGGGAATATCAGACCATCTTACCTGCCTCCTGAAAAATCTGTATGCAGGTCAAGAAGCAACAGTTAAAACTGGACATGGACCAACAAACTGATTCCAAATTGGAGAAGGAGTATGTCAAGACTGTCTTTTGTTATCCTGCTTATTTATATGCAGAGTACATCATGAGAAATTCCAGGCTGGATGAAGCACAAGCCAGAATTAAGATTGCCAGGAGGAATATCAATAACCTCAGATATTCAGATGGCACCACACTTATAGCAGAAAGTGAAGAAAGAGAGGAACAAATGGAAGGAAGGTACTTATTTTAAAATAACACAGAAAATGTATTCTAGCCTGAGGAAATATTTAACTCTGTATATTGAATGGCTTAATGTGGCCTTGTATAAATTAATGTTATAAGCTTGCAAGGCAGAATATTATTTCATTCTATGAAACAGGAAAATCTAAAGGTCCATTCAGAATGACCAGAGTCCCTGTCATAGCTTTCCCTACCCTCAAAGGAAATCCAATTAGCATCAAATTCACCAGCAGTGCTTCAAGCTATAAGCTAGAGTTAGGTGAGAAAGTCTGCCATTCCTGGGTGTTCACTTTATTCTTCCTCTCACATTAATTTATATCCCAGGATATAGCCAGTAGCAAAAATTAAAATAATAACTTCACTTGCCATACCATTGTTGTATATTTTTTCAAAACACTGGTAGGAAATCAGAGTGTTATTTAATAGGCACCCTTGAAAATGAAATAAATTTTAAATATGATTTTATACTTTAGTAAATCTCTTAGAATTGTTTTACAGAAAAGCTAGATAGTACAGAGAGCTCTGTTTCTACCTTACACCTATTTTGTTCTGTAATTTTTTTTCTTTTTTTCCCCCCCAGATTTATTGAGTTAAAATTGACATATAACATGGTGTAACTTTAAGGTATAGAATTAGAGGATTTCATATATATATATATATATATATATAGCAAATGGTTATCACATTAAGGTAAGTTAGCATATATTCATCACCTCACATAATTACATCTTTCTGTGGCGAGAAATTTCAAGATTTACTCTCTTAGCAAGTTTCAAGTAACGAAAACATTGTTGACTGTAGTCAACATGCTATACATTATGCTGCCAGAACGTCATCTTGTAATTAGAATCTTACACTCGTTCACCACCTCTGCCGATTTACCCCACCCCACTCTACCCCACACCACAGCAACCACCAGTCTGCTCTGTTTCTATGAGTTTGTGCTTTTTAGACTCTACATAGAAATAAAATTACTATTTGTCTGTTTCTGACTTAATTTACTTAGCACAATGCCCTCAAGATACACCCAGGTTGTCTCATTCATTATCCTGAAATATACACTTACCTATACATGTTTCTGGGCTCCCCTGGTGGCTCATATGGTAAAGAATCTGCCTGCATTGTGGGAGACCTAGGTTCGATCCCTGATTCTGGAAGATCCCCTGGAGAAGGGAACGGATATCCACTCCAGTATTCTTATCTGGAGAATCCCATGAATAGAGGAACCTGGCGGGCTACAGTCCATGGGGTCACAAAGAGTCAGACATCACTGAATGGTTTTCACTTTTACTTTCATACCTGTTTCTATAACGTATTGATCTGGGTCTAAAAAAGATGATCATTATGCCATACTGATGTCTCCAACTCTAATTCATACCCCTATGGATCATTCTGGCCGCTGCCTGCTGATCTGCATTCTACCACTCTAACAGTGAGAAAAACTGCTGTCTACCCCTTCATGGCTAAATTCTAGAAGATCTGTCTAGTAGCTTCATAACTGTTCATATATACCCTCAATTTTATCCACTGGGTCTTATGCTTATTGATAAAACACAGACTGTACTCATTTCTTACGCCAATTCACTTTTCTTACATCCTCTTCAGTGAAGCCAAATGATGGTATTGACTTACAATTTTTCAACTTTACCATGGTGGAAAAGTGATATGCACTCAATAAAAACTGTACTTCAGATTTTAAATATTGATTTTTTTTTCAGGACTAGCCATATTTGGTAGAAGACTTTCCCAAGAGGCTGGGAAGCAATAGCAGCCACAGCTCCTGGGCAGACACATGATCATGAGGGTAAACAACCAACACACTTATAACCATGCTGTACACAAACAACCATTCTGGTTTTCACTTTCAGTACAGTATTCAATAAATTACATGATATTCAACTTATTATAAAATAGGTTTTGTGTTTGATGACTTTTCCCAAGAATAGGCTAATATAAGTGTTCTGAGCTCATTTTAGGTAGACTAGTCTCAGCTAGGAAAAGGCAATGGCAACCCACTCCAGTACTCTTGCCTGGAAAATCCCAGGGGCAGGGGAGCCTGGTGGGCTGCCGTCTATGGGGTCACACAGAGTTGGACACGACTGAAGCTACTTAGCAGCAGCAGCAGTCTAAACTATGATGTTCTGTAGGTTAGGTCTGCTAAACGCGTGTTAGACATAAAACATTGGATGGGTTTATTGGGATGTAACCCATCATAAATCAAGGAAGATGTGTAAATTACTCTGTCACAAATGAATTCAAATTCTTCTGCATTCCCCAATTCAGGGTGCCACAATATCCGAGGTGGCTTCTTTCCCCCACACATTGAGCTTCGTTCTTTGTTTTATAAAATTCTGGAGTTTAGACAATTGCAGAGTGCCACATATCCACCATGACAGTAACATACAGAATAATTTCACTCTTCTAAAGTATTGTTTTCCCATCACTGAATCCCTAGCAATCACTGATCTATTATCCCCTTTATCATTTTGTCTTTCTGAAAAGGATGAAATATTCCATAGATGTCAATTAGATCAAGTTGAGTGATACTGCTGTTCAAGTCTAAAATCAGGACTGATTTCCTGTCTGCTTGATTTATCAATTCCTGACAGAGGGGTGTTGAAATCTTGAACTTTAACTGTGGATTTATCTATTTCTCTTTTCAGTTAACAGATTTTGCTTCAAGTATCATTGCTCTGGTGTTAAGTTCATACACATTTAGGATTGTTATGGGTTCTTAGGGAATCAACCTGTTATGCCCCCTTTACCTCTAATAATATTTCTAGGATGTAAGACATGAATTTAAGACCCCAAATTACATGTACTATTGACTTCTAATATAATTGGGAGTGCCTCAAATGGCCTAAACACAAGTTTCCTTCCCCATTCTGCTCCCTCAGATGAGACTCTCCTGACCAAACAACCATTATCTTGGGGACCAGGCACAGTTTACCCTGAATATTAGGTTTCAGTTCTCTGCTAGTAGATGGAATTATACAAAGAAGCTAAACACACCCTCCCACAGGAACCAGGAAACACCCTTTTCTTTTAATGTTGCAAAGCCTGCCTCCCACAGGCCCTGTTCCTTCATTCCGCTCTCAAATGCAGTTCTCATTTGGTCCCGCCCAGTGTGCATGTCCTCCTCCCCTGGGGTGTGGGTATATGTGACTAACAAACCACTGTGACCATAAATTTGTTTTCAGTTTGTGAGTCTATTCTGTTAAACTAGGAGTCTGGGATTAACATATACACACTACTGTATATAAAGCAGATAATCAACAAGGACCCACTGTAAGCACAGGAAACTTGACTCAATACTCTGTAATTATCTAAATGGGAAAGAATCTGAAAAGGAATGGATATATGTACATATATAACTGAATCACTTTGCTGGATATCAACAATATTATAAATCAACTATATTCCAAGATAAAATAAAAAATAAATTTAAGAAAAAAATAGTAATAAACCACTGTGACTTCATCTGTTCAGTGCGGAGTGCTATGTGTTCACCCATCTCTATAACTTCAGGGTAAGAATGCCTTCCTCATCAATGGGGTGAATAAAAGGTGACTAAAACACTGCCTTGTTCTGGAGCATGCTTTATCTGAAATTAATAGAGCTGCTCTATCATGGCATCTGGTCCCATCACTTCATGGGAAATAGATGGGGAAACAGCAGAAACTATGTCATACTTCATTTTGGGGGGCTCCAAAATCACTGCAGATGGTGACTGTAGCCATGAAATTAAAAGATGCTTACTCCTTGGAAGGAAAGTTATGACCAACCTAGATAGCATATTCAAAAGCAGAGACATTACTTTGCAACAAAGGTCCGTCTAGTCAAGGCTATGGTTTTTCCTGTAGTCATGTATGGATGTGAGAGTTGGACTGTGAAGAAAGCTGAGTGCTGAAGAATTGATGCTTTTGAACTGTGGTGTTGGAGAAGACTCTTGAGAGTCCCTTGGACTGCAAGGAGATCCAACCAGTCCATTCTAAAGGAGATCAGTCCTGGGTGTTCTTTGGAAGGAATGATGCTAAAGCTGAAACTCCAGTAACTTTGGCCACCTCATGCAAAGAGTTGACTCATTGGAAAAGACTCTGCTGCTGGGAGGGATTGGGGGCAGGAGGAGAAGGGGATAACAGAGGATAAGATGGCTGGATGGCATCACTGACTCGATGGACGTGAGTCTGAGCAAACTCTGAGAGTTGGTAATGGACAGGGAGGCCTGGCGTGCTGCAATTCATGGGGTCACAAAGAGTCGGACACGACCGAGCGACTGAACTGAACTGAACTTTCTTTGGATTAGTGTTAGCATGATATACCCTTTGCCATCTCTTTTAATCTATCTGGTCTTTAAAGTAAATTCCTTTTAAATAATATATAGTTGGATCTGAAACACTTTATCAATTCTGACAATTTCCATCTTTTAATTGGCATATTTAGATCATTTGTGTTTTATATGATTGTAGATACAGTTTAATTAAATATCTACCATATTTATAATTGCTTCCTATTCATTGCATTTCTTCTGTTTTTCTTTTTTTCCTGCCTTTTGATTTTCATTAAGGATTACATACCACTTTTATCCCAACTTAGTGTATATTATGCTTTTTAAAAAGTCATTTTAGTGGTTTCCCTAGCATTTATGATATACATTTTTAGCTAACATAATTACTTTCAAATAATACTATACCACTGTGATTTCTAACCCTCCCTTCCCATTCCTTATGACACTGCTGCCATTCATTTCACTTGTCCATATTCTATAATCACCAAATTCTACTGTATTACTACTATTGCTTAAAAATACTGTAAATAAGTGTGGATAACAGTGCTAACTTCAGACAATATGAATGCAAGACTCAAAGCAATGAATGCAAGTAAGGGTCATATTATTACCATAAGAAGTGTATTGTAAACTTAAAATTTAACACAGAATTTTATGTGCAACATAGTGTAAAATATGAATATGTTATATAATAATCATGTCAGGAAGGAATTAAAGATATTGTAGTTGACATTAACATATTTTTCAGTCTTTGAATGATGAAGGAAACAAAATTAGCCATAGAATTCCTATTATGATGACAGAATCATTAAATGACCTACAAAGAGAGCATAGATTTAAGCACCTATAAAACATTTATAAAATTAATCATATATTAGACTACAAATATTTGTGGTATTTAGTGCCTTACCTAAATGTTCTCTAATTTGAAATTACTAATAAAATTTAAACAAAATGCCTGAAGACTGAGGTGTTTTAATTTACCTAACTACTGGGTGAAAGGTATAATCGAAGCATAACATATTTAGAATATGATGAAAACTGCCACCCAACTAATCAACAGATTACATGAATAGCCAAAGCAGTGTTGAGATCCAAAATCATTTTAATCACCTTATACAATTTCACTACTTAATAGAATATTTTACTCAGATGTATTTTTTAAAAATGTGAGAAGTACAAGTGTTAATTCATTCAGCTAACAATATACATTGCCACATAGTAGGTGCCAGGTATATTGTAGACACTGGGGATTCAATGCTGCTCCATGGACATTCTCCCTAGTCTCATGAAGCTCATATATACTAAAATTAAAAGTAGAAATTATTCAATAGTAAATAAGAAACAGAATTGATAAATAAATGTAAAAGATAATTGCAAAATACTAAACTGTTACATTATGGCAAGATATAATAGTTTTAAAGCAAATATGCTTTAAAATTATTTTTAAAAATAAAATTTAATTGTAACAATGTAGCATAGATTAAATTAAAAAATAAAATACTATACAAACATATTTGGGAAGTTTTGTGAAATTTTTAGTTTTCTCAGAAAATATAAAGAGTCAAACTTGGCTCGTGAAGTCCGTAAGTTTTTCTTTTTCATTATATGTTACATGAAAAAAGAGAAAAGAAGATGCTATTAGAATAAATCTGATATCCCAAGTCATAGTACCTGATCACACTGCATAGGACTTAAGAAAGCTCTAACATCATATTAAAAACTGTCTACTTTTAAACAATATGTTCAGCAGTAAAAAAACAATATTCACATTAAAGTCGGGAACAGGAACAGAAACCCTGCAGCCAGCTTCCAGAGGCCTCCTTCAGTCCTGAGCAAATGGCACCATCCATCATCAAATCTGGCAAGAGAGCACAGAATCTTGTTTGTGCTTTCCACCTCTTTGATTTCCTGCTCTGCCAAAGAAAACCCTGTTCTTAAAGAGGAGCATGTGAATAGAATAGGTTCGTCTTCCCATCTGAAGGTCAACTGCCATATACAAAACAAAGTCCCGGGTATGACACTCCTCTCTTCACAGGTTCCAAAAATTGAGGCAGGGAGGCTTGGAGGGCCACTTTTAGCATTCTGCTTGCTACAGTCACATTATTTTTTACAGCAAATAATTAGAAAATGAGTTGGTTAGTAACAACATAATGCTTAAATAACATAATCTATCTCTATTTTAGACTATGAGGCAGCCAACAAAATTTATGCCTTCAAATAATAATTATAACCTGGAGAAAATACTTAAAGTATAATGTTAAATTGAAAGGAAGAAAAAACAGTTTCAAAAACATATGAGGCTACTATGCTATAACCAGAGATACACCAGTGCCTTGTTTTGACTTCTTGTTTTTAGAATCTAATAAGAAATATAAGTTTTTCCCAAACAGACAATATATGCATACATGAAATGTTGATTATAATGTAGCTTGTCCATAGAGCCCCTGGAGATCCCAGATTAAGAACCCCTAAAAACACTAAGTGAAAGTGAAGTCACTCAGTCGTGTCCGACTCTTTGCGACCCTTGGACTCTAGCCCACCAAGCTCCTCTGTCCATGGGATTCTCCCGGCAAGAACACTGGAGTGGGTTGCCATTTCCTTCTCCAGAGGATCTTCCTGACCCAGGGATCAAACCCAGATCTCCCACATTGCAGGCAGATGCTTTAACCTCTGCATCATCAGGGAAGCCCCAAAACACTAAACCCCTTTAGTATTTCTAAAGATATTTAGTATTTCTAAAGATAATACCAAAAACACTAAACCTCATTAGTATTTCTAAAGATAATACTAAAGGCAATTTGTTCTCCTATCTTCTATTCAATAATCAACTACTATACAGAGCACCTGTTCTGTTTCTGCAGGCAGTCTTTCACTGTATTCTTATGACTCAGATTTTCTGAGAATCTCTAGGAAAGGCTTACATATTCCACAAATCTAGACTCATTGTCCCATTCCAGCTTCTGTTCTAGAACACTGCTCCTGGCTTCTTGGTGCCTGGCAACAAGTTCTTTGCACTGTTGAAGCCATCTTCAAATCTAATGAGCCAAAAACGTGAACACAGTTTCCTCGAGTTCCCACAAAGTTCAGTTAACATAGGCCAGAAAGTTTAAGCAAATTTCGTGAAAGGCTAGATATTTCAGTATGCTGCTGCTGTTGTTCAGTCGCTCAGTTGTGTCTGACTCTTTGTGACCCCATGGACTGCAGCATGCCAGGCTTCCCTGTCCTTCACCATTTCTGGAGCTTGCTCAAACTCCTGTCCATTGTTGGTGATACCATACAACCATCTTGTCCTCTGTTGTCCTCTTCTCCTCCTGACTTCAGTCTTTCCTAGCATCAGGGCCTTTTCTAATGAGTTGGCTCTCTGCATCAATTAGGTGGCCAAAGTACTGGAACTTCAGCTTTGGGATCAGTCCTTCCAAAGAACATTCAGCATTGATTTCCCTTAAGACTGACTGGTTTGATCTCCTTACAGTCCAAGGGACTCTCAAGAGTCTTATCCAATACTACAGTTCAAAGGCATCAGTTTTTTGGCTCTCAGGCTTCCCCAGTGGCTTAGCACGCAAAGAATCTGCCTGTAATGCAGGAGACACAGAATACACAGGTTCGATCCCTGGGTTGGGAAGATCCCCTGGAGAAGGAAATGGCAACCCACTCCAGTATTCTTGCCTGGAAAATCCCATGGACAGAGGAGTCTAGCAGGCTACAGTCCCTGGGGTCACAAAGGGTCAGACATGCCTGAGAGACTAACACACAAATAGCCTTCTTTATAGTCCAGCTCTCACATCCACACATGACTAATGGTAAGCCCATAGCTCTGACCATACAGACTTTTGTTAGCAAATAATGTCTTTTCTTTTTAATATGATATCTAAATTTGTCATAGCTTTCCTTCCAAGGAGCAAACGTCTTTTAATTTCATGGTGGCAATCACCCATCTACAGTGATTTTGGAGCCCCCAAAAATGAACAGAAAACAGAAGCCCAAGACTAGATGTCAGATACCCTCTCCACAAGTTCAGGACATCCCCAACATGGCATCTCATGGGTCGTATTGCTATTGAGACTCGCCTGCAAATATATCCAAAGAACCCTCTCATTTCTCTGAAAAAAGTCTAGTCATGCCCTCCTTATTCTAGGATCTGGCATGCTACTTGGCCCTCCTGAAGGGAGCTCCCTTCTCTTTCAATTCAAGACTCATTTCCTTCTATTCTGTTTCAAGTCAATACTTTAAAAAAAAAAAAAACATAGCTAGGCTGAAAGAAAATAGCAATAAGCAGTAAATCCTCCACATTCTTGGTTATATACTAGTTTATATGTCCCATTCAGGGGACACTGCTCATCTAGGTGGTGTCACTCTATATACAACCTGGTTGAGTCCTTCCAGGTAGTCTCTAATCCTGACAAGGTAAGAGAAAGATAAGGTTGCTCTGCCTTCCTGGACAGATCAGGCTTATAATACTTTATGGGCACATCCTTCATAAAAACAGTATTTCTCAGAGACAGTCCAATATTAACCACTTTTAGAAAAACATTTATAGGCAAAGTCTCCTAAAAATATTTATTAAAAAAATAGGATGAAGCAATGTGATTTATGGCACAGTCTCAAATCTCCCATTTGGATTTTGTAACTCAAGACATCCTCTAGGAATATGGAGGCCCATCCAAGGAAAAACTGCCTACAATGATACTAAGAGGCTCCCCATAAAAGTTTCCTTTCAGAGCAAAGGCAGGACCTAAGCCAACATGAGCTTCCACTCATAGATAATGCAACAGTTTTGGAAAACGGCAGGTTGCTAATGACAATATTCAAGAAATTAAAATTCCATCTCCAGGAACAGGAAAGACGTTCTGACAATGTCTAGCAGCAGCTTATCTTTGATCCACACACACCTTCACCCATTGTTTTGTAAACATACTAAAAGACGAGACACAAGAAATAGATATGATATTTTATAACTTTTAGTTTCTGTGTGTTTCTCTTATTTTATACCCTTTACATAATATGTATTCACTTAATATACTGTTAAAAATAGAAGCGGGCACAGTGGATCTAGCTTAATCCTCTGTAGATACTTGTAAAAGGCTCAGTAGCAATTATTCTTTCTAGGTTAAATTATATTCTCACTATAAAGAGAAAAGTACTGATTTTTTAATATAAAAAAGAGCAACAAAAAAAAATGAGAAGCTTGTGACCTGAGATTATGTAGTTTTAAATGAAAATATCTAATAATTAGTCAACTACCTATCAGTTTATTTCAGTCAGTCAGTCGTGTCCAACTCTGCGACCCCAGGAACTGCAGCACACAAAGCCTCCCTGTCCATCACCAACTCCCAGAGTCTACTCAAACCCAAATAGAATGGGGAAGACTAGAGATCTCTTCAAGAAAATGAGAGATACCAAGGGAACATGTCATGCAAAGATGGGCTCAATAAAGGACAGAAATGGTATAGACCTAATAGAAGCAGAAGAAGAGGTGGCAACAATACACAGAAGAAACATACAAAAAAGATTTTCACAACCCAGATAACCACAATGGTGTAATCACTCACCTAGAACCAGACATCCTAGAATGTGAAGTCAAGTGGGCCTAAGGAAGCATCACTACGAATAAAGCTAGTGGAGGCGATGGAATTCCAGTTGAGCTATTTCAAATCCTCAGTGATGCTGTGAAAGTGCTGCACTCAATATGTCAGCAAATTTGGAAGACTCAGCAAGGCCACAGGACTGGAAAAGGTCAGTTTTCATTCCAATCCCAAAGAAAGGCACTGCCAAAGAATGCTCAAATTACCGCACAAATGCACTCATCTCACATGCTAGTAAAGTAATGCTCAAAATTTTCCAAGCCAGGCTTCAACAATACGTGAACCGTGAACTTCTAGATGTTCAAGCTGGATTTAGAAAACACAGAGGAACCAGAGAATAAATTGCCAACATCCACTGGATCATCAAAAAAGCAAGAGAGTTCCAGAAAAAACATCTGCTTCTGCTTTATTGACTATGCCAAAGCCTTTGACTATGTCGATCATAACAAACTGTGGAAAATTCTTAAAGAGATGGGAATACTAGACCACTTGACCTGCCTCCTGAGAAATCTGTATGCAGGTCAGGAAGAAACAATTAGAACTGGACATGGAACAACCGACTGGTCCCAAATTGGGAAAGGAGTACATCAAGGCTCTATATTGTCACCCTGCTTATTTAACTTATATGCAGAGTACATCATGAGAAACGCTGGGCTGGATGAGGCACAACTACCTATAATAAGAAATAAAAGTGCCCCAACAGTTTACACAAACCTAGTGATCATTTATTAACTATATTTTGACATGCTGAATATATCTGCTCTGTGCTTTAACTAATGTGACATCAGGAAGATGTAAATTTTTATCCACTTCAGAAACCTGTTTTGAAGACAGAATTATTTAAATATAGGCTGTAAATAAACTGTTAAAATAACAAGAATATGAATAGGTTCAGCCAGCTGAGCAACAGAAAATGCAATCAGGAATGAGTGACTTACTGTTTACATGCTTACTCTTGATGATGGGCATTCAACAGAGTTAAATTTAACATGTCATGCAGTTTCTTAGCATGCTAGAGATAAGAAGCACTTTATTTTAAATGAGCTAACTACCTCACAGGGGAAACCACTGTAGAATCCATCTAAAACAGTGTCGTTGTTTAAAATTGTGATGTCACTTTGACACAGGAGACAAGAAAGAATATTCAATGTGGTTCAGGAAACTTTATATTTTAGGGAAAATGTAAGAATCCAATTGTAGCTTCTTTGGTAGCTTATCACTTTTTTAAAAATTTACATTCCCAAGGGACCAATTATTAAAGTCTGTTGTTCAAGTGTTCACCTTGGGTAAAAAACAAAGCAGGTAGAATGTTATCATAGCAAGCTCCATCTTCAGCATGCAAATTATAGCAAGTAAACTGAGGATGAACTGGTTGAATGGAATGCGGCAGGTGAATAATTGATGAAGGAACATTTAACACCAACTTTTAAGAATAAAGAAAGTTTAAAAAACTAAGGCCTTGAATTTAAGTGATCTGTTTAGCTCCAATGAACCTATTTATTTCCATAACTTTATCATATTATAGCAATATTTTACTGTAACAGAACTGTTCATGAAAAAATAATATGGCCTGGTTAATCATGGCCATATTATACACAGGGAACCATTCTTCTGGTTTGGGCTCAGTCCCTGACTTAAATAGAAGCCTAGTAACGAATCATTTCAACAACTTCTTGTGAGGTCACATCCCCAAACCGAACTGTGAATTGGCAGGTGGTCTCAGAACTGAGCATCTTCATATATTATGTCATCCTAATATGGCAGAAAGTGAAGAGGAACTAAAAAGCCTCTTGATGAAAGTGAAAGAGGAGAGTGAAAAAGTTAGCTGAAAGCTCAACATTCAGAAAACAAAGATCATGGCATCTGGTCCCATCACTTCATGGGAAATAGATGGGGAAACAGTAGAAACAGTGTCAGACTTTATTTTTTGGGCTCCAAAATCACTGCAGATGGTGATTGCAGCCATGAAATTAAAAGATGCTTACTCCTTGGAAGAAAAGTTATGACCAACCTAGATAGCATATTGAAAAGCAGAGACATTACTTTGCCAACAAAGGTCCATCAAGTCAAGGCTACGGTTTTTCCAGTGATCATGTATGGATGTGAGAGTTGGACTGTGAAGAAAGCTGAGTGCTGAAGAATTGATGCTTTTGAACTGGGGTGTTGGAGGACTCTTGAGAGTCCCTTGGACTGCCAGGAGATCCAACCAGTCCATCCTAAAGGAGACCAGTCCTGGCTGTTAATTGGAAGGACTGATGCTGAGGCTGAAACTCCAATACTTAGGCCACCTCATGCGAAGAGTTGACTCAATGGAAAAGACCCTGATGCTGGAAGGGATTGGGGGCAGGAGGAGAAGGGGACAACAGAGGATGAGATGGCTGGATAGCATCACCGACCCAATGCACATGAGTTTGGGTGAACTCTGAGAGTTGGTGATGGACAGGGAGGCCTGGCGTGCTGCAATTCATGGGGTCACAGGGTCGGACATGACTGAGTGACTGAACTGAACTGAACTGAATATATATAATTTTAGGGCTTCTCTGGTAGCTTAGAGTGTAAAGTGTCTGCCTGCAAAGCGGGAGAACCAGTTTGATCCCTGGGTCGGGAAGATCCCCTGGAGAAGGAAATGGCAACCCACTCCAGTACTCTTGCCTGGAAAATCCCATGGATAGAGGAGCCTGGTAGCAGTCCGTCGGGTTGCAAAGAGTCAGACACAACTGAGCGACTTCTCTATCACTTTCACTTTCTTTCATATATATTTTATACTTGTTTATATATGTATATATGTGTGTATGCTTAATACATATGTGTGTGTATTTGGCTGTACCATGCAGCTTATGGGATCTTAGTTCCCCAAACAGGGATTGAATCTGGGCCTTCTGCAGTGGAAGCCTGGAGTCCTAACCACTGGACTGTCAGGGATTCCCCATCCAGATATATTTAGACCCTAAATATATATCAGGCCAAGGACTGTATTTGAGGACTCTATATATAAAATTAATAGTTTCTAAACACATAACCTGTCAACTTTACAACAATAAAGAGCCCCTCAACAAGTTTGAGTTTGGGGCACTCTTCCTGGGTCAGGAAGATCCCCTGGAGAAGGATAGGCTACCCACTCCAGTATTCATGGGCTTCCCTGGTGGCCTCAGATGATACAGAATCCATCTGCACTGCAGGAGACCTCGGTTCAGTCTCTGGGTTGGGAAGATCCCCTGGAGGAAGGTATGGCAACCCTCTCCAGTATTCTTGCCTGGAGAATCCCCATGGACAGAGGAGCCTGGCAGACTACAGGCCATGGGGTCACAAAGAGTCAGACAAGGCTGAGCAACTAAGCATAATACAGTACAATACATCACAATCAGATGTAGTGCTCATCATCAAGGGCAGAACTGAACTGCAGCATCATTATAATATCAGAATGAAAATCATAAAACTGTTTCTAAAATACAGAAATTAGAAATTAGGCCTATTCTAACTGCGTCACACTGTTGGGCCCTGGGGAAAAAAGGTATTGAATATGAACTGAACTGAACTGAACTTTCCATTCTAACATTTAGGACAACTTTAACTGTTAATGTGAATCTTAGTTCACTGTATAGCTTTCATGACAGAAGTCAATTCCTCCATAATCCTTTAATAAATCCACTGGCTGGCATATTGTAGGTAAATTATTAAATAATGACTGAATGAATGTTTTGAGTGCACATATGAAAGAATCTCTTGTGTTCATCTGCTGATTTAGATTAAACTTTGTTGTAGCTAAATTACTCTAGTTTACTCAGCTTCCTTCCCTGTGCCTGTCCCAATCCATGTAAATTATCTTATTTCTTTTTCAAAATTCTAGTGTTCTGACTCTTTCCAGAAAGGAAGTGCTTTCAAATATTTACATTTTAATATGCAAGTAAGAAACCCCCCCATGGTTTTCAATAATAGTACTAAACTGTGAAAGTGAAGGAGTTTTCCCAGCTGAAAAGATTTTTCAACATAAACAGTCAGTGAAGGATGAAGGTACAATAGCAACTGAGGAGAATTCCAGGTGAGAATCAACAGGATGTTTCTCCCTCCTACTTACTTGCTTCCACAGAAGGACATCATTTTTCAAACAACCAATACTATTTGTATGCTGAAATTTAGGTTACCATTGATATAGCAGTTCAGTTCAGTTCAGTTCAGTGTCTGACTCTTTCTTTGTGACCCCATGAATCGCAGCACACCAGGCCTTTCTGTCCATCACCATCTCCCGGAGTTCACTCAAACTGACGTCCATCGAGTCAGTGATGCCATCCAGCCATTTCATCCTCTGTTGTCCCCTTCTCCTCCTGCCCTCAATCCCTCCCAGCATCAGAGTCTTTTCCAATGAGTCAACTCTTCGCATGAGGTGGTCAAAGTACTGGAGTTTCAGCTTTAGCATCATTCCTTCCAAAGAACACCCAGGGCTGATCTCCTTCAGAATGGACTGGTTGGATCTCCTTGCAGGCCAAGGGACTCTCAAGAGTCTTCTCCAACACCACAGTTCAAAAGCATCAATTCTTTGGCGCTCAGCTTCCTTCACAGTCCAACTCTCACGTCCATACATGATCACTGGAAAAACCGTAGCCTTGACTTGACAGACCTTTGTTGGCAAAGTAATGTCTGCTTTTGAATATGCTATCTAGGTTGGTCATAACTTTCCTTCCAAGGAGTAAGCGTCTTTTAATTTCATATTATAATTATATGTAACATACATAATTTCATATTAATATATATAATATATAATTTCATATCCATGTCTTTTATTTGAGACCTTGGGCAGAAGTCTTGAAGATACTTTGTCCTAATCTGAGTACCCAATACTTTTCTCCTCCAAGCTCTCCCGCCTCAAGTTCCCCTAGACAAAAAACTTCCAGAGCCTTTTGTTCTGTGCTCTGTCAACAATGAGATGCCCCTCACACTGTGCTGATCCAACTGACCCTGAATGGGTGCAAGGATGCTGTGTGCTGTTTCCTGTGGGGAGATGGAACAAAGGCAACTGGCATTTTCTCCAGTTTCAGCCTTCTACTTAGCCTAGAGCAGTAAATGATAGAGCACTCAACTCCTTAAGCTTTTTGTTTGTTGCTTTAATGGCTCTTCTTAACTCAAAACTCAGCTGTGGTCACAGGACTGGAAAAGGTCAGTTTCCATTCCAATCCCAAAGAGAGGCAAAGCCAAAGAATGTTCAAACTACTGTATAATTTCACTCAGTTCACGTCCTACCGAGGTAATGCTCAAAATACTTCAAACTAGGCTTCACCAGTATGTGAACTGAGAACTTCCAAATGTACAAGCTGAAATTAGAAAAGGCAGAGAAACCAGAAGGCAAATTACCAACATCTGTGGGATCATAGAAAAAGCAAGGGAATTCCAAAAAAAAAAAAAAATCTGCTTCTGCTTCATCGACTACACTAAAGCCTCTGACTCTGTGGATTACAACAAACTGTGGGAAATTTTTAAAGTGATCGGAATACCAGACCACCTTACCTGTCCTGAGAAATCTACAGGCAGGTCAAGAAGCAATAGTTAGAACCAGACAAGGAACAATAATTGGTTCATTATTGGGAAAGGAGTACATCAAGGCTATGTAGTGTCACTCTGTTTATTTAACTTGGAAATGCCAGACTGGATAAATCACAAACTAGAATTAAGATTTCCAGGAGAAATATCAACAACCACAGATAAGCAGATAATACCACTCTACTGGTATCTCTGTTTGTTTCCAAGGCAAGCCATTCAATATCACAGTAATCCAAGTCTAGGCCCAACCAGTAATGCTGAAGAAGCTGAAGTTGAATGGTTCTATGAAGACCTACAAGACCTTTTAGAACTAACACCCAAAAAAGATGTCCTTTTCATTATAGGGGACTAGAATGCAAAAGTAGGAAGTCAAGAAACACCTAGAGTAACAGGCAAATTTGGCCTTGGAATGCAGAATGAAGCAGAGCAAAGACTAATAGAGTTTTGCCAAGAAAATGCACTGGTCATAGCAAACACCCTCTTCCAACAACACAAGAGAAGACTCTACAAATGGACATCACCAGATGGTCAACACCAAAATCAGATTTGATTATATTCTTGCAGCCAAAGATGGAGAAGCTCTATACAGTCAACAAAAACAAGACCAGGAGCTGACTGTGGTTCAGATCATGAACTCCTTATTACCAAATTCAGACTTAAATTGAATAAAGCAGGGAAAACCGCTAGACCATTCAGGTATGACCTAAATAAAATCCCTTATGATTATACAGTGGAAGTGAGAGATAGATTTAAGGGCCTAGATCTGATAGATAGAGTGCCTGATGAACTATGGAATGAAGTTCATGACATTGTACAGGAGACAGGGATCAAGACCATCCCCATGGAAAAGAAATGCAAAAAAGCAAAATGGCTGTCTGGGGAGGCCTTACAAATCGCTGTGAAAAGGAGAGAGGCAAAAAGTAAAGGAGAAAAGGAAAGATATAATCATCTAAATGCAGAGTTCCAAAGAATAGCAAGAAGAGATAAGAAAGCCTTCTTCAGCAATCAATGCAAAGAAATAGAGGAAAAGAACAGAATGGGAAAGACTAGAGATTTCTTCAAGAAAATTAGAGATACCAAGGGAACGTTTCATGCAAAGATGGGCTTGATAAAGGACAGAAATGGTATGGACCTAACAGAAGCAGAAGATATTAAGAAGAGGTGGCAAGAATACATGGAAGAACTGTACAAAAAAGATCTTCATGATCCAGATAATCACGATGGTGAGATCACTCACCTAGAGCCAGACATCCTGGAATGTGAAGTCAGGTGGGCCTGAAAGTGATGAGAAACTAAAGAGTCTCTTGATGAGGGTGAAAGAGGAGAGTAAAAAATCTGGCTTAAAACTCAACATTCAAAATATTAAATCATGGCATCTGCTCCCATCACTTCATGGCAAATAGAATGGGGAAAGCTGGAAACAGATTTTATTTTCTTGGGCTCCAAAATCACTGCAGACAATGACTGCAGTCACAAAATTAAAAGACATTCGCTCCTTAGAAGAAAAGCCATGACAAACCTAGACATTATATTCAAAAGGAGAGACATCACTTTGTCAACAAAGGTCCATACACTCAAATCTATGGTTTTCCCAGTAATCATGTACAGATGTGAGAGATGGACCATAAAAAAGGTTGAGCACCTAAGAATTGATGCTTTTGAATTCTGGTGGTGGAGAAGACTCTTGAGAGTCCCTTAGACAACAAGATCAAATCAGGAAATCCTGAATGAAATCAGGCCTAAATATTCACTGGAAGGGCTGATGCTGAAGCAGAAGCTCTAATATTTTGGCCACCTAATGTAAAGAGCTGACTCATTGGAAAAGACCCTGATGCTGGGAAAGATCGAGGGCAAGAGAAGAGGGCAGCAGAGGATATGGTTGGATGGCCTCATTTATCGTCTCAGTTTGAGCAAACTTGGGGAACCAGTGAAGGACAAGGAAGCCTGGCATGCTGCAATGTATGGAGTCACAAAAAGTTAAACACAACCTTGCAACTGAACAACAACAACACAGGCTCAATAGTTCAACTCTCTCCTCCAACTGGCTGAGCTCCTGACAGTCCCTTCTGAGAGGGACATAAATACTCCTGAGTTCAGAGTCTGGGTTTCTTCTTCCTAGCTGTGTGATCTTAAGCAATTTGCTCAATCTATATAAACCTCAGTCTTCTCTCCTGTAAAAAAATTAGGGATTACAACGTATTTTTAAAGAGATATTGTGAGGATGACCAAAAATAAGGCATATAGAATACTCAGCACTGGAAAATTTTAAACACCAAGACAGCTGATTTGTACACTGCTAAGCAAATGCAGTTCATTTTATGTCAAATTTGAACAGGTAATAAAAGAACATGGTAAAACAAATTTTACAGAGGAAAAATATGTATATAACCTAAGGTAATCCTGTCTCCTCAATCTACTGCCTGCTAATAATACATACATGATATAATCTTGTAAACTTCAGTGTTGTTAATACGTAGATAGAACTTTTAATTTCCCTAAAATGTAGACTTGGAAGTTTTTATCTAAACGTGTTCTTTCTTAGTTCCTGATTCTTTCTTCACCAATTTTGTAATTAAATGTAAATGTTCACTATAATTCTGGAGTCTAAATATACTTTTCTATGTATTATACCTTGTTATAAGTTATATTAAGCTTCTTGTGAAACACATACCAGCCTTTCCTTTGATATATATTAATCTCTTTTATTTAACTAGAGCAATCTTTTATGTCCTTAGATAAGAAGGGCTTTTCTATTTAAACACAAAAAATGGTAAAGTTTATCAATTAATATGTTGTAAGAAAACTCCAGTACTTTGGCCACCTCATGCAAAGAGTTGACTCATTGGAAAAGACTCTGATGCTGGGAGAGATTGGGGACAGGAAGGAAAGGGGACGACAGAGGATGAGATGGCTGGATGGCATCACCGACTCGATGAACATGAGTTTGAGTGAACTCCGGGAGTTGATGATGGACAGGGAGGCGGGTGCTGTGATTCATGGGGTCACAAAGAGTCAGACACGACTGAGCGACTGAACTGAACTGAACTGAAGAAAAGGCTTTAGTTTCAATTCGTAAGGTCACAGGGATTCTTCATTAGTCATTATTATTGCTGCTGCTGCCAAGTCACTTCAGTTGTATCCACACTGTGCAACCTATAGACGGCAGCCCACCAGGCTCCCCTGTCCCTGGGATTCTCCAGGCAAGAACACTGGAGTGGGTTGCCATTTCCTTCTCCAATGCATGAAAGTGAAAAGTGAAAGTGAAGTCACTCAGTCGTGTCCAACTCTTAGCGACCCCATGGACTGCAGCCTACCAGGCTCCTCCACCCATGGGATTTTCCAGGCAAGAGTACTGGAGTGGGGTGCCATTGCCTTCTCTGAGTCATTATTATTAGGATTTGGTGTTATTATTATCATCATTATTATCTATTTGGTGTCTTAAGTATTCTTGCTTTTGAGTATCCAGCAATATTCTTTGTAATCAAAAGAGAAAGCAGTCATAATAAAAATTAAAGAAGTACATTAAGTTAGTCCATCCTCCATTCCTAAGCAGAATTGCTAGAAGAAACAGTAAATGCATTTAACATTCCTGCCTCCATCTTGAGAAATCATGAAGGAGCTCATAAGCATGAAGTCAGTCTGTCCCAAGTCCAGCCTCCCCTGCTGGAGCCACATGGAAGTTCTAGAGTCTGCATGCTCCTGGCAAGACACCAAGCTGCTCTCTTCATTTTACTTATCTCATTATACCCCTTCCCCCTGTCTGTGTCACTCTTCACAAGAAACTCGAGTTGCCCTCTTCACATCTTATCTCATATTGTTCTGCATATCTCCTCCTCAACCTGCCATCACTTCCCAACTCCCAAAATTCTTCCACTGGTCTTCTGAAATTCAGAGCTAATTGTTAGCTAAATCCCATATATCCTCATGGCACAGCACCTCTAATGTTTCTTTTGTCTCCTTCAGTTCAGTTTAGTCGCTCAGTTGTGTCTGACTCTTTGTGACCCCATGGACTGCAGCATGCCAGGCCTCCCTGTCCTTAGTCTAATTGAAATTTCACTGTCCCCTGAGATACTGGAATATCAGTATCTCTTCCATAGCCCTCCTAAAAGCAACAATAACAGTAGATAAAGGAGATGGAAATTAAATGCAACACAAGATTCCAGATTTTATTTTGGGCCATCAAAAACACATGCATCAGATAAAAGTACTCTATCAATATTAATCTTGTTTCACTTTGACAATTATATTATCAAATAATTATATCACACTTATATTATGCCTAATTATGCTCGTGATATACGATATCATCCTTGTTGTTAGACAGTACATTGGAAGTGTTTTGGAGCAAAGGGACATAGCTTAGTTTAAAATGTTTCAAGTTAGGTGTATTATCAAGAGAAAAAGAGAGAGAATAACAAAAATAATGAGGCAAAATTTGAAAAAGCCCTGAATCTGGACAACTGGCACAAAGGTGGTACTCTTTGAAGATGTTTTAAGAATTTGAAATTTTATCCAAAGTTACAATCTGTCAATCAATCATGTCTGACTCCAAAGTTTTAAGACTCAGTTCCTGAAAGATGAGGTATACCACCAAGAATGCCAGGGGAAAACAAAAAAGAGTGAAAGGGGAGGATAGGATCGAATTGTGAACAAGTGATTTTGAGGTATGACCCTTTTTGAATACAATTCAAAGGCAGCAGCCTAAACTTTATATCTGGAAAAAGGATAGTAGCAGAAAGCCAGATGTACTATCATTATTAAGAAAGAGCTAACAAATACATCCCTGCTCTCCATAAAAGTGTTAGGAGTTGTTACATGCAATTTGTTTTAAAAGGCCAGCAAATTAATCAGAATTCCCATTGAATAAGAGAATTCAATGAAATGATATATATTCACAGTTCAAAAAACTACAGAAATTGATTTTAAATGGAAAACTTTGATTTAATTTAGGCTGATCACTGTCCTTTGCTTCTCTGTCTTATGATGACTCACAAATGTGGAAGACTGGACTGATGGAAGGTGTTACATTAATGATGTACAGATAATAAAAGGGACATTTCAAACTTTAGCATTGTTACGCCTAAAAGCTCCAAGAATATGTGGTCTTTAAATTATAGTTTAGAAGTAGCTCAAGACTGCAGACAGTGATGCATTTTAATAGACAAGCTTAATTGACTTCTGTTCTTGAATGACTGATGTGTGGTCTCTCTGGTAATGCTGAATGCCACCTGTTCTGTAATCATTTTAATCACTGAATTGCCACATGGCACCAGTTACGGATGCTAGCAGTCTGCAACATGACAGATATTTTAAGGGCCATTTGTTTTTCTATTTATATCATACTGATGAATTAAATTTGAGGAAATATTGATGGACCAGTAGGGGCTCATTTAGGGTAAGAATGCATCCTCCTGTCTTTAAAACAGTGTTTCCCTAACACCCAAGAATCACTGAGTCCCTTCATCCAATCAAGGAAAATGCATTTGTTTCTAGAATTGCACAGATAAATGTCAAATTGGCCTTAAATTTTTTTTCTTTTTTTTTCTCCTAAAAAAATATGTTTTATTATATAACTGAAATGTTACTCACACAAACAACAATTTTAAGAAGTGGTTGCCATCAAGAATGCTGCATACTGGAGGGGATCTTTTCAGAAACTTCAGTCTCCAATGCAAATGCATTTCTTAGATCACACCACACAGCTGTGCGGTAAGTGTATGTGCTCTTGGCTATAGTTATGATACATTCTTTGAAGAAAATGCCCTCATAAGAACATCATTCAAGAGGTACAGAAAACAGACCATGAATTCTGCTCCATTAGTTTTGTGCTTGCTGCTTTCATGTGCTGTGGTTTCACGCTTGTCTGGGAACTTTCAAAATCATATTTATTTCCAAAGAATTCACTTTATTCTATATCTAAAATGATACCAGAGCACATAAAACAAGTACCTGTGGGAAAAGGAAATTCTATTCTTATCATTTAAGCACAATGATGAAATGTACTCCCATTTTAAAGCAAAAATATTTATGGAAAACTATCTTGCTATTATCTTCCTTTGACGTGGTTGTTTTAGCACTAGTTTTGACCCTAAAGTACAATTCAGCTTATCTACTTTTCTAACAATTTGCTGCTAACTATAGAGGTTTTAGGAGAAGGCAATGGCAACCCACTCTAGTACTCTTGCCTGGAAAATCCCATGGACGGAGGAGCCTGGTAGGCTGCAGTCCATGAGGTCATGAAGAGTCGGACATGACTGAGTGACTTCACTTTCATTTTTCACTGTCATGCATTGGAGAAGGAAATGGCAACCCACTCCAGTGTTCTTGCCTAGAGAATCCCAGGGACAGGAGAGCCTGGTGGGCTGCCATCTATGGGGTTGCACAGAGTAGGACACGACTGAAGTGACTTAGCAGATAGAGGTTTTAAGTAACAAGAGAAAAACTTAATCAAGGTCATGTTCCCATTGCTTCGGTGTTATATTGTACAATGGTGTTTTTAGTTTCATGGATCTACCCAGGCTGCAAGTAAATTAATTCTTTTAATCATCTTATACAATATTTACTAAAGCAAAACTGTTATATAGAGCATATTTTCTGCTTTGTGAATATAAAACTAGAGTAATTATATGGTGCATTTACTACACAAAAAGTGTGTTTGGTTAATTTAAAAGAAACTATTTATTATTTGTTTCAATGGCACTCTACATCTTTAATGGTCCTGGTTGTAAAATTTTATTTCCAGCTTATTATACTAGAGTCTGTATGGTATTTTAGAATGGGAAATGACTGACAACCATTCAGACTATGGTGACAACATTACAGGAAGTTAAACTCTGTTTAAATAAGCAAACTAAAGTGTAGATGAAGAGAAAATATAAGAAAAGAGTAGGAAACCTGCTCATGATGACAGCAGTTGGATGACTTAAATTTAAAAGCTAACAAGATGTGTGTATGTCAGAGGTCATCTAAGAACAGCAGGGCCACTCCGCAGGGAGCCTCACAGCAGAGACACAGCTGGAAGGAGAGGAGAGACCTTGTCAGGGGATGGGAGGTGAAGGGGAACCCAGAACTCCAGCTTCCTGGCTAAGTGCTCTAGGTACAACTTCATTGGCATTTTGTGGGGCTTTTTTTTACAAGTTTATCACATGATTCTTTAGTTAAATTCACAAGGTAAATTAGTATCTCTTAGATTTTAAAACAGAAGGTTTCAATTTCTCAGGATGTCTCAGAAGAGGAGGGAGAGGAAGGGAAGGCAGAGAGGGCGAAGGGGGGAAGCTGAGAGGGGAAAGGGGAGGAAGAAGGATGGAGAAGGGGAGCGGGGAAGAAGAGAAAAGCTGTGCCTGTGTTAGAAAATAAGTGAATAATCAACTGTTGGGGGGCCGGTGTTTTGTTTTTACAAATATAAACAATAAAAAATAAAAAGAGCAGATACTTTACCACCAAGAATAATTGAAATTGAATTTATACTTATTTTCCTAAACTGTCAGCCAGTTGTTTAGATATTGTGTAAAAAGAAACATCTTTTAAGAGTAAGGGTTGTTTCTTATTCCTAATTGAAAATAATTTATTTATTGAGGCAATTAAATCATAGTATACAGTCAGTTTCGATAACTAAGTTACATGAAAAGCAATTTTACTACAGAACAATCCTCATTTAACTTTAGTAAGACTTATTGAAGGTATATTAAGTACAAAACATTGGCATAGAAAGAGATTTATGTAAGATATAGTACTTGCCAAAGGGGGCTTAAAAGCTGGTTAAAATCAGCCACTGGAGTATTTATAAAGGTACACATGGTATCTATGATGTAAGCTTGCATATTGTAAGGTGTTAGAAGCAGGAACAGAGTTAGAAAATATTGTAAAGAAACAGAAGAGATGGATTTGGTAACTATGAGGAAAATCACAAAGAGCCATGGAACCAAAATGGAATAACTATGACTGTAAAGTACTGTATTTCAGACTCTTTTGTTGACCATGATGGCTACTCCATTTCTTCTGAGGGATTCCTGGCTGTAGTAGTAGATATAATGGTCATCTGAGTTAAATTCACCCATTCCAGTCCATTCTAGTTCGCTGATTCCTAGAATGTCGACATTCACTCTTGCCATCTCTTGTTTGACCACTTCCAATTTGCCTTGATTCATGGACCTCACATTCCAGGTTCCTATGCAATATTGCTCTTTACATCATCAGACCTTGTTTCTGTCACCAGTCACATCCACAGCTGGGTATTGTTTTTGCTTTGGCTCCATCCTTTCATTCTTTCTGGAGTTATTTCTCCACTGATCTCCAGTAGTATATTGGGCACCTACTGACCTGGGGAGTTCCTCTTTCAGTATCCTATCATTTTGCCTTTTCATACTGTTCATGGGGTTCTCAAGGCAAGAATACTGAAGTGGTTTGCCATTCCCTTCTCCAGTGGACCACATTCTGTCAGACCTCTCCACCATGACCCGCCCATCTTGGGTTGCCCTGCGGGCATGGCTTAGTTTCACTGAGATAGACAAGGCTGTGGTCCTAGTATGATTAGACTGACTAGTTTTCTGTGATTATGGTTTCAGTGTGTCTGCCCTCTGATGCCCTTTTGCAACACCTACCATCTTATTTGGGTTTCTTTTACCTTGGGCATGGGGTATCTCTTCACAGTTGCTCCAACAAAGTGCAGCCACTGCTCCTTACCTTGGACGAAGGGTATCTCCTCACCACTGCCCTTCCTGACCTTCAACGTGGGATAGCACCTCTAGGCCCTCCTGCGCCGGCACAGCCACTGCTCCTTGGACATGGGGTTGCTCCTCCCAGCCACTGCCCCAGCCTCAGATGCAGGGTAGCTCCTCTAGGCCATTCCTACGCCATCACAGGCTGGCACTCTCAGCCGCTGTCCCTGACCTCGGACGTGGGGTAACTCCTCTTGGCCGCCGCCCTTCAGGCATGGGGTCCTCCCGGCTTCTGCCCCTGACCTCGGACGTGGGGTAGCTCCTCTCGGCCGCGCTTAGTACGCCAGTTGCAGCCACCCACGCTTAGTGCCATCATATTTACTACTGTGGGCAGGAATCCCTCAGAAGAAATGGAGTAGCCATCATGGTCAACAAAAGAGTCCAAAATGCAGTACTTGGACACAGTCTCAAAAACGGCAGAACGATCTCTGTTCATTTCCAAGGCAAACCATTCAATATCACAGTAATCCAAGTCTATGCCCCAACCGGTAACACTGAAGAAGCTGAAGTTGAATGGTTCTATGAACACCTACAAGACCTTTTAGAACTAACACCCAAAAGAGATGTCCTTTTCATTACAGGGGACTGGAATGCAAAAAGAGGAAGTCAAGAAACACCTAGAGTAACAGGCAAATTTGGCCTTGGAATGTGGAATGAAGCAGGGCAAAGACTAATAGAGTTTTGCCAAGAAAATGCCCTGGTCAGAAAATACCCAGAGCAAACACCCTCTTCCAACAACACAAAAGAAGACTCTACACATGGATATCACCAGATGGTCAACACTGAAATTAGATTGATTATATGCTTTGCATCCAAAGATGGAGAAGCTTTATACAGTCAACAAAAACAAGACCAGGAGCTGACTGTGGCTCAGATCATGAACTCCTTATTACCAAGTTCAGACTTAAATTGAATAAAGTAGGGAAAACTGCTAGACCATTCAGGTATGACCTAAATAAAAGCTCTTATGATTATACAGTGGAAATGAGAAATAGATTTAAGGGCCTAGATCTGATAGATAGAGTGTCTGATGAGCTATGGAATGAGGTTCGTGACATTGTACAGGAGACAGGGATCAAGACCATCACCATGGAAAAGAAAAGCAAAAAAGCAAAATGGCTGTCTGGGGAGGCCTTACAAATCGCTGTGAAAAGGAGAGAGGCAAAAAGTAAAGGAGAAAAGTAAAGATATAAGCATCTGAATGCAGAGTTCCAAAGAATATCAATGAGAGATAAGAATGCCTTCTTCAGCGATCAGTTCAAAGAAATAGAGGAAAACAAAAGAATGGGAAAGACTACAGATCTCTTCAAGAAAATTAGAGATACCAAGGGAATATTTCATGCAAGGATGGGCTCCATAAAGGACAGAAATGGTATGGACCTAACAAAAGCAGAAGATATTAAGAAGAGGTGGCAAGAATACACAGAAGAATGGTGCAAAAAAGATCTTCATGACCCAGATAATCACGATGGTGTGATCACTCACCTAGAGCCAGACATCCTGGAATGTGAAGGCAAGTGACCTTAGAAAGCATCACTACGAACAAAGCTAATGGCAGTGATGGAATTCTAGTTGAGCTATTTCAAATCCTGAAAAATGATGCTGTGAAAATGCTGCACTCAATATGCCAGCACATTTGGAAAACTCAGCAGTGGCCACAGGACTGGAAAAGGTCAGTTTTCATTCCAGTCCCAAAGAAAGGCAATCCCAAAGAATGCTCAAACTACCACACAATTGCAGTCATCTCACATGCTAGTAAAGTAATGCTCAAAATTTTCCAAGCCAGGCTTCAGCATTACGTGAACCATGAACTCCCTGATGTTCAAGCTGGTTTTAGAAAAGGCAGAGGAACCAGAGATCAAATTGCCAACATCCGCTGGATCATCGAAAAAGCAAGAGAATTCCAGAAAAACATCTGTTTCTGCTTTATTGACTATGCCAAAGCCTTTGACTGTGTGGATCACAATAAACTGTGGAAAATTCTGGAAGAAATGAAAATACCAGACCACCTGACCTGCCTCTTGAGAAATCTATATGCAGGTCAGGAAGCAACAGTTAGAGCTGGACATGGGACAACAGACTGGTTTCAAATAGGAAAAGGAGTACATCAAGGCGGTATATTGTCACCCTGCTTATTTAACTTATATGTAGAGTACATCATGAGAAACGCTGGGCTGGAAGAATCACAAGCTGGAATCAAGATTGCCGGGAGAAATATCAATCATCTCAGATATGCAGATGACACCACCCTTATGGCAAAAAGTGAAGAGGAACTAAAAAGCCTCTTGATGAAAGTGAAAGAGGAGAGTGAAACAGTTGGCTTAAAGCTCAGCATTCAGAAAATGAAGATCATGGCATCCGGTCCCATCACTTCATGGGAAATAGATGGGGAAACAGTGGAAGCAGTGGCTGACTTTATTTTGGGGGGCTTCAAAATCACTGCAGATGCTGATTGCAGCCATGATGACCAACCTGACAGCATATTAAAAAGCAGAGACAGTACTTTGCAAAACAAAGGTCCGTCTAGTCAAGGCCATGGTTTTTCCAGTTGTCATGTATCGAAATGAGAGCTAGACTATAAAGAAACCTGCGTGTTGAAGAATTGATGCTTTTGAACTCTGGTGTTGGAGAAGACTCTTGTGAGTCCTTTGGACTGCAATGATCAAACCAGTCAATTCTAAAGGAAATCAGTCCTGAATATTCATTGGAAGGACTGATGCTGAAACTCCAATTCTTTGCCCCCCTAATGTGAAGAACTGACTCATTGGAAGATCTGATGCTAGGAAAGATTGAAGATGGGAGGAGAAGGTGCTGACAGAGGATGAGATGGTTGGGTTACATCACTGACTCAATGGACATGAGTTTGAGCAAGCTCTGGGTGTTTGGTGATGGACAGGGAAACCAGGCACGCTGCAGTCCATGTGGTCGCAAAGAGTAGGACATTACTGAGCAACTGAACTGAACAGAATTTGAAATCATCTATAGAGTGGTAGTAATTAAATTCATAAAAAGAATCAGGGTTTTAAAAGAAAATACAGGGGCCTCTCTGGTGGCTCAGTGGTAAGGAATCTGCCTGTTAATGCAGAAGACAAAGTTTTGATCCCTGGCCCGGAAAGATCCCACATGCTTTGGGGCAACCAAGGCTGGGTGCCACAACAATTGAGCCTGTGCGCTAGAGCTCAGGAGCCACAACTAGTGAGCCCCTATCTGCAACTACTGAAGCCCATGCACTCTAGAGCCTGTGCTCGGCAACAAAAGAAGCTACCGCAGTGAGAAGGCTGCACACCACAACTAGAGAGCAGCCCCTATTCACTGCAGCTAGCGAAAGCCTGCACAGCAACAAAGGCCCAGAGCAACCAAAACTAAATTTAAAATTATTTTAATAAAGAAAGAAGTGAAAGGGCTTGAGAATGTATATGATAAGCAAAGAAAGGACTAGGAAGAGAAACATAGGCTTGGAAAAAGGAGCATGGCTGTGCAAGTTCACAAAGGTCAAAAAGGCAGGATTCGTACCCTGGGGGTGCTCTCTGGTAGTGTCTAATGTATAGGGGATACATGATGCAAAGCTACTGCACTTGACACGTAATTGTATAGTTTTAGTATCTGATTGAACAGGTGCCAGTTTAAAAAGAAAAGAATAAGATATGTTTAATATTGGGAAAAATCAAAGTATATTTTAAAACAAAAACAAAAGTTTAATGGAGAAGAGATGGAAGAATGTAAAAAATCAGTGAGGCTACAAAGCCAAGAAAGATTGACATGCAGGAGGAATAGCTCGAGTCCTCTGTCAAAGTGAAAAGAAAGTAAATATAGTTGACTCTTGAACAACACAGAAGTTAGGGGTGCCGATGCCACAGACAGTTGAAAATCCCTGTACTGCTATCTCTACCTCAGAAACAAAGAAATTGAAAAACTTCTCACCCAAGGGAAGGAAGCTGAAACAGTTTAGACAGAATCAGGACTCAACCTCTAATCCTTCTGATTCTACATATTGTGATCTCTAATCAAACACAATCTTTTCCCCACATTTAGTCAATTTAGAAACATAGGAAGCAAACTTATGGCTACCAAAAAGTAAAGAGAGGGGTGGGAAAGATAAATTAGAAGTTTGATATTAACATACACACTACTGTATATAAAATAGATAACCAACAAGGACTACTGTATAGCACAGTGAACTATACTCAATATTTTATAATAACCAATAATGGAAAAGAATCTGAAAAAGAACATATGTAATGAATCACTATGCTGTACACATGGAACTAACACAACATTGCAAATCAACTATGTGTGTGTGTGTGCTCAGTCGTGTCTGACTCTTTGCAACCCCATGGACTATAGCCTGCCAGGCTCCTCTGTCCATGGAATTTTCCAAGCAGGAGTATTGGAACCGGTTGCCATTTCCTATTCCAGGGAACCTGCTTGACCCTGGGACCAAACCCAAGTCTCTTGCATTTCCTGCATTGGCAGGTGGATTCTTTATTACTGTGCCACCTAGGAAGCCCAAAATCAACTGGTGCACTGGGATGACCCAGAGAGACAATATAGAGAGGGAGGTGGGAGGGGGATTCAGGATTGGAAACTCATGTACACCTGTGGTGGATTCATGTTGATATATGGCAAAACCAATACAGTATTATAAAGTAAAATAATAAAAAATAAAATAAAAAAGAACAAAATCTGTAAAAATTAAAATACAAGTACTATGCTGCTTAGTTGCTAAAGTCATGCCCGACTCTTTTGTGACCCTATGGACTGTAGCCTGCCAGCCTCCTTCCTCTGTCCTTGGAATTTCCCAGGCAAGGATACTGGAGTGGGTTGCCATTTCCTTCTCCAGGGGATCTTCCTGACCCAAGGATCAGACCCACATCTCCAGCATTGCAGGTGGATTCCTTATCATTGAGTCACTAGGAAAGCCCACAAGTACTATATTTATTGGAAAAAGGAAAAAACCTTTATATATAAATGGACTCATGCAGTTCAAATCCATGTTTTCTAAGGGTCACTTGCAATTTATAAAGAAAGAAAGATACAGAAATATGTTGCTGTGAAGAGGAGGGTGTTCATTGGCTCTAGCTTCTGTGTTAATGCCTAGAGATACAGCAACAAAGGGAGCCAGCACAACCCTTCCCCTTCCCAAACCTGTCCACCACGGTTGACTGCAGCACTGAATAGGAGGAGGATCGAGGCACGTTGTTTGAATAGTAGGATAGATATCTGAACTGATGCAAGCAACGTGATGACTAGTTAACAAGGAATAAAGAACAGCCAAATGATAGTCCCTGAACAAATGACAAAGCTCAGAATATAATTGTATTAGACAAAATCTGTGGGGTTACATATTTTCTCCAGTTAATTTTTGATACCCTAGACACAGGAAAATTCAAAAATAGCAAAAGCTAATGAGCAGCATTTCTATGTGTTGATTTTTTTTTCTTTTACAGTGTATGTATTTTTCAATGATAAGCAGAACAATACTTTTTTTTTCAAGTCTTTCACAAAAGACAAGTACTAAAACTACTGCTTCCTATGAAATAAATAACTGGCTTAAAAAGTTAATCAATGAGCCAAAACATTTGTACTAGTTATAGGCTTCAAAGTCAAGGAGTCATGGTCTTAGAAGAGTTTGAAAAAGATGAAACTAACATCAGAGGAATGGGAAAGAAATATTAAAGGTCAAATCTTGCATTGTCTAAGCTGGAAAAGAAAGTCAAATTCTACCATTTAAGGAAAATAGCATCAATACTGAGAAATCTCAAAGCATGAAGGTAAGCTATCAGAAAATTTAAATATCATATCTAGCTTTATTGTTAGGAAAGGGCTGGGTTAAATACAGATTTCACTGATCAGTTGATTCTTTTCAAATAAATAAGCATGAAGCAAAATACCTAGAAGCCTAGTGGATCATAGGTTAGAATAAAATTGAGCTTTTAATAACAAAACATGAAGTCCAAGAGAAGCATGCAGCTGAATGAGAATTAAATTTAAGAGTTATGATCACTTGATAACCTGAACAGTGATTAGCAAGAGCTAAAACCTCATAAGGCCAGATTGATAAATGCATAGATTTTATGTTGATATTTTTTAATGGGCTGATGTTTATATTTTCTTAAAAGTTAAGTCTATATCAGTAAAGGTTAACTTGTTAGGATTTTCAGACAGCCAGTGAATAACACTTCCGCTTCTTCTACCCAAGACATGAACCAACTGAGACAAAGGAGTCAGGCAAAATGCTCATCAAAAATGTCAGCCATGTCACTGATGAAGTTTGTAGAACAAGGCTTAGCTTAGGGAAAATATAGTCTTCCTAATAAGGAAGACTCCTAAATTAGGTTTATTTACAAAACCAGTCACAGCAAACTTGGAAATAGCAGGAATCTCTTGAAAGGTCAGGGATGTGGATATCATATATGCCACATGGCCAAGAGAAGTCAGAGCTATGTTCCCTGTGAGCAGCCAGATACCAAAAGATAGGAGAAATAAGGTGAGCCATGTATGCACATCCATCTCCCTCTCCCCACACAGCAAGGGAACCAGGGCAGGCAGAGGTCAAGAGTGATCAATAATGGAGACCCCTTGAGGGGTAAATGGGTAAAGAGGTTCGCCTGTAAAAATACAGAACTCTATTTTAGAGGGGAAAAGATACTTTAATTTATAAGCTGAGTATTGTCTTTGGAAAGCTGCATATTCAGCCTCAGAAAGACTGACCTCAGAAAGCGAGATATAAAAGTGACAGAAAAGTCTGAGGCGTAAATGGTCTGGATAATTGCCACTTCTCACTGCCTTGTTTTGACACTGGGAGGCAATGAAACGGGTCATACCTGGTTAGACTGTCTTATAAAAAAACACTCATGGCTAGGTTCTGCAAAGATGATTTTATCACATTCATAACATGAAGATGAACTCTGGAGAAATGTATTTTATAATCCAATGTTTAATTCTTTATGTAATATCATCCTCTCTCTGTAAACACAGCCAAGCCTAATCCCCAGAAATGCAGTTTTTAAAAAAGATAACCAAGAATGTCATATCAAATGAGTGCCAGTATTCACAGCATGTGAATCCAAGTTCAAAATTCTTATCTTTCAACAAGTCTGGGAAAATTCTGATGGGTAGCTAGACTATTTTTTAATCTTCTTCAGAATCTTTTCGAGCTTGAGTTCCAAGTATTAAAAAGACACCCAATTAAGTTCCAAAAAAGTCTAAGACTTTGAAAAACCATCATTGTAATGGACATATTTTCATTCCTGTCAGTGATGAACAGTTTGATTATGGCAGGTTTTTGATCTTTGTTATGGTGTTTCCAGGGCAAGACAGGAGATACCTCATTAAATCTTCCCTCATTTCCTCCTGTTTTCCTCTTTTCCTCACTTTGTTTTCTCAAAATAATACCATGTCACTGGCATTTTCTTTGCGAATAAGGTGCTGCTTCATTCTGTTTTTATTAAGAACATTAGTATTATAAATGTCCCTACACTGTACAAAGAACTGTGAACTGTGCATGAAGAAAAAAATCCTACAATCTGACAACTTCCCTCAGGGTGTTTCTGCCATAAGTGGTCTAAAAACAACAGCAAATGTGTAAAATGTGAGGTCTTAATCCATAATGTTAAAATCCATTCACATACATGCAGAACAAGACTCACACTACACTGTGTACTTCAAAATATTTGACACTTCTGATAGCCAGCTATTTTAACTAGTCTCAACTTGACATTTCTCAGAGCTTCAGATTTTGCTAAGTGACTTGAAATCTTGTGAGGTAACAAATTAAAATTAAAAACGTATTTTTAATTATCATTCCCTTAAGATATGCATAACTAAATCATTAAGTACGCTTCTTTAAATACACTTTAGCAATACTGCTTTTCTATTAGAATCTTCCTCTTTATGACTTAAATTATAAATTGAAGATGAACTCATTTTAAAAGTTAAAGGCTTTCCAGTGTTTCCATTATGAATGTATTTCGTCTTTGATTTCACAATATGAAACTGACTATTTGAAAATAAGCACTTTTCAACATACACTAACTAGATAATTTCTGATAATGGAAATAGGTATAGAATACAAGAGTAACATTCAGAACTCATACTAGACACTTTTCACAAAATAAGTAGGAAAATCCATGATGTACTCTTCTTATAAAGAAATTACTTTCTTGTCTAAGAATTGAGATGGCTAATATGAGGAGCATTATTATTCAAACAATAAGTTTAATAGACTAGCAAAGAAAGGTTGACAATTTTTTGGAGTGCAATATGCATGATAAAAATCAAAGAAATTATAGAACTATATTATATATATAATTAAACTGAATATAGTCATTTAGTGTCACAGAATGAGAGGAGAGAAAACAGGAAAGTAAAAAGAGACACATATTAATCTTGACACGTATTTTTCACTTTAAACTTGTTGAGGAAATAAAGGATTCCATTAAATTAGAAATGTCTTAAAATAATCATATCACTTGTGGGGAAAGACAAAACACTATGTACCAGTTGTCAGGCTCAGAGAGGTAGAAAACATCCATGCCTTTGATCACTGAACTAGGGTGAGGGCAGTGATGATAGAAATTTGAAAACATAGGAACCCAAAGAGACAGAGGAGAATGAATTATCAAATTTTAGCTTTTTGAAGCCAGTTAGCTGAAATTTTCTACAAGCTTCAATAAACTTATCTATGATTTGATGTCATTCTATAAATATGAGAAAAAAAACTCATGTTACCAAAAAAAATGTATTCTATATACATAATTCATGTAGAAAAGCATATATTAGAGGATTAAATGTATAAATATTAAGGTTGATGCAGTTAATGTTTTAGTGACTCGAACTGGTTTCTAAAGTAGTCTGCTTGGAAGGCTGCATAGTAACATAGATCTTTTATCAGATCTTTAAAAAGTGAAAGATTGCAATTTAAATGGTATTTTTTATTTCTAATGGAAATTTCTACCTACTTTTACAGTAATATAATTAGAAGCTCTGGAGAGAGGTTAATGATATAAACAGTAAGCTTCTATGAAGTGTTTTACTAAAACTCAATCAGTTTTTTGGGACTTCCCTGATAGTTCAGTTGGTAAAGTATCTGCCTGCAATGCAGGAGACTGTGGTTCGATTCCTGGATCGGGAAGATCCACTGGAGAAGGGATAGGCTACCCACTCCGATATACTTGGGCTTCCCTGGTAGCTCAGCTGTTAAATAAAGAATCTGCCTGTAATGCAGGAGACCTGTGTTCGATCCCTGGGTTGGGAAGATCCCCCTTCAAGAAGGGAAAGGCTACCCACTCCAGTATTCTGGCCTGGAGAATTCCATGGACTGTATAGTACCTGGGGTAAAGAGTCAGACATGATTGAGTGAATTTCAGTCAGTCTTTTAAAATTTTGATTAGCCAATTACAGAAAAAGACATACCAAAAGAAATCTTAAAAATTAAATTGATCAGATTATCAACACAAATTGCTGATGATTATGAAAATTTAATGCAAGTAAAGCAAAAAGTTTCAAATATCTTAAGACATATTTTTGGAGAAGAATTTCACATTATTGTTCTAAGCCAAATTTTGCTTTTATATTTTAGTGGACAGAAGTCTACAGTGCCCTCAAGGAAGTGTACTAACTTACCAGTAAATTACTTCTGCAAAAGTAAGTAACTGTAACTTCTGTAAGTTACATCTGCAAAAGGTATTAAATAGTATTTCTTAGCCAATTACTCTTCTATATTTCATGATTTTAAAGAAAACTAAGTAAATCTTTTGGTGCTGTTGTTTACAGCCTATCTTGAAATAGAGACAGCCATGATTTCTCATTGGTTTGACCTGGCAATTTAATCTATATTATTATTTGAACATTTCCTCTGAAGTTGGTTCTTTAGAGACACAATTATTTCCGTTATCTCCTTCCAGTTGATCGAAACATTCCCCTCAGATGACCTAAACTTTCTCAGTCAGGGTGACATACCTTCAGGCCCACCCCCTGCAGTCATACTGAGAATGACATGTCTGTAACTTTATCACATTCAGTCTGTGGATAAACATCCCAAAGGATGTCACTTACTACTGTTCAAGATTGAAAGCTTATTTTTAATTTGTTATCCAGCACCAACCATTATTCGTCTAGAAGGCTCTAATCATTACTGCTTTCTAAAATTTTTCCTCTCATTGAATTACTAGGATTTTCATCATAGTTTCCAGATGGATTCATTTGCATTTTCAAGAAATAAATCTCACTCTATAATGTATTGCCTGTGTTTATAATATCAAGGTATTTGTATGGCATCAACTCATATTTGCATTTGTAGATTTTTAAATTTTTTTAAAACACAACTGACAACAAATTTTTATCAGTTGAGTCTCTCATATAAATGTTCAAACTATATAACTTAAAAGTTTAGAAGAATTTGCATTCTTGATGCTTTGCAGTCTCACCTTAAGTTTGATAGACCTTGGAGGTTTCAAAATGCCATGTCAAATTTTTAATTGGAAACACTAGTATGTTTCTCAGATATTGGGGGAGGAACAAAGAAAGGTCTAATTGTAAAGACTGGCAACAAATATTTCAAAATAATACGTAATATCAGCTTTGTCCCCAGGAAAAGATCAGGAAGCTCCCTTGTATTATTTTATTCCTCTGCTTCCTTTTCCTCTTTGCAGGGTCCTATAGTTTCTGGACCAAGAGATCAGGCTAGTGCTATGCTATTTAGATCATTATCACAGACTGTTATGGTCTACCTACAAACATAACTTTAGTTGATTTATTCATCAGTTATTAAACACCAACTGAATGCTATGTTATTGTTGTTGTTTAGTCTCTAAGTTGCATCCTACTCTTTGCAACACCATAGACTGTAGCCCATCAGGCTCTTCTGTCCCTGGGATTTCCAAAGCAAGAATACTGGAGTAGTTGCCATTTCCTTCTCCATGGGATCTTCCCAACCCAGGGATCTTCCCAACCCAGGGATCAAAACCATGGTCTCCCAAGCAGGCAGATTCTGTACCACTGAGTCACCTGTGAAGCAAATGCTGTGTACAGCATCCTTAATGAATGAATAAGAACAGTTTTGCTAAGAAGATGTCAGATTCCCTCTGGTTGTCTCCTACCACCCTAGTCATACTAACAGAGTTAGCAATACCCTATCCTTCCCTATATTAAAAAATGTGCTCACCAAGAAAAAAATGACATGATTACTGGCCTTCACTGACTCATTTTCCAAGGAAAGTCTGATATTTAAACCAGTGAATTCTAATGTAAAAGAGATATCTGCAAAATACATAGAGGAACTTAGTTCCACCTGATATCAGATCTGAACTTCAAATAGCTGATTTACAATGAATTTTTGGAAACACAGTAACTCATGAGATAGGTACTTTGCCTATAAATATCTCACAATATCATACATGAACATTATTTTTGCAACCTAACTTGAAGGCTATAGGAATGCCCAAATCATTAAGTGAAGATTAATAAAAATGTCATTAAGTCTGTTTAATATCCTTCTTAGAAGACTGCTGGATAATATGAAGCACAATACTTTAATTGTTCACCTTTTTGTTTACAAAATATTAAAACAGTACATTGGGAGAAAGGTTTTATTCAGAAGGTAAAGAGTTAAAAATCAGTATGTTATTGCTGAGGTAGACTAGTTTTTACTCCTCTGGTTCTCAGTCATCCATTCTGCACCATCCTTAAGGTTGCTTCTTATCTGATATGCATTCCCAGCCCTGACTAAGGATGTGAACTGTCATTATTTTTAAGCACTTTAGTGCAGTCAAAGATTTTTAGTTTCCCTGAGGCATCATGCTGTATCAACAGTTCAATAAACCTGCCAAATGTTTTACTTATTCTGAAGGAAAAACAAGTTTAGAAAATATTAAGCCCTTAATATTTTGTGGACTTATATGAAGTGACTCTCCAGTAGGAATAAATGTCAAAAATAGAATCTTTCCTCACAATGTCAAGCTCAGTCAAATACAGTATTTTAAGCTGCTCGAATGCAGGAATGTTTGTTATTATTAGTTAGATTATATTTTAGCGTGAATGACCTTATTCTAATTTGTTGGTAAAACATAACAGGACTGAAATTAGTCTCAAACATGAATATCAAACAAGAGAAGTAATACATGGCAGATATATCTCTATATCCCAACTGAGGCACAATCACTATAAAGTCTTCTACTGATTTATTTAGAACTACCACTTTATTCATTTTGCTACAAAAAAAGTTATGTAAACCAAGATTACTCAAGGCCACTGAATGTAAACTACGTGTGAAGAGCAGGTCTTCGAAGATACACCAAAATATAAATTTAGCAAAAGATGCTTTCTCAAGAATTCTCTCCAAACAGTGTGGAGATTCCTTAAAAAATTGCAAATAGAACTACCTTATGACCCAGCAATCCCACTGCTGGGTATACACACCGAGGAAACCAGAATTGAAAGAGACACATGTACCCCAATGTTCATCGCAGCACTGTTTATAATAGCCAGGACATGGAAACAACCTAGATGTCCATCAGCAGATGAATGGATAAGAAAGCTTTGGTACATGTACACAATGGAGTATTACTCAGCCGTTATAAAGAATTCATTTGAATCAGTTCTGATGAGATGGATGAAACTGGAGCCGATTATACAGAGTGAAGTAAGCCAGAAAGAAAAACACCAATACAGTATACTAACACATATATATGGA
This sequence comes from Capricornis sumatraensis, assembly GCF_032405125.1. Taxonomy (NCBI): domain Eukaryota; kingdom Metazoa; phylum Chordata; class Mammalia; order Artiodactyla; family Bovidae; genus Capricornis; species Capricornis sumatraensis. The sequence continues at coordinate 33,522,782 of NC_091081.1, read as the reverse complement.
ATTTAGAAAGATGGCAATGATGACCCTGTATGCAAGACAGGAAAAAAGACACAGCTGTGTATAACGGACTTTTGGACTCAGAGAGAGAGGGAGAGGGCGGGATGATTTGGGAGAATGGCATTCTATCATGTATACTATCATGTAAGAATTGAATCGCCAGTCTATGTCTGACGCAGGATACAGCATGCTTGGGGCTGGTGCATGGGGATCACCCACAGAGATGTTATGGGGAGGGAGGTGGGAGGGGGTTTCATGTTTGGGAACACATGTAAGAATTAAAGATTTTAAAATTTAATAAAAAAAAATAAATATAAAAAAATAATAATAATAAAAAATAAAAAATAAATTAAAAAAAAAAAAAAAGAATTCTCTCCATTACTTACTTCAGCATGCTAAGGTGACTTAAATTAAGATCTGAGATAAATTCCAAAGTTAGAGTGGGTGTCATTTCTCTAACCTACTTAGGAAAAACATTAACTTATACTGAAAGATTGTCCCTAATACCGACTAAAAACTCTACAATACACTTAAGGTTACTTAGAAACAATACAAAAACAAAATCAGAAGAAGAAAATTATTAGTGTTCAAGTATAATCTTTCTCCTTCCTAGTCTATTTACACATTTAAAGCTATAGTTTGAAACATAGAATTTATGTCTTATATATTCATGCATTTATGAAAATTATAAAGGAAAATAAATAGCTTATGATTTATATGCTTGCCTATCTAGAATAGCAAATAAAATTCATTTCAAATTACCATACTGCATTTTAATAAACTATATTGATTATATTTCTTATTCCTTTCAGAGCGATAACAAGGCAGTGAAGAACTACAGGGAAAAATATAGAAGAAAAAGGCAGATCAGTGAAGGAAAGGTGGGCACTGCTTCTGTCCTAGAGGGGCCTGATCAGAACACCTGAGCAGGTATCCAGAAGAGGCAGGTGAGAGGCTCAGAAGCTCAGTGGAACTTGTGACTGACTCTGAGCAAATTTTCACAGACTCAGAGGGCTAGATAAACAAAATGTCAAAATTCAAGCTGCAGATTTCAAAATGTGCCATGAACACCAAGAAACAAAAATAAAATGACTCATTCCTAGGTACACCATGGCAAAATAACTGAAAAGCAAAAACCAAAAGATATCTTTAAAGCCGGAGAAGAAAGATTCATTAACTCCAAAGGAGAGTCAGTCAATCAGACTTATAGCTGACTTCAGAGCAGATAAAGTAGAAGCTAGAGCATGATGAATATGAAAAAATGGTAACTTCAAAGCACTAAAAGGAAGTAAATACAAGTTTCATTTTATACCAAAATAAGGCTTTCAAAAGTGAAAAGGAAAAAGTAAAAGATATTTCAAGCAAAGAAATTCCTATGTTTTTTTTTTAATCAGTAGTCTACCCCCAGATACTTCAGGAAAAAAGAAACATAGTATCAATTGAAACAGTTTTTAGTTGCTAAGTTGTGTCTAACTCTGATAGCTCCATGGACTGTAGCCCTTCAGGCTTCTCTGTTCATGAGATTCCCCAGGCAAAATACTGTAGTACATTGCCATTTCCTTCTCCGAAAGATTTTCCCAACCCAGCAAATACAGCTATGCAAATGGAATGAAGAATGAAGGAAAAGGTAAAAAGAATATGTGGTTAAATCTCAGTGTTACTTATGAAATGAAATAATAATGATCATATGTTGTGGTATTTTAACATGTATAGATAATTGCAACACTTGACACAACACATGAGTTGAACAGGCAGTAAATGATGTTAAAGAATTTTAGAACTTTTGCACTTTCAAGGTAAAAGCACTCTTTATATCAGACTTTGACTAGGTCAAGGAGGTATTTTATAGTGGGACAATAACAATAATAGTCAAAATGCAGCATAAAAATACCAAGCTACTCGGGGAAGAAGAGGGAAATAAAATAACAAAAGATTGTTTACAAGACACATACTTAAAAATAGAATCTTTTACTTTCAATTTTTAAAATGTTTGGACAAATGATAGAGAAGGAATTGTTAAATGGCTTATAATGGACACTAACAATAATGGAAAGAACTGCTAAAATGCAGTACATTAAAATTAAGAACTTCTATTCATTAAAAGGCACCATTAGGAGAGAAAAGGCAAACTGCAGAATAGGAAAAGCTATTTGTAAAACCTATCATTCATGAAAGGTTTGTATCTGGAATATTTAAACATTTTATCTACAAGTAAAAAAGATTAGCAAACAAATAAATGGCAAGATAATTCAACAAACACAACACAAAATACAATATCCATATGACCACTAGAAATGAAAATATGCTCATACTGTATTGTCTGTTATCAATTAAGCATCATCCCTACCCACATTTAATTTCTCTGCATCTCAAATGAGAGACCAGCAACTACATTTTCTAGAATCTCCTTTTCCCCATGCACCTAGTTTAGCATTTGAGAATAAAAGGCACTTGAATTAGAATTGAAATGTGGATGAGAAAGCAAAGCCAGAGGACCAGAAGAGTGAGAGGAGATGGTATGTACAAGACCTGCCTGGGTAGTTCTTACAAACACTTCTAGGCGTATACCCAACCAGATTCCATGCATATGTGCACCAAAAACATGAATGCTTATAGCAGCACTGTACCTAATATCAGAATAAAGATGACCCATATGTCCATATATATACGGAAATGGATATGTGTATCTGGCGCACAGGCATGTCCAACTCTTTGCTACTGCATGAACTGTAGCCCTGCAGGCTCCTCTGTCCATGAGGTTTTTCAGGAAAGAAAATGAGTGGGTTGCCAATTCTTCAGAGGATCTTCCTGACCCAGGGATCAAACCTGAGTCTCCTGTGTCTACCACATTGCAGGCCAATTCTTTACCTGCTGAGCCACTGAGGAAGTACCCAAATGCCCATCCACTCTACATACTGATTTATCCATAAAATGGAATTGCAACAGCAAAAATGAATGAACCATAGATGCATGCACCAACAAGTGGTGAATCCCAAGATAAATGCATTTAAAACCAAGACCACCTCTTTTAACTTCTTTTTTTCTTCTGTCCAATTTAATTATTTTTCTGGTATAAAGACGTAATGAAACAGCAACCAAGAGGATCAAATAAGAAACTCAAGGCTTCTTTTAGTCCTTTGTATTTTCACACTCCATGTCCAGTCTCCAAATACTACCCAGTCTAATAAAAATAGGTAAAATATATTAAATATATACTTAAGTGTCCATCTTTATATTAAGAACTCTGTGATAAAATCTCACTTGATCCTGACAATGTTTCTATATGGTTAAGAGCTGTTATTTCCTTTTTCTGATGTGGAAACTGAGGCACAGCAAATTTAAGTAACTTGTCAAATGCAATGGCTAGGAACTCCTGAAGCCAGAATTTAAACTGAACTGTCTGATCTGAGAGACTATGCTGTTAACTACCCCCACTAGGTCTGGAATACTCCTCAAAATCTACATTCCCACTCATCGCCCAATGCAATCTGCCTCCAAAAGCCTTTTACCCCTTGTCTCCCTCACATTGTCTTCCTGTGCTTCCTGAGACTTTTCTCAATATTTTCACTAATTGTTATCTGTCCTATGGAGAAGGCAATGGCACCCCACTCCAGTATTCTTGCCTGGAAAATCCCATGGATGGAGGAGCCTAGTGGGCTGCAGTCCATGGGGTCGCTAAGAGTTGGACACAACTGAGAGACTTCACTTTCACTCTTCACTTTCATGCATTAGAAAAGGAAATGGCAACCCACTCCAGTGTTCTTGCCTGGAGAATCCCAGGGACGGAGGAGCCTGATGGGCTGCCATGTATGGGGTCGACAGAGTCGGACACGACTGAAGCGACTTAGCAGCAACTGCAGCAGCAGCAGCATCTGTCCCACTGGTCTCTTCTAAACCTTTAACGGGGGCAGTATTATTAGGAATTAATAAAAAGTGTGGTGCTTTGTTCAAAAATTATTTTTATTTGAACTACATAATTTCATCCATTCCGTTTAATTGTATTGGATGTAATAGGCGCTTGGGGAAAAAAAATCAGCTTTAGTAAATATATTTACCAGCATATTTGCCTTTTTAAAAATTGCTTTCTTATTTTTTCCTTGAAGGCTAAAAAACATCAACTGTGTGTCCTACTAGATTTTAAAAATTGACCATTATAATTATACTTTCTTCTTTATGTTTTTAACTCATTTACTTCTGAGAAGACTGGAGAGGATTGTCACATTAAAACCAGTTATGCAGTGGGACAGAGACCAGGAGAAAAGACTTTACTCTGCTTCTGCTGCAGCTGGTGCTGAGCACACTCTCAGCAGTGTAGCAGTCTAGACAAATAAAGTGTTGCATCAGTATTCTTTTAGTCCAGGAAGCATGAATGCACCAGGACTTCATGTCACAGATTCCATATTCCAAGGTGGGATTCCTCAGCTTACAGGTATGAATGTGCAGTGAAAACACTGCAGTCAAAAGCCCGTAGCGGCCTAACTTACTGTCCTCTTGGGCCAGTTGATTCTGCATGCAGCAGAAGTAGACCAGAGAATAAACCCTATTTGGCAATATTGCTGAAAAGGCCCTTTACCTTCTGGCCCCTAACCTGTCTCTGGGCACTTCCTCTACCCCACTTGCTGCACTGCCACCTCCTCTTCAGCCTGGAAGACAACAATAACATCCTAATTGGTCTCCCTATTACCCATATATAGTAGTTCTCCTTGAGATAGGCAGGTTTATCCTTCAAAAGCATAAACCTCATGCAATTTTGCATCAGATATTCTTATGATTTCCTCTCTTACTTCTCTCCAGAGAGGCCTCCCTTAGTTTGCACAGCTAATAAAACATCCCTCATTATTCCCCATGCCCTTGCCCCACACTATTTTACCATCTAGCACTTATCTCATCCAATATTATATTATCTAACTGGAGATGTTTTTACAGCCTTCCTTCCTATTTAGAATCTTAGAAAGAACTCTGTTTCTATTCAGTATTTCTATTTAGTAATTCCAAGCCTCTAGGATGGTGCATGCCACAGAAAAGGTACACAATAAAGTGAATGAATGAACAATAAATGTATGATGACAAAAATGACCCATTTATAACTGATGCTATCGTCCTTTAGTCAAAGAAATTCTAGGTCTTCATGAAGAAGCTTCACCTACTGTGTAAAGCCTGTACACAGCCTTCTTTCTTACAAGAAAGCAGTGGATTGTACTTGTAGATTTTACTTATAGATTCACAGGTACAGACAGAAATATCACTTAATAATAATACATTTTATTATTATCATACCATTCTACTACAAGGCTACACTAGATCACTTACTATTACTTAAGATACTTCAAAATGTTCTGTTCTTACACCTTTCTTCAGAATAAATTCTCTTCCTACAAACTTCTATACTCTTCACCACGTCATGAAATTCTACTCATTCATTAAGATTCACCTCAAGTATTATCTCCTTTGTGAAGGTCCCACCAGAAAAAGTTTATCTTCAATTAGTGATAAATATGATTTTAATAACTGGATACAAAAAAAAAAAAACAAAACCTGTTACTTTATTTTTGAGTGATATTTAATTTGCTTCAAGTTCACCCTTGGCCAGGCTAGTATTATATTCATTCTTGAACATTAGCACAATCTTCTCAGGGTTGCAAACTAAAGACTTCGAATCTTATAAATAAAGGGAATTTGTGGAAATGTCCTGTAGTCTTCAGAACATGCTTATCTCTGCCAACATGCCCACTGTCTAAGCTGGATTTTTTCTGGAAGAAGGGCAGTCCTGGGGCTTCCAAGTCAAGCCCAGGCCCAAAATTGCAGTTCTGGTACACTTACTGTTTGCTGTCCCCCACTTGTGTAGAAATCACCCCTCTAAGATCTGGCATGTAAGTAGCCCTAGATATCTACTCTCTATAGATCTCCAACCCCAGGAACCCATCACTTCTGCCATTCCCATCCCTTCTCTTAGTCTCAAAGTTTCTTCAGATATTCTGCTTTCACTCAAGTCTGATCCTAAAATCTAATACTTTCCTCTATCCTTTCTTCTCTCTAGGACATTCTAATATATTCTCATTAATTAGGTAAATCAAAGCCAATAGAAAGAAAAGAACCACAGAAGGTCCAGGATACCATCTTGAGATTTGAGAGAAATAATAAAAAGCAGTATGAACAGAATAAAAATTAACATATCAAGAAATCATCCTTCCTGCCCAGCACTAAATAAAAGCAAATTGAAAGATAAATTCAGCTACTTATAGATCCACAAGCACAGACAGAAATATTGCTTAATAATAATAAATTTTATTATTGTCATACCATTTTACTTCAGTGCAAATAGAAGGCAAGTGGGAAGTGCTCATTCCACGGGTAAAGAGTATAATATAGTTATTGAAAGCTGTATTTCCCCATGACTTTGGTATACATCCACAATCATCATCCTTGATAAAGGAATTAGTAAGAAAATCTACAGAAGAAACAAAGAAGCCTATTGGGAGGGGAGTGCCCGAGAACTCACTTACTCAGGAGAATCACAGTTCAGAAAATGTAGTTGCACAATGTGGTCCTGACTTATTTCTACTGCCAGGAAAATCTCCAGGGAAATAACCATGAGGGAAGAAGGAGTCTGGGCTAATGACCAAGGTTCAATATAACAGACAAGCAATTCAGGGCAAAAAGCCAAAGTCAAGAACACACAGAGATGACCCAGTCAGCTGAGAAACAGAAGCTGAACTTGAGAAGAAGAGTGCTGTCATCTTGAGTCCCCAGGATGTTCACATCATTGAAACCCGGGTCAAGGACTCTCTCAATGAGACATCACCAGAACATGAACAAGTATTCATCAAACTCTGAAGGAATAATGATTAGCAATGAGACCGTGCTTTAACAACCAAAGAAAGGTAACAACATTTCAGAGTTCAAATATATCCGCTTAGCCTACATGAACTTCAGAATACTTGAAATTCAGAAAGAATAAAGGCATGTAGAGAACTGTATAATCAGTTGGAAAAAAAAAAAATTATTGGTGTGTGATCATATTTCTTTCCCCAAATGGTGAAGCAGATGATACTACTTAGACATGTTCAAATATCTCCAAGTAGACTGAATTGCTTATAGCTCTGGATTGCATTTTTTGTTTGTAATTCCAGTATGAAAAAATGTTCAGTAACAATTGAGAGATGGAATACTTGCATCACCTTATTTGGTCATACTACCATTTGATGTTGAAAGTGTGTCAGTTGCTCCGTTGTGTCCGACTCTTTAAAACCCCATGGAATGCAGCTGGCTGGGTTCTTCTGTCCATGGAATTCTCCAGGCAAGAATACTGTAGTGGGTTGCCATTCCCTTCTCCAGCGGATCTGCCAGACCCAAGGATCAAACCCAGGTCTCGTGCCTTGCAGGCAGATTCTTTAGTGTTGGAGTCACCAGGGAAGCCAATGTTGAAACTTTTAAAAGCCTATTAATTCTAGTAAACAGACCCTAGATGCACTATGAATTTCTCATTCTCCCACCTTGTTAAATTTGACCTTTTTATTTCTAAAATTCTGGTTTGACTGAGCAAAAATATAGTAGTATACCCATTTTAGCTTATTCCCCCATCTATCAGTATATCATCTTTAAAACTTACATCACTAGGGTTTTAGGGGATCCTCCCTACTCAGGGATCGCACCCAGGTCTCCCGCATTGTGAGCAGACGCTTTATCCTCTAAGCCACCAGGGAAGCCCCAAGGTATTAATATGTACAACTAATGGGGTTTTCTGCTGACTCTTTAGAAAAAGGTAGAATCTGTGCTTTGCCCAAATTGTGTTGGTAACTAAAGAAAAAACAGGTTGCTTTATCATAGCAAAGAGTCTTCTGTGTTATTCCCCGGTCCAGCTTTCCTCTGTCATGAGTTAGGGTAGATCCTGAGGCTCCATGTCCCCACAGACAGTGCCCATCCGCACACTCCTGGATGCATTCATTCGTGTTCTGCTTTGACTGAGGTATCATTTATGAGCAGCCTTCTCAGAGTAAAGTTTCAGTGTCCTCACTGCCTATGACCCACTGATCTTTGCAGAGAGTGACACAATAGTCAACACCAGTAAGCAGGCTCTTAAGGGGAAATACATCACCCCCGTGAAACACACAGAAATACCCAGGCACCATGTGGGAGCTCTACAAATCAAAAAGGAAATTCTTCACAAGTTCTTCTTACCTGTCAATATCTATCATCCAGAGGACCAGAAAAGCCTTAGGCAAGCAACAATTATTCAACACTTTAGACTCAGCAGGCTGGAAGATTCACTGACACCCACCATTGGAAATGATTCCACCCAAATATTTTGTATGTCTTCTTTCCAGGTTACCTGACATAAGTGTTTGTCTCACACCATCTCTCTGCTCAGATAGACACAGAGAGAAAAATGGTCAAAATGTGCACACTACTCTTTGGTAAAACTAAATCTGTTTAAGCACATTTCAAAGGAAGGACTGCCAAAGGCCCAGTGGTTTAGCCTGAGTTAGTTTCAGGAAAATCAAAAAAGTGACCTTGGGTTCACCAAATGACGAAGTGTTAGTTGCTCAGTAGTGTCTGACTCTTTGTGACCCTTGGACTGTAGCCTGCCAGGCTCCTCTGTCCATGGAATTCTCTAGGCAGGAATACTGGAGTGGTTTGTCATTCCCTTCTCCATGGGACCTTCCCAACCCAGGGATCGATCCTGGGTTGCCCACACTGCAGGCAGATTCTTGATGATCTGAGCCACCAGGGAAGCCCTAATTCACTTGCTAAATCCTGAAGTAAAATTTACCAGCATTTTTCCTTTAAGACTTGCAGTTTCCCAATTCCAGTGAATCTGTTGGCCATCATCAATCCCATGTCCACCCAATAATTCAGAAGATATCTGAGCTTACTACATCATCCGTAATGTTCTGTCTTTCAAGGGAATAGATTACAATTTTATTAACGTCACCTAATTTATAAATGAATGCACTTGCTTCATCATCTTTTTTACAGGTATAGCTCACATATTCTTACCTTGACTTTTATGTGACTTTCCCCTATGTGCAATGCCATTTCACTTAAAGATGACTTCAGAACAAGACAGCCCATTTTGCTACAACACCAATTCCACATGCAGGCTTTGAGTAGAAGGAATAATTATCTCTTTCTCATATATACTATTTTCATATCAAGGCTTTTTCACTTCCATTAAACTATTCTTGATGCTTTCACCTACAAATACCACTTTTTCCTCTTCATCACCATTGTTTACTTGACTGATTATTATCCTGCTTTTACCAAGGACTTGAAGACTGAATCATAGTCATCTTCCCCATACCATAATTTTAGTAATAACCTATGTGCATAATTTTTTCAGTGCTTTAACAGTTCCTTGATCCCCTAAATTCTGATGAGATTTTTTTTATACTTCATTTAAATCATCTTGCCAGAGCCTGCAAACCAAGGGCATTTTTCCTTATCCAAACCATTCTTCTGTAAAATCTTAAACTGAAATATTTCTTTTCCAATCATAAATGGGCAAAGGTTAAGACAAAAAGGGACAAGAACACTTCCTTTTCTGGGTGGGATATAGAGATAGGTAGTCAGAAGACATGATATCTAAAATTAGCTTTAAAGAAAAAGTAGGTAAAGTTTGCTCTGGCAGATGTTGAAGGAGATCAAATGAGATGAGAGATGATAGTAAGTGAGGAAGAAGGAATTTTATTCAATGCAGATTCATGAATAAATGGGAGGAAATGAGAAAGAAATTGGTCATAGATTAAATATATGATGATTTCTGGGAATGATAAGAAGCGACGGTCAAAGGAGACAGAGTAGGGATCTAATCATATGTCATGCTAAGGATTAACCTTATTTATGAGCAATGCAGCATTGAATATCATTAAGCAGAAAACTGAAATGACCAGATATTGTGGGTATAAAATAGATTGAATTACAATATTAATGTCTTTCTGCAGTTCTGGAAAATAATGAGTCTTGATAACTTTGATTATTTTATTTTCCTTGGTCTACCTATTCTCTATTTCCTGGATTCCTACCAAACACATTTTAGAAATTGTTTTCATTTGTGACTCTTAATTTTTATTTTATATTTTTCACCTCCACATTCCCAAAGAAAAGCAATGCCAAAGAATGCTCAAACTACCACACAATTACACTCATCTCACAGACTAGTTAAGTAATGCTCAAAATTCTCCAGGCCAGGCTTCAGCATTACGTGAACCATGAACTTCCAGATGTTCAAGCTGGATTAAGAAAAGGCAGAGGAACAAGAGATCAAATTGGCAACATCTGCTGGATCATCAAAAAAGCAAGAGAGCTCCAGAAAAACATCTATTTCTGCTTTATTGACTATGCCAAAGCCTTTGACTGTGTGGATCACAATAAACTGTGGAACATTCTGAAAGAGATGGAAATACCAAACCACCTGATCTGCCTCTTGAGAAACCTGTATACAGGTCAGGAAGCAACAGTTAGAACTGGACATGGAACAACAGACTGGCTCCAAATAGGAAAAGGAGTACATCAAGGCTGTATATTGTCATCCTGCTTATTTAACTTTTATGCAGAGTACATCATGAGAAACACTCGGCTGGAAGAAGCACAAGCTGGAAACAAGATTGCCAGGAGAAATATCAATAACTCAGATATGCAAATGACACCACCCTTATGGCAGAAAGTGAAGAAGAACTAAAGAGCCTCTTGATGAAACTGAAAGAGGAGAGTGAAACAGTTGGCTTAAAGCTCAACATTCAGAAATCGAAGATCATGGCATCTGGTCCCATTACTGTATGGCAAATAGATGGGGAAACAGTGGCTGACTTTATTTTTGGGGCTTCAAAATCACAGTAGATGGTGACTTCAGTCATGAAATTAAAAGATGCTTGCTCCTTGGAAAGAAAGTTATGACCAACCTAGATAGCATATTAAAAGCAAAGACATTACTTTGCCAACAAATGTCCGTCTAGTCAAGATTATGGTTTTTCCAATAGTCATGTATGGACGTGAGACCTGGATTATAAAGAAATCTGAGTGCTGAAGAATTGATGCTTTGAACTATGGTGTTGGAGAAGACTCTTGAGAGTCCCTTGGACTGCAAGGAGATCCAACCAGTCCATCCTAAAGGAGATCAGTCCTCGGTGTTCATTGGAAGGACTGATGTTGAAGCTGAAATTCCAATACTTTGGCCACCTGATTCGAAGAGCTGACTCATTGGAAAAGACCCTGATGCTGGGAAAATTGAAGGCAGGAGGAGAAGGGGATGACAGAGGATGAGATGGCTGGATGGCATCACCAACTCAATGGACCTGAGTTTGGGTAAACTCCGGGAGTTGGTGATGGATAGGGAGGTCTGGCGTGCTGCAGTTCATGGGGTTGCAAAGACTCAAACAAAACTGAGTGACTGAACTGAGTCCTCCACATTTCTCTGGGCTGAGTGATTTCCTCAAATATACCTTCGAATTCTTTATTTTTCTCTTTGACTGTATTTAAACTGTTGTGTGATTATTTTTCACTATTACTATTATGTGAATTCTACTACTTCTTTTACTTCCTTAACAATCTAAACAGACTCATTTTGATTTTTCTGCTTTCTTCAGTTTCTAGAGTGTACAATCAGTTCAGTTCAGTTCAGTCACTCAGTAGTGCCCTACTCTTTGTGACCCTATGGACTGCAGCATACCAGGCTTCCCTGTCCTTCACCAACTCCTGGAACCTGCTCAAAGTCATATCCATTGAGTCAGTAATGCCATCCAACTATCTTATCCTCTGTCATCCCCTTCTCTTCCTGCCTTCAATCTTTCCCATCATCAGGGTCTTTTCCAATGAGTCAGTTCTTTGCATCAGATGGCCAAAGTATTGGAGTTTCAGCCTCAGCACCAGTCCTTCCAATGAATATTCAGGACTGATTTCCTTTAGGATGGACTGGTTTTATCTCCACAGTTCAAAAGCATCAGCTTTCTTTATAGTCCAACTCTCACATCCATACATGACTATAGGAAAAACCATAGCTTTGACTAGATGGACTTTGTTGGCAAAGTAATGTCTCTGCTTTTTAATATGCTATTTAGATTGGTCATAGCTTTTCTTCCAAGGAGCGCCTTTTAATTTCATGGCTGCAGTCACCATCTGCAGTGATTTTGGAGCCCCCCAAAATAAAGTCTCTCACTGTTTCCATTGTTTCCCAGTCTACTTGCCATGAAGTGATGGGACCAGATGCCATGATCTTAGTTTTAGTACAGTCAGTAAACCTTCCATATGGGGAGATGAGGAACACACAGATACAGAGGGCCAACTCTTATATACCATTTTATATAAAGTACATTGAGCACACATTGATTTGGATGTGCATGACAGTCCCAAGATCAATCCCTTGAGGATATAATTTTCTTGTCTTGTTTGTTTGTTTTGCTAATTCTTTCTCATGACATTAAACTTCTTTATGATCTTTGTAATTTTTTTCTCTGATCTCATTTTCAAAATATCTTTTGTGTGCTAAGCATGTGCATAGTCCTTCATGATATAAGTAGTTTAGACTTCACTGAGGGGTGATTTGCCTTGTAACTCTCACTAGAGTCTTTTGGAATTACATTTTTACTCTATTTTTCTGTCTTTGATATCTTCATCCTAAGAGTTATAGAAGAACTTAAGGCTCATAGCCACAAATGATGCTGATTAGAGAAATAAATTATAATTGAATCTCTTACAACCTGTATTAAGGATAGACAACCTTCACTGATTATTGACCTTAAGAAAGCTATACTTTTTTGGCTCTTAGAGATCAGTCTTAACTCTATCTTATGTGTAACCTCTTTCTTCTTTATCTTCTACTTTTCTATCATAAGTTGCATCAGTATAATTACCCAATTTTAAACATACTTGGAATTATAGTTTAAAAAGTTTAGGATCAATGTACACACATAATGTTTGTTTTATGTGTTAAATTAAAGATTACAGATGCATTTCTAACTGTAATTCTCCTTAAAGTATCATCATTGTTGTTTTAAAAAAATTCATCTTCAGATTTGATTTTGAAAAAACACCAGATAGTCTTAACCCTTTCTACATGATTCATGACACTTATTTATTCTTGAATATTCTATAACGAGGCATAAAAATAACTCAGTTATATGTATTTATGTTCATAAAGTAACTTTTATTAGGATATCTTTCAAGGCAGTGACTCAAGGATTAAAAAGAAACTCATTAACTTGTATAGGATTCCATCATATTAAAATTTCAAAAGACATTCTCAGTTGTGCCCTATTGTCCAATGTGTTCCCCAAATGAAACAGCTTAGACTTGTACTGGTTTCCATCTGATAGATAGACCTGATAGACTTAATGACAGTCATGTTGATATATTTCTTTTGATATATTTCACTAGAATTCAACAAACCCTCAATATAAATATTCTACAACTATTCTGCATATGTTAAGTTCTATCCATCTCAAAGAAAGTCTTTAGATATCTAGGTATCAATCAAGAAAGAATACAATAGCCCTATAGTATGTCTCTCTAGGGCTGTTATGACGGATACATTTTAAAATATTCAAAGAAAACCATAGCTCAGACTCTCATTGGAATTTTATACAATAATATTTTAGCATTCAAAACTGTCCAATAAATCTTTCTCTAAAGCTTAGTCTTCATGTGAATACTCATCTACCTAGGCATCACTTTAGAAATGTATTTTTGCTCCCTTCATAAATCTCACACCTAGTCTATGTAATACTGTACATGAGAGGCAAGCAGATTAAAGAGACAATTGAACAACTGATCACTGTTCCTTGCTGTTACGCAAATTTCTAACATTAACAAAAGAAATTTTTATTGTGATTATAAATCTCTCAAAAGGGGAAACTTATTTAAAAAGCAGAATACAAACTAATAAATATTGAAGAAAGGATACAATTCGAAAATCACTATTTGTGACACCCAGTGAAATAATCTAACTAAGCAAGAGTCATCAACGATTGCTAAAAACATTAGATAAAAGCTGTACAGGATATTCACAGGGTACAAAAGTATCATGTTACCAGTAATCTGCTAATTACGAAGAGAAGAACCTACCTAGAGAGGGAAGTGACCTGGTGGTCACTATCTTCCAGTGGTTAAATGTAGCATCACTAACAGTTAGGGAGCAGATGACATCAGGTCTCTTCTGATGTGATACAGAAGAAAAACATGCTCTGCCTTGGAAGCATTTCTACATGAAACATTTAAACTGAGTTGAATTAAGCCATAGACTTGATTTTCAATATATAATAAACACAGTGAATAGAAGAACCCCATGGGGGAAAATAGGCAAATTCAGGAGGCAAAATGCAGCTGAACTTATTTCTTCAAAAAGCCAGTGTCTTTGGGGAAAGAAAAAATTAGAGGACTGTTCTAGAGTAAAAGAGACTAAGGAGGCATAAGCAAACACCTATGTGACCCTTGATTAGAAATTTGGTTTGTTAGAGGAAAGAGGTCTGTGCATGTGCAGAAGCTAAGGGAGTCTCTCTGTGCACCTTGACTCAGCATCTATTGCTGAGCCTGAAGTCACTACATGTCAGACAGTTTGGAAGGCAAGCTGGGTGTGGACAAGAACAAGGAGAATATATAAACTACGAGAATAAACTAGAATCGTATCTTCCTTGCAGTATCTCCCACCTCATAGAAAGCAGAAACTTGCAGTATTTAACCACAGAGCTGCATATGAATTTGCCCAGAGATGGGTAAACTGAAGTAGGAGCTCCAGTAGGAGCTGGGAAAGGGGCTGGTCTAGACGCTGCCCCACTCTCTCAGTGCAAGCCCCATCAGCAGCAGCATGCCTGCCTCTCTGAATAAGGTTCAGAACATAAAAATTAAAGCTGGTGCTTCATATCTGCTTTCCAAAAATCACCCACAAAATGCCTTTTTTTTTTTTTTTTCCTGGAGAAGGAAATAGCAACCCAGTCCAGTATTCTTGCCTGGAGAATCCAATGGACAAAAGAGTCTGGTGGGCTAGAGTCCATGGGATCACACAGAGTCAGACATGACTTAACGACTAAACAACTATCAGAAACCAAAGTGATGAGAATTCTGGGAAATTAAAATAATACAATACAAAGACATCACAATTCATTTATGTTTGGTACTTACAGAAATTTTCATATCATGCCCCCCCCAAATTTTCATATCAAATTTTAAATAAATATCTTATTATCATTTTATCATGCAGAAGAAATCCTTAAACACTGTTTACAATCTAAATACAACAATTATGTTTTTAAAATTTGCATCGGCGTGCTGTGGTTCATGGGGTTGCAAAGAGTCAGACACAACTGAGCAACTGCACTGAACTGAACTGAATCTTGATAAAAGGATAAAAACAGTCCTCTGACAAATGAAATTCCAACTTCATTACTGTAAGCTACGATTGTATCTTTCCTATCATAAATAAAAGCTTCAATATAAATATACTGACACAAAAATTACTTGGAAAAGATTTATACCTACCTGTCAAAGCTAATATTAATAATTAAATAATAACCTTTCTTCTCCCTGATGATATAAACTAGAAACTGCTAATAATGAATATGGATCTTCATTTTAGAAAGACAGACTTAACATCACTTATCCATAACAGTGAATTTGACCAATCTTCCTTATATGGTCAGTTACAAATCATCTCCTACAAACAAATTAAAATACTCAAATAAATGGCTAAATTAACACAGGCAGTGGCTTGAAAATCAGAGGCTCTACCAGGATGCTCAATCTTACATGCAGGTTCAAATTACCTGGGCGCTACCTCACGTGACCACCTGAACCAAAATATCGGGAGGCTGAGCCCTGGCATCTGGCACCAGGTTTGGAGAAGCGCACTGGCTTCTGTAATGCCCCGGAAGGGTTAAGAAGCACTGAAACCTTGGGTGGGGAGGTGACTAGTTAAGACTCAAAAAGGTAAGCACTATAATTAAAGGTAGAAATAAATGGAGTTAGAGATGGAAGAAATTAATTGTAAATAGGTGACTCAGAGAATAATTTTTAGACAAGAGATAATTTAACTTAGACCTTGAAAAACAGATATACATTCATCAGAGGATTTTGATAGGGAAGGATATTTCTGGAAATAATAGGAGCCTAAGCAAAATATTGTGGGTAGGAAAGTGGAGGCAAGGTTGGAGAAAAGGCAAGGGAATCCTGTCTCTAGGAGAATTGGGGAGTGAGATGACAACACAAACAATCTAGGAGTTTCAAACTTGAGTGGGTACTGCGTTTACTTTTGAAAAAATAAAGTGAAAGTGTTAAGTCACTCAGTCATGTCCAACTCTTTGCAACCCCATGGACTGTAGCCTGCCAGGCTCCTCTGTCCATGGAATTCTCCAGGCAAGAATACTGGAGTGGATAGCCATTCCCTTCTCTAGGAGATCTTCCTGAACAAAGGCTCAAACCCAGGTCTCCATTGCAGATGGATTCTTTCCCATCTGAGCCACCAGGGAAGCCTCTACCAGAAAGCAATCTTTAAAGTGAGAAGAATATTAAGATAAAAGCAGAGGGCTTCCCTAGTTCTCAGTGGTAAAGAATCCACCTGACAATGCAGGGGACACAGGTTCAATCCCTGGCCTAGGAAGATCCCACTTGCTGTGGGACAGCTAAGCCCAGGTGTCACTACTATTAAGCCAGTGCTCTAGAGCCCATGAGCCATAACTACTGAGCCCATGCACTCCAGGTACTGAAACCCACACACCTGGAGCCCATGCTCCCCAACAAGAGAAACTATTGCAATGAGAAGCCGGCACATCACAGAGTAGTCTCCACTCACCACAACGAGGGAAAGCCCACGTGCAACAGCAGAGACCCAGCACAGCGGTAAATAAATAAATGTCTTTAACAAAAATTAAAGCAGAGATTATTTAATGTGTGAAGATAAGCAGAGCCTCTTTATTCTAAAGAATACAGCCTGTTGAATTCAAAGCTAGGGGGATATGGCTAGGCCCACAGGCTGGTTGCTTTCTATGTGTATATCCCAGTATAAGTAGAGATAGTGTCACTCTGTAAGTGTGCCAGGACATGAGAAAGTTTTAGAAACACTGATCTACCCTACAACCATTTTGATTGATGTACAGACTGCCTGCCCTTGGATTTCTCATTCTACTAAACCTGAAAATTATATTTGTTTTTGTTGTTTAGTCGCCCGGTCATATCTGACTCTTTGTGACCCTATGGACAGCAAAAAAAAAAAATATATATATATATATATATGGAGAGATAGAGAGAGGTAAACATTAAAATGTTAGTGAAAAAAACAAATATATTAAGAGAAAATAAAGAAAAAAAAAGTCATTCTAACAAAATATACCTCAACTCAGTGAGTTTTTTTAACCTTCCCTTTTTTCCAAGTATGTAACATATTCCCTGGTGATAAAAGTAAAAAGAATAGAAAAGGGTAAATGTTGAAGGGAGCAAATTTAATCAAATATCGTCTTGTCCTTTAGCCAGTCAACTATTCTTCCTGAAGAAGCCAAAATCACTGACTAAGTTTTATTATTTCAGAGAGAGTCTGCATAGAAGCTGTGCAGAAAATAGTTGACATAGCATGTCTGTGACTGCTCTCCTAAGAGAGACTCCTTAGAAGGCTGGCCGTTGGCTGGTGCTTGGAAATGACCAGTTCCCAATAAAAACCGGGGGCACTGAATCTCCATTGAGCTTCCCTGGAAGATTACACTCCACACCTGTTACCACAATTTGGAACTGGAGAAAGTAATGTCTCCTCCATGACTTCCTGGTGACAGGGCTCTTGAAAGTTTGCACTAACTTTCCTCCAGAGTTTACATCATGTGCCTTTTTCCCTTTGCTGGATTTTCTTTATATCTCTTGCTGTAATAAATCATGTCCATGAATATGACTATACACTGAGCACTGAGTCTTCCTCATAAGACACAGAACCTGGCAAGGCCTTGCATAGCCCCACACCTGATACACAAGCATATATGACAATTCTACACAGTATATACATTGTGCTAAACCTTATCTTATGAATATACTGTATGTCAGCATTTTTCTGTTCAGGGTATTTAAGCCCTAAATCTCTAAAGGAGATCAGCCATGGGTGTTCTTTGGAAGGAATGATGCTAAAGCTGAAAGTCCAGTACTTTGGCCACCTCATGCGAAGAGTTGACTCATTGGAAAAGACTCTGATGCTGGGAGGGATTGGGGGCAGGAGGAAAAGGGGACGACAGAGGATGAGATGGCTGGATGGCATCACCAACTCGATGGACGTGAGTTTGAGTGAACTCCGGGAGCTGGTGATGGACAGGGAGGCCTGGCATGCTGCAATTCATAGCGTTGCAATGAGTCGGAAACAACTGAGTGACTGAACTGAACTGAACTGATACTTCTTAATGGCTAATAGTATTAACATACTTGAATGTAGCATAATTTAATTCAGCAGTCCTTTATTAGGGACATTTGGGTTATGTCCAGTTCAGTTCTTTGTATCAATTCTTTGGCACTCAGCTTTCTTTATAGTCCAACTCTCACATTCATACATGACTACTGGAAAAATCATAGCCTTGACTAGATGGACCTTTGTTGGCTAAGTAATATCTCTGCTTTTTAATATGCTTTATAGGTTGGTCATAACTTTTCTTCCAAGGAGTAAGCGTCTTTTAATTTCATGACTGCAGCCACCATCTGCAGTGATTTTGGAGCCCAAGAAAATAAAGTCTGCCACTGTTTCCACTATTTTCCCATCTATTTGCCATGAAGTGATGGGACTGGATGCCATGGTCTTCGTTTTCTGAATGTTGAGCTTTAAGCCAACTTTTTCACTCTCCTGTTTCACTTTCATCAAGAGATGCTTTAGTTCTCATTTGCTTTCTTCCATAAAGGTGGTGTCATCTGCATATCTGAGATTATTGGTATTTCTCCCAGCAAACTTGATTCCATCTTGTGCTTCATCCAGCCCAGCGTTTCTCATGATGTACTCTGTATATAATTTAAATAAGCAGGGTGACAATATACAGCCTTGACATACTCCTTTTCCTATTTGGAACCAGTCTGTTGTTCCATGTCCAGTTCTAACTGTTGCTTCCTGACCTGCATACAGATTTCTCAAGAGGCAGGTCAGGTGGTCTGGTGTTACCATCTTTTGGAGAATTTTCCACAGTTTATTATGATCCACACAGTCAAAGGCTTTGGCATAGTCAATAAAGCAGAAATATGTTTTTCTGGAACTCTCTTGCTTTTTCCATGATCCAGTGGATGTTGGCAATTTGATCTCTGGTTCCTCTGCCTTTTCTAAAATCAGCTTGAATATCTAGAAATTCATGGTTCATGTACTGCTGAAGCCTGGCTTGGAGGACTTTGAGCATTACTTTACTAACGCGTGAGATGAGTGCAATTGTGTGGTAGTTTGGGCATTCTTTGGCATTGCCTTTCTTTGGGATTGGAATGAAAACTGACCTTTTCCAGTCCTGTGGCCACTGCTGAGTTTTCCAAATTTGCTGGCATATTAAGCGTAGCACTTTCACAGTATCTACTATTAGGATTTGAAATAGCACAAGTGGAATTCCATCACCTCCACTAGCTTTGTTCATAGTGATGCTTCCTAAGGCCGCTTGACTTCACATTCCAGGATGTCTGGCTCTAGGTGAGTTTTCACACTATCATGATTATCTGGATCATGAAGATCTTTTTCTTATAGTTCTGTGTATTCTTGCCACCTCTTCTTAATGTCATATGCTTCAGTTAGGTCCATACCATTTCTGTCCTTTATTAAGCCCATCTTTGCATGAAATGTTCTCTTGGTATCTCTGATTTTCTTTAAGAGATCTCTAGTCTTTCCCATTCTATTCTTTTCCTCTATTTCTTTGCACTGATCACTGAAGAAGGCTTTCTTATCCCTCCTTGTTATTCTTTGGAACTCTGCATTCAAATGGGTATATCTTCCCTTTTCTCCTTTGCTTTTGGCTTGTCTTCTTTTCACAGTTATTTGTAAGGCTTCCTCGGACAGCCATTTTGCCTTTTTGCATTTCTTTTTCTTGGGGATGGTTTGATCCCTGTCTCCTGTACAATGTCATGAACCTCCATCAATAGTTTATCAGTCACTCTGCCTATCAGATCTAGTCCCTTAAATCTATTTCTCACTTCCACTGTATAATCATAAGGGATTTGATTTAAGTCATACCTGAATACTCTTGTGGTTTTTCCCTACTTTCTTCAATTTAAGTCTGAATTTGGCAATAAAGAGTTCATGATCTGAGCCACAGCCGGCTCCAAGTCTTGTTTTTGCTAAATGTATAGAACTTTTCCATCTTTGGCTACAAAGAATATAATCTATCTGATTTCAATGTTGATCATCTGGTGATGTCCATGTGTAGAGTCTTCTCTTGTGTTGTTAGAAGAGGGTATTTGCTAGGACCAGTGTGCTCTCTTGGCAAAACTCTATTAGCCTTTGCTGAGCTTCTTTCTGTACTCCAAGGCCAAATTTGCCTGCTACTCCAGGTGTTTCTTGACTTCCTACTTTAGCATTCCAGTCCCCTATAATGAAAAGGACATCTTTTTTAGGTGTTAGTTTTAAAAGGTTTTGCAGTTCTTCATAGAGCCATTCAACTTAAGCTTCTTCCGCGTTGCTAGTCAGGTCATAGACTTGGATTTCCATGATATTGAATGGCCAGTCCTTTTCTATTACCAAAACTCTGCAGTGAGAATTGTTGTAAGTGGATCACTTGCTCTTTATGTCAGTAGATGTATTTCTTGGGGGGAAAAAAGAAAAAACTAAGAGAAGCATTGCCAGGTCAAAGGTGATATATATGATTTCATTCTAAATGCTATTGACAGTTGTATTTCTTATAAACCAGCTCAATTTTGCTTTCATTTTACATTGTACGACAATATATGCTTTCCTTAGAATTTCCCAATATTGTAATTTATTATAAAGATTAATCCTTTGCTAATCTGGAAAGTAGGAAATGAAGCTGATAAATATCAGCTTCAACTGATATTACTCATATAAATGAGGCTACACATTTTAAAAATAAAAACCTTTTATATATTTTTTGCTTACTAGCCTATGCTTGGTTTTTTTTATCTATTATAGCCCAAGAATTTTTCTCACTGATTTGCAGTTCTTTAAACATTGAGAAAATTAATATCTTTTTGTGATGTGAGCTGCAAATATTTCATCTCAAATTGCTGTTTACTTATTGCTTTGTTTATTGTAAACTTCAGTGGAGAAATATTTTGTGGTTATATAAATTTTTTGACTTGGATTTGTGTCCAACGGGTTTTCCTAAAACCCATAGTCCTTCAGTTCAGTCGCTCAGTCGTGTCCGACTCTTTGCGACCTCATGAATCGCAGCACGCCAGGCCTCCCTGTCCGTCACCAACTCCCGGAGTTCACTCAGACTCATGTCCATCAAGTCTGTGATGCCATCCAGCCATCTCATCCTCTGTCGTCCGCTTTTCCTCCTGCCCCCAATCCCTCCCAGCATCAGAGTCTTTTCCAATGAGTCAACTCTTTGCATGAGGTGGCCAAAGTAACAACGTATATAAAACAATTCTAGATTTTCTGAATGAAATATAAAATATAAAAGCAAAAATGAAAAATACCAAAGTATATTTAAAAAGGAAAACTATAATTTTTCAAATTCTATTTCAAATAAAATGAGTTGGCAAGTTTACATTACATCTGCTTCACCCATTTCCGATCTAGCATTAATAACATTAACATCCCAAATGACACTTTCTAAGGACATTGTATTTCAACAGGTTTGGCACTAGTGCATAAATAAATCTTAATTTCAGTTTCTAGTTGACATCTCAACTGGCTAATATAAATTACTTGAATTATTTTACAAGTGAATTTAATTTAAAAGCCTGTAAAAGAAGCTGATGGACAGGATACAACAGTGGCCAACCTCTATATTCACTAAATTTTAGACGTGCATATCTGAAATCTCTCAATATTTATTTGACTGTTGCCTTGCAAGAATTATATTTAAGAAAAGAATACTCAGTTCATATACCATCTACTTATTCAATGTATAACTTATCTCCAGAATATCAAAATTAGAAAACAAATTAAAATATAATAATTTTGCTCTAATAAATTATTTCCTCTCCTTCCCTAATTTATTTCCTTTTTTTCTTCCATCTTTTCCTCCCCTTATCTCCCCCTCCTTTCCTTCTTCTATTACCCATATATCCACCCATTTCTCTATCCATCTTATACCCTTTCTTTCCTTCCTTATATTTAATCAGTTATAATTAATGATGATCAGAGCTAATCTACATGCTGAGTTTATGTTGAGATCTGTGCCAAGTGGCTACACACATTCCAAGTGAAGTGTGTTACTGATGAGGAAATTGAAGCTTGAAACTGTGAAATAATTTGGCCAATATCACAAAAGTGAAAGGTTAGGGGCTGAAATTCAGCTGTTTCTAACTCCAGCCCAGCCTCAACCTATGCTTCCTGGCATATATAAGTATAAATATTTAGACTCTATTTCACCTTTCTATTTGTTTTGGTCACATACTTATATAATTCTCCATTCATTACTACATACAAGCAGAAACAAAATAACCTATAGAGTCATAAAAGGGAACATTATCACCATCACCCCAAAATACAATTCCTCATGGGAAATGAGCCCTTAACTTATACTATATTCTTCACACAACAGTCATAAATTAGTGAAATAATTTGGTCACAGGCAAATAATTTGCTGTCTCCCACACCATTATAATAAACAGCCTGGCTGCCTTAGGATTAGATCCTCATTAAAGGTTTTCAAAGTTGGGCTCGCTGGCAACAATTTCCAGGCATGACCACTTGAGCTTATAAAACCAACTCCATTATGTTGAAATTTTTTCTTAAGGACTTACAGTTTAACACAGAGAACTATGCTCAATATTTCATAATAACTGATAATGGAAAAGAATCTGAAATTTTATATATATATAAAGAATCAGACACAACTGAGTGACTAACACATAGAATTATGTGTGTGTATGTATATATATATGAATCACTTTGTTATACACCTAAAACTAACACAACACTCTAAATCAACTCCACTTCAATTGACTACACTAAAGCCTTTGACTTATGTATCACAGAAAAATGAGGAAAATTCTTACAGAGATGGGAATAGCAGACCACCTTACCTGCCTCCTGTGAAACCTGTAGACAGGGCAAGAAGCAACAGTTAGAACCAGACATGAAATAACAGACTGGTTCAAAATTGGGAAAGGAGTACATCAGGGCTGTATATTGTCACCCTGCTTATTTCACTTATATGCAGAGAACATCATGTTAAATGACAGGCTGGATGATTCACAAACTGGAGTTAAGATTGCTGGGAGAAATATCAACAGCCTCAGATATACAGATGAAACCACCCTAATGGCAGAGCATGAACAGGAACTAAGGAGCCTCTTGATGAGGTTCAAAGAGGAAAGGGAAAAAGCTGGGTTTAAAACTCAGTATTCAAAAAAACAGATCATGGCATCTGGTCCCATCACTTTGTGCCAAATAGATGGGGGAAAAGTGGAAACAGTGACAGATTTATTTCCTTGGGTTCCAAAATCACTGTGGATGGTGACTGCAGCCAAGAAATTAAAAGATACTTGCTCCTTGGAAGAAAAGCCATGACAAACCTAGACAGTGTATTCACTGTCTAGGAGGGACACTACTTTGCCAATAAATGTTAGTATAATTGAAGCTATGATTTTTCCAGTAGTCATATATGGACCATAAAGAAGGCTGAAGACCAAATTGTGGCACTGGAAAGACACTCTAGAGTCCCTCGGACAGCAAGGAGATCAAACCAGTCAATCCTAAAGGAAATCAACCCTGAATATTCATTGGAAGAACTGATGCTGAAGCTGAGGTGCCAGTACTTTGGCCACCTGATGCAAAGAGCCAACTCATTGAAAAAGACCCTGATGCTGGGAAAGATTGAGGGTGAGAGGAGAAGGGGGCAGCAGAGGATGACATGGTTAGATAGCATCACTGACTCAATGGAACATGAATTTGAGCAAACTCTCGGAGACAATGAAGGACAACGAACCCCTTGTGTGCTGGGGTTACAAAGAGTCAGGCACCACTGAGTGACTGAACAACAACAAATACTTCAATTAGAAAAATAAAATTAAAATATTTTTTCTCTTATGTTCGCTTCTTCACTTAGGAAAAATCCCTCCTTCCTGATCCTATCTCTTCTAACCTTCAGCCCTTATTACTCTAAATTGTTTTTTCTTTTGTCTCTAACCCTGATAAATTAACCAATTTCTTAGCCTGGTGGCTTAGGTGGTAAATAATGTGCTTGCATGGGGGAGACCAGGGCTCAAACCTTGGTCAGGAAGATCCCCTGCAGAAGGAAATAGCTACCTAATCTAGTATTCTTGCCTGGAGAATTCCATGGACCAGAGGAGCCCACAGTACATGGGGTCACAAAGTGTCAAACAAGGCTGAGCAACTAACACTGGCTATAACTAAATGGTTTCCACAGCAGTCCTTGCCTCTTTCCCATCAGTCTCTTAATGTCAACCATTTTGCATAACGTTTTTGCAAAAATGTGATGCTTCATTGAATTTTTATTTACCTTATAGAGTGTGAATCCCAAGTTTCTTAAAACAAAGTGTGCCAGGTAATAACTCTCACATTCAGAACTTATGGAGAAAGGAGATAACATAAAATGATACCCATTATGTGATGGTGGTTTAGTCACTAAGATGTGTCCAACTCTTGCAACCCCATGGACTGTAGCCCACCAGGCTCCTCTGACTATGGGATTTCCCATGCAAGAATACTGGAGTGGGTTGCCATTTCCTTCTCCAGGGGATCTTCCTGACCTAGGAACCAAATCCAGGTCTTCTGCATTGCAGGCAGATTTTTTTTTTAGCCAACCGAGTTATGATTATCTGTTAGACATTTTATATATATCACTACAACCTCCCTTATGATCAAGACCTAAAGCTGAAGTTTAGACATTTTAAGTAATGTACCTATCAATATTATTATACAGTTAAAACATGGCTGAACCAGGTTCTGAACCTGTACATTGCTTCAAGGTATTTTCTTTTTATTACACCACCCAGATACACTGCTCCTTTTGTGAAATTCCAAGTACTTTAATTTTTTTATAATCCGCAACTATACAAGCCCTTTGGTCACTTATTTGTATTGAGTCTTAGACTCTGAGAAACACAAAAATGCTTTCTTTTTACTGTTCTTTTTTTTCTTACTTGGATTTCCTGGTGGCTCAGGCCATAAAGAGTCTGCCTGCAATGCAGGAGACTGGGGTTCAATCCCTGGGTTGGGAAGATTCCCGTGGAGAAGGAAATGGCAACCCACTCCAGTATTCTTGCCTGGAAAATCCCAGGGATGGAGGAGCCTGGTAGCCTATAGTCTATGGGGTCACAAAGAGTCAGACACAAGTGAGTGACTTCATTTTCTTTCTTTTTTCTTTTTCTTGCTTATCTTTGAAAATAGTATAGGATTTTAAAAATTGATATATTTATTAAAGATTATCTTTCTAATTGATACAGAGTTTTCTTACATTTTCAGATTTATTAGAGGAATTTTTAGCTCCTTATGTTTGTAAAAACATGTATACACATACTAGACTTCCCATGTCCTAACTCTGTTTATCAAATGTACCCTCACTTAAGTTTCACTCTGAGTTTTATTAATGAAATGTCTCACTCATTTCCAGTTTTGCTATGTTATTAAACAACTTCACATTCTATAATTGATCCAAATAGGTTCAACAAGTAATGAGCTATGTTGAAATGTCATACTAAAGCTAATTTTGATATGAAATTATTCCTATTCAAAAATTTGAATATAAATAATCACTGAAATTCTAGTGATCATAATTATTGTGATACTGTTAATTTGAAAAACAAATATACATTCATTTTAAAATGTTATGATTATTTTAAAATTGATCATAAGGTTAGAATCTTGGTGTTCATAAAATTAAAAATCTTTAATATACAGGTAGATGGACTCATTATCCATATCTTCGAATTTCTTTAAGGTCATCATATAGATCCTGGTTAGTACAATTCAGATGCTTAATGCTAGTAACCATAGCATAGACCACCACTTAAGTTGTTAGAAATCAGTATGACTGGTGACTTAACCTGAATGGAAATCTTTTTGTTTGTTTGTTTGAGAAGTTGTTCCAGCCTCCTCCATAATACTTGGCATATGTCTATGCCATTACAATAAACTTGACCGTGGATAACATGATTTTTCTTTAAATGACTGCAGCCTTCATTATATTTTTCCCCTTTTAATCCAAAGTACTATCACTGTATGAGTATTTTCTTTTCAGCTTGGTCTTATCCTCTAATAGCTACAGTAATGTGAAACAACAAATTGAATCTTCTAACAAGTACCCTTGATTCATCTTCACACTTTTCATAATTTTTATTTTGACTCACTCATCTATAAAATGAATCTTGGACCAAATGATTTCCAAAATCCTTCCAGCTTGAACTTTCTATGTGCCTCAAATTGATGGAAAAGCAGTGTACTGCCCAAGCATAGAAAACAATTTTCAGGCTCAGATACATATTTCAAAAATTGCAAGTCCAACAGTTACTGCCATAGAATTTTGTCCCTTTTTTTACATTTTACTATCTGAGTCAAAGCACTTCCATATCAAAATGCTACAAATTATAATGCAAATGCCCATTTTACATGTATACAAGTAGGTACAGAGAAGTAAGCTATCAATGTTTTGTGCTATGCTATAGTACAGTCAGGAGTTAAAGTTAAGAAAGTGTAAAAAGAGTTGAAGTTTGCCTCATATTTATCACACATCTGCCTTTCAATCTTCCTTGACAGCTTCCTTTGCTTCCCCTTACCTCACATCTTCCACTGAAGTAATGTGTCATTTATCACAAGGGAAAATTCCTATGGATGTTTCACGGAATTTCAGGGTTTACAGCTCACTCTTTTGTTTACTATATTCTTTAATGTATTCTTTGGCAGAAGGTAAAAGCAAAGTAATTAAGGAATATAGCTTTATTACTGGTTAAGGATTTGATATTTATCACCAGAAGGTAATTTATAATCATTGATTCTAAATACCACTGTCTAAAGCCAATCTCTTATTTGTACATTCACAAGATTTTAAGGTGTAATGAATGAAAACAAAAACACAGACTCGTAAAATTTTGACATTTGTTCTTAAAACTATTTCTAATTTCTTAAATTGAAAAATTCAACATGAGACTTCTTTGTTTCAAGGCACTTTCAAGACAATTTTAAAAGAAGGAAAGCAGATGAATAATGGAGCTTCTGCATGACAAGGCAGTATGAGGGCAAGATCTAGGAAAGAAGTAAGAGTGAGATACAAACTTAGCTAGGAAAGCTCTCATGAGAATGACAAAGAGTCATGGTATTTTAAGACCAATGATTCAGATGGGAAAAAAAGAGAGGCAGGAAAACATAATTCACAGAAATATCAGCTAGTAAGTCAATTTTTCAAGAAGGAACCAGGCAAACTCAAGGTAATGAGGACTTGACTTTCTTTATAGGAAGGCTCTTAGTGGGCTATTATAAGTAAAGGCAAGATACTAGTATGGTTAATGGGAACAACCCAGAAAATGTCCATGATTACTACAGTGATATCAAAACTATAGGGAACATTTAGTGGCATTTTACATTATGTGGGTGCAAGTCTTTTCTCTATAATTTGTCATGTTATTTTTTTAAATGAACTTAAAAAAATAAAATAAAATGGACTTTTTATAGTAGTTTTAGATTCATAGAAAAATTGAGAGGAAGATGCAAAGATTTTCCACGTATACCCTGCTCACATGTACATACGCATAACTTCCTTCCTTATTAATATCCTTCACCATAGTACAA
This sequence comes from Capricornis sumatraensis, assembly GCF_032405125.1. Taxonomy (NCBI): domain Eukaryota; kingdom Metazoa; phylum Chordata; class Mammalia; order Artiodactyla; family Bovidae; genus Capricornis; species Capricornis sumatraensis. Next base: position 33,494,941 of record NC_091081.1, on the reverse strand, counting down.
TTGTGTTGACTGAAAGAAAAGTGAGTTTAGCTTTATTCAGGAAATCCACTGAAGACTATAGCCTGGGAAACAGTTTCTCACAAGCTTTGAGGGGACTGCTCTGAATAGGTAGGGGAAGAGCCAGTAGGTCTATAAATTTTGATACTGGGAAATACATGAAATCTAGCATACACCTTGGTAGAACATTCCTGCTAATCACAAAAACAGATATCTCAAGTTAATGATTTTATTACTTTCTAAGTATGGGAAGATGCAAGAATCTGGTGTCATTGAAAATCTTTCTTACATATGCATCTGAACTATCTAGGGGCTTCATATCCAAAAAACACAGAAGGCTTCATCTTATTTTTTACCATCCTGAATTCCCCCCAGGTCACACTGCTGGCAGGCAACTGCAATGGGTTGTTACTTTACCCTTTGTATACCTGGGTGATGAGCAAGACTCTGTCCTTTTTGTTTACAGCTTCAATTGATGGACCAACATTAACACATCATTATTACCCAGAAGTCATAGTTTATATTAGGTTTACTCTTGTTTTTGCACCCTCTGTAGGTATGGACAAATGTATAATGACATATATCCACCATTATAATACCATACAGAGTAATTTTACTGCCCTATAAAACTTCTGTTCTCCACTTTCCTCGCTCCCTAACTCATGAACAACTGATCATTATACTGTCTCTATAGTTCTGCCTTTCCAAAATGCCATATAATTGGAATTGTTTATGCAGAATGAAACTCTAGTACTTTGGCCACCTCATGCGAAGAGTTGACTCATTGGAAAAAACTCTGATGCTGGGAGGGATTGGGGGCAGGAGGAGAAGGGGACAACCGAGGACGACATGGCTGGATGGCATCACAGACTCGATGGACGTGAGTCTGAGTGAACTGTGGGAGATGGTGATGGACAGGGAGGCCTGGCGTGCTGCGATTCATGGGGTCGCAAAGAGTCAGACGTGACTGAGGGACTGAACTGAACTGAACTGATGCAGAATTTTCAGCTCGACTTCTTTCACTTGAGATTATGGTGTTTAAGTTTCTTTCATGAATTTTGATGAAGGGTCAAAAACACAAGGATACCACTCAGAAGATCACAATAAGAGCACAATGAGAAACAATAGGAAACTGAAGCTACCTGAAGAAATAGTGGATTTCTCTCTCCCTTCAGGGTGAGTCCTACTGAGTAGAATGGCAGGTAAAATGATTCACATTCTTATTTTCCCTGAAAAGATCAACTTTGTTTATCTTTAAATATTTTGTTTTATTTTTGCTAAAACCCTTCATTTAAATTTTTTGTCAGTTTCATACAAAATAATATGAGTGCACTCTATGATTATGGATGGTTATTGTCTGAATAGAACTGTATGAAATGGCATCAGGACAAAAAAATAGGAGGGATTTGTGCAGGAAGATTCTTCCTTTTACATACTGTGCAGAAGAGAACGTGCTGAGGTGAAGTCACCTTGAAAGATATCACCATTTTCTCCCTCCACTGGACAAGGCAGGCATGTCCAGTACCACATGGTAAAAGTTACAGTGGGTGTAGAAAATGGGTTTCCACGGGTGCTCATGCATACTTGTAATCTACAACACCAGGATTTTTCATTTACCATGGTACAAGAGATAATTTCTTTCTCGTTCAAGCTTGATGATAAATCACAGGTGGTAAAGGGCCTCAGGATCACAGAGACATTGGGGAATGACTGGGTGTGTGACAGCTGGAGCGGGCAGTTGCGCTAGTAGATTTTTGTTATGGGGATGATGCAGTTGGTGTTGTCAGATATGCAAAATAGCTGGGAAGTCATACTTTTAAGATTTCTCTAAATTTCACCAATCAATTTTTGCTGAAAAATTAGTCTGACCAAGATTACTCCAACCAAACAGAGCACATTTTTAGGCCAGAGACTGCCTAATTCAGTGGGGGATGGTGTAAGGTTGTGAGGCTAATCTAAGTGAAATAATTGAAGAGGAACCCCAACTCAGAAGACACATCTGATCAAAGGTAGGTTTTCCTGAAGAAACACTACCATGGACACGATCCCTCTGGAAAAAGCCATGCCCATAATCCCCTGGGGCTTCCTTGGTAGCTCAGTTGCTAAAAACCTGCCTGCAATCCAGGAGACCCCAGCTCAATTCCTGGGTCAGGAAAATCCTCTGGAGAAGGGCTAGGTTACCCACTCCAGTATTCTTGGGCTTCCCTGATGGCTTAGATGGTAAAGAATCCACCTGCAAAGTGGGATACCTGGGTTCAACCCCCGGGTTGGGAAGATCTGCTGCAGGAGGGCATGGCAACCCACTCCAGTACTCTTGCCTGGATAATCCCATGGACAGAGGAGCCTGTCAAGCTATGGTCCATGGGGTTGCAAAGAGTTGGACATGACCAAGCACCTAAGCACAACAAATAATCCCCTGCACACTGAGCTGTACACATACAAACTGATAGTCTTCCTTTCCCTATCCAAGCCAAATATACAGAGTAACTCCCACATGCTGAACAATGGCATCTTCTGTTCCCCTGTCACTCTGTCCTACTAATATGTATGTCAGTCCAGACAGCAAAAGATAGAGGGAAAAGTAGCTTAGGAGGCAAGGATATATACAGAGAATAAATCTAACAATTGCCTGGAAGGATGAAATCTTCTGACATGGTGAAATTAAGCACAAACAAGTTGAGGAAACGTAGTAGTTTTAAAAACAAGACATGAATATTTATTTAAAAAACTAGAGAAACTACTTAAAATTTATTTTTGGTTGGTTAATTTAGTTTTGAGTAAGTTGTAAATTCTCCCTTTTTCTACTTGTTCCAGGAGATAGTGAAGGACAGAGAAGACTGGCGTGTTGCAGTCCATGGGGTCACAAAGAGTCAAACATGAACAAGTGACTGAACAACAACTCGCTCTATAGTGCTTCATGTTCTTAACTAATGACTCGCACAATACATTGCACATGGCAGATGTGCCAAGTTGCTGAATTGATTTGTCACTGCAAATACAGAAGAAATATATACTAAAAAACCTTTTATCTATCTCAGTGCAAATTTTCCTATATGAAGACTTACAATTCCCACAGAGATCTTGAAACATAATCAAAATTCTAAAGGGAAAAATATATGAATGGAAAATAGCAGTAAAAAAAAAAAGATTTAGTCTAGATTTTTTTTATTTTTAAGTAAAGTTTTGAGTTCAAAAGTAGTTTAAAATTACAGGAGAATCAGTCCTACTTTGCCTCAAGACAGTGAGGGAGAACAGTGGGAAAGAGACAAGGATGAGCAAGGTCTAATCTTTAAATATGTACATTTTCTCATGTATATAGAAGAGTTCCCAAAATATTACAGAGATTTATCTATATCCTTCATCTAGCATCCCCTAGTGTTAGCAGTTTGCATAAACATTGTACAATTATGGAAACCAAGAAATTATTAGAGCCACAATTCTGTTAACTATAGAACATACTTGAATTTTGCCTTTTTTTGTAATATTCTTTTCCTGTTTCAGAAACAGGCCAGTGTCTCACACCACATTTATGTCATACAACCTCATATCTGCAATCTTTAACATTTCCTCCCATCTTCCCTTGTCACTGACTGAGTTGTACTGCAAACGTATTTTGCACAATCTCCTTTGAATTATCTTATTTTTATGGTTAAATTGACTTTATGTATCATGCCAGGGGGTGGCTCATCTTTTTTAACAACTGCCATTATTATATTATTTGCAAGTCTATAGATAGGTACCTTCAATTGTCTATCTTTTCTATAAATATTAAGAATATTGGGTTCAGGTTGGGGGTCATGTGTATACCGATGGCCAATTCATGTTGATGTATAGCAAACACCAGCACAATATTTAAAGTAATTATCTTCCAACTAAAATAAATGAATTAATTTAAAATAAAGAATACTACTACATATATTTCTTGGAAAAATATATCTGTAAGACAAATTTCTAAAAGTGGGATTTCTGAATCAGGAAGAATTACTGGATATTTTGATAGGCATTGCTAAATTGCTCCCAAGTTGGTACTAATTTACACTGTCATCAGCAATGCTCTCCCTACCAATTTTTTAGTAATCTATTTTTTTCCTATAATGTGAAATCATGGCTGTTTTTATTTTACATTTTTATTACAGTAATTTGTGTACAGTTCTTGTCTTCCCTAATATATAGTCAACCTATTGGGGACAGAATTTGTGCCTTTCACTGTTTCTGAAATGATGTATTACACATCGGAAGAATTCAGCAAATATTTATTAAATGATTGAATAAATAATGTCAGCATTTGTCAGGGGACGTTCAACTTTAAAGGATCCAATATGTTGTTTTCTTCCTTTGTGTGCCATTTCTCAAGGACTCTGTTCCTTATCAGTTCCTGGAAAACAGGAACAAGCAGAGCTGCACACAGTTCTCAGGACTGAGATCATGGGATAGAGCACCTGCTTGGATTCCCTTCAGTGACTCCCTTCAGTGACCTTTTAGGACTATCCATTTTGTTGCAACTGGTGGAATTTCATTCTTTTTAATGGCCAAGGAATCATTTTATTGAAGATATATAAGCATGCATTTCTACAAATAAATGCAGTGAAACAAGTCTCTTATTTCACTCGAGACTTGGATCCCCTGGGTCCTTCTTCTCTTCGACTCCAGTACCCAGGTCCTAGTCTCCAAAGGCTGTGACAAGCATTAGACTTTAATTCCAGGTTACTTGCCTCTAGGCTGCTGCTGCTAAGTCACTTCAGTCATGTCCAACTCTGTGCGACCCCATAGATGGCAGCCCACCAGGCTCTGCCACCCTGGGGATTCTCCAGGCAAGAACACTGGAGTGGGTTGCCATTTCCTTCTCCAGTGCATGAAAGTGAAGTCACTCAGTCATGTCCAAATCTTAGCGACCCCATGGACTGCAGTCTACCAGGCTCCTCTGTCCATGGGATTTTCCAGGCAAGAGTACTGGAGTGGGGTGCCATTGCCTATAGGCACCAGGTCACAACTGGTGAACTACTATTTCTAAACAATGGTCCAAATATGCAATAAGGAGATATGTACCAGGTAGTCACCAAGAAATCATCAATATCAAGTAATTTTGGCATCAAGGTCTCTGGACTATAGAAATTAAACATAGCTTGCCTTACAGAATTGCTATATTCCAATAGTTAAGAGGCTCAAAATGGAGTCACTTTGCTAAAGCCACATCATGAAACCAAGACTTAATTACAGTCGCAGCTTCTCCTAGGAGTGAAGATTTAGTCTAGTCAGTCTGGAATTACCTGGTCAACCTTAGTGAGGAAATCGTCCCAGTAAATGCCTGACATCCCTAAAAGGAAGGTGACTTTACCACAGCCCACTTTTTCCTCATTACTTCCTCATCCTACCCTCTCTAGAAAAGTCTTTCATTTTGTACAGATCCTCAGAGCTCCCTTCTGTCTGCTAGATGTGATGCTGCCTGATTCATGAGTCGTTGAATAAAGCTAATAAGATCTTTAAAATTTACTTAGCTGAATTTTAGTTTTTAACACGATATAGGCAAGACATTTATTTGGAGGAGGGAGTGGTTAGTCCCAGCAGCAAGAAATGCATTCTATGTATTTAGCTTGTCAATGAATACAGAAAGAAGATCTAATAAACTTCAGTGAAATTTCATATTAATAGAAAAGAAAAATGTGTAACTGATGACATTTCTAAATGATTTCACTGTTACCAATAGTTAAGCGAATTATTCAAGCAGGTGAATTACTGTCTCTTAGAATTCTCTCTTGAGTGACCTACTCTTAGTAAAGAACTGTTTGAGTAAGATTTAATGTTCAGAACCACCTGCTATAGCAGAATTCTTTTTCAGCACAGTCTGTTCACTGCAAAGCTACTACACTGTAAAGGTTGTTTGAAAGGGCAGCAGTTTTCTCTTGGGTGTGTTCTTGGCCCCTTACATCAACTCAATAGTCCCTGAGGGATGTTGGGCCAAACTTTTTCCTTCGGGCATGGATCAGAATTGTTATGGATGCCTAAGATCTTAAAAATCTCAGAGAAAAGGGCTGGAAGAAACTTAATCAAAGGTTACATATTAAATACAGAACTACACATCAGAATTTTAATTTTCCCAGAAAGATTAAGTTTCAGTCCATGACTACAATGATAATATAAGAGTATCTATAAAAAAGTTATGACAAGAACTGTCAGCTCAAAAGAGAAAGGTATAGATTATTAATAATTTTCCCATGTATTCTGGAAGCTTATCTTAGAATCTTCAAAATTATAACTTTAAATGTCTTCAAATGAGTGTCTACTTTGCAATTAATGTTATCTTTTGTTATAGAAAAAAAAAAGAAAACTTTCTCAAATTATTCTTTCTCCTAATTATCTTTAAAAAAACAACCGGGAATGGCTCTTAGCAGTAGTTTTGACTTGATAAGGAACTTTTATAATATTTTGCTTTAGCTCTCAAAGGTTTTAATTCAGTTCAATTAAAACAATTTTTGCCAGTCTATCACTTCTATATTATTTTACCCCCTCTTAACAAAGGTTATCTGAGAAAATATGAATAGTTAGAGCAATTAAGCTGTTGTTATTAATACATATTTTCCCTTGAATACAGATACCTGAAAAGGAAAGAAGCCTCAGGTATTTAATTTTGATAATTCCACATTTCTAGCACTACATAGTCACAGCTACAGAGATGTCCCTTCAGTGTAAAACCCAAAGTCTCACATTATTTCTCTCAAAAGTTATTTTAGCCTGAATGGTTCAGATTGAGGCTTCCACATTTTAACTCCACATTGACCCTCTAGCCACTGACATTATAATTTAGGCAATGTCTCCTCTACTCCATGCCTGAAATTCATTCAATGATGGAAACTTACATATGAAAAGTATTTTCTTCCTGTCTAAACAAAATCATGAACCTGGAATAAACTAACGGTTTAGTTATTTAGGTTTTAAATATTTGAAAGCTTATAACCACCTCTCGAAGTAGTAAAGCTATTTAAACCTCTAAATATAGTAATGAGCAATAAACACACACAGTTTGATACTTAATAACCCATATATATTCGCAATTAAAGTGATTGCATCATAATGAGTTTTGCCTCATAGTGGGGGAAACTTGTCTAAATACATGTCACTGGCATTTCAGGTTAAAGTCAATTTTGCATGAGAGTGCCACTGTAGACTGGAAACTCTATGGGTACACTTTGCTGTGGAAAATACTGTCATTCTTAAATAATCTTCACTCAATTTGAGTTGTAGAGAGTAGGTCAAGAGGCCCCATTGCTTTTGTCCATTTTTTGTGTGTTTGAAGGCTGCCCAGTCAATGTGCCTGGAGCTCAGAAGCTGGAGAATTCAAGCTAATTTTGAAAAATCTAACAAAGGCTGCAGACTCTCAATCTACAAAAGTGTAGAATACAGATTTCAGCAGACAATTCTATACCTTGGTTTTATGCAATTTTATACTCACAGAAACAAGCTCTTTCTCAAGCTAAGTTCCTATAGAGGGGCAAGTATTCATTCCGTCTGAAGCATACCTGATAAAACAGCTTCACGGAGAAAAAGGTCACCCCTTGACCAAACCTGCTGCTGCTGCTGCTGCTGCTGCTGCTAAGTCGCTTCAGTCATATCTGACTCTGCAACCGCATAGACAGCAGCCCACTAGGCTCCTCTGTCCCTGGGATTCTCCAGGCAAGAATACTGGAGTAGGTTGCCATTTCCTTCTCCAATGCATAAAAGTGAAACATGAAAGTGAAGTCGCTCAGTCGTGCCTGACTCTTTAGCAACCCCATGGACTGCAGCCCACCAGGCTCCTTTGTCCATGGGATTTTCCAGGCAATGACCAAACCTAGACAGCATATTAAAAAGCAGAGACGTTACTTTGCCGACAAAGGTCTTTATGGTCAAAGCTATGGCTTTTTCAGTAGTCATGTATGGATGTGAGAACTGGACAATAAAAACATCTGTGCATCGAAGAGTTGATGACTTTGAACTGTGGTGCTGGAGAAGACTCTCGAGAGTTCCTTCAACTGCAAGGAGATCCAACCAGTCAATTCTAAGGGAAATCAACCCTGAATATTCATTGGAAGGGCTGATGCTGAAGATGAAGCTCCAATACTTTGGCCACCTGATGTGAAGAGCTAACTCTTTGGAAAAGACCCTGATGCTGGGAAAGATTGAAGGTGGGAGAAGGCGACGGCAGAGGGTGAGATGGCTGGATGGCATCACCAACTCAATGGACATGAGTTTGAGCAAACTCTGGGAGATGGTGAGGGACAGGGAAGCCTGACTCCTACAGTCCATGGCGTGGTAAAGAATCAGACAAGACTGAGCAACTGAACAACAACAATCCCTTAATCACCAGTTAACATATGAACTCTCAGGGTGAAGAACAGCAAACCCACACACTGTAAAGGAAGCTCCTCTAAGGACAGAGACTGTCTGCTGAAAGTAGACCAATTCCATGTGCTCCCACTTGCTGCCTCACCTAGAGCCTGACACAGAAACACACTATCATATCCCTGGTCATATGATACAGAGACGCATTATCATGTCCCTCGTCATGTGTGCTGCCAACGGTCTTCCCTACTCAACTCCCAGCAGAACAACACAAGAGGTCCAAGTGCTGCCCATGTAACAGAGGGCTTGAGGTGACTGAATGGGAAAACCCTGAGATATTTCAGCGATGGAAGATACTTGATGATTTTACAAAAGAAGGAGCAAAGCCTCTATGTTTCTCCCTACAGAGAAACTATTGTCAACTCCAGACCTTCTAGAAAATTCTTGAGAAAGAAACACTTAGGAATTCTGACAGAGCATCCTTTTTTGGAATAGACATTCTATAAACACCTCTAAAAGACACAAAGAGAGATAACACATGGTTTTGCTTTCAAGATCATAACCTAAAACACAATTTCACAAATATCCATAGAGAAATGGACAGAGGAGAATATTAAGCCAGTTTTTCACTAAAGTCTATAGACTATTTGAACTTTGCCCAAAAAAGACTTTTCATCTTCTGATCCTGAAACTTCCCAGCAGGAATATTAAAATATGATTTAAAATTAAACAGTATTATAAATAAGTTACCCTATACTTGTCTTATATACATGTACATGTATATAAAACAAGTTTGAAGCTCTATACTTCTCAAGTATATGTCCTTATTAGAGAGCTCAATCTTCATAAAAGCTGTCAGTGTTCTCCCCTACTTCACTGACTCTTCAAGCTCACTTCTGGGCACTGATTCACTGACACTGAACAGCTGCTTTCCAGACACTTGTCATGGAAGATAACCCTGGCCCACTGCAGCAAAACTAAGCCAAACTTGTTCAAGAGAAATAAAAATAAATGTCTGGGAGAATTTGCAATAGTTTTAACTCATTTAAGTTACAGAACCCTCCTTTTCATTCCTTAAAAGAAACAGAGATATCTCACAGAAGCCAACATCAGGGATGAAATCAGGCCTCAGAGGTGGATTCATATCTGTATCTTAAATATGTTTTCCTCTGAATACCTGATCTTTGGCTCCCTCTATCTACTGGCCAACTTTTGCTACTTGAGTTCATAAGTCTGGCTGAAGATGTCTGCGTGCTAAGTCACTTCAGTCATGTCCAAGTCTTTGCGACCCCAGGCTCCTTTGTCCATGGGATTTCCCAGGCAAGAGTACTAGAGTGGGTTGTCATGCCCTCCTCCAGGGGATCCTCCTGAAAATCTTGGCTATACATGAGTTTATTTTATAATTTCAGCCTCAAGAAAAGAAACTATCACTATCACCTCCCTCTCCCTCCACCGTGCTCACTCCCCCTATCCCAATTACAATTAACAAGGGAAAGAACTATGATTACTCAAGTGGTAGCATGACTTGTGCTGAACTAATAAATCACGGGCACAGAATAGGGTCTAGAGTAAATACCAGCTTGGTCCATCTTGGAGCAGATTCTTATGCTTGATTCAGCTGAAAGGTTAGAACTATGCTTTATAAAATTGCTACTCAGTTCAGTTCAGTCACTCAGGCATGTCCAACTTTTCTGACCCCATGAACTGCAGCATGCCAGGCTTCCCTGTCCATCACCAACCCCCAGAGCTTACTCAAACTAACGACCATGGAGTCAGTGATACCATCCAACCATCTCATCCTCTGTCGTCCCCTTCTCCTCCCACCTTCAATCTATCCCAGCATCAGGGTCTTTTCAAATGAGTCAGTTCTTTGCATCAGGTGACCAACTCAGATAATGGAGTTTCAACTTCAGCATGAGTCCTTCCAATGAATATTAAGGGTTGATTTCCTTTAGGATTGACTGGTTGGATCTCCTTGCAGTCCAAGGGACTCTCAAGAGTCTTCTCCAACACCATAGTTCAAAAGCAGCAGTTCAATTCTTACATGATAGTATACATGATAGAATGCCATTCTCCAAAATCATCCCACCCTCTCCCTCTCCTTCTGAGTCCAAAAGTCCGTTACACACAGCTGTGTCTTTTTTCCTGTCTTGCATACAGGGTTGTCATTGCCATCTTTCTAAATTCCATATATATGTGTTAGTATACTGTATTGGTGTTTTTCTTTCTGGCTTACTTCACTCTGTATAATCGGCTCCAGTTTCATCCATCTCATCAGAACTGATTCAAATAAATTCTTTTTAACGGCTGAGTAATACTCCATTGTGTACATGTACCACAGCTTTCTTATCCATTCATCTGCTGATGGACATCTAGGTTGTTTGTCTGATGCAGGATACAGCATCCTTGGGGTTGGTGCATGGGGATGACCCACTGAGATGTTATGGGGAGGGAGGTGGGAGGGGGGTTCATGTTTGGGAACACATGTAAGAATTAAAGATTTTAAAATTTTTAAAAAAAAATTTAAAAAAAAAACTACAAAAAATAAAAAATAAAAAAATTAAAAGGTTATGGACAAGAAAAAAAAAAAAAAAAGCAGCAGTTCTTCAGTGTTCAGCTTTCTTTATAGTCCAGCTGTCACATCCATACATGACTACTGGAAAAATCACAACTTTGACTAGATAGACTTTGTTTGGAAAGCAATGTCTCTGCCTTTTAATATGCTTTCTAGGTTGGTCATAGCTTTTATTCCAAAGAGCAAGCATCTTTTAATTTCATGGCTGCAGTCACCATCTGCAGTGATTTTGGAACCCCAAATAATGAAGTCTCTCACTGTTTCCATTGTTTCGCCATCTATTTGCCATGAAGTGATGGGACTGGATGCCATGATCTTTGTTTTTTGAATGTTGAGCTTTAAGCCAACTCTTTCACTCTCCTCTTTCACTTTCACCAAGAGGCTCTTTAGTTCTTCTTCACTTTCTGCCATAAAGGTGGTGTCATCTGCCTATCAGAGGTTAATGATATTTCTCCTGGCAGTCTTGATTCCAGCTTGTACTTCATCCAGCCCAGTATTGCACATGATGTACTCTGCATATAAGTTAAATATGCAGGGTGACAATATACAGCCTTGACGTACTCCTTTCCCGATTTGGAACCAGTCTGTTTTTCCACGTCCAGTTCTAATTTTTGCTTCCTGACCTGCATTTCTCAGGAGGCAGGTCACGTTGTCTGGTATTCCCTTCTCTTTAAGAATTTATAGCACACATCATTGCTGCTATAAGCATAGTCTCTTTAAAGCACACGTTACTGCTGCTATAAACTTACTCTTTATGTAAATTACAGAGGGAAAAAAAGGGTGTGGGTGGGTGAGAACTGGGAAGGCAACACATTGGACCCCATAGTAGACATTTAGGGATTCCATTTCTATAGAAACTCTAAAATGTAATGTTTAATACTTGATAACATCAGCAGTAACTGCCCTGAGAGGCAGCTTGGTTGAGGCCTTTAGCATATCAGAAGTGTCTATACAAAGACACCCTCAAGGTGTTCACTATGAGGATGTTGTTTAGGATCTTATTTATTATTTCATGGAGATATATAAGAAACTCATTACAGATCTCCATATTAAGACAAATATATTTTTGTTTTATGGATCCCAGGGTGTGTAACAAAACATGTTCTCTTCACATTTGCTTCTGGATATTCAGAAGTACTAAGTATATTTTTAGATGTCTTTTATATTTTATCCCCCTATCTTGATTAATCTTTTTTTTAAAAAAAGAAACATTATTTTTGCCTGTGATCCCTCAATTATTTTAAATCTTTTTCTTTGTGATTTTATGTACCCCTTCAATGTTACTGAATTGATTCTGGAATTTAAAAAAATCTCGAGTTTAGAAAAAATTATTTTCATATTCAGGTTTGTATCTCAGAAAAAATAATTTTTAAATGGAAATTTTTTTTAATTTTTAATGGCAAAACTGAATGTTTTTTGATACTATAAAATGCAGAAAATTCCCCAGGGCTTGCTCAGCAAGTTTCAAGTTATTTTTCTGTTTTGGCACTCCTAGTTAGAAATCTTCCTCTTCCTTCTATTTACTCATGCTCTGTTGTAATTACTGCTTCTTGGTCCCATAAGTCTTCAAGTTTCCTTCCAGAAGTAAAGATAACATTTTAAAAAATTCTCACATGGTTAGAAATTTCAAAACATATACCCAAAAGGTACGAAATGAAGAGTAATGCTGTGTTTCAAGCAGCTTTTCATGTGTCACGAAAAGAATATCTGCCTGTGTTTCACTCCACAGGGAGACAGGCATATACGTGACCCTCCTCTGAAGTACTGACTCTATACAAACTCAGAATCTCTTTTACTCCACTTGCTATTGAAACACAAGTCATTCAGGTAAGTTTTCAGCATAGCCTGGATAGCCAGATTAGAAAGTCATCTATCTAGAAGTGCTGCCTTTATCAGAAGCACTGCAGTTAACTTGTCTGTCTCAGCTCTTAAAAGAGCTCTTTCTGTCTTTAACCCAGGAAATGTGCTAGAGGCCCAGCCCTTCGGCATCTCTAACTCAGTTATGGCCTCACATCTAAGCATTCTGGCATCTCATGGTCAAGTGCCTCGTAACTAGAAAACATCCTATCACAACTGGATAAATCATTTGCTTTCTAGCCAATATCTACATATGTTTGACCTGTTAGAACCCACAAAAAATGCTAAAATAGTGATGTATTCACAATTAAACTAATTAAATAAGCATGTTCTTTTGAACATTCTTTCAAATATACCTCTGTCTCTTGACTTCTTCCCCCTCAACCTTTATTTCCCAGAAACATACTAATTCTTGCAACTCCACTCTGTGGAGGGTGATGTCATCTGCAGGTGGGGTGACTCCAAGGAAGGAGGCTGGAGTTGGGATGCCAACCACCAGGAGTCTTGTAACTCAGAAAACTTTCAAAGCTCTTACATCCCAGACGTTCCAGCATCCTTTGGGTTCAGTAGGCTTGGCTTGGCTGCAGGAGGACCTCCCCACACCCCCAGAGCTGGAGATTCTCCCAGTCCTTCAGTAGATGGCTCATTGCCAGGCACATCTTCCTAGCATCCTCAAATCCAAGACACTCCAGCCCTGGGATTCAAGTCTGCTCAGGTTCCAGGGATGTGACACCAGCCTAGGTCACCATGTCTGAGTGGACTTGAGTCAGCATTTTCTTTTCTTTTTTTTCCTATTGTATCATTTGAATTGGGGCATATATGTGATTTACAATGTTGTGGATCTTTTTCCCCAATAGACAGCAGTTTTATTCACTTATTAGAGAAGGAAATGGCAACCCACTCCAGTATTCTTGCCTGGAGAATTCCATGGACAGAGGAGCCTGGCAGGCTGCAGTCCACGGGGTCGCAAAGAGTTGAACACAAATAAGCAACTTTCACTTCAACTACACTTAAATCCTCTCTTTTCAGAAATCTTCAGTGATGATACTTCAGATTGCTAGCAGGGGGGTACCAAGAGTTATCATTTACTGAAGTAAAAATGACTGACCTTTGACAGCAACTCACTTGCTAGCCTTTAAAATACCAATCACATATTTTTACTCCATTCTCTCTCTAAACATGTTAAGCACCAAGCATTGCATTTGTAAAAGTTAACAAGACACATTTTCCTGATCCTTGAGCAGCCTGGAGCCCGGTACAGGAGACAGAAATGTAAAGAATTAAGTTCTGACTTAATGTGTATGAGGGAAAAAGCTGAAGCGATGACGAAATGCTCTTAGAGAATGTTAATAGGACAAAGGAACCAATTTGGGATAAATTTTAAAGATAATACTGTCCTTTGAGCTGAATTTTAAGATGGGTGATTAGAGGTTTGGAAAGAAAGGATGTCACAGCAGGTGCCTAAGACGCAATCTGGTTAAAGAGCCACAGCAGGGCTTCTCAACTTGAGCACTCCTGGCACTTAGGGCTGGATAATTCTTTGTCGTGGAAGGTTTCCCTGTGCATTTTGGCATGTACCTGGCCTCTACTCACTACACATCTGTAGCAACTCCCACAAATGAAGTTATGACAAATAGAAATGCCTCCAAACATCACTAAATATTCCCTGAGATTGAAAGCAAAACTGACCCTAGTTGAGAACAACTGACCTACAGGAATTAAATCATCAAATATGGGCAGGGGCTGGTTAATGGTGACTGAGAGGGAGACTGGTGCCAGACTGAAGGGTCTTATGTTGTTGCTGTTTAGTCGCTATGCCATGTCTGACTTTTTTGCAGCCCCATGGACTGTAGCCTGCCAGGTTTCTCTGTCTGTGGGATTTCTCCAGCAAGAATACTAGAATGGGTTGCCATTTCCTTTCCTAGGGGATCTTCCCAATCCAGGGATCAATCTCAAATCTTCTGCATTGGCAGGCAGATTCTTTACCACTGAGACCCCAGGGAAGCCCAAAAGGTCTTAGACACCATGCTAAAATTATGTTGAATGATTTGGGACATTTAAACAGAGTCCTACATTTCATTCTTACTAATTTGTACTGTCTCTCCAAATAAACCCTGAATACTTAGACTTTATAAGCAGTTTATGCTGCATATATCAGAGATATTAATCAATTCCTAAGTGTACCCTGAAAAAGGCTACTTCTTGTTTCCAGTACATATTTGACTGTACAATTTCTCCTCCAAATGCTGTTTAATCCTACTTTTAGGAATTTCTTAGGTGTCACCATTGACATCACTCCATTCTGTTGCCTCAAAGCAAGAATGGCACTCAATAGCATTTTTAAAATAAATCACTGAATGGATACATGCACAGGTGTATTATATATTTAAGTGAAGGAAGGGGAGAAATTAAGTAAAAGAGGGAAAAGGAGGATGCTAATGGCAGAAGGAGGAAATCTTTCAACACAATATTAAGCACACAGCTCTTGTGTAGTGAGAAAACTGGCTCTAAACAAAACTAAGCAAAGACATCCTTTTTGGAAAAGAAATAAAAGATATTTTCCAAAGGAGACTATTAAAGTTATTAATACTTGCTAGGCCATAAAAGGACTGATATACTGCTGAAAAGTCAGTCTCACTGTTGTATAGTTAAATCTTGTATTCAATTCTCAAAAATGACTAACAAAAAAGCAACGCTAAATTGAGAACAGCTAGCTATGATTTTAAGGCAAAGGGCAACTTGTGCATAAGTTGGAAAGACCTAAAATCATGCATCTGGGATGGGATCACACTTATGTGCTTTTGAGGCCATCGTTCAAGCCAGAGCTTTGAGAGTCTGGCACCGTGAAGTAGCTGCCCAATAAGGATCAGGGCATAGAAAGTACAGTGCAAACTAGTTTCCTGAATTTTAAAGGCAGGTTCGCCACGCACATCAGGGTGTAAAGGGAAGACACTGGTGCCACAGAGACACAGCTCAAGCGAGACTTTCTTTTTGTAAGTACGGTTTGCAACAATTTGATGCTGAATGCCTCTGCTCACCTCAGGAGATTTTGCAAGAAAAAAGAGAGGAACGAGAAGAGACATCTCTGGAGATAATTTTTCAAAAAGTTATCTTGTGGCCTTCAGTAACTCAGCATGTTGTGCTGAAAAAAGACTTTTTGAATCCTTTGATTCTAGTGAAAGTATGCTCTCACTTCCTATTTTCTCAGAGAGGTACATAAGGAAATTATGAAGTTGAGAACTGTATATAGTACAATGTGTTTTATATATATATGTATATATACATATATATAGTTATATTTAGTTTCACAAATAACTATATGTTATATATAGTTTCACAGAGGTTTTGTGCAGTTACTGTGCTTCTTGATTAATCTCTTTGCCTAATTTTTTTTATTGTGGTAAAATATATTTACCATCTTAACCACTGGTTCAATGATGTTAAATAATTAAATAATGATATTAAATGATAACCAATGGTTCAATGATATTAAATACAGCCACAGTGATGTGAAACTATCACCACTATCCATCTCTAGAACTCTTTGTCTTGTAAAACTGAAACTCTACACCCATTAAACAATAACTCTCTATACCCTTCTCTCTCCAAATCCTAAGAATCACAATCTAATTTCAGTCTCTATGTATTTGACTAATCGAAGCAACTCTTACAAGTGAAATTATACAGTTTTTGTCTTTTTGTGACTAGATTTTTTTTCACTTAGCATCATGTCTCCAAAGTTTATCCATACTGTAGTATATCTCAGAATTCTCTTCCTTTTAAAGGCTGAGTAATATTCCATTGTACAAATATACCCCGCTTTCCCCAGCATCATTTGTTGAAAATGCTGTCCTCTCCCCCTTGAACAGCCTGTATATCTCTGTCACAAATCATTTGACCATATATGTAAGGATTTATTTCTGGCATGCTATGCTATTCAATTTTCTATTTCTATCTTTATTGCCAGTACATATTGTTTCAGTTACTGCAGTTTTGTAGTAAGTTTTAAAATTAGAAAGTGTGAATCCTCTAGCTTTGTTCATTTTTAAGATTATTTTGGCTATTTGAGGGATTCAATATGAATTTTATAATGGGTTTTCTATTTCTGAAAAAAAAAAGTCATTGGGATTTTGATAGCGATTGCACTGAAACTGTAAACCTGCTTGTATACCTGCCTTTGGTCACTACTACTGAAGGCAGTACTGACAGCTTAAAAATATTCTTTCATTCCATCAACATGAGATGTGCTCCCATTTATTTACATCTTTAATTTCTTTCAACAATGCTTGGTAGTTTTCATTTCACCTAATTGGTAATCCTAATGCCAAAGTATTTTACCCTGTTTTAATGCTGCTGCTGCTGCTGCTGCTAAATTGCTTCAGTCGTGTCTGACTCTTTGTGATCCCATGGACCGCAGCCTACCAGGCTCCTCCATCCATGGGATTCTCCAGGCAAGAGTACTGAACTGGGTTGCCATTTCCTGCTCCAAATTTAATGCTAGGATAAATAAATAGAATTTTTTAAATTTCCGTTTTCATATTGTTCTGTTGATCTATATAAGGGCAACTGATTTGCACGGTGACTTTATATACGATATCTTTCTGTGAGTTTAACGGAGAAGGAAATGGCAATCCACTCTAGTATTCTTGCCTAGAGAATCCGTCTCTGATGGGAAATTTGCTTATACTTTTACTGAGGATCCCTTATATGTGACAAGTCACTTCTCTCCTGCTACTTTCAAGATCCTCTCATTATTTTGTCTTTCGAAAGTCTGATTATAATGTGTCTTGTACGAGTCTCTGGGTTCATCTTACTTGGAGTTCACTGACCTTCTTGGATGCTTACATTCATCTCTTTCAACAAATTTGGGAAGTCCTCAGTTATTGTTCTAATATTTCCTCGGTCCCTCCCCCTGTATCTTCTTCTTCTAGGACTCCCACAGTGTGTATTATTGTTCCATTTGATGGTGTTCCGAAGGTCCCTTGCTCAGCTGCTAAATTGTTTTTGACTCTTTGCCTCCCCATGGACTGTAGCACACCAGACTCCTCTGTCCTCCACTACCTCCAGGGGTTTTCTCAACTTCATGTTCCACTGAATCACTGGAACTAACCATCTCATCCTCTGTCACCCCCATCTCCTGCCTTCAGTCTTTCCCAGCATCAGGGTCTTTTCCAGAGAGTCAGCTCTTGCCATCAGGTAGCCAAAGTATTGGAACTTCAGCTTCAGCATCAGTTCTTCCAGTGAATATTCAGGGTAGATTTCCTTTAGGATTGACTGGTTGGATCTCCTTGCTGTCCAAGGGACTCTCAAGAGTCTTCTCCAGCACCACAATTTGAAAGCATGAATTCTTCAACACTCAGCCTTCTTTATGGTTCAACTTTCACATCCGTACATGACTACTGGAAAAACCAAAACTTTGACTGCATGGACCTTTGTTAGTAAAGTAAGATATCTATGCTTTTTAATATGCTGTCTAGGTTTCTCATAACTTTACCTCTAAGGAGCAAAAATCTTTTAATTTCATGGCTGAAGTTACCATCCACAGTGATTTTGGAGTCCAAGAAAACAAAGTCTGTCACTACTTCCACTTTTCCCTCATCTGTTTGCCATGAAGTGAAGGGACCAGATGCCATGATCTTAGCTTTTTGAATGTTGAATTTCAAGCCAGCCTTTTCACTCTTTTCTTTCACCGTCAAGGGGTTCTTTAGTTCCTCTTCACTTTCTACCATTAGAGTGGTATAATCTGCATATGAGGTTGTTGATATTTCTCCTGGCAATCTTGATTCCAGCTTATGTACATTCAGTTCAGTTCAGTCGCTCAGTCGTGTCCAACTCTTTACGACCCCATGAATCGCAGCACGCCAGGCCTCCCTGTCCATCACCAACTCCCGGAGTTCACTCAGACTCACGTCCATCGAGTCAGTGATGCCATCCAGCCATCTCATCCTCTGTCATCCCCTTCTCCTCCTGCCCCCAATCCCTCCCAGCATCAGGGTCTTTTCCAATGAGTCAACTCTTCACATGAGGTGGCCAAAGTACTGGAGTTTCAGCTTTAGCATCATTCCTTCCAAAGAAATCCCAGGGCTGATCTCCTTCAGAATGGACTGGTTGGATCTCCTTGCAGTCCAAGGGACTCTCAAGAGTCTTCTCCAACACCACAGTTCAAAAGCATCAATTCTTTGCCGCTCAGCCTTCTTCACAGTCCAACTCTCACATCCATACATGACCACAGGAAAAACCATAGCCTTGACTAGATGGACCTTAGTCGGCAAAGTAATATCTCTGCTTCTGAATATGCTGTCTAGGTTGGACATAACTTTTCTTCCAAGGAGTAAGTGTCTTTTAATTTCATGGCTGCAGTCACCATCTGTGGTGATATATACATTAGGCTTTCTTCAATACTATTTTTTCTGCTCCTCATTAATTTTTTTTTCCTATTTTCAAGTTTGAAGATTTTTTTTCCTTTTGTCTACTCAAAACTGACTGAATTTCTCTAGTGATCTTTTTACTTCATCTCAGTTATTGTAACTTCAGCTCCAGAATTTTATTCTTTTTTTTAGGTTTTCTATCTCTCTACTGTTATTTCCATTTCATTCCCATATAGTTCTCTTCACTTTTTTTCATATCTTCCTTTAGTTATTTGAGTATCTTTAAAACAATTGTTTTTAAAACTTCATAGATCTACCACTAGGTCTTTTCAGCAAGTTTGTTAATTTTGTTTCCTTTGGATAGATTTGACTTTCTTGTTTCTGTGAATGCCTTTTGATATATATTTTTACTGAAAACTAGACATCTGAACCTAACAATATGGTGAAGACCAGATTCACCCTATTCCCCAGGATTTGCTGTTTTTGTCATAGTTTGTTTGTTTGGGTTTTTTGATTGTTATAGAAGATTGTCTCTGTGTCAAGGATAAGCCTAAAGTATAAATTTAAGGTTTTCTTAGGTCTTTTTTTGAGCTGGCAACTTCCCCTTGGTATGTGCTGTCACTTAATTTTACTTATAATTGCTTTGGCATGGTTGCCTTTGAATGTCTGATTTTTTAATGTTTGCCTCTCCAATGGGGAAAAAGGGGAAAATAAGTGGAGAAAAGAGTCTCAGGCCTTGAAATCCCTCTGGAAGTCACTTCAGCCAGATAAGGAGGGGCTTGCAATGTTGCAAGGAGCTACAAAACAAATGGCTGCTTGCCTCTTTGTCTGCATGTCTGTGGTCAAAGCATCAACTGGCGATACACACAGATTCCTGATATTTGAAGGACAACATCCATTTTTTCCCCAACTTGACTCCGTCAAACTCCTAGAACACACATGCACAGCTGCCTACCATGGGGCTAGGGTGGGAAAATGGGCTGCATGAAGAGGTGATTGATCAAAATTAACAGCAATTTACTGTCCAACACTATACCAGAAGGTTGTAAACCTTAAGCAGACCCTAGTGTCCCACAGTAGTTACATAAGACAGATGCTGGTAACGCCACTGTCATCTAACAGAGGACAGATTCCTGATACCTCCTTCTCTACCATCATAGAATCACTCTTGATTCTATACCTATTAAATATTTCATACATATTAAAATATTTTATTATTATTTCATGTAATTGTGAATCATATTACACTTGGTTAAATATAGTATCCATGAACTTGCAACAAAGTTTGTCAGTTCACTTCTTTGCTGGAAGCATGACTCCAGAGGGCTTTCTTTTTTTTTTTTTTTTTAAGTATTATTTGTTGTTCAGTCACTCAGTTGTATCTGACTCTTTGTGACCCCATGGACTGCAGCACACCAGGGTTTCCTGTCCTTCACTATCTCCCAGAGTTTGCTCAAACTCAAGTCCATTGACTCAATGATGCCATCTAACAATCTTATTCTGTTACCCACTTCTCCTCCTTCCTTCGGTCTTTCCAACCATCAGTCTTTTCCAAAGAGTCAGTTCTTTGCATCAGGTAGTCAAAGAACTGGAGCTTCTGTTTCATCATCAATCCTTCCAATGAATATTCAGGGATGATTAGCTTTAGGATTGATTGATTGGATCCCCCTGCTGTTCAAGGGATACACAAGGGTCTTCTCCAGCACAACAGTTTGAAGGCATCAATTCTTCAGTGCTCAATATTTTATATGGTTCAACTCTCACATGCATATACGACTACTGGAAAAACCATAGCTTTGACTATATAGACCTTTGTTGGCAAAGTGATGTCTCTGCTTTTTAATATGCTGTCTAGGTTTGTCTTAGCTTTTCTCCAAGGAGCTAGTGTCTTTTAATTTCATGGCTGCAGTCACCATCCACAGTGATTTTGGGGCCCAAGAAAATAAAAATCTGTCATTGTACACATTGTTTCACCATCTATTGGCCATAAAGTGATGTGACTGGATGTCGTGATCTTAGTATTTTGAAAGTCATCAAGAGGCTCTTTAGTTCCTCTTCCCTTTTTTGCCATTAGGGTGGTGTCATCTGCATATCTCAGGTTATTATATTTCTCCCAGCAATCTTGATTCCAGATGTGCTTCATCCAGCCCAGCATTTCACATGATGTACTCTGAATATAAGTTAAATAAGCAGGATGACAATTTTCAGCCTTGATGTACTCCTTTCCCAATTTTGAATCACTCCATTTTTCCATGTCCAGTTCTAACTGTTGCTTCTTGACTTGCATACAGGTTTCTCAGGAGACAGGTAAGGTGTTCTGATATTCCTATCTCATTAAGAATTTCCCTCTGTTGTGATCCACATATCCAAAGGCTTTAGTTTAGCCAATGAAGCAGAAATAGATGCTTTTTTTCTGGAATTCCCTTGCTTTTTCTATGATCCAGCAGATGTTGGCAATTTGATCTCTGGTTCCTTTGCCTTTTCTAAATCCAGATTGTACATCTGGAAGTTCTTGACTCACATAAAAGTGATGCCCAGCTTGAAGGATTTTGAGCATTCCTTGCTAGCATATGAAATGAGCACAACTGTGTGGTATTTTGAACATTCTTTGACATTGCCCTTCTTTGGGATTGGAATGAAAACTGATCTTTTCATGTCCTGTGGCCACTGTTGAGTTTTCCAAATTTAGCACTTTAACAGCATCATCTTTCAGGATTTGAAATAGTTCAGCTGAAATTCCATCACCTCCACTAGCTTTGTTAGTAGTAATGGTTCTTAAGTCCCACTTGACTTCACACTCCAGGATGTCTGGCTCTAAGTTACATCATTGTGGCTACCTGGGTCATTAAGTCCCTTTTTGTACAGTTCTTCTGTGTATTCTTGCCACCTCTTTTTAATATCTTATGCTTCTGTTAGGTCCATACCTTTTCTTTCCTTTATTGTGCCCATCTTTGCTTGAAATGTTCCCTTGGTATCTCTAATTATCTTGAAGACATCTCTAGTCTTTCCAATTCTATTGCTTTCCTCTATTTTATTTTATTTTATTTTTGCATTGTTCATTTAAGAGGCTTTTTAAATATATCAACAGGAAAATCATTCATGCAAACATGAAATAACTTAGTCAGAAAAATACCTATGATAATAACAAGATACTCCACCAGCTGTTACTTCATTTTACCAGTTTTTAAATAATAAAGTTTATATTTTAGAACCTAAAAGAAGCAATGCTTGATCTATGAATACTTTAGAATGATGTAGATAGGAATTTATATGTATATATTTATTGTACACTTGCACATCAAATTGATGCACATAGTATAATATGTGGTCCTTTTGTGAAGCCTAGAACTCAGAGGATTGTTTTTTTTGTTTGTTTGTTTGTTTTCCTTTTGGACTATTCTGAGTAATTGCAAGTGCTTTCATATGGAAATAACAGGGCAAAGCTATTTTCCTGTTGGCTTTTGGCTGTATTTGTGCACTAAATCTTTATTCTAAAAAATTAAATGAAATTTTAATTTTTAAAGTGAGAATTTTCATTTATACTACATTAAAACCTTAATAAGAAAAAATTTTTTAAAAGAGTAATGGATCCATCAGTCCAGATTTGACTTCCTGCTTCTTATCAATGATCCTTGCCCCTTAGAAATTAAAGTCTGAAAGAGTTTAAAATCAAATGTATACAACAGGTTGAATGTAAGTTGTTTATATGATAATAAATTATTTATTTTACCTTATATTTCTGGATTTTCAAAGAAAAACCTGATCATCACAGAAAATTTGATAACAAAAAACTATTAAAGTTACAGAAAATTCTCTTCAGTACCACCACTCTTAACATCTTGACACAGAAAACAGTCACCTTTGGTCATAGTACTAACATTTAAATGTAGTTTCTTTACCCTTTTTCTATTGCATTTTTTCTTTTTGCATTGTGGAGATGTTGCTTTATTTTACTCTGCTTTAAGGTTTGTTTGATACTGTATCATTATAACTTCAAGATCTTTTAAACTCCTCTGGAAAGTCCTCATTAATGGCCAAGTAGCACTCCTTATATGAGTATACAAGGTTTAAAATAAATAAAAAAGAATCTAACTTTTTAACATTTTAATAGTAATAAAATAGCAAGCATCTGTTAAAATTATTAACTTGGATCTAAATGTACTAATAAGAAAAATTCTGTAAGATTCTCAAATGAATAATATGTAAGATGACCCATTTGTGATTAAAGAATACATACAAGTGCATATTGAATGTGCATGCTAATATAAAGGCAAAGGAAAGGAAGGATCCACTGCAAATGCTAAGAGGATTTCCCTCATGAATAGAAGAGAAAATTTACTAGGAAAATGTATTATTATATTCAACTGAAAAAAAATTAAAGCATTTTAAAACAAAAGTACGTGTTCATGGTAAAAACCTAGGAAATATAAAAGGTTATGAAAATAACTCATTCCCAGAACTCAAAGAATCACTGCTATTTTTTAATTTATTTTTTAATTGAAAGATAAATGCTTTATAGAATTATGTTGGTCTCTGTCCAACATTGACATGAATCAGCCATAGGTATCCATATGTCCCCTCCCTCTTGAACCTTCCTCCCACCTCCCTCCCCATCCTACCCTTCTAGGTTATTACAGAGCCCAGGTTTGAGTCTCCTGAGTGTTACAGAAAATTCCCACTGGCAATCTATTTTACATATAGTAAAGTAAGTTTTCATGTTACTCTCTCCATACATCCCACCCTCTCCTTTCTCCTCCCACCCCATTGTCCATAAGTATGCTTAGGTTGCTCAGTCAGTAAACCATATTAGACTCTGCAACTCCGTGGACTGTAGCCCACCAGGCTCCTCTGTCCATAGGATTTTCCAGGCAAGAATACTGAGTGGGAGCTATTTCCTCCTGCAGGGGATCTTTCCAATTCAGAGACTGAACTTGCATCTCCTGCATTGGTAGGTGGATTCTCTACCATTGAGCCACCTGTGAAACCCAACTTTCTTATATGTAAACTTTTAAATATAAGGTTTTATATACATATTGCATGTCATTTCTTATAAAAATTATATCATAAACCCTACATTTATCACTTCCATGCTATCTATGTATATTTCTATATTAATCAATTTTATAGCTGAATGAAATCTACTTAAATTTTCCCTCTTTATGGTTACTTTATTTTTTTGCCTTCTAAACAATGATATAGCACCATATACTTATACCAACAACTTTGCATTTGTGTACAGTCATTACCTATTATGAAAGTAATCTGTCTACCAGAATTTCTCTTAAAATGGTTTACATTACTTAGCTCCCATAAGGATAACTTCCTTTTACCTGCTGTTTTTCTCTGGGGATCCAGCTTAATTTGATTTCAGTCAGTAAAGTTTTTATTAGTTTTTTATTTAGTTCTTTTGTCTTATAACATATGTATTCCAAATAAAAATTCTTATTCAAAGTGGCTGGAATAGAGCTAATTTCCAAGGACTTCATTTTTAAGGCATCGTGTTTCATACTTTGCATAGGCTATTTGAGTTTCCCTTTCTAATTATCATAAAATAATCTTAATTATAGGAAAATAATTTATTTCAGAATTCAGATTCATATAATGTTAGCTAACTGAAGGCCTGAAAATATTTTAGCATGATAAACACATAGATTAAAAGATAGCTCTTAAAAAAAATAAAATAAAATAAAATAAAAGATAGCTCTTCTAAATAAAGAATGAGAAATACAGGTGGAGATTTAAAGTATAAAAATATGTCCTTTATCATATATTGTGAGCTTTGTCCTTTTGAGCAGATACAACAAGGATTAGAAAAACTTTAAAGTTCTTTCTAATATTCTATCATTTTATGATCAATATGCTTGTCTTTCAGTGTTTTGAAAACACACACCCTGGGATATGCTTGTCTATTTATGTTAGAGATGGTATGATCTTGATATATTTATCTGTGTACAGGCATAATGTTTCATTTATCAGAAATGACAGGAAATAAACTTTGTGAACTAAATCATTAAAGCAACATTTTCAGGTCAGTACTTTTAATCCCTTTATGCACAGATATGTTTCTTCAGTTTTGTTACAAATTTTCTGTTGAAATTTTTCCATGTATATTAATTACCATGCATTCATGAAAGAACTTAATCTCATTAGGAACAATTTTTGCACTGTGGTAAATTATGGAAACTTAGTTTGGGGGGTTTCAGAGCTCTTTAATATCTGACCCCACATTAATATAATAAAATATATTAATTAAATCATATGTAAGCTACATTTATTTATAAGAACTCATCTGATTTTCCAACATTTGTTTTGTCTAGTTCCTCTGTTGATTTCTGTCACTTTTCCCTGGTGATTTATTGCTGGTAAATCTGCTTCTCAAGTTTATGTAAAATAATCTGGGTAATGGCACTAAGGTCCTCTGCTATTTGTTTGCTGCTCAGGTATTATTTTCATTTATCTTTTGCTTTATTCTATATTTTAAAGTTTGATGTTACTGTGCAAAAGGAGATTTTAAAGTGTTCTTGAAGTTCCTCTGAAAAAAATGTCTCCCCAACGTTTTCAATTATGAATCTTTTTATGATGGTATTCTAAAAGCAAAGCTGTATTATCGACACAATTATAAGAAATTCCACCATATACTATGGTGGATGTACAAGAGAAAGGAGACAATTACAAGATCCCTTGTCATCTTGTGGCTTCCCTGGTAGCTCAGCTGGTAAAGAATCTGCCTGCAAAGCAGGAGGCCCAAGTTTGCTTCCTGGGTCAGGAAGATCCCCTGGAGAAGGAAATGGCAACCCATTCCAGTACTCTTTCCTAGACAATTCCATGAACAGAGGAGCCTAGTGGGCTACAGTCCATGGGGTCGCAAAGAGTCAGACCCTACTGAGTGGCTAACACACTGGTAACTCAGTTGGTAAAGGATCCACCTGCAATGTGGGAGACCTGGGTTCAAGCCCTGGGTTGAAAAGATCCTCTGGAGAAGGGAAAGGCTACCCACTCCAGTAGTCAGGCCTGGAGAGTTCCATGGGCTGTATAGTCCATGGGGTCGCAAAGGATCAGACACAACTAAGACTTTCACTTCACTTCACTTTGTCATCTTATCAATTCAAGAACATACTCTGGCAAATTCCACCTGCCCCCCTCATCTCCAATTACAATGATCATTTTCTTTCTACTTAATCATTCCCTTGCACATATAAGAATTTTGTCATTCTACCATCTAAAAAATTTTTAATCCAATTTTCCCCATCACCACTTTCCTATTTCTTCAAGCAAAAAGCATCAAAATTTTCTGTACTCAATGTTTCCCATTTTTTGTCTTATTCTTCGCTCATTTGGTCTGGCTTTTGGCCTCTACCTCTCCACTAAAACTATGACTTGTTAAGTTGTTCAATGATTTCCACATTGCAAATTCCTATGGTCAGTCTCAGTCTTCATTCTACTCTGCATAGCATCAGCATTTGACACATTTAACCTCTCCTTCCCTCCATATACACTTTCTGAATTTGGATTCAAAAACATTTCCCTCATTGTTCCTTGCCAGTCTCTTTGCTTGTGCTTTTATCACAAATCTCTTAGCTTTGGAATGCTGCAGGACTAAGATTATCATCCACACTTATACCACTATAAGTGGAATAGTATGCCATTTGTTAGCTATGCCATTTATTCTCCTGGTCTTAGATAGTATTTCTATGAGGATGACTCCTCAATTCACAAATATAGTCCAGATACGGCTCCTAATTCTAGAATTGCAAATTCAACTGTCTATTCAACAAATCCTTTTAAAAGTCTAATTAACATGTCAAACCTCATCTATTCAAAACTAAACTTTTGCTTGTCCTTAAAACCTACCTCCTCCAGCCCTCCCAACCTGAGTTGACTGCGATGCCAACCATCAAATTCCAAAGGCCAGAAACTGTAGAGTCATCATTGACTCCTACACTCCACAGCCGATCTGTCATGGAACTATATTTGTTTTTGTGTTAATCTTCTTTCAAAAGACACAGAAAGAAAGTTTGTAATATGAAGAAAAGTTAAAGATTAAAACTAATTTTTTAAAAATGATAAAGGTGTAAAGTCTTAGACTGGTTAAAAAAAGAAAGAGAAAGAAAGTGAGAGAAAACCCAAATTACCAACACAGAAATGGATTGGTACATATTCTATAGATGTTTAAATAAGAAAGACATTAGGCATGATTCTATGCCAAAATATTAGAAACTTTTTAAAAGGACAGATTATTTAGAAAAACACATCTTACTAAAACTAACAAGAAAAAACTAAAAAAAAAAAAAAAAGCAAACAAACAACCTATCAAGAACCTTTCCACAAAGAAATCTTCAAGCACAGTTGACTCTGCCAGTGAATGCTTCTAAACAGTTGTTAGAAAATCTATTTTACACATATTACAATAAAAAGGAAAGAAATAATATCTACCAACTCTTTGTTTTCTTTCTGAGGCTAGCATTTTGAAGCCCAAATCTTTACAGATATCACAAAAAAAGGAAGTAAGCTAATCTCTCTCATAATCATTTCAAAAAATTTTTATAAGCTAAATCTAGTGATATCACTGCTTTATTTGAATTTCATATTGATGTTCTAGCTACCGCTATTAGTCAAGAAAAACACCTAGCTATAAGGATTGGAAAGGAAGAGAGAAATATACCATTCTTCACAGAAAACACAATCATGTCTATGAACAAACTAGTAGAAATAATTTTACAAAGACACTTGATTATAATGTCAATATAAAAAGTGTTTCTACATACCAATAAAAATAACACATTTTATAAAGATTCTATGTACAAAGGTCTCAAAAAAATCAGATATCTAGGGAAAATTTTAATGAAGAGATGCAAGATCTGAAATTAAAAATTACAAAATTGGAAGAAATTAAAGAGGACCTAAATAGATAGGCACAAACCATAATAACTCAATACTCTAAAGATACCCTTCAAATTAGTTTTTAGGTTCAATGCAATTTACCAAAAATGCAAGCAATTTTCCTATGGAAACTTAGAGGCTAATTATAAAACTTATATAGAGAAATGCAAAGGGCAAAGTTCAGGAGATCTTCAAAAAGAGGAAAAAAAAAAAAAAGCTGAATGGCAAAATACCAGAAAAACATCAAGTATAATTATAAGTTAAAACTTAAGCTGCTGCTGCTAAGTCTCTTCAGTCATGTTCGATTCTGTGTGACCCCATAGATGGCAGCCCACCAGACTTCCCTGTCCCTGGGATTCTCCAGGCAAGAACACTGGAGTGGGTTGCCATTTCCTTCTCCAATGCGTACAAGTGAAAAGTGAAAGAGAAGTCCTGTGTCCAACTCTTAGCGACCCCCTGGACTGCAGCCTATCAGGCTCCTCCATCCATGGGATTTTCCAGGCAAGAGTACTGGCGTGGGTTGCCGTTGCCCTCTCCTAAATCTTAAGACAATGAGGTATTTGTGTTCATATAAACAAATGGACCAATGAACCAGAACAGAGAACCAAGAAATAGACTCACATATATTATCTGATTCATGACAAAGATGCCAAAGAATAATATTCTCAAACAAATGGTATTGTATCCGTTAGATCAGTTTGAAAAAATAAACTTGATCTTTACTTCAGTCCAGAAGCAGAAATAAATTCCAAGTAGAGCATTAAGCAAATGTGGCTGTTAAAATAACACATATGTTAGAAGACAACATAGTATAATATTTTTGTGATCTTGAAGTAAGCAGAGATGTCTTAAGTAGAGTATAAGAAGGCACTAACTATAATCAAACATCTTAAAAACTAAGAACTTCTCCATTACAGCGTTACTTACAATGTCGAAAACATGGAAACAATTTAAGTATCTGTCAGTAGATGAATGGATAAAGAAAATGCAGTATATACACACAATGGAATACTATTCAGGCTTAAAAAGAAGGAAATTCTGCCATCTGTGATATCATGGTAAGCCTGGAGGGCATTATGCTAAGTGAAATAAGTCAGACAAAGACAAATACCATATGATTTCACTTATACATGGAATCCAAGAGATAAACCTCATTGAAACAGAATGGACTGGTGGTTGCCAGAGGCAGAGACTAGAGTCAGGGGGGAAGGGGAATGGATGTAGGTAAGAAGGGGAATATATTTTACTTATGAGATGAATAACCTAGAGATCTAACGTACAGCATGGTGACTAGAGTTAACAATATTGCATTATATACTTAAAAGTTGCTAAGAAAGTAGATCTTTAAAGTTCTTACCATGCACACACACAAAAATGGTTACTGAAGTGATGGAGGTGTCAATTAAACTTATTGTGGTAATCATTTTATAATATATATTGGATACCCAACTTGTTAAATACCTCCAACTTACACATGTTATACATCAATTTTATCTCAATGAAGCTGGTGGGGTAAAAAGAAACTAACACAGATTCTGACACTCAGGAAGTACATAATAAAACATATTAAGAACTTCCCTTAAAATTATAGCATTTAAACAGTGTAAAGGCAAGCCACAGAATAGGAGATGTTTGCAATAAATATAACACAGTGGACTCTGCATTAGTTTTCTGTTGTACTTTACCATTGCACTTTACCAAAAAGCTAACAGTTTAAACAACACAACTACTATCTTACAGTTCTATAAATCAGGATTAGGACATGGTTTTCACTGGGCTAAAATCAAGGTATTAGTGACTTGGTATCTTGGCTGTTTTTCTTTCTAGACAGTCCAAGGGAGGATCTATTTTCTTGCTCATTGGAGTGGCAGTTATAGAATTAAGGTCCCTGTTTCCTTGCCTGGCTGTCAGATATAGAGCTGGGCCCAGTTTTGTAAACTTGACACATTCCTTGACTCAAGGCCCCCTGCTTCCAACTTCAATGCCAGCATTGATGGGTCAGGTCCTTCTATCATGTCCCTCTGATCCTCTCTTCTGCTTTCCTCTTGTACTTTGAACGACCCATGATTAGACTGGCCTCACCCAGATCACCCAGGTTCAGTTCAGTTCAGTCACTCAGACATGTCTGACTTTTTGCACCCCCATGGACTGCAGCACATCAGGCTTCCCTGTCTATCACCAACTCCTGGAGCTTGTTCAAACTCAAGTCATTCGAGTCGGTGATGCCATCCCACCATCTCAGCTTCTGTTGTCCACTTCTCCTCCCGCCTTCAATCTTTCCCAACCAAATTCAGGGTATTTTTCAGGAGTCAGTTCTTGGTATCAGGTAGCCAAAGTAATGGAGTTTCAGCTTCAGCATTAGTCCTTCCAGTGAATATTCAGGATTGATTTCCTTTAGGATTGACTGGTTGGATCTCCTTGCAGTCCAAGGGACTCTCAACAGTCTTCTCCAACATCGCAGTTCAAAAGAGTCAGTTCTTCAGCCCTCAACTTTATAGTCTAACTCTCACATCCATACATGACTACTGGAAAAACCATAGCTCTGACTAGATAGACTTTTGTCAACAAAGTAATGTCTCTGCTTTTTAGCATGCTGTCTAGGTTGGTCATAGCTTTTCTCCCAAGGAGCAAGTGTCTTTTAATTTCATAGCTGCAATCACCATCTGCAGTGATTTTGGAGCTCAAAATAATAAAGTCTGTCACTGTTTCCACCATTTCCCCCTCTATTTGCTGTGAAGTGATGGGACCAGATGTCATGATCTTAGTTTTCTGAATGTTGAGTTTTAAGCTAGCTTTTTCACTCTCCTCTTTCACTTTCATCAAGAGACTCTTCAGCTCTTCTTCACTTTGTGCCATAAGGGCAGTGTCATCTGCATATCTGAGGTTATTAATATTTCTCCCAGCAATCTTGATTCCAGCTTGTGCTTCATCCAGCCTGGCATTTTTCATGATATATTTTGCATATAAGTTAAATAAGCAGGGTGACAATACACAGCCTTGACATACTCCTTTTCCTATTTGGAACCAGTCTGTTGTTCCATGTCCAGTTCTTTCTGTTGCTCTTGACCTGTATACAGATTTCTCAGGAGGCAGGTCAGGTGGTCTGGTATTCCCATCTTTTGAAGAATTTTCCATAGGTTGTTGTGATCCACACTGTCAAAGGCTTTGGCATAGTCAATAAAGCAGAAGTAAATTTATTTTTTTCTGGAACTCTCTTGCTTTTTTGATGATTCAACAGATGTTGGCAATTTGATCTCTGGTTTCTCTGCATTTTCTAAATCCAGCTTGAATATCTGGAAGTTCATGGTTCACGTACTGTTGAAGCCTTGCTTGGAGAACTTTGAGAATTATGTTGCTAGCATGTGAGTTGAATACAATTGTGCATAGTTGGAACATTCTTTGGCATTGCCTTTCTTTGGGATTGGAATGAAAACTGACCTTTTCCAGTCCTCTGGCCAATGGTGAGTTTTCCAAATTTGCTCTCATACTGAGTCCAGCGCTTTCACAGCATCATCTTTTAGGATTTGAAATAGCTCAACTGGAATTCCATCACCTCCACTAGCTTTGTTCATAGTGATACTTCCAAAGGCCCACTTGACTTCACGTTCCAGAACGTCTGGCTCCAGGTGAGTGATCATACCATCGTAGTTATCTGGGTCATGAAGATCTTTTTTTAGTATAGTTCTTTTGTGAATTCTTGCCACGTCTTCTTAATATCTTCTGCCTCTATTAGGTCCATACCATTTCTGTCCTTTATTGCACCCACCTTTGCATGAAATGTTCCCCTGGTATCTCTAATTTTCTTGAAAAGATCTCTAGTCTTTCCCATTCTATTATTCAGAACAGAATCTATTATTCAGAATTCTCCAGGTCAGAGTACTGGTGTGAGTAGCCTTTCCCTTCTCCTGGGGAATTTCCCAACCCAGGGATTGAACCCAGGTCTCCCACACTGCAAGAGGATTCTTTACCACCTGAGCCACAAAGGAAGTCCCATCATCCAGGCTCCTCTTTTCAAACTCATTAACCAAATCTGAAGGTCCCTTTTGCCAGGAGAGGTAACATATTCACAGGCACCATGGATCTGAATGTGGGCACTCCTGAAGACCATTAATCGGCCTCCCACATATATAAATACAATATAAAGTAACTTTCATAAATCAATATGGAGAAAGACAAGCCAGTAGGAAAAAAATGGACAAAAAAGATCTAAATAGTACTTTACAAAAGAAGATATCTAAGTAAATATTAAGCTTATGAAACATCTTCAAATTTCTAGCCAACAAGGAAATGACAATCACAATGGAATTCTTCTCCTCATGCTCCAGAATGTTCTATAATGTGAAGTAAATACAGTTCTAGTATTGTTGAGGATATGGAACAATTAGAATTCAATTCTTACTAATAGACATGGAAATTGGTAAAATCACTTTGGCAAACTCCTTGGCAGTATCCACTAAATTTGAACAAAAGCACATTCCGTGACCCAGTAATTTCAGTATTAAGTGTGTGTGAAATTTTAAAATGCCTATATGCACTCATTGGAAGAAATAGAAAAATTTTCATAAGAAGCATGATTCATAATAGTCAGAAGTGGGAACAAATTGAATGTTTATCAAGTGGAGAATGGATAATAAACTATAGCATCATAGAATAGTAATCAGTAATGAGAATGTAGGAATTGCAAATACAATTCACAAATGTAATATTAAAGTATACCAGGTATAGAGTACAAAACTTTTTTTTTTTTTTTTTAACCACAAAGTTAATCAGGTTTTAGAAGTCAGGGCAGACATTTCCTTGGTAGGAAGCAGTGACTGGGAGATGGCAGATGGGAAGGGTTAGGTATTAATAATATGTTTCCTGATCTGAATGATGATTAAATTGGTGAACCAATGTTGTGAAAATTCAGGAATTTATGCTCTTACAATTTGTGCATTTTCTGTACTTATTATACATCAAAAACCTTATCACTTCTTTGCCTAAAATTCTTCAATAGCTCCACATATTTTAATAGTAAAATCCTAAACCCCTATAATGGATTAATGCCCTATATACTCACCCTCTATTATCTATTTTTTTATTAATTGAGGTATAACTGATTTACAATATTAGTTTCAAGTGTACAGTATAGTGACACAATATTTTTATAGAATACCCTCCATTTAAAATTATTATAAATATTGGCAATCCTGTGTTATACAATATATCTTTGTAATTTATTTTATACATAGTAGTTTGTACCTCTTAATCCTCTTCCCCATTTTGCTCCTACTCTCCCCACTGGTAACCACTAGCTTGGTCTCTATATTTTTGAGTCTGTTTCTGTTTTGCAATACGCATTCATTTTATTTTTTAGATTCCACATACATGATAACATATGGTATTTGTCTTTCTGAGTTATTTCGCTAAGCATAGTACCACATTTTTATAAATGGCAGAATTTCCTTTTTTATGGTTGACGAATATCTTACAGTGTAAATATACCTAATCCTCTTTATCCATTCATGTGCTAATGGACACTCAGCAGCATTATTTATAATATTTAAAATATGGAGGCAGCCTATGAACACTTGGTCTTTTCAAATTCACGTTTTAATTTTCTTCAGCTGTATACCCAGCAGTGGAATTGCTGGATCATATGGTAGCTC
This sequence comes from Capricornis sumatraensis, assembly GCF_032405125.1. Lineage (NCBI taxonomy): Eukaryota > Metazoa > Chordata > Mammalia > Artiodactyla > Bovidae > Capricornis > Capricornis sumatraensis. Next base: position 33,461,300 of record NC_091081.1, on the reverse strand, counting down.
TGTTTTTAGGTTTTTGAGGAGCCTCCATATTGCTTCCCACTTTCCTCCGTATTGTGGCTGTACCCATTCATATTCCAACCCTACAATGTACAAGGATTCCCTTTCCTCAACATACTCTCCAACATCTATTTTTGTGGTCTTTTTGATGATAGCCATTCTGACAGGTGTGAAGTAATATCTCATTATGGTTTTTGAATTGCATTTCTTTGATGATTAGCATATTGAGCATCTCTTCATTTGCCTATTTGCCTATATGTCTTCTTTGCAAAAATGTCTATTCAGATATTCTGTCCATTATTTTAATAGGGTTGAATTTTTTTTTTTGATGTTGAGTTGTATGAGCTTTTATATATTTTGGACATTAGTTTCTTAGTTATATCATTTGAAAATATTTCCTCTGGGTCTAGTGCCAGCACGTTGGTATGTGGAGTCAGGTCCTGAGCCCTCAAGTTGGCAACGCTGTGTCCAGGGGCAGCTCCAAGGCCTCTTTAGGTGGCCTGCCAGCTAGTAGGTGAAACTGTGTCTCCCCACTCTACCTCAACTATTTGCTTTGCCTGAGGAGGTCCTGTACTGGTGCCAACAGGCTGGTGGGCGGGGCTGGGTTCCAAGGCCAACAGTCTAGAGAGAGGATTCTAAAATAGTGCTTGAAAGCACCAGTGCTCATCAGAAAGAATGAGTTCCCAAAAGTTGCTGATGCTGGTGTCCACATCCTAAAGGTGAGTTCCAGCTTCCTCCTTGCCTCTCCAGGAGACTCTCTGAGATCAGAAAATTACTGCCCTCCTTTCAAATTACTTGTAGCTCAGTCAGTAAAGAATCTGCCTGCAATGAAGCAGACCTGTGTTCGAGCCCTGGGTTGGGAAGATCCCCTGGATAAGGGAATGGCAATCTACTCCAGTATTCTTGCCTGGAGAATCCCATGGAGAGAGGAGCCTGGCAGCCCCCCAGTCCATGGGGTCACAAAGAGTAGGACAAGACTGAGCAATTAACACTTTCAAATTACTGCTTCTGCCCTGAGTCCCAGAGCACATGAAATTCTGTGTGCACTCTGTGAGAGTGGGGTCTCTACTTTCAAGAGCCATCTAGGCCTCCCAAAGGAAAGCCCTGTTGGTCTTCATAGCCAAATACTGTGGGATTCATCTTCCTGGTGCAAGATCCCTGGGCTAAGAAGCTTGATGTGGGGCTTAAAGCCCTTATTCCTTGGTAAGAGCATTTGCATTTGTAATTATTCTCCTATTTGTGGGTTACTCACCACTACAGTGACCCACAAATAGGAGAATAATTACAAATGCAAATGTTCTTACACTAACCACTACAGTGGAGAAGGCAATGGCACCCCACTCCAGTGCTCTTGCCTGGAGAATCTCATGGACAGAGGAACCTGGTGGGCTGCAGTCCATGGGGTCGCAAAAAGTTGGACACGACTGAGCGACTTCATTTTCACTTTTCACTTTCATGCATTAGAGAAGGAAATGGCAACCCACTCCAGTATTCTTGCCTGGAGAATCCCAGGGATGGGGGAGCCTGGTGGGCTGCCGTCTATGGGGTCACACAGAGTCGGACACAACTGAAGCGACTTAGCAGCAGCAGCAGCACCACTACAGTATGGGTCTTTACTGTACCTTGACTCCACCCCTCTTACCTATCACTCTTGTTAAAGGTCATTTCTGATATCTGCCAGTCTTTCTAATGGGGGCTCTGTAAACAGTTGTGATTTGGTATGGCCGGTGAGAGCAGGTGAGCGCAGGTGAGCTCAGGGTCTTCCTAATCTACCATCTTGCAGTCTGGCTTCCTTCTCATTACCTTTCTGGTCTCATTTCTTACTATTTCCCTAGCTCACCCTGTTCCAGCTGTGCTGGCCTTCTTGCTCTTTCATGTCATTTCCTCTCCCACCTGAGAGTTTCATTTATATCTTTTCAGTCTTCATGGAATTCTCTGCTTATATATCTAGCTCCCTATCTTGCTGAAGTCCTTCAAATCTTTGCTCAAATCTCATTCTCTCCAGAAGGCCTACCATTACCACTTGCACCCTCAACACAAGCATAAAAACTGACTGTCCTGATGTTTTTTACACTGTCCTATTTCTTTGGCCTTATCATATATATATATATATATATATATATATATATATATATATATATATATATATATATATATATATATAAAACACTTATTAAGTCTTTTGTTTAATGTCTCTCTACTCACTTTAGAGTTAAGTGCCATTTCCACAAAAACAGAGATCTTGTATCCCAAGGACATTGTGCCTAATATAAGTTGGATGAATAAGTGAATGCATTAATCAAATAGCTCAGTCTGAGATGTAGTCTTCTGTTTAGTGCTTGGTGGATCTCTCAGAGACAAACAATAAAGTTTACCTCTAAATATTGTCCACAGCTAACTGTCTACTAAAGGACACATACTAGAATTCCTAACTGGATCATTTCTACCATTTAGTAAGGAACAAGTTGCCCAACAGTTTGGTATATGCTTGTAAGCAAAGAATAATCTAGGTGTCTCATTGCACAAAAGGATTAATATAGAAGCCCTGTGGGCTATCTTTAGAAGGGCCTGCCTTCAAGGTTGTTCCTTGACTGACATCTGGGAACTTGAACTTCAGGAGTATTTCCACAGTTCTCTAGCTGATTGGTTTATGTATCTAGATTCTGCAAACAATGTAGATTTTGTTAATTGCTTGCTTTCCTCCTTGGAGTCCTTAATGCGGGTACACGCTAAGCAGAGGGTACTACAATCTCCCAAAATCCTGGGTGCCAAGTCTCTAATGAGCTTTCCTATGCATAACATTCGATATGTGCTGTCACAGTCCAATGCTGGAGGAAGTAAGCAGGTCTGGTGTGACACAACAGAGAGAGGAGTCTTCAAGACTTGAGCCCAGTTTCCTCCAGTTTGTCTTATGTTCATTTTCCCTTTGCTAATTTTTCCCTTATCCTTTTTTGTAATAAATCTAAGCCATGTACATGACTATATGCTGAGTCCTCTGCATCTTTCCTGTATATCACCAAACCTGAGGAGGTTCTTGGAGACCCTTGACACACTCATCATGCACAAATAAGATAGTAGAAAATGTATAGCACAATCTTCTCACTTTACACAGTAGCTCAGAAAACAAATGGAAAGGAATGCAGATACTGTGACTTATTCATTAAGAAGATGGTACAGTAACTAGGGCAGAACCTGTCTATTGCAGATATAAAGAATGTATACACGGTGTGAAGGTCCCAGTCCCAATACCTTTAAAAATAAAAAATAAGGAATGATTTTTATGAAGCTGAACAGATAATATCTGAGCTGTTTCTGATAATCTGTAGCAAGTGCCCTCAGAGACCAGGAATATGCCATGCATAGTGAAGTCAGTCTGGAAGGAACTGAGGCAATGTGGAGTACCACTGTCCAGACCACATAAGACAGCAGCTGTCCAGGGGTGGCTGATTGTAACCATGCAGAATTTGAAGGCTGATACTGCTACAAATTTGAATTCAAGTCAGAAAATCATATTTTAAGTAAAGGCCTCCAAAATTTAGTATGGCAACTAAATATTTCTAAAAGGCCAAAGCATACCCTATGTAGTCTACCTGTTCAGAATCCTGTCTGGCATATATGAATTTATAAAGCTATGTTGGTTTCTACCAAACATCAAGATGAATCAGCCATAGGTCTACCCATGGCCAATCCACTTGAAGAAGCCAACACAATACTATAAAGCAATTATCCTTCAATTAAAAATAAATAAATTAAAAGAATTATATATATTTAATTTATATCTTAAGCTTCAAACAAAAAGAGAAATATAAATCAAACTGCAATAAACCTGGAATCATTAGACAAAATAATCTTAGCTCTTGCTTGGTGGCAATTTGCTTTCAGGGAACAGAATTAGAGAAGTTCATGAACAACAGCAAATGACATCAAAGATGGATATCATTAGAGTTATTTGAATAAATTAACAGAGCCAAAGTGTCTATTATTTCATCCTCTAGAATGGAAAACTTTATTTTTCACAGATACCAAAATGATAATGTCTTTTTTTTTAAGTCCAAAATACAAACATAAAAGTGACCACACCCTCCACAGAAGAGCTGATCTGTTATTAATCCAACTCACTTCATCCCCAGGATGAACAGTTCCAAAATTACCACTTGGCTCAAAATCCAGTCTCACCAGGACTGTGAAAATGAACACAACCAGTTTGAAGTCCTCAGGCACTTACACAATAGATTTAAGACAATCACTTCGACCTCTTGTCTTACTATTTGCCTTTTCTCTGAGTTATTGATTTGCTCTCCAGATCAATCCAAGAGAAATATGCCTTTGTAGAAATGTTTATTATCTTTTCAGTGGGTTCCTAGGAGAAGTTTGAATTCTCTAAGCTGGACTGCTGGTCCAAGCATGATTCAATCTTATCCATATTGAATGTGATGTGACTTTAAATGGACCATTTATCTGCTTGCCCAGAAATATCTGAGTAGGAGGTAGAAAAGTAACATATTCAGAAGTAAAAATGTTCATGTTATTATCCCAAATACAAATGTTGATGATAACTATTCTGGGCAGCTTATTTTGCTCTCCCTATTTTCAAGGTTGTAGCTCAATGACAGATCTCTCCTTACTAAAAATAAACCATTTGTCTTTCATAAAATTAACTAAATATGTCCCAGATATGTGTGAGACTGTATTGCTCAAAGAATAAAATCTCTAAGAGTTGATTTATTCAGTTCTAGAGAAAACTAAAAATGCTCAAATGATTTATCTTATGTGTATGTCTGTGTATATATATATATTCAATATATTCTTCTTAATATATATTCTAATTTGAGGATAGGAGACATTTCTTTCATTACAAATAGCAATGTAAAGTATAATTTTAAAACTCTCTTCTTTCATTGAATTAAGTTTCTTTAAAAATATACACCTTGCATAATCCTGATAGGGCTAAGGATGAAGTTTTAGAAAATAAAAAATCACAGATGCATTGTAATTATCCTTGGAGAAAAAATAATTCAGCTTCTTTTTTTCAGTAGGAAATGAGTTAATTTGCTGCTAAGAATGAAGCATTTGGGTTAGGTCAAGTTGACTGGGGCTTAGGAGGACACAGTTTTCTATTCAGGATATTCAAAGCACTATCATTCATCTCAGAAATAATTGGAATAGATAACAACTGAAGTTATGGGCACCAGGAAAAATTCTGTTCAGGGATACATCTTCTATCACTTACTGCCCCCACTGTTTCTGCCAGAAATTCTACAAGTTGGTAAATCATGGCTTTACTGTGCATTTCCCTCATTCTGTGTCCCTATTTTAAAACACAAATATCTCAGAAAGGTAATAAATTAAGTGCCTCACATCATTATATGAGGCTTCCCATGTGGTTCAGCAGTAAAGAATCTGCCTGCAGTGCAGAAGACCTGGGTTCAATCCCTGGGTCAGAAAGATCCCCTGGAGAAGTGCACGGCAACCCACTCCAGGATTCTTGCCTGGAGAACCCCACAGACAGAGAAACCTGGCAGGCTACAGTCTATGGGGTCACAAAGAGTTGGACGCGACTGAAGTGACTTTGCACACATGCACACCTCTATATAAACAGTGTGATCATATTGCTTTTCTCTTCAAAAGAGGCCCTAAAAGCATTCTCTGATCTTTAGCCGCTCCTAGGAAGGTGATGGGGGCATGGCGAGGAGTTTGAAAAAACAGCTGAAAACAAACTTTACCTATTTCTTATATTCACCATCCTCACAACAGTGAAAACTCTGCCCTAAATTTAAATTTTTGTTTATCAAATTTTCATTTGGATTATCTTAATGATAATGAAATTTTACTAATATTATATTTTTACTAACATAAATATAGCACCATTAAATTTTAAATATGATATTTGTTTTGTGCTATAAATAACTTCTATTTTTTGACTAAAGTAGTGCTGAAGGATTTTGTATAGGTCTCAGATGGAATAAGAATTGTGATGTTGCTGATCTCAGCACTTGCCTGGACTTAAACAGCACTGGCGAATCAGAGATGAAACTCAAGCTGTCCACTGCTTAGTGACTAGTGATCATATGGTACTAGATCTTCTCATTATCTACTTCAACTCCCTGCTTTTATAGTTTAATATTAGAACCTAAGTAGGGTTATAGAAGGAAACCAACAAAGTTCATTCTAAAAATTCCAACACCTGACATTAACATGACATTGTAAATCAACTATGCTTCAATTTAAAAGGAAAGTAGTAAATAATAGAAAATGCTTTAAAAGATTTTTCCAATTTTAGAATAGTTACTGGGCTATTTGTACCTATTCATAAATTGTAACTTTGCCCGTGTAGCATATAGTCTTTCAATCCAAGCCACACCCATGCAAGTTACTTGCCTGGAACACTAGTCATGTACATACTCTTCAGCCTACCCTGGAACTAATGGGGAATACCATATTGGGCTATGTCTCAGAAAGATGCTTGGCAGGTCCAGACACTAAACATGCATTGCTAAGAGCTTCAGAGACACGAAGAAATAGTGGAGCCCCTTATCACCCACATGAAAAGATCAGACTATATGGCTCGCCTCTCAGTCTTTTAGCACAAAGACAGTATTCAAGTTACTGATGACTTGCCCTGTATTCTAGTCTACTGATTAGCGCCTATTTCCCTTTTCATTCCCACTACCTTGCTACACAGAGGCTAGACTTTTTTTTTTCATGCTCTGCCTCATTTTCCCCAGGATGCCTCAATGGGCTTGATGCTTCCATTATTACTTTGTATACCCCTTACTTTACCCAACACCCCTCCTCCCAGATATAGCAGACACCTTTAGATGTCTATTTCAGTCTAATTTGAGTTTTCCATGCTCCCATCCAAACCTGATATATAATTTTTACTTCATTAATTCCAGTTCCCATCACTGACCTCTTTCCTGTGCAAATCCGCTTACCCCTCAACTAAGCACTTTTTCTCCCAGCATGTTACCCAGCTGCCAATGTTTCAAACCCTTCTGTAAGTTTATGTCACACTTCCCACTCAATCCCCCTTCTACTTAAAAATTCCCGACTTCCACTGCTAATTCCCCGCCTGCTCCTGCTTCTGCTACACCATGAGCAGCAGTTATTTCAAAGTGCTTTTCATAGCAGCCTTTATGGTCTATCTTTTTAAGGAAAAAAACGAAAAACAAAAACACTGCACTGCCCTTCCTTTTACCTTTCATTGAACTCTACCAGGCCCAGTGAAAAGTTTAGTAAAGTTTGTGCTCGGAAGGTATTATGTTCTGCCCGAACTAGCCATCATTTTTCTGACAAATTGGTTTTTAGAGCTCATCAAGGCAACTAAATTGGTCTGTGCATTTCAGATTCATGCCTCCCCACCCCCTCACCATATTTCATGATCAGTGTGGTTCTGTTTGATTGTTCCTCACCCATCTCTGGCCCTCCTTCACTTTGGTCATCTTCATTTACACCTGTACTGGTAACTTACCCCATTTGATATTTCACCTTCTGCAAATATTTCCATGTCTGTGAGAAGTTTGGAGCAAGCAGCACAGGAGAAACGGGCGGGGAAAGGGTCCACTGCCAATGAAACAGACCATGTAGAAAGGCAGATAAAAAGAGAGAAGCTAATGGCAAATCACCAACTTGTTATTCATGAGTATATCTGAGCGTATCACTTAGATCATGTAAATAGTGTCCTTCTGCATAAATGAGAGTTCTCATGTAAATTATCTATAGACCTATAACCTCAAACTTCTGAGCGAAACACTTCAGGGTCACTTAGACATACTGCTAATGCTTAAAAATAAAAAGAACCATCAAACAAAATAACTCTGAAAAAAAATACTGTATGACTTGGGGAACTGTACGCACATATGTGAGCTTCCCTTGTGGCTCAACAGTAAAGAATCCACCTGCTAATACAGGAGTTGTGGGTTTGATCCCTGGGTTGGGAAGATCCCCTGGAGAAGGAAATGGCAACCCACTCCAATATTCTTGCCTGGGGAATCCCATGGACAGAGGAGCCTGGTGGGCAACAGTCCATGGGCTTACAGAAGAGTCAGACAAGACTTAGTGGCTAAGCAACAGCAACACAACATGCACATAGGAAGAGGAAGTTTAGGTCAATAATATCACCACAAACAAAGAGCAATACCTCTTAGGTCAAGGGAAGTAAGGTTTACTGCTTTAGTAGAATGTTCTTTCCAATGTGTATGACAAAACAAATCATCACTAACAAATCATCAGGAAAAGTGTTGACTAGCTTATTATTCCTTCTTATTTAAAAATTTCCATTCCATCGTGTAAAAATCACTAACAAATCTAGGGTAGCAGAGTAGTCTAACTGCATTAATCATTCCCAAGAATAGGATAAAAAGCCTCAGTAACTACTTCAAAGACAGAGTTTGATCCACAGGTGAAGTTCAATTCAGAGATGTGACTTCAGTTTGAAGATCGTCTAAGGAAAATAAAAAGCTTACTCTTGCAGTTTACCACTTTACCAAGAATGAAATGATGTTCACAGAGCCACACAAAGAATCAAATTACAATCACTTCAGTTCTTAACAGAAACTTCTGCAAATATAAGCTTTTTCTATACTCTTCTAAACAGATACTTGCAGGTATCAGTTCAGTTCAGTTGCTCAGTTGTTTCCGACTCTCTGCGACCCCATGAATTGCAGCATGCCAGGCCTCCCTGTCCACCACCAACTTCCGGAGTTCACTCAAACTCACATCCGTCAAGTCGGTGATGCCATCCAGCCATCTCATCCTCTATCGTCCCCTTCTCCTCCTGCCCCCAATCCCTCCCAGCATCAGAGTCTTTTCCAATGAGTCAACTCTTTGCATGAGGTGGCCAAAGAGAAACCTAAGTAAGATGGTAGGTGCTGCGAGAGGGCATTAGAGGGCAGACACACTGAAACCATAATCACAGAAAACTAGCCAATCTAATCACATGGACCACAGCCTTGTCTAACTCAATGAAACTAAGCCATGCCCTGTGGGGCCACCCAAGATGGGTGGGTCATGGTGGAGAGGTCTGACAGAATGTGGTCCACTGGAGAAGGGAATGGCAAACCACTTCAGTATTCTTGCCTTGAGAATCCCATGAACTTGCAGGTATAATGCAAAGCTATTTTCCTGATCTAGTTGGACAACTGTGAAAAAGTATTCACTGTAATGAAATCATTTCTCTTTACAAAATGTGCTTTCAGTGCCTCCTTCCCTGTTACTTAATGAAGTAGCTTGGTTAATAATAGGCAAAAACACTTGGCTTACAGTCTTAAAATCATTCTTCTGACAAGAATTTATTCATCTGGAACTGTGTTTATTTTTATGCATGCATACATTATCCCAAAACGGATATGTAAAATGTAGTAATTACTGTTCTTGATAAACATGAATTAGAGAGCATTCATCCACTTGTCGTTTTGATTCATGAATACTTCTCAGGTAGTATCTTCCAGAAAGATGCTTCAGAAAAGACTTAACTATTGTCATTACTACTGAGGTACTTGAGCCTTCCTGACCAGAAGAAATAACAGAACTCAAGGTGACCAAAATGCAAAAAATGTCTTGAACTCATAATTATGGCCACATCTCTTATTCTCTGCCAGTGTATATCAGAAATGAGTTGTATTTGATAAAAAATATGTAGTCACAAGGCTGGTACACTTGCCTGCTGGAGCATAAATGTAGCTCTGATAATATAAGCTCTCATGGAGAGGACAATACTTTTCTCAGTCTTTATTAACCTTTTCACAAAATGTGTGACCATGTCATTCTGTACAATTAATACCCTCTACACCATCATGTGAAACATTGTTTCCACAAATCACATCTCTTTATAGTAAGCAAAATAACTCTAACCCTGAATTAACTCAGAGAGAAGGTACCATCTGAAAGCAAAGGAGAAAATAACATTTAGGTCTATTGAGTTAAAAGGGTCTTATACCACTCTCTGTGACACCTTTAAAATTTTGACCCAAAGAATATTTTTGTATTATTGTTATTGGAGCTGAATTCTAGAATGCAAACTTGTTTTCAATGAGAGAACACTTCCAGTCCTACAAGACTTCGATCATAATTCAGAGCAAATCCCTATAATAACACTTAAGGTTAGCCACTAAAATGTGTACTTTCAAAACAGGAAAGGAAATAGGCAGCTCAGCCCATATTTACAAAAAAAAAAAAAAAAAGAATTTCCACAGTTTCCTGTGACTGTTAGCTGAATACACAAGTAAACCATTCCCCTGTCAAAAATAAAAACATATACTTTAAAATTAAAAAAAGCTTATTTGTAGTTATTTATAATAGATACAATTTGGCTGTTAGATTTTAAATATTCCAGAGGTCTTAAGTTCTAACCTGACATCATGAAGGTTCTTACCTCTCTATAATCAATAGAGCAGATTGAATTAAAGTATATGACCTCTACTATGAAAAATGATTCCACAAGCAAATGGAAATGAAGAGACAATAGAAAGACATCAGAACCAAAACAGCAAATCATCTTGTCAGGGAATTATCTTGCAATCTCAGCAACCAGATGCATTAGCATCACTCTGTACATGTCTGCTCCTCCACAAATATCTTGGGTAGCTTTAGCATCCACTCAAAATGAAGTCACCTGGGAGCTTGTTAGAAGCACAACCTCAGACACATTCCGGCCCTACTGAATCAGAATCTGCATTTTAACAAGAGCTCTAGGTGATTTGGATGCATGATAAAACTTGAGAACCACTATTTCAGATTTTTTGAAACCCTATTTTTTTCTTAATTCAGGGCAATGATGCATCACAGTGATTAACTCACACAAGCCATCTTTTCAACGAAGACAGGGAATAGAGAAACCCTAGGGAGGTACAAGGAATTTTCTTCAAGGTATGGGGTAAAGAATCATGTCTGTATATAAGGAGGGATTAAAGAGTTTCTCTAGAAGCATATATTTTTCATAAGGTTGAGAAAACATCCAATATCCATACAAAGAATGAGGAAGTAGACAGATGAGGACATTTGGAATATTCTTCTGCCCCAAAATACCAGCAACTATTTTCACCACTGGGGCTTCCCAGGTGGCTCAGTGGTTTAAAAAAACAAACAAACAAACAAAAACCTGCCTGCCTAGCAGGAGATGAGGGTTCAATCTATGGGACGGGGAGATCCCCTCAGGAAGGAAATGGTAACCCACTGCAGCATTCTTGCCTGCGAAATCCTATGACAAAGGATCTTAGTGGGCTACAGTCCATGGGGTTGCAAAGAGTCAGACACAGCTGAGTGACTAAACAATAATCTTGTCACTTTTAGAAATTTTACTTTTATTGCTGAATTGTATCCTCAAGTATTCTCAAGAAAGGTAAACCAGTATCAGTAATTTTAGTCAGACACTATATTGAAGAAAAATTCTCTCTGCAAATCTGAATAGCAGTTGAGGAGAGCCCTAACTGCTCTTGATCTATTCCAGGTATTTTCAATTGTTGTTACGAATTTGCATTTTTCTAATTGTGGCAAAGGGTATAGGTAAGTAAAAGGACTTGAAATGCATCTCAGCTATTCATTCATTCATTTATTCAAACACTTCTGGGACCATCTGGGACAGTCCCCAGATTGTGTATAGGTGCTAAGTGCTAGAAATACAATGAAAAAGACATAGCTTCTGCTCCCTCAAAGCACAGCCAGCCGAGACAGCATACAAAACAGTAATTACACTGAGATGTTTTTAGTGCACAGAAGAAAACAGAAGTTGCTCAAATATAATAATAGAACCTTCTTGAAAGCATTCAGAGAAAGAAACACATGGTCTGTGACTTTGACTTCACCACTGTATGTATGTCATTAAATTCCATTAGCCTCTGTATGTCATAATTATTTAAATGTGGCTTACAACTGCCTCAAGGCATGTTTTTAAAAGCATCCCATTATTGAGGGTGCTAAAAAGCAGCCACACATATTACTATCAATTACTACTGGGAACACCTAGAGCAGAACGTTTTGTAAACAGACTGAAGCATACAACTCCAAATAAATGCCATACTTGCAAAATATGTCACCTTCAGTGGCTTACAGTTATTTAATCTGTGAGTTCTGAAGTACTGATTGATTTTTAAATTTATAACAACAAATTTAACAGCGATTGGATATTTACAAATAAAATATCATAAATGTAAATATTTTATGGCAAAACTAACATTTGATAATGACAGCTCTATAACAAAAGGTACTTAAATCATTTTTAATGACTCAGGGGAAAAAAATCCTGAAAGAAATTATGTATAACCTTTTAAAAGCTGGTTTTATTAGGTTGGTGCAAAAGTATTTGCAGTTTTACACTGCTGAATTTTGCTGCTTGATATTTGGATCAGTTCAGTTCAGCCACTCAGTCGTGTCTGACTCTTTGTGACCCCATGGACCGCAGCAGACCAGGCTTCCCTGTCCATCACCAGCTTCTGGAGCTTGCTCAAACTCATGTCCATCGAATCAGTGATGCCATCCAACCATCTCATCTTCTGTCATCCCCTTCTCCTTCTACCTTCAATCTTATACATTCTTAAATAAATCTGGTTCTGTTGTACAGCATTCTAATGTGCATATCTCACTTTATTATTTTTTGCTAATGACTTACTACTTACTGTTTATTTTATATTTATTTTACACTAACGAAATGATGTTAGGCAAAAAGCAAATTCGAGCAATTTTCTTATTCCAGTTCAAATTGGGTTGTAAATTAGTGGAGACAACTTGCAACATCAATGAAACATTTGGCCCAGGAACTGCAAATGAACATACAATGCAGCAGTGGTTCAAGAAGTTATGCAAAGGCAGCCAGAGCCTTGAAGAAGAGGAGCACAGTGGCCAGCTATCAGAAGTTGACAACGACCAATTAAGAGCAATCACTGAAGCTGATCCTCTTACAACTACATGAGAAGCTGGTGATGATCTCAACATCAAGCATTCTATGGTTATTTGGCATTTGCAGCAAATTGCAAAGGTGAAAAAGATCGATAAATGAGTGCCTCATGAGCTGACAACAAATCAAAAAAAAAAATCATTGCTTTGAAGTGTTGTCTTCTCTTATTTTACACAACAATGAATCACTTCTCAATCAGACTGTGGGATGTGTGACACAAAGAGGACTGTATACCACAACCATTGACAAACAACTCAGTTGAACTGAGAGAAGCTCCAAAGCACTTCCCAAAGTCAAGTGAAAGCGAAAGTCGCTCAGTCATGTCTGACTCTTTGCAACACCATGGATTATATGGTCCATGGAATTCTCAAGGCCAGAATATTGGAGTGGGTAGCCTTTCCCTTCTCCAGGGGATCTTCCCAAACTAGGGATCTAAGCCAGGTCTCCTGCATCGCAGGCAGATTCTTTACCCGCTGAGCCACAAGGGAAGACAAATTTGCACCTAAAAATGTCATGGTCATTGTTTGGTGGTCCACTGCCTGTCTGATCCACCATAGCTTTCTGAATCTGGCAAAACCATTATGTCTGTGAAGTAGGCTCAGCAAATCAATGAGATGCACCAACAACTGCAATGCCTGCAGCTGGCATTGGTCAGCAGAAAGGACCCAATTCTTCTCCATGACAGTGCCTGACTGCATGTTGCACAATCAATGCTTTCAAAGTTGAATTAATTTGGCTATGAAGTTTTGCCTCATCCTCCATATTCACCTGACCTCTCGCCATTTGACTACCACTTCTTCAAGCATCTCAACAACTTTTTACAGGGAAAATGCTTCCACAACCATTTGGCAGAAAATGCTTTCCAATAGTTCATCGACTCCCAAAGCACGGATTTTTACTCTACAGGAACAAACAAACTTATTTCTCATTGGCAAAAATATGTTGATTGTAATGGTTCCTGTTTTGATTAATAAAGATGTGCTTGAGCCTACTTATAATGATTTAAAATTCATGGTCCAAACCACAATTACATTTGCACCAACCTTATACATTAAATGCAGAATGAATGAACCTTATGATCACTAGGCTAAGACAGTTCTCAGCTCCCAATCTCTTCTGAGGTCAAAAATAATTTTATATCAATTGACAAAATCTATCAAAATCCTCCCAAGTTAAAACATACTCCAGCAGAGTCACATGTGGGCTTTACAGAACAGATTATATTTAGGTAGACAAATAAGTAGAGACTAGAGTATGCTCCTTGGTCTTTCTAAAATAATTGTGAAACTGAAACTTCCTTTGTAATGATATTCCTTTTAAAGTACACTTGAAGGTACCTCTAGCTTTAGGATGTTCAGATTTGGCCATTCTGTTGGGTTTCAAATGATGGTAGACTGCTATTTCAGAAAATGTGAGGGCAACATGTATGCATGTGTGCATATAGGTATTGGAGACTTTTCTCTTAGACTGCATTTTTAGAAATGGTATTGAGGTATGTCACATTGCCTAAAATATTTTGGAAGATTCTTTTCTAAGTTACCTCTTTATCACTTTAAATGAAGCAAATCATTTCTCCCTCTCTGGGTAAATTTGATTTTTAAAATAGCTAAGAGTCATTCAGATCCAAATCTGATGAATTACATATATAATCATGAGACTGTTTTTCTAAACATCAGGCTATGGGGGAAAAAGGCATGATTACAAAGATACTGATTTTCTTACAATGCTTATGAACCAATTACAAAAACTACTCTTAATTTCAAAAAATATAGTAATATTGGCATAAACATAGGATACAAAGTTCACTAATAATTTTGTTCTAAAAAAAACTGATGAGTTATTTATGCATAACTAGACACAGTTTATCTGGGCTTCCCTGGTGGCTCAGACGATGAAGAATTCACCTGCAAGGCAGAAGACCTGGGTTGGACCCCTAGGTCAGGAAGATCCCCTGAGAAGGGAATGGCTACCCACTCCAGATTTCTTGCCTTTAGAATCCCATGAATAAAGGAGCCTGGAGGGCTACAGTTCATGGGGTCGCAAAGAGTCGGACATGACTAAGCGACTAAGCACACACACAAACATGGTTTATCTCTACCTTATTTTATATAAATATGGTGATAGCAATGTAGGAAATGACTTATATGATGATACATTTCTCTAGATCAAGTTTTTTAACTGTGGGCATTATGACTTCAATATTTATTTCCAGTTCCTAGGAAAGTTCCTTACACAGAACTGGCACTCAGTATGGAATAAATAATAAACGAGAGTAATTTAGTACTTTGGCAGAATTCATTTAATACTGTGAGCTATATCATGCATGAATATAACCATACTTCTATACTAGTCTAACTTAAAGAAATTCTAGATCAGCCCCAAAACACCTGAGGAGGCAATGAATAATAAGACTTTCTTATCTAGAAATCATCCAAGCAAAATATTTTTAAAGAGATGAAAATTTTAGAACAACACACTCAAATATTTATCAGCTTCCTCATACAGATAAGCTATGACATCAAACTAAGAATTCATACTCTGGCTAGAGTCCTCAATCTTTATACAATTATGAGAACAAATACACTTCACTCTCACCGTTCACTCCCACCAAACACCCACAAGCCCATTCTGGGTTCTTGACAATGTTGTTTTTCACAGAGTATACATGAATCTTCAAGGATTACAGCTAATAAATTTTCAAAAATTAACTATTAATTTAAATTTTTCTATAACTGTAGGTTTATAGTGGAAATGTCATTCATATACAGAAATACATATTGAATAATATGTATATAATTCATATGCTTAGAGCAGATGTGTGTGTATGGTATAAACAAAGTTTTCCTTGTGGCTCAGATGAATCCACCTGCAATGCAAGGAGACACAGTTTCAATCCCTGGGTCAAGAAGAGCCCCTGGAGCAGGGCATGGCAATCTACTCCAGTATTCTTGAGTGGAGAATACCATGGGCAGAGAAGCCTGGTGCCTACAGTACATAGGGTCACAGAGAGTTGGATACAACTGAGCGACTAACACACACACGGTATAAGCAAGCAAATTATGTGAAGACAGTTAAGAAAATATGGATAAGTGGAAAGAAAATGTCCCCAAAATAAATTGAGATTTAAATTCCTAAGAATGAATTACCCAGAAAACTCAGTAGATTTTGCTACTACATTGAGAAAAAAAATGCATCATAGATCTTATAAAAATTTTTAAGTATGCAAAAACTTAGGGCCCAAAAATCTCTAGTCAAAGCTCCATGTCTCATCCTAAGCTTTATTTCCACATGTCAGAAAATGCTGTCATATATGGGTAGTTTTAACTATATATATACACACATATATATAACCAATGTCAGTAAAAGTCTCATCCCAAAGGAAAAAAATTAAATTTGATTCATTTCACCCTGACTACTTCTAGCAAACAAAAGCATAAAAACAATCTATTTTATATGTAGTAAAATAGACTTTACAAGGAATAATGATTCAAGAAATATGAATACCATTTGATCATTTATTTTTTAAATGCTCTAAGAGCAGCAATAAAAGAGAATCTGCTCCAAGAGTTTGTGTTCACCCAAAGCAAAAGGCCTGGCAGAAATAATAAATATAAATATTAAAGGAAATTAAGCAATGGTAATAATTCATGATTCCAAACTCAGAGACTCCTTTTAAAATAGTACAAGACTCTTCAATCCTGAAGCAAGAGAATAGACTCATGGACACATTGAAACTTGATGCTCCTTCAAAGGAAGTGGAAAAGATAAAGGCATTCCACATAAGGGCAGTGGAAAAGATCTAAGAAACCAGTTACACCAAGATAAGTAAGACTTTCACCTTCTAGAGATATCTTTCTTCCAAGACTGCAAATTCCACAGGGGGATGTAAGAGCAACAGAAATCAGGAGAAATGAATTGCTCTTTTCTTTCCTCAGAACTTCCATGAGAAGTAGCTCAGACTTACAAGCACTCATCCTGAAAAAACTGGTTGAAGACCTGACTTCAAATCATTTCAACAGCCATCTATCTGTAGTAAGCCAAAAAGTGAAAAGGGTAGAGAACTATCTTGTGTGTATGTCATCTCCAGTTTATTGTGGTAGGGTTTGAGTGTTTAAAATATATACACCACACAGGCTCAGCACCAAACTATAATTTAGAAACAATTCCAATTACAATGGAGACAATCCTAAAGATATTAGGAAAATGCTCACAATTGTTGATTGAAGTCTGAACAAACCATTACAGACACTTGCTATCTTGCCTCCAACACAATCAAATGTTCAGTGGTATTAAAAATTAATAATTTGGGGAGGTCTCCTAAGGGTAAAAGCACAGCATGAGATTCTATCCTCTTAAGTAATCTTCATAATATACTGTGAGCTGCTAGCATGATATTCCTAACGAGAACCCAAAAAATCCCTTCACTAGCAATACTTTCAAGGTTAAAGAAAAAACATTTTAAATCTTTTTGTCTTAAAAAATTTGAGACCCAGAGAAGGACTATGGGATTAACAGATAAAAACTGCTGTACATAAAAAGAGATAAGCAACAGGATTTACTATATAGCACAGGAAACCATATTCAATACCCTGTAATAACTTATAGTGGAAAATAATCTGAAATATATATTATCTATATATACATTATGTCTACAACTAAATCAACTTGCTGTACACCTGAAACAAAATACTATAATTATACCTTAATAAAATATATTTTTATACATACATAGACTTCAGACTTAAGTTGAAGAAAGTAGGGAAAACCAAGAGGCCATTAGAGTATGACCTAAGTCAAATTCGTTACAATTATACAGTGGAAGTGACAAATAGAGTCAAAGGATTGGATCTGATAGACAGAGTGCCTGAAGAACTATGGATGAAGGTTGGTGACACTGTACAGGAGACAGTGATCAAGACCATCCCCAAGAAAAAGAAATTCAAAAAGGCAAAATGGTTGCCTGAGGAGGCCTTACAAATAGCTGTGAAAAGAGGAGAAGAGAAAGTCAAAAGAGAAAAGGAAAGATATACTCATTTGAATGCAGAGTTCCAAAGAATAGCAGGCAGAGATAAGAAAGCCTTCCCCAGTGATCAATGCAAAGAAACAGAGGAAAACAATAGAACGGGAAAGACTAGAGATCTCTTCAAGAAAATTGGAGATACCAAGGGAATATTTCATGCAAAGATGGACACAATAAAGGACAGAAATGGTATGGACCTAACAGAAGCAGAAGATATTAAGAAGAGGAGGCAAGAATACACAGAACTATACAAAAAAGGTCTTCATGACCCAGATAATCACGATGGTGTGATAACTCATCTAGAACCAGACATCCTGGAATGTGAAGTCAGGTGGGCCTTAGAAAGCATCACTACGAGCAAAGCTAGTGGAGGTGATGGAATTCCAGTTTAGCTATCTCAAATCCTAAAAGATGATGCTGTGAAAGTGCTGCACTCAGTACGAGAGCAAATTTGGAAAATTCAGCAGTGGCCACAAGACTGGAAAAGGTCAGTTTTCATTCCAATCCCTAAAAATCGCAATGCCAAAGAATGTTCAAACTACCACACAATTGCACTCATCTCACATGCTAGTAAAGTAATGCTCAAAATTCTCCAAGCCAGACTTCATCAGTATGTAAACCATGAACTTCCAGATGTTCAAGCTGGATTTAGAAAAGGCAGAGGAACCAGACATCAAGTTTCCAACATCTGTTGGATCATTAAAAAAGCAAGAGAGTTTCAGAAAAACATCTATTTCTGCTTTATTGACTATGCCAAAGCCTTTGACTGTGTGGATCACAACAAACTGTGGAAAATTCTTCAAGAGATAAGAATACCAGATCACCTTACCTGCCTCCTAAGAAATATGACGCAGGTCAAGAAGCAACAGTTAGAACTGGACGTGGAAAAACAGACTGGTTCCAAATCGGGAAAGGAGTATGTCAAGTCCTTATATTGTCACCCTGCTTATTTAACTTGTGTGAAGAGTATATCATGAAGAATACTGGACTAGATGAAGCACAAGCTGGAATCAAGATTGCCAGGGGAAATATCAATAACCTCAGATATGTAGATGACACCACCTTTATGGCAGAAAGCAAAGAAGAAAACTAAAGAGCCTCTTGATGAAAGTGAAAGAGAAGAATGAAAAAGTTGGCTTAAAACTCAACATTCACAAAGCTAAGATCATGGCATTTGGTCCCACCACTTCATGGCAAATAGATGGGAAACTGGAAACAGTGATGGACTTTATTTTGTGGGGGCGGGGTGGGGGGGCTTCAAAATTATGCAGATGGTGACTGCAGCCATGAAATTAAAAGACACCAGCTCCTTGGAGAAAAGCTAAGACAAACCTAGACAGCATATTAAAAAGCAGAGACATCACTTTGCCAACAAAGGTCAATATAGACAAAGCTATGGTTTTTCCAGTAGTCACGTATGGATGTGAGAGTTGGACCTTAAAGAAAGCTGAGTGCTGAAGAATTTATCCTTTTGAACTGTGTTGTTGGAGAAGACTCTTTAGAGTCCCTTGGACAGCAAGGAGTTCAAACCAGTCAATCCTAAAGGAAATTGGCCCTGAATATTCATTGGAAGGACTGATGCTGAAGTTGAAACTCCAATACTTTGGCCACCTGATGCAAAGACTAACTCATTTGAAAAGACCCTGGTGCTGTGAAAGATTGGAGGCAGGAGGAGAAGGGGATGACAGAAGATGAGATGGTTTGATGGCATCACCGACTCAATGGACATGAGTTTGAATAAACTCCGGGAGTTGGTGATGGACAGGAGGCCTGGCATGCTACAATCCATGGGGTTTCAAAGAGTCCAACATGACTCAGCAACTGAACTGAACTGAGAATTCTACTGTGTTGTAAAATCTGGCTCAAGTTACCTTCATCTCTTAGCAGTATTATTGAAATAGCCTAGTGGTCTTCAAAAGAAGTGGACAACAGAGGATGACATGGTTGGATGGCATCACTGACCCAATGGACACGAACTTGAGCAAACTCCCGGTGATATTGGAGGACAGAGAAGCTTTGGGGTACTGCAGTCTTGGGGTTGTAAATAGCTGGACACAACTTGGGCATTAAACAAAAACAATAAAAAAGTCTTCAAACACATTTGCTTGCACACTCCTCTAAACATTTCTAAGTCAACAACTGAAATTTCATTATGCATTTAAATTGCTGTAAAGGATGAACTCTTTTATTTTACATATACCTCATGAAATCATAAAGTCATATCAATTTAACCCTATCTGCCAATTAAAAATATGAATAAGCACTTTTTTTAAACAGGTTGAAATAGTAAACTCTTTTCTTTACTAATTAAACTTGTGTTTCCATTCTGTAACCACCCAGAAGTTTATATTACATATAATACTATATTACATATATTATATAAATATATTTTATATGGGTTTATATTGTTGTTTAGTCACTAAGTTGTATCCAACTCTTCTGTGACCCCATGGAATGGGCCTGCCAAGCTCGTCTATCTGTGGGATTTCACAGGCAAGATTACTAGAGTGGGTTGTCATTTCCTACTCCAGGGGATCTTCCTAACCCTGGGATGGAACCCATGTCTCTTGCATTGTAGGCAAATTTTTTTGGCTGCTGAGCCGCCAAGGAAATTTAAAACTTAGAGGAGTGCTGTACAGCATGTTGTGATCACAAAAGAGTCAGACATGACTGAGCAGCTGAACAACAACGTACAACATGTTACCCAATAATCACTAGCCACTAGCAATATATGTCTACTGAGCACTTGAGATGCAGCTAGTCCAGAGTGAGAAGTGCTGTGAGGTAAAATGCACACCACTGATCTTCAAAAACTCAATATAAAAACTGAGTATAAATTCTTTCAATAGTTTTTCTATTGATTACATAATGTTGAAATAATAGTTTGATATATTGGACTAAAAAAAGAAATTTAAACAAACACACTTATTTTAAATTTTTAAGTTACATTTATTTTTTTTTAAAGATGGAAAATAATTTTAATAGCAGTATAAGCAAAATGTGAATATTGTATCTGTAATATTTATGATAAAAATACATGGTTCACATTTGTAATTCTGTTAGAATTACATTTTTGCTTGTAGTGCTGGTTTAGAATGTTCTATTGATCACCTAACAATTTTCTGAAATAAAAATATAACTTTAATTTCTTTTCATTTCCTGGGCCTATAACATCCTCAATTCTTTTAAAAGAGATTTTTAATTATGTTATCTTTCCAGTTATCAGTGGAATACAGTTTATGGAGGCAATAAACTTTAAAATAATTCATAATTAACCAAACATAAAATTTTACTGGAATTGTACATCTTAATGAGATAGATGGGGCTTTTTTCCCCAAATTAGTTGGTATATCCATAGATGAAAATTTATTGTATAATAACATCTAACAGCAATTCACTTGATATTTTTTATTTTCATATTGAGACTCTCTAATCATACAAATGGGTAGGAATAGAAATTTAGGGTTTTATTAATGTTACTAAACTATCTGAACTTCAAGTTTCATTATAAAAATCATCTAGCAATAAAGTTTTAATAATCAACTAATAATTTAAATATTTAATTTTGATGAACACAAGAAACTCAAACTCCAACCTGTTTTTTGTTTGTTTGTTTTGTCTAATCATTGGAGTCATTTTGTTTCTAATTTATGGTGAGTATACTGCAAAAAAAAAAAAAGAATTATCAACTATTTTACAGTATCTTGAAAAAAAAAAAAGAATTACCAAAAAACTACTCTGTGCATCTATTACTCTTTCAGTTAAAGGCTCTTTATTATACCAGATACAATTAAAAAGGGTAAAGACAAAATCAAAATTATATTACTAATGATTTTGGTGAATTAATTTTTAGATAAAATATTTCATATCACAGGCTTTAAATATATTTTTGTCAAAGCCATAGAATTACAGATTTTGTTAATTCAAGGAAAATATGGAGTTAGGAAATCAATTCTCATTATCAAACCAGTTTGCCCACAATTAAATTTTTTTCTATCAGAAAAGTCTGATTTGATTTTTCAATTTAAATAATTGTTTTAATAAAGATCCATGTAGAAACAATCTCTGAATCTAAATTCAGATAATTTGGGCTTGTATGATAATCTGAATTTCTATGATATAGCGATAAATAGACAAATGGATACAGCAGAAGACAGAAATCTATAAATGATAAAATCAGGTATTTTTCTTAATCTCATTTTTTTTTTTTCTCTCAAAGTGAACTCCCACAGGAGTGGTGGTTTTTCAGGCAATAGAAGGGGTGTGGAAGAGGTGAAGATGTCAAGTCCAAGTATTTGAGATTGTCCCTTCATTTGTCACTCTAGAAGTTTTTACACCCTGGGGAAATGCACCACGGTACAATCTGGAATGGATGAGAAAAAAAGCCTTTCTTTTGAAGCGAAAGGAGATGTCATATGGGAGATGGGAAGGATGAGCAAGCACAATGCCTTGACCTCAGATTCATTACCAGGGAGCTAAGTTTCAGGCAGTGAGCTGATCTGGAAATTCACTCCTTTAAAGACTATGTCCCTATAAAATTTTCAGGCAGCCTTGGAGGTTGTATATCTAGTTTGAACACTACTCCATTAACCAATTCACTGTAGCCCTGCTTCCATCTCTGTCTTCTACAGCCTGAGGAGCACAGTGCCAGAATGATTTTTTCAGTTCCAAAATAGAAAATCAGTCCTCTGCTCAAAACTTTCCAGGAGTTTCCCAATCTCACACTCAGCAAAATCCAGCTATCTTGACAGCAGCCTACAGTGGTCTTAACAATTTCCCTTAAACCCCATCACTCCTCTGGCACAATGTCCTACTAAATTCCCTTGGCTCATTTTGCCGTGCCACACTGGGGTCTCTGATGGCCCTCAAATTCTCAAAAGGCTATCATTTCCTCCTCTAAAATGCTCTCTCCTCAAGCCCCGTGACTTACAACCTCATTTTCACTAGATTGTTACTCAGATACCTTCCCAGTGAGGTTTTTCCTGGCCACCCTATTACTTATTGCTCCTATTCCCCTTTGCCTGCTTTATTTTTTCCCCCGAAGTACCTGTTACCGTTTGACTCTATATTTTCCTGTTTATGATTTGCTTTTTAATCCTGTATAGAATGTAAGCTCATAAAAATAGGATTGTTTTAGTTCTATATTCCACTAAAATAGGAGACTTTCTAGGTGGTTCAGTGGTAAAGAATCTGCCTGCAATGCAAGAGACCCAGATTCAATTCCTGGGTCAGGAAGATTCCTTGGAGAAGGAAATGGCAACCACTCCAGTATTCTTGCCTGGAAAATCCCATGGACAGAGGAGCCTGGTGGGCTACAGTCCAGGAGTTTACAAAGAATCAGACACAGCTTAGCAATTAAACAGCAGCAGCAGCATCCAACAAATATTTCTCAAGTGAAAAAACATATGACCCCTTTAATAAATGAGGCAAATTTCTATGTACACTGGAGAACAGTCTTACTTGTTTAAGCTTGGTTGTTTGTTTGTTTGTTTGTTTTTGTATATTGTGAAATTTGAAGAGTTATTAAGGCTTGAAAGAAAGTTCTAATATATAGCATCAGGTGGATCTCTAGAAGGGACATCAACATTTATGCTGAATTCACCTGATTCTGTACATGTGATCCACATGCATGCATATTCCTTGGAAAGCAACATACTATTTGTATATATTCATCCACTATGTAGCCCAATAACATACACATTATTTTCAAATGGTTTCCTCCTTTTTTAATAAAATTGGTATATTTTTTGACTCCAAAGCAGTTTCCTTAGATTTATAAACTATGATTAATGAAAATATTAACTTTACCAATGGCAACATATTAATTGATTCTGTTTTCATATATTTTAATCTCATGTCTGAAAAAAAGCTATATGGGTGCTGCCCCTAAAATTAAATAACTTCTCTACATCAAAATGTCCAAAAAGAATGTAGCTAGAGTGTTAATCAATAGTAAATATATACGGTTGACAGCACATTGGAATTGGGTACCCTGAAATGTAGCCAGTTGTGGATGTTATCAATTTTGTCCCTAAAAGCATTTAAGGCAAGCTTGCCAGCTGTCACTATCAGACTATAACTTTCCCTCTTGTCTTTTCAGTCATTTAAAAATCCCATTGGATTTCATTTTATTAACAGGTTAATTGATCTATTACATTTCACTGGAGTACTATTGACTATGCTTAAAAAATTATCCACTTTGCCTTATGTCACTTGTATAGTACTTCTTTTCCAGATATTAAAGTATCAGAACCAGAAATGCTATCAGTCTTGAAGATTGTTTAATATAATTTGATGGACATTGAACATACTTCACAAAAACCATGAGCCATATGTGTGTGTTAGTCGTGCCCGACTCTTTGCGACCCCATGGACTGCAATCCACCAGGTTCCTCTGTCCATGAGATTTTCCAGGCAAGGATACTGGAGTGGGTTGCCATTTCCTTCTCCATGGGATCTTCCCAACCCAGGGATTGAACCTGGGTCTCCTGCACTGCAGGCAAATTCTTTACCGACTGAGCTACAAGGGAAGCCCAAGCCATATATATATATATTATGTATATATTATATAGAGAATCATAAATATATATTCATTCAAAAATATTTATAAAGAACTTACTATATGCTAGTTGCTATGAAGAGATACATACACAACACACACTTGATGATCAAAGATCTAAGCTAAAAGAACACTAATACCACAGAAAATGTATGAATTATGTAAGGTGACCCAAATGGAACTCGTGGAGGAAATTTAAAGAAGTCAAACCAAAAACAAAAGAATATTAATGATCTCAAAGATATTTATCCTATAAGCAAACAGTGATATAATCTTAGTTTAAAAATCACTTCAATCGACACCTTTAGAAAAAAAATCATAAAATACTTAAATTATTCCTGTGTTCATGCTCTAGAGATGGTATCCAGAGGTCCACAGGAAACCACCTCAACAAAGTTAAGGCCAATAATGGCCCTTAACATTCCTTTTTCCACAGAGAAATGTTCCACCTAACAGAAGATTTATAGGTTTCAAAGAAATGTTAAGTCCTGATGCTGGGAAGGATTGAGGGCAGGAGAACAGGCCATCAGAAGATGAGATGGCTGGATGGCATCACCGATGCAAAGGACATGAACTTGGGCAAACTTCAGGAGATAGTGAGGAACAGGGAGGCCTGGCAGGCTGCAGTCCATGGGCTCCCAGTCAGACACGACTGAGTGAGTGAACAACAACAAGCCTGATAAGTGATTCATTAAAATAAGTATTTTTAAGTATATTTTAAAAGTACCAAAAATGACCAGTATTTTCTTTCAAGAAAAATAGTGATAGTAGTCCCCTTTATCTTAGAAACTAAAAAATCTTTTCACAAATATTCCCATAAGGGGGAGGATTCGCTCCTAATAGAGAATTTTCAGTGGATATACAAATGAACTATGATTTAGAATTAAAGTTCTAATGAGGTCCTTATGAAATAGTAGAGTAATAATATGATTTATTTTCTGGCCATCACCTGGACTTAAACTATGAAAGACATTCAGTAAAAATTGCTGAGTCTTTTATTCCTCACAAAAGGTAGCATAAAGAATAAATATACTTTCTAAATACTGCCAGCTTTTAAAACTCAGATTTCAAAAATATAGTTAATGCCCCCAAAGAGTATCCTTTGTAGTCTGAAAATTCTGAGCACTTTTTCAAATAAACATTTTATGATTTTTATTTTGAAAAAGCCTCTGAAGTTTTAGCTTTCTTTGAAGCAATGTTTCATAGCATGCCACATTACATATCAGTTTGTACTTAGATATTTTAGAGCATTAGCTCTCCACCATACAATTTAATATTTCATTTCACAGTAGAAATGAAATATAGTATGTGCATATTTTATATACATAGAGTATTCTCTGAAATAATTTGAGATATTTATCAACTTTTTAATAGCAAAAGTATACATTTTGGAAGATATATTATCACCAGTATTTTCCTCTGATTATAATATTTGAAGAAGAATAATCAATTTACACTTAATATAGATATAATACATAGATAAGGCATATAAAATAGTAGGAAAAATTACATTTTAAATGTGGTTGAATTAACCTGAGTTTTGTAAGGTTTGAAACTAAATATTAAATCATGTACAATTACACTAATTTTGCAGGATAAATGCTATTACTTAAATTTTTAGATAATAGATCTTTAATTATAACTTCGAGTGAAATATATAATAAAATTCATACTATGTAAGCATCAGTTTGAAAAATGTATATTCAGCGAAAGTATGGAAAACTGAAGATAATATAAAACACCATAGTTTTATTCACAAAGCGAGTAATTTTTAGACAAGTAATAAATGTTGGTTTTAAAAGTGCCCCATTTTTGTCATTGCAAAGATAGCTGGCCCTGGATTATGATTATGTGTTCATAATGTCAAGTATGTTGATGGGACTAAGCATGTTAATTACCATTTTACCTGCAGGATAGCAAACATTTAATTATTTGCAAACTTCTCAATGATTAGTTGAATTGTATACAGCTTATCTGCAGTGTTCAGTGGCTCTAGAATAGAGAGATAGCTGTAATTAAAAACAGTCAACTTTTCTTGGCAGTCACCTCAATGAGATAAACAGGAAAGTCTCTTAATCAGTGCTTTCTTCTCATCTCTCTCTCCCAGTAATTCTTCAACAAGCAACTATAATCAGTGTTAGTCAATTCCCCAAATATGACTGATCTACAAGGCATGACAACAAACAGTGGACTGCACTTTGAACAATTCTACTTGCCACTCTACCCTCTGTGTGCCATGTGGGAAGAAGATACACAAAAGCAAACTTGTTTGGTGGATGTCCCAAGTCACACATATTTACTTAGGGCTGAAAGGAAACTTGGAAAGCTTACCACATTACAGCCACCTTTTGAAGATGACTGAATAAATGTATTTTCTGAAGCTAAAAAAATACCCAGAATGTAAAAGGTTTATCAAACAATCCAAGTATCAGATAAAATAACCTATTAAAAACAAAATTCAGAGAATGAGAAAAGGAAAGCAGACTAAAGGATCTGTTTTCCTTCTCTAGAAGACTGCTTTACATGAAACCTCTTACCTACTGCGGAGAACAAACAGCAACATAGCGGGGAACAGAATCAGCCACCAAGGACAGCTGGTTTCTTAGCCAAGTATATTCTCTAACCTTGATGCCTAGAGGAATAAATGGTTATGACTTTCCTGGAACATTTTAGGAAGGAAGTATATTCTACAGCATAAAAAGTTATTTTGTTAAAGCTCTTCAAATGCTCTGTAGAAAAAAAAAAATGCTCTATAGAATTTCTGTTTATTCCCTGTGGTCATCCTTTGCTTTACAGAGCTCATTCTCCTATGGGAAAACTCTTTTCATGGATAATATCCTAACACATAGTCCTTTTAAAGCTACAGCGTCAAAACACTTTTCTTACTGCTGAATTCTAGCATCCTAAAGGCACAGATGGAGCAATACGGCATAACTGAGCAGAGGTACTGTTGGTCACAGCATGCGAAACAACCTTAAATCAGAGCTCCTTTAACAGAGTTTGATGGCCAGACAACTTATATGTATTTATAATCTGAATTCAAATTAAGTTGATTGATTCCAAGGTAGCTTTTTTTTTTTTCACTCTAAGAGTCAAAAAAACACTTTCATAACTTGTAGTAGTCCTGCTACTAAAGGGAAGTTCCTCATTTTCTGTTTTCAGTTGTAATTCTCTCAGTGTGCTTTATTTTGCAGACATGGGTTTATCTAGATAATGGGTTTATCCTCTATTGGAAAGAAAGTGTGTTTATTTCATTCTTTCACTAGATATGCTCACACATAGAATATTTGAGATTTTCACACATATAACTTTAATGAAAAAGAAATACAGATTGCAGTGTCTTTACTCTGTATTCTCAACTGGTGACCCTGGTTAGTTTCACTTCACCTAAACACCCACAAGTTTCACTTCACCTCAGTTTCTCTGTATCTTCAGTGCTGAGTACAAGTCTCTGATGAAACATCCTTTTATCAATGAAGCCTTCCCTGCCACACCCTGTATAACAAAACTCATAGCCTTCCCCAGACACCTCTTCTGCTCTCCATTCTTACATGTACTTATGCTGTCTTCAAAGCATTTAGATCTGCCTGACCTACTACATATTCATCAATATATTAGTGTCTTATTCTAAAAAATGGTTTGCTGTTCCCTTCTGTATATCCAAATCTTAAAGAGATCACTTGATTTATAGTACATGTTCATTAAATAATTTGCTGAGAGGATGAATCAACAGTTTAAATTCCATTTTGAAAATGAGTTCCATTCATTAGTTTATTTAAATGTGTCCTTAAATATTTAAACATCATTTGTTAATATGCATTTTCACTTTTTCTGTTAAATATTTAAACACAAAAGATATTTTGTACATAGCACACATACAAAGAGCTGAGTTCTTTTAAATGTCTTTTAAAACTTCCAAATCAACATCAGTTGCACATGTAAGAATTAAAGATTTTAAAATTTAAAAAAAAATAAATAATAAATAAATTAAAAAAAAAAAACATTTATTTTCCCATAAATGCTAACTAAACTGTTCAGTGTACAGTTGAATAAAGGAAACAAAATTAAAAAAAAATAAAAAATAAAAAAAAAAGCAATTGAAAATCTCAAATTGAAAAACTAAGGTTTTACCCCCTCAATTGTTCCAATGAGAGTGAAATTTACTCCTAAATTTAGGGTAAAAGTAGGAATAGCAGAGACTTGATTTACTTTTTAAAATTTTATCTAAAATCTCTGGGTTTGAAAGACCCTTACTAAGGTAAGACACTTATTCCAGATGAAACAAGGTTAAAGTCATTCAAGGATACTGAATGAGAAATTTGCCCACAATACCCAATGTTGTGGGCCAGAGATTCATAACCATGAAGGTACTTTGAAGCTCTGTGTGCAGTGCAAATCCTCTTCAGTGGCACATGAGCATATGAGTCCTTCAGAGTCTCTGAGAATAAGAATCTGCCTGCCAATGCAGGGGTTGGATCCTGGTCTAGGAAGATTCCCCATGCCATGGAGCAACTAGGCCTGTGAGCCATAACTGCTGAGCCCACATTCTAGAAACTGCCAGCCACAACTGCTGAGCCTGCATGCCTAGAGTCCATGCTCTGGGAGAAGCCACAACACTGAGAAGCTCACACATCACTAGGAAGAGTAGCCCCTACCTCAGCAACTAGAGAAAGCTAGCGCAATACAACAGAGACTCAGTGCAGTCAAAAAATTTAAAAAAATAAAATCACAGATTATGCCTTAAACTGCTTTTACCAAGTAAGTTTGTGGTTTTTATTAAGTAATTAAAGATAAGAAATATGTGCTTTGTGCATGTATGCCAAGTTGCTTCAACAACAACTCAAAGACAAAGCCATTCCAGATGGGGACGATATTGCCATTTAAACTCTAAAGAATAGCAGCTTTTTCTGGCTTACTACCTAATTTTGATAGTTGTATTTTTGTGACCTACTCCCCTTGGTTTCTTCACAACCTGAGTGTGTTCAACCCATCTGTTAACCAACTGAATTTGATCATTAGCCAGAGCTTTAAGGTCATTATAATGGCAGAATTCATTTTCCTTGTAGATATCGCCAGATATCACACCTTTCATTTTTAATCTTATTTTAAATAACTGAGGCATTCTTATGTAAGAGGTTCATAGATAATTTCAAGTACTTAAAACTCCAGCTGAATCAGTAGCCCCTAATTCTTTTCTTTCTACCCTCACCATTCATCCCAAATTTCCCAGCTCTTCTCAGGGCTATGACGTAAATTTCCCACTACTGCAACTATACAAAGCCAATAAGGGAAGATTGCTTGCTTTATTAGTCTAAAAGAAAGCAAAGTCGCTCAGTCACGTCTGAGCGTTTTCTTCCCTTACTGGTTTTGTATAGTTGCAGTAGTGAGAAATTTACATTATAGCCCTGAGAAGAGCTGGGAAATTTGGGATGAATGGTGAGAGTAGAAAGAAGAGAATTTAGTGCCTATTATATGTTATTCAGCTTCCCTGGTGGCTCAGAGGGTAAAGCGTCTGCCCGCAGTGCGGGAGACCCAGGTTCAATCCCTGGATTGGGAAGATCCCCTGGAGAAGGAAATGGCAACCCACTCCAGTACTCTTGCCTGGAAAATTCCATGGACTGAGAGGGCTACAGTAGGCTACAGGTGGCTACAATAGGCTACAGGTAGCTACAGTAGCTACAGGGCTCCTGGTGGGCTACAGTCCATGGGGTCACAAAGAGTCGGAAATGACTGAGCAACTTCACTATGTGTTATTCATTTTATATGTGATATTCCATTAATATTCACAGTGAAGTGAGTTATATTTTATGGATACAAAACTGAATTAGAGAAGGAAATTTCTCAAGCACACACTGGCAGAGCCTCAACACAAACTTGAGTATGTGTAACTCTTCCTTCAAATATAGGGTGAGGTTACACATGTAAAATCCTAGAAATGTCCCAAAAGTTAGGTTTACAGAGCACAGAGGGGCTTCCCAGGTGGCACTAGTGGTAAAGAACCGACCTGCCAACGCAGGAGACGTAAGAGACATGGATTCAGTCACTGGGTTGGAAAGATTACCTGAAGGAGGAAATGGCAGCCCACTCCAGTAACTGTTCCTGGAGAGTCTCAGGGACAAAGGAGCCTGGGTAGGCTACAGTCCATAGGGTCACACAGAGTTGGACATGACTGAAGCGACTTAGCGTGCACACACAAAGACATATTTCTTATCTTTAATTACTCAATTAAAACCACAAACTGACTTGGTAAAAGCAGTTTAAAGTAAAATCTGTGATTTTCTTTAATTTTTTTTTTTGGCTGCGCTGAGTCTCTGTTGTATTGCACTAGCTTTCCTCTAATTGCTGAGAGTAGGGGCTACTCTTCCTTGTGATGTGTGGGCTTCTCAGTGTTGTGGCTTCTCCGAGAGCATGGACTCAGCAGTTATGGCTCACAGGCCTAGTTGCTCCATGGCATATGAAATGTTCCCGGACCAGGATCAAACCCCTGCATTGGCAGGCAGATTCTTATTCTCAGATTCTTATTCACTGTGCCCCCAGGGAACTCCCTGTGCTGGTTTCTGTTTGATGGGTAATTCTTACTCCATCAGTTCACTTCAGTCAGTTCAGTCGCTCAGTTGTGTCTGACTCTTTGTGACTCCATGAATCGCAGCACGCCAGACCTCCCTGTCCATCACCAACTCATGGAGTTCACTCAGACTCACATCCATCGAGTCAGTGATGCCATCCAGCCATCTCATCCTCTGTCATCCCCTTCTCCTCCTGCCCCCAATCCCTCCCAGCATCAGAGTCTTTTCCAATGAGTCGACACTTTGCATGAGGTGCCAAAGTACTGGAGCTTCAGCTTTAGCATCATTCCTTCCAAACAACACCCAGGACTTATCTCTTTTAGAATAGGCTGGTTGGATCTCCTTGCAGTCCAAGGGACTCTCAAGAGTCTTCTCTAACACCACAGCTCAAAAGCATCAACTTCTTCGACTCTCAGCTTTCTTCACAGTCCAACTCTCACATCCATACATGACCACTGGAAAAACCATAGCCTTGACTAGACGGACCTTTGTTGGCAAAGTAATGTCTCTGCTTTTCAATATGCTATCTGGGTTGGTCATAACTTTCCTTCCAAGGAGTAAGCGTCTTTTAATTTCATGGCTGCAATCACCAACTGCATGGATTTTGGAGCCCAAAAAAATAAAATCTGACACTGTTTCCCCTGTTTCCCATGAAGTGATAGGACCAGATGCCATGATCTTAGTTTTCTGAATATTGAGCTTCAAGCCAACTTTTTCACTCTCCTCTTTCACTTTCATCAAGAGGCTCTTTAGTTCCTCTTCACTATAAGAGAGGTGTCATAAGAGTGGTGTCATCTGCATATCTGAGGTTATTGATATTTCTCCTGGCAATCTTGATTCCAGCTTGTGCTTCTTCCAGCCCAGCATTTCTCACGATGTACTTTGCACATAAGTAAGCAGGGTGACAATATACAGCCTTGACGTACTCCTTTTCCTATTTGGAGCCAGTCTGTTGTTCCATGTCCAGTTCTAATTGTTGCTTCCTGACCTGCATTGAAGGGAATGATGCTGAAGCTGAAACTCCAGTACTTTGGACACTGCATGCGAAGAGTTGACTCATTGGAAAAGACTCTGATGCTGGGAGGGATTGTGGGGGCAGGAGGAGAAGGGAACGACAGAGGATGAGATGGCTGGATGGCATCACTGACTCGATGGATGTGAGTCTGAGTGAACTCCGGGAGTTGGTGATAGACACGGAGGCCTGGCATGCTGTGATTCATAGGGTTGCAAAGAGTCAGACACAACTGAGCGACTGAACTGAACTGAACTGACCTGCCTATAGGTTCTCAAGAGGCAGGTCAGGTGGTCTGGTATTCCCATCTTTGCCAGAATTTCCCACAGTTTGTTGTGATCCACACAGTCAAAGGCTTTGGCATAGTCAATAAAGCAAAAGTAGATGTTGTTCTGGAACTCTCTTGCTTTTTCCATGATCCAGCGGATGTTGGGAATTTGATCTCTGGTTCCTCTGCCTTTTCTAAAACCAGCTTGAATGGATCCTGTCCAAAGGGAGACCGGTCGAAACCACTCAAGCTTCTCATCCAAGAAAAATTTTGGCCCACAGCCAAGTCTGGAAAGGTCTCAATATTTCAGCGCTTTCACTGAATGCAGACTTCGAGTCTTCCCCTCTGCATCTGCTGCCCTAAGGAATGGCCTAGGGAGTCAGACTCACTCACAGCTCACGTGGCTTTGACAATAAGGTCAATAAGGGCCATCTTTCCCAAAAGACTCACAGCAATTTATCAGCTTTAATAGACAAAAATCATCATCAACGAGGCTTGGATATTTATGCTAAAGAACCATTGTCACAGAACTAGGCACTGTCATCTGAGAAAGTCCCTCTACTGGGGATAGAAGAAATTAAGAAAGTTAATGACTAAGAAAACTGACCTCAGGCCAATCAGCTCAAACTCAAGGAAAGCAGGCTGATTTAAGGCAGTCTGACAGCAGGTGGCATGGAGCAATCACCAGGATGAATAGAGGGGATATATTAAGGTTTTAAGAAAGATTAATATGAGCAAGGAAAAAACAGCATGGTCAGGCATGGGGGTGCATAAAGGGATGACAGCAGGTCCCCTGATAAGGTCTCCAGTCCACTGTACTAAAACCAGAATCTCAGGTACACAAACTGAAGTCAAAAGATAGAGACTTGGTCACAAAAACCAAGGCAGGCTGGAGCCCTTCTACCACAATAATGGTAGAAGATTTGTAACATCAACAGCAAGGTTAATTTCTTGCTGAGTTATAGCTCTTTAAATTCTTCCTGACAAAGACAAGAACCATCTCCAGCACCTGGGGAATTCTAAATAGGCAGATTAAAGCAAAGCAAAGCCCTAACCTCCTAGACTATTTCAAAGACTGTGTATTCCTTTAACTAGGCATCAACAAACTTTGTCCATGAAGTATCAAATAGTAAACATTTTACAGTTTGAGGGCCATACAATTCATTTCTTGTGGTGCAACTACTCATCTCTGCCACTGTACTGCTAATCAGCCACAGATAGTGTATAAAGAAATGACCATCACCGTGATTCAGTAAAAATTTATTTTGGATGTTGAAATTTGAATTTCATACAATTTTCATGAGTCATGGAATATTACTCTTTTATGAGTTTATTTTTTTTCCTTGAATGACTTAAAAAGATAAAATCCAGCCTAGTTTACAGGCCATGTCAAAATAGGTTACAGTTCAGATTTGGCCTGCAGCCCATAGGTCACCAACCTCTGCCTCAGATGACATGATGTCTGATAGCTTCCTATGCAAAGGGACTCTCTAGCTCTCCCATCATTTGTAACATAGGGAGCCATGACAATTCCTCAGCTAAATGAATCACCACACCCTTGACACCTAAAGTGCTTCCAAATGTACATATTTATCTCTCATTATTAATGGGAGGTGCAGTATGAGTAATGTCCACACCACTTTTGCATGGTTCTTAAACCTTCATTCAAAATGCTGTACAATGGTGTGCAGTATCAAGAATGGCAGTATCGACATTTGGCAAACACATAAGTATACAGTCAATTCCAGGTTACCGGTACTTTCAAAACTCTCAAGTTTTTTATGATTTATTAAGTTATCCCTTCTTCTTCTTCTTCTCCCTTAGAATGATCTTTGATAGCACAATATAAATCTACACTATCTCAACCACAGTCATATTTTCCAGTAAATAAAGAATACTTTTCCCTTTACACATGCTGATTTGTTGGTCCTTTCATAAAACAAGTCCAGTGTTTGAAGAAAACCACCTTAGTCTTAAATCAGATGATGAGTTGGTAAAGCCAGTGATCAAGCCACTAGGGTGGGGTGGGGGAACAAAATTTAGCAACTGAAACTTTGAAATTGTCCCTGTGTTTTTCTGTAAATGAAAAATTGTAAGTTTTCTTTGCATGGTGTGTTTTTTTTTTCTTTTTTCATTCTAAAATCTTGCTTCCTGAGTATCAAAGTAATACTTGCTTATTTGTGTGTACAGTAATTTCAAGCCTCTCCCCTCCATTCTCATATCCTTTTGGATTCTTCCAAAATAATGTCTTTAAAAGGATTTGGGATTCTGCTTCATGTAGTTATTCTTTGCTACTGTCACACCTCTCACTGCAATAAAGTATAAAAAGGTTAGAGCACTCATTTCATCAACCCTACCTAGAAATATACTTTTTCCAACCCAAGAGAATTAAAATCTAAGTTTGGAAAGTGAGGGGTAGGAGAAAAAATAAAAGTAACTCTCTGCAAAAGATATGTAATATAAAAGGAAGTAGGTTTGAAATAAGAAGTGCCCCAAGATAAAAGAATTTTCTTGTTTGAAAATTTTGTATGGTTCATGCTTAATTTTTTATACTAATGAAGGACAAGAAATATACAAAAGTGAATAAACCAAAACCATTTATTATTCTATTGAAGGTCCAATAAGAGTTTTTTTTCAAAGTCTGAGGTTTTGATCTTCTTTAAAATAATTTAACCATCTTATAACAACAAAACGCATGCCTATACATTCAATCTATTTGTAAAGTGTTGGCAAAAAAAAAAAAAAATCTTCCCTAAAACACTGTAAAGATACCACTTGATTGCATTCCAAGCACAACAGTAGCTAAAACAAAACTAGAAATTAAATGAACATTACCCACAGATTATACACAATGAATAACAATAGCTACCATTTGTTGGTACTAAACATATGTCATGCACTACACTATGTGATTTAAAGATAATCTTCATTTAGTCCACTCAAAACCCTATCAAGGAAGTAATATTTTGGTTTCTATTTTACAGATGGTAACATGCTTAAATTGCAATGGCCCTTAAGCATGTTGAAGTCCAACTCTATACTTCTATACAAAGGGAGAAATTGGATTTCAGAAGGCTGTCATGCACCATGGGTCATCATCAACAAAGCTGTGGTTAGCAGAGCCTAGGCCTTCAGAGTCCACTTTCTTCCTGGCACAATTCTGTCTCCCAAAGATTTGCAAAATAGACTTTGTACAGATCCACAGTTGAGATCTGCATTGTGGTCATTTGTTTTAGACATCAGAGCCAAGCAAACTAAATATTCTTGCTTCATTCATTTAATATTTATTGTGCATATAACTGTCCATGGCTCTAAGAACCATGCAGTGAGCAATGAGCAAAATCTTGGCCTCCTTCTCACATGTTTCCTTGGTTTGTATTTTCCAGGTAGAACTTTTTACATACAAACTTCATGGAAGATATCTTATAATAAAATATATAGGAAAATTTTTTTCTAAAACTCAAATATAAGTTTTTCACAAAATGTGCATGAAGACTTTCAAATCATATCTACAAAAGCAACTGCAAAACATCCAAGTCACATGTTGACATTTTGACAATCAATGTCAACACCGGGGATGTGTGTCCAAAACAGTGAGGTGTTCCCACATACAAAGCAACTGATTTTTAAAAATTAGATTATCTGACTGGAGTACAGAAAATGACATTTTTCATGTGTTTTCCATTCTTATATGGCAAGTTTTTTTTTTTTTTTACTTTTATATAAATGTTTTAGATACACATCAGGAAATTGGTTATGGGTCTTGGGTTGACATATAGTGATCACTTGAAGTAATGGGAAATAGGTAAATAGGTTTCCAGTTAACATTTTCAAATGTTTTTCTGGAATGGATTATGAATATTAAGAGGGAAATGCCTAGCAGACAGAAATCTCTATTGTGGTGGAGTTTACATTCTAAAGGGAAGAAAAAGACAGTTAACACAATAAATGAGTATACTACACGGTATGTTAGATTGTGATAAGTATTACAAAAGAACAATTAAACCAGGAGTGGGATGAGGGTATGCATATGTGAGGCAGGGATGAATGTGATTTTGGTTAGGGGTTTATAAGAAAGACCTCACTCAGAAAGTGATAACTGAATAAAAAACCTGGGTGGGGTGAAAAAGCCCACTACAGATGTTAGTGAAGAACATTCCAGACAGAGACAAGCATAAAAAAATATTTCTGGTGAATTTCAAGAATATCAGATTGGAACCTGGCTAGAAGAAATAACAAGGGACACAGTGAAAGATAATGACTTCAGAGAATCAGTGGTGCGGGGTGAGGGGAGAGAGGAAGATATACAGAAATAATGATGGTGATAACAATGGAAAGCGACAGTTCTTTTTCTGGTATTGAACCACTGTCAGTCCACCAGGGTATTTTCATTTTCTTTTCATTTTACCTAAGATAGCAGCCTCACACATAAATCTTCACCCATTTGCTTTCTTTGGAACTGTATGACAATAAGAAAGTTAATTATGGGAAAGGTCTGTTTCATGGTCACAGTTACTACAGAAACCAAACAAATTGCATGGTACACAGTCCCACTTGTGTGCCTTTTTATTCCTCGCTTCCTAAACTTACATCAAGTACAAAATGGCACATGGAATGTGCCCTCCTTTGCTGAAGACCAACTTAACACAATACACTGAAGCATGTTGACAAGAAGCATTCTGGAAACTTCCTCCCCTAGAATTGTTTCAAAATGGACTCTCTCTCCAAGGACAGGAGTCCCACCAAAAGACAGAAGGCAGGTGAACTTTGACGAGCCCTCTTAACACAGTGATTCCATTATCCATCTCTGAGGGTCATTTGTAGGGGTAAATGATTTAATGATTATAAAGAGATTTTATTTTCATCACAGGGAAATATGTGCCACATAAATCATATATGGATTTCTGTCAAGTTGAAATGTTGCTCAAAACTATATACCTCCTAACCAGGTACTTTTTTTCTTTAAATACCAGAGGGCTGCTGTCATGAAATTTAATTTGATCATGAAATGCTTAACAAAGACCAAGACATGAGGGAAGCAGAGGTCAGACCCAGACACACGGGCTGGGAAAAAGAATGATGACACAGATTCTGGTGACAGCTCTGTGCTGACACAGAAGCAGATGAGAAGAAAGACACAAACTTTGAAGGTGAAAAGGAGGCTAAATCAAAGAGGGTAGGCTGAAAAAATGAAAAGCTTTTAAAATAGCATTTCCCAGGCAAGTGGTAGGTTGAATCATCTTTTGTGATGATATCAGGATGTTTCTTTCTACATAAGAGCACCTTGGGGTTAAAGAAAGATCACCATTCAAAGAGTTTAAACAAAGAGGGGCAGGAAAAGCAGAAAGCCAGTTGAAAACACAACTTGGAACAGAATTAAACACCACTGACTGTCTGATGACTTAGTAAAACAATAAAACAGCAGTGATAATAGTGCCATTGGGAAAATAAATTTCATTGTACCTTCTTATCATTATACATATTTTATTCTTAACTTGAAGAGTCGAGATTCTTTAAACACTGCAAGTCAAATATAACAAGTTATATAACCTCATCATTTTTTCAAGAGGAAAAATGGAAAACTTCAATATATGAAAAGGATGTAATTCTAATGTATAAAGAAAAAATTTTAAACAGAAACATGTTTTCCAAGTGTGAATGGTGCAAGATGGGAAACAAAATTTCGGGGTGGGGAAGGGAGGAGAGTCAGTTCCAATTTGAAATTATGCCAAATTACTAATGACCACCCATTGCTTGGCTGATTCTAGAGTCTTAGCAGTTTTCAATGGATTCTGATGCTAAGGAAGTCATGACTGAGTCTGGAATGCATCTTGTAACTACACTTTTTCTCTGGTGACTGGGAGTAAGAAGAAGAAAATTTCATTTATCAGGTTGCTCTCTATCAGGAGCATTCCTTAAAAATAACTCAAGGATATTATTAAAGTGTTTCAGAATTTTGTAGAACTAGCAACTGTTTAAGTTAGAACATCCAGAGAGTTCTTAATCATGAGGTTACATAATGCAGAAACAAATGAAAAATTATACTTTCCATATGGGAAGTTATTTTCTTGTTGACAAAAAGATTTGAATAAGAAACTGTACTTTGTAAAAAAAAAAAAAAAAAAAAGAAATGCCCAAGAGTGGAACAGACAAGCCAAAGGGCATCACTTCACTGCTCTGGTGAAGGGGTCTAAGAAACGGAGAAGGAATGAAAGGCAGAAATTGAGATCTAGAAGATGCTTACTCAGGCCAGATGGCACTTGTGCCTTTTACTCCAGCAAATAATACCGTAATGTTTGCTGCAGAAAATGGACAATTTTGTTACAATGGAAAATTCAGTTTTCACAGTAATTCTGACTACATCCCATCCAGTGTCCCCTTTCCTGAACTGTGACGGCTTTAGTCACTGAGCCCTAAGGCTGCCCACTTATGTCTTAGCACTGGGACTAGCCTTCAGCTCAAGAGACTGGCATAGCAGGCAATTCTTTGGGCCCAGTCTTATAAAAGAGGTGACAGTCTATTAAAATATATGAAGACAAGAAGAAAACATATTAATATATGCTAAAGTATGATGCAGATGTTCATAAAATCATGAACTCTTACTTCTGAAAACTACTTCAGAGGTGGTGGTAGTGGTTTACTTGCTGAATCATCTCCAACTCTTGCAACCCCATGGACTGTAGGCTGTTACCAGGCTCCTCTGTCCATGAGATTTCCCAGGCAAAGATACTAGAGTGGCTTGCCATTTCCCTTTCCAGGCGACCTTCCTTGACCCAGGGATCAAACCTGGGTCTCCTGCACTGAAGGTGGATTATGTATTGACCGAGCCAGCAGGGAAGAGGTAATGATTTCAGAAGTAATAACTTCAGAGATAATGAAGTTTAATCCTTTTATTTTCCTCTACATTCATAAAAAGAAACTGAAGCACTGAAAAATTCAAGCACATTGCAAAATAAAGACTTGCCTACATTTTGATTAGTTCATGCTATGGGTTATGGTTAGAATATACAACCAAGATCTCTTCCTTTGAATGTGCTTTCTATCACATACCACACCTATGCCCTTCCCCCAAAATCCAAAGTGTCGTGAATATGATTCCATCCTCAGGTATACCATTAATTGAAACTATAATTTAGGCAAGGATAATTTTCCCCCTATTTCAGAAGTATGTGTTAAACACCTCTTAAAATTAAGACGTGTATCCCCAACTTTAAAGCACCATCTTTCTGTTATTACAGCTAACTGGCAGGCAATACTAAACCATGAGTAATGAGTGCATGTTAGTGTTGCTTAAAAATAGTTAATTAGCAACAGATTATTTTCTCTTGTAAATCCAAAAATTGCCAGATGATAGATCAGAATCCATTCTTTGAAGCTTCTGAGAAAAAGTAAGTTACTGTCTTTACCATTTTCTGAAATAGATGCAGAAAATTGAGCCCATGTGATGTGTAGTTAGTCCACCAGCAGGCAGTTGCAGTCATTCCTTACATAGCCCAGCAGAGGAGCAGCCTCTGGGTAACTGATGGGGCAGGCCCACAACTGGTTTCACAGCTAAAACTCTTCTATGCCAATTAGTATAGAAAATTTACCTCTGGGTATACTTCTGGGGTTTCCTTCTCATCTCAAAGGAAAGTAGGTTGACTAAGAAACAAGGGAATTTTTTTATCAGTGACTTATTGATATTATCATCACAATCTTACCAAGTGATAAGCCATTAAAATTAAATTGTTGGAAACTACACACAGGTACGGAGAAGGCAATGGCACCCCACTCCAGTACTCTTGCCTGGAAAATCCCATGGACGGAGGAGCCTGGTAGGCTGCAGTCCATGGGGTCGCTGAGGGTTGGACATGACTGATTGACTTCACTTTCATTTTTCACTTTCATTCATTGGAGAAGGAAATGGCAACCCATTCCAGTGTTCTTGCCTGGAGAATCCCAGGGATGGGGAAGCCTGGTGGGCTACCATCTATGGGATTGCACAGAGTCGGACTCAACTGAAGTGACTTAGCAGCACACACAGGTTTGCGCTCCTTGGGGGTTTCCCAGGTAGCTCAGTGGGTAAAGAATCCACCTGCAATGCAGGAGAGCAGGAACACAGGTTTGATTCCTGGGTTGGAAAGATCTCCTGGAGGAGGGCATAGCAACCCACTCCAGTATTCTTGCCTAGAGAATCCCACGGAAAGAGGAGCCTGGCGGGCTCACAGTCCATAGGGTCACAAAGGGTGGGACATGACTGAAGAAACTCACCATGAACACATGCTTGTGCTTCGCCACACTGAACTTTAAGGTAAACAACGGAGAGTCTACTATTTGTATTATGCTTCGATTAACTCTGAAGCCACATATAATTCTTAAATTAAGGACTACTTATTTTAAATAAATAACATCCTTTACTTTTCCCCTTGATAAAAACGCGGTTGTCTCCCTTTCCATTGCATATTTTAGTCTCTATTATCCTTAAGTTTGATGGCTTTTCCCGCTAGCTTAAAGCGTTAATTTTGTGTGTGTGTGGTATATTTTCATTAAGTATTATGGAAAATCAGTTTTTCCAATGTTTAATCTAAATTAACCATGACATTCATATTGATTTTTCTCTTTAAATTCATAAGACAGCAGACAAAACCATTGCTATATATAACTACATATTTATTATTAAAACTTGAAGTAAACTAAGTCACTTTAAAGAAACTTTTTTCAGCCATATTTGAGGGTATCTAATGTGCTGGCTCATTTTCCTCTAATTAGAAACACTGGGAAAATCCTTAGGGGGGAATTACTATGGACTACAAGAAGTGATTTTGCTTTCGTTATCCAGGCCTTGTCCTCTCAATTAATTATAACCATGCTGGGGAAAGAATGACTCCTGAAGCGATTAACATACTCTTTGGACAAGAAGAGTCAAGAAATCTGCAAAATTATGAGGACTGGGTGACCTAACACAGAGAGGAACTACTTATTAGTCATTGTTCTGAAAACAAAATGTAATAAGTTGAGAGGAAATAACTGATTTATAGACAGTTACAGAATAAATCGCTATACCAATGTAAAAGGTTTTATACATTTTATCAGAAAAATAATTTTTAATAAGAGAAGAATGTTGAGGAAGGGACAATAAAGGTTTACAGATTGTGTCTATACCCAAAGGAAGACATAATTCCTGCCCCTTAGATCACTTGCAAAACAAGTAAGGTCAAAAGATTGCATGTTCTAGGTCCTAATCCTGACTCCATCACTCACTAGCTATGTATATTTGAGAAAATCATTTGACCATTGTTCCTCCATTTCCTCATCTGTAAGATGAGAATAATATTAATTCTTGCCTTTAAGGACTGTTGTGAGAATTAAATGAAATAACCTATATAAAGCATTTGTAACAATGTCTGGCCTACAGTCACTGCTATAGAAAAGTATTCACTACATTGACTGATTATAAACTCTGCAAAATGTTTCCATAATCCAACTCATGTCTTGCTCCTTCCTCCCCCTCACCTACTCTGTTTCCTTCACCTGGGTCTCCTCTCTGCCCCCGGATGTACTTTACTCTTCTATCTTTAAGTGTACTCCTTTCCTAGGCCTACCATGATGAAGGGCCACAAAATGGGTAGCTTAACAGAACAGAAGTTTATTGGCTCAGAGTTCTAGAGACCAGAAGCCTGAAGTGAAGGGATCAGCAGGGTTAGTCCCTTTTGAGGACACGAGGGAGAGTCTGCTCCATGCCTCTCTCCCAGCTTCAGACAGTTCCTATAATCCTTGGCTTGTAGGTATAGCACTGCAATCTCTGCCCTGGAAATCAAATCATCACAGGGTATTCTGTGTCTAAATTCTCTTCTTCTTACAGGGACACTAGTCATTAGATTAAGACCTACCCTAATCCAGTATTAACCTTATTTTAGCTTGATTATATTTGCAAAGATGTTTTTCCCAAATAAGTTCACATTCACAGGTATCAGTGGTTAGGACTCAAACATATCAAGATATGGGAAGACAAAATTCAGCACTCAACACTAAGTGTTTTCTCAAAGATTCCCATTCTTGAAATTCTCTCCTTCTCATCTGCACTTTGTATTTCTGTTCTTCCCACTCATTCTTCATAGCTAACTTAGTTTTAAAAGCATCCCCAACTACTATTACGATCTCTTCACGTGGCCATGCAGTTGAGAAGTTAATGTTTCTTATCTCCGAGTTCTCCCTGCCCAGATGGACTCTGAGATATTTAACAGCAAGTGAATCTTAGGACACTTCCCGTTCCCCACAGTACCATCACACTTCTGGGCAGAGAGAGGACCTTATATAAATATTATTGATAGATTTATTACTTTGTTAGCTTAATAAATGTACTGACTTGTGGTGTGTTCCTCTATTTATGAAATAATTTGAGAGATGAAGCAACAACATATTCAAGCTGTATCTTACTTATATTTATTAGACCAAAGAAATTAACTTGAAAACACTTTTCTAAGCCATGTTAAAAGAAAGCATATCATCTTTGGTCCTTATTCAAAAGCAGCTTAAAATCTAGTTGGGTAGAATAGAAAGAACAATTAGAGGGAAAGTTTTATGTGTGTTGCAATTATGTAACAATAGACTAAATTTATGCATTCTGACACTGAAATTACTAGAAAATAAGGCAACATATGATAAGGAGCTAATGA
Source organism: Capricornis sumatraensis (assembly GCF_032405125.1). NCBI lineage: Eukaryota > Metazoa > Chordata > Mammalia > Artiodactyla > Bovidae > Capricornis > Capricornis sumatraensis. The sequence goes on along the minus strand of NC_091081.1, from coordinate 33,418,334 downwards.
TGTTGGACAAACTACAAGGGCGAAATGTTAACAGAAAAGAATTTAAGGTTTTAACATAAAACTGTTTTTAGATATCTTGTGCATTTGAGTGGAGGTTAATTTCCTTTTCTCTCAGTTAACACACAAAACAATGCCTGATGTCATTTGATTACTTGACAATTAGAATAATGCTTTACCATTTAAGGTGTTTGAAGTCTGGGTCTAATCCATTCACAGAGCAAGCAACAGAAAGCTGTTTACTAACCTAAGTCCTTGTGGGAAAGTAGTTCCTCTTCTCTCTGGCTATAGAACTTGAAATCTCAGGACCAAAAGAAATCTCCCAACTGTTACCTCATAGGAGTGCTCTGACTGAAGAATTTCAGCTCATATATTATAGCTGAAAGCTGTCTGTCCTCTGTTTACACTCATTGGTCCTCATTCTGTTGGATCAAACAAGACCAAATTTAATCCCTCTCCCACATGACAGCCCTTCAAAGAGCTGAAAGCAGTGATCAGCCTCACTGCATTTTTCCTCTCTTTCTATCTTAAACTGTATGGTTTGTTATCAAGACTCTTTCCCCTCTGATCATGCTCGCCTGTGTGTGCCCCTCTTTGCCTATCACCCTGTTGAAGTGTGATGCCCAGAATTGAATAAACTGCAGGTGTCCACTGGAAGCCACAGCATATTTATAGCAATGAAGCTCCACAAACATCTTTGTATCTTATCTACCCTCTCCAATGTGAGCCCAGTTCTTTACTGAAATTATTTTAACAGCCTCCTTACTGAAACACTTACCACTATAATCCTCACGCTTTTCAATGTCCTTCATAATAAAATTGTGATATAGGATAGCAGCACCTCCAGTAAAGATTTCTGGGGGAACTCTATCTTATGTGTAAGCATTAATAAAATTCAATTCCTTAGGAAGACATGCAAGTCACAATAAGAATCAATTTGGCATCATTTTTTGGCTCATCTTCATCCCCACTTGTTATGGAGTGAACTTTGCCTCCCCAATTCATATGCTGAAGTCCTAACCTCAGAATGTGACCTTATTTGGAACGAAGATTGTTGCACCTGTAACTAGTTAAGATGACGTCACTGGAGTGGGCTCAAATCCAGTGTGCTTGGTGTTCTTACAAAGAAAGGAAATAAAGACACAAATAGGCATACAGGGAGAATGCCATGTGAAGATGAAGGTAATTACCCAAAAGCCAAAAGACACCTGTAACAGATTCCTTCCTCACAGTTCTCAGAAGGAACCAACCCTGATGACACCTTGATTTTGGACATGTAGCCTCAAGACTTGTGAAACAATAAATTTCTTTGGTTTAAGCCATCTAGTTTATGTTACTTCATTATGGCAGTCCTGGCAAAGTAATGCACCACTTCTTATCCACTCCACCAAAAAGTCTCAAGCTCCAATGAATGGAAGACATGAAAAAACATTCACTTATTAGCTTTTGATATTTAAGATGCAATCATCCAAGTTAGTTTAAAACAGCACACATTCCTTTCACTCATGATTCTGTAGACTGGCAAATTGAGCTGGACCCACTTACGCATCGAAGGTCAGTTGGTGGTCATCTGGGGCTGGCTGGTCTCTAATGAGTTTAGCTGGGACATTTGAAAATGATGGGATGTCTCTCCATATGGTCTCCCATCCTCCAGCAGGCTGGCCTCAAGAGTTCCAAGAAATAAAAGAGTAGGTCCCAGTGTGAGGGAACATCTCGGACTCTTTCTGCATCCCATTTGCCACCATCCTATTAGTCAAAACAAATCATGAGACCAAGCCAAATTCACAGGGTGGGGAAATAGACCACCTCTTTATGGGAGGAATGCTAGGTCCCACTGTAAGGCTGTGGATACAGGGAAGGAAAGAACATGCAACTATTTTTGCAATTACCTCATTCATTCACTCATTACCAGTTCTTACTGTAACCCCCATAGCAGGTATGAGGCACCGTGAGGACAGTAGTTAAAGCTGCATACATTTTTTAAAAAGGAAAAAAGAAAGCAGCACACTTTTTGCCTTCATAACCCACATTATCTCAGATGATATTTAACACGAGAAATTTGTTAAATATTTAAGGTGAAGGTGTACATTGAGTGTATCCTATTGCAAGTAAATAGAATCAATATGCAGAAAGTAAAAGGCAGAGCCTAGAGGGGGGTTACATCTTCTAGTTGAGTGGTTCTCAAACAGGAGTAATTTTGTCCCTCAGAAGACATTTGGCAACATCTGGAGATATTCTTTGTCACAACCCACTACTGGCAACTAGGAGGTAGAAGTCATGGATACTGCTAAACATCCTATAATGCCCAGGTCAGCCCCACAGCAAAGAAATTCTCAAGTGCCAAATATCAACATTTCTGTGGTTTAAAAATCCTGCTTCAGTCTGAAGATTCTAACTAATGCCAGCAAGCCTGGGAACAGCAGCTTCTCCTCTCATCATCGCCACCCCCTTTCAGTAGTCCCCTTTATTTTAAAGTATTAGAAGAAATAAAATAATTTCTTCAGCCCCTCTGGGCAGGCAGCCCCTCCCTGTCCTGATGTCCCTCTAAGGCACTAGGGACACAAACATAAAAATGCCTCTGTGCTGCCTTCCAGGAGCCCAGAATCAGGAGGAACAGGTTCTCATCTGAACCTCTGGTTTATGTCATGGCTGCTCAGTGATGTGTGTACATTAGGGTACATGCTTCTGCAAGAGAGACCTCTTCTTAGTCATCTCTGGATCTCCAGGTCTATAAATACTGTTAAACCATGTGAGGGGCAAACCATGATAAGGGCTTCACTGGAGTCACCAGGCTGTTAAATCAGTAAGGTATGTTTATGTCTGAACCCTCAGGGAAGCATGGAGGAGCACAGAGATGGGTTGCCAGCACCGACACTCATGCATCTCTGATCTGGAACCACCATATATTCCTAATAAAAAGGAAAAGCTGGCATTTTCTCACATAGAATTAAAACTCAAGGGGATATCTGTATGAATTACCAAATCTGTTTCTCCGGAAAAGCCTGGTCTTTGATGTGACTGCCCAGTGCCATTAAAGGAAATCATAATGCTTAGGTCACTAAATACGTATATAAAATATTACATTTATGACTTTTATTGTTTGAAGTCTTTCTCTATTTTTCAATGGTTAATGTGCTTAAATATTTTTTAACTACTTGTTTGAATAAACAATCTTCTAACATTTTACTACCACACAGTTTAATAGTCATCAAAAAGCTGTCATTTAAAAATACTTCCTCTCTTGTACAAGCATCTGGCCTACCCACTAAGCATCTGAAATAAGTAGTAATTATGTAGGTTATTTTGGTATAATATTGGGTGACAACTTAAAACCTCAGACTCTATTCCCAAACCTGGTTACTGAGCAGAATTTACTCCAGGAACACAAGAGTTTAATTTAGTCCTGGAACTTCTCACCTCCCAAAATTCATAATTAAGTGCTTGGCACTGCTTAGCCACATATTAAGTCAAATTAGAAAAACCAAAAATGGTTCTGGGTATTGGACATGGAAGAGGCAAGAAAGTGTTGTGATTTAGATTCTGAGACTGTAACATCCTAAAATTAAAAACTGTTTTAAAATGTGTCCATGAAGTGAGGAGAAGAACACTAAAGCTTTGCTGAAGACACTTTCATGAAGAATTTGTGCAGGTTCCCCAATGAGGCCATGTTTGGCATCACTTCCATTATCTCTTTGGGATGGAATCACATTGGAATAACACTTAGACAACACAGGCAAGCATTAATCTAGTAAGTTTCATAAATGAGATGTGCCCATTTATGACAGAGACTGGCTGTTTACCAAACCTTTTTCCTCTTCCTCTGGGACCCACAAAATGTCTGCGTTTCTCAGCTTCCCTGTTGGGGAAAGATAAACCAGGTCCCAGCCAAAAACATATCACCTATGATGAAACAGCCCATGTGCCATGATTCATGGTCTTTCCTCTCTGCTCTCTTGATGCAGGTATGCAGGCACCTCAGAAGCCCATGGTAAAGAAAGTGAAAGTGAAAATCACTTAGTTCTGTCAGACTCTTTGTGATCCCATGGACTATAGTCCATCAGGCTCCTCTGTCCATGGAATTCTCCAGGCAAGAATACTGGAGTGGGTTGCCATATCCTTCTCCAGGGGAACTTCTCAACCCAGGGATTGAACCCAGGTCTTCCTCATTGCAGGCAGACATTTTATTGACTGAGCCACCAGGGAAACCGTTGGTCAAGAGGACAGAGCCAAACGACACAGACACAGCCTAGATTTCCAAATTACTGCTTGGAGCAGAGCTTCCAGATGACATGAACCCTCATTTTAGATGTCTTATGGAAGTTTTATAGAAATAAATTACTGTCCCAAGTTACTGAGATTAAGAAGTTTACCTGATACAGCAGCTACCACTAATCTTAATACATCATCTCTCTCATAATCTCTCAATAAAGAACCTGAGAGAAAAGGGCAATTTACAAAGGGGAAAAGAAACAGAATAAGCCTGATGGGATAGAGCAGTTGATAGGAATGTGACTAACTGATGAAGCCACGCCTAGTCTAGAGTCCACGTGACATGTAGGGCACTGCCTTACACATGGGAAAAAGCAGGGTGAAGATGACCCTCATGGTGGAGGACAGGCAGGGGTGGTTGTGAGCTCAGGCATGCCATGGGTGGACTGCAAGGTTAGCGGTGTGGCCGAGCCAACCAGAGCTCCCAGGATCTACCTTTCCATTGGTCTCGTCTGAGAATACAGTGTTCTACAAGGATGTTTATATACTTAATAAGAAGGGGTGGGGGCGGAATGCATGCTTATATAGAGCACATATTTGCAAGCAGGAAAAGTGAAAAGAAGCTGAGAGAATTAAGTCTCCCTGAAATGTTTACCCATGAGTTTTTGCCCATCCACATGAAAGAGAGCTAAAAACTATATAGAACTGGAGGGTGAAATTTTTCAAAAGAAAATATAATTAGAATTCAGAACTACATCAAAAATAATAATACAGTTACAGTGACACATTTGTCACAGTTTCTACTGATTATAAGAGAAGAACTAAAGTCAGAAGCAAAAGAAGGAAATGATATTTAATATTCATCTACACCTTGCTTTAGGAAAACCAGATACATAAAAACCCAATCCAACAGATAACTTAGGGATTGATTTTAATGTCAAAAATAAAAGGACTTATTGCTCTAGAAGAGTTACTTTATGATTGATTTAAATACAGAATTAATTTTCAGTGGGTATCTATCCCAAATATATCAAAACTTGCCAAGCCAAGAACGTTTCTTAAAAAAATGGAATCCTTCTTAGTAAGAGGCATTTAACATAAGCATTTGAACAGAAACATGTTCCAGAACCATCCACACACATTTGCCTCACATAAGGATATTATACTTAGAAATATATTTTCTCAATTTTGCAGGTTGTGGATATTGTAAATATTCACAGAATATGGTGAGGGCTTTCCAGGTGGCACAGTGGTAAAGAATCCACCTGTCAATTCAGAAGATGCAGGAGAAATGGGTCAACCGCTGAGCTGGGAAGATTCCCTGGAGGAAGAAACGGCAACCCGCCCCCATACTCTTGGAGAGTCCCACGGAGAGAGGAGCCTGGCCAGCTAGGGTCTCAAAGAGTCAGACATAACTTAGCAGCAGAGCATCCATGCACACAAGCACATGCTGATGTGAATGTACTCAAACGATTTTAATAAACATGTACCACTTAAAATATGCACAACATTTCTCAACCATAAGAACAGTTACTGGAAACTACACTCGGGAAGAGCCATTATCATCCAATATTCCAACCAATAGGAACAAAGTCAAGTTAACTAAAGAATTGAGTGATGCCATGATTATAAATCAACTTGACACATTACAGAATAGAAATTTGTACCAGCTGTGAAGCCTACAGCTATGAATTGTAGTCGAAGATGAGGTAGGAATAGAAATAAACTAAAAATTAAATTGTCAGTAGTTAATGATTTTAAAAAAAACTAAAGCAATACCAATTGAAAATGTACACAAAGAGAAACACACAACTTCTGGAGCTTCACTTGGGGCCTGCCGTAATGCTAAAAGGAATGAGAGGAGGGGAGAAACCAGGCAGACCCCGACTCATGGCTGAACCCCTTCAACTACAGAATCTATATTAAGCCTATCATTGAAATTAGAATTCTGAATAAGTTTGAAAAATGGGTTCTCTGCTAAATTTGTTTTATGAATGCTTTTTTAAATTGTATAAAATAGTTATAATTTTATAATGAGTATGATTTGACTTTATTCATTTTCAGTTCAGTTCTGTTGCTCAGTTGTGTCTGACTCTTTGTGATCCCATGAATCACAGCACACCAGGCCTCCCTGTCCATCACCAACTGCCAGAGTTCACTCAAACTCATGTCCATCAAGTTGGTGATGCCATCCAGCCAGCTTATCCTCTGTTATCCCCTTCTCCTCCTGCCCCTAATCCCTCCCAGCTTCAGAGTCTTTTCCAATGAGTCAACTCTTCTCATGAGGTGGCCAAAGTACTGGAGTTTCAGCTTTAACATCAGTCCTTCCAAAGAAATCCCAGGGTTGATCTCCTTCAGAATGGACTGGTTGGATCTCCTTGCAGTCCAAGGGACCCTCAAGAGTCTTCTCCAACACCACAGTTCAAAAGCATCAATTCTTCAGTGCTCTGCTTTCTTCACAGTCCAACTCTCACATCCATACATGATCACTGGAAAAACCATAGCCTTGACTAGATGGACCTTTGTTGGCAAAGTAGTGTCTCTGCTTTTGAATATGCTATCTCGGTTGGTCATAACTTTCCTTCCAAGGAGTAAGCACCTTTTAATTCATGGCTGCAATCACCATCGGCACGGATTTTGGAGCCCAAAAACATAAAGTCTGACACTGTTCCCACTGTTTCCCCATCTATTTCCCATGAAGTGATGGGACCAGATGCCATGATCTTCGTTTTCTGAATGTTGAGCTTTAAGCCAACTTTTTCACTCTCCTCTTTCACTTTCATCAAGAGGCTTTTTAGCTCCTCTTCACTTTCTGCCATAAGGGTGATGTCATCTGCATATCTGAGGTTATTGATATTTCTCCTGGCAATCTTGATTCTAGCTTGTGCTTCTTCCAGCCAAGCGTTTCTCATGATGTACTCTGCATATAAGTTAAATAAGCAGGGTGACAATATACAGCCTTGACGTACTCCTTTTCCTATTTGGAACCAGTCTGTTGTTCCATGTCCAGTTCTAACTGTTGCTTCCTGACCTGCATACAGGTTTCTCAAGAGGCAGGTCAGGTGGTCTGGTATTCCCATCTCTTTCAGAATTTTCCACAGTTTATTGTGATCCACACAGTCAAAGGCTTTGGCATAGTCAATAAAGCAGAAATAGATGTTTTTTCTGGAACACTCTTGCTTTTTCCTTGATCCAGCGAATATTGGCAATTTGATTTCTGGTTTCTCTGCCTTTTCTAAAAACAGCTTGAACAATGGGAAGTTCACGGTTCAGGTATTGTTGAGGGCTGGCTTAGAGAATTTTGAGCATTACTTTACTAGCATGTGAGATGAGTGCAGTTGTGTGGTCGTTTGAGCATTCTTTGGCATTGCCTTTCTTTGGGATTGGAATGAAAACTGACCTTTTCCAGTCCTGTGGCCACTGCTGAGTTTTCCAAATTTGCTGGCATATTGAGTGCAGCACTTTGACAGCATCATCTTTCAGGATTTGAAATATTTCAACTGGAATTCCATCACCTCCACTAGCTTTGTTCATGTTACAGGAGAAAAAAATAATTCCAGAAAAATAAAGTGATTGTCCCAGGATTTCCCAGCTAATTAATGCTAAACCAAGTCTCCAGATTGCTAAATTTGCTACATTTCCAATTGATAGTGGTGCTCTCAGTAATAAATATTTTAAAATCCATGGCATATATTAGGAAAATATTACAAAGAATTACTATCATAGGAAAAAAATGAAAAATCATAGGATGTGTCTTGGCATTTACCCAGAGATGAAAATTTGTGTCCACATAAAAATTTGTACACAGAGGTTAATGGCAAGTTTATTCACAGCTTTCAAAATGTGGAAGCAACCCAAATTATCCTTCAATAGTTGAATGAATAAATAAATTATGGTACATCTAGACAATGAAATATTATTAAGTATTAAAAAATGAGCTATTGAGCCATGAAAAATATGAAGGAAACTTAAAAGCATATTACTCAGTGAAATAAACCAATCTGATAAGGCCAGATACTGTATGATTCTAACTATGTTACCTAAAAAAGGCAAAACTATGGAAACAGTAAAAAAAATTCAGTGGTTGCCAGAGCTGTTGGAGTGTATGAGGGAGAAATGGACAGGCAGAGCAAAGAGGATTTACAGGACAGTAAAACTAGTCTGTATGATACTTTAATGATGGATATATGACATTATACATTTGTCCAAATCCACAGGGTATGCAAAACCAAGAGTGAACCGTAATATAAACTAGGGATTTTAGTGATTATGATGTGTCAATACAGATTCATCAGTAGTAACAGATGTTTCTCTCTGGGGGAAGATATTGATAGTGGAGAAAGCTATAAATTTGTGGAGTCAGGGAATATGTGGAAATCTCTATACCTTTCCCCTTGATTTTTCTATGAACTTAAAACTGCTCTAAAACATAAAATCTTGGTTTAAAATTTTCTCTCTCTAGGTAACTGCATATATATATGTGTGTTGGGGGGGGGTATATATAAACACATACACGTATCTGTAGAGAGCACTACATGTCTTTTTCCTACGTTCCAGACACAATTCCAAACATTGTACAATTATTATCTCATTTAACATTGGAAATAGGCACTATTAGTAGCCTGTTCTATATATTGGAAAATAAAACTCAGAAATTTAACTTGTTTTCCCAAGGTCACACAAAGGAGCCAACATATCTTAAATACAATGATTAACACCCCAGGCTCATAACCATCCCAAAATGATGCATCATGTAAAGATAATAACAGAGGTCAAACAAAATTGAAGTTTAGAAAGGACACCAATACAACTGTAATAAGACTGAAGTAAAAGTTCAGAAAGATCAAATACTGAAAATACCAAGGTTTTCAAGGACAGGCTTGTATTTGGTATCTGTTCATTTACTCCGCAAATATTTATTCAATATTTACCATATGTCAGCACCATTCTAGTCAATGAGGGGTCAGAGGTAAGGATCATCTCTCTGCTTCCCATAGAGCTTATGTTTTAATGGGATGTGTAATAAACAAAAGAGATGTTCAATAAACAAAAAATGTATACATGCAAAAGAAAAACATCTGAGTTAGTAATTTAGATAATTCAAGTCTGGTGATATGACAGTGAGTGAGCCAATTTAAAAAAGAGATGCAGATTAATGAGAACCTGGAGAGAGCTCTCTAAACTGATGACATTTGAACTGGTATCTGAAGGACAAATATTAGCTACAAGAAGGTCAGTGGGAAATGTATCCCAGTCAGAGCAAACCAGTCAGTCCAGAGCCAGAAGACTGCCGCTAGCTGCAGTCATCATGATCAACTCCACAGAGAATAGCGTGAGATGATGCTAAACAGAAGAGAGCAAAGTCCTGAGCAGAAAATTCCTAAGTGCAGTGAGAAGACATTGGAGGATTTTACACCAGCCTAAACATGAAAAGCATCCCACAGCAGGGTGCTTATGTGGAGAAGTGTTTGTAGGTAGCAGGATGGAAGCAGGAAGAACAAAAAGAAAGTGATTACAAGCATGAAGTCCAGTTCAAAGATGACACTGGTTTCCACAAAAGTGTTGGAGATGGAGGCAGAGAAGAGCAAATCTGGGAGAGATGTTTGAGAGAGTGAGACAGCAGAGTTTGCTGACATGAGGAGTGATAAAGAATTTGAGGTAAGCCCTTGACATTGCACAGAGTTCAGATAGAATGAGAGATGAGAAAACATTCTTTGGGGAGAAACTCAAACCTGAAGCATTCCCAAATTATACAGAAAAAGAAATAATCATGGGAAAGACATATGTGGATATATTTCAAAGACAACATAATAACAGTCTTCAAAAAGCCATTATATGACTGCCACATTTGTCGTTCAAATGATGTCTGGAGCCTGTTCAGGGAATTCAGATGAAAATGTTACAGGCAACACGAGAGATCCTTGATAAAAGTTAGAGATGCAGAAATTAGATAAAAGCATATTCACCTCAGTTCAGTTCAGTTCAGTTGCTCAGTTGTGTCCAACTGTTTGCAACCCCATGAATCGCAGCACACCAGGCCTCCCTATCCATCACCAACTCCCAGAGTTCACTCAGACTCACATCCATCGAGTCAGTGATGCCATCCAGCCATCTCATCCTGGGTCGTCCCCTTCTCCTCCTGCCCCCAATCCCTCCCAGCATCAGAGTCTTTTCCAATGAGTCAACTCTTCTCATGAGGTGGCCAAAGCACTGGAGCCTCAGCTTCAGCATCATTCCTTCCAAAGAAAACCCAGGGCTGATCTCCTTCAGAATGGACTGGTTGGATCTCCTTGCAGTCCAAGGGACTCTCAAGAGTCTTCTCCAGCACCACAGTTCAAAAGCATCAATTCTTCAGCGCTCAGCTTTCTTCACAGTCCAACTCTCACATCCATACATGATCACTGGAAAAACCATAGCCTTGACTAGACAGACCTTAGTCGGCAAAGTAATGTCTCTGCTTTTGAATATACTATCTCGGTTGGTCATAACTTTCCTTCCAAGGAGTAAGCATCTTTTAATTTCATGGCTGCAGTCACCATTGCAGTGATTTTGGAGCCCCCAAAAATAAAGTCTGACACTGTTTTCACTGTTTCCCCATCTATTTCCCATGAAGTGATGGGACCAGATCCCATGATCTTCGTTTTCTGAATGTTGAGCTTCAAGCCTACTTTTTCACTCTCCTCTTTCACTTTCATCAAGAGGCTTTTTAGCTCCTCTTCACTTTCTGCCATAAGGGTGTCATCTGCATATCTGAGGTTATTGATATTTCTCCCGGCAATCTTGATTCCAGCTTCTGTTTCTTCTAGTCCAGCATTTCTCATGATGTACTCTGCATAGAAGTTAAATAAGCAGGGTGACAATATACAGCATTGACGTACTCCGTTTCATATTTGGAACCAGGCCATGTCCAGTTCTAACTGTTGCTTCCTGACCTGCATACAGATTTCTCAAGAGGCAGGTTAAGTGGTCTCTTCCAGAATTCTCCACAGCTTATTGTGATCCACACAGTCAAAGGCTTTGGCATAGTCAATAAAGCAGAAATAGATGTTTTTCTGGAATTCTGTTGCTTTTTCCATGATCCAGTGGATGTTGGCAATTTGATCTCTGGTTCCTCTGCCTTTTCTAAAAACAGCTTGAACATCTGGAAGTTCACAGTTCACGTATTGCTGAAGCCTAGCTTGGAGAATTTTGAGCATTACTTTACTAGCATGTGAGATGAGTGCAATTGTGCGGTAGTTTGAGCATTCTTTGGCGTTGCCTTTCTTTGGGATTGGAATGAAAACTGACCTTTTCCAGTCCTGTGATCACTGCTGAGTTTTCCAAATTTGCTGGTATATTGAGTGCAGAACTTTCACAGCATCATCTTTCAGGATTTGAAACAGCTCAACTGGAATTCCATCATCGCCACTAGCTTTGTTCGTAGTGATGCTTTCTAAGGCCCACTTGACTTCACTTTCCAAGATGTCTGGCTCTAGATTAGTGATCACATCAACATGATTATCTGGGTCGTGAAGATCTTTTTTGTACAGATCTTCCATGTATTCTTGCCACCTCTTCTTAATATCTTCTGCTTCTGTTAGGTCCCTACCATTTCTGTCCTTTATCAAGCCCATCTTTGCATGAAATGTTCCCTTGGTATCTCTAATTTTCTTGAAGAGATCTCTAGTCTTTCCCATTCTTTTGTTTTCCTCTATTTCTTTACAGTGATCGCTGAAGAAGGCTTTCTTATCTCTTCTTGCTATTCTTTGGAACTCTGCCTGGTATACTCATTTTTATGAGGGTCTTTGAGTAAGACCTGAGGGTTTTCTTTCAGGAAACCCATCAGACACTATCCCCTTAAATGAGTATTGGCCCTTTCAAAATAACCTCTCTGGAAGAACATGAGCTTATTCTAATAATACTTAAATTACTCAATAAATTTTTAGAACCCCATGATGAGGTTTACTTTCAGAGCCCGCCATTCATTCTCAGCTAAAAGTCTATGTCCTTTGAGGTTGGGCTTATTCGGAGAGCAGAGCAGCTGATAGAGTTGAGCTCTGTCATTGTCCTATGGTGTCTTCAGCAAAGACACAGCAGTGAGCCTAAGCTCCATGTGTGTAAGGCCGTCACATGCACAGAAGCACTTAGACACAACAGAATTCCTGTGTGATGTCTGAAGGACAGTTTAACCTTGTGAATTGAATTTTTCATGAGCAAAGCCATGGGTTGTCAAAGAAACAAACCCACTTTGTATCCAGAGGCAATATTTTGGTGTAGTCTTTTTTTACAGGTTGGGGCTGGTGGTGTGTTCTGCACCAATTTTGAGCTTCTCTTACATACAACTAGATATGACACATTTTAGCACTGATTTCTAGGTTTTAATATGTTATGTTCCCACCTCTTGACTGAGGGCAGGGGAATACAGGAGGGTCAAGCCTACTGCTTAATGTGTGGGATACTTTGTGCCTACTGTTCAGTGCAAGTATATGAACTTTTCTGAACTTGCCTCATTTCCGAGTTTTTTTTTTTTTTAAGAATACTTACATATCTTTTTCTAAAATATGTTCTTTAGCTTCCCTTCTAACAGTAAGTTTTTATTTGAATGCACCAAACATCTGACCTTCTCCGAGTCTGTGGACTGCAATGTAAATGGATGAGTGATCCCAATATTTTCAGGCACCTTTTTCCCCTCTCAGAATGGAAAAACTGATTGACATTGTTGTTGTTGTTTATAAACTCCTTTTGACATGTCTAATATCTCACTTGCATATTTGCTACACCACACATGGAGAAAAAGATCTGAACCATTTGCTCTCAAAAATTGCCACTAGTTTATATGTTGTCAAAAAGCAACATGCAATTTTGTGCACTGCCTTTGCTGACACAAGAATGACTGGTCAGATGTGACAGTATTGCTACTGTAGGTGGGATAGGAATTTTTATTACTGTTCCAACAGGACAGTCCCTGTATGGGTCTACTACCACAGTGACTCAAATTCTAGGGATAAATAGACTTAGAGATACAAGCAATGCACACTCGCTATAGATGCATGCAGGTTTTCACTACTGTGAAGAAAATTTTCCAAAAAAATAAAATGGCTTGATAACTCAGATTCCGTCATAGCAAAAGAGTTATCCATATGGATGAGACAAATAAGAATATTGATTTTAGCTCAGATCTATATACTTCTAGGTTGGAAGTCAACCAATACAGCTTTAGCAAATCACATAAAGACTAAATTTGCAGGGTTGTAAGTCCATTCCTGGAGAAGAATAATCACTTCCTCAGATCCAAGCCCCTCCTCCTGAATCACTAATTCTCTACCCTACAGAACAGAACTTTTTAGGAGAAGTGACATTTGCAGATTTTTTCTTTGTGTTTTGTTCTACTGTTCCTTTTCATTACATCCTTATTGTTTAACATCTTTCTAATTCTCTCATTCTGGTTCACAATCATTTTATCATTGCTTTGTGTTGTTTTTTGATTGCTATCGTTCATCTATTCCTAACTCTATTTTTCTATTGACTACCAGAAGATGCTGGGTAAAATGATTTAGTCCACTTTACCTAGGTTTTTAAATGAGATTTTGTTCTTTCTCGGTTGTCTCTCCTTTATTACACTCCTATTTCCTGGAGATACTCCTCTCAAAGTAGCTACCTGTACACAAGACCTTATTTCAGCCTCTACTTTCAAAAGAACTCAAATTAAGGCAGTTGGTCCTTGGAATGTCCTAGGAGGACAAGCCCTCAGGATGGAATTCTAGATCTAAATCATTCCCCAGACAAATAAGAAAATCTACTAACTACTAGTGGTAATAACCAGGTGTGGGCTGTAGCATCGCAGTAATTAAGACTGTGATCACAGTGGAGGAAGAAGCATGTGGTAGGAGAGTAGTGCTATACCTGAATGGTATGGGGCAACTGTATACTCTTAAGGATTGTAGAGTAGACTGGCTTTTGTTTCCTTAGAAGTCTTAAAGAAAGAGACCTATAGGAATGCAAAGACTTAAAATACTCATTCTCTCTTTCTTCTATTCACATGAATGACACAGAAAAGTCAAAACAGACTAGAGTGAATGTAAAAACTAGGAGCTGATTTCAGACTTTTTGGCACTTACAATATGGCCATTTATCTAACTGCATGGACTTCCTTGTGACTCACTGTGAGGCTGGAGAGGATGCACCAACCAAAGTAATGGACAGAAAACCAACCATTCCAAAGTGATCAAGGAGAGTCTGGAAACGCAAGGAAGACTGTGTAGGGAGTGAAAATATCTCAACCAATGGTATGGCAGTGGCAGGGAAATTCCCAGACTTCCATTTTTTCACACAAACACCTTTTGCAAGTGTTCACTGCTTCACCAAGGTTCTGGTGAAATAAAAGTCTACCTTGCCTAAAACAGTGATATCCAGTTCCAGTTCAGTTGCTCAGTCATGTCTGACTCTTTGCAACCCCATGGACTGCAGCACATCAGGCTTCCCTGTCTATCACCAATTCCCAGAGCTTGCTCAAACTCATATCCATCAGTCAGTGATGCCATCCAACTATTTCATCTTCTGTCATCCCCTTCTCCTTCTGTCTTCTATCTTCCAATGCACCAATTTTTCTTGTTATGCTCTACCCATTCTCTCCTTGCTACTTGTTGTCATCTCCCCAAAAAAGTCTATGTAACCAAGTCCTGGTTTCAGGCTTTGATTTCAAAGAAAACAAAACCAAGATAGAGTGGACCAGTGCCAGGTTCTGGTATCGTGAAAGCCTAATTGATCAGACAACCTTGGGGATACCCAAGCCTAAGAAACGGTGCCCAGGGAACATCAGACAAGCCCAGAGTTCTCTGTCAATACCTGCATTACTACATACAATACTGACAGATAATGCCCAGCATGGAAAATGCTTTTGGATTTGCATGGTATGTCTGCCATCCTTCCTCAGCTCTAATGCTTTCACATGATTCTAGGTTTCTGAATCTCAAATTTAGCTACATAACCTAGTTAGTGGTTGATAAACTACTGTGAGAGCAAAATAAAAATAGTGCTCAATTGCTGGGGGAAAAAAAAGAGATAGGGCTGATTGACCTAGAGATCTAAGCAAAGGGAATGATTACAGGGCTCCGAGTATTAGAACAGATACTAGATAGACATGTGGAAAAGGGAGCAGTCTGGAAACTTTATTAGAATCAGACCTCAACTTAGGAACCATGTTTACAGTAGTGTCACTCTGAGGCCTCATCCATGACAGTATCCATTCCAAACCCTGAAATGTGGTTGAACCCAGCCACAAAATCACTGGGAAGGGGGTACAGAATTGATGTGGTCCCATCAGCACCTGAGCTGACTTCACAACTTCAAAACTGTTGTGACATTCCTTAGAAGATTCTGCCCTCAAAGTGAGAATGAACCAGAGTATAACAACCCTGCACTATTTCTAGAGACATTAAACATTTTCTATGCATTGTTTCAGAAATGTCTCCTTCTCTTCTGTCATTTGCAGGTTAGTGAATCCCTCGTTATCTAGAACTGATTTATCTTTATATGTTATCAAAAGATTTTAAGAATAGAATAAATATCTATTTTATAGATATTTATGACAATATTTATACCCATTGTTTTATCAATGTACTCTTCCATGTCTTGATCAAAGTCAGTATTAGCCTAATTTTTTAAATGAGAAAAACTGTCTACTAAGTCAAGAAATCTACAAGCAATAAATGCTGGAGAGGGTGTGGAGGAAAGGGAACCCTCCTACACTGTTGTTGGGAATGTAACTTAGTACAACAACTACGGAGAATATTATGGAGATTCCTTAAAAGTTTAAAAAACAAGCTACCATATGATGTTGGAATCCCACTCCTGACCATATATCCTGAGAAAACCATAATTTGAAAGGGAAAGTCATTACTTCTGACCTTCTACTTTGTCTTTCAGTCAATTCAGTCTCTCAGTCATGTCTGACTCTTTGCGACCCCATGAATTGCAGCACGCCAGGCCTCCCTATCCATCACCATCTCCCGGAGTTCACTCAGACTCACGTCCATGGAGTCCATGATGACATCCAGCCATCTCATCCTGGGTCGTCCCCTTCTCTTCCTGCCCCCAATCTCTCCCAGCGTCAGAGTCTTTTCCAATGAGTCAACTCTTCGCATGAGGTGGCCAAAGTACTGGAGCTTCAGCTTCAGCATCATTCCTTCCAAAGAAATCCCAGGGCTGATCTCCTTCAGAATGGACTGGTTGGATCTCCTTGCAGTCCAAGACACCCTCAAGAATCTTCTCCAATACCACAGTTCAAAAGCATCAATTCTTCGGCACTAAGCCTTCTTCACAGTCCAACTCTCACATCCATACATGATCACTGGAAAAACCATAGCCTTGACCAGGTGGACCTTAGTCAGCAAAGTAACATCTCTGCTCTTGAATATATTGTCTAGGTTGGTCATAACTTTCCTTCCAAGGAGTAAGCACCTTTTAATTCATGGCTGCAATCACCATCGGCACGGATTTTGGAGCCCAAAAACATAAAGTCTGACACTGTTTCCACTGTTTCCCCATCTATTTCCCATGAAGTGATGGGACCAGATGCCATGATCTTCGTTTTCTGAATGTTGAGCTTTAAGCCAACTTTTTCACTCTCCTCTTTCACTTTCATCAAGAGGCTTTTTAGCTCCTCTTCACTTTCTGCCATAAGGGTGGTGTCATCTGCATATCTGAGGTTATTGATATTTCTCCCGGCAATCTTGATTCCAGCTTGTGCTTTTTCCAGTCCAGCGTTTCTCATGATGTACTCTGCATAGAAGTTAAATAAGCAGGGTGACAATATACAGCCTTGACGTACTCCTTTTCCTATTTGGAACCAGTCTGTTGTTCCATGTCCAGTTCTAACTGTTCCTTCCTGACCTGCATACAGATTTCTCAAGAGGCAGGTTAGGTGGTCTGGTATTTCCATCTCTTTCAGAATTTTCCACAGTGTATTGTGATCCACACAGTCAAAGGCTTTGGCATAGTCAATAAAGCAGAAGTAGATGTTTTTCTGGAACTCTCTTGCTTTTTCCATGATCCAGTGGATGTTGGCAATTTGATCTCTGGTTCCTCTGCCTTATCTAAAACCAGCTTGAACATCAGGGAGTTCACATTTCACGTATTGCTGAAGTCTGACTTGGAGAATTTTGAGCATTACTTTACTAGCATGTGAGATGAGTGCAATTGTGCGATAGTTTGAGCATTCTTTTGCATTGCCTTTCTTTGGAATTGAAATGGAAACTGACCTTTTCCAGTCCTGTGGCCACTGCTGAGTTTTCCAAATTTGCTGGCATATTGAGTGCAGCACTTTCACAGCATCATCTTTCAGGATTTGAAACAGCTCAACTGAAATTCCATCATCGCCACTAGCTTTGTTCGTAGTGATACTTTCTAAGGCCTACTTGACTTCACTTTCCAAGATGTCTGGCTCTAGATTAGTGATCACATCATCATGATTATCTGGGTCGTGAATATCTTTTTTGTACAGTTCTTCCGTGTATTCTTGCCACCTCTTCTTAATATCTTCTGCTTCTGTTAGGTCCCTACCATTTCTGTCTGTTATCGAGCCCATCTTTGCATGAAATGTTCCCTTGGTATCTCTAATTTTCTTGAGATCTCTAGTCTTTCCCATTCTTTTGTTTTCCTCTATTTCTTTGCACTGATCACTGAAAAAGGCTTTCTTATCTCTTCTTGCTATTCTTTGGAACTCTGCATTCAGATGCTTATATCTTTCCTTTTCTCCTTTGTTTTTCGCCTCTCTTCTTTTCACAGCTATTTGTAAGGCCTCCCCAGACAGCCATTTTGCTTTTTTGCATTTCTTTTCCATGGGGATGGTCTTGATCCCTGTCTCCTGTAAAATGTCACGAACCTCAATCCATAGTTCATCAGGTACTCTGTCTATCAGATCTAGGCCCTTAAATCTATTTCTCACTTCCACTGTATAATCATAAGGGATTTGATTTAGGTCATACCTTAATGTTCTAGCAGTTTTCCCTACTTTCTTCAATTTAAGTCTGAATTTGGTAATAAGGAGTTCATGATCTGAGCCACAGTCACCTCCCGGTCTTTAGCATATCCAAAGTTTCTTTCATAACTTCATCTGAACATCAGTATGCTAAATATTATTTCTGCTTTTATAATTTTAATTACATCATGATGAAACCCAGTTTTAAACACCTTTTCATATACATTGATTTTTTCATTTATATTCTTAAAAAAACTTAATAGTACTGCCTCACCCACATCTGGTTTCATTGCTCAGATTATAGCCCTACTATCCTTGTTCATTTAGTCACAACTTAATATCCTATGTCATACTCTCACTCACATTCTAATTATATGTCAAAACAATGGCATCAATGCTATGACCCCTTCCCTGGCAGATAAATTTGTGGGTTCAATCACCTTTGAAATGTGCCCATAAAAATAACTTCAAATATTAAAAAATGTATATTCACAAATGCACATAAATTATCCTTTGGTGATCCTGACACCTGTATGCAATGATTTAATGTAACATCTTTGGGAAACTGTCTCAATTATTCAGACACTGACCTGGCTATAATAATGCTAATGTTAATGCTGTCCTTGTAAACAATTCCAATATAGACAAGTCTCTTACGGAGATGGAGATAGAGCTTCACAGTAGTCATGATCATCTTTATTCAAACACATGTATAATGTTACTTTCTGATACTGTGTTGGAAACCAGATGAAGCCAGTTTTAGGCTTGCTAATACACCTGGAACAGGCTATTTTAGGAAATAATCATCTTTTGGAGCCAGGGAATAATAGGTAAAGTTGAGAAAAAAGACAAAAGTAAGGCTAAAGGAGGCTTATTCAAGAAAATGACAGATAAAGTCTAAAGTTAGGTATTAAGGCCAAATGTGAGTTAATATGAGTCAAGAGCCATGGAAACAATCATTATTATAGGGCCCTACAGAGGCGCCCATGTCATTAATAAAATGTGAGATGCACAAACTCAGAAAGCTGGCAAATTGGCTTTTAAGAGGACGGCAAACATATTTGAAAATAAAACAATTCAGGGACTGGAAGTAGAGTTAATACAGGAACTAGCAGAATAGTCATATAAGAGAAAAAAATAGATCCCCAGCCACTGAGTGTGACTGAAGCAGCTGAAAGAAAACACATGCATATGCACTTAACTAGATTTTAAAACTAGGAGTAATATTCTCCAACCTTTTTTATTTTAAAATCTTGCTGATTATACTTAAACTACCATTTGGCTTGTTAAAATTCCTAGGTCACACATTCCCTCTCCCCCAACATTCTGCAGACAATTTATCTCCAATGTTCAGTTTTTCAGCAGGTAGTCTGAGGCCAGACTGATATATTTCCCTTATTAGGCAACTTGCTCTTTTGGCCAGCTCATACGCATCTTTCCCTTATTCAGCAAGTATCACTTTTTAAAAACAAATTTCTCATTTATATTTGTAACTTTAGAATGACTCTCCAGTTCTGCATGTTTAATTTTAATCTCCTGAAGATCTCCTGGAGAAGGAAATGGCAACCCACTCCAGTACTCTTGCCTGGAGAATCCCACGGACAGAGGAGCCTGGTAGGCTACAGTCCATAGGGTCGCAAAGAGTCGGACACGACTGAGCGACTTCACTTCACTTCAAAGATGCTCTACAATTATGTTTGAACAGGAGTTTGTTCCATTATCTTAGTTCTCTTATTAGAGTCATCATTGTGGGTTATATTCACTCCTTTGGCCTATAATCCACATCCAAAATTCTCTCTAGCACTTGCTCTTCATAATAGTATCCTCCACGAAAATCAATATGTTTTTAGCTGTGAATTTTCTTCACTGTTATAATTTTAATTTCTGTAATTTATTTTTCTTTCATTTGTTTCCTAAAAGCTCCATACTCCATCTTCCATTGTTCACCATGTCTTCCCTGCGCTCTTATTTTTTCTTCATATTTTACATTGAAAACTGTTTCAAAATTGTTCCTTAAAATTCATCACAATGTTTGTTCAGAATTATCAACAATCATTATTTATAAATAGATAAGTCACTCAGTCATGTCCAACTGTTTGTAACCACATGGACTGTAGCCCTCCAGGCTCCTCTGTCCATAGAATTCTCCAAATAAGAATACTGGAGTGGGTAGCCATTCCCTTCTCTAGGGGATCTTCTCAACCCAGGAATCAAACCAGGGTGTCCTGCACTGCAGGCAGATTCTTTACCATCTGAGCCCCCAGGGATGCTTGTCATCATTTAGTTTATGGCAAAAATATTATTATCATGCTTTGCTATTTGTGTTTTCCCATTACTTTGCTCCTTTGCTTTATGGCATCATTATTTAGACATAGTATTAATTTCCGTTGTTCTTTGGGTATTATTCATAGTTTAAAGCAATTTTTTTCTGGACTAGATTGTTTTAGGAGGTTTATTTACTTAGGAAGGGGCTTCTGGTCTCTCTAGACTCTTGCTGTAAAGAGATGATGGTTTTGTACTTGAGGCAGACCCCTTAGCTCTGAGCTCTGCACTGCAGGCCTCCTCTCTCTGGATCTTCCCTCTATCTCATTTATACCCCAACTTTAAGCCACTCTTCTTCCGAGTTTAGAGTCTAAGTCCCATCTATTTCTTGTTCTCAGGAGAAAGAGATTACATGGTCATTTCTGGTTTTCCTATATACGTTTGGGTGATTCCCAAAACGAAAAGAAACACTGTCCTCACATTCCCAATTTCAAATCATAAATGTCCTCTTTGCCTACTTTTGTTGGGAAGGTTAAAGGACTTTTCTCTACCAGTATCACAATTGGCTAGTATCAGTTTAGTCTTGCTCCATTAACTATTTTCATGGCCTCTTGTGTTCTATTTTGTACCATCTTCATCCTCAAGAAACTTGAGATGTACACTTTGCTTTGAATCAAAGAAAAATCTAAGTGTTACTGTGACTTCTGGAAAGAATTTTTCATCAAACAGGGTTTTCCTACACCTGAGTTGAAAGACACTCTCATTTCCTTGAAATGTCAACTTTAGCAGGTTCTCTAAGAGGTTGGGAACAGCCTTCAACCCCTTCTAAGGAGGAATTCATTTGCTGTTGGTTGGATACCCAAATACTTGTTCCCTTTCCCCTGTATTCTCTTAAAGTGCACTTTGAGGAAACTTTTTTCCTCTGTTCCATTTAATTTATATAAAGTGATATTCCAGCAGAAAGTGACAAGAATATCCTTCCAAGAAGAAATAAGCTATTTGAAGTTCCCTGGCAATAACATCTTACAGGGACCCTGCCATCTGGTGTCAGTGGTTACCGCTGATCAATAGTATGTGATGTGTTTGTCGAGTGCAGCTGACATTCATTGTCTTCTATCCTTGTTTACTATATTAGCAGACAGCTGGGCTACAAAAAAAGTCCAACAAGAGGAGATTCTCTCTGACATACCTGCAACTCCTCTCTCCAGGAGATGTCATCTTTTCATCATTTTTAGATCAAAATAAAGGCAAGCAGACACAAATAAAAGTTATCATATTTGGATTTCAAAACCTGCTATTCAAGATTTCAAACAAGTTAATTAACAAACTTTGTGCCAACATCTTTTCCCAATATTTTCATACATGTCCAATGATCTAGTCAATCTGTATGATTACTGAATTTCCACATTCAACAGCTTTTCTTTTCCACATACTTTTTCATGCAGTTCCTTCTGTCTAGAATGTTTACTATCTTTCAATTCTTGCTTTTATTTTTTGTTAATTTTCATCTAAACCTTCTTTCATGGTTCTGTTCAAATGGCACAACATCCATGAAGACTTCTGATTGATATAAAATAGGTATGACTCTTTTTCTCTACTAAACCACAGTAACATATTTTTCCCTATAGTTCTTGCCATTGCATCTATTTATTTAGTTATCCATAAGCGTATTTCAAACCAGTCCTTGAAGGAAACATCCACAGCTTCCTATCTTTTAGACCCAGAGACCCTTGAAGATTACAAGTATACTACATGCTTAATAGGTTAAATTAAAAACTACAGGAAGAATGTCATTATGACTATTGGTTTCATTCTTGTCTCTTAAGTAACATTTCCAAGATGAAGGAAATTATTGGAAAGAAAAGGCTTATTATTTCTATGTGCTAGTCACTATCCTAAGTGTAGAATTGGGGAAGAAATATCTCCAGGCATATAGTCACATCAAATCACAGAGGGTCAGTAACTTCTTTTTTTTTAATTTTACTTTACCCTGTATCTTAGCCATAGCTGACTGGCCAGAGGTAACACAGAGCTAAGTTGGACTAATTGTATCGTGTCATGGGAACAACAGCTGGGACAGAGATGTTCCCCAATTCTGAACACAAAGAGTCAGAAAAGACCTGTCTGTGGTGAAGAAACATATACTTAAACTTCACTGGGCATCCCACCATCCACCTGTCCCTGCTGATTTATGGTTCTGCCATTTTTTCCAGTGCTCCCTACCCCTATCTTCTTCCCTTTAATTCTTCTTGCCAGCAACTAGAGGATTATTGAATTATTATGCTCAACAGTTTATCATCTCTTATTTCCCTGACTCCTTCCAAATTTGCCCTTGATTTTCCCTGTTAGGCAGAAATATTAGTATATAATATACCTTCTTTGGTTTGTCTGAACAACCAGAAAGTTATTTTAAATAGATTTTTCTGACCTCTGAATAAAGTCCAGCCAGTAAAATGATACAGACTCCTGACATTCAGCTACAAGATTCATAGAACCACAGCTTCCTTGGTCTTATCTGTGTTCTTATTAGCTGCAGAGGGATGGCAGCAGATCATAAAGACATTTCCAAAACCTTGAGAGTCAAAGTAAAGTGCTTCCTTTGACCATAGCTACCAGGGTCTTCTAGGAAAGAAGAGGGTCCTGGGTCCTGGGAATGAAAAGGCCCTTGGTCTTAAAACACTAAAGTAAACTTAGTTTTATGACAGCAGGTGAATTGATCAGAACTAATGTAGAAATAGGAAGAACTGTTTTCTTGTTTTATTATAGCAACTGTGCGTGTGTGTGTGCTAACTCTCTTCAGCAGGCTTAGCACACATGCAGGAGGGTTTTCTACTACTAGCACCACGTGGGAAGCCCATGTCTACTGTATGCTGTGGAAATATTTCTAGGTATACTATCTTGAGTATATCCTGCTGCTGCTGCTGCTGTTGCTGCTGCTAAGTCACTTTAGTCGTGTCCGTCTCTGTGAGACCCCATAGATGGCAGCCCACCAGGCTCCCCAGTCCCTGGGATTCTCCAGGCAAGAACACTGGAGTGGGTTGCCATTTCCTTCTCCAATGCATGAAAGTGAAAAGTGAAAGTGAAATCACTCAGTCGTGTCTGACTCTTTGCGACCCCATGGACGGCAGCCTACCAGGTTCCTCTGCCCATGGGATTTTCCAGGCAAGAGTACTGGAATGAGTTGCCATTGCCTTCTCCAAGTATATCCTAGATGGTATTCATATGTTATTCTAAGCCCTGTACATAAATTCTCACTCACCTAAAATGACTGTTAATTAGATATTATTCATCCCAGAAACATGTGAAAGAAGGCAACAAACATAACATGGTTACTGCTTTCTACTAGCTGTGCTATGGACTATGTGTTTCAGGACAGAGAAATGTCCCATAAAGAAACATTTCTAGCATAAGGATTTCAGTAGCAACTCTAGTGAGTGATACATGGATGGAACACAAAATTAAAATTAGGTTAGCCAAGTAAGAGGGGATGTGTTATAAAGGACATTCCAATTCAGTGGTAGTTCAGTTCAGTTCAGTCACTCAGTCGTGAACGACTCTTTGTGACCCCATGAATCGCAGCACGCCAGGCCTCCCTGTCCATCACCAACTCCTGGAGTTCATTCAGACTCGCATCCATCGAGTCAGTGATGCCATCCAGCCATCTCATCCTCTGTCGTCCCCTTCTCCTCCTGCCCCCAATCCCTCCCAGCATCAGAGTCTTTTCCAATGAGTCAACTCTTCACATGAGGTGGCCAAAGTACTGGAGTTTCAGCTTCAGCATCTTTCCCTTCAAAGAAATCCCAGGGCTGATCTCCTTCAGAATGGACTGGTTGGATCTCCTTGCAGTCCAAGGGACTCTCAAGAGTCTTCTCCAACACCACAGTTCAAAAGCATCAATTCTTCAGCGCTCAGCCTTCTTCACAGTCCAACTCTCGCATTCATACATGACCACAGGAAAAACCACAGCCTTGACTAGACGGACCTTAGTCGGCAAAGTAATGTCTCTGCTTTTGAATATACTATCTAGGTTGGTCTTAACTTTTCTTTCAAGGAGTAAGCATCTTAATTTCATGGCTGCAGTCACCATCTGCAGTGATTTTGGAGCCCAAAAAAATAAAGTCTGACACTGCTATTTGGGATTACTTTGTATGTTTAAGCAATTTAGGGTGGGGAAAGAAAATAGGTTTCATCATTAACCCACATTTATTTTGCAGAAAATGTGTTATTTGTTGCAGGCCTCTGTGTTCCTAGCTTTTTGCATTATGGATCTTCAATATAGCTAAATCTACATGCTATTATTGTTACTATTATTTAAACTGCAAACAGCAGTAATATTAAATAATTCCAGTCTGAACAACTTAAGCGACTTAATAGTCCTCACAAGGGGGTGGTTTCATGCTGGGAAAGTGTTAACAGATAAAAACTGTGCAATTTGCAGAAATTGGTATGATATCTTTATTATACCTTCTGAGCTCATTGGGCCAAATTTGACACTCTAAATTGCTATAATTTGGAGCTCTCCGGTTTTACTATTAAACAGAAGCCTAAATTTTTATATATTTGCAAAGATAAGTTTCCTAGTATTTTTAGTAATTAGTCATACTTATATATGGCACTGTAGTATCATTACATTATTTGGAGACTAGATACAGGTCGAATTTTCAGAAGTAGACAAAGCAGAAGGCACAAACAGATAAGGTGATAATAGCTAAGAAATGGAGAGGTCAGATTGTGCTCAGAGGAGTGGCATAAATCACTTTACAGCAAGAACTTAAGACATGGGAGAAGCCAGACATAAAACTGGAAAGCCACGTTGGGTTCAAGTTGTAGACTTGGATGTCAGTCTAAAGAAATAATATTTTATTCTGTAATTGATGAAGAGGTATTAAAAAAATTAAACCAGATAGTTCTCAAATTCTGGAGAAAATTTGAGAAATCAGGAAGACAGAGGGACTAAAGTTTGTAGAAATCATTTAGGAAGTATTTGCTGCTGCTGCTGCTGCTGCTAAGTCACTTCAGTCATGTCTGACTCTGTGTAACCCCATAGACAGAAGCCCACCACGCTCCCCTGTCCCTGGGATTCTCCAGGCAAGAACACTGGAGTGGGTTGCCATTTCCTTCTCCAATGCATGAAAGTGAAAAGCGAAAGTGAAGTCGCTCAGTCGTATCCAACTCTTAGCGACCCCATGGACTGCAGCCTACCAGGCTTCTCTATCCATGAGATTTTCCAGGCAAGAGTACTGGAGTGGGGTGCCATCACCTTCTCCATAGGAAGCATTTACATATCAATAAATGTTATATAAATAGGATGCTCTAGATATAAATATCTACAACCTTCATAGTGTTCTGGGGACCCTGGTCACCCATGATTTAGGATATGGCACAATGCTGCTAAAACTCCACTCAAGATACTCATGGGAACTAAAATATGTTTACGAGGCACCACTCTCTCCACTCCCATCTCCTTACAGATGGAGTCAAAGTTTATGGAATTATTTTTAGAAACCTAAACTTGAAGTCAGCTAATTGACAAAGATAGGCTCATTTTATTTATGATTGTCTACAGTTGTCTTCACACACACACAAAAAATGATAAAGCAGAATAGTTACAACAGAGGCTCTAAGGCCAAAAAGCCTAAAATTCTTACTATCTGGCCCTTTACAGAAATAGTCCGCTAACCCCTGTGCTAGATTACTATCTGCTCCTGCTCAATGCCTTCTTTGCTAACCTCTGAACAATCACTCCAGAACTGCCTCACAGTTTCTTCTGTTTCTGTCCTGCCCCTTTATGTCGCTGCTGCCTTTTTTTCATTTTTTTATTTTCAGGGCAGTAGCTGAAAATAGACTGTTCCAGAGAAGACCTGCCATCGTGTCAGCCAAAATTGGCCAATGGATACTACAACTTCCATGATTACTTTGGTTACCTGGGAACATAAATCAAAATGTACAGATATGTCTGTCTAAGTGGAACAATGGCACACGCAGGGCAATGTGAAGGAATTAGAAAGTAGATTGTCTCTGCGCTATTTCCACACAGCTCTCTTCCACTGCCCACTTCACACTGCTCCAGGAGAACCTTACTGCATAAAAACATACAATGGTATCAAGTCTTTGATGAAATTCCTAGAGGTGAATAGTGCTGGAAAATCATAATAATTAATCTTTCCAAATTTCTCGTCTAATTGCAAAAAGAAAGCAGAAATGTGGTCAAATGACTTCCAATATTATTACTGGTAGTTAATAAATATCTTGATGAAATCAACAATTTATTATGGAGCCCTAGCAGCTACAGCTGCTCTTCTTCCCAGCAGAATGAAGAAACAAGCAGAATGTGCTTATCAAGGCTAAGCTGACAGGCAGGCTGTTCTTTATTGCCATAAAATAGGCAGGTTTTTTTGACAGCACACATTGATGAACTCGTCATCTATTTCATAACTTTATGCTAAAAAGGTCACCTTTACTCATTTCCCTGCACAATCAAAAAAGAAAGATATATGCAATGAAAATTCAACAATGTCAGATAGCTAGAGGGGAAAATATTTCTTTTAATGTCTACACACCATCAGTGTGGCACACTTCAGTGTGAAACTATAAACTGAATGAACAGCAATATACATAACATGGAGCAAACAGAATGACAGCTAAAATGTGGCAAAAATGTGGCACAACATTTTCAGCATGCTCAGAATCCAGTGAAAATATGGAAAAGATTTGAATGACTATTTTAGTATATCTTTGAAAGTTCTTAGTGTCTTTTTTTGTGATACAACAAAAGCAAAAGTTAAGCCAATGCATTTCACTGAACTCTTTAAGCAAACAGTTGACAGCTAGATTACCTTGATTTGCAGACAACTGTCACCTTTCACTTTTTATTGCATACTTCACTCTTTGTTCACAGTGCTATGGATCTGTGTGCAGGCTCAAGAGCAAATAGACTCCTGCTCCCACCAGGGTCTATAGCTAAAGATCCAAAAGAAAGGCTGCATAGCCAATGACAATGATATGAACATAGATTGTTAAAAAATAAAATGTTTTCACTCAAAGGAAATAGCTCAGAAGGTTGTTGATTATGTCAGCTGTTTAGAGAGAACAATTAATCTGTTGGTTTTCTCTGGCATGTGACAGCCTTAATTCAAAGGAGGATGATAACAACTCCTACTCTGCTCCAGAATTTGTATAGCACATAACACTATTTTTTCCCCAAACACACATTGATGAATCATCTTTGCACATCCAAAGGCATCCAGGTAGAAGGACGGAGCATGAGCACTGAAGGCAAGCCAGCAGGTTGGAAGTCTACACGTTCCATACCCACTGTTATTCCACATATGACCTTGGGGAAGTCATGTGGCCTTTCTCAGCCTAAGTTCTCTCATCTGAAATTACCAGTAACTTACAGAATCAATTTAAAAACTTGAATAGCATATTTAAATCAAGCAGGCGACTAATATTAAACTATTCAACTATTATCTGACCTTCTCAACAACTCAGTGAGGTGGGAAGGCAGGTATTCTCATTGTTTTCTTTCTTTCCTTCTGGGTATGTCATGCATCAGTTCAGCCAGCCATATACCAGAGCCAGAAAACCAACACAAGTCTTCCCCTGACTTGCTCTAGACGCTCCCTGTTCTGACATTATGACAGCCATTAGAATGGCTGCCAAATGGATTGCATGTTAAGGATTCCCAATAGGCAAGTCTTCCCTGAGTTAGTCACAGGGTCACAAAGTGGTACTTTGGTGGTACAAAATTATGATCCATAGATAAGCTGGAAAGCTTTTAGCCAAATATGAGCACCATCACTGAGAATATTAAAGGTGAAAGAAGACCACAGTTAAAGACCAGAAAGGCCAGAGTCAGATCACCAAGGTCTCAGGTGGCTAAAACAAACATAGGGGCAGTGGCAGTAGAACACACTATTAGGAAGTAGTGTTTCAGAAAAGATAAGTAAAAGTTACATAGTCCAAGCGCATTTTGAGCAGAGGGCAGCAAGGGTTGATAAAGATGCAATAAAAAAGATAAGGAAGATTATTTTAAAAGTATGAAGATAAAATTTCTCAAAACGCTCTGACAAATGTAAAACCTCCTCAGAAAGTTCATTCTTTCAAACCTAGAATATTGTCCATACTCATCAGAAAGGCAAACTAGTACAGCCACTATGGAGAACAGTGTGGAGACTCCTTAAAAAACTGGAAATAGAACTGCCTTATGACCCAGCAACCCCACCGCTGGAAACCAGGAAACCACACCAAGGAAACCAGAACTGAAAGAGACACGTGTACCCCAATGTTCTTCGCAGCACTGTTTATAATAGCCAGGACATGGAAGCAACCTAGATGTCCATCAGCAGATGAATGGATAAGAAAGCTGTGGTACATATACACAATGGAGTATTACTCAGCCATTAAAAAGAATACATTTGAATCAGTTCTAACGAGGTGGATGAAACTGGAGCCTATTATACAGAGTGAAGTAAGCCACAAAGAAAAACACCAATATAGTATATTAACACATATATATGGAATTTAGAAAGTTGTTAATGATAACCCTGTATGCAAGACAGCAAAAGAGACACAGATGTATAGAACAGTCTTTTGGACTCTATGGGAGAGGCAAGGGGGGGGATGATTTGGGAGAATGGCATTGAAACATGTATAATATCATATAAGAAATGAATCACCAGTCCAGGTTCAATGCAGGATACAGGATGCTTGGGGCTGGTGCACTGGGATGACCCAGAGGGATGGTACAGGGAGGGAGGTGGGAGAGGGATTCAGGATGGGGAGCACGTGTACACCTGTGGCAGATTCATGTTGATGTATGGCAAAACCAATACAATATTGTAAATTAATTAGCCTCCAATTAAAATAAATAAATTTTAAAAAAAATAAAAAAGCATTTGATACTACTAGTCACTACTCTAGGCATTTCAACAGAGGACATTGACTGAGAAATGAGTTAAGAAGTCAAACAGGGGATGGAGAGGCAACCCAAAGAGCAATAGCAAAAAGACGATCATCCCCTCCAGCTGGAGACTCAACAGGGGAGGTGGCATCACCAGAACGTCCAGAGAAAACCACCGGCGAGGACCGGAGCCACACTGCATTTCACGTGGAAGCTGAGACCACAGAAGGGGCTGACGTGTAGCAGCCGGAGCCACAGAAGAGATCTAGCTGCTGCTAGAGACATCATCTAAGGCACAGTGTGGGCAAAGAAATAACCCCAGAATTCTCCCGCACCCCTTCCCCTGCCATTTCTGCCTGGTATCTCTCATTGCCCAAAGTCAACCAGAAACCCGAAGACCCAGGAGACCAGGAAACACAGCCTGCCCGAGTCCTCCTACTGAGTCAATATCTGTTAAGGAATTAACTATTCCCTATTCTATGCCTCTAAAATAACATTCTGTTGAAGTCCATTATCCCATTACACTAATTATTTGACTTGCTTTCCTTGGTAATGTGTGTATATGCTCAGTCATTGGGTTGCATCCAATTCTTTGTGGCCCCATGGACTGTAGCCTGCCAGTCTCCTGTGTCCATGGAATTTTCCAGGCAAGAATACTGGAGTGTGTTGCCATTTCCTATGCTAGGGGATCTTCCCAACCTATGGATCAAACCCACATCTCTTGTGTCTCCTTCATTGGTAGGCAGATCCTTTACCTCTAGTACCACCTGGGAAGCCCTTTCTTGGTGAACTCAAAAGAACTGGAAAAACTCATCTTTGTCTAACTTACCTTTGAACACAGTATCTAACACAGTGCCTGGGATTTAGCATGTTTGATGAGTGAACCTAAAGAGGTAAACTACTGTGTGTATGTGTATGTGTATGTGTGCTTAGTTAGGTCTGCCTCTTTGCAACACTTCAGACTATAGCCTGCAAGGCTGCTCTGTCCATGGGATTTTTCAGGCAAGAATACTGGAGTGGATTGCCATTTTCTTCCTCCAGGGGATCTTCCCAATCCAGGGATTGAACACAGGCTTCCTGTGTCTCCTGCAATGCAGATGGATTCTTCATCCACTGGGCCATTGGGGAAGCCCTACACTACTGTACCTTTTGTTAAAGTTCCTGTGAGTAAATCCAACAAGTTTGCTCATAGTATGTCTAAGGATATTTAAAGTAGAAATTATGAACAAGGTGATATCATTCAAAAATGAAAGATTCAGAAAAAAACCTCAACATCCAAATTAGAATTCAAAGTATATTTTATAATAGAGACAGAAGGTGATAAGAAAAAAACAAATTCATCTCTGGTCACACTAGACTTCTTACAGTTCCCCAAAAGTACCAAGCCATCTGAAACTTTGTTTCCACTCTGTCTTTTTTTTTTTTTTTAGCTATCTTTTCTTTTCATTTCTGCTTCTTCAAATATTTCAGCACTGAGGTAGGAGTGGGGCTGCAGAGTGAGAAGGAAAAATGATTAGCTCTGTTGGAAGGACTATGAATAGCCTTCTAGCACACAGGTCAGCCCTGAAAAGAACCACTTTCTACTAGTTCCTATTCTCCTCTGGGCAGTGTGATCACCAGCCATCCTTTGAAAAGCCCAAAAGGAGGAGACCAGAGAGTGCCTGACAAACATTCCAGATCATACAGTCTTCTCCAAGACGTGCCTCCTACAACTTCCTTGAGGTGTCTGTGGAAGGAGTAGGGGGGTGTATAAGAAGGTTTTACAACATTGGAAAATTAGTTCAATGGGGTAATAGAGGCTTTTTCTTCTCTCTTCCAGATTCCTGTGTACCCAGTTATAGTCCCTAGTCCATAGCCATTCTATATATACTAGCTAGCTTTCTCTCTCAAAATTCTTATCACATGTGATATATTTGATATTCATCTTCTCCTACAATAATGTCAACTCCCTAAGAACAAGGGCATGGTCTGTTTTGTTGACCTTGCAAAGATGTGCTCAGTGACTATTGTTAAATAAATACATTACAGAATACTATAGTATGGCTTCTAGGATAAACTTTCGTTTTTGGAAATTGCAAAAATATCTGTTCATTCTGATCTGTCAACTGCCTGCTGATCTAGTCTCGATTTCTTACATAAGATTCAACACCCTACATATTCTGACCCACTGCTCTTTTCTATAATATTGCTTTGTCCATTCAGGGCCCTTATCGCTTTTTGTACAAAGCCATTAATTTTTGTATGTGTAGATGGTTACACTTAAAGATAGAAATAAGTTTAGTTCTATGAACACATCAATATGCTTTGAAATATTCTGGCTGCCTGCTTTCCTGGCTGACCATGAGCAGCTTATATCCCTGGCTAAATCCTACTGCACTCTCATTGTTCAGAGTTCTCATTGTCCAAGTTTGTGCTTTCTGCTAAAGACACCATTTGCTGCCTGGTACTTTCTCTCTGAGCTTCTTGGTAAAAGAGGATTATGTAGAGTTTCTCTATTAACCTCTTCTGCCCACCCCCAGACATGGCAAAACTTGGAGCTATGACATTTCCTTATAACAGAACATCCCTCCAAATACACTAACAAAGACAGGAGTCTAGCTTGAATATTTCACACAATTTCACCAAATCTTTTACAGATTATGAAAGCATGCCATATAAAATTAGTTTTAATATTTTGATATAAACAAACCTATATAGAACTGACACTGATTTAATAGCAAAATTTGTGACTCTATAAAACAGGTCTTCATTGTGTTCAAAATTGTCTACAAACATTTACAAAATAGGGCATTTTTAAGCCACAAGTTTAATTTAACTCACTTTTATAATACAAAAAAATGACTTTCAAAAAATTATGTATATATAAGTGAAATTGAATCCTTATATTATGTGAGGGACTGTCTCACACTACTGAATACTAAAAAAGGTTATCAGAGTCAAACACTAAAAACAGAAAAGAAAAAATTCAATGTATTGAAAGAGTTAAATAGTTCAAGCAGTGTTAAGTGAACATTCCATTAAGAACATCCACCTCTAAAAGTGAATTCATTTTTTGGCCCTTTAATTGCACTTAATTCACTCTATGCATGAACAACCTTTGTTGTTCAGTCACTAAGTCATGTCTGACTCTGCAACCCCATGGACAGCAGCATGCCAAGCTCCACTAATCTCCTGTTCAGTTCAGTTGCTCAGTCGTGTCCGACTCTACGACCCCATGAATCGCAGCACACCAGGCCTCCCTGTCCATCACCAACTCCCGGAGTTCACTCAGACTCACGTCCATTGAGTCCGTGATGCCATCCAGCCATCTCATCCTCTATCGTACCCTTCTCCTCCTGCCCCCAATCCCTCCCAGCATCAGAGTCTTTTCCAATGAGTCAACTCTTCACAGGAGGTGGCCAAAGTATTGGAGTTTCAGCTTTAGCATCATTCCTTCCAAAGAAATCCCAGGGCTGATCTCCTTCAGAATGGACTGGTTGGATCTCATAGCTGGCTCAAATTCACATCCACTGAGTTGCTAATGCTATCTAACCATCTCATCTTCTGCTACCCTCTTCACCTTTTGCCTTCAATCTAAACAACTAAGCACTTTTCCCCTGTGGCCTGTCCTTGTGAAAAAAAATCCTCCCCAAAAGTCTTCCTCACACAGTCTAGAAAACACATGCCATCCAGCTAAAGCACTGGCTGCTGAAATGTACAAGTGACTTTTGCTATGAGTTCTGTCTTCTCTCAAAACACTAGCCTTGAGGAAGAAATGTCTGTTCCTCTGGCAAAGGCCTGTGTAGGGATCATGCTGCCCGTGTGACTGGGAGAGGACTGTGCAGCTGTGACTAGAGCAGAGGAGCCGCTCACATGTGGTGTCACCCCCAGGCCTCTGTTAGGCATGGTCTTTGTCACCTCCAAGTTAACCAGTTTTATTTCAATTTGGGAGATGGCAGACAGGAAGCAGGACCCCTAAATGTTTCGTTTTTGTTGTGGTTGATGGCAGAAGCATCTGGCTGTCAGGGGCATCAGAGAAAGTTTGGCTCAGTTGCCTACTCTTTGTGACACCATGGACTGCAGCATGCCAGGCTTCCCTGTCCATCACTAACACCTGGAGCTTGCTCAAACTCATGTCTATGGAATTGGTGATGCCATCCAACCATCTCATCCTCTCTTTTCTCCTTCTCTGCCTGCCTTCAATCTTTCCCAGCATCAGGGTCTTAACTAAGGAGTCAGTTCTTCACATCAGGTGGCCAGGGTATTGGAGCTTCAGCTTCAGCACCAGTCCTTCTGATGAATATTCAGGACTGATTTCCTTTCTAATTGAAACCCCATACCCACCAGAGATGCCCAGAGGGCTCAAACAAAACCTTGTACACACTAGGACCCAGAGACCCCACAGAGACTGAGCCAGACCTGACTTTGAGCATTTGAGTGTCTCCTGTGGAGACACAGGTCAGTAGTGGCCTGCCACGGAGACAGGGGCTCTGGCTGCAGCAGGCCTGGGAGGCTCGCCTTGTGACACATGTCCTCCTGGAGGAGATCACCATTAGCCCCACCATAGAGCCAGCAAGCAGATGACTCGCAGACTGGAAAACATTTATCCCAAAGAATTTCTCGCATTGTTATGAAAGTTCTAGAACCCACAACAGATTTCCCAACCTGGGGATCCCACAAAGGGACTGAGAACCCCCAGGGAATTTGACTTTGGATGCCAGTGGGATTTGATTACAAACCTTCCACAGGACTAGGGAAACAGACTCTTGGAGAGCACAAACAAAACGTTGTTCATACCAGGACCCAGGAGAAAAGAGCAGTGACCCCACAACAGACTTAACCAGACTTGCCTGTGAGTGTCCAGGAGTCTCTGGTGGAGGTGTGAGTTGACAGTGAACTGCCGCGGGGTCAGGGGCACTGAATACAACAGTGCTAGTATAAGTCATTTGAAGGAGGTCACCATTACAGCTATCACCCCTACCATAGTTTGGCCATAGGCAAAACAACAGGAAGGGAACATAGCCCCATCTATCAACAGAAAATTGGATTAAAGATTTATTGAGCATGGTCCCATCCATCAGAATGAGACCCCAGTTTCCCCACAGCCAGTCCCTCCCATCAGGGATCTTCCACAAGCCTCTTGTCCTTATCCATCAGAGGGCAGACAGAATGAAAACCACAGGCACAGGAACCTAACCAAACTGATCACATGGGTCACAGCCTTGTCTAACTCAAGGAAACTATGAGCCATGAAATGTAGGGCCACCCAAGACAGACGGGTCATGGTGGAGAGCTCTGAAACTGTGGTCCACTGGAGAAGGGAATGGCAAACCATGCCAGCATTCTTGCCTTGAGAACCCCATGAACAGTATGAAAAGGCAAAAAGATATTAGAGACAGTTAACTCTGTCCTTTCATACCTAGCTTGAGTGTGTGTGCCCAGGCCCTAACACAGGAAGCATGGGGCTTCATTACTAAATTCCTCAGTGTGCCTGGAATATCTTTCCTTAGAGAGACAGTCTCCAAATCTGACTATCTCTCCTGGGGATTCTGGGAGGTACTTAGTGCCCAGTAAGAAAGTTCTTCTCTGCCTGATCCAACAGGAATGAGCTCGATTGAAACAGAGGCTCCCTCATGGTATACTCAGCTTCTCAACTTTCTTTTTCTTAGTATCCCCCTCTTTCCCACTTTATAAGCTACTACCTTCCCATTATAAGTTACTAGGACTTCCCTGGTGGCTCAGACGGTAAAGCGTCTGTCTACAATAAGAGAGACCCGGGTTTGAGCCCTGGATTGGAAAGATCCCCTGGAGAAGGAAATGGCAGTCCACTCCAGTACTATTGCCTGGAAAATCCCATGGTCAGAGGAGCCTGGTAGGCTACAGTCTATGGGGTCGCAAAGAGTCAGACACAACTGAGCGACTTCACCTTCCCATTCAACTAGTTTCAAAAGCATACAAATTTGCTATAACACTCTCTATTCTACAAAAACAATAAAGGAAAAGAAATCTTTCTCTTGACTTCAAGCCTATCCCAGCTAACATGCCTTTTGTTCCCTCCTTTGAGTATAATTCTTAAAAGAACCACCCTCACTTCTGAATGTATTTTCAGCCCACTCTCACCTGGCTCCCAACTCTGCACATCACTGGCACTGCTCTGTGTGAGGCTGCTTATGGTTTGGTGTTGAACTCAATGAAAGGCCCTGACGTTCAACTTCTCAAAACTGGATCCAGTTAGATCTTTTTTTTTTTTTTTTTTCCCTTGAAATTCTCTGCTCTCTGGGCTTCTGTGACCACATTCTCCTGATTTCACACATCTTGTCTTCTCCTTGTCCCCTCGTCCTAAATGGCCTCCATCCATTCACATGGCATTAAATCCCACTTTTACATTGACAGTGCCCAGATTCCCATATTCTGATCTCAAATACAATAGCCTAGGCAAGCCAAAACTTGTATCTAAAATAGATACTTGACTTTTCTCAGGTTATCAGTTACCTATCAAAAAACATACTTAGGCCAAGTCATTCCTCTGCTAAAATCACTCATTTAACACAGGGTAAAGTTCAAACTTCCTGTATGACCCAGCACCTGCCTCTCTTTGGGGTTCACCTGTGTTCCTCCGTATCAGCATTCGCCAACCACGCAAGTTCCTTTCAGCTTTCTGGGCATGTCAGGATTTTTCATATTGAGGGTTGGTGAAAAAGTTCATTCAGGTTTTTCCATAACATCCTATGAAAAATCCAAACCAACTTTCTGGCCAGCCCAATACTTGCAACC
This sequence comes from Capricornis sumatraensis, assembly GCF_032405125.1. NCBI lineage: Eukaryota > Metazoa > Chordata > Mammalia > Artiodactyla > Bovidae > Capricornis > Capricornis sumatraensis. Next base: position 33,382,254 of record NC_091081.1, on the reverse strand, counting down.
TTTACACAGGCTGTGGGTGGGCCAACAGGCTGTGGGTGGGCCTCCGGCTCTTTGAAGCACTTCTTCTTTCTTGGCCAAATGGAAACATCAATTCTTCAAAGAGGTCATCCCTGATCGCATAAGATATTGTCTCATTGGAAGCACACCAAACAACTCACTTCCACTGCTTTGGTGAAAATGAAAAGTGAAAGTTACTCAGTCATATCCAACTCTTTGCAACCCCATGGACTATACAGTCCATGGAATTCTCCAGGCCAGAATACTGGAGTGGGTAGCCTTTCCCTTTTCCATGGGATCTTCCCAACCCAGGGATCAAACCCAAGTCTCCCACATTGCAGGAGGCTTCTTTACCAGCTGAGCTACCAGGGAAGCCGTACAGGTTGGGTACACAGCCTCTTTGGGAATTGAAGACTATTCCTTACTAAATATAGTCCCAAAGTTAATAAACATCTTTTTTTGGACCTGGCATTTCTTTCTCTCTCTTTCCTGGTATTTCTCTCTCCTCTCTACCTAGACTGCCTTGCTTACCAAAATCTGTTCTCAGAGCAAACACATATACTCAGTGTTATGGTCTTTCCTTTAAAAAAATGCTTAGAGCTTTTTCTCCAATTGTGTTATCAAACATGCCCTCCCATATAAGAGGAGCAGTAGAGAGGAGTACTGTTTAACCCCTAGGCCTTTCCTACCACCAAGGAAAGCACACTATTAGGATTTCTCTTACTTCCCTTCCCATTGTGCCACATAAAATGTCTAGATTTCTGTAAAGTAAGTCATATCATTTTCACCACGTTACCACAGTTTTCTGGAGCATTCAATGGAAATAAGTCTCGAGCATACTTTCTAAATCCATCCATGGGGCAAGAAGTTAGTGAATGTGCAAAAACATTATCTGCTCACAAATATGAGTACGAACCCTGCCCACACTCACCTCCAGAGTACAGTGTAACATGTGAGTGGCATCTCACATTAGAAGCAGAAAAGCAGTTTGCACAAACCAAGCTAGGCACTAAGGCAAGAGCAATATATCACTGGTGACCCAGAGAGTTTTCATTCATCTGACATTATGAGTTTTTTCCTTTTTGTCAGACAAGGAACCATCAAAAAGTAGTAGGCAACAATGAATGTAAAGTTTGATTATAATTTCATTAAATTAGAAAACCAATAATATTATTTTAAGTCTGAGTATCCAAGCAATAACCCAAGATCATAAATCAGTATGGAAAAGATTTAATTTATATAAACTGAAGCAACAGCCAACTTTTCAAACACATGAATACCAGCTGCCTGTTTTTAGTATAACGATACCTGAATGATTCCCATTGTCCTTAAAATGTGAATTTTATACATTGCCAACAAAATAGCAAACAATATTTATTTAAATCTATAAAAAGTCACTGTGAATGAATTCTTTCATATTATACCTCATTCCTGCCCCTGACAAGTGATTTGTGACCAGTTAGCACAAAGCAACAATTCTCTGAAGACAGCAGTGCACTGGAATTGCATTCTGCAATAGCTTTAATTAAGCCATCAGAATCTACTTCAGGGCTACTTATATGCTATTTCTTGAGACCAGCTTTGCAGAGAAAATCCCATTTACTAGTAAAATTATTCTTTTGCTTAAAGAATGAGAAATTTTGTTTCAAAAGAGGCACACTGGACAATCAGAGTCCAGTAATGGGCTTAGCCACTTGCCTACCCAGTTGTTGTGAAGAAATTTCTTCCCTGCTTGCTCTCTGCTGCTCCCCAAATCCCCCCACCCCACCTACCTCCTGAAGGAGCCCACTTAAGGCCAGCTTCCTACACCGTGCAGCCACACAGCTATGATGGCAGCAGCCTGCCACAGGGGACTGCACATAGTAGACACCAAGTCTTATGGCTTCTGCTACCAAATTATAGTAAACACTAGGAGTCACACAGTGAGCAGCAGAGAGACAGTTTTAAAGATGTCATTCCAACCAGAGCCATGTCAAAGCTGTTGGATTCCAGGATGCTTGCAGTGAAATTGGTTGTCCTCTAAGTGGTTTCTTCTAAAAACGTAATTGCTTTGTTCTGGGTTCAGAAAGGCACGGGAGAGAGAACACGATTTCCATCCCCTACTGCTGCCACAGACTCCAGTACAAGGCCAGTAAAACAATAGAGTCATCGTCTTTTATCTCAGTGCCAGATAGATTTTCTCTCCTTGGCTTCCAGACAGAATTCACTTATTATAATTATCTTCTGAGCTGGCAGTGGCCACTATCTAAAACTTTACACAAGTTCCAGTGAAAACCCATGGAGCTGCCGCCCACATCAGGCTGGAGCGGGGCTGGCCCTCCCCTCCCTGCTGCCAAGCCATTTCACTCACACAGAGGCAAGTACACATGCGATGCATAAGCACAGTGGGAAAGGAATCGCTTTGGAAATGAGTATACTGCAAAGCACATGTGAAATTTCCCTTTGGCATGAAACCTAAGTTGACATATTAAACCTGAAGAAAGAATTGTATAGTAAGTCAATACTGTGTAACGAACCTGGGTCGTTACCCACAAGAGTTATTGGCAACATATGATTTAATTATTGTAAATTATTAACTATATGAAATTCATGGAAACTTAAATATTTATATTGAGAACCCTCTCACCATCTATAGTACCATCTGTAACAATTTGTTGCTTCCAGTAACATTTTTCCCTCCTTCTGCCTAGATTCATATTTCCTTCTTCCTTACTCTTTGATTAAAATCTTGAAGTAGTATTTAATTGTATGCTCAGATGTATTTAAAACAATATTATTTTGAACATAAGTTTTATAACAATAATTTTACGAGAAAAATAAAATGGGAGAGCCTTGAATTCACTTATATATACAGTTTTTGTGTTCAGCACATTAAAATTGAGCAAGTTTCACATATTTCTTTCAAAATGTGGAATTTCTCTGTGTATAAAGTGCCTTCAGGAACTATGGAAACCCAGACTTTAAATGGTTTTGTCTTCATTTAACTTTTACCCACACACATTGTTTTAAATTAAACAGGAAAAAGTCTTGTAAGGTCATGCATACTCCTCACAAACTGATAATTTTATTAAACTACATCTTTTAATTGGCAAAGGTCATGCAACTAGTAACTGGAGGATCCTGAACCCAAAATATCTCTTAACCATAATCAATAATTCTTTCTTTCCCCAAAGTGTCCTGAATTAACAGTGGTTCATCATTTTTCACATACATTAAGAAAGGCAAACATGAATTTAAACCTCTCCCCTGACACACACCGTCTTCTGGATTTTCTAACTGATGACCCAGTAGCTGAAATGGATGTCAAGATGTCTATGCTACGCAACAAAGGATAGAGAAATGGAGGCAGCAGAGAAATCATCACAGAGGCATGTGGAGGGAAGAACACTCCAGTCCTGATGTGGTTATAAAGCCAGGACTTCAATACCTGTCACCTGCAACACACTGCAACCCACCTGTGTTGGCCAGGAAGTAGCAGAAGAGCCACTGAAGGGAGCTGTGGTCAAACAGGGCAGCCAGTGCCCCACAGGAGTCATCCAAGGAGGCGGGAAGAGAATCTGGATTTCCTCTGCCAGTGAAGGACTGTGGAAGTTAGCTGAGAGAAAGAGGCTTACTAAGAAGCAGGAAGACCCGATGGATCTTGTGGTTGCCACAAAGGGATGCCAAGGAAGAGGCAGCTAGTGGTCCCTGTGAATTGGGAATGGGAGGGAACCCTGACTTCCCTGTGGATGCCAGCTATGGAGGACTGGCTATACTCCAGGCCCAAATATATCAATGTCCACATTAGAGATACAACATGCACAAAATCCAGGGACCAGATAGTTTTGTAATATAAAGGTGGCATCAGGGAGGCTAATTTCAGGAAGGAGGACAGAGAAAACTCTGAACTGATAGAATATACCACTAACATACTTTTTAATTTTTGTGGCCGTCAGGCAAAATAGAGAATAAAGTTGTGATAGATGAATAAATTTGCAAGAAGTACCCCTCAGTACATGAAATTTTGTAACAGCTACACAAGGGGGAAAGCAGTTAATTTCCTTTAAAAAAAAATGAAAGAACATTTTCTGCTTTGAATTTTAAGTTGGAAGCATTTCATCTTGAATGTGAAGGATGACAATACTTATTCTTAAAGGAACCATAACTCAGAATTTTGTAAAACATACTATTTCCACATGCCTTCACTTAAATCATAATTTTTCACTCTGAGGAAATAACCAGGTTTCTAACTTTCTTCTATAGAACAATTTTTAAGCAGTGCCTCATTTCAGTGCTCAGACCTCTAAGTCACGTGAAAACGTTCTTGTTCGTCAAGCTTCCCATAAAGATCAATGTTCTCCTGTTGGCATGTGAAAGCAGGAAGGAATATGCCACCCAATACTGCAACATGCCTCCCTCAGCCTTCAGTTCAGTTCACTAGCTCAGTCGTGTCCAACTCTTTGTGACCCTGTGGACTGCAACACACCAGGCTTCCCTTTCCATCACCAACTCCCAGCTTACTCAAACTCTTGTTCATCAAGTCCGTGATGCCATCCAACCATCTCATCCTCTATTGTCCCCTTCTCCTCCTGCCTTCAATCTTTCCAAGTGTCAGGGAATTTTCCAATGAGTCAGTTGTTTGCATCAAGTAGCCAAAGTATCAGCCTTACAAACTAATATTTTAAAATAAATAAATATACATTTTTTTAAGTGAAGATGGAAGTTTGGGGAAATAGAACTCATCCATATAATAAAGTACAAAATATGACAGTGACGCACAAGTCATGGTTCTTTATTTTTTCCTGCCAAAGTGTAAACTCTATAGATATTTTCAAGAGAAAACAAAAATTGGCATCAACCCATGATTGCCATCTTGTGGAGAGTTCCAGCACTACTAATGTGTTAGGATTTCTTTCCCTCAGGTATTTTAATAAAAATGCCTCTGGAGATTCCTCAGGCACTCCTTCCATTATTTAATAATCTTTTCTGCAAATAAGCTCTGCCTCCTAGCTGACCTAAATCCCCAGGGTTATCTCCTGTAGATGCACTGGAGAGCTGCTGCCGTTGATTGAGCTGTAATGTTTTACATACTCGGTGAGGTTATTAAATCATGCCTGTGACTTGACTTTTCCAGGTTAAAAAGTTCCACGTTAGTTGACATTTCCACCAAATTCCTATGTTCCATCTCTTACTAGGTTTTCGAACTTATGAAAACTTGGTCTATGTGTTGTGGGTTTGGGTCACTTCTGTATTTCTTCACTCACTCTACATGCAGGTTTTAAAGAAATTTAAAGCGGGGGCAGGACTGGGGCTCAGGGTTTGCAGATGTCATCATTTCTGAAGGAACACTCAGAATCCCAGGGGAGCCATTAAACTCCAGCTTCAGATCGTCTACCAGGAACCACATCACAATGCCAATGCTTCAGAAGGGTGTGCATGCACACAGCACACAAAATTCACCAAATCACTCCACTCTACATGCATCACAAAAACTGACAATTTCCCCTTTCACTTGAACTGATCAGTTCAGTCGTGTCTAACTCTTTGCGACCCCATGGGCTGCAGCACACCAGGCTTCCCTGTCCATCACCAGCTCCTGGAGCTTACTGAAACTCATGTCCATTGAGTCAGTGTTGCCATCCAACCATCTCATCCTCTGTCGTCCGCTTCTCCTACTGCCTTCAATCTTTCCCAGCATCCAACGAGTCAGTTCTTTGCATCAGGTGGCCAAAGTATTGGAGTTTCAGCTTCAACATCAGCCCTTCCAATGAATATTCAGGACTGATCTCCTATATTGTCTGCGCTAGTTTTGAATTGTTAGCATAACAAATGACCACAAACTTAATAACTTAAAAACAACAGAAATTTACCTTACAGTTCTGTAGTCCAATGGGCCTCTTTGCTCCAGGTCTTGTGAGGCTGAAATCAAAGTGTTAGCTGACTGGGCTCTTAGCAAGAGACTCCAGAATTTGCTTCCAAATTCATTAAAGTTACTTGCAAAATCCAGTTCAATGTGGTTGTGAGACTGGAGCCCCCATTTCTATTTTTGACTGTCAGCCTCAGCTTCCAAAAGCTGTCTGCATTCTTAATCCTCTTCCTCACACCGAAAGGCTCAGGCAGAAGATCTAGTCCTTATCCTGCTTTAAATCTCTTTACCCTTTGCCCTCATCCCTCCTCAGGTCTTCTTCTTCCAAGTCTCTTCTCACTCCAGCTGAAGGAAATTCTCTGATTCTCAAGGCTCTAGTGATTCGATAAGGCTCAACTGGGTTATCTTGGAAAATAATCGGGAAACTCTCCCTATTTTAAGGGCTTTACCCTTAATTAAGGGGCTTCCCTTAATTAGTGGTAAAGAATCCATCTGCCAAGGCAGGAGAAGTAGGTTCAATCCTTGGTTTGGAAAGATCCCCTGGAGAAGGAAATGACAACCCACTCCTGTATTCTTACCTGGGAAATCCCATGGACAGAGGACCCTGGTGGGCTACAGTCCACTGGGTCGTGAAAAGGTCAGGCACAACTGAGCAATTAAAACAACAACAACAACCCTTAATTACAATAGCAGAGTCCCTCCACAGCAGTATCTAAATTAGAGTTTGATTGCATTAGGTGATGGGAATCTTGGGGAACCATCTTTAAAATTCTTCCTACCACATAGTCAGACTACCCCCGTGTAATATAAATCATATGAAAGCAGGAACGTTTGAGTTTTGTGCAGTGCTGTATCTCCAGCATTTAAAAACAGTGCCTGGGACAAAGGAGACCGACAATAAAAATAATAAATGTTGGACAAATGTATCTGGTCCCAGGGATCTTAAAATGAAGATGCAAATTCCATAAAGTGATCCATGTGAAACATGCAATGTTCATGCATGAGCACTTTTTTTTTTTTCTGACAAGTGGGCCCATCCTTTTTATCAAATTCTTAAAATGGCTATACCTCCCAGTGTGGCTGGGATAATTCTCATTTATGCTGCCTCTTTGCTCAGAGTAATTATTCATTGTTCTCTGAAAGTGTTCAAGTTTATATGATAAATTATATGATTATCCTAGATTCTCAAAGGTGTTCATGGGCCAACCAAAGTTCAAGCATTTATGCAGTGTACTGTTTAAACTTACAAATAGAAATCTTTTATTTTTTCTCATAAAATACACATTCGCTCCTTTGAAAACACATGTGAACAAGGACTTATACAATTAAGACTGTCTCACCAAAAGACCATGCTGCCTCAGATTATAGATTTTAGATAAAGGCAGTGGGTATGAAAACAAATAAGTGACACTGAGAATTTGGCTGCACTGCCTTAGATGGGATCCTGTGTTCCATCCATTCAGTGACATAACATTCAGTGAGATAGAGCACTCTGTGTACCTAATGTTACTGAGAAATACTACACCAGAGAATTCTTGGTTTAGGAGAGATTTATACTATTAAGACTTCAATCATTTTAACTGTGTTTATGCCTTGGAGATAACAATCCTGATGAAAGTGCAGAATATTTAGTAACTATAATTGAAAGCTGAATACATGGAAAATATTTCAGTTGTCTCAAAGCCTTTCCTATATTTCTAAAACAGTTGTGTATTGGGGAATATTAACTTCATTGGAAAATCTGGTAGGTATTCCTTTTTTACTCATTTTTCTTTATTTTCTACTTTTATAAAAAAATTCAGAGTTTTATTTACTTACTCTTGGAGAAATTTGATCATGGCCTTACTGCCTGATCAACAACTCCATCTGTAAATTTAAGGGCAAAAGATGGCTTCTGTTGAGAAAATTGGTGATCTGACTAAATGATTAAGGAGTTAAGGGACTTTGAATGATTTTATAAATTTGCCTTCCCTCCACTACCACCACCACCACCATCCATCTCCCTCACACCCACCCCTGCCCGGGCATCCCAGGTGGCTCATCCACCTGTAATGCAGGAGACCCATGTTTGATCCATGGGTCTGGAAAATGCCCTGGAGAAGGGAATGGCTACCAGCCCCAGAGTTCTTGCCTGGAGAATTCCATGGACAGAGGAGCCTGGCAGGCTATAGTCCATGTGGTCGCAAAGAATCAGATACAACTAATCGATTAACACTTCCACTTCATCTCACTTTCAAGCTCATCACCTGAACCTGGCCTAACCGAATCGTCTCTCCTTCTCTCTCACCTACACGTACCTGTTTTTTAAAATTGTGGTAAAATACACATAACACAGAAATCTACCATCATAAGCATCATTAAATATACAGTTCTGTGGCATTACGTACGTATGTACGTTACGTTGAGCTACCATCACCAACACTCAGCCACAGAATTATTTTCATCTTGTAGAAATAAAGCTCTGTGCCCATTTAACAATTGTTCCCCATTCCACCCCACCCACCCACACCTATCTTCTTAAATTTACTTACTTATTAAAAACCTCTGTTTCTAAAACTCGGAGAAGATTGGTGGATACTTCCCGGATGTAGATCTTTTCCTTCTGAAATGGTCTTTTAAAATAAGCTTAATCTACCATAATCTATTACCATATCAATCTGGACCATTTTTTGTTTCCCAATGTTATAAGCTCAACTCAAATTTTTAGGAGGGAAGAATGAAAAAAAAAAAACAGAAAAAAACCTATGCCAACTGTTTAATGTAATAATGAAATACAGGAGGTCAGAAATACATCTGAGGCTTAAAGATAAGAAAAACAATTCAAAGTTCTCCAGACAATGTCTGTAAGAAAGTCTCTGCCACCCCCAGTTTCTGTTTCTCCCCATGCGTTGCCTTTGTTTTCCTCTACTCTAATGATTGTCCTTGGAGGCATAGGGTCATGTTGTTCCCCTTGGGTCATCAGGCATTTTTGGTTGTTAAAACTGTGGAATGCAACAGGAATCTAATGGGTAGATGTCAAGGAAGCTGTTAAATGTCCTATAATGCCCAGGATAGTCCCCACAAAAAATAATTTTCTGGCTCCAAGTATCAACATCTCCCACAGTTGAGAAACCCTCAGCTACTCCATCCTACTCCTTCCATATATTCAGTAACAGAAAATCTTTCAAGCCACTTGTCTAGTGGTCTCACCATCAAAGAAAAAAATTTCTTCCTAGTTTCAATTTTTATAGCTCTCAAGGATGGATTCTAAACAGACTTATTTGAGTCAGCTGCCAATCAACTGCAGCCAGGAAGGGAGAGGTTTCAGGGAGGGAGAGGCTGGGATGGCCTCTGGAGGCCCCCTTCTTTGTATGGATGCCATTCTTGGAGTGGGAAAATGGCAATGATCTGGGTAGACATTCCAAATAGTGTGCACTACAAAGTTGAACTTTCTTAAAATAACTATACATTTTTAAAAAGTTTGTTCTTTCTTTAGCACATAATCTAAAGTGGAAAAAAATCTGTAACTCGAGTAGTTACCATACTTAGGTGTTTTTCTATAACCAGCTAAAGTAGTTAATCATCTAGTTTTAATTAGAAATCATTTGCCTAAAACATAAATTAATTCAAGTCATGAGATATGCAAAACAGAGGGGAGAAGCATAGATATTTATAAGGTTCACTTTTGAAATTGGCAAAAATAATGAATCTTTATGTCTGCAGTGATAAAGTTGGACTGCTCTCCTCTCAGTACCTCCATCTTCTGTTAGATTGCTTGCAGATCCACTGGAATTAGATGTCAGTGTAAATTATGGTGCAGGCTGACTTACTAGCCAAGGCTATGAAGGGTAGACACATAAAAACAAGGTGCTATTGAATGTAATTGCTTCTGATCTTAAAATTCTTAACTGACAAAATTGATGCTGATGTGGTATTTGCATCAAGGAGTCCCTTTAATTGACACTGACTCACTTGGGGACACTTTTTTTTTTCTGAGTGGTTTTATTTTCTTCTTTCTAATTCTAAAATTCTAGAACAGAGAAGTCAGCAACTTACAACTTGGATAGACTAGAGAGGTGAACAATAGTATTCCATTGTAACCAGAGGAAGTGGAGGGCTTCAAACTTCTTCCATGGCCTGTAGCCTTGTAAATAAAGTCTGAACAGAGAAAATGAATCTGTTCAAAGGGCATTTAGAGATAATACTTGGAAAGAAGTTAGCACTTTCTTGAACCTGGCTAAATTACGAAGAAAGCCCCATTTGCAAACATTTCCTTCCTTGTCTATTTCAATAAGGAGAAAGATGAAAAAGCGTGACCCACGGGGCTCTTGAAGGAAGGAGATGCATGGTTCTGTCTGCTCATTTAAATACTTAACAAGCCACAGGGAAAAAAGAAGACATCCCATTCCACTGCCCATAACATGTCAGTAAGTCATAAAAATAAATCATACTGTGGAAGACTTGTGAACACTGCTCAGCCTCCTGTGAGATATCATCGCTTGTTCTTGAGCCAAAAAAGCAAACAGTCCAACTGCCTGTCTAATATTTGTTCTTCCCCTGCCATGAGAAACTGTTACCAGAAAACAGAGAGGATAATTGCTAATTCTTACACGGCCTTTATGGCAAAGTTATAATTGGTTCTCAAAGTAACAATTTTGTTATCTTATAGAACTTCTTTAAATGAAAGGGGAACATTTCAATATTATGTTTAGGTTTAGCAAAACTATAACTTCTGAAGGACAGGATAAGAAAGCTACCTTTATGCTTTACATGAATCAAATTAACAAGTTTTTCCTGGAGATGAAGGTCTCTAAGGAGTTTAATATTGAGTATTAGGACATTAACTGGATGAAAAAATAGTGAATGAGATTTTCTTCGTCCTATTCTGCTTACATTTGATTAAAAGAGCAGAGCAATGTGTTTTCAAATATTTTGAAAAATATATCTAACTGGTTATTTGGGGAAATAGTTATTTAGTCTGGAGTGTAGTTATCAAAGGCAGAAAATGATTTTATGTAAGAAATTTGAAATTTCAAAGCAGTTGTTTTACTTCTGGGTCTTTCGAATTCTGTAGCTAGGGATTTTGTACATGTTCCCACTCAAAATATAAGTAGTGCCAGGTGATAAATGTTTACATGATATGTTTCACTGGGTCTCTCCAGTCTGATGAAGGGTAGAGGTGAGAAGAGCAACAAAGAGGCAGGCAGGATAAAATCAAGTTACACTACAAAAAATACAATATTGTTTGGCTCTAGGACTTATCCATTATTGCCTGACGCTTATCACCCTAACTGCTGCCCCACTTCACTCCTACTTCCAATTATCCCAGCAAACCCAAGGAAAGATCCCATATGTTTAGAAACAAGCCCTCCAGACTATCAAGGGACATCTGGTTTTCCCTCCTCCCTTGCTCTCACTCTGTTAATATGTTTAAGTTCTATGTTAGCCCAGTCTGGCACCTGACATTTCTGACACAGAAGGCACTCCGCAGCATCCTAGCTCCGCGAGGTACTAAGCCAACAGTTAGATGGAATCTCCAGGCTGTTTCTTGGTCCGTCTTGTCACAACTGCTGCTGCACCATAACCCTCTAATGACGATGAGGGCCCTGACTTCTGTGCAAAGGTCATGCTTTCTGCAGCTTCAAAAGGTACCAGCGATATTCCTCACAGATGGAGGCAACTCCAGTGCTTGTTCTGCTGGACCCAGGTACGGGTCTTGTCAGTCTGGGGACTGAATCAGTTTGGGAGTCTGGACCACCGATGTGCCATAGCTGCACTATGTTCTCCGGAACACATGCACACAGAACCACGCTGGGTTCTGCCCACAGGTGGAGTGATGTCCCCGTGACTCCTGTGTGGTGCTATGTTATGTCTACACCAAAACAGAGATGTTTTGTGTTCCCGATATTCTACTTGCCAGTAAGGAAAGGGATGTAGCAGACTGACATCTCTTTACCCCTCACCACGGAGCCCTGAGCATTAACATTAGAACAAATTTTGAAGCACTGGCTCTCCACTGAGAAGTGGGTTTTTCCCATGAAGATCCTTTGTCCCCAGTGCAAGTTGACTTCTAGTGGTTTCTGTGCCAGAACATCAGGTTGAAACTCCATGGCAAATGTAACTTATGTTTCATCCATAAGACCTGAATGCTCTCTGGTCCACCTTAAATTCCACATTTAAATTTTAAAAAATTATCCTCATTATAAGGGTCCAGAAAAACACTAACAGTGAAGGGCTCATAAGAAATGAACTGAAAAAAAAAGAAAAAAAAAACAACTAAACAGAAAGGAAATCTGAAGAACTACATCTTAATACAGGATGAATGGAATTCTGCAATTCTTGAAACCAATTGTGTTTAAACCAATCTCATAAGCTCTATCTCTCTTTTACACACATACACACACATACAAGCAAACATGTACACACACATGCATTTGACTACAATTTTTCTAAGCATGCCTGGTATTTACTTCCTTATTTTTCTTTTTCATTCAAACCATGCTTTTCGTACCTCCAATGATAAGGAAAAAAAAAAGAAAAAACCAGCTATGGCTTTTTCCTATTTCTGCTAAGTAACTTCAGTCATGTCCGACTCTGTGCGACCCCAGAGACGACAGCCCACCTGGCTCTACCGTCCCTGGGATTCTCCAGGCAAGAACACTGGAGTGGGTTGCCATTGCCTTCTCCAGTGCATGAAAGTGAAACGTGAAAGTCAAGTCGCTCAGTTGTGTCCAACTCTTAGCGACCCCATGGACTGCAGCCTACCAGGCTCTTCTGTCCATGAGATTTTCCAGGCAAGAGTACTACCCCTTTTCCCATTCAAATTACACATTTCATTAGTCTGTTTGTAAGGTACAGATACCCTATTAATCTATTAGGGAATATGATATAAAATTCAAAGTAACCTTCCAAGCCATAGAATAATCACAAGAAAAAATTAAAATGTTAAGTATCAAAAATTCCACAAACTGAATCACTAAAATTAAGGGAAAGGGGCTGACATCTATTCTGGAAGGGTGGGGGACCAAACAATGTGAAAATTCTCCTGCTTCAAGAATAACTGAAGATGTAAATAGAATGATGTTTGTTTTTCTGGGAAGCTATTGTTTCCCATGATATAGATGCAGGATTAAAGCCTGAAGAGCTGTGCACAACTCCACATTCTTTCTCTAAAAATGCCTGCCTCTGTTTGAGTTGCTTAAATCAGGCATGCATTTTGCTACAGAGGATAGTTCAAGCAGGACTGGAAGAGCATTCAGTGACCTCAGATGGGTACCCTCTTTCTGCAAGGTATAATACAGGTTCTTCAAACTGATAATTGTCACCAGAAGGAATTCATATTAAAACCTTAATCTTGCTCTAAAATCCTCTCAGTAAAAGCCTATAATTTGTGCATTCTGATGTGTCTGACAGTCAGGAACAGATATATTAGACTTGCCTGCTCCTGACACAGAGGACACTTGCCTATTCCACAGTTTTTGTCTCTTACTTTAATGATTAGGACTATTTCCATCATCTCCTTCCACTCTTGCCTCAGACATCCTACTGCTGTCATTTATCTAAAAGCTGAATACTAACAAGGAAACATGGTTCATGCTGAATTTTAGTTTCTTTGGGGATTTTCACCAACCACAAATGAATCTTTCTCCTTTCTCTCTTTCTCTTTTCCCATTTTTTTAATCTCACCACCTGAGTTACATTCAATTTTCCAACACAGCTTAGTGATTCAGTTATAAAAATGATACAGAAAGATAAATAGACAAAGCAATCCCAGGAAGTCCCAATGGCAGCAGATACCCAAGCTAAATGCCAACTGAATTCCAATTGGAACAGTGGCCCCACTATGGAAATTTGAAACAAATCTATAGGGTAAAATCCACTCCCAATTACCAAACAGTCACTAAACTACCTTTTTTTTTTTTTTTCCCATAGAGCAATTTGCTGTCTGTCACGGACCTTTGCCAAAGGCCAGACTAAACAAGACTAAACACAAAACTGAAAACATCCCCAATGGGCTTTATATTCAGGTTAGCCATAAGTAACAGAGGGTTACTCTGGTTACAGAGGAACCAAGGAATAAGGCTTCAGGACAGGGAGGAGGAAAGAAAGGAGAATGGCAGATAAAGAAAGAAAAATTGCCCATTTAACAAACACATGGCCACTGCCTGAAGAAAGTCAGACAGCTCTTTATTAAAAAGAAAGAAAAATTAAAGAAAAAACAGAAAAGATCCCCTGAGACAAGATTAAAAATAAAATTAAAGCATAAAAATTAAATCAATATTTAAAAAAAATCAACCTGAGACACTTAATTCTTCTAAAAACACTTCATTCACTATAAAAACTACAATTCCATTTCCATGAACATGTTCTTTATATATATATATATATTTGTTTGTTTACAGCTGTAAAAATTTTAAATCACTTTCTCACTATCACATTCAATCCTTTCATAATTCTAGGAAGCAAGTAAGATTAATTTCTAATATAAGTGACAATCAAAACTATAAAATATATTTGTTAATTATCAGTCACAAAGCAGGACACAAAGGTAGCTCAAAAAATACATTATTATATTGAAGCTTTCTGAAAAACTTTCTATATTTAAGATTTAAAACAGTACTGAAGAATTTGCTCTTTCAGGCAGCAAGTATAACTGGAGATATTTGGACAGAACCAGAAGTGGAGAGGACTGACTCCTCTCCTGGAAGAGATTAATTCTCTTCACATGGAAATAACTATAGTACCTAAATGTCACTCAACAGTATATAAGCTTCACTGGCCCATAAAAATATCACTTTCCTGTGAATGAAAAACAGGGTTAAGATCAAAGAATAAAGGCTTTATTTATAGAAGTTAGAGATAAATTATTTAAAAATATGTGAGTCAAATAAGATGGATCCAAAAGAATTCATCTATTATTTGCTTAGAATATGCATGTTTTATTATGTGCTCTGTTTTTGCCATTACATTTAAAAATATTTATTTCTTTACTTTTAGCTATTTTGAATTTACTGAGGATTAGATACTTTTGATGTAATCTAATTTTTTGCTGATTCTCTGGGCTAGTTACCATATTTCTAGTAAATAAGAGTAGGACTTTAATAAATAGTCAAGGGGCTTCTGGTAAATGAATGAAATAAGATTCTATTGTAAAACATTCATTGATAATGTTATCATAAATCATGAAGAAGAGTAGCACCAGCTGATGAAGGCAAAGCTTCTGAAGTCAGCCCTGCTTTTAGTTCTCTGTACATCTCACTCACTAAGTGCATGGCATGACCAAGTCAGGTCTCCATCCTGAGACCAGTTTTCCTCATCTGTAAAACTGAAATCATGACTCCTACCTTGCAGGATGTTTTAAGGATCAGGGATAATGTGTTAAGGGAACAGTCCTGGCACTGAGGTAGATTCTTGTGTGTGTGTGTGTGTGTGTGTGTGTGTGTGTGTGTGTGTGTGTGTGTGTGTGTGTTAATCACTCAGTCATGCCCATCTCTTTGCAACCCCATGGACTGTAGCTCTCCAGGCTCTTCTGTCCATGGAATTCTCCAGGGAAGAATACTGTACTGGATTGCCATTCCCTTCTGCAGAGTATCTTCCCAATCTAGGGATCAAATCCAGGTCTCCCGCACTGCAGGCAGATTCTTTACTGTCTAAACCACCAGGGACCCTAAGTAGATTCTTAAAGGATAATAAAGAATAGTTCTCCTAAGATTAGGAGTGTGTTCTACAAAAACAAAGTCAAATTCTGGTTGCTTAACTTGGTTGGTTAAACGCAAAATTAGAAAGATGTTGCCCTCATTAACTCTAAGAAGAATAAAGCAGGATTTGAAACCTTGTCATCACCAGATGATCTATTAGAACCATTAAAAATCAGCACTTATCAGCACTTCAGACACAGAGATTCCACTCTACAAATCTGTTTAATACAGAAAGCCTCAAATAAATCATAGGATTAGTAAATCTCAAGGGGTTCACCAGTTTCCCCTGATCATTTAGGAGTTAAAACATTTAATTAAATCATTCATTTGCTGTAGACACATACATAGTAATGGGCTTCCCTGTTAGATACCATGTTAAAAGAATCTGCCTAAAGCAGGAGACCTGGGTTCGATAAGTGGGTTGGCAAGATCCCCTGGAGGAGGACATGGAAACCCACTCCAGTATTCCTGCCTGGAGAATAGCCATGGATAGAGGAGGCTGGCCGGCTACAATCCATGGAATCGCAATGATTTGGACATAACTGAAAGACTAAAAACAGCATAGCACATATATAGTAATTCTAAAGAATATCTATAATAATTCAGTTAAATTTTTGCTGTTGTTGAGTCGCTAAGCCCTGTCCAACTCTTTGGGACCCCATGAACTGCAGCATGCCAGGCTTCCCTGTCCTTCACTATCTCCCACAGTTTGCTTAAAATCATGTCCATTGAGTCGGTGATGCCACCCAACCATCTTATCCTCTGTCATCCCCTTCTCCTCTTGCCCTGAATCTTTCCCAGAATCAGGGTCTTTTCTAATGAGTCAGTTCTTCGCATCAGGTGACCAAAGTATTGGAGCTTCAGCTTCAGCATCGGTCCTTCCAAAACATATTTAGGGTTGATTTCCTTTGGGATTGACTTGTTTGATCCCCTTGCTGTCCAAGGGGCTGTCAAGAGGCTTCTACAGCACCCTAGTTCAAAAAGCATCAATTTTTCAGCACTCAGCTTTCTCTATGGTTTAATTCTCACATCCACACATGACTACTGAAAAAAATCATAGCTTTGACTATTTGGACCCTTGTTGGCAAGTTGATATCTCTGCTTTTTAATATGCTGTCAGAGAAGGAAATGGCAACTCACTCCAGTACTCTTGCCTGGAAAATCCCATGGACAGAGGAGCTTGGTAGGCTGCAGTCCATGGGGTCGCTAAGAGTTGGACACGACTGAGCATCTTTGCTTTCACTTTTAACTTTCATGCATTGGAGAAGGAAATGGCAACCCACTCCAGTGTTCTTGCCTGGAGAATCCGAGGGACAGGGGAGCCTGGTGGGCTGCCATCTATGGGGTCGCACAGAGTCGGACACGACTGAAGCGACTTAGCAGCAGCAGCAGCAGGTTCATCACATTAGCTTTTCTTCCAAGGAGCAAGAATCTTAATTTCATGGCTACAGTCACCATCCAGAGTGATGTTCAAGCCCAGGAAAATAAAATTTGTCACTGTTTCCACTTTTTATCCATCTATTTGCATGGGAGTGGATGCCATGATCATAATTTTTTTAATGTTGAGTTTTAAGCCAGCTTTTTCACTCTCTTTCATCTTCATCAAGAGGCTCTTTAGTTCCTCTTTTGCTTCTGCTATTAAAGTGGTATCATCTGCATATCTGAGGTTGTTGATCTTTCTCCCAACAATCTTAATTCCAACTTTGGAGTCTGGCATTTCACATGAATCTACCTTGAATATAAGTTAAATAAGCAGGGTGATGATATACAGTCTTGATGTACTCTTTCCCCAATTTGAACCACTGTGTTGTTAAATGTCCAGTTCTAGTTGTTACTTCTTGTCCATTATACAGGCTTCTCGGGAGGCAGGTAAGGTGGTCTGGTATGCCCGTCTCTTTAACAATTTTCCACAGTTTGTTGTGATCCACACAGTCAAAGGCTTTAGCATAGTCAATAAAGCAGAAGTAGATGTTTTTCTGGAATCCCCTTGGTTCTCCATGATCCAACAAATGTTGGCAATTTGATCTCTGATTCCTCTAGTTTCTCTTCACTTTTTGTCATAAGGCTGGTGTCATCTGCATATTGACATTATTGATATTTCTCCCTGCAATCTTGATTCCAGCCAATGCTTCATCCTGTCCGGCATTTCACATCATGTACTCTGCATATAAGTTAAATAAGCAGGATGACTGTATACAGCCTTGACATACTCTTTACTTTATTTGGAATCAGTTCCCTTGTTTCATGTCAAGTCCTCACTGTTGCTTCTTGACCTGCATACAGATTTCTGAGGAGGGAGGTAAGGTGGTCTGGTATTCCCATCTCATGAAGAATTTTCCACAGTTTGTTGTGATCAACACAAAGGCTTTAGCATAGTCAGTGAAGCAGAAGTAGATGTTTTTCTGGAACTCTTGCTTCTTTGATGATCCAACAGATGTTGACAATTTGATCCCTGGTTCCTCTGACTTTTCTAAAGCCAGCTTGAACAACTGGAAGTTCACAGTTCACATACTGTTGAAATCTAGCTTGAAGAATTTTGAGAATTACTTTGCTAACATATGAGAAGAGTTCAATTGTGCAGTAGTTTGAACATTCTTTGGCATTTCCTTTCTTGGGGAATGAAATGAAAATAGACATTTTCAAGTCCTGTGGTCACTGGTGAGCTTTCCAAATTTGCTGGCATATAGTCAATATGGCACTTGAATAGCATCATCTTTTAGGATTTGAAAGGGCTCAACTGGAAAACCACTTCGACTAGCTTTGCAGTGATGTTTCCTAAGGCCCACTTGACTTCGCACTCCAGGATGTCTGGCTCTAAATGAGTGATCACACCTTTGTGGTAATCTGGGTCATGAAGATTTTTTTTTTTGTTCTTCTGCGTATTGTTGCCACCTCTTCTTAATACATTCTGCTTCTGTTAGGTTCATACCATTTCTGTCCTTTATTGTGACCACCTTTGCATGAAATGTTCCCTTGATATCTCTAATTTCCTTGAAGAGATCTCTAGTCTTTCCCATTCTATTGTTTCCCCCTATTTCTTTGCATTGATCATGAGGAAGGCTTTCTTATCTCTCCTTGGTATTCTTTGGAACCCTAAATTCAAATGAGTATATCTTTCCTTTTCTCCTTTAACTCTTGCATCTCTTCTTTTCACAGATATTTGTCCTAAGACAACCATTTTACCTTTTGCATTTCTTCTTCTTGTGGATGGTTTTGATCACTGCCTCCTGTACAGTGTTACAATTATCCATCCATAGTTCTTCAGTCACTATATCTATCAGATCTAATCCATTGAATCTATCTGTCACTTCTACTGTATAACTGTAAGGGATTTGATTTAGGTCATACCTGAATAGCCTAGTGGTTTTCCCTACTTTCTTCAATTTAAGTCTGAATTTGGCAATAATGAGTTTATGATCTGAGCCACACTCAGCTTCTGGTCTTGTTTTTGCTGACTGTATCAATCTTCCCCATCTTTTGCTGCAAACAATATAATCAACCTGATTTCAGTATTGACTATCTGGTGATGTCCATCTGTAGAGCTCTCTTGTGTTGCTGGAAGAGGGTATTTGCTATGACCAGTGCATTCTCTTGGCAAAACTCTGTTAGCCTTTGCCCTGTCCTGGAGTCCAGAAGCTCTGTAGTAGTGTGATTGATGACCTCCAAGAGAACTCACACCAAGGACCACTTCCCAGGACTGCTGCTGCCAGTGTCCTTATTCCCACAGCAAGCCACTGCTAACCCATGCCTCCACAGGGGACCCTCTAACACTAGCAGATTGGGACTATTTAGTGGACAGCTTTGGTGACCAACACAATAGGATCTAGAGCAGATTTCTTTCCTCCACCTGAACTCTATAAGAAACCAGAGCCATGGTACCAGCTGAGGCCGCCTGCACCCTTCTGCTTCCTGGGCAGTTTGGGCTGGAGTTGAGCCAGTTCACAAGATGGCAGGTAGAAGAACATGAGTTCATCTTGTCCTGTGAAAACTCCAAAATTGCAACTAGCCACTGGATAACCATCAACTGGAGATAGTTGGATCTGATAAAAAAAAAAAAAATACCCCAAGTCCAAGGGCAAAGGAGAACTAGGTGCCAACTAGGTGGCAGCAGGAGCAAAATCACATTTAGAATCAAGCCCCACATGTGCCAGAGATGCTCGGGGGACTCAAACAAAACCTTGTGCACACCAGGACCCAGGGACCACACAAGAGAGCTAGACTTGTCTTTGGTTTTGAAGGCCAGTGGGATTTGATTACAGAAGTTTCACAGGACTGGGAAATAGACTCTTAGAGAACACAAACAAAACCTTGTTCACACCAGGACTCAGGAGAAGGGGAAGGTGACCTCACAGGAGACTGAGCAAGACTGTCTTGGAAGTGTCCATGGGTCTCTGGCAGAGGCGGGGGTTAACAGTGGCCTGCCGTAGTATAAGGGGTACTGAATACAACATTCCTAGCATAAGCCCTTTTGAAGGAGTTCACTATTACAGCTATTAGACCAGCCATAGTTTGGCTACAGGCAAAAATATAGAGAGGGAACACAGTCCCACTCATCAGCATAAATTGGATTAAAGATTTACTGAGCATGACCCTCATAAAACTTAAACTTCAGCTTTGAATGGCTCTATGAAGACATAAAGACCTTCTAGAACTAACATGCAAAAAAGATGTCCTTTTCATTATAGGGGACTGGAATTCAAAGGAGGAAGTCAAGAAATACCTGGAGTAACAGGTAAATTTGGCCTTGGAGCACAAAATGAAGCAAGGTAAAGGCTAACAGAGTTTTTCCAAGAGAACGCACTGGTCATAGCACATAACCTCTTCCAACAACACAAGAGAAGATTCTACAAATGGACATAATCAGATGGTCAATACCAAAATCAGATTTATTATATTCTTTGCAGCCAAAGATAGAGAAGCTCTATACAGTCAGCAAAAACAAGACTAGGGGCTGACTTTGGCTCAAATCATTTGGCTCATTATTGCCAAATTCAGACTTAAATTGAAGAAAGTAGGGAAAACCACTAGGCCATTTGGGTATGACCTAAATCCAATTATATGGTGGAAAGGAGATATAGATTCAGGGATTAGATCTGATAGACAGAGTGACTGAAGAACTATGGATAGAGGCTCATGACATTGCACAGGAGGCAGTGGCCAAGACTATTTCCAAGAAAAGGAAATGCAAAAAGGCAAAATGGTTGTCTGAGGAGGCCTTACAAATAGCTGTGAAAAGAAGAGAAGCAAAAGGCAAAGGAGCAAAGGAAAGATATACCCATTTGAATGCAGAGTTCCAAAGAAAACCAAGGAGAAATAAGAAAGTCTTCCTCCATGATCAGTGCAAAGAAATAGAGGAAAACAATAGAATGGAAAAGACTAGAGATCTCTTCAAGAAAATTAGAGATACCAATGGAACATTCCATGCAAAGATGGTCCCAATAAAGGACAGAAATGGTACGGACCTAACAGAAGCAGAATATATTAAGAAGAGGTGGCAACAATACACAGAAAAACTATACAAAAAAGATCATCAAAACCCAGATAACCACAATGGTGTGATCACTCACCTAGAGCCAGACATCCTGGAATGTGAAGGCAAGTGGGCCTTAGGAAGCATCACTAAGAACAAAGCTACCGGAATTTTAGTAGAGCTATTTCAAATCCTAAAAGATGATGCTGTGAAAGTGCTGCACTCAGTATGAGAGCAAATTTGGAAAACTCAGCAGTGGCCACAGGACTGGAAAATGTCAGTTTTCATTCCAATCATCAAGAAAGGCAATGCCAAAGGATGTTCAAACTACTGCACTATTGTACTCATCTCACATGCTACCAAAGTAATGCTCAAAATTCTCCAAGCCAGGCTTCAATGGTACATGAACCAAGAACTTCCAGATGTTCAAGTTGGATGTAGAAAAGGCAGAGGAACCAGAGGTCAAATTGCCAACATCTGTTGGATCATCAAAAAAGCAAGAGAAATCCAGAAAAACATCTACTTCTGCTTTATTGACTAGGCCAAATCTTTTGAGTGTGGTGTTAGAGAAGACTCATGACAGTCCCTTGGACAAAAAGGAGATCAAACCAGTCAATCCTAAAGCCCTTGACTGTGCAGTTCACAACAAACTGTGGAAAATTCTTCATGAAATGGGAATACCAGACCCTCCTGAGAAATCTGTATGCAGATCAAGAAGCGACAGTGAAAACCAGACATGAAAAACAGACTGGTTCAGAATTGGGAAAGGAATCCATCAAGGCTGTATATTATTACCCTGCTTATTTAACTTTTATGCAGAGTACATCATGCAAAATGCCAGGCTGGATGAAGCACAAGCTGGAATCAAGATTGCCAGGAGAAATATCAGTTACCTCACATATTCAGATGATACCACCCTTATGGCAGAAAGCAAGGAGGAACTGAAGAGCTTTTGATGAAAGTGAAAGAGAAGAATGGGAAAAGCTGACTTAAAGCTCAACATTCAAAAAATTAAGATCATGGCATCTGGTCCCATCACTTCACGGCTAATAGATGGGGAAACAATGGAAACAGTGACAGATGTTATTTTCTTGGGCTCCAAAATCACTGCAGATAGTGACTGCAGCCATGAAATTAAAAGATGCTTGCTCCTTGGAAGAAAAGCTATGACCAACCTAGACAGCATATTAAAAAGCAGAGACATTACTTTGCCAACAAAGGTCCATCTAGTCAAAGCTATAGTTTTTCCACTAGTCATGTATGGATGTGAGATTTGGACCATAAAGAAAGCTGAGTGATGAAGAATTGATGCTTTTGAACTGTGGGGTTGGAGAAGACTCTTTAGAGTCCCTTGGACAGCAAGGAGATCCAACCAGTCAATCCTAAAGGTAATCAGTCCTAAATATTCATTAGAAGGACTGATGCTAAAGCTGAAACTCCAATACTTTGGCCACCTTATAGGAAGAGCCAGTCCATTGGAAAAGACCCTGATGCTGGGAAAGATTGAAGTCAGGAGGAGAAGGGAATGACAGAGGACAAGATGGTTGGATGGCATCACTGACTCAATGGACATGAGTTTAAGCAAGATCTGGGATTTGGTGATAGACAGGGAAGCCTGGCAAGCTGCAGTCCATGGGATCACAAAAAGTCAGACACAACTGAGTGACTGAACTGACTGAGCATGGCCCTGCCCATTAGAACAAGACCTAGATTCCCCCACAGCCAGTCCCTCCCATCACAAAGTTTCCACAAGTGTCTTATCCTTATCCATCAGAGGGCAGACAGAATGGAAACCAACCAAACTGATTAGAAACCAAACTGATTTGGTTAGAAAACTAACCAAACTGATCACTTGGATCACACACTTGTCTAACTCAGTGAAACTATGGGCCATGACCGGTAGGGCCACCCAAGATGGATGGGTCATGGTGAAATGTTCTGATAAAACATGGTCCACTGGAGAAAGGAAGGGCAAACCACTTCAATATTCGTGCCTTGAGAACCCCATGAACAGTATGAAAAGGCAAAAAGATATGAAACTGAAAGATGAACTCCCCAGGCTTGTAGGTGCCCAATGTACTACTGGAGAAGAGTGAAGAAATAGCTCCAGAAAGAAAGAAGAGACTGAGCCAAAGTGAAAGCAGCACTCAGTTGCAGATGTGACTGGTGATGGAAGTAAAGTCCGATGTTGTAAAAAACAATACTGCATAGGAACCTTGAATGTTAAGTCAATAATCAAGGTAAATTAGAAGTGGCCAAACAGATGGCAAGAGTGAACACTGACATTTTAGGTATGAGTGAAGTAAAATCTTTAACTTTCAAAAAAAAGATTCACCAGTATTGGCATATGCCTGGCAATAAGTTGACTTCATTAAATCAAGGGGTTATAATTTTTTTTGTTATATCCTCAGAGTTTTGTACAACTTGTCACACAGTACATGCTCAGTAACAGTTGACTGTTGAATTAACCATGAGAGGAAATTGAAAACTATAGAAAATCAGAAACATATACATCACTAGCAATACCTTCATATTTACTCATGGTTTCATTTGTAGTACTTCATGGATTCAGCAATCAACAAATATACTTACTAAATGCTTACCAATGTGTGAGACACTGTGCCAGACCAAGAAGATGGGAGTGAGCAGGACAGGTTTTAAATGAGATAGTTCAGGCAAACAGTGCAGTTCCTAATATATATATAGGAAGGAACAGTTAGAACCGGGTGT
This sequence comes from Capricornis sumatraensis, assembly GCF_032405125.1. Taxonomy (NCBI): domain Eukaryota; kingdom Metazoa; phylum Chordata; class Mammalia; order Artiodactyla; family Bovidae; genus Capricornis; species Capricornis sumatraensis. Next base: position 33,358,535 of record NC_091081.1, on the reverse strand, counting down.
GGAACATCCGGACCGGTTCCGGACTGTGGAACAACAGACTGGTTCCAAACTGGGAAAGGAGTATGACAAGGCTGTATATTGTCACCCTGCTTATTTAACACATATTCAGAGTACAACATGCAAATTGCTGGACTGGTGAAGCACAAGCTGGAATCAAGATTGCCAGGAGAAATATCAGTTACCTCAGACATGCAGATGACATCACCTTTATGGCAGAATGCAAAAAGGAACTAAAGTGCCTCTTGATTAAAGTGAAAGAGGAGAGTGAAAAGGCTGGCTTAAGATTCAACATTCAAAAAAGTAAGATCATGGCTTCTGGTCCCATCACTTCACGGCAAATAGATGGGGAACAATGGAAACAGTGACAGACTTTATTTTCTTGGGCTCCAAAACCACTGCAGATGGTAACTGCAGCCATGGAATTAAAAGACACTTGGTCCTTGGAAGAAATCCTATGACAAACCTAGACAGCATATTAAAAAGCAGAGACATTATTTTGCCAACAAAGGTCCATCTAGTCAAAGCTATGTTTTTTTCACTAGTCATATATGAATGTGAGATTTGGACCATAAAGAAAGCTGAGCGCCAAAGAATGGATGCCTTTGAACTGTGGGGTGGGAGAAGACTCTTGAGAGTCACTTGGAAAGCAAGGAAATCAAACCAGTCAATCCTAAAGGAAATCAACCCTGAATATTCATTAGAAGGACTGATGAAACTCTGATACTTTGGCCACCTGATGCAAAGAACTGACTCACTTGAAAAGACCTTGATGCTGGGAAAGACTGAAGGTGGAAGGAGAAGGGGACGACAGAGGATGAAATGTTTGGATGACATCACCAACTCAATGGACACAAGTTTAAGCAAGCTCTGGGATTTGGTGATGGACAAGGAAGCCTGGCGTGCTGGTGTCCATGGGGTCGCAAAGAGTTGGACATAACTGAGTGACTCAACTGAACTGATATATATTTGGGTTTTTTTAAGTTTTTATTTATTTATTTATTTATCTCATATTTGTATGAACTTGTGGCTCAGTGCAGGAGACCTGGGTTTGATTCCTGGTTCAGGAAGATCACCTGGAGAGGAAGTGGCAACCCACTCAAGTATTCTTGCCTGAAGAGTCCCATGGACAGAGAAGCCTAGGAGGTTACAGTCCACGGGGTCACAAGAGTCAGACACGACTTAGCAAGTAAACCACCACCACATATATATAATGGCACACATAAACACACCTAAAAACACACCTAAAAATCTTTAACATCTGACTCTACTACACAGAAATCCACACACAAAAAACAAACTTTTGTCAAAGTATTTTTCACTTCATTTATTTTTTCTTCAAGCTGTGGGCTACTCATAAAAGAGCCTTTCAAATTAATGAAAAAGTAGTTGCTGCCATCAAAGACCCTCCAACAGTAGTCAAACATCCTGTAAATTGGCAGCATTCTGCTCAAGCTGTTTAGTTCCCACAGAAGCAAGTCTTTGAAGTTGACAAGGTGTTCATAGACAAAGCAGTAGTTTGCTAAAAATCCATTACTTTTGTTTTACTCGAGACCTATTTAAGCCTGATTTGGAAAGAACAAAGCCTGAGTTTCCTAAACCACTGCTGGGCCACTGCAAAACAGACTCTTCCTACTGAGTGAGGGCCAAAGGCTCCCTGTGGAGCTGCTGAAGTCTGTCGATGCATGTTGCACATCTCTGCCCCTCATTGTCCTGCGTTAGGTGATTGAGTATAAGACAAAGCTACTCTATTGAATGATCACCAGCTAATCAGTGAAAACACACTCCCCTCCCATGAGAAAGCCTTGGAAAGCAATACAGGCTTAAGTGTGTGAGCTCAGGAGTCAGGGAAACCTGACTCCAAGACTGAACATCAGCTTCTATATTGATAATAATATTAATAGCCACCTTTTATTGTGTGCTTCCAAGTACCAGACACTGTATTAAGTGCTTTGTATTAATTATCTTACTGATATACTAGAAAGGATGCTAGTTTATCCCAATGGGTGGAAGATCTGCTTCATCACATAGCGGTTGGAGAAGACATTAGCTCTGCATTCTTGTTCTTTCCTTCCACCTGGAGGCATCTCTGTCCTCTGGATCTCATTATTGCCTTAGTTAACCCTGGAAAGGGATGGCTACCTGTTTGGAAAAGTGAGTTGGTAGAAGTGAGACTTGCTTTTTTTTTTCTCTCTTTCCAGAATAGACCCACCAATGGAGAGCACAGCTTCTCTGTTCCATAATGCCCCACATCTTAGAGACCACCACCCCATTTTTGAGAGGCCTACCTAGGTTAGCAGGGCTTTGCCTCAGCTTTGCTCTTAGCAAATTAGTTGTCCACAGAAATAAGCCACATTCTAATGTCAGTCATAAATGTGGTATTTTGATTTTCCACTATCTGACATTTTGGCTTCCTTTTCAACAGGTTCAGAATTTGGGGGGAAGCTGATACTTTAAAAGACAAAGTTTTCTAATTTTCCAGAGTGTTAATTTTATTTTCTGTAAAATGAGAACAATAGCAGCGATCTCGTAGACTAATTGTGACCATAAATAGGATAATACCTGTACAGTAAGTGAAAGGCATATAGTAAGCACATAATAAACATTAGCAATTACAATGACTGATCTTTTTGTCATTATTATTTTTATCATTTGACTAAATAGTCTGCCAGATCTAGTCCTCTCCTAATATTCTATAGACATCTGTATAATTAAAGTTACTTTATCTTTGAGCAAGTCACTTTTTGAGATTCAAAGGATATGATAATAATAATAGTATCTGGATGACAGGGTTTACCTGAGAATTATATTTGGAAAAAATATATGTTTAGTGTTTAGCACAGTATCTGACATATTGGTGCTCAATAAATGATTATTATTATTTTCTTTTTATTATGAATCATCCCATTCTTCTCACTCTAATCTCAGCCAGGCCTACTATGTACCAGTAATTAATTTAATCTAGTTCCAAGTGACACATGCATTTTTTATTACACTCCTGGAATTTTACCTTTATCTATATCTCCTAAAGCTACTCTCCATTTGTCTAATTTTAATAAAGTACGCTGCTGCTGCTAAGTCGCTTTAGTCATGTCCAACTCTGTGCAACCCCATGGACAGCAGCCCACCAGGCTCCTCTGTCCACAGGATTCTCCAGGCAAAAATACTGGAGTGGGTTGCCGTTTCCTTATCCAATAAAGTACAGCATTGCCCTTTTTTCCAATAAAGAAATGTAGAAAGTTTGCTTCAAAACGTAAAGATAATAATTATATACACATTAGTTTTAGAAACTTTAGCAGGGCAGGTCACATACCAACCAGATGCATTTTACTAGATTATGGTCACCAACACCCCAAAAAATAATGAACAAAGAAAGAAAAATACATGTGAACCTCAGGTAGGAAAAAAAAGCAATGTAACCAGAAAGCTTTTTTCTCTCATTTCAGCAGAATAACTTCTCTGAGGTAATGACATTTTAAGCATTTCCTAAAATGAATTTTAATCCAGTGCTAAAGGCAGCCCAGCTTTGTATTTCCTAGTGATAAGTAAAAAGGATGATGAAGTTTCGTTATGGTCGTTACGAGTTATGGAACAGACACAAACACATAGAGAAGGAAGCATCTTCTCCCTGAATTGAATTGCACTAAAAGATGTGTATTTTTAGCAGTTCTGTAGAAAATACTCTAAATCTTCAAAACGCAGAGAGGGAAATAAATATCCTATTAAACCTGACTCTGAAAAAGTTTTGAATTTAACCTGAAGGTTTTGTTAAGATTTCCACACTATAGAATCTCATGCTGGTATTCAATGACACATGTTCAAATAGAGATGACAATCATCCAAGTTGACTTCTTCACTTAAAAGTACAAAACTTTTGAGTAAATTGGAAGAGCTTGATCACCATGTAAACACATTCCCATGGCGACAATCACATTGTTTACCATTATGAATATTTTATGAGGGTTTGCTTCAAAGACTTGCTTTAAATATATACCTATTAACATATTTGATAAACTGAAACTCTGTGACAGTATATATTTCAGGAATTCTCTCACCACTGCCTGGTAAATTGTGCCAGACTCTAATCACATAGGTTCATTCTATTCTAATGACAAGAAAGTCTTTTGCTATAAAGTGAAAAATAACATGATACACAACTTAATACAACCAAGGGCAGATATTTTGAAATAGACTGGTAAATCACCTTCATTTATTTACTCTTTCCCAGTCCTTGCTGTACTGTCAAAGAAAAGAGTAAACATATCTCTAACAGTCTATATAGAAATAACTTTGTGTAAGAGACCCTCTCTAAACTAGAGGAAGTAAGACCCTAGTTTAGTTGCCCTCTCTAAACTCTAGAAGTAAAACAGGAATATTTTCTTTTTCCTCAAATTAATTCTGTCCATGAAGAGATATAACAAGAACAGTTTCCTTATGTTATTTTAAACATGAAACAATATTATCTAAATGTCTGGGTTGAATTCTTTAATGTTATAAAATAGTTCTAAACCAAGAGAATGGCAGAAAGTGAAGAGGAACTAAAGGGCCTCTTGATGAGGGTGAAAGAGAAGAGTGAAAAAACTGGCTCAAAACTTAATATTAAACATTCAAAAAACCAAGTTCATGGCATCCAATACCATCATTTCATGGCAAGAAGGGGGAAAAGCAGAAGCAGCGCTAGATTTTATTTTCTTGGGTTCCAAAATCACTGAGTGTGGTGACTGCAGTCATAAAATTAAAAGACGCTTGCTCCTTGGAAGGAAAGCTATGACAAATCTAGACGGCATATTAAAAAGCAGACATCACTTTGCCAACAAGGTCCATATATAGTCAAAACTATGGTTTTTACAGTAGTCATGTACAGATGTGAGAGTTGGACCATAAAGAAGGCTGAGCACCTAAAAACGTTGATGCTTTTTAATTGTGGTGCATGAGAAGATGCAAGAAGACAGTCTTGGCAGGCAAGGAGATTAAATCAGTCAATCCTAAAGGAAATCAATGCTGAATATTTTTTGGAAGGACTGATGCTTAAGCTGATGCTCCAATACTTTGGCCACCTGACATCAATAGCCAAACATTGGGAAAGACCCTAATGCTGGGAAAGATGGAAGGCAAAAGGAGAAGGAGGTGGCAGATGATGAGATAGTTAGATAGCATCATTGACTCAATGGACATGATAGTGGAGGACAGAGGAGCCTGGTGTGCTGCAGTCCATTGTGTCCCAAAAAGTCAGACATGATTAGTGACTGAACAACAACAAAATATTACTGAGATTTTACTTGTTGAATAATAATAGATTAACAGACATCAAATCTCTTATAAAGCAACAATAAATAAAACCATTAGATACCAGAGTAAAAGGAATCAAGATAATATGGCATATTATATATCTTCAGAACATAATATATAAAAAGTTAAATATACCACAAGTTAAACAACAAAAATCAGTAAGTATATTGACAGATTTTGTTCCATAAATTAAGGAAGAAATGTTTAGATTTTTACCTCACAACAGTGACCAAAAAAAACTGCACTTGACTTAAAATTTTAAACATATAAAATAGGGCCAGAAGAAAATTAATGTAATATTTTCTAACCAAACTGCCTCCTGGCTATGCTGGAGTTATCAGTCTCAGACACCCTTTCCTCCCATAAATAGCTTATAACTTGGCAAAGTATATGAGGTAACTGTTTTTAGGCATTGGACATAATAAATACAAACCTATGATTCTGGAATGAAGGTAACATATGGTCTGAGCCTCAGATTGGCCTCAGCTTTCTGCCTGGGGGCAAATGATGGAGGTGGGGCCAAGGCAGACAATTTGAGTTAAAGAAGCAGAGATGAGAGTGTGGATTCTGAAGAAGCTATAATTTGCAGGGCACATTGCCAGAAAAATAGGAGCTAAGATAAGCTAGAATTTCTCCAGAATTCTGTGTAGGTTCTTTAGAGATCCTTAACTAAAGCTGGATCATGGCCCAGGAAGGGATACTGAAAAGTCTAGAGATTGTGTGGGGCTGAGAGCTTAGTGGATATACCAGGGTTACACAATTCTAGTAGTTATGGGAGGTCTAACCCAGCCAGATTAGAGGGATCTTACTGAGACATCACTAATTCCTTGAGACCCCAGAAAGATGATTGCTTAGTAATAAGAATCAGTTTTAAAGAAAAGAAAATGCCATAGGATTGAGGATAAAACGAAATAGCCAACTCTAACAAAAACTAAACCCTCACAGTATAGAAGGTATTCAACAATGATTTCACTCCAAGCCAGGGGGGCAAAAAAAAAAAAAGGGTACTCTTTAAGGGAAGGTGACATAATGCCACTTGTCTACATTTTGGTTCAGTTGCTCAATTGTGTCTGAATCTTTGTGACCCTATGGACTGCAGCTCGCCAGGCTTCCCTGTCCATCACCAACTCCCAGAGCTTACTCAGACTCATGTCCATCGAGTCGGTGATGCCATCCCAGCATCTCATCCTCTGTCGTCCCCTTCTCCTCCTGCCCCCAATCCCTCCCAGCATCAGGGTCTTTTCCAATGAGTCAGTTGTTCCCATCAGGTGGCCATAATATTGGAGTTTCAGCTTCAGCATCAGTCCTTCCAATGAATATTCAGGACTGATTTGCATCCTAATTTATATACCCAATTCTGAAAGGTATATGGTGATATTCATGGTTTTCATTTGCAATTTTCTAATGGCTAATGATGTTGAAATCATTTCATGTGCTTATTTGTCATCTATATTCATCTTTCATCAAATGTCTCATCATGTCTCTCACATATTTTCTAATTAGACAGCTTGGTGTTTTATGTTGACTATTGAGAGTTCTTGATATATTCTAGATACTTTGTCAGATATGTGATTTGCAAACACTTTCTCCTTGTATGCAGTTTGTCTTTTATACTCTTACTAGAATACTTTGCAGAACAAAATATTTTTTGTTGTGATAAAGTCCAATTTATCATGTATTTCCTTTTATAAACCATACTTGTCAAGTCTAAGAAAACTTTGCTTCTCCCTAAATTCTGAAGATTTTCTACTCTATAAAGTTTCACATCTTGACATTTTACATATAAGTCCACACCCACTGAAGTTAGTATTTGTACAAACATACATCATTTTATTGTGATATATTGCAGTGTGCTTTACAGATCCTACATTTTACAAACAGAAGGTTTGTGGCAACTCTGCCATTTTTCCAGGAGAATCTGCTGCCAAGCCATGAATCAGGTGTGAGGGTAGGAAAAAAGAATATTTTCAATCACATAGATCTCTGGGTTGGGAAGATCCCCTGAAGAAGGAAATGGCAACCCACTCTAGTATTCTTGCCTGGAGAATCCCACAGACAGAGGAGCCTGGTGGGCTACAGTCCATGAGGTCACAAAGAGTCAGACAATAACAACAACAACAAAGTATTCAAAAACTTTACCTCCAATGGATCCTTTTTGGGGAAAAATTACTTCTAGAAAATATGTTCCACCTAAAAGATGAACAAGGAATAAGAAGATAGTGGATCCAGAAAACGGAAGATCCAAAGGAGGAGGCATGTGAAAAGAATCCTCAGGATCACAGTAAAGGTGATACTAACGTAATAGCTGAGACAGTTGTATGTGTGGTACAGTTGGGGATTAATTAAGGACATATATTGAGAAAGCAAATAAAGAAGCCAACTGAATATGAAAAACAAAAAGGTGTATAAGAATAACAATGTAATCAGAGAATGAATAATAAGTGATAACCATAATAATGTAAATACCAAACATTGACCTAGAAATATTTTTTATTTAGGATGATGGAAATTATATATGTGCTTGTTGGAATGGCTATAAAAGAAAGCCAGGCTTTATCACTACAGATAGTGACAAAAAAATAAAAATCAATAAGTAGCATTATAATCATATTATTTAGAGTCTGAGAAGTAAAAGCTAAAAGAAATAGCTCTAATAATTGAAATTTTTTCTCGCTAGGAAAAATGAAGGGACAGGGAGGCACAAATTATTGTGATTAACCCTATAATCTGAAGAAAATATAAACTTTTATTTTCAAAGATTAAAAAATAAATTATAAATTATATTAAAAACAAGTAAATACAAAATAAAGCCAACAAATGAACAAAATAAATAAAAACAAACTCATATACATAGGGAACCAATCAGTAGTTATCAGAGGAGAAAAGGGTTGGGGATTAGGTGAAATGGGTCAGTCAGATCAACTGTATGGTGAGGGGTGGTGGTGGTAATCAATCTGTAGTGTATACAGATGTTAAACTACAATGCTGCACACCTGAAAATTACACACTGTAAGTTTTTAATAAAGAACGATAGGGATATTAACAAACACAACTGAACATAAAAATGTTACTTCTATTCCTCGAGTTCCTATTAGAGAAGCAAGTGTGAGGCCTGAGGACTGACTCTTCCCCTTCTCACTCTCAGATGAGATATAACTGACCAATCACCAATCCCTTTCCAGAAGAACGTGGACATTTCATCAGAAACCTTCCTAACAGCACACGCCAATAATCACCACTAATCAGAGTCAACATGCCTTAGTCCATTAAAGTTCCAATACTCAAATGAAACTTTTGCACACTTAACCTTTACAAAATCTTGCAATATAAATGGTGTTCATTTGCAAATGATGAAACTGATGTTTAGTGTAGTAAGTATAGAAGCAAGACATAATCTCGGTTCTCGGACTGAATAGTTTACAGATACATACCCCTCCCCTCAAAATCCACTTTGCACAGTCTCATGCCTGTTCCTGAAATGAAGCAGACAGCAGACTACACAACAAAGCTTTCTAAATACCTAGGAAGCTCTGAGACACTTCATAAAGATTTCTAGCAGGCAATTTGACACATAGGTCTGTAGTTCAGGAACACTTCAGGAGCTCCAAAAGTGGACTTGGGAGTCATGAGCATGCAGGTGGGGGCTGAAGTTAGGCCTAGATGAGACCGCCAAGGGATAGCTACAGAGTGAGAAGAGAGGGCAGGAGAGCAGAAGAGAGCAGAGTGAGAAGTAGCAGGTGCACATGACATTTAAGTAGAGGGAACTCAAACTCTTATCTGAGAGCTGCTGGGAAAAGATGTTCTCTTTCACTGAGCTATTACCAGGTGGAGTCTGGCAGGAGCCCAATCCCCTTAAAGCACACCCAAAATGTGAAGAGATCAGTGCTCCAATCAAGCCTACCCCTGGATTTTGCAAGTATGTGAGATAACTTGTTTTGTGATATTGGGGTTTCATGTTTCTAATACTTACACCCAAAGATGCTGACCTTTTGTTACCAAGATGTTGAAAGTATCAGAAGACAAAACTTATGAAATAGAAGCTATACAAATTTCTGTCATATAGCATTTCCATCATCATTAAATAACTCCTCTTCACGGATCATTCAGTTGTGATTTCCAGACTTTCCACCCAATGTAACTCTATCTTAAACCATCTATGCAAGTGCTGCTTGGGGATGATTTGTCTTCCCTGTACAGATCATGTCCCATCTAGTTGGAAGATGCTTAAGATTACCCTGTTATCAGCCTTTGAACAGTCTGAAGAAAGAGCCCACCGTTTAAGCATTTTATTCACATTATTACTGAGTCTGTTACCGCATCCAGTACATCATTGAAGCACCATATATGTTTGTAGAGTGAATATAACATTAGAAGTTGCTCCTTATGTGCTTCGCACATTATTCGTTTAAGATGAGATTTCCAGGCCACGAAGAAAAGTCCTCTACTATTGCAGACTGACTTCCTGTGCTTCACATGGATGTGACTGATGCCATTTCATACATTATACTTAGGTTGTTTGACAAAACTGCATACATAAGTCATTATCGAAGCTATAACTGAGGATTTGAAATACCCCAAGGATCTCAGTGTCTAAGATAAAACAGTGATGTATCTTGCCAGACCTGGTGATTTCCTTTTGCTCTTTTATATTGCTGCCAGTATGTGTGCTGAAGTCTTTTACAATATACAGCTTGCCAGGTGTAGCTGAATTAATTTTGTTCAAATCTCACAACTCACAATTGTGCTTTTCTTTCATTGGTATTCACTCTTAACGAAGTCCTACACTCTGTGTTAATTTTCAGTCCCCCAGGTAGAGGTTTTCACTGTTATGAGGTGAACCTAACTCCATGGTTGGCCATTAAACACCTGTGCTTAAATCATGGGCTTCTTGCCTCTTCCCTTTGAAATAATTTCTGGATTAGCATACATTCTGAAAATTCTGAATTTTATGTAATATCTAACCTCATGATCTCAACCTTTACTAACCAAACAGGCAGACCTTGGCATTAAGATTGAAAAAAGCTGATAAGTAACAATGTCAACAGGTTTTATTCTTTTTGGTGACACAAAACTAAATTCACCTGTGCTCTCTAAGACACATTGTTTGATCAGGAAGAAAGCAAAATCACTCTTTCACCACAGTGCCCTTCAGAAACATCAACATGTGTCTGTACATATGCTGTTATCTTTTGAAACTAATAAAAATCAGTCACTGAGGAAATGTAGTAACACCCATTAAAGGCAGAGCTGTTGGCAGTCTGTGGAGCTCACCACAAGTAGAGGTGTAGAGTGAGGAAAAACTTGCCAAGCAGAACCCATGGGCTATATAATCTTCATGAAAGCTGGAACAGCCAGTTTTTGTGCAGTGTGACATTTCACAGGACACATTCAGGTTAGTACTCTCATGAGGGGAAAAGCCCATAAACCAAAAGTTTCAAGCAGAGCATGATTTTGGAAAGGACAGAGAATAGTAAACTACATTCTATCGGATGCAGTAACGTTCCTACCAATGTGAAATTATAGGCCATTTCACTGAATGAACAATAATTCAAGTGAGATAACTCTTATTTGATTAAGACAATGGAAATGATTTTGTATCTTTCCCAATAAAATATGAATTATTCAAAACTCCATGAAGTTATTCATGTCTCACCGAAATGTCAAATGCTAAAAAAATCAGAGGCAATATTTTCAAAATAAATTTTACTTTTCTTGAAGTTTCACTTGGTGCAAATCAAATTTGGGTCTGTATCTTGCTTGTGTTTCTTATACCGATGACCACACGATATGCTTCAGGTAAAACATGGCACCTTTAAACAGATGTAATGATAATTGACCAATTAAAAGATGAAGTTCTGATGTAACCTCTGCCATGAAGTCCTCCCGCATTCCACTCTCCTCACTTTAAAGATTCTATTCTATGCTTCTCCCCTTGATCATTTTCTAGAACTGTGTCTTGGACAAAGACTCTACATTCAACCTCTTTGCATTACCACAATATTTTACACACCATAGGTGCAGACTCAGTACATGTAGGCAGAATGAAGCTATTGAAAAAATAACCATAACTCTCATCTGTTGGCTTTTTTTGAATGTCAACTTTCACTTTTCCATGAGTTGATACCCCAATGCTTCTGAAAGATATCTCTGGGAAAGGGAAACAACGTCAAGAGAAAAACATTCTAAAGAGAACACTAGAACAAGAATCTACTACAAGAATCATCATAACCTGCTACTCAGCAACTTTATTTTACAGAGAAACTGAAGACCTGATAAATTAAGTAGCTTGTTTCAAGCAGCTCAGTGGCAGAATTGGAACCCAATGCTCTGACTGTGCTATTGGGACACTTTTGACCCTACTCTGCTGATGCTGAAACATGTAAATCTTATTAGGACTTGGAGTGTGTATTTTCTTTCATTTATTTTGTATCATTTGCATGCCATCAACATTTCATTCTTTGTATGGGCTTAATGTGTCTTTTCCCAAAACTCCCTACATAATAACCCTCTATGCGAGACAGCAAAAGAGACACAGATGTATAGAACAGACTTTTAGACTCTGTGGGAGAGGGAGAGGGTGGGAGGATTTGGGAGAATGGCATTGAAACATGTATACTATCAGGTAAGAAACAAATCACCAGTCTATGTTTGATGCAGGATACAGGATGCTTGGGGCTGGTGCACTGGGATGACCCAGAGAGATGGTATGGGGTGGGAGGTGGGAGGGGGGTTCAGGATTGGGAACTCATGTACACCCGTGGCTGATTCATGTCAATGTATGGCAAAACCAATACAGTATTGTAAAGCAAAATAAAGTAAAAATAAATTTTTTAAATAGTACAAAAAAATACAGAAACAGAAAATAAAAATAATAATGAACAGATGAGTGAAATGGAAACAGATGCTATTCAATAAGTAAGATTTTCTTGGCATTCCCTTAAAATGTTCTTTTATTTTTAAGCTTTCCATCAAATGTGCATGCCCTGATACAGGGCACTCAAAGCCGGTGCACTGGGGTAACCCTGAGGGAGGGGGTTTCAGGATGGGGGACACATATACACCCATGGCTGATTCGTGTCAATGTATGGCAAAAACCACTACAATATGGTAAAGTAATTAGCCTCCAGTGAAAATAAATAAATTAATTGTTTTTAAAAATGTGCATGTCCCGTCTCTCCAGTTATTTGAAGACAATGGTAATGTCATAGACCTATTTCTATCACCATATCAGCTGGCACTGAAGTATGGCTCCAGGACTGCAATAGGCACGGAGAGTCATAGATAAATTTCATAGAAGACAAATTAAGCACATATTGAATACATCAGTTGGGGGAGGGGGCAGGTTAAAATGAACTTTAACTAATTTGACCTACCATTATTTGATCAACATAATATGTTAAAAAGGGATTTAATTTCAGTATTTTTGAAAATTTTTGCCTTTGAATTTGTTTACTTTTCTTTAAAAAATAAGAATTACATATATCAAAGCATAGGAGATGAGACAGTGTAATCTTTCTCAGTGCTGAGGGTCTCTAAAACATTTACTCTAGTTACGTTGAGGGAGAAAGGAGCAATGGTCAAGATGACCAAACAGGATATCACATGAATGAGCCATGAAACACAACTGGCACAAAGCAATTTCTCAGTAAGTGTTCACCATTATGATGAGAGACTAATGGAGAAAAAGACGTTCATGCATGCTCAGTTGTTTAGTCGTGTCCGATGCTTGCAACTCATGCACAGCAGGCTCTTCTGTCCATGGAATTTTCCAGGCAAGAAGACTGTAGTGGGTTGCCATTTCCTACTCCAGGGTATCTTTGCAACCCAGGGATGAACCCACATCTCTTGTGTCCCCTGCATTGGCAGTCAAATTCTTCTACCACTGCAGGGAACAAGACAGGCACAGCTTTATGCCTCACAGAGTTTAAATGCTTCTGCCTGTTTTCCTAATTCTACCTTGGAAATTCAAGGTTAAACCAAATGTAGTAGTATTATTTACTTTATATTTAAAAACTAAAATGAGTTAAGAGGAGATAAAAACAGAGCAGGTGGATTATAATTTGTTTTTAAAAGAAAAGAAAAATGAGTTAACTTCCAATTTCTAAAATTTAGATCCAAACATTTAACTACCTTTGAATTTCATCTGGGGGAAGAATCAGTCTTGCAACCAATGAAAAAACAAATATTCCTAGTCTTACAGACTCTTTAGAAAAAAGTTTAAAACAAATCCTTGCAATTATATCTACTTAAAATTTTACCCACACAGACAAACACCTATAGAAGAATCTATAGATGACTTTAACTAAGACTGTTGCTATTAGATGTTGAAATTATTAGTTATTTCAGTATATTCATTGGCAAAATATATTCTGGAAAATAGTTAATCACAATATAACATTTAGTTATAGAAATTATTTAAACTATAGAAAGTATATAAATTCCTTGTAAACAATTGCTATCATAATTGGTTCTTTTCAAAATTGTATTCAGTTGTCTTTTTAACTTGCTATGGACTAACTAAGGCAGCAAGAAATATAGAAAAAAGTGTATAGGTTTAGTGGTAGTTCATGTGTTTTTTTTTTTCTTTTCTTTAATTTCCTTTATAAGGCAGCTTTCCAACAAAGAAAAGTAAGCAAATAAAAATGCCCCACATGTTTTAACTTCAATTTGAAAATTTACTTTTTAAAAATTCAGAAATTGTAGCCAACTTTTTCTAAATCAAATCACTCATCTTTCAAAGTAAACCAATTCTCTAGACAAGCTAAAACCTAGATGCCACTTTCCCTGTGAGCAAATGCTTCTACAGAAATGCTGTGAACATTTGTTAGAGCTATTTTTTTAAGCTATGAACTTGCTTAAGTGAAAGAGCATTTCAGTTTTGGGGTGAGTGTTCTCTAGGATTTAGTGGGTACAAACCATAGCCAAGATATCACTGTTTAGTATTCTAAATTGCAAACTTCCCCTTCCAGCACAAAAGACACATTTTTCTCACACATTAATAAATTTTTAGAGTACCAATATGGCACCCCAGGTGGTGTGGTTATCTGTTAATAATCACTTCCCAGAGGATGCCTCCCCATCTCAGAGGTGATGGTCGCCAGACCATCATGCCTTCCTACTTATGTGCATACTGATGGTAGCAACCAGAAACATTTGTAAGACCTGAGCTGCATACAGAATTGATATATTTTGCCCATTTGTTAATTATAAGAGCCACTGACACTGCTGGCGAGGCTGTGCATACTTTTACACGGTCATCATAATTACCACGTTTTAGTATATGTTTTTGTGTTGTGACATCAATCCAAGTTCAGTTTCTGACATGTGTAGCAGAAGCAATATGTCCCACATAGGTTATTTCTGGAATTGCATGACTTACTGTAATAGAGTTCTGTCATGTAGCTCTATTGCACCAACTTTACCTGCCCTGCTGTGGCTGTCTGGGCTGTGTTACTTTTATGCCCTGTCCAGCATGCACAAAATAAGGTGATGGCATGGAGAAGAGAATATTTTTTTAGGAATTTATTTTATTGACTAATAAGAACAAATCTAAATTTCTTTTCTGGAGATAAATACTAATGCTATGGTCTTCTAAACCTCTTGGTTTATTTCAAACATATACCTTATATAACTAGCCTTATAAAACCAAAACACTTTGTATATTTCCTTTTGCTATTTATTCAATAATTAAAATAGATGGACAATATCAAAATGTTTACTTTTTAAGAGAGAAGATTATCAACGTCCTATTGCTCACTGCTCTACAAAACATGCTTTGGGCAAGAGATCTTAATGAAAGGATAAAAAATTTTCTAAAAAAATAAAGGACAGAACATTGAAATAGTTTTTTCCTACATTTAATTCCACATTGAATTTGCACAAGTATTTCAAGGACAGAATTGGGATTGAAAACAGAAACCGACAAAATGATGTCAAAATTTGACAGAAAAATTAGAGTACCCTTGAAAGTGAGAGTGAAAGTCACTCAGTCGTGTTCGACTCTTTGCAACCCCATGGACTATACAGTCCATGGAATTCTCTAGGCAAGAATATGGGAGTGGATAGCCATTCTCTACTCCAGGGGATCTTCCCAACCCAGGGATCAAACCCAGGTCTTCCATGTTGCAGGTGGATTCTTTATGATCTGAGCCACCAAGGAAGCCCAAGAGATGCTAATAGAAAGCAATGCACAAGGAGAGCCTTCTTTAATTGCTAGGAGAAGAAATTGGAACTATAAACAAATTTAATTTCTTTCCCAGAATTTAACTAACTTCCTAAGATTTGACATGCTACCCCAGTGTATTATGAAAATCAGTCACAATTTCTATCAAATGTACAATGTTCTGTTCTAAAAAACTTTTGAATTAGATCTATTTCAAAAAATAGCAAAGAAATTGACCTAGCACATGTTTATATCAAGGGACATATTGTTTGAAATAAATCTTTTTATTCTTAATACTTGGTGTGGGAAAATGAATGTGTAAATTCATTCATTTATTTAATCGTCTTTAACACAATTGAAATTCCCCAAATTAGCAAAAAAGGGCAAGAACAACTGGAATAACTAATACATGCAATTTTTACCTTTTATAAGATGGTTGAAATTATAATAATTCAGGGCAAAGGCTAGTAGAGTTTTGTCAAGAGAATGTACTGGTCATAGCAAACACCCTCTTCCAACAACACAAGAGGAGACTCTACACAAGGACGTCATCAGATGGTCAATACTGAAATCAGATTGATTATATTCTTTGCAGCCAAAGATGAAGAAGCTCTATAGAGTCAGCAAAAACAAGACCTGGAGCTGACTGTGGCTCAGATCATGAACTTCTTATTGCAAAATTCAGACTTAAATTGACGAAAGTAGAGAAAACCACTAAACCATTCAGGTATGACCTAAATCAAATCCCTTACGATTATACAGTAGAACCGACAAATAGATTCAAGGGATTACATCTGACAGACAGAGTGCCTGAAGAGCTATGGACAAAGTCTGTGACATTGTATAGGAGGCAGGGATCAAGACGATTCCCAAGAAAAGGAAATTAAAAAAGAATAAATAGTTGTCTGAGGAGGCCTTACAAATAGCTGTGAAAAGAAGAAAGTTCAGTTCAGTTCAGTCACTCAGACATGTCCGACTCTTTGTGACCCCATGAACTACAGCACGCCAGGACTCCCTGTCCATCACCAACTCCCTGAGTCCACCCAAACCCATGTCCATTAAGTCGGTGATGCCACCCAATCATCTCATTCTCTGTTTTCCCTGTCTCCTCCTGCCCTCGATCTTTCCCAGCATCAGGGTCTTTTCAAATGAGTCAGCTCTTTGCATCAGGTGGCCAAAGTATTGGAATTTCAGCTTCAGCATCAGTCCTTCCAATGAATATTTAGGACTGATTTCCTTTTCAATGGACTGGTTGTATCTCCTTGCAGTCCGAGGGACTCTCAAGAGTCTTCTCCAACACCACAGTTCAAATGCATCAATTTTTCAGCACTCAGCTTTCTTTATAATCCAACTTTCACATCCCTACATGACTACTGGAAAAACCATAGCTTTGAATACATGGACCTTTGTTGACAAAGTAATGTCTCTGCTTTTTAATATGCTGTCTATGTTGGTCATAACTTTCCTTCCAAGGACCAAATGTCTTTTAATTTCATGGCTGCAGTCACCATCTGCAGTGATTTTGGAGCCCAAAAACATAAAGTCTGACACTGTTTCCACTGTTTCCCCATCTATTTCCCATGAAGTGATGAGACCAGATGCCATGATCTTCGTTTTCTGAATGTTGAGCTTTAAGCCAACTTTTTCACTCTCCTCTTTCACTTTCATCAAGAGGCTTTTGAGTTCCTCTTCACTTTCTGCCATAAGGGTGGTGTCATCTGCATATCTGAGGTTATGGATATTACTCCCGGCAATCTTGATTCCAGCTTGTGCTTTTTCCAGTCCAGCGTTTCTCATGATGTACTCTGCATAGAAGTTAAATAACCAGAGTGACAATATACAGCCTTGACGTACTCCTTTTCCTATTTGGAACCAGTCTGTTGTTCCATGTCCAGTTCTAACTTTTCCTTCCTGACCTGCATACAGATTTCTCAAGAGGCAGGTTAGGTGGTCTGGTATTTCCATCTCTTTCAGAATTTTCCATAGTGTATTGTGATCCACACAGTCAAAGGCTTTGGCATAGTCAATAAAGCAGAAATAGATGTTTTTCTGGAACTCTCTTGCTTTTTCCATGATCCAGTGGATGTTGGCAATTTTCTCTGGTTCCTCTGCCTTTTCTAAAACCAGCTTGAACATCAGGAAGTTCACTGTTCACATATTGTAGAAACCTGGCTTGGAGAATTTTGAGCATTACTTTACTAGCATGTGAGATGAGTGCAATTGTGTAATAGTTTGAGCATTCTTTGGCATTGATTTCTTTGGGACTGGAATGAAAACTGACCTTTTCCAGTCCTGTGGCCACTGCTGAGTTTTCCAAATTTGCTGACATATTGAGTGCAGCACTTTCACAGCATCATCATTCATGATTTGAAATAGCTTAACTGGAATTCCATCACCTCCACTAGCTTTGTTTGTAGTGATACGTCCTAAGGCCCACTTGACTTCACATTCCAGGATCTCTCGTTCTAGGTGAGTGATCACACCATTGTGATTATCTGGGTACTAAAGATTTTTTTTGTACAGTTCTGTGTATTCTTGCCATCTCTTCTTAATATCTTCTGTTTCTCTTAGGTCCATACCATTTCTGTCTTTTATTGAGCCCATCTTTGCATGAATTGTTCCCTTGGTATCTCTAATTTTCTTGAAGAGATCTCTAGTCTTTCCAATTCTATTGTTTTCCTCTATTTCTTTGCACTGATTACTGAGGAAGGCTTTCTTATCTCTCCATGCTATTCTTTGGAACTCTGCATTCAAATGGGTATATCTTTCCTTTTCTCCTTTGCTTTTCACTTTTCTTTTCACAGCTATTTGTAAGGCCTTCCCAGACAGCCATTTTGCTTTTTTGAACTTTTTTTCCATGAGGATGGTCTTGATCCCTGTCTTCTGTACAGTGTCATGAACCTCCAACCATAGTTCATCAGGCCCTCTATCAGATCTAGTCCCTTAAATCTAGTTCTCATTTCCACTATATTGTCATAAGGGATTTGATTTAGGTCATACCTGAATGGTCTGGTGATTTTCCCCATTTTCTTCAATTTCAGTCTGAATTTGGCAATAAGGAGTTCATGATCTGAGCCACAGTCAGCTCCTGGTCTTGTTTTTGCTGACTGTATAGAGCTTCTCCATCTTTGGCTGCAAAGAATATAATCAATCTGATTTCGGTGTTGACCATCTGGTGATGTTGATATGTAGAGTCTTCTCTTGTGTTATTGGAAGAAGGTGTTTGCTATGACCAGTGCATTCTCTTGGCAGAACTCTGTTAGCCTTTACCCTGCTTCATTCTGTACTCCAGGGCCAAATTTGCCTGTTACTCCAGGGGTTTCTTGACTTCCTACTTTTGCATTCCAATCCCCTATAATGAAAAGGACATCTTTTTTGGATGTTATTTCTAGAAGGTGTTGTAGGTCTTCATAGAGCCGTTCAACTTCAGCTTGTTCAGCGTTATTGGTCAGGGCATAGACTTGGATACCATGATATTGAATGGTATGTTTGCCTTGGAAATGAACAGAGATCATTCTGTCGTTTTTGAGATTGCATCCAAGAACTGCATTTCGGACTCTTTTGTTGACTATGATAGCTACTCCATTTCTTCTAAGGGATTTCTGCCCACGGTATTAGATATAATGGTCATCTGAGTTAAATTCACCCATTCCAGTCCATCTTACTTCGCTGATTCCTAAAATGTCAGGGTTCACTCTTTCCATCTCCTGTTTGACCACTTCCAATTTGCCTTGATTCATGAACCTAACATTACAGGTCCTATGCAATATTGTTCTTTATAGCATCATATCTTGCTTCTAGCACCAGTCCTGTCCACAGCTGTTTTTGCTTTGGCTCCATACCTTCATTCTTTCTGGAGTTATTTCTCCACTGATCTCCAGTAGCATATTGGGCACCTACCATCCTGGGGAGTTCATCTTTCATTGTCCTAGCAAGGTGGCTGTGACAGTGCAAGTGTGGCCGAGAGGAGCTACCCCTCGTCCAAGGTAAGGAGCAGTGGCTGCACTTTGCTGAAGCAGCCATGAAGAGCTACCCCATGTCCAAGGTAAGATAAACCCCAGTAAGATGGAAGACACTGAGAGAGGGCATCAGAGGGCAGACATACTGAAACCACAGTCTCAGACAATTAGCCAGTCTGATCACATGGACCACAGCCTTGTCTAACTCAATGAAACTAAGCAATGCTGTGTGGGGCCACCCAAGACAGATGGGTCATGGTGAAGAGGTCTGACAGAATGTGCTCCACTGGAGAAGGGAATGGCAAACCACTTCAGTATTCTTGCCTTGAGAACCCCATGAACAGTATGAAAAGAAGAGACGGAAAAAGCAAAGGAGAGAAGGAAAGATATACCCAATTGAATGGAGAGATAAGAAAGCTTTTCTCCAAGATCAATGCAAAGAAGTAGAAGAAAACAATAGAATGAGAAAGACTAGAGATCTCTTCAAGAAAATTAGAGATACCAAGGGAATATTTCATGCAAAGAAGGACACAATAAAAGACAGAAATGGTATGGACCTAACAGACACAGAAGATATTAAGAAGAGGTGGCAACAATACACAGAAGAACTATACAAAAAATGTTTTCATTACCCAGATAATCATGATGGTGTGATCACTCACCTAGAGCCAGACATCCTGGAATGTGAAGTCAAGTGGACATTAGGAAGCTTCACTACAAACAAAGCTAGTGGAGGTGATGAATTCCAGTTGAGCTATTTCAAATCCTGAAAGATGATGCTGTGAAAGTGCTGTACTCAATATGTCAGCAAATTTGAAAAATCTGCAGTGGCCACAGGACTGGAAAAGGTCAGCTTTCATTCCAATCCCAAAGAAAGGCAATGCCAACAAATGCCCAAACTACCACACAATTGCACTCATCTCACACATTAACAAAGTAATGCTCAAAATTCTGCATACTTGGCTTCAGCAGTATGTGAACCATGAACTTTCAGATGTTCAAGTTGGATTCATGTTTCTCATGACTGAGAAACCAGAGATCAAATTGCTAACATCTGTTGGATCATCAAAAAAGCAAGAGAGTTCCATGAAAAACATTTACCTCTGCTTTTGGCTACACCAAACCCTTTGACTGTGTGGATCACAACAAACTGTGGAAAATTCTTCAAGAGATGAGAATACCAGACCACCCGACCTGCCCCCTGAGAAATCTGTATGCAGGCCTGGAAGCAACAGTTAAAACTGGACATGGAACAACAGACTGGTCCCAAACTGGGGAAGGAGCACATCATGGCTATATTCCGCCACCCTGCTTATTGAACATATATGCAGAGTATATCATCAGAAACGCTGGTCTGTATGAAGCACAAGCTGGAATCAAGATTGCCGGGAGAAATATCAATAACCTCAGATATGCAGATGACACCACCCTTATGGCAGAAAGTGAAGAAGAACTAAAGAGCCTCTTGATGAAAGTGAAAGAGGAGAGCGAAAGAGTTGGCTTATAACTCAACATTCAGAAAACTAAGATCATGGCTTCCGATCCCATCACTTCATGGGAAAAAGATGGAGAAACAATGGAAGCAGTGACAGACTTTATTTCTGGGTGTTCCAAAATCACTGCAGATGGTGATTGCAGCCATGAATCATGGTCCTTGGAAGAAAAGTTATGACCCACCTAGACACCATATTAAAAGGCAAAGACATTACTTTGCCAACAAAGGTCCATGTATGCAAAGCTATGGTTTTTCCAATAGTCATGTAGGGATGTGAAAGTTGGACTATAAAGAAAGCTGAGCCCCAAAGAATTGATGCATTTGAACTGTGGTGCTGGAGAAGACTCTTGAGAGTCCCTTGGACTGCAAGGAGATCCAACCAGTTCATCCTAAAGGAAATCAGTCCCGAATATTCATTGGAAGGACTGATGCTGAAGCTGAAACTGCAATACTTTGTCCACCGGATGCGAGGAACTGACTCATTTGAAAAGACTGATGCTGGGAAAGATTGAAGGCAAGAGGAGAAGAGGATGACAGAGGATGAGATGGTTGGATGGCATCACTGACTCCATGGACTTGAGTTTGAGTAAACTCCAGGAATTCATGATGGACAGGAAAGCCTGGCATACTGCACCATTGGGGTCGCAAAGAGTTGCACATGAGTGAATGACAAAACTGAACTGAACTAAAGTGATATGCAATGAATATTTTTTTAAAGCATGTTCAATAGTAACTGTAACACTAGAAAATGGTACCTATGTATACATATTCAAATTTGTCTATAATATATAGCATAAACAGATAGATGAGATAGAACATAGATAATTGATATAGCTATTGATAGATGCATAGTTAGATAGATGATATGTCAATGGATATAGATAAACAGACTATGTTTCTCAAGGCAAAAAGGCCCCAAACTTAATTACAAATAGTGAAATGTAGATCAGGTCAGCAAGTCAAATATTTATATAGACGCATAAACTGTAGATAACTTTACACAGCATCAATAAAATCATGTCCTCAATGACATGTTCTTTTCCTCAAGTCTAATTGAAACTATGTGATTTTATTACATATAGTCTCACTCTGTTATCCCAAACTTTCTGTCTGTAATTAAAAGTTTCTAAAGTACTTGTTACTTCCTTGGGGAATGGGCCCAGAGGTCCATTTTTTAACTAGAATGTTTCATCTGCCAGGAAGAGAAATGTGGAAAGTTCCAATCACTAAAAACATTATATCTAGAAATTAGAATACCTGTTATTCAAACTAATAGAATCACCAGCTCATACATGACTTTCAAGTCCACTATCATAGCATCTGAAGAGTTCACAATTCCAGGGAGGAAGCCAAATCTTAGAAATATACCTCCTGGAGAGTGCTTGACAATACAACCTTTGTGAAATAATAGAAGAAAGAATTACAATTTTTTTCAGAATGTCATGGTTCAAAAGAAAGATGTGACAGTGGGATAGATTGCTCCTGAGACTTGGAAGGTGACATTAACTCTCACATACATATCAGTTCATCAGAAAGCAAAAGGTATTCCTATCTGAAATTAGCTGCAGAGACCTTTTGCAATGAATTATTGGCTTTAGCCCATTCAGTGGTTTCCATCACATCATAAAATTTTACACTAATTAAAACATTCCTTTTTAGACTGATCTGTGGACCTAAGGAATAAACACACATACATACAAACAAACACACACTGAACTATTTACCTTCTGTAGACACACTCTGAGCGAAGTGTTTACTACTGTAAACATGTCTGCTCTTGTGTTGTCTTACATTCTATTTAAATCAGTATGTTTATGTTACTTTATGTGGTCTCAGAGGACCAGGATCCTTTCTACATAGGCCTCTATAAAACATCAACAAAATGTCACAAATGTTAGCTATTTAGAATATGAATTTTAATAGCAATGGGGGCTCTTTTAAGACAATCTTCCCTAACCCACTCAGCTTGGTTAAGGTGTTCCTTCTCTGTACTCTGACAATGGCTGGAGAATATATTAGTCACTCCTTTTAGAAAAGTCTTGTATGTTGAGATGTCTGCCTTTCTTTCTGGAATCTAACTACTTTGAAAACACAAATTATGTCTTATTCATTTCTAGCTTCCCAACATCTCGTGTACAGGCCTTCATTTGTGCTTAATACTTGTTGATTTAATTAGCTATTTATTCCATCTGCCCCTCTTACAATGTTGCTTCCCCTAAAACCTCTCTAACTTCCTTTATAAAAATAAGTTAAAATGAATTCACATAGACACTTGAGTTTTGTGGATCTTCCTTTCTATTAGAAATAAACTTCAAATATGGCTCTCTTGCAAGGTCAGGAGCAGTTGAAAAAAGCAACGGAAGGAGAAAGTCTTTGGATCACCATCAATGCAGTAACTGTGGAGCTATAACCAAGAAGTTAGCGTGTGGTTCCAAAAAAAGCCACACTTCCCATATAAACTCGGTAGCCAGCCACTAATGACACCCACAGAGTTACAGAAGGTCAGGCACCCTACTCTTCTGCCTTCTATTTTCCTTATCTTGAATTTTGGTTGATCTTCTGATCCTTCTACATTGATGGGCTAGTGGAACTGATGGTTACATCTGTTCTTCAAAATCATTACCGTTTTCTCCAGAGTTCAGAGATGAGGACTGCTGGCAAAGGGAAAAGGAACATCCACACATAATTCTGACATAGTCACTGACAATATTGTTGCTTCTTTTCATTAGGCATCCTAGGAGAAAGGATTGTTAAGTGGATATGGGTTTTATTTATAATAAGGTAAGCAACTGTACCCTACATACAGGGCTGAGGTCCTTCATTCTCTACCTCATTAGGATATAAAATTATAGCCTCAGAAAGTAAGAATGATTGGGGGGAGCAGTCTTTATAATTTTCCCTATCCCTAATATAGTACCCTACATGCCATGTACCCTGAGTCCAATAAATTCTTTCCAGATGTATTTATTATTACCTCACATTCCACTGGGGCAGACACAGAAGTATTTTTTATTTGGAAACCTTGCCACAGAAATGTGAAGGGACCCCTCCCAGCTTGATTGACCCCCATCCTTATGCTGCTGCCTAACTACAGACCATAAAACACATGAATGGATGGAACTGAAAGTTTCTTAACCTGAATTGGCTTCAGGGGATCCAGGAATGCACTGAAGTCACACAAAATCTTGCCCCTATGTGTATGTAGTTCTCTATTTTCTGACAAAAATTCTCAGTATTATCAGATTCTAAAAAGGCACTATGCCCGAAACACTAAGAACTAAGAAAATGGATACATTATAAAAGAGATTCTTCATTCAGTCCTACAGTCAAATATTTTCTAACAGTTTCTTCCATAAAAATATCTCCTTTATGCCAAGGGGAATACATGGTGAATGTGACAGCTACAACGTCCCCAGAGGTTTACAGCCTCGTAGGAAAAAATGGAACACATAAAAATGACCAGAAACAAAGCAATAATAGGCTTTATGCGAGTGGCACAAATGTCCCATGAAATTTCAGAAAAGGGACATCCTTTTTGTTTGGGTGCTTAGTGTGCAAAATGGCATTCAAGCCAAGCCCGTGCACCCTATAAGATTTCTATAGACAGAAACAGGAGTGAGGAAGAGGGAGGTGACTGGCATTCACATTCAGAGACTCAAATAACCAAAGTCAGGAGGTTGGAAAGAAATAACTTTGAAAATTCAAAAGATGTTGGAAGAAATTAGTTTGATGACAGCTTTTGTGCAAAAGACAGTAGAAAATAAGTGTGGAAATACAGGTGGTGAATATGAGGGGGGAAATTTGGACTGCAACATGTAAAACAAAAGAAGTCATGAAAGATCTTGGGGCCAGAAAGTGGCACTATCAAAGCAATACTTTAGGAATAATAATCCTTGGCAAGTAGGCAGAAGGCACTGCTGAGGAGAAGAAGGTCAAGAGGATAAAAGAATCAGTGCAAAATTGGAGCTATACCAGCATAAACTATTGCTGCTAATACCATTGACAGAAAGGTGGATAAGGGAGAATTTGTGACCGAATTAATAGGAAAGTATGATTGACTGGGTCTCTGTCCATAAAGCGAGGAATAACAATGAGTAGCTACTTCAAACTTAAATGAGATAATTCATGCAAAACTTAGAGCACTATCTGGTATATAGTAATAGTAATGTTACTGATATCATTCATTTTAAGAAAAATAGGGAGAAATAAAATCCTACTAAAATTGAATCCTAGTTATATGATGTAAGAGTATTTAAAATATGGGGGGTGGTCAAAAGGAGAAGGGTTAGGGCAAATAGGAGAGAAGTACCTGTGGAGATGAAAGATGGGTTACAGAAATACAGAGTTGAGGTGGAAAAACTAGTCAGAGGTCAAATAAAAGCAAGACACTGTGTAACAGGTCCTGGGAGAAAGTCCGAATTTCAGAATTATCCACCTAACAAAATTAACAAACTATGGAAGTGGGTGAGATTTCTAAAGATACAATGTTGATGTGGAGAGATAGTGAAAAGATACAATGAAAGATACTCAGAACATTCAGAGTGCCCAAGTTTCGAGGAAAAAGGAAGGAGGGAACATAGAGAGGACAAGAAAGAACCAGATTAATGCTGTTTTCAGAAAGCCACAGGAGGGGAACTCATGAACTGATGGTTACGGAGATATTTTCAAGACTTAAAAAAGAAGCATATGCCTGTGATCATACATAGGTAATTTAATATAGTCATTCTTCAGAATGCTGGCAGAGAGGGGTGTCCCCAGCAGGCAGTAGAGGTCACACTGTATCTGGAGGAAGTAGGGTGGTTTAGGGATTAGGAAATGTGAAGCTAAGTTTGACATGAGACATGGCTCAGGTGCAAAACGGAAAGTCACGAAGACAGACCAGCCAAGGTAGCCAGCCCAAGAGGTTAGTCTAAGGCACAATTCACAGAGATAATGCAGAGAAAAACTGAAGCAGCATAGAAACAGTACAGTTTAGTGGCTTGATTATTCTAAACTCCAGAGTCAGACTGACTGCCTTATATGTGAGCTTTGCAGCCTCAGGGAAGTTCCATCCTTCTGGGTATTTAACTCTCATCATGAGGAAAATAAAACCTGCAGCACGGTGTTGTCATGATATGAGTTAAATGAGCTAAAAGAGATGAAGGAACTGATGCATTCAGTGGCATTCAGTGGATTGATTGGCACTTAAAAATGTTAGCACTTACTATTAATGATGGGCAAGAAGTTCTCTGATAGGCTAGACACCACAATCGTTTTTTAGTAGAAACCCAAAGGTAAGACCAGGAGAGTCTACCTGGGGGATTAGATTCATCAGCCTGTTTGAGAAAGACCTTGCATAGCAATGTGCCACACAGTCATTGTCCTTTAGGAAACAGAGGGTCATTTAAACTGTTTTTACAAAATAGTGATGCAAAATACATTTAAGAGTTAATGCTGAAGTACTATTCAGAATGGTTTCGACAAAAGAATGTCTTCTTAAATTCATTTCCCATTGCTTTTTTTAACAAAGAGAGCAGTGTGGTTGTTTCTGTTGTCTCAGCATTTGGTCCTGAGTGTTCTCTCTCCATAGACTGTCCCTCTCCTGTAACATGTATTGAGACCCCTTCCACTGGGTATATATTTAAGGGTTTTCTCCTATTCTGATGATTTCCAGCATGAATGTGGAATAGAAAAGTATACTCTTCAATGCGACAGTGACAGGTATTTAAAATGGCTACGTTTTTGAATCATTGAAAAATGATTGAATGTTTGTAGAATTTTCAATTGTCACAGACATGTCCACTTAACTTCATTATATTTAAAACTGGTTTATTGTGCATAAATGGTTGGAACAAAACACACGTAAAACAATATTGCTTCCCAGAAATGACAAGAATATTCTACAAGTGAAAACCAGCCTGTGACCTCTCCCCCCATTTCCCTTTCCTGTGTGTGTTCTAGAGGCTTGATGCATGCCAGCAATGCTGCAAACCAGTCTCACATTTGCTAAAAATAATTGCTTTTCTTCTGTGTCTGCTCAGGCATGATGCTCCAAAATAAAGTACAAAGCACAGCAGCTTCAATTAACAAATACAACTACAATATTCTTCAATTCTATGTAGATTCATTTTACCCCAAGGATATTAGAACACGTCAGAAAGTTGAATATTATTCCTCTAACATCTGTCATCAAAACCAAAATCATACAGTGAAATTCACACAAATCACAGCAAACCTGCCATCCCACTGCAAGAGTCAAACATCCACCCTATGCTACAGCCTTCAAAATATTGAGATAATTGATGGATAGTCTTCTTTTCTTGTCTCATCACCAAGGTTTCACTTCAAAACAATACCACATGATGAGTCCACTTTTTTTTATGTTAACGTGTGAATACTGCTGTCATAATTTAGTATGCAGTGTGCTGGTCTGAATCGACATGTTTGTAAGGGATTCCATCATGTCAAACGGAGGAGAAGGGAAAATCTGACAGCAGGCATTTGTTGGATATGGCCAAATCTCTGCTGGATCCTGCCTTCACTGCACAGTCCCTGAAGCACTGAAAACTTATCCCACTTTTTAAAGCCATGCATGCATGAAACTGAGGGCAGAATTTCAAGCAGGAATTGATGACTTAGTAAAAATGTGCGTAATTTCCTCATATAAAAGAGAAATGGAAAGGCACACCAAGAAAACATTGTTCCTGAGTAAGGTGATTAAAAATTCAAGAGCCCCTTTTGAAGTCAAAACCTCATAAAGCTCATCAGATCTGTTTAAAGATAGACATCTGCAATAAAGAAAATTGCACAGAGAATTAAGGAGCAGTATTTTGCAGGTGCTGTTGTGCTCTATTTATCTACATTTAACACAGAAAAACTTCTAAAAAGCCAAGTGGAAACAGTGGATTTACTTGGTAGATTAGCAAATACATGTATTTTCAAAGAAGGGCAATAGTTTCTACCATTTTTATGGAAATGCTATCTTTAAAGAGAAGTTTTCAGTTTATTTTATACCCAAAATTCAATGACTGGATAGCCAGACCTTCTTTTTTGTAGTTAAAGTCCTATTTCTGAATAAGCTATTGCTGGACCCTATAAAAATACTGACATGTTTAAAACCGAAGCTAAGGCAGAAAAGTTTCAAACAAAAGAAATAAGATCAAGTTACAATGGAATGACCCGGAGGAGGGCATGGCAATCCACTGCAGTATTCTTGCCTGGAGAATCCCATGGACAGAGGAGCCTGGTGGGCTATAGTCCATAGCTATGGTCGCAAAGATCAGACATGACTGAAGTGACTTAGCACACACGCACGATGGGACGAAGAAATTTTTCACAGATATCAGAAAGTAGCTTAATTAAAATACGACTTTAGCTATTTCAATAATTGCATAGCTTTCTAGATCACACAATTTACATATTTACCAACAGTGTACAAGGGTTCCCTTTCTCCACACCCTTACAAGCATTTCGTATCTCTTTTTTGCTTCGTTCATAGTAGCTATTCTAACAAGTATAAGGTAATACCGTATTTTGGCTGTGATTTGCATTTCCTTGGTGATTAGTGATGTTGAGTATCTTTTTATGTTGACGTCTGTATGTCTACTTTAGAAAAATGTGTATTCAAATCTTCTGCCCATTTTTAAATCATATTGTTCTTTTGTTGTTGTTGTTGTTGATAGAGATTTGTATGAGGTCTTTATATCTATTTTCTTTTAAAAACCAGATGGTTGAAAAATTCAATAATTTGATGATCACTTGATCATCTCAACTTTTCTTCATAGTAGAAGTTTCTATCAAGGCTATTAAACACATTTAAGAAAGATGACCATAAACTGAGGGACTTTTGAAAGAAAAGGGAAGAGTCATTAGTAATTACTCCAGTGCAACAGACATAAACCCAAACTATGAGGCATTTGAGGCATGGGGTCACTTATACCAATGGCTAAGGTCATGTACACGCTGCTATATTTAAAATGGATAACCAACAATAACCCATTGTAGAGCACATGGAACTCTGCTCAATATTATGTGCCAACCTGGATGGGAGGGGCATTTGGGGTAGAATGGATACATGTACATGTATGGCTGAGTCCTTTCACTGTCCACCTGAAACTACCATAACATTGTTAAGCAGCTATTCCCCAGTACAAAATGTCTTTGGTGTTAAAAAAAAATTAAACTAAAAAACAATGTAAAATTTAAAAAAAAAAATTTTTTTTTTGAGGAGTACAAGTAGAAGGATGGTAGTAAAGAGTCCAGAAAAATGTGACATAAAACTCCAGGATAAATTTAGCTTCTTCACAATTTTTTTACCTCCAATTCTATGAGTAATTGTGTCTCACAGCAATAATTTTTAGCAAGTTAATATCTCTTGTGAGTTAAAATATTTCACTGTTATATGAAAATTAAGTTTCTTAATTAGCCATATTCTATACCTTATTTAAGCAAAAAATAGGTTGAACCAATTCAGACAAAAGAAACAGACGCCAATTATTCTCAGAAAATTCTAAAATGGAAAGAGACTATTTCTCTTGCTTTAAGGAAGGAAGTCGTGCAACATTAGAGGCTGCTGTGGCAGGAATTCATGGAAATGTTACCATCAGGTGACTTTGTTTCCACCATTTCTATCCTTCCTTGCCTTTCTCCAGCTCGGTTCCTCTATGAAGGAGATTCTGACCATCTCAGTTTGAGTCAGGCTTCTCCTGCTGTGGTCAAGGAAGCAGAGTCACTCACTGAAAGTTTACCAGAGCAATTGCTTAACAAATGAACCCATGAGAGTCACTGCATATGATTTAAATGATCCTTATTAAATAAGTAAATCCTGTAAATGGAATGCTGATTTTCACTTCCATCCTACAACCACTGAACAATACTGTCTCTGATTCAACATCTGGTCTACACTTCAGTCAGGATCTCTTTAATAGATAAGAACTGCACCAGTTCAGTTCACTTCAGTTCAGTCACTCAGTCATGTCTGACTCTTTGTGACCCCAGGAATTGCAGCATCCCAGGCCTCCCTGTCCATCACCAACTCCCAGAGTTCACTCAGACTCACGTCCATCGAGTCGGTGATATCATCCAGCCATCTCATCCTCGGCTGTCCCCTTCTCCTCCTGCCCCCAATCCCTCCCAGCATCAGTCTTTTCCAATGAGTCAACTCTTCGCATGAGGTGGCCAAAGTATTGGAGTTTCACCTTTAGCATCAGTCCTTCAAAAGAACACCCAGGACTGATCTCCTTTAGAATGGACTGGTTGGATCTCCTTGCAGTCCAAGGGACCCTCAAGAGTCTTCTCCAACACCAGAGTTCAAAAGCATCATTTCTTCGGCTCTCAGCTTTCTTCACAGTCCAACTCTCACATCCATACATGACCATGGAAAAACCATAGCCTTGACTAGATGGACCTTTGTTGGCAAAGTAATGTCTCTGCTTTTCAATATGCTATCTAGGTTGGTCATAACTTTCCTTCCAAGGAGTAAGCATCTTAATTTCATGGCTGCAATCATCATCTGCAGTGATTTTGGAGCCCCCCAAAATAAAGTCTGACACTGTTTCCACTGTTTCCCCATCTATTTCCCATGAAGTGATGGGACCAGATGCCATGATCTTAGTTTTCTGAATGTTAAGCTTTAAGCCAACATTTTCACTCTCCTCTTTCACTTTCATCAAGAGGCTTTTTAGTTCTTCTTTACTTTCTGCCATAAGGGCTGTGTCATCTGCATATCTGAGGTTATTGATTTTTCTCCCGGCAATTTTGATTCCAGCCTGTGCTTCTTCCAGCCCAGCGTTTCTCATGATGTACTCTGCATAGAAGTAAAATAAGCAGGGTGACAATATACAGCCTTGACGCACTCCTTTTCCTATTTGGAACCAGTCTGTTGTTCCATGTCCAGTTCTAACTGTTGCTTCCTGACCTGCATCTAGGTTTCTCAAGAGGCAGGTCAGGTGGTCTGGTATTCCCATCTCTTGAAGAATTTTCCACAGTTGATTGTGATCCACACAGTCAAAGGCTTTGGCATAGTCAATAAAGCAGAAATAGATGTTTTTCTGGAATTCTCTTGCTTTTTCCATGATCCAGCAGATGTTGGCAATTTGACCTAAGAACTGCATCAAAATATGACTAATACATTTGGAGATTTCTGACCTTAGCCACTATAGACACCAGGATCAGATAGGTGCTCTGGAAACATATCTCCAAATGATCTTTCAGACTGATATACTCTTCTTTGGAAAAAAAAAGATCCAATTCCTTTCAATCTTAATTTTCAAAAAAAACACAACTGCTAGATAAGCACAACAAAGAAACACTGCTGGGAGGAGCCAATGAGAAGGCTTGATTCACCAAAACATGAGTTAAACTCATCAGCTATACATTATTACAGCTGATCCATAAATACCTACCCTATTTCTGCTGTTAGCTGTAGATAACAATCAAACATACCTTTTTGTGTGATGGAGAACAACCGAAGCTGTTTCTATTTTATAAGGATTTCAATAAATCTATTTTTACTCCAAAATGATGATGATTTGCCAGTAATTAAAAGCAAAAAACTTCAAAATAAGAAACTGCACCTCCACTTTAGTTATTAAATACATTTGAAATTCAGTTATCCATAGCATCCATTTGTAATCAGCCATTGATTTTTAACAAACTAAGATAAGGTCTCCACACCATTTATTTCAATGTATGTGCACACACCTAATTCCTATTGACTTATTGCTCATTTCTTGTACTATATTTTCTTTTAGACGAAAAAAGAACTTCATGCTCACAACATAAGTCAGTTGGAGATCTGTTCAAGAAAGTGAAATAGTTTTAAAATGTGCAATGCCCAGAAGCAAGGTTAAATAAGATTAGGCTGTGTGCTGGGAGATGTTAGTGTTATGACCTGAGGATTTCAGACTCCAGAGAAATACCCAGGTCCAATTTCGAGCTGGCTAAAGAGCAACATTAGCATTGATTGTAGCACTGGCCTCAAGCCTTCTGCCCTGCCTTGTGGCTAGCAATTGGGTCCTTGGTGGCAACACTAACTATAAAGAAAAAGATATGCAGAAATAATACAGAATGTTTGCTTAACCTATTAAACAACTAAAAATACATCAAAGGCTTGAATATTTGTTTAGATGTGAAGCTTGAATAATTTTTACAGCCTGAAAAATCTATCCTAAAAACAGTCTCATAAAAATAGGACTTCTTATGTAATTTCTGGTACTCAATTTATTATTGTTCTAAAATATCACCAGAAGCTGTCTTCAAGTAACAGGTTATTTGTTCTATCTAAAACAGTAAGAAGCTTGAGAAAACCAAATGGGAAGCAAATGCTAAGGATATTTAGAGCTCTGACAAGTTTTTGTACAGGGGACAATTTTGTGTCTGATATTCAAATTGAACACATGCATCCTTTAATATCAAAAAAAAATTCCCTTTTATACATGTCCTTTTTTCTCTTATGTTTTCTCTTCTTTCTTCTCCCATAATCCTTCAAATGAAAACATCACTATAAAACTATTCTCAGTTTCCCTCTGCTCTTAAACTCTAAGGCAATAGAGGGTTTTTCTCTGAAATTTTCTCTCTGAATAACTTGGGAATATATGAAGTAAAATGATGTTTTTCAAACATTGTAAATAAAGTGCTTAGAGCCAAAGAGAGACGCTTGCTTGATACTAACAAAGACCCAGAAGAACTGGTTTCAAATTCCCAATTTGTGACTTCCACTTGTGTGACCTTGGACAACTCACTTTTCCTCTCTATTTCTCAGTATTTTCATTTGTAGGAATGTAATCACAATGATCTCATTAATTTTCTTTATTTGAGGGAAGTTGAATTTTAAAATGTATCTCTACATATTACATAAAATTTAAGTGCTATTAAAATAGCAACTATGATTTAATCATATTAATTATGATCAAAGCCAGGGAAGCACTATAGTGGGGCAAAGCCAGTGAGGCAAGTCAGAGGTGAACTGATGCTCTCTCATGCCATTATCATCAAATATGTTGAATGACAGTGCACATAGGAAAAGATGCTATTCTGAAGACCTCTCATTCAATTCTTTGTGCAATCACCATTCATGTGCCAGACAGCCTTTTAAATATGAAATCAGTAAAATATATGAACATAGCCCAGTCCACAAGCATCTTACAGTCCAATGGAAGAGTTCAACAGGTAATCTGATACCAACTATGAAATTCAGTGATGCTATTATGAGTGTTTGGAGAGACACAACAAGAGCACCAAAGAACAGACTCAAACCCAGTCTAGGGGAAAAAATGCTCCTTGAAAGTGATAGATCCTAGCTTACAAGAAGGAGAAGTAGACAGAGCAGTCAAGCAAATTCCAAAACGGGGTGAGAGTTCAAGACATAAGCAGACACCTGCAGGTTTCAACACAGCTGGAAAGGAGAAAGGGTGGGAAGAGTAGCAGGAGCCAAATCAGAAAGGGTACTTTGTGTCATATTAAGACCTTGATATTTTATTTCAGGAAGCAATAGGGAGCTATTAAAGAATTCTAAGAAGGATCAAGACATAATAAGTTTGGTTTTTAGAAAGATGTGCAACACTGTGGAACACTTGAAGAACATATATCCTAGATGGAGACTTGATGCAGCCATGAAAGAAAGAGACATGAGAAGCTGATGCAGGGAATGTGGCATTTAGGAAAGAAAAAAGAAAGAAAGACTGAGGGGAGATTTATGAACAAGAACATCCATGCAGCATCTTTCTGTATCTCAAAAGAATATGTAGCTATTAACTGATTTAGTTCAAGGATGACAGACAGAAGGGTTCCCTGAAGCAGCCTTTAACCTTCTGAAAAAGGTAACAGTGTGGTTGATAAATGGTAAAGAAAGCCCTGTTGAAGGAGAGGGGAAAGAGAGATGTATGCAATGTTTCAATAATAATTCTATTTGTAAAAATTTAGAGGACATAAAAATGATAAACATAAAATTTCAAGTTTTCAACTATACATCATACTATATTCAGAATGATTTGTTATCCAAGGATTTCAGATTTGCAACTGTATCTAGATTTAGTGTAAAAGACCTCAAATAAAAACCAAACATTAAAAAAAAAAGAACATCCATATTTGACAATGGTTCAAAATGGATGAAAAGCAAGAGAAAAGATTCAAGGGTGATTCCTCCAAAGCTTGTTTACCAATTTAATCAGTGCTTTGCTGACTTAATCATGCTGCCAGCCATGGTCCAAAAGATACAAGGAGAAGAATGGGCTTGTTAGAGGGAGATGCTGGGGTTGAGAACCTGGTAAAAGAACTTGGTTAAAAGAGGCAGGAGATGATAAGGTTAAGTTTGAAACATCTTCAGTTTGTATTGGACATCTGAGCACAAGTTCCTAAAAGGTAAGTCTAGAGTGCAAAAGGAAAATGTGGATTTAAGATACAGATCCAGTAGTTAGCACAATAAAAACGGTAGACTAAATTATGGTAACAGATATATTACTATATGTTAGCACATAGAGTGAGAAAAGCGAAGGGCTAGGGACATTCAGTCCAGTCGCTCAGTCGTGTCCGACTCTCTGCAACCCCATGAATCGCAGCACGCCAGGCCTCCCTGTCCATCACCATCTCCCGGAGTTCATTCAGACTCACGTCCATCGAGTCCGTGATGCCATCCAGCCATCTCATCCTCGGTCGTCCCCTTCTCCTCCTGTCCCCAATCCCTCCCAGCATCAGAGTCTTTTCCAATGAGTCAACTCTTCGCATGAGGTGGCCAAAGTACTGAAGCAAATCAAAAAAAAAAAAGAAACAAGAAAAAACGATGGGTATTTCAGCAAGACAAAGTCTGAGACAATCTAAACATCATATACATATTTATTGTATATTTCATTCTCAGTTCAATAAAAATTTATATGAATAGATTTTAACTGAAGTATAGAGACCTAAATAAAATTAAACTATCAGCAGCCAAAGCTCAGCATGATATATTAAAAAAAAAAAAACAATAGAATGAGGGTCTCAGGTACCAACAAATTAACAGAACTGTTTCTGACTCTAGCTCTTTAATGTAGAACCAGTTTCCTCAACTTCTTGAGTTTTAAGTTCTCAGTATTCAATGTAAGGAAATTCAACTGGATCATTCAATTCCCTTTCAACTGCAAAAATTGTTGATTTTACAATGCCATGCTCTGCCTTCTCAGTAATGTTCAGTCCCTTGACACATCAACTGTACAATCATTCAACACTTTCTTCACTCATTACCTCCTTAAACAAATATTTATTGAGCATCTACTGGGGACTAGGCACTTTTCAAAGTACACAGAACAAAGCAGTGAACAGGACAGCCAAAGTTCTTGCTTTCAAGAACTAGTGGGGAGGAGAGATAATAAAGAAAAATAATATATGCAGGTGAGGAAAGGTGCTTTGAAGAAAAATAAAGCACGGGAAGTAAATGGACCAGATTTTATAGAGAGCTGACAGGAAGAGCTTTCTGATAATAACATATTTGAACAAAGATTTGAAGTAAAGGAAAAGTAAGCCATGCTTTTGTGGAAGAAGACCAATTCTAGGCAAAAAAAAGAAAGTCCCTACTGCTGAAGCTGCTTGGCTTCCTCAAAGAGTCAAAAGAGATCTGATGTGGCTTGGGTGGGTGGAGAACATAGGCGTTTAAGGATACATAATAGCAGGCCAGGAACACACTTGGAGATGTCAAATGGCAGTTAAATATATGATTATGGACTAACCACATATATGTGTGTGTGTGTGTGTGTGTGTGTGTGTGTGTTATGGATTGAATGTTTGTATACTACCAAAATTCACATATTAAAGCCCAAACTCCCAGTGTGAAAATATTAGAAGTCAAGGACTTGGGAGGGAATTAAGTTTAGATGAGGTCATAAAGGTGGAGTCACCAGGATAATATTAGTGTCTTTTCAAGACAAGGAAGACAGACCTCCTCCTCATCCATGTGGTGGTGGTGGTAGTTTAGTCGCTCAATCATGTCCAACTCTTGTGACCCCATGGATTGTAGACCTCCAGCCTCCTCTGTCTGGGGACTTTTCAGGAAAGAATACTGGAGTGGGTTGCCATTTCCTTCTCCACTGATACATGTGAGATCCAGGAAGAGGGTTCCCACCAGAAACCAAATCTGCTGGCACCTTGATCTTGGACTTCCCAGCCTCCAGAACTGTGAGACATAAATGTATATTGTATAAGCCACTCAGTCTTGGGTATTTTGTTATAGCACTCCACTCAGACTCAGACAGGAGCCATGACTCTGAATAAGGCATTTGGGAGGGTTAATGTTGCTAGAAGAGACAAGCAGACACATGACACAGCCTGAAGCGCTCTCACTAACTATGGCTGGGGAGAGAAGGACCCATAATAGAGCTAGTCAAGGAAACAGAAAGTGAGAAAGAGCAAAACCTAGAAACCTAGTGCTGCTACTGCTGCTGCTAAGTCTCTTCAATCGTGTCCGACTCTGCGCGACCCCATAGACGGCAGCCCACGAGGCTCCTCCGTCCCTGGGATTCTCCAGGCAAGAACACTGGAGTGGGTGTCCATTTCCTTCTCCAATGCATGAAAGTGAAACGTGAAAGCGAAGTCGCTCAGTCATGTCTGACCCTCAGCGACCCCATGGACTGCAGCCTACCAGGCTCCTCCGTCCATGGGATTTTCCAGGCAAGAGTACTGGAGCGGGATGCCATTGCATTCTCCAACCTAGTGCTAAGAGTGCCTTAAGGAAAAAAGGATGATCAATTATGGAAAGTGTAACTGGTAGATCACACATGATGAGGACACTATTTAGTAGTTAGGGGTCACCTTGATAAGAGCTCTCTCAGTGGTGTGGTATTGACAGAAAGTTATGATATCTAAATGATATCTCATGATATCTAAATGTGAAAGTAATGAAATGCAGGCAGTGAGAAGACACAATATTTTCTATTAGGAAGAGCTTTGCTATCATGGGAACAGAAAAATGATGCAGTGGCTTGAGAAGAATGTGAAGAAAAGGAAGGTTTTTCTTCATGGAAGATGAAACATATTTGTATGCTAATGATAAAGTTTCAGTGCAGAGGGGAATACTGATGATATAGAGAAATAAATCACTTTCAGACCAAAACCCTTGACAGGAGAGGGTGAGATCCAGGGTTCAAGTTAGTATGGAGCTTCAAATAGCCCATCGATTGTGAAAGAAGCGAATGCATAGTAAAAGGATACAGGGAATTTGGCATATTGTGAAAGGGCATATGTGGAAGTTCTCTTCTATGACTTCTATTTCCTCAGGGAAATAACAAGCAAGATTATAGTAGGATTCTTGAGCAGCACTAAAAGCCCCTCTGTGGTTTGTGGTCATAAAGTAGAGCCAATCATTATGGTTGTGTGATTTTCTCCAGTTTCATTAGCTGCTTGAATGCAGCCATGGAGTGAGGTGAGATTAGTCCCCATGTTGAGCACCCACTATTTTAAAAACTTTTAGGGATAAAAATTGATTAGAGCCTCATGATATCCACTATCTTCTGGAAATTAAGGAGAAATTATGTAAGCAAAAAAAATCAATACAAAACACAGAATAATAACTAGTCAGAGAATATACAGAGCAAGAAGATAACTGCATTCATGGCTGGGCAGGATCAAAGAGGGCTGCCTGGACAAGACGCAAATCACCTCCCTCTGACTCATGTACCAGGTGATTCACACCTTCTTGGGCCTCATAAGTAACTGAGAAGATGGTTTGGTCATGGTAATGACTTGTCACGGTGGCTATGATCCCAATTCAATCTACAAAGATTGCTGACTGAATGAATTCCTCCTTCAATGATATCTGAAGAGAAAAGGAAGTGAAGCAGGATAAATCTGTAAATGTCTGTTCATGTACACTGTCAGCCAGATGAGAGGATGAAACATGAGGTCTGTCATTTCCCAGATGTGGTAGATCCTGTTCAGGTAGGTAGGTAGCTAGGTATGCAGGTGTTTAGATAGTTAGTTAGGCATGAATAAATACATACATACCATTTTCTTTGTTCCCTCCTTCAATTCTACTCAGGTTTCCTCTAAGATGGTCACCTAATGTATTCTCAGTGGGCAGGTACATCCCCCTTTGTGGTTTGCCACGTCATTATAGTATGAGGAGTGTTTTGGTGTCCTGTATAAACCTAACTTTGAGTCTTTGAATTCCTCTGACCAAAAATCTTGATGCTACTTGTTTCTGTCCATGTAAGTGCAAATACTATGTTTTGGTGACCTAGATTCTTCAAGGAACCAGAGTATTTGCTTCCCATTATATCTTATTGGCACTATTTGATGTTCAAAGACTTGTTTTTCCACTGCTCTCATATTCTCAAATTTGTTTTTACTGCAAGCATGTTTTTTCTTCAGATAGTAAAGATAATTTCTAAAATACCATTTATATTTCAGTGCACCAACTTATGTGGTTATATTCTTCATCATCATAGTTCCTTCAAAAGTAACATGCAACATGTGTTTTTAAAGAAGACTATTTTCCTGACGGATAATTGAGAGTGGAATTTCCAAGTGAAAGATCAGCATGTAGAGATGCAGCAGAGCGAGAGAGGACGTTAATCCCACGTGAAAAGACAAGATGTCCCTCAAGACACAAGTAGCAAGAAAGAGGGGCTGTAGCCTCAGCTCCAGAGGGGAGTGGTGTTTTCTGACTAGTCCAATCCATTTGTGATAATTCCATTTTCCTTGCCACTAATGAATTAGGCATAAATATGTAAAGCAATGACACACAAAAAGTCTGGAAAGAGACACAGTGGTGTTGGTTTTGTTTCCTATACAAAGAAGCATGCTGAAATAGCGCTCTCCCTTCTTCTACTGGACATTGTGATGCTTTCATATTTCCATGAGACTGTCACAGTTATCTTGTAAAACAGAAGGGATGCCAGCCAAAAACAAGTCAACATGTTGAGGAATGAAGAGTAAAACCTTGACAAGAATTCAAGTTCCCAATGCTGTCATCACTGAGTGGCTAAATCAACCAACCCAGAAGCTGCTCTCTTTGGGGACTTTTTTCCCTGTGATTTATCAAATCTAATGTTTAGAAAAGAAGGGAAAAAAAGAGAGGGAAAGGGAAAGGCCAGGGATGAGATAGGGAAAGAAGGATGGGAATATATATAAAATAACTACAGAATTTTAAAACTTTTAAGAACATTTTTAAGTGACAGTTTGGGGACCAACTGGTACAATTTCTCATTAGTAAAGTTTTATTTGTCAGATTGTAGACATAAGGCTGCCATGAAAAACACAATTTTAAATCTCTTATCTGATAGACAGGAATGCAGAGGTCCAGACATGGCAAGTGCTCACGCAGATTCATAGTGCTTCTTGCAACAGAGTCAAGACTCCCAACTTGAAGCTCTCCATTTCAAGTCCAGGATTTAAAAGTGCCAATTTTACTGTTTGTTGTTGTCATTCAGTCACTCAGTTGTGTCCAACTCTTTGCAACCCCATGAATTAGAAGGTCTTGTAGGTCTTCATAGAACCATTCAACTTCAGCTTCTTTGGCATTAGTGGTTGGAGCATAGACCTTGAATTGTTTGACTTGGAAATGAACCAAGATCAGTCTGCTGTTTTGAGATTGCACCAAGTACTGTATTTCAGACTCTTTTATTGACTATATGGGCTACTTTACTTTTTTCTAAGGGATTTTTGCCCACAGAAGTAGATATAATGGTCATCTGAATTAAATTTGCCCATTCCCATCCACTTTAGTTCACTGATTCTTAAAATGTCGAAGTTCACTCTTGCCACTGCCTATTTGACCACTTCCAATTTACCTTGATTCACGGGCCACACATTCCAATTTCAAGTCCAGTACTTAAAAGTGCCATTTTTACTGTTTGAAGATCTGTGAATAAAAATAATGCCATTTGCCCCAAATACCTTCAAGATTTGTTGCAAGAATCCAATGATATTACATTTGTGACTCACTTTGAACTGCAAGCAATGTTATTTTATGATAAATAAAAAATACTAATGCTAAAAAATGCAGCATAATTCTTCAGATTCCAAACATGTATCTTATATAGGAATAAACTACTCAATTTCTAATTTAGTTGTTAAAAACCACACAACCACATGAAAATTCATACTTTGTCTCTCTACACTATTCTTTAATAGAAACAACTAATATTGGGATACGAGTAACATTGAGTTTCTTGAAATAGATAATAATCTGTTTTTAACCAATTCCTATAAAGATAATAAAGTCAATACCTACTTGATTTTTCCTATCTTCTAAGATCATGTCAATCATCCTTTTAAAAAGCAATGCCAGGCATATTTTTACAAACCTTGAATGTAATATTGATCAATATTTTTCTGTTGAAAGAATCAATGAATAAATGATCACACATTTAGAATCATTTTATTTAACTCCTATGCTGTTGTTGTTCAGTCAAAAGCCATGTCCTTGTGAACATCAGGCTTCCCTCTCCTTAACTTTGCTCAAACTCATGAGTTTGCTCAAACTCATGTGCACTGAGTTTGCTCAAACTCATGTGCACTGAGTCAGTGATGCCATCCAACCACCTCATCCTCTGTCACTTCCTTCTCCTGCCCTCAATCTTTCCCAGCATCAGGATCTTTTCCAAAGAGTTGGCTCTTTGCACCAGGTGGCCAAAGTATTGGAGCTTCAGCTTCAGCATCAGTCCATCCAATGAATATGCAGGGTTCATCTTCTTTAGGATTAACTGGTTTGATCTCCTTGCTGTCCAAGGGACTCTCAAAAGTCTTCTCCAACACCACAGTTCAAAAGCATCAATTCTTCGGCATTCAGCCTTTTGTATGGCCAAACTCTTACTTCTGAATGAATACTGGAAAAGCCATAGCTTTGACTATATGAACCATTGATGGCAAAGTGACGTTCTGCTTTTCAATATGCTGTCTAGGTTTAGCAAGCATCTTTATTTCATGTCTGCAGTCATTGTCTACAGTGATTTTGGAGCCAAAGAAAAGAAAATCTGTCACTGTTTGCACTTTTTCCTCATCTATTTGCATAAAGTGATGGGACCAGATGCC
The DNA here is from genome assembly GCF_032405125.1 of Capricornis sumatraensis. Lineage (NCBI taxonomy): Eukaryota > Metazoa > Chordata > Mammalia > Artiodactyla > Bovidae > Capricornis > Capricornis sumatraensis. The sequence continues at coordinate 33,317,656 of NC_091081.1, read as the reverse complement.
ATGATCTTCATTTTCTGAATGTTGAATTTTAAGCCAGTATTTTCACTCTCCTCTTTCACCTTCATCAAGAGGCTCTTTATTTTCTACCATTAGAATGTTATCATCTGCATGTCTGAGATTATTGATATTTCTCCCAGCAATCTTGATTCCAGCTTGTGCTTCATCCAGCCTAGCATTTCACATGATGTACTCTGCATGTAAGTTAAATAAGTAGGGTGACAATATACAGCCTTGACATATGCCTTTCCCATCTTTGAACCAGTCCATTGTTCCATGTCTGGTCCTAACTATTGCTTCACAACCTGCATACAGGTTTATCAGGAGACAGATAAGGTGGTCTGGTATTGCCATCTCTTGAAGAATTTTTCCCTCAGTTTGTTGTGATCCACACAGTCAAAGGTTTAGCATAATCAATGAAGCAGAAAATTTTCTGGAATTCCCTTATTTTTTCTATGATCCAATGGATTTTGGCAATTTGAGCTCTGGTTGCTCTGCCCTTTCTGAATACAGCTTATACATCTAGAAGTTCTCAATTCATGTACTACTGAAGCCTAGCTTGCAGGATTTTGAGCATAATCTTGCTAGTATGTGAAATGAATGCAATTGCACAGTAATTTTAACATTCTTTGGCATTTCCCTTCTTTGGGAATGGAATGAGAATGGATCTTTTTCAGTCTTGTGGCCACCACTGAGTTTTCCAAATTTGCTGGCATATTGGTTGCAGCACTTTAACAGCATCATCTTTTAGGATTTGAAATAGTTCAGTTGAACTTCCATCAGTTCTACTAGCTTTGTTTACAGTCATGCTTCCTAAGGCCCACTTGACCCACATTCCAGGATGTCTGGCTCCAGATGAGTGACCACACCACTGTGATTATCTAGGTCATTAAAACCTTTTTTGTACAATTATTCTGTGTATTGTTGCTACTTCTTAATCTCTTCTGCTTCTCTGTCCTTTCTTGTGCCCATACCTGTGCATGAAATGTTTCCTTGGTATCTCTAATTCTTAAAGAAATCTCTGGTCTTTCCCATTCTATTGTTTTCCTCTATCATTTTGCACTGTTCACTCTCCTTGCTATTTTCTGGAACTCCACATTTAGTTGTGCTTATCTTTCCTTTTCTCCTCTGTCTTTCACTTCTCTTCTTTTCTCAGCTATTTATAAGGCCTTCTCAGACAGCCACATGGCCTTTTTGCATTTCTTTTTCTTGGGGATGGTTTTGATCACCACCTCCTGTACAATGTTACAAACCTCTGTCCATAGTTCTTTAAGCACTCTGTCTACCAGACCTAATCCCTGGAATTTATTGGTCACCTCCACTGTAAAATCATAAGGGAATTTATTTAGTTCATACCTGAATGGCCTAGTTACTATGCCAAAGACTTTCACTGTGTGGATCTCAATAAATTGTGGAAAATTTTGAAAGAGATGGGAATACCAGACCACCTGACCTGCCTCCTGAGAAATCTGTATGCAGGTAAGGAAGCAACAGTTAGAACTGGACATGGAACAGCAGACTGGTTCCAAATAGGAAAAGGAGTACATCAAGGCTGTATATTGTCATCCTGCTTATTTAACTTATATGCAGAGTACATCATGAGAAACTGGGCTGGACGAAGCACAAGCTGGAATCAAGATTGCCAGGAGATATATCAATAACTTCAGATATGCAGATGACACCACCCTTATGGCAGAAAGCAAAGAACAAAAGAACCTCTTGATGAAAGCAAAAGAGGAGAGTGAAAAAGTTGGCTTAAAACTCAACATTTAGAACACTAAGATCATGGCATCTGATCCCATCACTTCATGGGAAATAGATGGGGAACCAGTGGAAACAGTAGTGGACTTTATTTTGGGGGGGCTCCAAAATCACCACATGACTGCAGCCATGAAATTAAAAGATGCTTACTTCTTGAAAGAAAAGTTATGACCAACCTGGATAGCATATTCAAAAGCAGAGACATTACTTTGTCAACAAAGGTCCATCTAGTCAAGGCTACAGTTTTTCCAGTAGTCAGGTATGGATATGAGAGTTAGACTATAAAGAAATCTGAGCACAGAAGAATTGATGTTCTTGAATTGTGGTATTGGAGAAGACTCTTGAGAGTCCCATGGACTGAAAGGAGATCCAACCAGTCCATCCTAAAGAAGATTAGCCCTGAGTGTTCATTGGAAGGACTGATGTTGAAGCTGAAACTCCAAAACTTTGGCCACCTGATGCAAAGAACTGACTCATTTGAAAAGACCCTGATGCTGGGAAAGATTGAAGGCAGGAGGAGAAGGGGACAACAGAGGATGAGATGGTCGGATGGCATCACCAACTCAATGGACATGAGTTGGGGAAAACTCCAGGAGTTGGTGATGGACAGGGAGGCCTGGCGTGTTGTGGTCCATGGCATTGCAAAGAGTTGTACATGACTGAGCGACTGAACTGAACTGAATGGCCTAGTGGTTTTCCCTACTTTCTTCACTTTAAGCCTGAATTTTGCAATTAGGAGCTGATGTTCTGAGCCACAGTCAGCTCCATGTCATGTTTTTGTTGACTGTAAAGAGCTTCTCCATCCTTGGTTGCAAAGAATATAATCCATCTTAGTTCGATATTGACCATCTAGTGATGTCCATGTGTAGAGTCATCTCTTGTGTTGTTGGAAGAGGGTGTTTGCTATGACCAGTGTGTTCTGTTGGCAAGACTCTTTATAACCTTTGCCTTGCTTCATTTTGTACTCCAAGGCCAAACTTGCCTGTTACTGCAGGTATCTCTTGACTGCCTACTTTTGCATTCCAATCCCCTATGATGAAAACGACATCTTTTTTGGTGTTAATTCCAGGAAGTCTTGCAGATCTTCATAGAGCCATTCTACTTTAGCTTCTTTGTCAGTAGTGGTTGGGGCACAGACTTGGATTACTGTGATACTGAATGGTTTGCCTTGGAAACAAACCAAGATCATACTGTATTTTATCATAAATAAGAATATCTAACTTGCAGACTTCTTGCTCCAACCTTTTCCATCTTAGTCTGTTCTTAGATAAAAATTCAGTTAGGTAGTAGTGTATGACATACAGTAAGTGTATAATACACCTGCACACACAGGTATACATGCAAATACATATACAAAACCACCAGTCTCCAAATCAATGATTCTTCCCATCTTTCTCTTGGAGGGATATAAGCCAGCTGACTGCATTCTTTGAGCAAAAAGGAGAAAGAGAGACAGAGACGGTCCCATGTAATCTTTGTCTATGCAGTCTCTTCAGTCGTGTCTGATTCTTTGCAACCCTATGGATTGTAGCCCACCAGGCTTCATGGTCCATGGGTTTCTCCAGGCAAGAATACTGGAGCGGGTTGTCATGCCCTCCTCAAGGAGATCTTTCTGACTTGGGGCTCAAATCCATGACTACTGTGACTCCTGCATTACAGGGAGATCCTTTACCACTGAGCCACCAGGGAACCCCCCTGTTTGCATAACTGTCCCTAGTCTGACAGCCAGGCCTTGCACCCAAGAGTGGAGAATACCTGTGGTCCAGTCACTGCACAAGCAAACTTCCCATCCTCTGCTGTGGCAGGGGAGGAATAGGTGTGTCACCGCCTAGGACAGATTAGGTGACTTGTGGTTTTGCTTCTTAAATATTGATGCTGAAACAATATTCCTGACTTCACAGGTCCTCCTAACTTACAGGAATTTTTTTAAGGTTTCTATTCTTGAATTGCCTTGCTCCTTGGATTTCCTCATTGCAGGCTTAGAGGAATTTCTGCTTCTCCAAATGTGCTGTCAGTAAACACTCATTCATTTGCTTTTGTGTTTCCAAAATTTCACTAACGTCTCTTACCCGGTGTTGTCTGCTCTCTCATTTACTTTCCACTTTTCTTTTTTTTTCCTTCTAGTGTATGTTTTTGACAGGAGCAGAGATAAATGTTTGCATCCAGTTCACTATTTACGGTTAAATGTCTTTAATTGGTTTTCAAATGTTGAACCATTCTTGCATCCCCCAACAAAGCCTATAATATAATAACATAATTTTTAGCATATTACTTTAATTTTGTTAGTGATTTTTATTTGTGGTCTTTTTTTCTATTTCATAAACTTTTGCTTTCATCTCTTTAATTTCCTTTCTTCTAAATTACTTGGTTTTCTCCATCATTCCTTCTATTTTGATTTTGACAATGATTTTATATTTTCAACTATAGAAATATAGAATACAAATTACTCCCTAAGATCCACTTTAACTACATCTTGTTTTGATACATAGTGCTTTAATATTTATTCCATTCTAAATGTTTTCTAATTTCTAAATAATTTTCTTATTAACATACGAATTGTTTGTTAAGTATACTCTCCCCCTTAAATCATCATGCAGGACAGGAAGCAAGAAAAATTTTTTTAGTCTTTCTGATTTCTAGAATATTATTACATGTAGTTGACAATGTTGCCTGTATGATGTTGACATTTTTGAAATCTGTTGAGATTTCCATTGTAGCCTTACTCAAGTAAATTTTTGTGTACTTTGAAACATATTTATTTCCTGTTGGACACAGTCTTTATATATATTATTTAATCATGCTTTCAATGGGTTATTTAAATCTCCAATTCTTTGCCTTTTCAGCTCTGGCTATTTGTTCTGTTTCAGGGAGAAGTATATTAAACCTCTCTCCGTGTTTGTAGGTTTGTCAGTTTCTCTTTGTTGATGTTTATTATGTCTTTCAATTCTTTGTGGTTAGGGGCTTTGAACTGGAGTGATTAAAAAATGAATTAAGAGTTTACAGGCCAGTGGGAGAGACTGTTAGATACACTTCTAACAAGAAAACCCAAGGCCTAACACAACTGACACGTGAGAAAGAAACAAAGTGCTGTTGAGTCGGACAAGAAACAAACCCATTTCTTTTTCTGGATTGTCTCTATCTAATTTGTAAGGACCTCTGAGGGATGTAAATCCTCCTCTTTTGCATCTGTAGAATGTTTTCCGGGCGGTCTGGAGAGAGAGGCTCTTTGCCCCCCTTTATGTGTGCTTTATTTCCTCCCTCCCTTCATTGGCCCGGTCTCTTCCTGATCCAAGCTTTCTGTTATCTGTTAGTCCCCTTCTTACTAACTTCTCTCTTTCTTTATTAGCCATTCTATCTTTTACCTTCAATATTTACATTTTTCTTTTCCTCTTTCTGTCTCCTAGATGACTCATAAAGTGAAACCCTAGGATTCTTATTTGTTTTGTTTAGTGAATAATATATATGTTTATGCTATTAAAAATCATATTCATTCAGTTTAAACATACATAATTGGGAAAAAGTCAGACTCTTCTCTTTAGCTTTTAAAATAATCATTACATTCTTTTTTTAAATTTCTATGTCAACAATTCCATGACCCCCAATTTGGTTCAGCAAATAATTTTTCAAATTCCTTTTTACAACCCCATATTTCTATTCCACCAAATTTTAATAGGCAGGGGAATTAATAATAGTATTTTACTAAAAGATAAAACTTCTTCTTTGGAGAAGGCAATGGCCCCCCACTCCAATACTCTTGCCTGGAAAATCCCATGGACGGAGGAGCCTGGTGAGCTACAGTCCATGGGGTGGTGAAGAGTCGGACACGACTGAGCGACTTCACTTTCACTTTTCACTTTCATGCATTAGAGAAGGAAATGGCAACCCACTCCAGTATTCTTGCCTAGAGAACCCCAGGGGTGGGGGAGCCTGGTGGGCTGCCGTCAGAGTCGGACATGACTGAAGCAACTTAGCAGCCAAAGATTGTGTGAAATAAATATGATTTCTTTGAGCTTATGCTGTAATTGTAGAATAGTTCAAGGAGAGCATGTGTGGCTAAGTTTTTGCAAAGATTAAAAAAATGATGCTTTTTTTCAATGCCAATGAAACATTGTATATGGAAAGATGACTAGTTTAACTGCTACAAGACCAGGCTGCTAAAATGCAATACTTAAATATCACAAAGCCAAGATATAAAAAAAGATTATCATGAAAATGCAAAATAGCATATTAAATTCAAATAGTATGAGCATCTCCTAGGTTGCCTTGTCTCTGTAGTAGCCTGGCTATGATGGATGCCTTATTAAAGCTATAAATAATTTTGTACTTATAGCTTTATCAAAGAGTGATTATGATATAAAGAAAAATGAATAGAATTTCCATATATTCTTACAATTTTCACGTTACAGTGTGCATACATGCACATTCACACACATACACACTATCATTTTTCTGCACTATCAAGAGATTACATGAAAAGACGGTTGTTGGACATCATAGTAACCCCTGCAAGGCTGCTTGAGGGATAGTTTGTGTTGCAATTTGTTCAGTTTTCTGTCAAGGTAATTTCTACAGTAACCCCTATTTGCATTCTTTCAAATGGTGGTAAAATCTGACATATCCCATTAAATATGATAGCAGCGCAGTGTTTCATCCACTCTTAAGCCCACTTGGGAATTCTTCATTTTATCTACTGACTGAGACCATTCTTCTCTGGTATCAAGCATCAAACTTTTTACTGTTAAAATGTTAATTAGACTTTTATAACCATTTTAGTAGTTCTGCTCTTCATCTCAATTGCTCCAAACATAATTATTTACAATTGCATAATGTTCTCATTAATATGCTATGGAAATCTGCCATAGTGCATAGACTTATCTTAATAACAAGCTGCAGAAATATATCCTCAAAGACATCTGTGAAACATCTGTAGAATTTTAATGATGCAAAATAACTTTTCAGTAAATGAAACAATAAGCAGACGACACTTAAGGTCAGTATTTTTTATAACTATAGCCTGTCTGCTAGTATGGCTACTGCATGCCACTGTTTAATACACCAATAGCACAACCTGGAAGCCGCCCTAAACCCCGCTTCTGGAGGTTCTTTGATTTTGTGTGGTCTTTGTTGGTAGTTTCTGGGTTTTGCCAACTCTACAGATGGAGAGACGGCATGCCCGAAGGGCGGCAGCCAAGAGGAGTTACCCCACGTCTGAGGTCAGGGGCAGCAGCTGAGAGTGCCAGGCTGCAACGGTGCAGGAATGGCCAAGAGGAGCTACCCCGCATCTGAGGTCAGGGGCGGTGGCCGGGAGGAGCCACTCCATGCCCGAGGCCACAGGCAGCAGTTGGGAGGAGCTACCCCTTGTCCTAGGCCAGGGTCAGTGGCCCGGAGAAGCCACCCTGCATCTGAGGCCAGGGGCGGCAGCCCGGAGGAGTCACCCCACGTCCAAGGAGCAGCAGCTGCATGGGCACAGGAGGGCCTAAGGGAGCTATCCCACGTTGAAGGTCAGGAGGGGGTCAGTGAGGAGATACCCCTCATCCAAGGTAAGGAGCAGTGGCGGAGCTTTGCTGGAGCAGCCATGAAGAGATACCCCACGCCCAAGGTAAGAGAAACCCAAGTAAGACGGTAGGTGTTGCAAGAGGGCAGACACACTGAAACCATACTCACGGAAAAACTAGTCAATCTAATCACACTAGGACCACAGCCTGGCCTAACTCAGTGAAACTAAGCCATTCCCACGGGGCATCCCAAGATGGGCGGGTCATGGTGGAGAGGTCTGACAGAATGTGGTCCACTGGAGAAGGGAATGGCAAATCACTTCAGTATTCTTGCCTTGAGAACCCCATGAACAGTGTGAAAAGACAAAATGATAGGATACTGAAAGAGGAACTCCCCAGGTCAGTAGGTGCCCAATATGCTACTGGAGATCAGGGGAGAAATAACTTCAGAAAGAAGGAAGGGATGGAGCCAAAGCAAAAAGAATACCCAGCTGTGGATGTGACTGGTGATAGAAGCAAGATCCAATGCTGTAAAGAGCAATATTGCATAGGAACCAGGAATGTCAGGTCCATGAATCAAGGCAAATTGGAAGTGGTCAAACAAGAGATGGCAAGAGTAAATGTCGACATTCTAGGAATCAGCAAACTACAATGGACTGGAATGGGTGAATTTAACTCAGATGACCATTATATCTACTACTGTGGGCAGGAATCCCTTACAAGAAATGGAGTAGCCATCATGGTCAACAAAAGAGTCCTAAATACAGTACTTGGATGCAATCTGAAAAACGACAGAATGATCTCTGTTTGTCTCCAAGGCAAACCATTCAATAGCACAGTAATCCAAGTCTATTGCCCAACCAGTAATGCGGAAGTAGCTGAAGTTTTACGATTCTATGAAGACCTACAAGACCTTTTAGAACTAACACCCAAAAAAGATGTCCTTTTCATTATAGGGGACTGGAATGCAAAAGTAGGAAGTCAAGAAACACCTGGAGTAACAGGCAAATTTGGCCTTGGAATGCGGAATGAAGCAGAGCAAAGACTAATAGAGTTTTGCCAAGAAAATGCACTGGTCATAGCAAACACCCTCTTCCAACAACACAAGAGAAGACTCTACACATGGACATCACCAGATGGTCAACACCGAAATCAGATTGATTATATTCTTTGCAGCCAAAGACAGAGAAGCTCTATACAGTCAACAAAAACAAGACCAGGAGCTGACTGTGGCTCAGATCATGAACTCCTTATTACCAAATTCAGACTTAAATTGAAGAAAGTAAAGAAAACCGCTAGACCATTCAGGTATGAGCTAAATCAAATCCCTTATGATTATACAGTGGAAGTGAGAAATAGATTTAAGGGCCTAGATCTGATAGTTAGAGTGCCTATGAACTATGGAATGAGGTTCGTGACATTATACAGGAGACAGGGATCAAGACCATCCCCATGGAAAAGAAATGCAAAAAAGCAAAATGGCTGTCTGGGGAGGCCTTACAAATAGCTGTGAAAAGAAGAGAGGCGAAAAGCAAAGGAGAAAAGGAAAGATGTAAGCATCTGAATGCAGAGTTCCAAAGAAGAGCAAGAACAGATAAGAAAGCCTTCTTCAGCAATCAATGCAAAGAAATAGAGGAAAAGAACAGAATGGGAAAGACTAGAGATCTCTTCAAGAAAATTAGATATACCAAGGGAACATTTCATGCAAAGATGGGCTCGATAAAGGACAGAAATGGTATGGACCTAACGGAAGCAGAAGATATCAAGAAGAGGTGGCAAGAATACACAGAAGAACTGTACAAAAAAGATCTTCACAACCCAGATAATCACGATGGTGTGATCACTCACCTAGAGCCAGACATCCTGGAATGTGAAGTCAAGTGGGCCTTGGAAAGTATCACTACGAACAAAGCTAGTGGAGGTGATGGCATTCCAGTTGAGCTATTTCAAATCCTGAAAGATGATGCTCTGAAAGTACTGCACTCAATATGCCAGGAAATTTGGAAAACTCAGCACCTGGCCACAGGACTGGAAAAGTTCAGTTTTCATTCCAGTCCCAAAGAAATCAATGCCAAAGAATGCTCAAACGACCCCACAATTGCACTCATCTAGCATGCTAGTAAAGTAATGCTCAAAATTCTCCAAGACAGGCTTCAGTAATACGTGAACCGCGAACTTCCTGATGGTCAAGCTGGTTTTAGAAAAGGCAGAGGAACCAGAGATCAAATGGCCAACATCCGCTGGATCATCGAAAAAGGAAGAGAGTTCCAGAAAAACATCTATTTCTGCTTTATTGACTATGCCAAAGCCTTTGACTCTATGGATCACAATAAACTGCGGAAAATTCTCAAAGAGATGTGAATACCAGACCACCTGACCTGCCTCTTGAGAAACCTAGATGCAGGTCAGGAAGCAACAGTTAGAACTGGACATGGAACAACAGACTGGTTCCAAATAGGAAAAGGAGTACGTCAAGGCTGTATATTGTCACCCTGCTTATTTAACTTATATGCAGAGTACATCATGAGAAATGCTGGACTGGAAGAAACACAAGCTGGAATCAAGATTGCTGGGAGAAATATCAATAACCTCAAATATGCAGATGACACCACCCTTATGGCAGAAAGTGAAGAGGAACTAAAAAGCCTCTTGATGAAAGTGAAAGAGGAGAGTGAAAAAGTTGGCTTAAAGCTCAACATTCTGAAAATGAAGATCAGGGCATCCAGTCCCATCACTTCATAGGAAATAGATGGGGAAACAGTTAAAACACTGTCAGACTTTATTTTTGGGGGCTCCAAAATCACTGCAGATGGTGATTGCAGCCATGAAATTAAAAGACTCTTACTCCTTGGAAGAAAAGTTATGACCAACCTAGATAGCATATTCAAAAGCAGAGACATTACTTTGCCGACTAAGGTCCGTCTAGTCAAGGCTATGGTTTTTCCAGTGGTCATGTATGGATGTGAGAGTTGGACTGTGAAGAAGGCTGAGCACCGAAGAATTGATGCTTTTGGGGGGCAGGAGGAGAAGGGGACGACAGAGGATGAGATGGTTGGATGGCATCACTGACTCGATGGATGTGAGTCTGAGTGAACTCTGGGAGTTGGTGATGGAGGGAGGCCTGGCGTGCTGCAATTCATGGGGTCGCAAAGAGTCGGACATGACTGAGCAACTGAACTTAACTGAGCACAACCTACTAATCATTATTTGCTAAATCCCATGTTCTTTAAAAGTTATACACGTAGAGCCCAGAATATCCTTGTGTCTTATTAATGTATAAAATAGTATTGATATGATACAATATATACAATCTTGGCACCTATTTGTAAACATTTTCCTCCAACACATGTCAAGGAGCTCTACCCATATCTCATTCATCCTTGGATTGTTCATTTAAATATTAATTTCTCTTTTCACAGAAAAATAGATGTTCATAGGATAAATAGCTTGCTTCACTTTATATTCCTACAACAGATAGGAAATGACAACAGAATTTCAATTTATTTCAGAAACAGATATCCAGTTAAATGTAATCTGCTATTTTTCTAAGGTTTCTAGTGGGAATAGTCCTGAGATTGTATTGATAGGGCTATTTGTGTTACCTTGGGCAAGTCACTTAATTTAACAGAATCTCAATAATTTTCATTTAGAAAGGGAAACAAAAGTAACCACCTCAAAGTATCCAAATAGAATAATTACTATTTCATTCACTTAATTTCCCTAAAAGCCTAGAAGAGATCGTCATAGGGAAGACTAAAATTCAGCTGGCTGAATAAATGACAGGTGGATGGATACATATTGTGCTTTGCAAACTCTAAAGTCCAATATATTAAGATCTCTGCTTTATGTGAGTCCTATTTGCAGAAAAACTCCCAATATGGAGATAGGCATAATATATTAGTCTTCTATTGCTGATGTAAACAAACTACCCCAAACTTGGAGGCTTAACACAACACATTATTATTATCATACAGTTCAGTAAGTTAGAAGCTGAACATGGGTCTCACTAGGCTGAGCCTTGAGAAAAGCTCCGACTGTGCAAATAGTGGGCAGAAGTTACATTTCAGAGATGGAGGAGGCAGTAAGAAACCTCCAACTGCCTGGGTCTCAGATCAATCAATGGTCAAATTCTTTCAATATCCTCCTTGAACACCATCTATATCATATCAGGCTCCACACTCTTCATCTGTGTCACTCCTTCACAGATTTCTATCACTTGCTCACAAGTGATAAACATAGCCACAGTTACGGTTAAGGCTTCAACATATAAATCTGGAGGGGTGGGGCATACAGACATCTATAGTCTATAACATCTAAAGTAATCTTTAGATTACTTTACATCTATAACATCTAAAGTAATCAAAGCAGTCCACACTGCAGAAAGATAGATATATAGACCAATGGAAAACAACAGAGAACTCAAAATAAACCCTCATGCTTATAGTCAAATGATCTTCTATAAGAATGCCAAGGCTATACAATGGAGAAAGAACAGTTTCTTCAGTGAATATTGGAGAACTGTATAACCACATGCAAACAGTACGACATTGTACCCTTTCCTTACACCATATGTAAAAATTAGCTCAAGTATATTAAAGACATAAACATAAGACCTAAAATTTTAAAAATCTAAAAGAAAATATACGAGAAAATCTTCATTACATAGGATTTAGCACTATTCTCTTGAATATGATCCCAAAGCATAGGCAACAAAAGCAAAAATCGACAAGCTGGACTATATAAGACTTGAAAACATACGTTTAGCAAAAGAAATAGTCCAAAGAGTGAAACGCAACCAGTGGAATGGGACAAAATATTTGCAAACAATGTATCTGAAAATGAGTTAATATCTAGAATACATAAAGGGCAACTCCAACTCAACAACAAGAGAAAAACAAAAACAGCCAATTAAAAAATGCACAGAGGACTTAGACTGTTTTTCTGTTTCCCTGTTTTTTATATATCACATTTTTCATGTTTAAATAACATGATAAATATTTGTTCAACTGATTTCAGGACTGCTTAATATACCTATGACCCTGAATAGTAACAGGGATTAAGTCACACTGTTGAGGTGGGGCAAATCAATTCACAGCATTTCTTTTGCATCCTTAAAAACTGAAAGGTAATAGTATCTGCTGCTGCTGCTGCTGCTGCTGCTAAGTCACTTCAGTCGTGTCTGACTCTGTGTGATCCCATAGGTGGCAGCCCACCAGGCTCCCTCGTCCCTCGGATTCTCTAGGCAAGAACACTGGAGTGGGTTGCCATTTCCTTCTCCAATGCATGAAAATGAAAAGTGAAAGTGAAGTCGCTCAGTCGTGTCCGACTCTTAGCTACCCCATGGACTATAGTCTACCAGGCTCCTCTGTCCATGGGATTTTCCAGGCAAGAGTACTGGAGTGGGATACCATTGCCTTCTCCCAATAGTATCTAGACACAGTCATAATAGAAAATGAGAATATTTTCTCATTTAGTTGAAATATGAGTTTAGTTCTCATTTAGTTCTCATTTAGCTTAGAAAGTTTTCAACCCTTTCTTCTTCCTTCACAAGAATTTTAAGATAGGCAACATTACTACATCACTACCCAGGCTTTGAGAGACAATCTGATATCACAAAAGAGTGAGAAAGTCTTGACCGTCCACATGTTGCTGAAAGGACACGACAGAAACCAAGTATCTTGGACCTGGCAGTCAAAACTGAGGTTGCTACAACTAGGTTGGGAACTCACATATCTTTTTAGCAGCTCCAGATATACTGTGAATAAAACAATTAATATTCCCTTCTTTTCATGTCCTCAGCCATCCTTATATATTTCTTTTTCAACTCAAAGAGTCATACGTCAACAAGACCTCAATGAACCCATCAGAATTATGTGATGGGGCTACAAGGTAGCATTTCCTATTCATGCACTGTTTTGAATTTCTTCATTCTTTCATCTTAATGGGAGACTAAATTTCCAATTATATGATACAGTATTGGGTTTTCTGAATTGATGACTAGAATAATATTGGGATATTTAAAGATATACTCCAAGCTCTCCCCCTGCAACTCAGTCAGTATTTATCAAGAAATATTGATGCATTTTCAGTTCCTTTCTACTACAAAGGCTTTTGTATATTCTCTGAGGGGCTTCTCGGGCATCACTGGAAAGAAGTGAAGGAATGGTGATTATGCAAAGAGGAGTAAAATAGCATTACTTAAATAATTCACCTTTATGTCATGTAACCACACTAGCACAAAGGAAGACACAGAGAACAAAGCCCTGGATGACACTTCCACCAGTTCGGGAGAATTTAATCTCAGATTTCTGCCAAAGCCTTTTATCTTTTCCCTCCCCCACCCTTTTCCCCCAAGTGACCCAATTTAATGCTACACAATCAGGTTAACTCAGCAGGAGATACAAAAGGGGAAAAAACAGATTACTGCCTTCAGATAGAGAAAGCCTAAGAGTTAAAGTTGAAAACTTGAGGGAAATTACCTTAAAGTGAGGGAAAAATTAAGGAATGTTAGAAATAACTGAAAGTCAGAACATCTACTTTTCTTTTTGGATCAAGGAAGAACACATATCTGTTACATTTTTTGTGGTATCTACATATACAACATTTGAATTAATTACTAGTTACCCATGCTGCACTAATAACTTTGAACACAAATTGAGAGCTTAGTATTTGTCCCACCATACTTAGCATTTTAAATGGATTAAGGAACTAAATCCTCACACACCAAAAAAAAAAAAACACTTATCCCACCTTCCATTGCAGAAATTAGAAAAGTGAATTTAAGCAAGGTGCCCACAGCTAGAGGAGCCCACAGTATTCAACTTCTGAGCTTTGGCCTTTAAAATCTTTACCATTCTTTTCCCCATTTCTACAAACCACTGTTTTCAAAGAATGATCCATGGACCTTGCCCATCAGAATTACTTAGAACTATTGCTAAAAATAATTTTCTGATACCCATCCTATGCCAACCAAATCAGAAACCATGGGAAAGTGAACCCAGAAATCTGCATTTTTAAAAACTCCCCAGGTATTTCCAAAACACTTTAAAATATATAAAAGTCTGCAGTACTATGGAGACAGTATTTAGTAGACCTCAGAAGCACAGGCACTGAAACCAGGAAACTGGTTCAAATCTGCACTCTGCCACTCACTAATTCTGTGACTTGAACAAGTACCTCAGTTTCTCTGTGGTTCATTTTCAATGTATGTATTATTTAATTAATTTAACGGGCATCTGCCTATTCACGGCTACAGTCCTGCACAGTGAATTCCTTTTACACACTTATAGAATTCATCAAAGGGTGAATGATCTAAATGACAGATAATACTAAAATAATTAATGTTCGATTTTGGATGTGCTATATTTGAATATTAATTTGATATTCTATTAACGGAGACAATACAATAAGCAAAACAAAAACAAGTGGTGCCACATTGTGAAAATTTAATTTTGAAAATACAAGGAAATGATCTGGTTTATTCTCCTTGATTCTCTCTGAAATATATTTCTTCCTCTGCCTTACCCCTCATAGCATGCAAGCCATAACACGCTAGCACAGTCTCATTTCTCTTACACTGACATTCCTTTATGCCATCTCATTTCTGCTACAGAACTTCTGGTGAGATCGAGATTAAACGTAGAGAAACAGGATGGAAAGAAGAGACAGATAAGAATTCAAAAGAAATATTTGGGTAGCAAATTACTTCAATGTATACAATGAATATCGAGTTTAAAGAGTCTATTAAAGCAATCCTTATCTAAAATAAGCTTAGCTATAATAATATGGAAGGTAAGATTTGCCACAAAATACAGATAATCAGTCAGGAGATAACATGTAGTACTGATTGTCAAATAACTCCAAATCAGATCCTTTTCAGTACTAGAAAAGTCAGCCAGCCTGTCTGAGGTTGAATTTTGAAGGCTGTAAAGGGGAAAAAGCAATGAAGATATTTAACTATTCAATGCTTGAAAAAATAATATTTACTGGATAGTGCTAGAAGAATGTTTTCCCCAAATAACATTTATCCTTAAAAAGAAAAGTCAAGCGTGGGCTCAAATTCAGCAGATTCACAAAGAACACACTTTGACAATTTTAAGGATCCTCAGATTGTCTAACAGTACTGCATAGCTCTTCAACAAAGCTGCTCATTTCAAATAATTAAAACAGAAAAGTCTTGAGAGGACAGGAACTGAAGCAAAGAGCTTTGCTTCTGCATCTATTGAATGAATTACCACAGACAAGAACTTTGCAGAGCCTGACACAGATATCTGCTTTCATCAGAATGATGTGTGGTCACCAAAATGTTAAGTTCCACAAGAACAGGAATGACTTCTATTTACTCTTATGCAGTTACCTTTGAGACCAGTGGTTAGTGCAGAAAAGGAATTCAATAACTGTTAAATTACTGAATTAATACCATAGGTCATGGACACTTGCAGTTGTCCTTAAACAAAGTTGAAAACATGAACTCTTTAGGTGTCAGTATAGATAACATTTCCCCCCTTTAACAAACTTCACACCTGAAAGGTTGTAAGGGAAATTAGAAATTATTACAATCGGGTTTGATCCCTGGGCTGAGAAGATCCCCTGGAGGAGGGTATGGCAACACATTTCAGTATTCTTGTCTGGAGAATCCCATGGACAGGGGCACCTGGCGGGCTACAGTCCATAGGGTTGCAGAGTCAGACACAACTGAAGTGACTTAGCACACACTTGATTTAGTTCAGTCACTTTCTCCAGAAAAGGCATACAAATGACCAACAGTATACAAAAAACTAATGGACGTCAAGGAAATAAAAACCAAAACCACAATGAGGTATCAACTCACACCTGTTTGGTGGTCACTATCGAAACAAAACAAGAAGAAAAATGATAAGCATTGGCAAGAATAAGGAGAAGAGGGAACACTGGCATAGAACTGTTGAAGGGAATGTAAGTTGAAACAGCCCCAAGAAGTTCCTCAAAAAATTAAACAGCACTACCATTTGACCCAGGAATCTCACTTCTAGGTATTTATACAAAGGAACTATAATGAAGACCTCATTATATTTTTCAGGGGGATATTTTCACTCCCATGTTCATTTCAGTATTTTTCACAATAGCCAATATATGGGAAAGACCTAAATGTCCATCAATAGTTGAATAGATGAAGAAAATATTGTACATATACATGATGGAATATTATTCAGCCTTAAAAAAGAAGGAAATTCTGCATTTGTGATAACATGGACAGACCTGGAAGACAGTAGATTAAGTGAAAATATGCCAGACATAGAAAGACAAATACTATATGAATTCTAAAATAGTCAAGCTTACAGAAGCAAAGAATAGACTGCTGGTTGCAAGGGGCTGTTGGGAAGGGGAACTACAGAGGTAAAAGCCAAAGGGTACAAAGTTTTAGTCATACAAGTAAATAAGTTCTTGAGATCTACCATACAACATAGTACCTATAGCTAACAATACTACATCATACTCTTAAAATGTGCTAATAGTGTAGATATTAAGTGTTCTTAACACACACATACACACATAGAGAGACATAATAACAAAAAGGGGGGCAGGAGGAAACGTTGGAAGATGATGAAAATGTCTATAACCTTGATGGTGGTGATGGTTTCAAGGATGTGAACCCATTCCCAAACTCACTGAGTTATAACATTAAATATGTATAGCTTTTTGTGTCAGGTATACTTCAATATGGACTTCCCTGGTGGCTCAGATGGTAAAGCATCTGCCTCCAATGCGGGAGACCCGGGTTCAATCCCTGGGTTGGGAAGATCCCCTGGAGAAGGAAACGGCAACCCACTCCAGTATTCTTGCCTGGAAAATCCCTTGGATGGCTTCCCCCATAATTCCACAGTAAAGAATCCACCTACAATGCAGGAGATGCAAGAGACGTGGGTTTTATCCCTGGGTTCGGAAAATCCACCAGAGGAGGGCATGGCAATCCACTCTAGTATTCTTGCCTAGAGAATCCCACAGACAGAGGAGCCTGGCAGGCTACGGTCCACAGAGTCGCAAAGAGTCAGACACAACTGAGCAACTAACACTAATACACACCCAACTAATACAATCATCTATATGGTACTGTACAGTAAAAAGTTTATAATACTTTTCACCCAAATAATATGTAAAAAGCAAATAAACACCAAAAAATGAAGAAAACATTTTTAATCTTCAGTATAATACAGTACGTTGAAAAGTACAGTAGTACCAGCTATATCATCACTGCTTTTAGGATTGCTTCCAGACATCCTAGGCTTGAAATAAAAGTACTGTTCAACTGTACTCTATTCAGTACTATAAAGTACATAAAAGACAACCACTTGTAGAGGATTCACACACATGACAATGTACACTAGACACATGAGCTAGCTTAAATGATTGGACGTGCAAACGCACATTCACATCTTTGAAAATTCACAACCTGAAGGTTTGCATGTATGGGACATACTGTAGTTCAGTCACAAGTGAACATCTAAACCTGCAGTTGAATGTGTGTAATTGAAATTTCTCCAATTAAAAAAAAAAAATGTGCATAGGGGTTTGGATAGTTTTGGACCTCACTGCCTTTGAGAATAATTAATTGCAGTGATCTTGTTGGCCGTGAGAAAACACCCTAAGTTTCCCAGTAAGCTATGTGACTGAAACAAAATAGACATGACATTGTGACTAAGGACCCTATGGTTTTTAAATTTTTTTTTCTAATTTCGCCCACTCTGACCTCTTCTCATCCCTTAGCTAATTTTTGGCCCACTCTGAAGAGGAAGGTAATTAAACAAGTAAAGAAGCTTGTGGAATAATCCCCCTGCCACCAGAGGTCCCTAAGAAGAAGTAAGTGAGTCTCCCAATAAAATAACCTGAAATTGCAGGTGCAGCTGGAAACCATTCTGCCACAGGACAGGATGAACCACTAACCTGAGCACCCGTTTCCCCATGCAGAAGCACCTTCCTCTCCATTTACTCAGTGCTCCATTTAAGCGTAATTATAAAACCGGACCTTACGGACCGTCAGGAAGCCTCCATTTTTCCAGTGTAACATAAAGATCTCGGGGAGTGCATCTTTAACAAAGCACCATTGTTATTTGCCTAAAATGCATGACAATAAAGCACTTTGCATCTGTGCTGAAAGATTTGCTTTAAGGTTTATTTACTTGTGGATGGATAGAAGGGTTTTGTAGCATCCTTATTCAGAACAGCCTTGGAATACAAATGAGAGGAAGTGGGAGAAAGGGGAGTCAGCCTGAGCAGTGCTTCCCTGGAGCTGCTAACTTCACTTCCTGCTGCTGAACAAGGGCACAGGCTAAACTAATCAAGCAAGGGCCAAGAGGTTGTGGTTTGGAGCTAAAACTCATATTCTGATTTAATCCTAACCCTGTAATGCCAAAACAAAGCTGAAACTGCAGAACTAGGGGAGCATACAGTATACATGAGACTGAATGCTGCATTAGTCTTTTGAAAATTCCCTCCTGAAAAAGAACAAAGAAGATGAAAGAGGACTCAGGTTTAGAACCGCGGCAGGTGCCTGGACGTGCCAAACAAAGCCCTCCTCCTTGAATGTTAGTTTCGAAATGACATTGTAGCTAAACTGACTCCTGGGTCTCCCTGATGGAAATGTGAATGTGAAGAGGATGCAATGTTTGTAGTTTTTTTAAGAATGAAAAACCACAGCAATCTAGGCTTTGTCCAAAACCACAAGCTGTTCTGTTTGGCCATCAGAGCACCTCCTGCTCCAGGTTTATCATGGTTGCTGAACAAATGCACAGACTGCGGCTGAATGAAGAGGCAGTTGAGCCTCAACCGCTTACAACTGGGCTAGAAAGCTTTGAGATAGGCCCCGGGCTAGGAGCTGTTATCTTTATTGTGCAGAATGACTGAGATTAGACTTCTGGATCACTGGGCTGGGGTAATACTTTTGCAGAGAAGCAAATGGTGCTGTCGGCAGGCATGGAGGAAAAGAAGTCTCAGGAGCTTAAATGTTGGATATGAGACAATGGAGGAGCAGGGAAAGGGGATGCTTGTCAAGTGATGCAGATAATAGAGAAAGATAAGCCTTAGATCATAAATCGGCTCGCAGCTACCACCTATGGCTTTGAAAGGGCTCCTGCATTTCTTACTGTATAGCTCATTAATGAGTCGGCAGTCATTACAGGTGGTATAGAGAGAACATAATTTACATATTAAGTAGTTAAACAAGGATTCCTCAGCATTCTGATTCTGAAATGCATGGCTTTCAAGGGCACTATTCAGGCTCCTGTCAACACACTCAAGTTTTCTTCTGTCTATAAAAAGGGTGCTTGTTAAAAGTCATGATTTCAGTACAATTGCACAGGCTGTTTCTCAGAGTCAACCCAGTGACTCCTCGTCTGAAATGGAGGTGGGAAATTTTCCAACATGAATGATTATTTGCACTGACATTCTGATGAAGTTAATGGACACAATTTACATGAAGGGCCATATTTAAGAGCTCTCTTTAGGGGTGGGTATGAATAATATTAACTTTTTTAATGCAAAACCATAAACAATCCATTAATTTTATTATCAACATAAATAAAATTTTATTATTAGAATTCTTCTATTTTGAGCATGTTTATGGCTATGAGGACAGCTGGATGACTTTTCAAGCTCCACATCTTTCTGCTGTGGGTTGTCATGAAGAACAACTGTGGGCCTCCAGCAGAGTGCGAAGAAGCCAGGTGGTGGGGGAAGAGTTTATTAGTAACCCTCATTGGGCCTATGGCTGCACAGTTAAGGTAGTAGGTAGGTCTGGCCTGTAAAGAAATGCTTTCCTAAAACAGCAAGTTCTAATAAAAAACTTCTGGGCACATGGCAGAACAGAGTGGTATAAAATAACTAGTGGTTCTCTGTGGGAGGAACCAGTTCAACAAGTCCTCCCCTCTTTCCAAAGCAGATTTATGCCACCATCTGGGAGCTCAGTGGACTTCCTGAGGAGTAGAAAAGTGCAAAAAACTATGCCATGAGAGTGATATCCAGGAGCCCTGTTTAGGACCATATTGGAGGATTTTTAAATACATTTACTTTTCTAATTATTAAAACAAGCTATTACATTAAAGCAATACTTATTCAGATTGTGACAATAGAGGGCAAAATTACATGTGATTCTAACTCACAACCACTGTTAGTTTCTTGGTACATGCATGCTATGCATGCTAAGTAGCTTCAGTCATTTCCAACTCTTTGAAACCCTAAGGACTGTAGTCCGCCAGGCTCCTCTGTCCATGGGATTCTCCAGGTAAGAATACTGGAGTGGGTTGCCATGCCCTCCTCCAGGGGATCTTCCTGACCCAGGGATCAAACCCACATCTCTTATGTCTCCTGCATTGGCAGGCAGGTTTTTTACCACTAGCACCACCTAGGAAGCCCAGTCTCTTGGTGCTTACTTGCAAGTATTTTTATTCCTTCTTTACTTAGAATGATCTCTCATCATTATTTATTCTTCCAGGACCACTGAGGAAATGATAAACACTATTCTAGTTTCAATGGAAAGTGTAGAGGGTATAATAACAGATTTGGTTAAATAAACAAGATCAAAAGAACTTTTGGGTGTTTGGGGAATTTTCCACATGTGTAACTATTATGTATTCATCATTATGATCATGAGATTAGTTAATACTAGATGATTGTTTAGAGGTCATTAACTGTAAGCTACACATGAGGCAGAACTCAGTAAATATTTTCACCTATTAGTTGGAATCTCACCAGAGTCTATTCTATTCCCTGAACACATGTGATTGGTTATTACCCAACATTAATCTCTCAGTTCCTGTATCCATTTGCAGGGGGGGGAATGCCTTTTCCACTTCTGTGCTCTAATGTTGGCATTACCTACCCACACTCTGCCTCCACATTCATTTAAACCACTGTATACTGAAAGCTCAGTCAAGCCCTGTCCTAGGCACCAAGTCTATCAACACAAATAAGAATCATCATCTCCTCCCCTTTCTCTGCATTTTAGAAACACTATCAATTTGAATATGATTGAAGAAACAGGATCTTAGGCTGGTTTTAAGGATTGATGAATTTCTTCTTTTGATTTCAGGAATTTAACTATCTAAATTGTAACTGACGATACATTGCTGTGGAGATATGAAAGCAAGTAAGCTCACACTATGGTTATTGCATCCTTAGGATCTGAAAGAGTAATTTGACCTCTGACTCACTTGTGTGACCTGTGGTACACCCAGAAAGTAATTTGTCCTATTGAAGCTTTGTTGTGTCATGAAGGTACCTGCCTATTTAACTCTGATGGAGTCAAAGCTGGTGGCATTATCATTTGGGTCGACCTGGATCAAATACCTATGTCAGTACCTCAAGGAATTCTTCTATTTAGGACATCACAAAGGAAACAGAGGGATTGATTTAGATTAGTTGGATCCCAATGTACTGAAAGTTCTACCTGATTGACCATAAAATTAACTTCAGCATTAAAATAAATACATGACTATAAAATCTAGCATCAGTTCTTAAGGGGGTCAAGTTCTTCCTAGCCACTTGGATGCTTCTGATGAGAAAAGTGGTGGGGCAAGATTTACTTGTATTCTTAGCTCGGCATAAGAACCAGCAAGAAATTTAAAACCATGCCATGGGACTTCTCATAGTCCCATGCCCAAATATAAACGGTTTACCCAATAAAAACTCCTTGCCAGGACTTACCTGAACTTCACTAGTTAAGACTCTGTACTCCCAATACAGGGTACATGGTTCTTTCCTGGTCAGGGAACCAGGATCCTGCATGCTGAATGGCGTGGAAAACAAAACAAAACACAACAAAACACCTCCTTGCCAGAACAGTTTTTCTAACAGAACATTCTATTTTTTTGTTTCAGAAATTAGCAAATCTCTAAGTTGTGAGAAACAGAATAATATTGTAATATTGTAAGAGAAACACTATATAGTAGGCATAGTTAATATGAACCTTACAAAGCTTAGAGTTTAAAGAATTTTTCTGAAGTCACACAGCTGGGAATGGGTCCAACTGTATTTCAAAACTAGGTCTATGTGACACTGATATCCTTTTTCTAACATTTTTAAGAAGAAACAACAGGCCACAAATAGTGTCACTTAGGTTAAGTCCATGTCACCAAACTAAGAAAATACCTAACCTAACTGCAGTTTCAGCATCTCCCAGGGATGTGATCTTAAACACTCAGTCTGGAATCTCCTGGTCAGCACTAGACAAGTAATCTACCTGATAGACCCCTGTAATCTCCCAAGGAAGGTGCCCTTGCTGAAACAATTCATTCTGTGCTAGTAACTTCCTTGTTCCTTCTCCTTCTGCTTATAAAATCTCCCACATTGTACAGTTTAAGAGCTTTTAACAGTTTTGTAGATGGACGCTGCCTAATTCATGAATCATTGAGTGAAGCCAATAAAATCTTCAAAAAGTATTCAACTGAATTTTGTTCTTAATGATATCAAATTGCCTGAAAGAAAGCAGCTTCCTTTCCTTAATCCTATATCATTCCATGTTGTGAAAGTCTTGTTTCTTTATTCATGCTACAATTTTTTTTAGCACCTCTCTGCCAAATGTTGTGATTAGTATTAAAATCATTGCTTAACAATATTTGTAGGTAAATAGCTTCATGGCTGCCATTAGCCAAACTAATATTTTAATAAATTTATTTGTGAAATATTCTGGCATAATACATTAGCTAATATAATAGACAAATTTATCTAGATTTAACATAGGCTAATATCACTGTGGTGTTGGAGAAGACTCTTGAAAGTCCCTTGGGCTGCAAGGAGATCCAACCAGTCCATTCTAAAGGAGATCAGCCCTGGGATTTCTTTGGTAGGAATGATGCTAAAGCTGAAGCTCCAGTACTTTGGACACCTCATGCGAAGAGCTGACTCATTAGAAAAGACTCTGATGCTGGGAGGGATTGGGGGCAGGAGGAGAAGGGGACGACAGAGGATAAGATGGCTGGATGGCATCACTGACTCAATGGACGCGAGTCTGAGTGAACTCTGGGAGTTGGTGATGGACAGGGAGGCCTGACGTGCTGCAATTCATGGGGTTGCAAAGAGTCGGACACGACTGAATGACTGAACTGAACTGAATACCACACCATAACAATTTTCTCGTTTGTTAAGAAACAGAATCTTGTGGCTCCTCAACCTCCACCCTCAGAATTAGCCACTACCTACAAGTCGGTGTGTATGACATGTATACATCATGTTTTTATACTTTCATTTATGTTTTTATACTTTCATTACATAGATATATGTATTTAAAGGTCTAGTTTTTCCTGTTCTTCATGGTATGAACCTTAGGGAGTTCTAATCCATTCTAACTCTCTAACCCTTTCTGCAAATACTGTTCATCAGTTCCACCTCTGTGAAGAAATAATGAGTGACTATTTGCTGAATTCTACAAACATTATTGTCTCTCTATAGTGGGCACAACGAAATCAGAGATGGCTATGAGACTGGATTTATAGAATGGGTGTTGGGAATAGAAAGAGTGAGTAAGAAAGAAGGTTATAGAAGACTAACAGCTCCTTGGTTTGGCTTTTGTTTCATGATGCCACTGACTGAGACAGGAGAATTGCTGAAATAGCACAGATTTTCAGGGTTTGGTAGATCTTGAATGTGAGATGACAGTGAGGCTTTCAGCTAAAAATAGTTGAACTCTGTGTGTGTGTATGTGTGTGTGTGTGCGTGTGTGTGTGTGTATGTGTGTGCGGTATGGTGTGGTGTGTAGGGATCATAAATTTAATTCATATTACAACTTGAATGAACATATAAAACGCACTATTCTTCTTTGGTCTGTATTTCAACTGGACTTAATCACAAGTCTCATTTACTAAAGGAAGTTATAGGAGTCATTAAATGGCCGGTCTGATTTCATGTGTTTTCCAACAACTAACTTAATTAGTCCTTGAAATTAACTGTCTAGATTTTGTTATTGCCAGTTGCCCCTCCCAAGACCCATTTACTATGACATCATGGATGTAGGAGAGGAATGTTCATGTGACTTCATGGCAGGAAAATGAACAGTCTTCAAATCCACCTGGTGTTTTCTGGATCTTCATGGTATGGACAATAAAAAGTCAGTCAACTGTCCTGGGAGGTATGGTTGACCAATTCTTGTATATTTATACTTCCTGTTGACATCTATAATTTTTGCAAACCATTTCTTGTCTGGTCCATCTATTGGTTTAGTCACAGTCTGATGGCCCCTCTCTGCTAACATAATCTCCTTGTTACTTCACGGTTGCATATGCCTCTAGGTCATGTCCTCGTTCTCCATCAGGCCATTCACGCCCAGAGTGATCCACTCCCAGCCTCTGCTGTGGACCCACAAGAGCAGCCCCAGGGGCATACCCTGACTCTCAACTTGGTGCTTATACCAAGAGAGGCTTAGCAGGAAAAAGAAAGACTCTACCCTGCTCCATCGTGAGGCTCTGCCTGCCTGTGTTGAGACCATGAAACTGCTGTTGGACCTCTACCTTACATGGTAGTTTCCTCCCAGAGTTCCTAACAGCTATAGGGTAAGTCTATCTGCCCTGGTTGATTTCTCTTTTATTTAAAGCCTGGGGTTAGGAGACCAAAACACACATCCGATAACCTTTTTTACTTCCTCCCTTTTGCTCTTCTTTGCTTAACAAATTTATTACACCAAGGGAAAACTCAGTGATTTGACTCCTTTACATTTAATGTTTAAATGGGAGACTAAATAAATTAGCAAAACTACTCTTTCTACATATTACTGGACTTTCAAGCCCATTTTCATACCAGCATTTTTTTTTTTTTTCTCAACAGGCCACAAGAAAGTAGACTCTCTCCCCATTCACAAATGGAAATAATATGGAGAAGATCAGTATATAAGAACGATTCCCATTATCAAAGAATGGCTTCAGCATGATAAAAATGGCAGAGTAAAGTTCATGCCTTAATGGTAAAAATCGAAATGTCTTAGTTTAATATTGTACAATATCATCTTTATTGCATGTAGGTTTGGAATCAAGACTGATAAGCAGTAATTGATGGAGCCTATGAGAGTTGGACATGACTTAGTGACTGAACAACAATAAGAGAGATTAAAGAGTGTAAGAGGGGAAAAGCCAAAGGCTGAGGCGCACAAACATCTGAGCAGTAAATGGCAGGAGAGAGGCCAAATAAAAGCAAAAAGTTGAAGGAAAAGAATGAGAAGTGAAAATTTTCTCAAGGTCAACAGTGCTACATGCCTCACAAGGTCAAGTAAGGTCATAAGATCAGTCCACTACATCCAAAAATTAAGAGATCATTTGAAGGTTTAGCAAGAATAGTTCTAGTAAAGTGATGCAGTCAGAAAATATTTAATAGAGGAAAGGAATCAAAGAGAAGGGGAAAAGTTAGTAGAGTGAATGCTTTTAAGAAAATTAGTTGTTCAGGGGGAGAATAAATGTAGTATATAAGAGAACATAAGCAGAGTTTCAGGAATGTTGTTAACAAGGAAAACTGTCAAGATAGATGAAGGTATAGTGCAGTAATAAACAAACTCAAAACTCTGAAGTTATATATTTTCCTGTTATGACACGCCCAGTGCTTATATTTTTATTACAGTCACTTGAGGGCCAGGAAAAGTGGAGGCTTTATCACCTTGGCCTTAGGAGCTTCCAGCCATCAGTGAAACTCATCACTTGTTATTAGCCAAAGCTTATCATATGGCTAGTGGTGGTTATGGAATTCCAGTTGAGCTATTTCAAATCCTGAAAGATGATGCTGTCAAAGTGCTGCACTCAATATGCCAGCAAATTTGGAAAACTCAGTAGTGGCCACAGGGCTGGAAAAGGTCAGTTTTCATTCCAGTCCCAAAGAAAGGCAATGCAAAAGAATGCTCAAACTACCAAACAATTGCACTCATCTCACATGTTAGTAAAGTAATGCTCAAAATTCTCCAAACCAGGCTTCAACAATATGTGAACTGTGAACTCCCTGATGTTCAAGCTGGTTTTAGAAAAGGCAGAGGAACCAGAGATCAAATTGCCAACATCCACTGGATCATGGAAAAAGCAAGAGAGTTCCAGAAAAACATCTATTTCTGCTTATTGACTATGCCAAAGCCTTTGACTGTGTGGATCACAATACACTGTGGAACATTCTGAAAGAAATGGGAATACCAGACCACCTGACCTGCCTCTTGAGAAATCTGTATGCAGGTCAGGAAGCAACAGTTAGAACTGGACATGGAACAACAGACTGGTTCCAAATAGGAAAAGGAGTATGTCAAGGCTGTATATTGTCACCCTGCTTATTTAACTTCTATGAAGAGTACATCATGAGAAACGCTGGACTGGAAGAAGCACAAGCTGGAATCAAGATTGCTGGGAGAAATATCAATAACCTCAGATATGCAGATGACACCACCCTTATGGCAGAATGTGAAGAAGAACTAAAAAGCCTCTTGATGAAAGTGAAAGAGGAGAGTGAAAAAGTTGGCTTAAAGCTCAACATTCAGAAAACGAAGATCATGGCATCCGGTCCCATCACTTCATGGGAGATAGATGGGGAAACAGCAGAAACAGTGTCAGACTTTATTTTTGGGGGCTCCAAAATCACTGCAGATGGTGATTGCAGCCATGAAATTAAAAGATGCTTACTCCTTGGAAGAAAAGTTATGACCAACCTAGATAGTATATTCAAAAGCAGAGACATTACTTTGCTGACTAAGGTCCGTCTAGTCAAGGCTATGGTTTTTCCAGTGGTCATGTATGGATGTGAGAGTTGGACTGTGAAGAAGGCTGAGTGCTGAAGAATTCATGCTTTTGAACTGTGGTGTTGGAGAAGACTCTTGAGGGTCCCTTGGACTGTAAGGATCCAACCAGTCCATTCTGAAGGAGATCAACCCTGGGATTTCTTTGGAAGGAATGATGCTAAAGCTGAAACTCCAGTACTTTGGCCACCTCATGTGAAGAGTTGACTCACTGGAAAAGACTCTGATGCTGGGAGGGATTGGGGGCAGGAGGAGAAGGAGACAACCGAGGATGAGATGGCTGGATGGCATCATGGACTCAATGTGCATGAGTCTGAGTGAACTCCGGGAGTTGGTGATGAACAGGGAGGCCTGGCGTGCTGCGATTCATGGGGTCGCAAAGAGTCGGACACGACTGAGAGACTGAACTGAACCAAACTGAATCATATGGCCATATATAACTTCAAAGGGAACAAGGAAATGCAACCATATATAATGTAAATGAACAAGAATATCACTGTTTGTGAATACGTTTACTGACTACCATGGGCAAGAGCCACTTACTCATACCACAAGTCAATCACTAGGGAGGGAGAAGGCGAGGTTGCAGACAGACCAGAGAAAGGAATTAATTGAAAGAATATGGTCTTAGAGGAGAATGTAGAGCATGAGCTGATGGAAGAGTTTTTGTGGAAAGACTACCTGTCCTTAGAGACGGGCAGGAAGGAAGTGAGGTTGGCTGTGGATGACACTGCTCAAAGATTGCAGAAAAAATTTCTGGCTCACAGCATAAGTCAAGAAGTTTTCAGTAGGAATGTTTAAATTTTCACTAACCTGAGTGATTGTCATATTTTCTCCAGCAGTGAGAGTGAAGGAGGGATGATTCAAGATGGCTGGATCGTTCAGCATTTGGAGTTTTGCAGGCCAGGTACAACAGTCGGTTGAGAGGATGACAGTGTTAAGGGTATTGGCAGGAAAAAAGGCTGAAGGGGTAAACCAGGAAAGTAGCTCATCAACTGGGAGAAAATAAAGCACTGACCAAGTTCTTTCTCCTAATGAAAATTATGACTTCTTAGACTCCCTGATAAAGCAAGTCTCTTGAAAATATAATGACAACTGTTTATAGGAGTCCAATTAAATCAAGTAAGATTTGTGTCCTCTCTTTGGTAAACCTCCCAGAAGAGACTTCCAACAGAACTACTCTGCCACTGGAAGTTACTACTAGGGAGGTGGCTAATAAATCTAGCCCTTTTGATGAACATATCAATGTGTTATGGGAGCCTAATATATTTTATCCAGAAAGAAAAGATGGGTTCTAGCAAATTTGGTTTGCAATTCTGAAGACATAAATCACTTCAAGAATGATCATTAGGACTAAGGACACCAACATAATAGAAAGTCTAGGAATTATTTAAGAGAAACCTTAAATTCTTGATTCTAATTTTTTACTAGAACCAAGGAATAAATATAAATTTGGATTTTTTTTAGAATTCTCCCTTTTGAGATAAATTTTGGATCAGAGGACACTACATGTATAAATATTTACTTCCCTGGTTTAAAATTTTCAGATAGAGCCAGCTATTGAAAAGCTATCAAATCTAGCTAGCATACTGACATCCAACCACTTTACATTTACATAGCCAAGAATGTAAGGATGATTTCTGTAGAGAAAGTTGGAGAGTTGAAAAGATTTTATGCTCTTACTCCACCATTTTTTTTCCTTCAGTCACAGATTATTTCCCTTGCTGCTTCAATTCCGAATTCAACTTGAATTGGATACACATTTTACTATCTTGTATCTCTTAAATTAGAAGAAGTATTATATCTGGTGATAAAAAAAAAATAGATCAGAAAAAGCACTGTATAAAAAGGGCAACTTGGTCTGATGCTAAAAACTTCAACCAAAAATGTAATCTGTGCTTTAGTTATTGCCAATAAGAACTGGACCAAGTCCAGAAGGAGGTAGTTTTAATCAATTGTTTTTAGGAGGAGAGTCTATAACCTACTGGCTTGAAAATCTTCTAACAGTAAGTTTTGTAGAGATATAGCACACTTGCCAAAACTGCATTACCGCTTCAAACCATCACAAATTACACTGCACTTTAGGTTTTATTACCAAGTAAGACAGCACACAAATTCATTTCCATGTCTGTTGCCAATTTAAATGAATGGCTGGCTCCTGCCAGCTCAGGAAGACACCGGAGGAAATGTTGCACAGATCATTGGCACGTGGAATAAATGATAGCAGGCCCTTTGGTCATTTAATCTCAGAGCAAAATTTATATTTTATGTAGGCTTTAAAAATGTAATGTAAATTATGCTGTATAAGGGTAATAATTCAGAAAAGCAGCCATATTAAATGTTCAAAAAAGCCTACTATGTACTCGGAACCATTCTGGATGCTGTAGATAATATAGAATTAAATGATATATACTCCATTCTCAGAGCTTCCTCTACAATTGGTCAAAGTAAAGTACACACCAGAAAATAAGTAAGATACTATGTGATTAAATTACTTGGTATATCAAATGCTATAGGAATTCAAAGAAAAGGAAGAACAGTAAAAAGCTAGAATAGTCATGTGAGGCAATGTCTTAAATCTCTGAGAGAAGAAAAATGAGTATTCCAAGCAAATAAATAACATAAGAAACAGCAAGCATTTGGGATTTGGGATTCATAGGATTCATTTGACTAAAGGAAGTTTGATTTCTGGAGGACCACTGGAAATACTGAACATGGCCAAAGCACGGAAGAACTTAACAGCATAGCGGAGGTGTTGCATGTTGAGTTACGATGTGTTGCCTTTTATTATGTGGTTTCTTCCCCCATGTCTGATCTTGAACAGCCCTATTATCAGGGAGAGGTCCTAATTCACTTGTGATCTACCTGGGCTAGGCGTACTATTGTACCAGGTTGAGCTGAGCTAGAAATAAAATCAGTTTGGAGACTAAAAAGCAGCTTAGAGGAGAATGAGTGGGAAATAGTCAAGAGCGTTGGAAAATGAAGACTCCCAAGTCCCTTGAGAAAGTGGGGAGAAAGGCCAAGACAGAGGCTAAAATGAGGAGGAGAGAAAAGGAAAGAAGGAATTGATTTTTTTAAGAAAAAGAAAATTAAAGGTCAGAGGATAAAGACCAGAAGGATCAGGAAGCTTGAGAAATAACATGTGAAGTATACAAACAGATAACAGCAAAAGATAAATAAATAAAACTCAGAGAAAGTGGGAAAGAAAAATAAAATAAACTTTAGGGAGATGGCACAGCAATCAGGTATCAAAATAGTAAGAGAAGGAAAAACAGCAAGAGCCTAAGGAAAATATCATGACATGACAGTGAGAAATAATACAAGATGAAAAGGAGGAGGCTGTAAGGAACAGGGAAAGGATGAAAACTGGATAAATGAGCAGAGGGAATATCAAGACATCATAGGTTAATATATTCAAGAAGAGAAGGTGGGGGAGAAAAATAAATAACTGCAGGGAAACAGAAAACATTCAACACTGCTTCTGCTCCCTTATCCTTCCCTTGAATGATCATCATTAATCTCACACCACAGGTGAGCCCCACCAGGTCCCACTCCTGCCACTCCAAGTCAGACTCCTGCCCAGGTCCCACTCCCCAAAAGACATCTTAGGGGTGTTAGATAATTCTAAGGCTTTACAGTCAGACTCCAAAACTTCAATTATAGCATGTTGCCATTCAGCAATTTTTCCACTCATTTTCATTTAACTTGCTATTGTCTTCCCCATAAGTACAAGTTTCTCAACTTTCTCTCCCAACAAGCCCTCAAAACCACTCTCCAAAACCATTCTGCCTTTTTACTGCATTTCCTCCACTTTTCTTTTTCTTGACTGAGATTTCTCTTCATCTTCAACCAATTTCTTCTCTCACCCACGCTTCTTCTGAAAAAAAAAAAAGAAAGAAAAGGCAGAAGGGAGAGAGGGAGGGATGGAAAGAGAGGGAGGGGAAGAGAAAAGAAAAGAAAGAAAATATTCCATTCTCTCTGATGTTACTCCTTGCAAGACCTGGACCTCCCCCACAGTCTTTGTTGGATCTAATAGCCCTGCCTCCTTAAATGCACAACCTTTCTTTAACGTCTTTCTTCCAGAAACTTCTGCCTTACTTGAAACTTCTTCATTTGCTCTTCAAGACTTGGCTGTCTGGCCCCTTCTTCCATAAGAGCATTAACACTTTTAACCATCATTTAAAGGACTGCACCTCCTTCCTGAAAGTCTTGCCTTTTTCCTTTACATCAGCATTCCTAGGTGCAGAATTCCTAATTTGGAAGTTAACTGGTAAATAAGATAGAAAAGGAGTTTATTAAATAGGTTAGCGAGTGGCTGGCAGAATTGTTAGAAAGGATGGAGAATCAGGTTTCAGGCCAGAGATGCCAGAAACAGACCCCAAATCAAACTTTAACAGCCTCAGGCTAGCGTTGCTCTGGTCATGGCCTCTACTGAGGCCATGCACTACAGTTTGGATTCCAGTCAGAATGTAACTGCACCAATCCTATTACAAGAACTATCTCCAGGATCAATGCCACTGCCAACCAGGGACTAAGTCTTCCAGCCGCTGCTGCTGCTGCTGCTAAGTCACTTCAGTCGTGTTCAATTCTGTGCGACCCCTAGACGGCAGCCCGCCAGGCTCCGCCATCCCTGGGATTCTCTAGGCAAGAATACTGGAGTGGGTTGCCATTTCCTTCTACAATTCATGAAAGTGAAAAGTGAAAGTGAAGTCATTCAGTCGTGTCCAACTCTTAGCAACCCCGTGTACTGTAGCCTACCAGGCTCCTCGGTCCATGGGATTCTCCGGGCAAGAGTACTAGAGTGGGTTGCCATTTCCTCCTCCATTCCAGCCACTAGTCTCTGCAAAACTCTAACGCCTTTGCTTCCCTCTTTGCCAGAAAAATGAATGCGTACAAACTTTTTCTTCCACATTGTTTCTTTCAGAACTGAAATCTCACATAAATAGTTAATTAGTGAAGCCCAATAACTACTCAGCGCATATTTGTTGAGTGAAAGAAGGAAAAATATAAATAATATGAACCATAAATTAGAATCATAATCATTAACTCCTTATACACAGAGCAGTTTCTTTCTTCTTGGCCTCCATTTGAATTGCAGTCACACCCAGAACCCAACATGTCTATGCTTCCATTACTGCTATGTACTTCCAAGATAAGTAAAGAAAATTCTACCAGCTACCAACTGGCACACATAGATTGGAATTTGTTTTTTAAACTGACGCCCAAGTCAGCTTCCTCCTTGCTGCACCCATATGTTACCCCATATGCTATGCTTGTTTCATTTTAGAGGCTATTGTGCCTGCCTCATCTTTGCTTCCAGAACATCTATACCTACACAGTAGTAATTCCTGCAGTCACAGACATTTGAAAAGTCCTATAATAGTGAAATGATGGTTTTTAAAATTTGCATACGTCATATCCTATCATGGCTTATGTTTTCCTTAATATATATTCTATGTTAGCATCAAACCAATGCACTAAAAACTCATTAATTCAAGTCCCATTCATTTTAAACCCACCCACTAATGATTTCTTGTTTCTGCTTATGTTGTTTTCCTCTCACCTAGAATTCCCTTTTCATTCAGCTGAAATTCATGTTTATCAGCTTCCTCCAAACTGAATTGAAGATTACGTATTCCAAAAACCTTATTCAATTAAACCCATCTGATTCTGATCACTTTAGGTTTCTATGAAAAACCTGAAGAACTATCAGAACTCATGGCTTCTGTTCTTGACATGTCCAATTTTGAGCATGATGCTTTTATTGGCTTTATGTCATTTCCTATATGTATGTATCCTCCCCAACTAGGGGACAGCTTTGAGTAAGAAAGGGCTGTAACTTTTACTTATATATCCCCTACCCCAGAGCTTACCTCTGAACTATGTATGGGTGATGTAGGTGCCCAGAACATGCTTCCAGAGGGAAGGAATAAACTCAGGGTAAAGGAAAAAAATGCAAAATGCAATTCATTCGCTTGATAATCATTTCAAACCTTAATCTTACCACTGCTAGAAGTATGCCATGAGGAACTAACAACATCTTCCAATGTCATCTTCAGAGATGACGAGAAATGATGAAGCCACCTATGCAGCAGGCAACAGCTAAATTATTTAACAGAAAAACTACGTGGAGGGATCAGCACTGAATTCCTGTATGACAGGAAACTTACTGCATATCTTGATGAACTGTCATACCCAAGTTACTAAGAGAACAAGATACAGACTATTTCATTTCATAAATACAAATAAACAATGTATTCACTTTGGAAGACAAATATTTTAAAAGCTAAAGTTTTTATAAATTATCTAATTGGTAGTTTTTCTTTATATGTAATTGGTAACTTTTCTTTAAAACAAACTCTAAAAATGACAAATGCATGAGACAATATGAAATTTTAACTCTGAGAAGACATTTGATGATTTCAAGAATTTTTTTATCAATTTGGGGGACTGTGATAAGAGTATTAACATTTTATTTAGGCAAGAGTACTTATCTTTGAGAAATAAATACTGAAATATTCATGGATGAAATAATATCTGTGATTTACTTCAAAATCATTAAAAATTGTTTTACATAAATTTGTTTATTATAAAGCTTATAAAGTAGCTGCTGTTTTGCTGATTTTACAGATGAGGAGATAGGTTTAGAAAGGTTAAGTTTCTTGCCTAAAGTCGTACACTGACAAAGCAAAAATCCAAACAGAACTATTTGATAGCAAAGCCCATATTTATAACCACTATACCACACTGCCTGTTTTAATGCAACCCCCAAATAAGATATTCCTTTGTTGCAGAAGAAAACTTTTATTGTGGAATCCACAATTTGATACCATGACCTTTCTATTAAAAGATACTCGTGGGAATGCAATTTATTTTAGAAGACAAAATATCCAACAAATATATGTCATTCATAACTGATATCACAAAGGAATGAAGTCAAATACATTATTATTCACACAGTAAATTGAATAAAAATTATTCAAATATAAATAATTTGAATATTTGTATATAAATATATAAAATCTTATTTGAAAGATTTCTGACTTCGGTCTATCATTTCACTGTTTCCCATATCCATTCAGCTAGTGAACACATATTGCTTAGAAAATGATTAAAGAATCAATTCAATTAAGCAAATATTTAGTAACTTTTTATATTTCAAGGCATGTGTGTGAACCTAAAAGTCTACTGTATGGGTTACATATTGCCTTTCCCTCCTCTTATACCTCCCAAAGAGCTTAGAATCTAGTTACTGAGAAAGACTATAAAAATGACCATAAAACAAAGTGTAATAAATGCAGTGAGAAAACAGCAAAGTGCTACTGGAGATCAAAAGACTACTTTGAGTAAAAGTAATTATGAAAGCTTCATGGATGAGAAAACATTTGAGATTAGTAAGATTTCAACATTGTATTAGTGAAGGTGTAGACTGAGCTTCTCTAATATAGACACCTCAAAATATAGGGGCTTAAAATAAAATTGTTATTTCTCTCTCTTAAGAGTCCAAATAAGGGTCCAAGGTTAACAGGGCAACTGCACCATCTTAGTTCTTGAAATCCATGGTTACTCCAGTCTTTGCCAGTTTCAGTCAATGAGAAGGAGAAAAGAGAAGTCCGCAGCAAACAACTTTTTTTAAGTGGTAAGTTCAAAGTCCCAAAAAGGGAAATGCCAAAGTATGTTAAAACTACCAGACAGTTGCATGCATTTCACATGTTAGCAAGGTAATGCTCAAAATCCTTCAAGCTAGGCTTCAATATTACGTGAACCATGAACTTCCAGATGTACAAGCTGGATTTAAAAAAGGCAGAGGAACCAGAGATCAAACTGTCAACATCCATTGGATCATAGAAAAAGCAAGAGAATTCCAGAATAAAACATCTGCTTCATAGACTACTTTAAAGCTTTTGACTGTGTGGCTGACAACAAACTGTAGAAAGTTCTTAAAGAGATGGGAATACCAGAACACCTTACCTGCCTCCTGAGAAACCTATATGCAGGTCAAGAAGCAACAATTAGAATCAGACATGGGATAATGGACTGGTTCCAAATTGGAAAGGAGTACATCAAGGCTGTACATTGTTGCCCTGCTTATTTAACCTATATGCACAGTACATCATGTGAGATGCCAGGCTGGATGAAACACATGCTGGAATCCAGATTTCTGGGAGAAATATCAATAGCCTCTGATATGCAGATGACACCATCTTTATGGCAGAAATTGAAGAGGAACTAAAGAGTCTCTCGATGGAAGTGAAAGAGGGGAGTGAAAAACTCAACATTCAAAATACAAAGATCAAAAGATCATGGCATCTGGTCCCATCACTTCATGGCAAATAGATGGGGAAACAATGGGTACAGTGACAGGTTTTATTTTCTTGGGCTCCAAAATCATGGCGGACAGTGACTGCAGCCATGAAATTAAAAAATGCTTGCTCCTTGGAAGGAAAGCTACAACAAACCTAGACAGCACTTTAAAAAGCAAAGAAATCAGTTTTCTGACAAAGGTCTATATAGTCAAAGGTATGGTTTTTCCAGTAGGTATGTACAGATGTGTGAGTTGGATCATAAAGATGGCTAAGAGACAAAGAATTTATGTTTTCAAATTGCAATGCTGGAGAAGGCACTTGAGAGTCCCTTGGACAACAAGGAGATCAAACCATTCAATCCTAAAGGAAATCAACCCTGAATATTCACTGGAAGGACTGATGCTAAAGCTGAAGCTCCAGTCCTTTAGCCACATGATGCGAAGAGCTGACTCATTTGAAAAGACCTTGATGCTGGAAAAGATCAAAGGCAGTAGGAGAAGGGGACAACAGAGGATGAGATGGTTGGATGGCATCACCGACTCGATGGACATGAGTTTGAGTAAACTCTGGGCGTTGGTTATAGACAGGGAGGCCTGGCGAGCTGCAGTCCGTGGTGTCGCAAAGAGTCAGACACAACTGAGAGACTGAACTGAACTGAACTGATGGTCTTTAGCCCTCGATGGGATTCTCCAGGCAAGAATACTGGTGTGGTGCAGTAGTTTGCCATTTCCTTTTCTAGGGGATCTTCCCAACCCAGGGATCAAACCCTGGGTCTCCTGCAGCTCCTACATTGGCAGGCAGATTCTTTACCACTGAGTTATCAGGGAAGCTCACGTGTGTGTTTACACACATACAATTCAGTCTTTACAAAGAAGTTAAATCTTATCATTTTTGACAACATGGATAAATCTGGAGTGCATTATGCTAAGTGAAATAAACCAGACATAGAAAGACAAATACTGTATTGTATCACTTATATGTGGAATCTTAAAAAAGTAAAAGTCACAGAAACAGAGTAAAATGGTGGTTGAAAGAGACTGGGAAATAAGGAGATGTTGGTCAAATGTATAAACTTTCCGTTATAAGATGAATAAGTTCTGAGGATCTAATATACAGCATGGTGACTATCAGGAGTATGGGATTAACAGATACACACTACTATATATAAAACAGATGAACAACAAGAATTTACTGTATAGTACAGGGAACTATATATCCAAAATCTTCTAGTAACCTATAATGGAAAAAAATCTGAAAAATATTATTTATATATATATATATATATATATATACACACACACACATACTATACACCCAAAACACTTTGTTGTATACCTGAAACCAACATATAATTATAAATCAAATATGCTTCAATAAAAAATTCTGTATTGTATACTTGAAGCCTGTTAAGAGCAAAGATCTTAAGCATTCTCACCAAAAAGAAAAAAATGACTATGTGAGGTAATAGATGTTTTAATTAACTTAATGGTGGTATTCATTTTACAATGTATATGTACATGCTGCACATTTTAAGTATGTTACAATGTTATTAATTATACCTCAATAAGTCTGGAAAAATTAAAATTTTTAAATAATACTGAAAAGAAGATAGCAGTACATGTGAAAAAGTAATATCCCATTAAATACAATTTACTTGTTTACTAAAATACATAAAGAATTTTAAAAGCAAGGATGTAAAAATAGGTCACAGACACAGCTTAGCCTGAAAGCCGTAGCTGGCCCACTTCTGCTCTAGAGACGTTTTTGTTCATTTTCATCTATGGGCCCGTCTGAATTGGTTATTAGAGCATATGCTCTGCTTGGGAGCTGCACAGGCCTTAGTGCATTGCCTGTTGGTGCAGCTTGGGAAAGCCATGAGTTGTGTTAGGTGTTGAAACATCACAGAATGTCTAGGCTTATCACTGGCTGCTTTGGCAACACAATTTCCCTCAAACATATGAGCTTTCTATCAGTTCCATGTAAAAGTAACCACAACCAGAGATCTCATCTTGTCGCGAGATTTAAGGCTACCACTCCCTTCTGTTAGTTGGTGGCTTCTGCGTAACCTTCTTCACTTTCATGGCAGCTGCCTCACAACCGTTCGAGACAACTCGCCTGGCAATGCTTTTTCACCTGATCTTCACTGCTAGACATTCCTGGTTTGCCTCCTTGCTGCTTGGCTTGTTCAAAATCTCACAAGGACCACAGTGTCTAAGCTGCCAGTGCTTTTAGATTGTGGGCCACAGGCAAAGAGAGCCTCCCTCAGAAAACATCTATTACCTCCCATCTCTACTTATAAACCGGCTGATCCTTGCCTGAACCAGCTTTATCACTCAGCAGTTTCTAAAAGGACCAAGAAACAGTCAAAACTCACCAACACTCTACACATTTCTAATGACTTCCCCTAAAATCATGGGCTCCAGAGATAGGTGGTCTGTCTTTCAGGTTATCAAAGGAATTTTTTCTTTCAAAAGAAAATAATTAAATGGTTCAAATAGCAGTTAATGACACTATTTAGCTAACAGCTGACATGCATGAGGGTGTACCTGAGGACCAGGTAACTGCCCAGTCGAAGCAGAGTTGGACTTTTTCATACAGTAAAGAAAAAAGAGGCCATGGTATCATTCACATAGAAGTGTTTGTCTTTTTATTGCTGAAAACTCAGGATTAATGGTGCAATTTTATCCCAATCACTGTCAGAACAGTACTTTTCTAATTTTGCAAGCCTTGCAGTTTATTGGTGAGTTGAGGTTCATGAGGCAGGGGAGACAACAATCTAAAGAACAGCAGAGGAGAAAAAAAGAGTCAAACCAAGAGGGAAAGTGAGGACCATCCACCATGTCTGCTTTAGTCCTTTGACTTACCGAATGTGTTGCTACAGCCCCAACAAGAGTTGTAGCCACACCTTATAAATGCAATATGTCTAACATGAAGTTACTTAGTCATTGGTATTATTAGTAGGACTTATTCCAGGAGCAAAAAAAATAGGAAGGAGCTGGAAGTTCTTGTGTAGGGATAAAAAATCATGAGATCTGTGCCTTAGTAAAATAAAGATAACTGCTGGGAAGAGAATGGTTAGAAATATACAGAAAGAAGTCAAAAAGACCTGAAATCAGATGATAGCAGGAAGAATGGAAAAGAAAGAGATGGATGCAAGGCTAAAAAACATAGCATGGAGAGCTTAAAAAACTAAACTCAATTCAATGCAGCAGGTAAAAAGAATGTATTCCTCATGGATAACAATAAGGATAAAATACCATTAAGAGAAATAGAGATAGAAGTCTATTTTGGAAATTATAAGGTTGGTTGCTATTAAGCAACCAAAAAACAGATATTAAGAACAGAGCTTCAAATAAAATTCTAAAAT
Source organism: Capricornis sumatraensis (assembly GCF_032405125.1). Classification (NCBI taxonomy): domain Eukaryota; kingdom Metazoa; phylum Chordata; class Mammalia; order Artiodactyla; family Bovidae; genus Capricornis; species Capricornis sumatraensis. The sequence continues at coordinate 33,279,010 of NC_091081.1, read as the reverse complement.
CAGTGATATAGGCCAAAGTTATCACTGGAGACTCAGAAGTCATACAAAAGGAGATATTTACTACCATAAAAGTGAATACAATTTCTGGGGGAGAAAAAAGGGATTTGAAAGAAGCTCCTGAAAAACACTTACAATTGAATTTTAAAAACAAATATTTTGTTATATGCATAGAATAGTTTCACTCAGTCATACAAAGGAAGGAACTACTGATACACATAGTAACCTGGATGAATCACCAAGTATGCTGACTGAAAGAATCCAGATCAAAAATGAATGTATATGTATGGTACTATTTATATAAAATTATTGAAATAGAAAATCAATGTATAATGACAGAAGGTGGATCAGTGGTTGCCTGAGGTGTGGAAGAGGGACTGCAAAGGACATGAGAGAACTTATTGGAGTGATAGAAAGGTTCTTTAACTTGATTCAGTTCAGTTCAGTTCAGTCAGTCAATCGTGTCCAACTCTTTGTGACCCCATGGACTGAAGAACACCAGGCTTCCCTGTCCATCACCAACTCCTGGAGCTTACTCAAACTCATGTCCATCAAGTTGGTGATGCCATCCAACCATCTCATCCTCTGTCGTCCCCTTTTCCTACCGACTTCAATCTTTCCCAACATCAGGGTCTTTTCCAGTGAGTCAGTTCTTTACATCAGATGGCCAAAGTATTGGAGTTTCAGTTTCAACAGCAGTCCTTCCAATGAATATTCAGGACTGATTTCCTTTAGGATGGACTGGTTGGATCTCCCTGTAGTCCAAGGGACTCTCAAGAGTCTTCTCCAACACCACAGTTCAAAAGCATCAATTATTTGGTACTCAGCTTTCATTATAGTCCAACTCTCACATCTGTACATAACTACTGAAAAAACCGTAGCTTTGACTAGATGGACCTTTGTTGGCAAAGTAGTGTCTCTGCTTTTTAATATGCTGTCTAGGTTGGTCATAGTTTTTCTTCCAAGGAGCATCTTTTAATTTCATGGCTATTTAGGGTTTATTAATTCACTTTTCTATACAGTAGAAACTAACACAACATTGTAAAGCAACTATACTCATAAAAATTAATTTTAAAAATTATAATTAAAAGCAGGATGAGGGGAAATGAAAGAGAAACACTTAGAAGACTATATCTTGCAATCAGAAAGAACTACATTTTTGTGTATAAGACCTTGACAACAAAATTTCAACTGAAAGCACTCTTATGACCAGGTTGAAAGATAGCGTATCATGAACTGATGAGATTGAGAAGTTTTTAAATAAGCTTACTTATTTCACCATGAAAAAGTATACAAAGGTTCAGCAAAGCAGCCAGCTTCTTTAGTAACTAAATTCTCAGTCACAAATAATAACTATTCCCACTCAGCATACTTACAATGCCAGAAACAGAACAGAAAAAACCTATACCACCAGTATATGTATTGAGTTGACTTAACTTGGGTAATATATTCCTAGATTTCACCAAAAATAATGTATGCTTATGTGATAAGGACATATATAGAAAAAAAATCTAGTAATATTTCATGTCATCTTGAGGCAAATTTATATAGCTCCATTAAAAATCTCCAAGGTTAAAATCAGAATGCATAATGAAAATGCTAAAATGAAGAATGGCTTATTGGCAAGAGCATTATGACAGCATGTTCTGTAAGAAAGGTATATGTGGAGCAAATACTCAAAATAGAATTTTCAAAATAATTAGTGATGACTCCCCAAAATCATTTTGCATCCCAAAATGGACTAAAAGCAGTTAATAACAATTGATTTTTTCAATAAGTTAATGTTGAACTATTCTTCTAAATGTTATTAAAAGGATTCAGGGTAAAAATAATTTCTATAAAAAAAGAGTATACAGAAAATTGCTCCTTCTCTCCAAGATATAGAGATTGTTTTTACTCTGAATCCTTTTAATAATGTTTAAGTGTGTATATATATATTATAATATACATTAATATAATATACATATATATACACACATATGCACACACACAGACATACACACGTGTGTGTATGTCTGTGTGTGTGTGTGTGTGTGTGTGTGTGTGTGTGTGTAGGAGGAACAAGATGGAAATGTCCACTGTGTGCTGGTAACTCCAATGTTTCACCTCTGTTCTCTCAAATAATTCCTATATTTCATTTCCATAATTTAAGTTGGTAGGAGTTATTATCCTCATTTGAATACATGGAAATTGGTGCTCAGAGAAGTGGCTTCCCAGGTCATATGCAGCCAGTCTGTCTCAACCTATCAAGGTGCTTTCTGCTCTGCCACACAGTATCCCTGTGTGGTTATAATTATTCTCAACCCATTCCATAAATATGCATCAATTTATGCAGCCTCTAGGCAATGGAAATAAAAATGCTGGCATTTGAATAATACACCATCCACTAATAACACATGGTTCAGGCCCAAGGTCTTGTATGCAAATACCCATGGCACTGTGTGGAGTGGGCAGGTGGGAGCCCATGGGGGCAGTTCCAGAAGGAAGGTTCGGTAAGCTTCAAGACAAATATCAGGTGTTTCAGCAGACTCATAAAAGATGAGTTCACCTCATGGGCAACAGAGGAAAGGACTGAGGGGGCTGGGCCCATATTCTGGAACATGCACAGGTAAGATACTTCAGGAAAGACAGTCAGAAGACAATGTGTCTATTGTGAACACAAGTCCATTAACAACATCTACCATCTCTGAGCCTGAAATGTTCCAGGTACCTCTATTTCCCTGGATATGCTGACTATGAATTTGTTTCTCTGAGGGAATGCATTATAGGCCAATATACATCATTCCAATGCTTCATTTTCAGAATTCACAGGACTTAGCCCCCAGAACTCTGATTTCACAAGGCTTCTTGGTAGCTGGCATGTTACCACTTTCTGTTAAACAGTATCTGAGCCCAGTAACTCAGGAGAAATGGGCCCTCTATCCCTCAGCTTTCAGGTTTCTGAATAATTAAAGGGAGCTCACAACTGTAATAAAATATAAAATAAAATTTATAGCTTACAAGAATTTAAGACTCAGATATATCAAACTAAGAAGTATAACTGGATACCAAATTTTGAGAAATGATAACTGATCTCAGAGTTTACTTTTAATTAGACTCCAAAGTACCTATTACACTGTTTCCAAAAGAATATTTCTCTAAATTTTTTATGTCTATTGAAGCTGAGTTGACTTACAGTATTGTGTTAGTTTTAGGTGTACAGCAAAGTGATTCAGTTATTTTTTCCCAGATTATATTTTTTTTATATGGGAGGTATAAAATGTTCTTTTTAATAATAATAAAATCTATTGTCTCTCCTAGTTTAGACAAAATCATCCTGCTCTAATGTGAACTCCTTTAATTTTTAACAAGCTAAAACATCCTTTTCATTTGTTTTTCAATCACTGAATTCCCTCTTTTCAGAGATTTCATTTCCTGTCCTTTTCCTATTTCAATTTTGGAGTATTATATATATCTAATTAGTTTTTATTACCTATTTGAACTTAAATTGTATAAGGTCTTCCTCATATTACCTGGGAATAATCTCTGATATGCCTTTTCATTTTGCTATTAAACCTTTTTGTAGGGTTGGGGGTTGCAGTGACAGAGAGAAACTAAGCAAGAACAGACAAAGCTGATTATTTGCCTACTTAAGGCCAACAATTTCACATCATTTTAAATGTTATATCCCTAGAGACATCTTTCTCCTCCTCTCCTTTGTGTCGGCTGAGGGATTATATATATATATATACATATACATATATATATATATATATGTACAGTAAAGTATACAAACATATACAAACATCAGGTACATTTTAGATAAGCTCACATTATGTAGTCACCACATGGATCAAGACATAGAACATTTCTAGCATCTAGAAAGTTCACTTATGTCTCTTCCCAGTCCATACTCTCCCCCAGAGGGAGGTACTATTCTGACATCATTACCATAGTTTAGTTTTGCCATTATAAGGAATACTTTAATATTATCTCATTTCAAAGATTAATAAAAAATTTTATCATTCTAAAATTAATTGGAGTATATTAATAGATATAATAAAGTTGCTATAACAACCTAAAAAACATATATCCTGCTAACAAGTGGAAATTATGGAATGGCAAAGTTTTCATGTGATATATTAAGATGAATGTTTCCAAATCCAAAAGATCTAAAACACTTAACTGTGAAAAATACACGATGTCAGAATCATGAGCTACACACAAAACTAACCTTAAAATAATAATTTCTATTATTATTCCTATGACTCTTTTTCTAATTGAATTCAAAGTTTCCTTTCCAAATTACATTGTTCTGTTATAGATGAGATGTGATTTTTCTTTTACAGACAGAAAAAAAGCCAATAAAGCAAATAACTGACTAAATCAAAGTTAACACCAGTTTTTCCCCAGATAAAATTACTATAACATATTAAAGAAAGCACTGGTTTCCCAACACAAATATATTGCTTCCAGAAGACCAGAAGTGGGTAAAAAGAAAGGTTTCCCTACAATTACTAGGAATCTTGCTTATATAGATAGCTAAATCACCATTTAGAAAATGTGCTTGTTGTTTCTTTCTTTCTCACCACTATGAGGCTGGTTTCCACTGATAATGTGTTTGGGGAAGAAGACACACATGTTGTAAGGAAACATTCGGTCCTAATTTCAGTTTGTAGTTTTCCACTTTAAAAACAGGACTTTGTGCTATTTGCCTCTTTTTCTCTTTTTAGAATAAGCTTGCAAGCAAGTGGCCCAGAAGGCCAAGTCCAATGCATAGAGACAGAGAACGCAAAAGCAAGCAAATGAGCCAATGCATTAACCAAAGGCCAAAAACTGGCAAGAACTAACAGTCCTGGAAGAGTTCATACTTGCCTGATCCTAAGAACACAAACCAAATGCAGAATAAAGGTATCTGAGCATAAAAAGGACACCTGAGCCCAAGGACTTCAGTTGTAAAATGTACCCATTGCTCTTTTATTGTACTGTTTATTTCTGAAAAGTGTTATTTCTCTAAACTCTTAAAAATGTTTAGAATATGAAGAATATTGTCTTTTTAACAACATTAAAACATAGACAATCCTTGCACCATGAGATTTTCGATCAGAAATTGAAGGTTGCAGCTGTGAAACTGCTTCCCAATCCAGGTCAGACTTGGCCCAGGGCATTTCACTCTTCCTCTCTATTGCAAGCATGGGTAGACCCAGAGGGTGGAAGGGCCTCAGCCTGGGGATGTCAGCAATCCAATGACAGTCACTTGAGCAGAAAGACAATTGCTATAAGACACTAACACTCTTGAAGCTCTCCCTTAAGACATATATCTACTGATTTTCACCATATTTAAGCTAGGATGTCAAGTGAGCAGAGGACACAATAAAAATAGTCTACAGATCTGAGTAACTTGTAAATGTTAGAGTTGGGTGGAAAATCATGAAAAAGAAACTGCCTTGGGCATAAGGAAACATAACATCCTCAACAAGGTAATGATTTCCTTTATGATAGCTATGGGGTCTTTGCCTTTTTATTGTCTTCGCAAATATTGTTTCCATACATTTGAAATTTTAGTCAATCTACAGGAGCTTCATTTTTACCGTTGTTACCCTCTGGACACTGTAGACATTGTGGAAAATATCTATAAAGATCCACAAGCATTCTGGAAGATCTGATTTTTCTTCCTCCCCCTGCAGGAAGACAAAGTTCTTTCCTCGTACACTGCCTGAAGCAGTGTACAGTACAGATGTGGGAGTTTGGAGGACAGCAATACTGATGCCAGGAGGAAGGGATTCTGAGTTCTCTGAGAGCAGCTGTGGGAACTGACGGTAACATAATCTAAGTGAAGAGAATTCATTTTTGGAACAAGAAGAATAAATATACAAAATAATTTTTAATAGACAGTTTTACTGCTTCATGGAATGAATGCATTTCAATAACTTTGACTCAAAAGAGGCTTACAGTACACAGTGGGAAATGCTTGGAATTTAGAGTTTCTTGTTTCTCCACTTCAGGGGTAAATAAATTAACCTCTTTAAGGCTTCTCTGCTTCATTTCTTCACTTGTAGAATGGAGATTCATATTTCTAACATAAAGGAATATTATCAGAATAATGCAATGCAGTGTTATCTTTAATGGCGATGTAAGGAGATCCAACCAGTCCATTCTGAAGGAGATCAGCCCTGGGATTTCTTTGGAAGGAATGATGCTGAAGCTGAAACTCCAGTACTTTGGACACCTCATGTGAAGAGTTGACTCATTGGAAAAGACTCTGATGCTGGGAGGGATTGGGGGCAGGAGGAGAAGGGGACGACCAAGGATGAGATGGCTGGATGGCATCATGGACTCGATGGGCGTGAGTCTGAGTGAACTCCGGGAGTTGGTGATGGACAGGGAGGCCTGGCGTGCTGCGATTCATGGGGTCTCAAAGAGTCGGACACGACTGAGCGACTGAACTGAACTGATTATTATTTGTGGGCTTCCCCAGTGGCTCAGAGGTAAAGAATCTGCCTGCAGTGCAAGAGACACAGGAGACTCGGGCTCAATTCCTGGGTTGGGAAGATTCCCTGGAGAAGGGTCTGGCAACCACTTCAGGGTTCCTACCTGGAGAATCCCATGGACAGAGGAGCCTGGTGGTCCCTAAGGTCACAAAGAGCCAGACACTACTGAAGTGGCTTAGGAGCAGCAACAGTATTATTATTTGTAAAAAGCACACCCTTCTATCTTTCCCGCTGTGTTACAGGTGCCTGAGCTGTTCACTTGTCTCCTGGAGCACTTGTCTGGCTCCTGGGTCTCCTCAGTCATGGCAAAATTTCACTTCTGCACTTTACCTGTGGAGTTCAGGAATTTATTCTGCTCATGGTTTTCCCCTGACTCCATAAGAGCAGAGCATATAACTCTGCTCCTGCTTCTTCTCCTGGGCTCTGAGATTTGTAACATCTACTAAAACTAGGTTGCATGTCACATTTCCCTAAAACAGCCAGCAATCTTATATACTGAGTACTGACCAGTAATCCCCTTAAATCCCAGCCTGCAAAGTATATCTTATTTTATCATCTCTGTAAGTTCTTTCCTACTTTTGAATGTACTTAGAATGAAAACCACTTGCAGCCTCTAAGAAGAGAAATTCCTTTACTAGAATCTGAGGGAAGTTATTCACAAAGAAACAGAGGCAAAGTGCCAAAATCATCATCCTCATGATCATCCGTATCCTGCAATGACAGCTAACCAACTGGGAGATATAAACTGAAAGTGAAAATCAAAAACTCAGCTGCTAGAATCAGGGACATAGAGAATAGACTTGTGGTTGCCAAGGGGAAGGGGGCAGAAACGGGTTGAATTAGGAGTTTGAAATGAGCAGATGCAAACTAGTAAATATGCAATTGATAAACAACAAGGTCCTACTGTATAGCACAGGAAGCTATATTCAGTATCCTTTAATACTGGAAAAGAATATGAAAAAGAATGTGTGTATAACTGAGTTATTAATACTTTGCTGTACAGCAGTGATTAACACATTATAATTCTACTATACTTCAATAAGAATAAAATTTTTAAAAAGACAAATGTAAACATACATATGTACATACATTCAAAAACTCAGCTGTTCGGTTAGATCTGGGAAGGTATTTAGAGATCATCTATCTGCTCCACCCTCTTCAAATGGAAGAGAAGGAAAGAGACCCAGGGCTGGCCAGGAAACTACTGACTGCCTTGAATTATACATGTTTTAATTCCGTCCTGTGACCTTGCAGCCAACTTCCTATTTCCTTGAAACTTCTCCTAACTGCAAGTATCAAACGAGACCAAGCCAAATATTGAATTTTTTAAGACATCATGCCTGTTCTTAACATACAAGTGGATAAGAAATATCTGGAAAGAAGAGAAAACTACCTGTGTGTGTTGTCTTGCAATTTACAAAACATGTCACATCATGATCTGATTTGATCTTCACTCCTTCAAAGTGGAGAGAAAAGCAGAGCAGGGTTCATCTCCACTTTCAAATAGAGAAAATGGAACTGCAAGATTTTTCTCATGGTCAAACAGGCAGTAAATGGAAGACTTGGACTCAAATCCACATTTGACTGTAATGTTCATGCCCTCCATCTTTAGATTGCATTAAACAATCATTTTAACTACCATCCAGTATTTAATAATAGATCAGTTAGTAACAACACAGGTTTTAGAGGCCAACAACCAAAGTCTGAATACAGCCTCTAAGGTTCGATGTGTGGCCCCAGGGTGTTATGTAAAGATTGCTTTACACCTTGGTTTGTGTGAGCATAGTCATTAAGTCATGTCCAACTCTTTGCGACCTCATGGACTGTAGCCTACCAAGCTCCTCTTGTCTCCAGGCAAGAATACTGGAGTGGGCTGCCACTTCCTCTGCCAGGGGATCTTCCCAACCCAGGGATTGAACCTGCAGCTCCTACATTGGCAGGTGGATTCTTTACTACTGAGTCATCTTGATTTATCCATCTACAAATGTAAATGATGATTTAGATCTCTCATCCAGGATGTGAGAACTGAATAACACATGTAAAATTCTTAGCACAGTACCTAGCATGAACTAGGTCATGATTAGTAGGTGTTACCATTCATTTTGCCTTCCTTATATATAAATACTTAGTCTAAGTCTTTCATAAAAAAAAAAAATAATAACCTAAAAGTTTCTTTTTATATAGGTATAGTAAGTGTAAACATGGGAAATGTTTTCCATATAAAGTCCTTAAAAGATTATATTTTCAGGGATCAAACTTCAACAGTCTTGCTACTCAAAATGCAGACCTAAGGAGTGACACTATCAGCATTACCTGAAAGTTCTCTGAAACACACAATCCCAACCCCACCCCAGGCTAAATGAATTGTATCTCCAGTCAAGCAAGACTCCCAGGTGATCTGAATGCACATAAGAATTTGAGCAGCCCTGGTCTCTAGCAAGGCGCTAGAGAGCTGAGTGCAGGTGTAGTGTACAGTCACTTATATTGGCAACTTCAAAACAAATGGCATGCATTTCCATCAGCAACAGCCTCTGAAATAGTTTGCTTTAATCATGGGAAGTCCTCCTTTTCTGGATACTCTTCATAGGGTTTGGTTTTATTGACTTATCATTGATTTACTATTCTCCCTCAACCCTATATTCCACCCTCTATAAAGGAGAATATGTTTATGTATACTTGATGGATCAAATTATCCTGGAAGTTAATGCCAGTAAAAGTCAAAGAAAAGATAATCTCTAAAAGCTTTTTTAGCTAGCTTTCTTTTCTCCTTCCCTAACCCAACTCAACCCTTAAAGGCAGCAGTGGCTGAGGGTAAATATGGAAGCTTCTAAAATTAAATCAGAAAAAGTATATTTATTACTGAGGTTGGAAGTGAAGGTGACATTTTTAAAGGTTAAATTAGGTAAATTAATTGCCCAAAGAAAGGCAAAAGAAAGGCAATGCCAAACAAGTTCAAATTACCACACAATTACACTCATCTCACGCACTAGCAAAGTAATGTTCAAAATTCTCCAAGCCAGGCTTCAGTAGAACATGAACCTCGAACTTCCAGATGTTCAAGCTAGATTTAGAAAAGGTAGAGGAACAAGAGATCAAATTGCCAACATCAATTGGATCATTGAAAAAGCAAGGGAGTTCCAGAAAAACATCTACTTCTGCTTTATTTGCTTCCCTGGTGGCTTAGATGGTAAAGCATCTGCCTGCAATGTGGGAGACCCAGGTTCGATCTCTGAGTTGGGAAGATCCCCTGGAGAAGGAAATGGCAACCCACTCCAGTACCCCTGCCTGAAAATGCCATGGATGGAGGAGCCTGGTAGGCTACAGTCCACGGGGTCGCAAAGAGTCGGACACGACTGAGCGAGTTCACTTTTCTTTTTCCTTTTTCTGCTTTATTGACTATGCCAAAGCCTTTGACTGTGTGGATCACAATCAACTGTGGAAAATTCTTAAAGAGATGGGAGTAACAGACCCCCTGACCTGCCTACTGAGAAATCTGTGTGCAGGTCAAGAAGCAGCAGTTAGAACTGGACATGGAACAACGGACTGCTTCCAAATAGGAAAAGGAGTACATCAAGGTTGTATATTGTCACCCTGCTTATTTAACTTATATGTAGAATACATCATGAGGAACACTGGGCTGAATGAAGCACAAGCTGGAATCAAGATTGTCAGGAGAAATATCAATAACCTCAGATATGCAGATGGCACTGCCCTTATAGCAGAAAGTGAAGAAGAACTAAAGAGCCTCTTGATGAAAGTGAAAGAGGAGAGTGAAAAAGTTGGCTTCAAACTCAACATTCAGAAAACTAAGATCATGGCCTCCGGTCCCATCACTTCATGGCAAATAGATGGGGAAACAGTGGAAACAGTGACAGATTTTATTTTCTTGGGCTCCAAAATCACTGCAGAGGGTGACTGCAGCCATGAAAGTAAAAGACGTTTGCTCCTTGGTAGAAAAGCTATGACCAACCTAGACATCATATTAAAAAGCAGAGACATTACTTTGTCAACAAAGGTCCATCTAGTCAAAGCTATGGTTTTTCCAATAGTCATGTATGGATGTGAGAGTTGGACGATAAAGAATGCTGAAAGGGAAAGGGAAAGTGAACTTCGCTCAGTTGTGTTCGACTCTTTGCAACCCCATAGATTATACAGTCCATGAAATTCTCCAGACCAGAATACTGGAGTGTGTAGCCTTTTCCTTCTCCGGGGGATCTTCCCAACCTAGGGATCAAACCCAGATCTCCTGCACTGCAGGCAGATTCTTTACCAGCTGAGCCACAGGGGAAGCTGAGTGCTGAAGAACTGATGCTTTTGAACTATGGTGTTGGAGAAGACTCTTGAGAGTCCCTTGGGCTGCAAGATCAAACCAGTCCTAAATAACCATTGGAAGGACTGATACTGAGGCTGAAACTCCAATACTTTGGCCACCTGATGTGAATAACTGACTCATTGGAAAAGACCTTGATGCTGGGAAAGATTGAAGGCAGGAAGAGAAGGGAATGACAGAGGATAAGATGGTTGGATGGCATCACGGACTCGATGGAGATGAGTGTGAGTGAGCTCCAGGAGTTGGTGATGGACAGGGGAGCCTGGCATGCTGCAGTCCATGGGGTCACAAAGAGTCGGACACGACTGAGTGACTGAACTCAACTAAAAAGTCCTCCTCGCTGAGTATAAATGGGCACCAGTTTTTAGTTGTTTGATTTTGTCTGTCTCTTTGTAGCACTCTCTAAGGTAGAAGATCCCTCTGTGTCTGATTGTTGTAGCCATGAGTTCTGGGAAACAAACTCACTCAGAAGGACAATGTAGATAGTGGAGTGCAGTTTATTACAGTGGTGGGCCCAAGGCAGGGTCTCTTCTTAGTGAAGGACTCCGACCGACTTTGTGAAAACCTTATATACCTTAAGTGTACTGTTCAAGCCCACATCCCCTTAAACCTAGCCTAGAAAGTGTTAAAGGGAGATACAATCAGTTACAGCCATGATTCACAATCAGAAGGGTCACCTGATTATACACTGTAGCCTACACCAATGGGTGCCATAAAGATTACAAAGATGATTGACTACATAAGGGATTATTACATTTTTTTTGGTGATGGGAAATCTTGGTGTGGAATCTGATGTTTATCAGTCCAGGAGGCCAGTTTGGCTGTGGGTATGTTATACCCATGGCTACCAATCATATAGTCCAAAGCTCACTGAAAGCACAAGATGAAGTTTCCTTATTTTTCAAGATGCAGTCAGCTTGGCCTCCTTCCTCCCTTATGATAGAGACAGAGAGTTCATTATTTTTCTTTAATTCCTTCATTGCCAAGACTATTAGGCTCCATGGCCTAGCACAGCTCTAATGGTTAGAACAGACTAGAACAGGACAAAGAAGAGTTCACCTTCACCCAGGCCAACCAGAACACTGCAGCCAAAGGACTTCAATCCTGGGGACTCTGGACTAAGCAACAAGCTCTCTAAAGCAAGATCATTTCTCAGCAACAATGAGAATGTTGTTAAGAAAAAGGGACTTCAAGATTTACGGGGTCAGATTATTGGATTTCACTGCAGACTTTGAAGGCATAATTATTTTGTTTGATACCTGGCTCCTTTGTTTTCCATGTGTGATTGTGAACAAGCTCTTCATTCTCTTAAGTTTCAGTTTCCTCTACTATGGAAATGGGATACTCATACCCACCAGACTGATGTGAAGCTAAATTGAATTAGGAAACATGTAAAACACTAGGTTCTGTGCTACAATCCAACAGAACCCTAGTAACTTAACTCTTCACTATGTGACACTGTGTCTAGACACAAAGAATTATCACTAAACACATTAGAATGAAAGGTTTTGCCTGTGGATGCAAGCTTAGGGGAATTGATAAAACCTGATTTATGTGCTGTGTGATTCTAAACCATAGGTAGAATCCAGCAGTCAGTCCACAGAGCTTCCTTATTCTAATGCCCTGTCAGGGAAAAAAGAACTCTACATCCCTGATCCCTTCACCTGACAGCCTCATGGGATCAATATGCAGAAAAAAAACCTTTTTTTCATAGAAATTTTGCTAAAATAATTAACTATCCTAAAATCACACAATCTACTATACAAAACAGAAAATTTTGCTACTTCAATATAAAATTTCCTTCTGTTGCTTCCCCCCAGCAAGAGCCAGGGCATCAGAGACATATGCCGTTACACTATTGTAACAGGGGAATTTATGGCCCATGTGTTTGAGCTGCTAAACTTCCAGTGTGAGGTGGATAAAACATATAGGTTCTGTTTTTTAACTCCTAGCCAAAAAGAATCAAATTCCATTTGGCTAATAGAAGCAAGTATGTTCATCTTTTATTCTCAAACACATATACATGCATGCAAGCACACACACACAAACACATGTAATCCTGGAACAATTAGGTGCATAGCTACATATAAAAAATACATTTGAGTCTATATTTTTACATTTAGTATGAAATATTAACTGAAAATATATCATAAATATAAAGTGTAAATCAATAAAGCATTTAGAAGAAAATAGGAGAAAATCTTTGTGACACTGAGTTAGGCAAAAATTTCTTAGATTTTACTCCAAAAGCAAGAAACAAAAGAGAAAATATTAGTAATGTAAACTTTATGAAAATTTTAAATGTTTTGCTCTGCAAACACACTGTTAAGGAAAGAAAGCCTTGAACTGGAAGAAAATATTTGCAAAATCCAGAACATGTTAAACTTTCAAAAGTCAAGAATGAGGAAATAAATTTAAAAACTTAGAATACTAAGTGCTAACAAAGGTGAAACATAACTGGAACTCTGGGGAGAATGCTTGACTGTTTCCTGTACCTTCCTATAAAGGTAAACATATACTCACTGATATTCTTCTAAGAGAAATATAACTTCTATTCACATACAAGGAGATCCCATTTGTGCAACATTCTTGAAAAGGCAAAATTTAGGTATAAAGAATATACCAGTGGTTTCCAGAGTTTGTGAAAAAGAGGAAAAATGATTACAGAACCATGGCGCAGAGAAATTTAGGGAGCTGATGAAACTGTTCTTAATTTTGATTGTAGTGGTAGATAGGTGACTTCATGCATTAGCCAAAAGACACAGAACTGTGTACTGGAAAGAATAAATTCTATCATATGTAATTTAAAAATTGATTTTAAAAAACATGAGCACTGAATAGGAAAAATAGCTATAAAACTGCTATTCTCACAAGTCATATAATCATACACATAAAATACCCAAAAAGATCTCCCCAAAATTACTATAAACAATAAAAGAATTTAACAAGTTAGATAAATAGAAGACCCATATAGAAAAATCAATTGTATTTCTCTACACCAAGAGATGTTACTGTTAGATCATGTAAATTTTGAAAAAGACTTGTACAAAGACTTCCCTGGTGGTCCAGTGGTTAAATGTACACCTACTAATTCAGGGGACATAGCTGTGATCCCTGGTTCAGGAAGATCCCATATGCCACAGAACAACAAAGACTGTGTGCCATAAGCACTGAAGTCCATGCACCTAGAGCTCATGCTCTGAAACAAGAGAAGCCATCACTCACCACTACTAAAGAAAGCCTGTGCACAGCAACCAAGACCCAAGGCAGCCAAAAATACATCAGTAAATAAGAAAATGCAATCATTAAAAATAACAAATACTTAAAAATTTAAAAACCTCTTGAAAAGAGAAATTTCGTTTAGAAAGGGGCATTAAATATGGAAAAATAAATATAAATAAATGGAGAAATTCACCATGTTTGTGACAAGTGCAATAATCAGTTTTATGTATCAAAATGACTAGTCTGCAATCCTCAGTTATTCAATCAAACACTAATCTAGATGCTTCTGTGAAGGTATTTTCCAAGGTCTCTAATTGATTGACTTAAGTAAGGGAGTCTGATTCCATCAGTAGAAAGGACTTAGAACACAGCTGAGAGTTCCCTGAAGAAGAAGAAATTCCCTCAATGGACAGCAGCTTTGGTGCATCCAAGAATCCCTGCCTGCCCTTCATCACTGCCTGCCTTAGAGATTTGGACTTGCCCAGCCAGCCCTAGAATGGTGTAAGTCTATTCCTTGCAATAAATCTCTCAATAAATATTTCCTGCTTGTTCCATTTTTTTGATTGAATGATGACTGGTACAAAGAAGACTGAATTCTATAAAGCATCAGTTTTTACCCAAGTTATTTTTGGAGTGATTACAGTTTTAATCAAGTTCCAACATTTTCCAAGTTACTTGAAAAACTGATTCTATAAATTTTACAGATGAAAGCTCAAGAATTGCCAAGATACTCCTGAGAATAAAGCACAAAATGGGAACTTTCTCTTATTAGATAGCAGTACTATTGTAAAGGACAAATACAACAATGTGGTATTGGTACAGGAAATTTCAAAAGAAAATCTGACCCAATGGAACAGACAAGACAGCCCAAAAACAGACTCCTAGATACATGCAGATATGATTTATGAAGTGGCATTGCAAAGCACAATGGAAGAGAATGAGCTACTTCACAGATCCATTGAGTGCATCTAGAAATAGGGCACAGTGAAAATAAGCCAAACATAAATGCATATAGTGTTATACAATATTTATAAAATTCAGAACAAGAAAACTGAATAATATCTTATTTAGGGAAATATATATATGTGTATATATATATATATATATATATATATATATATATATGTATATGTAGAAAAACTTTTTAAATAGGAAAGACATGATATACACACAATTCAGGAGAGCAGTTACCTCTGAGAGGGAAGTAAGGAAGTTGGATTAGTAACAAAAAGATATATTCAATGGCATTGATAATGCTCTTGTTCAAAAGTTGAGTAGTGATAAGGAAGATATCCAAAATGTTTATTAAATAGTAGGGTATAATCCCAAATCCCATCTCCAAGATGTTATTTCATTTTCACTGGTGTCCTATATTTAAGATTCACTGAGATGGTTCTGTGAAGTAGTTAGTACTAAAAATAGAACTACCACATTATCCAGCAATTCCTCTACTAGGTATATATCTCAAGGATATGAAAACAGGATCTTGAAGAGATGTTTGCACTCCCATGTTCACTGCAGCATTATTCACAATATCCAAAGTATGGAAATCACCTAAGTGTCCATCAATGGCTGAAAGAATGAAGAAAATGTGGGGTATAGATACATATATAATGAAATCCTTCTCAACCATGAGAAAGAAAGAAATCCTGCCATTCGAGACAACATGAATAGACCTTGAGGGCATTATGTTACATGAAATAAGTCAGAGAGAGAAACGTAAGTACTGTAAAGTATCAGTTGTATGTGGAATAAAAGAGCTGAACTGTAGAAACAAAGTTGAGTGGTAGTTGCTAGGTGTTGGGGGGTGAGTGAGTGAGTGAGTGAGTGAAGTCGCTCAGTCATGTCCGACTCTTCATGACCCCATGGACTATAGACTACCAGGCTTCTCTGGTAGTCCATGGGATTCTCCAGGCAAGAATACTGCAGTGGGCTGCCATTTCCTTCTCCAGGGGATCTTCCCAACCCAGGGATCAAACCCAGGTCTCCCGCATTGCAGGCAGATGCTTTACCCTCTGAGTGGGGCAAGGTAAAGGAAATGGGGAGATGTTGGCCAAAGAGTACAAACTTCCAGTTAGAAAGCGAAAAGTTCTGGGGATCTAATGCACAATATTGTGATTATAGTCAATAATATTGTATTATATACTTGAAAGTTGCTAAAAGAGTAGATCTTAACTGTTTTCACATTAAAAAGAAACGGTAATCATGTGATGATGGCAGTGTTAGCTAACCTTGCAGTGGTAATCATATTGCAATACATTTGTAACAAACTCACATGCTGTATACCATAAACTTCCACAATTTCATATGTAAGATAGTTCTCAATAAAGCTGGAAAAATTACAAATAGATAAATGAATTATTAAAGTTTTTGAGGGAAACAGCGGTCCTAAGATGGCAGAGGAATAGGACAGGGAGACCACTTTCTCCCCAACAACTTCTGAACGCTGGCAGAGGACACCAGGCACCATTGTCTTAGAAAGGAGATAGGACAAAATATAGAAGATAAAAAAGAGAGACAAAAGAGTTAGGGATGGAGATCCGTCCGAGGGGGAGTCGTAAAAGAGGAGAAGTTTCCCAACACCAGGAAACCCTCTCACCGGCAGATCTGTGGGGAGTTTTGGAATCTCAGAGGGCAACATAACTGGGAGGAAAAATAAATAAATAAACCCCACAGACTACATGCCTAATGGGAATTCCCAGCAGAGAAGTAGCCCAGGCGCTCACATCTGCCACCAGCAAGCAGGGGCTGAACAGGGAGGCATGGGCCATGTAGCTTAGGGTAAGGACCAGGACTAAATGCCCTGAGGGCTATCTGAGGGAACTAATGTGAGATAGCAATCCGAACTGTGGGATAGCCAGAGAGAGAGGAAAAAGAGAGAGAGAGAGAGAGAGAGAGAACTTCCCCGTGAAAAGCCCTAACCTAAGGCACTGCCGGCCTGCTCACAGAACAAAGGACTGAGCAAATACCAGAGGAGAGCTAGCTGGCAGCGAACTGGCCCGTCCCCCACCAGAGGCAGGGAGACAGGCGGGCAGCAGCCAGAGCCGGAAAGGGGCAAACTCAGCCCCAGAGACAGCATCCTCCACCAAACTGCGAGCAGGCTCCCAGTTGCCAACCAAGCCTTCCTGGGATCCTGGATGTATGACATCCTCTGGGAGGGTTGCAGTCAGAGATCAGCTCCAGAGAAATTCCTAGATATATTTTTATTATTATCATTTTCTAAATTTTTTTTCTTTTTTTTATTTTTAAGTCCTCTATTTCTCCTTTAATTTTCATTTTTATAACCTACTATTACCTTGCAAAAAAACAAAAGACCCTATGCTTAAAGCAAACTTCATATATATTTTTTATAATCTTTGTGATTTTTTTTTTAGTATTGTATTTTTGAGAGTCTAAACTCTTCTCTAGATTTTTAATCTTCGCTTTCTTGTATTTGTTATCAATTTCCTACTTTTAAGAATCCAGTCTTCAGTACCCATTTTTATTTAGGAGTGTGATTACTGGCTTGATTGCCCTCTCCCACTTTTGACACTCCTTTTTCTCCCCTAGGTCCTCTGTCTCCTTCCTCCCTCTTCTCTTCTCTATGTAACTCTGTAAACCTCTCTGGGTGTTCCAGGCTGTGGAGAGCACATAAGGATTTTATTACTGGCTAGACTGCTCTCTAGGTAAAGCATTTGTCTGCAATGCAGGAGACCTGGGTTCGATCCCTGGGTCGGGAAGATCCCCTAGAGAAGGAAATGGCAAACCACTCCAGTATTCTTGAGTGGAGAATTCCATGGACAGAGGAGCCTGGTAGGCTACAGTCCATGGGATCACAAAGAGTCAGACACGAGTGAGCGAATTCACTTTAGACTGCTCTCTCCCCTTTTGATACCCCCTCTTCTCCTCCTGGTCACCTCTATCTCCCTCTTCCCTCTTCTCTTCTCCATGTAACTCAGCAAACCTTTCTGGGTGTCCCTCATTGTGGAGAATCTTTTCTCCATTAACCTAGATGTTTTATCATTGGTGCTGTATGGATGGAGAAGTCTTGAGGCTACTGTAAGAATAAGACTGAAAACCAGAGGCACGAGGCTTAAGTCCAAAACCTGAGAACACCAGAGAATTCCTGACTCCAGGGAACATTAATTGATAAGAGCTCATCCAAAAGCCTCCATACCTACACTGAAACCAAGCTCCACCCAAGATCCAACAAGTTCCAGAGCAAGACATACCACACAAATTCTCCAGTTACTCAGGAACATAGCCCTGAGCTTTAATATACAGGCTGCCTAAAGTCACACCAAACCCACAGACATCTCAACTCACAGACACACTACCAGACACTTCATTGCACTACAGAGAGAAGAAATCTGGCTCTACCCACCAGAACACTGATGCAAGCTTCCCTAACCAGGAAACCTTGACAAGCTACTCATCCAACCCCACCAACAGGGAGAAACCTCCACAATAAAGAGGAATCACAAACTGCCAGAATACAGAAAGGCCACCCCAAACACAGCAATCTAAACAAGGTGAAAAGGCAGGGAAATACTCAGCAGGTAAAGGAACATGATAAATGCCCACCAAACCAAACAAAAGAGGAGGAGATAGGGAGCCTACCTGAAAAAGAAATCAGAATAATGATTGTAAAAATGATCCAAAATCTTGAAAACAAAATGGAGTTACAGACAAATAGCCTGGAGACAAGGATTGAGAAGATGCAAGAAAGGTTTAACAAAGACTAGAAGAAATTTAAAAAGAGTCAATCAATAGTGAATAATGCAATAAATGAGATCAAAAACACTCTGGAGGGAACCAACAGGAGAATAACTGAGGCTGAAAATAGGATAAGTGAGGTAGAAGATAGAATGATGGAAATAAATGAAGCAGAGAGGAAAAAAGAATTAAAAGAAATAAGGATAACCTCAGAGATCTCTGGGACAATGTCAAATGACCCAACATTCGAATCATAGGAGTCCCAGAAGAACAAGACAAAAAGAAAGGCCATGAGAAAATACTTGAGGAGATAATAGTTGAAAACTTTCCTAAAATGGGGAAGGAAATATTCACCCAAGTCCAAGAAACCCAGAGAGTCCCAAACAGCAAAAACCCAAGGTGAAACACCCCAAGACACATATTAATCAAATTAACAAAGATCAAACACAAAGAACAAATATTAAAAGCAGCAAGCAAAAATCAACAAATAACACACAAGGGAATTCCCATAAGTATAACACCTGATCTTTCAGTAGAAACTCTACAGACTGGAAGGGATTGGCAGGACATACTTAAAGTGATGAAATACAATCTACAACCCAGATTACTGTACCCAGCAAGGATCTCATTCAAATATGAAGGAGAAATCAAAAGCTTTACAGACAAGCAAAAGCTGAGAGAACTCAGCACTACCAAACCAGCTCTTCAACAAATGCTAAAGGATCTTCTCTAGACAGGAAACACAAAAAAGGTGTATAAACTTGAACCCAAAACAACAAAGTAAATGGCAACGGGATCATACTTATCAATAATTACCTTAAATGTAAATGGGCTGAATGCCCCAACCAAAAGACAAAGACTGGCTGAATGGATTCAAAAACAAGACCCCTATATATGCTGTACACAAGAGACCCACCTCAAAACAAGGGATACATATAGACTGAAAATGAAGGGCTGGAAAAAGATATTTCACCCTAATGGAGACGAAAAGAAAGCAGGAGTAGCAATACTCCTATCAGATAAAATAGACTTTGAAATAAAGGCTGTGAAGAGACAAAGAAGGACATTACATAACGATCAAAGGATCAATCCAAGAAGAAGATATAACAATTATAAATATATATGCATCCAACATAGGAACACCGCAATATGTAAGGCAAATGCTAACAAGTATGAAAGGGGAAATTAACAAAAACACAATAATAGTGGGAGACTTTAATACCCCACTCACACCTATGGATAGATAAACTAAACAGAAAATTAGCAAGGAAACACAAACTTTAAGTGATACAATGGACCAGTTAGATCTAATTGATATCTATAGGACATTTCACCCCAAAACAATGAATTTCACCTTTTTCTCAAGTGCACAGGGAAACTTCTCCAGAATAGATCACATCCTGGGCCATAAATCTAGTCTTGGTAAATTCAAAAAAATTGAAATCATTCCAAGGATCTTTTCGGATCACAATGCAGTAAGATTAGATATCAATTACAGGAAAAAATATATATATATATTAAAAATTCTGACATATGGAGGCTAAACAACATGCTTCTGAATAACCAAAAAATCACAGAAAAAATAAAAAAGAAATCAAAATATGCATTAAAATGAATGAAAATGAAAACACAACAACCCAAAACCTATGGGACACTGTAAAAGCAGTGCTAAGGGGAAGGTTCATAGCAATACAGGCTTACCTCAAGAAACAAGAAAAATGTCAAATAAATAACCTAACTCTACACCTAAAACAACTAGAAAAGGAAGAAATTAAGAACCCCAGGACCAGTAGAAGGAAAGAAATTCTAAAAATTAGGGCAAAAATAAATGCAAAAGACAAACAAACAAACAAACAAACAAAAAGAGACCATAGTAAAAATCAACAAAGCTAAAAGCTGGTTCTTTGAGAGGATAAATGAAATTGACAAACCATTAGCCAGACTCATCAAGAAACAAAGGGAGAATATCAAATCAACAAAATTAGAAATGAAAATGGATAGATCACAACAGACAACACAGAAATACAAAGGATCATAAAAGACTACTATCAGCAACTATATGCCAATAAATGGACAACGTGGAAGAAATGAACAAATTCTTAGAAAAGTATAACTTTCCAAAACAAAGGAAGAAACAAAAACTCTTAACAGACCCATCACAAGCACGGAAATTTAAACTGTAATCAGAAATCTTCCAGCAAACAAAAGCCCAAGACCAGAAAGCTTCACAGCTGAATTCTATGAAAAATTTAGAGAAGAGCTAACATCTATCCTACTCAAATTCTTCCAGAAAATTGCAGAGGAAGGTAAACTTCCAAACTCATTCTATGAGGCCACCATCACCCCAATACTAAAACCAGACAAAGATGCCACAAACAGAGAAAACTACAGGCCAATATCACTGATGAACATAGAAGCAAAAATCCTCAACAAAATTCTAGCAAACAGAATCTAACAACATATTAAAAAGATCATACATCATGACCAAGTGGGCTTTATCCCAGGGATGCAAGGATTCTTTAATATCCACAAATCAATCAATGTAATACACCACATTAACAAATTAAAAGATAAAAGCCATATGATTATATCAATAGATGCAGAGAAAGCCTTTGACAAAATTCAACATCCATTTATGATGAAAACCCTCCAGAAAGCAGGAATAGAAGGAACATACCTCAACATAATAACAGCTATATATGACAAACCCACAGCAAACATTATCCTCAATGGTGAAAAATTGAGAGCATTTCCCCTAAAGTCTCAAACAAGACAAGGGTGCCCACTCTCACCACTACTATTCAACATAGTTTTGCAAGTTTTAGCCACAGCAATCAGAGAAGAAAAAGGAAAAAAAGGAATCCAGATTGGAAAAGAAGTAAAACTCTCACTGTTTGCAGATGACATGATCCTCTGCATAGAAAACCCTAAAAACTTCACCAGAAAATTACTAGAGCTAATGAATGACTATACCTCGTCCAAGGTAAGGAACAGTGGCTGCACTTTAGTGGAGCAGCCATGAAGAGATGCCCCACATCCAAAGTAAGAGAAACCCAAGTAAGACAGTAGGTGTTGCAAGAGGGTATCAGAGGGCAGAAACACTGAAACCATAATCACAGGAAACTAACCAATCTGATCACACAGACCACAACCATGTCTAACTCAATGAAACTAAGCCATGCCGTGTGGGGCCTCCCAAGATGGGAGGGTCATGGTGGAGAGGACTGACAGAAGGTGGTCCACTGGAGAAGGGAATGGCAAACCACTTCAGTATTCTTGCCTTGAGAATGCCATGAGCAGTATGAAAAGGCAAAATGATAGGATACTGAAAGGTGAACTCCCTGAGTCGGTAGGTGCCCAATATGCTACTGGAGATCAGTGGAGAAATAACTCCAGAAAGAATGAAGGGATGGAGCCAAAGCAAAAACAATACCCAGCTGTGGATGTGACTGGTGATAGAAGCAAGGTCCAATGCTGTAAAGAGCGATATTGCATAGGAACCTGGAATGTCAGGTCCATGAATCAAGGCAAATTGGAAGCGGTCAAACAGGAGATGGTGAGAGTGAATGTCAACATTCTAGGAATCAGCAAACTAAAATGGACTGGAATAGGTGAATTTAACTCAGATGACCATTATATCTACTACTGTAGGTAAGAATCCCTTAGACGAAATACAGTAGCCATCATGGTCAACAAAAGAGTCCAGATTGCAGTACTTGAATGCAATCTCAAAAATGACAGAATGCTCTCTGTTCATTTCCAAGGCAAGCCATTCAATATCATGGTAATCCAAGTCTATACCCCAACCAGTAACGCTGGAGAAGCTGAAGTTGAATGGTTCTATGAAGACCTACAAGACGTTTTAGAACTAACACCCAAAACAGATGGCCTGTTCATTATAGGGGACTGGAATTCAAAAATGGGAAGTCAAGAAACACCTGGAGTAACAGGCAGATTTGGACTTGGAGTACAGAATGAAGCAAGGCAAATGCTAATAGAGTTCTGCCAAGAGAATGCACTGGTCATAGCAAACACCTGCTTCCAACAACACATGAGAAGACTCAATACATGGACATCACCAGATGGTCAACACCAAAATCAGATTGATTATATTCTTTGCAGCCAAAGATGGAGAAGCTCTATAGAGTCAGCAGAAACAAGACCGGGAGCTGACTGTGGCTCAGATCATGAGCTCCTTATTGACAAATCCAGACTTAAATTGAACAAAGTGGGGAAAACCACTTGACCATTCAGGTATGACCTAAATCAAATCCCTTATGATTATACAGTGGAAGTGAGAAATAGATTTAAGGGAATAGATCTGATACACAGAGTGCAAGATGAACTATGGATGGAGGTTCGTGACATTGTACAGGAGACAGGGATCAAGACCATCCCCATGGAAAAGAAATGCAAAAAGGAAAATGGCTGTCTGAGGAGGCCTTACAAATAGCTATGAAAAGAAGATAAGCAAAAAGCAAAGGAGAAAAAGAAAGATATAAGCATCTGAATGCAGAGTTCCAAAGAGTAGCAAGAAGAGATAAAGCCTTCCTCAACAATCAATGCAGAGAAACAGAGGGAAAAAATAGAATGGGAAAGACTAGAGATCTCTTCAAGAAAATTAGAGATACCAAGGGAACATTTCATGCAAAGATGGGCTCGATAAAGGACAGAAATGGTATGGACCTAATAGAAGCAGAAGATATTAAGAAGAGGTGGCAAGAATACACAGAAGAACTGTACAAAAAAGAGCTTCATGGCCCAGAAAATCACAATGGTGTGATCACTCACGTAGAGCCAGACATCCTGGAATGTGAAGTCAAGTGGGCCTTAGAAAGCATCACTATGAACAAAGCTAGTGGAGGTGATGGAATTCCAGTTGAGTTATTTCAAATCCTGAAAGATGATGCTGTGAAAGTGCTGCACTCAATATGCCAGCAAATTTTGAAAACTCAGCAGTGGCCACAGGACTGGAAAAGTTCAGTTTTCATTCCAATCCCAAAGAGAGGCAATGCCAAAGAATGCTCAAACTACTGCACAATTGCACTCATCTCGCATGCTAGTAAAGTAATGCTCAGAATTCTCCAAGCCAGGCTTCTACAATATGTGAACCATGAACTTCCTGATGTTCAAGCTGGTTTTAGAAAAGGCAGAGGAACCAGAGATCAAATTGCCAACAGCTGATTGATCATCTAAAAAGCAAGAGAGTTCCAAAAAAACATCTATTTCTGCTCTATTGACTATGCCAAAGCCTTTCACTGTGTGAATCACAATAAACTGTGGAAAATTCTGAAAGAGATGGAATACCAGACCGCCTGACCTGCCTCTTGAGAAACCTATATGCAGTTCAGGAAGCAACAGTTAGAACTGGATATGGAACAACAGACTGGTTCCAAATAGCAAAAGGAGTACGTCAAGGCTAAATATTGTCACCCTGCTTATTTAACTTGTATGTAGAGTACATCATGAGAAACGCTGGACTGGAAGAAGCGCAAGCTGGAATCAAGATTGCAGGAGAAATATCAATAACCTCAGATATGCAGATGACACCACCCTTATGGCAGTAAGTGAAGAGGAGCTGAAAAGCCTCTTAATGAAAGTGAAAGAGGAGAATTAAAAAGTTGGTTTAAAGCTCAACATTCAGAAAACTAAGATCATGGTATCTGGTCCCATCACTTCATGAGAAATAGATGGGAAAACAGTGGAAACAGTGTCAGACTTTAGTTTTTGGGGGGCTCCAAAATCACTGCAGATGGTGATTGTAGCCATGAAATTAAAAGATGCTTACTCCTTGGAAGGAAAGTTATGACCAACCTAGACAGCATATTAAAAAGCAGAGTTATTACTTAGCCAACAAAGGTCCATCTAGTCAAGGCTATGGTTTAGACCTATATATAGAAAACTATAAAACACTGATGAAAGAAATCAAAGATGACACAAATAGATGGAGAAATATACCATGTTCATGGACTGGAAGAATCAATATAGTGAACATGAGTACACTACCTAAAGCAAGCAATAGATTCAATGCAATCCCTATCAAGCTACCAACAGTATTTTTTGCAGAACTAGAACAAATAATTTCACAATTTGTATGGAAATACAAAAAAAACCTCAAATAACCAAAACAATCTTGAGAAAGAAGAATAGACCTGGAGGAATCAACCTGCCCGACTTCAGGCTCTACTACAAAGCCACAGTCATCAAGACAGTATGGTAATAGCACAAAGACAGAAATATAGATCAATGGAACAAAATAGAAAGCCCAGAGATAAATCCACACACCTATGGACACCTTATCTTTGACAAAGGAGGCAAGAATATACAATGGAAAAAAGGCATTCTCTTTAACAAGTGTTGCTGGGAAAACTGGTCAACTACTTGTAAAAGAATGAAACTAGAACACTTTCTAACATCATACACAAAAATAAACTCAAAATGGATTAAGGATCTAAACATAAGACCAGAAACTACAAAACTCCTAAAGGAAAACTTAGGCAAAACACTATCTGACATAAATCACAGCAGGATCCTCTATGACCCATCTCCCAGAATATTGGAAATAAAAGCAAAAATAAACAAATGGGACCTAATTAAACTTAAAAGCTTTTGCACAACAAAGTAAACTATAAGCAAGGTGAAAAGACAGCCTTCAGAATGGGAGAAAATAATAGCAAATGAAGCAATGGACAAAGAATTAATCTCAAAAATATACAAGCAACTCCTGAAGCTCAATTCCAGAAAAGTAAATTACCCAATCAAAAAATGGGCCATAGAACTAAATAGACATTTCTCCAAAGAAGACATACAGATGGCTAAAAAACACATGAAAAGATGATCAACATTACTCATTATCAGAGAAATGCAAATCAAAACCACAATGAGGTACCATCTCACGCCAGTCAGAATGGCTGCTATCCAAAACTCTACAAACAACAAATGCTGGAGAGGGTGTGGAGAAAATGGAACCCTCTTACACTGTTGGTGGGAATGCAAACTAGTACAGCCATTATGGAGAACGGTGTGGAGATTCCTTAAAAAAACTGGAACTAGAACTGCCATATGACCCAGCAATCCCACTGCTGGGCATACACACCGAGGAAACCAGAATTGAAAGAGACATGTGTACCCCAATGTTCCTCACAGCACTGTTTATAACAGCCAGGACATGGAAGCAACCTAGATGTCCATAAGCAGACAAATGGATAAGGAAGCTGTGGTACATATACACAATGGAATATTACTCAGCTATTAAAAAGAATGCATTTGAATCAGTTCTATGAGGTGGATGAAACTGGAGCCGATTACAGAGTGAAGTAAGTCAAAATGAAAAACACCAATGCAGTATACTAACACATATATATGGAAATTAGAAAGATGGTAATGATGATCCTATATGTGAGACAGTAAAAGAGGTACAGATGTATAAAACAGTCTTTTGGACTCTATGGGAGAAGGCAAGGGTGGGGTGATTTGAGAGAATAGCATTGAAACATGTATATTATCATATGCGAAACAGATCGCCAGTCTGGGTTCAATGCATGAGACAAGGTGCTCAGGGCTGGTGCACTGGAATGACCCTGAGGGATTGGATGGGTAGGGAGGTTGGAGGGGGGTTCAGGATGGGGAACACATGTACACCCATGACTGATTCATGTCAATGTATGGCAAAATCCACTACAATATTGTAAAGTAATTAGCCTCCAATTAAAATAAATAATTATTTAAAAAACAATATTAAAAAAATAGTTTTTGAGGGAAACTAAAAATCATTAAAATGCAAACTTATAGTGGATTCTAAATGCATCAACATATTCAAGTAATTCTTTCTATATACTTCAAGAACACTTTAGTCATCACTGTTTGTAAATTTTCCAGCAATGAAAAATAATTTCTTCTCTATAAACTAAATATAATAGAAATAATCTCATATGTGATTTCATATAATATATTAAAATTTCAAACTGTAGCACATTTATATTTGAAGTTCCAGGAATCTGTGGTTGGCAATGTAGCCAGACAAGAAAAAAGTAAATTTAACACAGTAATTACTAAAATTGTGAAATAAATCAAACATACTAAATGGGTGGTTCCATAGAATTTGTCACAATTTTGGATAAAAATGACCCCCTGTAACAATTAATCCTCCTCATCTCCCTAGCCCTCATGACCTAAACCCAAAGGAGCAAGAATAAGGATAGTCCTGTCAGATTACAACCATGTCCCCCTTTTCCTTACTGTATTCCTAGCACCTTGAACAGTGATTTATTTATAGTAAGTCCACAATAAATTTATCGTATACTTACAGTAAGTCCAAAATAAATATTTTACATTAATAAACAACTAGAAGAATGCATGAAAGAATGTCATATAACAGCACTTCACAAATAAAAATACTCAATTTAGTAGGACAGTCACAAGATTAGCAAAGAGCTGACATGAAAATCAATGTCTATTTAATATCCTTTGTTGTTCTGTACTAACTCTCCTACATGAGTCAGACAGCACACTCATCTTTAATTTCACTGCAAGTTAGATCAAAGTTCAAGCCTAAATAAGGGAGATAGACAATAAGAACTGAGTTTGTATCATACACAAAATCACTGTGACTACTATCTATGGGTTACAAAAGAATCAGAACTTCTAGAATTGCCTCTGATATCCAGACCTTCCAGTTCAGTTCAGTTCAGTCACTCAGTTGTGTCTGACACTTTGTGACCCCTTGCACTGCAGCATGCCAGGCCTCCCTGTCCATCACCAACTCCCAGAGTTTACTCAAACTCATGTCCATTGAGTTGGTGATGCCATCCAACTATCTCATCCTCTGTTGTCCCCTTCTCATCCTGCCTTCAATCTTTCCCAGCATCAGGGTCTTTTCAAATGAGTCAGCTCTTCGCAAACTATTGGAGTTTCAGCTTCAACATCAGTCCTTCCAAAGAAAATTCAGGGCTGATTTCCTGGATGGACTGGCTGGATTAACTTGCTAAAAATCCAAGGGACCCTCAAGGGTCTTCTCCAACACCACAGTTCAAAAGCATCAATTTTTTGGTGCTCAGCTTTCCTTAGTCCTACTCTCACATCCATACATGACTACTGGAAAAACCATAGACTTGACGAGATGGACCTTTGTTGGCAAAGTATTGTCTCTGCTTTTTAATATGCTGTCTAGGTTGGTTATTACTTTCCTTCCAAGAAGTAAGCGTCTTAATTTCATGGCTGCAGTCACCATCTGCAGTGATTTTGGGGCCCTCCCCCCTGCCAAAAAAAATGTCTGTCACTGTTTCCATTGTTTCTCCATCTATCTGCCATGAAGTAATGGGACCAGATGCCATGATCTTCCTTTTCTGAATGGTGAGCTTTAAGCCAACTTTTTCACTCTCTTCTTTCACTTTCCTCAAGAGGCTCTTTACTTCTTCAATTTCTGCCATAAGGGTGGTGTCATCTGCATATCTGAGATTATTGATATTTCTCGCAGCAACGTTGATTCCAGCTTGTGCTTCTTCCAGCCCAGCATTTCTCATGATGTACTCTGCATATAAGTTAAATAAACAGGGTGACAATATACAGCCCTGATGTATTCCTTTGCCTATTTGGAACCAGCCTGTTTTTCCATGTCCAGTTCTAACTGTTGCTTCCTGACCTGCATACAGATTTCTCAAGAGGCAGGTCAGGTGGTCTGGCATTCCCAGCTCTTAAAGAATTTTCCACAGTTTATTGTGATCTACACAATCAAAAGCTTTGGAATAGTCAATAAAGCAGAAATAGATGTTTTTCTGGAACTCTCTTGCTTTTTCCATGATCCAGCGGATGTTGGTCATTTGATCTCTGGTTCCTCAGCCTTTTCTAAAACCAGCTTGAACATCTGGAAGTTCATGGTTCACATATTGTAGAAGCCTCCTTGGAGAATTTTGAGCATTACTTTACTAGTGTGTGAGATGAGTGCAACTGTGAGGTAGTTGCCAGACCTCCCAGGATGTCCTAACTTCACCGCTTTTCTAAAAATCAGTTCTATTCTTCAAGCTCTAAAATGTATTTTGTTAAACATATAATGTCTAATATAATTTTCAAGGTGTTCAAATTCACCAAAACATACTCCTCTTCTCTACATGTACCTATCACTTTAGTGAAATTCAATAGAGATTCACAGATGAAATAAAAATGCCTATTAAAAAATGATATCTTAAAGACAAAATTTTATATTAAAACATGCCAAACTTACTCAAAGAGATTAAAATCATCCTTTAGGATACTGGTGGTGATACTTAGTTGGGTAAGAGGGTAAAGACCCCATAAGCAGTAGAACAATTCACAGAGAACAAACACTCATAGCTTTAAAAGGTAAAAATAATGCAAAAGACAGGAAGAAAAGCAGATGAAAGGAAGAAGAAGGAACATATGATCATTGCAAAGAAGAATTATTACAAGGTGGTCTTAAAACATCAGGGGAAAAGTATGATTAGAAAAATATTCTGAAACTGAATCTAACATATATATATATATATATATATATATATATAATACCAATAAGTTAAATGTACACATTTTAAGTTGCAAAAGCTTTTTCATGTATGCTATTTTATCTTTAATCTGTAACTTTTACATGACACCATCTCATCTATTTAACAGGTTTTCGCTTTTTACTTTAAATAATTATGGCTATTATCACACCTACTGAGAATATAAAGCAGACAAGTATTTAGTCAATTGAAATGAATTTTAAAAAATAGCAATTCTTACATTCTTACATCATTCAGTTTTAAAAGATTTCAAACTACTTAATCTTATTAAAAAGGAAACGATATCTTGTAGACAATTTAAAAATATGGCTACTCTGATCTTTTAAAATTTTTAAATATTTTGAAAATCATTCCTGCATCCATTCACTCTGTGTCTTTTCACAATGATGACCTTTCATTTTCATCCCTTTTAATACAACATATACAATGCCCTGGGTAGACTAAAGTGTCAATTAATGTATGGTATGTGTTGTGAGGAAAACCATTCTCTACCTATGTGTATGAAACTGAAGTTCTTCCTTAGTCACTTTAAATGAAAGAAGGCAGAAGGCTGCTTTATTCTTTTTTTTTTTTTAATTCAACCAAGGGAAAAATTCTACAAGTGAAGAAGAAACAAGGAAGGTCATTCTGACAGTAGAACAGATGGACAGGCTCAAGAGGGAATGAGTCCTAGTATAATGTTTGACATTATTAACACAAATAGAATCTGAATTATAAAAAAAAACATTAAAATTATAAGTGCAGACAATAATAAGTGACATGAAGATCTGCAATTTCTTTTATACCTGCAAGGTTTCCACAATCATGAGAACAACTCAGTCTACATTTTAGCTGGGGGTAGGTGCCCATGGGGCTACCCCCCATGGACCAAAGGAGGCATTTCATCCTTGTGCATTTATGAATGATTTGGACCTCCTCCTTTTTTTCAGGGAGGGGTGGGGGAACTTATTAATCACTTTCTGAAGCATTAATGGGCAGACAAGCATATTATCGGCTGGCGAAAAGTGGCAGTTTTAGCAGAATGTTAGAACCCCCTTGACAGAATTGTGGAACACAGCCAGGGCCGGGAGCCATACAGGAAAGAATGTACATTTTGGTGGCTTTGTCAATCAGTAGGGTTAAAAGGTCAATGTGTATCAATAAAGAAAATCTAAAACTCATTTCTCTTTGTTCTGATGACAGCTCTCAGACTGATTAAGATTATCACTAACCACACAGGAACTTTCACCCCTCAGCAATCTCAATGAATCAAATGCATGAACACCCGTGATTAGGCAATTGCTTGCATATTTCATCAGAAACCTTTTCAAAGGCTTGGAATCATAAAAATCTCACTTTTGTTTAAATATTATCAAAGAAGCCTTAAAAACAAGATCAAAGTTTTCTTATCATTTTATACAAGAAAGCCCAGCCGGGTTTAGCAGAAAGAACACTAACCTAGATCAGGATATCAGGCTGTTAGTCTTCATCCTAGAACTAACAAGGTGGGTGATCATCACCATTGCCAACAAACAATTCTCTAAGATTAATATGTAAAATAAGAAGCTAACTCACGGTATTTAAGGTTATTTCCAATTCTGAAATACTAAAACCAGGATTTGCCTCCTTTAAACTTCAACATCGTTAACATTTATATTAACAGCACACTGCTTTGATTTCCAGTGAAACAAATATGAAGTGTTCAGAATTAAGAACTCTATCTACATCAGGCTGAAACCAACACAAACATTTTGCACTCCTGCCATCCCACTCCTCCTTTGCCTTTCTCATTCTCACCCTGCCTGTTTCTCTCAAGAAAACATTCTTGCCTTGTTGCCCTTTCTAAATCTTGCTCATTTTACAAATTCAAGCAAAACTTCATAAATCCAAGAAGCCCCTCCTGCAAATGACACCGATATCCCTTCTTAAATTCAACTGCCCTTAACATCAATAATGCACAGCTATATTTTGCCTTGTTAACTATCTATGCCTATTATATTGGACTTCCATGAGGTAAAGTATGAAAGTGAAAGTGTTAGTTGCTCAGTTGTGTCTGACTCTTTGCTACCCCATGGACTGTTGCCTGCCAGGCTCCTCTGTCCATGGAATTCTCCAAGCAAGACTACTGGAATGGGTTGTCATCTCTTTTCCAGGGGATCTTCCCGACCCAGGGATTGAACCCAGGTTTCCAGCATTGCAGGCAGATTCTTTACCATCTGAGCCGCCTGGGAAGCCCATGACTATATTGCAAATTCCTTCTACAGCAGGAACTGCTAAGACTTTTCTGGATCCTATACAATAGTTGGCAAAGTACCAGTGTTTTAGGCTTCCATAAATGTGCTATTGACTAATGAATAGTTCAGTGTATGAATGTCAGAAACAATTACCATACATATACCTCATAAAAACTGTACATCATTTAACATTCCAATTCACTTGACCCTTTTCTAACCTTAAACAATGGAATGCTTTTAAAAACTTAATCTTCTTTGTCTGAATTAACTTTTAAAGCACAGAAAACAAGATGTAGAATAATATCCCAATAACTGTCTGACTAATATTGAGAAAGATTTTTTCCATTCTGTTTTTTCACATCTATTCTTAACATAACTTAGGAATATGCTGGCAATTTTTTTGTCTGACAATAGCTCCACAATAATGAGTATAATTTGTACTTCTATTCAGAAATCTATTTAATTGTTTTATTTATTAATCAGGTCAATCCAAAAGGAGCCAAATATATTTATACATCTGAAAATACTTCTTGTCAACTCTGATACCCAATTTTTGTCTATAAGACTCATTGCTATATAGGCAACCTGGATTTTTATTTTATTTTTATTTCCTTGAGTCTATTAACTTTTACTTTTACTAAGCAAATATCATTTAATTTTTGTATGGACATTTTTTCAATTCAACATTGTTTGAAGTGTTATTTCTTTCTTTCTTTAACAAATCTTAGCTTAAAAATAATTTATTAGCAGATTATCATTCACTTCATAAAAGATGACTGAAATTGTGGTTAATATCTCTGTGACTGGTATCAAGGAAATTTCCATATGAATATACCAAAATCTCAACTTTACTTGAATAGAGTTTCAAGTTAAATTTATTCTCCATGTAAGAATCTCACTCTCATCATTTTTTTATTTTGGAACATTTTTTCCAAAAGGAGGAAAAACATACTCTCTTTATGTTTGTGATATATTTTCAAAATATTGCCAAGTACTTTGTGTAATAACTTATCTGTATTTCCCATTTAAATAGAATTTATTGTCTGAACAATGAAAAAATAACAGTTTAGTGAATTCAAAACTATCCCTCTAGGAGGGGACATATGTATACCTATGGCTGATTATGTTGATATGTGGAAGAAACCAACACAATATTGTAAAGTAATTATTCTCCAATTAAAATAAATAACTTAAAAAATAAAAAACTATCCCTCTAACTAGGCTTCCCAGATGGCGCTAGTGGTGAAGAATCCACCTATCAGTGCAGAAGACATTAGAGACCCAGGTTCCATCTTGGGTCCTGAAGATCCCATGGAGGAGGGCATGGCAACACACTCCAGTATTCTTGCCTGGAGAACCCCAAGGACAGAGGAGTCTGGTGGACTATAGTCCACTGGGTCACAAAGAGTCTGACATGACTGAAGTAACTAAGTAGGCATGCACGCAACCCTCTAACTAGTAATTTATTTATCACAATCTAGGCCAAGAAGTATGTTTGTTTTCTATTGACATAGATGGTCAAAATCTAAACTGCCTTTTTCACCTTTCTTATTTTATTTTTCCATTTTAATAATTGCATAAAGAATAGAAGCTTATTTTTCTAAAAGGAATGGACTTAGTGAAATTACTTGCTAAACCACAATTC
Organism: Capricornis sumatraensis; assembly: GCF_032405125.1. Taxonomy (NCBI): domain Eukaryota; kingdom Metazoa; phylum Chordata; class Mammalia; order Artiodactyla; family Bovidae; genus Capricornis; species Capricornis sumatraensis. The sequence continues at coordinate 33,245,921 of NC_091081.1, read as the reverse complement.
AGTTCAGTTCAGTCTTGTCCGACTCCCCATGAATTGCAGCACGCCAGGCCTCCCTGTCCATCACCATATCCCGGAGTTCACTCAGACTCACGTCCATCGAGTCGGTGATGCCATCCAGCCATCTCATCCTTGGTCGTCCCCTTCTTCTCCTGCCCCCAATCCCTCCCAGCATCAGAGTCTTTTCCAATGAGTCAACTCTTTGCATGAGGTGGCCAAAGTACCGGAGTTTCAGCTTCAGCATCATCCCCTCCAAAGAAATCCCAGGGCTGATCTCCTTCAGAATGGACTGGTGGGATCTCCTTGCAGTCCAAGGGACTCTCAAGATTCTTCTCCAACACCACAGTTCAGAAGCATAAATTCTTCGGTGCTCAGCTTTCTTCAGCGTCCAACTCTCACATCCATACACGACTGCTGGAAAAACCATAGCCTTGACTAGACGGACCTTTGTTGGCAAAGTAATGTCTCTGCTTTTTAATACGTGATCTAGGTTAGTCATAATATTCCTTCCAAGGAATAACTGTCTTTTAATTTCATGGCTGCAATCAAATTCAGTTCAATTCAGTTCAGTGGCTCCCCATTTAAGACTGCGCCCACTTTTACAATGTTTGTACATTCATTTATCCTCTTCTATCCTGTCTTAGTTGTTATGATTTTATTTTTTAAATCAAATTAAAGTAATGCAAGGAGTATTCATAGTTTACATTCAGAAGAAGATTCCACTTATATATCCTATAATGTATATAAATTCACACTTTTCTTGTGAGAAAATTAGTTATTTACATACAATTCCTCTGCTTCCAGCTGAGAACATTTTTCCACCTAATTAAAATAGAAATTCATCTTACTGCATTTCATTTTGAAATTCATTCCAAAAATCCACTAAAAGCAATGTATAAGGCTGGACACAGAATATGGGAAAACAAATCACTTGCCAAAAAAAAAAAAAAACAGCTTACAAAGAATCAGGGATATTTTTTCCATTCAATAGATGTTCATCTATTTCTGCTTTATTGACTATGCCAAAGCCTTTGACTGTGTGGATCACAATAAACTGTGGAAAATTCTGAGAGAGATGGGAATACCAGACCACCTGACCTGCCTCTTGAGAAATCTGTATGCAGGTCAGGAAGCAACAGTTAGAACTGGACATGGAACAACAGACTGGTTTCAAATAGCAAAAGGAGTACGTCAAGGCTGTATATCGTCACCCTGCTTATTTAACTTCTTTGCAGAGTACATCATAAGAAATCCTGGGCTGGAAGAAACACAAACTGGAATCAAGATTGCCGGGAGAAATATCAATAACCTCAGATATGCAGATGACACCACCCTTATGGCAGAAAGTGAACAGGAGCTAAAAAGCCTCTTGAGGAAAGTGAAAGAGGAGAGTGAAAAAGTTGGCTTAAAGCTCAACATTCAGAAAATGAAGATCATGGCATCCAGTCCCATCACTTCATGGGAAATAGATGGGGGAACAGTGGAAACAGTGGCCGACTTTATTTTTTTCGGCTCCAAAATCACTGCAGATGGTGACTGCAGCCATGAAATTAAAAGACGCTTACTCCTTGGAAGAAAAGTTATGACCAACCTAGATAGTATATTCAAAAGCAGAGACATTACTTTGCCGACTAAGGTCCGTCTAGTCAAGGCTATGGTTTTTCCTGTGGTCATGTATGGATGTGAGAGTTGGACTGTGAAGAAAGCTGAGTGCCAAAAAATTGATGCTTTTGAACTGTGGTGTTGGAGAAGACTCTTGAGAGTCCCTTGGACTGCAAGGAGATCCCACCAGTCCATTCTGAAGGAGATCAACCCTGGGATTTCTTTGGAAGGAATGATGCTAAAGCTGAAGCTCCTGTACTTTGGCCACCTCATGCAAAGAGTTGACTCATTGGAAAAGACTCTGATGCTGGGAGGGATTGGGGGCAGGAGAAGAAGGGGACGACCAAGGATGAGATGGCTGGAGGGCATCACAGACTTGATGGATGTGAATCTGAGTGATCTCCGGGAGATGGTGATGGACAGGGAGGCCTGGCGTGCTGCAATTCATGGGGTCGCAAAGAGTCGGACATGACTGAGTGACTGAACTGAACTGATGAAATGTAAGCTATCTGATTATTCCAAAGACTTTTCCTAACACTTTGAAGGATTTTAAAATATTGTACATATTATTTAAATATAGTTATCTTTCTGCTGTGCTGTGCTGTGCTTAGTCACTCAGTTGTGTCTGATTCTCTGCAACCCCATGGACTGTAGCCTGCCAGGTTCTTCTGTCCATGGGGATTCTACAGGCAAGAATACTGGAGCAGGTTGCCATGCCCTCCTTCAGGGGATTTTCCCAATCCAGGGATCAAACCCAGGTCTCCCACATTGCAGGCAGATTTTTTACAGTCTGAGCCACCAGAGAAGTTCCTAATTCCTCTATTTTAGATTTCACAGAATCAGGTACTCACTAAAAATTTCTTCAAGAAAGTAAATTAAATTATCATACTAAGTGAAGTAATTCAGAAACAGAAAGACAAATACCATATGACATCACTTATATATAGGTTTGTGCAAAAGTAATTGCAGTTTTGTATTGTTGAAATTTGCTGTTTGATATTGGAATACACTCTTAAATAAATGTGGTTATGTTATACATCATTTTAATGTGCACATCTCACTTTATGTATTTTTGCCAATGACATTATTCGCTGTTATTTTATATTTATTTTAGACTAGAAAAATGATGCTAGACAAAAAGCAAATTTGAGTAATTTTCTTATTCGAGTTCAAAATGGGTCATTAAGCAGCAGCGATAACTCACGCTATCAACAACACTTTGGCTCAGGAACTGCTAATAAACATACGGTACAGTGGTGGTTCAAGAAGTTTTACAAAGGAGATGAGAGTCTTGAAGTTAGGAGTAAAGTGGCTGGCCATTGGAAGTTGACAACAACTAATTGAGAAGATCACTGAAGCTGATACTTTCAAAACTACAGGAGATGTTGCCCAAGAACTTGAAATTGATCATTCTATGGTGGTCATTTGGTATTTGAAGCAAATTGGAAAGGTGAAAGGGCTCAATAAGTGGGTGCCTCATGAGCTTACCACAAATCAAAAAAAATAAATAAATCATCGTTTTTCTGTATCATCTTCTCTTATTGCAGGCAACAACAATGAACCCTTTCTTGATAGGATTATGATATATGATGAAGGGTGGATTTTATATGACAACTGGTGACAACTAGCTCAGTGACTGGACCACGAAGCTCCAAAGCACTTCCCAAAGTCAAACTTGCACCAAATAAAGGTCATGGTCACTGTTTGGTGGTCTGCTCCTTTTTGATCCACTACAGCTTTCTGAATCCCAATGAAACCATCACATCTGAGAAGTACGTTCAGCAAATCGACAAGATGCACCAAAACCCGCAACACCTGCAGCCGGTATTGGTCAACTGAAAGCCAGCCCGATCCTTTTCCATGACAACATCTGATCCTGAATTTTGCCCCATCCATATTCACCTTACCTCTCGCCAACTACTAACACGTCTTCAAGCATCTTGACAACATTTTTTGCAGGGAAAATGCAACCAGCAGGAGGCAGAAATGTTTTCCAAGAGTTCATCAAATCGGGAGACATGGATTTTTACGCTACAGGAAGAAAGAAACTTATTTCTTGTTGGCAAAATGTGTTGATTGCAATGGTTCCTATTTTGATTAATAAAGATGTGTTTGAGTCTATTTATAAAGAATTAAAATTCATAGTCTGAAACAGCAATTACATTTTCACCAGCCTAAATATATGGAATCTAAAATATGGCATAAATGAATCTATCTAGAAAACAGAAACAGACTCACAGACATAAGAGATCAGACTTGTGGTTGCCAAGGAGGGTGAGGAGGGAGAGGAATGGCCTGGGCATGTGGGGTTGGTAGTCTATTATATATAGGATGGATAAACACCAAGGCCCTTCTGTATAGCACAAGGAATTATATCCAGTCTCCTGGGATAAACCATAATGGAAAAGAATATTTTAAAAAGAATGCATGCTTGGGGCTGGTGCATGGGGATCACCCACAGAGATGTTATGGGGAGGGAGGTGGGAGGGGGTTTCATGTTTGGGAACACATGTAAGAATTAAAGATTTTAAAATTTAATAAAAAAAAAAGACTAAAAAAAAATAAATTAAATAAACAAGGTGACAATATAAAAAAAAAGAAAAATATAAAAAAAAATAAAATAAAATAAAAAGAATGCATGTATATGTAAAACCAAGTCACTTTGCTACACAGCAGAGATTGGCACAACCTTGTAGATCAACTATACTTCAATTTAATTTTTTTAAAGAGGGTAAATTTAGTCAGTCCACAGAAACAAGCATTTAGAAAATGCTTATAGTGAAAGTTGCAACTTTCTGTCTAATGTTCTTATTATAGGCTTAAATATGAACCAAACTCAGCATTTACCTAAAAGAGACTACAAAAATACAATAAGTTACTGTATATACATTGCTTGAGTAACTGGCATAGGGCAGTCCTCATGTCTGTTTCTTCAGAATAATTGACAGCTTTCATGTATTCTACCTACATTAAAATTAGAATAATATCATATTTGACTAATTATGCAAAAAATACATTTTAAAGAGGAAGAAATACATATATATAGGAAAAATAAGGAGAAACATAACTTCTTCCCCTGTGTGCCTTTTAAAGAACCTTGAACTAGACCATCTGTGTGTACTTCACAATGAAACGCTACAGGCAGCCACTGAGTCTTTTCTCCATAGGTATAAAATGAGAAACTCAGAGAGCTATTGAACATTGCATTTTCTCAGTGGAACAGCTCACATGCATTTACCACAAGGGGTTCTTCCACTGAGACACACTGGGGAAATTCAGAGTGCTCGATGGCTTCAACTTCGCACCCCATGGCACAGAGTTATGCAGGCTGCTGCACTCAGCTTGGTGTGTTCCATAAAACAGCAGAAAGCACTTTTAAAAACCAGCAACATGATGATGATTGGAACTGAGCTGCTTTATTCTTGGACAGGCAAAAAGAAACACAAACCATCATTTTGAGATGCTTCTCTACCTACTGTCTATTCTTTGCTCTGTGTCTCCAAAACTAGAAAGGAGAAACACAGGGACTTTCCAAATAATGTTAGTGGTAAATATATTTGTGTTATAGTTTTGAATATTTCTGAATGCAGTTATATCAAACATTCCCTTTATTCCAGGTTACCATTTATTTTATCTGTTTATTTTAGCAAGAATAAATTCAGGTGTTAAACAACAGCATGCCCAGTGTTTTGGCTATACATTATTATTGAACAAACATGCAAACTTGCTGGTTTACAGCTTGACATTCTGAATACCAGTAACTGTGGCTCTTCATAGCTACCATATTTCTTATATGATCTTATACTTACCCTAGTCTCAGATTTTAAACACCAGGAGGGAAAAACCCAAGTAGCAGAAAAGAGAAAAACAATATAAGACAACTTGAAAGTCATCTGTTCCATCTTCACCATGGGAGTTAATGGTAAAGAAACATTTTTCTAAAGAGTGCCATCAGTAGGTCTGTAACTACACCAAGGAATTACACAGCAGAGTATTTTGCAAGCATTGTTTAGAAATAACTGTTCAGCATAGCAGCCGTAATCACTAGCACATCATCTGACACTTATAAGAATGTATTGCTGCAACATTTCTCTAGGTAGCAAATGTTCTCAAAAACGTTCCACATGGAAACTCAGCTATTCCACTACCAAAAAAAAGAAAATGATTCTAAATGAAAGAAAAAAGTCAGAAGTCACTGTAGCCTCAGGTTCAATCAATATATGTTGTTAATATGCTGTTGCCGCTAAGTCACTTCAGTCGTGTCCGACTCTGTGCGACCCCATAGACGGCAGCCCACCTGGCTTCATCGTCCCTGGGATTCTCCAGGCAAGATCACTGGAGTGGGTTGCCATTTCCTTCTGCAATGCATGAAAGTGAAAAGGGAAAGTGAAGTCGCTCAGTCGTGTTCGACTCAGCAACCCCGTGGACTGCAGCCCACCAGGCTCCTCTATCCATGGGATTTCCAGGCAAGAGTACTGGAGTGGGGTGCCATTGCCTTCTCCAGTGGTGAATACATCCCTGCCTTATTTGGCACAGCTCTGTATTCTGTGGTGCCTGGACTTTTTACTCTGATAGTTCCATTTTCTCTCATTATATAGAGTGTGTTTATGTTTGTACACATTACAATAGAGAAACCTGAAATTATATGATCCATATGATTTCTATAGTCCATTTTCTAGCACCATTTGAATAACAGTCCAAATGAAGAGAGCTGTGTGTGCGTGTTTGTGTTTCTGTAAATGAGGGTCTGCAAACATACAAACTGATCTCAGTAGTTGAAGAAGTATATGTTCTATTAATGCCATGTTAAAATGGCAAAATAGTAAAAAAAAAAAAAAAAAGTAAAAATTGTATTTGCTAATTGCATAGTATCTGCAATTTTATGTTTTGTAGCACTAAAAACCAAACATAAATTAGTAAGATAACCATCATAGGAAACATTCAAGTCTTGGCCTAAATAACTATTGTTAAGGCTCTTTTTGCTTAGGTAGTGAGTAAAACTAGGTTACCACTATAGTGCTATCACTTGCTTAGAGTCTAAAGTTCCAGTCATTTCATATTACATATACGTATTTAATATTAAACAAATATTCATTTTAACAGAGCATCAATGTGATCAAGTATAATATGTGTTGCAAATCATTTACTGTACTTCAAGGATATTTCATTTTAGTTCAGTTCAGTTCAGTCACTCAGTCATGTCTGACTCTTTGAGATCCCATGAATCGCAGCACGCCGGACCTCCCTGTCCATCACCAACTCCTGGAGTTCACCCAAACCCAGGTCCATCGAGTCGGTGATGCCATCCAGCCATCTCATCCTCTGTCATCCCCTTCTCCTCCTGCCCCCAATCTCTCCCAGGATCAGGGTCTTTTCCAATGAGTCAACTCTTCACATGTGGTGGCCAAAGTATTGGAGCTTCAGCTTCAGCATCAGTCCTTCCAATGAACACCCAGGACTGATCTCCTTTAGGATAGACTGGTTGGATCTCCTTGCAGTCCAAGGGACTCTCAAGTCTTCTCTAACACCCCAGTTCAAAAGCATCAATTCTTCTGTGCTCAGCTTCCTTCACAGTCCAACTCTAACATCCATATACGACTACTGGAAAAACCATAGCCTTGACTAGACGGACCTTTGTTGGCAAAGTATTGTCTCTGCTTTTTAATATGCTATCTAGGTTGGTCAAATATCAAGGATATTTGGGGGGAATGAAAGAAAGGATATTTAAAAGGGCTAGAGAATAAATCATTTTTCATTTAGCTTTATTTACTTTTCAAAATCAGACTCATATACATTCCTGCTATCTCAGAGTTTTTCATTCCAATCTGTTTGGTCTCACTTTTCTTTTTTGTATCTTGAGAGTCAGAACTACAAGCTTCAGAAGTCAGTTCAGACGGTTATCTGCAATTTCTCTTTGTAGTGCCCTTCGAGGTCAAATCCATTACAGCATATGTTCAGACTTTGCACACTTAACTCCACTGGGCTTTCAGTGACATACTCAGCACTTCACCTAAGAACCTGTTATCCATGGATTCAGGAGATGTTAAAAAATGATACATACAAAAAAATAAAGGGGGGGCAGGGAATGTGGTTTATGCCTACACAGTACATTTATGGTCAGCTAATCTATGACTCCTAAAATCACCTAAGATCAAGCCACATTTTGTAAAGATAATTTTTTTTTTTTTTACCACTAAACAATGTCATTCCATTCCCAAATCACCTGGGCTCCACTCAGAGAAGCATGAAGTGTTGCCTCCATGGACTTCCTGGGAAGCACAGCAATATAATCTTGTTATCACATAATTTGCCACTCAATAAGGGAATGTGCAACAGATGATAAAAGGCAAACATTGGCAACTGATTTAGAAAGAGAACACTAAGTGATTTTCTTCTCATATAAGGAATATAAAACACTGAGCACTGCAAGTATGCCTCACGAGTTCCAATGACTTGGCTTCTTCTTGGGGGACTTCTCTTTTTTTTAATTTAAATTTATTTATTTTTAATTGGAAGATAATTGCTTTACAATATTATATTGGTTTCTGCTATATAACAACATGAATCAGCCATAGGTATTAATATATATATGTCCCCTCTCTCTTGAATGTCCCTCTCACCTCTCCTCTAGGATGTCACAGAGCATCAGCTCTGTATCATACAGCAAATTTCCACTGGCTATCTAATTTTACACATGGTAATATATGTTTCAATGCTATGCTCTCCTTATTTTAAAAATATAATTTGATAAGATTTCCTGAACTGACTCTTGATCAAGGCAGAAGGGCCCAGGATATGATGAATACAAATTGATGGATTTTATACACCATTCCTTTCATTTATCTTTAAATGCTTCTTAGGAAACCCACAAATTATTATAAAGAAAATAAAGGGAAAATATTTTAAATTGGGCCACTGTAAGTGACATTTAAAATGGAACAACAGACTGGTTCAAATTGGGAAAGGAGTATGTTAAGGCTGTATATTGTCACCCTGCTTATTTAACATATATGCAGAGTACATCATCCAAAATGCCAGACTGGATGAAGCACAAGCTGAAATCAAGACTACAGGGACAAATATCAATAATTTCAGATATGCAGATGACAACAACCTTATGTCAGAAAGTGAAGAGGAACTAAAGAGCCTCTTGATGGAGGTGAAAGAGGAGAGTGAAACAGTTGGCTGAAAACTCAACAATCAGAAAACTAAGATCATGGCATCCAGTCCCATCACTTCATGGCAAATAGATGGAAAAACAATGGAAACAGTGACAGACTTTATTTTCTTGGGCTCCAAAATCACAGAGATGGTGACTGCAGCCACGAAATTAAAAGACACTTCCTCCTTCGAAGAGAAGTTATGACAAACCTAGACAGCATATTAAAAAGCAGAGACATTACTTTGCTGAAAAAGGTCCATATAGTTAAAACTATAGTCTTTCCAGTAGTCATGTATGGACATGAGAGTTGGACCATAAAGAAAGCTGAATGCCAAAGAATTGATGCTTTTGAACTGGGGTGTTGGAGAAGACTCTTGAGAGATCAAACCAGCCAATCCTAAAGGAAATCAACCCTGAATATTCATTGGAAGGACTGATGATAAAGCTGAAGCTGAAATACTTTGGCCACCTTATGTGAAGAGCCAGCCCATTAGAAAAGCCCCTGATGCTGGGAAAGATTGAAGTCAGGAGGAGAAGGGAATGACAGAGGACAAGATGGTTAGATGGCATCACTGACTCAATGGACATGAGTTTGAGAAAGCTCCGGGAGATGGTGAAGGAAGGACAGGGAAGCCTGGCGTGCTGCAGGCCATGAAGTCGCACAGAGTCGGACATGACTGAGCAACTCAACAATAGCAACAAGTGATATTGCAGAAGCAGTAGATGACATTTTGTGCTTTCAATATTAAAAATACAAGAAAAGAGAAAGAGGCAAAGCATTCACCCAGCATAACTTCAATGGTGATTTGCAAAACAGCAGTGCTTAGGAGCCAGGATTTCCTTTTCCTTCCTTTTCTTTTTTATGAAAGTATAATTGACTTACAATATTATATAAATTTTGGCCATACAACACAGTGATTCAATATTTTTTATACTAAAAAATGATCACTACAAGTCTAGTTATCCTGTTACTATACAAAGTTTTCACATCATTATTGGCTATATTCTCTATGCTGTATATTATATACTCATGTAGTATTTTTTATTTTATACTGGAAGATTCACATATATTGCCTTTGAACATATATTGCCCATCTCCCAAACCACCTCCAGCAATCACAGTTTGCTCTCTGTATCTATGAGTCTGTTTTGTTTCATTTGTTCATTTGTTTTGTTTTTAGATTCCACATCTCAGTGAAATCATACAGTATTTGTCTTTCTCAGTTATTACACTTAGCATCATACTCTCTGGTGGTGGCGATAGTTTAGTTGATAAGTCATATCCATCTCTTGCAACCCAATTGAATGTAGCCTGCCAGGCTTCTCTGTCCATGGGATTTCCTAGGCAAGAATATTGGAGTGGGTTGCCATTTCCTTCTCCAGGGGATCCTCCTGACCCAGGGATCAAATACACATCTCCTACACTGAAAGGCATATTCTTTACCACTGAGCCACCAGGAAAGACCTTAATACCCACTAGGTCTGTCCATTCAATATCACAGTAATCCAAGTCTATGCCCTGACCAGTAATGCTGAAGAAGCTAAGTGGAATGGTTCTATGAAAAACTATAAGACCTTCTAGAACTAACACTCAAAAAGATGTCCTTTTCATTATGGGGGACTGGAATGCAAAAATAGGAAGTCAAGAGATACTTGGAGTAACAGGCAAATTTAGCCTTGGAGTACAGAATGAAGCACTGCCACCGTGGCCACTAAGTTGCTTCAGTCGTGTCCGACTCTGTGTGACCCCATAGATGGCAGCCCACCAGGCTCCCCCATCCCTGGGATTCTCCAGGCAAGAACACTGGAGTGGGTTGCCATTTCCTTCTGCAATGCATGAAAGTGAAAAGGGAAAGTGAAGTCGTTCAGCCATGTCCGGCTCTTAGGGACCCCATGGACTACAGCCTACCAGGCTCCTTCGTCCATGGGATTTTCCAGGCAACAGTACTGGAGTGGGTTGTCATTGCCTTCTCTGGAATGAAGCACTACAAAGGCTAATAGAGTTTTTCCAAGAGAATGCTCTGGTCATAGCAAACACCCTTTTCCAACATAAGAGAAGACTCTACACGAGGACATCATTAGATGGTCAATACTGAAATCAGGCTGATTATATTCTTTGCAGCCAAAGATGGAGAAGTTCTATACAGTCAGCAAAAACAAGACCAGGAACTGGTCAGATTGTGGCTCAGATCATGAACTCCTTATTGCCAAATTCAGACTTAAATTGAATAAAGTAGGGGAAACTACTAGATCATTCAGGTATGAACTAAATCAAATCCCTCACGATTATACAGTGGAAGTGAGAAATAGATTCAAGGGATTAGATCTGACAGAGTGCCTGAAGAACTATGGACTGAAATTCATGACATCATACAGGAGGCAGGGATAAAGAAAAAGAAATGAAAAAAGGCAACATGGTTGTCTGAGGAGGCCTTACAAATAGCTGTGAAAAGAAAAGAAGTGAAAGGCAAAGGAGAAAAGGAAATATATACCCATTAGAATGCAGACTTTGAAACAATAGCAAGGAGAGATAAGAAAGCCTTCCTCAGTGACCAGTGCAAAGAAATAGAGGAAAACAATAGAATGGGAACGACTAGAGATCTCTTCAAGAAAATTAGAGATACCAAGGGAATATTTCATGTAAAGATGGCGCAATAAAGGACAGAAATGGTATGGACCTAACAGAAGCAGAAGATATTAAGAAGAGATGGCAAAAGACTGTTCTATACATCTGTGTCTCTTTTGCTGTCTCGCATACAGGGTTACCGTTACCATCTTTCTAAATTCCATATATATGCGTTAGTATACTGTATTGGTGTTTTTCTTTCTGGCTTGCTTCACTCTGTATAATAGGCTCCAGTTTCATCCACCTCATTAGAACTGATTCAAATGTATTCTTTTTAATGGCTGAGTAATACTGCATTGTGTATATATACCACAGCTTCCTTATCCATGCATTTCCTGATGGACATCTAGGTTGCTTTCATGTCCTGGCTATTATAAACAGTGTTGCGATGAACATTGGGATATACATGTCTCTTTCGATTCTGGTTTCTTCGGTGTGTATGCCCAGCAGTGGGATTGCTGGGTCATAAGGCAGTTCTATTTCCAGTTTTTTGAGGAATCTCCACACTGTTCTCCATAGTGGCTGTACTAGTTTGCATTCCTAACAACAGTGTAAGAGGGTTCCCTTTTCTCCACACCCTCTCCAGCATTTATTGCTTGTAGATTTTTGGATCGCAGCCATTCTGACTGGCGTGAAATGATACCTCACTGTGGTTTTGATTTGCATTTCTCTGATAATGAGTGATGTTGAGCATCTTTTCATGTGTTTGTTAGCCATCTGTTGGACTCTGTGGGAGAGGGCGAGGGTGGGATGATTTGGGAGAATGGCACTGAAACACGTATAATATCATATATGAAACGAATAGCCAGTTCAGGTTCGATGCATGATAGTGGATGCTTGGGGCTGGTGCACTGAGAAGACCCAGAGGGATGATACACGGAGGAAGGAGGGAGGGGGGTTCAGGATGGGGAACATGTGTATACCTGTGGCAGATTCATGTTGATGTATGGCAAAACCAATACAATATTGTAAAGTTATTAACCTCCAATTAAAATAAATAAATTTATATTAAAAAAAGAAGAAATGGCAAGAATACACAGAAGAACTATACAGAAAAGGTCTTCATGACCCAGATAATCACAATGGTGTAATCACTCACCTAGAGCCAGATATCGTGAAATGCGAAGTCAAGTGGGCCTTAGAAAGCATCACTATGAACAAAGCTAGTGGAAGTGATGGAATTCCAGTTGAGCTCTTTCAAATCCTAAAAGATGATACTATGAAAGTGCTGTACTCAATATGCCAGCAAATCTGAAAAACTCAGCAGTGGCCACAGGACTGGAAAAGGTCAGTTTTCATTCCAATCCCAAAGAAAGGCAATGTCAAAGACTGTTCAAACTACTGCACAATTGCACTCATCTCATACATTAGCAAAGTAATTTTCAAAATTCTCCAAGCCAGGCTTCAGCAGTATGTGAACCATGAATTTCCATATGTACAAGCTGGATTTAGAAAAGGCAGAGGAACCAGAGATCAAATTGCCAATATCCGCTGGATCATCTAAAAAGCAAGAGAGTTCCAGAAAAGCATCTTCTTCTGCTTTATTGACTATGCCAAAGCCTTTGACTGTGTGGATCATAACAAACTGTGGGAAATTCTTAAAGAGATAGGAATACCAGACCCAGACCACCTGATCTACCTCCTGAGAAATCTGTATGCAGGTCAAGAAGCAATAGTTAGAACCAGACATGAAAAAACAGACTGGTTCCAAATAGGAAAAGGAGTATGTTAAGGCTGTATATTGTCATCCTGCTCATTTAACTTATAGGAAGAGTACATCATGTGAAATGCCAGACTAGATGAAGTGCAAGGTGGAATTATGACTACAAGGACAAATATCAATAACCTCAGATATGCAGATGATAGCACCCTCATGGCAGAAAGCAAAGAAGAACTAAAGAGCCTCTTGATAAAAGTGAAAGAGGAGAGTAAAAAAGTTGACTTCAAACTCAACATTCAGAAAACTAAGATCATGGCATCTGGTCCCATCACTGCATGGCAAATAGAGGGGGAAACAATGGAAACAGTGACAGACTTTATTTTCTTGGGCTCCAAAATCACTGCAGATGGTGACTGCAGCCATGAAGGTCAAAGGTGTTTGCTCCTTGGAAGGAAAGCTATGACCAACCTAGACTGTATTTAAAAAGCAGAGACATTAGTTTGCCAACAAAGGTCCATCTAGTCAAAGCTATGGTTTTTCCAGTAGTCATGTATGGATGTGAGGGTTAGACTATAAAGAAAGCTGAGTGCCAAAGAACTGATGCTTTTGAACTGCGGTGTTGGAGAAGACTCTTGAGAGTTCCTTGGACTGCAGGGAGATCAAAAGTGAAGTAAAGTAAGGTGAAATTGTTCAGTCATGTCTGACTCTTTGCGACCCCATGGACTGCAGCCTGCCAAGCTCTTCCATTCATGGGATTTTCCAGGCAAGAGTACTGGAGTGGGTTGCCATTTCCTTCTCCAGAGGATCTTCCCTACTCAGGGACTGAACCCAGGTCTCCCTCATTGTAGGCAGACGCTTCACCATTTGAGCCACCAAGGAAGTCTTGCAGGGAGATCAAACCAGTCCTGAATATCCACTGGAAGGACTGAAACTGAAGGTGAAACTCCAATACTTTGTCCACCTGATGCAAAGAACTGACTCATTTGAAAAGAACCTGATCCTGGAAAGATTGAAGGCAGGAGGAGAAGGGGATGACAGAGGATGAGATGGTTGAATGGCATCACCGACTTGATGGACATGAGTTTGAGTAACCTCCAAGAGTTGGTGATGGACAGGGAAACCTGGCATGCTGCAGTCCATGAGGTCACAATAAGTCGGACATGACTGAGTGACTGAACTGAACTCAACTGAACTGAAAGTCTGTCCATATTGTCACAAATGGTAAGATTTCATTAGTTTTATGGCTGAATAATATTCCAGTTTGTGTGTGTGTGTGTGTGTGTGTGTGTGTGTGTGTACCACCTCTTCATCTATTCACCTATTCATGGATATTTTGCTTGTTCCCATTTCTTGGCTATTTAAATCATGCTGCAATGAACATGGGAGTGAATACACCTATTCAAATTGGTGTTCTCATTTTCTTTGGATAAATACCTAGAAGTGCAATTGTTGAATCCCACTGTAGTTTTTTTTTTTTTTTTTAATTTTTGAGGAAACTCCATACTGTTTTCTACAGTGGTTGTACCAATTAAATTACAGTCCCACCAAAAGTATACGAGGGTTTCCTTTTTGCTGCATCTCTTTGATACTTTTTACTGCTTTTTGACAGATGCCATTCTGACAGGTGTGAGATGATATCTCATTGTTATTTGGACTTGCATTTCCCTGATGATTAGTGATGCTGAGCATCTTTTCAAATGTCTGTTGGTCTTCTGTATGTCTCCTTCAAAAAAATATCTATCCAGGTCCTCAACTCTTTTTTTAATTGGATTATTTCCTTTTCTTAAAATAGAGTTTGATGAGTTCTTTATATGTTTTGAATATTAACCCCTTCTTGGACATGTCATTAGCAAATATCTTATCTCTTTCAGTAGGTTGCTTGTTCATTTTGTTGATGGTTTTCTTCTCTGACCAAAGGCTTCTTAGTTTAATGTACAGGCATATTTCATTTTATTGTGCTTCATTTTATTGCATTTCATAGATATTGTATTCTTTACAAATTGAAGGTTTGTGGCTTCCTTTCTTTTTTCTGTATCTATTATACGTTTTTGGTTTGAAGTTACCATAATGCTCACATATTTTGGCAGTTTATTTTAAACTGATAGTCACTTAAATTTGAACACATTGTAAAAGCACTACATTTTACTCTCCTATCTCATTTTTTGGTTTTTATATCATACTTTAATCCTTTTATCTTGTGTATCCCTTAACTACTTATTGTATTTATAGTTGATTTATCACTTTCACCTTTTTACTTTCATACTAGCTTTCTAAATAGCTGATCCTTTGACATTACTATATGTTTGCCTTTACCAATGAGTTTTTCTTTCAGATACTCTCTTATTTATAGTTGTGGTATTTTCTTTTACACTTAAAGAAGACCCTTTAAAATTTCTTGTAAATCCAGTTTAATGGTAATATGCTCCTTTGTTTTTGCTTCTCTGGGAAAACTTATCTTTCCTTCATTTCTGAATGATAAATTTGTTAGATAAGTATTCTTAATTTCTTAGTTTCTCCCTCAGCACTTTAAATTTATCTTGCTATTCCCTTCTGGCCTGCAAAGTTTCTGCTGAAAACTCATCTCATAGTTTTATAGAGGCTCCTTGGTACGTGACTCTTTGTTTTTTTCTGGCTGCCTTTAAAAATCTCTCTTTAACTCTTGCCATTTTAATTATGACATGTGTCAGTGTGTATCTCTTTAGGTTCATCTTGTTTGGGACTTTCTGCCTCTTAGACCTGGATTTGTTTTCCTTGTTCAAATTGGTGGTGGGCAGGGCGGGGGGGGCGAGGGGGGTGTTTCACCCATTATTTCTGCAAGTATGCTTTATGCCCCCTTCTCCCACTCTCTCCTCCTTCTGGAACCCCTACAATGAAATAATTTGTATGACTGATGTTGTCCCAGAAATCCTTTAAACTATCCTATCTTTAAATTCCCTTTTTTTTCCTTTTATTTTTTTTTTTTTAATTTTCACTTTATTTTACTTTACAATACTGTATTGGTTTTGCCATACATTGACATGAATCCACCATGGGTGTACATGCGTGGGCAGTGATTTGGAAGATCACTTCTCAGTTCTTCTGTAACATCTAATCTGCTTATGATTCCCTCTAGCATTTTTTTTTTCATTTCAATTATTATATTCTCCAGTTCTGCCTTGTTCTCTTATATTTCCTAACTTGAAGTTCTTGCTGTGTTCCTCCATCTTCTCCCAAGTTCAGTGAGCATTTTTATACTCATTACTTTGAACTCTAAATGAAGTAAATTACTTCTACTTCACAAAGGTTTTTTCTGGGATTTATTTTCTTGTTTTTCCTCTGGGGACACATTCCTCTGTCTCCTTGGTTTGTTTGATGGTGTTTATTTCTATGAATCAGGTGAAACCATTGCATCTCCCAAGTCTTGAGTGTGGCCTTGTACTGAGACATTCCCTCTGTAGACTGCATGTGCCAAGTGGCTATAGTAGGCTAGCTGGAACTAGAGTGGGTGCTAGCAGGTGGGGGTTCCAAGACACACTGTGCTGGGGCCACTCTAGCAAAATGGCACCAAGCTTTTCCTTAGAAGAAAGACACAACCTGCAGCCAGCCAGAGAATGTCTGAAACGGCCTCAAAAGCAGTGGGGCCCTCACTCCAGCCAGTTGCTCTTCTTCCCGCACTACCGCACACACAGAAAGATGCCACAGGTAAGCAGGTACCTCCCCGTTCCTCTCAGCAGCTTGCATGCATGCATGCTAAGTTGGTTCAGTCAAGTCCAATTCTTTGCAACCCTATGGTCCATCGACTGCCAGGCTTCTCTGTCCACGGGATTTCCCAGGGGAAAATACTGGAGTGGGTTGCCATGCCCTCCTCCAGGGGATCTTCCCAACCCAGGGATCGAACTGCATCTCTTGCATATCCTGCATTGGTGGGGGGTTCTTTACCACTAGTACCACCTCAGCAGCTTAGCCTAATCAAATTTTAGAGGAGGTGAGAGAAGGGAGATCCAATTGATATGTTTTATCTTTGCTTCCTCTTCTAGATCCTATGCAGTTTTTTTTTAATTTTTATTTTTTAATTTTAAAATCTTTAATTCTTACATGTGTTCCCAAACAGTTTTTAAATACCAGCTCTTGACTTCAGAGAAGTAAAACTCTGAAAGCAGAAAAGAAGCTGCCTCTGTTCCTCCAAGAATAAAGTTCCTCCTCTCTTTATTAATTTCACATTATAAGTTCAGAATATCTCTTTTGATCTTTTAATATCTCTTTTGACCTTTTATATGTTCTGACCACCCTCCACAGCACACTCCCAAAATATTCTTTCCTAACCTTGTCTCTTTATTTCTAGCATCTATTTCTTCCTTTCAAAATACTCTAGCACAGGACTTTTTCACCTAATATTTGAATTCCAAAGCCCTCTAAGATTGTTCCACTACTTCCACTACAGATGTTTAGGTCCTTGCAAGCTGACAAGTTAGTCTGTCACAGTTTCATACATGTTGAAAGAAAACCCAAAACTTCTGGGTCAAAGACAAGTACATTAAATAAATAATTTTTAAAAGTAATTAAAACTAAATGAGTGTACTTAATTAAAAACAAATATATGACTCAGAGCAATTAGCATTAAGTAGCCTGGTGGGCTGCCGTCTGTGGGGTCACACAGAGTCAGACACGACTGAAGTGACTTAGCAGCAGCAGCAGCAGCCAAGTACTATTAACACTCCACTTCCCCAAGCCTCAGTTCCCACATGGCAATCTGAAGGGATCAATTGCCTCCTACACACACACTCCAGGAGAGAAACTCTGAGCCTAGGGAACCCAAATCTTTTAGTAGTAAACCTGTTCAACCTTTGCCCCAGAGGAAGACATTTATTTTTATTGCACCAGACAATTAGTAAACCTGCCCTTTGCTCCAGCAGACCCTAGTTCTATCTTTCAAAGCTGTTAGCTATGAAAACATCCAGGAAAGGTTAATCCAGAACAGAGGCATCCAGGGGCTCTGCAATATAGACGTACAGAGGTTCAGGAGACCTATGGAAAACTGTCTCCCAATACTTTGTGAAAGTGTAAAAGTGTTAGTCGCTCAGTTGTGTCTGACTCTTTATGACCCCAAGAACTGTAGTCACCTATCTCCTCTGTCCATGGAATTCTCCAGGCAAAAATACTGGAGTGGGTTGTCATTTCCTTCTCTAGAGGATCTTCCCAACCTGTGGACTGAACCAAGTCTCCCGCATTGCTGGCAGACTCTTTACTGAGGAAGCACCAAGTACAAGGAGCTGGGCATGCCGGGCCTTCGGCAA
Organism: Capricornis sumatraensis; assembly: GCF_032405125.1. Classification (NCBI taxonomy): domain Eukaryota; kingdom Metazoa; phylum Chordata; class Mammalia; order Artiodactyla; family Bovidae; genus Capricornis; species Capricornis sumatraensis. Next base: position 33,227,601 of record NC_091081.1, on the reverse strand, counting down.
ACTACTTTTGCTCTCTAAATTTACCCTGCTTCATCTGTAAAATGTCACCAGCACTACCTTCCTTATTGGTCTGTTGTGAAAATTAAAATTTTAAATGTACATTTAAAATGTTTTAGCTCATTGCCTGACTTGATATGTAGTTAAAAACACACACACAAACCTTAATTATGCCTATATTATTCAAGGTCTGTCCCTTTCTACCCAGTCTGGGCTGAACAATATCAAAACTTACTTCTCATTTATTTCCATATGTGGTCACTTTCCACTACCAAAAAAAAAAAAGTGCTTTTCCCACTTTACAACTTTGCACATCCTCCCTCTGTCTGAAATCCCTCCCCATTTCTCACCATAATCCCAACCATCTTTCATGCCCAGCTGAATCTCTGCCAATTCTTCAGAATTCTCGAAGTCACTGCAGGCCCCAGAGAACTTCCCTTCTAGCAACTCACTACATTTGCATATACTCCTCAATAAATGCCAAACTCTTTTCACCTTATTGTATTTACACACAGATGGATTTAATTTCTCCCAGCTGGTCTCTCACTTGACTTCTTTTTAACATTTCTGCATGGGTTTTCTTGCTTCCCAAGTAAAAGTCAATTATGTGTACAAAATAAATTATGTGACAATAAAGTACCATGATGCAATTGTCATTAAGAATTGTTTCTTCCCAAGTTGATTAAGGAAAGCTTTATTTTTTTTTTAATTTACCAACCAAGTTTTATACATTTCATTCTCTGAATACTCTGTCTAAATTTTTTTAATCCTGAAAATAACCAGTCCATGTAGAAAATATATGTGTGCTTTGTAACTTTAACTCTCTAAGTGAAACCAGAGTTCAGTAGAAACTGGAAGTTAATGCACTCTTTCTGGGAAAGTAGCCTAAGTTGAAGTGAATTGAGAGTTCAGTGCAGGTGTCTACCTGTCACTGGAAATGCCCATCATCCCTGATGTTCTATGTTACCAAATCTTGCTAAAGGGAACAGGATGAATTAAGCTGTTATTTGAAATGGCATGAGTCAGTCCAATAGGCAATCCCATAGAGAATACAGTTTGGATCCTAGGGTAAGTCCCCAGGGGAACATGTACCTCAGGTACAGTTTGCTTGTCACTCTGGCCATTTCCAAGAGAACTGAGTATAATTCCAAGCCTAGGGGCAGGGAAGGCAGCCAGGCTGCAAAAGAGGGGGCAGCAGCTGCATGTCAGCACAGGCGAGCTCTCAATTAACATCTGAGGGGAACTTAACCGTGATCTGAACCCATTTCCAAACTTTACATCAAAGAAAAACTACTTTTTATAATACAATATAACCTGTACTATCAACACATTAACTAAAACAGTTAGGAGCCTGGTGCTTCTAGGAAGGCAAGGAGAACTTCCACAGAGTAGCACTGCCCAACAGAACGCTCTGTGATGATGGAAATGTTCCACACCAGTGCTTTCCAATGCGACAGCCACTAGCCACATGTGGCTATTGTGCACCTCAAAACAAATTCTTTTATTTACTTTTAACTAAAGTAACCACGTGACTAGTGGCTTGTGTATTGAATGGCATAGCTCTAGAACCTACCACACAGCTGCCCTTACTTTCATGGACATTGTTTCATTTAGCCCTTAAACTAACACTGTGAGACATGTTCTATCATATCTATTTTTATAGATGAGGAAATAGAGACTGAACTATTTCCAACAATTAGCACAATACTATATAACTAATAAGTAGCTGAGCCAGAATCTAATCATATTTTTCTGACTACAAAGTTTAGTTTTCTCTTTTTTTCATTTGTACCACCTTGATTTTTTAGAATCAAGTGCAAATTCCCTGAAAGTGAAAGTGAAATTGCTCAGTCATGTCCGACTCTTCGCGACCCCATGGACTACAGCCTACCAGGTTCCTCCGTCCACTGGATTTTCCAGGCAAGAATATTGGAGTGTGTTGTCATTTCCTCCTCCAGGAGATCTTCCCAACCCAGGGACTGAACCCGGGTCTCCTGCACTGTAGGCAGATGCTTTATGGTCTGAGCCACCAGGGAAGTAACTTTGCATAAGCACTTTGCAATCTGAGAGCAATCTATGCCTTCAGCCTCAGCTTCACCACCATCCTTTCTACTCCCTCTATCTTAGGAATAATTTTGCTCTCCAAATCGTAATGCAGTCTCCCAACTCCTTGCCTTTCAATTCACAGCACCCATAATCTGAAAGAGTCCCATCAACTCCTATTTCCTGTATTATGTTCTCACTTTCTGTTTACATGTTCATCTCCTTTCTAGAATGTGAGTTGAAGGAAGGGTGCCATAACCACTTTGCACTCCCATGATGTAACATAGTACCTAGTAAATTCTCCAGAAGTATTTAGCGACACATAAATAAAAGGGGAAATGAAAATATAAATAAATTAAATTCTTCACAAATTCATCAGTTCAGTTGCTCAGTCATGTCTCACACATTCATAAAGCCTGGTAATACATGGTCCTACTCTGGCAATGAGAATTCTCTGAACATTGAGTATATTAAGAAGACAAGATTTCATACCAACTATGTTGAAAGGAAGGCCTACTTTAGCATTTTGTGAGGAGGAAAATGTATACATGACCATGGTTGGTCATGTACACCACCAGGCCTCACACTGGGTTAAAAAGCAGGCTGCTAAGGACCAGCTACCCCTGAGTGGCTGCCACTTGACACCCAAGCTCAGGGTGATTGGGTACTGCACAGACTGTCTAAGCTGAAGGCCACAGGCATGCTTTCCCAATCCTTAGATTAGTATCTGTTAAACCACTGAGGAAGAATACTCAACTGTGGGCTTTCCTGGTGGCTCAGATGGTAAAGAATCTGCCTGCAATGCAGGAGACCCAGGTTTGACCCCGGGGTCAGGAAGATTCCCTGGTAGAGGGCATGGCAACCCACTCTAGTATTCATGCCTGGAGAATCCCATGGACAGAAGCCTGGAGGGCTACAGTCCATGGGGTCCCAAAGAATTGGGCACAAATGAAGCGACTTAGCACATGCACCTTCAACCAGTGGCAGATGCCAACTTGGCATGCTAAGTGGTCAGTACCACTGCTTCCCAGGATGGAAGTTCACCTTGACAAGACCAGGCATATGTTCTTCTGAGAGAAGACCCAGGAATGAGCTCCAGATTTATCTTCTGTAAGTATCAATTGTGGGTTGATTTACAAACAGGTCCATTATCATAGAGAAAGGAAATCTTCTTCAAAGCCCTCCCCTCTCACCACCACACTTGCACCCATACAAACATGCAGACCTAACAAGACCCCATTGAGCGGCTACCCTGATGCAAAGCCATGCTACTGCCAGGAATTGATGGGATTGGGAAATTGACCAAATTTACATTTAGGCATTACTTGTTTTATTGAACTTCACAGGTACTGTATTTTTTACAAATTGAAGGTTTGTGGCAACCTTGCATGAAGCAAGCCTATTGACATCATTTTCCAACAACGTGTGCTCATTTCGCATCTCTGTATCATGTTTTGGTAATTCTCATAATATTTCAAACGTTTCATTATATATTTACTATGGTGATCTGTGATCAGTGACCTTTGATGTTACTACTGAAAAAGAACATGACTTGTAAAGGCTCAGATGATAGTTAGCGTTTTTAGCAATAAAAGTATTTTTAATTAAAGTTTGTAGTTTTTAAAAAACATAATATCATTGTACTCTTAATAGACTACAATATAGTATAAACATAACTTTTATATGCACTGGGAAACCAAAATAGTCATGTGACTTTACTAACTGTGATATTCACTTTATTGCATTGTTCTAGAACCAAACCAGGAGAAGGCAATGGCAACCCACTCCAGTACTCTTGCCTGGAAAATCCCATGGATGGAGGAGCCTGGTAGGCTGCAGTCCATGGGGTCACTAAGAGTCAGACACGACTGTGAGACTTCACTTTCACTTTTCACTTTTCACTTTCATGCCTCGGAGAAATGGCAACCCACTCCAGTATTCTTGCCTGGAGAATCCCAGAGACAGAGGAGCCTAGTGGGGCTGCCGTCTACAGGGTTGCACAGAGTCGGACACAACTGAAGCGACTTAGCAGCAGCAGAACCAAAGCTACAGTATCTCTGAGTGATTCCCCTTCTTGGAGCTCAAATGTTCATTGGGAATGTGGGCCACCTCTGAGAGTCTTGAAAGAGCTCCAGATCTGTGGCTCTCTACCCTGGCTGAACATTAGCATCATCTGGGAGCGTTTAAAATATACCTATGCCTGAACCCAACCCTCAGACCTTCTGGTGCAATTGCTCTGTGAGGAAGTCAAGGCATAATAGTTTATAAAAGTTCCCCAAGGATTCCAGCATTCATCTATGGTTGAGATACAGAGCCCTAGCTCATGAAACCGGCAGCATATCCACCAGAGGTTCCCTGGAGAGGAGGGTGGTGTCAGATTTAGCACCGCAGCTGACTTTTGGGTAGCAAGCATTAGAGGGTGGTGAGAAAACTGCACAGAAAGGAAAGAACAGTGGACTTCAGCAGAAAAACACCAACCTAGAGCTCAAAGTGTATGATACATTCTTCAACCAACTCCTCTGCCCCAGAAACTATGATCCAAGTTCCTTTTATAGTATTAAGGAAATCCTGCTCCTATGATTTGTTTGTTGTCATAATTCAATTCAACAAACAATAATCAAGCATTTACCTTGTGCATTCATTCTTCTGGTCCAGATACAGAGAAGAATGAGATTTTAAAATAGCATTTAGAACCTAAGAATCTAGCAAGGAAGAAAATGCAAACAGTTAATGTGAAGTGTTACTGGCTGAAATAGATACAAGTGTGAAACTCTAGTTCCAAGTATGAAGAAGGGAGTGTGTTAGATTAACTCTGTCACTCAGGAGTAAAAGCCAAAGGCCTCACAGTGGCTAAGAGCCCTGGATCAGGCACTCTGTTTTCTCTTGGGCTCAGGTCCTACGACGCTTGTGTCATTTATCCCAATCCTGCCTCAGAGTGCTCCTCACGGGACTCCCGGGCACACTCCCAACCTAGGGTGTTGGCTCAGGCAGCTCCTAGCCTCTGACTGCTCCTCTTCTAGCAGCCACACTGTGACTCCTACACTAACTTCAAGTCTTTTCATTGCAGTGAGGCCTTATTTAAAACTGAGACCCAGCCAGGCCTCATCCCCACCCTGAGCACTCCAATCTTGTTCACCCTGCCTCACTGTTTTCACTGCATGTATCACATTTTACCATAATACATGGCTTACTTACTATGCTTATTAACTGTCTGACTTCCTGCACCAGAATACAGACTCCACACGTGCACAGATTGTTTTGCTCACCAATAAATCATAAGCGCCTAAAACAGAGCCTGGCATAGGCAAAGCACTCGACACTTTATGTGGAATGAATAAATAAGGAGCTTAGCAAAACCTGCACCTCAGGGTAGTGCAAGTAGCTCCTCTTTCTTTTAATATAATCTGATTTGCTCCTTGGTAGCCAGCTTGCTCCTGGGCTGGCGCAGTTAGTAACAGCCCCCTGGTCCACCATGGAGATGTTCCCCCTACTTCTGTGTGAGGACTGTCAATCATCCATCACTCAGTTCACCCATCAACAAATATTCATTCAGCAACAATCATATGCTTCCTGCCAAGGACTGTGAGCATTCAAAATACTGGCTTCAAAGGGCATAAGGCTCAGCAGAAGAGATGAAGTCAACACACAGATGAGTGCAGTAGGAGGCAGGCTGTGCTGAGGCCAGAGAAGACTGCAGAGAGCAATGCAACTTTGGAGTCTTAAGAAGATACTTGAAGCATGGCACCCAGGAAGGAAGCTCTAGCCCCTCTAACTGTGGGCAGCTTGGACACAGGTGACACTCATCAGCTCATTTACCAAAGACAAGGTTTCTAATTTTGGCCTCTAGTAACCTTTCCCCTCATGTGATGCTTTAAGAGATGTATTAAGCTTTCTAAGCACACTTGAGCTGACTTTTCTGATAACCTTTACTTACCAAATCAGGCATGAAAACCCCTGAGCAATAGTTAAGACACTTATTATTTTCCTTTTTTCCCCCAAGTTTAAGACATTTGGTTATTCGTTCTAAGCCATATGCAGTACAGTATGTTTCAGGAGAGGCATGCAAAGCCCACCCAGCAACAGTTTAGCAGTTGGCCCAGTCTTTTCAAACTCACACATGTCTTCACTGCAAATGTAAAATAGATTGGATCAAAATGCATCATGTGTTCTATACGGAGGTGAGTGAATGATTTGTTCCTAGGAATAGAAGCCCTCAGACAAACAGCACTAATCGCTCTCACCACAGAGCAGTTGGTGACAATAACAGAGTTAATTTTAAAGAAGGGGAAATTAAATAGTGGTTGCAATAGTCCTAGCCACTGTTAATTATTGTGATGGCAAATTATGAACAATTTCCTGTCACTTTCCCTTCTAAAGCAATTATTGATGTTTGCCTTATGGCTGAACTGCGCTAAAAACTCTCTAAGCAGGAGGCTGTCTGATTTGATGCTTTGTGGGCTCATATTCAGAAAGCCATTTGGCCTGCAAAGTCTCTGGATTATCTGTAAACACAGTGAAAGGAGACAGTGATTGCATGAAGCAGAGGGAATGCTCCTGAATGCCAATAAGGCAAATGTCATGACAGGAACACAAAGCCAGCATTCCCTGTGACCTTTTAGATAGAAACCAATTTACTTTGGTACCATCTCAAACAGAAAATTATGGTGTAATTCTTCATGTCAATACATAATTTATTTTGTAATAAATAACCACCCTCATATTTATGGAGCGGCTCTCCCCTCGTTTTTATGATGCTCTCAGGCAGTCTCTCCCAGCACATGCCACCACCGCAGAATCATTGAAATCTTTCTGTTTTTAAGACTATACTCTTCACTAAGCTTGGTGATGACAGAGGAAAACATTACAGGATTAAAAGCCACTTTATATCCCTGCAAAGAAACCTAAGTTATTTATTTTCTTATTTTCAAATCACCTCACATCAGGTTGAAGGATTCATGAGACCAAGTTCAAAAAAAAAAAAAAAACAAGCGATGCAGCATTAAGCCCTAGTCTACAGCACATTTCCTAATAGAGGAAAGCCTCTGCATTTAAAGCAGCATTAAAATCAGGCAGTGAATCAACAACGAAGGAGAATTCCATCTTGCCCCGTGCTTTCATCCCTTTAAATGCATCTGCTTGTTTGCAGGAGGTCTGGGGGGCAAGGGCTGCCTCCCAAAGTCACCTCATTCTCTGTCTTTATAATGCAAATAGGACAAGTTCCGAGAAGCTGTGCCCTTTCCCCTCCAGGTCAGCCCTTTGATTCTCCCACAGGCTGGCAGTGACAGGAGACTCTCCCCAGCTGACAGCTGGTCACTGACCTAGCAGAAAGCAGTTGGTGGTCTTCCCTGAGCCTTGAGCCACAGGTCACCTTAGCGCCAGCCGAGCTATCACAGCACATGGTTAGCACACTTGGTACGTGGCCTCTGTCAAGGACAAGTGAGGCAGACAGAGTGGGGAACAGCCCCAGGGCGGTGGCAACGCACGCGCACGCGCGCGCACACACACACACACACACACACACACACACACACACACACACACACACACACACACACACACCCCTCACTGCCACTCATTACTCTGAATTACATTCTTGGATAACTGAAGAGATTTGGAACCTTAGTGGCTAAGGCCCAGCATCCTTAACATATTTCAAAAAGTATGGACAAAGAAGGCAACTCGCAAGACAGGAAAGAAAGAACAATTTACATGCTGCTTAGAAACAAACTGCTTTTGTACTGGAGCCTTCTAAATATCTGTTTTTAGACCATTCCAGTAGTAATGATTATAAATCTTTGTTGACAATGTGGGTTCCACCCATAATTAACTTGTGTAGCTTAAGAACCCCAAGAGGTGGAAAAGTTAATATGAGACTTTACAGTCATTCCTTTGGAAGCCAGCCACCACGCCACATAATCCATACACACATACACTGAATCAAACCAAACACACACATTTCTTTGGCTTCACAGGAGAGGCAATAGCCTATGATATGAAGAAAATAAGGGCTCTGATTCAAATACAACATATTGAGAAGCAGGCATCAATACCCAGAGAAGGTTTTACATAGCTCTCATATTATTTTTAATGAGTTGCTGTATAGAACTACCACAACTGAATTCGGAGTTCAGGATTCTCTGAGGGCTAATTGGCTTCTGTCCTCCAGCATGCCAACAGAGTAGTTTCTGTTCTGTTTGGAAAACAGATGCTGGGACCTAGATCAATGAATCAATAAGAACATATTGGACATCTAACTGATACCCAGCAAAGACCTTTGCTACATATTTCGAGGGAATATATTCTGATTACATAATCATCCCTGTGACAGATGTACCTTGTTCAAATAAGTATAGAAGACACATTTCTGATACAAAGTCTGGTGTTCTCAATTTACCCAGAGTAGTCAGTTTTTCTAATTGTTTTATCAAATAAGAACCAATCATGACATTTACTTCTTTGAAATTAAAGCGTTACAAAACCCTTGTCAAATTATACATACAACATGCTTTCATGCATCTTTTCTTGCAGGACTTTGTAAAGAATAAGATTTAGGTGATAATAGTGTAGAACTATTGTTTAAAGTGATAAGTAAAGTTAGCATTGGAAAGTAATAAGATAAAACCAAATCCTTAAACATCAAAGGTTTTATTTTCTTTTCACATGTTGGACTGGAAGGTAATTAACAAGCTGCCTTACAGCCATAATACTTGATGGTTTATTTTTAGAAGAAAAATAGATGAGTATTCTTCATCACTACTGAAGACAGAATTAGAATAAACTTATGGTAATATATGAGGAATTCAGATACCTAACAGCAATCTGTATAATATGTGGCCTCAAAGGTCACTTGGTTCAATTGCTGAACATATACAAGTGAAGAAATCGAGACCCAGAAAGGCTAGGACTAGCACGAAAGTATGCTGCCTAAACAAACAACAGACATTTATTCATCTCATAGTTTGGGTGAGTCAGGAAGAGGGTTGCAACTTGTCTGGGTTACCTCTGGCTTCAGGTGTGTCATGAGAAGGCAGGCTAGCTCAACTCCTGGCCAGGACTGCAATCTCATTTGAGGACTCAGATAGCCAAGAGGTGTGGGGGAGGCAGAAGAGAGGTCCAATTCACTTCCAAAATTCACTCATGTGGCTGCTGGCTGGCCTTGATTCCTTGCTGCATGGGTTTCTGTAGCACACAATGGCTTGCCCCTGAGGAAATGATCTGAAAGAGCAAAGAGTTCCCAAGATGAGAGCCAGTCTTCTCATAACCTTATATTGGAAGTGATATTCTTTCACTTTTGCTGGACGTGATATTCTCCCACTTACGCTGTTCACTAGAACAGAAGCAAGTCACTAGGTCAAGCCCACACAAAAGCAGAAAGGATTACAAAAAAGGCGTAAATATGAGGAAGTGGGGACCATTGGAAACCATCTAAAAGGCTGCCTACCATAGCTACAACCACAACACAAGCCTCATTTCAAACCCAGTGTTCTTTCTACTACCCGTGCTGGATTCTAACAGATGATTTCCTGTTGTAAAGGTTACTGAATATTGGATGAGGTACTTTAGAAGATGGTAGAATCTCCATCTCTGGATGTCTTTTACAGTAGCACACTCTTTCACCTATTTGAGAAGGTTTCATTTTAATTTCCCTGGTAAGTAGGTAAACCATATGGTAGGGTATAGATTGGGGTTTGAGTAGCCACCGGCTAAGTAATTGAGCAGATAAGGTAACTAATTTTGTTTTCTAGATCTCATTTCCTTACCACCAAAAGTTGAAAATGGTACTAAGTTTCTTAGTTCACTTCAAGCTACAGCAAGTAATAGGTCTCCATTTCCGTTACAGCTTTAAAACAATGACTCTCATATCTAGACTGACCCTACATATAAGTAAATTAAGTGATTATCCCCAGGATTTGTCATATAGATAAATTAAATTATTATCCCCAAGATTTGACATAGAGGCAAAAAAATGTTCTATACCAAATTTGGCTTGAATTTCTACTTTAGATACTCTTTTCTATTTGTTCTTAAAAGCTTCTGCTAAAATGCAAATGTGTTACCTAGGATAACAAATTAAACTATCATCCTCAATTAATATTTAACTGAATTTGTCTCTCTTGTTAACTAACATGTCAGCTGGTAAAAAACCAGAGAATGGGATAAACAAGTACATTTAAATGAAGATGGATCTTTTTTCCCAAAAAGTTTTAGGGTTTGAAAAGACAGACTCTGATGAAGCTATGTATTAGGGAGTGAGACGTGGTCAGTATCCTCAATAGCAAAATATACAGATGGACACATGGAATGTCAAAGACAAATCTAGAGAAAATGCTGCTGCTGAGTCACTTCAGTCGTGTCCAACTCTGTGCAATCCCATAGACAGCAGCCCACAAGGCTCCTCTGTCCCTGGGATTCTCCAGGCAAGAATACTGCAGTGGGTTGCCATTGCCTTCTCCAGAGAAAATGAAGCTACCAATATAAGCAGACTTCTAAGGACGTCCACCACATCCCTCTAAACCCTCTCAGTGGAAGGTTCTTAACACACACTCAGATACTCATATTTATAGTTGCCCCCTGGATACTGTCTCTGGCTACAGACCATGAACTCCTTTCCTGTGCAGATTACTTTCTACCTATATGATCCCACCTGTATATACTTCCATTTTTCCTCCTGTGAGATCCTAAGGTTGATTCGTAAATGTACTGTCTTGAAATATTTTGTACTTCCCAAGACTCTTCAGCATCACACTCACAAGCAAACAGAAAACAACTGAATGAACACAGTTGTCTAACTTGTCCACACCTACACCTATGCAACTAAATGACGCTAGAGAAGAACAAACAACTGGATATGTTGTCTTCAATATAAATTCATGATGACCGTAAGGAACAATCCACCCCAACAAGCCAGCCGACTGCAACGTCTCTCAACACTCCAAACCACTTCTAGGAGTTTGGGATATGCAGGTCTCTCTGCCTAGAATTTGCCCAGCCACTTCTTTCTAACCTTCAAGTTTCAGTTGGAACTTCTCTTTCTGAAAGAGGGTTTCTCTAACCCTATGTATACATCACTTCCATATCCTCATTCAGTTAAAACATTTTACAGCATCTGTTTATTTCCCTCATCATACTTAAACACAACTAGTAAACATTTATTTACTTGTTTATCATCCTCTTATCATTTATCTTCCACTCTAGACTGTAACCCCCAGGGGACCTGAGACATGTTTCACTGACCATTTCTATCATGCACACCAGCTAGAACATAGTAGGTGTTCAGTAAATACTTGCTGAATGAAAGAACAAATTAATGTAGAGTCTTTCTTATTTCAGATAGGAGTAACCCTATCTACATATCTTCAGAATTCGTGAAGCTTCTCTCTTCCTATTTATTTCTTTACTTAATCAGTATTGTTTTAAACACAGAGATTTCTAATGGAAACACTGACACTGACTGCTTCAGCAGTATAAATGGCATCTGTAGCTGACATGGACCCTGCTGTTGCCACTGGCAACAATTAAGTTAGCTATACAAAACCAACACAAGAGCTGCAGCATCCATTCAGTAAAATAATCATTCAGTCTTTCAGCAAACATAATACTGACCTGTGTGACTGTGCTTTTAGTACATGAGCAAGTGCTAAGCATTGTCTGCCCAACACAAGCCAGTTACATAGCTTCTGACTCCTGTTTCCATTGTTGCTTAAAAGAATTGCCTAATTAATTGATTTTATTTAACCTCTACCAAGGCATATTAGTTCCTTAGGAAGCTACTGAAAAAAGCAGAGGAGCTACTTTTGTAAAATCTAAGCAGAGGAGCTACTTTTGTAAAATCTTGTGACCTCCAAAAAAGGAAGTCCTTTTTTATGCTATGCACCATTGTAAATAAAAGTATATTGACATGCTTATGGACTGCTGAATGCCAAGAGGTAGATATGAGCACATTTGTAGATCTCTGTGCTCAGGGAAAGGCATTTTATCTAAAACAGCAGAATATTCTCACCCCCTTACATCCAAATATGCTATAGTTCTCTCCTGACCCCACTGGCAGCATGCACTTTGTACAGAGCAAGTATGGTAATTGCACTTCTAAAAAGGCAGAAGACTTTAGGGAATGAAGCAACGAGCTTCGGTATAATCCTCCACAGCAAACAAAAGCTGCCTGATACTTTGCCTCAGCCTATGCATGCCAAAAAAAATTTCCCATGTACACATTATTAGGCCTAATTTGCAGATGAGGAAATTAAATCGCAAAGAGTGATGACCCACTTGATTTTACATATTTGGAAACCTAAATCAGCATTCTCTGAGGCTCACATGTGTGAAAGAAAGTGAAAGTGAAGTCGCTTAGTCGTGTCCGACTCTTTGCGACTCCATGGACTGTGGCCTACCAGGCTCCTCCATCCATGGGATTTTCCAGGCAAGAGTACTGGAGTGCACTGCCATTTCACATGTCTAGTATAGTTAACTAACACAAGCAAGAAAGTACACAGGCTTAAACCAAAGCAATAGACATAGAAATGGAAATAAAGATAAAAGGACAGATTGAGATAAATTTACAGAATTGTAGGAATTGTGACTGATTTAAGATAGAGTAAGGCAGATTCGCATACTGTTGAAGACTGGCTTGGAGAATTTTGAGCATTACTTTACTAGCTTGTGAGATGAATGCAATTGTGTGGTAGTTTGAACACCCTTTGACTTTGCCTTTCTTTGGGATTGAAATGAAAATTGACTTTTTCCAGTCCTGGGCCGCTGCTGGATTCTCCAAATTTGATGGCATATTGAGTGTGGCACTTGAACAGCATCATCTTTTAGGATTTGAAAGAGCTCAACTGGAATAACATCACGTCCACTAGCTTTGTTCGTAGTGATGTTTCCTAAGGCCCACTTGACTTCACATCCCAGGATGTCTGGCTCTAGGTGAGTGATCACCCCATCATTATTATCTGAGGCATGAAGACTTTTTGTGTATAGTTCTGATGTGTATTCTTGCCACCTCTTCTTAATATCTTCTGCTTCTGTTAGGTCCATACCATTTCTGTCCTTTATTGAGCCCATTTTTTTGCATGAAATATTCCCTTGGAATCTCTAATTTTCTTGAGGGGATCTCTACTCTTTCCCATTCCATTGTTTTCCTCTGTTTCTTTACACTGATCACTGAGGAAGGCTTTCTTATCTCTCCATGTTATTCTTTGGAACTCTGTATTCAAATGGGTATATCTTTCTTTCTATCCTTTTCTTTTTTGCTTCTCTTCTTTTCACAGCTATTTGTAAGGCCTTCTCAGACAATCATTTTGCCTTATAGCATTTCTTTTTCTTGGGGATGGTCTTGATCCCTGCCTCCTGTATGATGTCACGAATTTCCATCCATAGTTCTTCAGGCACTCCGTCTGTCAGACCTAACCCTTGAATCTATTTCTCACTTCCACTGTATAATCATAAGGGATTTGATTTAGGTCATACCTGAATGGTCTCAAGAGGCACGTTAGGTGGTCTGGTATTCCCATCTCTTTCAGAATTTTCCGCAGTTGATTGTGAGCCACACAGTCAAAGGCTTTGGCATAGTCAATAAAGCAGAAATAGATGTTTTTCTGGAACTCTCTTGCATTTTCGATGATCCAGCAGATGTTGGCAATTTGATCTCTGGTTCCTCTGTCTTTTCTAAAACCAGCTTGAATATCTGGGAGTTCACGATTCACGTATTGCTGAAGCCTGACTTGGAGAACTGTGAGCATTACTTTACTAGCGTGTGAGATGAGAGCAATTGTGCGGTAGTTAGAGCATTCTTTGGCATTGCCTTTTGAGAAACCTATTTGCAGGTCAAGAAACAACAGAACTGGATATGAAACAACATCTGGTTCCAAATAGGAAAAGGAGTACATCAAGGCTGTATATTGTCACCCTGCTTACTTAACTTATATGCAGAGTACATCATGAGAAACGCTGAGCTGCAAGAAGCACAAGCTGGAATCAAGATTGCCGGGAGAAATATCAATAACCTCAGATATGCAGATGACACATGGCAGAAAGTGAAGAGGAACTAAAAAGCCTCTTGATGAAAGTCAAAGAGGAGAGTGAAAAAGTTGGCCTAAAGCTCAACATTCAGAAAATGAAGATCATGGCATCTAGTCCCATCACTTCATGGCAAATAGATGGGGAAACAGTGGAAACAGTGTTAGACTTTATTTTGGGGGGCTCCAAAATCACTGCAGATGGTGACTGCAGCCATGAAATTAAAAGACGCTTACTCCTTGGAAGAAAAGTTATGACCAATTTAGATAGCATATTGAAAAGCCGAGACATTACTTTGCCAACAAAGGTCTGTCTAGTCAAAGCTACGGTTTTTCCAGTAGTCATGTATGGATGTGAGAGTTGGACTGTGAAGAAAACTGAGTGCCGAAGAATTGATGCTTTTGAACTGTGGTGTTGGAAAAGCTTCTTGAGAGTCCCTTGGACTGCAAGGAGATCCAACCAGTCCATTCTGAAGGAGATCAGCCCTGGGATTTCTTTGGAAGGAATGATGCTAAAGCTGAAACTCCAGACTTTGGCCACCTCATGCAAAGAGTTGCCTCATTGGAAACGAGTCTGATGCTGGGAGGGACTGGGGGCAGGAGGAGAAGGGGACAACCGAGGATGAGATGGCTGGATGGCATCACGGACTCGATGGACGTGAGTCTGAGTGAACTCCAGGAGTTGGTGATGGACAGGGAGGCCTGGCGTGCTGCAATTCATGGGGTCACAAAGACTCGGACACGACTGAGTGACTGAACTGAACTGAACTGAACGGAACTGAACTGAATGGTCTAGTGGTTTTCCCTACTTTCCTCAATTCAACTCTGAATTTGGCAATAAGGAGTTCATGATCTGAGCCACAGTCAGCTCCCAGTCTTGTTTTTGCTGACTGTATAGAGCTTCTCCATCTTTGGCTGCAAAGAATGTAATCAATCTGATTTCAGTGTTGACCATCTGGTTATATGCATGTGTAGAGTCTTCTTTTCTGTTGTTGGAAGAGGGTGTTTGCTATGACCAGTGCATTCTATTGGCAAGGCTCTGTTAGTCTTTGCACTGGCTTATTCTGTACTCCAAGGCCAAATTTGCCTGTTACTGCAGGTATCTCTTGACTGCCTACTTTTGCATTCCAGTCCCTTACAACAAAAAGAACATCTTTTTTGGGTGTAAGTTCTAGAAGGTCTTGTAGCTCTGCATAGAACCATTCAACTTCAGCTTCTTCAGCATTACTGGTCAAGGCACAGGGTTGGATTTCTGTTAATATGTTTGCCTTAGAAACAAACAGAGATCATTCTGTCGTTTTTGAGATTGCATCCAAGTACTGCATTTCAGACTCTTTTGTTGACTATGATGGCTACTCCATTTTTTCTAAGGGAATCTTGCCCATAGTAGTAGATATAATAGGCATCTGAGTTAAATTCACCCATTCCAGTCCATTTTAGTTCACTGATTCCTAAAATGTCAACATTCACTCTTGCCATCTCCTGTTTAACCACTTCCAATTTGCCTTGATTCATGGACCTAACATTCCAGGTTCCTATGCAATATTGCTCTTTACAGCATCGGACCTTGCTTCTATCACCCATCACATCCACAACTGGATGTTATTTTTGCTTTGACTCTGTTTCTTCAATCTTTCTGGAGTTATTTCTCCACTGATCTCCAGTAGTATTTTGGGCACCTACCTACCTGGGGAGTTCATCTTTCATTGTCCTATCTTTTTTCCTTTTCATACTGTTCATGCTGTTCTCAAAGCAAAAATACTAAAGGGTTTGCCATTCCCTTCTCCAGTGGACCACGTTTTGTCAGACCTCTCCACCATGACCCATTTGTCCTGGGTGGCCCTACATAGCATGCCTTATAGTTTCACTGATTTAGACAAGGCTGTAGTCCATGTGATCAGATTGATTGATTTTCTGTGCTGTGGTTTTCAGTCTGTCTGCCCTCTGATGGAGAAGGATAAGAGGCTTATGAAAGCTTCTTGATGGGAGAGACAGACTGAGGGGGAAACTGGGTCTTATTCTCATGGGCAGAGCCATGCTCAGTAAAACTTTAATCCAGTTTTCTGTTGATGGGTGAGGCTGTGTTCCCTCCCTGTTATGGTTAAACTATGGTGGAAGTAATGAAGATTACCTTCATTAAAAGGTCCCATGCATACACTGCTACACTCAGTGTGCTCAACTCTGCAGCAGGCCACCACCAACCCACACCTCTGCTGGACAATCCTGGACATTCATGGCAAGTCTGGGTCAGTCTCTTGTGGGGTCACTGCTCCTTTCTCCTGGGTCCTGGTATGCACAAGGTTCTCTTTGTGCCCTCCAAGAGTCTGTTTCCCCAGTCCTGTGTAAGTTCTGGTGGCTCTATGGTGGGATTAACGGCAACCTCCTCTAAGAGAGCTTATGCCATACCTAGGTCTACTGTGCCCAGAGCCCCTGCCCCTGCAGCAGTCCACTGCTGACCTGTACCTCCTCAGGAGACACTCAAACACAGTTCTGTCTCAGTCCCTGTGGGATTTCTGGGTTCTGGTACACACAAGGTATGTTTGAGCCCTCTGAGCTTCCCTGGCTGGTATGGGGTTTGATTCTAAACACAATTTCGCCCCTCCCACCGTTTGCCTGGGCTTCTCCTTACATGAACCATGAACCATGAACTTCCAGATGTTCAAGTTGGATTTAGAAAAGGCCTCTCTCTCCATCACCAATTCCCAGAGTTTACTTAAACTCATGTCCATTGAGTCGGTGATGCCATCCAACCATCTCATCCTTTGTTGTCCCCTTCTCCTCCCGGCTTCAATCTTTCCCATCATCAGGGTCTTTTCCAGTGAGTCAGTTCTTCACATCAGGTGGCCAAAGTATTGGAGTTTCAGCTTCACATCAGTCCTTCCAATGGATATTCAGGATAGATTTCCTTTAGGATGGGCTGGTGGATCTCCTTGTTGTCCAAGGGACTCTTAAGAGTCTTCTCCAACAACACAGTTAAAAAACAACACAGTTCAAAAGCATTCAACACTCAGCTTTCTTTATAGTCCAACTCTCACATCCATACATGACTATTGGAAAAACCTTACTCCTTGGAAGAAAAGTTATGACCAATTTAGATAGTATATTCAAAAGCAGAGACATTACTTTGCTGACTAAGGTCCGTCTAGTCAAGGCTATGGTTTTTCCTGTGGTCATGTATGGATGTGAGAGTTGGACTGTGAAGAAGGCTGAGTGCTGAAGAATTGATGCTTTTGAACTGTGGTGCTGGAGAAGACCCTTGAGAGTCCCTTGGACTGCAAGGAGATCCAACCAGTCCATTCTGAAGGAGATCAGCCCTGGGATTTCTTTGGAAGGAATGATGCTAAAGCTGAAACTCCAGTACTTTGGCCACCTCATGTGAAGAGTTGACTCATTGGAAAAGAGTCTGATGCTGGGAGGGATTGGGGGCAGGAGGAGAAGGGGATGACCGAGGATGAGATGGCTGGATGGCATCACGGACTCGATGGACGTGAGTCTGAGTGAACTCCGGGAGACGGTGATGGACAGTGAGGCCTGGTGTGCTGTGATTCATGGGGTCGCAAAGAGTCAGACATGACTGAGTGACTGAACTGAATTGAACTGAACTGAACTGTTGGCACAGTAATGTCTCTGCTTTTTAATATGCTTTCTAGGTTGGCCATAACTTTTCTCCAAGGAGCAAGCATCTTTTAATTTCATAGCTGCAGTCACCATCTTCAGTAATTTTGGAGCCCCCCCCAAAAAAATTTCTGTCACTGTTTCCACTCTTTCTCCATCTATTTGCCATGAAGTGATGGGAGCAGATGCCATGATCTTAGTTTTCTTCAATGCTGAGTTTGAAGCCAACTTTTTCACTCTTGTCTGTCACTGCAGTCCACGGGGTCACAAAGAGTAGGACATGACTGAGTGACTGAACTGAACTGAAGGCGGATTGGTTTCTGATCCAAGTAGGTATGCTACAGTATCATTCCCCAAAACAGAGGTCAAGAAGGGCACATTTAAGGCAAGTAAAGAGGAAAGGGGGAGAGATAAAGTAACATGTTTAGATCGGAACACTTGAATGTGGGAGGGCTTTGGTAAGAGGTTAAGAGTTAGATATAGGAGTGTAGCTCACAAAAAAAAAAGGTATCAAGAAGAAGGTTAATGATGTAAATACTGTTAAGGGTAAAGTAATATTTGCATTGAGAAGCTGCATTGGAATTTGCAGCTGGGAGACTACTGGTCACCTTGAAGAAAGGAATTTCACTTGCTGAGAGGTACAATCCAGGCTGTAGAAAAATAAAGAGGTAGATACAAGAAGTAAAGACTAATTTCTCAGCAATTTTGGCTATAAAGAAAAAACATACTGAATGTGTAATACCTAGAAAGAAATGTAGAATTAAAACATTGTGATCCCTTTTTTAATTGTCCATTCTAAAATTAAATCATCCAAAAGAGCTGTAGAAATAGTGCGAAGTATCCCCATATATTCTTGACCCAGATTCTCCAAACGTTAACAACTTATTGTATTTGCTTTATTGTGGGTGTATATTTAAGTTTTCTGAATCATGTTAAGAGTATGCTGCCCCTTTAACCCCAATATTCTAAATATTTTAGTATTTTACTAAAAAGCAATAACATTTTACTCTAAACAGCACAATTATCAAAATCAGTACATCAATAGTAAAACAACTCAGATGAGAGGGGCATCAGCAAGATGGTGGTATTGGAATTTCTAGCAGCTTCCTCCAGAAACACCACTTTAACAACTGTCTATGCACAAAAATACCTTCAAAATTACCAAGAATTCCAGGTGAGGGATTAAGCACTTAGGTGAATCACAGAAATAAGATAAGATGCATTGAAAAGGGTGGGAAACATAGATTCGCCCTATCCAGTTACCCAGATACCCCATACACATATATAAGACAGATATTCTCCCTATAGAAAGAGAAGGAAGGAAGTGCCCAACTTTACCATGAGCATCAGAGCTGACCCACCCCAGCACCCACCAGACTCCTTCAGAAACCTTGGAGATCAAGAGAGAGTCAGGTCACTCAAAGTGCTAAAAGAAAAAACTTCCAAACCATTACTTAGTAAAGTTGTCTCTCAGGAATGAAACAGCGGCAAAGACAGTCCCAAACAAACAAAAGTCACATTGTATTTTACCACCACTAGATCTCCTTTATTCTTTAAATTGAAATGAAAGGATGCTAATTAGTAACAAGAAAATAGTGTTTCATTACCATACTGATACAGGTAAGTATATAGTTAAATTCAGGATACTCTAATACTATAACAGAGTAGTGGTGTGTTAATAACAACTCTACTACAAAAGTTTAAAGGACAAAAGTATTAAAAATAACTACAACTTCAATAATTTGTTAATGCACATGCAATTAAAAAGAAGTAAATTTAAATATCAAAAACATAAAATGTGCGGAGGGTAGATAGTAAGAGAGTAGAATTTGTGCAAGCAGTTGAAGTTAAGCTGTTACCACAGTTAATAATTTAAATATTTAAATAATTTAATTAAATAATTTAATATTTAAATATACTGTAATACCTATAAGATGTTTTATGTAAGCCTCATGGTAACCAAAAAGCAAAACCTACAGTGAATACACTAAAGATAAAGAGAAGGGAATCAAAACATACTGTTACATAAAACCATCAATTCACAGAGAAAGACAGCAAAAGAAGAAGAAAAGAATAAGAGAATTACAGACTAGCCAGAAAACAATAAGAGGTCATTAGTAAGTCCTTACTGCACTGTTCAGCTCAGTCGCTAAGTTGTGTCTGACTCTGCCACCCAATGGACTGCAGCACACCAGGCTCACCTGTCCTTCATTACCTCCCAGAGTTTGCTCAGATTCAAGTACATTGAGTTGGTGATGCTGTCCTAACCATCTCATCCTCTGCAGTCCCCTTTTCCTTTTGCCTTCAATCTTTCCCAGCATCAGGGTTTTTTCTAATGACTTTGCTCTTTGCATCAGATGGCCAGAGTATTGGAGCTTCAGCTTTAGCATCAGTCCTTCCAGTGAATATTCAGGATTGATTACTTTTAGGATTGATTGGTTTTATCAGTTTGGTGCTCAGCCTTCTTTATGGTCCAGCTCTCACATTTGTACATGACTACTGGAAAAACCATAGCTTTGAATATATAGATCTTTGTCAGCAAAATGATGTCTCTGCTTTTTAACATGCTATCTAGGTTTGTCATTTTTCCTTCCAAGGAGCAAGCATCTTTTAATTTCATGACCACAGTCACAGTCCACAGTTATTTTGCAGCCCAAAAATATAAAACCTATCACAGCTTCCACTTTCCTCACCCCCCTCTATTTGCCATGAAGTGATGGGAAGGGATGCCTTACCCATAAATAGTTACTTTAAATATAAGTGGATTAAATTATCCAATCAAAAGGCAGAGAATGCCAGTGAATTTGACAACTTAAATTCCTAAAAACATATCATGTTAAGTATGATACACCACATTGATACAATGAAGGATCAAATTCTTTTAATCACCTAAATATGTGGGAAAAGAAACAATTGACAAAATTCACCATCCATTCATGATTTTAAAAAAAAATCTCAGCAAATTTGATATAGAAAGAATGTACTTCAACATAATAAAAGCTATATATGACAAACTCACAGCTAGTATTATACTCAACAGTGAAATGCTCAAAGCTTTTGCTTTTCTGCTGAGATCAGAAGCAAAAAACACGGTGCCCATTCTGACCACTGTTTTCAACATATACTGGAAATCCTAGCCAGAGAAATTAGGCAGGAAAAGAAATAAAAGCCACCCAAATCAGAAAGAAGTACAATTGTTTATTGATGATATGATCTTAAACACTGAAAATCCTTAAAAAATTTTTTAAAAAAACCTCTTAGAACTAACAAAGGAATTCAGTAAAGTTGGAAGGTACAAAATCAACACACAAAAATCATGTGCATTTTATACACTAACAGTAAGCTATCTGAAACAAGAAATTTAAAAAAAAAACCTACTTATAATAGCATCAAAAATAATACTTAGGAATAGATTTAACCAAGCAGTGAAAGATCTATACACTGAAAATTTAAGATGAATGAAATTGAAGAAATATAAATAAATTAAAAATAAATTAAAAGGTCTCCTTTATTCACAGGTCAGAGGAATTAGTATTGTTAAAATGTCTGTACTATTCAAAGCCATGTATAGAGTCAATGCAATCGCTAACAAAATTCCAGTAGTATTTTTCATAGTAAAAGGAAAAAGCAATTGTAAAATTTGTACTGAATCACAAGAATCCACATAGCCAAATCAACCTTCAGAAAAGAAGAATGAATCCTAAGGAATCATACTCCCTCCTTTCAAACTATAGTACAAAGCCATAGTAATCAAAACACTATGATAACAGCATAAAAATAGACATATAGAACAATGGAACAGAATCAAGAGCCCAGACAAACCCACATATACATAGTTAACTGGTAAGTGAGAAAGAAGTCAAGAATACTCAAAGAGAAAAGGATAGTTTATTCAATAAATGCTGCTAGGAAAAGTGGATATTCATATACAAATAAATGAAACTGGACTCCTATCTTAACATGACTCACAAAAATTAATTCAATAAAGATTTAAATGTAAGATCCAACATTATGAAACTACTAAAAGAAAACTTACAGAAAAAGCTCTTTTAATGTTCTTGGCAATAATTTTTTTGATATGACCCCTAAAATACAGTACCAAGAATAAAAATAAGCAAGTAGGATTATTGCAAACTAAAAAGCTTATGCACAGCAAAGGAAACCATCAACAAAGTGAAAATGCAACCTATAAAATGGGATAAAATATTTGTAAACTATATAAATATATTATAAGGGGTTAATATCCTAACTATACAGAGAACTTATAAAAAACTCAATGGCAAAAATAAATAAATAATCCAACTTTTCATGTGGCAAAAGGCCTGAATAGACATTTCTCCAAAAAAACAGAAATTGACAACACATATATGAAAAGATACTCAATGTCACTAATCATTGGGGAAATGCAAATGAAGACCACAATGAGATATCATTTCACAGCTGCTGGAATGGCCATCATCAAAAACAAGAGATAACAAGTGATGGTCAGGACATGCACTGTTGGTAAGAATCTAAACTGGTATAGCCATTACGGAAAACAGCATGGAAAAACAGAACTACTATACAACACAGCAATCTCACTTCTTGACCTATATTCAAAGAAAATAAAATTGCAACCTTGAAGAGATATCTGTAACCCGTGTGACATGTTCCATGCCACAACAGGTAAGACATAGAAACAATCCAAGTATTCACTGACAGATGAAAGAATTTTTAAAATGTGAATTAAACATTATTCACTCATCAAAAAGAAATTCTGCCTTTTGTGACAACATGGATAAACTTAAGAGCTTCATGCTAAGTGAAGTAGGTCAGACAAAGACACATACTGTATGTTTCCACTTATACGCAGAATCTTAAGAAGCCAAACTCATGGAAATAGAGTATGGAATGGTGGTTGCCAGAGACTGGTGAGTGGAAAAAGGGGGATATTGGTCAAAAGGTGCAAACTTCCAGGTATAATATGAATAAATTCTGAAGATATAATGTATAGAATCGTGACTATAACTAATAATACTATATCATATATTTGAAAGTTCTTAAGAGAGTAAATCTTAAACGTTATTACCAAAAGAAGATAATTATGTGAAGGAATGGAAGAGTTAACTAATCTTACTGTGGTAATCATTTCACAATATATACATGTATCAAATCGTCACATTTTACCCCTTTAATAACATCTCATTAAAGCTTGGAAAAATACTAATATAATATTACTATCTAATCAACAGACCTCATGCAAGTTTTTTCCAGTTGTTCACTGAAGACCTTCTAGCAAAAGAAAAAAAACTTTTTATTCAAGGCTCTAATCTAGAATCACATATTGTCATGTCTCTTTATTCCTTTAATCTAGAAGCTCCACAGTCTTTCTCGTTAATGATCTTGATATTTTTGAAAACTAATTTATTTTTGCAGATAGTTCCTTAATTTTGGTTTGGCCAAGGTTGTCTCACGATTAGATTCATGTTATGCACTTTTTTTTAAGAGAAAAACCACAAAGATAAGGTTGTTGTCTTCTCATCACTTCCTGTTAGGAAGTGCAGTTATCTCTACGTCTCATTGCTGAGACGTTAACTGTGATCACTAATTCAGGTGGTGTTGCCAGTTTTCTCCTCTGTAAAGTTACTAATCATATCTTTGTATTAATAAGTGTTTTGTAAGAAAAGTTTTTAAGACTATGTAAATGTCCTGTTAGTCCTAAAAATATTCACCCACTAATTTTTACCTTCATAAATGATCCTTATCTGAAACATTAATAGGCAGCTGCCAAACTGTAACTTTCTAATTCAATTCTGTCTTCAATTTGTTTCCATGTGAGAAAGACGTTTTTTCCATTACTTTTTCATTTTTCATGTATTTATTTAAATCCATTTGGACTCATGGGTCTTATTTTAATCTACAGGTTACTCGGTTACTCTCGTTATTTATTTTGATGCTGAAGTTTATACAGATTTGGCCAGTGGGAGCCAAAAGAAAGAAATGTTTCCTTAGGGATTCAGCCGGGAAGAAGGTTTGATGAGAGAAGTAAGAGAGTACACCATTGATGGGCTAAGGTGAGCAGAAGGAAATAGTAGGAAGAGCACAGGAAGAAGGATGCTTTCAGGCAGAGAAGAGATCATTCATCCACTGAACTCACGGAAAAGAAAGAAAGATGATAGATGGGTAATGGCAGTGTTCAAGAAGTTGAGAAGTCTGTAGTAACTTCTATTCTGGCAAGGACCGTGGAGTAGAAAACAGTAATCTACTTCAGTATGCCTGCCTGGAAAATTCCATGGACAAAGAAGCCTCGTGGGCTACAGTCCATGGGGTCACAAAGAGTGGGAGCACACACACGCCGGGAAGGAAAAAGTGAAATGGTTTGCTAAGAGGCTGTGGAAGGATATGAAATCAAATGAAAATAGTGACAGCGTTACAGGGAACAGACAGGCAGATGACTAGCAACCTAAAAGGAAATCAATGGTCCTTGCAGAGGTCTTATCATTCTGACTACCCCCAATCTGTAGAGTTGTCTAAATCTGTTATATGTTTCCTGTAACCCTGCCCCCCATCTCCACATTGTCACAGCCAAGCTGTAAAACAATTGCAATGATACACAGTTGAAATGTTTTAGGTGAGTTAAATAAAACTATGGAGGGAATAAGTAAGAGAGCCAAGTTTTAAAAATAATGAATTAATAATTATAAGCAATGCAATCATGTCATCTGCTCTAGCTAGAGAAGGTAGTGAAAACAAAAGAAAAATTGAAAAGGTTAAAGCCCTCGAAGTTCAAAAGTATTTGAGAAGAGGCAGATAGGATGAAGGGAAGTGTGATAGTTGAATGATGGGGGTTACATATGAAGGATGGGACACTGGAGTTTAAGATAGAGATGCTGCATTTCTAGGTAATAGCAATGTCTTTTCATTTAGTACAGGGCATGTCAAGTCTCACTTGGTTCAGCAAGAAAAGATGTAACACATTATTGACTCAGAAGTAGCACCTATTAAACCTTCATCATCCAGAACTCAGCCAACATCCAGAAGGTGAGCAAAAAATGCCGATAAGCAGCAGTTGTATAGATGAGAATTTATGCACCCTTCTCATCCCTTTCACCACATCCCAGCTCCTGTCTCCCAAACAGAGAAACTGTTTTCCAAGGCTATATTATGTGCTATATGCATTGTCTCACTTCTCTTCTGTCTCTGATTTCCAATTATAAACCACAGAAAAGATAGAAAAATATTGCAAAGTAAATATAGGAACCCCAAAAGTAAACCAACATGATATCACCTGGGGAAAAGTTAAAGATCCCTCACAGAGCAGTAATGCCTTAAAGATAATCTTACAAAAGCAAAAATATTATAACTCGTCTCCGTTCTTTAGGTCCTGAGCCATCTAGAAATGGTTAAACCATGCTGACTATAGTCAGGTCAGCAAATATTGAAAATATGCACTATATTTCAAAAGATTTCCATATGAAAGAGTAAAACAGAAAAGGCATTCAGTGCTTTAAAGGGGATACATTTCAGCAATTTGCAATAGTCACTTATGGAGAACACTGTGAATCTCCTTGAAATCAAATACAAACACAGAAGGACAGAGTTCAGTGTAATGTTTATTGGACATTTTCTGTCATGCAGGAACTATGGTAAGCCAGGTCCTTAACATGTTTTATTTCTTGTAATTCTTAGAACAACACCCTGAGTACCATGTACATGCTATCACTTCAGTCGTGTCTGTCTCTGTGTGACCCCATGGACCGTAGCCCACCAGGCTCCTCTGTCTATGGGATTCTCCAGGCAAGAATACTGGAGTGGATCGCCATGCCCTGCTCCAGGGTATCTTCCTGACCCAGGGATCAAATCCAGGTCTCCCACATTGCCGCAGACTGCACCAACTGAGCCACCAGGGAAGTTTTCCCAGTTTAATGGCTGAGAAACTGAAACTTTGCAGGGGTTAATCTGCTTGAAAATGACTAAGTCAGGATTCAAACTCAAGCTCCCTGGTTCCAAAAAGCTGTTTCCTTAATGAATGTGTTACTGTGACAAACATTCTGGTCTTTAAAAAGTATCCAACATAGGCAAATTCCAAGATAATGGTACATTTGGCACAAATATATTAGGAAAGTCGGTATATATGAATGCAGTCTAAATATTTTACCTAAGGATAACTGTATACACAAGATGACAAAAAATATATGACATTGTTTAGAGCTCTGATATTTTTGAGGCTGCAAACTTTCTATAATTTTCCAGGAAAACTATATCAATAGGTGATCTGTCATAATCATTGATGATATATAAGGTATTAGATCAAGACCTATTTCCTTGGCAAAATCTAGTTTGAGTCCTTGATGCATGGATTTTAGTTGATTTTAGCCAGCGCAGAATCAAAAATAACATCAAGAGGATTTTTTTATATCTTTTGGAAATATCCTACCAAAAATGCTTTTATAGAAAATGGAATGAAAGCAAAATGATAATTCACTATAGTTTAATATTTTATATCTCTTCATATAAATTAAAAGATAAGAAACCATGAATGATTTGGTTTCAAAGAGACCCTTCCTGGTCATTTCTTATGCTTTATCCATGTTCTGTTTACCAAAGCATTTTTGTCCTTTTCTCCTTCACAAAACTATAGAGCCCTGTAAAATAGAGAGCCACAAAAACACTTATGCAGAAACCAGGTATTATTCAGTATTTTCCCTGAAGTTCTAGTTCACTCCATTTTCATATTATAACATTTCTAATATTCTCATCCAGGTTTTTGTAATGATCAGTCTAAATATGCCAAGCCAGGGCATAGAGTAGTTTTCAACTACGGGAGAAACATCAATGAGCTAAGAAAACTCATTTCCTGTGTGTGCCAAATGTCACAGAATACCTGATGGGTTACTGGATTATAAACTGAGAGGGAATATGGGAGAGAGGGAAAAAGAATGGGTATCATACTACCCAGATCCAAAAGTCCTTTTGAGGGAGCTGCTTGATAAGGTAAGAAACCTAAACTAAAAGGTTCCATTCCCCTAACACTAAACAATTCCTCAGTTCAGAAATGTCAACCAAATCAACTGCTGGGGACTGCTTAAGTAAACAGAAAAGGTAGTTGTGTTTGCCACACTTAAACTGATTATTTTGGTGTTAAATGAATACAACCATCAGTATTATACGTGTGTGTGTGTGTGTGTGTGTGTGTGTGTGTATCTGATTTTCATTTACAAGGCATATGGGAGGTATGTGTGCATGCATTATACATTTAATAGATGATCACAGTACTATTTAAAGCTAATTTTCTAAGACAGATTTAAACTTGGCATTTTTATGAAAATTACAATGACCAATGAAACCTTGAGACCATGAAGCAATTTGCTGGTTTGTCTATAGGAAGTTGTCTTAGAGCAACACCTAGTGGTTCTTTGGACTCTTCAAATAAATGCTAGGATCAAGAAGGAGTAACTTAAATTGTTCCTTTCCTTTCAAGAAATTTTAAAATGTAGATAAACTTAGGATAATGTACACTCACTGCTTTTTCATGCTTTTAAAAGTTGTATTTAATATCTTCTTGGTACAAATTAAACCCAAAATGCTGATTTCTATTAATCTGGTGTTCTATCACATGGTTAAAAAGAATCTGTTTTTTGCAATAACCAACAAAGGTATGGATATTTTGTAAAAAGGCATTATTCTATAACCAAAAATAACTTCACAAAAAGCCATTGGTAAGAAGGGGCTAAGTAAAAATTTGAAATAATTTATGTAGCTGCTACAGAAAGATTTAGTGAAATATTTTTAAATCATCAAAACCATTAGGTTAATTTGGATCTAAATGTTATCATATGAACCTCTAGAAATTGTTAGCTTTGTTTTATATACTTTGCAGGAAATTTCAGAAACGTATCTTGTAATTCTGGGAAAATCTATTACTTCTCAGAATTTGGTGGTGAGTTTAAAAAAAAAAAAATCCTTTTTTGGTCATGCATGATATAGAAACTCCTTCACCTTTTCCAGTATTGTAATCATAAGTGGTGAAATGTAATCATTTGCAGTGTCTGCGGAAGACTGCCAGACCATCTTCAAACTGATTCAAGAAATGTTGACGTTTATACCATTCCCTGGTTGTGTTATAATCATTGTCAGCAAAATGAATTTGTGAGGCTTTTGTTTTATGTTCTTGTCAAAATCTCTGTCGCAAAAACGGGGCCAAAAACGTTTAATGCTTTATGTGCTCGCTGAGAGATGATAATAACCCCAGCTTCTCTGACCTCCTCAGTGTTTCGAAATTTAGTGGCTGGTTCATTTTCCTCACTCCTTTTGCAGCCTCAGCAGCCTGAGAAGCCAAATCATCAACCAATCAAAATGCAGAGTACAAAAATGTTTCCGTGCATTCTCTCCTGCTATCAGTCAGCTTGTAGTGCGTCTCTGATCTCTCCACAGTCAGGCACATAACTTAAACCTTTCCCAATCACACTGCAAATATAATGGAGAGCAAACACTAGCATTTCCGCCAAAAACATTAAAATGTTTGACGGCCTTCACAACCAAGATACCTCATGTTAAAACCAGAGGTTTTAAAAACCAAGTCCAGTTACAAATTATGTATTCCTAAATTCACTGTCCTGTCCCCAGTGTGTAGCCCAGTCAAAGGTGTTTTCCATCTTTCTCTGCTTATCTCATAGTTATTCCATTCAACTATTGTTTACTTGAAATATCAATGCCAAAATCACAGATTTAGTATTTGGACAAATAGAGCAACTAGGTAGGGACTGACCCTTATTTTAGCATGCGCTGGTGGAAAGCACTGATCACCGCAGTAAGGAATTCTTGCTGGAATATTTCATATTTCCCAACAACATAATATAATGTTACCTGTTACCTGTAAATATAGAAAAAGGAATTTTCTTCACCAAGGCCATCCTTCAATCCAGCACTGCAGGTCAACAGCCTTTGCTCCCTACCCAAGTCTATCTCCTTAATATTGATAGAGAGGCATGCTTTTCACAGCATCATACCTCAATTTCCATTTTCTGCACCTGTCCACAAAAAAAGTCAATTAAAAACAATTTCAGGGAGTATAACAAAAAATTCAAAAATCTCCACAAATTCTTTTGTTAAGTAGGATGAGTGTTTTAGCTACATAAACTTAATCCTGGTTGATTACACTGCAGGTGTCATTTGTCCAGCTGGTGACTATTTATTGCTTTCTACTTTCTGTCTAAGATCCATTTGCTCTTATGCCAATCTATTTTGGGGTATAATTAGTTACACTCAAGTATGAAAGCTCTTTGATTGTAAGTCTAAATAATGTGAGTTTCCATCTTTCTTGCAATAGTCTAGAAGTAGTACATTTTACCCCAGCATTTTCATTTATGCATACCTCAGCATGTGATTTGTAAGGTTTTTTCCCCAAAAAATGCATCAATAAAACGATGATGTTAATTTCCTTATTTTAGACAACTACTTGAAATCAGTGCCAATACTTAGTTAAACGACAAGATGATGTTCTGAGATTAATTCCTTCTTCTCTGGAACAATAAGTATATATTGAGAGAACTAAGCCTGTTTAAAAGATCCAAATGGGTTTAGTATTCTGCATTTAGAAAAGCCCAAGTACAACAGTCGAAAGAAACGCCAAGTGGTCCTCAAAAACATCTATTGAATTCATAGTCTCCAGGCAATGCTTTCTAAAATGTAGAATTTCATCAGGCTGAATTGAAAAGATTGATCTGCTTGTCATGTTGAATAGACTCTAAAAGTAGTTTAAGCAACAATTGACCCCGAGCACAGTACCAGTGAGTCTTCTGGGCATCAGGCTGAAGGCTGCTCCAGATTTCTAAGATAAGTGAAATTGTCTCTGTTGTGAAAAACAGCAAAGCAGCTCACAACAGACTGAAATGCTCAAGAGGATTTTCATAATTACAGCTAAGAGGAATGAGATTTACTGGAAGCTGCATTTATATCAGTATGGCTGTGTCTTTCCTCACAATTCCTTATGCTTATAAAATCAATTCCATCCACTTTTCATAATTCCATTTGCTTCCTTTTTTTCTCTCTGAATACTAGCCACTAAATTTAAGTCATATTACAAAAGGTAACTGTGAAATTTTTTATTAGTAGTTAATCCATTTCCACTGAAAGTGAAAGTGAAGTTGCTCAGTCGTGTCTGACTCTTTGCGACCCACTGTAGCCCACCAAGCTCCTCTGTCCGTGGGATTCTCCAGGCAAGAATACTGGAGTGGGTTTCTATTTCCTTCTCCATTTCCACTACTGAGTTGTAATTTTTGTCAGCTATTTCACACTCCACTCCATCCAAAGGACGTAGGAATGTACTAAAATTTACATGCTTTAGCCACTGATGAAATGTTGAGGGGAGATTCAAAGGAGAACAAGGGGTATAACAATAATGAACAAAAATGCATTCTCTAAATGAAGGGGAAGGCTGCATGTGAGCTATGCAAGATATATGAGCTGAATCTAAACATACCATCGTGATATGTCAGAAAATGTTATGTTAAGAATATAAACCACATGCTGCTGCATTCCTTTATATTAAGAACCTCATATTCCTCCTTATTTAGTCTAGGACCAGTTTCTTCATTCTGTTCTTTCAGCTCTTTATGAAGGGACTTGTTCTCCAGTTGAGCTCCTTGGATGAACGAAGGAAGAGCAGGAACGATGCAGCCATTTTGCAGCTGACACATGTTGTTGCTGATCTGCTGACTCATCTGGCTGATGTGCAGAAACATCTAGGCTCAAAATAAATTACCTACCTGGATCTTCTTCAGCGGCTTTAACTCCTGGGCCAGGGACCTGGGATTAACTCTCTGACAAAGGGCCCCAGCTTCCGCAGGACAGACTCATCAGTTAAGCCAGAAGCAACAGGAGCCAACAGGGTTTGAGTTCATCCTGAGGGCTCCAGCCTGCTCCTGATCTCACCTTCCTAACTGCCTTGTCTGTGGATGTTAAGCCCCAGCAGCAGATGTGAAGACAACAGCCTTACAGAGACTGTCGAACTAGACCCACAAATTCATAAGTCATCCTCTGTAACAAAAACAAATTTTTAAATATGTATCCATACAGTGTTTGTATACATAATACAGATAGACATAAATTCTACTTCTGTGGTTAAAACCTGACTGATACAGAATTTGGTTTGAAAAATATAAGTGTTTGAAAAACCTCATCCATATAATAAGTTTTTGTTGTTGAATATTTTAGTGACATTTAACTCTTGAAATAATTTTGTGTTCAGGCTGAATAGGATTCCTAAGGTCTTCAAGACTGGCTCTTCTCACATTAACTGAGATCCCAGGAGTTGTATTACACCCATGATCCAAAGGCTAGAGCAATAATATTTGAAAACAAGTAACTTTTTTAAAGGAAAAAGAGGCTTTAGCAAGTGATATTGTTGTTGTTTAGTTGCTAAGTCATGTCCAACTCTTTGCGACCCCATGGACTATAGCCCTCTAGGCTTCTCTGTCCAGGAGATTTCCCAGGCAAGAATACAGAATGTGTTGCCATTTCCTTCTCCAGAGGATTTTCCTGACCCAGAGATTGAACCCACATATCCTCCATTGGCAGGTGGATTCTTTACCACTGAGACACCAGGGAAGCCCCTTTGGAGAATGCAAAAACAAAAGGCAAATTTCAACTACAAGGACAGTAACTGATCAGGAATGAATGGTGGGCCCATTTGCATGGTATTGGAGATCAGTGTCAACAAGAAAACTACAGTTGACTGAATCTTCTATTCTGAGCTCTTTGGGTGCCTTATACTGTAATTAGGTTGCAAAAATTAGAAGATGAGGCAAATGCAGCCATTTAGCAAAAAGTTACAGAAAGCATAAAAAGAAATAAAGTTGTATTTTCAACATACTGCTTTGAATATTTACAACTTTTATTTTTCCTTCAGAGCACATTGGTTCATTGTTGAAGGTATCAGTTAGGGGCATCAGCCTGATTTCTATCAAGAGGAATAACTTTCCACTAAACTACAATGATGTTTCAGATCTTACCAGCAGCAAAACATAGTTCCAACATAGTTCTTTCTATAATTGTCCTTTTTCTGGGAGTTTATAATTTGATGGCAATATTTATGGCATTCTTTTTCTTAAACTCAATAACAATTGTTCTCCAACTGTTTTGTAATTTACTTTAAAAAATTTAATTTCCTAAGGACATCAAACCAGTCAATCCTAAAGGAAATCAACCCTGGATATTCATTGGAAGAACTGAAGCTGAAGCTCCAATACTTTGGCCATCTGATGCAAACAGCTGACTCGTTGGAAAAGACCTTGATGCTGGAAAAGATTGAGGGCAGGAGAAGGGGACAACAGAGGATAACATGGTTGCGTGGCATCACCAACTCAATGGATATGAAAATGAGCAAACTCCAGCAGATAGTGAAGGACAAGGAGACCTGACATCCATGGGGTCTCAGAGAGTTGGACATGACTAGTGACCGAACAACAACAACAATTTTTAATTGAGATACGAGTTGAACAGAAAACAATTTTATTCAATATGGCTCCAGCCCAGATAAATTCTTTGTAAACAATATTTTGAGAATTTTACTATTCTGATTATAGCATACCATAAACTAAATTGAGTCCAACATGTTTCAGGAAAAAAATGCTCTCCTCAAATTTAATTTTCCTATTTTTGTTTGGAACACATCTTATTGCATCATAGATAAAATTCATTTTATAATGCATCTAATTCTTAGGCATGAAGTTAGATGTCTTTTCAAAGATTCTTATATCCTATTCCTTATTAGATTACATACTATCACAAACTCTTTTGGTCATACCACTACAAAATGACTTTTCTCCAATCCATAATGATGCTGCTATCCTGATTAAAAAGAAAATATGAGAAATTAAAGTTTATTTCTGACTCTAATGCTATAACCATGAATCAAGGTTGTCACCTGTTTGATCATTTTCATTAGAATTTTATACCAATTTGCTACACTGAAGCTGTTTGTTTTATATTCTACTTTCTCCATTAGTCAATTTTACTGTAAACATATCTTCCTGACATTTCTATAATAAAGAATGCTCTACCTGCAGATGCAGTTTATCCAAATTCAAACTAGATCATTGTTCAGTCTTACATTGCTTGGCACTGCCTCTGCATTATTAAATTACAGCATTTTTTTCCCCTAACATACTTAGCATTTGCAAAAGTTCAGATTGTTCTTTTTTAAAAGAGAAACTATTCTTCAATGTCAACCAATAACAAAAGCAAAAATACAGCAATTTATTAAAAGGAAAAAAGAAAGAAGTAGTGATATTATTAAAGATAAAGTGTGAGTCATTATCTAGTCATTTTGATGTAAGGGCACTGGTGTCCAAATATCATAAAATTAAAAACAAAACAAGCATTAGTCTTCAACATTCTCAAGACTCTTTCCTCCTACTTTATTTTTAATAATAGTTAAGAAAAAAATGTGATATTTCAGAAATATAAGTTAGAAGAACTCAACTTTTCTATTCATGTTATAATACCTCTCTCCAGTTATGGGGGAGAAATATGGATCTTCTGTAATTTAAAAACCAAATCTTTTTAGTGAAGATGAGAAGTGCTAAATTACATTGTTTCCTAGCCATGTAGGTTTTAAGTAAAATCTACCCAGAAATCTGGTCAGGAGATGAAATTCTGGCAATGTACCCAGCCTGCATCATAGAGGTGATCTAAGCAAACTTTCCAAGCTGAGATGCAGCGCCCTTGCTGATTCTGAACACCATAGCCTTAGAGTCATTGCAGACTCTTAAGATGTCCAACGTGCTTGACTAAATTAGCACATTTATTCTCAAAATATTAAATCCCAACTCTGAGAAACAAAGCCAAAATAATATCAAATACTAATATCTTGCGCACCAGACACTTTGAAGACTACAGTAATGTCGAAATACACATTTGTTGCCTTCACGCTAAATTTGAGGAAACAGGACATATACATTTTCCAGCTTGGGCTATACAAGCAATAGATACATAGTAAACTTTATTTCTATAATTGTTGTAAGAAGAAAGGAAAAGATAATTACTATAGAAGAACCAACTAGCAATGTGGACAACAAGCAATGAAGAAATTCAGAGACTGGAAAAAACAAATTGATTTGGCATCGTTAAGAAAGGCTTAACAGCAGTGAAGCTTGAATTTAACCTATAAATGTGGTAAAACTGAGACTAGTAGAGAAAGGATAAACAAGGTTTTCTAGGAAGATGGAAAGACAGAGGCAAAGGTATGGTGGAAGGGAGCCCGAAAATTTCAGTGGTATAAAACCATCACATTTATTTCCTCCTCGTGTAATGGTTCAGTTTGATTTTCCTATTTGGTGTCTTTCCTCCATACGCAATTCAAGTTACCAGAGTCATTCTGTCTTGGAGTCCCACTGTTCCCCAAGGCCTCAGAGTCTTCTCATCCAGGCAACAGACGGAGAGTCCAGAGAAGATTTACTCACTTCTCAAGCACCTTGCCTAGAACAAACACACCAATTTTGCTCACACTGCTTTGATAAGTATTAGAGAATGACCAGGCCTGGATTTAAGCAGCCATTGGAAAAATGTAGTTCCCACCTCAGCTGTCATTTCTCAGTGAAAATTCTAGGCTTCAAAGGAGGAACACACACTTTGTTGGACTGTTTTCTATCTCTGTCACACCAAGACTGCCAAGAAGGTACAGAAGGTAAAATGCTCATCTTTTCCATCACCTAAGTGAGAGAGTTTCTTCAAGGTGCTAAAACACGCTAGAATATATAGACCTAGAGAAGATTCTAAGCCAGAGAATGAAATAATCAGAGCAGCATTTAAAGAGGGAAAACAGGCAGTGGTATCCAGCGGGACTGCAAGTAAAACAAACATTTTCCAAAACAAACAAGAAGGTTGGCATAGGCTATAAAAAAGCCTGGGAAGAATTTGAGATATGGTCCTAAGTAAGAAATGAAATTGGTCCATGATTCAAATGGGAATAGGGGTGGAGAATGTAAAGAAGACAGACAAAGGAAAGAGGAAAGTAAAAGAAAATGTCAAATATTCAAGCTTACATGATAGTACCCCTAAGTGTTACCAAATTCTGGTTTGGCTGCTCGGAGCTCAAAAGCCAATACTCAAGAGATGAGTGCTAGTAGGAACAGAAAGATTGCTTTATTCAAGAGATCAGCAACCTGGGGAGAAGGTGGACTTGTGTCCCAGAACTAACTCAGAAGATTCTACTTGACTATGAAAGCTTTTAAAGGGCAAAAGGGGAAGTAATCCCAGTTAATTATTGAGGTAGGGGTCAGATTTTGTCACCATCTCCCACTGCATGCAGATTTGTTGTCTCCCCATGATCTTTCTTTAGATGCTATCTTGTTCACACAGTTTGTCCATGAGATTGCTGCAGGAGAAGCTGGAGAAATGACTTAGTCATCTTTTAGTTACTTATTCTTCGTTTCTACTTCTTTAATTTAAGGGAAGAATCGACAGGTTAGATGAGGCATTGTATATGATCAAAAGATTTGAAAGATATACTTGCGCCAGAGGCTACTTAGAACATAGCTTTGCTAAAGTGACAAGACTGAAGACCTCCTGCAGACAAAGAGTCACTTACAAATCCCCACGGTCAGACATCACACCATTTCTATGGGATTAGAGGCAAAGGTCTGTCTTCTGTAACTTCTTCATACAGACATAGGGCACTGTATTCTTAAAGTGGAAGATGCTGACACGGCTCTGTAGCCTTTCTTTGCTGATAGTTTTAGTTGCCTGCTTACATATATCAACAGAACAAGCTGCAATTACATTGATGCCTACAAGGATATAGATTAATATGAGCAATAGCGCTAATCCCATTCTCTTGAGGCCAGTTCTTGGAATCGTGCTCACCATAGCTTCATTATTGCTCAAGTCGGACCAGTTAATGTCACGGCTACAGTCTGGTCATCATGTAGTTAGCTTTGTCCCTCTGGTGGCAGGTACAGTATCTGTAAAACAACTCAGGAAAGTGCTTTGGACACTGAAAGAGTCTGTGACTCTAGTGTCCTGATCATTAACTGCTTGAGTCTGCTCTTTTGTGGCTCAGGGTAGCCTGGGAGATTTCAGTTTTTCTACAAATAAGAAGCAGGTGATACGGAGGGGGCTTTGTACTTGGGAGCAAGAGGGAAACAGGGTTCTGCTTGGCTTCATAAGGGCGAGTAGAAAGTACTTTTAGAGAGAGAAAAATGAGTCCAAGAATATGTTGAACTGCTCCATGAGAGCCTCTGGTGGTCACACAGGGCAAGATGGAGATAAGAAAGGACCAGGAGAGGCCGTGTGTCCTGACCCTCACCGCTGTGCCGTTTTTCCTAA
The DNA here is from genome assembly GCF_032405125.1 of Capricornis sumatraensis. Lineage (NCBI taxonomy): Eukaryota > Metazoa > Chordata > Mammalia > Artiodactyla > Bovidae > Capricornis > Capricornis sumatraensis. Next base: position 33,191,629 of record NC_091081.1, on the reverse strand, counting down.
ACTACTACAGTATCTGCAGGAGGCAAATGAACTGTTCTGTGACATACCAAACCCATTCTTTTTTGCCCATCTACACAATCGATACCAATCGCTACAGCCAAATTGATCTGGCTGCAACTCACATCAATTCTTAGAAGACTAAAAGGAATGGACTGGCTGTGCCATAGGCTAGCCATTTCACATGCTCTATGTGAAATTTCACATTCCTCAGACATGCTCTATGCTGTCTCAAGAGTCATTAAGCCAATGGAAGAGGAATTCAAGGTCCCCGCCCTGTTCATTTTTTTCAGGCTCTAATATCACATTAATTTTTTTTTTTTAAGATCCATAGCTGCCTAAGTACTTGTGTGTGAAAATTAAGAAAATTTGTTTCAATTTTCTAACCAAACTGATAATATTTGAGCATCTTCTACATGCATGACTCAGTCTTGGCTAAAGTAAAGTTTTTATTGGCGAATACTCCAAGAGGAAGAGAAGTATATCAACACAAATCCTTTGCAACTCCATTGAAGACCCAGTGAGTCCTACTAGAGAGAAGAAAGCAATCTAATGAGTATGTCCTCTATGCTACATACAGCTCAAGCACATTTATGTCACTTGCATCTCAGATTAGCCCAGCATAAGCATTCTAACTCCATTTTAAAGGAGCTTAATAAATTATCCAAAGTGATAGATACCCAGTAAGTGACAGTGATGGCAATTAAAGCTTTGGTGTGACCCCAAGCTGAGGGTGTTTTGACACTACAAAGTCTTTCCTGTGGACCTAATGAGGCCTATCAAGGCAGCCATGTAAAAAGCCAGTTCCTGCTGCCATACAATCAAAAACTCAGACCAGCATCATCCCGCACTCCTTTAATTCTGACACTGATAATCAATTCAAGTTAAGATCAGCAAACATCTCCCTGGAACGTAATTATACTAATGTAAAACAATCATTATTTTGAGCTTCGAGTATAAAGAAGGACAAGAAAGCAAACTCTAGTTTATTACTCCCGATTCATCACTTTGGTCTGTGAAGTAGACTTTAATCTGCCACATGTAGTAAGATGTATCCATGACAAAACAGAAAAAATATACAGCCACCTGCTTGGAAAAGCAAATCTGCCATGGGGTCCAGGTCAGTCCATGGCCCAAAAGGACATTTCTCTATCCTCCTCCATGGATAAGCAGGACTCAGAGAACCCAGGAGACTCCAGTAAGGTGGGATCCCAAAGGCTTGGACAGGACATTGCAATATCCCCAAGATCATCTCCAGCAGTACATGTCTTCCAAATGCAATCATTTGAGGCAAGTACCGTGTCAGAACTAGCTAGTAGGTTTGGAATCTGACTTGCCATTCAAAGAGGGTTAGGCAAAGAGGTTTCAGATCTCAAGTCAATATAGACAGAGCTTAAGGAAAAGTTGCAGACATAGGAGATGTGACGCAGAGCCAAAGGGCAACAGAGGCTCTGTTGTTTTTATCTGGTGTCATAGCCGAGCTAGAGAGGATTTTAAAAGCTGGCCACAGAGCAAGAACATATTTTACCTTGCAACCTGAAATATCCACAGGCTGTGAAAGATCAAGGAAAATAAAAAGAATATTGTTATTGAAAGTGCATCACAGAGAGAAGTATCATTTCAGAGTCACCTCTGAAACAAATGATAGAATAAGCTCCATCAGCTTCTCTCTAAGCCGTTGTAATTCTTCCTCCCCCAGCACATACTCTGGGTCAAGTAACAGATCATTTCTTTTCTAAAATTCACTAGAATGTGTGCCCTTTCTTTGTATTACATTTCCTCAACACAATAAAATAAACTGTACTATGGAGTGTGTTAATTTCCTATCATCTTTGGAAAATCATGCTAGTAAGACATTTAGTGAAAAGAGTAGTCGCCCAGTAAGTGGCAGTAATATTTTATGAGTGCCACTGTGAAAACTATGAATGAATATGTTGACCTTGAAAGTTCCAGCCTTACCGTGAGCACAAGAACAATGACACAAATATTCATTTAGATGAATGCTTACCATGCTTGGCCTTATCATTTTGAGCTTCCTACATTTCAATTTTCCTAGTTATGCTCAGAAACTATGGTTTGTGATGGAAAGCAAGAGAAGGATATTGTTGCCATGGTAGCAAAACATTTTTTTTCTCTCTCAAAAATAGTATGTCAGAGACCAGTGGGGAGAAAAACAATGCTAACTGCAGTTGCAGAGAAAATTAAATTTAAATACAAGTTCTTGTAATTTTATCGAGTGCTGTTTATATATCTTTTCATCTTAATGTACAAGAATGCCTTACAAGGGGCTCACTAGTTAAAGTACAGGTTACTTTCCTCTGCTTTGAGCAAGCTGTTAGTCATGCAGAACACATCGTTTAAAATCCATGAAAGAATGAAGGCGTCCAGACTTACAATTGCATAAAATGATATTCAAAGTAAGTTTTTAAAAACTGCCTTTGCTTAAGATGGTTATTAAAAAAATGACAAGCAAGCAACTACAACAATAACAACAAAAACAATAACTGTTATCCTTTTGAATTCCTTTGCCTGTCACTCAAACGGGATATTACCCTTTCCAGCAATGGCTGAATTACTGAGACTAATGTACCAACCTGTGCTCTCACATTCCCTAATGCATTTCATTTTGGCGATATTACTTTTGCAGCTACTACCTTGGCTTCCTGCAAAATAAAATCCCCAAAATTTCCCTCCATTCATAGAGCTGTTGACATTTTAAAATAAGAAAACCCAACAGCAGTGCTGCTGTCTTAATTCTGCAAATGACTTTCCCGCCAAATTCTCACAGAAGCCATCCGTTAGAACCAGCGTCACCTCTCCAGCTATTATTATAGCTCCTGCATTCCCATCCTCAGCATATCTTCTCGTTTAGGCACCAAGACGAATGTCAGTGCCAGGTCTTTACAGGAGCGGGTGATCTTTTTACTGTATATTTGAAAACATGTGCTTGTTTCTACTCCATGACAGCAATTCTAATTCACAAGTGTTTGTTTTTCATATAGATGCTCTTGAGAAAATCAGTCCAAGGTGTGTTCTAATGTAATTATCATTTGTATATTATCAAATGTAAATGTACTTAAGATATTCTTAAATGTGTTATTTCTCTTACTGTGTTCATTTTATTGATGCATTTATTAAGATCTATTTAGAAATTAATCTATTCCCAGTCTTTATCCCAAAGCCAGTTTATTCTGTGAGACTTGTTTCTCAAATAAATCTTTTCCTGAGCAAAGAATGGACAGACTGATTATTGTATTACAGGGACCAATTATATTACTCTTCCCTGAGAGAAATAAAAAGTACAGTCATTATAGCTCAGTTTGACTGTGGAGAAGACTTTCTGTCTGTTCAGTGTTTTTCTTCAGCACCAACACAGGGCATCATCAGTGTGTTTCCCTTTGTGATTATAATCAAATGGGTTTAGAAGTACAAGAAACCAGAATGACCTTTGGAAAATAGATCTACTTCTAACACCTACAGCGCCCTCAACCATCTGACGAAAAAGAACAATAAAGCAATATTTTGATTCTTTGAGGAATCATCATAGAAAAAGGGGGTCTGTTTATGTGAGCTAAGTTGGAACTAGAGGCAATGAGGTGAAATCGAGCGGCAGCTTCCTGAAGAAGGAAGGCTTCCTAGGAGTAACAGATTTCTCTGAAGAGTGTCTTTGAAGAGTGCTCTGTCTTTTGAAAGTAATTTTCTGCTTTCCTACATCTTTATGATGTATAAATTCATTTGGTAATTGTACTTTGGAGTGTGATTTAAAGACTGTGCTTCAATCAGGACCTAAAAGCAATGTAGGCTCCAAGCCTACTCCATTTTTAGCCTCATCTGTGACTGCTGTCAATAGACACGCCAAAAATGATGCAAATGGTTAGAAACAATGGGCTGCTATAGCCTTCTCCTATTTGCCTCTACACACGTCTCACATTGATTATTTTTGATGTCTCATAGAGACTACATTAAACTGAACTGGGTAACTAGTCGCTGTCGGTGATGGTGGTTTAGTCACTAAGTCATGTCTGACATTTGCAACCCTATGGACTGTAGCCCACCAGGCTCTTCTGTCCATGGGATTTCTCAGGCAAGAAAACTGGAGTAGGTTGCCAGTAGCTTGCCTCCTTCTCCAAGAGGTCTTCCTGATCCAGGAATCAAACCTGCATCCCCTATATTGCAGGCAGATTCGTTAATGACTGAGCCAAAAGGGAAGCCCACCAGCTGCTGTTAAGATACATTAAATAGGAAGAATTATTTCTGCATCTCATTTTTAGGTTCAGCAAAAATATGAAGATGATAGGACACAAACTAATCAGCTGACAGCCATACAGAGAAGATCCAGCAAATCAACAGAAGAGGATGTCACCACACATAAAGTAACAGAGGGGACTGGCACCAGCGTCGTCTTGGCAAGGTTGACCTGGGCCCCATGGCTCTTATCCTCCTTTCTTGCCATGTGAACTACCTGATGCTGCTCCTTCTCTTGTCTTATCGTCTAGTTGTTTTTCCTTTGTATAACTTTGCCTCTCTTCATGAAAAAATATATTTTTACCTTCATCATATAAAAACATTTTTTACTCAACTTTCTTAAAAAGTGGCTTTTCTTTTTACCCCAACCACATTTGTTCACCTCCTATTTACTCCTCAAATTTCTGTAATTGGTTTCTTCCTTTCCCCAATACTTGTCAGAAACTGCTATCTGTGTAGCACTATCTAAATCCAGTGACCTCTTTTTGAATGTCTCATTGGACCTTTATGTAGAATCTTGCATTTCTCTTTTGGAAATGCTTTTCTTTAACTTCTGTAATATTCAAGACTTTGTCTTCCTGCTTCTCTGAATGTCTCTTCTTCATTTCAATTTCTTAAATATCAGCCTTCCTTGGATACCACCTTTAATCTTCTGCTGTCCTCAATTTACACTGTTTCCTAATGAAGCATCATGTAGTATCCCATGGCTTCAACCATTCCTGATGATTTGGGGATCTATATTTCCATCTATAGCCTGATTTCTAACACATATGCAAAACTACTGAATCTTTGGTAATAGCCACATGAAAGTGTTAGTCACTCAGTTGTGTCCAACTCTTTGTGACCCCTTGGACTGTAGCCAGTAGGTTTCTCTGTCCATGGAATTCTCCAAACAAGAATACCAGAGTGGATTGCCATTTATTTCTCCAAGGGTTCTTCTGGACCCAGGGATCAAATCTGGGTCTCCTACATTACAAGAGGATTCTTTACTTTCTGAGCCATCAAAATATTTTGGGAAGCCCCAAAATAGCCACATGAGTGTCATGCAAATACTTTGAAGTTCATATGTCCCAAAAAAAATCATTATAGCAAAATAATTTTTTTCTTTCACATACTATATCTTATGATCATCATCTAATCAGCTGACAAGCTAGAACTCTCAGAGTAATGCTTAACTCTTTCTCCCCTCAATTTATATACCAGATTACTCTCCAGTTTCAGAAACTGGGAGTACACATTTAGAAACTTACATAGTAACCTGGCACTGCTGCAGTATCCACCATTTTATTTTCTACTCATTCACATAAGTGGAATAGAATACTTAACTAGTGAATAATAGAAAAGTGATAACATACCCTTACTATTTCTTATGTGGATTATAAAGTGTTGAGACTCAGATCTACAGTTCAGAGGAGAAGAGCTACCACAAGAAATAATGAGTCTATAATGCTAGAAAAACAACTTTCACAACCAGGAAGTAGTATACCAGGGTCTATTCCATTCTATGGCATATAAAACAGATTGTTTGCCTATATATATCTGCCCTCACTCCAAATGAGGTTGTCATGTACCTCATTGAACGTGTTTTTTAAATAAGTATTTTGTTTAAACCAGAAAGAATGGAAAATAAAGTTGAAAAGAACATGTGCTCTATAAAGGCAGGGGCCACACCTACCCTGTAAACCAGCACATATCATGTTGCAAATGGCAGACACTCAAGATAAAGGCAAGGATGGCATCAGTACTCAGATGGTATATATGAATAATGGAAGGCTGCAGCTCCTTGACTTTCTCTGCCAGCAAAGCAACGAGATAATAGTATCTAAGATTTACTTTGTCCATAGGTAAGAACAGGTAGTCAGGGGAGTCACTGCTTTTAGAAGAATAGAAGATCACCCTAAAGGAAGCATTGCATCCTGTGACAACTATGCTCCCTGCGATCAAGAAACACCATATCCAGTCCAGACAACTGCCTCTTACCATGCCCCTTAGGACAAGTTGAGTATACAAGATCAAAGCACAGCTCAGTAAACCTGATTCCAGAGGGAACAAAGAAATACTCCTTGATGGTTTGACATAATCCAGATATAAAATTTGGACATCTAGCACAGGTGTTTACAAACAAAGGCTCATCATCTACTTTTAGAAAGAAAATTCTTGGAGCACAGGACACCCATTTGTCTACATATTGTCTATTGCTGCTTTCAAGAATTGTGTAGTTGCAACAGAGACCATTTGCCCCACAAAACCTAAAATATTTACTCTCTGGCTGTTTCCAGAAAAAGCTGGCATATCTTCTGTCTAGAGGAATCTATCAACTGCTATCTTTAGTTCTTTGAAACTGAGTTTAAGAAGCACCAAGTTCAAAGTCACATGTTGAGAAAGTATCTGCAAAACAGATACATTGTCAGTTTAGGACAGATCTATGCAATTTGATAATAGTTGTGTAAAAAGATAGTGTTTTGACAGCATCTGCTTCAGTCAAGCCCCTGGAAGTTTCTTCTTTCACTCTGAGTATAGCTCCTGAAAAAAAATTCACAATTAAAAAGCATTATGCAGGTGGTTAACTTGACCAATTAACTGTCTAGTCCATATTTCTCTCTTATATTTCAGACTTAAACCCAAGCAAACAATAGACCTGGAGATGTAAAATAAAAGACTTTGCAGCAAAATGGAGTCTAACAGTCAGAGAAGACAGTTCTGACAAGAACTTGAGAGATTAATTAGATTTGTCACTAGAGCTTGGTGATTTACTAAACACAGGTTAAACTTCACAGAGTCAAGGTAAATACAAACAAAGCCTTAAACTGCTGATACTTTTATAACAGGCTGCATTAGTCAGAGTAACATATAAACCCAAACATCTCAGCAGCTCAATACAAGAGAAGTTTATATCTCATCTACAGTCTAATAGAGATATTCTTGGTCAGTAAGCAAGGCTTCTCCCTGCATGATTTCGGGAGAAGGCTCCTTCCTCAAGCACAGAGGTGCATGGGTAAGAGAGTCTCTGGGTCAGGACTTATAAATGGCCCATATCACTTATACACATAGCCACATCTAACTACAAAGAAGTCTGGGAAATGAAGCCTAGCTCTGGACCCAAACTATAATCAGCCAAGCTCCTCCATACCCATTGTCAAAATGTGAAACCTAATTCAAATTCGCTCTGCTGATCTGAAAGATGCAAGCAATTTTCCAGGGATTAAATCAAGACACATCTCTGGAAAGCATACAAATATCATCAGAATATGCAAGGAGGAAGCTTTACACTACTGACTGTAGACGTTTCACCCAGCAATGTCACCATGCGTATGCTGACCCCATCTCCCAGTAGGGACAACTCAAAATATGCTCTTAGCCATCCTCATCCATGTTTCTACCTAACATTATATTTAGCTGCAGAATGTATTGCTTTAGCAAATTCAAGCAACACTGTTACATATGCCACTAGTAAATCAAAGTGAAAAACTATGATCCTTAACAATTAAACCCTAAGGTCACTGCAACTATCCCTTTTCTGCTGTCCAGTACTCACAGAACCTGACAGCTTAATAGAGATGCTCTTTGCTCTGGTTCTTGTGCTCTTTGTAATTAATGGATGTTTAATGCCTCAACAAGGTTCAAAGCTGATTACTGCAGCCTTATCTTCTAGTGTCAGGATATCTGTTTACTTCAGCTAAACAAAATGCTTAGACTTTTCAGATGGACCAGGGCCAGGCCTGCTCTAGGCCCAAAGATGCAGTAGGAAGTAGGACACAAAAGTATATCACTGTAGCACAGCCAGAATGGCTTTATTCGGTGGTGGGTAGACCATAGCACACTAACGTGAGAACTCCACCAGCCTAACAGCATAAAAAAGAAGTATACTGCTCTGGCCTTTTCTGATTTGGAAGATTTCTCTTTCCATAATGAGTCTATTGGCCACTGAATTATGGACTCACCTCCAAAAGGAAGTGAGAAAGCATCTAAGACATGGGTCCACTGATTCACCTGCACCCTGACATCATATATCCTTTGCTTATTTGCTCAGTAAAAACCCAAAGTGAAGAGCATTTAAATTAAGTATGCTTTATTATTCTCATCAACATTCTAACCCAGTATAAACTTTCTGAGTCTGGTCTAGCTCAGGTTCCTCATATACTTAACTCTAACTCCTCTTACAATCTTTTGACAGAGCTTGACAACTTGCTAGATATTTCCCACAACAATCACACTCAACTTGACAACTTCTGCTCCATGTTACTCCCTATTAGAACTTAATTACACTAATCATTTTTGTAGTTACCTGGCTTTGGAACAAGGGTCATGTTTCACCCTTCCCTGTCCTTACTGGTCCTCTTACATTCCAGCAGCCAATAAAGTTACACTGTACCCTTTTCTCAATCAAGGTGCTACACGGCAAAAGGTTGAATTAACTCCGACTAGTTAAGTAGAATCAGAGTTCATTTAACCACGATGGGGAATTCATAGAATGCCCAGAATGGACAGAGAATGAAACCAGGGAAGTAGCAATAGTGCCCTAAACTGTGCTAAGTACCTATCCTAACAGGATGCACTTGCCACCATCCAGGGTAACAATCACAACAGCTCACATGAAGATATCAAGAATGCTGGGCCTGGGTGTTGCCTGCAAGAACCAGTGCTTCTGTCTGATGTCTCCAGGAAGTGGGTACAAATCACCTGCATTTCTGCTATGACTGTCATCACCACTCTTACCAGAATGGCTTCTGCACTGTCCTCATCTCATATCACTAATGTTCAATTCAATGTCTTGGTTGGGTGGTTCTGATTTGAGAGAGCTCTGATTCCACAAGGAACCACAAGAAAATTGGAAACAGAAAGAGGTTCAGATGCTTGATGTTTGAGGCAGATACTCGGTTTTCAATGCCCATTCTAACCCATTTTTGTCTTCTAAATCTCACTTTCTTAGAAACTCTTACAAAAAGTCCATTCTGACTGATAAAATAGAAGCAGTGCTGTCTCTTCTGCTTTACTCTCTTTATTTGAGTATGAGACTAGTTCTTTATAGGGTATTGGTCACATGGATGTCATTCACAGCCATCTTAGTTCCAAACAACACAGAATCTGGTAACTGGAAGTGAGAATTATGAAATTAGCTTACTAAGGGCTGGGAACCTGCTAGCCTTTAAAATGCAGTGGCAAGACATTTGGTCACACTAGTCACCCGCTGAATGCAGAGAGGCAGCACCCAAGATAGTGATAGAAGAGATCCACGAAGTTGGCACCTGCTGATCATATCCTAAGAGAGAGAGGAACCAAGGTAGAGGCAGCAGTATGCAAACGGAAACTGAGGGAAATATCATTTTGCTAAAGGAGGGGCCTTCTGTCTGAAGCCTGCTGTCTAGCTCCACTAAGGGCCTCGCAGTGCTGAGGCTAAAGCTGAAACTCCAGTACTTTGGCCACCTCATGCGAAGAGTTGACTCATTGGAAAAGACCCTGATGCTGGGAGGGATTGGGGGCAGGAGGAGAAGGGGACAACAGAGGATGAGATGGCTGGATGGCATCACGGACTCGATGGACGTGAGTCTGGGTGAACTCCGGGAGTTGGTGATGGACACGGAGGCCTGGCGTGCTGTGATTCATGGGGTCGCGAAGAGTCGGACACGACTGAGCGACTGAATGAAATGAATGAAAGGCGGGGCCTTCTGCCTGAAGCCTGCTGTCCAGCTTCACTAAGGGCCTCGCAGTGCTGAGGCCCGCATGTATGAAAAAGCCCAGTCTGCTATACCTTGACCTGTGATCATTATAAGCAATGGCTGGAAGATGTGTATCTAAGCAGTAGATAGGTCCATGTCCTCAAAACATTTTCAAACATTGGAAAAGATGGTTGAACGGGAAGTGAGAAGGACTCTGCTTCATTGACTATATACTACTGAAGTCTGCACTCCGGACTTCAGACATCTCACTCTATCTGGCTGAGGTTGCTCTTTTATAGTTGATAATTCTACTGACACAGGACCAATCAGAATGGCAGATGGACTACATCATCTTGTGAACGAATCCTCCCATACTATACTCCACTCTACTCCAGGTGCTTTGCCCTGACCTCCTACAGTAAGGATGGCACTAACCCACCATTTCTCCTACTATTTCCTTTGGGCTCATAAACAACACCACGTTTGAAGCTGAAGCGGATCTTCACTCCTCTAAACGCCTGATAAACAAAGGTTGATGCATACACATTTATTGGAACATTAGTAAGTGGAAATCACACTGGCCAAAGAATTGGAAAATTATGGGTCAGCCTGATAAACAAAGGTTGATGCATACACATTTATTGGAACATGAGTAAGTGGAAATCACACTGGCCAAAGAATTGGAAAATTATGGATCAGCCCCCATCTGGCAGGTTCAACAGGACAAACAACCAACTCTGGCAGTATTTCTGGACTTTAGCGTTTTTATTCTGGAAGAAAAATCTATTTATTGGCTACTAATAAAGGGTACTGTGAAAGTCCTTCCAAAAATTATGAAACATTACAGAAAGTATTATTTTAGTTGTCATTATTTTTAAAAACCCATAGAAAACCAAATTAGGTTGATACATAAAGTAACAGTAACATGGAAAACATTACTACCTATACAACTTCACTGTTAGGTAGAATACTCAGAAAGAGTACTGAAAGATACTAGAAACATAATCACCATTTAATTTTCAGTGTTAGGACTGGACCAGAAGATAGCAGTTCAGGAGGCAGAAATAACTATCTGCTGCTTATGGTGTCATAATGTAATATTTACTCTGTAATTACCTGGTCAATATTTACTTGGTGATTACACAGCTTTTTGCATGGTTGCTTGAATCCAATAAAATAAAGGAAAGGGAGTTATCTTGATTTTCCTAGGAAATAGATTAGTCAAAGATAAACTTTTTTAGAAAAGTGAAAAAGTGAAAGTGAAGTTGCTCAGTCATGTCCAGCTCTTTGCGAACCCATGGACTATAGCCCACCAAGCCCACCCTCCATCCATGGAATTTTCTAGGCAAGAGTACTGGAGTGGGTTGCCATTTCCTTCTCCAGGGGATCTTCCAGACCCAGGGATTGGACCCGGGTCTCCCACATTGCAGGTAGAGGCTTTACCGTCTGAGCCACCAGGGAATCCCCAAAACTTTTGGGGAAGGTCTTCCTTCTTGGCTTATATAGCCCTGAAAAATGCTAATATTTTAAAGCCATAAGGAGCTCTTGTGGCATAAGCTTGCATTGGTGAACTTCAAATTTCAAAATCAATCCCCAGCAGAAAAAGATGACCCCTTTGTCTGAAGTCCTGTCCTATCTGCCTGCACTCCCAAATCGCAGGACAATATTTTTCAAGACAAATACTATTGCTTGCATTTTTAAACTTGTCACTTAACGTGATTAAAGACCAAAGTATTTGAAGCTGCTCCCAAATCCCAAATCCCCAAATTCTGAAAAGACTACTAATATGGATTTGTGGTTCTTTAAAATTGTCTTATAGATTGCAGGTAAAGATGCTCTAAACTCTTCTGTGTTTTTATTTTTCAGTTTTGCATTGTAAAATCTCTCTTGTAAATTCACTGGAGGTTTACTGAGGTATGCTGGGACCATCACTTACTTTGAGAATATGAAAGGGTCTACTTAGTGAGAAAACTGAGTTACTTTTCATAACAGCACCTCAGGATCCAAACTATCTTCAATCTGAAATGTGACACCATTCCCAACTATGGCAGATTTATTGTTCTGCAGGTACAGTGAAATCTCCTTGTCTTATATTTAGGAAGCCATCTGCTCAGTGTCAGGCACTTTAAGAATTCTAGAACTAAGGCATCTAAATTTGGATAAATAAAACTGAAAGAAATCTATTTGAGAGAGATTTCAGACAAGAAGGAAACATAATACTATAAAGCTTCAAAGTACATCAAAAACCCAGCTTCTCTGTTCAGTAGACTTGAGTATGAAGAGGGCAAAAAAGATCTAACTGACTGAATTTAATTTGGAATTCTTTTGAAAATTGCTATACTTAATGGATCTATATATTTCATGATCACCCTAATTGTTTCTATTTCTAAGATGGACAAAGTGAAACAATTAAATATTGCTTGAAAAAAAAATATAACCTATTGGCATGTATGATACCACTGTCATTGTTGAAATAAGAGCAAATAATGCGTACACCACTCATGGCCACTAAGAGCATTTCCTTCATATTTAAAAACAGCATAAGCATGGTATTGGTTTCAGAGATATTTACATGTTTCAACAACACACAGTGAAAATATGACCCTTAAAGGTTTAAAAAGTTGCTCCTAAACCAATCCCTTATCACAATAAGCAAAGAAGAATAAAAGATACATGGCAGCAATGTATAATCAGAATCTCTCCAGTCCCTTATCACTTCTACTCTAAATATTTCCAAAAAGGAAATAAGGCCAGGTAAGAAAAGCTGTAGAGAGATGTGTGTGTGTGTGTGTGTGTGTGTGTGTGTGTGCGCAGAGTGTTGGAAGAAGGGATAAGCTGTGCCTATGAACTCAGCATAAGAAAGGAATTACATTTTTTGCAGAAAGGTAAAAAAGGAAGCATAATGATTTCCAGAGCTTTTATTTTATTAATAGATTTTGTAACATACAAGTGTGTTACCAGAGGAATCAATAAGATAATGTGTCAAGCACCTAGCACAGACTCTGGCACATAGAATACTCAGGATTTATTAATTTACTCACTCATTTACAAGAGACCAAGTATCCTGCTAAGTGGGAATCTGAAATCTGAATAAATTTCTCACATAGAATTTTTAAAGGAATAAAAAAAAAGAAAATGTTACTGGTTAGACCTCAAATGCAGTTTTACAAAGACCCAGAAGCTTCTGGGTGTTTTTCAAGCCCTCTTTGATAAAAAAAAGTCACAGACTTAATATTAAAATTTGGATTCTGTGAAGGCATTTCTACACAGAAGTAAAGTATTACAGGTTATACATGAAGGTTTCTAAAGCCTGGACTTGATCCAGTACTAGAACTGAGAGAGTCTATTCTGGAGGAATAGAAGTTTACGATGAAGCCACTGAAAAGAGTTTTCAAGATTGATATCCACGGCCTTTTTCTGAAGTTCAGGTACTTTAGATTGTTGATTAAAGTATCAATTTGCTTTTGGTAACAAAAACGGACATGTGATTTGAAGCCCTCCTTACCAGAGTTATCTTTCCTTCCTAGTTATAAGGTACCTGAAATCTGAAATTCTACTGTTAGAGATTTATTGCACTGAAACAGAAATGTTCTTCAGGCATCCTTTGTGATGCTTCTATTATCATGCTCCTTACACATGGTTTATTTGTCTTTCTTTAATAGATGTGAACATGTTTTGCTTCCTTTTCCCTAATCCCAGAAGTCAGCACAGGGCCAAGCATATAAAAAAAGGACTCAAATGCTTACATAGCAAACGGATAAATGTGCAATTTCCAAAGGTGCGACTCTCTACTAAATGGTAAAGAACTACCCATAGATAATATGAATATTATTTAGACTGACACATCCTTGTGTTCGTGGATAACCATGAACATACCTGCCAGCAGCACCACACTGCCTTCAGGAAGGAGCATTAGATATGTTCAGCCACTCAAACAAATTTGTCATTAAAGCTGTAGAGTCTGACAATACAAAGCATGAAAAATACTACCTTTTCCTGGGGAAGCTGAGGGCAGGTATTATCAATCAACTACTTCTACTATAAAACAATCATCCCACAACTCACCATACACTTTCACAGGCCCCAGGAAGTTTAGCTACCAAATGCACCCCTGACCACAAAATCAATTCACCTGTGAAATGAAATAGTTTGCTCAGATGGCCTTCATCTTAGACAAGGTTAAGAAAGAAAGGGCCAAAGAGTCTAAAACATATCATCCATCTCCTTGTTTAGTGAAAATCAGGACATCTAATTACAAGCGACTTTTTTTTTTTTACCTTATATCATAAAACAACTTAAATCATCAATCAATGAAATTCAACAAAAAAATAAACTTTGAGTGCCCACTAAATGCCATAGAAATGAAACAACTAAGAGTTCCATTTTAACTGACCTAATAACACAAAAGAGTTATTTTCCACTGTTGTGAGTAACAATTCAGGAAAACCAAAGCTTGAGAACTTCTGGTCTCATAAAGAAAGACAAATAGATAAGAAAGAATTATATGAGGTAAAAATATAGTAACTGTCACAAGAGAACTGTCAGCCAAATATTGTATCAATAATATCTCTTTAGGATACTTCCTGATATTTTAAAGACATTTAAGAGAAGAATTAAGAACTAATCTTTTCATTACAAATAAAATACACATGTAGATAGTAAAGGCTTAAAATATAGCCCTGGTGGCCCCACCCCCTGAGTCTCACACCACAGAGTAGCAACTTCCAATTCTTCAGGCTACATGATAATATGGATCTCCCTGTTTTTAAATGATAATGTCAAACTGTGTCCTGGTTTACTAATTTATCTATTAATTCTCTTTGTGGTAAATAAAGATTGAGCTCTTTATCCCCCTACCTCATTTTCCTTTTCAAATTTTCCCAGCGTAGTTATTTCACAGTATTTTGGGTTGATCATCAGTGTTCACTGCTAAGCAGTATTAAACAGGTGTATTATGATTATATTTAATTTCTGTTCAACTTTGTGCTTTACTTAACCTCAAAATTGTCTTGTTTTCCATTTAGCTCAATGTCTCCATCTCTAATCCTTTCCAATTATTCCAGTTTACCTGTGAAAATGCCTGAATTTTGTTTTCCATTTAGTTCTTTGTGTAGTTCATTTGGTCTTTCATATCAGATTGTGGATCCATTCTATTCTTCTCTACCATCCCCTACCTAAACAGTACCTTTCTGTCTCCTCAACTCTATTCCCCTGCTCCAATCACCTGTAGTTACTCTCAAAAACTGCTGTGTAAGTGTCCTAGGACTTTCTCTTGTATATGTCTATGGTCTTTCCACTGTCCCCTGGATCTCAGGTCTTCTTTTTTGGTCTATGACTTCATTTCAGTGAAGAATATCCTTGGTGGTTGAGACAGGGTGCCTCCAAGGCACAGTCACAGTCCTGGCATATCTGCAAATATCTTCATCCTGCCTTTATACATAACTGATGGTTTGCTTTCACACAGAACTCAAGGTTGGAAATTATTTTCCCCTGGAATTTTGGGGTCATTTTCCTCATTGTTGTCTAGCTCCCAGTGAGTAGTTAAGATGCCAAATGCCACCCTAATCTGAAGCACTCCTTTTCACTGCAAAATTTCACGTGACACTTGTTTAAAACCACCATTTATATTTCTTCACCCTCTCTCCTAAACTCACGTCAGTTGGGCTTCCTTTGTCATCACTCCACTAAACCAGGTCTCACAATTATCAGAAAGGCCTTTCTCCAGCCATTTGCATTAATCAATTCTCTGTCCTCAACTTAGTTGAAATCTCAGTGGAATCTGACATGGCTGAATGCCCCTGCCTCCTTAGAACACTTTCTTCCCTGAGCTTCTTTAGAAAAAACTTATCCTTACCAGCCCCTTTATCTGACTTCTAATTATTGAATTACAGTGAGGTTTGCTCCTCAGCCTCCTTTTCTGTAGTCTTTCTCACATGGTCAGTTCCATGGCTAAAAAGAGCTCCTATATGTTGATGTTTCTGATTTCGTCTTGAGCTTCAACTGCCTGCTCAGCACCTTCATTGACAAGTCTAAAGAGAATCTCAAATTTAACATGTCTAAAGTAGAACTCTTGATTTTCTGCCCCACATCTGCTCCTTCTGCCAGGCTTCCCCATCTCAGTGAATGACAACTCCATCTGAAACCAAAATTGATGCCCAAACCTAGGCATCAATTCAGATTCTACTCTTTCCCTTGCACTCCACATCTAGTAAATTAGGAAGTCCCGATTGGACTAGTCACAAACTATATCCTAAATCTCAAGTCGAAGCTACCATCCCTCAACTGACTATTCCCACAGCCCCCTCTATTTCTTGGGCTCTCACACCCTCTAGCTTCAGGGTTGATTGATGGCAAGCGCTGGCAGGGACTGAAGGGCAGCCCCCTCGAGGGCTTCAGCTTCCAGCAGGGAACACTCTGAATCTTCACATTGTCCTTCTGGGCCTCGGGGTAGTAACAGTTTCTTACTGTTGCTAATCTCTGGGTTTCCTTGATATCCTATTTGACTTCCCAGCTCTTCCAGCAACAATACAACAATCATCCCATGTTAAATTCCCTATATTTGAAAGTCCTAGACTTCTTTGCATTTTCCAACTGGATTTCAACTAAAACCAATTCTATTTACTTATTATTAGCTTTGCCACGTTGAAATCTAAATGAAATCATGTAACCTACACGAAAGCAGGACACTGAGTGCCCAGAACACAGCCTCACCTGTTTTGCATACTCAATAAATACATTTTAAATGAAGAAAGTGTCCAAGCACTGATGCACAGCAACAAGTTCTCTGGATTATATACAGTTGAAATACAATAACTATGATAAAACTTGGAAGTTTACTAGGCTCATCAGAAATGTTTAGTTTTATAGAGCAACCAGAGCAACTAAAGTCATCAAAACCAAAATTTTTTTTAAATCAAATTAAAAGTAAATAAAAACAGGCAAAGGGCTCAAATGACCTGAATATAAAGAAATTACTTTCTGAAGGTCATTTCATTCCATTAATTTGGGTACCAACTTCAAGTTACTTTTTAAAGTTTATTTTATCTATAAAATACATGCTTTCATTAAATGCATCATTACTTTTATGACCCTTGTAATAAATCTTTTTCCCCTTCTAAACATGAGAAACAAATAAGACAGACACAAACACTTATATTGATGAGCTTTAAAAAATACGTGGGAGATGGCTTAAGGGAAAAGGAATTAAAGATAGCTTTATGATAAAATCTACATTCAGGGCAGAACTTAAATGACTAAGGATTCTGAGAGTATTTCACAGCTCAGAAAATACTCAATCCAAAGTAAAATGGACCCTGAGCAGAGCTTGTATAAAAAAAGAAGAGATGAGTAATTAAGGCCTACTTTAAGACACTAAACTCTTTTCAAAAAGAAAATTGTGATCAGGGAGCTTTTCTTTCTCTTTAAGTATAGGGATTTTTTTAAGTGGTAAAACAGAGATTGCAAAGTGAAGGCCAGCTGATTGCACCTGCCTCACAGCCTGGTTTTGTTTGTCAACACAATGAGTTTTTTTAATTTCACTTTGTTCGGTTTTTAAATTTGAATTTGATACCAACATTAACAAATGAGGCAATTTCACATAAACATCTGGAATTCTTATTTCTCTCCAAAATTAGCCCAGTGGCATGATGGGCTTACCTGAGCAACAGATGACCCTTAGCCAGACCAGGCTCTCTGAACAGCCCATCACTTCCCCCTGGGCCTGATATTCACCCACCTTAACTAATTTAAGTTTCCTGCTTGGTCCACTAATGGTTGGTATTCACACATGCTGCAGGAAAAGATCTCATTTCACTTTCTGCTAATTCAAAATGTCTTACATTTTCAAATCAGGATTACTTCCATTTTTACTTTATACAAAGGCAGTTCGTAAGATGGAATCCTAGGGTCAGGGACTTAATAGTTGATGTTTGCAAACTCAGATTGAGAAGTCAGGTAAATAAAGGACTTTTTATTGTCACTGTGGTATTTAACTTGTATGCAGAGTACATCATGAGAATGCAGGGCTGGATGAAGCACAAGCTGAAATCAAGATTGCCCAAAAAAATATCAATAACCTCAGATATGCAGATGACACCACCCTTCTGGCAGAAAGCAAAGAGAAACTGAAGAGCCTTTTGATGAGGGCGAAAGAGGAGAGTGGAAAAGCTGGCTTAAAACTCAACGTTCAAAAAACTAAGATCGTGGCATCCATTCCAATGACTTCATGGCAAATAGAGGGGAAAACAATGCAAACAGTGAGAGACTATTTTCTTGGGCTCCAAAATCACTGCAGATGGTGACTGCAGCCATAAAATTAAAAGACGCTTACTCCTTGAAAGAAAAGCTATGACCAACCTAGACAGCAAAATTAAAAAGCAGAGACATCACTTTGCCAACAAAGGTCCATCTAGTCAAAGCTTTGGTTTTCCCAGTAGTCAGGTATGGATGTGAGAGCTGGACCACAATGGAAGGTGAGTGCCAAAGAATGGATGCTTTTGAACTGCAGTGTTGGAGAAGACTCTTGAGAGTCCCTTGGACTGCAAGGACATCAAACCATTCAATTCTACAGGAAATCAGTCCTGGACATTCATTGGAAGGACTGATGCTGCAGCTGAAATTCCAATACTTTGGCCATCAGATGTGAAGAACTGACTTATTTGAAAAGACCCTGATGCTGGGAAAGATTGAAAGCAGGAGGAGAAGGGGATGACAGAGGATGAGATGGTTGGATGGCATCACCAACTCGATGGCCATGAGTTTGAGTAAACTCTGGAAGTTGGTGATGGACAAGGAAGCCTGGCGTGCTGCAGTCCATGGGGTCTCAAAGAGTCAGACATGACTGAGTGACTGAACTAACTGAACTTCCCCCAAACACGAGGCCTTTTCTGGCTACTTTAGTATGTGTGTAGGGGACCATGGCTGCAGCTGTATGCCTCGGGAAGCAGTGAAACCCTTACTCTATACCACCAAGATATATTCCCTGGATTCTTGGGGTCTTAACTTTCTGTTTACTGTAAGGAAGCACCTTACTCTCGGCAGGGCACTACTCAATTAGCTTCCACACAGAGATTGTTTTATCCGTGGTATGGATTTTATCCAATTTTCAAAGCAAATATTGAAGATATTAAATACTTCTAACTCTTTATCACACACCAACTGCCTTTGAAAAAAGATCATGTGACTTTTCTCATATTCAGAAATTTCCTTTTCTGCTGGGAAATATTCACTGATTCCAGTATTCATTAGGACAAATCCTTGACATTTGAAACAAACCTTCTTAAAAGCTGAAAACTAATTCTCATAACAGCCCCATTTATTTTGCATTAGTTGGTAGGTAGTTGACTTTAAAAATTGGCTTTAAAACTACATAGAAATTGAAATTGTTAATGGATTAATGACATTAAAGCATAAAATTTACACCCTCACAAAGGCTTTTGTCTCTCGTGGTCCCATTTTTGCCTCCCTTGATTCTACAGTTTTATAATGATAAGCATTATAAACATGCCCAGACAGTTAAAGAGATACTTCCTGAATCCATATTTG
Source organism: Capricornis sumatraensis (assembly GCF_032405125.1). Classification (NCBI taxonomy): domain Eukaryota; kingdom Metazoa; phylum Chordata; class Mammalia; order Artiodactyla; family Bovidae; genus Capricornis; species Capricornis sumatraensis. The sequence goes on along the minus strand of NC_091081.1, from coordinate 33,172,187 downwards.
GGGATAGGAAGGAAAAGGAGCTGCCAATTAAAAATGCAATAGAGCCCACTATTATTAATTTATGGCTGTGAAACACACAAGTTTTTCTCATTTTGGTTATTCAGTTTGGGTAACAACCCAGTTGCTATGTGAAATAACTTGATTTTCCCCGTTGATGTGCAATTCTTCTAATGCCATCATTTGGCATCCTGACTGATGATTGGATAAATGCACTAGACTTTTACCATGAATCATTTAAATGACTCTTTTGCATAAAGGTTTAAATTGGCTTTGGAGCAGCCATTAGAGAATTTTTTAAACACACTGTTTTGTTTTGCTTTTCATGAATATGTGTTTGATAATACATTATTAAAATCCCTTTACCAATTTCTTTTTACTCCTTTAGTGTAAATTTTTAACACAAAAACTTTAATTACATAATGCAGCACATTTCTATTAGATGGTGCTACAATAAAATATGAGTGAACTTTTGCCTTATTGTGATGGTTGATTTTATGTGTCAATTTGACTGGGCTAAGGGAGGCCCAGAGGACTGGTAAAACACAGTTTTACTGGGTGTGTCTATGAGGGCACTTCGGAAGAGATTAGCATTTAATGCAATAGACTAAATAAAGGAGACTTGCCCTCACCAAGGTAGGTGAGCAGCATCCAGTCCACTGGGGGCCCAAACAGCAAAAAAGGTGAAGGAAGCATGAATTTCTTCTTCTTGAGCTGGAACATCCATCTTTTCCTGCCCTTTTACATCACAGCTCCTGGTTTTCAGGCTTTCAGCTTTGAACTACATCACACCACTGGCTTTCCTGGCTCTTCAGCTTGCAGATGGCAGACTGTGGTATGTCTCAGCTTCCAAAAGCTCATGAGCCAGTTCTTATGGTACATTTCCTTTATATCTATCATGTTGGTTCTGTTTCTCTGGAGAACTCTGACTAATACTTATACTATGTGGAATCTGAGCTTCCCTGGTGGCTCAGACGATAATCTGCCTGCAATGCAGGAGACCCAGGTTCGATCCCTGGGTCGGGAAAATCCCCTGGAGAAGGGAATGGCAACCTGCTCCAATATTCTTGACTAGAGAAATCCATGAACAAAGGAGACAGGCGGGCTACAGTCCATGGGGTCGCATGGAGCTGGACACGACTGAGCAACTAACACACACACACACACATGTGAAATGTGAACCTGAGGGGGAAAAGTACATAAGAGGGGAACCGTGAGGAGAGGAGCTTGGTATGGCATCCTGGGAGCAAGAAAAGGTGATGCCCAGGGGCCAAGGAGCCTAGATGTGCCCCCCAGTGGTACAGGCCTCTGTGCAAGCAGAGCACAGAGGTAGGGGAAGGAAGATTTCGGAAACCAAGTCATTTTCCTGGCTTCACCATTTTGCCTAAGACTGGGCCTTAGGACGTAGAGTGGGCACCACCTTGATATTCCCATGTGGTAAAATTACAATCTATGTGGTCATTAAAAGCTCTACTGAAATGGCTTTATTTCTGCTTAAATGGAGTTAAATACCTGCTGTTTCTATAATGTTTATATCTTAACTTAGGCCATTATAGTTTCAGTCAGGATGAACTGTGGACACAAACTACTCTAAAATCTCAGAGGTTTAAAATAGCAAAAGTTTATTTCTTTTTCATGTCCACCTGTCTGTCATGGCAATGTGCCTCCCTGCTCCATCATGCTTTCACTCCTCCTTCCTGGGACTTTGCCAATCAAGCATCATGGCAAGGGGAGGAGAGACATGAGGGACCACAGGCTGGCTCTTAAATCTTCTGCTCAAAAGTGCTACACAGCACCTCTACTAACATTTCATTGGCCAAAGTAAATCGAATGACCCCAGCTGAGTTCACTAGGGCAGGAACGTATAATATAATCCTCCTGTAGAAAGAGTTCTGAGGGATAGAAATGGAGTTATGCAACCAATAGTAATGCCACAGTACCCAAGTGCTGGGGTCTCGTGGAAAGATTGCTGTCCCAAAATGCTTAACTATGCCTCTACATGGTACATATTTTGTTGCCTTCCTAGCATGGTACATTATCTAAGAAGTGCATCCTCCCTGACAGTCATAGCCTCCACTTCCCTTTCAGTTGACTGGACCAGGGATGAGCTCAGAATTCTTGAATTCCAGTGTAGGGTTCAGTCAGAACTGAACTCAATTTTTGTCCATATGCGTCACAGAGCAAAAGCTGGCAGATAGAGCAGATGCAGAAAGAGATGCAGATATGAGACTATGAGAGACACATAGGAACAAATGATGTGTGGCCACCCTGGTTCCTGAGGGTATCCACTTACCAGCTTTAGCGCCAGAGACATAATGCCTCTCTATGCCTCATGACTGATAGATGCCCCCTCACCATACTTTCTATGGCCTCTTTATTTGAGTTACTTTCTCTTTGGGCTGGTTACATCCATATAGCATGGTGGTTCCATCTAGACTTCAGAGGCAAACTGACTGAGTTAAAAGCATGACTGCACAATTACGTGCAACTTTGGGTAAAACGTTTTTTCTTGAGCCTCCTCTATAAAGTTAGAGATAAAATTCATATGTAATCTGAGTGTCATATGGATTGAATGACAGCGTATATCAAAGCAGTGATATAAAAATGTCAGCCCTTATTACCATATTATTATTACAGCCCAAAACTTGGAAGTCCTTTTTCTGAGATGCAGTTTTGTGACTCCCAGCAGCTATTGCACACAATATCTCTTTTAAGAAAGTTAATGTTGATAGAATTATCTGAGATCTACAAATGATTATGTTATGAGGTGCCCCCATTTCTCCTAATTGACTATCTTTACATGATCCAAATACATCAAATACTTAATCACCCCAAATGGTCTTAGCAATGATACTCTGGACAAAGGAATAAGGCAAATAACACACCAATAAAACTTGCCCAAAGTGTCCGCAGGTTCAGCTGGCAACAAAATAAGGATTTAGATAAGCAATCCAAACACACAGAAGCATCCTTATTTATCAGCATTCTTCTAAATTAGCACTCTTGAGATTTGTCAATCATACATAAGAATTCTTTGTTTTTTTCTGGCTTTTAGTATGTCCTCCAGGTTAAATTTATTCCAGGCATCCGTATGCTCAAAACATATGGAAAAGAAAAAAAAGAACATTTTTCCAAAGCATTCTTTTTTATTTTATTTCTAAAAGAAATATTTTCTTGTTATAAGATATTTTTCAATGTTTTCTCCTCTTGACTAAAGTTTAAGAATTAATTATGAAATTTGTTTAACCTAATGATATTGGTGGTGGAAGAAGTTGATTTTTACTATTGATTATGAGGAATAAAAACCTAATAATCACATCTTGTATATATAAACTTCAAATATTAAGTTTCTGTCCTTGAAAAATCTCAATTCCAAGTGAACAAAATAGGAAAAGTTAAGAAATATTTGGGATTTTTTTAGAGTTTTTTTTTTTTTTTAATGTGGACCACTTTTAAAGATTTTATTGAATCTGTTACAATACTGCTTCTGTTTTATGTTCTTTGGTTTTCTTGGCCACAACATGTGGGACCTTAGCTCCCCAACCAGAGATTGAGCCCACACGTCCTACACTGGAAGATGAAGTCTTAACCACTAGACCTCCAGAGAAGTCCTGAAATGTTGCTTTAAATATGAATAACTAACCATCAGTAATGCTATAAACTTCCCCCCAAGACCTTTAACCCTTCAATTTGCCTTCTCCACCTCCCAAATAATGCCTTCAGAAATTCTTCTCCTCTTTCCTCATTTCCTTTTCCAAAGTCTCAGAGATCTTTTACTGGCCCAACCTTGTATGTGTTATAGAAATGAAATCTGCTAAACTTTCTCCAAGGGAAGATCTAGGCCCTGTATCCAAGAGAAACATTTTGGAAAAGATGCATCAAGTAGTTACGTGGATACAACAAGACCCTTCTGGATACCTGCCCATCTCTTCAAACCTGTAAACATCCACTCTGTCTCCAGCTGATGCCAACTCTATAAACAAAAATATTCTGATAGGCAGTCAGAGGTCCATGGGGTCATATTCATAAGGTGTTTGATTACGAACAAAATCACATTGTTAGAAGATAACATGACAAATTTGGATTGAATATGGTTTTAAAATCAAAGACATAAGCAACATAATCAAAGAGTTGCTATATATAATTATCTCAAGAAACATTGTAATTTAGGCTTGTTTAAAGGAAGTGAGAAGAATTCTATCTCTACTAAAAATTTTATCTAGGCAAGATATAAAGCACCTGATTTCTGCTTTCACCTAAGCCCCAAGAAGTACATACAATGCCCATGATGGGAGATTATTTTTTGCCCTCAGGTAAATTGGGATTTAAATTTGAGCATTATTGCTGCCCAACTGTTTCCTTCAAATGCATTCATTTATTTACTTGCTCAATAATTTATTTCTTCAACATTCAAATGTCTTGAAATAAAAGGAAGAAATGAAGGTAGAATTTGAGGAGCTTTCACAAGTTTAAATTTAGACTAAAAAAATACATGTATATAAAAATAGTCCACTGAATTTTTATATACCTTCAGTTCAGTTCAGTCGCTCAGTCGTGTCTGACTCTTTGCGACCCCCTGAATCACAGCATGCCAGGCCTCCCTGTCCATCACCAACTCCCGGAGTTCACTCAGATTCACGTCCATCGAGTCAGTGATGTCATCCAGCCATCTCATCCTCTGTCATCCCCTTCTCCTCCTGCCCCCAATCCCTTCCAGCATCAGTGTTCTTTCCCAATGAGTCAACTCTTCGCATGAGGTGGCCAAAGTACTGGAGTTTCAGCTTTAGCATCATTTCGTCCAAAAAAATCCCAGGGTTGATCTCCTTCAGAATGGACTGGTTGGATCTTCTTGCAGTCCAGGGACTCTCAAGAGTCTTCTCCAACACCACAGTTCAAAAGCATCAATTCTTCGGTGCTCAGCCTTCTTCACAGTCCAACTCTCTCATCCATACATGACCACATATTACAGGTTACCTATGGAGAGAACAAGTCTCAAATAATGGACATCTTTGGTGAGTATTCTTTTTCTTTTTACAGATGGAACCAAATAGTCTCAAATCCTCTAAGGGGCCAAATATCCTGGTAATATATGGTTAAAATATGAATCCAGATGCCTCTGAATATAAGTCTATGTTATTGGTGTCATTAAGACCTGACAAAATATGATCCACTAGAGAAGGGAATGGCAAACCACTTCAGTATTCTTGCCTTGAGAACAGCATGAACAGTATGAAAAGGCAAAAAGACAGGACAAAGAAAGATGAACTCCCCAGGGCGGGAGGTGCCCAAAATACTATGGGGATCAGTGGAGAAATAACTCCAGAAAGACTGAAGAGATGGAGTCAAAGCAAAAACAACATGCAGTTGTGGATGTGACTGGTGATAGAAGCAAGGTCCAATGCTGTAAAGAGCAATATTGCATAGGAACTTGGAATGTTAGGTCCATGAATCAAGGCAAATTGGAAGTGGTCAAACAGGAGATGGCAAGAGTGAACGTTGACAACGAACCAAAATGGATAAGAATGGGTGATTTCAACTCAGATGCCCATTATATCTACTACTGTGGGCAAGAATCCCTTAGAAGAAATGGAGTAGCCATCACAGTCAACAAAAGAGTCCAAAATGCAGTACTTGGATGAAATCTCAAAAACAACAGAATAATCTGTTTGTTTCCAAGGCAAATCATTCAATATAACAGTAATCCAACTCTATGCCCCACCCAGTAATGCTGAAGAAGCTAAAGTTGAATGGTTATAAGAAGACCTACAAGATCTTCTAGAACTAACACCCCAAAAATATGTCCTCTTCACTATAGGGGACTGGAATACAAAAGTAGAAAGTCAAGAAACACCTGGAGTAACAGGCAAATTTGGCCTTGGAGTACAGAACGAAGCACAGCAAAGGCTAACAGTGTTTTGCCAAAAGAACGCACTGCTCATAGCAAACACCCTCTTCCAACAACACAAGAGAAGACTCTACACGCGGACCTCACCAGATGGTCAATACTGAAATCAGATTGATTATCTTCTTTGCAGCCAAAGATGGAGAAGCTCTATACAGTCAGCAAAAACAAGACTGGGAGCTGACTGTCGCTCAGATCATGCACTCCTTATTGCCAAATTCAGACTTAAATTGAAGAAAGTAGGGAACCATTAGACTATTCAGGTATAACCTAAATAAAATCCCTTATGATTATACAGTGGAAGTGAGAAACAGATTCAAGGGATTAGATCTGATAGAGTGCCTGAAGAGCTCTGAACGGAAGTTCGTGACATCGTATAGGAGGCAGGGATCAAGACCATCCCCAAGAAAAAGAAGTGAAAAAAGTAAAATGGCTATCTGAGGAGGCCTTACAGGTAGCTGTGAAAAGAAAAGAAAGGAAAAAGCAGAGGAGAAAAGGAAAGATATACCCATTTGAATGCAGAGTTCCAAAGAATAGCAAGGAGAGATAAGAAAGCCTTCGGTGATCAGTGCAAACAAATAGAGGAAAAGAATACAATGGGAAAGACTAGAGATCTCTTCAAGAAAATTAGAGATACCAAGGGAAAGTTTCATGCAAAGATGGGCTCGATAAAAGACAGGAATGGTATGGACCTAACAGGAGCAGAAGATATTAAGAAGAGGGGACAACAATACACAGAAGAACTATACAAAAAAAGATCTTCACAACCCAGATAATCACGGTGGTGTAATCACTCCCCTAGAGCCAGACGTCCTGGAGTGCAAAGTGAAGTGGGCCTTAAGAAGCATCACTACGAACAAAGCTAGTGGAGGTAATGGAATTCCAGTTGAGCTATTTCAAATCCTAAAAGATGATGCTGTGAAAGTGCTTCACACAATATGCCAACATTTTGGAAAACTCTGCAGTGGCCACAGGACTGGAAAAGGTCAGTTTTCATCCCAATCCCAAAGAAAGACATTGCCAAAGAATGCTCAAACTACCACACAATTACACTCATCTCACACGCTAGCAAAGTAATGCTCAAAATTCTCCAAGCCAGGCTTAAACAGTATGTGAACCATGAACTTCCAGATATTCAAGCTGGATTTAGAAAAGGCAGAGGAATCAGAGATCAAATTGCCAACATCCATTGGATCATGGAAAAAGCAAGAGAGTTCCAGAAAAACATCTTCTTCTGCTTTATTGACTATCCCAAAGCCTTTGACATTGTGGATCACAACAAACTGTGGAAAATTCTTCAAGTGATGGGAATACAAGACCACTTGACCTGCCTCTTGAAAAATCTGTATGCAGGCCAGGAAGCAACAGTTAAAACTGGACATGAAACAGACTGGTTCCAAATAGAGAAAGGAGTACGTCAAGACTATATATTTTCACCCTGCTTATTTAACTTATATGCAGAGCACATCATGAGAAATGCTGGGCTGGAGGAAGCACAAGCTGGAATCAAGATTGCCCAGAAAAATATCAATAACCTCAAATATGCAGATTAGATAACCTTCTGGCAGAAAGCAAAGAGGAACTGAAGATCCTCTTGATGAGGGTGAAAGAGGAGAGTGAAAAAGCTGGCTTGAACTCAACATTCAAAAAACTAAAATCATGGCATCCATTCCCATCACTTCATGGCAAATAGAGGGGGAAACAGTGGAAACAGTGACAGACTTTATATTTGGGGCTCCAAAATCACTGCAGATAGTGACTGCAGCCATGAAATTAAAAGACGCTTACTCCTTGGAAGGAAAGTTATGACCAACCTAGACAGCATATTAAAAAACAGAGACTTTACTTTGCCAACAAAAATCCGTCTAGTCAAAGCTATGGTTTTTCCTGTAGTCAGGTATGGATGTGATAGTTGGACTATAAAGAAAGCTGAGCACGGAAGAATTGATGGTTTTGAACTGTGGTGTTGGAGAAGACTCTTGAGAGTCCCTTGGACAGCAAGGAGATCCAACCTAAGGGAAATCAGTCCTAGATATTCATTGGAAGGACTGATGCTGAAGCTGAAACTCCAATACTCTGGCCACCTGATGCGAAGAACTGACTCATTTGAAAAGAGTCTGATGCTGGGAAAGATTAAAGGAGGGAGGAGAAGGGAACGACAGAGGATGAGATGGTTGGATAGCATCACCAACTCGATGGCCACGAGTCTGAGTAAACTCCAGGAGTTGGTGATCGATAGGGAGGCTTGGCGTGCTGCAGTCCATGGGGTTGGAAAGAGTCAGACACGCCTGAGTGACTGTACTAAACTGAAGACCTGAATGATCCTAGAGTGGATTTCACGATTCTTTCCCTTACCAAAAACATCTTAAATATAATGAAATCAATCAAGGAGGCTACTCTAAGCAAAAACTTTGGGTGCTACATAATCAACAAAAAAGAACAGTGAATCCCAAAGAACAAATATAGAAGAAACAACAATATAGCCTGGTAAGTCAATGGATATGCTGAATTATATTATTTAGAAATTCATCACATTCTAATTTGATTTCCAAGAATAGCAGGAGAACTAGTACTGGTCTGAAACCCTAACACAATCTCAGATCATTAAGGCTCACTGAAGACCTCTCTCTTATACACACACACACGCGCACACACACACATCCAAGTTCCACAGAGGAAACAGATAAACATACACATACATAATATGTCTATCAGGAAAGAAATCATGTTCTCTCTTTTCTTTTTTCATTGTATTGTTGTGTCTTGGTGTCTTGTTGCACACCCTTAATAGTATCACTTGTTTAGTTCTTAAGAAGCCTTTCATAGATTTTGTAAACGGAGGTCATATAACAGAAAGAGAGGGATAATAACTCTTGAGTCTGAAAAGGGCAGAATTCTAGGCTGTTTTCCCACAGGATTGCTGTTTCTTAGGCAGTGCTTCTTGGTTATTCAATTAAACTAGAAGGCAGAAAAGCACCCCATGCAGCACTTAGTCTTGCCCTCCTCCTGCATCTAAGTAAGACTGGATATGCCAAGTTTCTGAAAATTGATTCAGAACCAATTTGTGGCAAACAAATGCTCTCCCGCTACTTAGAGTGGAAAGATCTCTCCATGCGCTTTTGTCTAGACAATCTCAACTACAGAAATATAATGTGTTTGCTAGCCCTCCAGTGATTTATTAAATGCCAAATCCATACAGCACAGCCACTAGAGCTTAAGAAATGGAAAAATAGCTTACCCAGTGGACTTGTAATGACTTATTAAGATTATGTTGGCAGCAAGACTTATACAGTATCAATAAATAATAGCAATCTATCAAATAACTTTGGTTGTAATAGTAATGTTTAGAAATATCTCATTTAAGGTGGATGAAATGCACCCACTGGGGATTAGTGACATGGAAAATATTCCCGTGCAGTGATGTAAAAGAATCTCAGACCCACTACAGCAATTCTGCTTGGAATGTCAGTTGCCTTTAAAAAATAAAAAGTAAAGCTAAACCTTAAACTAAAACTCAGTTTCAAAAATGAAAGGCCCAGACCAAAATCGGTCCAAGAGAAGACAACGGCTTTTTTATATGAAAAATCCAGCACATTTTCTTCATAAATGCTCTCAAATAAAAAATCAGAATATTATTATTATTCCTATTTTAATTTTTGCTTTGATAATTCTATTATAATAGACTCTCCTGAATTCTCCAACCAAATGTTAAATTCCAGTAGATATTTCAACAAAGGAAGATGAAAAAAATTGTTTTATGTTAAAAATTCTTATTTGATAATAAAAATACCTTGTGATAGATGTTTGCAAAATAAAATTTATCCATAACATCAGAGTCAAGATATTGTGTTGCCAGGCATCTACCAGTTATGCTCCTCTATACAACAATGAGTAAATTTTTAATGTTTCTTTGCTAAACATGATATATTCTTGAAAGGCAGCATATTATATGTGAAACTGATCATTATAAGACTTTTGGTAATATGTTAATAGATTATTCATGAAGATATTAACTATTGTTAATCTCTAATTTATAACACAATGAAAAGCACTCTTGCTAAAAAAATAGATGTTTATTCACTTTCTTTGGGAGACATTATTCAGGAATCATCTAAAGAGTCATTAATCTTGAGAAAAAAAGATATGTTCTTTTTAATCAACTTGGTGCAGCTAAAGTAATTTTCTCAAAAATAATGAATGATTGATTTTCCCAAATTGTTCTTTTTAATATTTAGACATTCATTTACCCCCAATTTGTAATTAGACATTTGACAGCTATAAGATGTATATCATTTCTCTGAGGTTCTTCAGATTTTTTCTCACAGAAGAAAAAGCACCCTACTGGAGAGCTCTTTCCTACTGTCATTTCCTGATGTCTCCTCCCTGGCCACACTGGGAGCACACATCCAGAAGAGCTATTAATGAGTACGGAGGAGGTGGCAGGCACAAAACACTTTGGGAATTATTATTTTTCATTTGCTATGAAAATAAACCACTTAAGAGGTGACTATCAATGAGTTTAAGTTCATTTTCTAAGTTTGCATTATTGATTATTTCCACAAAACTAAATTTGACCAAATTCATAGCTTTTAAAACAAGAAAATTTTGTGCCTCAGGTATTTAACATATATTTGGTCATAGTTAATGTTTCTTTTATACCAAATATCTGTTTAACAAAAGCTAATATAAGGCAAAACCATTTTAGCTTTATACTCTTAGATTTTATTTTTAAATTCGGTTTAAATTTAAAATGAGGGGTCATGTAGGCAAATGGTAAGCAAAAATGTAACTTGTGTTCCAAATATTTTGGACTTTTATTAGGAATGATTTCAGTACTTTTTTTCTTTTTTGGCCACACAGTGCAGCATGCAGTATCTTAGTTCAATGGCCAGGGATCGAACCTGTGCCCCCTGTTGTGGAAGTAGTGGAGATTTAACCACTGAGCCACCAGGGAAGTCTCCAGTACTATGTGTATTAAGTGAAGTCTTCTGCATGGTGTTAAATAGTAAGAAAAAATACATAATTTGATCATTTTAAGCTAACAGCAGAAAAGTTGACATTCCACATGGAAATTGGTTCTGAATGTTATTTACTGGTTGACTAAGTTTGAATTTTTTTCCTAAATTTGTTTGGAGGCTAAGATATCCACCAAGAATCCAAAATAAATGAACACAGATCTATGCTAGAGCACATGCCACTGTAAGATTTCACAACACTTAGGAGAGAAGCTGATTTCAAGATAGCATTTAGCTATCAACAACAACATGCTAGAAAGTACTATCACAATGCCTTCAAAATAATCAAAATAGTCTTCACAACATGTGATTCTGTTCTTCCAAAAGGATAATAAGGTGTGGATGTAGAATAAACTCATTTCTTCATGTGCAAAATCTCAATCCATTTACCTTTCAAATACACTTTCTCATGGAGACCCCATTAAAATGAAGTAGTATACAAAAATAAAGACAAAGGCCCCTCAAACCAGAAGATCCCTCACAAGAAAGCAGTGGCAGGGGTCCCTAGGACAAAGGTTCCCCAATATCCCAAACATGCACCAGGTCCAGAGAACAATCCTCTGAGATTAGAATAGAAGTCTTCACGAGAAATTTCTTCAAGAAGTAAACTTGAACCATAGTTGGACAATAATTACATGGCTAGGGAAGTTTGAGGGTAAATTAGTGGTAGATACAAAGAAAATTAAACAAATGTAAAACCAAGTTTCAGGCCAAGGAAACCAAAAAAAAAAAAAAAAACTAGGAAAGAAAATGAATGATATTTTACATACTCTCTAGCTCAGCTTTGATTAGCATTTGCACACTCCTCAGAATGTAAACAGTCTACCAAAAATTGAGATGTATTAATAATTAAACACTTGGGGTAGAAGGTGTTATTATGTGTGCCTATGGGGTCAAGATTGCAAGGTTTGGTGAATAAAAATACAGGATATCTAGTTAAATTTGAATTTCAGATAAATAGCTAAAAATGTTTATGTATGTCCCAAATACTGTATGCATAGAGGTAGAGGGATGAAAAATAGCTCTATCTTTATATTTTCTATAATGGGGAGTTAAAACTAAAAATCAGTGAGTAGCATTACAAGCCAAATGAGTAAATAGTAAAATTTTTTAAAATGGTTGCCCCTCAAGCAAAAAAGTATGAGAAGGAAAGTGGTACTGTTTTTTATATCAAATATTTCTTTCAACAATTTTACTCTTTCTTTACACATAGAATTTGATTAAAATTTAAACTGAATTGTTTAAAGAGATTTTGAAGCAAACATAATAAAATGATATGATTTGAAAAAGCAAAGTACAAACATCTTTATTAAATTATTCTTAATCTTTTTTTTCTTGGGAACCATCATAACTATTAAGGAAATTTCAACAAATATTTAAACATTTGCTTTGTAAAGGTTTGCATATTGCTGGACTATTTGGGATTACGATGGTGAAAATTCTGGAGGAGCCTGGCGTCATGTCTTTTGTATTGGGATTCAACAAATATCTATTGTTAACCTATTATGTTACAATACGCTAACCTATTATGTTCTTAACTACCCTCAATGCTGGCTCTTCTACATTTCTGTTTCTCTTAGTGAGCCTTCCTGTTTCCAGGCTCCCAGGCAAAGTGGCTTCTGAAGCACATTTTTTATTCTTCAGCCCTACTTTCCCCTATTTGTATAGATCACAAATACAGAAGGAAAATCACAAATTTAGAAAGACCATCTCAAAAACCAGTTATCAAAATTTCAGTCCATCAAAGCCAGTTCACAACAGAGTAAATCAGTCCTCCCTGTCCTCAGAGATCTTACAGGCTTATCCCTTTTTGAGCACAGAATTGGCATGAGGTACCCACCCACATTCACAGATCTTTGAGGAATCCTCCTTAGTCTAATACCTGCGTGCTCAGTTGCCTCAGCTGTGTTCAGACTCTTTGCAACCCTATGGACTGTAGCCTGCCAGGTTTCTCTGTCCGTGGAATTCTCCAGGCAAGAATACTGGTGTGGGTTGCCATGCCCTTCTCCAGAGGATCTTCCCCACCTAGGGACCAAATCCACATCTCCTGCACTGCAGACAGATTCTTTCCCACTGAGCCACCTGGGAAGCCCTGTTAGTCTAGAATAGCAACATAGGAAAAGTTCAAGACATATTTGTTGAAGTAAATAAAATTAATCAATGAATAAATGATGACAGATTAAATTACATTTTACAAGTTTAACAGTAACATAAGGCTTCACTGAATAGAGCTGGAGAAGAGGCTATTGAATTTTACCCTTCAAATTATATGGAGGTGATGGCTGTGAAAATTAAAGGGGCACACAGAAGACACAGAAGATAGTTCAAGGAAACACAGCAGGACTTGAGGACGGAATAGGGGAAAGGAGGGCTGAAGAATCAAAAATGTACTTCAGAAACCACTTCGCCTGGGAGCCTGGAAACAGGAAGGCCCCGTTTCCAGAAGAGGCATTTCTGTTTCTAACAGAAATGTAGACGAGCCAGTGTTGGGGATAGCTAGAATTCAGGTCTGTGCATATTAATTTGCCTCCCCGTCCTGTGGCTCAGAGACAGTCATGCCTCAGGCAACTCACATTTTTAAAAATGTAAATGTGAAAAGCAGACAAGCAGTTCCTGCTTTTTGTCACCTAACACATCATCGATTTGATTTCCTGGAAGTCTCTTACACAACTCTATTTGACTTTCTCGGAGAAGGAAATGGCAACCCACTCCAGCGTTGCCTGGAGAATCCCAGAGACAGAGGAGCCTTCTGGGCTGCCGTCTATGGGGTCGCACAGAGTCGGACACGACTAAAGCGACTTAGCAGCAGCAGCAGCATTTGACTTTCTGCCTCCTCCAACAGCGCGTTTACCAAGCGCGGCCATCACTTCCAAAAGATGGGGAGAGATTAACTGAGCCCCGTCCCGCCCTTGGTAAATCGGGGTGTGACTCTCCTGTGCAGGAGTGCCATCTAGTGGTCAGAGAATGTCACTTCAGGCTAGGTTTACAGGAATAAAGAAGATGGGAGTGTGTAGGAAGGGGGAACATTCTGCTTTTGGTTCCAAGTTCCAGGCACACTGTGACAAAAACTCCGCACTTCTCAACCTAAATATGACTTTATGAGAGGATTCCCAGTCACAGTGCTAAGAAATGAAGTACAATGTCTGCGTTTTAATGTATTCTTATCAAATGAGGCAGATACGGTCTAATGGAAGGAGCAGTGAAATCTTGTTCTGTTTTTTCATAGTTTTTCATATTTGATGAAGAAATGGTATTTGTAGCCATAAATATAATTTGGCTATCTTCATATCAGTAAGAAAAAGGCTTACAAACACCTAACTTGCAAACATCTCACATAGACGTGGGTCTCTTAACTCCCTCCCTTAAAGTCACTGGTTTGTTTACTCTCTGTACAACCCTGATTCACCGTGAAAAAACATTAAGCTGTTTTGATGCCCAGAGTCATCTCTTTTTCTCAGAATGTCCAGAAACAATTTGTCAAACCTTTACAGCTATTTATATGCATATCTTATCAACCTTGCTAGGCTGTAAGCTTCTTGAGGCAGAATCCATTTCTGATTTACGCATTAAAAGCTCCAAACAGTTGATTACCAAAGAGGGTCTTAACATCAGAGAGTCAAAGCCTCCTTTCAGAATTCCTTGCAAAGTATGGACTTTCTGGCCAGAAACTATGTGATCTGCACATACATGCAATAATTTGCTCAGACTCCGAGGGACACCAGTGACCCCTGGAAACCCATTAACATGCTGGTCCAGTTGAGAAGTCCTGATTAAATGAACTTCTGGAACCCAGCCTATTCATAAGTTAGAGTACCCTGTATGTGCAAAGCGGGCACATGCAGAGATACAGAGTCAAAGCTTGTCAAAACTGACTCCCTTTTCATCGTCAAATGTCCACCAGAAAAAAAGAAAATCTGTTCCTGCACACTGAGATCAATAAAAACGCACAGCTGAAATTCCTCAAATTTGGCGGGAATGAATGAAATGTGGAAACAGTCATCTAAGGGTCCAGATATAACCAAGATCATTCTTTTGCCAGGATCCCAACAAGGGCCTCCACCATATCTAGCCCTAGTCTTTGGGACCCTGTGATATCCTAGTTTTTTGTTGTTGTTTTTAACCTAAATGTAAAAAGAAAATCTTTCCCTGTGTACTTAGCATTATTAGAATTTTTCCATAATTAGCACTTTCTCTCTCTCTCTCTCTCTCTCTCTGACACACATTCTAAGTAGGGGAGATGTCCAAAATACAAAACTAGATTTCTTGCCCTAAATCTGCCTGTAGGTTTTGGTTTGGATGGCAAACCTGGGATCTTTTATTTCATACCTTAACTTTCCCCCAAGCCCCCTTCTCAGCCTAAGAGCCCTGAGGATCTTTTCTCAGCTTCGGACCCACTCCCCAAGAAAAAAACCAAACCAAAAAATTCAGGGATTCTTGACTGCATACACAGGAGATCATTATGGATTGCCCAGCCCCTCCCTGGTGAGATGAGGACAGCTGGCCTGGCCCTTTCCAAAGTTCACATTGGCAAATCAATAGCTACAGACCCTTGGCTCCCCAGTCTGCATGACGCTTCCTCCCTTACTCATGGAAACAGAAGTGTCTTCCCTCTCCAGGAAGCTTTGATCTTCCACAGTGCTTTTCAATAAGGCTTTTACAATATATATATATATATATATATATTTTTTTTTTTTTTTCACAGCGTGGTCCAAATACCAACATTTCATCAGAAGGTGGGCAAATAGAGTTTTGAGAGTTTGCAGCAAGACAAAATGAGCTACAAACCTTACTAAGCAGTTCTTGCATGTGGAGGAGAGGGGAGGTCCTGAGGAAATGTCATATTTGGAGCTCTGTTCCTTAGTACAGCTCTGAAGCATGCCACAGGAGAAATGAGCCAAACCTGGGCAAGCGAACCATAGAGGGATCTCAGTTCCCACCTCTGGGAGCAGGGCCAGATCAGTGTCAGCAATGAAGCTGTCAGGGAGATGGTCATCTCAGAAACAGGTAAAGCAAAGCTCTGAGGGTTATTTAGGTGGCCAGGAGGAAAGCCAGTGGCCAGCTGATGAAGGCTGAACAAATCTGACGTCAACAGATAATCCAGAGAGTAAACTTAGGTACTCCCAATGTGAACTCTCTGGCCTGCATGACACTAACCTCCATCCATGTCAGTGGAACAATGCCCAACCCATCTTTGCAGTCACAGGCCCATGTGAGGAATTGAGCCCATCAGTGAGGTTCAGTTTAGAAAAGAATAATCAGCAAGAGGCCTCAAAGATGACGTTCAAGAAATACAAATTCTTCCCCCTTAACCTAACTACAGGACTGCATCCTGAGTCCTTAAGACAGGGAGTCTTGTCTCAGGGCTACGGACACCAATTTGAGCTGGAAAATTCTTGGTTGTAGGAGGCTGCTCAGGGCATTGAAGGATTTTAGCAGTATCCCAGGCCTCTACCCATTACATGCCAATTGCAGTCTCCCTACCTTCAGTTATGATAACCAAAGATATCTCCCAATATTGCCAAGTGTCCTTGGGGGCAACAGTGCCAATGATGAGAACCATTGCTTTAAGAACACTTTTCATGGCCACTGGATCAACTGAAACCACACTCTGATTTTTCATGACATCTTTCCCTGGGCTCCCTCCTAAACTTGACTGCTTGGTCATTTCCCTGTTCTCTTAACCTTGCCTTCAGTTTGCTTTCTTCCTGCTTCTTGGCCTTGGCATTTCAAACATCCTTTGCCTCTAGCTTCACATTTATCTAGGATGCAATGCACCGCAGGCAAGCTCTAGACCAAAGCCTCCTCTGAGCCTTAAACCTTTCCTTTCCTTCCCGCAAAGCTCCAAAGCTCCATTCCTCCTCCACACTGTCTCCTGAGATCCCAGCAGCCTTGTGCCCAGAGCCCCTCCCCAAGATTGGGGATCTGACAAGAACCAGTTGAAAGGATAAAGCTGTTCTCTTCTCATTTCTGGGAATCCCAGAGGCTGTCAAAATAGTTCTTCCCTTTCCCAAAAGATCTGCTAGTGAGATCAGGCAACAGACAGCCCCTCCCCTCTCACCTGCATAAGACACTAGAGCAGGACTCCTTGGAAGAGAACTCAAGCATTCCCATCCTCTCCCAAACACCCAGAGGCCCAACCCACCTCATCCTCTCTATTCAGCGGAACTTCATCAAGCTCTAAATATATAGCTTTCCTGTTTATGGGTTGACTTTGCCAATCACTCCCTCAGAAACTTCTTTGGGCCACAGGACAAGGTCCCTAGCTTCAAAAGAGTCCAACTACATGACACCCTGTTCTTTTTTTAAAATTCCTGCTGGTGAAGCAAATTTATTTAAAGAGACTTTCTTACCAGACACTTATTCTAATGTTTCAAGTAAATATATTCCACATTATCAAAATGTAGCCACATTGTGACTTACTTAACCAGATGCTCAAAGACAAACTTTCTTAATCTCACTCCTTCACCTCCACTCTACTGCAAATGTTCTCTCCTTCTCCAACTGTGCCATCAATTGTGTGATACTGAGAAAGTTAACTTCTTTGCTTTAGTTTCTACATCAATTGAAAAGATACTGATAATTTCTTCTTCGTTTTCAGATAGATCTTTAGGTGTTAATAATATACAATATTGAAAATGCAATGAACTCCACCAAATGCCCAATAAAATCCAAAAAATATATTTTCCATCTCTGGCTGGATAACAAACAGGACCTTCAATTCAATAACACATTATATTTCATTCCATACAGAAAATACACAGGGTGTGAAACTGGTAGTGGACCTTTAGTAGAACAACGATCTTCTTAGTGATCAGAGATGTCAACAATGAAAAAGACTGGCCTATGCATGAGGAGTTCTCCACGGGTGAAGCTATTCAAGGAGTAGATAACAAATGCCAGGTATGGTACAGCCAGGATTCTGGTCTAGGGCAGCATGTGGAAGTGATCTATGAAACCTCTTGTGAGTCTACAGTTCTAATATGACTTCTCTCTGGCCACCAGTGATAGTCAACATATTCTAGGATTGGCAACTCATTTACAATGAAGGCTGTTCTCCTAAATCGGAAGTTTTTATTATTATGTTAAGGCATCCTCTTCATCAGTGGAAGTAAGAGCTCTTCTTAAAATCGATTTTTTGCCCTACAATTAGAAGGCTAAGGAAAAAGCTAATACTAATAAAGGGAATAAGTTTCTCTACTTTCAAATCCTTTCCAAGAACAAGTGTTAGATTCTTTTGGTTCCATGACCATCACTGCTATTCTGGGGGCCAAGGAACTCACTCTCAGAATTCTCACTCTCAGAGTTCTCTTAAGACCCCAGGGATATTAATAAAGACGTGTCTACAAGGACAGCTCACATAGAGCTCAGTGAATCTTAGGGTGCTAGAGAACATCAATTCTGTTCTAGAATTTTTCATTTTAAATATCCCTTTCCTTTCTCAACAAAATCTCTAGCAAATCAAGTCTTGATTTTCAAAAGTATTATCCAAAAATGTTCCCTTTGGCTCTCTGCAGTTTCTTTTCAGGGCATGGGAATACCCACAACAGAACAGGAAAAGGGTCATGTTCTAAAGTTACAAAGATTAACTTTGCAAGGTATCTTGCTACATGTAACTACATTATATAAGAGTTTTAATGGCAAAGGATTGTCATTCATAGAGCAGTTTGGCACTCTGGGGGTGGTACAGACATGTCTTTAAATAACTTTGTGAAAAGATTCAGCATAGACAAAGAGTGAACTGAGGTGCCATCCACCGTTAGTAAGAGTGACTTCACTTAATGTAGGTCAGGTCTGAAACCACCATAAAGGTTGAAAGTGGCTGTCTTTCAAGTATTAGAAATTATTAGTGTGTTTTTAAAAGTTTGAACTACTTTTTGAAAATAAAAATGCTACTTCCATAATTAATAAGATGTTTATTCAGTTATGTGCAGTCTTTCACCAGACCTTCAAGCACTAGATTTTTTTTTTTTTTTTCATCTTCTTATCAGAGAATACTGGTAAACTGATAAAACGCTTGTGGAGCTTAGTGTTCTTTTATCTGTCCTTCCCTGGCCTTCAGTTCATGCAATTTTTTTTTGTCTCTCAATAGTTTAATTACATGTGAAAAGACTCCCAATAACATACTTGTGTTATAGTATATTAGAATCAAATGAGGGGAGAAACCTTTCATTATATGGTTCTATTGTTATTCATCTGTACCTTCATTTGACAATACTGACTCAAGCTGCTGGCGTTCTCTTAAGCTCCAAATATTTCAAATTCCAGCCACATAATTAAATGAAAAGGATACCTTGTTTTCTAAAACTATTTAGAGATAGCAGAATTTCAACAGGTTATGAAGCTGTCCTATATAAAAGCTACACTTTTCTTTGTGAATAAACCAATTCTTGCCAATCCAGTTACCCAATCTGACATATGTATTAACAAAAATTGAAATTAAATGAACATTGTTGGTCAGATAAATCCATTATATATGAAGCTAATCATTATAAATGAAAACAAAATCCAACCTAGCCCATGGTTTAAGAAATTATTCTCACTTTATTAAAGCACACACATAACAGCTAAATTAATGGAAGAGTTTAGCTAAAAATATAATACATTTCAAACATTTGCCATAAACTAAAACCTTATTTTGAATAAGATTATGAGAGGAAATAAGTCTTAAAGAAAATATCAGAGAGTTCCTTTGATACTAGAAATAGTACATTCCTGTTCAGAAATAGTTTTGCCCTTATGACTCTGCTCCCAAGGTAGGCTTTTCTGGCATAAGTAAATTTAGCTTTATTTCTGGTACAAGTAGTCTTTCTTCATAAGTGTCACACTGAGCTGGGCTGATTTAGCTTTCTGTCTTCTTTATACCAGCCTTAGCAAGTTTCAAAATATATGGCCATTCAAAGCAAGTTGTATTGCAAGCTTTTCTCATTTGTTTTCACTTATCAAAAAGTTAGAAGAACTAAGTGAAACCAGAGTCCTTCAGCAAGACTAAGTCAAGGTTAGAATTCACTGGTAAACTGGGGTGGTTTTTTTTTTCTTTACAAAGAGCATGTGCAAATTCCTAGGCTGGAACACACAGATTGAGAAATGTTCTCTAACACTGAAAATGAATGAACCCCAGAGCTCTCTGAGCAAAGAATTAAGGGAATATGAACCTCATAGACCCAAATTCTCCAAATCACTGCATTCCTTGAAGATTTAAAATATACTTTTTTTGTAAGGAGATTTCAATTTAAGCTGGAAATATCTACCCATAAAGAAAAGAGATTAATATTAAGGTCACCACAAGGCAAATGCTTTTATTTCATAAATATTTTAAGTTTTTCCTTCTTGACATGATTGTTATATATGGTTGAGTCTAGGTTTCATGTCTGCTTTTGTATATCTGTGTGATGTTAAGTTCTTTTTCACAAAGGCTCTGGCTGATGTCACTCATGACATTCTGAGGTGGAGATTTATTCCCTGACCTTATGCTTTGGAAAGGACAGCCTGAAATGCTCAAGAAATTGTGGGCCTTAGTAGATTATACTATGAGTTATTTCTCTTCCCCAGAGGAGGTATTACCCACTGAAAGCAGAGGCCAAAAGAGGGTTCCTTCTGAGTGCCAATATCCTTGCAGAAGAGCCATTTGAGCAGGATACTGGTTTAGAATTCAATTTGAGGCTAAGACAGCAGTGGCAATACAGAGATAGTGCTTTGGCAACTTTTCTCTCATTTTTGAACGCTTGTGATAGAACAGACAACACTAAATCTAAAAAGGCATCAGCACGTAACATTAACACCCCCACGCCAAATATCACAGTATGCTTTGTTTGAGTTTTTAAAATATGACAAAGATAATTTTTTAAATTCCAAACTGTATTCCAACTGAATGTTTAAGACCTTTCCTTTAAAATGCTTTGATATTCTGATTACATATTTGTTTATATACAACATAGAGTATAGAACCCACACTTAGCACTGTCCCATTGACTACAGCTAATAGGAATTGTATTTATATTAAATTATTTACTATCTGTTGCTTTGTAATGATTTTTTAACATCAACATAAAAATGATGCCATATAACTTTTGTGATTCTGTGTCTCCTTTAGCATTTATCCAGCAACTAGTAATTAAGCCTCTACTATCAAGCCGCATACTGGCGAATACTCCAGGTAATAGAGTTACTGAGCTCAGCAAAGTAAGGATAGTCAGACTCGCTGGCAAGCACAATCGGTGCCTAGAGTTCAAAGGGATAATTCAAACTGTAAATTCAACCCTAAATCGGTATGATTTTGTATTGTTCTATTCCTACGGCTTCACTTCACACAAGCATCTGCACTCTCACGCTCTGAAGAGGATGACCACAAGGGAGAATCACCAACCACCTCTTTGTAACTTGGGTCTCTTAGTACTCCTCACACTACTCTGGTGTCCTCATCCACCTCCACCGAAATGCAGCTTTAATGCCCAGACCAGCTGAAAATATCCAAATCTCTCTCTGCCCCAACTCCTCTCCTGAGCTTCAGGCCTCAGCATCCAGATCCCCGCTGCTGTCCTGCAGAAAGCTCACCCAACATGGTCCACAACTGCGCCAACCATGTGCCCACACACTTGTTGCCCCTCTTTCCAAGCATCCCCCTGAATGGTGACACCAGCAGCACAGGGTGGTCAGAAAGGTGTCATTCTGCACACCATCTCTCTCTCTCTCTCTCTCTCTCTCTCTCTCTCTCTCTCTCTCTCTCTCTCTCACGCACACACACACACACAGAGTCAGTTACCATGCCATCACTTCTGGTGAGGGAACCTTTAATTTTAAATAGAAGAGCTATTATTCTGGATTCATCAGTTAAGTAGTGGGAGTCTGGAGTCAAAGTTGTTGGGGTGAATGTGTTTCTTTAATTTTGTAATACAGTCAAATTTAAGATCATGTCCAGTGTCCATTTCAGAAGCATTAAACTTTGTGTGCTACTTAGAGTCAAGGACATACCATATTTCTTCTCTTTTGTTCTTCAAGGATGCCCTGTTTCACGATTATATCTCTTGGCCTTCTAGGTGTATTAATTATGAGATGAGTAGAGATCCCTTTTGTTTCAGAATATTATGCTTTCCAATTTTTACTAGTTGAATGTAGGATTTAGATGATTGGTCTAATGATAGTAGACATGCATGAGGACCCACAAAATATCACTATAGTCAAGATGTGCAGTGAAGCCTGCCTATATTTGGGAAAATATGCAAGATTACATGCTGAGAGCTCACAAGAAAATGAGATGCCCAAGGATGAATTTAGAACACAGATCCTCCCTGCTTTCTTTACAATAAAGATTTGACTGCTTATTACAGATACAGGATACTCTAATGAAGAGAATGTGAAACAAACCGAATAAGAGAAGTCACATCCAGAGCAATAAAACTTAGATGATATTTTTAAAATTATAATAGGAGATATAGTTAAGCCTTGATTAAAATATAATCCATTTGAGCTCAGTTAGATATAAAACCTTTCTCCTGCTCCACAGCTGATATCATAGTTGAATAAAAATATGAACCAGGCAAGGTTCTGTCTTGCCCCCTAGGGTTTCAGAGGACCACAAAGGAAGACCGTAAAGACATTTACAGATTTTATTTCTACTCAGATGGTAAAGAATATGCTTGCAAGGCAGGAGACCTGGATTCAGTCCTTGGGTTGGGAAGATCCCCTGGAGAAGGCAATGGCAACCCAATCAAGTATTCTTGCCTGGAGAATTCCATGGACAGAGTTACTTGGCTGGTTACAATCTGTGCAATCACAAAGAGTTGGACACAACTGAGCAAGTAACATTAACACTAAATCCTTAAAAAACCTTTGCTTGACCATGCCTTTGTTATGAGATTCTGCTCTAGTCTAAATTCTCATCATTTGTCTATCACCTGTATTTCTTCCACAATCTTCTAACTTGCCTCCCTGCTTCTAGTCACTCTTCTTTGAAATCAGCTCTCCACATTTTGCTTTCATCACCACAAATTAAAATGAACATATGCACCTGTTTTTCTACTATCTCTACTTCCAGTGTTTGTTCTTAAATTCCATGAGAGCTATCTGTAACTTGGCAGTGTTACAGAACTTGAGATAATATGCTCTGAACGGACAAACAAATGGCAGCATTAGCTGGCCTTTCTTAGATTCAAACCTGGTTCTTGGCCAAGGCTCTGGAGGAGGCTCTGTGGCTCAGTTTCAACATCCATAAAACAGGATCACAATACTGTTTGCCTTAAAGAGGTCTAAAGAAGCCACTTTAATCATCATCCATACTGTTGGGTGTGTTGTAAGGAACAGCTAAAATAGGTCACTTTTACTTTTTATCTTTTGGCTTATAGGACATATTCTGTGGAAAAAACCGCTATAATCAATTTTCTTTCTCAATTTTTTTCTGCAAGTTTATATGCTGCTGTCTTTCCAATAACAAAAGAGCTTAATATTGGCAAAATGTGAGTATTCTAATAAAAATTAACAAAGCACAGTTTTTCATTTTTTTTACACTATGCTAAATATCCATCTACTCATTTTCAAATTAAAAATATGAAGCAAGTACTTATATCATTGACCCATTTAACAGATGAGGAAAGGGCTTTCAAAGGAGATATTATTTGCCCAAGATCAACCATTTAGTGTGCAGAGTCATGACTCTGAGCTTAGGTCTGTCTGTCTAGGCTCTTAACCACTGCATTTTACAGCCTGTTCTCTGTACTAGCATCCAAAGAAAGTTAAATAGTTTTGAAGCAAAGAGTTTATTTCCACTTCACAATACTTAATCTTGAAAAATACGTAAACTAATTCTATGTATTTTTGGTAGTTTGAAACATTACTTTTTAACTTCATCTAGTAATAAAAATGACATCTAATGTAAAATTTCTTTGAATTCAATAGATCTAATGTTTAAACATTTATAAAGTGTTTTGAATATTTGCTAAGCTATCATACACACTAGGAAATGCAAACTTTGTGGAAGTAAATAATGTATACTAATCATCCTTTTCTGTGTTTCCCACAGATGGTATCACATTATATGTCAAATTAACCTCATGACCATGTTTTTATTTTTAATTATGTACATAAGCTATATCTTAAGAAAAAACATACTATTTACCTTAACAGTTATTAGGAGGATTCAGAAATCAAAAATTAATACATGTATACCAGCTAAAACAGTGTCTGCCACTTTGGAAGAACTCAGTAAAGTACAGCTATTAGAGTTTTTGGTAATCATCACTATAATGTTGCTGTTATCATTAAGATTATTATTCAACTCCCCTTAAAATAGGTCCCTCTTACTTAAAGTTTAAAATTTCTGGCAAGTATATCAAATCCAACATGATTGGTGCTATGAACAGAATTGTGTCCTCCCCAAAATTTAAATGTTGAAGCCCTCAGGCCCAATGTGATAAGGTTTGGAAACAGGTCTTCTAGGAAGTAATTAAGGGTAAATGAGGTCATAGGAATGAGATTCTAATCTGGCAAGATCGGGGCCTTGTAAGAAGAGAAAGAGATCTCTCCCTCTCTCTCTCCATGTGCATGAGGAAAGGCCACAAGAGGACATAGCCAGCAGCCTGAGCTGACTAATGGAACTGGGTCATGAATGATTCAGTACACCCCACCCTCCTGATTTACAGAACCACCTAGAATTCTTTCTCTCACCTCCATGTCTGGGTGAGAACACCCTTTCCGTTTTTCACTGGCTAATTCAAACTCATTCTTCAAGAACACCTTCAAGCGTTCCCTATTCTGGCAAGACTACCTGAGGGGCCCCATGCTCTGTGTGGCAAGCATGCTCTATGCTACAGTTCATCAGGGCACCACTGACCACTAGCACCAGGAGGCATACTGTAGATGCTCCTTAAATATAGACTTATTAAATATGTCATTCAGATGTCCACTTGTCAAGATGACATATTCTTGATCTTCTGCTGATACACTGACATCACAGCGATGCAAAAAGTTTAAATAGAATCTTAGATATACCTATTAGTGAAGTCAATCTGGCCATCCTTTCACATTGCTTGGCTGTTGGTTCCTTTGCATCTGTCTCCACCTTTTACTTGCCCTTCCCCACCATCCATAGCTGCAGCATTCCCACCACCAAATTTCTTTCACTTCTAAGACAAAGCATCTTAGCTATCTCTTTCTTTCTCTGGATTTCCAATTCATGCCTTTATGATTTTATGTTCCACTCAAGTGGAATTTTCCCACTCAAATGGAATTTGCTCACTCAAATGGAATTTTCCCAGAGACAGATCTCTCACTATTATGAATTGTTATACATTCTGCCTAGAAAAATAATGATGTGAACCTCACTATAAAGGAATGATGGAGACTGGCGCCTAGGGAGATTCAATCCTACTGGGTGTTGGAAAACAGAACAGGAACTTTCAGGACACTGGCAAATGTATTCTTCTAAAAGGGGAGTTAATGTGAAACAAACCAGAGAAGAAAGCATGCGAGCAAAGAGAGGTGCAAGAGAATCCAACTCTACTGTTAAGGCAGCTGCAAAGACCATTTACCTCTTTCTCAATCAGCACCTCCACTTGACCCAAAATGTGAAAGGCATTGGACAATTTAATGTTACAAACACAGCTATAAAATATTATGTTATAGATACAGCTGAAGTATGCTTTTAAGTAAGATGAAATAGAGAACTTAACAAGCAATTGGGAGGGAAAGAGGAAGATATAGTTGAAGTCTTTCCATTACAAACCATATTTCTATACAGTCAGATCAGGAACAGCTGTGATGTCCATGCCTCCTTCCAGTTTTGTATTTTGTGAGCTCCTTTGAAGCATTCTTGTGTTTTTTATTCTTTTTATGGTCTTATTCACAATATAAGAATAATAAGGACTTAGTATAGTTATAAGAATAATGGAATGTTTCCAACATTTTAACATCATACACAATGGTAATCCAATGCATTGTCTATTGTCCTATTTGGAGTCAAACTTTCAAATACAGATATAGATACCATTGTGCAACCCATCTTTTGTTTCCCACTCGTTGTTTTCATAATAAACTGAGTATAATATTTTCCTTTTTTCAATTTTAAAATAAGTATTTTTCCATGGATAATCTTTTAAACATGTGAGTCAACATATTCTTACAGAAGGAATAACAGCTATGACTCAGGGCTATGGAAGAAGCTTCCCATAATAAATTACAATGATTACAGCTACCAGACGAGGAGCTTCAGCTTCTGTAGCAAATTCTTCCCAGCTCCTTTCATTAATCAGGCTGCTTACTTGGCTTTATCATTAGAGCCAGGCCTTTCAACTTGGTGCCTGAACCAATTAATACACAATTTAAATCAGAGGCATGTTTAAAATTCTCTCAGAGTACCATGTAGTGACTGGAGTATATCATCCTGCATTAATTCCCTAAGTTCATTGTGAAGGTAATTGATTATTGCTGACAATAAGTTTTCTGAAGCAAAAGCTACTTTTTTTTCTTATTCAACACTCTTTTCTGCATGCAAGAGATAGTATTATCTACCAAGTTTAATGACAGGTATCTGTGGGATGAAAAATATCTTACTAAATTCACATCCACATTGCCTAAATGATTCTTCCTGAGTTTTCCAGTCTGTCACATCAGCTTCTCAATATTGGAGACAACAGAGAATAAAGCTTGCAACAATCCCAAGACTTACAAAATAGTAAATTAAACTAGGTGGAACTATTACTAATCCCTATTCCCTGACTTCATGAACAGGTAAAATCTCCTCAACTCATCATTTTCCCCCATGACCTGCAGGTGGATGTGTTCAAAAGATCATCTACATAGCCTCCAATGACAAATTACTTGCCAGGAATGAAAGTGAAAACCAAGACTTTGTTCAAAATGTGTCAGGCACTGTCAACTCCTGAAAACAGGATCTTTGATCATTCTTATTCTGGTTCTCGTTGTAACCAAACTGCCACTAACAGCTACTTAGAACCCTACAGTCATAATAACATGGTTGCCTCTAACTGGGTATTAGACTTCAGAACAGCATACGCAAACATCACAATACAAAGGTGAAGCCGCCAAGAAGATGGAATAACAAGCAATAGCAGGGACCTTTGATTTTAAAATTCAAGGAATGTATTCACCCTGGACACAATCTAAGCTTGTGCTTCATTGTCCATGAGAAAGCAGTGACTTGCTAACATGCATCACAAACATTTCAAACTATACTCTACCACTGAATATTTCCATAGATCTGGCCCCAACAGTCCTTTGCGAAGTAGTTGAAAACATATAAAAATATGTATATATTTATATATATGCATATAGACATGCACACATGTAAATTTATTCATAAGCCTGTCCAATCTTCAGGAATTTCCTATTTGTAGATAAATTCAATAATAACACTTAGCTGTATTTATTTACCTTGAGACTCTGCTTATAAATATCCAAGCTTATAATTTCTTAGACTTTTTAAAGAAAATAACCAATGTACTGACTTTCTCTTATATGTGAAACAGATACAAATGCCTGCACTTTTGCAAACATTTCCAAGCATGTTTTAATTGTGAGAGCACTCAACATGATGAATAGGGGCCAAGAGCACTCCATGTTTTTCTTGGAGGGAATAGCTCTGTCAAGAAGCCTCAACAGCAGCCACTATGGAAAACAGTATGAAGGTTTCTCAAAAAATTAAAAATACAGCTACCATACGACCCAGTAGTTCCACTCCTCAGTATTTATCCAGAAATAAACTATTAATTTGAAAAGATTAATATACCCCAATGTTCACAGCAGTATTATTTACAGTAGAAAAGATATGAAAGCAACCTAAGTGTCCATCAACAGATGAATGGATAAAGAAGATGTAATGTATATATACGTGTGTGTGTGTGTTATGTTAGTCACTCAGTCATGTCCGACTCTTTACGACCCCATGGACTGTAGCTTGCTAGGCTCCTCTTTCCATAGAATTCTCCAGGCTAGAATCCTGGAGTGGGTTGCCATTCCCTTCTCCAGGGGATCTTCCCAACCAAGGGATCAAACCCACGTCTCCCACATTGCAGGCAGGTTCTTTACTGTCTGAACCACGAGGGAAGCCATATATATATATATATATATATATAAATATATATATATATATATATATATATATGTATGTTATATATACTGGTGGGCTGCCATCTATGGGGTCGCACTGAGTCAGACATGACAGAAGCAACTTAGCAGCATATATATATATATATATAATGGAATACTACTCAACCATTTGGTGGCTCAGTGGTAAAGAATCTGCCTGTCAATGCAGGAACCACAGGAGATGCGGGTTTGATCCCTGGGTCAGAGAGCGCCCCTGGGGGAGGAAATGGCAATCCAATGCAATATTCTTGCAGGGAGAATCCCATGGACAGAGGAGTCTGGTGGGCTGCAGTCCATGAGGTCACAAAGAATTGGAGACAACTGACCAACTAAGCACACACGCATGGACTCAACTATTTTAAAAAGAAATTTTGCCAATTTTCAACAACATGGATGGACTTGGAGGGCATTATGTTAAGTGAAATAAGTCAGAGAAAGCTAAATACTGTATGATATCACTTGTATGTTGAAACCAAAAAATAAGGCTAACTGGTGAATACAACAAAAAAAGACACACAGATGCAGGGAACAAACTTGTGATTATCAGTGGGGAGAGGGAAAGGAGGAGAAGCAAAACAGACATAGAGGATTAATATGTACAAACTACTATGTGTAACATACTATATATGTATACATAGTAGTAGATAGCAAACTACTATGTATAACATAGTATACTATGTATAACATAAATAAGCTATAAGGATTTATTATATAGCACAAGGAATATAGCCAATATTTTATAAACACCATAAATGAAATGAAAGTAAAGTGTTAGTTGCTCAGTCATGTCCAGCTCTTTGCAACCTCATGAACTGTAGCCTGCCAGGCCCCTCTGTCCATGGGATTTTCCAGGCAAAAATATATTAGTAGGTAGCCATTCCCTTCTCCAGGTGGCAACACAGGTGCAGGAGGGCCTAGAGGAGCCACTCCACGTTCAAGGTCAGGAGGGGCAGCTGCACTTTGCGGGAGCAGCCGTGAAGAGATACCCACGTCCAAGTAAGAGAAACCCAAGTAAGACAATAAGTGTTGCGAGAGGGCATCAGAGGGCAGACAAACTGAAACCATAATCACAGAAAACTAGTCAATCTAATCACACGGACCACACCCTGGTCTAACTCAATAAAACTAAGCCATGCCCTGTGGGGCCACCCAAGACAGGCGGGCATGGTGGAGAGGTCTCGCAGAGTGTGGTCCACTGGAGGAGGGAATGGCAAACCACTTCAGTACTCTTGCCTTGAGAACCCCATGAACAGTGTGAAAAGGCAAAATGATAGGATACTGAAAGAGGAATTCCCCAGGTCGGTAGGTGCCCAATATGCTACTGGAGATCAGTGGAGAAATAACTCCAGAAAGAATGAAGGGATGGAGCCAAAGCAAAACCAATACCCAGCTGTGGATGTGACTGGTGATAGAAGCAAGATCCAATGCTGTAAAGAGCAATATCACATAGGAACCTGGAATGTCAGATCCATGAATCAAGGCAAATTGGAAGTGGTCAAACAAGAGATGGCAAGAGTGAACATCGACATTCTAGGAATCAGCGAACTAAAATGGACTGGAATGGGTGAATTTAACTCAGATGGCCATTATATCTACTACTGCAGGCAGGAATCCCTTAAAAGAAATGGAGTAACCATCATGGTCAACAAAAGAGTCCGAAATACAGTACTTGGATGCAATCTCAAAAATGACAGAATGATCTCTGTTTGTTTCCAAGGCAAACCATTCAATATCACAGTAATCCAAGTCTATGCCCCAACCAATAACACTGAAGAAGCTGAAGTTGAAAGGTTCTCTGAAGACCTACAAGACCTTTTAGAACTAACACCCAAAAAAGATGTCCTTTTCATTATAGGGGACTGGAATGCAAAAGTAGGAAGTCAAGAAACATCTGGAGTAACAGGCAGATTTGGCCTTGGAATGCGGAATGAAGCAGGGCAAAGACTAATAGAGTTTTACCGAAAGAACTCACTGGTCATAGCAAACACCCTCTTCCAACAACACAAGAGAAGACTCTACACATGGACATCACCAGATGGTCAACACCAAAATCAGATTGATTATATTCTTGGCAGCCAAAGATGAAGAAGCTGTATATAGTCAGCAAAAAAAAAAAGACTGGGAGCTGACTGTGGCTCAGATCATGAACTCCTTATTGCCAAATTCAGAGTTAAATAAAAGAAAGTAGAGAAAACCACTAGACCATTCAGGTATGACCTAAATCAAATCCCTTATGATTATACAGTGGAAGTGAGAAATAGATTTAAGGGACTAGATATGATAGACAGTGTGCCTGATGAACTATGGACAGAGGTTCATTACACTGCACAGGAAACAGGGATCAAGACCATCCCCGTGGAAAAGAAATGCAAAAAAGCAAAATGGCTGTCTGGGGAGGACTTACAAATAGCTGTGACAAGAAGAGAAGCAAAAAGCAAAGGAGAAAAGGAAAGATATAAGCATCTGAATGCAGAGTTCCAAAGAATATCAAGAAGAGATAAAGAAAGCCTTCTTCAGCGATCACTGCAAAGAAACAGAGGAAAACAACAGAATGGGAAAGACTACAGATCCCTTCAAGAAAATTAGAGACACCAAGGGAACATTTCATGCAAAGATGGGCTCAATAAAGAACAGAAATGGTATGGACCTAACAGAAGCAGAAGATATTAAGAAGAGGTAGCAAGAATACACAGAAGAACTGTACAAAAAAGATCTTCATGACCAAGATATTCCTGATGGTGTGATCACTCACCTAGAGCCAGACATCCTGGAATGTGAAGTTAAGTGGGCCTTAGAAAGCATCACTACGAACAAAGCTAGTGGAGGTGATGGAATTCCAGTTGAGCTATTCCAAATCCTGAAAGATGATGCTGTGAAAGTGCTGCACTCAATATGCCAGCAAATTTAGAAAACTCAGCAGTGGCCACAGGACTGGAAAAGGTCAGTTTTCATTCCAATCCCAAAGAAAGGCACTGTCAAAGAGCACTCAATCTACCGCACAATAGCACTCATCTCACACGCTAGTAAAGTGATGTTTAAAATTCTCTAAGCCAGGCTTCAGCAATACGTGAACCGTGAACTTCCTGATGTTCAAGCTGGTTTTAGAAAAGGCAGAGGAACCAGAGATCAAATTGCCAACATCTGCTGGATCATGGAAAAAGGAAGAGAGTTCCAGAAAAACATCTTCTTCTGCTTTATTGACTATGCCAAAGCCTTTGACTGTGTGGATCACAATAAACTGTGGAAAATTCTGAAAGAGATGGGAATACCAGACCACCTGACCTGCCTCTTGAGAAACCTGTATGCAGGTCAGGAAGCAACAGTTAGAACTGGACATGGAACAACAGACTGGTTCCAAATAGGAAAAGGAGTACATCAAGGCTGAATGTTGTCACCCTGCTTATTTAACTTCTATGCAGAGTACCTCATGAGATATGCTGGGCTGGAAGAAGCACAAGCTGGAATCAAGATTGCTGGGAGAAATATCAATCACCTCAGATATGCAGATGACACCACCCTTATGGCAGAAAGTGAAGAGGAACTAAAAAGCCTCTTGATGAAAGTGAAAGAGGAGAGTGAAAAAGCTGGCTTAAAGCTCAACATTCAGAAAACAAAGATCATGGCATCTGGTCCCATCACTTCATGGGAAACAGATGCGGAAACAGTGGAAACAGTGGCGAACTTTATTTGGGGGGGCTCCAAAATCACTGCAGATGGTGATTGTAGCCATGAAATTAAAAGATGCGTACTCCTTGGAAGAAAAGTTATGACCAACCTAGATAGCATATTCAAAAGCAGAGACATTACTTTGCCAACAAAGGTCTGTCTAAATAAGGCTATGGTTTTTCCAGTAGTCATGTATGGATGTGAAAGTTGGACTGTGAAGAAAGCTGAGCACCAAAGAATTGATTCTTTTGAACTGTGGTGTTGGAGAAGACTCTTGAGAGTCCCTCGGACTACAAGGAGATCCAATCAGTCCATTCTGAAGGAGATCAACCCTGGAATTTCTTTGGAAGGAATGATGCTAAAGCTGAAAGTCCAGTACTTTGGCCACCTCATGCGAAGAGTTGACTCATTGGATAAGACTCTGATGCTGGGAGGGACTGGGGGCAGGAGGAGAAGGGGATGACCGAGGATGAGATGGTTGGATGGCATCACCAACTCGACGGACGTGAGTTTGAGTGAACTCCGGGAGATGGTGATGGACAGGGAGGCCTGGCATGCTGCAATTCGTGATGTTACAAAGAGTCGGACACGACTGAGCAACTGAACTGAATTGACTGATTCCCTTCTCCAGGTGATTTTCCCAACCCAGGAGTCAAACCCAGACCTCCTGCATTGCAGGTAAATTCTTTACTGCCTGAGCCACCAGGTAAAACCTTTAAAAATCGTGAATCACTATTCTGTATACTTGAATCTTATATAATATTGTACATCAACTATACTTCAATTTTAGAAGAGCCACCATAAATAAAAAAGATTTAAAACAAAATAAAATATTCATATGATACAATAGGGAAAGTAATATGAAGGGGATAAGCTGGGAGATTCCCGGGAAATAATTTTCATACTGTAAAACAAAATATAACTGGAGAAAACGATCCTTTCTGCCTTTGGAGTTTGTAATTATGCTAGGAGCTGCTGCCTCCCTCTTGAAATAATGTAATCTGAGGACAAGTGCCAACACACAGGGTGACAGAACAGAAAGATGGAAAAACGTGGATTCCTGATGACGTTACTGAGCTTCTCCGTCATCCAACATGGAATCACTTTACCTCGAAGCTTCCAATTATGTGTGATAATAAATATCTTTATTATTTAAGCCATCTAGTTTTAACAAATGTATTTGTAGTTGAAAGTATCGCATCTGACACAACAGCCAATATTCTTTGCTCAGTATCTTTCAAAGACACCACATTTCCAGAGGGGGCGAGGAGGGAAACAACTATACAATTTTATAAATGAATAAATAAATAATCAACTCAAAGTACAAAATGAATCAGTTAGAACAATTTTATACTGTACTTTAGAACTAAGTATCATAATCTAATTGTCTGTGTAATGTCATGGCAATACATTAGAATTCTCTCCTTTACTTGCATAGTAACTATCAGAATTAATTCACAGTACACAGTATTCAGGTTCATGGTGTGTGTGTGTGTGTGTGTGTGTGTGTGAGCTCAGTCATGTCTGACTCTGAAACCCTATGGACTGTAGCCTGCCAGGCTCCTCTGTTCATGGAATTCTCAAGACAAGAATACTGGAGTGGGTCACCATTTCCTCCTCCAGGGTATCTTTCTGACCGAGGGATCAAGTCAGCATGTCCTGCATTGCAGGCGGATCCTTTACCACTGAGCTACCAGAGAAGCCAGGTTGACAGGGATTTGGTCCTAGATCCGCATCCCCTAGCTATGTAAATTGGACAAGCAACATAATCCCACTAAGCTTCAGTTCCTGCACTAGTAGAGTGGGAATAATGATAGCACATATTTCTCTACATTAATGTTGGCATTATGAGCTAATTCATAGACCTGCCTCAGCACTTGGCACATAATAATGACTTAATAAATGTTGGCTACAAAAAAACTGTAATAAGTGTGTAAAAAAGCAATATTACAAAGAAAGATGAGTTTAGGTTATTAGCATATTAGAAATATCGACCTGCAAAAGAAAGTGAAAGTGAAAGGCCATCAGCTGTGTCTGACTCTTTGTGACCCCATGAACTACACAGTCCAAGGAACTATCCCGTCCGGAATACTGGAGTGGGTAGCCTTTCTCTTCTCCAGGGGGTCTTCCCAACTCAGGGATCAAACCCAGGTCTCCCGCATTGCAGGCAGATTCTTTACTAGCTGAGCCACAAGGGAAGCCCAAGAATACTGGTATCCCTTCTCCAGCGGATCTTCCTGACCCAGTGGATAGGAGAAGCCTATCCCTTCTCCAGTAGATCTTCCCGACCCAGGAATCGAACCAGGGTCTCCTGCAATGCAGGCAGATTCTTTACCAACTGAGCTATGAGGGAAGCCCAGAACACCTGTATAATTTTATACTGCTGATGCTATTTAGAACTAAGAAAAGTCAAAGAAACTCCAGCAGGATTTTGTGAAAGAAACTTAAATCCAGTTTTCTTCTCAAAAGAGCAAGATCTGACTTAGTTAAATGAGTATCATTCAGATAACCAGTATGCCAGCTTTATTTACAGGTAACATGTTCCATCATTTTAAAAAACATATTATATCTAAAACCTATTGTATAAGAAAATTTAGCACATGAGAAAAAGGCAAACTCTGCAGCTTTATTTGCATATGTTAATCAAAAAGTTTGCATATTAAAAATACTCAGACATTCAAAAGAGGTCTTTCTAGCTCTAGAGGTAGCCTTTCACTGCTTATTAGAAACAAAGGTGAAAATCATAGGGACATAAAATTAATTTTAAAAACAAACAGAAGGAAAAAGAAATACATTTCTAATGATGCAGTATACTTGTCCAAATCTACTAAACTGTAGTGTTAGGGAAGGGAGGGGACTGTGGAATAGTCCTTTTAATTGTTAAAAACTTTGCACAATGATTATAGGCTGTTGACAGTAAATATGTATGTGTCAGCTAGTATCTGGGGCTTCCCTGGTGGCTCAGCTGGTAAAGAATCTACCTGCCATGCAGGAGACCTGGATTTCATCCCTGGGTTGGGAAAATACCCCGGAAGAGGGATAGGCTATCCACTCCAGTATTCATGAGTTTCCCTGTTGGCTCAGATGTAAAGAATCTGCCTGCAATGTGGGAGACCTGGGTTTGATCACTGGGGTGGGAAGATCCCCTGGAGGATGGCATGGCAACCCACTCCAGTATTCTTGCCTGAAGAATCCCCAGGAGGAGCCTGGTGGGCTACAGTCCATGGGGTCACAAAGAGTCAGACATGACTGAGCAACTAAGCACAGCACAGCACAGCTAATATCTAAGCAGAAAAAAGCAGTTAACAAGCTTTTAATTTGGAATTTGATTTAGATTCATTTAAGACTATTTATTTGTTTATTTTTTAAAGGGTGTGCACCAACAATACCTTAAATTATTCAAAAAAAAAATGTTATTGAACAGCTAGCAGATATCAGGCTATGGACTAGATGTCTAGGCACAATGGATGAATGAAACATGCCCCCCCCCCCCACGCCAAGTACATCACAACCCACTCAGGAAGACATCTATGTTCTGTGCATGGATAAGCTCACAGTGCTATGAAACATATGCAATGAAACTCAAAGATTTAAGATAATTCCAATTTCATCAATCAAGGCCAGAATAATTGCTCTACCTAATAGTTTATCAACAAACAGAAATGAGCACTAATGCATGAACTAAGCAATCAGTTTCCGGGCCATTAAATAGCATCTAGGTCTGTGTAGACGTCTTCCTTACCAAAACCCTGGGGCCAATTCCACACATCCATTTAATTTTCCTAGCACCCTTCTTTTGCCTGGAGAATCCCATGGACGGAGGAGCCTGGTAGGCTGCAGTCCATGGGGTCGCGAAGAGTTGGACATGACTGAGTGACTTCCCTTTCACTTTTCACTTTCATGCATTGGAGAAAGAAACGGCAACCCACTCTAGTGTTCTTGCCTGGAGAATCCCAGGGACGGGGGAGCCTGGTGGGCTGCCGTCTATGGGGTCGCACAGAGTCGGACACAACTGAAGTGACTTAGCAGCAGCAGCAGCAGCACCCTTTTTCTAGTTTGCTGCCCTTCTTACAAGAGGCACTCTCTGTTCCTTGAATGAACTCAGCATAACATTCTAAAAACTCATTTGTTTCTTTATAGAGGCAGTAAACAATAGCCCTGTCATCTTGGTATCCCTCTGCTTAAGTAGCAACCCTGTTAGATAAGCTCCTTGATTCTGAGTTTCTTCATTTTTAAAATAGGATGATTTCACCAATCTCCTAGGGTGCTCATGAAGATGAAATAAGATAACATATATGAATTTTTCTAACAAATAGGCACTAAATAAATGTTATTTCCATTTGTTTTCCTTCACTCCTCTCCCCTCCTCATTTTGTATAAACAAACATGACAAGGATTTTTCCATTAATATATACAAAGGACAATTAACAAAAATGAAGTAACAGGTTGTCATAGTTGTCAGCACAAGAATGGATATATTTGCAAAGCATTTTGAAGATAAGTTTGTGGTATTTAAGTTACATATTTGAATTCTTTCCCAAAAGAAAGAAAATCAAGGCATAATCTTGTTATTTGCCATGCTTGAGATGAAGTTATTGAAAGAAAATAGAGTATAATTTAGAAATGAAATGTATATATTCATACATGATCCATACAAAATTAATCTTCCCCAAGAAATTCCTAGAACATTCCAGGTGATCATACCCAGCATTCCCAGCCACATCAGAGATACTGAACAAGGTTTCCTGTACATTATCACATGGCGATATCTAATTAATAAAAAATATCATCCAGCCTGGAATGTTCTAGAACATTCCAGGTGATCATACCCAGCATTCCCAGCCACATCAGAGATACTGAACATGGTTTCCTGTACATTATCACATGGCGATATCTAATTAATAAAAAATATCATGCAGCACATGCCTATCTATGTAACAGCATAGATCATAAAGAAAGGTCCGGAAATAATGAAAAAACATAACCTGAAAATTCATTCAAATCACCCACAAACACTCATGCTTTTACTCCTTCTTTCAAAAGGCTCACAGGATACAATTACCCTTGGCTTCAAAACCACCTCTCTACCTTTTCCAATAATACCATTTTTTCCTACTCTCTGCCTCCCAAACACTTTCTGTTGCTTCAGGATAGATTCATTTCTGCTTTCCAGGAAGCACTGACCTCCCCACAACTGTTGATACTTGAGTCTCTTCTCCTGAGACAAACGATCCATTAAAGGATTGGCAAGATCCTAATCCAGGGCTTCCCTGATGGCTCAGACAGTAAAAAGAAAGGCAATGCCAAAGAATGCTCAAACTACCGCACAATTGCACTCATCTCCCATGCTAGTAAAGTAATGCTCAAAATTCTCCAAGCCAGGCTTCAGCAATACGAGAACTATGAAATTCCAGATGTTCAAGCTGGTTTTAGAAAAGGCACAGGAACCAGAGATCAAATGCCAACATCCTCTGGATCATACAAAAAGCAAGAGAGTTCCAGAAAAACATCTTCTGCTTTATTGACTATGCCAAAGCCTTTGACTGTGTGGATCACAATAAACTGTGGAAAATTCTGAAAGAGATGGGAATACCAGACCACCTGTCCTGCCTCTTGAGAAACTTATATACAGGTCAGGAAGCAACAGTTAGAATTGGACATGGAGCAACAGACTGGTTCCAAATAGGAAAAGGAGTACGTCAAGGCTGAATGTTGTCACCCTGCTTATTTAACTTCTATGCAGAGTACATCATGAGAAGCGCTGGGCTGGAAGAAGCACAACTGGAATCAAGATTGCTGGGAGAAATATCAATAACCTCAGATATGCAGATGACACCACCCTTATAGCAGAAAGTGAAGAGGAACTAAAAAGCCTCTTGATGAAAGTAAAAGTGGAGAGTAAAAAGCTGGCTTAAAGCTAAACATTCAGAAAACAAAGATCATGGCATCTGGTCCCATCACTTCATGGGAAATAGATGGGGAAACAGTGGAAACAGTGTCAGACTTTATTTTTTTGGGCTCCAAGATCACTGCAGATGGTGACTGCAGCCATGAAATTAAAAGATGCTTACTCCTGGGAAGAAAAAGTTATGATCAACCTAGATAGCATATTTAAAAGCAGAGACATCACTTTGCCAACAAAGGTCCATCTAGTCAAGGCTATGGTTTTTCCAGTAGTCATGTATGGATGTGAGAGCTGGACTGTGAAGAAAGCTGAGCGCCAAAGAATTGTTGCTTTTGAACTGTGGTGTTGGAGAAGACTCTTGAGAGTCCCTTGGACTGCAAGGGATCCAACCAGTCCATTCTGAAGGAGATCAGCCCTGGGATTTCTTTGGAGGTAATGATGCTAAAGCTGAAACTCCAGTACTTTGGCCACCTCATGTGAAGAGCTGACTCATTAGAAAAGACTCTGATGCTGGGAGGGATTCGGGGCAGGAGGAGAAGGGGATGACAGAGGATGAGATGGCTGGATGGCATCACGGACTCAATGGACGTGAGTCTGAGTGAACTCCGGGAGTTGGTGATGGACAGGGAAGCCTGGCATGCTGCTATTCATGGGGTCACAAAGAGTCAGACATGAGTGAGAGATTGAACTGAACTGAACAATGAAGGAGAGCTGGGTTTGAACGCTGGGGCAGAAAGATACCCTGGAGAAAGGAATGTCAACCCACTCTGGTATTCTTGCCTAGAGAATTCCATGGACAGGGGAACTTGGTGAGCTAAAGTCCATGGGGTCACAAAGGTCATACATGACTAAACAACTAACAGACACACACACAAGGTCCTAGTTCACATGGTTAAGGAAAAAGGACCTTAACCTTTTCCACAGTCAACTGCTGTCTTTGTTTTTTCTTTGCTGTCCAAGTCCATTTTCTGTCTTCTTCTGAATAGCCTCTGTTCTCCTCCACCTTTCAATATCTATGCAGTCTATGCTGTATATCCCTCTTTCATAATTTATTGCAAAAAAAGAGACCATTTCAAGTGATAATAAACATTTCTGTTAATAAATAAAGATGTCAAAACATTTTTGACAATCTAAATACCTCTTTCACTATTAATTGAAAAAAATCAAATCCTCTCAAATAATGCTGAAATCAAAGACAGCTTGCATGCCCCACTAAAGTCTCAGAACATTGATTTGAACATACACAGTTAACTTCAGTTATACTAACCTGTGACTTTCTTGAAAAAAAAAAAATCACTAATCCCAAATCTCTATTAGGACCACCAGCTTCATGCTTGCTTCAGTTTCTTGTGCATAGGAGGAAAACACTTCTAATGATTTGACAGAGGTGTTGTAAGTCATGCATGTCACTGCAGATGGGGTAATGACAATGAGAAGACAATGGCCAGTGAAAGAAGAATCCAATCACAGTAAGAAATGGATGTTGTGATTCATCTGGAATGCTTCTCAATAAAACAGCTCCCTATTCATACACAACTCCCTACTTTTCTGTGAGAAGGAATAATAAAATATAAATCACATTATTCACTTACTCCTTCTAATAAAGCTAAAAGGGACCTAATACATTTTTAGAACACTTTGGAGCACTTTTTCTGTTGTGCCTTTCCTTCTAAAACATATTGGCAATTGCTATGCTAGCAATCTTGTCACTCAAATTAATTATGAGGAAGAAAATAACTTAAAACATAAATTGTCACTGCATTAGCCATCACATTTATATGTCTGTTCAATCCAGTAATTGCCATAAAAGCCAATCTTATTTTTAAAGGCCAAAATGTAAAATAATTAAATTGTTATTGTTAACTCTTTTGAATGAGTAGCTTTATTTTATTGCAAATTTTTTAAACAGTCTTCAACATTCATTCTTGAATGACATCCTGTTGACAAGGTAGCGAAGGAACAGGTGAGTGTTCAGTTGAAAGATTTCTGTAACTGAAATGAGCATCTTTCCAGCCAGATTGGGCAACCATAAGGAATAGCATCTGAAAAAACAATCCAGAGTTGCCCGGGTATGATACAACTGCCCTGGCTTATTTTGGTGAGGAAAAACTTCTGCTTTATTTCTCCTTAATTCAAAAATGAATTCCTTCCTTTAAAAAGTTTTTTGATTTATAAAGTAGGACAGACTAGTTTTACTGCAACAATAACTCTTCAAACTCGCCACAAATTCAAAGTGTATTTTGTTCACCTTAAATTCCATGGATTCCATAACTTTCTTTCTGACTGTCTTTGAAATAAAAAGAAAATAAACATCATAAAACTTATTCCCTTATAAATTCTAAAATTCAATTCCTAGCTTAAGACTGAATACTGGTTTGCAGAATTATGCACTGGCCCAACCAGCACATGAGGATGCTACGTGGATAGGCAAACACTTCCTCAAAGTGACATGGAGTTACACAGACGCCCTAAGGAGTTACACAGAGGGGTGAGAATGTGTTTTGAAATTCCTTCACCAGTGTTTCTTTCCACCACTGGGTCCATATTCAAAACATGTAAGAGGACCACATAAACAAGTTGAGACTCACATTGATGTCAAAGAGAATAGGCAAATGAATATCATATCAAGAGTATGATAAAACAAGCCTGGGAGAAAATATTTGCAAAAGACACATCTGATAAAGGACTGTTACCCAAAACATACAAAGAACTCTTAACAATAAGAAAACAATACAAGTAAAAATTGTTCAATGACTGTAATATACACCTCATCAAAGAAAATATACTGACCATAAATATGCATAGAAAAAGATGCTCCATATAATATGTCATCAGAGAAACAATGAAATACTACACAGCTATTAGAATAGCCAAAATCCAGAACAGTGACAACACCAAATGCCAATTAGTATGTGGAACGACAGAAATTTTCATTCACTGCTGGTGAGAATTCATAATGGTCCAGCCACTTTGGAAGACAGTTTGGCAGTTTTTAACAAAACCAAACATATTCTTGCCATATGATCCAAAAATCACGTTCCTTAGTATTTACTCAAATGAGTTGAAAACTCACATCCACACAAGAAACCTCTGTATAGATGTTTATAGTAGCCTTATTTATAATTGCCAAAACTTGGAAACAACCCAAAATGTGCTTTGGTGGGTACATAAACAAACTATGGTACATCCAGACAATGAAATGTTTTTCAGTGTTAAAAAAGAAATAAACTATCAAGCCATGAAAAGACATGGAGGAAACTTAAAAGCATGTTACTAAGCAAAGAAGCAAATCTGAAAATTGCTACACACTATATCATTCAAACAATATGACATTCTGGAAAAGACAAAACTATGATAGTCAAAAGAACACTGGTTTGCCAGGGTTTGCAAGGGGGTAGGGGGAAGAAGGTATGAATAGAAGAAATGGAATTTTTAGGGTGACAAAAATACTGTAGTATTCTCTAATGATGCATACGTCATTATACATTTGTCCAAACCCATGAAACGCTCAACACCAAAAGTGAATCCTAACATAAACTGTGGACTTTGATTATGATGTATTGATTTAGGTTCATCAAGTATGATAAATATACCACTCTGATGGGGGATGTTGATAATGGGAGAGGCTATGTATCTGTAGGTGGGAAGGGGATACATGAGAAATCTTTGTACTTCTTCTCAATTTAGCTGGGCATCTAAAATTCTTCCTAAAACATGAAGTCTTTTAAAAATCACACAGGAGTTAAGAAAATCTGAAAATCTATTTTTGAGGTTATTATTGTTGTGAGTAATTATAGCATAGGAAACATGTATCTAGCCCTCTATCTTGATCATTTTCCTCTCTGCATTAAATTATTTAAATGAACATTTTTTCTAGCATAATTTTTTAAACTTTGACTCAAAAGTCAATGTATTTGACAGCTCTTAAACTTCATATGCCATCAGCACACTGAAACCCCAGATGGCTAAGACATCTCCTACTTACTTATTTTACTTACTGTGATCATACTCTGTTCTGTAGAAAATTGTCACCCTCTATTGCATTAGCACAGTAACAACATTTTCTTGCATTCCAAGGGCAGGTAAGTCACAATAAATAATGTCAACCTTGATTTTCTGGCATTTTACACTAAATTATAGGGAAACCAAGTGCTTTGCTTCACTTTCTTCTATTTTCATTAATAGGCACAGAGGTTCTTGAGAGCTAGAGAAAATTCTACACACCATCTACAGTCCACCCCTTTAGTTTACAGAAACAGAAACTGAGGCACAAAGAGAACAAATGACTTGTCCTAGGTTACTCTTGTCATTATGGCAAAAGCAAGCACAGACCCTAACTCCAAGCTACTAAGGTAGAATGTTTTATTTCCTATCACCCTTATCAATTTGGCTTATGACATAATGGGATGAAGGTGATCTTATGGATGAGGAAAGCCTGGATTTCAATTAGCAATTTTAGGGTCTTAGAACCTTCCCTGTTGAAAGAGATACTGTTAAAAAAAAACAAAAATCCATGTGCGAGGAAGCCAAAGTGTAGTTCATTCCAAAGACTGACACCTATTCTAATGCAAGAAGACTCTAGCCATGTGTGTGTGTCACTCCAAGGGAACTTGGTGGTAACTAACAGAAAAGCTATTCAGGATGGTGTGACAAATGAAAGGGGAGTTTATGGCTTTTATAACTGGAAAGCCCAACCTTACTTTCAGGCATGGGTGAGTCTAGTGGTTAAAACAATGTAATCAGGCACTTTTCTTTATTCCTCCCACTGCAGTTCAGGTGAAAAAAAAAATTTTTTTTATTTTGTATGAAACAAAAATAAGAAGTCTCTAAAAGAAAAGAAGGAGAAGGTCGACTGGGACCCAATGACACAGTGGGGAGTCTCCTGTGGTTTTCCTTTTGCCCTGTATATGCTAGACGAGGAGTTGAAGAAGCTAGAATATCAGAAACACCATTGGTCCCCATCAAAACTGTTCTCAGCCAAGAATAAAAAATAAAAAATAAAGGAGGCTTAGTAAGACAGGGAACAACCCTACTTCAGCCATAGCGTATGGAAAAAATGGGAAAAAATGTCAACTCCACTCACAGCCCTATTAGCAAGACTGAGTGGGAGCTTTGCTTCCAACCTTACCAGGCTTAACAATGTGTTCTACACCCCTATCAATTTTAGAATGGATAGGGAGCTGGGACTTTTGGCTCCACTGGGCAATAACAAGGTCCCTCCTCCATAGTGTCATAGGAGGCCACATGGGGAGCCTGGACTTCCATTGCCACCTGATGGTAAGAATGTAACTCTCCAGCAGTACTGAGTCTCCACCTCCCAATTTCCATAGAAGCCAAATGGAGAGAGCTATTGAGGCACACCTCATCCTCCCAGCAAAGGTGATGCCAATGTTGGCCTCTGTAGAATCTGAACTTCTACACCAACCAGACTGTCATAAAGAATCCTAATTCCTCCTCCTCTCCCAAGGTGTCAAAAAACACCAAGTGGAGAGCCTACACTTTCACCTCACCTGGCAGTAATGAGGCAGTAACTCCTTTCCCCACTGGCATGTAGTCAGAGGAGGCCTTCTAAAATACAAGATTTAAATAGAGTCTCTAGAGTCTCAAAATATAATATTCAAAATGTCTAAGATACAATAAAAAAAGAAAATCACTTATCATACCATGAATCAGGAAAACCTCAATTTGAATGAGAGAAAGCAATCAATCAATCTCAACCCTTGATGGAATTTAAGGATTATAAAGTAGTCATCATAAAAATGTTTCAATGAGCAATTACACACACACTTGAAACAAATGATAAGATAGAAACTTTCAGCAAAGAAGTAAAAATTATCAACAAAGAAAGAGGATATATAAAGAAGAACCTAAAAGAAATTTTAGAACTGAAAAATACAGCAACCAAAATTTGAAAATTCAATGGATAAGCTCCACAGCAGAATGGAGATTCTAAACAACAGAGAGAAAAGAAACTGACAAAGATGAGCAGAGCCCAGAAAACTATGAGACTATAACAAAGTCAAGAAAAAAATGGAGTACCAGGAAGAGAGGAGAATGATACTTCCAAGTGAATAGTTCAGTTGCAAAGCACTGAGGATCTTCTGAACTTAATATACAATGATGTCATTAAAACAGAACACAAGGTTATGAACACATTTTTATGAAGACATGGGCTCTTCATTCAACATCTCTCTTAAAGCACAATAACAAAGTTCCATGCATACTCTGGGCCAGATTCCCTGGTAGTTCAGGTGTTAAAGAGTCTGCCTACAGTGCTGGAGACCCAGGTTCGATCCCTGGGTTGGGAAGATCCTCTGGAGAAGGAAATGGCAAAAAACTCCACTATTCTTGCCTGGAAAACCCCATGGATGGAGGAACATGACAGGCTACAGTCCATGGGGTCGCAAAGAGTCGGACACGACTGAGCAACTTCATTTCACTTCACTTCACTTCTGGATTTTTGGAGGCACATTAGAAAATCTATGAAGTAATTTCATGTTTATGCATGCAGAAAACTATAATTCAAAGATATACATTATTTATTATATTTACTTTTTTAATTTGCTTTATTAAACACCTAGATCAAAGAACACTAAAAATTCCAGAATAGAACTAGGTTCAATGTGACCTGTTTTGAGGGAAAATAGGAAGGAAGATCTACCAAGCTGATCTTCCATGTTGGAAGGGGTCTACATTAAGATTTAAGTGTACCTATGAAAAGACCTGAT
This sequence comes from Capricornis sumatraensis, assembly GCF_032405125.1. Classification (NCBI taxonomy): domain Eukaryota; kingdom Metazoa; phylum Chordata; class Mammalia; order Artiodactyla; family Bovidae; genus Capricornis; species Capricornis sumatraensis. The sequence goes on along the minus strand of NC_091081.1, from coordinate 33,127,880 downwards.
GACCAGTCTCCTGAGAGGTCATAAGCTTTAGAAAATTTACTATGATTCTACTTCAGCTTTATCAGCTCTACAGAGGTGATGAGATTGATCCAAATGACTCATGCTTCTCAAACTTTTAAGTAAATTATACCACCTACTTTCAGGCATACTGTGCAGACATTTCTTTCCACTGGCCAGAGTGCTTATGGCCCCTATCCATAATATTTCATTCCTGCTATCAGCAAATCTGGGGTGGGCGGGGTGAAGAGAACTGTTTTAAAAACTGACATGTGTGCACAGAATCATAACACTGTGACTCTGTTAAATACTTTTTATTTGCCCCTCTGCCCTCCTGACATAGAGTGACCTCTAAGAATTATCTCAATAGATGATGGAACTTCTGACTTCTAGTTGGGGAGCCCAAGGAGGAAATCAGAAGGAGGGAGGAGACTGAGGCTAGAGCATTTATTCCCTGCTCCCTCTCCTGAGGTGGCCTCTCTCTAGCTAGGGCCCTCAACTGAAAGTCACTGCATTTCTCAAGCAACTTGATACATATAACTTTCTCCCTCCAGGTTCTGACTACCTCTTACCCAGGTGAGGTAAAGTGAAGTCACTCAGTCGTGTCCGACTCTTTGCGACCCCGTGGACTGTAACCTACTAGGCTTCTCCATCCATGGGATTCTCCAGGCAAGAATACTGGAGTGGATTGCCATTTCCTTCTCCAGGGGATCTTTCCGACCCAGGGATCGAACCTGGGTCTCCTGCATTGGAGGCAGACACTTTAACCTCTGAGCCACCAGGGAGTGGTGAAAATTTCACTGCAAACTCTGGGCATCTCCTGAAATTCCTGACATCCTACTCACACCTTTATAATAGTCTCTTAGAAAATGTACCCTTGAATCATTCTTTTCCACTGGGACTCTGACTGACATATCACAAGGAGATGGCTAATCTCCAAAGACATATGGCCCCTGTAAGACCACAACCCCTTAACAGAACACCTCTCTTGTATGCATGCTCCCCTTGTTCTCTGTCCTTCTATCCCTGCCTATCCTTAGGATACTGTTGAGCAGACATGCCAACTTCTGGGTCTTCAGTTCAGTTCAGTTCAGTTCAGTCACTCCATCCTATCCAACTCTTTGAGACCCTATGGACTGCAGCACACCAGGCTTCCCTGTTTCTCACCAACTCCCAGAGTTTCCTCAAACTTACGTCCATTGAGTCGGTGATGCCATCCAACCATCTCATCCTCGGCTGTTCCCTTCTCCTCCTGCCTTCAATATTTCCCAGCATCAGGGTCTACATTAAGTTTTTGCAATGAGTCAGTTCTTCACATCAGGCGGCCAAAGTATTGGAGTTTCAACTTCAGCATCAGTCCTTCCAAAGAATATTCAGGACTGATTTCCTTTAGGATGGACTGGTTGAATCTACTTGCAGTCCAAGGAACTCTCAAGAGTCTTCTCCAACAACCCAGTTCAAAAACATCAATTCTTTGGTGATCAGCTTTCTTTACAGTCCAACTCTCACATCCATACATGACTACAGGAAAAACCATAGCTTTGACTAGATGGACATTTGTTGGCAAAATAATGTCTCTGCTTTTTAATACACTGTCTAGGTTGGTCATAACTTTTCTTCTGGGTCTTGGGACCTCCCTTTTCTATGAGCTTTGCTGACCTTGCTCTCCCAAACTGGATGTGTTCCCAGGGTCTTCTTCCAGACACGGTGCAATGATTACTCTTCTTGCGATGCAAGTAGAGGACTTTTTTTTTTTACCTTGCCCTGTGACATGCAGGATCTTAGTTCCCCAACAGGGGGTTGAACCCATGCCCCCATGCATTAGGAACACAGAGTCTTAAACACAAAATGCTAGGAAAATCCCAACAATTACCCTTCTAATAATGAATCATAGTCATTTTCTTTCAGGCTTCCCTCTCTGATATTTACCATTTCACTATGTGTGAGGTGCTTCTAAACTCTTCAGTCAAATAACTAAACCTCTTAGTTTACTATCATAGACAAAAAACTATTTTCATATTTTGTGTGGACTTTACCACTTCAACACTAAAATACTAATCTTAATTTTCATATTTTATTTTTTTTCTTTTTTTTTTTAGTTTTTTATTTTTTTAATTTTAAAATCTTTAATTCTTACATGTGTTATTTAAAGGAAGGATACTGACTTTCTTGGTGGCTCAGATGGTAGAGAGTCCAGCTGCAATACAGGAGACCTGGGTTCAATCCCTGGGTCAGGCAGATTCCCTGAAGAAGGAAATGGCAACGCATTCCAGTATTCTTGCCCGGAGAATTCCACAGACAGAGGAGCCTGGCAGGCTACAGTCCAAGGAGTCGCCAAGAGTCGGACATGACTGAGAAAGTTTCACTTACTGTTTCCTTATATACTACAAACAAGAACTTAAAACCTGAAAAATCATATTCTAATTAAAATTAAATGTAATAAAATTTTCCCTACTGAGGAAAAAACCGAAGCCAAAAAAATATTGACAATTGAGATAGCTAAAGATTAGAAATATCTCTCATTTACAAGTATGAATTTTCACAAAGCTGTAAGGTCTAAGGTCTCCTATGTTACCAAAAGAAGAATTCCACCTAAGCCTGTAATTTCAGTTGTCACTGAGTAAGTTACAATGTTCTTTTCAGAAAAGCTTAGACCCAACGCACAGAGCTTCTCCAGGCATGTACACAGAGTATAAGGGGAAATTTTAGAATGCATATAGTTGAGTTTTTCCTACAAAGACATAATTCTGTATTTTTTTTTAAGTACACACATTTCTACGTGAAATATCAAATTCTAATCACAAGTCAAGAACCCAGCCCTTGAATAAAGTCCGCTTATTCAACATTTGCTTTTCTTTATACAGTGAGCAGGACCAGTTTTTCTCGCCCCTAAGACATTTCTGAGTTATAACTCTTCTTGCAGAGCTTCAGAGGAAGCAGACCCTTAATATCTTTCAGTAAACCATGACCTCAGGATGCTCCTCATTTTTCTCCAACTTTAACTTTCTTTTTTTTTTTTTTCTTTTTTTTTTTTTTGGTTTTCCTCAACTCTTTATTTTTTTTTTTAATTAAATTTTAAAATCTTTAATTCTTACATGTGTTCCCAAACATGAAACCCCCTCCCACCTCCCTCCCCATAACATCTCTGTGGGTGATCCCCATGCACCAGCCCCAATCATGCTGTATCCTGCGTCAGACATAGACTGGCGATTCAATTCTTACATGATAGTATACATGATAGAATGCAATGGCATTCTATCATGTATACCAACTTTAACTTTCTTTCAGGAACATTCACCCTTTTTCTCGTCTATGCCTTGCATCTGCTTGGTTCCAAACGACCTCTTCAACATGTAGAAATGTAACAGCCAAACATTAATTAGCAGTCTAGCAATTCAGTGACCTAAATGTGTACAACTGGTCTTACACATAAAGCCCAACTTGTTTATACACCATAATTGCAAAATAATTTACTACAAATGCAAAAATAGGAAAGCTTCCATCCACTTTTCAGTACTAGAAATATTTACCACTTCAACCACTTTTTCTTTTCTTTTTCTTATTTTTTTTTTAAGCCACAGAAAGATATTAGTGACATTTAGGGAAAAAAAAAAGATCCCTTTTGAACAAGGCAGTTATGTTACCATACAGTTTACAACATTAAGATTTATTTTTGCTTGAGGCGAAGTTAAGATTAAAGAGATGAAGTTGCTAACACCATGCAGGCTCATAAAACTCTAAGCCATTACTATGACCTTAATATGGAACTTAGGATTCAAGACATCAATATTGCTTTATAATAGTCTCATATTCATTTAAGATTCAGTTGTAGTTTGTCATAGTTCAATTTCCCATTTTCACCTAAACTACCTTGAACTTTGGTTGCACAAAATAATTTTTTATTTCTTTACTAACTGTGTACTTTAAAAATTCACAGAATTGAAAGGTGAAAGACAATGAACTGTTTAAAATATCAAAAAAAACAAAAGAAGTCCACCTCATTCCTACTTTGTAATCTTGTTCGGTACCTTTGCAGTGAGTAAAGAGACTGCTGTGTGTACTTATATCAGACAATATGATAACATAAGGATATCATGAAAAATTACTTGGTAACATTTTTTAACTATATTATTTTTTTCTCAAAGGTGTTTAACTTCAGACGTCCACCTGCTGCTGCTAAGTCGCTTCAGTCGTGTCCGACTCTGTGCGACCCCAGAGATGGCAGCCCACCAGACTCCCCTGTCCCTGGGGTTCTCCAGGCAAGAACACTGGAGTGGGTTGCCATTTCCTTCTCCAATGCATGAAAGAGAAAAGTGGAAGTGAAGTCGCTCAGTCGTGTCCAACTCCTAGCGACCCCATGGACTGCCACCCACCAGGCTCCTCTGTCCATGGGATTTGCCAGGCAAGAGTACTGGAGTGGGTTGCCATTGCCTTCTATTTATTCAAAAATCACAGCTCTGCCATATAGCATGCAAAGTAAGGATAATTTCTTAACCGCTTAAAGGTTCAGTTTCTTATCTGTAAAATGGGTCTTTGTGATGACTAAATAAATGAAATAGTATACGTAAAATGTTTAATATAGAGTCTTCCCTGGTGGTCCAGTGGCTAAGGCTCCACACTCCCAATGCTGGGTGCCCTGGTCAAGGAATTAGAGCCCACATGTCACAGCTAAAGATCTCACATGCCCCAATTAAGACCCAGCACAGCCAAATAAGTAAATTTTTTTCAAATAATAATAATAACTATTTAATGATTGCTTAATTCAGAAGCAAACGTTAAAGCCTCACTGGGGAGCAGTCCAGGAAATTAAAACACCACAGAACTATAGGCCCTTGGGGCTTCCCAGGTGGCGCTAGTGGTAAAAAACCTGCTTGCCAATAGAGGAGACATAGAGACACAAATTTGATCACTAGGTGGGCAAGATCCCCTAGAGGAGACCATGGCAACCCACTCCAGTATTCTTGCCTGGAGAATCCCATTGACAGAGGAGCCTGGCAGGCTACAGTCTATATGGTCACAAAGAGTCAGACATGACAGAAGCAATTCGGCACATTTGCATATAACCCTTTACCATATCATTAAAATTCAGTTAAAATATTGCACGTATTTTCTGATTTTGAAGATTTCCTTGCACTTTCTGCCCTCTAGAGGCTGCTGCAGAGACCCTGCCTCAAAGCCTCTGGTTGTGTATTAAATCTATGCCTCTGTGATTGGAATGTAGAATTGAGTCATATTGACCTCCTTTCAGTTCAGTTCAGTCGCTCAGTCGTGTCCAACTCTTAGCGACCCCATGAATTGCAGCACGCCAGGACTCCCTGTCCATCACCAACTCCCGGAGTTCACTCAGATTCATGTCCATCGAGTCAGTGATGCCATCCAGCCATCTCATCCTCTGTCATCCCCTTCTTCTCCTGCCCCCAATCCCTCCCAGCATCAAAGTCTTTTCCAATGAGTCAACTTTTCGTATGAGGTGGCCAAAGTATTGGAGCTTCAGCTTTAGCATCATTCCCTCCAAAGAAATCCCAGGGCTGATCTCCTTCAGAATGGACTGGTTGGATCTCCTTGCAGTCCAAGGGACTCTCAAGAGTCTTCTCCAACACCACAGTTCAAAAGCATCAATTCTTCAGCGTTCAGCCTTCTTCACAGTCCAACTCTCACATGCATACATGACCACTGGAAAAACCATAGCCTTGACTAGATGGACCTTAGTCGGCAAAGTAATGTCTCTGCTTTTGAATATGCTATCTAGGTTGGTCATAACTTTTCTTCCAAGGAGTAAGCGTCTGTTAATTTCATGGCTGCAAATCACCATCTGCAGTGATTTTGGAGCCCAAAAAAATAAAGTCTGACACTGTTTCCACTGTTTCCGCATCTATTTCCCATGAAGTGATGGGACCAGATGCCATGATCTTTGTTTTCTGAATGTTGAGCTTTAAGCCAACTTTTTACTCTCCACTTTTACTTTCATCAAGAGGCTTTTTAGTTCCTCTTCACTTTCTGCCATAAGGGTGGTGTCATCTGCATATCTGAGGTGATTGACACTTCTCCCAGCAATCTTGATTCCAGCTTGTGCTCCTTGCAGCTCAGCGTTTCTCATGATGTACTCTGCATAGAAGTTAAATAAGCAGGGTGACAATATACAGCCTTGATGCACTCCTTTTCCTATTTGGAACAAGTCTGTTGTTCCATGTCCAGTTGTAACTGTTGCTTCCTGACCTGCATACAGATTTCTCAAGAGGCAGGTCAGATGGTCTGGTATTCCCATCTCTCTCAGAATTTTCCACAGTTTATTGTGATCCACACAGTCAAAGGCTTTGGCATAGTCAATAAAGCAGAAATACATGTTTTTCTGGAACTCTCTTGCTTTTTCCATGATCCAGCAGATGTTGGCAATTTGATTTCTGGTTCCTCTGCCTTATCTAAAACCAGCTTGAACATCAGGAAGTTCACGGTTCACGTGACCTCCTTTAACAGTCTTCAAATAATGCTGGTTGCTAGTAAGTTTTACACTGATTTATTTTTTTTGAGAAAAAAATGATAATCTTAAGCGTTGCAAGCATTTTGCATCATTCCCAACCAAAAAGCAACAGTAAAACAGTGTAGAGACAGAAGGAATTAGGACAGGAAGTGAGGAAACCTCCGTTTCACACAGAGAGCTGTCTCCAGGTGACATCTGGCCAGTCATTTAACCTCTCAAGACTGCTAGTTTTTCATCTATTACTTGAAGGACTCAGACTAGATGACTACTCACCTATCATTATATGATACCAGACAGAAAGAACCTTTAGAAAACAAATCAAGTGGAACAACAGCTATGATGGAAGGCAATCTATCCTAGTACTGAAAGAATGAATCTGAAGTTGGAGAGGCTTCAGGACTCAGCTGGATGAACTTAAGAGAATCACTTGTCTTCATCTCACAGGTTAGTAAGGCGGATTCAATAGATCATTTATATAAGCACTTAGCAGGATGCATGGTCCATGTAACTAAATCAATAACAGTTATTAATAGTTTGCATTTATAACATTCAGTTTAGAATCTGCACAGTACGCCAGATTCTTATGTTTTAAGTGTTATAATAATTTAAGAGGTGACCTGATTCACAATTTATCCAAATCCTAGGGGAGGGAAGAAGAGAGTAAAGATCCAAAGACTGTGGCCTGAGATACTGCGTTAGGCAGCAGCTGAGAAGATTAGAAGTGATGTATACAAAGCCCTCATCTACAGACACTCATTAAATGCTGGCTCTTATTGCATTGATGGATACTGGAAAACGTTGAGTAATCAAAAGCCTATTGACTTGGTTCAATGTAAATAACTATATTTATAATATATACACTATCACACTCGAATATTTTCTTTCTGGGTTTAGATTTTATACTAATTACTTGGATGAAATGGAAATTCAATGTAAAACACAGATAACACAAAACTATTAGAGGGCAAAATAGTGCACTGCCAAAAAAAGAAAAGTTATATATTTGATTTTTAAATCATCCCCCAGAGTAACTTAATTCAAATATTTTTGGACTTATACATGAATTGAAAACTTGCACAGGAAAGTATATGTGAAAAAAAAATACTATAAAGAGAAGTTAGAGTAAAGATTTATTAAGCCTGAAGAAATAGCAAAGAAACAGTTACATTTTTCATTAGAAATATTGAAAGATAGCCAATTTCTGTTTCTTGGATTTAATACTTGTGGTTTCCCCAACACAGCTATTTCACATTTGTTGTGGAAGCAATTTTTTCAGCTTTTGGTAGTATACCAGGACTGAAATAATAAGCTAACTTTGCAATGCAGGTTAAGGTCCTCACATATAAGAAACATACTTTCTATGATGATAATCATACTCTCTGCTCTCACTTTTAAAAATCAGCTCCAAATATTACCTACAAAGTAACCCCCTGCTGTAACATTTTTATGCTCCTTTGACTTTGCACTACCTTCAAAATCAAAATTGAATTTCATGTCTAGATGGTCAACATGATGTTTCTAGAAATTGCTTTTCCATTGTTTCCCACGTGTAAGGTCCCACTAACACTCATCCTTTCCCTACCCCCTTCCCTCTTTATCCTCCCCTCCCTAGAAATGTTTTCCTCTTTACATTCTTCCCTTTTGTCTATTCATCTCAAAAACTGTTTCCTTCCGAATCTTCTCACCTTTCATCTGCTATAAAAATTTCCAGGCTCTAAACTTTCCTTTTCCAAATATAATTCATGAAAAATAATATTTTCTATAAACTTTATTGAATGTACTCCCATAGCTCACCATGATTTAAAAGAAAAAAAAAATGAGGGGAGTCGATGGTTTTAAGTTAACCCTCCATTTGTATCTGTGTTATGGGTAATGGCCACCTCACTGTAGCATTACGTCAACATATGCAATTATGTGATTACCCCTAGTTGCAGCTGGTCAATAAATATTCACTGAGCCAGGCCCTGTTTTAGGCACTGGTGATCCAGTGCTAGATGAGTCTCCACTCTCAGAATTCATATCCCCGTGAAGAGAAAGAGACAAACACAACGTCATCAGAAAGAGCTAAAAGGATTGTTTCAGGCAGCACTGTACATGCTTCAAAACACTGGTGAAAATTGTTCTGACAATCACCATTTCTCTAGGGTCCTTGATATATTCTAAAAGAAAAACATCCGAAATGTGCAGATCATAGATACTTTATTTACACATAGTACATTCAGACTTCTCACCAAAGATCTTAACCAGCTGTAACATCATAGTCAATTATAGAATTTTGTAGCAGCATAAATCCTGTGAAGGATACGCTGTGTGATTTTTCCTTTTTTTTTTTCCTTTGCCCTTCACTCAACCCAAGATGCACTTTTCTCTTGCCTAAAACCTAAAAGTTAATGGGTGAGACCTTGACCACTGTCACCAACGTTGAGTTGCAAACAAGGAAAGAGTAGCTACACACGCAGTCGAGATGACTTGGTAGGTTCTTTTAGGGGAACCTACCACCAAGTCCTCAGAACTTTCTATAATTACCTTTGTTTCTTGGCTTTGATCTCTGTTAAATGATAAAAAAAAAAAAAAAAAAACTAAGAGAAGGGTGCCACTTATGCATTTAAGTTTATTTTCTCACAGTATCATATTTCAGTGGAAAAAATTTGAGAACTATTTCAGGAATACTAACTATAGTACAAATAAAACAGGCATATTTTTTTAAAAATTAAATGCAAACAAGCTGTATAGATCTTATGTAAAAAATTTTGTGTGAAGAGGTTTTTACAACAGTCAACTTTATATTTCCATAGGCTCTGCATCTGCCAATTCAACCAACCATGGACCAGGTACAACGTTTATCATCCCTGGTTGGTTGAATCCGTGGATGCAGAACTGATGGATTTGGGGGGTCAACTATGGAACTTAAACATCAGCAGATTCTGGAATCTGCAGTGATCTAATCCCCAGAGGGGGACAACTGTTTATATAATTAAAAACCTCAGTATTTAAAAGTAAACAGTTTTATATTTTCTCCAGCATGAAATGAAATAAAGGATATGATAGATATTCTTAAAAGGAAATTCAGTAGCTAAAAATTGCCAATTGTATAACTGAATAAAATTTTGCCTTATATAAATATGCAAACAGATAAACTAAATTCAGTAAAAATCATCACTTTCTTCAAATTTATATAATCCTAATGAAAACAAAAAGCATAAAAATTTTTGATTAAATATTTAGAGCTTCTAGCTCCTCTTACACCTATCTTTATTTTTCCTAAAATTTCAGGAAGAAATTCATTTCTAAGAGACCTAAATTCCACCAGGGCCCTCTGGCAAAATTCAATTTTAACTATGGTTCATAATTTTTAAGAACATTATTTTTTAAGAGAACAGGTAGAGTCTTCTGATCTGAGCAAAACCATTTGTACCTCAGAGATGTATTTTATTTGCACTCAGCAGGATAATTAACCTCTAACGGTGCCCTTATTTTCCTTAAAACTACAGGAAATTATCTTTTTTTTTTCAAATAGTAAATGGACCTTCCAGGTAAGGATTTTATACAGCATGTTTTGATGCGAGATTCCATCTTACCCCTTTTTGGCTTTTATGCCTGGTGTGTCATAATGCCCTACAGCAATTATATGAAGTAGTTATTAAACCCAAGATAAGAAAACTGAAGACAGAGACCAGGTAAAGAACCCAAGATCACAGAGTTTTCAGATAGGGTCAGAACCTCAACTTCTTGTCTTAATCCCAAGTCTTTTCCACTCTGTCTCTGAGAAAACCTTAGGTGGTACCATGGGATGATCTGAAGACTGGGGCCATGGAAATGATATAAAGCAAATGACAGAAGCACACAAGAAGGAAGATGAATGAGGACTCTATGCCGAACCCTCCCATAGGAATCCCTATTGGAGAGCCAGAGTCACAATTCATACCTAAAATCCACATACAAGATTGTGGTCACAAGATAATAGCAGAGGTATTCATGGTCTGTTTTCAGTTCAGAGGGCATGCTGTCCAAGTTTGGCACTCATAAAGACTAAAATAATGAAAAATAATTACTTGTGCACCAATGTCTTTTTTAATGAACTGCTTCCCTCCAAAATAAAATGTATTGTTTTTAAAAAGAAAGTTTTAAAGTACCTATCTTAAGCCACACTGTACTAAAAATGAAATTAAGTACCTATCTTAAGTCATACTGTCAGGCTTATTACCATGGTGTGAAACAAAAAATGTGTTTTGATTTATATTTCAGAAACCAAAAAAATTAAATGTTGAGACCAAAAAAAAAGAAGAAGAAGGGAGGTGGGAGCACTTGACCAAAGGCATTTACATCTGCCTCCTTGGGTAGAACACGGGAAACCTAACTAGGGCAACGTCTCCCCGACAGCAGATTTACATTCTTCTGCCTCTGTGAAGTACAACTTACCAGGGTTTCTTGTTTCCTTTATTTATGTTATATTTAAGATAAGAAGTGAGTTTAAGGTTCCAATAGTTTCCTTTTTTGATGACCTTGAAGACATCAAAATAAGAAATATATAATTTTGTAAGCTCATTCAATTTGAAAAAAATACAAACATAGTGTCACTTTAGTAAAAACAAAAATTAATATTTGAAATGATGTTATTTTCCAGAAATATGATAGTCATAAGATTTTATCAAAAGTGTTGTTGAGAGTCCTTAGGAATAATTACCACTAAATGGAAAGACCACTGAATTCTTTTAAATAGATCTTTTTGCTTGTTTGTTTTATTTCTCACTTATTATTTATATGTTTACTTTTTATTATGGGAAGTTTATGGAAAGCATACACCAAAGAAGAAAGAATGTAGGCATCAACTATTCTGTTACACCAAATTATTAACTCCTGATGCTGCTGCTGCTGCTGCTGAGTCGTGTCAGCCATGTCCGACTCTGTGCAACCCCATAGACGGCAGCTCACCAGGCTCCCCCGTCCCTGGGATTCTCCAGGCAAGAACACTGGAGTGGGTTGCCATTTATCTATATCACACTCAGTGCTTCAGACTCCAGATTATTATAAGAAATCTCAGACATAATATCATATTATCTATAAATGTTGCAGTCTGTACTTCTAAAATTTTTTATCCAATGTCATTACAACTTAAAATTCATAATAATTACTTAATATCCTAAAACATTTGGTTACTTTTCAAATTTCTCCAACTGACTCATATTTTTAAAATGTGTTTTAATTAAGAGCCCAGTAAATTCTATACAGCACTTCCCTGGTGACTCAGTGGTAAAGAAGGCAGGAGATGCTAGAGATGTGGGTTTGACCCCGGGGTTGGGAAGATCCCCTAGAGTAGGAAATGGCAGCTCAGTCTAATATTCTTGCCTGGGAAATTCCACAGATAGAGGGGCCTGGTGGTCTACGGTTCATGGAGTTGCAAAGAGTTGGACACCATTGAGCACACGTGCATGCCAAATGCTATACATGGAGATAAGTCAACAGGTTTCTTACATCTTTTAATCTAGGTTTCCACTCTTTTTCCTTCTCAAAATTTGTTTGTTAAACAAACCACAGAATTCTCTGTAGTTTAGACCTTGCTGATTGCTTTTCCACAGTATTGTTTCTTATGTTCCTCGACCCCTATATTTCTTGCAAAATGGTAATTGAGAAGGACTTTGTTGTTGATTCATATACTCCATATTTACTGCTAAGAAATTCTACCCTTTGTGTTTGCTTTCCCACTTGTCCATAGAAATGGATCATCTTTTTCATTGGACTTGTTCACTCATTTATGCAGCAACACTTAGTATCTGCTGCACACACTTCAGAGACAAATGTTCAGTTGCAAAGATGACTATGCCACCAAAAGGAGGTGCTTGTGATTTAGAACTACGCTTACAAAGAACACCGCATGTTGACCAAAACCTCCTTGGACCAAATACCAGGGAAAATAATTTAACTTTCTAGCAGTGGTTGAGTTGTCACAACAAGTACTTTCTCTTAATAGGTCCTTACTTCAACCCTATGAGAGAGAAATATTCGCTCCTTATCATCCTTCTACAGGTAAGGAAACTGAGATTTAGAGAGGTTCCAAAATTTTGCTCAGTTATATCACAAGTCAGTAGTGGGACAGACAACTGAACATTGACTGCCTAGATTCTGTGTCCTTGAATACAACCAGGAGGTGATACTGCCCTGCAGGTCCATGCTAATTGCCCCAGACTCTCGATAGAAAAACTGAGCAATCCTCTGGCTAACTAGTAAGGCTTCATAGGCACTTTCTTCTCATGCAATAATCATCCTCAGTTTAACTGTGATGAGTGGTGACCAACAATGTGTTTATACCTAGACCCTGAATAAAGTTTGCATCCATGTTGTGAGATGTAAGGAGCACAGACTTTGTAACCATCCCAGGAGAATTCGAACCTTGTAATTCGACAATATGATACATTTCACTGTAAGATTTTTGACTCCCAGTATTTCTTTTCATAATTCTATCTCCTCCTCTTCAGAAACTATATGCATTTAATTTGCATAAGCCAAGTATATGGAATTCAAATGTTAAGACCAAAGGAAGCCATGAATACTAGATTCTATCAAGAATGTGTGGACATATGTATGGAATTTAGAAAGATGGTAACGATAACCCTGTATGCGAGACAGCAAAAGAGACACAGATGTATAGAACAGACTTTTGGACTCTGTGGGAGAGGGAGAGGGTGGGATGATTTGGGAGAATGGCATTGAAATGTGTATACTATCATGTAAGAAATGAATCGCCAGTCTAGGTTCAATACAGGATACAGGATGCTTGGGGCTGGTGCACTGGGATGACCCAGAGAGATGATATGGGGAGGGAGGTGGGAGGGGGGGTTCAGGGTTGGGAACTAATGTACACCCGTGGTGGATTCATGTCAATGTATGGCAAAACCAATACAGTATTGTAAAGTAAAATAAAGTAAAATTTAAAAAATAATGATTAAAAAAAAGAATGTGTGGAGAGCCAGGTTGCTGTGCCTTAAAGGGCAAGGCTATGCTTAAAGTGTACAGAGCTCCAGGAAAATATTTTTGGTGGTACCTCTGCCTATATAAAAGTCTTGTTTAAAAAAATACATTACAAAATTCATAGGCCCATGTGAGGTATAATGATGTAGATTGAAGATTTATAATGAAGATTTATAAAAAGTATAGAAAAGAGGTACTTATGTATTTGTTTATTGCCTAATCAAATGTATGCAAAGATTTGTCTTTACAATGTCAACCCTGGAGGAGAAGCTCTACTTCCCCCAACTCCCCACACACACCAAGGGCAACACTGGTAAAGTGTCATCTAGTCTGAGTAAGAAAAGAAACAAATGAGGTTTGACCAGGGAATGAGGTCACCTGGGACCCAAGACTCTGCAGACTTCTATCCTAATTACCCCCTTTACATGAGATGGTGGTTGACACTTTTACTTGAAGAGAACTGAAGAAAGTCAACCTAGGAACTTCTCCAACAGATCAGTGCTGACACACACTCAATTCTATCTGCCATAAAATTTCAAGAAATTATTTAACTATCCTGAATTTCAATGTCCTCATTTCTAAAATGGGGCTAAAACATCTGTACCCAAGAACTGCATAAGGATTTAATAAGTTAATATAGGATACATGTCTTGATTATATGAGGCACTAATTAAATATTAAAAAATTATTATAAATATTTACTTTTAATTATTTAATAACCTCAGATAGGACATTAACTATAAGAAGTAGCAAAGGAAATAGAAGAGGGGCTTCCCTTGTGATCCAGTGGTTAAGATTCCATGCTTCCAATGCAGAAGGCACAGATTTGATCCCTGGTCAGGGAGCTAACATCCCACATGCCACAGGGTTTGGCCAAAAGCAAGAAAACCTATTATTAAAAAGAAGTAGAAGAAAAGCAATTTCTCTGATACCCAGAAATCTGTCATTTAACTGGATCAATAACAACATGTAGATATGAAAAATCCCTAAGAGTCACTTTAGTATGCATCTATTGAGAAGCATGAATAGAGGTGAATTAAAGAGACAGAAAAAAGGCATGAAGAAATTATTGCACTTAATCGGAGAAGGCATCCTGAAACAAGAGACCTTTTGAGTCCAGGCATATTAATAAAGTGAGGAACAAGAACAGTAAAGAGAAGGAAGAACCCTTGCAGAGAAAACCTATGACCCACAGAGACCAGTGGGCATGGCTTTCTTAACAAAAAATGAGATCCTCAACACTATCAACACAGGTCTGGATGTCCTTTTCTATTGTAACGATTGTCAGAAGCAAACTCAGAGAACATGTCAGCATGCTGAAGGCTATTTCATAGGTTGTAAATAAAAACAACAAGGACCTTGGCTAACACTAATCGTTCAAAAACAAAGCCCTGCTGGCTTACATACTTGAGGAAGAAAAGTGAATTTCCTAACCCGATCAGGATACAAATACGTCCATACTAAGTTTACAAAAGGTTGGACTCCACGGTGAAAATTATGCCCAAACAACCAACGCAGGTGTGAATATCAGCTAAATCGGTTACTTGGCACCACGAAAACTGTTCAGCAATTTCAGGCTGTAAAAGTGGAGACATTTGGGCTCCTCTAAATGGGAAATCAGGGCTTTGAAGTAAGGAAGATAATGCCCAGGTAGCCAGCAGTTCTCTTTCCACACAGCTCACAGAAATTAGTCAGCTTCTAAGCACAGAGTAGTAGCTCCGGCAACTCAGCAGGAGGAATTCCTAAAGTCATTCCTCCCCCAGGGGCATTGGTCCCTGGCTACCTAGGCATGTTGGTTGGCACAATCGTGCCCTGGTAAATGTTTTAACAACAATATGAAGAACCTTGATCTGAAGCTTTTGTGTAAATATTCCCTCCAAAGTCAATTTCAAGCCACCAATAAGCCATCACTGAACACAGATAGGGAGAGATGAGCACTGCAGGCTATGGGGGAACAATTGCCAGCGACTCAAAATCTCTGACTTAGCCTCTCAACTCTCCCACTCAGTGGACTGACTTCTTGCTGCTGCACTCTCCTCTCTCCACCCATGCCTTCTTCTTACTCCTTTATTTTTGTGAACTTTCCTGCTAGTAGCTATATGTCTCCTTCAAGCTAAGATATAGAAGGGGTCTGATGAAATCAGCCATTCCCTAACTAGCAGGGAACATTCCACACAAGTTATCTTTAACCTAATCAGCTATCATTGTGTCAGTGGCTGATGCCTCCTCCAAATCAGGAGTTTGTCCTAGAGCGTGCAAGATCTTTTTAGAAGGGAGTGATCTAATCTGGCAGGCACCATGAATGGACCATCCAGTACTTTACAGCATAAGCAATTAAGCACCTGATTTGTGTTTGCATTGGACCAAGCACTTTGGTATCCTTTGGAAAACGTCCTCTTAACTCCATTTCTGATGGCTTGTCCAATTTAACACCAATCAATGTCACTCCAGAGGTGGAGGTACAATGGTGAACTGCCAACAACTCTGAACGGGAGATCTGAGACCTAGGTCCAGTCAATAATTAGTTGGTGTTCTTCTGTGACCTTGGACAATCTCATTTAAACATTCTGACTCTAAATGTCCTCATTTGTAAATGAGAAATCTGTTCCTACCGCAGCAAATCCTAGAGGATGTTTTACTGGACTGAAGAGGAGAAGAATTTTTCCTCTTGTGTCAACTTGGAACCAAAAAAAAGTGTTTCCACACAAAAATTTGGTAATTCTTGAAACAAACAAACAAGAAAAAGTATCTTTGGTAAATTGTACAGTAATAAAAATTAATTAAGAATTATTTTAAGAAGTGTTGAAGCTCCTGGAATCGTATTTGTTTAATCTGCTACTGGGAGCTAAGTCATGAATGGCTTTTACTACTATAAAAGATACAATAAAATATGTGGCATCATTGCTGCTGAAGAGAAGAATAGAGAAATAATTTCATCCTAACCTGCTATCCTATTTCTCCTCCTATAGTCTCATTTACTGTAACTCACACGTATATGATCTGATTTAGAATGAGCAGGAAAAGGTCATATGAAGAAGTGCTTGTATTATTAGCACTATTATTAATTATATTAAATATAATTAATTAAATTCTATTAGTTAATATGTTAAATATTATTAAATTTAAATATATTAGTTATTATATATTATTAAATATTTAATTAAATATTAAGTGTATTGTTAAATATTAGGAAGATGTGGTATATGTATGCAATGGAGTATTACTCAGCTATAAAAGAGAATGAAATATTGCCATTTGCAGCTATAGACGGACCTAGAAAATATCATGCTTAGCAAAATAAGTCAGACAGAGAAAGATAAATACTGTATGATATCACTTATACAGGAATATAAAACAATACAAGTGAATCTATATACAGAACAGGCTCACAGACATAGAAAATAAACTCATGGTTCTCCGGTGGCTCAGAGGGTAAAGAATCCACCCGCAATGCAGGAGATCTGGGTTCTATCCCTGGGTTGGGAAGATCCCCTGGAGAAGGGAACAGCTACCCACTCTAGTTATTCTGACCTGGAGAATTCAGTGGACTGACTAGTCCATGGGGTTACAAAGATTCGGACACAACTGAGTGACTTTCACTTTCACTTTTCAAAAGAGAAACGGAGTCGGGGAAGGACAAATCAGGAATATAAAATTAACAGATACAAACTACTGTACATAAAATAGATATGCAACAAGGATTTACTGTTTGGTACAGGGAATTATATTCACTATCTTCTAATAACCTGAAATGAAATACAATCTGCAAAAATAAATGAATCACAAAATATTATAAATCAACTATACTTCAGTTAAAAAGAAGAATAAGAGAGAGACCACATCTCTTTAAAAGAAGTTTAGCTGCTATTTGTCATTGTTGTTGTAGAATTAGAAGCAAGTTTGACCGGAGACTCCAGAAAAGGCATGCAGATGAGAAAGAAGGAAAGCTGTGATGATGAGGAAGAAAAAGCACTCTGGAGTCAGAGGATTCTGCTTCCCACCAGACATGTCATTGTGGAAAATCTATTTCAGCTTTCTGTAACTCCATTTTCTGATCTGTAGCATAGGGATTAAAATATAGGGAGTAAATCATGCAATGAGCACAAATGCCATGACTGCACGGCCTAGTTTATATTATGAACTTAGCCAATGTCAATTTTCTTCCATTCTGCCCCTCTTATCAAAGAAGAGAAAAGCTTTCTCACCTACAAAGAAGTAAAACAAAGGTCAACATATATAATTAGAAGTCTAAAGGATCCCACCACCAGTTTTTATAAATAAATTTTGTTGGAACACAAGTATATATATATTTATGTACAAATATATATATATATTTATGTGTGTGTGTATATATATACACACACACATACATACATACATACACACACACACACACATATATCTTGTTGTTGTTCAGTCACTAGGTCACATCCAACTCTTTGTGACCCCACAGACTGCAGCATACCAGTCTCCTCTTTCCTCCACTATGTCCTGGACTTTGCTCAAATTCATGTCCATTGAAGCAGTGATGCTATCTAATCATCTCATCCTCTGCCATATCTTTTTGCTTTTGCCCTCAACCGCTCCCAGCATCAGGGTCTTTTCCTATATATATACACAAATATATATATATATAACTGTTAATAATAAAAGTGCTTTCATGTTATAATTACTTATAGTCACTAAGTCAGATGAGAGTAAATCAACAATGTTCTGATACCAACAAAATCTATAGTCAAAGGTGGAAGTCACAGTTAACTTGATCATATAACAGTCTGCGTCAGATAGCCACTGGCTGAGTCAGGGACCCAACAGGAAATGGAATGTTTGAAAAAAAAATCAGGAAGCTTATAAAAATATTAGTAATAAAATTTGTATAGTGGGTAGGATATGAGATAACACAGAAACCCAGAACAGCAGAAGAGTTGTCACTATACCTGGGCCTGAAGAGATTAGGAGAAAATGAGATTGCAAGCGCCCAGGAAGAGGAAGAATTGCCCAGGACAGTGCTGTTAACAGAGAGAGAATTAGTTGTTGTTGTTGTTTTTATTGGAGTATAGTTGCATTATAATGTTGTGTTCATTTCTGATGTACAGCAAAGTGAATCAGTTCATTTCAGTTTAGTCGCTCAGTCGTGTCCGACTCTCTGCGACCCCATGGACTGCAGCACACCAGGCCTCCCTGTCCATCACCAACTCCAGGACGTTGCCCAGACTCATGTCCATCAAGCTGGTGATGCCATCCAACCATCTCATCCACTTTCATCTCCTTCTCCTCCTGCCTTCAATCTTTTCCAGCATCAGGGTCTTTTCCAATGAGTCAGTTCTTTGCATAAGTTGGCCAAAGGATTGGAGTTTCAGCTTCAGCATCAGTCCTTCCAATGAACACCCAGGACTGATCTCCTTTAGGATGGACTGGTTGGATCTCCTTGCAGTCCAAGGGACTATCAAGAGTCTTCTCCAACACCACAGTTCAAAAGCATCAATTCTTCAGTGCCCAGTTTTCTTTATGGTCCAACTCTCACATCCATACATGACCACTGGAAAGACCATAGCTTTGACTAGACAGACATTCGTCAGGAAAATAATGTCTCTGCTTTTTAATATGCTATCTAGGTTGGTCATAGCTTTTCTTCCAAGGAGCAAGCGTCTTTTAATTTCATGGCTATAGTCACCATCTGCAGTGATTTTGGAGCCCAAGAAAATAAATTCTGTCACTGTTTCCATTGTTTCCCCATCTATTTGCCATGAACTGATTGAACTGGATGCCAGGATTTTTGTTTTTCAAATGTTCAGTTTTAAGCCAGCTTTTTCACTCTGTCCATCTGGTAATGTCCATGTGCAGAATTATTTCTTGTGTTGAATCAACTATATATACATATATATATCTCCTCTGTTGTGGACATTTTTTCCCATTTAGGTCACCACAGAGCACTGAGTAGTTTCCTGTGCTATGTAGTCCATTCTCATTAGTTAGCTATTTTATACATGAAAAAAGCCAAAGTGAAAAGGGGCTTCCCTGGTGTCTCAGACAGTAAATAATCTGCCTGCAATGTGGGAGACCTTGGTTTGACCCCTGGGTCAGGAAGATCCCTTGGAGAAAGAAATCATAATCCACTTCAGTATTCTTGCCTGGAGAATTCCACGGAGAGAAGAGCTTGGCGGGCTACGGTCCGTGGGGTCGCAAAGAGTAGGAAATGACTAAGCAAGTAATATTTTCTTTTCTTTCATGGTTATGTATATGCTGCTGCTGCTACTGCTAAGTCGCTTCAGTCGTGTCCGACTCTGTGCGACCCCAGAGACGGCAGCCCACCAGGCTCCCCCGTCCCTGGGGTTCTCCAGGCAAGAACACTGGAGTGGGTTGCCATTTCCTTCTCCAATGCATGAAAGTGAAAAGTGAAAGTGAAGTCTCTCAGTCATGTCCGACCCTCAGCGACCCCATGGACTGCAGCCTACCATGCTCCTCTGTCCATGGGATTTTCCAGGCAAGAGTACTGGAGTGAGGTGCCATTGTATATAGGTACATAGTCACTCAGTCATGTCCAGCTCCTTGCAACTCTTTGTGGACTGTAGCCTGCCAGGCTCTTCTGTCCATGGGATTTCCCAGGCAAGAATACTGGAGTGGTTTCTTTCTCCAAGGGATCTTACTGAACCAAGGATTGAAACCACATCTCTGTGTCTCCTGCAATGAAGGCTAATTCTTCATCCATCAGAGATTCCGTGTAGTGTATATATGTCAATCCCAATCTCTCAATCAATTCTACCCCTCTGTTTCCCCCTTGGTATCTGAACATTTGTTCTGGAAGTCTGTGCCTCTACATGAAGAGGCAAAGAAATGTATTTGGAAATCAGACAACATATGGCAACACCACTACAATATTGTAAAATAATTAGCCTCCAATTAAAATAAATAAATTTATATTAAAAAAAGAAAATCAAGACAAAAAAATAAATAATGGAAGCAAATTTGCAGATAATCTAACTATTGGCTTCAGCAGACAAGGATGTGGAAGTGACTAAACAGGTTAATCTTTTTAGGGTTTGTCGAGGCTTTTTGCATCTCTTAATCTTTCTGAAATTTTTTTCAGCCATCACCATTTTGAATAGTACCTCTGCTCCATTGTTGCTTCTGGATCTCTGTTAAGATAGATCATGATACTATTGTTCTACCCAATCTATCTAGCATAATCTGAATTTGATTTTTTAATTTTGTTTTTATTTGTTTCTATTCCATTAGAATGCATACTTCTTTTAGGACACACAAAAAGAGAAAGAGAAAAGACACACAAATATAATTCAATTTTTTTCCTAATAGCCACATTCTTAAAAATTAGACAAGTGAAATGAATTTCAATAATCTTATTTATTTAACTTTATTTAATCCCATATGTCATTTCAACATAATCAATAAAGATATTATTAATGTGGTATTTTACATTCTTACATTCAGAAGTCTTCAAAGTCCTGTGTGTATTTCACATCTGCCACATTCGGACTTCCATATTTCAAGTTCTCAATAACCATAGGTGGTTAGTGGCTTTTGTACTGAACAGCACAGGGCTGGAGCATAAACTGCCCTGACTGCCCGGGGAGGGGTGGAAGTAGCGGGGACATTGGCTACACCTACCCAGAAGCAGGCAAGCACAAGTCCATGCAGCTCAGGAAGTCTGAATGGAATCACTTTTGTTATCTTTAGCCATCATGTTGACTGACAGATCAGAAATGCAGAGGCATGGATGTAGTAAAGTTTGTTAATTGAATATATCAGCTATTAATGTTATCTTATCCTAACTGTACCTATCTGTGTGACAAGCATTCCTGGAAGTGCCAGGAATGAGGAGATAGGGGTAAGAATATGCTAAGGAGGCAACATTCCATGAAACCAATTACTTGGGATGATCTGAGCAAGAATATGTGATATCAGTATTCACTCAACATATTAAGTATCCTCCATGGATACACCAGGCACCATATCTAGTTAGTGACAATCATCAATATTAAATAAAAAGGAAAATACTTTAGCCTATGTTGTCAAAATAGGATGTAAAAGAAAAGGATAAAGCCCAAGAAGGTTGTTCCCTAAGCAAATTTCTTATTTTGTTTTAAGTCAGATCAGTGCTGTGATTATATGAAATATTTATTAACCTCTGTAATTTACAAATAAGCTATCATGTTAGCATCAAAGGTAATACATAGATATATGGAAAGGATGGACTTAGATTCAAAATATCTGAATCTCCTCTAATAATAATAGACTATGTAAAGTTGAACACAGTCTATCAAAGTCTCAGTCTCCTCATCTATAAATTGAAAATATCAGACTATATAGCTTCATATATAGTATGTATCCAATAATTTAATTTATTTAACAATTTAATAAGCATCTATTATATACAAGATACTGTACTAGGTGCTGTGTGTACTCAAATGAGCAAGATATGGTTCTTTTCCTGAGTGTAGCAGGATATACAGACATATTAACCTAAGTCTGCTCAAATGGGTCACTTGCTAAACATTCTTATTAATTTCATTTGTCTGTCTATAGAGTACATTAAATTTCTTCTCTTTAATCTATTTTTCTTTTTAATCTTTATACCTTTGACTGTTTTATCTTGTCTTACTTCATTGTCTAAGATCTCCAGTATAAGCTAAATAGAAGTAACAATAGTAGAATTCTTTGTCTTGACCTCAACCTAAACAGAACTCATTCTAAAATCTCACCATTAAGTAAACATACTGTAGCTATTTGATATATAAGCTTTAGCAGGTTAAGGTAGTTCCTTCTGATTCCTAGTTAGCCAAAAAATTTTTTCCATAGATGAATTTTAAATTTTGCCAACTGCTATTTCTGCAGCTATTGTCAAGAACTGTGAAGAGTGTGAGATTTCACTTTCTTGTGTTCAGTCGCTCAGTCGTTTCCAACTTTTTGCGACTCTATGGACTGTAGCCCACCAGGCTCCTCTGTCCATGGAATTTTCTAGGCAAGAATACAGGATCAGGTTGCCATTTCCTTCTGTAGGGGATTCTTCCCAACCCAGGGATTAAACCCACGTCTCTTGCATCTTCTGGATTGGCAGGAGGATTCTTTATCATTGTGCCACCTGAGAGCCTTAGTTGTAGATTAACAAGTTAGCCTGCCACAATTTCACAGATGCTGGCAGAAGACATGAGACTCAGGTCAGGGTCAAAAGACCGTTTTACCCATGGTACAGCAAGCAGCATGAATATCAGCATATTTGTGTCAGGTTCTCTTGGCTCCAGATCTCCAGATCTGTTGTTGGGAAAACCACAAATGGGTCCAGGTAGATACCTGTACAAGCAGTAGGTTGCATTCCAAGGAAGGAACCCTGAGCTCAGGGAACCCAAATCTTAAGAGGCTTGCTCTCTGCTCTGAAGGGAGACAGTATAGCCATCATACTGGAAAATAAGTATGCCTGCTTTTTGCTCCAGAAAGAAACATTGTCTCTATTCTCCAAGGTTGTTCACTTTACAAACATGTTTAAAAGTCCCAAACAAAAGTCAGTCATTGTCTGTTTGCAAGATGCACAGAAACAGGCGGATTGTGTTCTAACAATTTTTAAAATATGGAGCATAATTATATCAATTCCTTTTTTAGAGTTGAAAAACCTCACCTTCCTTGGATAAAGCCTACTTTATCATGGTACAATTATGGTACACTTCTGGATTGTGATTTTTTAAATTTTGTGTGTGTTTTCCATCTATGATTTAAAAACAATTGTATCTATAATTCATATTTCTTTTATTGTCTGTTCAGTTTTGGCTTCAAAGATATGTTGTTGTTTAGTCATTAAGTCATGTCCAACTCTCTTGTGATCCCATGGACTTCAGCCTGACAGGCTCTTTTGTCCATGGAATTTCTCAGGCAAGAATACTAGAGTGGGTTGCCATTTTCTTCTCCAGAGAATCTTCCAAACCCAGGCATCCAATCTCGTCTTCTGTGTTGGCAGGTGGATTCTTTACCACTGGGCCACCAGGGAGCTCCATCAAAGACATACCAGTCTTATAAAAATGAATTAGATAAAATTTTCTCTTCCTATAGTCACTGCATAAGTATATACAAAAAAGTTTCTGTTACTTGAAGATTAGAATTAAAATTACCTCAGAAAACCATCTGGACTTTGTGTCTTTAGGGGAAAAGAAATTGGATTATTAATTACACTTCTCTGGTAGTTATCCATTTAATTCTCCTTATGTTGATTTTGGTAATTTTCTTCTCAAAAATGAACTATTTCCTTTAATTCTTCAAACATATATTCATAAAGCTATTCATAGTATTCATTTATGATTTTTAAATCCACACTATTTGTACATATATAGTCTCTTTACTATATCCATTTATCATCTATTGATATATGTTTCTTCTATATTCTATCTAAAAATTCCCAAATGTTTCTTTGCATCTTTTTTCTTTATTATTGATCAGTATTTCTAGGAGTTTGTTATAGAATTATTTCAAATTACGTCCATCTTCTCTGTGTTTGGAGTTTTTTTACTTCACTAATTTTTGTCTCAATCTTTATTATTTGTTTGTATAGTTTTTGTGTTCATTTATTGTATCTTTATTTTTCTAATTTCTGGGATGGAACATGAATCATACATTTTCAGAATTTCTTCTTTTTAATACAGTTATCTGTAAAGACTGCTTTTTAGCTGCATCCCACACATTTTTATATATTGCAGTTTTATTCCTGTGCAACTTTTATATTACTTTCTTCTTTTTTACCCTAAGTTATTATTTTTTACCCTAAGTTAAGTTATTTAAGTTCATTACTGGAAATGATGGATATATAGATACATAGAGGTATATACAATACATATAGAGAGTTAGAGATATATATAGTGAGATTATTAATTTTACTTTTCGTTGCTTTCATAACCTTACTTGTTTTTACATTTTTATATTCTTGTTCTATCAGGTTCCCTGCGATTGAGGATTTATTGGTGATTTCCTTTAGTTCTTGCTTTATAATTTGAGAGTGCTTTCTCATATGATTTTTGTAATGGTAAATTATTTCTTTTTAAGATTATTTGGTAGTATTTCTCTTTACATATATACATACATTTTTTTCTTACTTTAAACTGTATCTCATTTGAGGACCTCAGCTTTTTTTAATTTATATTTGCACATTAGATCTTTTTGACATCCCTGCAATTTCACACTTTCAGCTTTATTTTGATTTTGCTATTTCTCTTGCAGGGTAAAGCTGATTGCATTTTATAACCAACCTGATAATCCAACTTCTAAACAGATGAGTTTAATCAATGAACATGTTTTGTCATTATGGCATTACTGGTGTATTTGGATTTACTTCCATGATCTGATTTTCTTTTCTTTTTTATCTTCTTTTCATCATATTGTTTCATGGTCATTTCTTCACTGACTTGCTTCCTGTTAAATTATTTTTATACCTGTGTTTTTTCCTTCTGTTCAGTTAAAAGCTGTAGATTGCATTGCTATTATTTTGGTGATTCACTTTAGAATATTGAGATTCAAACAACTAAAAATTTTCTAATAAGATCTTGAATTATGTAGCATTTCTCTCCAACTCATAGTTAAAACAATGAGTACAGAACTCTAGGAACACTTGAACAACTCCACATCTTATTATTTTTATATAGAGCTTCACTTTTATCTTTTTTAAGCAAAGGCAGATTTTATTGTAATTAATAATTAATTAAATTTGCCAACATTTTTTATTAATTTAAATGTTCATTCTCATTTTCCATGCTCCACATCTTTCCTCCATGTTCACTTTTTCTTGCCAAAGAAAACAATCATTCAGTGGATGTGAAAGAGAAATCCTCTTATTCTCTGTGTCTCAAATGCTCTTTATTTTCCATCACTTCTGCATGATTTTTGTGTATACAATCCTAAATTTACTTAGATTTCTCAGCATTTCGAAGGCAAAACCCATTCTCTCTGGCATCAGTGGTTGAAGAGTAAAATGCTGCTGTCTGTCATTGTTGTTAATCTGAAGTTAATTTATTTGCCCTAATAACTTTAAAGATTTTCCTTTATTCTTAATGACTTAGTTCCATTATATGTCTAAAAATGAATTTATCTTGATTCATAGATTTTATACTTGGAGTGTGTGAGTGACAATCTTACATTCTAGAAATTTTATTAACAATTATCTTTCACATATTTATTCTTTAATGTTTCCTTCATTCTCTCTTTTTTTTCTTGTAACTCAGATAAATATTGGAGCTTCTCAATTAATCGTTCACATTTCTTAACTGCTCTTCCATATACGGTCTGTGTACTGAATGATGGATCAGCATTGCAGTTCTACCTTTAAATTTACTATTCTCTCTCTGATTGTGTCCCTTCTGGACTCTGTCCAATATGTTGCATTTTTATTTCATGAACTCAGGAAATTCCAGATGTTCAAGCTGGTTTTAGAAAAGGCAGAGGAACCAGAGATCAAATGCCAACGTCCGCTGGATCATACAGAAAAACATCTATTTCTGCTTTTTTGACTATGCCAAAGACTTTGACTGTGTGAATCACAATAAACTGTGGAAAATTCTGAAAGAGATGGGAATACCAGACCACCTGACCTGCCTCTTGAGAAACCTATTTGCAGGTCAGGGAGCAGCAATTAGAACTGGACATGGAACAACAGACTTGTTCCAGATAGGAAAAGGAGTACGTCAAGGCTGTATATTATCACCCTGCTTATTTAACTTATATGCAGAGTACCTCATGAGAAATGCTGGGCTGGAAGAAGCACAAGCTGGAATCAAGATTGCCGGGAGAAAGATCAATAACCTTAGATATGCAGATGACACCACCCTTATGGCAAAAAGTGAAGAGGAGCTAAAAAGCCTCTTGAGGAAAGTGAAAGAGGAGAACGAAAAAGTTGGCTTAAAGCTCAACATTCAGAAAACAAAGGTCATGGCATCCGGTCCCATCACTTCATGGGAAATAGATGGGGAAACAGTGGAAACAGTGTCAGACTTTATTTTGCCGGGCTCCAAAATCACTGCAGATGGTGACTGCAGCCATGAAATTAAAAGACGCTTACTCCTGGGAAGGAAAGTTATGACCAACCCAGACAGCATATTCAAAAGCAGAGACATTACTTTGCCAACAAAGGTCTGTCTAGTCAAGGCTATGGTTTTTCCAGTGGTCATGTATGCATGTGAGAGTTGGACTATAAAGAAAGCTGAGCGCCGAAGAATTGATGCTTTTGAACTGTGGTGTTGGAGAAGACTCTTGAGAGTCCCTTGGACTGCAAGGAGATCCAATCAGTCCATTCTAAACGAGATCAGTCCTGGGTGTTCTTTGGAAGGAATGATGCTAAAGCTGAAACTCCAGTACTTTGGCCACCTCGTGCAAAGAGTTGACTTTTTGGAAAAGACTCTGATGCTGGGAGGGATTGGGGGCAGGAGGAGAAGGGGACGACCGAGAATGAGATGGCTGGATGGTATCACCGACTCGATGGATGTGGGTTTGGGTGTACTCCAGGAGTTGGAGATGGACAGGAGGCCTGGCGTGTTGCAATTCATGGGGTCACAAAGAGTCGGACACAACTGAGCGACTGAACTGAACTGACTGGCATTTTTATTTCCAAGACATTGGACTGGATCTACCAGGACAGTATTTTATTGCACTCTAGTTTTGTCTCACACTGTTCTGTTCTTTTAATAATCATTTCAAAGTCTTTTTCATGCTTTTCTAAAATTAATCAGAACATGAGTTTATATTCTGTTCATCTGTTTCCTGCTCATTTTTATTTAGGCTCTCTTTCTTACATTTTTTTTTCATGATTTTGGGTATTTTGGTTCATTGTCTAATTTCTAGTAGAAGATCATTTTTATTTTACTTCCCTTTCTTCCTTCCATGTTCCTGAATGCCTAACAGATTGAACTGCAATAGCGTCCTCCCAGCCATATAGAGCTAGTCCTTCCAATGACAGTGATGTGATGCTAATACATAGTTTACTTCCTTCAGAACACCTTTTGTGAGATCCAAAGCTAGATTAGGTGCCACTCCAATGCTCTTCCTCTTGGATACTATAATACAATTGCTATTTATTCTTTTTTTAATATAAATTTATTGATTTTAATTGGAGGTTAATTACTTTTCAATATTGTACTGGTTTTGCCATACATCAACATGAATCTGCCCCAGGTGTACACGTGTTCCCCATCCTGAACCCCCCTCCCACCTCCCTCCCTGTACCATCCCTCTGGGTCATCCCAGTGCACCAGCCCCAAGCATCCTGTATCCTGCATGGACTCTTTTTTTAACTCTATTTTATATCAGGGTATAGTTGATTAACATTGTGATAGTTTCAGATTAATAACAAAATAATTCAGTTATACACACACACACACACACACACACACACACACATCTACTCTATTTCCAATTCTTTTCCCATTTAGTTTGCTACATAATATTGAGTAAAGTTCCCTGTGCTGTACGGTAGATCCTTGTTGGCTATCCATTTTAAATATAGCAGTGTGTATATGTCAATGATATTCACTCTTGATTTCTCCCCCAGCAAACTTCATACTCTGTAAGGACAAGGACCCTGGTCATAAGGATCACTGTTATATAACTCAACATCAAAAACAATGTCGGAAAGTAACACTTGTTAAATAACTGCTGAATTAAATGTTTGAATCACTGAGTAACATGTCTGATGGTATTACCATTGTACCATTTTCTCAAGACCCATGGGTTAATTTTGGAACTCAATGCTATTAGGACTTTCCTAGATGGTAGATGCTTGCCTCTGAATAGTAATTTAGTAAGCACTTGGCTTCCAGTTTAATCATTACTTTTTCTTTCTGAGTTATTTTCACACTGAATGGACCTGATGGGCCAAGAGCTATGAAACCTGGCAGGAGAAGAGGATAATACCTTCTACTCTGCATGTTGTTTGTTGATGTAATTTACTATGAAGATTATAGATTAAACATGATCCTAGTCATTACAATTCCCTCTTTGGAACCCAAAGATGAGGAGTTTCATCCTACAAAGATCTTTTCATTTATTTCTGAACAGAAACTAACTAAAATTAGCTCCAAGTCATTACTGGGCTGTCAAAATGGAAGTGCCTCCAGCATACTTCCTGTCAATACTACCTGACAATCCTATTAATAGAATCATTTAAGCCTGCTGCAAGTAGCTGTTAGGAAGCATATTATTTTATTGTATCTCTCTGGCTTATTGAGGATCTCATTGAAATCCTTTGTTAAAACACGGGACACCATCTCTTGATGTTTACAAAATAATCTAATTTTATTTGCGTCTATTGTTTTGTTTATAAGACCTCTGGTATTTATGACAAATAAACATATAGATGTTTCCTTTTTACTCATTTGTTGTTGTTCAGTCATTCAGTCATGTCTGACTCTTCACAACCCTGTGGACTGCAGCACGCCAGTCTTCCCTGTTCTTCACTTATCTTCGAGTTTGCTCACACTCATGTCCATTGAGTCAATGATGCCATCCAACCATCTCATCCTCTGTTGACCCCTTCTCCTCACAGATACATTGTTTTTGGTCTGTTTTTGCTTTCTGTCAGTTTTAGTATTATTTTTATCCAATATTTATGCTAACTTTTTTTTTAAAAAAAGCTTAATTTTTATCAAATATGTTTCTTTAGTTTAGTAAAGACAAGTCATAATTTAAATTTTTAAAAAATTCTTTAGAATACTCACTGAAACACAATTAGCAAGCCCCAAAGTCTATATGCTTCTAAGATAACACTGGAAAAAAAATCAACCTGTTTCTGCTTTTCTTTATACAATGGGGAAAATATAATTTTTTGTCTCTGAGGTATTTAATTATTTTCCTAATCTATCATATTTCTGCAGAGAGAGTTCACAGAAATTATTTCTTCCAAATATTACAGTCATCTTTACTGTACATATTTCCTTCCATGTAGAAACTAGATTAGTATATAATTTATGTTCTTGGACTTTAATATAGGTATATATATTCTGTGGTTCCAATTTCTCACTGATGGTTTTTTCTAGTTACATATTTTCATAATAAAATCTAGTCATAGTCTTTACTGATTAGCTACAGATTAGATTGATGGAGAAAAATATAATCAGAGAAAGAAGGTAAATATATTTATTAATTTCTCTTAAAAGATGCTCCTTTATTCAGTTGCACTCAGGGAGTTTTTGAGATGGTAAAGAATATGCCTTTAATGCAGGAGACCCAGGTTTCATTCCTGGGTTGGGAAGATCCCCTGGAGAAGGGAATGGCTACCTACTTCAGTATTCTTGCCTAGAGAATCCCCACGGACAGAGGAGCCTGGCGGGCTATAGTCCTTTGGGTTGTAAAGAGTCGGACACCACTGAGTGACCAACACTTTCACTTTTTCATTTTATGCAATTGCACTCAGGGAGTCAGTAAAGTTCATATTTTTAATAAAATCATGTTAAAAACTTATAATTACAACATGAATGTTTGTTACATCCATGAAGCATTCAAAATTCTCAGAAGCTATAAATTTAGATCTGAAGACTGTAAGAAATAATGTATATTGAACTAAAGTATATCATTAATTAAAGTATAGCTAATGTTTAAATGTTGAAGGATATAAAAAAGGAAGAGTCAGATATGAAAAAAGCATGAACTTGTATCTCATTTTATTACCCAACTACCTAGGTAATAACAGATTGACTAGAAACCAAGGAAATAATTTGAATAATTTGAATATCAATTTCTAAGTGTGATTCTGTGATGATAAACACATTATTATTATCACTTAGTAATTTGTTTCTACACAAATAATGAATGCCTACTACGTGTATAGTGAAAAAGGCACTATTTTTTGCCTCAAAGAATTCATAGAGTAATGGG
Source organism: Capricornis sumatraensis (assembly GCF_032405125.1). Taxonomy (NCBI): domain Eukaryota; kingdom Metazoa; phylum Chordata; class Mammalia; order Artiodactyla; family Bovidae; genus Capricornis; species Capricornis sumatraensis. The sequence goes on along the minus strand of NC_091081.1, from coordinate 33,097,585 downwards.
AAACAAAAATAAATTCCAATGATAGACACATTTTTATGAATAAATTCTTAATTCTGCACACTAATAACAGTTGTGAGTGCTTCCATAATTTATAAGTACAAACAAGTGAGCATTTATGTCAATAAACAAAAACCTCCAATCCAATTAGACATTAATGTAAAACCTGCCATCCCATTTACCAATGTGTACTGCTGCTGCTGCTGCTGCTGCTGCTGCTAACTCACTGCAGTCGTGTCCGACTCTGTGCGACCCCATAGACGGCAGCCCACCAGGCTCCACCGTCACTGGGATTCTCCAGGCAAGAACACTGGAGTGGGGTGCCATTTCCTTCTACAATGCATGAAAGTGGAAAGTGAGAGTGAAGTCGCTCAGTTGTGTCTGACTCTGTGACCGCATGGACTGCAGCCTACCAGGCTCCTCTGTCCATGGGATTTTCCAGGCAAGAGTACTGGAGTAGGGTGCCGTTGCCTTCTCCACCAGTGTGTACTAGAAGAGTACAACTAACTGTTGAGTGCCACCACATAGATACTCTGTTTTGTAAAATAAGTGTTATGAAATGCTTATAAAAATTTAGTGAGAAGAAATGAACAAATTATGAGTCTTTGTTTATTCCACATTAATATAATTTACTGGCTTCATAACTAATAAATTATAGAAAATCTTCTGGGTCTTATATGTCCCCATTCCAAGCAGGTCTCCTAAATTACGTCTCCCATATTTCAAAATTTTAAATACTGAATCATCACCCACTCCAAAGAAGTTCAAGTAGGATAGTAATATTAATGACTACCATGATCCTCTTATGCAGGCAAAACATTAGCTGACAACTTCATAAGTAGAATGGATGTGTACCATGGTCTTCCCTCAGAAGAGGTCTATACCAATGACAAGAATGGAAAATGGAATAGGCAGGATCATCAGATGCCCACTTCCATGCAAGCAAAAGATGGGACAAAACTTGCAGCATGGCTCTTTCTGCCCTCATTATAGCCATGGACTCTCTAGTTCATTGGAAACGGCTTGATTTTCTTTGTGTTGCATACAAAAACTGCCTGGCACAGGGAACCTTCATCTTACATCTAAAGTTTATGAGTCCTCTCTAGTATAATCCAACCACCAGATGCATAATCTCAAATATTTCTCAACAAGAGACCCACCTAATGTCAAGTTTAGCAACTACATCCTAAGATATATTTACTAGGTCACTTAAAAACCACCCACCAATCTTAGAAACCTCAGTCTCTAGGTGATAGCCTTTACCCTCTAGCTCTCTTGTGGAATAATCCCCATCTAGTTGCTATCATTCTGTAAATTATAGACTAAATGATCACCTAACCACCATCACAAGGTGGTACAAGGCTGTCTATTGTCATTCTGTTTATTTAACTTATACGCTGAGCACATCATGGAAAATGCCAGGCTAATGAGTTACAAACTGGAATCAAGATGGCTAGGAAAAATATCAACAACCTCAGATATGCAGATGATACCACTCCAATGGCAGAAAAGAGGAACTAAAGAGCCTCCAAATGAGGGTGAAGGACAAGACTGAAAAAGCCAGCTTTTTCAATTTAAAACTAAATATTAAAAAAACTAAGATCATGGCATCCAGCCCCATCACTTCATGGCAAGTAGAAGGGGGAAAGGTGGAAAAAGTGACAGATTTCCTCTTCCTGGGCTCTAAAATCACTGCGGACAGTGACTGCAGCCATGAAATAATTGCTTCTTGGCAGGAAGGCTATGATAAACCTAGACAGGGTGTTAAAAATCAAAGGCATCACTTATAGTCAAGGCTATAGTCTTTCCAATCATCATGTACAGATGTGAGAACTGGACCATAAAGAAGAGTGCTCAAAACTTGATGCTTTCAAATTGTGGTACTGGAGAAGACTATTGAGAGTCCCATGGACAGCAAGGAGATCAAATCAGTCAATCTTAAAGGAAATCAACCTGAATATTCTTTGGAAGGACTGATGCTGAAGCTGAAGCTCCAATACTTTGGCCACCTGATGCAAAGAGCCGACTCATTAGAAAAGACCCTGATGCTGGGAAAGATTTAAGGCAGAAGGAGAAGGGGGCAACAGAGGATAAGAAGAATGGATGGCATCACCAATTCAATGGACATGATCTTGGACAAACTCTGGGAGATGGTGAGGGAAAGGGAAGCCTAGCATGCTGCAGTCCATGGGGTTGCGAAGAGTTGGACATGACTTGGAGGCTGAACAACAACAAAACCACCATCACCACAATGAATACACAACTGTGAAAGAATACTAATGAGCTGGCCACAGCATCTTTTATTAAAAAGGGGAAAAGGAAAGGAAAGAAAGAGGGAGAATGGGCAGGAGTCGGGTATGATAATTGTTTAATTTCCAAATACCCATGCAATGAAAAAGGAAAAGAAACCAAGGGTAAAGGAAGCTATCTCTTTCATCACTCCAACTGAACATGAGGTTGGGGCGAGAACTGAAGATTTTCCTCTTCTGCAATCAGCTCTATGTTCCTCCTGCCTTCTGCCAGTGTCTCACCAGACCTCGGTTTGTGGGATAAGCCAGCTTTCCTTCTCAATGGAACTGAGCCCTCAGTGGCTCACTTAGGACTGCAATATTTTTTGTTTGTTTTTGGCAAAAAACAGAAAGCATTGTTTCTCCTTGGCAAGATTAAATAAACTGGACAACAACACAGTCCTTGTCTCCATGCAGTTCCATAATAGCATAAGAAGCCCACAAATGCCCAGGTAACTACCTCTGGTTCAAGTTTAATGGGATTATTATAAAATTTTGCCACAGTTGACAATGTGCACCATGAGTTGGCTGGTCCTGGATGCGCAAGAGGAGAAGTTTCCCATCCTGTGGTCTAGATTCATACAACTAATTAATCACTTGTCTGCATACAAGTCCTGCCAAAGTTACCTCATCATTCTCATTCAAACATATGCCCTCTGGCCCCTCCAATGCTATAGCTCTAGTTCAGCTCTTCACCACTTCTCCCCAGGGTTATTCATGACAGCCCTGACCACGCCCTTATCACACAGCCCTGTGAGTGACATTTTATTAAAACGAAGACCATGGCATCTGGTCCCATCACTTCATGGGAAATAGATGGGGAAACAGTGGCCGACTTTATTTTTTGGGGCTCCAAAATCACTGCAGATGGTGACTGCAACCATGAAATTAAAAGACGGCTTACTCCTGGAAAGGAAAGTTATGACCAACCTAGATAGCATGTTCAAAAGCAGAGACATTACTTTGCCAACAAAGGTCCATCTAGTCAAGGCTATGGTTTTTCCAGTGGTCATGTATGCATGTGAGAGTTGGACTGTGAAGAAAGCTGAGCGCTGAAGAATTGATGCTTTTGAACTGTGGTGTTGGAGAAGACTCTTGAGAGTCCCTTGGACTGCAAGGAGATCCACCCGGTCCATTCTAAACAAGATCAGTCCTGGGTGTTCATTGGAAGGACTGATGTTAAAGTTGAAACTACAATACTTTGGCCACCTCATGCGAAGAGTTGACTCATTGGAAAAGACTTTGATGCTGGGAGGGATTGGGGGCAGGAGGAAAAGGGGACGACAGAGGATGAGATGGCTGGATGGCATCATGGACTCGATGGACACGAGTTTGAGTAAACTCCGGGAGTTGGAGATGGACAGGGAGGCTTGGCATGCTGCAATTCATGGGGTCGCAGAGTCGGACACGACTGAGTGACTGAACTGAACTGAAGAGTATTTCATAAGTTCCCTGGAGGTAGGCATTGAGTCTTATATGACTTTTTCTAGCTGCACATTAAAAACTGTTAGACACATATTAATCAAAAATGTTTGTAGAATGAATGCATCTCTCAGCTTTTCTCCCTCTTACCAGTCTCATCTTTCTACTCTAGCTTCTCCAATGCTACCACAACAATCTTCCTAAAACATAAACCTCACTCATACATCTGATGAAAACCCCTTTATGATACCTAAAAGCATTCAGAATAACAATCAGGTGTTCATATCTACCACTAGTCCTGTCTCTGTCTTCTTGCCCTGGGGGAAATCTCATTATGCTCCATCCCTACCAAAGTATCTCCCCACATACCACGCTCTCTCAGACCTACCTCCAAGCCTTCACTCATTCAGACATTCTCTTCTGCCTGAGATGGCCTTGCTATCTTGATTCCCTGAACAAGTAGTGTCTTTACCCTTCAGCATTCAGGTCAAGTGTCAGTCTCTCCAGGAAGTATGCCCTAACTCTTCAATCTGGATTAGATGCTTCTCTAGGCTTTCAAAACATTCCAGGCATACTTTTAGACAAACATTTATCATGCTAAATGGTAACCTTCTCTTGATTTATGCATCGCCCCACTTAGACTGAAAACTCCTTAAAGGTCTGAGTGTATCCTATTCATGTTTGAATGCCACTGCCTAGCACAGTATTTGGGTATATCAGTTGTTCCATAAATTGACAATGAATACAAGAATGAATATAAGCATGATCTGTCATTTCCAAACCCACTGTTACATTTGATTAACACTTTAGTCCCATGAAATTAAATATACAGATTTCAAAACCCTGTTATACAGATAAGAAAATAGAAAGGGCGTCTTCCACATGATTATACCATTAGTAAATCAAGGATCTGTATTTCAAATCTAGGTCCCTCTGGCTTCAAATGCAATCCTCATAATGTCAGTATTCAAGGATGACTTAGCACCCCATTGCCACAGACATTCAGCAACCTCATGGACCAAACTGCCTGCACCTCATTCCACACTCTATGAAGTACTTGGCTATTAACCTTGATATGCCTGAATCATTCTGAACTTTTTCTGCACTCATCCCTGGTCAGCACTGCACTGGCTCTTGTCTGTGTAAGCGGTTAACTCAGAGGGTTACAGCACAGTGCCAAGGAGAGCAGGAGCAAAAGGTTAGGACATGTCCATGGAACTAGGCTGGATTAATTCATCCAACACTTCACACACTTTCTTAACTGCCACCAGCTTCCTAGCAGACAATGCATCCTTGGCCAACAGAGACTGCTTGAGATAATGTGAATTGATCCTGACAGATCCAGAAATTCGTTCACTGAGTCATGCACTCTAAAGCAAATAAGAACCTAAAACAATTCTAGAAGCCAATTACTCTGCTTTTCTAAGAGTGCCTTACCAAGCAAAAAAGAGAGAGAGAGAATTTCCTCCAGATTTTGGAAATATTTACCTATTGGACTTCTTACATCAGTGCATTACTGCTGCAAAGATGGTTAACATCATCACACTTTTAAGTCCACAGTATTGCCTGTTCACACCATTTTTTTTCTCTTTGCTTAAGTTTTTAGTAAATTGGAGAGAGTCTATACACTGCCTTTACTTACTGATTCAAAGAAAATTTCAGAACATTTTCCAAAAGAAACTATAGTAACAATAGCTCCTATTCATAAAGTATGTACTCAGTATCCAGTACTGTGATGGGAGCTAAATATGTGTTGACATTTACAAACTCAAACTACATAAAGAAGTATTATTTATCTACTTTTACAGACAGGACAACCGACATGATGAGAGGATATAAAGCTTTCCAAATATCTCGTGTGCTAAATAAAAGATCTTAGACTTTGAGTAGGTATATCTAATTCCAAAGACCATGCTTTATGCCACTGTACCATGATGACACATAGTAGATACTCAATAAATATTTTTGTGTAAATGAACCAGCTGTGGCTGAACCTGTTATTACCTTAAGATGTTGACACTATTCCTAAAAATGAAGCTACTGATACTGTACCAGACATGACTGTCCAAAATACTTTGTTAAGGAACATACGTCAGGCTTTTATCATATTACTTTCACCTCAGTGGCTAGCACAACCCTGAATGTTCAGTTATGCCACTAGTTTTATACCTAATCAATCTTTTTTATTAAAATCCAGTGAAGCAGACAACTGAGATAATTACTGCAGAATCATCTTAATTAAAAATTTTAGCTTCTAATTAAGAGTCATTGTTTATCTCATCAGGAAACAGGATTCATGACAGGGTTACTCTTTCATTAATGTTTTAGCCTTTTTTGAGGCTGGACATAGCACAAGATACTACCATCCATGTAAGCATTTGTGTTTACACGTGCACATATGCTGTGTTAATTATATTAGAGGAAAAAATTAATAAAAAGCATGAAACCCAACAGAAACTTAGTAGAACCCTTTCCCAGTATTTATGTCTCAGCTAATTACAAAATGTTCAAAAGTGAATTATTTATACCTCAGTTACTAGTCAGATACATAATTATAATCACAACTGAACAAAAGCTGCCTTAAAACTTTTTCTCACAAGTTACGCATTTAAACTAAGATTGCTGAAGAATATCCATTCAAGTCTAGGCAGCATAAAGAAATAATTATTATTTCCCTAGACTCCCATTTCTAGAAAATTTCTTTTCACCACAAGAATCATGTATATATGCTTCAGAAGTATGTCAGAGTCTCCTTGGAACACAGAAAACTCCATCCATTTGGATGTTAAATACAACCATGATACATGGTTTCTTGGGGATCCCAGTTTCATCACTCACTGCAGGTGCACTGCAGCCTCCCAGTCTACGGGTGTTGCTGTGTAATTCATAACAAAACACAGGCAAGTGCTTTAACTCACGACTGAGCGACTGAACTGAACTGAACTGAAGAGGGAAGATGTAGGAATCTGGGGAAGTGACAATGTGCCCCCACCAACAACAAAACGTTTCCTTTTTCCCTCTACAGTTTCCACTGCCCTCCCACCCCAAGAACAGCAGACACTACAGCTTTCTAACAAACTTAAAACAAATACTTGCTTTGCACTTACTCTTGGACAGTGGGCAAAGGATGATCTTTAACTGTTCAGTATCTTCCTAAAGGACTTCAAACATCATTTTAAATTGGAAACAGGACCAAGGTCAAGGGATAAAAATTAAACCTTTCCTGCAGAGAGTCTTAAAAGCAATCATTGCTCTCAGTATGAAAACAAGATGGAAGTAGAAGAGACATAATCTAGGATGGAACTTTTTTTCCTCCATAACTAGTAAACACACCTGATTATACATACCAGGCTTCCTTTCCATGAAGCATCATTCCTAAGACACAAACAATACAAAAGCATAGGTTTAAATATGCCGATGAGCCAGACTTTCAAATGAAAATTCAGATCTCTATACAAATTCAGAAATGTACTTTCTTCTAGAAACAATTTGTACATAGTTCCAGATGTTTCCTCTTCCAGAAAATAGTAAACTCTGCTTAGTACCCATTTTGCCAGTGTAAGCAATGGCTATATAAATCCAGTCTGCAGCACCACAGCCCACTGTTATTACAGCCATTGCCTCACCTGAACTTTCACTGTACATTGATGCTGAAAGAATCTGTTCAGATAAATTACTGACTGGCAGCAGATGAGCTGATAAGGAGAGCATCATTATTTTGCAAAATGGTCGATGCAGGGTGCTGTAAAATAAAAATATAACCAAGGGATGCTTCACAGACATAGCACATTTATGGCAAAGTTGCTGATGAATAATATGCCTCTGGAGGCCATGCACTCTTCTTTCCTGCACTGACAGTGACATGCAAGACAATGTTATGTTGCTGGAAGTGTCCAGCCACCTGGGTTAACTGGCTTATAAATTCTTTTGGCAACAAAATACGGATGGCTTGATAGATAGATTATTAAAGTAAAGGAAGATAAAGGGGATAAATGAGAAAGATTCTCAGATAAGTGTTGAGGCTTCTCCTGTCTAACTCCACTGTTAGGACAGATGAGGATAACTATCATCACATCCACAATTTCTTGACTACTTACTACGTTCCAAGCACTGGGTGTACACACTACAACGGATAATTATATGTGTCAACTTGAGAAGACCACTGGGTGCCCAGATATTTCACTAAACATTATTTCTGGATATGTCTGTGAGTGTGTTTCAAGGTAAAAGTAGCATTTGAATAACTGGGTTCAGTAAAGCGGACAGGCCTCACCAATGTGGGTGGGCATCATTCAAACCATTGAGGTCCTGAACAGAAAACAAAGGCAGGAGAAGGAAGAATTTAGCTGAGCTGGAATTTAGCCGATTGGTTGAGCTGGAACATGATCTCCTGCCGTGGAGAATCCTGATTCTCAGGTCTTTGCACTTGGACTAAATAATGCCACTGGTTTCTGGGGTCTCCAGCTTGCAGATGGCAGATGGTGGGAACTTTCAGGCTTCTGTGATTACATGAGCCAATTCATTATAATAAATCCCTTCCTAGATATTTCCTGCTTGTTCTGGTTTTCCATAAAACCTTGATTAATACATCTATATTTCTTTACTTAATCTATAATGAATAACCCTATAAGGAAGCTATTATTATTCTCATTTTATAGACAAGGAAACTGAGTCTTAGAGAAGAGCAGTAACTTGCCCAAATTAGTACATGGCCAAAATAAAGAATCAGAATTAGTACTGCTTGATTCCAAAACCTATACTCTTACCTACTTTGTTCTACTAAGTCTGATATTCAAAATGTCTTAGAATATAAAATTTACAATTTCCTTAGAAGGCAAGGAATTGCAATTGCCAATACAGAGGCATAAGATATATATATACATATAAAAGAAAAACAGGAGGCACTTAATTCCATGTTTTAAAATTACCCAGTAGCAAAAAAGCAAAAAAATCAATTCATAGACTAAATCTTACTAGTTTAAGCTGAAATGCAAAACAAAATAATTTTTGTGAATTTTACTTTATAATTTTAACTTAATGTTGGCACACATGAGTTGATCAGATATCTATCAAAGCAGTTCCCCACACATATACAGATGGTATAAAAATGCCACAAAACCTATCTAATGGAAACATAAAATAAACCACTGGAATTTCTCCCTGTTTGTAAATATATTTATCTACCTGCATCCCAATTGTGGAATGAAATAATTTGTTTAAAAGTGAGTGAAGATCTTCAACCAACATGGTATAAGTTTCATGTTCAGAATGTGGTAAGATTACCTTAGAGAAGTGGACAATTTTTAACAACTAAACGGCCTATTTTTATTTACCAGATATAAAATGGATGGATGGATGGATAGATAGATAGACAGGCAGACAGATAGATAGGTAGAAGAACAATTGAAGGTAATTTTCACTTATAAGAAAATATAAGTATTTTAGATCCTTAAAAGTTTTACTGCTGTAACAAATGCCACAACAGCATAAATTTATTATCTTACATTTCTGGAGATCAGTCGTCCCAAATGGGTTTTTATGGATAAATTCGAGTTGTTGGCAGAACTGCATTCCTTCTGGAAACTCTCGGGGAAAACCTGTTTCCTTGCCTTTGCAGTTGAGAGAGGCTGCCTGCATCCCTGGTCTGTGGCCCCTTCCGCCATCTTCAGAGAGCATCACCTTAACCTCTGCTTCCATGATCACATCTCCTGCTCTGACTCTGACTGCCTTGCCTTCTTTTTATTAGAACTCTTATGATTACATTTGGGCCCACCTAGATAATCTGGGGTAATCTTCTGATCTCAAGATCTTTACTTAATCACATGCACACAGCTCCTTTTGCCATATTCACGGAGTCTAGGGATTAGGATGTAGACTTCATTGGGGAGCCATTATTCTGTTTCCCACAGACTCTCAGTGAAACAACCATTACTGGTTGCTGGGGGAGGAGGAGAGCCCAGGATCTTCTTTTTCCAAGGCGACTAACTTATTATACTAACCACAGAGATGGCCAAAAAGAGTTAGACCTCAGGGATCAGCCTCAGCACGTCCCTTATATATGCACTGCGTTTGCTGATCTCATCCAGTTTCACAGTATTAAATACCATGCACAAGCAGAAGACTCCAAAAATACCTCTCCTGATTAAACTTTGTATCCAACTGCCTCCTCAGCACACCCACTTGGCTGTCTAGTAGGCACCTCTGACTCAACACATCTAAAATTGAGCTCCTGACTCCCCCTTACCCATGCCGCTTCTCTCACAATTTTCCCCACCACCCCCCTTTATTAGCAAATCTCTCCTTCCAGTTGTTCAAACCAGAAACCTTGGACTTATCCTTGACTCCTTTCTTACTTTCACAGCCTACGTCCAATCCATCTGCCAATCCTGTCAGCAGTCCATTAAAACTGTATCCAGGAGCCTGTATCTTCTCATCTCCTCCACCGCTCTCACCCTGATCTAAGCCACCAGCATCCCTCTCTTGGGTTTTTGCAATAGTCTACTAACTGGTCATCCTCCTTTCACCCATTCTCCCTATGGCATGTGCTTCACAGGGCAGCCACCAGGGACTTGATGAAACCTAAGTGCAGCAAGGGCTGCAGGGCACAACCCAGATTCCACCTTCAGGGCTGAGGAACTCGCTATCCCAGCAGCCAGGAACATCAGATGCCAACTGTCTTCCCTCTTGGAACTGCCCTCATCCAACAGGAGTTGCCTCAGTGAAGTTTATGCCTTTCCTTAAGGTAAAAACAAGGACTAATTAACGTGGGACTGAAAAAGCCCCAGTCCTTTTCCTTAACTGTGGATGACACTAAGGGGCGATGCCAGCTCCAAGATTCCCTGTGGATCATCTAAGGCCTGCATCTCAATTACACTGTATTTCAGCTTCTTCCTCTGCCCAGTCCTGCTCCACAGCTTCCTCAGAGATTTCATTTCTAAGAACATTTCCAAAATAAATCTACTGCTTACAATCATACAACTCAGAGACTGTTGCCAGAAGAATTCACCTTATGATACTAAATCAGATTACATCACTCCTCTGATCAAAACCCTTCAATTATTCTCCCTTTTTATATAAAAGCAATGTCCTCACAGGGCTTCCCAGGTTGGACTAGGGGTAAAGAACTCACCTGCCAATGCAGGAGATGTAAGAACCACAGGTTCAATCCCTGTGTTGGGAAGATCCCCTGGAGGAGGGCATGGCCACCCACTCCAGTATTCTTGCCTAGAGAATCTCCTGGATAGAAGAGCCTAGCAGGCTACAGTCCATAGGGTCAAGAAGAGTTGGACACAACTGAAGTGACTTAACACACACGTATGTACAATGGCCTCACAATGACCTAGAAGTACTAAGGGAAATGGACCCTCTTACCTCATCCCCTGCTACTCCTGACCCCAATACACTGGCCAAGCACTCCTTCCACTTCTCTTTCTGGACAGCTTCCCCCGAACATATTCACATGAATTACTTACTCACCTATTCCAAGTCCTGGCTCAAATGCCATTTTCCCAGAGAAGACTTTCCTGACCATCCTACAGTACTAGACTTGCCCGGCAATGCTATACTCCATACCTTACTTTGTTTTTCTCCATCGCATTTAACTTTGTCTAACATCCACTATAATACACTATTTACTGTGTGTGTTATCCTTCTTGAAGAGAAGTGAAGTCGCTCAGTCGTGTCCGACTCTTTGCGACCCCATGGATTGTAGCCCACCAGGCTCCTCTGTCCATGGGATTCTCCAGGCAAGAATACTGGAGTGGGTTGCCATTTCCTTCTCCAGGGGATCTTCCCAACCCAGGGATCGAACCCAGATCTCCCACATTGCGGGCAGACACTTTAACATCTGAGCCATTTGGTAAGCTTGTTATCCTTCTTATCTCACTATAAACATTTTGTGTGTCTCTCTGTTTCATTTACTACTGAATCTTCCACACTTCAAACAGTGCCTGGTACATAAACACATTCTCAGAATACTCGTTGAATGAATGAATGAGTGCTGGCTGTATGCCAGCTACCTCTCTGGGCATATTTACATATATTATCTCATTTAACATTAGAACAATTCTGAGAAAGAAGCATTATTATATCTGCTTTTCAACTAAGCAAACAGAGGCTCAGATAATCACATTATCATATATCATATATCCAAGAAGTAATAGAATCCAGATGTGACTCCGTGTTGGTCCAAATTCAAAGTCACATTCCTTCAACTGGACCGGAATCAGGAACAGGCATTGAGCACACAGAGTACCTAACTGACCTGCTCAGAGAGCCTGTCCTACTGCACCTGCGTTACTCTCCCCCAAACAAATCTAATCTCAACTGAAAAGACAATTCTAAAAAAGGAGTGGAGAGATTGAATGAGACAGAAATCACGATTATCCATTTTATAAAATGCCACGTGTTTACTGTTACTGTAGATAATCTATACAATGTTTATATTTCTAGCTTTATAGTAAGGCCGGATATATATGACCAGGAGGGACTAATTAACATGCAGGTAATTAGCTATTTTACAAACACCAATCTTATCAAAAGCTACTTACACTGCTAGCTATAGTTGAACCAGTAGGGGGCGGGCAAGGGGTGCATGTGTAGAAAGAAAAAAAAAAAAGTCTGGGTTTTATATCTGAGTTAATGGAAAAAAATAACTCACTGTCTCCCACTTAGCAAAAGAAAGCTTTATAAAGGAAGTGGGATTACAAGAGCTTTCTGAACTCCAGAGAGGAGGAAGTTTGGCAAGTTGACACCATGGTCTTATTCAGAGCTCAACACCCATTAACTTCAGAGAAAGCTTCTAGCCTGGATCAGCAGGGCAGGATGCAATGCAAATGGGAAATGAGTCTGACCCCACCACAAAAACCTTTACTTCCACACACATGTGGGTCTGATGGAATCCACTGACATAAAAGGAAGGTGAGAAAGCTCTAAATTGGCTTTTACCATCTAAGGATGTTCACACACAAAGCATGCATTGTACCCACTAATGAAAGACATGTGCTAGAGTGGTTACACATTGCAACTGAATGAAAACTAATGACATGAAACTGCCATGGTGCCTCTAGACTGACCCCTGTAAAACCTCAGGCCTGACTTGTAACAGGCAGAGCTAAACCAATTTATCACTGAATTATGCATCATTTAATAAAGAGTGGTGTGACTCAACCTGCCACGAATGCTAAAAGCTTGAGGACATGGCCTCCAAACTCCCGTCATTTTCCCAAGCTCATCTTTAACCCTTCAGTGTCAGATGGAGCAAGTGAAGTAAAAGTCTAAAGTTTATGGACTATACTAAATAACCTAAGGGTGGTCAGACTTTGTGATTTCTGGAGTGGTTTACTTGAGAATTACCGCTATGGCAGAGCTAACTCCTGTTTCTGAAAATCAATGAAGTGTGAATCAAGGGAAAAGGGAGCTGTTCTCTTTTTTGAACCACCACTGGCATCTTGAAACTGTACTTCAAATTATGTTTCCATATGACAACAACAAGTGTTGATTTTACAGAGTGTCATTTACAGAGTCATTATCAAAATATATTTAATTTAAATAAAAATGGATCCTATAGACTTTGATGTTCTGCCTGTCATTTTACATATTTGGGGTTAAAAAAAGAAAAAAAAAAAAAAACCTCCAAACTCCATCATTGTCACAGAAATGGAAAAATCAACGCATTACAGGAAGATGTTTCAATAGGAATGAATCATGCAGAGCTGAGAATAGGGACATCCATATCAATTTATAGACTATTGGAGATAAATGATTTAGGAAAAATTCAGCTGAAGTCAAGGAAATCATAGCAATTTCCACCATCAGTCTCATACAAAAGCTTTTTAGAGGTAGCCAAACAACATAGTTAGATATGCTCTAGAAAGTTAAACTTCCCCAAATCTTTCTTTCTTTATCTTTTCAGGATACAATATTTTTTATGAGGAATTTGTACCACTGCGGAAATGTTCAGGTTCCTTGAAATTTAATAAAGCTTTTTTTTCCTTGACAATGCACTAAGGATCATGTTTCTCTTTAACTGAGCCAAAAAGCTGGATAAAGCCAAAACACATTTATTATTAAGTTCAGCAACCATCGATTATGTTGAAGACTGAAGCACTTGTAATGCTCCTTCATCTGGGAAGACATGCTATTAAAATGTGCTCATTGTGCTTTGCATTTCATTTCTTCTTTTCCTTCCAACCAGGTAATGAAAGCATCAAGAGTGTGCAATATTGGATAAAGAAAATCAAAACCAGTATTCACAGCTGGAAAACTGTTACTAATCATTAAGGGCTTTCCACCATCTTTTTCTTGACCTTTATTTTTCTTGAATTTCTTCAATATATTTTAGATGAGGAAAAAATATCTGGGATGAGATATAGAGGCTATTCTAAGCACTTTACATGTATTAACTCAATTTGTACTCACAACTACTTTATGAGAAAGGTCCTATTATTATCATTATCCTACAGAAACCAAGGCACAGAGAGGTGAAGTAATTCACCTAAGATCAACAGGGATAAGTGGTAGAGACCAGATGCAAATCAAGGCAGTCCTACTCCAGAATCAATGCACTTATTCATGCCACACTGTCTCCAGAAAGGCAGTAAGGAAAACCCGAGACTTTCATTTTAATACTTAAACCAAAAATAAAATTTTCAGTCTCTGCACATTCTATCAAGGTCCTAAGGTGATATTACACATTTCAGCACATTTCTGTCAAGTAAAATAATGTGGATCCTAAGTTCATTACAGAATTTTGTACAAAATACAAAGATTCTTTTTATAGGGTAAAGGTGGCTTATTTCTGTTAAGAAAACAAAAACATCTTAACAAAGACCCAAGATGAGCTCTTCAGTCTTTCAGCTTCATTGTTTTCAGGGCTTAGTATCATGTTTCAAAATTACCACATCAGAAAGTCTCTAAGCAGATGGCCCCAAAGCAGGTTTTGAGCATCTCCATACCAATCATATTCAGGAGGAAGTAAGATACAAATCAGAAAGCAACCAAAAAGGAAAACAAGACATGTACTTATGCAAAAATTGAGTGAATCCCAAGCTGATCGTTTTAAAATTCAAATGTCTACCTTCAAAAAACAGCAAAAAGGAAACAGAAAATAAAATTTGGTAACAATAAGAATCCTTTCTCACCATTTCACTCTCCTCTATCTGATTTATCCCAACCTTCTTACTCCCATTTCTAGATGCTTAACCACCTAGCAGCTTTGATTTCCATATGACATATTTGAAAGAACTTTGCACATCTTTTAAGCATTTTGATTGTTTAAATGGAAAGCTCAAAATCAGGTATCTCCAGGGACTCTTGAGAAATCTGAAGGGGAAAAAAAAGTCTAGAATAGACTTCTAAAAATGAATGTTTATAGGAAATTCTAGAGTTGAAAAAGTAACTTAAGTTCATCAAACAGATAGAGACTCGATTATCTTCTGTAGTAGATATTATTTTCTTTGAACATTTTGCTTTATATTATTACAAAGAATGAAAACATGTTTGCACACTTTCTCTCCCTTTGTAAGAACTGGCAATTGGCAGAAAAGAACAAGAATCCTAATGAAGGCTTGGATCCTAGAGAAAGTAGGTAGGTGACCACTCTCTCGATTTCTGTTTGGTGTCTCCAGTTAACCCAGGAATGACACTGAGAGAATACTCTCTCTCCAAGGTGCTGGAGGCCTGCAGCAATCTGTTCTTTATTTTACCTTCTTCTGATCAAGTATGTGCTTTGCCCTTTGCAGGAGATTGATTACTGTTGACTGGTTTATACTGTCTGTCAGAGGTAGAGGGAAATTTGAAAGTTAATGAACAATTTAATTCTCCAGAGGATGTCTAAATCATCTGGAGAATTGTGGTAGTGTAGACATAACACCCTTTGAATACAACTGTGATAAAAGTAATTTCAAATAGCATTAGGGGTAGCTTAGAGCCATTTCTTATCACTGAAATCACTTTAGAATGAATCTTGACAATGATCAGCAATGATACATTATGGGTGGCATGCCAACAGAAGCCCAGATGTGACCCATCAACCATGAGCTAATGTTTCTCTGATAGGTAGGATTTCAAGGTAGACTATTATGGCCTTCAACTACCCATAAAGGCCCATTTTATAAAGGATTATTATTATTTAATTATGAGGGTGGCAGTAGGCTCCAGGCTTTTATACATGTCCAGAAGCTATCACTAAAATATTTCAGATAATGTAAAATCATGTACCTGTGTAAACGCTAATACTAATAATACCACGGCAGAGCAGAAAGTTAAAAAACAATAGATAAAGCTGAACTGTGCATGGGGGCTCTAGTAATTGGAAGAGTCAATGGCTATATGATTCAAGAAAATAGTCTCCCTCGAGAAGGAGACTGATTGTCCCGCATTTACACAGCAGCTAACCAACACTAAGCAGACTTTCCTTTGCATATTATTGGTGCCAGCCCGATGAGGCAGAAAATTGCATCGTGTCATTTAATTTCCCAATCTTTGTTTTCATTGTATTAATCTTTTGGCTTTGCTTCACTTTATAATTTGAAGGCTCAGCAAGAAGCAAACCAAATGGAAATTCAGCTTACTTTCATGTCTAGCTGAATGTGTTTGGTGCAGTTTCCAAAAGTTTAATTCTATGTAATACTGTCCATGAATAATAATAGACTGCTTCTGCATGCAGACTTATTAGTGTTTATTAAGGGTTACCTTAAAGTTTCTGGGAAATGTGCCCAAAAGTCAGTCACCAAAACATGATTAACAAATTGGTTACAGAAGGAGAACAGATAATTTTTTAAAACAGAAGTATACCGTATAGTTGAGAAATAAGAACTAAAATCCTCAAAAACTGATTTAACCCAGGTGAGGTTGTCTTTCTTTCTCTTTCACTCTCCTTTTCTTCTTTCTTTCTTCCTTCTTTCCTTTATTTCCCTTCTGTTATTCCAATAAAGAAAAAAAAAGTAAATTAATATGAAAGAAGCAGAAGATTCAGATTCCAGTGAATCATACCAGAAGTTTGTATCTTGGAGCATAAATGAAAGATATTCACAATGTCGGGGTGGGGGGTGGTGTGTTGAAAGTGCAGTCTAGAGATCTGAATTGTTTGGACTCTGTAGTCAGATCCACCAGGCTTCATATCCTGCCATCTCTACTTGCCAGCCATGTGTCTTTTGGTGAGTTATTTAACCTCTTTAAGCTCACTCCATCATCTGTAAAATGGGGGATCTGTCAGGAGTATGTGACAGGGCTATTAGGAGGAGAAAATGTGAAATGCATGTAAACATCCAGTGTCCTGCCTGTTGCCTAAGACACCTTCAACAAAGAGCATGTGGCATTGCTGCAGGGGCTGTTGGCTATTGCTACTGCTCCCATCAATACATGCTCAGCAATAAGGAAAGGAAGAGTGGAACAATCAGCTGAGTCCCTTACCTCTATCGTAATAAGTCTGGTGTCACAAATATTGCATTTGAGAATGTTGGGATTTGGGTTTTCTTTTCCTTGACTTGTGTTGTTGGTAATGACTACAAGCTTGTAATACATAATTGGCCTCAAAAATAGAGTATATCTACTATATAACTTTTTCATTGCCTCAAGAGTTCTATCAATTTATCCATTTCACCAAAGATACTGAACTATGGATTCTTCTAGGTTTGTAGATCCACCCAAAACATGGTTTATAATGAGATATAAAGAACCATGCAGGAATGCATGAAATCACATCTAGAATACACCTAGAACAACAAGGTCACTTAGCTTCTCAGGTATCATGATCCCTAAGTCCCCTCCATGGCAGCATTTTAAGTTTAGTGGGTCTTACCAATGTGGTTAAGAAGAAAAGAAATATAGAGAGAAATTCACTGCACTTCTTCAAATAAAAATAAAGTTCAGCTGGAACTCCCTCTCTGGTTAAAGCTGTCTAGTTCTTTACTGATCACCAATTTCTTTGATAGATCCTGAGGCAGCTGCCCTAAGGGATAAGTAGTGAAAGTGAAAGTCACTCAGTCACATCCAACTGTTTGCGATCCTATGAACTATACAGTCTATGGAGTTCTCCAGGTAAGAATACTAGAGTGGGTAGCCTTTCCCTTCTCCAGGGGATCTTACCGACCCAGGGATTGAACCCAGGTCTTCCTCACTGCAGGCAGATTCTTTACCAACTGACCCATCAGGGAAGCCCCATGGGATAAGTAAGACAGGTATTACTGACTCCATTTTAAAAACAAGAAAAATTAAGGATAATGAAGGTTATGTGACATGTGACATGTCCAAAGATATATAACTACTAAATAGAAGATTTAAGGCCTGAATCAAGGTCCTCTAATTCCAAGTCAGTGTCCCTCACACTTTCATGTCAGTGCTGGACACTTAAAACTCCAGCCATCTCTACTTAGAGAAAAATACCCTATTTAAAGTGGTTCAAGAAACAGTCTCAGTAGCCACAGATATGGACCAGTAGAGACTACTTTTTAAAGAACATTAACCTTAACTTAATTGAGTTTAAAGAATAAATCCTTCTGAGAAGAGATATGGGTGGTATTTTGCTATTTACTTTTGTTAACTTTCCTTAAAGAAAAAAAAAACTGCAGCATCATACCTTTTAGTTCAAAGAATGGGAAACTTTTTTGTCATTTTCCTCAGATTCCTATCATGCTGTTTGTGCCAACCAACCCATTACAAATTGTAGAAATGACATTCCTGCCTCATCTGAGCTCCCCAGGCATCCATAAACAGTGACTAAAAGTCCCTAGGCTTGCTGTGACTTAGCCTTCACTTTTCCAAGAGTCCCTGGAAACAATGTCAAATTACAAGAATCTGCACTCCAAGTCAGCTCAAAATACCTGCTATGCATACTTCTCAATGTGAGTCATCACTGTTATAAAATGAATTGGTCTTATATAAATGTCAATTCTGGGTTATATTTGTCAAGAAACTCAACCTGTTTCTAATACCTTGTTTGAAATCAGAGGATGGATGAGCTTCTGTCATGTGGTATGACATGGTATAAATTTATAGAGTCTATTTTTTGCCCAACAGTAGAGGTATCTTAGGAAGTTAATTACCAGCACTTTGTGCTAACTGACAAATAACTTCTTAACTCCACGAATGCTATCCCAAATAGTTAATCATGAAGCTAAAACAGATAAGATGGAAGCGTGCATACATCATCAGGACAAGCAAATTATAAAAAGAAAAAACAGGTCATTATGAGTTCTGTAGCTAATGTTTAAGGTTGCTCTTTAAAGCTATTGCCAATTGCCTTTTCAAAAATTTCCCCCAAGATTTTTTAACTGTTAAGGTATCTTTTTATTAGCTCAATTCATTTCCTATTAGCCTTGGAATTTAACAAGGCTTCATGGCAAAATAGGTCTGGAAGAGATCTTATTAACTTTCCCTTTGGATAATAAGTCCCATATGGGATAAAGAAAGAAATCCAACTCCCCAAAGACACAAGTCATTAGAGTCAATAGAGGGTTAATGTGATTTTTAATAGGAGGCCCATTACAATTCTCAGGACCATAAACTTGGTACCACACTGGACATCTATTCAGATATAATCAGACTGGTTCCTTTATTATCCTCCTCCAAAGAAAAAGTAACATTTTTCTCCCTACAGTCTTGAGTTTTTTAAGAAATTATTAAGACAGTCATCCTTTTTCTTGTTACTAAACAAGGCAATCATGCTTGTTTTTCCTGAAAATTTTTAACTAATTAAAAAAAAAACTTTCTTTCAGTTGCTCATTAGAAAATGAATTTGAATTTGGAACTAAGATAAGTGGCTCCAGTGTGGAAGGTAGTTAACATAAAATTTATATTTTATATAATTTTATATTAGAGATACATACATTAATATCTAAAGTATATTTTCTACCATACATATTGCTGAATACCCATACTTCATCTATAGCCTCCTCTGAAAAGCATCAAAGCTAGGAATAAAAAAAATGATGACACTATTCAAATAATTAATTCAGAGCACTAAGAATATTTCCAATCTCCTACACTGAAATTGGATGAGGAAATAAAGATTGCCATTTGGAAGGGGCTCTGGAGGTAAGGGCAAGAAAGTTGTATGCGGGCTGATGAAACAAATGCTAGCACTAGATTCAGAAGACCTAGGCTTGAACCCCTGCTCTGAGCCTAACCAGATGAGTGACTTTGGCCAAATCATTTCACTTCTAAGAGCTTTCATTTCCTTGCCTGTAAAATGAAATGCCAGACATGATTAGGGACAGCAAATAGATTTCACCTGAAGCCCCATAAGTAGTCAACAAATAGTAGCAGCCTGGAAGACAGACTGAATCCAGGCTCAGCAGGACTGGTGTGTCCAGTCAGGAACGTCTGCCATGCAAGGGTAAGGTGGGGGTAGGTGGAGCACGAAATTCCCATTACCAGATCAAATGGTTCCTAAAATTTTCTTTCAAGTCTAACAGTCTGTGATTCTGTAAAAGAGAATATTTTTTTTCTTGTCCAGAATTTCTACTTGTCACAAACAATTAAATGTACATCTCAGTTCATAGCAGAAGAATCCAGGCCACTAAATTTGGAAATATTAAACAGAATGACACCCAGCTTGACAAGAAAGAGACTCAAAGAGAATACATAAGGAAATGAGGGCACAGTACATCTGAGGACTCCCTGAAAGTCTGAGAAGTTTCTAGATGGAAAAGATCCCTGTTTACCCTACTTGCTCTCCCTCACAGACTAACAGGCAAACACATAATTGACTCCATAGAACAGGAAAATTGTTTAAACTGGTGAAGATTTCTCTGAAAATGATTCATGTTTCCCCAGTCCAATGATACAGCAACATTCATAGCTTATAATGAAGTACAAAGACTGGACAAGACAGATTAAATCATCACCAACTTCAAGGTTTACCAATAAGCTGATTTGCAAGACAACAATATTTCATACCATGTGCTGGAATATTATTTATCAATGTTTAATAAGCACTTCATAAGTTTTGGCAAGCAAATGAGAAATGGATTACCAAAGAGAGGTGATGAAATATTTATAATGCACAATAGCTACTATTAAACTGTAGCTGTTCAAGAAATCTTACCAGTAAATTGAATGGAATATAGTACTGTAATGGATGTGGAAGTGTTCAATCGGCCATTTGTAATGAAATATGGAAGTGTGTGAAGACAGTAAATACATTTGTAATGGTTTTTGATTAGCTATAACTATATATGATTCAACCATCCATTATGAACAATGGGCAGATATTTTGATGGCTTGTAATATTTATAATAATGTGCATCTTTGGAGAAGTATTTTAGGAATCCTTACATGTATTATTAACTTTCAATAATAAAATCTGTGTCATTAATTTGGAAAAACTTCTTTTACTTATACTTTACTAACGTTTTAAAATTATTTCTTTAACAAATTTAATAATAAATACATTTCATACTTATTTGTGATTAGCAGTACTGTTTTTCATTTCTTATAAATTTGATCTCTATTTTTGCTCACCTAAGACTTTCTATGCATAGTAAATGGGCAAAAAACAACAAATAATTATACAATATATATGAGTATATGTGTGTGTATATATATATATATATTCTACCAGGAAATAAATAAGCCTCTCAAATTTAGACAGTTGTATAGAATCATCAAAAACTCCAGTCTCCCTGTATCATATCCGTAACGCAAATGACCCTGCATTCCTTCAATAAGCACATCCCACCTTTGCTTACACCCTGCAGTGGCTTTCCAGTTGCCATAGGAAACAGACACAGTCTCCACTGGGCCCACAGAGCATGACAAAGATCGTGCCCACCCCTCAGCCTCATCCCTCACCCGCCATTTGACTCTTAAACCTCTAGCTTCACCTGCCTTTTCACGGGTCCTCGAAATAAGTCCAGCTTATTGCTGCCCCGAGTGCTTCTCATGTACTCCCTCTGCCTGAAGCATCCCTCCTGCTCCCCCAGCCCCTGGGCTTTAGAGCTCAGCTCACCATTACTTCCCAGGTGGTGGGGAGGGGGCCAGGCTCTCTCACAGCACCCTCTCCTTCTCTCAGCAACTATCACAACCACAACTCAGCACTTAAGGTTCTGGTCTGTTTCTTCCACCTTTGACTCTATTAATAACCAGAATTTCACTCTCTAAAAGGAAGGCCTTCTAGTGCGTGTGTGCATGCTAAGTTGCTTCAGCCGTGTCCGATTCTTTGGGACCCTACAGACTATAGCCCGCCAGGCTTCTCTGTCCATGGGGATTCTCCAGGCAAATACTGGAGTGGGTTGCCATGCCCTCCTCCAGGGGATCTTCCCGACCCAGAGATCAAATCTGTTGCTCCTGCACCTCAGGCGGATTCTTTACTACTGAGCCACCGGGGAAGCCCAAGGCCTCCTAGTACAAGAAATATATTCTTGTACACTTCACTTCTGCTTTACACCAGGCAAAGTAACAAACAGCAACAATGAAAAACAGCACAATAAGGACAGCAGAACTGTGTCAGTCAGGGATCGTCAGAGAAATACCAGCAATAGATACAGCTTCCTTTCCCTTTATACATATATTATATCTATATATGGAAAACATGTTTCATTTTGTCATTTGGCTGTGAAACAATCAGGATTTAGACACTGGAGAGTACAATCATCTTGCAAACATCTAGTGACCACTCCCACGTCACAGCATGTGGGTGGACAGACTAGCTCATTCTGGCTTCTTCAAGAAAAAGACTGGATTGGTAGGAAGGGCCTGACATGCAGTTTCTCCCCTCCTTCAACAGTGGAACATCTCCTGATTTATTTCCCAGGGGATTCCAGGCTGGGGTCCTGAAGCTTTCAGATGACGTGTTCTGTGACTTCAGGCTTACCAGAGCCTGACATACCTATTTACATACACATACACACATACATAGATGCACAGATAGACATCTTTAAAGGAATTGGCTCACTTGTTTTATGAGGTCAGTTGAGCCCTCAATTGTGGGGTCTGGCAAGTCCAAAATTCATAGGGCTGACTGCCAGGTTGGAAGCTTAGGCAGGATTTCTACATTATAGTCCTGAGACAAAATTCCCTCTCTCTGAGAAAACTTCAATTTTTGTTCTTAAGGCCTTCAACTGATTGGATGCTTGAATGCAGCCCTCTCATATTATGGAGGGGACAAGAGGACTCTCCTTTACTTAAAGTTAACAGAGTCACTTTGCTGTACACCTGAACCTAACATGCGTGTGTACTCAGTCGTGTCTGACGCTATTTGACCCTCGGGACCGTAGCCTACCAAGCTCCTCTGTGCCATTTCTTCCTCCAGGGGAGTTTTCTGACCCAGATATTGACCCTGTGTCTTCTGTGGCTCCTGCATTGGCAGGCAGATTCTTTACCACTGAGCCATCAGGGAAGCCCACACCCAAAACTAACACAATGTTGTAAATCAGCTATACGCCAATACAAAATAAAAATTTAACTTTCTAAAAAATACAGTTAACTGATTGTAAACATAAACCACACCTACAGGTACCATCACAGAAACATCTAGATCAGTATTTGACCAAACACACAAGTAGCATTGCCTGCCAAGTTGGCATATCAAATTAACCATCACAAGGACTCTGACAGGTCATATTCTTTGTTACAAACATTAATTCTTTCCCATCCTAGTGACATCCTAGCAAATATACTTTTCTACTGTATGAACTGACTACATGACTTGCTTTGGCAAACAGCACATTCTGCGATGCATATTTCAGTGTGATTTTGTGGTTTGATTCAGCTCAGTCTGGCTGTTCCCCATCGTCGTGAGAATGGGTTTGTTCCATAGAAGAGTTTCTCTTTTATTTTTGATCCCAGAGTTAAGACAGTCTGTAGAGCAAACCAAAATTTAAACCCCAGCCTGGATCAGAGCTGAAGCATGAAGCAAAGCCATCATCATTAACTCACAGCCACTGACCTGTAAAATAAGGAAAAATAAAACCTTATTTCTTTCATAAACTACTGAGATTTGAGAATTGTTACATAGAAAAAAATCACTAGTAACCTGACATACAAGATATGTTTGCAAAACTTGCCACATTTTGATGGCCTATGGCATTGTGTTCAGTCCATTTATGTTACCAATGACAAATATACATTTGCTGATTCTTACCTGGATACACAGTCTGGACTCTGATGTAGAAACTTTATCATTTACAAAACAAAGATAGAGCTACTTAAAATTTATTCAGGACTTACTATGTTTCAGGCAATCTTCTGTGCCCAGCATACGCAAATGTGAATGTGATGCAATTTCTCTATTTGGAAGCCAATAGGCTAGTATGGAAAACTGTTCACCCTAATGTGCAGAATAAGGGGAGCGTGACATTAAATTCTACCTTGTGAATTACAGCAATGTCTCTCAGCTAACCAAAGACTTCCTCCCATGCCTCAGCACTTAACTTGTGACAACTTTCTTCCAGCGGCTCCTGAGAAAGAGCCTATCCCCTTAAAACCAACATTCATCTAGCCACCTCTTCACCTAACAGAAAAATGGCTTTGTAAAGAGAATACAAGTGAATGACTATAATGAATCATGATTCAGAATCCTGTCTTTCCTCCTAGTCTGTAAGTATCTCATGAAATTCAGATCTGAATATCGCTTCTCAACATTCGGGGCTGTCCATCACCAGTCCCTGTCAATCCCTCAGCCTTATCTCCTCCCACACCCAACAAGAGCATCTCCCTCCATCAAGTTTCTTGCTGCTGCCCCGTGGTGCTGCATATGCTGTTTATGCAGAAGCATTCACCTCTCAGCCTCTCACTCATCCTTCTCAACTTGGTGCTGGAACTGGAACAGAATTCTGTCTTCCTAGCGGGGCTCTGCCAATAACAGACAGGCATTAGGGGAAAGGACTGGGAATGGAAAAGAATCTTGTTCTTTCCTATTTCTCTCTACTTCTGTCAACATCTTGAAGACTTCTTTAACCTGGAAGGAGCAACTAGTTGGTTTCAGTCGCAATAGCAGTTCCAGTTTGCTTTTTTTTTTTTCAGACTCCCAGAGCCAACTTATCATTCTCCCTCAGAGATACAAGCAGCAGTCGCTCTTCTGAGGTTTGAGTCCTGCCTTCCTGGGGCCACTCGTCTAAACTTCTAAACTCTAATAATACCAACTTCTGTTTGCTCCGAAACCCCAGAGGCAATTGCTGCTTCCTGTGTTTACTGCCTCTAGGATACCTCTTTATCCTCTTATGCCCTTTCAATTCTCTAGGAGAAGGCAATGGCAACCCACTCCAGTACTCTTGCCTGGAAAATCCCATGGACGGAGGAGCCTGGTAGGCTGCAGTCCATGGGGGCGCGAAGAGTCAAACATGACTGAGAGACTTCACTTTCACTTTTCACTTTCATGCATTGGAGAAGGAAATAGCAACCCACTCTAGTGTTCTTGCCTGGAGAATCCCAGGGAAGGGAACCTGGTGGGCTGCCGTCTATGGGGTCGCACAGAGTTGGACACGACTGAAGCGACTTAGCAGCAATACCTGGCCAGTAACCCTTTATAGCACATTCTCCCTGCCAAACAGTGGTATGGTTCCTGTTACCTGACTGATTCCAGCTGATACACCTTAATACAGCATATTTACCCTTCACTCTTGATTTGGTATTACTTTTGCTTTTATTCCTTGTTTTCCCCTTAAGCCGCTCATCCTCGAGTACTCTACCCATATGTCCTTGATGAAGATCTCAGTCCCAAACCCCTCTCTCCCTCTGAACTCCCAACAGCATCACTATCACCAGAAAACACACCATCTATGGAATATACCCTTGGGGAGGGCTCAGAAAGCCAACCCTGCTACTCACTAGGTCTTTCTAAGATTCAGATCTCTTAAGTATATAAGGAAATCCCTTCTTTCAGAACTCTGTATTCTAAGTTTCCCATTGGTAAATCTTGTCTTTCCAAGGAGGTTATACCTCCCTCGAGGCAAACAGCTTTGTCTGAAACATCTTCAGTACACCTCTTTATCTCTCTCTTTTTTTTTTTTTTTTTTTTGGTTGAGGAAAGTCTGCTGACAGCTTTATTTCTTTGGGGAAGAAAATAAAAATTCACTCAGGAGCTCTTGTGGTGGTTCAAGGCCAGGGGTGGGGGGTGGGGGGGTGCGGGGGAGCGGTGTCCGGTGTCCACTTATTCACCATTACAGGCTTCTAGTTGCACTGGACAGCGCTGACTCTGCAGATGGCGGCCCTGCACAAATCTGTGCAATACTTGTTCTTATGCCAGATGCTGCTAAGGGTGGCCCTGGCATTCTTGTTGATGGTGATCCGCCTCAAGAACTGGCCAGTTTGCTCTGGCTGGATCTCCGCTACACCACCATGACCGCTTTGCTGTCACCGGCTCCACTCCCACCTTCTTGCAGTGAATGAGCCCATCGTAGCCGAAAGAGTTGCGGGCCCTCAGATTATTGGGTGTCCGTGCTGTAGGCCTGCTTGTTTGTCTTGATCAAGAAGCTGTAGCAGTTCCGCATGACCATCCATTGCAGACGCACAGACATGGCTGCGGCAGTGGGAGATGTGAAGGGCCACCCCTTTATCTATGCCAAGTCTGGCATCATTTTGCAGGCTAAGCACACAGAGGGCTCTCTAAACCCTTTCTAACTAAAATTTCGGAATTTGTGGGAACCATATTTTCAAATCGGTGGTCTGGGAACGAAATTCTGTCCACAAATATGACTTGTTTGGCCTACAGTGTATTTTTGTTAACTAGCTGCTATGATCTGCCAATTGAGAAATTTTGTATACAAATCTAAAATGTATCCTTTGGTTTTTCACAGATGAGAAAATGTGTGATGAGGAGTTAAAGCAAAGTGTCCAATGTCAAGGACTCTATCACGAGTAAAATGGTCACTCAAATATGAATGCCTCTTTTGATTTGGGGGGAGTCCTGAACCTCCTTACTTCTGTAAAATGATACCATGAAGCAGGAGTCGGAAGAGAACTCTATAACAAAGGAAAATATAAATCCTAAGCTATACTTGCCTTTGTCCTTTGCCAAATCCTCTTCTTGATTAATACATGCACAGCAAGTTTTAATACTCTGCATAATGAGACTGCCTTAACACTTTTTCAATGCAGTGTTATTTTCAAATAATTATAAATGATCGATGTTTCATTTGTATTGGCATTCATAATTCACGGAATTCACTGTGATTGATTTTGAAGAAAACTGATACCAAGGTATTTGTTCTCTGTAATGTAAAATCAATAGCAGATGCATAACTGAGGGAAATTTTTTCCTGCTGTTTTCGTAGTTACCAAAACTCTTGAATTCTGCTCTCTGTGTTTCTGTCCCACAAGTTAAGCTATCTCCCTTACTAATGTGATTGCCTGCAGCATTTAAAAGCAATGGCTACTCTTTCTTAAAACTCTTCCATTGCTTAAATTTTTTTCATGGTAATAGCAGTAACTGCCATTTACTGAGCACTTACTATGTGCCACACAATGAAGAAGGAAATAGCAACTCACTCCAGTACTCTTGCCTGGAGAATCCCATGGACAGAGGAGCCTGGCAGGCTACAGTCCATGGGGTCACAAGAGTTGGACATGACTTAGCGAAGAAACCACCACCATTTACTGAGCCCTTACTATGTGCCACACAGTAGATCAAATGCTTGATAAATGCATCTTGATGAATACACAAGAGAAGCGTTCATAGTAACATTATCTCCATTTCACAGAGGAAATCAGCAAAGGCTCAGAGATAATGTATAGACTGCCTACAATGACATTGCCAGAGTCTGGTGGTACCAGTGTTCCTGATATAATACTCTCTCTCCATGTTCTTCCTTCCCCTGTTTCCTCTGCTTTTTGCATCCTTAACAAGCCACTCTTCTTCTGCTGGACTCCAATATATTGGTATTTCCTAGGCTTCCATCTTCAGCCATGTCATTGTGAATATAACATGCCAGCTGTACATGTTCATCTCAACCTCTCTCATAAGCTCCAATCAGAACATAATTGTAGTTAAAAGTGGGATTTGGAATTCAGCCCTTTCCCAGCTCTATGATATTAAACAAGGTACTTAATCTTTCCAGGCTTCATTTTCTTATCTAGAAATAGAATAGAGCTGATCCCAAGGGTTAGATGAGGTAATGCAGTTAAAACAACTGGCGCTTTACTTAAATATTCAGTAAGTATTGGCTATTATTTCAAACAGTCTGGATCATCCCAACGTAAGCATCCTAATAGCCCTTCAGACTCAATCTGTTGACAACAGAGACTTCATTTTCTCTTACAAGCTGCCCCTACCCTGCATTCTCTTTCACAGTGAATAGCATTGCCACTCTTCACCAGTGCATTCACATCAGAAGTCTAGGTAACTCCTACATGCTTCTAGGGGTGAAATGAAAAACTGCCCTGATTTTTTATCTAACCTCTAGAATCTATCAACCATGCTAATATAAGAGAGCCCTCTTTCTAAATTTCAAATCTGTTCACTTTTGCTCACATCATTTAAACTCCCTCAGTGGATCACTGTGATCTGTGGAATGAGGTCCAAATGTCTCATCAGAGTACACACAACCCTTCAGCACGCAGTCTCTGGGGACCCTCCTGTCTCACTTTTCACCCACTCCATAACCCAAAGAGATAAAAATACTCCTGCTCCCCTGAACAGGCACTAGTCTTCCACGTCTTAGTACGCTGGCAAATGCAGTTTCCAGGCATTAAAAGTGCCCTCCTGACTAACTCCTTCCTGCTCTTCTAAGTGCCACTCACATGCCCTTCTTTCCACCTCTTCAACTGCTCCCGAAGTTTGTCTGGCATCTTCCCCTGGGTGGCCCTAACAGCCTGCCTTTGCCCCTCCCTTAGCCCTTTCACAGAGGACCATCACGGCTGGTGTGCTGCTCAGTCTCACTCCTTAAGGGGCTTCCCAGGCGGCTCAGTGGTAAAGAATCTGCTGCTAATGCAGGAGACACAGAAGACTCAGGTTCAATCCTGGGGTGGGGAAGATCCCCTGGAGGAGGGCATGGCAACTTGCTCCAGTATCTTGCCTGGAAATTTTCACAGACAGAGGAGCCCGGCAGGCTACAGTTCATGGGGTCCCAAAGAGTTGGACACGACTGAGTTACTGAGCATGTACATACATGCATGTGACTTATTCAAGTTCCCACAGCTATTCGTATTGTTCAGGCTCATCTCAGGACACCAGGTGGGAGAGTTAAGTGATCCAAACCCATGCCTCAAACAGCCCCCCAACCTCATATAAATAATTTATTTACTTCTAATTTGTCATGTTATGGGAAAGATCTTGGGTAGTTTGGAAAAATACATAAAAGGAATAAGACCTCAGTTTTCTTACAGCTAATGAAGGAATTCTAGACGGTGGATGACAGTGATTATGAGGCTATTGTATGAAAGCCGAGAAGAGACAGGCTAAAGTCCCTAGTGAGAGTAGTATTTAAAGGTCTGCAGTAACATCTGGTGCATTTTCTGGAAATGAAATACAAATGTGCCTGCAAGTTACTTGGCAGACAACACAGAAAGGTGGGTAGAAGATATTCTCCAATCACAATGTATGATTAAAAACAAATCAGTGGTTCAGGAGAATTATTCCTGATGCTGAAATCTGAAAGTAATTTCTCCCATGGGCCTTTGTAAAGGAAAAATAAATAGAGTAAATAATGGCTTTTTAAAGTAATTCTGAGTTTTAGAATGTCATCTCATATTAATTATTGAATGAAGGCCCAAATCCTAAAAAAACTGAAGTTCAGGAAAATTGTTGGGATTGAGTAGAGGGCAAAATGATATGGACAACGTAGACATCTCTGCTCAAAACAGTCTGCGCGCTTCATGAGGGCAGGCAGCCCCTGCCTGGTCATGTGTTGCTCCTCAGAGCTCCATCTACCGGAGTGGAGAAACTCAATGGTTCAAATGTCCAACAAAACACCATACGAACAAATGTACATTAACAGGTCATACCTCAGTCCGTCAAGCAAGAAAAATAAAAAGAAAGAAGTTAATTTTTTCTTTTTCTTTTTTTTTGGAAGTTAATTTTTTTCAAAGCAGAACCAGGTTACTGACTGGGATCCCAGCAGACATCAATTTCAGGCCCTACATTGGTATGCAGAGAATTTGAACAACAGTTTCAGAAGAAACATTTCAAGTTTGCAGTTAATACTAAATTGGAAGAGACAGCAAATAATGAGAAACAAAGCAGGCAGATAAAAGGGTTTTAGACATTTCAAGTACCTACCCAGCTAATAAATGCAAATGAAGTTCAGTGCAGATAAGCACAGAATTATGAGTCTGGAAGCAAAGAAGAAAAAGGAGGACTATCTGCTTAATGGAAATGAGCTGCACGGTGCTGACCAGGAATGAGATCTGGGGAATTACTGCAGGAGAAATCCTTCAAGCTTTCAACTCACTTTGCTGCAATGGAAAAGAAACACGGTGATGAGCTATATTAAAACACAATACAGGACTATCAAGTCATGCTCCATATTGGGTGAAAACGAAACCAAAGCAAGGAAAGCATAAGATTTTTTTTTTATTTAAAATGCTCTATTCAGGGCAGGACCATTCTCGACAGGTTTTTTTAAACCTCAACCTGAAGCAATTTTCCTCTACAGATTTATTGGAATGTGGTTCGCTGCGGTTTGCTTGTACATGCATACTGAGTCACTTCAGTCATGGCCAACTCTTTGCAATCCTATGGACTGTAGCCTGCCAGGCTCCTCTCTGTCCATGGGGATTTTCCAGGCAAGAATACTAGAGTGGGTTGCCATGCCCTCCTCCATGGTATCTTCCCAACCCAGGGATTGAACCCATGTTTCTTATGTGTCCTGCACTGGCCAGCGGGTTCTTTACTACTAGCACCACCTGGGAAGCCTGAGCTTTGCTTATATTCTCTGTCATTTTTTATACTGTTCTGCAATAATTCAAAGGTCTCCAGAATATGGTCATCATACCTAATAGCAGGAACCATCACTGTAAAAATCAAAAGATACTTGGATTACAAAGTTGAGTGGCTCCTTCTGCCAAAGCTTTACATTTTCTTTCTTTTTTTTTTTAATTATTTGATCTAAACAAGAATCATAGATTCATAGCTTTTAAGGCTAGAAGGCATTCTAAGTACACCTTTATGAGCCTCCTAACCATAACAGCTATTATTAACACCACATTACAGCTAAACTTCTCAGACTCATAGGTCCAGTCCTGTCAACTGAACACATTACAGCCCACTCTAGAACTATTTGAGTCAAATAAACCCAACACAAGGTTGAAGGCTATAGTTGTGATGGAAGGAATACCTAAAGGCTTGCCTGGGTAAAAACAGTTCTCCCTGTTCCTGCTTTGGTTCCTAAAATCCCACATTCATTCATTCAGCAAATATTTCTTGAGTTCCTCCTATGAGATAAGAACTAAGTATTGATGATCTACAGCTTCCCTGGTGGCTCAGTGGTAAAGAATCTGCCTGCAATGCAAGAGCCGTAGAAGATGCAATTTCAATCCCTAAGTCAGGAAGATCCCCTGGAGGAGGGCATGGCAACCCATTTCAGTATTCTTGCCTGGAGAATCCCTAGACAGAGGAGCTGGTGGGCTATAGTCTATAGGGTCTATAGAGTCTGACAAAGAGTCAGACACGACTGAAGTGACTTAGCACACACATTGATGATATAACAGTAAACAAAGAGGCAATGTTAAAAATAAACTCAAAATGGACTAAAGATCTAAATGTAAGATCAGAAGCTATAAAACGCTTAGAGGAAAATGTAGGCAGAACACTCTCTGACATAAATCACAGCAAGTTCCTCCATGATCCACCTCCCAGAGTAATGGAAATAAAAAACAAAAATAAACAAATGGGACCTAACTAAACTTAAAAGCTTTTGCACAATGAAGGAAACAATAAGCAAGATGAAAAGGCAGCCTTCAGAATGGGAGAAAATAATAGCAAATGAAACAACTGACAAAGAATTAATCTCCAAAATATACAAGCAGCTCATGCAGTTCAATACCAGAAAAATGAACAACCCAATCAAAAAGTGGGCAAAAGAACTAAACAGACATTTCTCCAAAAAGACAAACAGACAGCTAATAAACACATGAAAAGATGCTAGACACCACTCATTATTAGAGAAATGCAAATCAAAACCACAGTGAGGTATCATGTCACACCAGTCAGAATGGCTGCCATCAAAAAGTCTACAAACAATAAATGCTGGAGAGGATGTGGAGAAAAGGGAACCCTATTACACTGCTGGTGGGAATGCAAACTGGTATAGCCACTATGGAGAACAGTGTGAAGATTCCTTAAAAAACTGGGAATAGAACTG
Organism: Capricornis sumatraensis; assembly: GCF_032405125.1. NCBI lineage: Eukaryota > Metazoa > Chordata > Mammalia > Artiodactyla > Bovidae > Capricornis > Capricornis sumatraensis. The sequence goes on along the minus strand of NC_091081.1, from coordinate 33,065,640 downwards.
CCATAAGAATTGCCATAAGCAATCCCACTGCTGGGCATACACACCAAGGAAACCAGAACTGAAAGAGACACATGTACCCCAATATTCACTGCAGCACTGTTCACAATAGCGAGGACTTAGAAGCAAACCTAGATGTCCATCCACAGACGAATGGATAAGGAAGTTGTGGTACAGATATACAATGGAATAATACTCAGATATGAAAAGGAGCATAAATTTGAGTCAGTTCTAATGAGGTGGGTGAAACTGGAGCCTTTTATACAAAGTGAAGTAAGTCACAAAGAGAAATACCAATACTGTATATTAACGCATATATATGGAATTTAGAAAGACAGTAACAATGATCTTAAATGCAAGGCAGCAAAAGAGACACAGATGTAAAGAACAGACTTTTGGACTCTGTGGGAGAAGGCGAGGGTGGGGTTTTTTGAAAGAATAGCACTGAAATGTGTGTATATTACCATATGTAAAGCAGTTAATCAGTGCAAGTTTGATGCATGAAGCAGGGCACTGAAAGCTGGTGCTCTAGGACAACTCAGAGGGAGGGGGTGGGGAGGGAGATGGAAGGGGGTTCAGGATGGGGGGACACATGTGCACCCATGGCTGACTCATGTTGATGTATGGCAAAAACCATCACAATATTATAAAGTAATTATCCTCCCATTAAAATAAATTAATTAAATTTTTAAAAAAGACAATGTCTTCATTGAGCTTAAATTCTAGTGAGAGGAGAGAGACAATAATCAAACATGGAAATGAGGTGGGTACTCTTAAGTAATGGGAAGTGTTGGGAAGTTATAAACTGGATGATGTGAGGGGAAGAAAACACAGAGGTGGTGTGGGGACTATTTAAGGAGGACGGTCAGGAAAGACCATTTTGAGAATGTGACATCTAAGGACTTGAGAACTTGAAGAACGAGGAGCCTGTAGGGAAATTCCATGGCAAAATACAGTTATGACTCGAAGAGGTAAAGGCATTAAAAAGTTATTATTTGCCAAAACTTCACTCTGAATTAATTTGTCAGAATTTTTAATTTTTATCCATATTTTTAATTTGTCATCTTTTAAAACTGTGCTTTCAAAAAAAAACAAGAATAGATTATATATAATACAGGAGAATGATGCAAAGGGTTAGGGACACAGGATTCAGGCTAACAAGCAGGTTGTCAGCCTTGGGAAAGGATAAAACAAGGGATAATATCTACTGAAAGGGATAGAAAACTGAAAAGATAGAAAGATTTCAAGCAATTATCAGAGCATGCTCCAACAGATTTAGCCACACAATAATCTTAGTTCAGAAATGGCATTTTCTTCAACTAACCAGTAACTTCTATCAATACACAGATAATTTATATAAACTAACAGTGGTTCAATTTTCCTTTGAAATGGGAAAAACTATAGTAAACTGTGGGGCACAGCCTTTAAAATGACCCTCATTGACCCCAACCTTCTGATATTCATGACTTTATGCATTCCTTTCTCCTGAGTATAGGCTGAAACTACACACTCACTTCTGTAAATAGGACGCAGAAGAAATGCTAAGATGTCACGTCCAAGATTAAGTTGCAAAGAGACCCTGGCTTCCATCGTACGTGCCCTCTCTTACTGGCTCTGCCTGAAATCAGATACCATGCTGTGAGAAGCCTTATGAAGAGGCCTATGGGGTAAGAAACTGGGGGAGGACTGAGTCCTGCCAACAACCACAGAAACCTAGACAGCGTATTAAAAGCAGAGACATTACTTTGCTGACAAAAGTCTGTATAGTCAAAGCTATGGTCTTTCCAGTAGTCATGTATGGATGTGAGAGTTGGATCATAAAGAAGGCTGAACACTGAAGAATTGATGCTTTTGAACTGTGGTGTTGGAGAAAACTCTTGAGAGTCCCTTGGACTGCAAGGAGATCCAACCAGTCCATCCTAAAGGAAATCAACCCTGAATATTCATTGGAAGGACTGATGTTGAAGGGGAAGCTCCAGTACTAGGCACATATTGGAGATGCAAAGAGCCTGATGCAAGGAGCCAACTCATTAGAAAAGGTCCTGATGCTGGGAAAGATTGAAGGCAGGAGGAGAAAGGGACAGCAGAGTACAAGATGGTTGGATGGCATCACCGAATAAATGGACATGAGTTTGAGCAAACTGGGAGATGGTGAAGGACAGGGAGGCCTGGTGTGCTGCAGTCCATGTGGTTGCAAAGAGTCAGACATGACTGATCAATGGAACAACAACTCCCTGTTGAGTCTTCAGACAAGATTGCATTCCCAGCCCACACTTTAATTGCAGTCTTGTAAGAGAAGCTGTGGTGGAGGCTTGCAGCTAAGCCATATAAAGATTCCTGTACACAGAAACCGAAGCATAATAGATGTTGATTGCATTATGCTGCTAAGTTTTGTAATGTGTTACACAGCAGTAGATAACTAATATGTACACCATGAAAGCATTCTCAGATTGTGTTCTGTCTCCCTTTGACATTTTCTACTTTCACCCAACCCTACTTATACAGTAAAATTCCATCTTCCCCATGCCTTCTTGAGCATCAGTTGAAAGTTAGGACTGTGGTGAAGCTGCATGTAAAGATAGCAAGTTAAAGGACAAGTTGGCCATTAAACTCCATGTCATTCTTCATATAATCCTGTAACATCACATGGGATATTAACAAACCCTAGCAAAGACCTGTTGTCTATAATTTTAATTATTTGTTCAACTAGTTGGAACTTGATGATTTTCTTTCCAGGGGTTAGTTTGGGGCATCCTTAAGCTCAAGTAACCAAGAGATATGACATTCTCTCCATTTAAATAGAAACACATCCACAGCTCTCTCTCCTCCCCCACTGCCTGGGGGTATTACAGCCAATCTCCTTTAGCAGCTCTTTCCTGTTAGCCCCCCCCCCAACCCCCGTGAAGTTCCCAGCTTGACTCTGCCACCATGTATAGAGACAAATAAAAAGGGATAAACTCCCAACTAACACCAAGAAAGAAAATTAAATCAATAAAGATTATTAAGAGTTTGTAATTTGACTTGAATTACTTTTGGATTAAATACCATCATTTCTGTAATATATACCCAACTGTATTTGGGTGAACCAAAGAGGAGCTCTTATTTTATCTAAAGAAATAACACTCTCTTTGCTTATCTTTGAGAAACTAAGGAATTTCTCTACCACTGCACAGGTTATTCCTACAATCCCCAAGTAAATACAATACTGATGAAAAGAGACAGCCCTTATATGGCACTGCCACCGACCATTAGCTTACAAGGTGCTACATAGTAGGTCTTCTTGACCGCAGCAAGCACACTGATATCAGACATCACAAATTCAAAGAGACAGTTCTGGACTACGGAGAATTTCCAACATAAAGATCAAAACAAAAACATTTAAAAGACCTTGGAAAGATTTCTCCCTTGCCCCATGGCCTTCCCATGGAGGGAAGCAGTTCAACAGGGGAAATTCAAAGGAGGAAAGCCTAAGAGAACTCCCCTACTTCCACAACATTGGCTTTAATCTTTCCACAACATTGGCCTGCATAAAAATAAATACATGTGCCAACCTTTCAACTCGAACCGTTCTCTTTAATAGGCTTCCATTCTGGTAACAGTCATAGATCTAAGTCCAGTTCTGCCGCAGCACCACTAAGTGCCAAGTAGGAACGCCTAAATTAGAATTGGCCCTAACAACACTGATCCTTCTCCATTCCATTTAAAATTTACCTTTATAAATGGAACCTAGCGCGAAAGGAGGAGGAAATGGCAACCCACTCCAGTGTTCTTGCCTGGAGAATCCCAGGGACGGGGGAGCCTGGTGGGCTGCTGTCTATGGGGTCGCACAGAGTCGGACACAACTGAATCCACTTAGCAGCAGCAGCAGCAGTGCAAAGCAATGGGAAAATGCTTTTCTTGTAAACCTCTCCTTGATATATCTCATTTATGGTTGAAGAAATCTAATTTCAATTTTAAGATTTCCTTTACCAGATTCAAAGGAAGTTCAGGCAAATACTTTTTAATCTACGCCCCTTACATTTATACTGATAACCCTCACTCTCAACTGCTGAGAATTCTTTCCAACACTTATATTTTAAATCCATTTTTTATTGATAATCACAACATATCTCCTGGGTTAAAGTTTGGGAAGCACACACACACACACACACACACACACACACACACACACACATATTTCATTTTAATATCAGCTCTGATAGATATTATTTGCTTTGTTGAAAAAAAGATAAGAGCAAAACCTTAACTCTCTAGTATATTGAGTCATAAGTGTTTTTTTAAGTTAGAATTCATTTCTCCTTTTTTGTTTGAATGCTGCACATAGTTGCTTTGTGTTCTACTTAGCCTGTAAATAAGAAAGTGTTAGTTACTCAGTCATGTCTGACTCTTTGCTACCCCATGGACTTTAGCCTGCCAGGCTCCTCCATTCATGGAATTCTCCAGGCAAAAATACTGGAATGAGTAGCCATTCCCTTCTCCAGGGAATCTTCCTGACCCAGGGATCGAATCCAGGTCTCCTGCACTGCAGGTGGATTCTTGTCCATCTGAGCCACCAGGGAAGCTCTCTAGTGAGCCTAGTCCCCAGGTATTTATGAAAAGAAAATGTTTGAAAAGTCAGAGATCCGAGGTACCATGCCTTTACCAAGCACAAGAAGAACAGAAGGGCAAAGTGAAGCAAAGACACAATAGTCTTCTCAAATGTATTAAAGTTGCTAAGCTAAAATTCTATCTTCTACGTATTTAGCTTAATATTTGCTAAGCTATCAAATAAAATGAAAAATAGAAGAGTAGATGGAACGATACTATTTGCCTACACACCTTTGTAGTATTTATCTTTTTATTCATCAGAACATTGGTTTCTTTTTATACACTCCTTGAAAATAAAAATTATTCCAGCTTTCATCAAAACTGGCAGTATTCTCCATAATGTGCAAAATTCTTTATGTTTACAAGGAAAAGCTTGTGAGAAAATCACTGAATTCAAAGATTACAGAATGAAAGGAGAGACTGTTTTAGAAATTTACTTATATCCATATTATTGACTTTTAAGTAAAGCAAAATTACATTCATTTGAAAGAAATATCCATATAAATAATACTATATTCATGTTATACAGAATAATGAATATATTGATCAAAATAATCAATTGTGATTTTGGTGTATCAAAATTAAGATGCTGAATGCTTTAATGTTTTCATCTTATAAAATTATTTAACATTTTTCACTAACTTTTCCTGAGAAGCTCCCAAAAATATATCTATTATACATCAGATAGTCCAATCCCTTAAAGATATAATTGTATCAGCTTTTATAAAATAATTCTATACTCTATGAATAAAAATGATTTTAAAATCTGTCCTCCATAGAACAAAGAACTTGTGAAATCCAAAAAAATTCTGTAGTTTAATAGTACTGTACTGATGCTAATTTCTTGGTTTGACAAATGTACCATGATGACGTAAGATGTTACCACAAGGGGAAGCAGGGTGAAGGGTATACAGAAATTCTCTGTATTATCTTTTCAAGTATTCTGCAGATTTAAAATTACTTAAAAATAAAAGTCTTTTAAGAAAATCATGCTTTGTATTTCAATGTAAGATTGGCAATTGGAGAAGAAAAACTTCTAAGATTTTATTTGGAACCTAATCATAAACATGCAATTAACAAAGAACATGTGTTCTCAATTGACTTCTGACATTAGGCCTGTTTTATAGTTCTAGAGACCACACTAAGGCAAAGGGGTTACGACTCCAACATGAGCACAGCATATTTGTATTCTCATTCAGACCACAACCTTTCAAAGTCTCTGTAAATCAACATCTATTTTCAATCACAGGAAAGTAAGATAAGCACTTATTTCCAGAATGAAATTATCCAAACCAGTAAAGCACTTTTTAATGCACATATTATGAAAATTATTCATGGAACAGAGCAGAATATTGAACTTCCCTGTCTATGTCCATTATTTACATGAAAATTTTACATTCAAAACTAATATATATCTTGACTCATGAGAATTTTGAAGACTGTGACCGGCAGACATGTTATGCAATCCCATACTAATAGTGAAATCTCATTAGACCAAAGTGTAAGGGAGTCTATGTGTCTGCCCAGTGAAGAAATCCACTGTCAGCTCAAACCCAATGTGGAAATCATGCTTCCTAGCAATAAAGAACAAAGGAACCATAACCCTCCTCTCCATGTTAGCACAGAGGTAAACAAGAAAATGACCCTGCCCTGATGGAAATGGAAAAATGCATAAATGAGAAAATGGCAAAAAAAAAAAACTATATTCAGATAATAACAAATACAAACATTTTGCAGCAACTCACAAAAAAAGCAACCCACAATACAGATGCAATACAGATGATGGAGGCACAAGAGATGAAATCTTCACTTTGAGTAACTGCAAATACAATGAAAATTCTCTGCAATTAGTAAAAAGAGTTCTGATAACAGGAGGGTTCTGATCCCAGCACAAATGGATAATGGGACAAGACAGAAGAGCTCAGAGAGAAGATGGCATGCAGAAACTGAACAACTAACAAACAGGAAAAATGGGAACCGACCAGAACAGAAACAGTTCCCATGGTGGTGAGAGATACGAATGAAGTGTCAACTAAGAGTCATCAATTCCTAGCATGAGGGGCCAGAAATGAATCACTGAGTGCCCCAGTATATCATGCCCTAGTATAGCATTTGATATTTTTGTTTAATACCCTTGCACTTAAACCCATACTAGGTAAGTGAATGCAACTCACATTCCACAGTAACTATTCTATCAGTTTCAGTACCTTTATTGTCTTAAACCTGAGTTAAGGAAACTCTCCAGGCTTTCATAATCCTGCCTGATCACTGGACAAAGGGACCACACTGCCAGTGTGTCCACTCTGTGCCTGGAGGCACTAGGTGGGCAGGCAGGTAAATCGGATGACCTGCCACTCACCCTTAGATATAGAAAGCTACTCTACCAAGCCTTGTTTCTGGGTGCTACAAACCAAATGTTACTCATTTCACCATATTTTACTTTTAACGTGAAGTAGTGATCATCACCATGCTCATAGGAGTTCACAGGAGCATAAGAGTTTTCATTTTTAAAGAACTTTTTGAGTTTGATTCATATTGAGGACTGCTTATCCAGTATTATACTTAGTAACATCAGATATATATTAAAGATGTTCAGTTCAGTTCAGTTCAGTCGCTCAGTTGTGTCCGACTCTTTGTGACCCCATGAATAGCAGTACACCAGGCCTCCCTGTCCATCACCATCTCCCGGAGTTCACTCAGACTCATGTCCATCAAGTCCATGAGGCCATCCAGCCATCTCATCCTGGGTCGTCCCCTTCTCCTCCTGCCCCCAATCCCTCCCAGCATCAGGGTCTTTTCCAATGAGTCAACTCTTCGCATGAGGTGGCCAAAGTACTGGACTTTCAGCTTTAGCATCATTCCTTCTAAAGAAATCCCAGGGTTGATCTCCTTCAGAATGGACTGGTTGGATCTCCTTGCAGTCCAAGGGACCCTCAAGAGTCTTTTCCAACACCACAGTTCAAACGCATCAATTCTTCGGCATCAGCCTTCTTCACAGTCCAACTCTCACATCCATACATGACCACTGGAAAAACCATAGCCTTGACTAGATGGACCTTAGTCGGCAAAGTAATGTCTCTGCTTTTGAATATACTATCTAGGTTGGTCATAACTTTTCTTCCCAGGAGTAAGCGTCTTTTAATTTCATGGCTGCAGTCACCATCTGCAGTGATTTTGGAGCCCAAAAAATAAAGTCTGACACTATTTCCACTGTTTCGCCATCTATTTCCCATGAAGTGATGGGACCGGATGCCATGATCTTCGTTTTCTGAATTGAGCTTTAAGCCAACTTTTTTACTCTTCTCTTTCACTTTCATCAAGAGGCTTTTTAGCTCCTCTTCACTTTCTACCATAAGGGTGGTGTCATCTGCATATCTGAGGTTATTGATATTTCTCCTGGCAATCTTGATTCCAGCTTGTGTTTCTTCCAGTCCAGCGTTTCTCATGATGTACTCTGCATATAAGTTAAAGATGTTATTTTATATAAATATTCCATAATTTAAAAGAAAAAGGACTCTATTGAAAGTTCTGGAATGTCATTTATATACATATTTACATTTGTATGTATATTTTTATGGGCTTCCCAGGTGGCGCAATGGTAAAGAACATACTGCTGATGCAGGAAAAGCAGGAGATGGGGATTCAAGAAGATCCCCTGGCTGAAGAAAGGGCAACCCACTCCAGTAATCTTACCTGGAAAATTCCATGGACAGAAGAGTCTGGCAGGCTATAGTCCATGGGATCACAAAGAGTCAGACACAACTGAGCAATTGAGCACACACACACATATGTATAAATATATGCACACACAAAACATATATATTAGCTTTCATATTTGCTCTTCCAAGTCATTTTTCTGAAAATATTTTATTTTGGCACTGCAGTCCTTCAAAGAGGCAACTAAAGTGTACTGCATCTTATGTTAGTTTAATTACTCAATATAAAAATCACAAAGCTCTCTGCAGTATCACACTGAATCAGTGAAAGAGAATAAAGAACAACTTTCAAAACATTTCAGTAATTCCACAGTTCATAAAAGTTGTATACTTTATTAAGATTTCAACATAAAATAATATTATTAAAGATTTTTTAAATATATTAAATCATAAATGTACTATATTATAGACTATAGTCCATTTCACAGGTCCCTAGAAGTTCTGAGAATGCAATGAAATAAAATGAACACTCATATCACTTTCTTCTTGCTTTAATGACTTGAGTTTAATTGTAAGCGTCTAAAAACAATCTCGGTTTCACTTGAACTAAATTCAAATGAGAGGCCAGCAATGAAACAAGCAAGCATTTTTTAGCTAGAGGTCTGGTTTCAATGAACAAGTATAAAAACACTCATTCTTTAATTTCTTGAAGCATTTTTTTAAAAACCTAATGATTTAGTAAGGGCATTTGGCCTACTTTCTTAAAAGAAGTGTAGGTGCTCACAAAATCAGACGATAACAAAACTGGGGGATATTTTAGTGAGAAGTAAAATCATTAGACTCTTCCAGATTAAAACTCACACTTGCCCAAAATATTTCCATATCTTCATAGTCCCCAAGAGGGAAAAGCCTACCAGAAGGCGGAAGCAGAAGAACAAAAGAGGTCCAAACAGTAGATTCATGAACTTTCTGAGCACTTGTCATTAGACTACAAGGAAACAGAAATGAACCAAACAATATGGTTTGGAGGAAATACTTTCCTCCTAGCATTGACACCTAGTATGAAACTTGAAAAACCTATATGCTGGTCAGGAAGCAACAGTTAGAACTGGACATGGAACAACAGACTGGTTCCAAATAGGAAAAGGAGTATGTCAAGGCTGTATATTGTCACCCTGCTTATTTAACTTCTTTGCAGAGTACCTCATGAGAAACGCTGGGCTGGAAGAAGCACAAGCTGGAATCAAGATTGCTGGGAGAAATATCAATAACCTCAGATATGCAGATGACATCACCCTTATGGCAGAAAGTGAAGAGGAACTAAAAGGCCTCTTGATGAAAGTGAAAGAGGAGAGTGAAAAAGTTGGCTTAAAGCTTAACATTCAGAAAACAAAGGTCATGGCATCTGGTCCCATCACTTCATGGCAAATAGATGGGCAAACAGTGGAAACAGTGTCAGACTATTTTGGGGGGCTCCAAAATCACTGCAGATGGTGACTGCAGCCATGAAATTAACAGACGCTAACTCCCTGGAAGGAAAGTTATGACCAACCTAGATAGTATATTCAAAAGCAGAGACATTACTTTGCCGACTAAGGTCCATCTAGTCAAGGCTATGGTTTTTCCAGTGGTCATGTATGGATGTGAGAGATGGACTATGAAGAAAGCTGAGCGCTGAAGAATTGACGCTTTTGAACTGTGGTGTTGGAGAAGACTCTTGAGAGTCCCCTGGACTGCAAGGAGATCCAACCAGTCCATCCTAAAGGAGATCAGTCCTGGGTGTTCATTGGAAGGACTGATGCTGAAGCTGAAACTCCAGTACTTTGGCCACCTCATGCTAAGAGTGGACTCATTGGAAAAGTCCCTGATGCTGGGAGGGATTGGGGGCAGGAGGAGAAGGGGACGACAGAGGATAAAATGGCTGGATGGCATCACCGACTCAATGGACGTGAGTTTGGGTAAACTCTGGGGGTTGATGATGGACAAGGAGGCCTGGTGTGCTGCAATTCATGGGGTCGCAAAGAGTCAGACACGACTGAGCGACTAAACTGAACTGAACTGAATGAAAGGCAGACAGCAAACCAGATATTTTATTTACCGTTCTGATAGTGGCTAGGAAGAAGAATTTGAGAAGTAATTTTTCAAGCCTAGACAGAAGGTTCAAATACAGTTAGAGAGATTGGGACAAGTAAGGACAGGAACATCCATCTCCTTAACAGCAATGATATGAAACTGAAAACAGGTTCTATTTGATGAGCTCATTTTGTGCTAGAAAGTATCTCACATCCAAGACCCCATTTAATTTTCTCAGCCCTGTAGGGGAAGGGAAAGGTAAGTTTTATTGTCTCAAATATTCAGAGGAAACTGAGGCTCAGAGTGTAAAAGGACTTCCTTAAGGTGCTACCACCTAGGTGGTTAACCCTTTGTGGATGGTCTCCACTGCATTGAACCCAGTGGGGATCATACACCCTCACAACACAGTGAGAGGAATTTCCTGGGCCACTTGGACAACAGGGATACACTAAGGCCATTTCCAGGAAACATCCCCAGAACCAGGACATCCTTCCTTTGATAACCTGGAAGGTGTAAAAGTAGGCATCTCTTGCTTCTGGGGTCCAGACAGGAAAATACCCCACCCCATGGTCCTAGAAACCCAAGCAAAACAGAAGCATCTCTTACAAATATACTTTGTCAAAAAGAGATCAAGTCAAATTATTTCAAAATACACTATAATTTCATGATGAGGTAAAAAGCTTAGAGAGCAGAGCAGTGAGCACCTTCTATCTCTTTTATTAAATATTTTTTTCATGAAAAATTAATCTGGCCAAGTCAGCTTCATGTGTCTACCATCACACATTGAAATAAGAACTTTTCTTTCTCCTACCATCTCCTCCAAAACTGGAGCACTGGATAACCTTTGGGGTTTTCTTTCTTCTTATAAAGCCATCGTGCTGCACACATCTCAGCAATGTGGCGGTCTCTGTCTATCAAAAGCAGCTCTATAAAATCGAAATACAATGTAAAAGATGACCTCAAGCAAGGTTCTGTGGTTTGGCTCTAAAAGAGGCGGCTGTGCTGGGCACGTATTTTCACCCCCAGCCCATGGTTCCGGCTCCCTGAGAGCTTTTGCAGGACTGCAGTGAAGTAAGGAGTTACAGTAAATGAAAGGAGATAGGAGAGGGGGAGCGGGAGAGAGCGAGATTGCAATTTCCTTGTGTGCACTGAGCCTGAGCGTTTTCCATTTCAACTAAATATGAAGAATCATGGCCTTGTTTTAAGGATTTAAGAAAAAGAAGACAGTTTAAAACCAAATGCCTGCTCTCTGCTATGGCAGTTCCATTGGCAGGCTGTAATTTGTCAGTGAGAGGTAATGGAAATGCAGTTATGTTTGTGAAATCCATGGGCTGTTTATCAGCTAGGTAAAGCCCAGAGATACAGGGAGCAGCAAATCTTTATGTCTGAGAAAAGTCTTTCAACTCAGTAAAAGAAAAATTCCCACCATTTTAATATAAAATATAGTTGCATTTCATTTTTCTGTAGATTATTCTGAAGCCAAAGGAAGAGGTTAGTGGAAGAAAAGAAAGGATCTGTAGGACGACAGGCATGTCTCACAGCACATACAGAAGGAACATGAATGAACATTTCTCAAAAAGAGACACTTCTATTCATGCCCCGACGTATCTTTAGCCCATAATTTGGAGCCAAATACCACAAATGACAGTCCTGAGCAAATCACTCCTTTGATACTAGGATTGCATCAACCAAAAACCTTCTTTGGGACGAAAACGGCATTGTAATCAATGCAGGCAATAATTTGTTATACTTGGGGTTTTTTTCTTGTCATTGTTGGCTTTTCTGGAAGAATCAAGCTCTCAGTAAAACCTCACTCTTATCTGAAAGTATTAAATGAGCATTCACCAGTTTTGTAGTGAGAAATAATGTACATAGATATTCATGTGATAGGCTCCTTAAGAGCCATGTAAAGCAAATTCTGAAAATTGCTTCTTTATTCACAGATATTGGTATTTACTCCTGATTTCCAGTTTCTAGGCTGTATGTTTTACTCTGCGATACAATCTTACATCATCTTTTCAATGTCAGGATGTCAGTCTTCGATTAAATCAACAACGATGAAACCAGAGCTTATTTAGTAATAAACAGAAGGAACATGCACAGACTACAAAAACACCATGTAAATACGTCTCAGAATACAGCAGCACTAAATTTCCATTTTGGCACGTCTTGCAACCACACTGCAGAGCACTAAAGAAACTGGAGTGAAATGGCGTTTCAGACCAGGGTTTCCCTGTGAGGATTCCATCCTGATCAGTGTCTGCACTGTTTAAATGGAAAGAGGAAAACACATAAATCATGAGCATTTCTCCAGCCTAAACATCCCTTACTGGTATTTCATTCTCTGTAATCTCAAGTGAGCTTCAAAAGCGAATCCAGCCATCAGCATCCGGCCACACAAATAGCAGACCGTTGCAGCTTTCTACCTTCTGATTTGGAGAGGAAGGAATACTTGCTCCCTAGACTTTCACAATTTTACCAAGCTCTTAAAAGTACTGGGGTATTTCTCCTTCACAGGATCCTTGTCAGGATTCAAGGCAGGAATCCCCCTAAAGAACATCACAGAGCACATAGCAAGTGCTCATTAAATCATGTGTCATTCTTGGTATTATCATAATTAGTGACTTTTCTAGTTATTTTCTTTAAGCCATAATTCCTCATTCAATATGTTGTAGCACACCCAGAGAAAGACTGCAGCAAAGAAAACTGCAATGATTTTTAGGGGACTTGCATTCAGATCTTGGCTTCATCATTTAATAGGAACATGATCTTGGTTAAGTTACCATAACTCACTGAGATTCAGTTTACTTATCCACCCAATGGAGAAGATAATACTTATTTCATAGGCTTGGTGTCAGGATTAGATAACAGATCTCCTCACCCAAGACGCAGTATAGCAGACAGATATAAAGAATGGAAACAGTACAAATGCTAAGGCTGCCAACCACTGTGTAACCTGAGAATTCTTTATCTCTCCATGACTTAGTTTCCTTAACTGTAAAATGGGCATAATAAAAGTGAATGTGCCTAATACAGGTGTGGTGATGACTGGATGATTTATAAATAACTTCCAGAAATGTGTCTGGAAGGCAGCAAGTGTGAGTTATGATAGCTGCCTTTTTTTTTTTGTAGTAATGAGATATTTATGGAGCAACTACTGTGTATATGTCACTATGTTAGTCACTGAGGACACAAAACACAGACATAATCCCTGCACCCATGAAATTTAGAGTCTAAAGAGGAGATAAACACTAATCCAATAATCACATAGATCCATGTCTACTTACGAACTGAGATATGTGCTTAGAAGCATGGGCAGTTTTATGAAAGCATAATTAAACAGGGGAATCCTCACTGCAGAAGAGGCATTTGAGCTGAAAGCTGAAGGATGAGGCATTAATCAGGCAAAGAGGACTGGGGAGATGGGTGAGGGAAAAGGAGCTGTATATACAGAGGTCTTGTTGGCAGAAGGCATGCTACACTAGAGAAAAGGACTAGAGACTGCAGGAAGACAGAGCAGAGCAGGATCTGAGGCCTGGTGCCACACCATGCAGGGCTTGGGGACCAGGCTGAGGATTTAGGATTTTATCCTAAGAGATAAGGAAACTTCAGGAATTTAAGCATTGGAAGGCAAGGGGTGGTGACATGATCAGCTTTGCACCTTAGGTTTGCAAGATTTGCATCTTGATGACTGATGTGATTTGGATATAAGCATAAGCATATTTTGGAGAAGGCAATGGCAACCCATTCCAGTACTCTTGCCTGGAAAATCCCATGGATGGATGAGCCTGGTAGGCTGCAGTCCATGGGGTCACGAAGAGTCAAACACGACTGAACGTCTTCACTTTCACTTTTCACTTTCCTGCACTGGAGAAGGAAATGGCAACCCACTCCAATGTTCTTGCCTGGAGAATCCCAGGGATGGGGGAGCCTGATGGGCTGCCATCTATGCGGTCACACAGAGTCAGACACGACTGAAGTGACTTAGCAGTAGCAGATAGGTATATTTGGGAGGGGGTAGTTTCCCAGATTCTCAGGTAAAGAATCCACCTGCCAATGCAAGAGACAAAAGAGACTTGGGTTTGATCCCTGAGTCAGGAAGAGATCCCCTGGAGGAGAGCATGGCAACCCACTCCAATATTCTTGCCTGGAGAATCCCATGGACACAGGAGCCCGGCGGGCTACAGTCCATAGGGTCACAAAGAGCTGGACATGACTGAAGCAACTTAGCACACATGCACGTATTTGGGAGACCAGTTAGGAATGTGGCAAATGACTCTAGAGGTGGTGATGGAGATGGAATACATGGGAACATTTACTGAATTTAGTCTGGGGTCTGCGAGTATGCATGGTGGCAGTCAGCACCCTTTCTTTTGCCTGTCATTGCTTGGCATGGTTTTCCTGTACCTAAAACAAGGACACAGATACAGACAGACATGTATGATCAGCTGTGGGGTGGGATGTGACCTAAGGATGGTCTGGGTCAGAAAAAAAGAGTAGATAACCAGAGTAAGCTGCAGCAAGCGCTTCTGAGGGTGAGTCTTCACATGAACTCCCCAGACCAACCCCAGCCCAGGTAGAGCAGAGAGCTACCCTGTCACTCAGGAATCCTGCAGACACAGGGGACTCTAGAATGCTGAAGCTGTTCAGCTCCCGACTGCTGCCTCTTTGCAAAGTCACTTCAGTCATGCCCAACTCTTTGCGACCCTATGGACTGTAACCCACATGTCCATGGGAATCTCCAGGCAAGAATACTGGAGTAGATTGCCATTTCCTCCTCCAGGGGATCTTCCCAGGGATCGAACTCACGTCTCTTATGTCTCTTGTATTGGCAGGTGGGTTCTTTACCACTAGCACCATCTGGGAAGCCCTTTGCTACCTGACAACTTTATTTTCTTGGACAACAAAATCAGTGCAGATGGCAACTTCAGCCATGAAATTAAAAGAAGCTTGCTCCTTGGAAGAAAAGATACGACAAATCTAGACAGCATATTAAAAAGCAGAGACAACACTTTGCCAACAAAGGTCCATCTCGTCAAAGATATGGTTTTTCCAGTAGTCATGTGTGCATGTGAGAGCTGGACCATGAAGAAGGCTGAGCACCAAAGAACTGATGCTTTCGAACTGTGGTGTTGGAGAAGACTCTTGAGAGTCCCTTGGACTGCAAGGAGATCAAACCAGTCAATTCTAAAAGAAATCAACCCTGAATATTCACTGGAGAACAGATGCTGAAGCTGAAGCTCCAATACTTTGGCCATCTGACACAAAAAGCCTGATTCAGTGGAAAAGACCATGATGCTGGGAAAGACTGAAGGCAGGAGGAGAAGGGGATGACAGAGGATGAGACGGTTGGATGGCATCACCAACTTGATGGACATGAGTTTGAGCAAGCTCTGGGAGATGGTGAAGAGACAGGAAAGCTTGGCATGCTGCATTCCCTGGGTTCACAAAAAGTCAGACATGACTAAGCAACTGAACAAGAGCAACAAAAAGAAATCAGCCCTGATCTACCTAAGAGCCACTCCGATGTTTAAGTCACAGATGAACTGAAAAGTCATCTATCAATGTTTGATGTTAATTATATCTACTTCTTGCCAAAAAAAAAGCTTCATATCATAACTCATGAACAGTATCTGGTAGATCTTCTACTCGGTTACAGAGAATAGATCAAGTGTCTCGTTTAGTTTCTATAGATGCTGACTTGTAGCCATAGAATACCATTTCTAAGCCTGACTCTGTAATGAGGTTTGTTTTCTTTTAATCTGCTGTTGACTGGTGGCAATTGTCTATTACTTAACCTTGACTTTTATAAACACAGATTCTCCCTCAACGAAGATCTAACATTTATTGAGCATGTACTATATACCGTGCCTATGTTAGCTGCAGGGAACCAGTGAATAAGTAGCCCAGCCCCAGTATCAAGGATCAGCAGATTAATGGAAATGATAGATATAAACCAGTTAATTATAACAGGATATGAAAGTGTTAGTTACTCAATCGTGTCTGACCCTTTGTGACCCCATGGACTGTAGACTGCCAGGCTCCTCTGTCCATGGGATTTCCCAAACAAGAATACTGGAATAGGTAGCCATTCCTTTCTCCAAGGGATATTCCTAATCCAGGGATTGAACCCAGACCTCCTGTATTGCAGGCAGATTTTTTATCATCTGAGCCACCACGGAAGCCTACAACAGGATATGTAAGTGCTAAAATAAGGGCATGCATAAGCTGTGGAAATCTAGAGCTAAGTATAATTAATTGCAATCTGGGGTGGTACATAAAATCTCCATAGAATTTGTTACAAAACACAATAAAAATTAGCCTTTCAATTAACAGCTTCCTTCTGGCATTTTCTTCTTATCCTTTAACCTCACTGCAATTGCCTCATAGTTCCTGCACTATATTATTAATAGAAATGTTTCCCCTCATTATCCAGTGACTTTGTTACATAGACAATTGTGTTCTGGAAGATGCTTGAGAACTTCTTTAATTGATAAAAGAATTAACCTTTTAAACTAAGACAGCCATTTACTTCTGGGTAAAACACTCAGGAATTTTGATTACTTAGGAAATTCAGAACATTGATTTTGTATGAGTATGTATATAGCCTAGCAAATTACTCATAAGAGTGAGATTTTATTATAGACAAGGAATTAAAGAACAATAATCCTCCTAATCATGCTTATAAAATATTTGAATCTTAATTTTTCTAGTTCCCAAAGGATAGAAACGCCACACAAAATCTTTGGGGCCCAGGGCCAGATCTACAGGAATGGAAGCAGAAGCCATGTGACTATGATGACTTGAGGACTATGGAAAAACTATCAACCCAAAAAATATCTTCCTCAGTGATTACAGTACTTGGTTATTTTGTTGTTGTTCAGCTGCTAAGTCACATCTAATTCTTTATGACCCCATGTACTGCAGCACACTAGGCGTCCCTGTCCACTATCTCTCTGAGTTTGCTCAAACTCATGTCCATTGAGTCAATGATACCACCCAAACATCTCATCCTCTGTCATTCCCTTCTCTTCCTGCCCTCAATCTTTCCCAGCCTCAAGGTCTTTTCCAATGAGTCAGCTTTTTGCATCAAGTGGGTTATTGGTGGGAATGCAAAAGTGCTGTCCCCTGACATTCTATAGCTAAGAAATGAATTAAATTTAAGAACACATGAATTGGGGGGTTTATGGTACAAATGGATGGGAGATTCATATTCTGGGTTCTTGGGAAAGATTGTCCTTCTTTCAATCTATCCTTCCCCATGGCATACAGAATAGAATCCAAGCATTCTAAGTGCCATTCAGTGAGTTGTATTCCACCTTCCCCATAACAAAGCCTTCACTCCAACCAGATGAGCACAGTCACTGTTCTCAGTTCGTGCTTTCCTCTTTCCCTCCCAGTGGAGATTGGAGCAGGCAGAAATTCTGCTGGAAGTAGCTGTAGAATCGGCTCCATTATGTGAGGGACGTTTCCAGCACCAGACAGTGAGTTCCAAAGTCCCAAATCATATTATCAATAATCAAATTAGCAACTGAAGAAAGATTAATCTCAGAAATAAACATCTAGGAATAGACACCTGATGTGAGGTAATGAGCTGAAACAACAGGTAGCCTTCCTGAGGGATCTAGATGCTGTGCCTTCAAAGGCATTTGAGAATGGATCAGGCTTTCTTTTTCATTAATTTTTATTGGAGTGTAGTTGCTTTACTGTGTTGTGTTAGTTTCTACTGTACAGCAAATATATCAGCTTCCCAGGTGGTGCTGGTGGTTAAGAACCCACCCGCCAATGCAGGAGACATAAGGGATGCAGGTTCAATCCCTGGGTCAGGAAGACCCCCCAGCAGAGGGCATGGCAACCCACCCCCATATTCTTGTCTGGAGAATCCCATGGATAGAGGAGCCTGGTGGGCTACAGCCCATCAGGTCACAAGGAGTCAGACATGACTGAAGTGACTTAGCATGCATATATATGTATCCCCTTTTTCGGATTTCCTTCTCACTTAGGTCACCACTAGCACTGGGTAGAGTTCCCTGAGCTATATAGTAGGTTCTCATTAGTCGTGTATATATGTCAATCCCACTCTCCCAATTCATCCCACCTCCAAGCTTTACTGTGAAAATGGCTTGCTAACCAAAGATCTAGTTAACCTAATCCTTGTTACCAAATGAGAGATGAAAGCATAATAATAACAATAATAATTGTTGTTGTCGTTCAGTCGCCCAGTTGTGTCCAAACTCTTTGTGACCCCATGGACTGCAACACGCCAGGCCTCCCTGTCCAATAGCTAACATTTATTTACTACTTGCAGCGCACCAGGCACAATTTTAAGTGCTTTACATGTATTGATCCACTTAATCCTCAAGGAGCCTTCTGAAGTAGGTAATGCTTATTATGTTCACATTATAGATGATAAAAATGAGGTCAGAGGTTGAGCAACTTGCTCCAAACCACACAACTCCTAAGTAGTAGACTCGGAATTTGACTTCAGGCTATATAATTTAAGAATCTATGCTCTTAACTCAGTAGCCAGGAAACATCAGACTATAGGTAGGACTATGTACATGAAGTAAATCTTGATGCTTCAGGTTTTCTGGGATAAAAATATTTACGGATTAAAAATCAAGAAGAGGTATAGGCTTATTTTTCATACTCACTGAAATATTCACTTTATCCAACCAAAATACAAAGGACAAAAAGCCTTCCTACCAAATACATCTTCAGACACAGGAAAGATGAGCAAATGCCTTGGCCCAAATTACCATAAAATTTAAAGAACTGATCAAAATTTTCTCCAAAAGTCTAGACAAAAGATGTACACCCTGACCTATAAAGTTTATCGTGAATTTATCCCATTTGGCAAATATCTTCATCCGAAGGAAACTAATTGGTTTTTAGAAGACTTTTCACAGAAAGAAAATATGAAACTTTACTGCACCTTACATTTCCCTCAGTAGTCCTAAACATGAATCATAATAATCCATTTGTAACATGAATCCTTCACTTGCTTGTTTCTAAGTTATACAACGGAATAATATGCATCTATTAAAATCAGCTTTACAAACAGTTTTTATTAAGAGATTAGAGAGTCTTATACTATAGTTTTAAGTGAAAAATGACACAAAATTTTATATTTAGTATGAATACATGGCTGGGAATACACTTTCACAGGAAATAAGCTAGCAGAAAACAGTACTGTTAATAAAACAGTTGTCTTTGGTGGCATGTTGGGATTTTTTTCTTTATGCGCTTATGTATTTCTATCTCTTAAGACTGCACATCTCTATATTTGTAAGAAAAGAAAGTAAAACTTTAAAGTAAATATGAACAAGAAAGTCATTAGCAATCCAAGTTCTGTTTCTACACTCAGCCCTTTTAAGGAACATTTTACCATCTAGTTAAGAAAATTCTCTTTGAACCAGTCACCAGATGTTAAGTTTACCTTTATGAGACCTCTCAGCATTTTATAGACAACCACTAATCCGGAATAATAAACATTCTTTCTCTTGGGGGAAAAAACATTTTTTCTTTAATTGAGAAGAAATAAAATGGGCTTTGGACTACGTTTGAATCCTGGTTCAAATACTTCAGCAAATTAGTTAAGCTCTCTGAGCCTCAGCTTTCCCACATGTAAAAAAGTTGCTGTTAGAATTAATTCAATAGCAACAGTCAAGGGGCTAGCTCAGGTGACTGCAGCCCCAGCTCACGTCTGCCTAAAACTGCACCGCTAGTTTCTTTCCTCTCTCAGCCCTTAAACCTAGTACAGCATCCAATACTGGAAGGAAACACAAGTGAATTTCACATGAGAACTTCATTTTAGATTCACCTAAAATACCAGGGACTCCAAAAGTAAGGTATAGAGAAAAGTCAAGACTATTTTCCCATCAACATGCTTATCATTCTTGTCAATATAGAAAGATTCCAATTCTTAAATGAGTATTTAACTCTCTGAAGAAGAATGAAAACTTAATTTACTTAATTTTAAACATATTTTTAATAAGATAATGTGTTAAATTTACCCATCTTGCTTATCTTGGGGCTTCCCTGGTGGCTCAGGTAGTAAAGAATCCGCCTGCAATGCAGGAGACCTGGGTTCGATCCCTGGATTAGGAATATTCCCTAGAAAAGGAAATGGCAATCCATCCCAGTATTCTTCCCTGGAGAATCCCATGGACAGAGGAGCCTGGAAGGCTACAGCCCATGGAGTCACAAAGAGTTGGACACAACTGAGCGACTAACACTTTCACTTTCTTGCTTATCTTATCTTCTGTCTGTCTGCTTTGTCTTCTATTTTTCCTTATATTATTTTTGACAAATGGGGAATGCATTAGTTATTTTATTAAACACCCAAAATACTAAGTATTTTCTTATAACTGGATAGTCAATCAGGCACAATTTTATCTAGAAGGTTAAAATATATTATAATTCATATATATCAAGAAACATATCAAAGAAAAGTCTTCTGCTTAGTATGAATGTTTAGTAGAATGGGTTAGAACTCTCATGTGATACTTCAAACAGGCATTTTCTCTTCAAAAACATTTACAATCTTTTTCATCTCCTGACCTTCAAAGTTTCCTTAATAGCATTCTATTCCTCATAATATAGTTATTTTAACTGGTTTTACAGATCATAAGTCCTTCTTACCTAGTATCACTGACAGGACAAATATGAAAAAGGATTAGATGTGTATAACAGATTTTATCATAAGAATGTCATTTGTATAAGCATTCATTATTTTTATATTTGTGGAGTTGGTAACTCTTCTCTCTGCCTTGGTAATTCCCACTTTTTTAAGATTTTATATACAAGTAGCACCCATTTTCTGAACTCCCACTCCTCCTCTCACCACCTCAGATGAGGTTGGGAGCTCTAATTATGTCTTTTCATTATACACTAGGTTTTTACTTTTTACTTTATACCACTATCCCTACAATAACTAAACCATCACTAGTTAGTTCAGTTCAGTTCAGCCGCTCAGTTGTGTCCGACTCTTTGTGACCCCATGAATCACAGCACGCCAGGCCTCCCTGTCCATCACCAGCTCCCAGAGTTCACTCAGACTCACATCCATCAAGTCGGTGATGCCATCCAGCCTCCACTTAATGTCTGTCCATCTGAATAAACTATGACTTCAGTGGAATAAGGTACACTTGTCTTGCTCATCTTTGTACCCCAGGTCTCCTGCGGTATCTGGCCTGTAACATGCTCACCAAACAGTTACTGAAGGAATGAATGAAGGAAGCCTTCACTTGGTGGCAGTAGAAACAGTTTTCTGCGTTCAGAATCTGCCCGTTTAGAATCAACTGTACTCAACTCACTGTATAGTTTAGTAAAAATATGTCAAGGAACCATTCTTCAGCTTCCAGTAAATATCTATGCCAAAATAAGCAAAGTCTGGCGGCCATTCACACAAGTTTTTGTATTACCAAAGATTATTTTTACAACTGCAGAGTTGGTAGCAAAAGATGCTTTCTAAATCCAGATGTGGACAGGCAACTGCTTTATCAGGTGTTTTTTTTCTTTTCCTCTTGAAAATTTACTATGAGAATTAATGGAATGTCTACTTTCAGACATGACAAGGGCTATTTCTGATAGCTATCAGAAAGATCATATGCAATGAAGATGAAGCATATTATGAAACATGAACACAATTAAAATCAGAAATATGGAAGTTCTCTAGTGAAGTAGGGTCAGAGGCTCAAAGTTGCCCTAAACCCCACAATAAACAAGTTCAGACAGCCAACATGATCACTTTTATGGAGCAGAGTGAGCATTTTAAACTGATAGAATGTTCACCACGGAGGAACCTCTAGGTTTATACATCACAAACAGTGTAATTCAGGTTACTCTACTTGCCTTCTGAAGTCATGAAAAACAGCTTCATTCTGGGACAGGCATGGTGTCAAGTGGACAGCTTAAACTCCCGCTGTGTGCTAAAAAGGAAATAATGAGAACACAGGAGTGAAAAGCAAAGCTCCAAACCCTCATTACAGCAGGCACCATACAGTTATCAAAAAGTTATACCAAACAATTTGAGACAATAACATAGGATTTTTCCTAACTTTGTTCAACAAATAATGATAGACTTTAATGTGCCAGGCATTGAGCATGGCTTTAGTGATAAAGACAGGCTTACATCTTCACTGAATTTACAAAATGTCTTCTGAAATACAAGCAAGCAGCACTAATTTCTAAAGAGTGTTGGTGAATGCTATTTACTTGCTTGTCATTAATGAATTATAAAAATGGCATGCCATGTGTCCCACTCACTTAGAAAACTTTTCAAGAGTTGACAAATGAGTGATCCAAATGACAAAGACTAAAAGAGTCCAAAACAGAGGCCACTCAGGACAGCACGGTGGGGACGTTGTCATGTTAGAGTTGGGGCTTGAGCCAGGCTTTGAAAGAATAAAGAAGGGAAAAGGGAGGAGGAAATATGACCTTGAGTAGAAGAGTGAATTGGACCATGAGGCTGTGAGGAAAAAGAAGTGTAAGCAGGAGTGCTGATGGCATCAAGGAAAAAGAAGGTGGCTTTGACTGACTCCTCAAATACCTTATACTTTACACTGTAAAGTTCTGAGCTTTCAGAGGAAAAGGTTGAAGAAGTCTCTGCATTAGAAAGACTAATCTGGTAGTAGTTCCTAAAATCTGGCTTGAAAAGTGGTGCCAGCAGGTTTAATTAGAATCTTCTGGGGCACTTTATGAATACCACAGATCCCAGGTCCTGCATGCCCTCATTCCTAGAAATATAGACTATAACTGATAATGGATTTTTTTTGTTTGTTTAACTAGTATCTTAAGTGATTTCCTATGTGATTCTGAAGCACAGCCAGCTTTGGGAAGAGCTGCTACCACAAAATGAAATGAAAGTTCTGACTGCACTGGCTTAGGAAAAGTGACCAGGGCCAGGGCTAGAGAGAGTTTAGCTTCCCTGAAAGACAGGCAGACTGCTCAATTTCAGTCAAACCTATGAGGTCTAATTGACATCTGGAAATATTTGTAGGAACTTTTGACCCCAAAAAGTACATTACTCTCACATTGCTGAGCTCATTGTTTAGGATAAAAGGTTTACTATGCAAGGACTCTAAATGAATCAAAAAAACTACATCTGCACATCTTGACTCCATCTGTTTTCTCCAATCCCCTTCCCATAAAGAGAAGACAAGTTCCTGGAAGGCAGAGAACCCACTCTCTGCTCAGTCTCAGTCCCTACAATGGTGTTAGCACAGACTAGGCAAGCAATCCTTTTTTTTTAAAAAAAACAAATGAAGAAAAACCAGTCTTGTTTATCACTGAAAAAAGTAGCTGACATTCACAGATCTTTGGGAACCCTGTCTAAAATACTCATTTCCAGGTAAAGACTGAAAAAATTCAATTATGTCCATCATGAATACTGAATGCTTTTGTATACGTTTGAGGGTTTCAAGATAGGAAAGAAGCCTGGAAGAAACATCAAAGAAAACAATGAGACAAGGCAACAAGGCAGCAAGAGTAGCAAAATCCTCATTGTGGGCTAATTTCAACCTGATTATGAAGTGTCTACCATCTCTAGACATTATGCATTTCTGGTTTTTTTTCACCTTCTAATATCTGCAACAGAATTTCTGGATCATAAAGGAATTTCTTTTCTTCCCCTTTAAGAGGTCTAGAAGTTTGAGAGACTATCTTTAAACATCCAGCATTACTATTTGAGAGTTAGTAGACCTCGCATCGGAGAAGGCAATGGCAACCCACACCAGTACTCTTGCCTGGAAAATCCCATGGGGAGAGGAGCCTGGTAGGCTGCTGTCTATGGGGTCGCTAAGAGTCGGACACAACTGAGCGACTTCACTTTCACTTTTCACTTTCATGCATTGAAGAAGGAAATGGCAACCCACTCCAGTGTTCTTGCCTGGAGACTCCCAGGGACGGGAGAGCCTGGTGGGCTGCCATCTATGGGGTCGCACAAAGTCGGACACGA
Source organism: Capricornis sumatraensis (assembly GCF_032405125.1). Classification (NCBI taxonomy): domain Eukaryota; kingdom Metazoa; phylum Chordata; class Mammalia; order Artiodactyla; family Bovidae; genus Capricornis; species Capricornis sumatraensis. The sequence goes on along the minus strand of NC_091081.1, from coordinate 33,041,367 downwards.
CTGAAGTGACTTAGCAGCAGCAGCAGCAGCAGACCTCACATATTTATTTTTCTAAAAATGAGCAAAGCTAACATAGTTATATAATCAATTATTATTTCTTTAGTACAGATTTTTGAAAATTATCCTAATTTGGCATAGTTAGTTAAAATGACCATGTTGTTGAATTACCTGACTAGTTCCTTCATTCATGACTTTCAGGAACATCAGCCTGACTTTAAAAAAAGAGGCCTGGAGACTTGGAGAGCTGACTCTGTGGCCAAAGTTTCAGTGGTTACACAGTTTCAAAGTCACCATGACAACCAAGGGCTTTGCATCAAGAGTAAAAGCAGCTATACAGAGTGAAGTCAGAAAGAGAAAGACAAATACTGTGTATTAATGCATATATACGGAATCTAGAAAGATGGTACCAACAATTCTACATGCCGAGAAGCAAAGCAGACATAGATGTTAAGAACAGACTTTTGGACATGGTGGGAGAAGGAGAGGGTGGGATGATTTGAGAGAATAGCATTGGAACATGCATATTACCATATGTAAAATAACCAGTGCAAGTTTGACGTATGATTCAGGGCACCCAAAGCTGGTGCTCTGTGACAGCCTGGAGGGATGGAGTGGGAAGGGAGGTGGCAGGGGGTTCAGAATGGAGGGGACACATGTATACCTATGGCCAATTCATATTGATGTATGGCAAAAACCATCACAATATTGTAATTATTCTCCAATTAAAATAAATAAATAATTAAAAAAAAAAAAACAGTAAAGCCAACAATACAATGCTCCCTCTCTTAAAACAAACAAACAAAAAGCCTAGGATTTAATGTGTTTTAAACCTAGCACTTTTTCTTGTATAGGCATTTTTCTTTCAGTAATCAAAAAGAAGCAACTAATAAGAAACTGATTTTAAATTTCTGTGGATAAGATTGCTAATTTTAAATAATTCCATTCTACCAATTAAGAGAGATTAAATTGTCTTTATGACAGATTAGGAGGGGAAAGCATAACATATAAACATAAAGTATGTTTAGTTTCTCCGACACGTTTTTACTAGCATTGGTCAGGGGTGGCACCTGCCCCTGCAGGTAGGAGTATTTTTATTACATTGCACTGTTTAAAATCACTGGAGCATGATAACAATACAAAGCAGACCGACCTCGTTTTATTATTGTTTTTAAACTCTCTACTGATAAGGTTCCTTCCCCCCACTGACTGCACCTGAGGCAGCTGGCTCCCACCACCACCCTTTGCAGCCCATGATGGCTTCCCAGGTGGCACTAGTGGTAAAGAACCCCCTGCCAATGCAGGTAGACGTAAGAGACACAGGTGTGATCCTTGGGTTGGGAAGATCCCATGGAGGAGGGCGTGGAAACCCACTCCAGTATTCTTGCCTGGAGAATCCCATGGACAGTGGAGCCTGGCAGGCTGCAGTCCATCGGACACAACTGAAGTGACTTAGCAGGCACACACACAGAGTAAGGAGGTACGCTTTGAGATAACCCAATGACACAAATCTGAGATCTTAGTAAAGGGTATACAAATGGGTAACATTGAACGAAAAGCAGTTCAAAGTGTATCGAGTGATGTGTTTAATGTGAGAGCTCTGAGTATACTGCACATGAAAGTTACACAAACTAAATGAAAGACTATTCTAAGGGCAGCTATTCAGCCTTCTCAGACCACAGGAACTGGCCTTCAATTTCCCTGTTAGGATCAGGCCCAGGTTTGCCTCACCACCCATTTACTAATGTATAAATCACTCATTGATAGATTAATATTTTAAAAGCATAGTGAAAGTAGATATATAGAATAAGTTCTATGATGCTGAAAGAACAGCTCAATGTGGCGTGGAGGAAGGGTCCCCCGGCAGCTCATCCAGCCTCTTTGATTCCTGACTTTGTGCTGTTCAGGATGCCTGTCTTGGTAACCCATTCCTTCCAAACCATCCTTTGTGGTAGGGAAAACACTTTGGTTTCCTGGGTAGGAATCCCAGGACCTATTTACTAGGCAGGTGTCACTTTCTTCACTCCCAGATCAGGTGTAACCCTCCTCTGAGGTGTAAAATGACCATCACAAACAGAGAAATTGACTTTGGCAACACATTCTTCCATCCTATGGTCAAGGATCCTTCTGTCCAGGTTTTCATGGTCAAAAAGTGAAGGTCAATGCTAAGTACTATATCCTCTTCTCAGAAAGTCACAATACAGTTTAGTCATATCACAGGCTCTAGGAATGTGAAGAAACATGTTTAACTTCGTTTTGTCAGGTATTTCTGCAAAATCAGTAGAGCACAGAAACCTTCTTTCTGTGGATCAGTATTCTGCATTCAGAACCAAGTGGAATTCAGATATTCAACCTTCCTTCTAAACATATTTTTTGAAACAGAACACACTTATAGAAAAGCTAGTACTCACAACTGGTTGTATAAATAAAGGGATGACTTGAATTATAGAATCCCAGGAGAAAAAGGCCAGGCTAAATGAGGCCAGACTTGAAAGCAGAAACCCGTGATTGTATTTCTGGTGTTCATATATGTGTTAAATTTAATAATGGTAGAACAACGTTGAATATTTAATTGTATGTACTCCACAGACAGGCTTTCCCAGTGGCTCAGCAGTAAAGACTTCACCTGCAATGCAAGAGACCCAACTTCAATTCCTGGGTTAGGAAGATCCCCTTGGAGAGGGCATGGCAACCCACTCCAGTATTCTTGCCTGGTGAATCCCATGAACAGAGGAACCTGGGAGGCTGCAGTTCGTAGGATCACAAAGAGTCTGAAGTGGCTGAAGTGACTGAGCACACAAGCACACACTCCACATACACATGGCTATACAAAGCCCACGAGCATTTAACTGTTCGTCTCAACATTTACCCCCAACGAAGTCTCTGGTTATGAATTCTTTTTGAGTTGTAAATTACCGAAAGACTAAAAAATGAGTTTTTTATTCTCAATTTAAGTCAATGACAGTTTTTTAATGTATTTGAATTTAATCTCCAGTTTACAAAACAGCCACACATTTCTTCAAATGTATGTGATCATGTAATAGGAAGTTTTAAAGTTTTGAGAATTCATGGGTATCAGTTTAATTAAGGTGCTTTTTAAACACATTTCTAACCACCTGTTATTCTGACACTACATTTTTTAGCAGATGTTATCTCTGAGGCCAATTAGTTTTTTTCATCCAAGAAGGGTGTGGGAGGTGACAGATTATTGTTGCCATGCAAGAGCAAAACTTCACATTCATTACTCTCAATTTAAAGCCTATTTTTTCTGGCACCTTTAATTTTTTCTGTCATATTCTTTCCTTTACTCTTTATAACAACTTCCATTAGTGGACTTTCTCTCCTTGGGAGCTGTTAGTTACAAGATGCCCTGAATCAGATGTCATTAGCTAATACGACATTCATCTTCTTGCAGGATTAGAAAAACCACCAAATAATAATTAGAGACAGAGTGTTTTTAGATATCCTAACCATATATCTCAATTCAATATTGATTTAAGTGATTAATTTTTCTATGATGATACAGCACCCTGACCAATCAAATATAATGCTTACAAGGAACATTAATCATAGTTTACAGTTTTCTTATATGTATGATGGATGGTGAACATTTTATGAATCAATAAATCGACAAAAAATATTCAGGACTAGAAATATGGGTGCCCACACATGACTTGCTCAATTTTTATATGTTTTTAAAATTCCGGCAATCTCTCAATTATATACTGCATTTCAGTTTATATTTAAGGTTTACTTTTATCAGCTTGTTTTCAACAATATGGAGCCACAGAAAACAAGTTCAAAACTTTAATACAATGTCCAACTAAAAGTAATAGCTAGTAGGATGATTTATCCAGAGAAAACAATATTTTAAGTACAACTGCATAAAAATGATCTGTATATGTTTCATTTCCTTGGAGAACAGTCAAGATTTAAAGATTAAACCTAAAGTATAGTGGGCAGAAATAGATCAAAATTTTGCTAAGAAAACAGATACTGAGGCAATAGAGGTTTCTTCTCACAATTCTGCATGATCATATTTCTTTTTATTGTTTTATTCTTTATACTAATTCACTCCATTTTCTTATAAATAATTGATTGATTTTTAAATTTATTTTGATATAATTTTAATTGTTGCCAATTTCATCTTGTGTATTGTAGTTCCATATTTTATCCTTCCTGTTGGAGTCCAAGAATTACATGTATTAAGTTACAGAGGGGTTTCTACACTTTCAGCTTAGCCTGTTTCTAACATCAGGAAATTGCCTACATTTTTCCAATGGCTGCTCCTTCCCTGGAGCAAATTTTCCAAAGGCAGAATTCTGAGCAGCAGCTCCTTCATCTTGACATGTACTGGAATGGAGCTTCTAAATACATAGAACCAGAAAGGGGATCTCAAGGTGAGAACAGGGTCATATCATTTGTTTCCTGCACCTCTAGCTAGTGCTATTACAATAGAGCATAATTATGTGAGGATGAATATCATGACCAGTCTCATATTCGTGACACATGTAGCTCCTGAGTTCCCAAAACCCCAGGCTGATCTGCCCAGTGAGCAAGGAGGAAAAACTGCCTATCAGCAGACAGTAATCAAGGACTGACCCCCAGACAGCATGCTTGATCTTAGGAAAAGACTCTTGGAAATTTATCTGAATTAAAAAATATTACTTCTCTGAGTTTTGCATTTAATTGGTCTCTTCTAAGAGTTTTCAAAAAGCAGCCCAGTACTTGAGAAAAAAGAAACTGAAAATTCTCTTATGCTCCCAATGATATCCCAAACACAAGATTCATTTATCCTTTGGGGATACCAGTTTAATATTAGAGAAGGCAGCTTGAAAATATTATTTTATGACATCAGGTTTTCATTGTGTTTTATTCACCACTTATCCAAGACATACTATGTAACAGGCATTTGCTTTACACTGAACACTGAAAAAAAGGATAAGACAGTCCCTGCTCCCAAGGAGTGCAGAGTCTAGGAAGAGAAGTAGACAAGAATACAGATGCTTTGGAATAGAAGTGATGGTGCTGTGACTCAAAAACAAATAACTGTAAATGTTTAAGGTGTGAGAAACTATTCAGCCAGAGGAAGTCAGAGAAGACTCCACAGAGGAAGTGAATTTGAACTGAGTGTTAAGGAATTAGTAAAAGTTTTCCAGAAGAGGAAACATGTTTCAAGAAGAAGAAGAAGAATGTGTGCAAAAGCAAAGTCATGCCAGAACCTGGGATATCTTAGGAATGACAAAAAGGTCCCTGAGGCAACAGCGTGGGGTGTTTAAGGATTAAAACAGGGGCAGGAGACGAAAGTGAAGCAGACAGATGTAGAGCAACAGTTAACATCTGTTGTTTGCCTATTGCTGCATCTTTTGAGGAGATCCAACTCCCCTACACTGCTAGCTGAGAAAGCTGACAATACCTTGTTTTTTGCTCCATTTGTGGACAGGTGAGCTAGGCCTGGCCAGAGTGCTCCATACACTGGACTAAAGGATATGTCCAGGGATCCATGCCTGACCCAGCCTGGGCCAATCAGAATCCTCATCAGGGCTATGAGCAGATACCTCTTCAGGTGTGTAACCTATTCAGTCACAAAGGCCCTGTACTCAACAGATTTAAACAGGTTTGGTTTAATGTTCTGTACTTGCCATTTTGAAATTCTTAATAATTTTATCTTTGAGCTTGTGTTTTGTAAGAGAAGCCCAATGGGACAATGACCATACACATGAGCAGAAGAAATACAAACTTCATTTTCTGTATAGCATTTATGATGCCCATCAGCATAGCATTCCAGTGGACCTAAAATGTGTGATAATTCTATGAGATTCAAAGTGAGTACAAAGTAAGTATATTTAAAACAGAATAAATGACAACCCCAAGAGGCCATGTTTTCCATATTAGCCAGAGCTTACTTTCAGTGCAAAAGGAAAGCAGCAGCATTTTACAAAACAAGATTGAAGAACTTCATCATATTCTTTCATACATGAGTTACTTCCCTCTATTAGACAAACTCACAGAAAATAATGACACAGAAGGAAAAAAACCCATAATTCCCTTTCCTTTCAGTTCTTCCTTACTCATCAGTAAGCTAAAGAGCATTGGTAGAATGTAACACTATCAAGAAGTGAAATGAAAACAACTGAGTTCATTTTATACAACATTTCCACTGATCTACTAAAAACAAAATACATATACACATATGAAATAAAATTATGCTATTTTGGAGCTTCCATTTTGAGTTAAATGCATTGAAAACTGGCATTGCACAATATAAATGGTAAGATTCATATTCGTAATTTAAATTAGTTTTATAACTTCAAATGATGAAATATTTATAAAAAGGTATAAATAATACTGGTGAAAAGTAGAAAAATATCAATAAAAATGAATGAGCTTACACATAACACCCAGTTTAAAAATTTCTACCAGTGCCTTTGAGGCACCATAAGACCTCCTCAATCTCCACCCCTGACCACTCCCACACCCAACCCAAGGTATCCATCTGAACTTTGTAATTAGCCTTCTCTTGCTTTTCCATATAATTTACTAGCTTTCCCTGGTGAAGTGTAGAAGAGGAATTGAAGGAGGCTAATCTGGAAGCCAGGCTTCCCTGGTGGCACAGAGGTAAAGAATCCACCTGCCAATGCAGCTTTTAATTCCTGGGTTGAGACAATCCCCTGGAGAAGGAAATGGCAACCCACTCTAGTACCCTTGCCTGTGAATCCCATGGACAGAGAAGCCGGGCGAGCTATAGTCCATGGGGTCACAAAGAGTCAGAGATGACTTAGCGACTAAACAACAACAACAATCTGGAGCCAGGAGATCAGACAGGAGAAAAGCCTGAGTTCAACTGAGCACCATTTGTGAGTGCTTGATGTAGTCACCAGATCATGTTTTGTCAACAAAAATTTGAGCAATAAATTCATAAAGTGACATTTTTTCACAAGTTAAAAAACAAAGCATCTTTGTCCTTTTTTACGGGCAACTATTACCCCGTGGCCCAGTTACTCAAGTCTAGAGATGAACTTTGGGCTTAGGCACAAGACACAGAGGTTCATGGATTTGCTACCTGCCTCATCAGTGGCAGTGAGAAGGGGAAGTAGAAAAGAAGAGAAGGAAAGAAGGAGGAAAGACATAAAGCAGTGTCTTGTCTCACGCTACATTATCCTCTCTCAACATATTAAAAGCTAGCTGATACATAATACTGTGCTTCTCATGACTTTATGGATAACTGTCCTTCTCTTTCTATCAAATCCATTTTCAATAAATCAGAGGACTAAAAGAAGAAATAACCCAGATAAATGATTCCTAACTGTAAAACTTTGTGCAGTGTGGCACTTAGAAGTAAGTATGTAGGAACTGAGTTCCCTAGTATAAGTGGAACCTTCCTTTTATGTCCTCACATTCTTGCAGGCTCACAAAATAAGAACTTCTGCTCTAGCGGTAGAAACTGTAGCTATATGGATCCTACCCACTGGCTTCCAGGAGAAGGAGCAAATTTTCTGTGATTTGTGCTGAGAGCCTGATGTCCTTTGCCCACTCTTTACCACTGGGTAGGTCAGCAATGCAAGGCTGCAAGTGGCCTCTCACTCAGTGTGCACTGGGCCACTGTCTTTCAAGAAGACAGCAGGAAAACAGCACTCTGTAGGCACAGCCTGTCCAGGACAAAGGTCTTACCAGCTACACTTGGAAGAAAGGGGAATAGGAAGCCCATTTTGGCCCCACATCTAAGTCTAAGTCTGTTTTGCTTTGTTTTTTCTCAGTGTCCATTTCCTGTGTCTGTTTCCCAGCTGTAATGAACTGATTGACTCCAAACCCCAACACTCAGCATCCCTCACATTATATAATTCAGTTAACCGATTTATAAGACTGTCTTTTAAGCACAGAAAATTTTCCCTTCTTGTGAAGAAAATTAAATGGTACAAAAAGTCATGTAACATAATTCTAAGGAGTATATAAAACACATATATGTACATTCTTAATATGAAAATTTATTTTCTGCCTAACTTATAAAGTCTTCAATAAAACAATACTATTCTTTACCTTCCCACTTTTCTATGAGCCATGATCTCCTAAAATACAAGTTCAGGATTTGTAATGCTCTCCAGACTTCATGAAACAATCTCCAAATACTTAAGTCAGCAAAACAAATTTACCAGTGAGCAACCTAGAAGCCGCCAGCATCAATTAAAAATAAGTGGTATAAAACAAACTGATGAAGGATAATTTTGATGCAATACCATTTCAGCTTATATAATGCCTTCCGTCTCTGAAAATAAAAAAAGAAAACAACAACAAAAAAAGAAAAAATTTTCCCTAAGAAACAAACATTTGTTCCATTCAATAAATATAAATGGCTCTTATATTATCTGAAAGGGTTCAGTCAAACAGAAATATTGGCTTGAATCACAACATTTGAATATTTTGGCAGAACTGCTTTTAAACCACTTCTTTACATGATTTAATCAAATGGTGCTACCATTGGAAAAATAATGGAACAGAAAATTTTGCAGCATATAATTGAGTTACCATAAAATGTAAATAAGCTTTATTATGCTAATGGTTTATATGGAACTTATCCCTAATGCCCCTGAAATTTTATATTTTAAAATGATGAGTTTTAAAATAACATGACTCCAAAAGCTACAAAAGATAATTTTCTATTTTAAAACTATTGTCTCAGTTCAATAAGGAAAAGCTGTTTCTAAATAAGTCATCAGAAATCCTTATGTACTGGGTACTTTTGAGGGCCAGTTTCCCACTCCCATCCTGAGTTTAAATTTCTTTCCTTTATTCCTATTATGATTGCTCCAAATCTTCTCCATATTGCTCAGACACACTGCTGTGTCCTCTGCCTAACTAGTGGTGATGAACTTGTGATACTGAGACTAACAGGCTCTCATATTCTTTCCTCTCCTTCCCAAACTTTCTGTCCTCAAACATCCTCTTTTTCCTTCCCACTTCTGTGTTCTTATTCCAGACTAACCCCCAAAAGCTCTTCCTTCATTTACCTTCCCCTCTGCCTGTTCCAATTCCCTGCTATCCACCCCCGACAACAGCCTCAGCATGGACTTCTCCCCCTTCACCTCTGCTAAAAAAAATTCAACTAAGTAAATTTGAAGATCTAATTGGCTTTATTCAGCCATTCATCAATTAGGAAGCATCCCGTCTAGTAAACAGAAGGGCACTCTGAAAGGCTATGAAATGAGTGCAGTTATGCAGTAGTCTGAACATTCTTTGGCACTGCCTTTCTTTGGGATTGGCTTGAAAACCAACCTTTTCCAGTCCTGTGGACACTGCTGAGTTTTCCAAATTTGCAGGCAGCACTTTCATAGCATCATCATTTAGGATTTGAAATAGATCAGCTGGGAATTCCATCACCTCCACTAGCTTTGTTCATAGTGATGCTTCTTAAGGCCCACTTCACTGTGCACTCCAGGACGTCTGGCTCTAGGTGAATGATCACACCATCATGGTTATCTGAGCCATTAAGGTCTTTTTGTATAGTTCTTCTGTATATTCTTGCCACATCTTCTTAATATCTTCTGCTTCTGTTAGATACATACGGTTTCTGTCCTTTATTGCACCCATCTTTGCATGAAACGGTCCCTTGGTATGTCCAGTTTTCTTAAAGAGATCTCTATTATTTCCCATTATATTATTTCCCTCTGTTTCTTCGCATTGTTCACATAAGAAGGCTTTCTCATCTCTCATTGCTATTCTCTGGAACTCTGCATTCAGTTGGGTATATCTTTCCCTTTCTCCCTTGTCTTTTGCTTCTCTTCTTTTATTAGCTATTTGCAAGGCCTCCTCAGACAACCACTTTGCCTTTTTGAATTTCTTTTTCTTGAGGATGGTTTTGGTCATCTGTACAGTGTTACAAATCTCCATCCATAGTTCTTCAGGCACTCTGTCTATTATATCTAATCTCTTGAATCTATTTGTCACTGCCACTGGATAACCATAAGGGATTTGATTTAGGTCATACCTGAATGGCCTAGTGATTTTCCCTACGTACTGCAATTTAAGTCTGAATTTTGCAATAAGGAGTTCATGATCTGAGCCACATTCAGCTCCCCATCTTGTTTTTGCTGACTTTATAGAGCTTCTCCATCTTTGGCTGCAAAGAATATAATCAATCTAATTTCAGTATTGACCATCTAATGATGTCCATGTGTAGAGTCATATCTTGTGTTGTTGGAAGAAGGTGTTTGTTATGACCAGTGCATTCTCTTGGCAAAACTGTTAGCCTTTTCCCTGTTTCATTTTGTACTCCAAGGTCAAACTTGCCTGTTACTCCAGGTATCTCTTGACTTCCTACTTTTGCATTCCAGTTCCCTATGATGAAAAGGACATCCCTTTTTGATATTAGTTCTAGAAGGTCTTGTAGGTCCTCATAGAGCCATTCAATTTCAGCTTCTTTAGCATTAGTGCACCTTGGAAGAAAAGCTATGACAAACCTAAACAACATATTAAAAATAGAGACATCACTTTGTCAACAAAGATATGTATAGTCAAAGCTATGGTTTTTCCAGGAGTCATGTATGGATGTGAGAGTTGGACCATAAAGAAGGCTGAGTGCCAAAGAATTGATGCTTTTGAACTGTGGTGTTGGATAAGTCTCTTGAGAGTCCCTTGGACTGCAAGGAGATCCAACCAGTCCATCCTAAAGGAAAATCAACCCTGAATATTCACTGGAAGGACTGATGCTGAAGCTAAAGTTCCAACACTTTGGCCACCTGATGTAAAGAACCAACTCATTAGAAAAGACCATGATGCTGGAAAAGACTGAAGGCAGGAGGAGAAGGGATGACAGAAGACAAGATGGTTGGATGGCATCACCAACTCAAGGGACATGAGTTTGAGCAATCTCCAGAATTCGGTGCAGGACAGGGAAGCCTGGCGTGCAGCAGTCCATAGGATCGCAAAGATTTGGACAAGACTGAGCAACTGAACAACAAGTGAAGTGAAGTGAAGTGGCTCAGTCGTGTCCGGCTCTTTGGAACCCCATGGACTGTAGCCTACCAGGCTCCTCCCTCCATGGGATTCTCCAGGCAAGAGTACTGGAGTAGGTTGCCATTTCCTTCTCCAGGGGATCTTCCCAACCCAGGGATCAAACCCTCGTCTCCTGCATTCCAGGCAGACAATTTAACCTCTGAGCCACCAGGGAAGTAGGAACAACAAGTGAAAGGCTATACAAAAACCAGAGGTTCTTACAGGCAGGAGGGTGGGGCAAGAAGCTATTAGCAAAAGAAAAGAAAGGACTGTTTCAAGCCAGGTCATCTTCTTTTGAGGGAAGAGTGGAGGTCTATAATGCAGATTATATCTTCTTCCTTTGTGGGGCAGGAATGAGCAAATAGAGAGGGCCCACAGGACAGATTACCTCCTTGACGCTGATCAGAATATTCCAGGTGGGCTGACTAAGGTTCTGCTCCTGGGGAAGGTTGAAACTAAAAGTGAAAGTGAAAAGTGAAGTGGCTCACTCATGTCTGACTCTTTGTGACCATGGACTGCAGCCTACCACGCTCCTCCATCCATGGGATTCTCCAGGCAAGAGTACTGGAGTGGGTTGCAATTTTCTTCTCCAGAGGATCTTCCTGACTCAGGGATCGAACCCAATTCTCCCACATTGTAGGCAGACACTTTACCGTCTGAGCCACCAGAGAAATCCTAACTGCCACTAAGTCAGGTGCTAAATCTAAGTTTGGTATGGGCTTTAACACAAGGAATGTCATTCAGGCCTTTTGGTTTTCTCTTTAACGTCTATGAATGGATTCCAGGGCTCCTCCTCTCCCTTTCAAACCACCTAACAGATATTTGCATCAAGTCCAAGTCTCAAATTCTCTTCTCTACAGAGTCCAGGGAGGTCATGCACATGAGAGAAATGAGCTGAGTGGAAAGGATAACCACAGGGACAGGACTGTGTGGTGAACCAAGAAAGCAGTTATTTCTAAGGTAGATGACCAGTTATTGCCAACAGGAAGCACACAGTGTCAGATCTCCCAGTTTTTTCAAGAGAAATAAGAAATTACGTTTTATATGAAACATCCCAATTTATAAACATTGAAAACTATTTTTGTAACGTTTGAATGCTTTGAAGGACAATTATGTGAAGGTCATTCAATGTACATTTGTGAGGCACATGTACCACCAGTTTATTACCTCTGTCTATACTCCCTACTTCCATATTTTCAGGCTCTTTCCTTACCTGTTTCACACACTGTCTTCCAAACACCATATGCCAAAACTCAACACCACCCTCTGGCTTCTAGCTCCTCATCATGCCTAAATCACCACGGCATCTGACAGTGACAGATACTGATGACCAACTCACACTTCTGAAGGCCCCTCTATTGGTGACCTTGCCATGGTGTTTCCCTGGTTCCTCTTCGCTCTTTGACTTCTTCCCCAGTCCCCCAAACCTCCTCCACACCTCCCACATCTTTCTATACTGCCTTGTAGAACAGCATGGGCAGCTCCATACAGAAAGAATGCCTGCACCACCCACTCCACAAGGGCAGTTCAAGAGGACAATATTGTTTGAGCAGCAGCAATACTTTTCACTCAGAGGGCATATTTGTGGTGTTTCTGATCCTTGAATGCACGTTAAAATCCCCCGAGCAGGGGAATGTATTTGGTCTGTATAGTACCCTGGCCTAAGGATTTTTTTAAAGTTCCTCAAGTGATTCTTACGCACAGCAAAGTTGAACACCACTGGTATACATGGTGTCTTAGTAAGTGGGTGATGGCTCAAAATTCGTGGGTCTCACCTTGTACATAGTGCTGCTTTCAGGGTCTGCCAGATACTGCAGCTCCACATAGTCATTCAACCAAGATTTCTGAGTGTCAAGATTTCTGCACCACAGACCTAAAGGAAGGCACCAGAAGGTGGAGCCAGCATGGATGCTGAGCATCCTCTCTCAAATTAGATCTTGTATGATCTGAATCAAACTCTTCTGTGAAAGCAAATTGTTTCATTGGAATGCAGTTTGTAGAACCTTCTATTATACCAAGTTTTTTCCCTTTGGCTTATAAATGAAACCTTCCAAATTTATTCTCTGCCTCTCTAATTCTGAATGGTCTTTTAACTTTTGCCTTTCTGCTGTCAGTGAATTTAAGATCCTTTCTTGCTCGCAAAAGAATTCAGAGATGCAATGATCGCTAAGAAATGTATTTATTTATACAGAAACATACTCCACAGAGTGTAGGCCATCTCAGAAGATGAAAGAGAGTGCACAATTGAAATGAGTGGGCCTTGAAACATAGCATGGTTAGTTTTTATGGGCTGGGTAATTTCACAGCTCAGTGAGTGGGAAGACTATTCCAATTATTTTGGGGAAGAGGGTGGGGATTTCCAGGAATTGGGCCACTGGCCACTTTTTAACCTTTTATGGTTGGTCTCAGAATGGTCATGATGCTGGTGGGTGTGTCATTTAGCATGCTAATGTATTACAATGAGTATATAATGAGGCTCAAGTTCTACTGGAAATCACATCTTCCACCATCTTGGACCTAGTTATTGGTTCTAATCAGTTTTTGTCATGTCCTATGGCCATGTCATTCTTTTAAAGGTTGTGCCCTGCTCTATCACCTCCTGTTTCATTTCCAGCCTCCTGGTAGACACTGTCACCATTATCCCCACCTTCTCCTCCTCCTCTTCCCTCCCACCTGAGTATGAAGCCTTGATACAATCCTGGTCTTCTATCTCTAGCTTCTCCTCTCTAATACTCATTCTTCTAACTCCTCTAATATTGATTCTTCTCTCACACTGTCTCTTCCATCTCCCTTCTCATGACACCTTCCAACTTAAGCCATGGCTACTTCGTTCCTCACCTACAACAATGGTCCTCAGTGCTCTCCCTGCTCTCAGCCTGCACTGTGCTCTGCAACTGTTTTTCCCACTTCTTACAAGCCCTTGTTGCACCCTGCAGGAATAAACTAAGACAGGCCTACAGCCTAGATCTGCTCAGCTGTGTCAATTCCACCACCCAGTCTCTTGAGTAAAGACTCAGAGATGGGCTGAGCTTCTTCTGGAACAGTTTCTTGCACCTGGCAAGCAGATCCAATTCAGTGTCTACAACACAGTCTGTCTGTGTGTAGGAGGCTATAAAACCCGACAAGAATGTAAAGGCGAACCTCTCACTCCTGGCCAACTCGCCACCAACAGAAATAGAGTCAGCAGGGCATCTGTGGGACCTGGTGCAGACATGGCCAAGTCCAGGAACCATATCATGCACAACCAGTGCTGAAAATGGCACAGAAATGGCATCAAGAAACCCCGATCACAACGATATGAATCTCTTAAGGGGGTAGGCCCCAAGTTCCTGAGGAACATGTGCTTTGCCAAGAAGCACAACAAGAAGGGCCTGAAGAAGATGCAGGCCAACAATGCCAAGGCCATGAGTGCACATGCTGAGGCTGTCAAGGCCCTCGTGAAGCCCAAGGAGATCAAGCCCAAGATGCCAACAGGCGGCAGCCGCAAGCTCAGCCGATTTGCCCACATCGCCCACCCCAAGCTCAGGAAGCGCGCTTGCGCTCGCACCGCCAAGGGCCTCAGGCTCTGCCGGCCAAAGTCCCAGACCAAGGCTGCAACCAAGGCCGGGCCACCTGTGGCTGCGGCTCCAGCTGCCAAGGGTGCCCAGGCCCCCGCCAAAGCTCCAGAGTAGAGACCTTCATCTGCCAGTGTGAGGACAGAAGGACTGGTGTGACCCCCTGGGCTGCTGTCTACGTGGGGCTGGTGTCTTCCTGTGCTATTTGTACAAATAAATCTGAGACAGGAAAAAAAAAAAAGAAATAGAGTCAGCAGCAGTAGTGCCCTCTATAGAACTTTGGGAGACCTATGCTTCCACGTGGGACCATGCCAAATAGACTTCTGCCTTATGTAGTTACTCCAAGTGAGGACGTTTCTGGGGATCCTTTGCCATTGAAGGATTTTTCACCCTCTTATTTTGTCTATTGGTATCTTTCTATATTCCATATCAAGCTTCCAAAGTGACAGCCCCACAGATCTCCAACATTCAACAAGTAAGATCCGCTCTCCTTGGGGCCAGCACGCCGTGCATTTTCCAGCCTGTCACTGCCAGTCCTGAACTTGGCTCCCACTACACCTGGGCTCTGGTCCTACTGGGACCCTGGCAACATTCATTATGGCCCAGATATATGTGACTCATGAGATACCCCGTCCAAAAACCTAGGACCTTCCTTATTTTCCATTAAACTATGAAAACACAATGTATCTGAAACTAATAATCTAGCATAATGTGCAATGTTGGAAATTATAATGAAAATTAATCTTGTTGATTTTAATAAGTTCTATGTCTCAAATTAACATTATAATTTTACATAACACCAATGGCACTTGAAAAGGTCCTTTGCTTACATTATCTCTTTAATCCCCACAACAATCCTATGAATACTTACAGATAAGAAAGTGGAGACACAGAGATATTACTTTCATTTTGCCAAGGTCACACAGTTTCTGGGAGGCTCAGATGGTTTCCAATCGCACATATGCTGATTTTCAAATTCCATTAGCATTCTACCACCCAGTCTTGCTTTATTTATCAATGTAAATCTCCACAATGTTCACCTACACTAACAATGAAAATTAATAAAACAAGCTACACATCTTTGCAAATTTCAATGCAAAAACTATGCTTTCTTGACACTGTTCTGATTTTTTTAGTGCTGTAATAAGGGGTATATGCCTCTCTGCAGATCAGTGCCACTAGAAACCTCATACACTCAACCGAGACTGTCCACAGATGGAGAAATGAAAGCTTCTAAAAGGCACTAGACAGGGGTTTATCTGTGTGCATCTCAGTGGGCTTCCTGGAAGTGGTGTTCCATGTGAAGGGGTTTGTTCCCAGATGGGGTGGCGGTTTCCCCATCCGAGGGACAAGTCCCGGGGCCCCAAGCTCATGTCAATAAACCACAAGCTCTGAACCCCTCAAAAAAAAAAGGCACTAGAAATGAACAAAAATGATAGTAATGAAAAGGTAGGAAGACAAACAGCATTTCAGCAATTACACTGTTCTGCACAGAAAGTTGCCCAGCATCAAATACTGGCCTCTTTATGCTGTTCGGCAAACATCTAATTGCACCATTTACCTTCGACAGTGCTGAAGATAAACCAGATGAACGAAATGCTATTTCTTTATTTGTCATCTGCCATGGATTCTAATGCTAGAAGGAAGGAATGGAGAGTATATGAAACTGCAAGAATCTACTCTGTTCTGATACAGGTGAAGATAAACATCCATCCCTGGAAAAACCCTTGGCACCCATATGGAATGTGGATTGGGGAAAAGCAGAAGCAACTGAAGGAGCATAAGATGTAACTCTCAGGGCCTGACTCACGGCACATACGGGAGGGCTCAAGTGGATCCATTTAAAAATATTAAATATGAATACTTTTCACAGAAAAAAATATTACTCACTTTTAAAAAGAAATGCTCCCCATATCTTTGACTCAGCTATCTTACTTTAGGAATTTACCTGAGAAGAAACACACACAGATGCACACATCCATAATGTGACAAAAGTTTCAAGACACACAAACACACTAACAAACCCCTATATGTGACAAAAGACTTGGTTGAGATTGAGAAGGGTATCAGAGGAAGACAAGGAAGGGTTGGAAAAGATTTAATTTTTACTATATCTTTTTGTACCTTTAGACTTTTCTCCAATGAACACCTATAATCCATATAAGAAATTAACTAATTTAACAAAAATTTTTAATCCATGCTTCAACTACACATACCCTGTAACCCAGAAATATCTCCTTTAAAAATATTTACTGGTTAAGAATTTGCCTGCAATGCAGGTGACCTGAGTTTGATCCCTGGGTTGGGAAGATCCCCTCGAGAAGGGAATGGCTACACACTCCAATATGCTTGCCTGGAGAATTCCTTGGACAGAGGAGGCTCTTCTGTTCATGGAGTCACAAAGAGTCAGACACGACTGAGTGAGTAAACTTTCACTTTCAAGCCCCAAGAAGTTTATACAAGGATATTTGGTGCAGTAACATTTGTAATACAAAAGATTAGATGGAATCTAACTTCTTCCCATCAATAGGGAAACACTTCCACTCAATGTAAAACTGTAGCCATGAAAAAGAATAATATATCCACATACAAAACACATCATTTTTAAAGAAAAGTGAACAACATGTATAACTTACTACCATTATTATAAAAATAGGGAATATATATAGATATAAACATTCCTGTATAAATTTCCTAGAAGGAGACTAAAGAAACAGTCTTAAGTAAAAGTGGTTAACAGTTGAGAGGGTTTCTGAGAGGTTCATGATTTTCAGTATATACCCCTTTTCATTTCCTTTTTTTTCTTTTAATTTTTTAGTATCAGTATGCATTAATTTTTCAATTAGAAAAAGATCTTTCAAAAATCAGTGCCTTTCCACAATGACACAAAGAAAACCCACAGCAGCCACCTTTATCTATGAACTTCGTTCTTTAATTTGAGCAGAAAATCAAGCATTAATGATATCCAAGGAACAGCAAGAATCCAAGAAAAAAGGACCAAGGCAAGCGAAGAAACCAACTGACCTGATACAAAAGAAAGCCACTTAGTATTCCCAGAGATATTTAAGATGATATTATAAACACTTCCTTCTCCCCAAAAAAGCAAATAGAAAACAAATTGTTCTTGGAAACTAAAAATATGATTGACAAATATAAAAGGGTCACATACATTATACAATCAAAAGAGAACGAAAATATGAAAGAAAAGTTGATGCATAGAGGATAGATCCTCAAGAACACATATGTATCTCATAAAAAGTAAGAAAAAAGAAACAGAGATAAGATAATGATATAAAATTTAAAATTACTGAAGAAAATTTCCCAGAGCTGACGAACAACATGAGTCTTCATATGAGAGTGCCAGTGACAGCCAAGCAGAAGACTTGAACAAATCCCAGTGAATTTCAAGAGCCCCAAGGATAAAGTTGTTGCTATTGTTCAGTCACTAAGTTGTGTCTGACTCAATGCAACCTCATAACTGCAGCATGCCAGGTTTCCCTGTCCTTCACTATCTCTCTGAGTTTTCTCAAACTCATGTCCATTGAGTCAGTGATGCCATCCAACCATCTCATCCTAAGTTGGCCCCTTCTCCTTTTGCCCTCAGTCTTTCCTAGTATCAGGGTGTTTTCCAGTGAGTTGGCTCTTTGCATCAGGTGGCCACAGTACTGGGGCTTCAGCTTCAACATCAGTCCTTCCAAAGAATATTCAGGGTTGATTTCCTTTAGGATTGACTAGTTTGATCTCCTTGCAGTCCAAGGGACTCTCAAGAGTCTTCTCCAGCACCAAAGTTTGAAGCATCAATTCTTCAGCACTCAGCCTTGTTTATGGTCCAGCTCTCACATCCATACATGACTACTGGAAAAACCGTAGCTTTGATTATTTGGACTTTTGTCAGCAAAGTGATGTCTCTGCTTTTTAATATGCTGTCTAGGTTTCTCATAGCTATTCTTTCAAAGAGCAAGCATCTTTTAATTTTGTGGCTACAGTCACCATCCGCATTGATTTTGGAGACCAAGAAAATGAAATCTGACACTGTCTCCACATTTTCCCCATCTATTTGTCACGAAGTGATAGAACTAGATGCCATAATCTTCGTTTTTTGAATGTTGGGTTCTAAGCCAGCTTTTTCATTCTTTTCTTTCACCTTCATCAAAAAGCTCTTTAGTTCCTCTTCACTTTCTGCCATTAAAGTGGTATCATCTGCATATCTGAAGTTGTTGATATCTCTCCAGGCAATCTTGATTCCAGTTAGTGATTCATTCAGTCTGGAATTTCACATGATATACTTACTTCTGCAGAGAAGTTAATTAAATAAACAAGGCTGATGAGGGTGACAATATACAGCCATGATGTACTCCTTTCCCAATGTGGAACCAGTCCATTGTTCCATGTTTAGTTCTAACTGTTGCTTATTGTCCTGCATACAGGTTTCTCAGGAGGCAGGTACTGTATCTAGTATTCCCATCTCATTAAGAATATTCCAGTTTGTTGTGATCCACACAGTCAAAGGTTTTAGCATAGTCAATGAAGCAGATTTTTTTTGGAATTCCCTTGCTTTTTCTATGATCCAGCATATGTTGGCAATTTGATCTCTGGTTTCTCTGCCTTTTCTAAATCCAGCTTGTACATCTGGAAGTTCTTAGTTCATGTACTGCTGAAGCTAGCGTGAAGGATTTTGATAATCTTGCTGGAATGTAAAATGAGTAAAATTGTACAGTAATTTGAACATTCTTTGGCACTACTTTTCTTTGGGGTTGGAATGAAAACTGACCTTTTCCAGTCGTGTGGCCACTGCTGAGTTTTCCAAATTTGCTGGCATAATGAGTGCAGCACTTTACCAGCATCATCTTTTAGGATTTGAAATAGCCAGCTGGGAATTCCATCATCTCCACTAGCTTTGTTTGTAGTGATGCTTCCTAAGGCCCAGCTGACTTCACACTCCAAGGTCTCTGGCTCTAAGAGAGTGACCACACCATAGTGGTTATTTGGG
Source organism: Capricornis sumatraensis (assembly GCF_032405125.1). Taxonomy (NCBI): domain Eukaryota; kingdom Metazoa; phylum Chordata; class Mammalia; order Artiodactyla; family Bovidae; genus Capricornis; species Capricornis sumatraensis. The sequence goes on along the minus strand of NC_091081.1, from coordinate 33,021,837 downwards.
TCATTAAGAGCTTTATTGTACATTTTTTCTGTGTATTTCTTGCCACCTTTTATTAATCTTTTCTGCTTCTGTTAGGCCCTTGCCATTTTTGTCCTTTATTATGCCTATCTTTGCATGAAATGTTCCCTTGGTATGTCTAGTTTTCTCAAAGATATCTCTAGTCTTTCCCATTTTATTGTTTTCCTCTATTTCTGTGCATTGTTCACTTAAGAAAGCGTTCTTATCTCTCTTTGCTATTCTCTGGAACTCTGCATTCAGTTGGGTATATCTTTCCTTTTCTCCTTTGCCTTTCACTTCTCTTCTTTTCTCAGCTATTTGTAAGGCCTGCTCAGACAACCACTTTGCCTTTTGAATTTCTTTTTCTTGGGGATGGTTTTGGTCACCACTTCCTGTACAATGTTACAAACCCATCCATAGTTCTTCAGGCACTCTGTATACTAGATCTAATCCCTTAAATCTATTTGTCACCTCCACTGTATAATCATAAGGGATTTTATTTAGGTCATACCTGAATGGCCTAGTGGTTTTCCCTACTTTCTTCAATTTGAGCCTGAATTTTGCAATAAGGAGCTGATGATCTGAAGACCTTCCTGAAGATGAAACAAACCACAGGAAACAAAGACAGATTTCATGCCTAGGAATGAGAAACACTAGATTTAACATCAGTCACACTAAGTGCTAGAAGACAGACAAACAATGGCCTCAAATTCAGAGGAAATAATGCTGAATCTGAAATTCAATACCTAAGAATCCTATCAACATGAGGGTAAGATAGACATAGTTTAAGAAGTAAAAGCCTGAGAAAATTTATTTCCCTTGTACACTAATATGGTTCATCTATATTAAAGAAAAACTATGATTTAAACAGCTGACAATCTTAGGTTAGGCTGTCTTTCTTATATAAAAGACAGAGTGTCAGGAGAAACAAATATGAAAAAGAATGAGGTCCAAATAAACAGTGGCATGATCTTGAAAAATGACAGAGTGTTAAAACAAAAAGTCCATCTGAGCTCTGTGCTTATAACATTCTTTTATGAGCAACGCTAATTTTATGACATTAAAATTATACCTTCTCCATAAGCCCAATCATACTATTTGGTTTGGCAAAGAGATTATTTATATATTATAAAAACTCTACTGGGACTTCCCTGGTGGTCCAGTGGTTAAGACTCTGTGCTTCGACTGCAGGGGGCCTGGGTTCAGTCCTTGGTTAGGGAACTAAATCCCATGTGCCATACGGCCAAAAAGTAAATAAATAAATAAACCAAATGTGCCTATTTTAAAAAATAAAACACAAACTCTCTATTGATTGTCTATTTTCAGAATCAACCTACAGACCAGCATGTATATCCAAACACAATATAAATATGACATATCTTGACAATGTACAAGCAATATATGTGATGTAGTGGCGAGCTGGTTATATGGGAAGAGGAACTGGAAAGGATAGGGATGCTAATTTGATCACATCAATCACAGGGAGCAAGACTGTCTAAATCATACCAAGATAAGGGTTAGGTATATAATTTAAAGTTACAAAAGTAATCAACAGAAAAACTAAAATATGATTAACTCAAATGAAGCTAGTGTGGTGAAGGTAGAAAGAAAATATGCAAGCCGCCTTAATTCACCAATATTTACGGCATAGTGTTGATTGACACTATTTAAAGTTGATAAATCATCCTAATGAGTATTCTGGAGATATTTTACACAAAAATTAATTTTTAAATAGTTTTCAGTGGCTTCCTCTGGGAAGTAAGGTTAGGCTGTAGGAAAATAAAGTCTTTTCATTTTGTTTTATTCACATTTATGCTGTTTGAATTTTCACTTCAATGTTCTTAGCTTTTTCATAATTTTTTAATAATGTACTCCTTATATAATTGAGCTGCCTCATAAACTCTAATCAAGACATTTATATAAGTATTATTATTACAAACTATAACAATAATCATGAGTAAAAATATATTTTACTGAGATCTTTTTATGTACTATAGGTTATGTGAGCACTCCCATTGATTCATCACAACAGTCCTGTTATAAACACTGTTATCTCCTGCACAAGGAAATTAGTCTTAGAGATTAAGTAATTTCCCACAGTAACACATCAAATAAAAACCAAGGGTAGCTATGGCTTAAACTCAGGACTGTCTGACCTGAAAGTTCATGCTTATAAGCATTAAATCCTGCTGCCTGCACTTATCCTATGATTTTGAACTTGCAACTTACAGACTCCATTGTCTCTATCAACTGTATCATTTCTGACAGTTCTTTACTTGAATTCCAGGGTACTTCAAAGACAAATTTCAAGACCAACACTTTATATACCAGTTGCAGTAAAGGCTAGAAGGTAGAAAAGAAATGGCCACAAATTCTGAGAGCAGATAATTTTGACTAAAATTCGGCACCAAAGTATCCCATCAAATGTAAGAGTGAGTGAGAGATATTTTCAGATATAAACAGGACTGAGAACGTTCATTTCTTTTGTATCTTTTCACACACACACACACAAAAATCACCTTAAGATTTATGCTAGAGAGGGGGACTATACATCTGCAAAATTAGACTACCTGAGTTTAATTTTTTTTAATCTGTCATTCCACTTCCTACAGGCTTTACAATTAGGAAAACAGATAAAAGGTCACCACTCACTACTTCATGTGACAAGTTAGTTTCTACTTTTGACAAACGGGGACAGATTCTGGTTAACCTGTCATTCAACAGGTGTTTGGAATCACATTTCTTGGTGCTGGGGATATGACAGTGAACTATAGACCCAGTTTTGAGTTGCTCATCATAAAACAAATTGTGGTTGGAGGGGTGCTTGAAACTCCATCATCTCAAGCAGCATCCCCATGCTTACTCTCACTACCATTCTTTTCATTTTTCACAATGATTTTAGTATTGGGCAAATAAAACTTCAAGTACTCCATACATTCCTCCCCTTCAGAGAGACTGCAGCCCCAAGGCTATCCTACATGAAAATTCAGACACCATTATGAGAGCTTAGAGTCTTGTGGGGACAGACAAGCAATTAACCAGAACTATATTCACATATATGGGTGATGAAGTAAAGGGTTCTGAGCTTTTTTATTATTATTTATATGATTTTATTGTTACAGTAAGTGGAAGAATGAGAAGTTAGGGACCAAGCCATGCAACATAGTTTCAAAGTAAAGGATTAGAATAATCAGTCACATTTCTTATCTACCATATACTTTGATAAGCTATAAACTATATTTTTACATTTCAAACGTGTTTAAAATTTCCACATTTCTTGTATAGGCATAGACACAAAAATCTCTTTGGGAACTACATGCTTCTATTTGCCAACTTCAAACAAGCCTCAGGATAGATCATATTATTAAGATAACACAAAATGCATCCTTTTTTCAGAATCCTTCCCATAAATTCCACAGCCAGATATTCTGCAGAAGTCTCTTCATCTTAAAATAGAAATTCTCTTCTATAGATAGCTGAAAAAGATTTGAGATGAAGAAGGTTAACTGCTCTTTTGTGGGTCACAGCACTGATGCACTTCAGCCCTCAGAGCACAGCTGAAATTTTACTCATTGACTAAGATAGTTACCACTTCTTTCCCTCAATGTCTTTCTGACACATTGGTTTATTAACACATTGGCCCATATATGGTAAATTCATTTGATAAATCCTCCCAATCCCTTCAGGATTCCCTGATAGCTCAGTTGGTAAAGAATCCCAATCCCCTCATACTAAACATTGAGGCTTGATTAGAGATGGAAAATTTTGCTACTTCTAGTAGAAGAAACCAAAATCCAGTCCTCTCTTTCCCTTTTGCTAAAAAGATGCCTACATTGTTTGGGTATCTCCTCCCCTCTGTACATTGTGACGCTCAGGAGAGGAAGGAAGACCTACTCCACACTGCCCAGTCTCCTGTTCTTGCTGTCAAGGATTAGTTTGGATATGCACATGAGGTATAATTCTGGATACTGTGATGTGTGGGAAATTTTGGAAAGGCTCTCCTCATTAACAGAAAAGATAACTGGGGATAACCCTGTGCCCAGTGTCACTGTGTTGGTGATGGTTCCTGGAGCTCTGGCAGCCATCTTGCAACCATGTGGGGAACTAAGTCAACAGGCCTAAGAGAGCAGAACAGAAAGATACAGGGAACTTATATTCCTGCTTTTGTCGAGTAGTTGAATTAACAAATCTGGAGCTGTTCACATTAGGACTTACTGCTATGTGAGATAATAAATATTCCTTATTGGGTAAACCATTTTGAGTCAGGATTTTCTGTTACTCAGCAGATAAACACATCCAAACTTGTCCACATAGATGAATTCTGTTATCCCTTTCTTCCTCCACCCAGCTGCCATCCTTAACATAATTCAATTGGTATCAACATTTTTACACAGGTAGATTTTAGCTTTCTTCAGTGATAAATTTAAATTCATCCTCATGTTTCATACTTTATCTTGGCAATCTAGTTTAAGAAACTTAATCTTATCAATGATATCTGGTTATGACACTCTGGGGCACTAATAATATTCCTAAGGTCCTAGGAATAGCATTAGGCCTTTTGATAGCCTAACATGTCCATTTGGACCAAGGACTCTTCCCAATTAAAAAGGACAGAAAATAAAAACCTGAGTTATATGCGGAAGTATTCTAATTCTTACTTCAATTTATTTCTTTTTGGATAGACTTTCATTATAGCACTTTAAGCCTGACTCTGGCTTTCACAGTTTAATTTCTTAGCTTTGAGTTAATACTATTCCCTTAATCTCACTAATCCTCTAAGAAAGATGAACATAATGGTGAACTTCATAGAAGAAACACTCTATTAAATTTGAAATTATTAAATTGTACACATAAAAATAAAATATTAATCTACATTGAATTTATATCACTGTCTGCCCAAATTCCTGAATTTTAAGCCATCTTTTCACCAATACCACTTCCAAATGTCTCTCTACATGAGCTTATCAAGATGAGTATCAAAAGTCATAAAATCAACCAAAGCAATTGAAAGGCCCATGCTAATAATAAAACATAACACAAGTCAAGCTAATTACAATTAGATTTTAAATATTTTGCTTGAGGATGCTAAGCTTATTTCATCTGGAATATAGTTTCATCTGGAATAATAGTTTCTATATAGTATGAATATACGGATGAATGCATTCATCTCCTGGAGAAGGAAATGGCAACCCACTCCAGTGTTCTTGCCTTGAGAGTCCCAGGGACGGGGGAGCCTGGTGGGCTGCCGTCTATGGGGTCGCACAGAGTCGGACATGACTGAAGCGACTTAGCAGCAACATATTCATCTCCAAAATAACAAAAATAAGCAGTTTGACTGTAAAATTATCCTCAGGACTTCTAACCCTAAAAAAAAAAAAATGTAACGGCTGTAATCTCTTAAGCACTTCTGGGCAATAACAATTTTTTAAAATTGTAACCTGGGGAAAGCTAAAATACCAACATTCATTTTTTGGATTTTGCAGCCAACTTTGTCACACAAAGTGCTTTACTATTTTTTTTTCCCCCATTTCTGTGTTCTATTCTAAGAGGAATTCTCTAGAACAAAGCCTTAAGTTTATATCAAAGACAAATTATTCAGAACCCAACCTACCATATCTGTAGTGTTTCTCTAGCTCCTTATAAGGACAAATACTGGAGATGCTGCTGCTGCTGCTAAGCCGCTTCAGTCATGTCTGCCTCTGTGCGACCCCATAGATAGCAGCCCACCAGGCTCCTCTGTCCCTGGGATTCTCCAGGCAAGAATACTGGAGTGGGTTGCCATTTCCTTCTCCAACTAGAGATGAGGTTAGAATTTTTAAAAGTAAATATGAGGATGTGGTAAAGAATTATCTTCTCCAGTCTGTAAAGTGGGTATGGGAGTTTTAAAGTCCAAGAATAGTGGACAGTCTCATCCAAAACAGAGTTTGAAGCTATTCCTTAAGTAAAAAAAGAAAAAAAAAAATTCCTTAAGGAAAGTTTGAAGGATTTGAAGAATTTTGAGAGCTGCACTTCAACTAGGCAAGATATAAACATCTAGAGGATCTGAGTGGAGAATATGTACAGTTCTTATTTTTAGTAATTTTTTGAAAAGTCTAAAATTATTATAAAATGAAAAGTTTTTAAATGTTTTAAAATCATTACTATTTTGGCATGAGGAATTAATTTAGCTGTCTAAAATGTTTTATTTTCTGACCAGAGTCATAACAGTAAAGAATATTATTGTGCCAGAAAAAGTTTCAACAAGTGGTCTACAACCTCAGTTCCTATCTTGGGTCTCAATGGTATTTAAAGACATCAATCTCCATCAGTAGATTTTCACACAAATGAGTTCAACATAGAATAAATAATTTAAAAGTTCCATGTAATATATGTTAATTATTTTTCAATAAAACTGGGGGAAAAAGCTCCATGGACATTTGCCTGGTTTGGTTGGTATTTAAAATCTGACTTAAATACACTGCTTTTTGATTTGGTGGCTTTTGAGTTCCTATCAAATTATTTCATAACATTCCTATTTTTATCGGTACTTAAAAATAAAACACAGGGATTTTCCTGGTGGTCCAGTGGTTAAGAATCTATGCTTCTAATGCAGAGAACAAAAGTTCGACCTGTAGTCAGAGAACTAAGATCCCATACGCTGGGCAGTGCAGCAAAATAAATAGATAAAAGACAAAACTGTTGACCTAAAATGGCTACAGTCATAGACTCAGACACTCTTGGAGCTCACAACAATATTACAGATCATCCTGTACTGAACAGGGATATAAAGGAACTTACCCAAAGCCACACAGTACAACCTAATATATCACATCTGAAAACAGAACACATTAGCCAGTTGCAGTGTAGGAACCTAGACTGGCTTATATATAAGACATTCTTGTAACAGCTGCTGCTGCTGCTGCTGCTGCTGCTAAGTTGCTTCAGTCGTGTCCGACTCTGTGCGACCCCATAGACGGCAGCCCACCAGGCTCCCCCGTCCCTGGGATTCTCCAGGCAAGAACACTAGAGTGGGTTTCCATTTCCTTCTCCAATGCATGAAAGTGAAGTTGCTCAGTCGTGTCTGACTCTTAGCGACCCCATGGACTATAGCCCACCAGGCTCCTCCATCCATGGGATTTTCCAGGCAACAGTACTGAGTGGGGTGCCATTGCCTTCTCCGCTTGTAACAGCTAGAGAAATTTAAATATGGAATGACTACTAAATAATGTTTATGCTTACTGTTAACTTCCTTAAGTATAATAAACTATTTCCATTGTCTTTACTGTTAGATGATACATGTTGAAATATTTATAATTATGCTGCTAAGTCGATTCAGTTGTGTCCAACTCTGTGTGACCCCAGAGACGGCAGCCCACCAGGCTCCCCCATCCCTGGAATTCTCCAGGCAAGAACACTGGAGTGGGTTTCCATTTCCTTCTCCAATGCATGAAAGAGAAAAGTGAAAGTGAAGTTGCTCAGTCGTGTCCGACTCTTAGCGACCCCATGGACTGCAGCCCACCAGGCTCCTCCGTCCATGGGAGTTTCCAGGCAAGAGTACTGAAGTGGGTTGCCACTGCCTTCTCCATTATGGAACTTTACTAATTTTCAAAAAGTACAGCATATGTGTTTGCATGTGTTAATATGTGTCTCTGTGTTACTACACTGAGGGTGAGAAAAAATTATAGAAAAATGTTAACAATTATTTTTATTTAGGTGGAGAGCACATAGGAATTCAAACTTTCTGTATGTTTAAAAACATACAGTAGTCAGGAATTCCCTGGTGGTCCAGTAGTTAGGGTTCTACAACTTTACTACCGAGGGCACAGGTTTGAACCCTGCTAAAGGAACTAATAATAAGATCCTGCAAACCACATGGAGTAGCCAAAAAAAAATGCACAGTAGCACTGTGCTTCAACGAAAGCCATAATAGCTCCCACAAAAAAATGTACTAAGGACTTTGTTTAGAGCCTTAGCAATTCTTTTTAAGCAGACAGTTCTTAATAAAGTTGATTTGTCTGTTTTTCTTTAGTACAATAGACTAGAAGTAAAAATTAAAAGAGAGAAATGGATATTAGAGACAGTCATGGCCCACTTGACAAACATTTATAAAGAGTCTCTCAGACTTGGGAGACAGCAATGGCTACAACATGATTTTGGCCCTGAGGAAGCCTACAATCCAGCTGGTAACAAAGACATGCAAACAATTAGCTATAAAGGATAACTAAGATACCTAATACAGAGAAAGAATATGAAACAGTAGACACAACTGTATTAGCAACCAGTGCACAATGAGACTCATAATGACTATCCTAAGCCATAAGAGAAATGTCAAATTTTATTTCACATACATTTAGAGAGTTAGAGAAGTTAACATTACATTTTATTAATATTATTGTGAAAGTGTTGTATTATGCAAAGTTTGAAAGTTTACAGAGAAATATTTTACATATTAAAAAATTTATTTCCCTGGTTAGGAAAAGTCAATATTCTTAAAATATTAATTCTCACCAATTTAACTCCAAAATCACTGCAGATGGTGACTGCAGCTATGGAATTAAAAGATGCTTGCTCTTTGGAAGAAAAGTTATGACCAACCTAGAGGGCATATTAAAAAGCAGAGACATTACTTTTCCGACAAAGGTCCATTTAGTCAAAGCTATGGTTTTTCCAGCAGTCATGTATGGATGTGAGAGTTGGACTATAAAGAAAGCCGAGCACCAAAGTGTTGATGCTTTTGAACTGTGGTGTTGGAGAAGACTCTTGGAAGTCCCTTGGACAGCAAGGAGATCCAACCAGTCAGTCCTAAAGGAAATCCGTCCTGAATATTCATTGGAAGGACTGATGCTGAAGCTGAAACTCCAGTACTTTGGCCACCTGATGGGAAGTACCGACTTACTGGAAAAGACCCTGATGCTGGGAAAGATTAAAGGTGGGAGGAGAAGGGGACGACAGAGGATGAGATGGTTGGATGGCATCACCAAAGCGATGGACATGAGTTTGAGTAGGTTCTGGGGGTTGGTGATGGACAGGGAGACCTGGAGTGCTGCCGTCCATGGGGTCGCAAAGAGTCGGACATAACTGAGCAACTGAACTGAACTGAATTGAACTTAACCTATAATCAATACAATCCAAATCAAAATCCTAGCAAGATTTTTGTGTGTCAATGAAAATAAATACTAAACCTTCTATGCAAAGACAAAAGACCCAGAATAACTAATACAATATTGAAGATGAATAAAGTCTGAGGATTGACACTATGTGACTTTAAGACATACTATACAGCTACAATAATGATCAAGACAGTGTGGTATTGGTGAAAAAATAGATCAATGGAAAAGAATAGAGATCCCCAAAATAGACTCACACAAATACAGTCAACTAATCTTTGGCAAAGAAACAAGGACAATTCAGTGGAGAAATGACAGACTTTTCAACAAATGGTATTGTAACAACTGGATATCCACATGCAAAAAAAAAAAAAAAAAGAGGAAGCATCTAGACACTGGCCTTACACATTTTGCAAAAACACTTAAAATGGATCATAGGCCTAAATGTAAATTGCAAAACTATAAAACTTTTAGAAGATAACATTGGAAAAAAATCCAGGTGACTTTGGGTTTGGCGATGAGTTTTTATATAGAATACCTATATATGAATCTATGAAGGAAAAAATTGGCTAGTTAGACTTCAAGAAAATCAAAAACTTCTGTTACACAAAAGAGATGGTTAAGAAAATAAAAACACAAGCCAAAGACTGATATAAAATATTTATAAAACATATCTGATGAAGGACTTATATACAAAGTCCTTCAAAGAATTCTTAAAATGCAATAATAAGAAAACCCAATCACAAAACAGGCAAGAGATCTAACCAGATATCTCACTAAAGAAGATAAACAGATAGCAAATAAGCATATAAAAAGATGTCAAACATCATATATCATTAGAGAATTGCAGTTAAAACATCACTTGGATACCACGACATACCTATTAAAGTGGCAAAAAAAAATTTTTTTTAATGAACAATAGCAAATGCTGGCATGGATGTGGAACAACAAGAATTCTCATCTGTTGCTGACAGGAATGCAAAATTTTACAGCCACTTTTAAAAAGTTTGGCAGTTCCTTACAAAATTAAATATAGTTTATCATACAATCCAGCAATCACACTCTTAAGTATTTAGTCAAATGAGCGAAAAGTTACATCCACACAAAAACCAGCCCACAAATGTTTATAGCAGCTTTATTCATAATTGCCCAAAACTGGAAGCAAACAAGATAGGCTCCAAAAAGTGAACAGATAAACAAACTGTGGGACATCCATACAATGGAATTTTATTCAGCAATAAGAAGAAATAAGCTATCAAGCCATTAAAAGGCATAACAGAATCTTAAATGCATATTTCTTAGTGAAAAGAACAAGTCTGAAAAGTCTACACACTACATGATTACAATTATATGACACACTGCAAAAGCTAAAACTATAGTAACAATGAAAAGATCAATTGCCGAGAGTGGGAATGGGATGAATAGGTGGACCATAGGAGATTTTTTTACATCAGTGGAACTATTCTTCAGGATGTTAAAATAATGGACACAAGACTATGCATTCATCAAAACCCGTAGAACTTTATGACACAAAAATGAACTCTAATGTACACTATAGACCTTAGTTCATAATAATATACCAATACTGGTTCAGTTGTAACAAATATACCACATTAATGCAAGATGTTAACAAGAGGGGGCACTCTCAACAGGGGAGAGAGGGAACTCTGTACTACATGCTCTAGGTCTGTAAACCTAAACTGCTTTAAAATAGAAAGTCTGTTAATTTAAAAAAAAATTTTTGTGTGTGTGTGTACCACTCATTTTCCCCAAATGCCAAATAAGGGAGCTCTATTAGAGTAAGCATGTGTTACTCACAGTAAGCCTTCACCTACACTACACTGTTTTTTTGTGAATCATCAGTCACTTTTAGAAATGCTCAAATAATGAGCACATAAATTATGGGTAGGCCCTGGGCAGAGTTTCGAAAAGTGTGGTCTTCAAACCACCTGCACCAAAATCATTGGATGCTTGTTAAAAATCATATCCCTACTAAATCATAACCTCAAGGGGTGGGCAATCTGCATTTCTAACAAGTTCCCTGGGGACTGTGATACATGACAAGTGTGGGAAGCACTGCATTAACGGTGTATAAGGATACTTAAGGACTACTCCTTTCATTTTACTGCTTATAAAAAGCAAACAATTAAAACATACCAGCTGCCTGGTAATTGAGAACAGGTTTCCCTTCATCTCCCTGGCACAAGCTGACTTATTTTGCAGTTTCAGGAACTCCAGCCATAAGGACTAACTTCTCCAGAAGCAATTTATTATATAACACCATGGTTTTTAAAATTCTGGTCTTTCAAGAAAGAAATAACCAGACAGTGAAGACTAGGATGATGCTTATAGCCCTTTTGTGCTTTTTTAATTGAAGACTTTTGAATCATACTTTTAATTAGGATTAAAGAAGAAGTTTTCTGATACTTTTATCATTTATTATTCCCCAAAACTGAATAAATATTTTTAGATAAAATTTTCTGAGGACATTGTCAACTCCTTTTTATCTGAGGAAATTAACTTATTTGAAACAATTTTTGTCTTGCCCTTTTCAGGGAGATATTATTCTACTGCATCTAAACCAAAAAAGGTCACAGAGTCAGAACCCAGGGCAATGGGTTCACAATCACGTCCCAAAACAATCATAGAGCGTGCCTGATCAATCCTGGCTGTCATCATTTCTTTGACTCTACACCTTGCCCTTTTGTGACCTTGGCAATCCACCTTTAAGCAGTATGGTATTGTTATTGCCCCAATTTATCCGGTGGTCAAATTTCAAGCAATCTTAGTCGTTCAGAACACAGCAGAGACATGTGTCTTTCAAATCTTTGCCTTGTCTTTCTGCATCCTTTCCCTCTTCATCCAACAAATCATTTATAGTCCTTCCCTAGTGGAAGTAATCTGAGCTTCATCATTTATAATTATAATCTAGGGCAGTGCTGCTCAGGCTTGAGAATGCATACAATCATCTGTAGGGCTTGTTAAAAGACAGATCGCTGGGCCCTGCCCCCAGTTTCTGATGCATTGAGTCTGGGATAGGGCCCAAGAATTAGATTTCTAATAAATTTCCAGGTGATGCTGATACTGCTAGCCCAGGGACCACACTCTGAGAACCACTGATATAAGAGAATTTGCCACCTTTGTTCTGGTATTTGCACCAGATAATGTACGACAGGTGTTGTAATTTACATAAATTGTTACAGGACTCATCAGAGTAGGAATCATAATTAACAAACCTTAGATGGTATACTAGAGACTATGCAAATTGACAACTCCTTTTGACAGTGGTCAAGGCTACTATATACACTGGGTTGGCCAAAAAGTTCATTCAGGTTAAGATGTTATGGAAAAACATGAACAAACTTTTTGGCCAACCCTGTAATTACTTTTCCATTGTCCCAGAGAAAATTACACAACAAAAATCTCAAGTTAGCATGTCAGAATTCTTGCCTGTTATTTATTAATCAACTCTTAACTAGCCAAACCACTCATCTGTCCCTGCCCTGCACACTTTCACTCAATTTCCAATTGCCTGCCTTGTAGTATTGGCTAATCTGTTGGACTTGGACCCACTCCATGAAGACCTGCCCCTTCCTACCACAGACCCATGCTGCCACTGCCACCCTGCAGAATCCAACCTGGCTTTCTGAGCCCTAGTCATGGATCGTCTCCATCTTTCCCCCTGGGCACCTGAGGAGTTCTGGCCCAATTCCTCCCAGGGCCCCCAGGCTTCTAGATGTGTCATGAATCTCTGGCACTAGTCCCCTCAGCTGCCTTGCTAGGCATAATTTGGAGAAGAATGTTTATTCTCTTTTAAAGGGAATTGGGAGAATGCCAGAGCCAAGGCGAGGCCAGGGCCGTTCGGGGAATTAGATAGTGAAAGTGCCCTCATTATATGGCAGGAGAAAGGGGAACGTTCACACACAGGAGTATATTGCGAGAGAAATATCAAGTCCTACATTCTTTGATTTTCTCTGATATTTTCCTTACGTGAGGTGCCAACCAAAATGGTTTTTCACCTTCAAATAACAGCTGCACACTCAGCTGAGAGACGTTGCACTAGGAAGATCAAGATCAAATCCAGAAGAGATCAAGCAACAATAAAGATGGGCTACACGGACAGCAGAGGGCGGCAGACCACATCACAAGAGCGACTCCATCCTCAAGCACTACTTCCCATAGGAAGTTCAGGTCTGCTGAACTACTGGGGTTTCAAATGGGAGTACACTGGAACATTATTAATTACTTCCATTTTATTACTCCTTATGACTGGATGCTAACAAGAAAATGTCAGCTAAGAGAAGAGCACTGGATCTAAGTCTAAAAAGCCAGATTCTAGCATTTTCTGTTTGACTCGGCCAACAACCCGGAGCCTCTGTATTCTTACCAGTGAAATGGAGGGGGGGAAATATTTAAAAGCAATTAATAACAATCACCTGTAGTTCATAAGTAAAAGGAAAAAATCTATATGTACAAACATTAGTTATCTCCCAGGTTGTAAACTCAAAACAAAAGAAGTATGTTCATCTCAAAAGGTCACCTCAGCTCTTCCTTCCACTAGCCCAATGCTTGAGAATCCTTTAGCCTTTATAACAATTGTGAAGAGATATTCCAGACACTGGCCTGCAGAAATAGAGGGGATTTCTGGAGTAGGAGCCCATTCAGGGAGGCACTTAAATCCCACTCCATAATTAACAACACAGACCATGCCACCCCAATCTCAGGTACTTAAGTGAGGCTGGCAAAAGAGAATCCAGGAGCCTCAGTGCAGAGAATTGAGTCGGGGGGAAGATTAAAGAGAAAGACTAAATCTAGGCCTGTCTTTTCCAAACAATTACTGGAAAATTGCAGAACCAATCTGCCCCAGGGAACCTCAGGGAAAATATTACTTTGATTGTGTGATTGCATCTTTCACCGAGAACACAAGAGCCCTGGCCACATGGCAAGGCAGAAGCGTAGAGCTCCAGTGGTTCTATTAGGCCTTTGAAGAGTTGCCATGCTCAGCTAATGCTGAAAGAAGCACAAAATTTAAATGCCAAAGTTAAAATAACAAATTCTGGACCAAACTCCAGGACAGAATTCCAGATGATTTCATTATATTTTTGTGTGACAGGCTATTTATTAATTGTCATCACTGCAGAGAATTTTTATTTTAGTATAGCTAAGATTTCTCTTGCTTCCAAGCACAGCCAACACTGCCCTCTCTTCTGCTAGAGAAATTTTTCTAACCAATCTTCCTGTCATTTGTCTCAAGGGCTTACTCAAATTGACACTGGAGAGTTAATTTACACCTTCCTATTTTACAAAAACAATCCCAGAAGAAAGTACCAGGCGATCTATCCTATTTGGATTAAAAGTCTAAATTCTAATTTTCGGGCTCTGCTATGGATTATATAAATGGGAACCCTCATAAAGCTAGGAAATGTTTTCTGTCCTTTAAATTATTTTCTCAACATATCTGTGCTGGTTACTTTTAAATCTGTCTCTTCCTCAAAATCTAGCTAACAAACAAATGATTATAAATACTGCCATTTGGGGGAAACAAAATATAAAACCATTAAATTCTTCTACAAGGAAGTCATTAATTCAGATAACTGAATTTGACCAATTTCCAGAGCAGTCACATCTTTTCTGAACCTTAACAGATCTAGGGCCCTTTTTAAGTTGTAGCTAACATATATTGGAATTTTTTTAAGCTAACATATACTTAAGATCAACATAAGTTTCTTTTGAATGTATGTGATATTAAGCTATCCACTGACACTGCCTCTTGCCTGCCTTCTGTACACATGGTGATAACATATTTCCCTGCCCCAGTGAAAAGGCAGGGCCAAGTGAACTGCTTTGGCCAATGACAGGACAAGCATGCCTCACTTCTAGGCAGAAGGCTACAAGAACCAATGCCCAAATGGCCCAACCACTTGCCTAGTCACTGTGTCCAGTTATCTACCTGGACTCTGAGTGAGCAAACCATGAATCAGAAACCCCTTAGAGAAAAAATGGACATGTAATGCCAAGGGTTATACACAATAAATCTTTGCTGTTTTAAACCACCGAGATTTTGGCCTAATACAGCTTAATCCAGCCTATCCTGACAGGCCAGGTTCAAAACCTGGCTCTAACATTTATTATCCTTGACTATACAAGCAAGTTCTTAAACTCTCTGAGCCTCAGTTTCTTCCAGCATAGTATGAGGAAAATTACACCTTTCTTAAATGAGAACCTACATAGTAATATACCTTTCACATAGTACATTTTCAGCATGGATTAATAATTGCTGTTATCATTATCACTTGTTTATGTAGAAGAGAATCTGAAAATGGGCAGTGCAAGAGCAGAATAAACATTTCCACTTGTTCTTCTTTGAAAAATGTTAGGTTAAGAACTACCACTTACATTTTCTAGTTAAACAAGCCCTGCACAGGAAATACAAATTTTATTAACAGCAGTACTGGCATATTATGAATGCAGAAAACAATGAATATATAGGTGTTAAGTACTCAGCAAGTAGATGACAGAGAGGGATTTATTTATTTACTCAATTTAGGAGATTGTGACCTTGAAATTCTTATGCAAAAAAAATCCATAAATTCCAATTTGTAAAGTACATGAAACTAGCAACAGGAGTGGTAATATAGATAAGGGACAATGCATGAAGAATTAGAATGGCTTTTAAAGCAACATTTGTCTGCTCCCTTCTCATTAAGCCTGTTTTAAAAGGTGAGGTATGTCCCTGACCCCCAAAATTAAAATTCCTCACCCCAATCAGTCTGGTTTTGTACATTGAGATATATTGCCTTCCTCCACAAGCACTAGAAGATTTCATAAACCCCAGGGTAACAAGAGATAAATTTCTTAATAAAAATTCAATTTGCAGGGTTTAGATATTATTTACTTCTTGATTGGAGAGCAATTTGTGAACCTTACTCAACATGGCTATGTAACTTCTTCCTCTGGCAACGGGAGCAGAATTGATTGGATCCTTTCATGGAACAACACATGGATTGATCCAAATTTTTTTTTCTCTCACATCTCAATATCACCTTGCTATTTACTTTCTGTCAAAATAATCCTAGCATGCCAGCCACCAGGCAAAACATAGATTTTTATATAAGATTTTCATCTTTGTTTTGTAAATGATCCTGTCTGTAGCAGATTCTTTCTGCTTACCAAATTCACATTTTAAAAAGAGATAACTTAGGTTTGTCCATTTGTTCCACCTTTGTCAAAAATTTGCGGACACAAGCCCTTGCTTCTCATGTGTATACTATTAAGAACTCTGTTCCTCATTTTGCACATCCAGAGCTATTAGTTCTCTTCAATAATCACTCAGGACTTAATTATACCCTCAGAGCCAGAAAAGATGCATCTACTAGCCACAACCACATGCCTACCTCTCAGTTACACAGGCCAGTTGGAGGCCTTGGCTCTATGGACTTGGCCACATTTCATGAAGCACTGGCAAGACAAGATAGTCCATATGGGTACTACAACACAGGACTTTCAGAGCCTAAAGGAAAATAAATCCTATTATGTTCTCTCTGAATGTATCAGTTCAGATCATAAATACTTGGATGGTACACCTCTTTCCCATGAGGAAGTTGTTGCTGAGAATGGGAATCGTGAACCTGTGGCTCTGCAGGGGCATTCCCAGTAAGCTGGACCCCCGAAAATGATCTGACCAACTGTGACTCATTCAGCTACACTTAAACTGAGAGAACAAATAGCAATAATAAAACTAAAACATTCAAATCTCATAGCACATCATAGCATAATTTCATGCAGTGCCCAGGAGCTCAATAACATGGGGAGCGTATTCCAGTGTTGAAAACTGCCCTTGATTCTCTCTGGGGATAGGACAGAGAACAAAGTAAAGGAGACACCTAATTGAAACTGCCCAGAAGCCTCCAAGTGCTTCAGGCTGGAACTCACCAAGCATGATGTGGCAAATGGCTATGTAGCCTGCATTTCCTTTGGGCCACAAACCCTGGATATGGTTGTAATCGTGATTGGTACTGGTCAGAATTATTAGACTTTGGTCGATGGTGTATGAAGTAGTATAAGGATATGGGCTTTTGTGCGCAATTGTACACAGTTTGTTGACTTTACTCTCAAATTCCCATACCATGCTCATCAAAACAGCATAGGAGCTGCCCCACAGAGGAACATGCATCCAAACAGTCAGTTACAAGAGAGGCCAAGGAAACTGCAGCCAGAGGAAGAAATTCCAACATGACAGATGTTTGACTGTTATAAGCTCAGAGAAGCAAAGAAGATGAGAAGCAGAAGCCTAAAGCTGAGGCTATAAAGCTCCTTTCCTGAATGCCTTGCTCACAACTCAGGAAGCACAAATTGCCACAAAGACACCTCTAAGGAAATAATCAACAAGAAGGCTTTACCCAGAATGGTAAAGATCAGAGAGCTGAAGGCATCTTGGTCTCAGCCTAGAACATCACAGATCAGAGAGACCTAGCTTGGAAGCTTTTCGTAAGATTATCAAAACAGTCACAGTTTATTTTGATGACAAGCAATCCAGAGAAAGATGTGCCTCCTCCTGCTTTACAACCAGCCTCACTACAGAGCTGTTTAAAAAAAAAAAAAAGAAAGAAAGAAAGAAAACAAAACAAAAGCCTAACTCTGGATCATTGCTGAAGATTTTCATTAAGAGGAGCTGGTTAAGGAGCAACAGAGGTCTAAATTACAATACTGTGAACAACATACAGGAACACTTTCTAAAAATCCTCCTGTCATCCTAACGGAGACCAGTCCTGGGTGTTCATTGGAAGGACTGATAATGAAGCTGAAACTCCAATACTTTGGCCACCCCATATGAAGAGTTGACTCATTGGAAAAGACCCTGATGCTGGGAGGCATTGGCGGTAGGAGGAGAAGGGGACGATAGAGGATGAGATGGCTGGATGGCATCACTGACTCAATGGACATGAGTCTGAGTGAACTCCGGGAGTTGGTGATGGACAGGGAGGCCTGGCGTGCTGCGATTCATGGGGTCGCAGAGAGTTGGACACGACTGAGCGACTGAACTAACTCACTCACTCATCTCTGTCCCCCAGGTTCTGTTTCTTGGCAGAGCTGCCCTTGTTCTTATTCTCTCTCTTAAAATATTCCAGCATCAATAAGCTCTATTTCTCATTCATCTGTCAGCATCTTTTCCTTTATTACTCAGATAGTTCCAGGCTCTTTATTGTGTTCAGTCATCAATCTTCTGTAGCTCCTTCAGTTTTCATCTACAAACATTTCCCCAATTATATCCAGTAGTTCAAGGAAGAACCTTGTTTCTTGACAAGACAGGAGGAGGAAAGGGTTGCCTTTTGAATATTCATTCTTCATTGTACATATGCAGAGATACTCATATACACAGTTACAGGCTATCTACAGAAGCTAAAGTCATTAAAATATTTACCAACGTATGGCTTCTGTTTACCCCACAATTCTCACAACCTCATCTATCACTATCATCCTCTCTCAGGTCAGCATTTTGATTAGTATCTGGCTGTGTTAGATTCTTATTACTACAAATTAAGTCCCTTAAAATAACATTCACGTTTCCTTTCACAATTCTAGAGATCAGAAGTCTGAAATGATTCTTGAGGGGCTAATGATATCAAAGTGTTAGCAGGGCTTCTTCCTTCTGGAAGTTCCTGGGGGGAATCTGTTCCTTGCCTCTTTTAACTTCTCGAGGAGGTGAGCTATCCTTGGCTTAGTAACTGCCTGTGCCAACTCTTGCTTCCATCATCCCATTTACAACTCACTCTGATCTCCTGCCTTCCTCTTATAATGACCTCTGTGATTGCATCAGACCCACCCCAATAATCCAGGATAAGATTCTGACAGTCTGAAGAGCCTTAACTTAATCATATCTGCAAATTCCCTTTTGCCATATGAGGGAAAAAGTTCAAACTTATAAACTTGACATTCACAAGTTCTACACATTAGGATGTGGACATCCTTGGGAGGAGGTGGAGGGAGGGGTTATTCATACTATTAGATATCACAAGCTATATAAAAACTCAGTACAAATTCAATGCAAGACAAAGTAAATTGCCAGACTTGCAAAAGATGAATGAATTCATAAAGTCAACAAAAGTTATGGTTGAAAACTGCTGGAATTATGAGCAAAGCTATTGATGAATCATAATTCAGCAGAGAGAGAACACTTTATATATACACTTTTTTGAAGAAAAAATACAAAATAAGCAGGGGTAATAACAGCTGAGTATAGCAAAGAAAAAATATTTAAATACCACCAAATTAATAGAAAATCCTTGGAAAACTGATAAAGCCCTCAAATTTTTTGTTCATGATGCAAAATGTGAAATAAATGATATTATATATATGATCATACAGTTGTCTTGGAAGAAAATCTTTTTCTACCAAAAATGAATCAAGCGTGATGAATTCCTTGCGCAATCTAAGTTTATAGTTGAAATTTTGTTAATGTTATTCCAATAAGGAAACTTATTTTCAAAAGATTTAGTTTTCAAGACAAGTAATTAGCTTTAATTTTTTTCTCTATGTACAGAAAGCACATTCCAGGGGCAAGGGAGGAAACAGCAAAGTCATGGAGGAACTGAAGTCTTTCCCACCATAAAGCTGTTTTTACCACAGCAGATTTCTAAGCATGGTTGTATGCCACGACAGGTGTACTCCAGTACCTGTCTCTCCCCGTCACAAGAGGACAGATGAGACTGGTTAGGTGTGTAGACAGTGCACTGTGATAGAAAGAGATCAACAATGTAAGGCAGAAAATCTGGTCCCAGGCCCTTTTCAAGACTTGTCATTTTTGTGATTTTGAAAAATAAGGATGTTTGGAACCTCTCAAAACATTCTCCTCTCAATTCTCCTCTATAAAATGAGAATTTTATTCATACTTGTCCTCATACATTTGTTAACTTCAAGAAAACTCACCTTGAAATTCAGATGAATAGCCTGTAAGAATAAAAACTAAAGATGTCCATTTAATGCCATCCCAATAAAGACACTAACAGGAATATTTTGAATGAAACAATCTGATTCTAAAGTTAATAAAAAATAAACTCACAAAATAGTCAAGAATATTCTGAGAAAGGTCAGTAATGAGAGGGTAAGCCCAACCACAGAAGGAAAGATACTATAAAACTATACTAATTAAAGCAGTATGGTATTACTCCTGAAAGTATAGGGCAGGAGAGCAGAACAGAGAGTTCTGAAATGGACTCAAATACACACAGACATTTAAGACAGGATAAAAGTGTCCTTCCAAATCAATAGGTAAAAGACAAATTGTCCAATAAATGTTGTCAGAATTGAGTAGCCATCTGGTGGAAAATAATTTCTGCTTTTTTACCTTTCACAAAATAAATTATGGATGGATAGATTTCAGCATACCAAATGAAACCATCATAATTGCTAAAAGAAAACACAGGAGAAAATTTTCCTATCTCAGATTATGATGGTCTTGAAACTATCTTAAAACTATAATATAAAAATGATGAATTGACCACACAACAATTCTTAATTTCTACTTGAAATCACAAAGTGGAGAAAGACAGCCTCACTGTTCTTTCTAGTCTTCCTGCTTGCCTCAGGATATTTTCACTTGCTATTCTCTCTGCCTGAAAATGCTTTCTCCCACTTGCAAATAACACAGGAGAATGTATTTGCAATACATATAAACACTCTAACAAATCAATAAGAAAATACCAACATCTCAAATGGGAAAAAGTAGACAAAAACAGTGAGTCACAGAAAATTAAATACAAATAAATGACTTCCCAGCATATTAGAAGATAGTCAACCTTACTCAAAATAAGTGAAACTCAGTTATGATTCCATTTTTAACTAAAAGGCTGGAGAAAACCAAAAATTTAACTGTGTATTAGATTGAAAAGGTGAAACAAATACTCTTCCATAATGTTGGTGGGACATAAGTAAAACAACTGTTGGTTCATAACCTCAGGAGTTTCCAGGTGAAATCAGAACTTGGTCCCTATACAGGGTGGGCAAAGAGAAACTGAAGAGGCAGGCAGAACCTCCAGATTGGTAGGTGGAGGTTTAATAAGCAAGGGAACTTACTTAAAAGGCTTGTCTTGGGCAGCTGCAAGATGAGTAGATCTTCACACTCACCCACCAGAACCTTAAATGTTTACACAGAGGTCTCAACCACATTCAGTCACACACACTGTCCAGATGTCTCAACACCACATTATTCTCAAGGCTGTGTCGCTGAAACAGCTCCATCTATGGGAACTCTGGACAGAATGTACATTCCATGAGCAGGGGAGGGTATAGGAGACTGCTATTACCAAGGTCCAGCTTACAGGAAAACCAGCAGTCACATCCTCTCAATAACTTTCTCCAACAACACTTTACAGTGATACTTGGGAATATTTGCCAAAAATATAAATACACAAATTTTTTAAATTTATTTATTTTTAATTGGAGGATAATTGCTTTACAATGTTGTGTTGGTTTCTGTGATACATCACCATGAGTCAGCCATAGGTATACATATGTTCCCTCCCTCATGAAACTCCTTCCCACCTCCATCTCATCCCACCCCTCTAGGTTGTCCCAGAGCACCAGGTTGAGCTCCCTGTGTTATACAGCAAACTCCCACTGGCTATCTATTTTACACACGGTAATGTATATGTATCAATATTATGCTCTCAGTTCATCCCACCTTCTCCTTCCCCTCCTGTGTCCACAAGTCTGTTCTCTATGTCTGCATGCTAAGTCACTTCAACAGTGTCTGACTCTTTGCAACCCTATAGACTCTAGCCTGCCAGGCTCCTCTGTCCATGGGATTTCCCAGGCAAGAATACTGGAATGGGATGCCATGCTGTCCTCCAGGGAATCTTCCCAACCCAGGGATCAAAACTGGGTCTCCTATGTCTCCAGCATCGGCAAGCAAGTTCTTTACCACTGCTGCCACCTGGGAAGCCCTGAAGCCCTATTCAATTCAGTTCAGTTCAGTCGCTCAGTCGTGTCCGACTCTGCGACCCCATGAATCGCAGCACACCAGGCCTCCCTGTCCATCACCAACTCCCGGAGTTCACTCAGATTCACGTCCATCGAGTCAGTGGTGCCATCCAGCCATCTCATCCTCTGTCGTCCCCTTCTCCTCCTGCCCCCAATCCCTCCCAGCATCAGAGTCTTTGCTGCCCTAGAAATAGGCTCATCAGTTAAATGCACAAATGTTGACACATAAGTTCCACTTACATTAAAATTAAGAGTCTATGAAAATTTTACACTTATTCTGACCCTAATGTATCATATAAAAATACTTTCGCATGTGTACAAATAAGTATGTAAATGAAAATTAAATTGTAATATTTTTGGTAATAGAAAACAATCAGATAAAAATCAAATGCCCTTCAGTGGAGAACTGGTTAAATAAGTGCTAGCACACACATATAATGAAATATTCTGCAACTGATAAAAGGACTAAGCTATATCTAAGGGTATAAGAATATTATTATAAGAAAGAAATCAAGGCGCAGAACATGTGGCATGCTACCACGTGTGTTTAAGGGATATGTATGCATGCATACAATTGTAGGATCAAGGATGGAGGAAATCTTTTGAATGTTTCAGTCATGTTCATATATTATCTATTCAAAATATTAAGAAAAAACGTTCAAGCAAGGTCTTGAGATATTAGGCAATAATCTGTGCTTTAGCACTGCTGGCACCACTGAGTCTTGTTGTTGACATAGATAATGAACAACTGACTCTATATCATCTCTCATTGTTCATCAAGCACTAAATTCAGTGAAGTCTGAAATTCAGGGGGGAAAAGCATAATGCAGTGTGAATGCACAACAAGTATTTGGAGTTAGAAGATCTGAGTTCAGTCTTCGGCTCCATGTCTTAAAAGCTAAGTGATCCTCAAAAAGGCACTCACATTTTGAATCTCAGTTTTCTCAGCTATCAGGAGGGACAAATACTATAGGGTTTTCTTGAGTGCTTCCAACTGGGTAATATTTTTTTTTTTTTTCTAAGTCACTTCAGTCATGTCCGACTCTGTGTGACCCCATAGACGGCAGCCCACCAGGCTCCCCCATCCCTGGGATTCTCCAGGCAAGAACACTGGAGTGGGTTTCCATTTCCTTCTCCAATGCATGAAAGTGAAAAGTAAAAGTGAAGTCACTCAGTCATGTCTGACTCTTCGCGACCTCATGGACTGAAGCCTACCAGGTTCCTCTGTCCATGGGATTTTCCAGGCAAGAGTACTGGAGTGGGTTGCCATTGCCTTCTCCTGGGTAATATTTAGGTTGGTACAAAAGTAATTGCAGTTTTGGACCTTGAATTTTAAATCATTATAACTAAGCTCAAACACATCTTTATTAATCAAAATAGGAACCATTACAATCAATACATTTTTGCCAACAAGAAATGCTTATTTCTGTAACATAAAAATCCATGTTTCAGAATTCAGCAAACTCTTGGAAAGCATTTTCTGCCTCCTGCTCGTTGTAGAAGCATCTTCCCTACAAAAAGTTGTTGAGATGCTTGAAGAAGTGGTAACTGGTTGGTGAGAGAGGAAGGTTTACTGAGGGCCATGCAAGGAGATAGGTGATCTTAAAAACCCCACATTCCAAAAAAACTTTCAGGAAAGCCCTTTTCTAAGAAGGGGGAGGGAGGAACGTGGTTATTTGTTGCAAACTTCTTGGCGTCAGAGCCTTTATTCTTGAGGTCAGGTCATGGTCAGGTAACCATGTTCCTATCAATCTCTCCCAAACAAACGTTGTTCTCTGACAAGAAAGAGCAAGGTCGCAAGGCACAACTTTCCCCCTCTGAGTTCCCAGTCCTGGGGAAGAGGAGGCAGATCTCAGACGGCAGCTCCCTCAAGGACGGGTCCCCAGACACTGCCCAGCTGTCATAGCTGAGGGAGCCAGGTGCCCAGGACCCAACTGGCCCTCAGGCTTCTTAGGCCACCCAAGGTGGCAGGGTAGGTGAGTGGGAAGGGAGTAGGTAGGTCCCACAGACTGCGACCCAGGCAGACTGCCGTTGCTATTAAGTCACAGGGACAGGGATGGGGGAGAGGTTCGCCACTGTCTCACGGACTCAATCCAGCCAGTGGGTGGCCCTGGAGAGGACTCTGGAGCCATGCACGAGACAGCCCCCAGTTTGTTCCTTGAGCTCCCCCACTTACCCACTGGCCCAAGGCCCGGTGGGCTGGAGTGTGGGGGCGGAGTAGGGGAAGGCCGGAATCTGCCTCTTACCTCATTCTTCACCTCATGACCACCATTCCACTGACAGTTGGCTGAATGCCCCACTAACGGTCACTCTCCGACAGTTGGTTGCTTGTGGACGGGGCCCACTGCGGCACTGACCAATGGCTGAGCAGGACCATGGCCGGTCCTGTGGTAATCACTGCCTGGTAATGGGGTGTGGGATTATGGGCGCACAGCAACAACAGCTGTGTGCTGAGGGCTATACTCAGTCTCGCTCTGTTAACAATATCTAACAGTTTATTGCCAAAGGGCTTCCCTAGTGGCTAGGCAGTAAAGAATCTGCTTGCAACGCAGAAGACGCAGGAGATTGGGATTTGACCCCTGAGTCAGGAAGAGCCTCTGGAGGAGAGCATGGCAACCCACTCGTATATTCTTACCTGGAAAACCCCATGGATTTCGGAGGCTGGCAGACTACAGTCCACTGGGTCACAAAGCATTGGATATGACTAAAGTAACCGAGCACACACACAGCACACAAACTTTAAGTAACAAGCAAGATGGTTAATATGTAAGTTTCATTTAATTAAGAAACTCAGTGGCCTGACTGTAAGACAATTACCTGGAAAGTCTTGACTATGGACTGTAGCCCACCAGGCTCCTCTATCCATGAAGATTCTCCAGGCAAGGATACTGAAGTAAGTTGTCATGCCTTCCTCCAGGGGATCTTCCCTATTCAGAGATCAAACTTGGGTCTCCTGTATTGGTAGACAGGTTCTTTACCACCTGGAAAGCCCAGTTACACAACAATGAGGATTAAACAGAAAAACCCTCTGTAGCTACAGACCAAGATGTTCAATGGGCCCAAGTAGAGGGTGCTGTTCATATATTTGTCCAAAGAGTGGCCATTTGGTTTGTGTGTGTCTGTGTGTGTTTATGTGTGTACTGTGAGCAGGGGACATACTTTTTTTTTTTCAGCTTGATCCACTCAAGAAGTTTATCTTCCCCTTGAAGAAATTCAATGAATTTAACTTCTTCCTCTGCCCTCGCAGGTGTTGAGCACAAATTGAGCACAAATGGACATACACCAGAGGCAGCTTGCTACCCAGTCCAGAGCTCAGTGACAAGCAGGAAATTCTGACAAGCCATCTTCAGCAGGGGCAGAAGCATTTCATGAAGTAAATTTGAATGTCATACTTCCATACAACTGTTAGAGACATATTATTTAAAATTTATATTTGACTAACCTCAAATTAAAACTGAAAAAAAAATTCTACAAATAGTACTAAGGACCCTCATCTAAGGAAAGAGTAATACACACGCAGCAAGAATAAAGAGAATGATCGGCAGAACACAGACAAGTCCTAAAAAGGCAGAGGCAACATTTAAATTCATATCTGCAAATTCACTGACACTCTTGTCATTTCAAGATGGGTTTCTAAGTTCCACGCCCTTGAATATGGGTTGACCTTAATGATGGGTCCACCAAGAGTATATGATGATAGGGACACTATGTGACTTTCACAGTTGTGGGACATACGACATCACAGAGGGCAGCATGCCCCTCTCTTGGTTTGCATGAGCGTAGTAAGTTGTTTCAGTCATGTCTGACTCTTTTCGCGACCCTATGGACTGTAGCCCAACAGGCTCCTCAGTCCGTGACATTCTCCAGGAAAGAGTACTGGAGTGTGTTGCCATGCCCTCCTCCAGGGAACCTTCCTGACCCAGGAACTGAACCGATGTCTCTTATGTCTCCTGGACTGGCAGGTGGCTTCTTTACCACTATTTGCTGCCTGGGAAGCCCCTCGCTTGGTTTAATGCTCTATTACAATCTTGAGATTCTTAGCAATTTTTGAACAAAAGACCCACATTTTCCTTTTGCACCAAGCCCCACAAATTATAAAGCCAGTCCTGCTTCTGAATCTGGGTCATAAAGGCAATACAGCTTTCACTTGGTATTCTAGAACATAAATGCCTGAGCCCTAAGCTACCACACAAGCAGTCTGCATTACCCTGAGGCCACTCTGCTATGAGGAACCAAACTATCCCAACCAAGGGGAATGCGAGTGCTGAGACTACATGAAGAGAACAGTGCCAGGTAGCACCCAGCTACTCGAGGCCCCTGAGTCCCATTTCCAGCCACTGTCTGATGTAAACACATGAGAGACCCAGAATCAGAACTGTCCAGCTGAGCCCTCCCCAAATTCCTTATCGGAAATTGTCAGAGATGATAAAATGGTTGTTGAAGTTCTAAGTCTTTACGACTTAGGCTATTTAAATTTAAAAAAAAAAAGTTAACTGGAACACTGGAATATGCCAGACTAGATTTACTTCCTTAAATCATACCTTCTTAATCTTTTTGTATGCAGCAAAGGAGAGAGGAGCAGGTAAGAAAGAGTAGAGACACTTTCTTTAGACCTTTTCTCTGAGTCAGTGAGTGAGTGAAAATCTCTCAATCGTGTCTGATTCTTTGCGACCCCATGGGCTGTAGACCTGCCAAGCTCCTCTGGCAATGGGATTTTCCAGGCTAGAACACTGGAGAGGTTTGTTATTCCTTTCTCCAGGGGATCTTCCCAACCCAAGGATTGAAACCGGGTCTCCTGCATTGCAGGCATATTCTTTACCATCTGAGCCACCAGGGAAGCCTTTTCTCTAGCTGCTGCTGCTGCTGCTAAGTCACTTTAGTTGTGTCCGACTCTGTTGACCCCGTGGACGGCAGCCCACCAGGCTCCCCCATCCCTGGGATTCTCCAGGCAAGAACAACTGGAGTGGGTTGCCATTTCCTTCTCCAATGCATGAAAGTAAAAAGTGAAAGTGAAGACACTCAGTCATGTCCAACTCTTAACGACCCCATGGACTGCAGCCTACCAGGCTCCTCTGTCCATGGGATTTTCCAGACAAGAGTACTGGAGTGGGTTGCCATTGCCTTCTCCTTTCTCTAGCTACTAGCCATTAAACAAGAGAGAGAGACAGTCTAGGGGAGCAACTGGGCCGAGGATGCAGGAAACAAGGCACATCCTTCCAGTCACTGTCTGGATTGGTGCCTTGACCCAGAACCTCAGAAGCCAGGGGTGCATCAACTCCATGAGCCTAACTGAACGAGGTAAAGAGAGTAAAAAGAGACCATATGTCACTAACCTAACTAATCTCCATGAGGTTTGTGTGTCTCATTGCATCAACTGTCATACTGCTGAATCCTTCTACAACTCCAACCTCTGATGGGGTTTGCAGGGCTCAGGGAGAACAGTGACCAATCATCAAGGACTCAGCATGAGTCAGACTCTCCAACTACACCAGCTCTAATTCCACAAACTCCATGAGAGGGTTTTATTGTCCCCCTTCAAGGATTTAGGAAACAGAGCTTAGAGCTGAGAACTGATGTCTCTTGAGTGCTGACTGCATGCACGCCCTGCTGCCTCCTCCATGTGCATTATCCCACTGACTGCTCACAGCTGTGCTCTAAAGTAGGGACTAGCATCATCCCTGTTTCCAACAGAAAATACCTAGTTCCAGAGAGGTTAGGAAACTTGCCCAGGGTCAAGGGTGGCCTTGAGAAAGCAGTTTGAAATCTTGCTCAGGGCCTCTCTGCTCTGGTAACTGGTTCCACGGACCAGACTCAGCCCATGAGACTTCTCCCTGCCTCCTCGCAAGACTCCTTCTTCAGAAAGAGGGATCAGCATGAACAGTATAATCTTTGGAGAGGGAATGGGGATATGTCCCCACTCCCAAGGTCCTGTAAGCAGACTACTGAAATACACAATCTTTACAGATTGGGAGATTCACAAGGCCTATTTTATAACAGATATCACCATAAAACTTCAGTGAGTGCATCTTGCTTCCCACAAAGTCTCCCATCAAAGGAGTGTGCCATTCAGATTATGTATGCCAAATGGTATAGTACACAATTTAGCCTGGGGAAAGTGCTCTGGAAACGCGGGCTCCTCTTGCCTGTATTTGGCCTGAAATGTTTTCTGTGTTTATACACAGCTGTTGTTTGGTTCCACTTCTCTCAGACCAGCAAGGCAGTACTGCTTACAATAACAACTGGCTAGGCCAGGCCTTGTCACCCTTATGTGGGTGATGGGGAGCCACACAGAACCTAAGTTTTTTCTGTCTTTTTGGTTTATATTTACAAGTGTTTTATAACTTTCAGAGCCAATTTGTTGACAGTTTCTAAGGTTAGCAACATCACCCTCATCAGACACTTCTTGGCCATCTCCTAGACGGGATCTTACACCATCTATTCCCAATCATTGCTTCTTGCTTATTGTGTAAATTGCATTTATCACTCTAAAAGGACTTGAGACATCTTGACTGTTTTCTCCTATGTGGAACTTGAAGTGCATCGATTTCTGTTGCTGCAGCCCTAGCTATATGTTTATTATCTGTCAGCTCTAGTTTACACAGAAGTTACCTCGACAGAACTTAACAGTCTAAAACCAGCTCACAAAATAAGAGAATCAAAAGCCTGATTTCATTCACATATTGACATTTGTCATCCACCCTCCCGCTTCTACTCAACATAATGCTACCAGAAAGGCCTCTGGCATTCAAGGGCTCTCTCTCCCTCAGCAGTGGCCAGCAGAAAAGCCTTCTAAAAGCCTCCATAGCTGGAAGAGAACAAAGTTGTCACTTCTTGTGATCTAATTCAGCACTTCCTGTTCTTCTGCCACCATCATGAATGTATGTTACACAGAAAAGCCACATGAGGCTGAGTCCCCGGACTCCCACAAAGCCAGGAATACAGTCATCTCCAGGCAAGTCCTGCGGAACTACTGCAGGTAAGTAAAGGCAGGTCTCGAGGGCAGAGAGTGAGCTTTGGGGCCACAGATGTGGTGTTACAAAGTCATTTAACTCCTCTTGAGGGGTAGTTTTCTTCTCTATACATGGTGATGCTAACTCAGGGTTCATATAAAAACTAGAAATAAAGTCTCTGGGACTTTCCTGGTGGTCCAGTGGTTAAGAACTCTGCCTTCCAATGCAGGGGATGTGGGTTAGATCCCCTGTCAGGGAGCTAAGATCCACATGCCTCCTGGCTAAAATAAAAACAAACAAAACAGGAAATGAAAGCAATACTGTAGCAAACTCAATAAAGACTAAAAATGTGGTCCAGTCAAAAAAAAAAAAAAAAGGAATAATGTCTCAAAAAACTTACTTTCATGACTAACAGAATGTCCTCAGTAAACAGTAGTTATTATTGTTATGAAAAGAATTTAACATAATAGTTTTCTTTAAAATGTTACTTTTAACCAAGTTACACATGTTAATATTTTAAATGGTCAAATGGGGCAAACAGTCCTCTTATAAAACACTATCTCTTAGCTTATGCCTACTTTCCCCTGCACATGTAACACCAAAGTGGTTTGATACATTGGTATTCCCACCAGCCCATGGGCTCTTTGATTCTTGAAACTCTGGTCCTTCAGTACTGCAACGTTTTAAATACTATTTTTTGGTCTATCTTCTGGCTTATTTCTTCAGCTTCATGCCCTTCCACTGACTTTTCATTTCTTCTCTCATAGTCTAAACTTTTGGGATCGCTCATTGTTTTCTGAATGTTATGTTTATAGCCTCTATTTTTTTTGGTCCCTGGCTGCAGTGTGTTCTTCTATCCCTGATTATGTTAGTAATTTCTTCTGGTTCTATTTTCTTCTTCTATTGCTTTCCTAGTGCTTATTCCTCCAAGATGCTTTTTGTAGGTTGTTTTCATCTCTGTCTGTCTTAATGGACATTTTCCTAAAAGGCATGAAGATCTCTGGTTGTCTGCCTCTATTTAGAAATCTTTCACTAATACGTTTATTGCAGCTCTGTATACTTGGATGAGGTTTGCCAACTTTGTTCTTCTGTGTAGTCACCTGCCAAGGTCCATTCACATCAGAAGATGAAGGTCTTTCTCTTGGAGTGATCAGATTTTTCAGACTCTCAAGTTTTCCTGCATATAGGTAAAGCCTGACTCTCTAACCTGGGAACTGACAGGAGAAGGGAAAGGGGAATCGAAACCACACTACCAGTATGTAAACATCCACTTAATCTCTCTATTTTTAGTATGCGTGTGGACATGCTCAGTCGCTCAGTGTCCAACTCTGCAATCCCCATGTACTGAAGCCTGCCTGGCTCTTCTGGCCATGGAATTTTCCAGACAAGAGTACTGGAGTGGGTTGCCATTTACGGGATCTTCCTGACCCAGGGATCAAATCTGAATCTTTTGCATCTCCTGCATTGGCAGGTGGATTTTTTACTACTATAGCACCTGGGTATGGTCCTGGATAAATAAACCTCCAGTGTTCTGCCACGTAGGCGAGAAACAGTCACCTGGCTGTGCAGAATTAGAGAGAAGGTCCTAAGATCTGTTTTTTTGTTAATTAGGAAAATACTTAATTTTTATCTCAAAAATTAGTTCAGAAGTTGACAGATGGTCATGGGTGAGTGAGCTATGCTTCATGAGGAGAAAAAAAGAAAAAGAAAAAAGAAAACGAAAAATCCAGGTGCATACTAACTGTTGCTCCACCTTCCCCTAGGAGGTCCTCTTCATCGGTATGGGCATGGTCAAGGTTAACTCAGTATGATATCTACATTCCAGCCCACAGGAAGAGAGGAGAGAGAAACTGAAGGGCAATTAATTTCTTTTCCAAAAACCTGACCCATCACATCCCATTAGCTAAAACTGATTCATGTAGCCATCTCTCCCTGCAAAATCAGCCCAAGAAATGCCGTTGCTCTCTGGGCAGCACATGCTCAGCTAAAACTCGGTGATGAGGGGGTTCTGTTCCAAAAGGAAGCAAGGAAGACTGGATCTGGGGACAGAAGCTTTAACCCTTACCAGATGAAAGGTCGGGCGTGTTGAGGCATGCCCCGGAAAAGTGCCGCAGACAAGTCCCGGAGGCGGGCCGACAACCAAGCCGTCCAATCAGGTGCCGACACGGAGCCCTTGGACACCAACCACCACTGTAGCCAGTGCTTTCTTCCTTATATGGGAGCCCGGCCCTGGCTATAAAACCTTTCCCCACCCCCTCATACCTCGCAGACTCCCTTTGCTTCCTTGCTCACCCACCCCCAGGAGTTCTGCCCGACAGCGACCGCCCAATAAAGGCTCTGATCAACGGTCCATAGAGGTGGCGCTTTCTTCCCGCGGCGTTTCTTACACCAGACAGATCGTTCAATCAGTGCCCCTGTCCTTCGCCCACCTACACGTCTCCTTCTAGAACATTTCACACCAATGGGGGGCTATATCAGAGTTTTGCAGTGCTACTCAGGATGCTTTTTTAACTTTCCCAACTCTGGGCCAGGGTTCAGACTTCTTGAATCTGCTTCGGCATTTGCAAAGAATCCACCTGTTCTCCAGCATCCGAAATTTCATGGCTGTTGTCGTCTCCTGATCTCCTTTTCCTTGAAGATATATTCCTTGTTTAATAAAACTTTTTACTCGTATTTTAGTGGGATTATGGGAGAGAATGGTGGTTAAATATGTGTGCTCAATCAGCCAATTTCAAACAATTCTGATTTTACCAATTCTAATTTTTAATCAGGATGAAAGGTGACAGACATCTATTTGGGGCCTGTTCATTGGTCATATAGTCATTAATTAATTCCACAAACATCAATTAAGGGTCTGTCATATGGTAGTCATTGTGCTAAACACTGGAAAGACAATGCCTTTATCAACATCACAGTCCAAGGTAAAAACAGATAAGTAGATTTTTAGAAGGTAAACATGAAATAAAAATTAAGAAATATGCAATAAAGAAAACAAACATTACACTGAGATAGAAAACAAAGAGAAGGTCTCTGAAGTGGTCACATTTGAGTTGAGACTTGCAAAAAACCTAGAAGTTAGCAAAGCAAGGAACATGTGCTAAATTTGCTTTGTTTGAGGAGCTAAAAAGATACTATGTTTTTATGGCTTCTTTACAACTTCTTACCTAGTGACCTCTAAATAGTCCCATAAAGTTTTTCTTGCTTTTTTCCTCCCAATTTACAGTTGGTGGTGGCATAATAAATAGGATATCTTTTGACTCAAAAGACAGGGGTTCAAATTCCAGCTCTCCCATTTTTCAGTTGTGTGACTCAGTCAAGTTATTCAACTTTTTCAAAATTAGTGTCCTCAGTTGAAAAATGAAACATTATAAAAGGCTCATTTCTAATAAGAATCAAATTAGATAATTCATGTGGAAGTGCCTGGCATTTAGTAGAAACTCAGAAACTGCTGAAACAAAATCTGAATATTGAACATGTTCTCAGCTAGCATTAAGCCTGGATTCTCACTGGCAAAAGACTCATGAACTAATTTTCTACTCAGATAATAAGGAAAATAAATGAATATCATCAGCGAATGTTACAAAGTATCCTAGGTAAAAACACCAGAATGGCTGGGTTAGATCCCTGGCTTCCCCTACTTATAACTGCAGCTGCTGGTGATATCCAGACCCAGCGGTTATGTACCTTGACATCTGTTTCAAGAGTAGGGATATAACATCCCTTAACACTCTCCCTGTCAATAATCCATTACAGAACTACAGCTAATGGACTTATCTAATGTGTTCTCAGTAATTCTGCTTTTTCAGCACATATGAAGTCTTGGAAGGCATAAGCTCCATAAGTTTGGATTTGGAGTACTCTTGCTTATTTTTCCATAACTTAATGTCTTGAATATCATGAAATGCTCCTAGTGATATTATCTAGACTTAATTTAACAAGTCTTTCTCCTTTGCTTCTTAGACACACAATACTGTCTTCATATAGAGGGAGAAATACAAAGACGATGTGAATATTTGTGGTCTAGAATATAATAAATTACAGATAATTCCAAACTCTATTTTCAGTGATTCAGAGGGTACTTTATGACCTTACAACATCCCAGAATCATCATTATGAACATCAGTTACTATTCTATAGGATCATGCTTGTAAGGAAAGGCTGAATAAGGTCTAAAATACACAAAATAATGGCAGAAGAGTAAGTTGCTTTCTTCATGCTCCCATAAAGAGCACTCAGTTCCACATGGAACTTGGAAGTTTGTAGTAACTCAAATGCAGAGAGACCTGCCCTCCAGATTCTGAAGTGTTTAGAGGCCAGGTCTCTGTCCTGTCCATTTTTGCATCCTCAGTACCTAAAAATCAGGTGAGACGTGCAGTGTACACTCAGTGAGTGTGGAGTATCTAAGACTGTCTCTGTTTAGTGCCCTGGAAACTATACAATGGTAAATGTTCATACTAAAGACACTCTAGTGGCACACTGAAGCTTGGCATTAGCATTGCTTCTAGTGATGCTATCATTTCCATAGCAGCATGTATAGTTCGAGCAAAGGGTTAACACCAGGCCTGGCTGAGGCAGGCCTGCCTGAGAATGACCTCGGTCTCCCAAGGCCCTGTTTCCTTGGAAACAGTAGAGTTAAGATAAATAGAGAACAGTTGTCTCTCCCTCTGTACTGTGTGAAACAAAAACCTGGGTTGGGGATCTGCGAGCTGGCATGCAGATCTCAGGCTTGATGAAAACCATATATAAGACTGATGGGGGAAGGAGACCGTGGCCTCTTTGTAACAAGGTGACCCCACACACCTTGGCTCTCACACTTTGGCCTTGCATGGGTGAAGAGGCCAAAAAAAAAAAAAAAGCTGCTACTAGGGTACCTGCCAGGCCTCCCCATGAGTTGACAATGCTGTATTTCCTTGTTGGGTCTCTTGTCGTCTTCCCTTCCAGAAAGCTCAGTAAGAGCAGTGTTAGATTAAAGCCTGTCTGTGTCTCCAGAATCTGATTTGCCAACTTGGACTCAAGGGCCACACAGTTGTCATAGTCAGTAACCATCATACCTGCTCTCCTGTTCCCAAATATCACTCTTAACACAGAGAAGAGGTGATGTAAAAGGAAAAACAAAAGAGAAGCAAAATCTTCAATACTACGGAAAATAAAATGTTTGTCTATATCTGGGGTTGCTGTGAACCCCAGGCAGAACCCAGACTTGTTCCCAAGGGGTCAGCACACTTGATGGTCATGTCCCAGCAAGATCAGAATGGAGGGGATTAAAATTAATCCAAGTGGCAATGTCTGAAGGAGGCACTGCACAATTTAAACTGCATCACCAAAGAAAGGCCATTTGGAAAAGGAAGTGAAAAAGAGAAAAAGCAGGATGAGGGTAATTTGATGACTAGGTAAAGGTCAAAGGGGCATATTCACTGAAGGTCTCTCTGGATCAGTGAAACAAGATGGAATAAAAGCACAGGCATGTTCCCTGAAGTTAAAGACCCTTTTAAGTTGGCCTCTCTGTTAAATTCTTATGGCTTGAAAACGGTTTAAATTCCTTCCTGAAACTCCTTCCTCTCTGAGTGAATGTTTAGCCACTTTAAGATGCTTAGCCTGGGAGTTTCATACGTGCCTTCAGCCAGGAAAAGTTTCAACAGGGTCTACTATCCCCTTTGGACATATGCAGTTTTGTCAAGCACCAAACAAACAGGGTCCACAAGCTAACAAGATATAAAAAGACCACAAGGGGTGACATCAGACAGAGTGCCACTCCAAACACGAAGCTCATCCTCAGAACTCACATTCACTAAGCTGACCATCTTCACTATCCTTCATTCATATTTTTTAACTTGTATTGACAGTCCACCATGAGCAAATCTAAATGACCTTAAATTTCTTTTACCTCATTTATTCCAAGTGTTTGGTTCCAAAGAGAAGCAAACTATAGGTAATTACTCTCCACATATTTAAAAATATCTAAACCACCTTCAGTAGGTCAATTCCAAAAAATACTGATAGCTTTAGTTACATCAACACAATACTAAGGTAGACTCTACGAGAAAAAGCATTTTCCTCCAACAAAATCCTAAATGCAATATATTTAAAGCAGCCTACATACACGAATACTATTTTAAGTAAAACTGCTTATATTCCTATAGTCCTTTAATAGCTAAACATTTTGCATAATCATCTCATTTGATATTCTCAATAACCTGTGATATACTAAAGCTGATATTATCACTATTCAGCTCTCTTATTAAGAAAAGTGGTTTTAAAATGTCCACTAGAACACAATGTTATTAAATGACCTTAAACTACAGCCTAGATATTCTGACCTTTAGCAAAATGCTCTGTTAAAGAACTTAATAAAAATTAATGAAAAATTTGTATCAGTTCATTTTTTCAAGTTTTCAGTCAGTTAAAACAAAAGTTGTTAAACATATCTCTCTCCCTCAGTAATAAAGTAACTGAGTAATTCATCTGTAAGTAATTATGTAAAGAGTCAAGCTTTTGAAAAACATGCAGCCATTTCTGTGAAGCTATTGGGTAAGGAACTTACTCTATTTCTTTTCTATTTTTCAAGAGGGATTTGTTAGACAAATACCAAGTTTAAAAATTCATATAACTCAAGCATAAATTCAAAAGATTTAATCCCAGCAATACAAATACTTAAAATTTCCTGGGAAGAACATTTTTTAAAAAATCAAAATTTGGACCCACGTCCATTAGTACTCAGTTCACCAAGCTCCAAATTTTGTTTCAGAACAATTCTAGTGGACATTCCATCCGCTTGGGTAATCTTCAGGTTTGACTTAATTCTTTTGGAAGATTCATACTTTTATAGCTGGGAAAGGAAATTAAAGACTTCTATAAAGGATGGGGGGGAAAGTATTTATAATGGGATTTAGGGGCAGGAGCTTTGCAATTAAAAATACCATTTAAACATTTTACTTAAATCCAACCAAACTAGAGTGTCAGCGCAATTCTATTCGTTAATTTTGACATGATTTACTGAGTATAATCCCCTTAAGTCAGAAGCTGACCTCCACAGCATTCAAACTTCCTGTGGGATCAAAAGGAATAATAAGAAACATGTTACTACTGTAAAATAAGCAAGGCTGGTGTTGTATGCAGGTTTCTTCCTATGTTGTCAAATAGACAAGCACACAGCAAATGCTCAGCAATAACAAAATAAATGTCCAGAGACCTTTTCCCAACCAACCAAGCCGACAACTCAGCAACTTCAAACAGATTTTTTTTCTTTCAGAGCCAATTCACTTGCAGTGTAGGCTGATAAAGCAGTATTAATCTCCTGCTTTAAATCAAGTTTCTGTCACTGGGCTCCATTAATCTCCACCCTGTTATCAAGTGTCTCCATGGCAGGAAATTATATTTCTAAATTGAATTTTGCTCTGTTTCGATGTAGTAAGAAATATTTTCCAGACTACTAATAGGATGCATAAAGATTGTGACTCCGACAATACTGTTAGACAAATAAAAGCTATAAATTAAAACCACCTTCATTCACTAACCAGCATAATAGCAAAATAGAAAACATTGATTACCTGGAAAGAGTAATCAAATAAAAGATTTTAAATGAAAAGTGAGGTAGCAGATGGTTAACTTTTTAATTTACCTTTTTATAGCAATTGCCCATAAAGGTAAAAAGAAGAAAAAAAAATCAATCCAATGAGTCTCTCAGTACTAATAAAACACATATTGATTCTTAGTGCATATGCTTACTCTACAAGATGCTAGAACTTGGTTCTTCCACCCATAATGGAAGCAGATACTGTTTATGAGCACTTCAGTGGAGACAAATTTACAGTAAAGAAATATCTCTGGACTAAATTTATTATCAAAGAACAAAAACTTATAACCTCAAGCAACAAAGAGATTTCATTTATTGGTTGGGATCCACTCACAGGAGGCCAGGACAATTCAGTCAAATGGCAGTTCAGTTACTGGAAAAGGTCTTCAAAATTACAGTCTCATTTTTTGTTGGTGAACAATACAGTGATTCCACTAAAGTTTAGATTTTTTTTTCATCAATATAAATTACTTTGTATTGCGTGCTTTAACACAGGTCTGGGTTCTCCTTGACAGTAACAATGTGAGAAAAGTCTCTTCAAGATGCTATTGAAAGGATAGTCCCAAGGTGGCCCATTTAAAACTTCCCATATTTAAAGGAACACTGCACAAAAGAGGGGCTTCCTTCATGGCTTAGATGGTAAAGAATCTGCCTGCAAAGCAGGAAACCCGGGTTCGATCCCTGGGTTGGGATGATCCCTTGGAGAATGGAATAGCTACCCACTCCAGTACTCTTGCCTGGAGAATCCCATGGACAGAGGAGCCTGGCAGGCCACAGTCCACAGGGTCGCAAAGAGTCGACATGACTGAGCAACTAACACTCTCACTGTTCACTTGCATGAAAGGTTTTCCTTGGGCATCAGTGTAAGGAGCTTGTGGAACAAGTAATGGATGCTACCTATACCAAAATGCTTGAAGGATAAGTAGGATTTAACAAATGTACAAAGGAATGGTTGGAATGTTTTCCAGACAGAATAGAGATGAATGGATACCAACACCTCTTTCCCACTCTGAAGCGTGGGAAATAGATAAGGTATTCAGATAAAATCACATCTACATTCTTTATATCCAAACTCAGAATATCTCAAACAATTATCATGGTAGACTCAAACCACTGAAACACATACTGTCTTCATCAGCTTAAATATTTTGAAGCTCCTTTAGATTAAACACATAAAGGTGACTTCTAATGGGTAAAGAAACAATAATAATTTGAAGTCACAGGTCTTAAATTTTACAAAAGTAAAACTAAGAATCTGATCAAAATTATAAAGCATACCTTCAAAATAAGTATAAACTAGAATTGGAAAGCTAACTGAAATGGAATAAATTACTTTCAGAAGAGAAAGAAATAAAATGTGTTCTTTTTTTACATAAATAAAAGCAGGCGGTAAAGGGGAAGCCAGCATTTGAAAAACATACATCCTCCTCCTCTATCCTTTGAGTGGATCTCACCTATATGTGTGAAAAAGAAACTCCAGCATCACAAAGCAGAGATCATAAGTCACATTCCCTAAGAACAACCAACTGGTAATGGTAAGTTTGAAACCCTGTGAAGCTTATCTACTATTATTATTATTGTCATTTAACTTAATTTTGACTAGCAAGCAGACAATAACATGCTCCTGGGAGGAATGGCAACAAAAGAGAACAACAACCATTACTTTTTTATATGCTGAAATTTGACAATATATTTTGCATAAACAACACCACCAGATGTCTAGCCTCTGGACTGACTTTTTATCAGAAAGACCAGCCATCTCATCAAGTGTGATATACATTTCAAACATTAATATCATGCTTCATTTAATGTCAAAAGGTTTGGTGGGGTTCCACATGGAATTAATTTATGATCCTGAAAGCCTGTTTAGGACATTCTCAGTTTTAAGCTAAGTCCAGCTGCCACAAAAAGGTTGCTTCACAGTCTGAGCGACCAGGGAGGCCTGAAGTGTACTTGCTAGTGGCTAATTTTCAGAAGCATCTCATAGTCACCTACCGGCACATAAAATGTATACTTCAATTGCTTATTCATTAAGGGGGGACATCGACAGTGCCTAAATGGAGTACAACACACAAGGGAGAAAAAGCACTTCAGTCTTTCAGTAAGAGGGTCTCATCACATTTTTAAAAATTTTCTAGCATCAGTCATGCTCCTGAGCTGACAGTTCAAGATTTTCATTTTCACCATTAAATGGTTCCATCATTCTATATGCAAGGCAGCAAAAGAGACACATATGTAAAGAACAGACTTTTGGACTCTGTGGTAGAAAGTGAGGGTGGGATTATTTGAAAGAATAGCACAGAAACATATATATTACCAAATGTAAAATAGATAACCAGTGTAAGTTCGATGCATGAAGCGAGGCGCTCAAGGCCGGTGCTCTGGGACAGCCCAGAGGGATGGGGTGGGGAGGGAGGTGGGAGGACGTTCAGGATGGGGGGACACATGTGCACCCATGGCTGATTCATGTCGATGTATGGCAAAAACCACCACAAGATTGTAATTATACTCCAATTAAAATAAATTATTTAATTTTTTAAAAAGGAAAGGACTGCTTATTTGGCAAAACATATTTAGACACCTAGTCGTGTTGGTTCAAAGCCTTCTAGTTCTAAATGTTTACAGGTAGAAAAGAGAAAAGTTAGGAGCCTACTTCACCTTGCCTTTCCCTGAAATTTGTGAAAGTCTGACCACACACCAGAACGACAAGATACGGCCAGAGGCTTCGTTCTTCTGCTGAGAGACAGAGTCCCCAAGAAGGAAATCTCAAGTAAGAAAGGAATCGGGAAACCAAGGACTATGGCATTCATCTGTAAAGAGCTCAAAACACTTTTGAGCACAAAATGCTCAAGCCAGCTCTTTTTCTGAACAAAAGAATCAAATCCCACTATCAGCAAGAAGAAAAAGATCACAAGGGATATTCTATCTCTAGCTCCAAAAAAAAAAAGCACCCATTCTCAGTTTTTAAAATGCATCTTTAGTCACTTGCAAATATAGCATTAAATATATCGAGAGTTTTAAATATACTGCTTTGCATAGTGGTCCTGGATTTTCTATGATCATGTGTCCTAGGCCATGTACCTTGAATGTCAAAGTGCCCAGGATGCTTCTTTATGAGAGCTTCTCTTCCAGAAGACACCAATTCTTAAAACTTGAACTAGTAGGAGAAGAGATGCTTGATTTTAAGCATTTTGTCAAGTTCTAGCTGAGTAAAGGGGACAACTCCCAGGGCTAACATAAAGTGTCTTTGAAGATCCAACTTCATAAGCAACTGGCTCATCGACTGTGAAAGCTTAAACAGGGAAGAAAGTTCACTGACATAGCTTCTTAATACCTATCTGGCTCCAAACAGCCAAAATTTATACTAAAAGGCTACAGCTGATAATTTTTTTCTTGTGTGTGTCAGTGTTAAGGTCTAACAAAACCATCTTCTAGAACTCCTTCAATTATATTCTTTAGCTACATCCATCACCAATTCATAGCAAGCTGAGGACAAAGCAAGATACAAATAAACTAAAACAGCAGGGTCTCTGACTTTAACAGAATTTTAAGAGTTTTTAATTCATTGCTGCTGTTTAAAAATTTGAAGATTTCCCATAAATTTCCAGATTTCCATTACTTTTTTAATTTTTTTAATTTAAGATCCAGCATCACTAGGCCCTCAGCCCAGTCTATCGATAATTGACTGGCACTGACTGGCATTGAGTGGCTGCTGTGTAATTCCTGGGCCAGATAATCTCCAAAACCTTTCCAGGAACAAAATTCTGAGTGTCTAAAATATGACTGTAGAAAGTTTGTTAAATTTTTCCATTCAGATTGCTTTAGCAAAATAGAATTCAAAAGTGTGAAACTCAGTACACATCTTTGAACTTAAAACGAATTCCAGAAATGTTTATTTAAAATAACTGGGTGGTTCCTCTTAAACTAATCAGCATTACCATGGCAATAACATATCAACAGTAGGGTGAAACTAACCTGTCTCTCCACGGTGAAATTCCAGCTCACATTCTCTATTAGGGTGAACAATCTGACCGTTGAACTGTGCTTCACGATGATAAGAAGAGCCAACATCGAAGGATGGAAGAGCAGCATCGCTGTGAATACTTGGCTGCCACAAGTCAGTTATGCCTCTGGTAACTCTTCTGACATCTACTTAAAATGCAAAAGGTCAGCAGGATCACGAGGCTCCACTTTCATGGCCTGTATTCATATGGAATATCAAGATCAAGGGAGGTTTTGCCTCCCTTCCCTACAGAAGGTTTTGGTCCTCCCAGAGGAGCCTAGCAGGCTCCAGTCCATAGGGTTCCAAAGAGTTGGACTCAACTGAAGCGACTGAATGCATGCACACCAAGCTCACCTTAGGATATCTGCGTACTATTTAAAAGGTCTACTGCCCCAGTCCTGAGCAGCCTGCTGGCCCCGGCACCTATGTGCTTGTTGAAAGAGATGTGCAGTGGGAATTCAGTCCTAGTTACTTGATTATGTCTAAGAGAGCTAAGGCATCTTCATCCAGGCTCATCTGCTCTAGACCCATGACCTTGAACTGCAGTCTCTTAAAGATCTCTTTCAGGGCCCAGTAGGTCTTACAGTTGAGCTTCTGAACCTCCTCCTGAAGCTCCTTGGACCAGAGGAAATTCATGGCCAGTGGTGAGGAGGGGAAAGAGGAGGTGATGGAGATGGACCAGGCCAGAGCTGACACTGCCAAAGAGAAGGCTGCCCAGAATATGATGCCCATTCCTATGGACCTGATAACAGAGGACCGCACTGCACTGTGCATGACCAGTCTGGCCACATCCCATCCAGCAGCCCCAGGCTGGCTGAACCTAGAGAGACACCTCCACTGCACCACCTGAGTCAGCTCATGTGGCATATGTGTGCCCTTATCGCCATGATGGTGTGGAGCATCACCCACCAGGGCTGGATGACCTTTGCGCTGCTGCTCTGGGCCTGCCGCATTCAGACAGGGCTGCAGTTCCCATCAACTGGCCGTATTCTGCTTCCCCTTCATCCTGCTTTATGGGCTTGTGCTACGTGTGGGCCATGTACCTGCTCCGCCCTCTGCTCCCCGACCCCGCCCCGAGTCCCCTCAGCCTGTGCAGCTAGGGCGGGGCTGGAGCTCACCCACCGCCGCTGCCTGGACCTAGGCACTGAGGCTGCACACTCTGACCTTCTAGCTCCTGCTGTGCTGGTTTAGTCCAAGAGCAGCTACTGAAGAAGGTGAAGGCCGTCAATGCAGCGGCTGAGGTCATCGCAGCAGCCAGAGAGCCCCCGAAGTCATAAAGGATTCTCCAGAGCCTGGGGGGAGTGGCTCGCAGCCATTTGGTCACAGAAAGGCTCTGTCACACCAAGGCTCTGCCTCTCGCTCTTCCGGGTCTACTACACACCTGTGGTGAAAGCTGCTCGAAGCGTTCTGGGAGCTGGAGGGGCCTACATGACGCTGGTATTCATCGCGGTCTACACCTTCCAGTTCCGGGACTTGCCCATGATGGAGCACACCTGTGCCAAGCAGGGCCGGGCTGGCCGTGGCCCCCTCCAGGGACTGAGAGTCCGGGAGCCAGGGCCCGACAGTCCGGGGGCTCCTCCCTGCCACAGAGATAGCGGTGGCGGCTCTGACTGGACCGTGCCACAGTCATCCACTCCTGGACCTGCTTCCTTTTCGAGTCCAGAGGAGAAAGCCCAGGCCGAGAAGCCCAGGCCCCGGACACAGAGCACCCTCCAGAGGGACTACTAGGCATGGGTAGCCATGGCTCATAAGGTGCGGAGCCGGCCGGAGCCAGGAGGTGGAGGCGGTGAGGGTACCAGAGCACAAGGTGGCGGGCCACTGGCACCTGACGCAGCGAGTGCCAAGCACTAGGCAAGCAGCTGGGGTGCGGGGCCAGCGCTGGCAGACTGACTGGCCGCCCACCTGCCGGTGACCGCCGGCCGTGGAGCTGCGCAGCGCCCTCTCGTGGGAGCCCCTCAGAGAAAGAGGTGCACCTGGCCGGCGGTGAACGAATGAAGCTCCCGGCCCCTTGGACGCTCGCGGTGTCCCGAGCACAGCGCCCAGAGGACCGGGGGCCAAGGAGCTGCTGAGGAGCCCCCCGAGCACGTGCTACAGCCCTGCGGCACCAGCAGCAGCAGTGAGGAGAGGGCCGTCCACCCCTGGGATTTCTGCGGCTTCCAGAAGCTTCTGGCCCCACACTAACACCAGGACTTACTCGGCCTCCCCGGGGCTCCTCCCCGCACGGCGCCAGCGTATCCGGAGCTGGAGGAGTCCAGGCGGCGGACGGACTGGACGCGCAGGGCTGGGGCTGCCGCTGCTGCAGGCGGACCAGTGTGTCCAGAACTGCTCTGCTTCTTGGTCCTTGTCGTCCAACACGTGGCCACCTCCTCCCCATACTCAGTGAATGTCCTTTGTTCTACTCAGTGCTCCCCCAGTTTTAAGTATTTCAGATCCCACAGGGGAGGGATTGAGGTTCTGATGTGGCTGGAGATGGCAGTGTGTAGGCCGATTACCGGGTGTCAGGTTCTGCTGGGGAAGCACTAGTTACTGGAAGTGACCAGTAGCCTGTTAGAGCTCATTTTGCTCCCTCTCTTCTCTGTGTGAGTGACACTGTTGCTCCATCCAGTACTTGACTGTGTTGTTTCCCTTGGTAACTCGGATACCAAGATGCAGTGGGCAGAGTGTTTCGATTTATCTTCCTGGTGCCTGGCGCTGTGATCTTTGCTATCCTCCAT
This sequence comes from Capricornis sumatraensis, assembly GCF_032405125.1. Classification (NCBI taxonomy): domain Eukaryota; kingdom Metazoa; phylum Chordata; class Mammalia; order Artiodactyla; family Bovidae; genus Capricornis; species Capricornis sumatraensis. The sequence continues at coordinate 32,978,536 of NC_091081.1, read as the reverse complement.
GCAGGTGGAGTCATTGATTCCTGATACTTGGGTTTCTTTGGGATGATGAAAATGGTCTAAACTCAGGTCATTAAGATGGTCACGCAAGTCGACAAAAGATACTAATAGATGAACATGGTAATGATGCTGTTTGTTGACAAAAATTCACCACAAATTCACTAAAATTAAAACTGTATAACCAAGGCTTTCTGTAGCCTAGGTCCAAGTGAGGATTATACTCTCAGGGGACTTCAACTGCTAAGAGAGTAGCCAGGAGCCCATCAAGCCAGGCTTCTCATCTCCTCCTCCTCCTCTCCATCACCTTCCATATTCAAAGAGCTGAAGGAGCCTAAACAGAAAAGAGAGCTGTGATATAAGGGATGGTGTGTATGAAACTTTCCTCTTACTCACATTAGTTTCAGGACTCTGTTTTGCTGATTCACCAGAGATAGAGTGGATGTCAGCTTAATGTCATCTCAAACTCTTTATCTACAGCTAAGGCAGGCTGGGGATGTAATTTTAGACATCAGGCTTAAATTTCACTTAAGTCAGATATTCCACTCACTTTTTAAAAGATGATGTAAATCTTAGCATATTACTGTTTCTTCTTCTTGATAGTATTGTTTCTTCTATTAAATTCTGGGGTATGTTCAGAAAGGGGGAATTGTGAGACACCTGCGTATATCTCAAAATATTTTCCATTGTTCAGCCAGAACATGAGTCCTCCCTCCTCCAGTTCTAGCAGTGGTCAGTGTCGTGCAAATGTGATCAGAGTAGTACCTCACACATCTGTCACCACCTTCACAGTACATTGGGCACGGATAAAGTTGCTATTAAAAGCAATGTACCCTTCCCTCCCTTGCATATGCCTAGGGTCACTTTTGTTTGGCATTTACACTCCTTCACATTATTACAAAACCATACCCCAGAGTATTTGCTAACTCAGTTTTCTCTTCACTACAGTGGATGCAATTTTCACATCAAGGTGTTTCTACAGACTGGACACAGTTAGAGTTCAGCTACTTCTAGCCAAAGTGTTTAAATTTGACTAGACAGCAGCAATTGCTTTTTAATCTAAGCAAACTGATCTGTCAAAGGCAATCAACTCAGGGAAGTTATTCCTGGAGGATCCTAATAATCCTGATGAATCACACTGCCCTATGTGAAACTCAGCTGCTGAACCCTTGACATAGTATGTCACAAGTACTTAGAGGAATAAGCACATACAGCAGAACTCTGTGTTGACGCACAAACTCTAGCCTCTTGTGCATAGGTTAATGATCACTGCTTTGGGTCTGGTGGAGGAGTACACTCCTGTGTGTGGTGATGTCAATTCATGCTTAATGATATAACATCCACCAGGCTTCATGTCATATAACCCACTATCCTCACAAGCACCTACCAATGGTGTGCTCCATTCCTCAAGATGTTTGCCTTGGTGCTTTTAATGCCTCCCTATCTCTTAAACAAGGGTTCCCAAACTCTTCATAATGCTCGTACCAATTTAGGGCTTTACAGTTATCAAGTATTTTTCTTGTTTGATTATCACAGTGCTGAGAGGTCGGTAGAGATGGTGGCATCATTCACATCATTAGGAAACTCCCAGGGCTGAAACTCAAACCTAGATCTGATGACCTCGAGTTTTGAGGTCTTCCCAATGCTGGAGATCTTGTTACTGGAGCTTTGGTTCTAGTGTCAGTCTAGAGTAGCTGGGTTAAGGGGGGATAGCAGTGTTGAGGGTCCTATTCCTGAGTAGGGTGGCACTGTCCGAGTCCCTCTGCTCCCTACAGAGAACACTTCCACACTTTAGAGAAGGAAACAGAGAACAAATGTGAAGGCAGCAGTAAATGTGTGGGGTTTGGCAGAGGGCAGTGCTGAAAATTCTCAAATTCTCCCTAAGTGATGGGACAAGTGTTCTTTGAGAATGACTTCCACTTATTAACAGTTGGAAGAGAGCTTTAAGAAAAATATTGACACATAGTTTAAAGGGCAATGAGAGAGTAGATTGGCTCGCAGGTATATGAAAGAATGGTCATAATAAGAGGTAGGGAGCTCCCTTGTGGTAGACTCGGCACTTCCACCAGGGCCCAGGTTCAATCCTCACTCGAGGAACTGAGATCCTGCAAACCATGCAGCAGGGCCAAAAATAACTAATGTATATCAAGCACTTAATATTTTCCATTATTCTAAATGCTTTATGTTAGTTATTAAATTCTCATCATAGCTACATTAAATAGGTACTGTTCTGATGAGATGACTGAGGCAACAAAGGGTTGATTAACTTACCTGTGACCACACAGCTAGCAAATATTAAAAATAAGATTCTGGCCTAGGCAAAGTGATTCTCTCACTGGTGCTCCGGTTACTGTGTGGCAGTAATGACAAATTAGGGAGGACTTCCGGAATTCTGAGAAATTTCATTAATTTTTCTTACTAAAATCAATAATAAATATTTTCACATCAGGTCACAGTACAGCATAGATGGTCAGTCCAACTTAATATCTCACTGAAAAACACCCAAAATTGATACATAAACTCAAATGAAAAAAAAAAAATTAACACACTAACAAGCTGGCAGGAAAGTAAAGAACACTGAAGTGCCTAAAATCAAAAGAAAATGTGGGCCTAGAGAGGCAAGCTGAACCATGAAGTCGATCTTCACTCAGATGTTAACTGATCATGAGGACCCTGGTTTTGATTTCATAGGGTTGTGAAGATGGAGACATAAGTCAAAGTCCAGGGTCTGACCAAGGTGGGAAGGCTAATAGGAGACTTCAATGACCCATGGATCCACTGCCCCTCCATCACAGATAAGAAAACCTATTTATAATTTCTCATTCTCTAGTGCTAGTAGCTCTTGCCTGGAAAATCCCATGGACGGAGGAGCCTGGTAGGCTGCAGTCCATGGGGTCACGAAGAGTCAGACACAACTGAGTGACTTCACTATCATGCATTGGAGAAGGAAATGGGACCCCACTCCAATGTTCTTGCCAGGAGAATCCCAGGGATAATGGAGCCTGGTGGGCTGCCGTCTATGGGATTGCACAGAGTCGGACACAACTGAAGCAACTTAGCAGCAGCAGCAGTGCCAGTAGCAGAGGAAAAAACCTTTCCTGAGAATTTGGAACCACAAAACAGACCTTCATTTGGGCTTCTAGTCCAAATTCACACCATTGGAGTGATACCAAAGAAACGTCAAGGTAGGACTAAGGTTTAGAATGATCCTGGGCTGGTGGTGCACCCAGATGCCTAGCAGAATCAAAGCAGCCCCACCCTAAAGGAGCCAACCTTAGAGTCAGATGTCACCACATCCAAGTGCCCCTTGAAAGTGAAAGTAGCTGTCTGCAGAGGCATCTCCAGCTCAGTGGTTCTCAACTAGAGGCAGTTTTGCCTCCCATGGGACAATTGGCAACATCTGCAGGCATTTTTGAATGTCATGACCCAGGGACAGATACTACTGACATCTAGTGGATAGAGACACTTGTTCCTTGGAAGAAAAGCTATGACAAACATAGACAGCATATTAAAAAGCCAGAGACATTAGTTTGCCAACAAAGGTCTGTATAGTCAAAGCTATGGTTTTTCCAGTAGTCGTGTAGATGTGAGAGTTGGACCATAAAGAAAGCTGAGCGAAAGAAATAAGAATTGATGCTTTCAAACTGTGGTGTTGGAGAAGACTCTTGAGAGTCCCTTGGACTGCAAGGAGATCATACCTAATGTATGATCAGTCCTAAAGGAAATCAACCCTGAATATTCATGGGAAGGACTGATGCTGAAGCTGAAGCCCCAATACTTTGACCATCTGATGCAGAGTCAACTCACTGGAAAAGACCCTGATGCTGGGAAAGACTGAAGGCAGGAGGAGAAGGGAACAACAGAGGAAGAGATGGTTGGATGGCATCACCAACTCAATGGACATGAGTTTTGAGCAAACTCCGGGAGCTGGTGATGGACAGGGAAACCTGGCATGCTGCAGTCCAAGGGATTGCAAAGAGTCAGACAACTGAGCGACTGAACCACAACAAAGTGGGTAGAGGCCAGTTTTGTTTAGTTGTTATATCATGTCCGACTCTTTTGCCACCCCATGGACTGTAGCCTGCCAGGCTCCTCTGTCCATAGGATTTTCCAGGCAAGAATACTGAAGCGGGTTGCTATTTCCTTCTCCAGGGTATCTTCCTGATCCAAGGATTGAACTCATGTCTCCCGCATTGCAGGCAGATTCTTTACCACTGAGTCATCAGGGAAGCCCACAGGTAGAGGCCGGGAATGCTGCTAAATATCCTACACTGCACAGGACAGCCCCCTACAACAAGAAGTATACAAAATATCAGTAGTATCAAGGTTGAGAAACCCTGGACATACACTCCATATATGGCCTGAAAAGAAAACAACAGTATGCCTACTACCTCTCTTTGGCAAGAAATGAATACGGTTATTAATGCATTTATCGGAGAAGGCAATGGCACCCCACTCCAGTACTCTTGCCTGGAAAATCCCATGGATGGAGGAGCCTGGTAGGCTGCAGTCCTTGGGGTCACTAAAAGTTGGACACGACTGAGCGACTTCACTTCCACTTTTCTGCATTGGAGAAGGAAATGACAATCCACTCGTGTTCTTGCCTGGAGAATCCCAGGGACAGGGGAGCTTGGTAGGCTGCCGTCTATGGGGTCGCACAGAGTTGGACACGACTGAAGCGACTTAGCAGCAGTAGCAGCAATGCATTGATACCTTACTATGTATTCATTCATTCATGTTACAGTATTGGCTTCTATGAAGCTAGCTAGTAGTCACCGCAAATTCTCAGGGTAGTTTCCCCCTCATTAATTACTTTCAAGCCACATGTTCCCTATATTTTCAACTTTTTTTTTTAAAGCAAGATATGAAATTTTATATTTAACTGTTTCAGGTTGTTTATTAATTCCCATTTTTCTAGTCCATAGCTATCTTTTTAAAAACTGAGATGTAATTGACATGTTAAGTTTCAGATGTAAAACATATCAATTCAATATTTGTATATATTGCAAAATGATCACCACAGTAAGTCTAGTTAACACCTGTCATAACATCTAGTTAATATCTGTCAAAAATATGTAGTTTTGTAACATAACTTCAAAAACTTTTCTTAAGATTGATTCTTTTAGCAACTTTCAAATAGGCAGTAATTATGAACTATAATCACCAAGTGATTAATGTAATACTTAATCATAATACTTAAATGTAATAAATGTAATGGTTTACATTTCCATGATTTATTCACTTTAGGTTTATACTTCTTGACTCTTTTCATCCATTTCATCCACCCTCTACCCTCCTACCTCTTGCAACCATCAATCTGTTCTGTTTCTCAAGATTCCACACGTAATGGAGATCATATGATGTTCATCTTTCTGACTTACTTCACTTAGCATAGCACCTTCAAGGTCCATCCATGTTGTCACAAAAGGCAAGATTTCCTTTTTATGGCTGAAGAATATTCCATTCATACATGTACCATGTTTTCCTTATCCATTTATCCATCCATGGGCACTTATGCAACCATATCATGGCTATTGTAAATAATGCTGCAGAAGAACATGGAGGTGCAGATTTCTTTTCTAGTATTTTCATTTCCTTCAGATAACTATTCAGCACTGGAACTGGTGGATCATATGGTAACTCTATGTTTAATTTTCTGAGGAACCTCCATTAAATGAAGTTGCTCAGTCGTGTCCAACTCTTTGCAACCCCATGGACTGTAACCCATCAGGCTCCTCCACCCATGGGATTCTCCAGGCAATAATACTGGAGTGGGTTGCCATTCCCTTCTCCAGGGGATCTTCCTGACCCAGGGATCAAACCCAGGTCTCCCACATTGCAGACAGACGCTTTAACCTCTGAGCTACCAGGGAAGCCCATACTGTTTAGAGGAACCTCCATACTGTTTTAGAAATTTGGAATTTGAATGACAATATTAATTTTACTTGAATACTGTATTAGCCACCACTTTAAGAACCTTTCCCCACTTTTACAATAAGCTTTTCAAAAAGTCAGATATTGCCACTCTTCTCAGAAAAACATAGACAACCAGACACAATAGCCTTCAAATCATGAAGCCACAAGATCAGAATTCTCAATGAATAATCAGAACACATAACTGAGTGAGGAATAATACAGTAATGAAAACTTTAGAAAAACTCACTGACTAGCACACATTAGTTTTATTTCACTCTAAGTTTATCAAGTTTAACATTTTCACCTATTTGCTCAATCAACAGGCTAATCATTTGTCTCCAAATCTAGAGGGCAATTTGACAATTCAATTAGACCAGATGCTTAAAGCTGCCTTGGACACTCAGTCTATATGAATCTCCTCTTCTCCTCACTAATACTTTCTGTAACTGGCTTCTACCCTTATCATATGCCACATGCCACAGTTTTAAAACCTCGCCAAGTAGGCCTTCCATCTGCCCAACTTCATTTTATTTTCTCTGAGGGGAGTGACCTAGTCACTGTCCCTAAACCAGTTACTAAATACATAGAAGGCATTTAAGGGAATTTGTTGAATTGTTTTGAAAAGTTTTCTCCACTAACCACATAACCAGCACCCACCTAGGACTTCTTCCTCTCCATTTCACTCAGCTAGACTCGATTCACTCACACGAATATACCATTATAGTCATTATATTCTCAGTTTATGGTTTTAATGGTTTTGCAACATTAGATGCACAATGTCTTTCCAAGCACCAAGTATGCTTGAAATTGAACACTTTTATAAAGATAATAAAAGTTAATGACTACCCATGATCTATGATCTGACAATACATCTGTTCTTTTTCATCTTGAAATGGTAAAATATCCACCCTCGCTTATTGTGGCACAGTAGGAGAGAAGAAATATAGTCCAATTAATCTCTCTTAACTATCAGCTTATTAAGTTATAGTTTCCCAACAGGCTTGTCTTACATGACTATTAGTAGGCTGCAGGTGTTTTTCTAAGAGTCTTTTTATAATGCAGTTATGTCATAAAGAGACAGCACAGAATAAAAGAAAACCTACTGGACTAAAAATCAGAAAATCTAAGTTCTGAATTCGAGTTTGATTAAGTAGCCATGAAGGCTTAAGGAAGTCATCACCTCTCCAGTCTCTAATTTTCTCATCTGTAAAATGAAAGGACTAGTTATAAATTAAATAAACAAATTTATGCCAATCTACACCAGACCAATACAATAGTCAGGTAACCATAACCCAAGACCTAAGAATTTCACAAAAGACATTCTAACAGAAACCTTGTCCACATTTAACTATCTTAAATCCAACTGCCAAGTTGGGATTTATGTTACTACTATTAACCTTAAAAGTATGTTTTGTTGCCTAATAAGTGTGGAAGTATATAGGAAACAGAGCATGTTTCACATGAAAAAGCAATTGTGACTATAGGTACACATGGATATGCCTAAATTTTGTGGTGAAAATAACCAAAATTTTGATATCAGCTAAATACCCACTCACAAAGACAGCTATTACACATTCTCCAGTTGACAAAAGGGTTGCACTTGAAAAAAGCCATGAGTCCATGTTTGGGAAGTCTCATAAGTGGAAGCTAGGTTTCTAGTTTAACACATAGCACGTACGTGACCCTTGATGTAGCTGAACTATGTAACATTAAATGCTTAAGTTCCAGATCCTGAGACTGGGTCTTGTGTCACATACAAGATGAATTTCCTTCCCTATTCTTGGAGAGAAGACTGGAAGTAAGCAGTTATTACAACTAATTTACCTTTGTCACAGCCTTCTAACGCGAACCCTTTCACACTCTGGGAGGGTACACAGCCCTAACTGTGCTTTTGGAACAATCCTATCAGTCCTACTTAAGGGTTCTCTGTTCCAACTGCCTCTTCCTGAGCCTTCCAACAGTAATTCCACAGCTATGGAGAAACTGATGAACATTTCTACTTAAACATTTCAACAAATAACCCAGAAAATGTTACTTACTCCTGGAATATAACTAGTGCTATAAAAAGCCACCTATTATTTTATTTATAAAAGCAAAAAATATTAGAAATCTAAGTGTTAATTTTTTTACAGATCTGGACAATTATGAAACATCTATATGACAGAACGTGCCATCACTTTTAACAAGTTTACAAATAAGCTGCAATAACATAGGAAAAGCTTAATATAAATGATGAATAGATAAAAAAGATACTAAATGCTATGTCCTTTATGAACTCAACTATGGGGAAAATGCACTGAGAAAGATTAGAAGAAAATACAAATTATTGGGCAGTATAATTTAGTGCTTTTTCCAGTCTACAAGAATCCATGCTTTCTATATTTTACCATAATAAATAAGTACCACTTCTGTTATTAAAAAAAAAAAAACAAAAATCGGGGTGGGGATGTGTAAATTCAAATAAATTTTTAACTAATAGAATTTGAGAGCTATAAACAATGCTGTTTATCAGGCAACATGGAAACAGAGCTTTGTGGGCAAACAGGCATTCCTTTCTTTGACTTTGTTAGGAAAAGAATTTAATTAGGATATTTTAAACTTTTATACAATGTTTTGTGATTATTAAAATATTACTTATCACTATTGCTGTGGCATTTTATAGATTAAACAAAACCTACTACTGAGATTTCTCTTGATTTAGGATACTGAACATGTAATATATATATCATATAGAAAATAACACAGGCTTATGATTTAGATGCTTGCTCCTTGGAAGAAAAGCTATGACCAACCTAGACAGCACATTAAAAAGCAGAGACATTATTTTACCAACAAAGGTCCATCTAGTCAAGGCTAGGGTTTTTCCAGTGGTCATATATGGATGTGAGAGTTGGACTGTAAAGAAGGCTGAGTGCCGAAGAATTGATACTTTTGAACTGTGGTGTTGAAGACTTCAGAGTCCCTTAGACTGCAAGGAGATCCAACCAGTCCATCCTAAAGGAGATCAGTCCTGAATATTCATTGGAAGGACTAATGCTGAAGCTGAAACTCCAATACTTTGGCCACGTGATGCAAAGAACTGACTCATTTGAAAAGACCCTGATGCTGGGAAAGGTTGAAGGCAGGAAAAGAAGAGGACGACAGAGGATGAGATGGTTGGATGGCATCACTGACTCAATGGACGTGAGTCTGAGTGAACTCCTGGAGTTGGTGATGGACAGGGAGGCCTGGTGTGCTGTGATGCATGGGGTCGCAAAGAGTCGGACACGACTGAGCAACTGAACTGAACTGTGATTTAGACAAACAGGATAAAAACTTTATATAGTGAAAAAGTCTTCATCCCATCTTATGCTTTCCCAGATATAGCATGTCTCTTGCCCAGAAACTTTTCTTGCATATAACCCTATATATATATACGGTATTTACACACTAATATTAACAGCACTTTGATACCTCTTATTTCATTTAATGAACTTAAGAAACATTTACGTATCAGATGTACACATCCATTTCATTCTTTGTAAATGTGAATTAATATTCTATTAGTATAGATATAACACAATTAGCAACCCCTACTGATATTTATTTCCATTTTTCTCTATAATGAATAAGTCTTCAGTGAACATTCTTGTACAAATACGTTATATATGTGTACAAGTATCTCCACAGATGAAGTCTTAGATGTAGAATTGTTGAGTCAAAGACTTGTGTACATTTTAAAAGTCTGATATTGCCAAATTGCCTTCCAAAGAATTTGTTTCACTTTATACTCCAAGAGAACATTTCTAATCAACACACTTTTTTTTTTTTTAAAGCAAACTCCAATGCCATCAATGTCCAGGAAAATAGTGAAGCAGGTTGGGATAAGACAATGGCAAACTGGAGTCCATGTTCGGCATTCCAAGAAGTGACTTTTACTCAATTCCAGCCTGCTACTAACGCCTTCTAGGGAATCTCTGCCCAATGTTAAATTATCTGATTTCTCAAAAGTCAAAAATATTGACTTCTAAGTGAAATCTCCTGATTTTTTAAAATGTTGAAAACTTATTCAACATTTAGAATGGATACGACAAACAAAACACATGTGTGAGTGGGAATTATCTGTGAGCCTCCAATACATAACCTATGTTTAAAGCTACCATTCTGCCACCCAAGCCAACAAAGATATCACCACAGCTTGCTGTGCTTAGCATAGATTTCATTAGATTCTATTACCTTTTGTTTTCAGATGAATTAGAAGATGGTTTTTATTAACTATGTGGTCACTATCCTCTCAAATAACTTTACTTAGACTTACTTTAAGTTAATCATATTATAGCTATGATGATAATAATAGTATCAATAATATTACTCTTGCCCAGATGTTTTCATTAGTCAGTTTCCTACAATATGCTCCGTTGCCTTCTAGTTTCATTTCTGTAAAATGCTGTATTTCCCTGTTTTTCTCCTTATATGAAACTCCCACATGTCGTAAGAGTTATTTTCCTATTACTGTAATCTTTTACCCAAAGAGGAAGAAAATCTCTAATCATTTTTTTATACTTGCATTCAACATATTCATCTACTTACAGAAGAAACTGTGGGAACAGAATAAATTAGAGACCTGCTGCCTCTAGCTTAAATAGGAATTTTAATCCATATAAAACCTTTTGGTATTAACTAAATTCTTAAAGTTTAGAAACTAAAGATAATGTAAAAGAACAAACCCTAAAATTGCTAGCTCTATATAAAAATATTCAAACCATGGATATAAAACCATGAGATTTTAAATGTTCTATTATCTCCTCTCCATAAATACCTGCAAAAGGACCAGCGTGACAAAGCTGATGTATGACTATAAACAGAAATAAATGTTTATAAATACTAAAATTATAAGCAACACAATATTAAATAACCTATTTGAAGTTAGAAGGCAATGATCTCTTGTACAATAATTTCAAAACCCAACGTTTTAAAAACTACTAGCTTCATTTATTGTAAATAAAGCATCTGAATCCTAATTTTAGAGCTACTAGTAATTTTAAGAGATTTCCTTGTTTCTAATGTAATCTGTTGAAAGATGTTTTCTTAACATTAAAAAAACCAACAATAATGGAAGAGGACCAAAAACATGTATTAAAGAAGTTTTATAACTTAGCAAAGCAAGGCTTTCTTCAACATATAAGCCTATATACACGTATATACATTTTGTCTATATTGATATATACATTGTCTATATTTGTCACAGACAACTATAGTGTCTGCTGTGTTCGCATATATATGAGAAAATATGCATATAAGAGTCATTTTACCAATAATGATGCCACTGGATAGTCTATTTTTAGTTTCCAGAGGCAAGGCCATCAGTTCAGTTCAGTTGCTCAGTTGTGTCCGACTCTTTGCAACCCCATGAACTGCAACACACCAGGCCTCCCTGTCCCTCACCAACTCCCGGAGTTTACTCAAACTCATGTCCATCGAGTCAGTGATGCCATCCAGCCATCTCATCCTCTGTTATCCCCTTCTCCACCTGCCCCTAAACATTACAAATTCCTCATTTATATTTTTGAATGTCGGAGTGTGCCTGCTTCCCCACTAAAAGGTATGCTGTAACTATTCAAATGTGTCTTTTCAAAAGAAAACTGATTAGCCCACCCTAAAATTTAAAATCCAATGCTCTATATTAGGTATATATCACTTGAATTCAACATTTTAATCATAAAAAGCAAATTTAAAGAAGAATTACATACTTAAATTGTAATCTGCACACTGGATTATGTTTTCAAATGTGACATTAGATTTCACATATAAATCCATAGTAATGAAAATAAACATGGTAAAATATCATATTTTAATTTTATCTAAATAAAATTAAAACAAAACATAAGAATAACTGAGACAACAATTCATACAATACAGAAAAAGCTTTAATATATAAATCAGATGTCATTTCATCAGCCGTTTTAGTCACATCAGTCTAAACTTTACATATTAAAATATTGAAAAGCTAAAAAACATCATTGCAATATAGATTCAATATGGGAAAATACATATTTGTGGCTTTATATACAATGTAAATTAACCCATTCTATACAGTAGTTTTCCAAAATATAAACGGCACTTTACATGCAATAGGACATACCAGGCTGGATGTCCTAATACAATGTATTATACAGAAAAATAAAGAGACAACACCTTTTTAACATAACAGTTACATAGGAGATGTGGAATGTAGAACAGGATGCTGCCTCAACACACTCTTGGATAAGATTAAAGAAATGTGAAAAAGGACAGTTTCTATTATTTTCAATTACCATTTTTGAAATGAAGACTACTGTGATTTTATATTTTCTAATTGTATCACAAACTGAGAAAACATAAAAGGGAAAGTGAGAGAGAAAAAAAGGAAACCTGATCCTTTATGAATTTTAAACGTCAGCCCTTCCTATGGGCTGCAATTGGGCTGCTTTTCTGTTGACAGTTTCCTAAATTACTTCTGCCACTCTGAATTGCTCATCAGCAGTCAGATGAATTTTCCAGACTTCATTATGCCATTGTGTAACCATAGCTGCCACAATGTAGTGCCACAAGAAGCCTGTCCTTGAGTATTTCCTTGCTTGGGTATTCAGGTAACTTGAGCATGTTGATGCTTTAAAAGAAAAATATACCACTATTACATAGGAAAGCTATGAAATATTTTATTGTTTTGTCTAGAAGTGAAAACACCACTCAAAATTAACATAAAACCATCCTCTCAAATTTGCATTCAAATTGGAAAACCCTGAAGTAGTATTTAAAAAGGAAAAAAACACCAAACCCTGCTGCACTGCAGTTTCCTTTAGTATGCAAATTACCAGACCAAAATAAGCTCCCTCCAGTCTAAAATAAATAAGCAATAGGGCAATTAAGTTTGAAATGATAGTGTAACTCAGTGATACTTATGACAGTGTAACTTTAGTGATATCTGAACTATATGTATTCAATTAGAGTATAGGTGGGGCTTCCCAGGTCGCACTAGTGGTAAAGAACCCACCTGCCAATGCAGGAGACATAAGAGACATGGGTTTGGTCCCTGGGTTGGGAAGATCCCCTGGAGGAGAGCAAGGCAACTGACTCCAGTAGTCTTGCCTGGAGAATCCTATGGACAAAGAATCCTGGAGGGCTACAGTCCATACGGTCGCAAAGAGTCAGACACAACTGAAGCAACTTAGCACTCATGCACACACAGAATGTAAGTAGGTAGTTTCCTCAAACATTTTCCTACATACAAAGTGGAAGGCAAGAAACTATTACTATATAGTTCTTTATTTATCAGTGATTACAAAATGAACAGAGATCACTGTTGAGATTTTCCTCTCAATGAAGCAGTTAGCAGTCAGACCTTTGATCATTTAAAATTAATCAGAAATTCACAGTGCATTTAAATAAACCAATTTAACATACCATGTGCTTGAAGTAGGTAGGAGATTTGGAGTATATGGAACAGCAGCAATTGTGAAGTTTTGCAATCCACTTCCACCCATGATATTAGCAAATCCACCATGTGGGACCCTGGAACTAAGAGTTCATATCTAGTAAGTTGTAACCATGCAAGAAAAATCTTTGAAATAGATATATTTTGAATTATAAAAATGAATAGTATCTAATAGACATTCATTAAATATTTGCTGAATAAATAAATGGTTTACTTGATTAATTCAAGCAACAGAGGCTTTTATGTAGAATCCAAAATGATTTCCCTGTCTGTGAAAACTATCTAGGCTCAAACGTTTTTGTTTTGTATTCTTTTACACAGTGGGAAAACTAGAAAATTCTTTACACTTATCTTTCCACAGATTTACATCGGATGCATTTTTAAAAATGTTACCTGACATAATGAGAATGCATTTGAATGCAGAGTGCTAAAGAAAAGCAAGGAGAGATAAGAAAGCCTTCCTCAGTGATCAATGCAAAGAAATAGAGGAAAACAACAGAATGGGAAAGACTAGAGATCTCTTCAAGAAAATTAGAGATACCAAGGGAACATTTCATGCAAAGATGGGATCGATAAAGGACAGGAATGGTATGGACATAACAGGAGCAGAAGATATTAAGAAGAGGTGGCAAGAATACACAGGAGAACTATACAAAAAAGATCTTCATGACCCAGATAACCATGATGGTGTGATCACTTTCTTGGAGCCAGATGTCATGGAATGCGAAATTAAGTGGGCCTTAAGAAGCATTACTACAGACAAAACTAGTGGAGGTGATGGAATTCCAGTTGAAGTATTTCAAATCCTAAAAGATGATGCTGTGAAAGTGCTGCACTCAATATGCCAGCAAATTTGGAAAACCAGCAGTGGTCACAGGACTGGAAAAGCTCAGTTTTATTCCAATCCCAAAGAAAGGCAATGCCAAAGAATGCTCAAACTACCACTCAATTACACTCATCTCACACATTAGCAAAGATTACCATGATACTGAATGGCTTGCCTTGGAAATGAACAGAGACCATTCTGTCATTTCGGAGATTGCATCCAAGTACTGCATTTCGGACTCTTTGTTGACTATGATGGCTACTCCATTTCTTCTTAGGGATTCCTGTCCACAGCAGTAGATATAATGGCCACCTGAGTTAAATTCACCCATTCCAGTCCATTTTAGTTTGCTGATTCCTAGAATGTCAACATTCACTCTTTCCATCTCCTGTTTAACCACTTCCAATTTGCCTTGATTCATGGACCTAACATTCCAGGTTCCTATGCAATATTGCTCTTTACAGCATTGGACCTTGCTTCTATCACCAGTCACATCCACAACTGGGTGCTGTTTTTGCTTTGGCTCCACCTCTTCAATCTTTCTGGAGTTATTTCTCCACTGATCTCCAGTAGCATATCGGGCACCTACCGACCTGAGGAGTTCATCTTTCAGTGTCCTGTCTTTTTGCCTTTTCATACTGTTCATGGGGTTCTCAAGGCAAGAATACTGAAGTAGTTTTCCATTCCCTTCTCCAGCAGACCACATTCTGTCAGACGTCTTCACCATGACCTGTTCGTCTTGGGTGGCCCCACATGGCATGTCTCACACTGAGTTAGACAAGGCTGTGGTCCATATGATCAGAGTGGCTAGTTTTCTGTGATTGTGGTTTTAGCGTGTCTGCCCTCTGATGCCCTCTCTTAGCGCCTACCCTCTTACTTGGGTTTCTCTTACCTTGGACGTGAGGTATCTCTTCATGGCTGAGAGGTCAATAGATTTAAGAATAGATAGCCATTTAAAAAATTAGATCTATAAATGAATCCATTTTAAACACTATATTGTTTTTTTTAAAGAGGAACAATGTTTTTAAAAAATAAAAATTTGTAAATGTCAGAAAAACTCTGGAAGAATAACCAAAACAGATTGCATTCAGAGACTGAGATGAGAGATGATTTCATAAAACTTTAATCTAACCTTCCTACATATAAAAAATAATTTTAAACTTTTTATTAAATTACTGAACTCTCTAGGTATTTCTTGGCAGTAAGAAGCCAAGTAAACAAAAAACTGACAAGACTTTGTTTCATATTTTTAGTCTATAATCTGTGACTAATTCGATTTATTCTTTAAAATTAGGTATTCATGCTTGGGGCTGGTGCATGGGGATGACCCACAGAGATGTTATGGGGAGGGAGGTGGGAGGGGGTTTCATGTTTGGGAACACATGTAAGAATTAAAGATTTTAAAATTAAAAAAATAAAATAAATAAAATAAAAAATATATATATATATATATAAAAATTAGGTATTCAGAATGGGAGAAAACAATAGCAAATGAAGGAACTGATAAAGAATTAATCTCAAAAATATACAAGCATCTCCTGCAGCTCAATTCCAGAAAAATAAATGACCCAATCAAAAAATGGGCCGAAGAACTAAACAAACATTTTTCCAAAGAAGACATACAGATGGCTAACAAACACATGAAAAGATGCTCAACATCACTCATTATCAGGGAAATGCAAACCACGCCATTTTCACATGGCCATTTCAAGGCAGTCAGAATGGCCGCTATTCAAAAGAAGGTGTGGAGAAAAGGGAACCCTTTTACACTGTTGATGGAAATGCATACTAATTCAGCCACTATGGAGAACAGTGTGGAGATTCCTTAAAAAACTGGAAATAGAACTGCCTTATGACCCAGCAATCCCACTGCTGGGCATACACACCGAGGAAACCAGAACTGAAAGAGACACGTGCACCCCAATGTTCATCGCAGCACTGTTTATAATAGCCAGGACACGGAAGCAACCTAGACGTCCATCAGCAGACAAACGGATAAGAAAGCTGTAGTACACATACACAATGGAGTATTACTCAGCCATTAAAAAGAATACATTTGAATCAGTTCTAATGAGGTGGATGAAACTGGAGCCTATTATACAGAGTGAAGTAAGCCAGAAAGAAAAACACCAATACAGTATACTAACATATATATATGGAATTTAGAAAGATGTTAACGATAACCCTGTATGTGAGACAGCAAAAGAGACACAGATGTAAAGAACAGTCTTATGGACTCTGTGGGAGAGGGAGAGGGTGGGATGATTTGGGAGAATGGCAGTGAAACATGTATAATATCATATGTGAAACGAAACGCCAGTCCAGGTTTGATGCATGATACAGGATGCTCGGGGCTGGCGCACTGGGATGACCCAGAGAGATGGTATGGGGAGGGAAGTGGGAGGGGGGTTCAGGATGGGGAACACATGTACACCCATGGCAGATTCATGTTGATGTATGGCAAAACCAATACGATATTGTAAAGTAATTAGCCTCCAGTGAAAATAAATAAATTTAATTTAAAAAAAAAAGAATGTCACACTATAAGTGACCTGAATAAGGTCATCTAAGGCCTCTCCTTTCCCCCAAGGAATGAACTACAAGGCAACAGGGCACCACATCCCTCGGGAACAGCAGCAGTAGCTGTGGCACCTGCAAGCCCATTTCGTTGGTCTATCTGATCCCAAAGGGCCTCTCCCAATAAACATGGTGTTTGTGTTCACTTCTCCTTGTAAAACAGGACACAAATGCATCAACCCCTCTCCTTAGTCTAGAAAGAAAGGAGCACAGAAAAGGACCCTGAATATCTGAAGCAAATAAAGGATTAACTGGAAGCCCCAGATGGATAGTCCCTTGGACAGCAAGGAGATCAAACCAGTCAATCCTAAAGGAAATCAATCCTGAATATTCACTGGAGGTACTGATCCTGAGGCTGAAGCTCCAATCCTTTGGCTACCCAATGCGAACAGCAGACTCACTGGAAAAGACCCTGATGCCAGGAAAGACTGAAGGCAGGAGGAGAAAGGGATGACAAAGGACGAGATGGTTGGATGGCATCACTGACTCAATGGACATGAGTTTGAGCAAGTTCTGGGAGATGGTGAAAGGCAGGGAAGCTTGGCGTGCTGCAGTCCATGGAATCGCAAAAAAGTCGGACACAGTTGAGCAACTGAACAACAACCAGATGGATAAATGAAAGCCTTCCTGGCCCACAGCAGAAGGGATAAAAAGGACTGCACAGGACACACTAGGGTCAGTGTTCCTCAGACTCACAGGCTTTGTTTTCTTGGAAAGCCTATCCCAAATAAACCAAGATGGAGCTTTTGTATCTCCAAAGCCACAGTTCACCATAAAACCTAACATTTACAGAGAAAGTAAACAACTGTAATGGGGAAAGCTTCAGCTGAGGCACTCTGGACCACAAGGAACATTTTTTGGTAGATGAGATGCATGCGTGTGAAGGGAGCTTTGGAGAGGAGCCAGCCAAGGCCAAGCATATGAAGACGTGGGCTGTTATGGTTCATGAAAAGTGAAAGAGAAAACCCAGAGAGGTCACTCACCATGGACAAACTAAAGCCCAACCTAGTCTGTGGCTACCTTTAAGACATTTGGCCTGAGAGGCAAAATTCCAACACTTCTGCTCAATAGAATTCATGACAGCAATAATGGCAATATTATTATTAAGGTTTTATGGCTTTTTATAATTTACAAAGTCACATTATCTCATTTGATCCTAATCTTCATCCTGAGAAATAACCAGTAGAGATTTATAATCCCCTTTGGAAAGTAATCATGAGTAAAGAAGAAGAAATTCAAGACATTTTCCCGAGATTGAAGGGAGAGTCAGTGGCAGGGAAGTTCCTGGCACCAGAACATCAGCTTCTCTCTCCAGAGCTCTTCATGCATCAGCTACTTGATTCTATGTCACTCATTTCTCGGTTCATGTGTTCTAAGGGGTGTTCATTTTGTCAGCTACTATCAGGTCAGGAGACTTGGAAAATAAATAAGTAATGATACTAATGTAAAAAATAATAATAATAATAAAATAAAATTAGGTATACACTGTGACTCCAACTATTTTTCTAACTATATACTTAAAAAACTAAAAAATACAGCAAAATATTAATAGTGTTATCTGTGAACAGTTTAATTACTTAGTGGGATTTTCATTTTCTCCTATCTATATTCTCCATTTTCCAAAGTTTCTACAATGGTTACAAACTACTTTAAAAATAAAACAGTGGGAACTTCACTGGTGGTCCAATGGCAAAGACTCTGCGCTCTTAATGAAGGGGGTCTGGATTCGATTCCTGGTTGGGTAACTAGATCCCACATGCTACAACTAAAGAACCTGCATGCTGCAACAAAAATCAAACAGCCTGCATGCCACAACTAAAATGCAGTGCCAAAAAATAAAATTAAAAAAATAAAACAATGGACTTTAAGTTACATATATGTAACATAGATTTACATTCACACTATGCTTTTAAAACAGGTAGTAAAAAATAAATATATCAAATTATTTATAATGGTTGTTGCTGGAAAGTGATGGTTTTTCTTATTTCTTTTAGTTTTCTATGTTCCAATCTTCTTAGAAGAACCGTGCAAATTTATAATGAAAAAAAGTGAACTACATTTTGATAAATAGAAGGATACAGATGAAATTCTAAGTTATCAAGAATGAAAAATCACACCTTTCTTTTACATCTTTCAGAACTATAAGTTAAGAGAGATTTAAATAATTTAGTTTTCTAACACTGATGATGTTTAATTGTTTTCAAATGTACACTTTTCAATGTATGGTATCACAAATTAGTTTTTAGGCCACAAATCTTGAAAGATTAAAATCTGACAAAAATTGAAGACAAAAATGCTGTGTATGCATATTATATGTATTGTGTGTGTGTGTTGTCCCAGCAACAACTATTGGCTACTATTATTGACTTACAGATTGAAAAGACTACCAAGTTACAAACTAATATATATGTTGACAGTTCTGACAGGAACATTTTTTATATCTTAAATAAACATATTTTGGGTACTACTATATATTTTAACTTTAATGCCTAAACAAACCTTTGTTTAATGTCTAAAAATATAGAAAAGAAGGTGAGAAACAGACAATTCAGAGTAATAATTCACTTTGAGTTGCTTATCTCTAATCAATTAGAAATGGAATACATTAAATTCTTTCTACATTATCATAAAAACACTTCTTACCTGCCAGTAACAAACTGCAAGAGAAGAACTCTCTCCTCTGGAGTAATATCTTCCACAACTTCCCAGAACCACTAAAAACAACAATAAAAAACTAAACTCATATTTCAAAGCAATTGTAGGCTTCTTAGTACCAGAGCAATATGTAATATTCATAAAACATATTTTATTCTATGAAACTCATTTATCAAAAAAGATTTCATACAAAGCTTTTATATGGAATTCCCATGAGAAGAATTCAGGGAAAAACTTTACTTTGTTAATTAATATAGGTTTTCATTCAATAGTGCTGAAAAGCTTACAAGATTAAATGGCAAAACTTAACTTCATTCTAAGCTCTAGAGAGATTTTACCTGAATAACTGGATCTTCTCTTTCATAGCCACTTGTGTATTCTGTATTTTTTATCCAATCACTCACATCAATTTCTGGCATGCCAGAAAGCAGTAGCTCCTTTGGGAAAGAAGAAAAATATTTCATTAATCTTCTTTGGGGGAAAAAAGAGATTACATTTAAATAGCAAATCTGTCTTAATTAGAAACTAATCCCATGTAAAACTGATTTATTTCTGTGACAGTGTCTGCATGTTATCAATAACAAGTACTACATGGCAGAGAACCCTTGATACTGATAATCACAAATACTGTGAGATGTGGAGATGTCGCTAAAGTAATACAATTAAAACATAAGCCTTCATGTTTATATAGAAACACATATGCCACAAGTTTATATGTGCAACAATTTTATGAACATTATTCTCTTTGGTTTATATATATTTTATGAATTTGTTAAATTTTATAATGATACTATACTCTCAGTATAGAAATAACAACAGAGATCTAAATAAATCTGAGTTAAGCAAAGAAAAGATCAAGAAACTCTAATCACTAGAAAAAAGAAGTCATAATAAAAAGTTATTTTTAAAAATCAAAACAGATTTAGGCCTTAGAAGAACTCTATTCTGAAATAAAATTTCAATCCTTTAAAGTCAAATTTCCATAAGGTGAAAAAAACCAAAATTTTCCTACTAATGACTTTGAAATATCAATCAAATAACTAAGAATGAAATTAAGAATGGCAAAAGTATTTTACCATAGTATTCTTCAAGTGAAAACAGAACATGAAAAAGTTTGTCCACATCTCTGAATCAGACCATATCTATCTCACAGTTGGATGTGTTTACTCATTAAAGTAAGGCAATAACTAGCCTACACTCAAAATGGACAAGCCAGAACAGCAGATCTTGTTATTGCAGAGAAAGATACAATGTGGTTCAAAGTCACTTCTCCTACAGCAACTCCTCAAAAATATATAAGGTATATATAGTATACAGTGTGCTCTGAAAAAGATTAATGAAGGTCAATATAAGGGGGTGTCTGAGAAATCTTGGGTGTTTGAGATCTATTCAAGGAGTCTGCAAGGTTCTCCCTTTTCCAACTGAGGCTGAATTTTCTCTATATATTTCAGTCAAACAACATATCACAACAGATTATAAGCAGAAACAGGTATGAGAACCCAGTTTCTTCTATGAAGCCGGGCATTAAATTTGGAAAGATATAAAACAATAATACTTTTCCACTATTTTTGTTTTATTCTGGAAAACAAATAATTTTATTTATTAATTTAATTTCTTTAGCTTTAATTTTTAAAATCTTATTTATGTTAATATGTAATGAATTGTTATTCTTATACGAGCTGATAAAATATTTTACATTTCTGTTCAAATTTAAAGTACAGTAAGTATCAATTACTATAAGCAACATAAATTCTTTTCTTATAAGGGGTCTTAAGACCAAATAATTTAATAATTCCTGTCTAGGTTGTCTTTTAGTCCTCCTTACTAAGTATTTGGCTATGGTCAATACTTTAGCCACCTGATGCGAAGAACTGACCCATTAGAAAAAGACCCTGATGCTGGGAAAGATTGAAGGTAGGAGGAGAAGGGGACAACAGAGGACAAGATGGTTGGATGGGCTCACCCACTTGATGGACATGAGTTTGAGCAAGCTCCAGGAGTTGGTGATGGACAAGGAAGCCTGGCGTGTTGCAGTTCATGGGGTCGCAAAGAGTTGGACACAACTGAGCAACTGAACCAACTGACCATAGTATTATGAAATACTTTAACTGATGAAGGCATTCTGGTAGCATCCATTTACCACCCCCAAATACATTTTCCATCTTCCTTTGCACGTTCTGTGCCCCGGATGGCTGATCCCTGCAGACTGGCTCTCTTGCCTGTTGGCCTCAGATTGGGTTCCATCACTGGGCAACAGGCAGGAGTCTGAAGGTGAGAGTATATTCTGCTCCTTCCCTTCTCCAGCACATCTTTGCAGTAGCTGTGCCTCCCCAACTATAGCTACTACCTGGTGGTTCAGACTCTCACAGGGCTCCTCACAGTAACTCCTCCATGCGTCTTCAGTTTTAGGGATGATAAAGGCTTTCTCCTGTTGCTATTCTCTGGATGCCTCAACCATATCTTGTTTATTCTTAACCTACCCATGCCTCTGTAAGTTCCTTCAGTAAAGTTTCTTTATTTGAACCATCTAGGGAAATTCTGTTCCCTGGCACTATACTGATACAGATCTACCAAAAAAGGAATATGGATGATTGTTACATGTTTCTTACAATCCATGAGTTTAATCCTCTTCCCTTCTAGGCTGAAGATAAGCTTTTAATAACATTGAGTATGCTTTCATTGTTAATAATTGTGAATAAAAATGAGACTACATTCTCTCAAGGAATTTGAAGTATTTCATGAACATCATATGTTATGATTTTGTGACAGGAACAAAATATTCTTATTAGCTCATTTAACACTTGGGGGGAAAAGTTATTAAGTTGACTAAAAGAAGATGAAATTGGAAGTATACAATAAAAAATATCAATACATATACATATAGCAAAAGATTTTAGTCCAAATCAACAATTTATTATTTTTAAAAATATGAAAAAATAATTGATCTTTTGGAATTGGGTACAAAATATATATCCCCAAAACAGTCAGAAACTGTGTCATGCAAGGGTTCACAGCTGTTCATAGTATTCACATGGCTCGGTGTTTTAATACCCTGGTACCACCGTGGATAAACTCATAAGCAGCACAGTATGGCAGGACAGTCCCTCAGACATTTGAGGAACCCTGCAACTCTGGAGAAGAAAATGGCAACCCACTCCAGTATTCTTGCCTGGAGAATCCCATGGACGGAGGAGCCTGGTGGGCTACAGTCCATGGGGTCGAAAGAGTCGGACACGACTGAGCGACTTCACTTTCACTTCACTTTCACCTGTAATAATACTATAGATATAGTAATCACAACAATGTTGTCACCATTTTTGAGCCTAATGATCATCTCTTGACTTGAGACTGCATTCTGTCCACAACTTGATGAACACATCAATTTGTAGGGACACTGATGCTACTAAATACTTTCTTTTCATGAAAACTCTAGAATCTAAACTGTATCTTGAACTCTGATGAACATGTTTATGCCATGAACTTAGATGAAATGAACTGAGATATTTGAGTCAACTTTTTAAAAAAAATTTCCTATCCCAGTGTAGCAGAGCCCTTTCCTATGAAAGACACACAAGTCACAAAAAAGGTTCCAAATCCAAGTCCCATTTATAACTCACACCACTGAAAAGTACCCAACAAATATTCACCAAGAGTAGAAAGGACAGGAAAAAAAAAAAGTAGACTGACACAATGAAGTACTATAGAGCAATGAGAATGAACACATTACAGCTGCATGCAACAGCACAAATGATTCTCACAAAGAAAAAGTTGTGCTAAAGAAGTCAGACATATTCTAGGTGACTATTCCATTTACATAAGTTCAAAAACAGGTAATCTAACCTATATCATAACAAATCAGGGGAGTGGATGCCCATGAGGGGAAAGTGACTGGAAGGGAACATCACAAGGATCTAGGATATTAGGATTTCTCAGTTTCTTGATCCAGATGTTTCATGGGTGTACACAGTGTGAAAATTCATCAAGCTATACATGTATGACGCATGTTAGGGTTAGGTTATATTTTTCTCATGTATACTGTAACTCAGTAAGAAGTTTTATAAAACTTACCAGCATCAACAACTTACAAGGCAAAGTTTTTGTCAATTATCTGTATTGTTGCTATTTGTTTTTTATACATTGGTCCAGAAAAAGATTATAATTTTCTGTTTAATAACTCATAAGTACACCTCCATTTTCGAATGCTAAAGATAGTAACTCATGAAACTAAAAGACACTTATTCCTTGGAAGAAAAGTTATGACCAACCTAGACAGTATATTCAAAAGCAGAGATATTACTTTCCTGACTAAGGTCTGTCTAGTCAAGGCTATGGTTTTTCCAGCAGTCATGTGTGGATGTGAAGAAGGCTGAGCGCCAAAGAATTGATGCGTTTGAACTGTGGTGTTGGAGAAGACTCTTGAGAGTCCCCTGGACTGCAAGGAGATCCAACCAGTTCATTCTGAAGGAGATCAGCCCTGGGATTTCTTTGGAAGGAATGATGCTAAAGCTGAAACGCCAGTACTTTGGCCACCTCATGTGAAGAGTTGACTCACTGGAAAAGACTCTGACGCTGGGAGGGATTGGGGGCAGGAGGAGAAGGGGACGACAGAGGATGAGATGGCTGGATAGCATCACCGACTCAATGGACGTGAGTCTGAGTGAACTCTGGGAGTTGGTGATGGACAGGGAGGCCTGGCATGCTGCGATTCATGGGGTCGCAAAGAGTCGGACACGACTGAGTGACTGACCTGAACTGATCCTAGTTATTACCCTTTAGAGAAGCACAATCACAAATCTTACAACTCCCTAAACATGAACATTTTAATGGTTTACCATATTTTCTACATTATTCCATTCACTTTTGTGCACTAAAATTATTTCTAAATTATATCAAATGGAGTTTTATTTTGTATTGTAACAGAAAAAGAACTGATGCTTTTCCTTACCAATTCGTATTCATCAAAAAGTTGTATGAGGGATGGTGGAATGAACATATGAAAGCCCTGTAGAAAAGCATTGATCTGAGGCTGAATGGCTCTTGTCATTCGCAGTTCAGTGACAAGCTGGACGTACTCCGCCTATTAAAAAAAAAAGGTTTCTGTGAATATTATTTTTTTAATTTCACATACTTAAAAGAGTTGACTCATTGGAAAAGACTGATGCTAGGGGGGACTGGGGGCAGGAGGAGAAGGGGACGACAGAGGATGAGATGGCTGGATGGCATCACTGACTCGATGGATGTGAGTCTGAGTGAACTCTGGGAGTTGGTGATGGACAGGGAGGCCTGGCGTGCTGCGATTCATGGGGTCGCCAACAGTCGGACGCGACTGAGTGACTGAACTGAACTGAACTGAAGATACTGCTGACCATTTCTCATTTTAGAAATAAAGGTTTAGAATTAATTTGGCACCAATGTTCACACATCTCAGCAAAAGAGTAATCTATCATTCACTAAGCTGTTTAGGCCAAAATCCTAGGAGTCAATCATCCAGGTTTCTCTCACAGCTTCTATCAGGGAGTGCTATCAGCTCTATCTTCAAAAAATATTCTCAGTCAGACCCTGTGGCATCACCTCCGCTGGCGGCACCTTGGTTCAAGCCATCATCTCTCATCTGGATATTAGACTATCTGGTGTCACTGCTGCCATGTTTGCCTCTGTATTGCTTCTTCTCCACATTAGAGCAACTTTTTAAACTATGTGTGCATATATATATTTATATTTTTTTAATATATAATTCAGATCACATAACCCTCCTTTCAAAAACCCTACAATGACTTCCCATGACACTTGGAGTAAAGCCCAAATTCCTTCTCTAGTCCATAAGGCCCCAAATGACCCAACCTCTGCCTTACCCTCTCATCTCATTTCCTCCCACTTTCCCTTTTGTTCCCTCACTCTATCCCCCAAACACAGCTTGTTCAGGTCTCACCGTCTGTATATTTACTGCTTTTTTTTTTTCTTAAATGTCTCATTAGACTGTAATCTCTTTGCAAGCAAAGGTTCTGTTTGTTTACCAGTATATATCCTCAGCTCTTCCTCAGTGATCAGTGCAAAGAAATAGAGGAAAACAATAGAATGGAAAAGACTAGAGATCTCTTCAAGAAACGAGATACCAAGGGAACATTTCATGCAAAGATGGACACAATAAAAGACAGAAATGGTATAGACCTAACAGAAGCAGCAGATATTAAGAAGAGGTGGCAAGAATACACAGAAGAATTGTACAAAAAAGATCTTCATGACCCAGATAATCACGATGGTATGATCACTCACTGAGAATCAGACATTCTGGAATGTGAACTCAAGTGGGCCTTAGGAAGCATCACTATGAAAAAAGCTAGTGGAGATGATGGAATTCCAGCTGAGCTATTTCAAATCCTAAAAGATGATGCTGTCAAAGTGCTGCACTCAATATGCCAGCAAATTTGGAAAACTTAGCAGTGGCCACAGGACTGGAAAAGGTTAGTTTTCATTCTAATCCCAAAGAAAGGCAATGCCAAAGAATGCTCAAACTACTGCACAACTGCACTCATCTCACATGCTAGTAAAGTAATGCTCAAAATTCTCCAAGCCAGGCTTCAGCAATATGTGAACTGTGAACAGACAGGGAGGCCTGGTGTGCTGCAGTGCAGAGGATAGCAAACAGTCAGACAGGACTTAGCAACTGAACTGAACTGATCCTCAGCTCTTAAAAATGTGGCTGTTGCTTTCTGTTCAACAAATAAGGTGATGAATATACATTCAATAAATTTATTTAAAACACACTTTGAACTTGATCAAATGACTCAAATAAGTGCAGCCTATTCTGAGTTAAACAAGAACATTCTGAGTTATGGTAAGCTATTTTGACATATTTAAAATATACATCATCAAGAATAGTGTCACTTAAAATTTAACTAGCAGTAAAAAAATGTATTTTGGCTCAAATCAAAGTGAATGACTGTATCTTTCTGTATATAAACCCTATCATTGTTATTATTCATGTATGTGTGTGTGTGTGTGTGTGTGTGTCAGTCACTCAGTCATGTCCGACTCTTTGTGATTTCATGGACTGCAGCCCACCAGGCTCCTCTGTCCATGGGATTCTTCTGGAGTGCCAGTTCCCATTATTATCCATACATTTTAAATTACCCATCTAAGTGAAACTTCAAGAATTAAAAGCATTATGTATATAGTTCTCACCTCCCAGGAAAGAATGCTCTAAACGCAGAGAGAGAAAACCTATTTTAAGCCCCTTCTTTTAATCTTTTTCTGGGGGGTTATTAATCTGACACAGTTCCCCTCAACTCCTAAAAAATGGCCACAGGCACTGAGCCAACACGTTGGATGACTCCAGCTATGAATTCTCCATACATCTCAGAGCTACAGGATTGTCACAATGGATTGCTCACAGCTTTCCCCAATCCTGCATGGCTCTTTCTGCAATCTGGCATGGGGAAAGCTACTATCTATTACCATCTATATAGCACACTATTCAATCTACTTTCACTCCAAATCCCACTCCCAACCACCCAAAGGTTTTTCTCCACTGAATAGGAATTAATCAGATTCTACAAGTTACATCCAGGTATTTAGAGGGGGACATAGAAACGTGTGCCAATCAAACAGAAACACAAACTGAATCTTGAGGATCCAATCTAACAAATAAAATATACACATAATAACTACCAATGATTTTTGCACTAACACATGATTATCTTTTAATTGATGTCTGTTCTAACTAAACTGCTTCATGAAAATAGTAAAAATTTTTCTGCTCCATTCATTAATTATATATTTCTCTCAAGAGATTTTGCTTTTATTATCTTAAGGTACTATTCACTTGAATCATTAATCAACACCTCAAATTATGAAGCATTAACTGCTCAAGTATAGTTTTATCTATTTTAATTTGCCACTGCATCCCATTTTTATCTGAATAGTACATACTTTTCTATCAATTAATTCCTATTATTTCCACATACATTCTGTTTTAAAAAATTAATTTTCACAAATATACTATTTCCCACACTTATTTTTATAGCTCTGGCCCATAGTTATTGGATATCAATTTGTGAAAAATCAGTTCCTTCAAATCCCAGTCTCCATATTAATTTAAATATGGAAAAATCTTGGTCTAATTATTTCTCAGTAAAATAATAAAATCCTAGCCAGCACAAATTCTTCTGAGTTGTTTAGTAAAGTGAGAGTTTTCAGATAGCTGAAAGATAAGTGTTTAATAGAAAAAAATCTAAATCCAACTGTTTCTAAAATGTTTCCCTGCTTCCTTACAGAACACATCCTCAAAGACAGTAACACATATTAACATGTTCTTGATAATACAATTATTACTATGAACATCAACTATCACTATACACTAACATTTTTACTATTCATACTGTGCAGAAGTACTACACTGGCTACAGTCCCACCAGCTACAAAGGCCAAGTGACTCACCCCCACATTTCATGCTCCTGAGTAACTACATCAAATATGTTAAATGCTCTAAGGAAACAGTCAACATGTAGATGACCAGCAGTCCACAAAACACTGGCATAAAGAGTTGCTCAAATAAACATGAAATATAAGTGAAACCTAAAATCTCACTTAATTCTAAGGTATTTAAAGAGATGACATAACTCAGGGGTGAGGGATATTTTATCGCCAACAGATTGCACATCCTAGGAGTCGGACACGACTGAAGCGACTTAGCAGCAGCAACAGCAGCAGGAGTCATATTTGTTCCTACCTGAGTTTTGTTAATCCTTTGAGGGCATAAAATAATACCAGATATCACAGAATTAAACTGGAGAATTAACTATACTAAAGAATCTGGTGAAATAGCTGTGACTATAGAAAGTTTTCAACTTAGGAAGTCTCACTCAGCACAGGCAACTAAGTCAATTCCTAGGCAGGTTGGTAAAACGTCAGAGGTCCTCCAGGAGGAGAAAGGGGTCTGGGGCTCTTGAAGTGGATATGGGGTCTGGGATTCTCAAGGAGGAAGAAAGGACAAACATCTTTTCTCTACATTCTTTAGTCTTAGTCACATAAAATGTTTTTCTCTTTAAGCTTGGAACTGACGATTACACAACAAACAACTCAGCTTAAACTCTGTACTAAGCATTATATAACAACACTGTATCCTGCTTGAGGACAGTTTCTCCTTCCTGAAAACCTTCTGGCTAATCCTCTTATCTTAAAATGTAAATTATGGGAGTGGGTCTAGTAAGATCTTTACAACCTTGAGACATTCTTTTGATTTACTGTAATAAGCAATTTTAAAAAGTATGTAACTCCCTTTTCTAAGACTAGCGAATGGGGCACTCTCCGTCCCTCTTCTGACGTTAATGTCAGACGCTTTCTCTGTCCCTTTTCATACTTTAATAAAATTCTGCTATACAGAAGCTCTTGAATAATCAAGTCTGGTCCCTGGTCCCAAAGCTAAATCTTCTTCAGAGATCACAAATCCAACATTGTTCACCATAAGCTATCA
Organism: Capricornis sumatraensis; assembly: GCF_032405125.1. Classification (NCBI taxonomy): domain Eukaryota; kingdom Metazoa; phylum Chordata; class Mammalia; order Artiodactyla; family Bovidae; genus Capricornis; species Capricornis sumatraensis. The sequence continues at coordinate 32,949,643 of NC_091081.1, read as the reverse complement.
TAACAATAAAAAAGAGCCTTAGCAAATTCTTTCAAGCTCAACCCCGAGCCTCATAACTGATATAAGATAGGTAAGCAAAAAATAACTGCAAAGGGAAAAAATAAAAACAGTAAGATTGAGACTCAGTTTTCAGATATAATATTCTAGTTAAACTACATACATAGTTACAGAAACATTTTGTTTTAAAATCTCCTAGTCTTTTGCACCTATGGAATGAACAATATCATCCCTTGAAATCCTCCTTAAAATGTTAACTTCTTTTCAGGCTTTGAGTCTAAATTATGTCTTTTTATGAGGGGTAGTGGTAATGCTGAAAACTGACACCTTTTTTAAAAGCTATTTTTCCTCTTGAAAATTTTTTTCACTACGCTTCTTTAAAGATAGACTTACTTAACTAATAGTTAACTTTTAATAGTGAAAGCAAGATGTTCTTATCCCCCTCGAAGTAAACTGATAAACTTGGACACACCTGTAAAATTGTTTAAAATAGTTATTTTTAGTTTTAAATGAACAGTTTAAATGGCATTATAACTGGCACAATGCAATTCACTGTTTGAATATAAATCCTTTAACAATAAAAGCTTCTTTCCTGGCCTTATCCACTTGATTAGTATTGCTATCATATGTAAGAGTTCTTACTGAAAATTTCTTCAGGGAAAACTCAAAAGACACCAGGTTTCTTCCACATGAATAAATAGGTATAAGAAAAGAGAGGCACATTTAAACAATGTAACATTTTCCAATAATTTATCCTTTACCAGTGTATTATTTTTAAGGTCACAAATTAAACTATAAAGATTGATAGTATGATAAATATCCTATTACTTCAGTTTCCTTGGAACAAATTCAGTCACTGAAAACAGTGATTCTTCAGATTACCATTACATGGCTTTGGTGATTTTTGAAGTGAATTTTTAGAATATATGAAATACAAAGAAAAATATATTCTCCATTGTTGACAAAAAGATAAAGATAATTTAAAAAGATAATTTACTAAAGATAATTTAAAACCCAAATCAAAAAATATACTCCATATTGAGAACCTTAGACCTAAACTGTTTTAAAAGTTTTCAGAGTATTAAAAGATCTTTCATAGTATACTTTTCTGAGGACACACCTAAGCAATCCACTTTAAGTCAATCATCTATATAGAGAAGTTTCAATTTTTTACTAATACAGGCATCAAATGTGTCTGTATGTGAAATAAATCAAATGAAACCGGCCATAAAATATAATAATGAGTACACACACAGACTGGGCTTCTCCGATGACTCAGAGAGTAAAGAATCCGCCTGCAATGTGGGAGACTTGGGTTCGATTCCTGGATTGGGAAGATCCCCTGGAGGAGGGCATGGCAACCCACTCCAGTATCTCTGCCTGGAGAATCCCCATGGACAGAGAAGCCTGGCGGACTACAGTCCATGGAGTCGCAAAAAGTCAGACATGACTGAGCACAGCATAGTTAACATACACACTGAGAACAACCAAATAAAAATGAAATGGAGGAAACCATACCAAGTTTTTAAAATTGAAGTGCAGTTGATTTATAAAATGGTGTTAGTTTCAGGTGTGCAGCAAAATGATTCAGTTATGTACGTGTGTGTGTGTGTGGGGGGGTATTCTTTTTCATATTCTTTTCCATCATAGGTTACTACAGTATATTGAGTATAGTTCCCTGTGCTCCATGGTAGGTCCTTGTTGTTTATCTGTTTTATATATAGTAGTATATAACTGCTAATCCCAGACTCCTAATTTATCCCTCCCTCCCTCCCCACCTTTAACCTTTGCTAATCATAAATTTGGAAAGCATACTAAATTTGTGTTTGTTACCTTGTTCATATTCACTGCCTCAGTAGATAAGAGACCCAGCAGTTATACAACCATACAGAACTCGATTTAAACTGAGGGTCTACCAGTCACCAATTTTAAGCCCTTAGACAGTTACTTAATTTCTAAAGAAATATAATGTCATAGTTACAAGCTCAGGCTTGAAATTTATAGACTGTCTGGATTCACATCCACCATTTATTACCCTGCAATTTGGAGGAAAGCAATTTAACCTTGCCATGCTTGTTTCCTCACCTGCAGAAATGGGTATCTAGATCTCATATGATTGTTTAAGCTAATACAAATAAAACACCTTTAACAGTGCCTAGCACATTATAAGCACCTAATAAATATCACATGCTTTTATTATTAAAGCTGTTTCTACACTAAAAGAATAGAAATAATTACCTCAAAAGGTTGTTACAGTAAATGAGAAATGCACAGAGAACATGGCTCAAATACATAAAATATAGACTCAACAGGCAGTGGTTATTACTATCACTAGAAAATACAAATGCTATGATGAGGTTAATGGCTAGGAGGATAACGATACCACTTGTCATCTGGAGCCCACCCACCTAAGCAGCTCATCCTCCAGTTCTTTTTCACCTTTCCAAACAGCTAGTATGGATACCATGTTCCATAAATTCTACATCTTAAAAAGCTCTCATTTTCTGTATCCTTGCTCCCACTGTCTTATAAAATCCCTTGTGCATGCTCCCCAACACCAATTCCACCATCACCTATCAGTTGCCCTGACTCCAATATTGCCCCATTTCAACTCATTCTTCACAATCCAAGCTGAGATTAGTGCTGTTTTCCTTTAAAAAAAAAAATTTAAACAGAAATTCAATCATGTCATTGCCCTCTACAGCATCTGCAATCATCCTCTAGCCTTCAGAGTAACTTTCAAATTTATAATGGTGGATGCAATGTCTTTCAGGATTTGGCCCCTGTCTACTCCCTCCACCTCATCCTCTCCTATTCACTTACTTCGCAATCTAAACTAACATCTACAAATCTGACCTACCCATGCTTACAGAAACATATCACGCTCTATCATCTCTGTGCTTTCCTATATACCCAGAACGTTTCTTTCTCCCCTTCATTACTCCTATCTGATCACTTAATGCTTTTCCTCTGCAACTCAATTTCCATGCTATTTCTTTTTTTTTTTTCCATGCTATTTTGTACATTCCCTGATATCCTGTCCCATCTTTCCTCACTTTTTTCCCCTCCTACCCTGAATGAACTTTATGATCAGTAGGGTAAAGGTGTTAACGCTTAAAAGCCACAAAGCTTACTCCAGTTCTAAGAAGTAGAACTGGGTCTAACAAAAATATTTCATTCCTAACACCTTCTGGTCAAGAATTTAAAACTGAAAATGAAAAGTGAAAGGAAAACGCTCTTCTTTAAAAAGCTGAAAACACCATTTAAATGTAAATGTTAATCCCCTGGTAATTCAGTCATTTTCTAAAGTGAAACGAAAGGTGTTTTTTTTCCTCTAGATTTTAAAACAAATCACAGATAAAAATTAAATTTAAAAGAGCATTTTATTTCAAATGTGGAACTGATATATATTGTTCTTCCTATATTATCTGTATTTATTAATGTACCTTTTTTTAAACAAATGTATTTTGCCTATTTGGTTTCAGTCTATAATTACCAAAGCCTTTCAATAAAACAGGAATAAATGACTCCCCCATGTGGAGACCAGCTTACATAGACTTTTTTCTTACTAACAAGCTTGGCAAATCATTTAAGATTCAATATGCTTACAAATTCTGAAGTTGACTACAAATGTGACAATTATAACTTTACATCTATAAAGATAAATAAGTAAAACGCTGGCCCTAGAATAACAAAAATTCATGACAGAAATATATGTTAAAAATAACATGTCTAAAGAAGACAATGTGACATTTTTACTTGTAAACTGAATTCTAAATCAAGTGATCAATTTAAGATATTTCTAAAGATTTTTAATTTAAAAAATCAGCTTGCTTATTGCTTACTGCTAATATTAGAAAATGAAAAGGCTCAATTTATTGTGGCAATTGTTTATATTAGAAAAACAAAAGTTGAGAACTAACATATTAGTGACTGAGATCCTCTGTTACCGAAGCTCATCATGAGAAAGTAACACTGACATACATACACCACCACGTGTAAAACAGACAGCTAGTGGGAAGCTGCTATATAAGACAGGGAGCCCAGCCTGGCATTCTGTGATGACCTACAGGGGTGGGCAGGGTGAGAGGAAGGCTCAAGAGGAAGGGGATATACATATAGTTATGACTGATTCACCCTGTTGTATGGCAGAAACCAATACAACATTGTAAACCAATTATTCTCCAATTAAAACCAAATACGTAGTTAGCCTGTCACTAACAAAACAATGTCAATAGTATAATGTTAAACTTAGAAACAAAACTTACAAGGTTTTTAATGTTACAGGATTATTCCAGCCTCAGGGTAGACTATGATCAAGAGTATAACCATAATGTAAGTGTATTTGTTATTATTTATTTAAAATGTTCCTTTGTTCTAAATTCCCACAGAAAGATACAAAGGGAAAAGAATTAAAAAACATTTTTAAAATATAAACAAAAATCACATCAAAGTGGGAGGGATGCTGTTAGGAGATATAAGTGTAAACATAGCTATTTACCACACAATTGCTAACAAGCCTTTATACTTCCTCATATAAAATGTATCCAAGAGGAGTGACAGATCCACCTACCAAACAGTGTATTCACAGACAGGAGTCAGGTAAGAGGGTCTCCCATGAAAAGCAATCTCTTGGTTATAATGAAGATTCTATTGTATGACTTTATTACCCCTAACTGAGAGGAAGTATTCAGTGTAAAATAAAATAATAAATGCACTATGAGTGTGTGTGTGCTGAGTTGCTTCAGTCATGTCTGACTCTTTGCAACCCAATGGACTGTAGCCCACCAGGTTCCTCTGTCCATGGGATTTTTCCAGGCAAGAACACTGGAGTGGGTTGCCATGCCCTCCTCCAGGGTATCTCCCCAACCCAGAGATCAAACCTACATCTCTTATTTCTCCTGCATTGGCAGGTGGGTTCTTTGGCACTAGTGCCACTTGGGAAGTACTATGAGACAGACAATCTAATCATTAGATTTTTTAAAATATTTCCATTCACTGATAAATCCATCAATTTAATTTTGCTATTTTAATAGCATTTTAATCTTCTAGAGCTAAACATATTCATTATATTAAAAATATATTAAAAGATCTTCCCTAATGTGGTTAATTTTGCTAACAGGATGAAGAACATTAGACTTGAAACTAGGAGACCTGGGTTTTGGCTCCAGCTGTACCATTAACGTTTCAGACTTCAGTGTCTTCATGTGTAAAATGAGAGGGTAGGCCAAAATTAGTAAGTATAAATATGTAAAAACTTAGCTCCTGATTTTATTTTCCAAAAGTAAATTTCATATATTTTTTTAATATGTATAGTATCTAAGTTTCAAAAAGTAAAATTACATAGCTTAACTTAGGTCTTCATTCCTATAGATATGTGAAACCCATGAATCTATTTTTATAGAAAACTATTCAATAAAAACTAATGTTTGGGTTGTGTTTTTCAGTTTACCAAATGCTGGTACCAATTCTGCATGGAAGGTATTATTCCAGTTATACAGAATAGAAAACTGACGCTCAAAGAGGTTAAAATATGGCCAAGTCTTTTGGCCTTTAAGAAAACAAACAAACAAAAAATTATATTAGATCTTTAGTCTACAAAATGATTCAATGATTATTATTTTTATAGTTAGCTGATCCTGAAGCAGTCTTGGAACTAAAATCCAATGAAAGGAAAGGAAAAAGGTTTTAGTTCTGTTTTACCATAAGTTGCTACTGGTAAGTGCTGCTGCTGCTGCTAAGTGACAAAACTGGAATTCCAAAATCAGATTTTCTGACTCTCAATTTCCTAATTTATCAAAACATAAAACATATTTTGGGAAAAAAAAAAGTGAAAGTGAAAGTCACTCAGTCGTGTCTGACTCTTTGTGATCCCATGGACTATACAGTCCATGGAATTCTCCAGGCCAGAATATTGGAGTAGGTAGCCTTTCCCTTCTCCAGGGGATCTTCCCAACCCAGAGATTGAACCCAGGTTTCCCACATTGCAGGAGGATTCTTTACCAGCTGAGTTACAAGGGAAGCCCGTATTATATATTAAAGTAATATAACTTTTAACAGTGTAATTTAAAACGTGCACCAAGTTTTTAAAACTATATATACAAACAGGAGATATAATAATAAATAAAAATAATCAAGTTATAAAGTTAAAAGAAAAATCAAATTCAGAGGTCTAACAAAATATACTGGATCCCAAAAGTGTGTACAAAGTTTAAACACTGGAATTTTTTCTCTGGATTAGAACTCAATATTTTACTTTTAAAAGATGAAACAGTGATTTAGTGCAAATATATTGATGTGAGTTTGTATTTCTAATCGCATGTTTTGATATGCACATGCCCAACTTACACAATCAACTGAACTGTGCTCTAGGCTGCTTAAGAAACTGCCTCAGGATATCTAACACAGCACAGAAATGATCCTTTATAATTTGAAGCTTATTTGATGGTTTAGTCAATTTAAATATTTCATCTGCTATAAATGTCACAAAACTCTTAACAGTAAAAGTTTTTCTAGCTAGTGCTAAGACTTTACAGCAATTAGCAAAATATCAGGGCTAAGTTACCAACAATGGTTAAGGTAAAAATGTGAATACTTACTTTGTTATTTTGCGTTACAAGAATACTTCCACCCCCGGGTTTCAAGGGCACCTCTTCCATTGCTCCAAACACATCAGTCTCAACAGAAAAAGTTAATTCTAGGCCCAAATCACTAATATCATTATCTAAAATCCATTGCAAGTTTTTGGCATATTCTGGATCAATGGATGCCACATCTTGGTAATTCACGGGAATACCTAAAAATGCAAACATACAGCAGTTATATTCTAAATGTTTCTGCCTTTCCTTATCTGTTTAATGGTGAAACACTGCCCTCTACAGATACTCTGTAAAACTGCAAAATATTATAATCCAATTCACAGCATGATTTAAATGAACGCTAATTCCTAAATCTGGAAGTCTGTAAATTTAAGCTTATGTTACTGCCACATTTCTAATTGAGAAAGAGATTTTTATCAAAAATGTAGATTATTTTTTCCTCTCCCTCAGGCCCTCAAATGCCTTACATATACAGACAGCAAAATAGCAGGAGCAGAGCAAAATAACATCAATCAAATAAATCTCCAATCAAAATAAAAATTACTCACCCAACTGCCAAGGCTTACTTAGCTTTCCCTATTTAAAAAACACTTTAAATATATGTCTATGAAATAACAATAGAGCCATACCAAGAATGTGCTTATAGAACGATCTCGTGAAGTAAATGTTCACCAGTTGCCTATGATTCAGAGCTAATCCCAAGATCTGTCCAGCAAACCGGAAATAGTTCAAATGATCAGGATTTACAGAGGAGTTGCTATTGGGTTGAAAAGTTGTTCCTATTAAAATCAAGATAAAATAATTTATTTTTAAGATTATGTATAAGAGAGATCATTTCAAAGCAGGTAAATTATTAGTTCACAGACAACTTCAGCAAAGCTAAGGTTACATTGTGCATAACTTCCATAAGAACATTCTTTGTGGAATATTTAACAGTGGAATTGAAAATACTAAAGATAATCATTAATTTTCATATACGTATCAAAGTAAGCCTGTGCAGAGAGAAAATTTTAGAATACTTTTCACTGAAGGTAGCTGGAAGATGTGTCAGAGAGATCCTAGAAACACATAAACACACATTTTCCCAAGCAATGTGGAAATAACTATTTAGGCTGTGAATTAGGGCAGACATTGTCTCATTCGTCTATACATGCCCAGCGTAACAGGTGTTCACCTCATTTTGTTCCTCAAAGAATAGAGCACTGTAAGAGAATAACTAAAATTTCTAAATGTAAAATTGTTTCCATCATAACAAATAAAACAAGTTTGAATAGGTACCACTGAGGTAGAAAAGTTAAAACACTATCAGTAATAGTTACTATCACCAGACTCTAGGGCAATGGAGTGCAATTCCATTTATGTGGAAAAAAAAAAAAAGGCCTGGAAACAGACAGTGATGAATGTACTTAAGGCCAGTGAAGTATACACTTCTACATGGTTAAAATGGAAAATTTTATGTTATGTATATTTTACCACAATGAAACAGTCTCAAAAAAAAAAAAAAAAAAAAAACCAGTGCAATGGAAAAACCTAAACAGCAAGATCTCAATCCTCTTTTCTTATCTTTTCATGTGATCACTACCTCAAATTACAAATCTCATCCACTCAACAAATATTTAAGATCATGCTATTTACTTCTCTTCTAGGCACCTGGGCAAAAAGAAAGAATAACCGATAAATCTAATGAAACAACGTCTAAAATAAGTAAAGGAAAAGCAAAGTATTGGAAAGTAAAATGTTTGGTTATTGAGCACACATTTTTGTTTGTTGGCCAAATTCATTCAATAACCCTCGATGAGCATCACCTCTAACCCCTGCACAGTGCTGGGAACTAAAGACATGAAAGTGACCGAGACGAGGGCAGTCTCTGTCTCACGTGCTGGATGACGTGACAGGTACACAAGTGAAACCTGACTCAACAGGAGCATACATAATCTCTTTGTGCTTCGCTGGTCTTTATCAGTGCTGGCACTGGACTAAATTACCATGGCCAGTAAGTTTACTTAAATGTAAGGTACATATATGGATACTTAAAGCTGAATGACTTAAAAGACCACTGTTAAGTATCTTTTGAGAATCATTCCCAGTCACTTTTGGTATTAAAAGTCAAAGCAAAGTTTTGTGAGATGAAGAAACACTTCAAAGACAGAAAAAAATATAATTTAAAAAATAACAATATTCTGAAAATAATCACAATTTTACCTATTTCCCCTCATAAGTCTGTACATAACTTAACAGGAAATCTGATTTATCAAAAAGAATAGATACAGAGAAATCAAAAGAACAAAAAGGAAATAAGGGGAAAAGTCTTCAGGAAATGCGTAAGTTTTTAACTTGATGATGAATTAAGATAGAATATAAAGTGTATGTCATGCTTTAAGTTCAAATCCATAAAACTGTGACATTTCATCATCTCAGAAAAAACCTATTCAATAAGAAAATATCATTTTCACAGAATAGTAATAATAGCCCCTAATATTTATTTCTGATTTCTATGTGCCAGGCACTGGACTAAGCATTTTTACACATCAGCTGATTTCCCACTACATTACAAACCACAGGTACTCACCATTTTCAAATAAGGGAATTGAGCTCCAGAAATATTACATTTACAAGCCCAAGATCACAGCAAAAAGGACAGCATAAGGATTGACATTCAGTAGAACACACCAAAGGCACTGGTCCCTCCCCTCCACTATTACTGCTCTACAGTAAGCATCTCAATTTAATTAGAAAGCATGTTTTAAAGAAATTACTGTATACATTTGGTCTACCCAAGCATCTCGCATATTTGGGAATCCTAAGTGTAACTTTCTAGGACAAGATAATGTTTTCACCTACTTTTAAATTTATTAATAATATAACCCCAAAGAGAAAACAAACCTATATGGCTTACAAAAAGGATGAGTCACAAACTTTATGGTCTATGTGCTTCAACATATTATCTGCTATAAATCTGTAGAGTAAGTGGTGGTGATGGTTTAATATCTAAGTTGTGTCTAACTCTTGCAATCCCATGGACTATAGCCTGCCAGGCTCCTCTGTCCCTGAAATATCCCAGGCAAGAATACTGGAGTAGGGTGCCATTCCTTCTCCAGGGGATCTTCCTGACCCAGGGATCAAACCCAGATATTCTGCACTGCAGGCTGTCTTCTGCATTACAGGCGATTCTTTACCAACTGAGCCAGCTGGAATGAGTAAGTACATCTGGAGTGAAATCTAATTATTTCACACCAAATGTATTTCTCAGATATGAAACTAAAGAGACAGCTCAGAATAAGGGACTATAAAGACAAGACATAAATCTAAAATACAATGTCTTAATATTAAAAAGCAGAAATATTACTTTGCCGACTAAGGTCCGTCTAGTCAAGGCTATGGTTTTTCCAGTGGTCATGTAGGGATGTGAGAATTCGACTATGAAGAAGGCTGAGCGCCAAAGAATTGATGCTTTTGAACTGTGGTGTTGGAGAAGACTCTTGAAAGAGTCCCTTGGACTGCAAGGAGGTCCAACCAGTCCATTCTAAAGGAGATCAGTCCTGGGTGTTCATTGGAAGGACTGATGCTAAAGCTGAAACTCCAAGACTTTGGCCACCTTATGCGAAGAGTTGACTCACTGGAAAAGACCCTGATGCTGGGAGGGACTGGGGGCAGGATGAGAAGGGGACGACAGAGGATGAGATGGCTGGATGGCATCACCGACTCGATGGACGTGAGTGTGAATGAACTCCAGGAGTTGGTGATGGACAGGGAGGCCCGGCATGCTGCAATTCATAGGGTCACAGAGTCGGACATGACTGAGCAATTGAACTGAACTGAACTGAATGCTAAATCTTGCTTCAGAGATTAGGCCTAAATAGCTAAACCAGGGCTTCATCAAATTTGTCATAAAAATCACAAAGATGCCAATTTATCTCGGAGAAAATAATCAAAAGGTTACAGAATTAAAGCAGCAAGTCCCACATTCCTAAATAATTTCAAATACACCAAGTGTTTTTTGAGGAGCCCATCAAACAGGTGAATTCCTGCAGTTGCCTAGCATCATGAAGCCCAGCTCCACTTGCTCCTCTTACAGTCATCCTTCTTATTCAGTGGAGATTTCTGCTGGCTTGGTTGAATGCAATCAGAAAGTATAATTAATGAGACACTCTCTTCTTACACAAAAATTTAAACACTGAGAAAGAAAAATTTTTCAGAAAATAAAAGCAACTGTACAAAGCATTTAAAAACTGAAATCCCACCTTGACTTGAATGTAAGTCTTAAGTTAGAAAACTCTCAGGTATATCTTATACACATGAGGTGGTAATCATCTCCATTTAGTCTACAATGTATGTGTGTTAGTCACTTAGTTGTGTCCGACTCTTAGGAATCCATGGATGCAGTTCAGCAGTCTCCTCTGTCCATGAAATCCTTCAGGCAAGAATACTGGAGTGGGTTGCCATTCCCTTCTCCAGGGGATCTTCCCCAACCAGGAATCGAACCCAGGTCTCCCACAATGCAGGCAGATTTCTATACCATCTAAGTCACCAGGGAAGCCCTTTAATATCAAATCGTAAGTCTGTAGGCAGCAAACAACATTTCAATAAGGAAGAGTCTTCTATCTGTATTACATGATTAAATAAAAGCTTTTTAGTTACCACATCAATCTTTTAAAAGGACTGAAAACAAAGTTACTATAGTAATGTAAACATACTATAAGTTAAGATTTAATACCATGACTTCTAGACTTGCTTTTAATGATCAAAAAACTTCCAAGAGTTGGAAACTCATATAAGGTTAGCAAATTTTAATTTTCCCAAATAAGGACTTACATTTTTTTTAAAGTTCATCTACTAGCACCATTTTATAGAAGGAAATTTTAATTCAAGAAAAGTAGACTGAAGGACAAGCCTTAAATTGAATAAATTTAGCTTTTTTTTACAAGTAACTGATGAAAACTTCCTTGAGGCCAGCAACAGTACTTGAGATAAGCATTTGAGAACCAGCTGCTTACAGAGGAAAGAATGCTATGCTGAGTCAGGTTCTACTCATGATCCTACCACTCGTGAATGGCTATCATAGACAAAAACTCTTAATTTCAATTTCCTCATCTATCAAAAGGGAACGGTCACCCTAGCTTAGAAGGCTACTGTAGAAGTCAAAGGATAAAAGGCACTGAAGGAGTGCAGTCTGAAAATGTGACAAATCACAGAAAAAGTCATCTCAACTGTACAACTTACCATCAGCTGACTGGGTAAACAAAGCATAATCAGGATTGACTATCTCATTAGACAGAATATCAAACCACTCACGGACAACACCTTGACCCTGAGTTCAAGAAAATAAGATTAAGTATCAATAGAAATATAATGATGAAATTTTTTCTAAATTATAATAACATTAAATTTCTTCCATTATCAATTATATATTAAACTTTATGCAAGGGCTTTTCAATCTTTTATAGACAGTGATCTTAACAACACTTATTTATATACCCACCATGCCTTCTTCTCCATGGAACCGTACAGCAATTCCTTGCTTTAGCTTTGCACAATTTGCTTTTGACACAACTTCACAGCTACTCCTAAAAATAGAATCTAAATATGCAGCAGTGGTTAATTATACATACTAAAATTTACAAAAACTAGTATTTTGTGCCTTACACACACATCACTTGATTTCTAAACGTACCTCTATGAACCAGCAGGATATCACTTTCATTCACTGGCCTGTGCACCATGTCTGAATCCGGCTGTCCTGAGTGTAAATGTTCATAGAACCACTCACAGCGATCTTTAAATGGCTACCCCAACAAATAACAGTGAAATATGTTAGCAGGATTTCAGTCACTTAGCTATCAGATTTACTTAACTAGCATTCTAAATGTCCTTTCTACAAATAATCATTCTTATACATTTATAATTAGTTCTAAATAATGTTCTGACATTTCATCTACTATTCACAAAAAGGCCAATCTAAGCTGAAATACTTTGACTACCTAGATAGTGTATTTCTTTTAATTCCCTGCATTATCTACAGAAAAGACTTGATAAATTAAAATAATTTAATATCAGACACACACTCAATTGAACACACACTCAATTTCTTTTAAACCCCAAAAGGTTTGTAAGAATGAATTTCCATATCTAGAAAAATTATGTTGCATATTCCATTTAATATTCCATGAAAACAATCTTTACACCTAATTCTAACTTCTATCCTTCGAACATATGCAGCAACTAAAATGGAATTTGTTAAACTGTTTTTCTGTCCCTCCTCCCCCCTAAAAACTGAAAAATAAGATCTTGTGAACAGTTAAGATAGTCTCTACCTTTCGTTCATTTGCCAGATATGCAAACTCTAAGTGATCTGTAATTTTATTAACCTGAAAGTATTACTGAGTACCTAGAATGTGGGGATACTCCAGGTAACATAAGAGCTGTAAACATTTCACTGCTAGAAACTGTTCAGTATAAAGAGATGAGACTAACACTGAAACAATACAACACATTTAATGATACCAAGTTCTAAACAGTAATGTACAGATCACAGTGCACTAAGAATTCTGAGACTGTGCAGATGAGTGGAGTACAAAGGCTTCATGGGATCCTGGTCTGAACCAGGACTTACAGGTGGGTAGGATCTGCTCAAGCAGGAGGAAAAGAAAGCACACCAGGCTAAGGGAGACAAGAAAAAAGGCACAAAAGAAACCATGTCCCCCTGGAAGATGCAGTGAGGGTGCCAGCATAACCCTATATATATTGAAGGAAATAAGTTTTTGTAAGTAAATCAAGGACACAATTATGGATCCTTTGAATCAAGATACAATGGCCACTGAAGGTACCTGGTCAGAGAAACAGCATGGTAAACTCAGTAATTAACGTGAGAGTAGTACCAGGATAAAGGGAGGCCATCTACACAGCAGCTGAAATACTAGTAATTGAGTGATATGGTCCTGGTCATGGTAGGAAAGAACAGTAAAGAAAATCTGAAAGACATTACTCCTTTAAGAGAAGGTCTCTAAGGGCAGAACTTTACATCAGAAATAGCTTAGAGGGGGAACCCCCTGCCCCAGCACTATCTACCCCAATTCCTAGAAGGTACTCGTGAAGATAACAAATGAGATCTTATAAATTCTTAATTTAAGGTTAATAGGGATATAAGTACTAAGAGCTTGGAAATAAATACTGGAATGTTCTGCAGGTGAGACACTGGAAAGAGTCATGAATGAAGATAATATAGGAGACAAGGTACTCTCTCATGTTCAAGAGATTAAAGATACAGGGACACACACCAAGAGTGGAGAAGTTTATGATCACAAGTCAATACTGAGAATTTGCTTAGTACCAAATGATACACACAGCTAGAAAAGTCAAAGGAGAATCACAGTGCGGCAATATCAGAAAAGGCAACAGTTTCAAGAGATAAATATGATCAATACCCAACACCACAAAGAGGTTCTCTCTCATGCAATTTTTAGGACACCAGTAAATTTCTTTATCTGAGCTAAATATTAGTTTTGCTTCAAAAGACTTAAACACCACTTTTAACCAATTCTTAATAAAATATTTTTATGAAAATAACTTGTACAAGATTAATTTTTACCTTTTAATATCTGTTCTTCCAATAAGAAAAAATGTTCCCTTTCCAAAATTAAATGTATAATTTTATCCATACTTCTAGAAGTTTTCCACATTTTGAATAAAATGTTGCTACTGTTATATTCATTACTGGGTATATTTCATTTTTAGTACACAGACTAGAATGTTAAGTGCTTGACATTTTAATGCTTATTATTCCTAAAATCTAGGTAAACGAGGAGAAACCATTACACAGAAGTAATGTATTTAAATACGGGCTTTGAATTTTGATGAACAATGTTTTGAAATCCTAGATCTATCACTACTAGGTTTGTGACCTGAGGGGAATTACCAATCCTCTCAGAACTTCCTACATGTAATCCTCTCAGTCTTCCTACCTGTAAAGTGGGGGAAATCATACCAACTTGGAAGGGCTAATTCTGAGGATTAAATGAAGACAGTTATTATTATAATCATAAATTAACTAATGTTTATTAAAGTACCTATAAGCCAGGTACTATTTTAAGCATTTAACATGCATTTTCACATATAACCTTTACAACACTCCGAGAAAAAGGGACTCATTATTATTATTATCCCCATTTTACAGAAGGGAAAAATGCAGCACCAAGAGGTTAGGTAATTTGTGCAAATACTCAACTCCCAGAATCCTAACTCTGGCCACCTGATGTGAAGAACTGACTCACTGGAAAAGACCCTGATGCTAGGAAAGATTGAAGGTAGGAGGAGAAGCGGACAACAGAGGATGAGATGGTTAGATGGCATCACCAACTCAACGCATATGAGTTTGAGCAGGCTCCGGGAGTTGGTGACAGACAGGGAAGCCTGGTGTGCTGCAGACCATGGGGTCGCAAAGAGTCGGACACGACTGAGCAACTGAACTGAACTGAGAATGCTAACAGATACTGCTCTTATCACTCACACCAATGTTAAAATGACTGCAAATAAGTATTTTAAATGACAGTAAACCTATTTGCCATTATAAGAGATTAAATATTAAACTCTATCCTTTATCTAGAAAACGAGAACCAGTTTTAAAATAAACACATATGGCAACTTTTTTTAAAAAGTAATTCAAATGTAACATTAAAAGGTACAAAAAGCTAGCAAGTTACCTGTTAAGATCAAAATATCTGAACACATATATGTACATATGCCTACAAAACCAAAGGACACATTTCTGTATGTAAACTTTCTGAGTACCTGTATTTCCATAAAATAATTCACAAAACAGGACTGATAACAGAGGCTCCTCTTAACAGTGTTTGTACAGCAATACAAAATGTCTCTCCCTTTAACTACCAGGCCACCTAAAAACCACCAACAGAAGAAGAAGTCAATCTCTTAGCAGAGGTAGTTGTTTTCACTTTTTTCTGTCATAGCCTCCAGTTTCTTAGTATAGTACAATGGTGTCTTTTTCCCCCTAATGTGAGTAAGTTGCTAACATGATGCCCAGACAGTCCTAGAAAATACTTCAGTGTATATTTCCTACAGATAATTCATCTACATAAGCAGTTCACAATCATCAAAATCAGGAAATTAACACTGATATATTATTATATCTAATCTTCAGACCCCCACTTCAAGTTTTGCCAAGTTCCAAATAATAACCTGTATAGCATAATGACTCATGAACTGTATTTATTAATAGCTGTCTCTTTCATTTGGCACAGTTGTTCTGTGCTTTCTTAATTTTCAGGACCTACATTTAAAGATTGTTTATATTGTAAGTTATATTGTAGAATGCCTCTCAATTAGAGCTAGTCTGATTATTATGGTGTCACAGAGAATGGGACACAACATAGTGACAGAATAACAACAATCATGATTTCCCATGATTAAATTCAGGGTGTGTATCTTTGTCAACCATATCTAAGAAGTGATGCCATATTCTCAGTGCTAGCACACTGATACGTCTGCTGGGATCATTGCCAAACTTTTCCACTGTAAAGTCCCTTTTTAATCTTTGTAATTAGTATTCTAAAAGGAGATACTTTGAGATTATAAAATATACCACCCTTCATCATAGTTTCCATTTATTCATTAATCCTTTCACTATAGACTTACAACCTTCAATTTTATTTGCAGTATTTTGCCATCATTATTTATTTTGATGTTCAGATTATTCCAAATTTGGCCACTAGAGTCTATTCAAGCTGCTTCTGAATCATTTTGACACAACCTCATCATTCATCATTCTTTCAACAACTTTCTTGCATGATAAGATGATCCAGGTTCATCTCACACTATCCCTAAATTATCCATTTCTCCAACAGGCCCTAGTCTACTGAGAATGGTATTCAGAGGCCAAGAAGTGGGTCCCAGATTTGCTACATCTATCTACCGACATTGGAAACTCTTAAGTTCATACTGGTATCTCCAATTCTAATTCAACAGTACATGATTCATTGTTTTCCTCCATCTTTTAACTCCTTTCTCCAACAGTAAGACACTAGGCTTCCATTATCTTCACTAATTCAGTCAACGGCCCTCCCTCATTAATAATCAATCTTCTGTCACTGATGTGGACCATTCATTGCATAGACACCCGATACCCCACTCAAGCTCTGTTACTCAAGTTCTGTCAAACTACTCTGAGCAACTATCGCCAGCTTGCACACTGGACATCCTCCATATACCGCTCCAGCTCAAACACTCTATGCTGAGCTCCTCTTCCACACATACACCCTTCGTTAGCACGTCCAAGTTCCAACACCTCTCACTGGGTCACCACTATGCCATGTGGACACCTGTATTGGTTAGGTGACAAAACCCCCTCTGTGAGTCAAGAAGGTGGATAGCTAATCCAGATGGTTTTTGAATGAATCATTCAGGAAGGGAAGAGGGAAAAGGAAGTGAAAAACAGAGACAATATTAGAAATAACAAACTACCTCTTTCAAAAAACTGTTAAGTTTCTTTTACCTATAATCACATTTACCCTAGAACGGATAATAGAGTAGATTAAGAAAACGAATTTAAGAACCAGAGAAGATTTTTTAGATTCTAGTTCCGCCACTAAGCAGCTGAATGACTTAAACAAGTTATTTAAACTCTTCAGTAAATAAGTAGCTATATCACATGATTGGTATGAAAATAATCTATATAAAACCAATGTATGGAACCTGACCTAAAGTTAGCATTCAATAAATTTAAGTTATTACCACTACTTTCTCTTTTATATCATCATTATTAAACAGATGCCAAAGAAGACCTATATACATGTGTATAATTTTATAAGGCTTAGTTCTTAGCTTTTTTAAATTATTGAAAGGATCAATGTCCCTGAAGACATTTTAAAACACCTATAGCATTTACCTTATGACTAATAACCAAACCTTTGCCTCCAAGCTAGCCTACATTTCACACAAATTATTTCCTAAAACTTTGACAGGATCATGTTAGTCTCCTGAAATAAAGTTATCAGTGGCTCCTGACAGTCCAGCAAATGAAAATTCTTCAATGTGGCAATCAAGGTTCCATGTAGTATAACCCTAATCTACCTTCCCAGAATTATATCTCATTCCTCACCTACACAAAATTCCTGCTTTAACCAACTTTTCCATCTATATGCCCTGACCCATATCTTGGCTAGAATGTTCATCTTCCCCATTTATTTCTATCAAAAATTTGCATGTTTTTCAAAGTCTAGATTAAAATCCACTTCCTCTTTAAAATCTCCCTTGACTACAGCAGCCAAACGCAAGCCGTTCCTTCCTCAAAATCCTGAAGAACTAGGTAAAACTGTGATACTACAATTATAGTATTTTACAGGTACATTTATTATCTCCCCTGCTAGGCTGAATTAAGATTCCTTTGGAGATATAACATATGCTTTTGATCTCCAAAACAATTACCACTTATTGAATATATATACCAGTCACTATTTAAAACATATTCTTCACAACAGAGGTTTTATGAAGTTAAATAGTCATTATCTCTGTTTTTGTAAATGAAGATCTCAAGGCTCAAGAATGTTAGAAAGATGCCCAAAGTCACATAGCTGATAAGTAGCAAAATGAGCTTTTCCCAAGCATGTCTCATAAAAAATGAGATATACGGAATGAACCCTTGGGAAAGAAAGCTCTCAGGTCAAATAAGTTTGGAGGATTAACAAAGTTAAACCACTGTATTTACCAAAGGGCTTCCAAAGTCTTTAGTAAACTGCTGATATGCTTTATAAATCCCCATAAGGCATTTGTTTATTTCCCAAATGTATTTGGGGATAAAATCCCCAAGAACCATTGCCCTTACAGGATTAGTGTTCCATTTCAGGAAGGTGACAAGGTGCTATCTTTGCACAGTAGGCACTCAATACACATTTCTTAAATTTACTCCTCATACAAAAGGAACACACTAGGGTAATGCCATATACTAAAGAATAAGGTAATGTCACTTCACTTACAGCAGGTGGTCTCTAGTAATCACTCTATTGAATAGTGTTCAAATTAAAAACTTAATTTTCCTTAGACAGGCTAAAGAGAGATTTTAAAAAGCACTACCTGTGCCTTTATGATATGCATGAATCTTGACATCAATTCAGGACATTCGAGAAGGAAGTGAAAGTGGTCAAATATAATCTTGGGATTCCTAAAAGAAAAACATACCCTGCTTGTTAAATGGGAAGGAGGAGTAGCATTAAGTGACATATAAATTTAGATACACAGATATTGAAATAGAATAAAAATACATATTAATCCACACCTACTATACTCATACTTGTCATTGAACATTTTTTAGATAATAACAAGTAATATTTTTTCTGTTGAGATAAAAACTGTAAGAAAGAAAAAGTTACAAGAGCAGTCCATTAAACCAAGAAAGTTTTACCTGTTAACAAAGCATTTTAAAACTTCATCATGTTTGCAGACAAATTCAATGAAACGGGGCGAAGTCATTCTGTGAAGGGTAAAAAACAATCAGAACACATAGACAAAAGTTGGTGATATGGTAAATTTGACTATGTATTGAATTTGACTGGCTTCTAATCAAAAAGGAAAATGGGGTTTGGTTTTTCTTTATAGACTCTGAGGCATGCCTAGTCAATTTATAATGTGAAATATATAAATATATACACACTCATATAGATAATAAAATAATCTTTCATTAACAGATGATATAAAGTGACTTTTTAAAAACCTTGAAGTTTTAAGTATCTGTTTCCAACATATAATTAAATGATCCTATACAAAGTAACATTCACCATCCTACATGTTAATAACACATATGGATGTTTAAAACTCAAATATTCTGTACTAATTTCAGATCAGTTCAGTGAGTATCCTGAAGATTAGGATAGAACCAAAACAGCAAAGTATTATTTATTTCTGCAATTACAAAAAAAAATCATAGCTTTTCTTCATCAGAAACTGGGTTTTCTCTACTTTGTAATGCAAGTACCTGACTTAAGGCTTGGTTGGTGAGGCACCCACTTTAAAGACGGCTATCTTGACTAAACACAATGCCAGCCCCACAACTAGATAAAGAGCCAGAATGCCTCCCACTGAGGCTCTTGTGTTTAGAGATTTTGGTTAACTTTTGATAACTGACCATTTGGATCACTTGACTTTTACTCTTCTCATACTTTATATTCCTACTCTTATGTTTTAAATTCATCAATAAAAAGTGAGTCCTCAAAACCTTTCCCAGGTGGCGGTAGTGGTAAAGAACCTGCCTGCCAATGCAGGAGATACAAGAGATGTGGGTTTGATCCCTGGGTTGGGAAGATCCCCTGGAGAAGGGTATGGCAACCCACTCCATTATTCTTGGGATTCCCTGGACATTTTGAAAAATAAAAAAAAATTAGAAGATTACATGATGACCATATAATTAAAGAGAAACAGAGTGTCTTGGGATGTAATTCATTCATGTCATGATAGGGCCTGATAGCTCAGCTGGTAAAGAATCTGCATGCAATGCAAGAGACCATGGTTTGATTCCTAGGTTGGGAAGATCCTCTGAAGAAGGGATAGGCTACCCATTCCAGTATTCTGGTGGCTCAGCTGGTAAAGAATCCGCCTGCAATATGGGAGACCCAAGTTTGATCCCTGGGTTGGGAAGATCCCCTGGAGAAGGGAACGGCTTCCCACCCCAGTCTTCTGGCCTGAAGAAAACTATATAATCCATGGGGTCACAGAGAGTCGGACACGACTGAGTGATTTTCATTTTTCAAAACCCGAGTGCCCCTCCACCCTCAACCCCAGGCTTATGTGCACTTTTCCTCGCTCCCGCTACAATAACCTTGCTGTGTGGCCCCAGGTGTGCCATGTAATTTCCAGGTCCTAGAAGTAATAAATCTTTCTCCCTTCAAAGGTTTCCAATGGTTATTGCTGAAGGACATCTGTAATCATAAGAATTAAGGATTAGTCCAGCCACAACTGGACTGGCATATAAAACAGTTGGTGACTGGCATATAAAACAGTTGGCATAGTCAGCAGAACTGCATGATTACCACTGCAGTAAATCAAAGGGAATGCCTGTTAGCTGCAGCTTGCTTACTACCACTTAACTCAGGTGAGTAACACCATCTGGGAAAAGAGTACCACTTGCTGAGGGTCTGACTTACTGTGACGTGCTTTTACATAGTGCCTATCACATGTTGCCTGAGGCATCCAACCCAAAAGGTCAAGGATGCCATAATCCAACAATCTCAGAGAAGTGTGATCAAGGCCATATGGTCTAATGAGATGATGAGACCACTAATTATAAAGACCTTAATTGACTATTAATGTGTGTGAGGGTCCTCCATACCTCAAGGCCAAGAAGAGCCAAGGAGTGCAAACTGGATACCGAGACTATCACCACTACCCGAGGAAAGGCTCCGGCTAAAGGCACAAGAAGAAGATTCCCTTAGGTGAGGAGGAGAGACTCCCACATGCAACCACGGAGTCAGTGGGTTGTGCCTAGACTGTGAGTTCTAACCTAGAAGAGTAAAATAGCCTCACAATTGAAACCAATGGCACCACCAGAGAAGACTATGGACCCCATGTCACTACTTCACTCACTACCATTGCTCTGTCCCCTAAGCCAATGGGACATGGAGTCCAATCTCTGGTATAAAGCTGCTGAAAAATGAATGGACAAATTAAAAAATTCTAAACTTCTGATGCCAGTGCCTCCTAGGAACCCTGAGGAGGTACACTAGCTCTTTGATAAACACAAAACCTCCTGGCTGCTTCCTGGGCATTTTTCAATGTCATGCATGCTAATATGCTAAGAATTGTATATTACATTTCAGACGCCTGGAAGCTTTTCCCAAGAGCCTGAGCATATGATGCTAATAGAGGCAGACCACCATTCTGGAATGCTCCCTTGGGACACCCTGCAAAGGAAAGCAGCCACCTACAAAGGGGCTCACAGTGTTGTCATCTAAAATTTTCCAGTAACAACACATAAGATTAAGGTAAAAGGAAAAAAAAAAAAAGAAGAAGAAGTTTGAAACTGAGATCAAAAACTACTCTTTAACTGACAGAGGATAAGATGGTTGGATGGCATCACTGACACAACAGACATGAGTCTAAGCAAAGTCTGGGAAATAGTGAAGGACAGGGAAGCCTGGCATGTTGCAGTCCATGGGGTGGCAAAGAGTTGGACAAGACTGAGCGACTGTATAAGAAGAACAGTAGTCTAATACAAATCCTGACCCACTTTCCACTTTCTCTTGCAAAAGGCAGAACCTGGAAACATTCCTCATGAGGCTTCCCTGCTGCCAAATCAAAAGGTGACAGGGTCATCAAGGCTGTGAGTGAGGAAAGAAAGGGACACGAGAAGGCAAAAGGCCCCCAGACCCACCGATATTCATTACCAGGGCACTGCCTCCCCTCACTTGGGTATTTAATACCTGACCCCATGCCAACTTTTCCATCACAGTGATCCCTGCTAAGGCTCACTGTGAATGGAAAATATTAAGATGAGGCCCATCTCCTGCTGCACAAAATTGGCATGGTCCAATGGGTTCACCACGTCCATGACCAAAGTGACCAAATTGATTGCCTCTTCATTTTTAACCCCAGATAAGCCCCATTTGACCCTGAGTCCAGAGAATTATTTTTACAGGACACTCATCCTAAGTAGAAGGTAGCCCTACTATCTTTTGTTGGGATATGAAAATCATCCAAAAGGCATTAAAAATCCTAGGAGGAAACTTACATTCTTCCTCTGTCCCTGAAGATGTAAGTCTCATCATGTCTTTGAAACATAAATATCCAAGAAGGTAACTAAAACTCTGACCACAATCACCAGAGACTGAAGGAAAAAGTGGGAGGGAAAGAGGCCTTTTAAAATATAAACTGTTGTAAAATCTCTCTTACTGAAAATCTAGTCCACACCCTCCTGAAGATAACTTGCCAAAGACAAATACAAATCTTAGAAGTCTTCTCCACAAATGCTAGTAAAAAGCTCTAGTCACAGGAGAAGGTAACCCTAACTTGTTCCATCTGCCAGACACAATCTGGATTCAAAGGTAATCTACAAAATAGTAAGTTGTATACTGTTGCACCTGATTCACAGGGAAAATTTTGGAATGGAAACTACAGGGTGGTTCTGTCTGGCTGCATGTTTCTGTATGCCTATGGATATATGTTACATGCAAGTGACTTTTTTTCTCTCTCTCTGGATAGTATTGACAAAACTAATTTGTAAAAAAGCTGTATTTAATTGGCTTAAAAATAAATACTATGAATTAAGTATTCTGAAATTCAGTAATACATGAACTAACCAACAGTTTTCAATTCCATGTGATCTGGAATAATCTTCTATAAATAAAAGGTAGTTTAAGTTTGTTAGTTCAATTAAAAGTCATGTCTCAAATTTATCAATATCAGATATAATACAGACATGCAGCTTTTATTCTACTTGGGTTTATTATTCAAATAAGTTCATGTTATCTAGATTACAAAATTTGTCAGTAAGAAAAACTACTCGGGATGATGACCAATTTTGCTTAATGTCTCATGAGCCTTTCATGAGTAATCTAAACATAATTGTTAAGAACAAGCAATTTAAAGAGATGTAAGCAGAATAAGACTTTAGGTGAACTTTTCAGCAATAGTTTTGTTGTTCAGTCATGTCCAACTCTTTGCAACCCCATGGACTGCAGCACACCAGGCCTCCCTGTCCTTCACCATCTTCCAGAGCCTGCTCAAACTCATGTCCATCAAGCCAGTGATGCCATCCAACCATCTCATCCTCTGTTGTCCCCTTCTCCTCCTGCCTTCAATCTTTCCCAGCATCAGGGTCTTTTCCAGTGAGTCAATTCTTCACATCAGGTGGTCAAAGTATTGGAGCTTCAGCATCAGTCCTTCCAATGAGTATTCAGGATTGAGTTCCTTCACAATTGACTGGTTTTATCTCCTTGCAGTCCAAGGGACTCTCAAGAGTCTTCTCCAACACTACAGATCAAAAGCATCAATTCTTCAGCGCTCAGCCTTCTCTATGGTCCAACTCTCACATCCATACATATTTTATGGAATGTCTTCTTAAAAATAGTTTCCTAAATCTCTTTGGTGATTTGAAATGTCAGAGTTCTGCTAAGTTAAATACTGGAAAATTTATTGACTATCTGGGTCATTTCCAAATAAGGTAAAACACTAATACTGAACATCAGTTTATCCACTTTGAGCTTTTCTACAAAGGGGCCAATGATAAATTTGGTTCTCCTTGGTAAACATGTGTTGTACCACACTGAAAAATTATACTATAAGGAAGCATGTGCTTCTAGAAATTATGAAACTTATTCATAAATTTGCCAATACGAAGAATTCTGATATAGCAGGCAGTTTATAGTTGCTTGCTTCTCAGTTTTCACTAGAAAGTTAAGTTTCTAAGGGTTAAGAATTCTGATTAATATATATAATTTAAACTAGTGAAAATAACAGAGGAACTGTCTCTGAATGCAAGGAAAGTTGGATGTGTTTTGGAATAAGAAAGGTATGAGGTTGTTGATACTCAGTCAATAAGTCCTGTCCAACTCTTTGCAACCCCATGGAATGCAGCATCCCATGCTTCCCTGTCCTTCACAGGGAAGGGTAGTTTGCTCAAACTCATGTCCATTGAGTCGGTGATGCCATCCAACCATCTCATCCTGTCACCCCCTTGTTAAGACAATTTTAAGTAATTTTGTCCTAAAGTAAAGCTGGTTATTTCAGAAGAGGAAAGAGGGAAATAAAGAACAAAATAATATAGAAAAGACAGCAAGGTGGAAAGATACAGAATGAGGCTTTTACCTTGTACTGGCAGGCTGGCTAAAATTCAGCTGGTATCCTAAGGGTCTTTTTTCCCCAACAAGCTTTATTATCAATGATATGTTTATGCAATATTTTTCATCTCCTAAAAGGATAGTTTTCCTGCAGTGTTTGTCTACTGCTGATAGAGAAAGAAACTGTAAAAGGTTTTCCTTTACCCTCTAAGTAATCTGGCTAGAAAAGCAAAGATTTTGTATTTTATCAAAATAATTTCCTGTATTTCATGCTGTCTTTAAGTGATTAATGGAAACTCGCTCAGACATATCCAACTCTTTGTGACCCCATGGACTGTAGCCCATAAGCCCCTCTGTCCATGGAATTCTCCAGGCCAAGAATACTGGAATGGGTGCCATTTCCTTCTCCAGGGGATCTTTCTGACCCAGGGTTTGAACCCAGGTCTCCTGCATTATAGGTGGACTCTACCATCTGAGTCACCAGGGAAGTCCCATGCTATCTTAATCAGGTATTTGATTACTTTAGAAAAATGAGTCTTCTCAATAGGAAGAGTTAAGATTTGCTCGTAACAATGTA
Source organism: Capricornis sumatraensis (assembly GCF_032405125.1). Lineage (NCBI taxonomy): Eukaryota > Metazoa > Chordata > Mammalia > Artiodactyla > Bovidae > Capricornis > Capricornis sumatraensis. The sequence goes on along the minus strand of NC_091081.1, from coordinate 32,924,696 downwards.
AGTATATACATTTGCCTTTAAAATCATCTGTCACTTTGGTTAGGTAGATAATTAAGTATTATTTCATAATGATCTGTGATCCTATTTAGTCAAGTGTTTAAAATCTTTTTGATATTTTTAAACAAACTTCCCCAAATCAAATTCTAAACGAAGTCTTTTTGATCTAGAAGTAACTTTTGGATTTTTCAAAAGGCCCCTGGAACATCTCAAAAGACATGTTTTCTCTCCTTATAAAAAGAGAGACATTAAACTAATTAGGCTTATCTGATACATTAAACATCAGATAAGAAACAATGCTAAACCTTCTTTATCAATATCCTTATTTGGATATGTATTATTAACAAAGTGTTCCAGAAATAATACGAAATTTCCTAAAACTCTGATATGTAATGTTATTCATTGTAATTCCAGCTATCATCTTAAAATGTTGTGTGTCACAACATTTTGTGTTGTGTCACACACCTTATTGGGTCACAATAACCAAATTCCCCTGTCAACTGCATTAAAATGAACTCTCATCATATCTTTAACCACTGGCATTTTTCAAGTCTTTTGTCAATTACAGGCAGTTATTATTTCACTCTGATGCTTTTGGAAAGGTGCTTCATCTTTAAGGAGATGCATGGAAAGGACTCTGACAAATACAAGTTTCTGATAATTTTCACATCCTACCACTGAACATGGTAAGCATTTATAGAACTCTAAGGGAAAAACAGATTCATAACACTGTTAACCAAAGATCGATATCAAGAATAATATAGGACTTAATGAATTCATGAAGGATGATCACAATTTTTTATGAATTTTTGTTTGAAACACTGCTAGTTCTTCAATATTTGCTTTTCAGACTTACAGAAACTTTTCCTTCTACACTAGCAATAACTCAACAATTTGGTAAAGCATACCTCTGTGAACAAACATGAAACAACTACTTTTTCTCGTAACCTGATCCCTCCAGAATTTGGAAACTCTCTGGGTATCCTTATTTTCATGGCAATATAGTTACTTGCACAAGTTCAGTAAAAATCTGTTCTCCTTGTAACATGACACAATCAAAAACACTGGTTATACTGCCAAAGCTTTGACTGGAATGTCTCCCTTTGACAGAAGAATGTACAGACTCTGATATGACCAGACAACTTTAGGGAACTAAGGGTGTTAATTTTATGAAGCCAATAAAACTGTGGAAAAATCAACCTGGTACCTTGCTTACAGGGTTCCTGGCAGAGTTACCAGGTAAGTAAGGAAGGTCACTTCCTGGCAGGTGCAGAAACTTCAAGATATTTTGGGGACCTCAAGAAGAGAGGAATTCACCCAAATCTATAGGTACTGCAGGCAAAATGTGATGGTGAGTCCTTGGCACTTCTTAGCCTCCAGAGGCTTTTAAACGTTCTATCTGAGATTCCTCATGAAAAGGTCTGGCAAAACAGGCATGCTGCAGCTAAGTCGCTTCAGTCGTGTCCAACTCTGTGTGACCCCACAGACGGCAGCCCACTAGGCTCCTCTGTCCCTGGGATTCTCCAGGCAAGAATACTGGAGTGGGTTGCCATTTCCTTCTCTAATGCATGAAAGTGAGAAGTGAAAGTGAAGTCACTCAGTCGTGCCCAACTCTTAGCGACCCCATGGACTGCAGCCTACCAGGCTCCTCCGTCCATTGGATTTTCCAGGCAAGAGTACTGGAGTGGTTGCCATTGCCTTCTCCAAAACAGACATAAAGGAGCCTAAGTGACCAATCACTATTCTTCCTCCACTATATAAATAACCAGGTCAAGTTTAACAAAACTAGATTTACTGTGCAAATATACTAGTCTTACTTTGATTATCTCTGATAGGAATGAGGGCAACAGTAAAGAGAAAAATTACATTTCAATGGAAAATTACAATACACCCTTGTAGATATCAGATTCTAGTCCTCTTAATTGTCTTTGAGGATTTTTCCCCTACCTGTAAACTGGACTGGATACTGAATTTTCATTTCCTCCAACATCTAGCTACAATTCTCCAAATTAATGTTTCCAATTTTCCTCCCATTCTTACTTGGAACTATTGAGAACTAAAACTGCTCCTTCTCCAATTTAAGATAGATTAGGACAACTTGATGTAAAATTCAGAGAAATAACCACAACAGCTCATATATGGACAACCTTCGTGTCTATTGCTAGATGGGCCACTCAGAAAAATCACCAGATCCATTCAAACTACAAACCAGGAAAATCTATCAGATGGCCTCCACTTTGTCCACTTCAAAGATGACAATCTCCAATAAACACAATGCCAGATCCACAGCTAGATAAAAAGCCACCCTTCATCTCCAAGCTCCTTTGTTTCAGAGATCTTGATTGATTTTGATAACTGACGATTTGAGCCACTTGTGTTTTCTCATGCTTTAAATTCCCACTCTCAATGTTTTAAATTCACCAATAAAGAGTGAGCTTTTGAAACCCCAGGCCTCTACCTTAAACTCCAATAAAAACAGAACCCCAAGCCCTCAAGCTTTTTTTCTACTGGCAACCTTGCTGTGTGGCCCCAGGTGTGTCATGTAATTTCCAGGTCCTGTAAGTAATAAACTTTTTTTTTTTCCAAAGTTTCCTGATGGTTATTGCTGAAGGGTGTCTTGCAACTATAATAAGAACCACAAGGGCTGCTCCAGCCACAGCATTGGTTACTGACAGGCAGAGATCAGCACACAAAATAAGCAGAAACGTTCTTACCCTGGAGGCATCTGACAAGAACAGCACATGTAAAAAGCTTGAATGACAGCACTTAGCCGGTTAGCTGTCATAGAAATAACATCCTGACAGTCTGCACTGGCTTCCTGTTTCCCTCCAAGAGCATCTGGTTTAGATTCCCCTGTGCCAGTGGACAGATTTTCATAGCTCTCAGGTCCTGGAGGTTCAAATGAAGGAATGGAAGTACCATCTTGATCTTGGCCTTTTTGTTTCAGCAAAATAGAAGTGATATCCGTTGAGTCCTTTTTGTTTTTCATCAATTCTGTAGCTATTAAAACTAGCCATTCATCTAATGAGTGCCAAAGCAATTCAAGAGGCTAAGAAAAAGAGAAAAGTGTTTTTTTTTTAAAATCCATCATTCTTAAACTGCAGGAAAAAAAAGAAACCCACTCAGACAAATATTATACGAGAGAATATTTACTCTAGATACTTCTATTTTCCCAAGTTTATGTGACTGCAATGCCTAAAGATAAGTAACAAAAATATAAATGTCATATAATTACTTCATTTATAGCAAAAGCTTATTTTATGTTTATTTATTCCTTGGAATAAAAAAAACCAAACTCTAACAAAAAAATCTATAAGCAATCTTCATTCTTTTAAAAATTTTCAATTATTTACTTTCAAAACCATTATTATCTTTATGAGTACATTTCCCTAAACTCTTTACTGTATTAATGTTGTCAACTGTTTTTAATTACGTTGCTTTTCAATTTAAAAAATAAGTATTCATAAAGAACTTAATAAACAACTTGGTTTACTGCCTTTTTCTTTACACGTAATCTCTGAGATTTTGAAAATTTACAACAAGGAATTTTAGATATCACCACATTTACAAGTACGCATACACACAGAGGCATACCCAATCACACACAACTCATCTCTAATAATAGTAATTACCAAATATTGGCTAGCAAATCTATAATTCAAAGTAAAGATTAACAGCTTAATAAAAAATAAAATGGGAATAAAGTTTATTATTTCTACACTATATAAAATATTCCTTTTGAGAATAATGAAATGTTTCTTGTAAATTAACAGCAAATGAAAATTTATCTTTAAAATACCATGTGATCACAAATGCTACAACAGGACTAAGGAATGGAGAAGACGAAATACATACATCATCTCTAGTAAATAGTTTTTAACAGAAGGAGAAATATAAATGCCCAACTACTATCAAAAGACATGCTGCTGGGGATCTAATGTACAGCATGGTCACTATAGTTATCAACACTGTATTGTACAATTAAAAGTTGCTATGAGAGTAAAGCTTTAATGTTCTCAGCACAAGAGCAACAAAGTAGTGATTATGTGAGGTGAAGGATGTGTTAACTAACCTTACTGGAGTAAAGATTTTGCAGTACATACTTATATGAAATCATAACATTATACCATGAAGTTACTCAACATTTTATATAACAATTATAGCTCAATAAAACTTGGAGGAAAAAAAGACCTGCTAGAACATTTTAAAACCCAAATAAAAATGAACAGTGAAGGCACAGGCGGGCAGGGGAGATAGCAGTTAAATAGTCTTCCATTCCCACACTATTCTCAATATTCCTAATGAGAGTCTTTCTACAAATGAATATAAAAATTAATTTTACTTTCTGATTCTTATATGATCACAGAATGCTACAAACCAGACATCTGCTTCTGAAAAACCCACCCTTAACTATTTCAAGTAAAAGATTCTTATTTTTTAAAGGCCAGTATTGTAAAGAGATTACACAACCATATTTAGAACTTTCTAAAGTTCTGTTCTGTCAAGAAATTCTAATTATTATCTAATAAATCCCACTATTACCTTCAGCCTATCTTCAGATTTTCAGAACATTCTCTTTTTGAGAATATTTTACTTATTGAATCTGCAAACACTTAAATCACCCTTAAGTTTTCACTTAAATATTAAACCAAAAAGCAAGAAGGAAAAAACCCTTCCACCATCAACAAAAAAACAGTTCATTCATTCAACATTTATTTAATTAATACAGCCTAGGTAAACAGGTTCACAAAGTGAGAAGCTAATTTCTGAGAAACATTTTCTGAGGTTGAAATGAGCACCCTTCTCTCCCACAAACAAGGCTTTTCCAAGGTTAGGCACAGGAGTTGGGTGCCTAACTTCTTAAAGGATGGCTGAACTGCTTAAAAGAAGGACAAGAAGCACCAGCAGCCATCAACACTGACACGGTACCTTCACTGAAAATGTCTTAATTTTAATCATGATCCAGGTTTGGGTCTATAGTTTCTCTTCATGAGAAAAACATTAGCCCTGCTATAAAACATGAAAAAGAACTTTTTATGTCAGCAAAACTATTTTAGCTTTACATCAAAAAAATAAATGCCCTCCAAAGAAAGAACAGGTGGTGATGAAAAACTGCTTCAAACAAAAGGAATAAATGGCCTCTGAGTTGACAAAACTCAGAAAGTCTCCACATTGAATGGAGATGAAGGCTAAGACAGGAAGCGATACCTAGTGCTCACGTGCCGATAAGAGCACTGAGCCTGAACTGCAACCATCCTATTCTCAAAAGCTGACAACCTGAAAAAATTAAAGGTGAAGTTTGAATAATTCCAGAAATAATATCCAAAAAAGCTGATCTGTATAAAAATGACAGTGACAAGAACAATACTGAGAAAAGCTAGAAAGAGTTTTCAATAAAGCAGCACAGCTAAGAATTAAAAGAGAATGAGGAAAAAAAGCAGAGAAGTAGTCAGTTATCTTAGGCCTTTCCTTATTTTCTCTTTTTCTCACTGTATATTTCCTCATTCATATGTGCACTAAAAAGAAATCTCAACCTTAAAAAGCATTTTTACCTAGGGAGTTGTCCCTTTGAAGACTTGTTCAGAAGATTCATTCCTCAATAACAAAAAGAATGCTGTGAAAATAACTTCAATTTCTAACTGGAGTAGCAGTCACAGACAAAAAAGATTAAAATAAATTTTAAAAATTAAAAATAAATAATTGCAAACCACATCTATTTATAAATAATACTGATAAAACACTAGATACATAAAACCATACATATCAAATGTTATAGAAAAATGAGTCAATGGCTATGGAAAATATTAGGCTTCTTGGCACTATGGAAATAATACTTCATTTCTTGAGTTGATTTTCACCACAGAACTATATTCTACCTATAACATCAATGATTTGACAATCATACGTGATTTTCAAAACATTTCAAATTAACAAGTCAAAGCTGTAACATAAAAATCCCAAACTTGTTGGACAATTAAAAAAACTTCACTATCCATGTGCCAAATTAGATACAAATTTGATAGGGAAGCTTTATTAACTTAAATTCATCAACAGTATTTTGAAATTCTGTTGATTAGTCTATTCTCACCTCCTAATGTCAAATGCCATAATCCAAAAGATAAGATCTTAAAAGTTTCTCAATCTTTCTCAGCTTCCAAATTTCTCCAATTATAAATCTATGAAGCCATTAATAGTCACAGTTTACTACTCACAAAAAAAGAATGTATCAGGATTCAAGAAGCCTAGACTGTCTTCCTCATGCTCACCCTGCTTCAATAACCAGAACTACCTTCTCCTTCAGATGTTTCAAAGTTTGCAAGGCTCTAGATAAAAATCTCTTAACACTGAAAGAATGGCTAAGTGTTAAGATTAACTTAAAGTACTTCTAAGATAAATCAGAAAACTAGTAACAGGATGTTAAACAATTTCACCTACTAAAAACACATGGCCTATAAACCCACTCATTCTTAATGGAAAACCCATTAGCTAATCCCAGCAATAAAGTGACATGTTAGAGTACCTAGTTAATGAAACAGAAAGTATGGAGCAACTGCTACCTTAGACAAAATGTGGTAAAAATTAAAATGGTATTTCCAATCTTAAATTGTAGCAACTCAGCAGATGGTTCAGATTTTTATAACTTCAATCATCCCACAACGAACAGAAGACATTAAATACATGGATCACAATGTAGTTTCTATTTTTTATCCTTGTAAGTGGGAGGGCAGATCATTTTGCCATCCTCTAAAAAGTCCACACAATTAATTGATAAAATTAGATAGAAAGAAATTAATTCCTTAAGAGCAACACTTGCTAATGTTTAAAAAAAAAAACTGATTGAGTTTTGTAAAAAAAATGTTTTACCAAAGAGAAAGGTCAAAATTTAAGAGAAAGTAAGTGGTCAGAAACAAAAGCAACTGTCAATGACACAGAAAAAAAAATTCCTCAACAGGAGAAATAAAGACACTAACAAATGAAATAAAACATAAGTAAAGAACTTTATATTAGGTTGATGAAAATGTAATTGTGATTTTGGACCATGAATTTTAAATCATTATAACTAGGTTCAAACACATCTCTATTAATCAAAATAGGAACCACTACAATCAACACATTTTTGCCAATGAGAAATAAGTTTTTTTACTCCTGTAGTGTAAAAACACATGCTTCAGGTTTAGATTAACTCTTGAAAAGTATTTTCTGTCTCCAGCTGGTTTTGGAAGTGTTTTCCCTACAAAAATTGTTGAGATGCTTCAAGTGGCAGTCAGCTGGTGAGAGGTCAGGTGAACACGGCAGATGAGGTAAAACTTCATAGCCCAATTTGTTCAACTTTTGAAGTGTTGGCTGTGCAACATGTGGTCGGGCACTGTCATGGAGAAGAACTGGTACCATTCTATTGACCAATACCAGTTGCAGGGATTGCAGCTTTTGGTGGATCTCATCGATTTGCTGAGCATACTTCTCGGAGGTAATGGTTTCACCAGTATTCATAAAGTTGTAGTGGATCAGACCAGCAGCAGACTACCAAACAGTGACCATGACTTATTTTTGGTGCAAATTTCTCTTCAGGAAGTGCCTTGGAGCTTCTTCTCAGTCCAACCACTGAACTGATCATCGTCAGTTGTCATATAAAATCCATTTTTCATCACATGTCACGATTAGATCAAGAAATGGTTCATTGCTATTGCATCGAATAAGAGAAGACAACACTTCAAAACGACGATTTTTTTGATTTTTGGTCAGCTCATAAGGCACCCACTTATTGAGCTCTTTACAATTTGCTTCAAATGCTGAATGACTACAGAATGGCTGACATTGAGTCCTTTGGCAATTTTTTGTGTAGTTTTAAGTGGATCAGCTTTGATGACTGCTCTCAATTGGTCATTGTCAACTTCTGATGACCAATCACTACATTCCTCATCTTCAAGGCTCTCATCTCCTTTGCAAAACTTCTTGAACCACCGCTGCACTGTACATTCATTAGCAGTTCCTGGGCTAAATGTATGGTTGATGTTACAAGTTGTCTCTGCTGCTTTGCAACCCATTTTGAACTCAAATTTTTTAAATTGCTTGAATTTTATTTTTTGTTTAACATAATTTCTATAGTCTAAAATAAATATAAACAGCAACCTATGTCATTAGCAAAAAAAAATAAAGTGAGAAATGTGCATTAAAATCATCTATAACATAACCATATTTATTTAAGAACTATTCCAGTACCATATGGCAAAGTACAACCATTTAAAACCACAATTACTTTTGCACCAAATTAATACACTATATACTTCATTGATATATAACAATAAAAACAAAGAGTCTGGATTCCATAAGAGAAATGCTAAAATAAACACTGGTATCTTTTTCTACTATGTTTTATCTGTACTGACTGGCTGGGTAGAAAAATAACATTTAAATCAAGTACTAACTGCCTATAAAGAGGTTACTTATTAGCACATAATTATTTTCTGATATCATTAGCAATAGGTGGCAAATTGAAACCATAACAAAACAAAGACAATAATAAATATAATCTATACTCAGTTTGTCTATAGTGACTGTATCTATATTTGGTTTGATTGTTTACCCATCATTACAGATGAATAGAAGAACAAGTAGAAAAATCAATCAGGGGTAGATTCAGTAACTAACAGCATGAGTCATATTTAGAAACACATTAAGAACAACTTCTGTAATGTGAATGTCTGAGCAGTAAAACCCACTTAAAACAGCACTAACAAAACAGATCAATAATTCAGATTCGAATTTTACAAAGACAGGAAATTATCACTTCTAATCAGTATTAAAGAAAGTGGTACACTGAAAAGCTAAAATCTGAATTATAAGATGCACAACTTCCTTCTTCCAGGAGATGGCACAATGAGGGAAAAAAAGGAAGGGGAAAAAGACACAGACAGACCTGACGCAATACAAAATACATTAAGAAAATATCTCAATGTTTCTAAACTTGAAGTTATTCCAGGAATTGCTAGTAAACCCAATAAATTAAAGTAAACTTACTTTAAAAAACAAACACACACACACACACAAGATAATAAAACCTAAATAAAAACTGGATGTTTTCTCTCTTTCTGAATAAGAAATATTTTTTTAAAAAATTGTGATGGCTACATTTAAGACCTATAATCAGATTTTTTTCAGTTCAGTTCAGTTCAGTCGCTCAGTCATATCTGACTCTTTTGCGACCCCATGAATTGCAGCACTCCAGGCCTCCCCGTCCATCACCAACTCCCGGGTTTTTTTTTTAAGTAGATTTAATTAGATTTAAACATTAAAAATCATTACTCTTAGAATAAAGACTAGTGGAATTAAAATTTCATTTGTAGGAGAAACATAGAAAGCTCACCAACTGACTTGCTGCTGATTAGACAGAAGAAAGGAGAAAGGTCTTAGTTTAAAAAGTGTCAGTCACAGGTATAAACCAAAGTTACATCCTGTTCAAGAGGTTTCTGATTAATGAACGTTCGCTTTGTCAAATTCATCTCTTTTACATCTATCTTCCTAACAACATCATATACTTTTCTGACCTTGAACACCTGGCTCCTTGGAGTTTTATTCCCATTGTAGCCCATATCAATTCCATTACTGGGAGAGGATGGACCAATTCGAAAGACATGACAAAATATCCTCACAATCCTTAAAAGGCTCTTCATTTGAGCATCGTAATTACTAGATATGCTGAAAATAAAAATTAAAATATGAACAGATTAGGTGCAATAAAACAAATTCATCTTAAAAATACTTATTTTAAAACATTTTTATTACGCTTACCATCTGTTTGATAATTTAATGAGTAAAATTTCTTTCCTATCATGATATGGGATGGAATGTTTTGTTTACCAGAAAGTTAGCAAATATACATTATTTGGATTGCATATGAATGAGTTATTAGCTTTTAAGCAACTAGAATATACCCGTGATCAAAGTATAAAATATGAAGAAAATCACCACTTAATTATAAATTAAGCTGATTCTTTACAACTCTTGAGAACATTTCACTGAGAACCAATAGTAGAAATGTTGATTATAATATTAGGCCAACCTACAAGTCAATGGTAGAGGTTGAACTTTGTTTTTCTATCCATAACCCCATTTTCCCTAGCCCATCCCAGAATAGAAACCGAATGTTCACATACAGAACATATACAAATTAAATAATCTTAAAGTTACTATCTGTATCAGGGTGGTTCTCTATATAATGGGTTGTCTAATGACTATACATAAAAGAAATATATCCTACTATGAAAAAGGCTGATAAAAGTAATTCTAAACCATATTAAATATGTAACTTTTCTTTGACAAATCAAAAAGCCCTCTAAAATCTCATAGTACCTGGAAATTGTTCATCATCATTATGGATATCAATCATTACTCTTCCACTGAGAAAATGAAGGAGTTCCACTAAGTGTATGGACTCTAACAACTGATCTTGAAAAAAAAAATTTGTCATTGTTGTTCAGGGGGTGGTTTTATTTTGAAACCTTCAATGTAAATTATCTTGTATTACAATGGTACACAAAAGCAGAGTAAAGAGTTGCATAAACATTTGGGCAGAATGGTTTGACTGCCTTTGTATAAATTTAATCATCAAAGCTTACCCTACCTTTCTCAGTTCATTAAAATCTTCCTTTATGATATTTTTGGGTATCCTCTAACACTGAAAACAATAATGATTAGTAATGAAGAAATAGCAAATGCCTATTCTAAGTATTCTGATTTGATAAGTGAAAAATCAGAGGCTATTCTCTATTCTAATGACAACTGAACCAAAATTTCATGACATTTTAATTTCAACATTCATGCTGTTTCCTCATTCTAAAAATTATTAAAAATAATAAATAAAAATTAACTATCAGTTACAAGTGTTAGTAAAATATAACAGCTATTGTCATCCATACTGTATTTGACTAGGATAGCTACAACACATTAGCACAACTTTTTGTTTTAGTAACTGTGGATCTAATGTGCATAGAATCTTTAGTTTAACTTGCATGGATTTTAACATATTTGCCTTTACAAAGTTGCTTTTAATTCTACAACATAAGACTCTTGAGACTGACAAAAGAAAAAAGGAACTTGGTTAAAACTAATATTTCTTTCTTTTATTGTGTTGCAGCTATTGCAACGTTAGATCCAATGACTCTCAAATTTTTCTATGAGAAAGATCTGAATTTAATTTTCCTCAATGAAATTACCATATATATAAATATTCACTTTAAGTACCTGATCCAGAGAACTTCATGAGTTAATTTTACGGTAAGAAGTATTTTCTTAATGGAGTATGAATATCATCAATTATTAACATAGTTTAATAATAGTCATTATACACTCAATGAGGACCAGCAGCGGGACAACTAGGGTCCTGGGCATGCCATTCAGCTACACTGAGTGGCTAAAGGCACATCCCTGCTAGTTAGGGCCTGACAAAATGTAGTCCACTGGAGAAGAAAATGGCAAACCACTTCAGTGTTCTTGCCTTGAGAAACCCATGAATAATATGAAAAGGCAAAAAGATGTGACACTGAAAGATGAACTCCCCAGGTCAGTAGGTATCCAATATACTACTGGGGAAGAGCAGAGAAATAGCTACAGAAAGAATAAAGACACTGAGCTAAAGTGGAAATGATGCCCAGCTGTGGTTCTATCTGGTGGTGAAAGTAAAGTCCAATGCCATAAAGAACAATACTGCAAAGGAACCTGGAACGTTAGGTCCATGAATCAAGGTAAATTGGATGTGGTCAAACAGGAGATAGGAGGAGCAAACACTGACATCTTAAGAATCAGTGAACTAAAATGGATGAGAATGGGCAAATTTAATTCAAATAACCATTGTATCTACTACTGTGAGCAAGAATCCCTTATAAAAAATGGAGTAGCCCTCATAGTCAACAAGAGAGTCTGAAATGCAGTACTTGGTTGCACTCTCAAAAATGACAGAATGATCTCGGTTCATTTCCAAGGCAAATCATTCAACCACACAGTAACCCAAGTCTATGCCCCAACCACTGACAAAGAAGCTAAAGAAGATGAAGCTGAAATATTCTATGAAGACCTACAATTTTCTAGAACCAACACCCCCAAAAAAGATGTCCTTCGCATCATAGGAAACTGGAAAGCAAAAGTAGGAAGGAAGTTAAGAGATACCTAGAATAACAGGCAAGTTTGGCCTTGGAGTAAAACTCAGTAGTAGCCACAGGACTGGAAAAGGTCAGTTTTATTTCAATCCCAAAGAAAGGCAACGCCAAAGAATGTTCAAATTACCATACAATTCCACTCATTTCACATGTTAGGAAGGTAATGCTCAAAATCCTTCAAGCTGGGCTTCAGCAGTATGTGAGCCAAGCATTTCCAGATGTACAAGCTGGATTTAAAAAAGGCAGAGGAACCAGAGATCAAATTGCCAACATCCACCAGATCATAGAAAATGCAAGGGAATTCCAAAAAAAACTACTTCTACTTCTGCTTCACTGACTATGCTAAAGCCTTTGACTGTGTGGATCACAGTAAACTAAGGAATATTCTTAATGAGATGGGAATACGAAATCATATTACCTGCTTCCTGAGAAATCTGTATGAAGGACAAGAAGGAACTGTTAAAACTGGATATGGAACAACAGACTGGTTCTAAATTGGGAAAGGAGTACATCAAGGCTGTACATTTAACTTACATGCACAGTACATCATGCAAAATGTCAGGCTGGATGAATCACAAGTTGGAATCAAGATTGCTGGGAGAAATATCAACAACCTCAAATATGCAGATGATACCACTTTAATGGCAGAAAGTGAAGAGGAACTAAAGAGCCTCTTGATGAAGGTGAAAGAGAAGAATGAAAAAGCTAGCTTAAAACTCAATATTCAAAAAATGAAGATTATGGCATCTGGTCCTATCACTTCATGGCAAATAGACGGGGAAAATGTGGAAACTGTCAGATTTCATTCTCTTGGGCTCCAAAATCAATGCAGATGGTGACTGCAGCCACAAAATTAAAAGACGCTTGCTACTTGGAAGAATAACTATGACAAACCTAGACAGTGTATTAAAAGGCAGAGATATCACTTTGCCAACAAAGGTCCATATAGTCAAAGCTATGGTTTTTCCATAAGTAATGCACAGATGTGAGAGTTGGACCATAAAGAAGGCTGGGCACCAAAGAATTGATGCTTTCGAACAGTGGTGCTGAAGAAGACTCTTTGGAAGTCCCTTGGAAAGCAAGGAGATTCAACCAGTCAATCCTAAAGGAAATAAAGCATGAATATTCACTGGAAGGACTGGTTCTGAAGCTGAATCTCCAATACTGTGGCCACGTGATGGGAAGAGTTGACTTACTGGAAAAGACCTTGCTTGGAAAAGACTTGCTGGGAAGAGTAAGGGCAAGAGAAATAGGTGACAGAGGATGAGATGTTCGGATGGCATCACTGATTCAATGGACATGAGTTTGAGCAAACTAGGGGAGATAGCGAAGGACGAGGAAGCCTGGCATGCTGTAATTCATGGGGTCACAAAGAGTCGGACATGACTTAGCGACTGAACAACAACAACAACAAGAAATAATCTAAGATTGTTAGACTATATGAATATTACTTTACCCAGTTTAAACTTCTTCCAAGTTAAGTCACTGATCTAAACAATATTATTTTTCACCTTCCAACCTGTGAAATATCTTTCATATTATACAGAAAGATCAAAGAATCCAAACTTCATCACAAACTGCTCCAGCTCATCATAAAATGATTTCTTCACAAGCCACCAGGTCTCAATATAAGAGTTTAAAAGTTAATTTAACTTTTTAATATTTGACTTTTTAGAAAGTTAAATTAACTTTTATATTGTAAACTTCCTAATTCAAAGCCCTGTCAACTTACTTACTTTTGGTTAATATACGAGTATAATTTCAGTCAATGTCTTATTTAGCAAATAGCTGTGATTTCTCTTTTACATTTCTCTTTTACAAAGATAGCACACTGATAACCATCTTCGCCTTCGATCATAAATATATAGGAACGAAGATAACTCACTTATTTAGTGAAATACAACACTTTGTGCAAAAGGGCCCTCATTAAATATTTATCTTTAACAAATATTTCTAATATCAGTTAGACAGAAGGCTATCCATTTTTCCCAAAGTATGCTAAAGAACATCTCAATCGTTGCTAATTAATAATACATATTTGAATTATTTTAATTAAAATTTCATTTTAAATGGCCAAAATTATATCACCTTGTGAGTTAAGAAACATAAAATGATTCACAAATAAATGAACAAAATAAAGACAATCTGCAAAAAGTACCATTAAACTAAACTGGCAGAGAGGGATGATCTGTATTTGAGGTCTTCTTAAGAAACTAACCTGGTAGCTGTGAGATAGTAGAAAAAATAAGTATTGTCTTCTGCCCCTCTCCCAACTTTCCTGGTATGAAGCTCCTAAAACCCTTACAATTTCCAAACTGATAAGTACATTAGGAGCATCTTTCATTCTCACATTGGGTCTTTGACCCCAGTTCCTGAAACAGGGTTCCTAAATCCCATGGAACTTCTTGGGTGAAACCAGTATCTTTTGTTGTAATTAGGCAACTATTACTGGGTTTTTGGATGGGGGCTGGTCACTAGAAAGACCAAGTAATGATTAGAAGCTTGGAATTTTCAGCTTCAATCTCCATTCTCCAGAGGAGGGTAGGGGCTGCAAATGGAATTAATGATTAACACATCTATGTGATGAAACTTCCATATAAAAAACAAAAATATTGAGGGTTCAGCAAGCTTCCAAGCGTGCACACACATACACATAATATAAGGGTGAAACACCCCAACTCTATGGCAACTCCTGCACTCTGGACCCTTTCAGACTTCATTCTATGTATCTATTCATCTAGTTGTTCATCTGTGTCCTTTATTATAGGCTTGCCAGGTGGCACTGGTGATAAAGAACCTGCCTGCCAACTCAGGAGACATGGATTTGATCTCTGGGTTGGGAAGATCCCCTGGAGATGGTCACAGCATCCTTTAATAAAATGAAAAAGTGAAAGTTGCTCAGCCATGTCCAACTCTTTGCAACCCCATGGACTGTACATGGAATTCTCCAGGCCAGAATACTGGAGTAGGAAGCCATTCCCTTCTCCAGGGGATCTTCCCAACCCAGGTCTCCCGCATCACAGGCGGATTCTTTATCAGCTGAGCCACAAGGGAACTAGTAAAAAAAAAAAAAAAAAAGTGTTTCCCTGAATTCTGTGAGCTGTTCTAGAAATCCAAACGGCAGGTGATCATGAAAACCTCTGATGTGTGTAGTCAGGTAACAAAAGTTGTGGGTAGTCTGGGGATCTACTACTTGCAACTGATTCTGAGGTGGGGGGCAGTCTCCTAGGACTGAGTCCTTAACCTATGGGATCTGATGCTTTCTCCAGGTAGACAGTGTTAGAATTGAGTTAAACTGCAGGATACCAGCTGGTGTCCTAAGTGTCCTACCAAAGAATTGCTTGGTGTCAGACATAAAAATTCATACACTTGGTTTCTAAAATGTTGTGAAAAGTGGTAGTATGTCAAAGTAAAGGAGAAAACACAAGAGGACTAGTTTTGCCAAGACAGCACCAATACAACAAATTCTAACACTCACTATCAATTCTAACAGAAATGTTTACAGACCAAACTGGCCAAAATAACGGATTCCATAAGATACCTGAAACGTATCTTTGTAAGTGGTGAGGCGGTACAGTTTAGCAAAGCAGTTTTAGAACTTGTTCTGGCCATGGAACCCTTTTTCTTACCCTGTTTCCCCTGTTCCACTAATAACCCTGTCATTTTTAAGAGCTAAATTGCAGCCCAGGATCTGCTCTACATTAATTAGTAAGGATATAAGTCCTGGTTCTTCTAGTTAGCAAATCAATGAACTTCAATTTTCTTATATATAAAATGGAAATAATACCTACATCACAAAGCTACTGTGAGGTTTAAAGGAAATAATGTATTTGAATATTCCATAGCTTATTAGAAGCTTCTTAGATATGTATTAAAGGTGAACATAAAACAAAAACAGAGAAACATAAAAATACAAAAGCTTCTGATTACTAGGAAGAGTGGAAAATAGGGCAAATATTTAAGCAGAAAAAACAAATAAGTTTTCTAATGTAGGAAAACAGGATAAAGATATTATGAGGAATTTAAAAAAGAACTATCATTATCACCATCATCATCGCTACTATGTGCCAGACACGATGCTTGGCAGTATGCTTACAACATCTTAACATTTCATTCTCACAACAATTCATTAAGATATTTACTATCATTTTTCAACAAGGAAATTAAACGTTGACTAGAATATAAATTAAACACAGGATGAGATTTTGTCTGTGTTAATCATGAGAAACGCTGGGCTGGAAGAAGCACAGGCTGGAATCAAGACTGCCAGGAGAAATATCAATAACCTCAGATATGCAGATGACACCACCCTTATGGCAGAAAGTGAAGAAGAATTAAAGAGCTTCTTGATGAAAGTGAAAGAGGAGAGTGAAAAAGTTGGCTTAAAGCTCAACATTCAGAAAACGAAGATCATGGCATCTGGTCCCATCACTTCATGGGGAAACAATGGCTGACTTTATTTTTCTGGGCTCCAAAATCACTGCAGATGGTGACTGCAGCCATGAAATTAAAAGACGCTTATTCCTTGGAAGGAAAGTTATGACCAACCTAGATAGCATATTCAAAAGCAGAGACATTACTTTGCCAATAAAGGTCCGTTGGGGTGGTTTTTCCAGTGGTTTTATATGGATGTGAGAGTTGGACTATAAAGAAAGGTGAGTGCCAAAGAATTGATGCTTTTGAACTGTGATATTGGAGAAGACTCTTGAGAATCCCTTGGACTGCAAGGAGATCCAACCAGTCTATCCTAAGGGAGATCAGTCCTGGGTGTTCATTGGAAGGACTGATGTTGAAGCTGAAACTCCAATACTTTGGCCACCTGATGCAAAGAACTGACTCATTGGAAAAGACCCTGATGCTGGGAAAGACTGGAGGCAAGTGAAGGGGATGACAGAGGAGAAGATGGTTGGATGGCATCACCAACTCAAAGGACATGGGTTTGGGTGGACTCCAGGAGTTGGTGATGGACAGGGAGGCCTGGCATGCTGTGGTTCATGGGGTTGTGAAGAGTCAGACACGACTGAGTGACTGAACTGAAATGAATCATCATTTTGTAGCAGATGGCTTAGTGGATAGCAGGCACTCAAAAATATGTACTGGCCAGATGGGTGGACGGTGAAGAGAAACTCCATAAAGTTACCTGCTGGAGACACACAGTTAATGGTGATGTCTGAATTTAAACCTGAGTCCAGCTAACTCCAGAGGCCACACTTATACTCAGCATGTCTTAGAAGGGCCTCATCATATAAATGGATTAACAGAAATGACTAATAAAAGGAGAACATTACGTTAAGCTAGAATTCTATGACTCTTAAAGACAGTATCTAAAGTAGTATCAAAGGTAAAAGAGAATAATAGAAAAATTAGCAAATGGTATATCGAGTAAGACTGTTTAAGAAAGACTTAACAGATAATAAATAAATCCAAGATAGCAATCTCGGACCATGAATGTAAGGAACGTTTTAAGCAAATAGTCCCGAGTATGATTCTGGTCTGAAGTATATGAAAAGTAGGAAGGAAGACAGGAATAAAGGGCTGACATAATGGATTTGACAATGTAGCTGATTTACAGAAGCAGCATCAAGCTGCGAGGAACAAAACCCAGTTGCACACAGAGGTCAGAGAAGATCATGATCTATTCTAAGACTATCATTGTATTAAAAGTTGAAGTAAAAAGAAAGCTACAAAGGAAGAAAGTATCCAAACTAGAAGTGGGCCAAATCTGTAAGCTAAGAAATAACACATTAACTATTTTTAAATGGCTGTTTAGTCCTAACTGGGGTGGCTAACCATATACAAATAAGTGGAGGTGCACGAAAATATTAAAAAGGCATTAACTTCATGGACTTAGTTATGAGCCACTAAAACCACAGAATTGGAAAGAACAAAGAACTGAACTGAGGGGCACAGTTCAGGGAGAAAACTTTATAAAGAATCATGAGGGTTGATTCTTTATAAAGTTGATTTTTCATAAAGAACACTGCCGGGTTGAATAGTAGCCTATACTCAGTTTTGTAAATTAAAGCTTCCTAAACTACATTCTTGACACTTTTTTATGAACACTTTACATATAGGACTAGTCTAAGCAATCATTTATAAAATTCTAGACACATAACCCCAAATCCACTTAAGTCAGTCTCTATTTTAGTCTCTTTAGACATATTAAAGTCTCCTCAGTTAATTGCCCTAGTCCTTTGAAACAAAACAAACAATGATAACTCAGCAAATTTTTAGAACATCTTAACACTGACAAAAGGCATCAACAAAATAAACTATTCCCAGAAAAGCCTAAAAAGAGACAAAGTTGACAGATATTGCTGCCTACTGATTTGTGTGTATTTTTAAACACTTACCTAAGCAATTTATGACCATTTGTTGTGGCAACTTCAGCAAGGCTTGTTAGAATCTTTAAATACTGGCTTTCACTTTGCTGAGACAAATGCTCCAGAACTTGCCGTAACTAAATTTTTTACAGATAAAAAATATAATTACATAATAATCCAATAAACTTTGTCAAGAAATGATGTACTTATTAGCTTGGTAAGTTATCCCAAAGCTCAATTAGCTGAATCAAGTCCTTTACAAATATCTGCCCTTGCATAAAATCAAAAGCTTATACAGAGATAAGATGACATAAAATCTTTGTTCAAACTCACCCAGTGAAAAAGTATAAACAGATAGAACAGAAGTCACCAAGTTTTTTTATGGAAATTAATGCAAAACTTCTAAATTGTAAAAAAAAACTTAAACTTTATAATTATTCAAAGAGTAGAGTATTACAAATACAGAGCTCAGTAAACTAGTGATTACTAATCATAACATGATATTCCTTCTTAGGTTCTTTTCCTCTACCAATGGGAAATATTCTAATTATCTTAAGAAGAGATCAAAGGTGCAGAGGACAGAAGACTCACAGGGCCAAATATTAGCACAAAGTTTATTAATTATTATGCAATTCATACTCACCCTATAAGCAGATAAGCCAATTCAAATTATTTAAATATTTACATAATAAAATTACTAAACACATTTGTAAAATGCCATATACACCACATATGAACAAAGCTTGTTCATTTACACACTATTAGCACAATTGTATTACCATGTTTTCTCGGAGATCTTCATTCTGTGTCATCTGAATAATTGTCTGGAAAAGCCTAGGATGATACTGAATTAATACTTCACAGGTCTCTCCATATCCACCCTAAAAACAAGATTTAAGATTATCTAGGTTTAAAAACAAAATTCCTAAAGGAAAACTAGTCTCTTCTACATATAAGTTTGGTACCAAATATGTGAGTCTTCCACATCAAGCAACTGTCCAGTTCTCTGTGGACACTGACTGGGTGTCCCACCGTTTAATTCAATTATGATGCTAACTGCCTGGAGTTAGGGCATACTACACAGTAGGGAGTCAGTCCTGCAAGAGTGCTCCCAATTCAAAAGCCAATCACAAGTCCACACCAGCCATTCTTTTGACTAACTATAAGCAAGGTCCTCTAAGACCTACTCCTCGGGTTTAATAATTTGCTAGAATTGTTCATAGAACTCAGGGAAACACTTTACTTACATGTTTACTATAAATGCTACAACTCAGGAACAGGCAAATAGAAGAGATGCATAGGGCAAAGCATGTAGGAAGGGGCACAGAGCTTCTGTGCCCAATCTGGGTGAGCCACCCTCTCAGCACTTTGATGTGTTCATCAACCTAGAAGCTCTCTGAGAACCACATTGTTTAGGGTTTTATGAAACTTCCATTACACAGGCATGAGTGATTAAATTACCAGTCACTGGTAACTAAACTCAGTCTCCAGCTCAACTCCCTCTCCAGGAATGGGGGAGGAGGCTGCTTCTAACAACATGGATGGCTCATCTGTCAACCAGTCCCTTTCCTGAAGCTACCGAGGGACTTTCAGTCACCAGTCATCTCATTAATACACAAAAGACATTCTTATTACTTTGGAGATTCCAAGGGTCTTAGAACCTCTTGTGTTAGTAACTGGGATATAGGCAAATATATATTTCTTATACTATCACAGTTTCTTTTAAAGATCATATTCTTAACAGACTAAGAATCTTTGCACCCATCCTCTCACTTGAGGAAAAAAAAAACGATCTTACCTGTCTCAGTTTCTATTACAAAGTAAAGTGAAGTGAAGTGAAAGTCGCTCAGTCGTGGCTGACTCTTTGTGACCCCATGGACTATACAGTCCATGGAATTCTCCAGGCCAGAATACTGGAGTGGGTAGCCATTTTCTTCTCCAGGGGAACTTCCCAACCCAGGGGTCAAACTCAGGTCTCCCACATTGCAGGTGGATTCTTTACAAGCTGAGCCACAAGGGAAGCCCAAGAATACTGGAATGGGTAGCCTACAGTAGGAATATACATTAACAACATACCTGTACACATAAATCCAGAGGGGTTACTCCGTTTTTATCTGACAGATACTTGGCGCCTCGTAACAGAAGAATCTGTGCTGTGTCTCTCTGACCATGACTGTATAGAGACAGAACCAAGTTAACATATGATCTTTTTAATAAGACATTAAAATGTCTTTTGAAACAAGTTATGGACAGTTAGTATCAATCAACGGAGGATGACAATTTTGACACACTGAGAGGAAGATCTGAACTACAACCTCAACAGTTAGAAAAACTTAACCAATGTTAAGTCATACCTTAATAATGTAGATAAGAAACTGACCTAGTGAATCTCAGAACTGACATATTACTTGGGACATATTACTACAATAACTTATAACATTTTGAGATAAGTTGCTGCTACTCAGGCTTATGCTGTTTTTTTCTTTCAATCACTTTCTTCTCAATTCTAGCCTGACCTGCTTTCCACCACAAAGGTCCAAGTTTCCAGATTTCTTAGTCCAAAAGAATCTCAATACAAAAAACAAGTGTAAATTTTATGACGCTTCAATACTCGGTGAAAAATAAAAATAAAAGGAGAAAAGACAAAAATCAAAATAAATAAATGGGGGGAGATTAATTAGCAAAAAATACTATCTAATTTCCAACCTTCATTTTATCAGCCCACTCAGTCTGGTTTCTGCTGACAGCTATTCAATCTGACCTACAATGAAAAATTCTTATCCACATGCCCTATTTGCTCAATTTGCTCTTTCAGGTAGGTGTAGCAACCACTCTAAGCCAGAAAGAAGTTGTTTTGGGAGTTACAACCACTAGACTCTAGATTTCATTTTTTTTTTTTTTAATTTTTTTTTATTTAATGTTTTTGGCTGTGCTAGGTCTTAGTTGCTGCTTGGGCTTTTCTCTAGTTGTGGTGCATGGGCTTCTCATTGCAGTGGCTTCCCCTGTTGTGGAGCATAGGCTCTAGAGCACTCGGGCTTCAACAGTTTGCTGCACATGGGCTCAATAATTGCAGCCCCCTGGCTTTAGAGCACAGGCTCAGTAGCTGTGGCACATGGACTTAGTTGCTCCAAGGCATGTGGGATCTTCCTGGACCAGGGATCAAACCCATGTCTCCTGCACTGTCAGGCAGATTCTTTACCACTGACCCACCAGAGAAATCCCTGAAAGTGGAAGTGTTAGTCACTCAGTTGTGTCTGACTCTTTGTGACCCCATGGATCATAGCCCACCAGGCTGCTCTGTCCATGGAATTCTCCAGGCAAACATACTGGAGTGGGTAGCCATTCCGTTCTCCAGGGGATCTTCCCAATCCAGGGATTAAACCCATGTTTCCTGCACTGGCAGGCAGATTCTTTAACACTGCTGCTGCTGCTGCTGCTAAGTCGCCTCAGTTGTGTCCGACTCTGTGCGATCCCATAGATGGCAGCCCACCAGGCTCCCCCATCCCTGGGATTCTCCAGGCAAGAACACTGGAGTGGGTTGCCATTTCCTTCTCTAACGCTTGAAAGTGAAAAATGAAAGTGAAGTCGCTCAGTCGTGCCCGACTCTTAGCAACCCCGTGGACTGCAGCCTACCAGGCTCCTCCTTCCGTTTTTCCAGGCAAGAGTACTGGAGTGAGGTGCCATTGAGCCACCAGTAAAGCCTCTAGGTTTCATTATTTAAAGCTACTTTTACAAAATGCCCAAGGAAGTCATACAGCTTCAAAGAGTAAACTACTACTCAAGCACAAGTGAAACTCGAACTCATATCTCTGGTTTTCTAGACCGATACTCTTCCCACAGTACTGTTACCTAAAAAGGTATGTTATTTCATAGAGATAAAGACTATACAAATTATTAGAAACTTAGATAAAAACAACCTACTCATTCTCTTCCACAAAATGACACTGCATAAAGTTTAACTGAAATTAATTTCAAAAACAGCATCCTAGTATTAAATTAACCTGGTGGCAGATATTAGGTGTATCACTCTCTTGAAACTTTATTATAATGCTGATTACCTTCCTTAAAACAAATATCAACAGATGAAAAATAACTTAAGAACAGTATCTAATTAACTCTGAAAAAGCAGAAAATCGAGAAACCAAGTAAATCAGTAATCCCTCCAAAAGTGACAGAAACTAATTTTACTAGTCTACATCAAGAAAAGTCTGCATCAAGCATCATTTCAGGTGGAAGTGCTGGCCACCACATTATGTATTATATAGTTAACAGTAATTATTTTACAAATAACACTGTCCTAGTCTGTATAATACCTAAAAATAAGGACTATGAGAAAAGAAACTAACTCGAGTTTACTTAAGGAAACAATGTTTTATGTAGCTACTTTGTAGTAGATTTCCTAACTGAAAGGAGTTGCCCAGTAGTAGTTGTAACCCAGGTTCAGAATCTTACCTCTCTCACTTTTATTACAGACCTCCAAAATGCCATAAAAATCTCTCTAATTCATTGAATTTATATAACCCCAGCTAAATCTTGCTTTCCTTAACCGAATAAAAGTTATCTGCAGTTACACAAACTATTTGAAAATCACTACACATCCAAACCTTTATTAAAAGAACCAAGTTAAGGGAATGGGAAGTATTATGACTGAATACAAAACCAACCTAATCATTTAAGGATCTGAAGCATTTGCAGATACCATATAAAAGTCTTGAAAACAAAGGCACCTGAAGATTTGGGCAGAAGGAGAAAGTCAATGTGTGCTTATAGTCCACATGAAAAAAAAATCTAGTGAATTATCCTAATTCTCATACAAAATACCTAGAGAAGAAAAGCCAGGAGATACTTCCTATCATAATTTTAGTTCAAAAGCAATCTGAAATGACTAACTCACAGAAGTATTATTTTATTAAATAGTGTTCAGAATTAGAATAGAATACAAAGGAAGAAAGAAAAGGCTTGCCTGTACTATAGGATAAGAGTCAAACTTCTTAGAAAAACCTGCAGAGCAATGAAACTGAATGAGGACAAAACAACTCTGTGCTCCCAGGGTGTGGAAAAGTGTGCTAGGGCTTAGTGAGCATCTACCAATTACTAAGTGTAAAATCCTCTGCAGGATGCTTTAAATAAGCCATCTCATTTAATTAGCACAAGGTATATATCAGTATTTCCATTTCACAAAGAAACAAAGTTTCAGAGGTCAAGAAGTTGCACAGTTTGGGGGTTGTGATTTGAACCCCACCTCCTATACAGTTCAATACCTTCTCAATGTAATTTAAAAAAAACACCTGTTTCAGCTGATCCTTGAATGAGACACATGATGATATACCTACTAACATCTCTCAACAACAAAAACTTACATTAAGTTCAGCTTTTCTGTCTTAGAGCCTGTAACTTGTCTACAAGATCAACTTGTTCTATTTCTCACTTTCCTTTCCCTTTTATGGGAGACAATACATTGGGAATAATTTATAATTTGTAATGTATACCGGGAAGTCCTAATGTATACCTTTAGATATCATGAATACAATCAGAAATCCGCCTACAAAATGAATCATCTTCCATGTTCCATATTTATCATCCTGCTACAAAAAGAATTTATTTTCTAGTTT
The DNA here is from genome assembly GCF_032405125.1 of Capricornis sumatraensis. NCBI lineage: Eukaryota > Metazoa > Chordata > Mammalia > Artiodactyla > Bovidae > Capricornis > Capricornis sumatraensis. The sequence continues at coordinate 32,900,612 of NC_091081.1, read as the reverse complement.
CAATTTTAATCGCATTTGCTTAACCATCTTTGTTCAGTGAGATATAATGTTTGCTCAGTTAAAACTTAATGACGGGTATATAACACTAGCAGAAAGCACTTCTAAAAAATTCTTAACTATACGAATATCACAGTTAAGTACAACACTAATATACCTATATTTTACCAGTACACATGGCATTGTTTTACATAAGATAGCTTTCAAAAATGTAATTACAGTGATTTACTCATCCAAAAACATTTACAAAGCATCTAAGCACAAAGCACTGTACCACACAAGGAATATAAAGTGATGAATAAAACAAAATTCTTTCTTTCATTGGGCTTTCAGTCCAGCAGGGAGACACATTATAAACCAGTAAATAAACACTATAAAATACAAAGTGCTATGAAGGAAATGATCATGATGCTGTGATAGGAAATATGAAGAGAGGCCTACTTAGATTGGTCAGGAATTCCGTCCTAAAAATTAACAATGAAGCACATGGAGTCAGTCACATAGAAAGTCTACGGAAGAACATTTCAGGCAAAACAAACAGCATGTAGAAAAGCCTACTGGAAAGAATCCACTGCATTTGAGGAACTCAAAGAGAAACAATGTGGCTGAACCACAGTGCGCTAAGCAGGGTCAGACCACGCAGGTTTCGTGAAAGAAGGCGTACATGCATGCTCAGTTGCTCAGTCATGTCCAACTCTTTGTGACCCCATGAAATGTACCCTGGCAGGCTCCTCTGTTCACGGGATTTTTCAGGCAAGAATACTAGAGTGGGTTGCAATTTCTCCTCCAGGAAAGAAGGCAGGGTTTGGATTTTAATGGAAATTCAATAAAGAGGCACTGAAAAGTTTAAATACAAGGTTTAAACACAAAGAGATAACAGCCAAATCATTTTTTAGAAGGTCACCATGGCTTCTGAGGAAAGAACAGAAGAAGGTAGGGAAACAACAGAGGAATCAGGAAGACCAGTTAACAGGCTATTGCAGTATTCTAAACAAGAGATTACAACTTTAACTAAAATGGTTTAGCAAGGTGGAGAGAAGTGATGAGATTCAGAATGTATTCTCAAAGTGGAAATTACAGAACTTACTAATGTACTCCAAGTTGAGGGTCAGTGAGAGAGACAAAGAGAAATAAAAAATAATGACTAGTTTCTGGCTTACACAACTGAGAAGATACGGGTTCCAATGACTGAGATGAGAAAAACTGGAGAAAAGGCTTGAAAAGGAAATCAGAAGCAATATTTTGGATATGTCAACAGCTGAGATTCTCTGAGACTTCCAAGTGATGATGTAAATCAAGAACTGGACATTCAAATCTGAAGTTTCAAAGAAAGGTCTAATCTAGAGATAAGCCTTCAAGATAGGATATGATTTCAAGAAATCAATGATATTATTCATAAATTCAGGACACTAAAAAAGGAAGGGGTAGGGTATTCTAGTCAAGCAATTGAATTTTAAGTATAACATGAGAAAAAACTCATGGATTCAGGGAAGATCTAGAGGTCTAGAGATTCAGAAGTCTTTGTGTTCTAATTGAAGGCTTAATGATTTGAATTAGTCAGATCAAAGCAACATTAGAGACCTTAAAAGAGAAGTTAAACAAGGAGAAAAGCAGATGTTTCATCTAAAACAAATCTCCAGGGAATTCCTGGGCGGTCCAGTGGTTAGGACTCAGCTCTTTTACCGCCAGGTCTCAAGTTCAATCCCTGGTCAGGGAAATAAGATCCTGCAAGCAACATAGTGTGACAAAAAAAATTTTTTTTAACCTCTGGTAAAATGACATGAAAAAGAAAAGAGCTTTCTGGAGAGCATTATAGCTAAAATAGGGAGCCTAAATAAATACTACAATTCTTATAATCTAAACCAAAAAGAAAAATTAAGTGTACTGTGAACTGCTCCTAACTGCAACTAATTGAACATACTGTATAGGGTTGGGGGGGAGGTATGTGTATAATTATTACACTGTCAGCTCCTTAAGGACTGGGGTTTATTTAGTACTGTATCACTAATGCCTATAATACTACATGGCACACTGCTGCTAAGTTGCTAAGTCGCTTCAGTCGTGTTCGACTCTGTGCGATCCCATAGACGACAGCCCACCAGGATCCCTAATCCCTGGGACTCTCCAGGCAAGAATACTGGAGTGGGTTGCCATTTCCTTCTCCAATGCATGAAAGTAAAAAGTGAAAGTGAAGTCGCTCAGTCGTGTCCAACTTCGCAACCTCATGGACTGCAGCCTACCAGGCTCCTCCATCCATGGGATTTTCCAGGCAAGAGTACCGGAGTGGGTTGCCATTGCCTTCTCTGTACTAAATAAATGTTTGCTTATTACATGAATGAATCAATGAATAAAAAGTATGCTTAAAGAAAATGAACTAAGACAAAAGTGTAAAAACAACTTTATGCATAACTTAATATTTAATAAGAATGATTAAAGAATTTTTTTTAAGTTACAAATCCAGAGAAAGCAAAGACACAGCTCTGAACTAAGACATGCATTAACAGCTTATCCTATTGAAACTAAGCTGGTACTCGATAAAGAAAATGATGGAAATTACTGGATTATTGATATACCTTTCTTATTACTTACCAAGTAATTAGCCTAAAATTTAAGTAATCAAGTAAATCAAAAGCTTCCACTTACAACATATGAAAACACTGGCAGTATAAAACACTTTTCATCATGCAGTTATATAAAAGAAACATAATGCTATATATGTCTTCTTAAAAGGGAGCACAGTATTTCTGGGAAAACAAGAGTTTTAGAAAACATAAAAGTATGTTTGTGTTTGGAAATACAGCAGATACAACTTTCTTTAATGAAAGCATCAGGCAATATAAAATATCATACCTGCAAGCAAAGTACAGTGGAGTGGCTCCTGATACATTTGGTCTGTTAATATCAGCACCACTGTCCAGCAAGCACTGCACTGTCTGGGAAGAAAACAAACAAAACTAAAGCCAGAGAAGTCAAATAAAGACAGTTATGACAATTTTAATCCACTTAATAAGGAAAGTTCTTACCACAACCCGAAGCTTTAAAGAAGAGTAGCAACATGACAATTATGATGGCTGAATAAATTACACTTTTTGTTAAGCTCCAAGTCTCAGGCACTACACAGTATTTGTGGAATTATCAATGTAATGTAAACTGTGTTAACCTGGGAAGGTTCCAGAAAATCACTGACACATGAAGTAGGTACCAAAGACTTGAAAGGTGGCCAGTACAACTGAGGAATGGAATTTTAAACTTTATTTTATTATAATTAAGTTTAAATAGCCACATATGGCTAGTAAACTGGAGAGTGCTGATCTAGATATCTGAATTTTTTGCCTCTAAAAATAAATAGTAGATAGCAGAGGCTCTAACCTTCTCAAAATTCAAAGAGCATAATAATTAAAATACAAAATATTAAAAAGCTAAGAAGTCCTTTACTGTTCACAGTAGCCAATGCCAACTCAGTTTCTCTGATAGCCATTCACGTACAATCTTGTCCCCTAAGCTCTACTTCTACAATCATCTAAAGTGTACTAAGGTATACATCATCACATGTCTACAGGATAACTAAACATGAATGGACAGACAACATTTAAGACAGAACTGAAGCAGGCCTCTAACCTGAAAAACAAACAGAAAAATGAAGAAAAATAAAGAAATAAAGGGAACCAAAGTAAATAGCAAAAAAAAATTTTTTAAGCTACTAATACTCTTCAGACAGACTAGATACTATCCATGGGACACAAACGAGATTCTGGGGGAAAAATATTCAGAGAATAAGACGTTAAAAATTTAATGGAAGAGTAAAAATTCAATGTATATATGCACGTGAACCCACTTCAGTCCTGTCTGACTCTGCGACCCCGTGGACTATATATAGCCCACCAGGCTCCTCTGTCCATGGGGTTTGCTAGGCACGAATACTGAAGTGGCTTGCCATTTCCTTCTCCTGGGGATCTTCCCAACCCAGAGACAGAACTTGGGTCTCTTGTGTCTCCTGCAGTGGCATGCAGGTTGTGTACCACTAGCACCACCTAAGAAGCTCAAAAATTCAATAGAAATTTAGAAATACAGTGTTGAAAAATTCTACAAGAATCAAAAAGACAAAGAAAACAGGAAAACTAGAAGAAAAACGACTGGAGAAAACTAGCCAATCAATCCAAGGAGGCATGTTATACAAACTGAGAATAAAGGAAATAAAGGAGGCAAGAGACCAAAAGGAAGTCATGAAGAAATAATACCAAAAAAATCTCAAAGAACTGAAGAACGTAAGTTGCTAGATTGAAAAGGCTCACCAGTGCACAGCTTAAAACATTAAAAGGCCTACAACAAGGAATATCAAATTAAAATTTCATAATACTGAGGATAATAAGATTTCAGAGATAAACAGAATTCAGATTGCCATTAAACTTTTCAAGAGCTACATGGAAATGTAAACGATGAAACACCCCCAAAACTATAAAGTGAATGACTTTCAATGTAAAATTCCACAGCCAGCCACACTATCATTCAAATATAAGCTTTTAAATAAAAACACGCTTAGCTATGTAAGATATCAAAAAATTTAACTTCAACACATCTGTTCTCAAGAAGCTACTGGAGGATACTCTCCTCCAAAACAAGGGAATGCAATATATCAAAATAGAAGATGTGGAATCTAGAATACTGAAGATCAAACATAGATGAGATTAAGAAATACTCAGGTTTAGAGAAAAACAATGGACATTATCTAATGATTTTGTCTTCAAAGAAACCAGCACTGAGAAAGATTTTGTGGGAGCATATAGGAAGAATTACTGATTTACATCTATTGGATCATAGAAAAAGCAAGGAAAATTAAAAAAAAAAAAACACATCTATTTCTGCTTCACTGACTACTCTAAAGCCTTTGACTGTGTGGATCACAACAAACTGTGGAAAATTATTAATGAGACAGGAATACCAGGCCACCTTACCTGTCTCTTGAGAAACCTGTGTGCAGGTCAAGAAGCAACAGTTAGAACCGGACACAGAACAATGGACTGGCTCAAAGTTGGGAAAGGAGTACGTCAAGGCTGTACATTGTCACCTTGCTTACTTAATGTATATGCACGGTACATCATATGAAATGTTGGGCTTGATGAATCACAGGCTAGAATCAAAATTGCAGGAAGAAATATTAACAACCTCAGATATGCATTGATACCACTCTAATGAAGAAAGGGAAGAGGAACTAAAGATGAAAACGCTAGCTTAAAACTCAACATTCAAAAAATGAAGATCATGGCATCTGTTCCCATTACTTAATGTCAAATAGATGGGGAAAAAGTAGAAACAATGGCAGACTTTATTTTCTTGGGCTCCAAAACCACTGCGAACAGTGACCACAGCCACAAAATTAAAACACATTTGCTCCTTGGAAGAAAACCTATGACAACCCTAGATAGTGCATTAAATAGCAGAGACATCACTTTGCCAACAAAGGTCCATATAGTCAAAGCTATGGATTTTCCAGTAGTCACATACAGATGCTAGAACTGAACCATAAAGAAGGCTGAGCACTGAAGAATCAATGCTTTTTAACAGTGGTGCTGGAGAAGACTCTTGAGAGTCCCCTGGACAGTAAGATCAAATCAGTCAATTCTAAAGGAAATCAATCCTGAATATTCATTGGGAGGACTAATGCTAAAGCTCCAATACTTGACCACCTGATGCAAAGAGCCAACTCTCCGGAAAACACTGATGCTGAGAAAGATTGAAATTAGGAGGAGAAGGGGGCAACACAGGATGAGATGGTTAGATGGTATCACCAACTCAATGGACATGAGTTTGAGCAAACTCCAGGAGATGATGAAGGACAAAGAAGCCTGGCATGCTGCAGTCCACAGGGTAGCAGAGTTGGACATGACTTAGTGACTAAACAACAACTGATTCACACACCAAAAACAAAAACAAAAGAATCAAATCGCCAGTCTATGTCTGACGCAGGATACAGCATGCTTGGGGCTGGTGCATGGGGATGACCCAGAGAGATGTTATGGGGAGGGATGTGGGAGGGGGGTTCATGTTTGGGAACACATGTACACCAATGGTGGATTCATGTCAATGTATGGCAAAACCAATACAGTATTGTAAAGTAAAATAAAGTAAAAATAAAAATTAAAAAAAAAAAAAAACTGAGCAAAGTTAATAGTTATCCTAGAGAAAATGTTATTGTATTACACTACTTGACTCAGCAGTAAACAATATTTACTGAACTACATACAACAAAGGAAATTAGTCCTGGGTGTTCATTGGAAGGACTGATGCTGAAGCTGAAAGAAACTCCAATACTTTGGCCACCTGATGTGAAGAGCTGACTCATTTGAAAAGACTCTGATACTGCGAAAGATGGGGATGACAGAGGATGAGATGGTTGGATGGCATTACCGACTTAATGGACATGGGTTTGGGTGGACTCCAGGAGTTGGTGATGGACAGGGAGGCCTGGTGTGCTGCAGTTCATGGGGTCGCAAAGAGTCGGACACGACTGAGCAACTGAACTGAATATTGTCTCACAAAAATTTGACATAATTAATTTTAGAAATGGGAAGATAATGCATGGGAAGAGGATTTAAATTAGTTAAATCCTCACTCACTCTAACAAGAAATGATTCAGTGATATCTAAAAGTCATAAATTAAGAAAGAACAATAGAAGAATATTATGTGGAAATAGATACAAGAAGAGAAGCTAAAAGAATTGAAAATTGTCGCCTAATGATCATGAATTGAGAAAGAAGGGTATTTAAGGGAGTATAATTTTTTATTACAAAGATTTTGATAAAAAATATTTTAAGAGGTAAGCTATTCATATATTATTGCTATTTGAACTTACTTCTATTTCAGGAGGAATTCAAAAATCTATGCAAAAAAAATTTTTTTTAAATCTATATAATAGCAACATTATTATATTAAACTTTATTATCAGCTATACAGTTGTGAAACTCAGGAAGAGTGGTCAAGAACAACTCTCAAATATAAGAAAATAAGCACTTAGGTTATTATTTTATAAGGCAAGGCCCACTTGAACATTTTGATCACGGTTTTTGCCTTTTTGACCTCTGACCGAGAAGCTGTGTTTGTGTGATCCAAATCTGAAGTGAGACAGATAGCAGCAATAATGTTCACTGACTGTTACAGAAAGCACATAGACAATAAGCCATCTCTCAAAAGGCACAGAAGAGATGAAGTCAATTACATCGAAAACACATATTAATATTCAATTGAGATGCAGCAACCAGAGAGGAGTTGAAATAAAGTAATTAACAAAACATATTATGCATTCATAAAAATTATATAACAGCTAAAAGTATATAATGATATATTAATAAAAATAACCTTGGCATATGCTTGGACACTGTGCTAATAAGCATTTATCATTTCATTTATTGCATCCTGTGGGGAAGTTGATATTCTTCTCTCCAGTTTTACAAGTAGGAAACTCAGTCTCAAAGGGGTCAAGTAATATGCACCCCAATACACAAATAAACAGGGGAGCAGGGATTAACACCTAAGTCCATGGTCATAACCACTAAACAATTTACCAAAAAACAAAAATTCTAATTTTTCTAAATTCAGAATAGTAAATAGAATTATGGTTAATCTGGAATATCTTCTTAAATTACATTAATTGTAGATGATCTAATAGTTCTCTATAAATATCTACTTAAGAGTCAAGCTCAAGGACCAACGTAAGTTATTTGTGTTTAGCTTTTAAATAATGCCATTTCTAAATCCACATAGTTTTCAAATTATTTCTGCATTTTTAAAATTTATACTGTTGAGTTCACAGTAAAATAAACTAGCCATTAAACTAACATATTCCTCTACAAAGTAGTAAGACAAACTTCAGGCAAATCATAGCAAGAAAGTATGATGCACAAGATGAACTGTAACACATTTCTATCATATCCTTGTACATAGTAAATATTCTACAAATACATTAAAAATTCTGTTCTTAAGAAAGGAAAACAATTAAGAAAGAAGAAAAAAACTCATCCAGTATTTTCTTTTATATTCATAAATCTTTCTGCTTTTCTAACAAAATTATCCCAATTAAGGGTCTCAAAATACACAACTATTAAAAGAAACATATATTTTCTAAAAGCTTCAATAGATCCCATGTAGATGAAATGTTGCCTGAAGACAAACAAGGAGAAAAACCCACTTCCCTCAGAGGAAGAATAAAAAAATACATAAAGGGATTTGAAGGTAAAGGAAAAAAAAATGCCTTTCAGCACTGAAATGAGTGAAAAGTCATCAATCTTCGTAATTAAAAAAAAAAAGTTCGCAGATTTCTTTTCGTAAAAGCTCTGTACCAGAAGGAGAAAGGATAATGCAGAATTCAATTATTGATTAAATTACATAATAAAAGGAGCAAGAAAGTCACATAACTTAAGTTTGTTTTTAAATTTCCAGTCTATGTTAGACTACCTATATGTATAACTCTGAAACAAGGAAAATTCAGTTGGAGGAAACTCTTGAGTATTTATTAAATTAAAAATATAAAAGGTCTTGAACAAACAATACTACTTAAGGATTTTAAATTATACAGAAGCACAAGGCAAAACATAATTGAAGAAAATTCTGGATTCAGCTATTAAAATCCCCAAGAAGTTTTCAGTAACAGAAAAATAATCAGATACAATCGTTTATAAGAATGAGCACTATCAATATACACTTCTCTTAAAGTTACAAAAGAAAAAAAAATACAAACATTCAGAAATGGAAAGAAAATGGCAGAAGAATACTGGTTAGAAAGATTTTGCATTTAAATAGTCCATTCTCCCTTATATCAAAAATTGCAAAGTTTGTATGTGCTAGTAGGGGGGGACCACTTTAGCTGCAAGAGTCCTAGCATTGAACAAAATGGACAAACATCTGCCTTCATAAAGTTTACATTCTCATGGAAAAGGAAAACAAAGGGACATAAGAAATAAAATATGTAGTGTGCTAGACAGTGATTTAGTGCTACCAGAAAAACTGATAGGATTCTCTACGGCAGATCTGGATTTAATTTGTTTTAGCAAATTTCTCACCCCTAAGCCCCTACACACAAATACTTCTGCGAAAACTGCACTGCATCTGTTTAAAAGACTACAAGCTGTGAAGTCCAAAAAACCAAAAATCATTGTAATTTACAATTGTCGTAAGTTCCCATTTTCAAAATTTCATGGCTTCTCATTTACTTGCAAAAATTAAGTTTAGCAGTTTACAATTTAGTAAACATGTAAAGGTATAGTAACATAAATATCTGTGACTGATAGCTGCTTACCTATATCTTTCAAGTTAACAATTTCAAGAACTACACTGAACTGAAATCATTTTATGTATCTAATATAGGTCAGGAAAATGTGCTTTTTAAATAATTCAGAACTTCAAATTCCCTGTCCAGCCCTCTTCCCTTTAAAACAACAACAACATCACACTATTCTCCTATTCCTAGGTAATCTACAATGGGAGTCTTCCTCCTTACAGAGTAAGAAATTGCTGGGAAGGAATCCTGAAAGAAAAGCATCGAAAGGGGATTTGCATATGGCCTTCAAGAAATCCATAAAAAGAAACTACACTTTCAACAGACTTCATGACCTTTCAAGTGATAAAACAACATCCTGAGTGGAAAACTAATGTGCAAACCTAATGTTTGGGTCAATCTCAAAAGTCATTTAATTGAAGGCAGCGACTAACCAAGACCACCTGTGCCCAATAAGCTGATAAATCACAAAGCAAGAAATCCAAGGCAGTTCTGCTTTATCAATGTCAACTCTCTGAACAACAATGATCAAAGTAAAAAGGAACAGATACTCAGTATTAAACCATAAGTAAAAATCTGAGTTGCTATATTATCATTACTAAAGAAATGATAATCAAAAAACAAAAAAAGCATCTTTCATTTCTTATTAAAAGTAATTCTGATGACAGGACAGCAATGCACAAACAACTTATATTCTAAATAAAATGGCCAACTCACTAATCAGTGACTGGTTTACACAGGTCTTCTCTAGAAACCTGTCCACCTAAGCCTATTGAGACTTTGAATCCATATGTAATATCAAGCAAAAATCAGTATTATCCAGTTGTGTTAGAAAAAAAACCACAGTAACAGAACTTTCTATTATATCTTCACATTTCTCAGAAGTGATGAAAGGAAAATTCTAACATCAGAATAAATAAAATTACTCTGACCCTAAAAACACACTCTGAAATGTTAAGTACATCTACCATTGTGCCTCAAGGCTGAATTCAGTTAATGTTTTTGCAAAAGCTTTCAATTAAGTTTGCATGGCTGTCCTGTAATTCTCTGGATGAAAAGCTTGGAAGCTGGCTAAAAATTTCAAGAGAGCTGACTGAACGTAAGTGAACTGTTCCTTAACAAGCCTACAATTTTAGGGAAAAAAAAATGCAGTCAGTTGTATCAAAGATCATCTACTCTAAGCATAGTCCAACTATCATTTCATATTGCTTGTGAACCTTCATATCACTGTATAAATTTAGCACTATAAAATTTATTCTGATAAAAATAAAATTTCTTTTTTAAGTGAAGTGAAATTAGTCCAAAAACTAATCCTTCTATATACTCTGACTTACATAAAATTGAGACTGAACCAACTGACAGTTCTCCAGAGTTTCTAAATCCAAGTTATTCCAGGAAAACAATAATCAACCATTTGTGGCAATTAAACATGTCAATAAATCTTAAAGACCTAAAGACAATGAAAAAAGTTATCAAAAAGTAAGTTCAACTCATTGTCAAAAAAATTGGAGTTAATTATACATATATCTTGCCCACGGACAGAGGAGCCTGGCGGGCTATAGTCCATGGGGTCACAGAGTCAGACACAACTCAGCGACTATATCTTCACAACAATATTAGGTTTTTTTTACTACACTTCTAAAAATGAGATTAAAAATCAAACAACACACTGGACCTAGCTTACTGCACAAGAGTAAATGAATTAAAGAGTTCAGGTAGTGATCCTTGTACTGTTTTTACAGATTCATATCATCAATAATAATGGCAATAATAGTACCAATACTATCATTACTCTTAAGTATCTTCCAAAGTGTTCACAACACTTTCTTTAATTATGTAATCAGTAGACAGAATATACCTTAGGAGATAGATAAGGATAGAAGAAGAAAAAAGTTGCCAGACTATATAGTAAGCCAGATGAATAATCAAATTCTCAAATGATTTTCTATTTGAAATCAATATCCACAGACAATACAATAATTCTGGTATTGTATAGCTCCCCTTCATGGATCACAGCCTGTCTTGATGAAGGGGCTGGTGTAACTTAATAAAGTGAAGAGCCATGCCATGCAGGGCCACCAGACAGACAGGTCATAGTGAAGAGTTCTGCCAAAATGTGGTCCACTGGAGCAGGGAATGGCAAACCATTCCAGTATTCTAGCCTCAAGAACCACGTGAACAGTATGAAAAGGCAAAAAGATATGACACCAGAAGATGAGTTACCCAGGTCAAGAGGTGTCTAATATGCTACTAGGGAAAAGTAGAGGGCAATTAATAATAGCTCTAGAAAGAATGAAGTAGTTGGGCCAAGGTGGAAATGATGCTCAGTTGTAGATGTGTTGAAAGTGAAGTCTGATACTGTAAAGAAGACTATTGCATAGGAACACAGAAAGATAGGTTTATGAATCAAGGCAAAGAGCTGACACATTGGAAAAGACCCTGATGCTGGGAAAGATTGACGGCAGAGGAGAAGGGGACACCAGAGGACGAGATGGTTGATGGTATCACTGACTCAATGAACATCGGTTTGAGCAAACTCAGGGAGATAGTGAAGAACAGGGAAGCCTGGCATGCTGCAGTTCATGGGGTTGCAAAGAGTCAGACATGAATTAGCAACTGAATAAATTAGATGTGGTCAAGCAGGAGATAACAAGAGCGGAGATCTACATCTTAGGAATCAGTGAACTAAAATGGACAGGAATGGACAAATTTAATTCAGATGACCATTATATCTACTACTGTGGGCAAGAATCCCTTAGAAGAAATGGAGTAGCCCTTATAGTCAACAAAAGAGTCCAAAATGCAGTACTTGGGTGCAATCTAAAAAATGACAGAATGGTCTCCGTTCATTTCTAAGGCAAACAATTCAACATCACAGTAATTCAAGTCTATGCCTCAACCACTGATGCCAAAGAAGTTGAAATAGACTAGTTCTATTAAAATTTACAAGACCTTCTAGAACTAACACCACAAAAAGATGTGCTTTTCATCAGAGGGGATTAGAATGCAAAGGTAGGAAGTCAATAGATACCTGGCAAGTTTGGTCTTGGAGTACAAAAAGAAGCAGGGCAAATATTAAGTGAGTTTGGTCAAGAGAATACACTGGTCACAGGAACCACCCTCTTCCAACAACACAAGAGACAACTCTACACATGGACATCACCAAATGGGCAATATTAAAATCAGACTGACTATATTCTTTGCAGCCAAAGATAGAGAAGCTCTATAAAGTCAGTAAAAACAAGACCTGGAGCTGACTGTGGCTCAGATCATCAGCTCCTTATTGCAAAATTCAGGCTTAAATTGAAGAAAGTAGGGAAAACCAGTAGGTCATTCAGGTATAATCATCTCCCTTATGGTTATACAGTGGAGATGACAAACAGATTCAAGGGATTACATCCGGTAGACAGAGGGCCTGAAGAGCTATGGACAGAAGACTGGAACAATGTACACGAGGCAGTGATCGAAATCATCCCAAAGAAAAAGAAATTTAAGGCAGAATGGTTGTCTGAAGAGGCTTTACCAATAGCCGAGCAAAGAAGAGAAGTGAAAAGCTAGGAAGAAAGGGAAAGGTATACCAAACTGAATGCAGAGTTCCAGAGTATAGCAAGGAGAGGTAAGAAGGCCTTCTTAAATGAACAATGCTGAGAAATAGAGGAAAACAACAGAATGCATAAGACTTGAGATCTCTTCCAGAAAACTGGGGAAAGGGAACATTTCATGCAAGAATGAAGAATGGGCAGGATAAAGGACAGAAACAGTAAGGACCTAACAGAAGCAGAAGAGATGAAGAAGAGATGCCAAGAATCACAGAAGAACTGTACAAAAAAGGTCTTAATGATCTGGGTAACCACAATGCTGTGGTCACTCATCTAGAGGCAGACATTCTGGAGGTGAAGACAAGTGGGCCTTAGGAAGCATTATTATAAACAAAGCTAGTGGAGGTGATGGAATTCCAGATAAGCTATTTCAAATCCTAAAAGATGATGCTGTTAAAGTGCTGTACTCAGTGTGTCGGCAAATTTGGAAAACTCAGCAGTGGTCACAGGACTGGAAAATGTCAGTTTTCACTGCAATGCCAAAGAATGTTCAAACTACCGTACAACTGCATTTGTTTCGCATGCTAGTAAGGTAACGTTCAAAATCTTTCAAGCCAGGCTTCAGCAGTATATGAACTGAGAACTTCCAGATGTACAGGCTGGATTTAGAAAAGGTAGAGGAATCAGAGATCAAATTGCCAACATCTGTTGGATCATAGAGAAAGCAAGGTAATTCCAGAAAAACATCTATTTCTGCTTCATTGACTACACTAAAGCCTTTGACTTTGTGGATTACACTGTGGAAAATTCTTAAAATGATGGGAATATCAAACCACCCTACCTGTCTCCAGAGAAACCTGTATGCGGGTAAAGAAGCAACAGAACCGGACATGCAACAACAGACTGGTTCAAAATTGGGAAAGGCGTAAGACAAGGCTGTATACTGTCACCCTGCTTATTTAACATCTATGCAGAGTACATCATTCGATATGTTGGGCTGGATGAATCACAGGTTGGAATCAAGATTGCAGGGAAAAATATCAACAATCTCAGATATGCAGATGATACCATTCTAATGGTAGAAAGTAAAGAGGAAATAAAGAGCTTTTTGATGAGGGTGAAAGAGGAGAGCAAAAAAGCTGGCTTAAACTCAACATTCAGAAAACTAAGATCATGGCATCTGGTTCCATCACTTCATGGCAAACAGAAGGGGAAAAAGTGGAAGCAATGATAGATTATCTTGGGCTCCAAAATCACTGCAGATGTTGACTGCAACCATGAAATTAAAAGACACTTGCTCCCTGGAAGAAAAGCCATGACAAACCTCTGCATATTAAAAAGCAGAGATGTCACTTTGACGACAAAGGTCCATATAGTCAAAGCTATGGTTTTTCCAGTGGTCATGTATGGATGTGAGAGTTGGACCATAAAGAAGGCTGAGTGCCCAAGACTTGATGCTTTTGAACTGCAATGCTGGAGAATATTCTTGAGAGTCCCTTGGACTGCAGGGAGATGAAACCAGTCAGTCCTAAAGGAAATCAATCCTGAACATTCACTGGAAGCATTGATGCTAAAGCTGATGCTCCAATACTTTGGTCACTTGATGAGAAAAGCCAACTCACTGGAAAAGATCCTGATGCTGGGTAAGACCGAAGGCAAAAGGAAAAGAGGGTAGCAGAGGATGAGATGGTTAGATGGCATCACTGACTCAATGGACATGAATTTGAGCAAACTCCAGGAGATAGTGAAGGACTGGGAAGCCAGGCGCAGTCCAGGGGGTTGCAAGAGTCAGAACTGAAGTAGTTTAAAATCATAATGCTATTATGTCACAAGGACAAAAATGATCATACTGTACTCTTCAACTGACCAAACCACTTCCTTCCAGCAAGAGGATGAAAACATTCTTATCTTGATTTACCTCTAACAAAACAGATGCATCTATATGAAATCATGTCAAAAATTACTTGATTTCTTAATTATGACAAAATTAATCTTTCTTCCAAATCTTTTATCTGTAAAAAAAAGTAATGTAAATCTATAATTTATGTGTCATCAAAGCAAGAACACAGTATTCAATTATAAATTCTACAAAGCTTTAGAGCTCTTAACCAGTTCAAAATGTTTTCATGCATTCTTGAGATTTTCCCTAAAATGAGATTAAAAGGTAAATTTCAGAGCATTTCTTTATAATATCATCCTCTTTAATTTGAAAAGAGCTTATATGCTTTAAAAAATATTTTTAATGGAGCTTCTTTTCCTCTCTAAAGTTTTACATTTTATAAAATATGTGTGCATGCTCAATCCTGTCCAACTCTTTGCGACTCATGCACTGCAGTCCACCAGGCTCCTCTGTCCATGGAATTTCCCAGGCAAGAATACTGGAGTGGGTTGCCATTTGCTACTCCAGGGGATCTTACCAACCCAGGGATCCAACCCACATCTCCTGTGTCTCCAGCACTGGCAGGTGGATTCTCTACCACTGAGCCTCCTGGGAAGCCCCATAAAATATATAATCAATATACAGTATTAATTCTAAACTTAAAAATAGAATCTTAAAACCTATGTGGATTGGTATATGTCTACATGGACATAAGTTCTGAAGACCTTTTAATGAGTTTATGCAAAAGTTAACTACTTTGAGACAACACAAAGGCCATTTTCATTTGCTGATACCTGACAAAGCATTTTAGACTTTGTTCAACTTATGGAAAGATATACAGTTAAAAGCAAAATTAATAATCTCTACACCCTGTAGTAACTTATATCTCAGAGCCCTTAAATCAAATTCAACTTAAGATAAAAGAATATGCTCATCCACTAAGATTTGAACAGGTCTCAGAAATACATTATGACAATAGGTAATATTAACACAACTATCAACACAGATTTTTAGAGGTGGAATTCCGTCTGAAGGCTGGGAAATGGACTAATTTTTCAAGGTTCCTTCTTGCCCTAATTGAAGAATTAAAAATATATACAATGAATTGGAAAACAGTGCTAAACATTCCCTTTGTGTATGATCCTCGCAGGTAACTATAATGGACCAAATATAAAGGAAACTTACTCACTAGTACAATCAACCACAAGTCAACGTGGCTTTTTACACTCGTCCTCCTATACTATATCTGCAAAATCTCACCCTGTGAAACCTATCACCACCATGAACTCAGGCCACCTATAAATCTGAAAATACAGTTCTTCAAAGGCCATCTGACTATGAGCAATTCTCCCTTACTCTACCACACCTGCTTTAGGTTGTAAACCATATGGAGTGTATTATACTAACTACTCTTCAATAACTTCAGTAGGCAATTCTAAATTTTCAATGTACCCTGTAATGCACATGTTTTGAACCAAGGTTTTCTAAGTAATTTTTGCTTCTTCACTGGCTCAAGGCACCTAAAATTAGCTTTTGTAGATAATTCCTAATTTGAATTTAGTTTTTTTACTACACACGTTACTGGGCAACAGATACAGTTTACACTCTTAGTAAATAATATGCCACTCATTTGCTTCAGCAGAGTGTTTAATATTAAAGCAGGTGCTTTTCTGTTGAGTAAGAGCTATCAGCAGGACTCTAACAGGCAACAGTTGCTTACTAGGGCCTGTCAAGACTAGAAGATTTTAGATGATTTTTTCCCCCACCCAGAATACTTCTTAAATTTAGTAATACTGACCTGCAGAAAGTAAAAAGTAATGAAAAGGAATAATCCTGAAAACACTGAATTAGTTTTCAGATGATAAAAGACAAAAAAATAATAATGAACACTGATGTTCAGAAGAAATACCAGGAAAGAAAAAAAAATTCATGTATCTCTTTTATCCAACTCTTATTAAACATATGACAATGTCAACTTTGAGCTCACTACCTTAAAGAAGTGCAATATTTTGTGAATTGAGGTTGTACATAAAGCATCTTAGTATATAGGAGCCAACATCCTGAACCCAGGTTAAGAAAAAAGTGTTTGCAAAGACAGAAATCCAGATTCCACTAAGAATTTTTCCAACAAAAACATTAGACTCAGAATGTGTACAAAATAATAAACATAAACTATTTATCTTTGTAGATGCTGGTAGTGTTTTTTTTGTTTTCAGTTGGTTTTTTATTTTAGTTAGCAAATAAATAATATTCTATTATCCATAATGTTAAATGTGGGAAAAAACTGAAAGCAACCAGGATATGAAATTATAAAAGGCAGAAAGTCAATCTAAAATCTTAAGCTAACAATCTTTAAATAGGTAGCAGTCTCCTAATGAGAAAGAAAACTATTAGCAATTTTAAAAGCCAAATGTTTATACATAGGCATAACAGTAAAGTATTGCCATAAAACAAATGCATGATTTTAGAAATCTAAAGTAAGAAAGAAAACAGCTGTGATTCTAGTACTTATATAGTACTTATATGCCAAGGGAGTAGAAAAATATGATAACCCAAGTTGAACTATTTAAGCCAAGTTGGAGTTTACTCTCTTCATGGTCTAATTCCAAAACTTGAGGCTTAATGGTAAAAACATGAAAATGGTAAAAAAAAAAATGAAACAGTTGTTTGATAAAACTGACAACAGAATAAACATTATAAACTTAAATTATTTGTTAATATTTAAGATTTAAAGCATACAGCTAATAAATATGAATCAAAAATAAAACTGAAATCCAAATTACATTAAACATATTTTAAAGCACTATTTTCTGTTCCCTTTATCCACAAAGAATATACTAATCAGAAGTGCACATGATGCAGAAAATGTTTTAAGATTTTGCTTTATGTTTCCAATTATGCACAGCGAAAAGCTTTTCATGAATTCCAAGTTTAAAAAAAAACAAAACACATGCAACTTAAAGTCCTTAAGGCTTAATTTACCGTCTTGTGACCATTCTGGCAGGCCACATGCAGCGCTGTCTGCCCCATCGCATCCTCAACATCGACATCACTGACGTGTTGTACTAGGTCATGGAGTAGTTCTGTCCGCCCATTCACAGCCAGCCAGTGTATCTGTACAGCCATTTAGTTACATAATATTTATGCAGGAGTATTTCATATAAAAACAGCAAATAAATAATGCAATTATTTCTCAACTGTGAGCACTACATGCATACCAAAGATTAAAATTTAAGCCAATATAATTTTTCCTATATTTTAAATGTGGGTAAATATGTATCAGGATATAGGTTACACAGTCATGTATTTCAAAATCAAGCATTTCAATGTTCAAAGTAATTAAAAATCCTAAACTGAAGATCACTAATACTCTGCTTCTTAGATGACCATGGACTGTATGTATAGCTTATCTCTAGAGAAGAGGTACTAAAAGTTCTCCCTTCCCCAGAAACAAACATAAGTTAAAAAGTAATCAACACAGTAGGGGTCATATTCTTTATTTCCTATATTTTACATATAATGCATAAAACATACATAAATAACATACATCGGGAGGATAAAAAATATAAAACACCTAGAAGTCTACAACTCAAAGATAATGTTATAACTTTGGTCTACGCTGTCCACGCATTTTTCATCTGCCTTTTTTCCATTAAAAAAAATATATCATGCAACTTGTTTTAAAATGATAGCTTTGAACCCAAGCACCAGCTCCTACTTCTTCCCAAACCACTGAAATGACAATAAAGGGTACTTTTTCTTAAACAACAGATCTATTAAGATAATGGAGGAGGAAATGGCAACCCACTCCAGTATTCTTGCTGGGAAAATCTCATGGACAGAGCAGCCTCCCAGACAACAGTCCAAGGGGTTGCAAAGAGTCGGACACTACAGAGCAACTGAATACGCACATTAAGATAAAGAACAGGAGAGAACACAATAGCAACACATTTTGGAAGCTTTTGTCTGCTTTGTCAGAACAGAAAGATGATCCCTAAGCCAGTAAAAGAGAACACTAAGAAGGAAAATTGAGATCACAGAACTCCCCAAAAGCTCAAGAATAGGTAGCAAGCGCCCTGCAGTGTCTCTTGGTTACATATAACTTTTATATGAACTACGAAACCAAAAGATCTGTGTGACTCGCTTTACTGCAGTATTCATTTTATTAACATGCTCAGGAACAGAACCTGCAGCATCTCCGAGGTAGGTATACAAATAAAAACCCAAAACAAGAGAAAGGCAAAGGCATCTCCAGGATGATGGTGAAGAGATATTCCAAATAACACTGTACACCAAGCCAAGAAATCAATCAGCAGTCTCCGTAACAGACTCCCTCAAAACTATTCAAGATGAAAGGTAGTGAACATATGTTATGAGGATATTTACAAAGTTCAGGGAAACTCTAGTAAAGAACTGACAATACACATTTAGAAAACAAAATTCTGAACTGCAATGAAGAGAGAAACAGAAAAGACATATGGATTGAAAAGGAAAAGCTATAATTATCTTAATTTGCAGATGATGATTATCTGTGTGGAAAATCCTAAGGAGTCTACCAGAAACTCCTAAATTAATCAAGTGAGTTCAGCAAGGTCACAAGATATGTGATCAACACATAAAAAGCAATTGTATCTCTATGTACCATCAAGGAACATGCAGAAATCAAAATTAAAAATAATGTTACTTACAATTGCTACAAAGAAAATAAAATATCTAGCTATACACTTAAACCTTGCGCAAGATCTGTAAGCTGAGCAACATAAAATTCTAATGAAAGAAATCAAAGACTTAAATAAATGGAGAGACATACTGTGTTTACAGATTGGAAGACTCAACATAGTAAAGATGTCAATTCTCCCCAAATTGATCTATAGGCTTAATGCAATTCCAATTAAAAAAATCTCAGCAGGGTTTTTCATCATGGACAAGTTTATTCTAAAATTTATACGGATGGGTGAAAGAACCAAAGTAGCTAACACAATCTTGACAAAAATGAAGTGGGAGGAATTACTCTACCTGATCTTAAGGCTGTATAGCTAGAGTAATCAAGACAGTGTGATAATGGCAAACGCACAGAGAGTGGAACAGAACTGAGGGCCCCGAAATAACCCTGTACAGGGACGCCTAAAACATTGTTAAGAGAGATACAAAGCTAATTTCACACAGGAAGTATGTAGTCTTCACAACAAATAGTGCGAGAGTAACTGGAATCCATAGGTAAAAAAATGAGCCTTGACTTAAGCATCACAGACAAATATTAGCTCAAAACAGATCACAGGCTTAGATATAGAATGTAAAATTATAAAGCTTTTTGAAAAAGGTAAGAGAAAATCTTCAGGCTCCACAGCAAGGTAAAGAGTTCCTAAACTAGACACCAAAAACACAATCCATAAATGTAAAAACTGACACACTGAACTTCATCAAAATTTAAATGTTTCACACTACAAAAGACCCAGTTAAGAGTTTTAAAAGGCAAAGTAAAGATGGGGAGAAAATATTTGCAAGTCACATACCTGACAAAGGTTTGGTATCTCCAAAATACAAAGAATTCTTAACAACTCAATAAAAAAATAAATAAATAAATAAAACAGAAAATGGGCAAATGACTTGAACTCATTTCACAAAATAGGATATATAGATGGCAAATAAAACACGAAAAGCTGTTCAACATTGGCAATTAGGTAAATGCAAATTAAAACCATAATGAGATATCACTACATACATACCTATCAAGATGACTAAAATAAAATACAGTTACAACACCAAATGCTGGCGAGAATGATAGAAAACTAATCATTCATATGGTACAGGTGGGAGTACAAAATGATACAGTGAGCCTGGAAAAGCTTTCCAGTGCATTTTAAAACTAAATATGAAACTACCATACAACCTAGCAACTGTATTCCTGGGCATTTTACTCCCTAAAACATGAAACCTTTATGTTCACACAAAAACCTGTACACTATGTTCATGGCAGTTTTATTCCCAATAGGCCCAAATGGGAAACAACCCAGATGTCTTTCAACAGGTGAATGGTTAAACAATCAGTGGTACATCTACACCAATTAGTCAGCAATGTAGAGAAATGAATTATTAATACACACAACCAAGATCCATCCCCATGGAATATGATGAGCACACAAAAGCCCATTCCTAGTATGATTCCATTTATATTACACTCTTGAAATGACAATATTTTAGAAATGAAGAACAGATTACTGATTGCCAGGGTTAGGCATGGGATGAAGGAAAGGAAAGGTGTGGTTATAAAAGAAAATAAAAAACATCTTTTTGGAGTTGGAAATACTAAGAATATTGACTGCGGTAGTGGACACATAGACCTATAAAGGTAGTAAATCTGTCTAAAACTTAACATACATAAACAGGTAAAAGTGGATACAAGTTAAACTGGAGAAATCTGAATAACATAAATTATATCACTGTCAATATCCTGGTCATAACATTATACTATGGTTTTATAAAATGCTACCATTGAGGAAAACTGTGCAAAATATACAGAGGATTTCTTTGTATTATTTCTTACAACTGCATATGAATCTACAAGTATCTCATTTTTTGAAAATACAATTATTAATCACATGAGAAACAAAATGCTGTGAGAGAAAGAAAAGCAACTATAGGGACTTCCCTGGCAGTCCAATGGTTAAGCCTCTGCACTCCCAGGGCAGGGGACATGGGTATGATGCCTGGTCATGGGACTAAGAACCCACATGCCACAAAACACAGCGTTCTCCCCACCCCCAAAGAGCAACTGTAGTAAACTTTCTGGCCTAACTATGAACAGTTTTTATTTAGCCAAAAAATTAGAATAGTGAAAAATGATCTAACAAAAATTACAGTTCTACTGGATGGGTGTGAGGGAAATGTGCTTGTACATGATGGGATAAGAGGAGGTGAGGCTAAAAAAGAAACACTTAACTTCATATTCCAGAAAGGATGATGCCTAAAACTGAAAAGTCAAAAAGCAGTAATACTAGCATGTTATTTAGAATTAGGGAAACAAAATTTTTAAATCTATTAAAATAACTGAGAAAAGTTGACTGTGGAGTGAGAAATTTGGAAGCTGAGGAGGAAGGTAAAAAGAATGTTATGAAAGACCTAGATGTGAAACCAGACACTATAAAACTCCTAGAGGAAAACAAAGGCAGAACACTCTCTGACATAAATCACAGCAACATCTTTTTGATCTACCTCCCAGAATAATGGAAATAAAAAATAAATAAATGGTGCCTACTTAAACTCAAAAGCTTTTGCACAGCAAAGGAAACAAAAAATACAAATGAAAAGACAGCCAACAAATTGGGAGAAAATATTTGCCAATATTTGTGACTGATAAGGGATTAGTCTCCAAAATTTACACACAGCTTATGACATTTAACAGCATCAAAACAAACAACCCACTCAAAAAATACACAGGAGACCTAAATAGACATTTCTCCAAAGAAGACATACAGATGGCCAATAATAACATGAAAAGATGTTCAACACTGCTAATTATTAGAGAATTGCAAATCAAAACTATAACTATCATCAAAAAAATCACAAACAATAAATCCTGGAGAGGGTATGGAGAGAAAGGAACCCACCTACATTGTTAGCAGGAATATAAATTGGTACAGCCACTATGGAGAAGAGTATGGAGGTTCCTTTAAAAACTAAAAACAGAGCTACCATATGACCCTGCAATCCCACTCCTGGGCATATATCCAGAGAAAAACATGATCTGAAAGGATACATGCATCCCAATGTTCACTGCAGCACTGTTTACAACAGCTAAGAGAGGAAGCAACCTAAATGTCCACTGACAGAGGAATGGATAAAGATGTAGTAAATATATACAATGGAATATTACTCAGCCATTAAAATGAATGAAATAATGCCATTTATAGCACACGGATGGGCCTAGAGACTGTCATACTGAGTGAAGTAAGTCAGATAAAGAAATGTCATATGACATCCCTTATATATGAAACCTAAGAAAGAAATGATACAAATGAACTTATTTACAAAACAGAAAGAGACTCAGACTTATAAAAGGAACTTATGGTTGCCAGGGGAAGGGATACTTAGGGAGTTTGAGATGGTCATGTATACATGCTATATTTAAAATGGATAACCAACAAGGGCTTACCATATAGCACTTGGAACTCTGCTCAGTGTTATGTGGCAGCATGGGTGGGAGAGAGGTTTAGGGAAGAAAGGGTGCATGTATATATAGCCGAGTCCCTTTGCTGTTCACCTCAAACTGTCACAGCATTGTTAATCGTCCATGTGTGTATGTATGCTCAGTTGCTCAGTCATTTTCAACTTTTTGCAGCCCCATGGACTGTAGTCTACCAGGCTCCTCTGTCCATAGAATCTTTCAGGCATACTGGCGTGGGTTACCATTTCCTACTCTAGGGGATCTTCCTGGCCCAGGGATTAAACCCGCGTCTCCTGCATCACTTGCACTGGCAGGTGGATTCTTTACCCCTGTGCCACCTGGGAAGCTCTGTTAATTGGCTACACCCCAATACAAAATAAAAAGTTCAAAAGAAAAAAAAGAGAATGTTTATTTTTTTTCAGGCTAAGAGTGTCATAAAGTAGATGTATATTTATTTGACATAAAATGCCATAAAATTCACAGGCCTTACAATTCATCTATTTAAAGCATACAGCTTACTGGGTTTTCGTATATTCAGAGTTTTGCAATCATCACTACAGTCAATTTTAGAACATTTTCATTTCCCCCAAAGAAGCCCTGTACCCATTAGCATGCCCATTTCCTGAGATGGATACAGAAGATACATGTCTCACTCTGACTCTGCCACCTGGGTGAAGAAACTCATCCACTGCCTTCAGTTATTCTTACTAATATTCTTCTGCTTTTTTCCCATAGGACTCTTAGAGGCAATGAATTCTGACAGTAGTTGGGAGACGGTATAGGCAACATAACCAAACAAACATCACATCATTCTTATTGCCTCACTTTTATCATTTTGCTGAGTTCAGAACAAACCAAGTCTAAATATTTCACCCTTAACATCAATATGTATAAATTAGCTGAGAAGTATACCTGAAATCATTCTGTATCTTCTCAATTACTACAAAGAAATAACTGCAGAAATATTTGTACACTTTGCATTACTATTACTTTTGATATTATTTTCTCAAAGTATTTCTAAAATCTCAGACAAAAACTCTTAGCACTTACTGCAGTAAGACCTTCATTATTACAAATGTTGACATCAGCACTGTATTCTAATAATTTACTCATGCATTTCTTT
The DNA here is from genome assembly GCF_032405125.1 of Capricornis sumatraensis. Taxonomy (NCBI): domain Eukaryota; kingdom Metazoa; phylum Chordata; class Mammalia; order Artiodactyla; family Bovidae; genus Capricornis; species Capricornis sumatraensis. The sequence goes on along the minus strand of NC_091081.1, from coordinate 32,876,641 downwards.
TGCCTGAAAAGAAAAAGAGACAGTAAAGACAACTGTTACTAGAAAAATAAACAAATGAAAATTATTTTACTGAAATATTAACTACACTCAATATTAACTGATAGCAAATAACCTGTATCTGCAATATTTAAATAAATACTTCAATAAATAAATGTAGCATATGAAACAAAATTGTTTCTATGACTCAAAGATAATAGGATTTTAAAAGGGCAAAATGAGGTTTTAATGCCACTGGGACAAATTCATCACTGAAAATGCTATGAAATTTCTAGTGTTGACAGAATATTTGAAATAGTACTCTTCATTAAAAATGTAAGACATTCATAAGCCTAATGGAAGGGGAATGGACAGAGTAAAATGATGTCTCAATGAATGCTATATCCTATATTCTTGATTGTATAATATTTAAAATACTAAGATGAGTTGTAAAAAATAACAAATTAATAAAATAGCTATCTACTCATACCCTTACCCTTACCATTAAGGTACCATTCATACACTTACCTTAACCATTTTTAAGTGTACAGTTCAGTGATATTAGGGTTCGCTGGTGGCTCAGACAGTAAAGAATCTGCCTGCAATGCAGGAGGCCTGGGTTCAATCCCTGGGTCAGGAAGATTCCCTGGAGAAAGGAATGACTACCCACTCCAGTATTCTTGCCTGGAGAATTCCATGGACAGAGAAGCTTGGCAGGCTACAGTCCATGGGGTCGCAAAGGGTCAGATACGACTGAGCGACTAACATCTGATCACTTGATCAGCAATATTAAGTATATTCATATGTTGTGCAACCACCATCACCATCCATCTCAAGAACACTTTTCAGCTTTCTGAAACTCTGCATCCATTAAACAGTAACTCCCCATTCCCTCTCTTGCTAGTTCCTGGCAACCACTATTCTACATTTTATCTCTACAATTTGCCCTTATCTAAATGTCTCACAGAAGTAGAATCATACAGTTTATCTTTTTGTGACTGGCTTATTTCACTTAGTATAATCTCCTCAAGGCTCATCCATGTTGCCGCATACAACATGGATATAGAATTTCCTACCTTTTAAGGGGCTTCCCAGGTGGTGCCAGTAGTAAAGAACCTGCCTGCCAATGCAGGAGATGTAAGAAACACGGGCTCAATCCTTGGGTTGGGAAGATCCCCTGGAGAAGGGCATGGCAACCCACTCCAGTATTCTTGCCTGGAGAATCTGATGGATAGAGGGGCCTGGTAGGCTACAATCCACAGGGTCGCTCAGAGTCTAACTCAGCTGAAGCGACTTAGCACTCACGTAGGCTGAATAATATTCCATTGTATGTATACACCACATTTAGTTTATCCATTCATGTGCAAATGGATGGTTAGGTTCCTTTATTTTAGCTATTGTGAATAATACTGCTATGAATTCAAGTATACAAATATTTCTGCGAGACCCTGCATGAAATTGTGGGGGGTATATACCCAGAAGTGGAACTGCTGGATCACAGTATAATTCTATTTTTATTTTTGAGGAAGCAATGAACTAGTTTCCAGAGCATCTGTACTATTTCCCTTTCCCACCAACAGAGCACAAGGGGTCCAATTTCTCCACACCCTCATCAACACTTGTCATGTTTTTTTTCTGATAGCCATACTAATGAATCTGAGTTGGTGTCTCATGGTAGTTTTAACTGGCATTTCCCTGATTAGGGATATTAAGCATCTTTTCTTGATCTGGACACCTGTATATCTTACTTGGAAACATATCTACAAAAGTATGTTGCTGCCTTTTGAACTGCCTACATATGTCATTTTGCTCACAATGTTTGCTCCTAGTCTGATCCATTCTTCCTCACTCTTCAGTGTTTATCTCAATTTCTCCTTCATTAATAATTAAATGAAAACTCATGCTTTGGAAACAAAGTGATATACACACACACTATATGTATACACACATAATGTATATATGGGTGTGTTTATATATACATATAAAAAATATACAATTTATGTATATGCTTAACTATGCTCAGTAATGAATTAAGAAAATATGATTTAATCTGTGGCATGAAAAAGTAATGATCTAGGTAAGTAAATGATTATATACATACATAAAAAATAAAAAATGGGGTATACATAATAGCATATTATGTATAATGTTATACAACATAGTATATATAGTATTAATGTGAATACTCAGATATTGTGATTTACAGCAAGAATACATATTTATATATTTGGTCTTAATCCACACTTCTTGGCTCACAGTTCTAAACCCTAAACAATTAAAAGCAATGGGCCTCTTTTCCTGAAGAGAGGTGAAGGTGACTTTTGGGTGCCACCCAATGGTGGGGGCTGGTTGCCAGGAGAATCAAACCACAAATTAGAGGGCACTTTCAGTCCCACTCCTATTTCCAGGGAGGGGATAGCAACCAGAGGTTGAATCTGCTGCTAACAGCCAATGATTTAAGTTAATAATGACTATAAAATGATGTCTACATAGACTCAAAAGGACAATTTTTTGTCCCTTTCAGGAAGAGCTTCCATGGAGGGGAACCAAAACGCTACTACCTGCGACCATGCCCGAATCTCTTTGTTCAGGACCTCACCCAGTATATCTATCTCTTCATTTGGTTACTGACTCATATCCTTTAATACTCTCATAAAAAAAAAACAAAAACGGTACTCTAGTCAGTAAACAAACACATCTTCCTGAGTTCAGTGAGCCCTTCTAGCAAATTAATCAAGTCCAAGAAAGGGATCACGGCAAACTCTGATTTCTAGCCAGTTGGTCAAAAGTACTAGTTACAACCTGGACTCTTGACTCTTGACCAGAATCCTGAGTTGGAAGGGGATGGCAGAACCTCCAATCTGTAGCCAGTCAGTCAGAAAACTACTTGAAACTGACCTGGCAACTGGCGTCTGAAGTGAAGGGTGGTCTACAGGACTGAGCCCTTGACCAACAGAATCTGCTTCTACTTGAAGGTACATCATAGTGTCAGAACTGATCTGACTTTTAGGAAACTGCTGTCATTTGAGACTTACTTGTTGGCTTGATGAAGCCTACAACTGCCCCGCCAATGTACACACACACATACACACACTGGAATTGGGTCCAGGAACCCTTTACAAATAAGCTATACATATATAACACCATATGGTATACAGAGAATATACATAATACATGTAATATAATAACTATTTACTCTGATAATAAATTTCTTCATACCCTATCACATTTCTTTTATCAACTCAGTACTAAGCAAAGCTAACTAATTACTAATTATTCAATCTTATAATAGGTATCAGTTCAGTCTCTCAGTTGTGTCTGATCTGTAACCCCATGGACTGCAGCACATCAGGCTTCCCTGTCCATCACCAACTCCTGGAGCTTGATCAAACTCATGTCCATCAAGCCGGCGATGCCATTCAACCGTCTCATCCTCTGTATATATAATAGCTATAATTGTCATTAACTGAATAAACCTTTTAAAAGAAAACAAATTACTTTTCTTGCTATGACTCATTCTTTCTAAAAGGAAGTTAAATTCAACTAAAATCAGATTTTAATCAAAGAAATGGAAGAAAATAAAGCTCTGAGTAAACTTAAAAGTTCAAACGTTTACAAAGTTTCTTCATCAAATACAGTTATGAAAACCATAGGAAATAAACCTTCATTACTGTGAGGAAACAGACCACAAAATCCTATTAAAATTAATATTACATTGTTTAAATTATGCCTCTGTGTGTGTGTGATGGCACCCATAATGTGGGACTTCTAAAATCTATTCAGAAGCCTGATGTGGACCATTGGCCTACTGTCAAAATAAACACTTAGGTAGGACTGTGCAGGGAAAGGGCTCCAAAGAAGTGTTCAGGGCAGAGGTTTGCTGAAGAGAAGCAGCAAACCATAATGGTCCCCCTCCCAAAAACGAACTGCAAAAGGTACAGGGCAGTATGAGAGAAATACATCCTTTTTCTTACTTAACAATCATCACTGCTATTTTCCATAACCTTGAGTAAATCAAAAAGACCCACTAAGTGCTCACCTCTTTTGCTTAGAATGGAGCTAAAATATTAACTAATACATGAGCTCTACCCTTTATGAGCTCACAATCTAGCTTAAAAAAAATAGTGAAAAAATGTTTCAAATCTGACCAATATGCAACCTAAAGATATACAGTAATTTTTAAGTCTTCTCTTTTAAAATTCTCATATAATCATGAGCAATGCTGGATCCTTTTATACAGGAAGCAACAACTTTCCTGCCTGGATACTGCAACAATTATAAGTTTATGGTAACCCAAAGGACAGCGGGACCAGTCATCCAAGTGCTCTGAGGCAACCTAAGGGGTCTTCCATTAGAAAGGAAGGCAATTCAGTACTAACGTACACAGCACTGATGGCTGAAGAGAGAAACTCTAAAGCTGGCCAAGAGAAAAATTCTATCTTTCTGACAATGACAGATGAGGGAACAAAACAAAAAATCCCACAAATCAGATGGACCAGCCAAAGGAGCAGAATTCACCTATGACTTCTGCTTCAGTCTAGACAAATTTGAACTTGTAGAGAAATCACACCAAAAAACGTTTTCTGAAACCACCAAAAGCTACAGGAACAAGTAGCTTTTAAGTTGAACAAGGTGTCCCTAAGCTGTACAAGGCACCCATTGAGTAAATAAAAAACAAAATAGTTACGTACTGAATATCAAAAGTAATCTTTATAGGAATGAAATGCATCCAAGTTAGATGCTATGTAAGGGTTCTGGACTCTTATTCCTTTTCTCTTGACTGATCTGCCATATGAATTATGAAATAATATGTCATATGTTTTCATCTTTAAAATGTAATGGTCTCCAAATTGAATGTCTCAGCAAAAAAAAAAAAAAAAAAGATAAATATTTGAGGTGATGGATGAGAGAAATCCCTTCACAATGTATACATAAAATCACGATGTACACTATGCAATGGTCTCCTAAATGACAAAGTCCCCTACTACAGCAGGAGTAGACGTTTTATCCCTGCTGTGCACCAACCTGTCCTTCCATTTACAGTTGTTGAGACAATTTTTTTATATGCAACTTCTAAAAAGAGCTTTGTCACTAACCTACCAACACATGGGATAATGGATCTAGACCTGAGATCAGGGCAGCAAAGGAGCCAGTGATTTACTCTTGTTGTTGTTCAGTCACTCAGTCGTGTCCGATTCTTTTCAACTCCAATACTCTGTATTTATTCTGTTTACTCTAACCTAGGCTTTGACACCCTACAACATACCTAATGCGGCCGATTATTATAAAAAGCAATTGTTTAACCATCACATTGTCTTTTACAACATGGACAACTAAACTGGTTCACGTGCTAAATCAGGAAATGGGACAGATCAGACAGAGTCAAAGACTATGCCTCTCCCATGTCCAACCTAGATATCACTATCGTTCTTATTTTACTGGTTCCACTATAACCCTTATCTGAAAAAATTTGGTCTCACGTTGGTGAAGTTGACAATTTTAGCCCCATATCTATCTCACTTAGGCAGCCACCTTAACTATGCAGAATTTTAGTTCAAAACAGGCAAGAAAAATGCTTTCCAGAGTAATCAAAAGAATAAACACATAGAAATATTTTTCAAAGAGAAGTTTTCTGAAAGTTTCTCAAGCCGTGAATCAAAAACTACTTATTTTCATTGTAAACAGAATTCCAACCATTTTGGTCTGGTCCTCAGTCCAAGAGAATTTTAAGAAGTGAAAAATATTGTAGAGGCAGATACATATGTGACTGTAAAATTCTCAACAAAAAAGGAGAAATCCATAAAAAGTACAGTAGGGTTTAAAATAGCACACAACGAGTTAGTACACTCATTCACAAATTATTATAAACTAGGTAAAATATATTTACTCTGTGTTTAATTGCATTAATAAAATTAACCAAACAATTTGGAAAATAAGTCATGGAGTTAGATGTGGCAAAAGACTAGCAGGAAAAAGGACACTGAAACAAAGAGGTGAAAATTACGCTTTTCAAAAAATGTAATTATAAGTAAAAATAAACTCTGACAAACATATATTTAAGAAGAAAAATATTAGTGGGCTACTTAATAAATTATTGATATTATTATAGTTATTTAAAAGGATAACATAATAATCCAAGACCCTCTTCCCAAGGGAAATATTGGGGGGAAAACAATTACCAAATGAAGGCAGAGTGCTTTCCTATGTCACAGCTGATAATCCAACTTAAGCAACTCAAGAAAAAATATTTACCCATTTCTAGCTGCCAAATGAAGAGGTGTACAGCCCGAAATATCTTGATAGTTAGGATTTGCTCCTTTCTTTAAAAGCAGAACCAAGCATTCCACTGATCCACAACTAAAACAATATTAAAGACAGTTCAGGTGGATTTAACAAACAGCCATAGTTGACAAAGCTTAATTAAAAAGCGAAAAGCTCTATTAAACACATTATTTAGGGGGTCCACACTGACCAACAGTTTAACTCCTATTCCAAAGAGTAAATAACCTCTACTTTCAAGATGGCACATTCTACTACAAAATCTATGAAGTATTTGAGAAATTCATATGAAACAAAATAAAGTAGTAGTAGCACATAAAAGAAAATATATAATACTCTCAACTTTTGGCCTTCCAGAAGCCAAATTTATATTGAAAAATCATTTTTATTTAGGGAAAGTTAGCACTACCTAAATCTTAAAAGGTGATGTCAACAAACTGATTAGTTACACACTGGAACATTATGACTAAAAATCATTCTCACACCTAAGAAAAAAGTATAAAGCCAATAGCTTCACATTCAATTAGCATATAAAATCTTACATTGGTGGTATAAAAGTAAAATGTTGATGAATGCACCCTCTTAAGTATATCCAGGAAAGATAAACCCCATGCCTAACCTCCTCTAATCTGATCTAGGACAAGCAAAAACATCAGATATGACTTGAGTCCAATCCCAAAATTAAAAAACTATCTAGAGAAATGATGCAAGCATGGCACACTATGGCCTCAATAAGACAAAGAACCACTCAGCTACCTGTTCTCATCTCTCTCCATAACTACTATGGAATCACACTGCTTCAAAGTTTACTGATCCTTACTTTAGACCAGAGCTTAATCCAAAATATTTAGTCTTACTTTGCTGCAATGTGAAGCAAGCTTCTTTTCACACGTCCAAATGCATAATTGACATCAAACTTTGAATTTGATAGTAGTTCAGAAACAGACCTATGCAAAAAGAAGGTTTAAAAAAAAAAGTTTTTAAAAACATAATAACTCAAGTTAATAGCTCTTTAGTATTACCCTTACCAATTACTCAAAAGGTTTTGTCTCACATCTGCCAAAAAACAAGGCACTACTCTCTACGCAGAGCACGGCAGCCAGCGCAGCATCATCCAAAATCCAACTGCCCTCACCTATAAGCTGGTGCTGAAGGGCTCCTCATCTGCCGCTCTGACTATGTCACCTGCTCTGAGGACACCTAAGTTGGCTTCAGCTCCCACTAGATTCTTGAGAAACAAAGACAGTAGGGCTGGCTGCTCCCTTTGCACAAAGTTGAGCCTATCTGTATTAATTTTGGCCAAATAAGAAAAATCAGACAAACATATTTTAATTATATCAGACAGGAATTTCAAAGCAAAAAAAAAAAAATCATTTATATTTTAAACTTGTTTCAAAATACAGTGTCTCTTTCTCCTCATAATACCAAACTACCTAATGGCTAACCATAGCAGAGTTGTCTGTTACAAGATACACCTCATCACACAGCCAGACAACTGTATCTCACACAAGCCCTATAAAAGTGTCAATACTACATTAATAAAAAGAATATTTAAAGAAAAGAACTTCAAAATAGCAGAATATTAAGGAATAAGTTGTCCATCAGGCCTAAATTTCTGCTACAAAGGTCAGTAGTAACCTCTAACAGAAACCATATTTTTTTCACTGTCAGTAACCAAGCAAATAGTTATTTTAATTTCTGACTATTCGTTTAGAAAATCTCTAGAAAATCTCTTCACAACACTGTAAATCAACTATACGTCAAGAAAATATGTAAATTTTTTAAAAAATTAAAGAAAATCTCTAACCATAGATTATTATAGTTAATAAAGAACTTGGAAAATCCTGTTTCTTATTTCACAGACAGAAAATTATAACAGAGTTAAATAACTTGCCCCAGGTCATTATGTCCAAACTCTGTGTCCATGTTTATATAGACAACATTTAGGTAAATTCATATACTTAAAAAATATAAATTTCTGAAATATGCACTCACCTGTGTTGATCAGCCATTACCATTGGCATTAATGTATAAACAGCAGTTTCATTATCTAAGTATTAAAAAAAAAAACAGAAAAAGGAATTAATTTATCTCCTGTTTTTTCCAAAAGGTGATATGATGATTTTAAAGTTTTTTTGACTCTAAATAAAACACTAGGAGAAGAGTTGGAAGATAATTATGAACAGAGCAAAACACCAGAAGTATTACACATACTATTTGCAAAAATGTAGAATGTTTCATCATACCTACTAGTATTTTGGAGGAATTTTAAGTATATATGGATATCAAAGATATACATGCTAAAATAAATTTAAAACATTAAACATACATAATAGTTGCTTCGTATCAATACTGTAACAAAATAAATTTTAAGAAGTTTTTAAAAAACAGCATTAAAGTCTAACTTTTACTTATCACTTAATTTACATTTTCATTTTTTATAGAATTCACAGAAATGATTCAAAAGAAGTTAAAAGTCAGTAATACCTACGATCTCATGTGATACTTATGTAAATTTCAGCCAGTGTTTGCATTTACTTTTATATTACTAGTGGTCATTCCTCAATTCAATGCATTTTAGAGCTTCATGTTTTTCAATAAGTTATTTACAATGAATAACCCTGATACATCCCATTTAGTCCTTAAAAAATTAATAGCGGTGTTAAAATCAATGAGTTGAAGTTTGAGGAAAAAGAGTATTTGCATATCAAAACATCTCCCCCAAATACTAACTACAAAGGAAAAATAGTGAATTTACAGTGGAGAACGCAGCAGATATCACCTTAATCAACTCAAAAAGGGTAACATCACCAGAAATAATATATATCGATATTTCACAGTGCTTGAGTTTCCACTGAGAAGAGCATACCACTTTCACAGAATTCTTGCCAAAAATCTTTAATTTACTCATGGGAAAAATTAGACAAATCCAAATTAAGGAGAATTCCACAAAATACCTCATCAGTCCTCTTAAAAAAGTCTCAAGACCGTGAAAGACGAGGAAAAATTAGAATTATCATAGTTCAAGGGAGGCTAAGGAAACATGACAACTAAATGCAATGTTGTATTCTGGATTGGATCCCAAAATAGAAAAAAAGGCATTAGCAGGAAAACTCCTGATATTCTAATAAACATCTGTAATGTCTCTAATAAATGTCTTAAATGCTAATAGCAATACACCAATATTAACTCCTTAGTTTTGATACTTGTACTTTGGTTGTATAAGATGTGAACATGAGGCGAAACTGGCTGAAGGGTATACAAGAACTGAGTAGTATTTACGCAACTTTTCTTTAAGTCTAAAATTACTTAAAAATGGAAAGTTATAAAAAAGGAGAAGGAAAAGTTATTAAAAGATTCCTAAGAGACGAGTCAACCAAATGTAATTAAGGTGTGGACTATGACTGGATGCTGATTCAAACAAACCAACTGTAAGATGATATTTTTGAGAGGAGAAAACTGAATATGATGAACTGGATATCTGATGAGAATTAAAAATTACTGTTGTGTTGGCTCTATTAATGATATTGTGATTATGCTTGAAAAACTATTTAGAAATATATCTTGAAGTATTTATAGAACAAAAGTAACCATTTATGCACATTTTTATTCATTATTTTAACTATTTTTGAGTATGGACATGAAGAACAATTTAATCCCAGGAAACTTCACAAGTCCAGTGTGCAGATGCAACAGTTCTTTCACTATAAAAATAAAGTTAATAACCAAGGAATCCTATTAATAACTAACAGCCAACATGTTTTAAACCATTATCTTCAAGGTACTATTCTAAACCCTTCATATACAAATACATCATCTCTTTTATCCTCACGGGCACTTCATGAAGTAGGTACTAGTATTATCCCCATTTTGCAAATGAGAAAATTGAAGCACTAGTTAAGCAATAAGTATGTGATGGTGGCGTTAAGTGGCTAAACTGGAATTCAAAGCTGGCTGATTCCAAAGCCCCCATTATAAAAATTATACAGTGCACACAGTATACACTACATATAAATAACCAAAAGGTCTACAATGCAGTACTTATTCTTGACATGTACAACACAGTCTGTTTTACTCTCTTCTATTTCGATTTTTTCAAAATGTTAACTGCAATGACTAAATCATTCTCATTACGTATAAGGGAATCACCAACAGGAGTTGAAAAAACACTGGACTAAGCCTCCCTCAGCACGGCAACGCTCTTTCTCTCTTATAAAACACGTGCCCCCCAAAATCTAGACAATTTCAATTAAGCCATTCCATAATAAAGGAATAAACAGGAAATACCATTATTTGTGAATTTAAACTTATATAACAAGATAGTACACAATTTTAAGTGAACGTCATAAGTTCACATGGGTTTATTTACAGTATTTACATAAAATTTATAGATAGATCTTAAGTCACACCTAACCTTATTTAAAAAATATAGCTTACATACACTAAAAGGTATGAAGACACAAATATAACCACAACTCTGATGCTAGAAGGAGACTCTCCAGCAAATACTAAGAAAATACTGCATAAAATTTGCTGTCAGGTGATTCCTTCTCCATACTCATGAAGAAATCTTGAAAATTAGGTATATAATGAAAGTTCAGAGTGATAAGATTAAACTTTCTCTCACTTAACAGTGGTAAGACTAAACTTTCTCTCACTTTATTAGATACATTGGCCATTTTTATTAATAGTTTCAGAAAACTGTTTAAAGGAAAACCTCAAAGACCAGAAAGCTCAGATTCACTATGCTATATTCAATTTCTCCTCAAACCATAAAATGGAGGAAGATGTTTTTTAATTGGTAATTGCACTCATCTCACATGCTAGTAAAGTAATGCTCAAAATTCTCCAAGCCAGGCTTCAGCAATACGTGAACCGTTAACTTCCAGATGTTCAAGCTGGTTTTAGGAAAGGCAGAAGAACAAGAGATCAAACTGCCAACATCCACTGGATCATGGAAGAAGCAAGAGTTCCAGAAAAACATCTATTTCTGCTTTATTGACTATGCCAAAGCCTTTGACTGTGTGGATCACAAGAAACTGTGGAAAATTCTGAGAGAGATGGGAATACCAGACCACCTGACTTTCCTCTTGAGAAACCTATATGCAGGTCAGGAAGCAACAGTTAGAACTGGACATGGAATGACAGACTGGTTCCAAATAGGAAAAGGAGTACGTCAAGGCTGTATATTGTCACCCTGCTTATTTAACTTATATGCAGAGTACATCATGAGAAATGCTGGGCTGGAAGAAACACAAGCTGGAATCAAGATTGCCGGGAGAAATATCAATAACCTCAGAGAAGCAGATGACACCACCCTTATAGCAGAAAGTGAAGAGGAACTCAAAAGCCTCTTGATGAAAGTGAAAGAGGAGAGTGAAAAAGTTGGCTTAAAGCTCAACATTCAGAAAATGAAGATCATGGCATCTGGTCCCGTCACTTCATGGGAAATAGATGGGGAAACAGTGGAAACAGTGTCAGACTTTATTTTTCTGGGCTCCAAAATCACTGCAGATGGTGATTGCAGCCATGAAATTAAAAGACGCTTACTCCTTGGAAGGAAAGTTATGACTAACCTAGATAGCATATTCAAAAGCAGAGACATTACTTTGCCAACAAAGGTCCGTCTAGTCAAGGCTATGGTTTTTCCAGTAGTCATGTATGGATGTGAGAGTTGGACTGTGAAGAAAGCTGAGCACCGAAGAATTGGTGCTTTTGAACTGTGGTGTTGGGGAAGACTCTTGAGAGTCCCTTGGACTGCAAGGAGATCCAACCAGTCCATTCTAAAGGAGATCAGTCCTGGGTGTTCTTTGGAAGGAATGATGCTAAAGCTGAAACTCCAGTACTTTGGCCACCTCATGCGAAGAGCTGACTCATTGGAAAAGACTCTGATGCTGGGAGGGATTGGGAGCAGGAGGAGAAGGGGACGACAGAGGATGAGACGGCTGGATGGCATCACTGACTCGATGGGCGTGAGTTTGCATGACTCCGGGAGTTGGTGATGGACAGGGAGGCCTGGTGTGCTGCAATTCATTAGGTCGCAAACAGTCTGACACGACTGAGCGACTGAACTGAACTGAATTATCCTAATCATCATTCAAGCATATACTCCAATGGGCTCAAGTTCTATTATTTTATTAAACAAATTACATTCATTGTAAACGCAGTAGTTTAAGATTTTTTTTCCACATAAACAAACGATATAAGCCAACTTTTTAAAGTGCACTGAGAATGTATATCCCTAAAATCATTGTTTTTCCTTACTTCCTATCTCACAAGATTCCTAATAATGGCACTCCATAATTAGCCCTAATAATCAGCACTCCATTATAGTGGGAATACTCAGGTTTTCATCATCTCAAGGGAACATAAATATGTCCTCTCAGTATCCAATTCAGTAAATATCCGCAGTTTAATCCTAAGTAACAAAGTTAGAGTGAAGTCTGAATAAAAACGCCAACCTTAATAATTTATTCCAATCAAATGATTAATAACTGAATTCTAACAAGGCAAGATAAATATTTGATTATTTCCTAAGTTTAGTTAGATCTCAGAAATTCTGTTCAGCCCTTAAAATGTAAGCACAACAATCTGGAATTTTGTAACTGGAATGTAACACATACACATATATGCATGCACGCATGCACGAGCGTACTTGAAAGAGCCAATTTCAAAGAATTAAAAAAGATTCATCAGAATTTGGGGATGAATTAAAACAAGATGAGCAAACTCATTATAATCAAAGAAAAACAAATGTAAGCAACTTGCAGAAAAGTTTTATTTTTCATTAGTCTAGTGTCCAGGGACTGTCAGACTGTCAGTGGAACTTTCTGTTCCAGAGAATAACTTGCGAGGCTGATACTTAGTCTTTAAAATGTTGATATAATTAGATCTATATTCTTTTATGTAATAATCCTAAGGAAATAATTATAAAGGCAGACTAAGATTTAAAAATCAAAGATGTTCCTCATAAAATTTATTATAAAAAATTAGATTCAATGTTTGTTACATATTATCATATGAAAGCCTGAAAAATCATAAGCATGTTTAAAGATATAAAAAGCGTTGTGCTTTCTAAAAGCAGAACAAAAGACTATATGCAGTATGATTTTAATTTGGTAGAGAAAGAAATAATAATAGAAAGAACTCAAGAGAATACTAGGCATTGTTTATTACTGGGTGAGAAATAATAGATTTTTTTTTTTCTTTCAAGATTTTCTACAATGAAAACATACTATCTTTAAAACCAGGAAATATTATCCAAGTATTCTAAGTCACATTTATGTAAAAAAAAAAAAATGGAGATTTAAGCTGAGCAATACAAATTGCTGTGTCAATGAAACTACAAGCGCAGCAGCAGACACCGAAAAACCTGACTGTGAGAAATGAGTAAGCACTTAAAAAATGGACTCAAAGTGGAAACAAAACAGAGAAAGAGTAAGCTGAAGGCAAAAGTCTTGTTCCTAACATCAGGATTATTTCAGTCTGTTACTTTATACGAGCAAAGTACCAAGTAGAAACGTACTTTTCAGAAACAGTCAACTCATATTATGCTGTTCTGAATCACAGGTACAAACAAGGGAAAATCTTTTCAGGAAAATCATCCCTAGGTTCCCAGTCCACATTTCTCTGATGACTCTGTGCCAAGGTCTCCTTCCCTAACTTAAATATCATTGTTCCAGCAGCAATTCAAAGAAAGTTTCCGGGCGGGGGCGTTGGCGGATATAAACTAATACAATGCATTAAAAAGAAAAACAAATCACCAGCCATAACTGCTACCCTTTCTCTCAGTTGCGCGAACACAATCAAAAGCCTGTAAGAGGCAGCAAGGCTCTCACCCACTACCACTAAACCGTTCATGAGGCTGCAAACAAAACGGCTTTTTCACCTCTTTTATTACTTGTGTGTTACCTATCCTGAAGGAACTTAACTAAAAATTACTAAACTACAAGGATCATGCCTTACTCCTTTGTAGAAGCACAGTAGCCCCAACCTGTCTGAAGTGGATATGCATATTAAAGTGTATACATGTAAACAAACAAGCACTTCAAGTACACGTTTGACATTTGACCTCCTTTTATTTATCTGCTTATTATAAAAATAAAATGGCGCTCTACATGTTGAAAAGGAAAAGACCGCTTAATTACCCTCAGCAGCTTAAAGTAAACAATACTACTTGGGTTGGGACGGGGGGGATCTCTCTACCCTACCCCACCAGCATTTCCAGGCAGCAAATGGAAAAAGGCCAACAACTATGCTGTCTTCTGAATCCGGGTCTCCGCCATCCGGGTGATACTTCTGCTCCTTCTCCGAAATACCTAACCGATAGTCCGGAGAGACTTCCTTCAAGTCCTGCTTCTTCCAGCTGCAAGACACCCACGGCCCGGGCCCCTCCCACAAACCCCACCTGCCCGGGGCGGGAGTGGTGACCGAGGTGGCCAGGGGTCCTAGACCTGCCCCTCCCTGCCAAGGAAAGTAAATGTGGGCGTTTGTTCAGCTTTCAGTTAGTCTTCCCCAACCCCCGCAGCTCCCTGAGCCCAGCCCCCGGCGGCCCCAGCCCCGCGGCCCGCTCACCATCGGGCAGCTCCACGGTGCGCGCGCGGCGCAGCGAGCGCGTCAGGCGATTGAGCTGCTCCATCGCTCTCTCCATCCTCGGCGCGCCCTCCGCGCTCCCCCAGCCGCCCGCGCCCTCCGCACTCGAAGCCCTACATCCCGCCCCGCGCCCGTCCCGCGGGCGGTGGTGCCGGCTCGCCCGGACTAACT
Source organism: Capricornis sumatraensis (assembly GCF_032405125.1). Lineage (NCBI taxonomy): Eukaryota > Metazoa > Chordata > Mammalia > Artiodactyla > Bovidae > Capricornis > Capricornis sumatraensis. The sequence continues at coordinate 32,861,623 of NC_091081.1, read as the reverse complement.
CCCGGGGCTGCGGGGAAAGCTCCGGCCGCGTACTCCGTCCGGGGGCTGTCGGTACGACGACTGAGGAGACACCCGCCGACGAAGACGGCGCTCGCGCCCTTCCTGCGGCCGCCGCCGCCACTTCCCTCTCGGACTCGCACAGCCTTCTGGGAGCAGTAGTTTGGGACCGCGCGCCCGGGGCGGAGCCACACTCGGTGCGCCCGTGGCTACACGCCTCCACCACGCAGACGCCAGTGGAGCGGTGTGTGCGGGAACCAGTGGGCAAACTGGGCGTACCCGCAAGTTCCTGGGGAAAATACCAGGGTGTTCCCACGCCCTCTTTTCCTGCTCCACAAAGTTTTACGCGAGCAACTCCCTTCAACTCCATCGGATTATATAGCCGATTGGGGATCTGCACAACTGTTCTTAAAAAAAAAAAAAAAAATCCATCCTCAATCATGCCAGTATTGGTACGTTTTCCAGATACATGAACTTTTGAAATATAACATTTTCATATGTCAGATTTAAACAATCATAAAGTCAAACAATGCAAACGCAGAATATGTTTTCCTTTGTTTACTTCAGTTCAGTCGCTCAGTCGTTTCCGACCCCATGGACAGCAGCAAGCCCAGCTTTCCTGTCCATCACCAACTCCCTGAGCTTGGTCAGATTCATGTCCATCGAGTTGGTGATGCGATCCAACCATCTCATCCTCTGTCATCCCCTTCTCTTCCTCCTGCCTTCAACCTTTCCCAGCATCAGGGTCTTTTCAAATGAGTCAGTTCTTTGCATCAGATGGCCAAAGTATTGGAGTCCTTCCAATGAATATTCAGGACTGATTTCCTTTAGGATTGACTGGTTTGATCTCAGTTCAAAAGCATCAGCTTTCTTTATAGTCCAACTCTCACATACATACATGACTATAGGAAAAACCATAGCTTTCACTAGATGGACTTTGTTGGCAAAGTAATGTTTCTGCTTTTTAATATTCTGTCTAGGTTCTTCATAGCTTTTCTTCCAAGGAGCAAGCATCTTTTACTTTCATGGCTGCAGGCACCATCTGCAGTGATTTTGGAATCCCCAAAATTAAAGTCTCTCACTATTTGTTTCCATTGTTTCCCCATCTATTTGACATGCATGAAGTGATGGGACCAGATGCCATGATCTTGGTATTCTAAATGTTGACTTTTAAGCCAGCTTTTTCACTCTCCTCTTTCACTTTCATAAAGAGGCTCGTTAGTTCTGCTTCACGTTCTGCCATAGTTCAAGTTCAAGTTCAAATTCAGTCACTCAGTTGTCTGACTTTTTGCGACGCCATGATCGGAACACGCAAGGCCTCCTTGTCCATCACCAACTCCAGGAGTTCATGCAAACTCACGCCCATCGAGTCAGTGATGCCATCCAGCCGTCTCATCCTCTGTCGTCCCCTTCTCCTCCTGCTCCCAATCCCTCCCAGCATCAGAGTCTTTTCCAATGAGTCAGCTCTTCGCATGAGGTGGCCAAAGTACTGGAGTTTCAGCTTTAGCATCATTCCTTCCAAAGAACACCCAGGACTGATCTCTTTTAGAATAGACTGCTTGGATCTCCTTGCAGTCCAAGGGACTCTCAAAAGTCTCCTCCAACACCACAGTTCAAAAGCACCAATTCTTCGGTGCTCAGCTTTCTTCACAGTCCAACCCTCACATCCATACATGATTACTGGAAAAACCGTAGCCTTGACTAGACGGACCTTTGTTGGCAAAGTAATGTCTCTGCTTTTGAATATGATATCTAGGTGGGTCATAACTTCCTTCCAAGGAGTAAGCATCTTTTAATTTCATGGCTGTAATCACCATCTGCAGTGATTTTGGAGCCCAGAAAAATAGTCTGACACTGTTTCCACTGTTTCCCCATCTATTTCCCATGAAGTGACGGGACCAGATGCCATGATCTTCATTTTCTGAATGTTGAGCTTTAAGCCAACTTTTTCACTCTCCTCTTTCACTTTCATCAAGAGGCTTTTGAGTTCCTCTTCACTTTCTGCCATAAGGGTGGTGTCATCTGCTTCTCTGAGGTTATTGATATTTCTCCCGGCAATCTTGATTCCAGCTTGTGTTTCTTCCAGCCCAGCATTTCTCATGATGTACTCTGCATATAAGTTAAATAAGCAGGGTGACAATATACAGCTTGACCTACTCCTTTTCCTATTTGGAACCAGTCTGTCATTCCATGTCCAGTTCTAACTGTTGCTTCCTGACCTGCACATAGGTTTCTCAAGAGGAAGGTCAGGTGGTCTGGTATTCCCATCTCTCTCAGAATTTTCCACAGTTTCTTGTGATCCACACAGTCAAAGGCTTTGGCATAGTCAATAAAGCAGAAATAGATGTTTTTCTGGAACTCTCTTGTTTTTTCCATGTTCCAGAAGATGTTGGCAATTTGATCTCTGGTTCCTCTACCTTTTCTAAAACCAGCTTGAACATCAGGAAGTTAATGGTTCATGTATTGCTGAAGCCTGGCTTGGAGAATTTTGAGCATTACTTTGCTGGCTTGTGAGATGAGTGTAATTGTGCAGTAGTTTGAGTACTCTTTGTCATTGCCTTTCTTTGGGATTGGAATGAAACCTGACCTTTTCCAGTCCTGTGGCCACTGCTGAGTTTCCAAATTTGCTGGCATATTGAGTGCAGCACTTTCACAGCAATATCTTTCAGGATTTGAAATAGCTCAACTGGAATTCCATTGCCTCCACTAGCTTTGTTCATAGTGATGCTTTCTAAAGCCCACTTGACTTCACATTCCAGGATGTCTGGCTCTAGGTGAGTGATCACACCATCGTGATTATCTTGGTCATGAAGATCTCTTTTGTACAGCTCTTCTGTGTATTCTTGCCACCACTTCTTAATATCTCCTGCTTCTGTGAGGTCCATACCATTTCTGTTCTTTATCGAGCCCATCTTTGCATGAAATGTTCCCTTGGTATTTCTAATTTTCTTGAAGAGATCTCTAGTCTTTCTCATTCTGTTGTTTTCCTCTATTTCTTTGCATTGATCGCTGAAGAAGACTTTCTTATCTCTTCTTGCTATTCTTTGGAACTCTGCATTCAGATGCTTATATCTTTCCTTTTCTCCTTTGCTTTTTGCCTCTCTTCTTTTCACTGCTATTTGTAAGTCCTCCCCCGACAGCCATTTTGCTTTTCTGCATTTCTTTTCCATGGGGATGGTCTTGATCCCTGTCTCCTGTACAATGTCACGAACCTCAGTTCATAGTTCATCAGGCACTCTATCTATCAGATCTAGGCCCTTAAATCTATTTCTCACTTCCACTGTATAATCATAAGGGATTTGATTAGGTCATACCTGAATGGTCTAGTGGTTTTCCCTACTTTCTTCAATTTAAGTCTGAATTTGGCAATAAGGAGGTCATGATCTGAGCCACAGTCAGCTCCTGGTCTTGTTTTTGCTGACTGTATAGAGCTTCTCCATCTTTGGCTGCAAAGAATATAATCAATCTGATTTTGGTGTTGACCATCTGGTGATGTCCATGTGTAGAGTCTTCTCTTGTGTTGTTGGAAGAGGGTGTTTGCTATGACCAGTGCATTCTCTTGGCAAAACGCTATTAGTCTTTGCCCTGCTTCATTCTGTATTCCAAGGCCAAATTTGCCTGTTACTCCAGGTGTTTCTTGACTTCCTACTTTTGCATTCCAGTTGCCTATAATGAAAAGGACATCTTTTTCGGGTGTTAGTTCTAAAAGATCTTGTAGGTCTTCATAGAACTGTTCAACTTCAGCTTCTTCAGAGCTACTGGTTGGGGCATAGACTTGGATTACTATGATATTGAATGGTTTGCCTTGGAAACGAACAGAGATCATTCTGTTGTTTTTGAGATTGCATCCAATACTGCATTTTGGACTCTTTTGTTGACCATGATGGCTACTCCATTTCTTCTGAGGGATTCCTGCCCACAGTAGTAGATATAATGGTCATCTGAGTTAAAGTCACCCATTCCAGTCCATTTTAGTTTGCTGATTCCTAGAATGTTGACATTCACTCTCACCATCTCCTGTTTGACCACTTCCAATTTGCCTTGATTCATGGACCTGACATTCCAGGTTCTTATGTAATATTGCTCTTTACAGCATCGGACCTTGCTTCTATCACCAGTCACATCCACAACTGGGTATTGTTTTTGCTTTAGCTCCATCCCTTCATTCTTTCTGGAGTTATTTCTCCACTGATCTCCAGTAGCATATTGGGCACCTACCAACCTGGGCAGTTCCTCTTTCAGTATCCTATCATTTTGCCTTTTCATACTGTTCATGGGGTTCTCAAGGCAAGATACTGAAGTGGTTTGCCATTCCCTTCTGGTGTTATCTGCATATCTGAGGTTGTTGATATTTCTCTCTGCAATCTTGATTCCCAGCTTGTGCTTCACCCAGCCCAGCATTTCACATGAAATAATCTGCATATAAGTTAAATAAACAGGGTGACAATATGCAGCCTTGACGTACTCCTTTTCCTATTTGGAACCAGCCTGTTGTTCCATGTCCAGTTCTAACTGTTGCTTCTTGACCTGCATACAGATTTCTCAGGAGGCAGGTAAGGTGCCCTGGTATTCCCATCTCTTGAAGAATTTTCCACAGGTTGTTGTGATCCACAGAGTCAAGTAACTTAACTGTAGCTTAATTACCTGCTGGGCGATTTCGTGAGGGCAAAGCCGTTACTCTATCGTGTGCCTTGCATTCTTGTATTTACCATAGCACCTAATACAAAGTTAAAACTGGGGAAGATATTGATGATGATACCCTGAAAGAAAACTTGTTTATTTGGCACAATGCTAAAGCATCGAGGTGATCATAGATACCAGTGGAAAATTCAGAGGCTGATTGTGGGAGCTGCAAAAAACTCGACAGTACCAACAATGTGTGGAAGAAATGAACTACAGAGAAATTCATGGGGGAAAATCATGTTTGTCAGCTCAACACAGAAGTTAAGCACAAGTCAGGATAAAAACAAATTTGAAGCAGCTAAAACTTGAAAGAATTAATCCAAGTCAAGTGAATAAGAGCCTACTGACACCACTGACAACAAAAAGGGAGAATTTTTCTCTTCTTGAATATAACCAGTGTCCAAATAATGCTGGAGTTAAGAGAGAACCAAAGAGCTTGGTCTTTCTCAGCTTCTCCTTCCTCAGAGGCAAAGCTGTTCCTGCAATGAATGAGCACATGTATGTTGGTGTTATATATTTGCTGGCCCAGGAGGCATAAGAGAATCTCACCTGCCAGGATATACAAAGGCAGATGGTGGCTGGTTCTGGGTGTTCCCTGCCAATGCCATCCTGAATCAGTTCCACCTGCTGCCATCAGTCATGCGTACCAGTGATACAACAGGCTCAGGACAGACCTCCTAACCAGTTGATTTAGATGAGACCTAAACCAATCAAACAAGGTGGAGATGTCAGAGCTTCAAAGGAATTCAAATACTATGGACCAGGCCATGTCCAACCCTTGGCAACCTAGCTTCAGCTGGAAATGCCCTTGCTTCTCTTGGCTTCCTCATACCATTCAGAAAGTCAAGATCCCCACTGCTCTACAGATGTTAGCATCTCAGCCTCTATCGCTGCCACTCCTTAAGCTGTTACTCCATATAAATCATTTCTGATGCCCTGTGGGCACCAAGTGTGGAGTTTATGTGCAGAGCAGAAGCCCCCAATAACCTCCATAGTAAGCAACACTCCCTATGATGGTCACTATTTACCATAGGAGCAGAAGATGATGGAAGAATTACAGTTACAGAATGCAGCAGTGGATTGTCAGCTCTGAATTCTGTAATGTGATGCAGTCTCTCAAACAGTTCTGCTGTAAGGCATATGAAACTGTAGTACCACTACAGGCTTATCACTGCCTGTCCAATAGAACTTTCTACAATGACAGCCATGTTCCATAATCCACACTATCCACAATAGTAGCGACTAACCAAATGGTGCAACTGGTGCTTGAGATGTGGCCAGTGCAATTAGATTTTAAATATGAATTTAAATGTAATTAGTCTAATTAATTAATTTAAATTAAGTAGCCACATGGGCCTACTGTTTTCCATATTGGACAGAACAGTTTATCATACCAAGAAGGAACTGCCCATGAGCACAAAAAAAAACCAAATAGCTCCTCATATGTTATAGTTGAAGAATTTAAGATTCTCACTTGCTGGTGAAAGCCAACACCAAGAATATCAAATGAAAGCTTTAAAAGGATATTTTGTATCATAACATCCATTATCAAAAGCATAGAGCTTTTCACTGATAAGAATCTAGATTTTTCTCTGACCTAGTTTTAAATTTATTTTTTCTATTTCTGGATTTTCTTTTCCTCCCTGAAAATTGGCTTTATTGGATATACCCTTGCTTAAGTTTCTCCATTTAAAAGAAGAACACAATTAATTTAATTAAAAAACAGGAAGAGATTGGGAGAACAAAGTAAAGAACCACCATTGTAGAAACAAAACACAAAAATAAGATGGTAAAAATAAGTCCTAATATATCTATGGCCATAATTACAGAAAATATTAACAGATACGGTGGAAGATGTTCTCCTTTCCAGACAACATATATGCTTAATAAATGGGAAAGAATTAGTTCTGGAAAAATATAACTGCAATAAATTTTATTTCTATTTTCTTGTGTCCTGAGATAACACACTACAAACATAGAGGATATACATTAAAAATCCATATCTAGGGGGTAGTGGAGAATGGAGAGGGTAAGATGTATGGAGAGAGTAACATGGAAATTTACAAAACCATATGTAAAATAGATAGCCAATGGGAATCTGCTGTATGACTCAGGGAACTCAGTGGCTCTGTGACAATCTAGAAGGGTAGGATGGGGTGGGGAGGTGGGAAGGAGGTTTGGGAGGGAGGGGACATGTGTGTACCTATGGCTGATTCTTGTTGATGTATGCCAGAAAACCACAAAATACTGTAAAGCAATTATCTTTCAATTTGAAAAAAAAAGGGTTCATCCATTAAAAAAAATTCCATATCTAACTATGAATTCAAAGCACTATAAAAACCAATTCTCCTCACTGCATATCAAACTTGAGAAGGAAGTCTATGCCAACAGCAACTGTTCCTCATGGATATGAATCGCAAGCCACCAGAACAATCTCAGGAGTAAGTTACTGCAAGCCTATATAAAGTTTAGGATTAAAAATGTATTAGCTCTTGAGAGAGATGTAAAGTATGGGATTTCCATATAAATTGGGATTGTGGAAAGTAGGAGCTTTGTGCTATGACTAAAATAATCTTGATGTTTCAACTTTCATACACCTATTGCAAAAATTTCACAGTTCCTACTAATATATATATATTTTTATTGAAGTATAGTTCCTTTACACTGCTGTGTCAGTTTCTGCCATACAGCAAAGTAAATCAGCTATATGTATATATATATCCCCTCTTTTTTGGATTTCCTTCCCATTTAGGTCACTGTGGAACACTGAGCAGAGTTCCTTATGCAATACAGTAGGTTCTCATTAGCTATCTCTTTTATACATAGTGATTTTGGAGCCCCCCCAAATAAAGTCTCTCACTGTTTCCATTGATTCCCCATCTATTTGCCATGAAGTGATAGTACCAGATGCCATGATCTTAGTATTCTGAATGTTGAGTTTTAAGCCAGCTTTTTCACTCTCCTCTTTCACTTTCATTAAGAGGCTCTTTAGTTCTTCTTCATGTTCTGCCGTAAGGGTGGTGTCATCTGCATATCTGAGGTTGTTATTTCTCTCTGCAATCTTGATTCCAGCTTGTGCTTCATCCAGCCCAGAGTTGCTCACAATGTACTCTGCATATAAGTTAAACAAGCAGGGTGACAATATACAGCCTTGACATACTCCTTTCCCAATTTGGAACCAGTCTGTTATTCCATGTCCAGTTCTAACTGTTGCTTCCTGACCTGCATATAGACTTCTCAAGAAGCAGGTCAGGTGCCCTGGTATTCCCATCTCTTGAAGAATTTTCCAGAGTTTGTTGTGGTCCACACAGTCAAAGGCTTTGGCATGGTCAATAAAGCAGAAGTAGATATTTTTCTGGAACTCTGTTTGGAGACATAGTATTGACGTTGACACCAAAAAAACTGTGATTCATTTCAACTGTTTGGTTTCAAGTTTCCTCATCTACAAACTGAAATTTATTAATCAGGACTTTTCCAGTTGCAAGTGACAGAAACATGACTTCAGCTAGCATATATAAAATAAAAATTCATTAATACAAAAGGATGGCTTGATGGAAGGAAGCACTATTAGAAGAGTGTTCTCTGGTCTCTGTCAGAGTTATCTTCTTAAAGAACAACTGGAAACATTTTACTTCCTGCCTCAGAATCTATGCAGCTGTCCTCATTCTCCATAATTTAACCTCCTAAGCAAATATCCAAAGCCTGACACAATCTGTTCTCAAACAAATTTTCCAGGGTTGCTTTAATTGTTGCCTGTGTTTACTGAGTGCTTACTGCAACCAGGATTTGTCTTAGAGGGAAACAAGCTATGACTAGAATTCCTGGCTTTATCCCTACTAACCATGTGCCTTGAAAAAACTTCCTTAACCTCTGGAAACCTCCATTTTCATCACTTGCAAAATGGGGGTAATTCTAGTAATCTGTCTTATTTCACTCATTTCATTCTGCATTTCATGGTGGGAAACATGATCTCACATTTTACAGCTTTTCTTGATGGCTCATTCCTGGATCAAGGCACAGGGTCAAACTATTTAAATAGGCTGTTTTCTTAGAAACCATGTGCATGGAGGATGTATTATAGTTCCTCAAAAGGTAGAAGCTGAGAGATGCAAAATAATTTTGGCCAATATAGAGGAAGTAGACTTATTTATTCAACCCTATGTCTTGTGTCTGGAAAATAACATCCTTACCTGACACAACCTTGACATCTATTCTTCCAAATTTTTTTTTCTTCTTTTAATTGTCTTTCCTTTTTTCCCCAGCCTTGCATTTGTCTCTTGAATTCTTCATTTTTAGCACTATCACAACCCCAAGAATTCTTGATTAATTGAATACCTTAGTACTTAGGGCAGGGGTGGAAGGGTTAAAAAAAAAAAAAAGTAAGCTGAGGTGATCTAACAGAACCTGCTGTCCCACCTTCCCTCCATAATAGCCATCATGGAAGATTCTGCCTCCTCACCCAAATTAGCCATTTGGAACAAGGTCCAGAATATTTGGTCCCTACTCTGAGCCTTGGAGGTGGTGTATTTCATGCTATCAAGGGAGAGCAATTTTCTTACAGCTTTATTTCACCTAGATACATACCACAATTCCAAAGTCCTTATTTAACCTTAGTCAACTAACCATTGACTTCTGGGCCCCTCTGTTTTGTTATTTATAACTCTGTATTTTGTTATAATAACTGTTTTGTTATTTTAGTTGCTCTGAGGGATTTTCCAGGCAAGAATACTGGAGTGAGTTGCCATTTCCTTCTCCAGGGGATCTTCCTGACCCAGGAATTGAACCCTGGTCTCCTGCATTGCAGGCAGATTCTTTACTGACTGAGCTACAAGAGAATCCTGGGACCCCACCCTGCTTCCCACCTAATCACACAATCCAGTTTATCCTCTCAGTTCAGTTCAGTTCAGTCGCTCAGTTGTGTCCAACTCTTTGCGACCCCATGAATCTCAGCACAGCAGGCCTCCCTGTCCATCACCAACTCCCAGAGTTCACTCAGACTCATGTCCATCGAGTCGGTGATGCCATCCAGCCATCTCATCCTCTCTCATCCCCTTCTCCTCCTGCCCCCAGTCCCTCCCAGCATCAAGGTCTTTTCCAATGAGTCAACTCTTCTCATGAGGTGGCCAAAGTATTGGAGTTTCAGCTTCATCATCAGTCCTTCCAATGGACACCCAGGACTGATCTCCTTTAGGATGGACTGGTTGGACCTCCTCTACATTTTAACATTTTTCGCATTGATTCTTCAAATTACATTTGTGACTTAGTATACCTATAGCATTCACAAAGCCCAGGGTTTCACTTCATATGGAAATCTGTGCCAAAAAACAATAAAGATGACTGGATTTATTTCTTCTTCACAATTACCTAAAATGTAGATACCTGGAAATGCAAGTATGCAGTTGCAGAAATAGGATGTAGCAAATCTTTGAGGCTTAATGATACTTTCTTAGGTGAGCAATAGGTTGGAGGGGGATAATTTCTTTTCATTTTCTGAATTAATTTATATAGAATCTTTAGTTTCTCCTTCTCTCTCTCTGAATTTCAATACAATAGGTCCACTTATACTTCCTGCATCACGTGGAGAGAGGTTTGGTGGGGACTGGGGCAGAAGGCAGATGAAAGGGGAAGTGGGTGCTCCAGATTGGATGTCTGAGAAATAGTCGGGGTTGGGGGGGATCTTCTACACTCCTGTGCTCAGACCAAGCTTTCTGTTATTGAATTAGATGGCCCTGAACACCTCATTTCTGGAAGGGGTGTTCCCAGGAGTATTGAGGGTGGGAAGAAGTCAGATTTTCAGTGAGAGACCCACATGACTATGAACCTCTTTCAGTGTTGCTCAGAGAAGTGCCAGTAGGCTAGCACTATTCTAGTATAGCTATTCTAATATAATTATAGAATAGCTTCTCTATTAGCTATTCTTTTCTGAACAGCTTTTTATAATTGAGTTGATTATAACTTTAAAGATTTTTGGAAGATATCATCAGACTGTAAGGCTAAAAGAAAGCTTTTCATCCTTCTGACACCTCTTTATTTCTCCAAATCCCTATTTCATCATGTGCTCAATAGATGGAACAAGGGCAGAACATGTGTTTCATGCTGAAGTAAACAGTGGTTAAATTTAAGGTGCTATCTTTGCCTTTAAGAAAAGAGCAAGTGAAAGCTGGTGGTGGAGATAAGAGAGAGGTGAAATACTTGACAGAAAACAATTAAGACGTACATTTTAATTCACTGAACACATACTAAGCCTGTTAGTTTCTCGATTTTAAGATCGCAAAACCTAAGAACAGCCAATCACAAATAACCAACTAGGCTTTCCCAAATAAGGTAACCACTCAACCTATAGCCATAATATAATTTCCCTGCTTAGGTTTCATGTCTTCTCTATTAAAGTCTTGCCCCAGCTCCTCTTAGTGGAGCACTTCTAACCACTTCCAGTTGAATGCTGCCCAATTTGAATGGATTTTTGCTCAAATAAACCCTTAAAAATTTTAACATGCCTCAGTTTATCTTTAGTCTTCCCTGGTGGCTCAGATGGTAAAGCATCTGCCTGCAATGCGGGAGACCCGGGTTCAATCCCTGGGTTGGGAAGATCTCCTGGAGAAGGAAATGCAACCCACTCCAATTTATCTTTAAACAATATCTATCTGATTCTTTCTGTCATTTTTCAAGATCATTCATCTTACTTTTTATCATATTTATTTCTGCCTGACACACAGAGTTGTTTATTTAATCTTCCCACAGTAGAATGTATGATCTGTGAGGGCAGGACCTTTGTTTATTTTTGCTCACGTCTTTATCTTCAGGACCTATCATAGTACTTGGCAAGTGTAGGCGCACAAATACTTGTTGGCAAGAATGAGGTTCAGGAGGGAAATGATTCCTATTCTAATTTCCTGACTAGTTGGATTAGACCCTGTCCCTGAGGATGTGTATCCTCCAGGTGGTAAGCCCTTAGTTCTCTGCTCCTGTTTCTCTCCAACTATCAGTTCTCTACCAGCACAACTTTTTTCTTAGTAAAACTTTAATCCATTTCTTATCTTTTGCCACCACTTCAAAATTTTAGTCCCCTAGTCATTACTCTATGATCATCTGAAAATTGCTATCTTCAGTCCACTGATGTCTCTAAGATACATGAACATATGTACTAGTTCTTCCTCTCTTTCCTTGTTTGTTAATATTATCCTGAATACACACACATACACACACACACATGAAGTTTCTAAAGTAGAGACAGATCCTTATTATTCACTTAAAAACAAAAGAACAGGGAGTGCGGTGGAAGGGAGCTCTCAGAGGGAGCTCTCTCTATATATGTACATATATAGTTGATTAACTTTGTCAGAAGAAACTAACCAGGAAGAAACTAACCATAACTGCAAAGCAAGTATGTCTAAGTAATTTTTTTTTTAATTTAACAAAAAGCAAATAACCACCCTGTGGTTCCCCAAGTCCCTATTCTTTCCCCTGGGGTAATACAACAAAAGCCAGATATTACTCTACAAATAGAGGGATTGTGTTGGAGGAAAGGAGTTCCCACCACCAACAAAAAGCAATCAGTACATTTACATAGGTCTTCCCTGGGGGCTCAAATGGTAAAAAATCTGCTTGCGGTGCAGAAGACCTGGGTTCAAGCTTTGGGTCAGAAAGATCCCCTGGAGAAGGGAATGGCTACCCACTCTAATATTCTTGCCTGGAGAATTCCATGGACAAAGGAACCTGGCAGGCTACAGTCTATGGGACTGCAACGAGTTGAACACAACTGAGCAACTAACACTATTACTACTACTACTACATTTATATAAAGGAATCAGGCAGCTGTCCCCTTTCCTTCAGAAAGTCTCTTTAGAGGTGGGATGGAAAGGGTCCTGTGTTCTCAGGTGGGATGGAAAAGGGTCCTTGGCTCTATTCTCTGAAAATAGAGCTCTCATGGAAAAGGTAAGACAATTGTCTTCAGCTTTATAGCCCAGAAATGCCTCCAACATCCTGGCTTTCACATGCCTCATCCTCAACTCTAAATACATGCCTCTCTGAGGTAAATCTCTCCAGAACTCTCTCATTATCTATTAGTCATAAGTCACTTTTAAGAGCTTGCTAGAGCAAGTTCCAGTAACATTGTTCAGAAAGCCCTATCTAGAGAGAAACATAAAAATATTTTCTCTACAGCCCTACACACTTACCCTCCAAATTTGCTAGCATCATCAAAGAACTTAACTGCAAGCATCAGAAACTTATCTGACTGATTTAAACTGAAGAGAAGACATTAGAAAGCATATGGGGATCTGGACAGCAGCCAGATCACTGCACAGAGAGTCCAGTGTGACTGCTGATGAATGCCAGGCACCATAGCCACACGGCTGCTATCAACTGCTAGCTGCTGACACAAACACTGGATGCCACAGCAGAACTGGTACTTAGCTTCTATGGTGAGAGGTGGGTGCTGACTGTAGCTAAGACTTATGGAGAGTTGCCCTCCAAAAAAGAAAGGAGTTCTGCTGCTGGGCAGCCACAAAAACAACAAATGTCCACTATCTTGTTATTCTATCCATATTTTTATCTCAGTATTTATCTGCTGCTGCTGCTGCTGCTAAGTCGCTTCAGTCGCATCCGACTCTGTGCGACCCCATTGATGGCAGCCCACCGGGCTCCCCCATCCCTGGGATTCTCCAGGCAAGAATTCTGGAGTGGGTTGCCATTTCCTTCTCCAATGCATGAAAGTGAAAAGTGAAAGTGAATTCGCTCAGTCGTGTCGGACTCTTAGCGACCCCACAGACTGCAGCCCACCAGGCTCCTCCATCCATTGGATTTTCCAGGCAAGAGTACTGGGGTGGGGTGCCATTGCCTTCCCCGAGTATTTATCTACATCCATCCAAACGCATAAGCCAGAAATCACACATCATCTTTGAATTGTACTACCCCCCACCCCCGCCACTTAAGAACTTCCTCTCCCCCTCCAGGTTTATTGAGACACTATTGACATTACTTTTATTTTTATATTTTTTTTAATTTTAAAATCTTTAATTCTTACATGTGTTCCCAAACATGAACCCCCCTCCCCTCCCTCCCCATAACATCTCAGTGGGTCATCCCCATGCACCAACCCAAGTAAGCTGTATCCTGTGTCAGACATGGACTGGCGATTCAATTCTTACATGATAGTATACATGATAGAATGCCATTCTCCAAAATCATCCCACCCTCTCCCTCTCCCTCTGAGTCCAAAAGTCCGTTATACACAGCTGTGTCTTTTTTCCTGTCTTGCATACAGGGTCGTCATTGCCATCTTTCTAAATTCCATATATATGTGTTAGTATACTGTATTGGTGTTTTTCTTTCTGGCTTACTTCACTCTGTATAATCGGCTCCAGTTTCATCCATCTCATCAGAACTGATTCAAATGAATTCTTTCTAACGGCTGAGTAATACTCCATTGTGTATATGTACCACAGCTTTCTTACTTTTAGTTTTAGGTAAACTAGATATTGATTTGATACATGTGTATGTTGCAAAATGGCTACCACATAAGTTTAGTTAACATTTACTCACTTTAGTTACACTTTTTTTTGTAATGAAAACTTTTAAGATCTACTCTTTTAGCAACTTTCAACTACAAAATGCAGTATTAACTGTACCATGATGTAAATTACATCTCCTAAGCTTACTTACCATATAGCTTAAAGTTTGCACCTTTTGATCACCTTCACCATTTCCTCCATCCTTTAAGCCTTTCTTGTATCTATTCTTTTATCTCTATCCCCATTATCATGGCCACAATTAGGCACTCATCCCCTCCTCTTGGATATTCTTCTTGAATATCTGCTATAGTATTCTATTGGTTCACTTGAGTCAGGCCTCACCCTTTGCAGTCAATCTTCATACTCCTATAATACAAGTCTCTTTCTAATATTTAATCATATCATTCCCCTACTCAAAGTCTGTCAAGTGGTCTTTTTTGTCCACGCCATGCAGCTTGTGGCATCTTAGTTCCCCAACCAGGGATTGAACTCTGACCCTCAGCAGCTGAAAGCCCGAAGTCTTAACCACTGAACTGCCAGAGAATTCACTATCAAGTGGTCTTTATCATGTTAATGACACAGTTTAGATTAGTGGAATGGCATAAAAGGCTCTTCTAAAGCTCCATTTTCAGCTTCATCTTCTTTTGATATTCTGGTAGATGAACCCCTCACTCCAACCATGACAAAATACTTGTTCTCTGTAGTGCTTTCTCACATATCACATCTATGACGTGCTGTTGCCTTTCCTTGAAATGTTCTTCCAGCCTCATTTACTTGCCTAACTGCGACTGTTTCTTCAAGACTCAGCTCGTGCCACTCCTTAGATGAGTTAGGGGGTCTGGCTTCTGGGACCCCACTGCTTATTCTACACACAGAGAGTCAGAACTGAGCAACTAATACTTTCACTTCATACATTACAGTTTAATCACCACGTTAGGTTATCTTACTGTCCTCCTCACAAATTGATTTCTTTTTCGTTTTTAAAATATTTTTTTGGCCATGTCCCATGACATATGAGATCTTAGTTCCCTGACCAGAGATTGAACCCATGGCCCTTGCATTAGAAGCTCTTGGAAGTGAGAGAGCAAATGCTTAGGTAGGTTAATAAGGAGTATGGAGCCCTCGAGGAGGAGAGAGGGGTCCAGAATCCTTGAAGAGGAGAAAAGGAGAAATGTTTTTTTCCATATTCGTTCTTCTCAGTCACATAAGATGTTTTTTTTCTTTAACCCTAGAGCTAATGATTACACAACAAAAACACTCATCTTGCTTAACAGTATGTCTTTCCTGAAACTCTGTACTAATGATTATCTAACAACAATATATCTTGCTCCAGGACATGTTTCTCCTTAGCGAAGCAAGCGAAGTCACTCAGTCATGTCCGACTATTTGCGACCCCATGGACTGTAGCCTACCAAGCTCCTCTGTCCATGGGATTTTCTAGGCAAGAGTACTGGAGTGGGTTGCCATTACCTTCTCCAGAAAAAAAATAAAAGGCCTTAGTGCCTGAACAGGGACTTGAACCCTGGACTCTCCTTCTTAAGAACCTTCTAACTAATCTTGTTATTTTAAGACCTATGTTGTGGGAGTGGGTCTGGTAAGACCTTTAAAACCTTGAGGCATTTCTTTAATCTATTCTTAGTAACCAGTGGAAAAAGGATATAAAGCCTCATCCAAACTACTAAGCAGGGCACACTCTGCCCACTTCTTATATTTGAAACTTTCTCTGTCCATTTTTGACTGTAATAAAACTCTGCTACACAAAAGCTCTGAGTGATCAAGCCTCGTCTCTGGTCCTGAAGCTAAATTCTCTTCTTTGGAGATCACAAATCTGACACCCTTCACTGTAAGCTATCAGAAGCTTGGAGTCTTAACCACTGGACCATCAAGGAAGTTCTCACTAAGTGATTTCTTTGAGGTAGTCTTTCCATCTCTGTATTCTCACTGCCTTAAATATTCAAAAAATACTTGCTGATGGATAAAAAAGCATCATTGCAGGCAGAAAAGACTTTCCATTGGACAGATGAGATTGAGATCTAAGCAAATTAGATGAGCTGTCCAGATCTACAAGGCCAGTTATGGCAAAACTAAAACTAGAATTCTAAATACCTAACTCACTACTCTCTCCTTCCTACTATGGCTACTCTTGTTCAAAACATATTGCCTCCTATAAAAATCTTACTACAGATTTGATTCTGGAAATATGCTCCTGTATAGGGAAGAGCTGGGCTTTCCTGCTGGCTCAGGACTAGAAAAGGTCAGTTTTCATTCCAGTTCCAGAGAAAGGCAACGTCAAAAAATGTTCAAACTACCACACAATTGCATTCATCATCTCACATGCTAGCAAAGTAATGCTCAAAATTCTCCAAGCTAGGCTTCAAAATTACATGAACCATGAACTTCCAGATGTTCAAGCTGGATTTATAAAAGTCAGAGGAATCAGAGATCAAATTGCCAACATCCACTGGATCATAGAAAAAGCAAGCGAATTCCAGAAAAACATCTACTTCTGCTTCAGTGACTATGCCAAAGCCTTTGACTGTGTGGATCACAACAAATTGTAGAAAATTCTTAAATAGATGGGAAAAACAGGCCACCCTACCTGCTTCCTGTGGAACCTGTATGCAGGCCAAGAATCAAAAGTCAGAACTGGACATGAAACAATGGACTGGTTCCAAATTGGGAAAGGAGTATGTCAAGGCTGTATATTGTCACCCTGCTTATTAACTTATGTACAGAGAACATCATGCAAAATACCAGGCTAGATGAAGCACAAGCTGGAATCAAGATTGCCAGGAGAAATATCAATAACCTCAGATGTGCAGATGACATCACCCTTATGGCAGAAAGCAAAGAACTAAAGAGCCTCTTAATGAAGGTGAAAGAGGAGAGTGAAAAGCTGGCTTAAAATTCATCATTCAAAAAACTATGATCACGGCATCTTGTCCCATCACTTAATGGCAAATAGATAGAGAGACAATAGATACAGTGAAAGACTTTATTTCTTGGGCTCCAAAATCACTGCAGATGGTGACTGCAGCCATGAAATTAAAGGTGCTTGCTCCTTGCAAGAAAAGCTATGACAAACCTAGACAGCATATTAAAAAACTTGGCATATTACTTTGCCAACAAAGGTCTGTCTAGTCAAAGCTATGGTTTTTCCAGTAGTCATGTACAGATGTGAGAGCTGGACTTATAAAGAAGGCTGAGCATCAAAGAATTGATGCTTTTGAACTGTGGTGTTGAAGACTCTTGAGAGTCCTTTGGACTGCAAGGAGATCAAATCAGGCAATCCTAAAGGAAATCAAACCTGAATATTCACTGGAGAGACTGATGCTGAGGCTGAAGCTCCAGCACTTTGGCTGAAGCTTGAACACTTTGGCCATGTGAAGAGCTGACACACTGGAAAAGACCCTGATGCTGGGAAAGATTGAAGGCAGGAGAAGAAGGGGATGATGGAGGATGAGATTATTGGATGGCATCACTGACTCAATGGACATGAGTTTGAGCATGCTCCAGGAGATGGTGAGGGACAGGGAGGCCTGGTGTGCTGCAGTCCAGGGGGTTGCAAAGATTCAGGCATGACTGAGCAACTGAAAAACAACCGTGGTAAAGAATCCACCTGCAATACAAGAGACTCAAATTCAATCCCTGGATTGAGAAGATCCCTTGGAGAAGAAAATGCAACCCACTCCAGTATTCTTTCCTGGGAAATCCCATGGACAGAGGAGCCTGGCAGACTAGAGTCCATGGGGTCTCAAGAGTCAGACATGACTTAGTGACTAAACCACTACCACCATGATATGGAAGGGACATATGATTTTAAGTAGAAAATATTAAAAGTTATCACCCCAGCAGCAAATCTCATTGATAAGAAGCTACACTGCCTCAGGAAAAGTTACCCAGGTTTTACCAATTTCATATACACAGAAATTCTATCATAATGTATTTAAAAGTAAATGTCTTGGACTTCCTCAGTGGTCCAGTGGTTAAGAATCCACCTGCCAATGAAGGAGACATGGGTTCAATCCCTGATGTGGGAAGATTCCATATGCTTCGGGGCAACTAAGCTCATGCGCTGCAACTCCTGAGCCTGTACCCGAGAGCCTGCTCCACAACAGGAGAAACCATTGCAGTGAGAAGCCTTAGTGCTGCAATAAAGAGTAGCCCCCACTTGCTGCAACTAGAGAAAGCCCACACACAGCAGCGAAGACCCAGCACAGCCCACCTCCCCCCAAAAAAAAACTCTTCTTAAAAAAAAAGTCAGTATCTTATAACACCATTGCTGAGCTGCCTCAGTGATGTTTGAGGTGATGTAACTTACACAAAGGCAATGAAATTCGGGTTTTGAGAAAGACAAATAATCTATAATATCATTTATATGGGGAATCCAAAACAGACAAATTCAGAGAAATAGAGAGTAGAATGGTGGTTACCAGAGGATGATGGGGTGAGGGGAAGGGGAGAGATCTTGGTCAAGGGGTACAAACTTTCAGCCATAAAATTAACAAGTTTGGGGATGTAGTATACAGCATGGTGATTAAATCTACCAACATGGTATCATATACTTGAATGTTGCTAACAGAGTATATTGTCATCCTGCTTATTTAACTTATATGCAGAGTACATCATGAGAAACTCTGGGCTGGAAGAAGCACAGGCTAGAATCAAGATTGCTGGGAGAAATATCAATAACCTCAGATACGCAGACGACACCACCCTTACGGCAGAAAGTGAAGAGGAATTAAAAAGTCTCTTGATGAGAGTGAAAGAGGAGAGTGAAAAAGTTGACTTAAAGCTCAGTTCAGTTCAGTTCAGTCACTCAGTCGCGTCCGACTTTTTGCGACCCCATGAATCGGAGCACGCCAGGCCTCCCTGTCCATCACCAACACCTGGAGTCCACTCAGACTCACGTCCATCAAGTCAGTGATGCCATCCAGCCATCTCATCCTCTGTCGTCCCCTTTTCCTCCTGCCCCTAATCCTTCCCAGCATCAGAGTCTTTTCCAATGAGTCAACTCTTCGCATGAGGTGGCCAAAGTACTGGAGTTTCAGCTTCAACATCATTCCCTCCAAAGAAATCCCAGGGCTGATCTCCTTCAGAATGGACTGGTTGGATCTCCTGGCAGTCCAAGGGACTCTCAAGAGTCTTCTCCAACACCACAGTTCAAAAGCATCAATTCTTCAGTGCTCAGCTTTCTTCACAGTCCAACTCTCACATCCATACATGACTACTGGAAAAACCATAGCTTTGACTAGACAAACCTTTGTTGTAAAAGTAATGTCTCTGCTTTTCAATATGCTATCCAGGTTGGTCATAACATTTTTTCCGAAGAGTAAGCGTCTTTTAATTTCATGGCTGCAGTCACCATCTGCAGTGATTTTGGAGCCCAGAAAAATAAAGTCTGACACTGTTTCCACTGTTTCCCCATCTATTTGCCATAAAGTGATGGGACTGGATGCCATGATCTTGGTTTTCTGAATGTTGAGCTTTAAGCCAACTTTTTCACTCTCCTCTTTCACTTTCATCAAGAGGTTTTTTAGAAAACCAAGATCATGGCTGGATGGCATCACTGACTTAACGGACGTGAGTTTGAGTGAACTCCGAGAGATGGTGATGGACAGGGAGGGCTGGCGTGCTGTGATTTATGGGGTCGCAAAGAGTCGGATACGACTGAGCAACTGAACTGAACTGAACTGAGCAGAGTAGATCTCAGATGTGCTCACCATAGAAGAGAAATGGTAACAATGTGATGGCAGAGAAGTGGTAATCATTTTGCAATTTATAAATGTATCAAATCAATATACTGTACACCTTAAACTTACATCAACACATCCCAATAAAATGGGGAAAAAACACAAAGAAAACTGCTAATGCAAGAGGAAAAAATAATCTGGCGTTTAAGGGAGCAGGTAATGTTTTAAAACACTGACATGTCAATAATATGAGGTGGCTTTATGCTATCACCCTCATTAAGCAAATTAGATAATTGTTTATGTCCCTGACAGAGCTTTGATGCTGTAATTGCAGTAATTGTATGTGCAACAAAACTAACAGAGAACAACTGACAAGCAGTCTGAGCACATGGATGACCCAGAACAATGTTGTCGGACTCTGCAGGTTAGGTTGTAATTATGGACCAGAGCAAAATTCACCATGATTGGAGGTCTAATTTTGGCTCAGTACCAAGACTCTCAGAAAACTAGATAAGTATTTCCTTATAAAATACTGCCAGATATTAGCTCAGGCTAACAATTAGTCATACCTACATGGACTGTGGTAATAATAGGTGGTAAATATTTTCTTTTATCTTTAAAATTGTATCCTTTTTTTCCCTCTTCTATACCAGAAAGGCTCAGAATCTTGTCACTAGAATAGTGGGATGACAGACCAAGTTGTAAGATGAAATAGGTATTTTAAATGGAGGAGTAATTTCCTTCAAATGACTACTGCTGCTGCTGCTGCTGCTAAGTTGCTCCAGTCGTGTCCGACTCTGTGCGACCCCATAGACGGCAGCCCACCAGGCTCCGCTGTCCCTAGAATTCTCTAGGCAAGAACACTGGAGTGAGTTGCCATTACTACTATCTTCCAAATACAGTTAAGTTTAAAATTCAGTTGTCAGGAAAACATTGCATAATGTGTTAACACATATATGTATAATAGAACTATGTATTTATAAATTTACACACTGATATTAATTCACTTTTTAAACAATCTTCAAGGATAATACCATGGACCTGATAAAGGTGTCGCTCCTGAGGAGAGACGTTGTATCAAGAGAAGAAAGGCTAAGGCGATATGCAGAAATTTATACTCTTCATGTCTTTATATTTTTTAAGGTTTTCATCAAAATCCCAAGTTGTATTAAGTATTACTCTTGACAGTTTAAAAACAAAATGATAAAACTTCATGAATTGGTTAAACAGAATTTGACACAGACTTGATGTAATTTTCCATGTTTCTAACAGCTCTGTTTCTATGACTTAATTATAAGCCTATTTACATAAAACACTCAGAAATAATTTAATATGTATCTGGTATTTTAGCATATAGATGTAGTATAAGTTTTTTCAAAAGTCTCTTACTTCCAACTATCTAAAACAACTTTTAAAAAATTTATGTTTTTCAAACATGAACAAAAGTAGAGGGAATATATGTAAGAAGCCCCCACATATTGATAGTCCAGCTTCTATGATTATCAATTTATGGCCAAATTTATTTGCCTAAAACGAAAACTTTACTTTCTCTACTCATATAACCTATTCTTCCTTGTAATCATCTTTATCTAAAGATAAAGGAAAAATTTTT
The DNA here is from genome assembly GCF_032405125.1 of Capricornis sumatraensis. Taxonomy (NCBI): domain Eukaryota; kingdom Metazoa; phylum Chordata; class Mammalia; order Artiodactyla; family Bovidae; genus Capricornis; species Capricornis sumatraensis. The sequence continues at coordinate 32,840,126 of NC_091081.1, read as the reverse complement.
ATATCTGCATTCTTATCAACTCAGCATTCTCAGTGGTGTTCATTAGGCTTTGAAATCAGCTTTTATTAATGATATAGTCATTTATCAGAGTTTCACAACTCTTTGGGCAAACTTATTTAACATCTAGATGCTCTAAGATTTTCTCTGTCCCTGTGACAAAAATAAAGTTCAAAAATAAATAAATAAAAATCCTGTGCAAAGTAGCAAAATGATAATTATGTATATAAACCTATCAGTGCACACTGACACACAGACCCAGGCAGGGCATAGTTAAAGTGTTGAGTAATATAGAGGGATTGGAAAATAAAATAACTTGGAAAAAAGATCTGAAAGATCTAAGAGTTACACCCACAACATTTTCTTTCAAGCCATTGCCTTTGGTTTTAAACATCTTTTCATCAAGTGAAAATAAACTCAGGTGGCAGATACAGGCCAAGTCCACTATTTCAGGGTCTCCACATAGCATCCTCCTAGAGGTGCTTCACAACTTAAAAACAGTGATCATGTCCAAAGCGTGGCAGAATAGAACTCAGAGGCCAAGACCATGAACCAGACTAGAGGGTAAGATAAATGGAGTGTAGGCAGATCTGAGAAGACGATACCACCATGGTGTTTTAGTAAATTGGCGGTTCAGGACCATGGACAGGGATACGTGGCCCCTTAACATCTCTACTTTGGATCGTTTGCTTTTACAGAAAAGCATATTTTATTGTGTATCAGGCAGGAGTGGCTGGAGTGACAGCACAGACACAGTTCAGCAGGCAACTACAGAGGCCAATATGGCATCCACAGAGCCCAGGAGGAGGCACGGTAAAGGTCTTAATATCAGGCGTCCAAAAATCACACTTGGGGAAAGGAAAAGTCCAATCTGAGGACAAAAAGGATTGAGGCATAAGCTGAGGCTGAATAAAACAGAAAAGGGAAAGCATTCAGACTTCAGAACTAGAAACAGCACTTTGAAGTGAAGAAGCAGGCAAGCGTATGCCAACAACAGGGCAGAGAGAGTAAGGTCTTCCTGCCCTTTGATCTGATTCAATTCGATTCAAGTTGATTCAAATTCAAAAGTACTCAATGCATGCCAATAATAGTGAGATAATCATTTTAAACAATGATCCTGTGTGGACAGATAAGAGCTAACATTTGCAATGCTCACAGTCATGAGCACCATTAATAGGAGGCCACTGACTGGAGGTCACATCTGTGACCTAGGTCCTCTGGAGCCCTCATGGTCCTGACATTTTGGAAGCAAATAACTTAATCCACTACTGATTATTTGCACTAACCCAGGGAACCAGAGAAGAGTTTTTAAAAAAATGAAAAGAAAGTGAGGTAACCGGGGAACAGGGAAAACTGAAGAGACCTGACATGATTATTCCCATCCTTATGTGAGGAATTTCATTTTAACTTTTTCTTTCGAGACAAAAAATGACTTTATATGAACCTGCTTTAGGAAGAAAACCACAAATGTGGGTGTGTGTGTATGTGTGTGTACACATGCATGTAGGTTGAGAAAACCTTTTTGTCTTGATTTTATCCAAAATAGATAAAGAGACGCCAAAACAACTGGGAAAAATAAACAAGTAAGCAGAGTATATAGGGTAAAGTCCTTTTTCCATTCAAGAAGAAAATCACCTCTTGCTTAAGGGTAAAAACAGAATCCTTATAATCTCTTATTACATATTTTTAAATATTTCATTTTATTTATTTACTTGGCTGCACTGAGTCTTAGTTGCATCATGCAAACTCCTAGCTGTGGCATGTTCCCCAACTGGACCAGTTCCCCAACCCAGGCCCCCTGTACTGGGAGCTTGGAGTCCCAGCCACTGGACCACCAGGGAAGTACCTTTAAATAAAGGGCAGTCTTAAAGAAACAAACCAAGAGTATAAGAGGTAAGACGCTTATCATCAGAGACTCTTTCCTCAGAGATTAACACTGGCAAATTAAGCAGAAAGAACCTGTAAGTAGAAGTTCAAGAGTTTGGCAAATGAGCAAGCAAAAATAGTAGAGGACCATATACCCACTTTATTTTGCTACATCACCTGCATAATTATCATGGATGCAACTGTAATGTGGTATTGATATAAGTTCATTGACCTCTTCAGTGGATTTGGTATAATGTGACTATGTGGTTGGGTTCAAACTTGTTCAATGCTCCATGTGTACTTTTGCCAAACTTGTGCTTTGTTGGTTACAGGATAACTTTCTAGATAAGAGACTCATTCTCTGGTCAGAGATATAGAGGAAACTATACTACTGTTCGGAGAGGGCAATGGCACCCCACTCCAGTACTCTTGCCTGGAGAATCCCATGGACGGAGGACCCTGGTAGGCTGCAGTCCATGGGGTCGCTGAGAGTCAGACATGACTGAGCGACTTTACTTTCACTTTTCACTTTCATGCATTGGAGAAGGAAATGGCAACCCACTCCAGTGTTCTTGCCTGGAGAATCCCAGGGACGGGGGAGCCTGGTGGGCTGCCGTCTCTGGGGTCGCACAGAGTCGGACACGACTGAAGCGACTTAGCAGCAGCAGCAGCATACTAGTGTTTAACACAGTCAGGTCTTGCCTAATAACTAGGACTATCAAGAAACAAGCCTGGACCATCATGATTTTCATTCTGACCATGCAATGGTTAGGGCCTTGGAGCTAACTCCTAGAATAGAGATTGACTAACTGTATCTATAAAGGGCCATAGAGTAAGTATTTTTAGACCTTTGTAGGCCCTATATTCTTCTCCAGCACATATCCTCCTTCACTAAAAAAAATGTTTAAACAAAAATTAAAAATGTTAAAAAAAAAATCTTAAATAGACAACAAGCCAGATTTGACCCATGGGAAACAGTTTGTCAACTCCCGCCAGGAAAAAGATTAGAAGATTAGAGTTACTTGGCCTAAAGAAAAGTACTGGGATGAGGGCCTATCAATGAAAACCAGGGAAATATAAATAACTTTCTAAAGATGGGCGACTCTGTTTTTCAAAGGAATGATAAGGCCATGCTGTATATGTTCTGTTTTTGACACTGTCCTTTGGAAAAGAGTATGATATGTCCATTCCATATGAGCAGCAACATTTATAGCAGTGTTTATTGCAAAGACTGAGGAGTAAACTAATCAGACTCGGGGGAGTATCATTATCCTCCTGGATTTTCTTCCTCACAGCAGAGCCATTTAAGCAACAATTCGAGAGAAGAAACTTTCTTCTGTGTTATGTGGAGAAAATCTGTATGTGTATCATCTGTCAGCATTATTCGCTCAGTCGTATGCAACTCTTTGCAATTCCATGGACTGTAGCCCACCAGGCTTCTCTGTCCATGGGATTTTCCAGGCAAGAATACTGGAGTGGGTTGCCACTTCCTTCTCCAGGAGATCTTCCTGACCCAGGGATCCAACCTGGGTCTTCCGCATTACCGGCAGACTGTTTACCATCTGAGTATAGGTGTATGTATTTGATATAGGAAATATATAAAATATATGTCTATATATATGTATATGTATACACACACCTATAATAATGAATGTATAAAATATGTGTACATATAGTTATATTTACATATTTTCTCTAGTTCACAGTTCCCACTTTTGCAGAACACAGCTTTCATACATAATTTCAAAAGATATATAAAGGAGCTAACAGTATGATTGGATGAGTAAAAATGGTCATTGCACAGCCATCTAGTTTTGCAATCAGTGCCTCCCATCCCATAAGGTATAGGACATACCCATTCATTTAGCGAAGAGGTCTTCCAGTGCCACACTGTAGAGCAGTATTCATATCTGCAGTGAAGAGACTTCTGCACTTGCCTGTCAACCATTGCCAAGGTACACCTTGCTTGTGTGCTAAGTCTCTTCAGTAGTGACTGACTCTGCGATCCTATGGACGGCAGCCCACCAGACTCCTCTGTCCATGCGATTCTCCAGGCAAGAATACTGGAGTGGGTTCCCGTGCCTTCCTCCAGGGAATATTCCTGACTCAGGGATTGAACCCACGTCTCCTACATCTACCTGCATTGGCAGGCGGGTTCTTTACTGCTAGCACCGCCTGGGAAGCAATGTACTCCTTAACTGTTTTTAATTAATCAATCTGCTGCTCCTCTTAGGGGAGGAAGTTTTTCATAAATGTTTGCATTTAAACTTATTATCAAAGACTGCCTGCTGCAGTCTGTGACACTGCTTGCTACAAATGGATCCCATATGTCCTAATTACTGTACAGAACACAGAAGCTATAGAGAGATTAAGGTAATGACTTGGATGGATGAACAAATAGGTCAGCAAGAGCTGAAGGAACTGATTTGTCTAATATTAGAACCAAGTCCTACAAACCCCCTGTCTGAACTAAATCATTCAGTTGCTTCTGCAGCTTTAGAAGTTTAGAAGTATGATTTTAAATGTTGAAGTTTTGATTTTCAAGCGATGTGTCTCTGAGGAATAACAGGAGATATAAAAACACACTATTTAACAATAATGAATTCCTGGGGGCTTATGATTTATTGAAATATTCTCTCAGCTCAGTCACTCAGTTGTGTCTGATTCTTTGCAACCCCATGGACTGCAGCACTCCAGGCTTCCCTGTCCACCAACTCCCAGAGCTTACTCACAATCATGTCCATCGAGTCAGTGATGCCATCCAACCATCGCACCCTCTGTTGTCCCCTTCTCCTCCCGCCTTCAATCTTTCCCAGCATCAGGGTTTTTTCTAGTGAGTCAGTTCTTCACATCAGGTGGCCTAAGTATTGGAGTTTCAGCTTCAGTATCAGTCCTTCTAATGAATATTCAGGACTGATTTCCTTTAGGATAAACTGGTTGTATCTCCTTGCAGTCCAAGAAAGAGTCTTCTCCAACACCACAGTTCAAAAGCACCAATTCTTCAGCGTTCAGCTTTCTTCATAGTCCAACTCTCACATCCATACATGACTAATGGAAAAAACATAGCTTTGACTAAACAGACCTTTCTTGGCAAAGTAATGCCTCTGCTTTTTAATATGCTGTCTAGGTTGGTCACAGCTTTTCTTCCAAGGAACAAGCATCTTTTAATTTCATGGCTGCAATCACCATCTGCAGTGATTTTGGAGCCCCCCCAAATAAAGGCCCTCACTATTTCCATTGTTTCCCATCTATTTGCCATGAAGTGATTGGACCAGATGCCATGATCTTAGTTTTCTGAATGTGAACTTTAAGCCAACTTTTTCACTCTTCTCTTTCACTTTCATCAAGATGCTCTTGGTTCTTCACTTTCTGCCATAAAGGTGGTGCCATCTGCATATCTCAGGTTATTGATATTTCTCCCAGCAATCTTGATTCCAGCTTGTGCTTCTTCCAGCCCAGCATTTCTCATGGTGTACTCTGCTTCTGCTTCTGCTGCTGCTGCTGCTGCTGCTGCTAAGTCACTACAGTTGTGTCTGACTCTGTGCGACCTCATAGATGGCAGCCCACCAGGCTCTCCCATCCCTGAGATTCTCCAGGCAACAACACTGGAGTGGGTTGCCATTTCCTTCTTCAATGTATGAAAGTGAAAAGGGAAAGTGAAGTCGCTCAGTTGTGTCCGACTCTTAGCAACCCCATGGACTGCAGCCTACCAGGGTCCTCCGTCCATGGGATTTTCCAGGCTACTCTGCATATAAGTTAAATAAGCAGGGTGACAATATGCAGCCTTAATGTCCTCCTTTCCCTATTTGGAACCTGTCTGTTGTTCCATGTCCAGTTCTAACTGTTGCTTCTTGACCTGCATTAAGATTTCTCAGGAGGCAGCTCACGTGGCCTGGTATTTCCATCTCTTCAAGAATTTTCCACAATTTGTTGTGATCCACACAGTCAATAGCTTTGGCATAGTCAATAAATCAGAAGTAGGGTTTTTTTTTTTTCTGGAACTCTTTTGCTTTTTCAGTGATCCAACGGATGTTGGCAATTTGATCTCTGGTTTCTCTGCCTTTTCTATATCCAGCTTGAACATCTGGAAGTTCATGGTTCATGTACTGTTGAAGCCTGGCTTGGAAAATTTTGAGCATTACTTTGCTAGTGTGTGAGATGTGTGCAATTGTGCAGTAGTTTGAACATTCTTTGTCATTGCCCTTTTTTGGGATTGGAATGAAAACTGACCTTTTCCAGTCCTGTGGCCACTGCTAAGTTTTACAAATTTGCTGACATATTGAACACAGCACTTTCACAGCATCATCTTTTAAGAGTTGAATGAGCTCAACTGGAATTCCATTGCCTCCACTAGCTTTGTTTCTAGTGATGCTTCCTAAGGCCCACTTGACTTCACATTCCAGGATGTCTGGCTCTAGGTGAGTGATCACACCTTCGTGGTTATCTGGATCATGAAGATCTTTTTCATACAGTTCTTCTGTGTATTCTTGCCACCTCTTCTTAATATCTTCTGCTTCTGTTAGGTCGATACCATTTCTGTCCTTTATTGAGCCCATCTTTGCATGAAATGTTCCCTTGGTCTCTCTAATTTTCTTGAAGAGATCTCTAGTCTTTCCCATTCTATTGTTTTCATTTATTTCTTTGCATTGATCACTGAGGAAGGCTTTGTTATCTCTTCTTGCTATTCTTTGGAACTCTGCAATTAAAATATGTATATCTTTCCTTTTCTCCTTTACCTTTAGCTTCTCTTCTTTTCTCAGCTATTTATAAGGCCTCCTCAAGCAACCATTTTGCCTTTTTGCATTTCTTTTTCCTGAGGATGGTCTTGATCACTGCCTTCTGTACAATAGTTCATAGTTCTTAGTTCTCCGTTCATAGTTCTTCAGGCACTGTCTAATCCCTTGAATCTATTTTTTACTTCTTCTGTATAATCATAAGGGATTTAATTTAAGTGATACCTGAATGGTCTGGTGTTTTTCCCTACTTTCTTCAAGTTAAGTCTGAATTTGGCAATAAGGAGTTCATGATCTGAGCCACAGTCAGCTCCTGGTCTAGTTTTTGCTGGCTATATAGAGCTTCTCCATTTTTGGCTGTAAAGAATATAATCAATCTGATTTCGGTGTTGACCATCTGGTGATGTCCAGGTGAAGACGCTTCTCTTGTGTTGTTGGAAGAGGGTGTTTGCTATGACCAGTGCATTTTCTTGGCAAAACTCTGTTAGCCTTTGCCCTGCTTCATTTTGTACTCCGAGGCCAAATTTGCCTGTTACTTCAGGGGTTGCACAGAGTCGGACACGACTGAAGCGACTTAGCAGCAGCAGCAGCAGCAGCAGCCAGGTATCTCTTGACTTCTTACTTTACTATTCTGTAAAGCTTTCATGATTTCCAAAATACCCACCATGTAAAGGCTGTACAAGTGAAAATCCTCAACAACTGCATGGGTAGCAGTCATGAACAAATATCAAAATGTAACAGGAAGATTTCCCTCCATAACATCAGCAGATTGGACTTTATGATTTCAGCAGATAATATAAAGTGATAAGCAAGCAGCCAACACAGAGGGTTGGCTGCTGATTTAGGAGTCAAGGGACACAGACTTTTAGTTCTTCTCTTCCTTATAGAGCTTTGTGAATTTAACACATTGAATCCCTCAGAGCCTCATTTTTCTCTTTATAAAACTGACTGCATGTGCTAGGATCTATTCCTTAGTTAGTGCTAACATTATCTGAAAGAAGGAAAAGGAAAAAAGATTCTTTATTGTGCATTTCTTCCTGCCGTTTGAATGCATCCTTCTCAATTTTTCTCCCACAAAAACAAAAATACCAGTTTCAGTGATAGAATGAGAAGGACCATTAGTTAAGAAAACAAAACAAAAGCTAAGCTACTGGGCAATATGATCTAACACTTGTATAATTTCCTTTAACAACCACGGACCATCTCTGTATGTGCCACCCAGACATCTCACCAGTATGGTAAGAATTAGTTCAAGGAGTTCAAATGAGACCAATTTTTACCACGATAGGAAAAATTAAAGGTTATTCACATTATTGGATGTAGCAGAGCCCTGTTGAGCCGAAACCAGCATTTAGACATGTCTGGACCAGACTTCTATCTTGTTTTTCTACTTTTCTTTTCTCCTCTGCCATCTCCGACACCTGCATAGCCCCCCTCCCTCCCAATCACATACCTGAAGCCAAAGATGGAAGAAACAGTAAGCTCTGTGTCTTGGATACTTGTCCCCAGACTCCACTCCATTTGTTCTTATTGGAGCCCTCCAGAAAGCAAAGTTACCAAAAATTTCAAGGAATGTATTATATGGCACTCTAGGAGCTAGGGGAACACAGCTTGAGATAATCCAGGAAAAGGAGTATCCTCCCACTTGTCTTTTCACAGATCAGCATGACTTGGCATCACCAGCAATAGAAAATATAGGGCTGCTCTGGCACCTCCAGATTTGGCCGCTCTGAAAGCAATGAAAGATGGCACCTTTGATAGATTCTACCTTATACTGGACATAGGCAACAGTGCCAGGCACAACTTTCAAGGGCTTCCCTTCCTGGGAAACACATTAACCAGGTAACCAGAACCCCAGAGCATTTGAGAGGACTTCCCAAGCTGATGTGAAACATGCTAGAATTCAGAGGGATTCTGGAAGTCCAGTGATAGTTGTTGGGGGCAGGAATGTGACATTTGATTGATCCCTTATTTAACTCCAGGCTTCCCTGATGGCTCAAATGGTAAAGAAACTGCCTGCAATGCAGGAGACCTGGGTTTGATCCATGGGTTGGGAAGATCACCTGGAGAAGGGATGGCCATCCACTCCAGTACTCTTGCCTGGAGAATTCAATGGAAAGAGGAGCCTGGAGGGTTACAGTCCATTGGGAAACAAAGATTTGGACATGACTAAGTGATTAACATTTAACTAATTTAACTCTACTTGTTATACACACAGGCTTGTGAAGACAGAAATTTGGCATATGTGGATTTTCTGGTAAAATCCAGATTTCAAATAAACCATGAAAATGCATAAATTTCATCTTTAAATTATATGTCCCATTTGGGAGCAGAAATATAGTTGACACATTCATATATTATCATCAAGAAGTGTTGGGAAGAACCCTTGCTAAAAGAAAAATCATTTTCAGAGATTGATGAAATTCCACTATAAATAAGGTATCCCTTTTTGTTAAGCACTGCTGTCTGAGAGCAGATCTGTTTCAAAGTGTTAACTCATGCTGCTCCTTGGGCTGGAAGGCAGAGAAAATGGCCCTTTCAGTCTCAGCTTCAGTCTGCCTCTCCCCTGTGTGTCTCTGAGCAGTTTCTAGGTATGCTGGTGAGATGCGTAGCATGGTTTGGTGAAAGGATCACTGGACTTAGGAACAGAATACCTGGTTTTAGACCTGTATCTCTAACTAACTACAGCTCTTGGAATTGGGGTGGGGGTGGGGTGGAAGGTGAGTGGCCGTGATTTGTAGCATTTGCCAGTTTCTGTGAGGTATATGTTCCCACCATGCCCCATTTCAAGCTACCAGCATGATATCAGTGAATGTGGAATTGTGCAGAGATGAAAAGGGGCACAGTATCATGTCACCATACTGATACAATAGACGTAAACAGTGATTCCAAGAACATAGATGACATTAGAATGTGGAAAAATAATTAGGAAATGATAAGTTCTGAATATTTCTTATCCCTGTGTGTGTGTGTTCAATACAGCTAAATTTTACTCAATTACCACTGTGGTTCAGACTTTTTTTTTTTAACTGAGGTCTAATTGGCATAAAATAAAAAGCACATGTGTAAAGTGTACAATTTGATATTTTTTGATATATTTATGTACCTATGAAACCATCAGTATAATATCCATCACCCCCCAAACTTCCCTTGTACCCTTTTATAATCCCTTCCTTCTGTCCCTCCTATCCTTACTCTGTTCCTCAGGGAATCACTGATAACTGCTGTCACTATTTTGGATTTTCTAGAAGTTTATATGGGTAGAATCATACAGTGTATATACCCTTTCATTATACTTCTCTCAGAGACTAATTATTTTGAGATTCACCCATATTGTACATATCAATAACTTATCCTTTTCATTGCTGAGCCATATTCCATTGTATGAACATACTATAATTTGTTTATCCATCTACCTACTGATTGATATTTGGGTTGTTTCTATCTCCAAATTCAATGATGCTCATTTCACTTAAAAATTTTATTTCTACTCTTTGGGTTATATTTCTATTGCTATGTATTCAACTTCACCAACTTCCTAACGTCTGTATTTGTACTTAAATGTTGAGCACATGGAATATAGCTTAAATAAACAACAGTTTTATACTCTTTCTGCCAATTATGAGCTCTGGATGTTCTGAGTTGGTTTTAATTGATTAATTTTTCTTTCTCTGGCTCCTGTTTTCCTGCTTCTTTGCAATCCTGTAATCTTGGGTTAGACATTCTGAATTTTCCTTGGTTGAGTGCAGCATATTGATGTACGCCTGTACATCTTCTTAAGCTTTTTCTGAGATGTAGTTATTTGAAAACGGTTTGTTCCTTTTGGGCCTCAATTTTCAGGGTTTTTAAGGTGAGGCCAGAGCAGTGTTTAGTCTAGATTTGGATGTTCCCTAGTACCAAAAGGCAAGCCCTTTCTGAGTATTTTATCCAAATTATGAGTTTTTCCAGCTGTGGGAACAGGCACTATTTCAGATCATGTGTGAGCACAGACTACTATTTCCTGTAATCCTTTCAGATAGTTGTTTTTCCAGGATCAAATTATTTTCTTACATGCACGTACTGGTTGGTACTCTGCATAATATTCCAGTGGGACCCTATCCAGAATTCTAAGATGCTCTCTCTCTGCAGGTCTCTCTCCTGGTATTGGCCTGAGAACTGGAGCTCCCTTGCTAACCCTGGACCCTCAGGTCTATCTCCTCAGCTCAGCGAGTCCTGGGCTCTCCTGGCATGCTCCCTCTCTGCTCCATGGCTGGGAAGCTTTCTCAGGGCAGGAAGCTGGGGCCAGGCTTCTTTTCATTTGTTTCTCGTCTCTTGGGGAATCACTGTCTTTTGTTACCAGATGTCCAATGTCCAGAAAACTGCTATTTCATAAATTTTGTCTAAGTTAAAAAAAAATTGTTTTTCATGTGTGTGTTGAGTCACTTCACCTCGTGTCCAACTCTTTGAGACCCCACCAGACTCCTCTGTCCATGGGATTCTCCAAGCAAGAATACTGGAGTGGATTGCCATGCCCTCCTCCAGGGTATCTTCCTGACCCAGGGATTGAACTCACGTCTTTTACATCTCCTGCATTGGCAGGTGCGTTTTGTACCACTAGCGCCACCTGGGACAAGTCAATCCATTTCCTGTTACTTCATCTTGACTGGAAGCAGAGTAATTATCTTTATTTTCAGTATATTTCATTGTAAGTTTATACAGTTTAATTTTTAATAATATAAATCAATATTTTAATTTTTAATATGTAAATAAACTGGCTCACAAAATTCCTGATAACTTAACTGTTGTTTCTTACCAAGTCAGTATAAGCTGCCTCTAGTAAACCTCTGATGGAGAAGGCAATGGCAAGCCACTCCAGTATTCTTGCCTGGAGAATCCCAGGGACGGGGAAGCCTGGTGGGCTGCCGTCTATGGGGTCGCACAGAGTCGGACACGACTGAAGCGACTTAGCAGCAGCAGCAGTAAACCTCTGAGTTCACTTTCTACATCATCCAAGAGGAGACTATTTTATGCAATTCAAGATTACTTCTCATTTATTAAGTCTAAATTCCATGGCCTGAAGAACTGCTCTGGTCAGACTTATTCAATAATTTTAAAGAACAAAGCAATAAAATAAAATTAATAAATTCTTCAAGAATCAGCTTCAGGATTTAGCCTACTGTATTACTGTCTTCTTTTTATTCAATGGAGTCTCTTGCCTCGATGCAGGCCAAGGCACCACTCTAGCTCAGACCTTTGTCATCTTTAAGAAATTACTACAACAGATTATTTGTATTTAGTCAGGGTATTTCTGCTTTTAGTCATATTTGTCTTCAATATGTGTCTCTTCTCCACGACATCAGGGCAACCTGTGTTCTCAAATCAGGTTTGCGACCTCCCTGGTGGTCCAATGGCTAAGACTCTGAGCTCCGATGCAGGAGGCCTGGGTTTGATCTCTGGTTGGGGAACTGGATCCCACATGCTGAAACAAAACATCCCAAATGCTGCAACTAAAAGAGCCCATGGGCTGCAACCAAGATTAAAGATTCTGCCTGGGGGGGTTTCCCTGGTGGTTCAGCACTTGGGAGTCTGCCTTGCAATGCAGGGAACACCAGTTCAATCTCTGGTCCAGGAAGATCCCACATGGCATAGGGCAACTAATCTATGGGCTACAATTACTGAGCCTGTGCTCTGGAGCCCATAAGCGGCAACTACTGACCCCACATGCAGCAGCTACTGAAGCCGATGTGCCCTAGAGTCCATGCTCCAAAACAAAAGAAGCCACTGTGATGAGAAGCCCTCACATGGCAGCTAGAGAATGGGCCCTGCTAGCGGCAATTAGAGAAAAGCCCTGGTGCGATAGCAAAGACCAAGCACAGTCAAAAATGAAAAAAAAAAAAGAGAAAGATCCCACATGCCACAACTAAGGCCCAGCACAGCCAAATAAAATAAATATCAAAAATAAATAAATAAAATCACAGGTTTGAGCAGGTGTTTTCCCATTACCTGAAGAATGAAGTTCAAACTCCTTAGGGTGATACACAAGGCCTTTGCTATTAAAAATAATAATAATAATAAATAAATATATATATATATATATATATACATAAAAAAGTAAATCACTGCCAATCCTTATTCCTCTCTGTATTATTCATCCACATCCTTGTCATTTTTACATGGAGGCATAGAGTGCTTTCCCGCCCTGACTTTTGACTTAACCATGTGATTACTTTGACTGAAGGTATGTTAGGAATGTGGCATGAATAGAGGCTTGAAAGGAGCTTGCATGGTTGGGCTTGTGCTTCTGCCATCACTCTAAGAAGAACATACTCTGATTGCCTTTGTCCCTGCAATCTGAGCCCAGAATGAGATACGTGGGTTAAGCAGACAAGCCTGAAGTAGAACTTCCTGGCCAACCACAGTCTAGATCAGTTGATCACCAGTTGAACTGCAGATTCAATGAACATGAAAATAAATGCTAATTATTGTAGGCCACAAATATTTTTAGTTATTATTCAGCAAAAGGTGATAGATAAAATAATTAATATTTTGGTACTTATTCGATGTCATGAACTTTTACAACTATAAGCTCATTTAACTTCCCAATAACCTAATACACAGTCTTTCTTATATTGTTTGGATGGGAGAGCTGATATTTAATGAGCTTATGTTATTTGCTGAAGTCTATAGACCAAGTACAGAAAAGGCAATGGCACCCCACTCCAGTACTCTTGCCTGGAAAATCCCATGGACAGAGGAGCCTGGCAGGCTGCAGTTCATGGGGTCGCTAAGAGTTGGGCATGACTGAGCGACTTCACTCTCACTTTTCACTTTCATGCATTGGAGAAGGAAATGGCAACCCACTCCAGTGTTCTTGCCTGGAGAATCCCAGGGACAGGGGAGCCTGGCAGGCTGCCGTCTATGGGGTTGCACAGAGTCGGACACGACTGAAGCGACTTGGCAGGAGCAGCAGCACAGACCAAGTAAGTGTGGTGGATATGGGATTTGAATTTGTCTTTCCTCAGTTCACATCTTCATTTCCTACTGCTCCATCTATTTCTTCTATTTTCTGCTTTGGCAATAACATATTCTAAAATATCACTTATATCTCCAGCCTTTGCACGTTATACCCCATGAGGCACATACTATTTGGTAGACACTCAATAAATATTTATTGAATGGCTAACGGCCTGTCTGGAATGCCTGTTTTGTCACTTAGGTAATTCATAAATAATTTTCAAAACCTGGCTTATAGATCACTTCTTTGTAAAGATTTTCCATCTCTCGGATGATTTTCTCCTTTGTGCTTTGCACAGTCAAAAGTTTTACCTTTCCTTTACTGTTGTTGTTCAGTCGTCCTATCATGTCTGACTCTTTGCAACCTCATGGACTGCAGCACACCAGGCCTCCCTGTCCCTCACCATCTCCCAGAGTTTGCCCAAGTTCATGTACATTGCATCAGTGATGCCATCCAGCCATCTCATCCTCTGACACCCTCTTCTGCCCTCAAGCTTTCCCAGCATCAGGGACTTTTCCAATGAGTCAGCTGTTCACAACAGATGGCCAAAATACTGGAGTTTCAGCTTCAGCATCAGTTCTGAATATTCAGGGTTGATTTCCTTTAGGATTGACTGGTTTGATCTCCTTGCTGTCCAAGGGACTCTCAGGGGTCTTCTCCAGCACCACAGTTCAAAGGCATCAATTCTTCTGTGTTCTACTTTCTTTATGATCTAGCTCTCACAACTGTATGTAACCACAGGGAAGACCATAGCCTTGACTAGACGGACCTTTGTCAGCAGAGTAATGTCTCTGCTTTCCAATACACAGTTTAGGTTTGTTATAACTTTCCTGCCAAAAAGAAAACATCTTCTGATTTCATGGCCATAGTCACCATCCGCAGTGATTTTAGAGCCCAGGAAGAGGAAATCTGTCACTACTTCCACCTTTCCCCCCTCTATCTGCCATGAAGTAATGGGGCCGGATGCCATGATCATAGTTTTTTTTTAATATTTAGTTTTAAGCTTGCTCTTTCACACTTTTCCTTCACCCTCATCAAGAAGCTCTTTAGTTCCTCTTCACTTTCTGCCATTAGAGTGGTATCATCTGCATATCTGAGGTTGTTGATGTTTCTCCCACCTATCTTGATTCCAGCTTGTAACTCATCCAGCCAGGCATTTCTCATGATGTGCTCAGCGTATAGATTAAACAAACAGGGTGACAGCACATAGTACTGTCGTACTCCTTCCTCAACCTTGAACAAATCAGTTGTTCCATGTAGGGTTGTAACTGTTGCTTCTTGACCCATATACAGCTTTCTCAGGAGACAGGTAAGGTGGTCTGGTATTCCCATCTCCATAAGAGCTTTCCACAGTTTATTATGATCCACACAGCCAAATATTTTGGTGTAGTTGATGAAACAGAGGTAGATGTTTTTCTGGAATTCCCTAGCTTTCTCTACGATTCAGCAAATGTTGGCAATTTGATCTCTGGTTCCTCTTCATTTTCTAAACCCAGCTTGAGCATCTGGAAGTTTTTGGTTCACATAATGCTGAAGCCTAGCATGCAAGATTTTAAGCATGACCTTACTAGCATGGGAGATGAGTGCGATCGTCCGATGGTTAGCACATTCTTTGGTACTACCCTTGGGAATTGAGATGAGGATTGACCTTTTCCAGTTCTGTAGCCACTGCTGGTTCTTCCAGATTTGCTGACATATTGAATGCAACACCTTGATGGCATCATCCTTTTGAGTTTCGAATAGTTCTACTGGAATTCCAATGCATTACCTCTCATGCTAAATTGAAATTATTTTATGACACATTTGGCTTCCTGATCTTAAGATTTCTCAGTGTAAAGGTTCACAACAATTCATCTTGTATCCCTAGGGCTAGTCTGGGCACATGCCTAAAAACTGTATGTTTTTATTCTAAGTGGTCTTTTTTTTTAATCACCAAAATAGTATGTGATCTAACCTTCCAGGAAATTCCAACAAATTTAAGCATCATGACTATCCAGCAATGCTATCCACATTCAAAAGCAGTAACTAAAGACTGACTTAAAACTAGTGTTTCAAGAGGTTCAGGAAACTCCTTACCTGCACCCTAGGACTCATTACCTCTCCTCCATGACCCTCCTGAAAATCACTGCATCGAGCAGGATGTTATGAAGAGAAAACAACATACTTGTGAAGGGCATAGTTGCATGGGGGAGAAGATTGAAAACCCTGTGTTTAGTTTCAAAGTTTTAGACTGGTTTTTCTTAACCAAAGCATTTGAAATACAGAGCTTTATAAGGAGAAATAAAATAATGCATGCTTTGAAGTACTTTTAAAATCACTTATTATGGAGAGGGATCTAAGATGGTGACTGTGGAACCAGAAACCACCTCTACTCCTAATCCCTGTCTACAGAGAAACCAGAAATCTAATCAGGAGGTAGCTAATCCAGAACAATATATGAAACATCCTTTACAGAACAGATGGGCACTCTGGCTTCTTAAAAATGATAAAAGCAAAACTTGGCAAAAGCAAACCTTCAACTGGTCTCTAAGTTTGATTTTCTTGAAGGCTTTTGGGCTCTGTACAACCATATCCAGTTGCCTAGTAATTTAATGCCCGGTTGTGAATACTCACTTTTTAAGGATGGAATTAAGCCTATGTGGGAAGATGAGAAAAACAAACGAGGAGGATGATGGCTAATTACACTGAACAAACAGCAGAGGTGAAGTGATCTCAATCGCTTTTGGCTAGAGATGCTGGTGTGCCTTGTTGAAGAATCTTTTGATGACTACCGACTTCCCTGGTGGCTCAGACGTTAAAGCGTCTGTCTACAATGTGAGAGACTTGGGTTCGATCCCTGGGTTGGGAAGATTCCCTGGAGAAGGAAATGGCAAACCACTCCAGTACTCTTGCCTTGAAAATCCCATGAACGGAGGAGCTAGATGCAGGCTACTATCCATGGGGTCATAAAGAGTCGGGCATGACTGAGGGACTTCACTTTCACTTTTCACAGTGATAATATATGTGGTGCTGTTGTGAATGTTAGAGCTAAAGCTGATAAAATAGCAATATGGACCCTTGACTGTGAAAAGAGAGACGGTGTTACACATAATAGGGAGGGTAGACAAACAGATTGATTATATTCTTTGCAGCCAAAGATGGAGACGCTCTATACAGTCAGCAGAAACAAGACTAGGAGCTGACTGTGGCTCAGATCATGACTCCTTATTTCTTAAATTGAAGAAAGTAGGGAAAACCACTAGACCATTCAGGGATGATCTAAGTCAAATCCAATATGACTATACAGTGGAAGTGAGAAATAGATTTAAGGGACTAGATCTGATAGACAGAGTACCTGATGAACTATGGATGGAGGTTCATAACATTGTACAGGAGACAGGAATCAAGACCATTCCCAAGAAAAACAAATGCAAAAATGCAACACGGCTGTCTGAGGAGGCCTTACAAATAGCTGAGAAAAGAAAAAAGGAAAGATATGCCCATTTGAATGCAGAGTTCCAAAGGATAGCAAGGAGAGATAAGAAAGCCTTCCTCAGTGATCAATGCAAAGAAATAAATGAAAACAATAGAATGGGAAAGACTAGAGATCTCTTCAAGAAAATTAGAGAGACCAAGGGAACATTTCATGCAAAGATGGGCTCAATAAAGGACAGAAATGGTATGGACCTAACAGAAGCAGAAGATATTAAGAAGAGGTGGCAAGAACACACAGAAGAACTGTACAAAAAAGATCTTCATGACCCAGATAATCATGATGGTGTGATCACTCACACTCACCTAGAGCCAGACATCCTGGAATGTGAAGTCAAGTGGGCCTTAGGAAGCATCATTATGAACAAATCTAGTGGAGGTGATGGAATTCCAGTTGAGCTCTTTCAAATCCTGAAAGATGATGCTGTGAAAGTGCTGCACTCAATATGTCAGCAAATTTGGAAAACTTAGCAGTGGCCACAGAACTAAAAAAGGTCAGTTTTCATTCCAATCCCAAAGAAAGCCAATGCTAAAGAATGCTCAAACTACCACACAATTGCACTCATCTCACACGCTAGTAAAGTAATGCTCAAAATTCTCCAAGCCAGGCTTCAGCAATACGTGAACCGTGAACTTCCAGATGTTCAAGCTGGTTTTAGAAAAGGCAGAGGAACCAGAGATCAAATTGCCAACATCCACTGGATCATCGAAAAAGCAAGAGAGTTCCAGAAAAACATCTACTTCTGCTTTATTGACTATGCCAAAGCCTTTGACTGTGTGGATCACAATACACTGTGGAAAATTCTTGAAGAGATGGGAATACCAGATCACCTGACCTGCCTCTTGAGAAGTCTGTATGCAGGTCAGGAAGAAACAGTTAGAACTGGACATGGAACAACAGATTGGTTCCAAATAGGAAAAGGAGTACGTCAAGACTATATACTGTCACCCTGCTTATTTAACTTATATGCAGAGTACATCATGAGAAATGCTGGGCTGGAAGAAGCACAAGCTGGAATCAAGATTGCTGGGAGAAGTATCAATAACCTCAGATATGCAGATGACACCACCCTTATGGCAGAAAGTGAAGAGGAACTCAAAAGCCTCTTGATGAAAGTGAAAGAGGAGAGTGAAAAAGTTGGCTTAAAGCTCAACATTCAGAAAACGAAGATCATGGCATCTGGTCCCATCACTTCATGGGAAATAGATGGGGGAAACAGTGGAAACAGTGTCAGACTTTATTTTTCTGGGCTCCAAAATCACCGCAGATGGTGACTGCAGCCATGAAATTAAAAGATGCTTACTCCTTGGAAAGAAAGTTATGACCCACCTAGACAGCATATTCAAAAGCAGAGACATTACTTTGTCAACAAAGGTCCATCTAGTCAAGGCTATTGGAGAAGGAAATGGCAACCCACTCCAGTATTCTTGCCTGTATGGAGGAGCCTGGTAGGCTGCAGTCCATGGGGTCGCTGAAAGTCGGACATGACTGAGCAACTTCACTTTCACTTTTCACTTTCATGCATTGGAGAAGGAAATGGCAACCCGCTCCAGTGTTCTTGCCTGGCAAATCCCAGGGACGGGGGAGCCTGGTGGGCTGCCGTCTATGGGGTCGCACAAAGTTGGACACGACTGAAGCGACTTAGCAGCAGCAGTCAAGGCTATGGTTTTGCCAGTGGTCATGTATGGATGTGAGAGTTGGACTATAAATAAGACTGAGCGCAGAAGAATTGATGCTTTTGAACTGGGGTGTTGGAGAAGACTCTTGAGTCCCTTGGACTGCAAGGAGATCCAACCAGTCCATCCTAAAGGAGATCAGTTCTGGGTGCTCATTGGAAGGACTGATGTTGAAGCTGAAGCTCCAATACTTTGGCCACTTGATGCGAAGAGCTGACTCATTTGAAAAGACCCTGATGCTAGGAAAGATTGAGGGCAGGAGAAGGGGATGACAGAGGATGAGATGGTTGGATGGCATCACCGACTCAATGGACATAGGTTTGGGTGGACTCTGGGAGTTGGTGATGGACAGGGAAGCCTGGCATGCTACGGTTCATGGGGTCACAAAGAGTTGGACACGACTGAGCGACTGAACTGAACTGAACTGAGACAAGGAAAGGTTAGAACTTCCAAAGATAGCGATAGGTTATCAGTCCCACGAAGACACATTTACTAAGAGTGGCTCCACCATAAAAAGTAGGTGTGTTGTTTAAGATGACACCTTCTGAGTATTCTCATAGGAGACTGTGTCAAGCAATCAAGATTTGGGAGCTGAACCAAAGCCTGTTCAAAGGCACGTTGGACTGCATTTAAATTTGATTTCCATCTAAATGATGTTAAGAAATAAGAGAAGCCTCAGTCACCTTTATCCTGTACTTCTGTGCTTATATTTTTAAAAAATTTTTTGGCTAGAGTGTCCACTGTCCACTGGGGCTTCCCTGATAGCTCAGTTGGTAAAGAATCTGCCTGCAATGAGGAGACCCCAGTTCGATTCCTGGGTGGGGAAGATCCCCTGGAGAACGGATAGGCTACCCACTCCAGTATTCTGGCCTGGAGAAGTCCATGGACTGGAGTCACGAAGAGTGGGACACAGCTGAGCGACTTTCACTAGGTCTACATCACCAGGTCCACTGTCCTTAAAGAATTCGAGTAGGTATCATCTCCAGAATCCATAAATGTGTTGTTCCTGGCCCATTCTGTAATAGCTTAATTAACCTACAAACACATTTGATTCATCTACAATAGTAAAAAAAAAAAAGAATTTGCATTTCTGTGCCTCATAAGAGAACAATTCTGTTTATATTCCATTGAATGCAGGAGCACATTTTGCTAGTTTGAAAGAATATGATGCACAGTTTTCTAGCAATTTTGTTTCTTCTTACAGAATTGTCTGTGTTGTACTCCTGCTGATGGCTTCTAGATTTTGTTTCCCTACTTGATAACATTAGTGCTTCTAATGATAACATTAGTGATTAGTGATAACGTTAGTGATAATTAATGTTAGTGACAATGTTAGTTAATGTTAGTGATAACATTAGTGATTTCAGTTTTTCATGTTTTGCTTTTCTTTTTTTTTCCTTATGTAACATTAGTGAAGCATACAGGAATATGACACAAAGGTGAAATAAACATTAATCTGTGCATTCTTTGGTAATTTTGTTTTTTTGTAACTACAAAGACTTGCTACAAATTTATGCATTTCTTTCAAATCAGTGATCTATGTTTGTGTGATTTTCTAGACAAAATTGTGGATTATAAAAAAAATAACATGATGATTACATTACTAATTAGAATTGCCATGCTCAGTCACTTCAGTTGCATCCGATGCTTTGTGATCCCGTGTACTGTAGCTCACCAGGTTCTTCTGTCTGTGGGATTTTTCAGGCAAGAATACTGGAGGGGGTTGCCATGCCCTCCTCCAGAGGATCTTTCTGACCCAGGGATTTGAACCTGAGGCCCCTGCGTCTCCTGCACTGCAGGTGGATTCTTTACCACTGAGCCATCAGGGAAGCCCCAGTTAGAATTAGTATCTCTGTTTTTGTATCTTTATGCTGTATTTTAACACTTTGTACTACATAGGTTATTTTGCTTTGGTTAAAAAACAGCTCAAGTAGAAAAGCGGTCCCACTCATATTAAGATAATGTACAAAAGTGTAAACAAAATGTGTACCATGAAGTGTCTTTTAGACAATAAATAAATAAATCACTTACGATAGAACTCGCAGAAAAGACTCCCTGGATAGTACTTTAATAAAGAACTTTATTAAAGTGCAACCACTAGATGTCAGCACTTATGAACGGCAATCCTGCCCACAGTTCTGAGGTCCGTTTAATTTTTTTTTCTTTATTATGATTGATGATAAAAGATAATTGGTAAATAAATAAAATGTTTGCTTGAAATACATAAAACACTATATTTAGAAAATAATAAATTCAATTATGACAATTCTCAAAACAAGAACAAAAATTTCAATTTAAGTGACCAGTTTGCAGACCCTGGAGGTTCACAAACTGGCACTTTGCAAAGGCAGGACCAGGACAAAATTCTAAGTGCAAGGATTCTCCACAAGCAATACCCGATCATCTGAATCTGTCTTTGGGATTTCCTTCAGGTCATGAGAGCAAGATGTTCTTCATGAAAGAACCACACTAGTTATGGTCCCGCAGATGTGCTGCCTGTGTAGGTTTTTGGCACCTGCCCAGCTATTTTCAGTCTCTTCTTTTAGATTTAGGTCATGGAATCACTGAGTTCCCTAGTGCACATCTTTTGCTGCACAGTCAACAAAACAAACCAAAAATCACTGCACCGACAGAATGCTTTAAATACAAAAGTTGTTTGCTTGTTTTTCCTAGAATATAAAAATCCCTCTTGGGCCACTTCTAAACAGCAAAACCAAGTGAGAAGCACCAAGAGAAAGGAGCATGGCAAAGGTGTGTCGACTGGGCGGGGTCTGTGAGCCTGGCTGAAAGTACTGCAAGTCTAATTAACTGCTTAATGAACCATTATTAAGCTGTCTGGGGTTGAGTGAGGAATGTACACACTTGGCTCAGCTGACTGGCATCATTTTGCTCCGAGTCTGAAATGAAACAATAGAATGTGTCAGGCCATTAGATATTTTCATAGATAGCCTCAGAGATCTCTTCTGTAACAGTTGTACAATATGCGAGGCTCTATAATACAGCTGGCCTGTTGCATCACCTGAATTTAGTTTTAAGAAAATGAAAAAGGCTTTTCTCACTTAAAAATAAAAACATGGCAAAAATCATACCACAGAATTAACATTTCTATTGAGCAGGTCTTATGACAGAGAAGGAAAATAAGGCACTAATCCTGCTTTCCATTTTCCCCAGCCTCACCATTTTGTTTGCATGCTCTGAGAATTTTGTCCCATACTATTAGTCAAATTATTGTTACACACCAAGATTTTCTTTTAGTGATTATAAGATTTATATTCTGCCTTCTAAGTATAATTACCAGAGTTATTTGAACTTAATTCTGTATTTAAGTGGGTTCAATGTGTATTGGCAGGTCTTTCCTACACAACTTGATCATACGTTTTCCTTTACATTTCAAAGATGAAAAAGATTCTTAGAATGCTTTTGTTTACTTGTTTTAGTAAATACTATATGGAGAGTTAGAGATAGAATTTGGGTTATTTGACATTCTTTTCTTGCTCTGTAGAGTCCTTATTTTCTTTAATCTAGAATCAAATAAATTTTGTAAAATTTTGTTCTTCCAAAGTGTGCTCTTCATCCTCTAGTCCATTCTGTTTTTGTTCTAGCATTTTTGCACAGGTTTCATAGGAGTGTTTATTGCAATTTGCTGAAAAAATAGTGTGGTAGAATCATCTTAATGCATGTCTTTACTCACTTGGGGACCTCTGAATCACTACCTTCGAATACAAAGGTGGAGGTTTCATTTTGATGCTTTTTATCCTATAATCAACCAGTGCCCTGGTTGCCTAAGGGTGGAGGGGTGGATGGGGTTAGAAGCCTTTGGCTGAAAGACGCCACAGTGTTATAGCTTTATAGCTCCACCATTGTCCAGGTATGCCAAATTGTGAAAAATACTTTATTGTTCTTATTCAGTGGAATGTCCTTGGGTATTGGCTTTTTCTCTACTTTAAGGATGAGTCAAAGAATTTGGTTAAATACACACACTACTTTATATACAAAATGGGTAACCAACAATGGGTACAGCACAGGGAACTAACCTTAATATTAAAAGAATTATTTGGCTGTGCTGGGTCATTGTTGCTGCACAGGCTTTCCTCTAGTTGCAGAGAGCTGGGGCTACTCTAGTTGCAGAGAACAGGCTTCTCACTGGGGTGGCCTCTCCTGTTGCAGAACACACAAGAGCTTTAGGGTGTGCGGGCCTCAGTAGCTGTAGCACCTGGGTCAGCAGCTGCAGCTGCCAGGCTCTAGAGCACAGGTTCAGTAGTTGTCGTGCACAGGCTTAGTTGCCCTATGCATGTGGGATCTTACCAGACCAGGGATAAAACCTTTGTCTCCTGCATCGACAAGCAGATTGTTTACCACCGAGGAATTAGGAAGCCCTAACCTCTATAGATTTTATAATAATCAGTAACGGGAAAGATCTGAAAAAGAGTACATATACATATATGCATATATATGTACACATACATATGAATGTCCATGTTGTACATCTGAAATTAACAGGACATTGTAAATCAACTATACTTCAATAAAAACAAAGAACAAACAAAACCCCAAAGAATTTAGTTAAGAAATCAGGTCAGTGTGACACTGACTGGTTAACCACTTTCACTTTCCCTTCTTTCCTTCCTTTCCCTCCCTCCCTCCCTCCCTCCTTTCTTTCTTTCCTGATCCTTTTTCATCCCATCATTTTTGTTCCTTTGCAGCAAATTTGACTTCCAACATAGACTCCTCTCTCTCTCATACTTCAGTGCCCTCTTGCCCTGATTAAGAATCCAGGTTGTTTTCATTTTTAGTCACTAAGTCATGTCAGGCTCTTTTGCGACCCCATGGACTGTAGCCCACTGGGCTTTTCTGTCCGTGGGATTTCCCAGGCAAGAATACTGGAGTGCGGTGCCATTTCCTTCTCCAGGGGATCTTCCCAATCTTGAATCCATATCTCCTGCTGGGAAGGCAATTCTTTACTGCTGAGCCACCTGAGAAGGTCCAAGAATCCAGACTGGAGAATTTTTTTTAATGGTAGCTAACAGACTGGTTCCAAATAGGAAAAGGAGTACGTCAAGGCTGTATATTGTCACCCTGCTTATTTAACTTACATGCAGAGTACATCATGAGAAATGCTGGGCTGGAAGAAGCTTGTGCTGATGCTGGGAAAGATTAGGGCAGGAGGAGAAGGGGACGACAGAGGATGAGATGGTTAAAGGCATCACCGTCTCAATGGACATGAGTTTGGGTAAACTCTGGGAGTTGGTGATGGACAGGGAGGCCTGGCGCGCTGTGGTTCATAGGGTCGCAGTCGGACACGACTGAGTGACACAACTGAACTGAGGGACCACAGGGTCTGTTACAACTGATCATCTGCACTAGAGAATGGGCTCCAGGCAGCTTGGTCTCTGCTGTTCTTGGTACCACCCATGCTTTTAGTCATGTACTTTCAAAATGGGGGTACAGGGAATCCCCTGGCAGTCCCGTGGTTAGGACTCTGTGCTTCCACTGCCAAGGGTGCTGGGCTCTGTCCCTTGCCCAAGAACTAAGACCCTGCAAGCCGCTCGGTGCAGCCAAAAATTTTTTTAAATGGGGGTACACTGGGCAGCTGATTATCTTGATTTACTTCTGATAATAACTACAAATGACCAGAAGTATTGGAATGCTTTGTTGATGCTATAGTAAAGTATATATCAAACTCTTATCTCTGAAAATTCTACTTGGTACATTATGTCCTCTATCCTGTTCTGAACTTGTTTCATTTCAATAACTTTAAGATTAACGTTTAGAAAATTAATCAGCTTTAATATTTCAGAAAATAAAATTGTAGTACCAGAAATTTACATGTGGAATGGTTATGTATAAATAAAAACACCTTGTAGAAGAATTGATAGAATGATGACTAAAAAGAAACAGCAATAATAAAATTTTTTCCAAATGAAGATAAATACACTAGAACAAGTACACAGGCCGAGAAAGGGCACTAATCTTATTGGAATGCAACAAAAATTGTGTTCAATATAATCTAATTATCAAAAATTGTGTTCAATATAATCTAATTATCAATTTGAAGAAAATATTCAAGAAAAAAGGGTCTAGGGCCTCTTATTGAATTAACTGACTTTACAAATATTCAAATATTTGAAGATGCTGGGACTACTTTTGCATTTATAGATGTACTCTGATTTTCCCAATAATCATGAAAACTATTTCAGCTCAGTAGACCACAGGCATCAATCACTGGCCCTTGAAACAACCTCCCAAGTGTTTCTGTGAGACGATGATTATATTGCAGATGCTCACAAACACACAGATATTATAACCTGAATCAGACAGTTCTCTCATATTACTCTAATGATTACTGAAACCCCTTTCAGGTTACCTGTTCAGCATAATAGGGATGCCTGCGCTTCAAGGCTTTAGTGAACCCTGAAGAAACTTGAGAGTCTAAAGATTTTGAGCATCTCCACAACACTCTGAATCCACTGTTTATTTTATGGCCAGTTACCCCACAGCTTTATTTTGAAGGTCGGAGCATCACCATAGCAAAGGGAGTTGTTAGATAAAAACACTGTTCCATGACTCAATATCAGAGATGATATTTTTGTCCCAATTTGGCTTCTTAATTAGTTGTGTGAAACAGAGCCTTAATTGTCTGCTGTACATGTTTCCTATTACTGTCCAAACAACTTCTGGACTAATCAAACCATCTTCTGCATCTCTCCCCAGCGTGTTTCTGGGAGGTGATGAGAATTGGCCTGAGTTTCTACCTACTATCAGGACCAGGACTCTCAAGTCCATTCCTTTGACCAACCCATGTAGCTTATGTTCTTCTTTGGTAAACACTGCAGGATTCTGTTCCTTGGCAATGCCTTCTGGGCTACTATTTTCACTGTCATTCTGAAGTCGGCACTCTTCTTTGC
The DNA here is from genome assembly GCF_032405125.1 of Capricornis sumatraensis. Lineage (NCBI taxonomy): Eukaryota > Metazoa > Chordata > Mammalia > Artiodactyla > Bovidae > Capricornis > Capricornis sumatraensis. The sequence goes on along the minus strand of NC_091081.1, from coordinate 32,814,483 downwards.
ATCTCTAGCTATAATGTGCTCCTGGTCTTTGTTATATTGACCCTACAGTGGAAGACAGAGATGATAAAGTGTTCTTTCTAAGTGGTACCATTTTGGCCTCCAAGTATAACTTCTACTATGAAATAATTCCCCATTCTACTGAACAGTCAGTCCCCTCTATGAGGGAAGGCACCAAATATACTTTGTTCATTTTTTATCTCCATGACACTTCCTGATACATAGTAAGTGCTCAACAACATTTGCTCAGTGAATGTTTTAGGTCCTTCAAGGATTGGTTGGAGAATATTTACGACAACACTGCCTTTTAAAATAGACTTTCTGGTGGGCTTTGTCCAGACAAAATGGTATAGATTTGTCTATCCAAGTACAACTATAAACCCTGGAAATAACAAAAGAAGCAACCATAGAGGACTCTGAAAGGTGAAAAGGGAAAGGCAGACTGTCTAGGGACCCAAGAAGAAAGGACCATCACAGTGGCTGGGTATCTTATGATCCTCCCTACCCAGCAATAAATTCTGGACTCCAAAATCACTGCAGATGGTGACTGCAGGAATGAAATTAAAAGATGCTTGCTCTTTGCAAGAAAAGTTATGGCCAACCTAGACAGCATATTAAAAAGCAGAGACATTACTGACAAAGGTCCATCTAGTCAAAGCTATCATTTTTCCAGTAGTCATGTATGGATGTGAGAGTTGGACTATAAAGAAAGCCGAGTGCCGAAGAATTGATGCTTTTGAATTGTGGTGTTGGAGAAGACTCTTGAAAGTCCCTTGGATAGCAAGGAGATCCAGCCAGTCTATCCTAAAGGAAATCAGTCCTGAATATTCATTGGAAGGACTGATGCTGAAGCTGAAACTCCAATAGTTTGGCCAACTGACGTTAACGATCTGACTCACTGGAAAAGACCCTGATGCTGGGAAAGACTGAAGGCAGGAGAAGAAGGGGATGACAGAGGATAAGATGGTTGGATGGCATCACTGACTCGATGGACATGAGTTTGAGCAAGTTCCAGGAGTTGGTGATGAACAGGGAAGCCTGGAGTGCTGCAGTCCAAGGGGTTGCAAAGAGTCAGACACGACTGAGTGACTGAACTGAACTGATCCAGCAATAAAAAGCAATTCATACTCCATGTCTCCTAAACCCCGATCTGATGGCAGAAGATGCCCCAGGTAGACTCATTCCTCCTCTAAGTCAAGTAAGAGACCTGCCAATAACAGCAGGCAGGACAAGTGGCATTGGCAGTGGGGACAGAAATGGAAGCTCCTCTGAAAACAAGTGGCCCAGGGGAAAAACTTGTCATCGGTGTGGGCTGAAGACTTCCTTTTCAAACCCAGAGACCAGGTAGCTGGGACTGGGGAAGTGACTTTCATCCCCACAGGTGGCAACAGCAAGGATGAGTGGAAACCCTAGAGGCAGCAGAGAAGCCAGGCAAACTAAAATAGAACAACAAAGGCTCAACATTACAGTGTCATTAAAACCACAGGCTACAAGTAGACCAGGTTCTGCATGCTAAACCTAAACAGGGTGACTGCTGCTAAAATAAAAAGATTTAAATAGGACCTGGAATTTCCTAACGCAACAGCCCAAATGTCCAGGATACAACAGAAAATCACCTGTAATACTAACAGCCAGGAAAATCACCAGCTGAATGAGTAAAAAAAGAAATGATGCCAACACTGAGGTGCATCAGATATTGGAATTATCTGACATGGACTGTAGAGAACAATCATAAAAATGCTTCAAAAAGCAATTATGATTTCCTTTGAAACAAATGAAAAGGCAGAAAACTGCAGCAAAGAAATACAAGGAAAAGAACCAAATGGAAAATAGAAAACTGAAATGCACAATAACCAAAATAAAAAAAATCACTGGATGGGCTCATTTGTAAAGTGATGACAGAATAGAAGCAGTGAACTTGTTTAGTTGCTAAGTCATGTCTGACTCTTTGTGACCCCATGGACTGTAGCCTGCCAGGCTCCTCTGTCCATGGGATTTCCCAGGCAAGAATACTGGAGTGGGTTGCTGTTTCCTTCTCCAGGGGATCTTCCCAACCCACGGATCAAACCCATGTCCCCAGGACTGGCAGGCAGAATCTTTACCACTTGAGCCACCAGTCTTCAAACCTCTTTTCCTCTTTAATAACAGAAGAAAAGCACCATTTCCTAGCCACCTGTGCACCTAGGTTTGGCCAAATGCCCAGGTTCTAGCCAATGGGATGTGCCCAAAAATTATACAAGTACTTGACAAAGCTAAGCTTGTTTACTATAGCCACGCTATGGGTTAGGCGCTGTCCTGTGAAGGTTACATGTATTAACTCACTTGTGCCTGGTACCATCAAGTCCATTTTCCAGATGGGGAAACTGAGGAACAGCAGGATAAGTAACTTGTTGTTACTGAGGGCACAGAGCTGGGAAATGGCAGCACTGGGATGAGAAGCCAGGCTGTCCAGCTGCAGAGCCTGCTCTGACCTGACCACCTGTTTCTATTAATTCCACATAGCAACTTAGATATCAACTACCCCAGACTCAGGTTTGAACTGGGGGAACACTCGGTAAAAATGCAGAAGCCCTAACTTACCTCCGGATTTCTTTTTCTTTTTTTTTTTGGCTGTGCCGCATGGCATGTGGGAATCCTTGTTCCCCAACCAGGGATTGAACCCACACCCCCTGCATTGGCAGCTCGGAGTCTCAACCACTGGACCTCCAGGAAATCACTCGCCTTCTGATTTCTGACCTTCTGATCCAGGACGCATCCTGAGTATCAGTGTGTTACCATGTGGAGATGAGGCAGAGGGAAGTGGCATGGGTGAAGTCGAAAGGGTGAAGTCGAATGTCTCTGCATGTGTTTTTTTCCCTCCTTATCTGAGGCCATTTAACAAAAGCACATACATAATGGTAATAATCGTAGCCGACATTAAGTCAATGATTAGTAGGTGCTAGACATTTAAAACACTTTCTAAGTGCTCTACTTATGCCTCAGTCACTCATTTCATCTTCATAACAACCCTATCAAGCAGGCACTATTTTTGGTCATCGATCCAAAGGTGAACATTTGATGACACTGAAATCTCAAAAACTAAGATGGCCCACAGCCAGGCTGTGGCCACAGCTCAGCTGTCTTTTTGTTGCCTTCCAGTGGGATCAAGAAGGTTCTGGGATCAGTCTTAGCTCCGATGGAATACAGCACTGTCCCCATCTTATAGATGAGGAAACAGGCACAGAGAAAGTCACTTGCCAGAAGTCACATAGCCAGGGAATAGTTGACGCTGAATTTGAATCTAGGCCATCTGGTTTGAAGGAGCAGATGTTCCTCCTTCCACCACTTACCACATGATCCAGGAGACCAGCAGCAGGGTGCATCACTGAAGGAGCTGAAGAAGCAGATGGGCAGTGCTCTCTCGGGACCAAGCTTCCATAGGGCCACACCAAAGATGATGGCAAACACCATCAGGCCCAGGATGTTCATACCCTCCACCTCACCTCCTACAGGCACCTTTGGGCAAGAACAGATGGAAACAGGAAAGGACAGATAAACAAAATTCACTGAACCTGAATGACAGACAAAAAAAAAAAAAAAAGGCTGAAAGGAATATTCTATTCCTGATGATCAGCAAGAACGTTTCTTTTGCTATGTGGTCAACTGTTTTCTCTGCTTGATGCATTAATCTCAACCTTCATTCTGTATAGATGTTGAGGGGATTTCATCTCCCTTTTTTACTAATTTCATTATCACAAGGACCTAGCTGTTAAGGTGCGAAGTTTTCTCCAAGGGCTCCTGAGTCTGTAAACAATAAAGGAAATTCCGTGACCTGCTTTGAGGTTTACATGGGTAGATTAATAAGCAATGTCACTTTCTGCATCCTTGCATCTCGTGTCCATCAGATATTTCTTATAGTTCCTCATATAAGATAGCATTGGGCTGCCCTACATGGATTATAAAGCACAGGCTACTAACTGGAATCTATGACAATTCTTTAAACTAAGTAAATGTTTAATGTAAATAAACTTTTACTGGGGGCTTCTCCAGTGGCTCAGATGGTAAAGGACCCGCCTGCAATGTGGGAGACCTGGGTTCGATCTCTGGGTTAGGAAGATCCTCTGGAGGAGGGCATGGCAACCCACTCCAGTATTTTCGCTTGGTGAATCCACAGTTATTCATTATACAAAGTGAATCTTAACTTGTATCTATGATGATGTTTAGTTTTCTTTGCTACCACTATGAAAAATAGAAATATCCCACTTCAGGTATTTTGGACCTGTTCACAATCATGTTTGCTGCTTCAATTTAAATGTTCTACTTTGGGAACATTATTCTAAAGCTTTACTTTAGCTATTTCAGTGGCTTTGCAACTTTATGCGGTCAAGGCTTAAGATGGAAGTCTGTTGCTAACTAATTAGTTCTCGCTAATTACTCGCATATTCTAATTGCCCTAGCTATCTATGTCTGAACCCACCATAATCTCTGGGACCTGATTTCTTGGCACTTCTCTTACCGTCAGATTTGGCTTCCGTCTGTTCTGAAGCACGCCTGTTAAACCCTCTCCTTTCTGTCTCTCTTCAGACCGTGAGCAAAACATGGAAACACAGACTCGAATCAAAAATCACATAATAAGACTCTTGCCACTTCCTTCTCCAAAACTCAAGGTAAGCTCTTCATGGTTATTCATATACCCACAATTCAACAAGAGCTATAGTGTTCTAGGCAAGGGGTTGGTCTGTTGAGGAAAGCAACCATGCTTTCCAACCATTTTTCCAGTTAGGTCTGACTTTCCATCTTATATGCTGGGTTTTGTGTTCATAATACTTGTCATATTCTTTTTCCTGAGTTTAAATCTTAGCTTAAGGACCTACTATTCTGTGTGTCCATGAGCACACTATTTAATACCAACTCCTCCCCCCACCAAGTGTCAGTTTATCCATTTATACAGAAAAAATTATTTTAGTATCTAGAAGAATTGATTCTGTGGTAAGGATCAACTATGATCAGTGATCACCTAGAATACAGTAAAGACATGATAAATGTTGGCTGTTGTGACTCTTCTTATTTCTACTACTGATATAAGTTCTTCCTATCTCCTTTATTTACTAAATTATAAATGTTGTGAGGGTGGGACAGTCTTTTTCCTCTCTGTATACCACTTTAGGAGGCTTCATCTGAAGCTGAGCGACTCCACCATTAATGTCACCATTGCCACAGACTGTGTCATACTATTCTATCCAGAACTCTTTGCTACATGGCAGCAAAAAAAAAAAAAAAAGCAGAACTCTCTGCTACACAGTCACAATACATACTCATACATATTCTAAATATGTCTCAATACAATTGTATTAATACCCATACCTGACTTGAAACTTTCTTCTAAAAGCATGGCTGGAGGCTACTACTTGTCTCTGTTCCTACTCTCCAGGCTCGACATTTGAAGCAGTGATTCCAGGTAAGTGGGTCATTCCAAGGTCTGTATGGTGAGAAGTATTAGGAAGCTTGATTGGTTGTTGATCTAAGCCCTAGTTTTCAATCTAGCTTTTTAATCTCCATCTGTCTTGCTTCTCTGTATATATCTTAAGTGGTTAAGTACTGGGAAAGTAGAATGGAGTTATTATTCAATACTTCATCAAGTCAGCAGAAACTAGTAACAAACCCAAGGCACAGTAAGGGGAGAACAAAAACTGGTGTACAATAAGATATTCAAAAAGAGAGACTGAAATAAGGAAAGCAAAATAAAAAGGATATATTACTAAAATAACTACTAGTGTGCCTTAAGAATGGTGCTCACAATTGCTTTTGATGCTATTCCTGACAGTCAACTGAGGAAGAGATTAGGTAAACATGAAAGTCTAGAATGCTGGTCTCTTTCCTCTTGATTATGCTGTCTTTATTTACAGGTTGAAAAATCTCTAATTGACCATTTATAACATAGAAATGTAATCACAGATACAGATACTGGTCACTAAGGAACTCTGTCATGAACAGAAAAAGATTAACTGATGATTTTAACATCCACTCACTAAAAGAGATTATGTATTTAATGCCTTTTGGTTCTCTTGAAGATGCCCCAGGAATTATGATTCAGGGGAATCTGATTTGAGGTATAAGAATTTAAACTTCTATTAAGCTCTCTGGGTGGTTTTGGTATAGGTGATCTGTAAGAAACATTGAGGAACCTCAGAATCCTCCTCTCTAAAGGGAAACTATTGTGCTTATTTCATAGATTTCTTATGAGATGAAAATGAGATAATGTCTGTGAGTGCTTAGAACAGGGTCTGGCACTTAGGATTCATACATGTTAATTCTTTACCCACACCCTGTCTTTTCAGTTTTAGAAGTTATTTTCCACTATACAAAAAAGTGGTGAATTACAATATAAATTCTCCCTATTCACTTTACAATAAATACATTCTGGTTTTCAGCTAGATTTACTTCTGAATAGCTTTACTGACTGCTTAACATTAGTTTATCACCTGCTTCAGGTTAACATCCATTATTATATTGCATTTCTAATAAATGGGAATCAAGATGGCTATCACAATATTTTAATTCTGTTGAATAATTTGAGCTAACTTGTTCATGCTTATCCTCTTTATATACCATTTTATTTATTTACTTTTGGCTGTGCTGAGTCTTCATTGCTGCGTGGGCTATTCTCTTGTGGCGAGTGTGGGCTACTCTCTGCTTGTGGTGCGCAAGCTTCTCACTGCGGTGGCTTCTCCTGCTGCAGAGCACGGGCTCCAGGGTGCAGGGGCTTCAGTAGCTGTGGACAGGGCCTCAGCGCTCTAGAACACAGGCTCAGCAGTTGTGGTTCATGGGCTCAGTCGCTCTGCGTCATGTGGGATCCCCCCAGAGCAGTGACCAAACCTGTGGCTCCTGCTCAGGCAGGTGGTTTCTCTACCACTCAGGGATGCTCCCATGATTATCTTAAATAAAGAAGGGAATTTAAGCTCCCATGCTTATCTTAAATACCAAGTGCAATTTGTACTTTAACACTAGCTTTCTAGCTTGATCTGTAGTGCTGAAAGCACAGCAATTTCAGTTACTAAGGTAAGACTAAAGGAGAAAATGACCCAGGGCAGATCTCAATTTGGAATTCTTCATGCATCAACTCTATATTTTAAAAAGTCAAGTGTTTAATATAATCTATCCTAAAGTTAAATAACAAGACAAGCTGTGTGCAAATCTGCAAAGTTTTGAGGCATCCTTTTTTCCCTTTTTTGACATTTCAAAATATGTTGCAACATAAATCCAATGTCTTTTTTTTCTCAATAATTTTATTTTTAAGGCCAGTCCCTGACCCCTCTGAGAATTTTTATTGGGGGAAAATCTAAATGAAAATGGGCTCTAAAAATGAGTAGATACAGCTTCATGGCTATCGCCACCTACAAGTCTGAAGGGCACTTCCAGTTTAAAAAAAGAAAACCATTATAAAAATTATTTAAAATATATTGTCTCATATGTTGTGCTTCTGATGAAACTAAAAGCAGATGATGCCAGGCACTCCTTTTCTGTGTTAAATGATGATTACACAACAGAGCCTTGAACTATACTGCCTGAGTACCTCTTACGATTTACATTTAGAAGTTCTGAGTAATATTATTGAAGAGAGATGGAAGTACTTGAATTTATTTTTATATGCATGTCATTCATTAACCTTTTCATTCAGTGGCTAGTGAATCAATCATAATTTTATGTAAAAAAAGATGGGTATGTTTTGAAGATTAACAAAAGGGCCTCCACCTATGTTGCCCACATACCACCCCCTATTCCCCCCACCCTGCAAGCAACTCAGAACAAGTGTGTCTATCCTGGAAATTCTTGTCCTGTTGCCCACACTGGCCACCCCACTGGCAGAGATGACCATCACCGTCACCTTCCAGGTGTGTGCCCAGCTCAGGGGCCCAGAAGTTGCAAAGTCCAAACAGCTTGCAACCAAGTAAATGACTTAACCCAGCCGCCCACCCTGCAGTAGCCAACACTCACCATCCCCACCCACAAAGCCTCTATTCTATTTTGATACGTTTACCTTCTATTTTTCTCAAATAAAGTTAGAAGCAATTGCCCCCTGCCTCCCTAAATAACTAAAATCGCCTGTCTTTGCTTCCTAGTTAGTAAGCAAAGGTAGGAGAAGTTGTGTGAGAAGCCACATAAAAAGAATTCTTGCCTGTGATTACATATGCACACGGAGCATGTGGGCTGCAATAGTCGTCACATGTGGGCTTAGTTGCTTCACAGCATGTGACATGTTCCTGGACTAGGGATTGAAACTGTGTCCCATGCATTGGCAGGTGGATTCTTTACCACTGAGCCACCAGGAAAGCCCCTCAAGACTAATTTTTAATTAGCCAAAGGTTTCCAAACTCTTTATGTTTTACTGTATGAGGTAAACATGTAGTGGCCTTTTTAATACTGCAAGACCCAGCATTTTGGACCTTCTGTGGCTAGTATTAATAAATCCTTTCCTGTCTCAAAGACTTGGGAGAATTGGGTGAAACTGGTTCAAGTATTCATCTATTGGATCTAATCCACAACTGTTTTTTTGTGTACCAACTCCAAAGAATAAAGCAAACACACCTGTCCTTATGGGGCTATATTATTATCTTGTAATACACAAAAATGATGCTACTGATGCACATCATTAAATCTTGGATCTTAGTCTTGCAGAAGTAAAGAAATGGGGATGATGTTGTTGTTCAGTCACCAAGTCATGGCCGACTCTCTGTGACCCTGTGGACTGCAGCATACCAGGCTTCCCTCTCCTTTGCTACTTCCCAGAGTTTGCTCAAAAAGGAGGATACATTTTCTATTAATCTGTACTTTTCTATTTTCATTGTGCCCTTAAGCAATAGCAGGGCAGGATCAGGACTGTGCATTGTCCTTGGCATCCAACATGGATGCTCCAATCCAATGGTTTCCAAGTGGAAAGAGCACAGAAGACAATCCAATGAGAAATGGAAAATACAAAATCAAAATTTGATTTTTACCTCATTATCTTAAATTTCTACTTTGTACATGTTTTACCATGTACACAATATAATTTTATGGTCTGAACATAAAGTTTTGGATTGAATCAGCAATAAGTACACAGAAACCTATGCAAACAAAGTCAATTATTAACTCAAAGAAATAAAAATGCAGTACAGAGTAAGAATAACATGTCACTTATGTAAGATTATGTTATATAATCTTAACTATATAAACATTCTTAATCATAGTCAATAATGTAAACACTGAATTACACATGCTGGGAAAAGGGGAGCAGAAAGTATACTGGTTTTAGTATACAAGTATGCATACATGCTATAAATACATATATATATTGGAGGAGATATATGCTCATTCATGAGGTAAAACATACAAGTTTTATACCATGTGATAGTGATAGTCACTCAGTCATGTCTGGACTCTTTCCAACCCTGTGGATTTTAGCCTACCAGGCTCTTCCATCCATTGGATTTTCCAGGCAAGAATATTGGAGTGGGTTGCTATTTCCTTCTCCAGGGACTGAACCTGGGTCTCCCACATTGTAGGCAGACGCTTTACCATCATAGCTCTAATAATTTAAAATTCAATTAAAATGAAAAATTTTAAATTGAACTATAATGATTCTTTTAGAAGTTGGAGCTAGATGAGGAAGTTCAATTTTAAAAAGTTGGGGTCTACAGTTCTGTGTACGACTATGATATATACTATTGGCAAGGCTGTTGGTTGCATATAGAAAGATACTATAATAATAAGCAATCTTTCAACCAAGCATTCCTTTTCTCCTGGTTGGCTCACTTGACCAGACTACCATTCAAAGGAGGCTTTACTAGTTATTTCTAGCCAACTGCCTTAAAGCTCTGAATTAGGCAGACTCCTCCAAAGCCAAGAAATTTAGGCATTAACAATTTAAAAAATGATAATTTTACTTATTTATTTTTGGCTGTGCTGGGTCTTCATTGCTGTGGGCTTTTCTCTAGTTGCAGCGAGTGGGGGCTCTCTTCAGTTGTGGTGCACTGGCTTCTCACTGAGGTGGCTTCTCTTGCTGCAGAGCATGGACTCTAGGGCGTGTGGGCTTTGGAAGTTGTGGGATGTGGGTTCAGTAGTTGCAGCTCCTGGACTCTAGAGCACAGGCTCAATAGTTCTCCCACATGGGCTTAACCTGCTTTGTGGCATGTGGGATCTTCCTGGACCAGGTTTTGAACCTGTCTCTTGCATTGGCAGGTGGATTCTTTACCACTGAGCCACCAGGGAAGCCTGGTATTAACAATTCTTAAGTGATATCTGATTTCTCTAACTTTTTAGAAATTTATCCAATTTTTACATAACTCATGAGATTTTATAAATCCTAATGATTGAGAGAACATTAGAGGGACTTCCCTGGTGGTCCAGTGGTTAAGAATCCATCTACCAATGCAGGGGATATGCATTTGATCCCTGGTCTGGGAAGATCCCACATTCTGCTGGGCACCTAAGCCTGTGCTCCGCAACAAGAGAAGCCACCACAATAAGAAATCCACCCACCACAACTAGAGAATAGCTCTCTTTCTCTGGAACTAGAGAAAGCCCATGCACAGCAATGAAGACCCAGCACAGCCAAAAATAAATAAATGAGAAGAACGAAAAACCTACATATAAACAGAGAGAACTTTAGAAATATGAAGGTATTCAAACACATCATATTAGAGAGACTAATATGATGAACATGCCTATACCAAGATTCAACAGTTAAGGTTTTATTACATTTGCTTCATTAGTCCATTCTTTCTCATTTTCTGGAGATATTTTTTAACAAATGAGTTTTCAAGAAGCAGAAAGATTTTAAATAGTGGTTTTCATAGAAATAGCATTGGTTTTCATAGAAGCAGCATTTGTTTTCATAGAAGTAGCATTTGTTTTCATAGAAGCAGGGTTAATACCTTGTCATTCTTCACTGTTTTCACTAAAAGTTTTTCAAAAAAGTAACACATTCACATGGTTCACATACCAAAACTATTAAACAGGCATATATCATCTTGCTCCCACCCCTAGCCTATACACACTGACCTATTCATCCCCAATAGGCAAATGTTTGATTTCCCAAGTATCTTTCCAGTGTTTCTATATGCAAATAACAACAAATATAAGCAGTATACTCATATTATCACCTCTATTTCTCACACAAAAGGCAGTATATGTGAAATCTGGCATGTGACTTTTCATATTTAATAATGTATTCTGGAGTCCTTTCCATGCAAGTGCACAGAGAAATTTTCCATCCATTGTATCAACGTACCATTGCTTTTTATTTCTTTGACCTCTGTCGATGGATCCAGGTTATTTCTATTCTATTTGCTATGATAAGAATGTTCAACCCAGGTATATACATAATTTGCCATGTGGGCATTTGTATGTGTAGGATACAAATCCACAAGAGGGATTGCTAGGTCATAGGCTACACTTATAATTTCAAAAGATGTCACAAAATTGCCCTTACTAAACGTCATACCCCTTTTGCATTCCCTCAGTAGGGTATGAAGGTAGTGATTTACTCAGTCTTGCCAACACTCAGTGCTGTCAAACTAGGATTTTTGCTAGTTCTATTGGCAAGTACAAGTTGATTATAACTTTTGTGAAGGCTAAGCTTCCTGTCCATTTTCATTTTTCTCTTTTGTATATGAGAGAGAGTTCAATAGATACCTTACCTTACAATCTGGGTGACAGTGCTTGCTTTATAAACTTTTAATTTTGGAAAGAAGATAAATTACATTTGTGACAGGCATATAGCAGTCTAAAACAAGCTTTCATGACTGGAGTTATTTCTCTTACCACAATATGGAGGAAAAAAATCCTATGTGCATCTAGTCAGTACCTGCAGAAAGCTATCAGTTAAGAAGCAAAACCATCCGGCTCTAACAACGATACCTTATGGGCTGAACTGTGTCCCTTCCAAAAATTGCTTAAGTCCTAACCCCCAATACCGTGAATGTGACTTTGGAAATAGGGTCTTTGCAGATGATCAAATGAAGATGAAGTAATTAGAGAAGGCTCCAGCAAACAAATACAACATTTATTCTTTTTTAAAAATCTAATCTTTCATTATTCTTAAACTCTATTTTAGAAATTGTTTTTGAGCAGGAGAATAAAGACATATAGAGCCTAGTTTTTCAAATGATAACACTCAATACTTCTAATGCATAAGTAAAATGTCATGCTGTCTGGGATTTATTTTCATATACTACAGTCACTAAAAAGGGGAAGGTGAGATGTAACACACTGCATTCTATATTTTCTCAGTGTCTTGTTAATTATTGCTTGAAAATATATTCAGAATGCATCCTCATGCATTAATTAAAAAATGACATTTCTTTCACATCATGTCAGGCACTGTTGTAGGCATTGAGGATATTAACATGGGTAAAAAAAACAAAACAAAACTTGTGCTCCTTGGGAGTAATTATCAGATATAATTTTTAAAGTATAGCAAATTAGGTTTCCCTGGTGGCTCAGACAGTGAAGAATCTACCTGCAATGCAGGAGAACAAGCTCAGGTTCAGTCTCTGGGTCTGGAAGATCCCCTGCTGATGGAATGGCTACCTATACCAGTATTCTTGTCTGGAGAATTTCATGGAAAGAGGAGCTTGGCGGGCTACAGTAAATGAGGTAGCAAAGAGTCAGACACGACTGAGCGACCTTCTCTCACTCACTTACAAATTATCACCACAGCCCCAGGTAGAAAAATACATTTTTAATAATTGCCATGAGCCATGCCCAAATGATAAATTCATTTGCTTTTAACTTTCTCTTGTGGCTTTTCATCCACTTCTAATCATGCTAAGATATTCTTTACTAAGTGCTTAGTCTATCAAACTTCATTATCTCCCCTTCCTGTCACCTGATATGAAATAATACATTAAGTATTACAATGTCTCATTTTTCATTTTCGTAACTGTGGCATGGAGCCGTTGTAATAATTAGTTAGAAATAAAAAAGAAAGATGACTTTGTGACTGTTTGGAATACTAAGTCTAGGTTATATTTTAACATTTTAATTTTTGTTTTCTGATTACAAGTCTTCTCAGTAGTTTAAACAGATATTACATAAGTATACTTAAAGTCTTACAAAGCATCCGAAAGAGTACTGGCGGGGAGGAAACCCAGAACTGATAGTAGGTTCCCCCAAACTTCTGACACTACTATGCTCACTAGATTCTGAGATACGTTACGTTACTCATTGCTCTGAACTGCCGTTAGGAATTCATTATCTCCCAGTATCTTCAGAGGGTTTGTTGGTTAAGGAGCAGACACCTGGGCTGAGGATACTATTTGGTACCGTCCTCCATTTCGCTGCTGTCTCCCTCCAGGTGTAGCCAAGGGACCTTAAGTGTCCTGGTAGGTTTAAGTGTATCATTTGTAAACTCTACTCATAAATAAAAACTTACCATAATGCTTCTAAATCAAAGCATATCATATATTTCAGGTAGTGATATATAATTAATTGCTGTTTTTATTTCCAGTGATCAATGTCTGCATCATTTTCCACTAAATTATCTTTGAAATCATACTGTAAAGTATGCAGCATTGTAGCAAATCAATTGCAATGGATTGATACAATGGTTAAAACTAAGAATTGTATCTGAAAGAATCCTCAGTATTGCTCCATAAGTAATGTGAACTACTTTATGAACTTCCCAATGAAAAGGCAACTTTAAAGTCAGTCAAGTTGTACACATGCTCAGTGGACAATTAGGCAGCCATTTAGGGAATGTTTGAAAGGTGGTTGACCTGGAAAATTCTTAGGGAGTCAAATGGGATTTTGCTTCTGATTAGTTTGTCTGCACTTATCTCAACTCCAGGCTAGAAGTGATTTTTCTAGACTGTGGCTATCTCTGACAGATGAACTGGCTTCCTAATCCTAATCCAGGAGCTGGAAGGGAAAATATGATCAACGTTATATAGGAATGATTTCAAGGCTTGCCCTTTCGTTACAGGTTATCCAGCTAACTGGCCTTTACTGGTCATGTTTAAATTTTTCGACTTTAATTAGATATATATACACATCTAGTTTTTAGTTGGCTGAAATATTTAATCCTTTTAATCAGTTCCACCAAATAGTCTATATTTGATCATATCCATTCACAAATCACAAGGCTGTAATTTTTGTAGCTGGTCAGATAACGACTGATCAGGACTTCGCATCTGGTTCTGAGAAAATAGAAACTTTGACAAGAAATAACTATGAAGTCGTTAGGTAGAAAATAACAGGGGCGAAGGAAGCGTTATTTTGGAAGGAAATACCATAGATACACACAGCACAATATTTTTGGCCACAGATCTTTGGGCATTGTGTGACACAACGTCTGTATTTAATTTGAGGTTCAGTATTTTGTTGTTTAGGAAATACAATGTAGAGCTGATATTAGGTTCCACCAAACTTCTGACACTACGATGCTCACTAGATTCTGGGATGTTGCTCACTGCTCTGAACTGCCGTTAGGAATTCATTATCTCCCAGTACCTCCAGAGGGTTTGTTGATTAAGGAGCAGACACGGGCTGAGGATACTATTTGGTACCTTCTTACAGTTTCGCTGCTGCCTCCCTCCAGGCGCAGCCCAGGGACCGCCGGCTGAGGGTCCTCCAGGAGCCCGTGCAGCGCGCAGCGGGACCCGAGTGACAGGCCCCGACGCTCGCAACCTCCACGCGAAGAGCCGGCGGCAGAGACCGTGCGCGCCCACAGCTCGCGCGGGGACGCGCCTTTCGGTTGGGGCGGGTAGCGCGCGTCCTCGAGAGACCCCGGGGAAAGCTCCGCCGCCGCCGCGCGCGCCCGGCAGGCCCAAGAATGAATGGAAAGTTCAATCTCGCGCGCTCCGCGCGGACAGCCAATAGTGCGGCCCGGAGCGGCGGCGGGCAGGTGTGCGCGTGCCGCCGCCTGACGCAGGGCTCCAGTCGAGCAGTCTGGTGTCGCCGCCGCCGCCGTGCCCCGCGGCCCCCCCACCCCGGCCCGGCCCCCTCCTCCCCGCCGGGCTGTGGCGGCCGAGCGGCGGCGACAGCGGATTCCAGTCCGGCAGCCGAGCGCCGCCCTCGCTCCCCGGCCCCTCCGCGCCGCGTCCCCTCGCCGGCTCAAAATGTGCTGAGCGGCCCGGCCCCGCCGCGCTCATCCCGGGTGTCCGGCCGCCGCGCTCCCTCAGGAAGTGACAGAGTCCAGGCCCCTTCCTCCGCCCCGTCCCCGGACTGAACGCCACACACGTACTCACACCCTCTCCCCCGCTCTACCCGAGCGAGCAACGCGACCATGAGGCCCCGGAGGTAAGCAGCGCGCCCCGCGGCCGGGCGAGTGTTCGAGGGGCTGGGTGTGCGCGCGGGTGCAGACGGCGCTCGCGGCCCCGGGTCTGGCACGTGAGCAACGTCGAGGGGAGCTTGGTGCGGCGCAGCCGGGAGAAGGGAGGAGGCGTGAGCGCCAGGGAGGGGGCAGAACGGGGCCAGGTGGGGAAGTAACAGGTCTCGCAGCAACTTGCTGTTCGGGAGCCGGAGCTGTGTCCTGCCTTCGCCGGCCCTGATTTATTGCCCCCGTGTTCCCACCGAGATGCGGGCAGGCGATGTACTTCCGGGTTCACACCTTTCTCTCCCAGCTCCGAGCCGCTGGATCGGCGCTGTGTGCCGGCGCGGCATTGCCTACGCGGCAGCCAGGTCTCACCGTAGCCGTTTGCCGCCCGGCCGCTGGAGCTGGCGGGCCGGGTCGGGAGGGGGCGCGGGCCACTCGGGTGCGATGGTGCGGCGCGGGCTGGAGTCCTGGTGGCCGGTTCGGGCGCCTCGGGCCCGCGGGGCTGCGCCGCCAGGGGGCGTCCGCTCCTGCCCTTCGCGCACTCCGCTGCGGAGCTGCTTTGTAGCCGCAGGCGTCGGGGATCCTTTTTGCTTCGGGATTGGTAATGTAAATTCATGAATTAAAATTAAGGATTTGAGGAGAACAGAGAAAAACGCACTTGGATCTAGGTTGCTTTTGAAAAGGAAAAAAGCCAAAGAAGAATCGATACATTCGCAAGAGCAGTAACTGACTACTGACTGGAACACTGAATGCGGGTGCCTTACGAGGATTTGTACTCCCAAAACTTTTTTTTTTTAAACTACACGTTGGTAAATATTGAGTGTTTTCGAGTAACATCTTGCAGTATGTATTTAGTGCCCTCATTGCGGAAATTTTTAAAATGTAAGTAATAGTCCGCCATTTTGAATTGTTTCATGTAACACAGACTGAAATCTTAGGTTCCTGTGTTTCCTTGAGTTCCTTTCTGATCTCTCTGTGGATTTGTTTTCATCCACAGGATATTAACATTATCAAGTATTATTACTGCTCATAGAACTAAATTCTCCATTGAGGATTTTTATCCCTATAGCTGTTAACGCAAGGGAAAATAGACTCGTGTTTTATTGCAGTTTTTAATTTCTTGGTCAAAATATTGTGGAAGTTAAAATTACACATGACAACTGATGTTAGAATGAATTTAAAACATTTAACACCATCCTTAGAAAAGTATGACAAAATGATTTTTACTCGGATTAAAAAAATCCTTTCTTTTTTTGTTCAGATTATTAGCGTATTTAGTTAGGTGATAATGCAGTATCGCTTTTTAAAATGCATCTGATGGTAAAGGATATTTTTAAGTCCAACAATAACTTATGAAACATAACAGTTTAATTTGTTAAGGACTTCGGGGAAACTTCAAAATTTTAAATTGAACTACTGGAAATGTATGCCAATTTGTGTGATTTTCAAAATACAAATTTAATTATTATGGAATTTATGCCATTAGTTTTTTTTCTGTTATGGGTTTGCACTAATGTAAGAGAGAAGTCATATTATAAATTAACAATAGGTAATACTGTTCCATATAGATTAGTGATTAAATATATTCTTGTTCATTTGGGGGACAGCTCTTGCTTCCCATTATTCTTTCTCTCTGAATGTGTGAAATAGGGCAATCCAGTGTGCCCAAATTTCCTAAAGAGCTTTAAGAATTAAATTGACATAGGCCTCTTTCTAGTACTTGCTGGGGAGGGGAAGGTACTAAAAATGAATAAAATGCTTTACTTGACTTTTCCATTTCACAAATAGGATCAGCTTATCATTGCTTGATCTTAAAATATCGAGAGAATTTAAGGATAGAATTATTTCGTAGTTCATGTTGGTTACTAGAACTGTTTATTGATGCTCCTCAATAGATCTGGAACCAAATAATTCAGCGATCACGTCCCATTAATCCTTGTCAAATTGTAGAGTGTCTTATTATATGTCTGTGCCAGATTTCTTTCAGAAACAATGAAAAATTTGTGAAGTTAATCGGGATTTAGATTAAAAATTGTATTAATGGGGGTAAATGAAGTGAACTATACTTTTGTGTAAGTGAAATAGATTAAGTTTTAGTATGGTAGTATTCAAAATTAATCTTCAGAATGACTTAAAGTGTGTTGTACATGTAAATTAAAAAACAAACACTAGAATTTTAATAAATAAAGTGGATATAAGCATTTTTTTTTCCTGTTTACTCTGAACAAAGAGATTAAGCAGATTTTACCTAATAGTTTGATAATGTTTGGTATCTAATCATGTAACTTTTTTGTATTTATAACACACTGCTATCATAATTTACAAATCATGATTAAGGGAAAAATAAGTTATTAAATAAACCTTGTATGCATGTTTTCAGGTAATGGTATTCATGACAGTCTTCAGGTATAGAGTTGATGTTTCTTTAAACAAAATGCTATTGAAAACTGCTAATTTTGGGGACCTTATTAGGAAGCGCAAGTGAGGAAATGATCTGTTAACATTTATCTGAATCCATAGTGGAACTGATTGGAGAAAAAGGAAAATGGAGATTTAGAGATGAATCAGTTCAGAAGTAATTAAGCTATTGATTATGAAAAGGACTATACAAAATTTTGGTCAGCTAAAGCGTTTTCTTATTTGTTAATTTTTAATAGAATATTATTTTCTTTTAAAAATCTGTAGTCATAAATACTTCTAAGGTTTTGTGTTTAATTGCTTTAGAGCCTGTACTTGATTTTCTTGCCTTTTGAAGGAACTGTGTTTGGATTATAAGTAAGTGTTGTTTTTGAACTGTTTTTGATGAACCACATTGTAAAGAATTTCTACTTTGTCACACATAACTAAAAATTCTTTGCATTACAATACTTAAAATTGATTTATATGGCTATATCTAGGAATGTATGGAGTATAGAATCATATTGGTTTGAGAAACTTACTGGTATATACGTGTACACTGTGTTGGATTTCTCTGACAGTGACTCTCTATGAAGTCGCTGACCATAGTGCTGAACCAAGACAGCCATGTTGGCCATTGCTAAATCTGACTGAAAACTGCACACAGAAATTGTGTAGATGTTCAAATAACATCATCACTGTAAGAAAAAATTATATATATCTCATATATAATTTTTTATATATTCTTTTTACCCAGATGAAACTTGGTAATCATTAAAATCAACCAAAAATTATGATAGAGAAATTTCATCTCTGAAGTATATTAATATAACATTGATTTTGGGTAATGTCAGTAAAATCAATGGGATGCGTGCTAGAGGTTTTCTCTTTCTTTGCAAATTGCCACTTACAGATGAAGACAAGATTTTAAAACCAATTTAAGAGACCAGTGAGTTTTCTCAAAAACTGTCCGATTCTAGGGAACACCACTGTAAACTTCAGTATGAATTTGATATTTGCAATTTTTGACTTGGTTTTATATCACTGTCAAAGTGGCATTATGAAAACCAATATCAAAACATGTGGTTACCAAAATAATAAAATTAAATGACTCATAAAAATAAGTTCTACTAGAAATAATAATAATAAATGCATTTTTAAATAAAGAGAAAAATATAAATTTGAAATTATAATAATCTTGAGTTAGCATTTTGTGGGAATTTTCTATTGTTTGAAGCAAGATAAACACCAGGTTGTCACCCCTAACAATATTATTGTGTTCTGTATTGTATGAAAATAACACTGATATGAAACCATTGTAGAAATTACCTGAAAGGAATGTTGTAATGTGTTTAATATTTCAGTAAAAAGTACTATTTTACGCATAGAACTTTGACATTATTTTCCTTAAAATAGAATGGGTTGACATGCAGGATCATCAAATTAAGGGTCAAAGGTGACAAACCAGGACAAAGGGCATGCAGCTCATTTCAAGCAATCAGTTTCTAGTTTTTTCATGGCTGAACAAAAGCCTAATTATATAGGAAGAAGGACTTAGCATTGAATGGCCATTTCTATTGGTGGGAAAACATGTTTTAAGTTTTTTATAAATTTTCAAATCAATATTTCTTATTGGGGCATGAGAGAGCCAAAATACTATATTTATATTTTTCAAACAGTTCTTTCAGGTACTACAAAACCATTTCAGCTAAATAATTTATACTGTATAAGTTAAAAACAAAATTTACTTTTTTATAGATTAAAAATTTTAGAAGACATGTATAAATTATGTTTTGTCTTTCTTGCATTAGGTTTTTGGTATAATCTCCTTTGCTAGTGAAAAACCCTGATTTAAAAAAAAATTACATTTATTACACTATTTGGTCACTGGCTGTGTGTAAAAGTGAGCAGCTTCTAAAACATCTCTTGATCTTTATAAAGTGTTTATTAAAACTATTTCAAGTGCACTAAAAGTTTTCATTTAGTTGTTAATCTCATGATATAAATTTTTAATCATTAATGTATATCAAAACTTAAAACGTATATCAAATAAAATTTTCTTGTTAATGTACTTATATAGAAATATTCAGGTTTACTTAGAATCATTTTTGTTTATCATATCAAGAAGCTCCCCTAGCTGGAATACTCCTCCCACTCATTAGCCTTTGAAATTACCCACTCCTATAAAAACTGACAGCCCCATACCCTGGGGCTGCTCTCGCCTTCTGAGATGCCCACACTGTCTGTGGAGTATGTTTCTCTAAATAAATCCACTTCTTACCTATCCAAAAAAAAAAAGAAGCTATTTTAAAGTTTTTGTCTTAAAATTATGGTAAGCCTTCAAAATATATGTGATCAGCTTTTTAAAGATGGGACTTCTGCCATTATTTTGACTCTTTTAAATTTAAAACCACTAATTTTTTCCTCCTATTCAATATGACCTCAACAAATGACTCAGCTGTGAGCTTTATCATATAAAACTTGTTTGATATGGTAGAAAATACAAACTATTTGCATTAGCAAACCCAACTGTGCCATGGCTTAGTTGTGTTACAACATTCACATTTAAGCTGAAGAATTGTGTTTACCAATTATTTGTGCTATGGTTGGTACCTTTAAACAATCTTGACAATATGCCTGTTGACTTAAATGATTACTCTTTGAAATTTTTTATTTTCTAGAATATATTATCTTTCACTACAGTAGTTGCAGAGAAGACTAGAGCTGCCCATATTTTATGTGAAATCAATAAAATTTCAATATGTAAAATGGTCGAGAAAGTTAAATTCATCTCTGATCGAGTAGCAGTATGACAAGTACTAGCCTCTAATTTAAGGTTAACTTTTTTAAATATATTATGAAAAGTAATTTTGCTCCATAAATATAAAAAATATAATTTTGAAATGTTTTCTAAAGTGATATTGATTTTTTTTCCATTCTCTAAAGATAATTTTAAAGTAGTTCAGTGAGGTTTCCTGTTTTAACAGGAAAACAATTACATAAAGTCACAAGTAAACATTTGTCTTAACTTCAGTTTCAAATAAATTATTTCTTTAAATTTTCTGTATCTGTATAGTTGAAGGTGTAGCATTTTCAGTTTTTTCTGAAGTTACAGTAGGATGTTGAGTTAAATTACACAATAATTTACCCTGATTTTGCTTAGGTGGCATTTGAATTTAGTCTGTTGACTAATTTGTAAAAATATAATTACAGTGAAACATTTCCTACCTGTGAACCATTGCTTTACAGGACAGTTTCAGAAACTATTTTTCATAAAGTGCACACATTAGTGTTAGCATTGAACTTCCACATGTAATGTTTTATTTCATATGTGTATATGCTATATTTAAGTTATAATAAATGTAAATAAATACTGTGCTTTAGTTATTACTCTGATGTTTGTACTGTGTTCACTCTGGTGTTTGTACTAGGTTTGCTGTGTGACTTTAATCATTTAAAAACTTTACCCCCAACTAACTGTTCTTCTAAGCAAGGAAAGTCACATTCCTGCCTACTTTGCTTTACAAAGACAGATTGAGACATACTGTAAATAGACTGTAATTTTTTATAAGCCATGCATGAAGTGAATAGCAAACCATAATGTACTTTATGCTTACATTATTTTGAAAATACTACTCATAAGAAACAAAACTTTTTGTAGATGTTGAGAAATTATGGTGATGAGAATAATGAAATAAATTTGCTTTTATTATGGTGACTATTCTTGATTACTAAACCGTTCTTTGCCAACCTGAAGTTACTGTTGCATTTTATTAATATTAGAAGTAAAAGCTAACATGATGTAAATTGAATTTAAATAAAGTTCTCAATAATATGTAGCAGTATGTTATTTATTATTACTCAATTCTCTGGGCTTAACAGCTTGTCAGTTTAAATAAATTATAGTGTATAATGCATAGTAGTAATCGTTTTCTTTTACATTGAATAGTTACAATAGTGGATTAACAACATTATGTAATGTACTTGAGAATATTATTTTACATATTTTACTATGAGGAAATATGAAATCGAGTGTAATGAGTGGTGTTAAATTAGGCAATTTTATATTGGTAGGTCTGTGGCATATTTAAAATAAAATTATTGAAGTCACTTTATATGTACATACTTTTTATTTGCAATAATCAAATGATTGTGTATCACATTCTCTTGAAGAAAAGATAGTTTTTAAGAAAAATTTATTTATATGTCCATTTAATTCATAAAAGGCATCCTGGAGATAGTCAACCCAGGTTCAGAAGTTCATTGTCATTGATTCATTTAAAAAAAAATGTATTAAACACTAAAGAATATTAGGATTACAATTATGAGCTAAATATGCACTCTCCTTCCCACCATAGAGCGTAGAGTTAAGTTGGGAGAGTGAACAGCATCTTCTTGAGCACTTATAGTTAGCTATAGTACAGTGCTGGATGGTAGAGGCATTGTACTCAGTATGGAACAGTGAGAAAAACAGGGCCAAGTGGAGATGTAAATGTTAATTAGGGATTATTCTAGTGAAGGGGCAGATAAATACATTATAATAAACAAAAATGCTTATGTATAAAATTACAAAAAACCATTTTGGGAATATTTCATTTCAATTAAAGAATTATTTTCATTATCATTTCTTTTCAAAAAATTGTCACCTATAGTAAGAATATGAACATTTAATATTATGAATATTTTATATAACATCAATCTGTCATTCCTATCGTAGTTGTTCATATAGGTAGATTTTAATATTCGTATTTAAACAATTCTACTTTCTCTTCCAACTCTTTTGTTTTTGAAAATTTTTAAATCATTATTTAACATCATTGGAATATATTGATATCTGTGAAATAATTCCACCTTTTCCTTTGAAAAGGATGATAACATTAAAACTATCAATAACTGAAAGCATCACATGTAAGTTTGGATAGTGAAAAATCTGAACATCTTTATCATTCACATTGACTGGATTTCATTAAACCCAGAAAGCTTAGTTAGAAATCTTAAAATTGAATGTTAGTTAATTCTTACACCATTTGATGTTTAGTTTATTAGATCTATCATTTATAGTAATTTTGCACCTGAATTATTTGAAAAAATAATTTTTGCAAACACTTTCTGTTTTTTTCACAGCTTTTGAATATGTTATTTTGAACTTTTTTGTAAATATAAGCAGAGAAAATTAAGCCTGGGCTTTGGGCTATTAGAAAAATATGAGCTAGGTTTTGCTGAAATTTATGTATAATATTTAAATACACCCTCACATAAACCAAATGTGTAAAATTAATATAGGCCAATGTAAAGGAAAAGTACTTCAGTAAGTTCTGATAATGAATTTTGTTAACAGTAGGATCTGTCATTTTCTCTGTATTTTGGTTGTAAACAGAGGATAACTGAAGGATTTAATGTACAGAGGTTCACGTGCCTTTTGTTCACATTCTTCCTCTATTCTTTTCAAATCTTACTCAGTAGGGTTGTCATCCTTTGTAAGAAAAGTCTTGGGTCAACATTCAGTAGAACTCTGAATTTGGAAAACCCTCCATTTTGCTTTGAGAAAAAAATGAGATTGTGATTTGAGAATTTACACATAATGATTTATTTTTTGTGAATTGATTTAGTAGATATAGAGTATAAAACTTAGTTAAGAGTGGAATGACATCCTAGTAGTAGCAGGTGAGTGGATGCATGTTCAAACCAATCTGTTTTGCAAGCCATAATAACTCTGACCTGAAGATAAAAATAATAATTCAGTGGTCATCAGGAGTTTTTGTTGCAGTTGCTGTATTTCATTGCTCAGTGACTTCTTTATTGCAAGTTTTACTGTGCTGTGACATCTGCCAGTGGATATGTTTGAAAAGCATCACTTACTCATCTTTTAAAAAAGAACTTTTCTTAAAAATCTGTGTTAATGCACATTAGATTCCTTTAGTTAAGTTTATTCAGTGATTAAATTTACCACCATTAAAGTTAATTTTTTCTCCAAAAGTATTTATATGTAATAGACCCAGGATCAGTGGTGTAGTATCACAATTAGAGTCTCATGATTTGTCTTCTAAAAGATATCTGAAGAGAATAGTCAAATAAGTTCATCAAGGAACACAATATTGTGGGTTGGGTTCATTGTTAACTGGTTAAAAAAGAATGGGATTCTTGAATTGCAGTGTAAAATTAAATATTAAATTTTTTTTAACTGCATCGTTTCTGAAATCTGAATCTTTGACTACATCTTAATAGGTTTTAGAACTTTTTAAAAATACTGTCCTTGAATTGGAGTGAAAGGCAAGTTTATGCCAATTGGTTATCTAATTTTGCTAGGTGAGTCTTAAATTGTAAAAAAAAAGAGAAAAGTTTACAGGTCGCTTCACAGAGTCAAAACCTAAGCATTTTACTGCTTTCTAATGAGCCATTAAGCTGAAGAAGAGTCAATTAAATGAGCAATTAATGTAGTACTGACTTGAGCTCTTTGATTTTAGGTTCTTCAGAAGACAATGAGGTCATTCAACCAGGTTTCATCAGCCCCAGGTTAGTCTTTTTTTCAATTACATTTTTACTTAACTGACATTTATTTAAAAAGATCACTGGAGGCATATGAGGAAATGTGACAGCTCTCAGAAATTCTCCACTGTGGCAAGATGGGAATCATATATTCTACTGTATTCTGGATCGCTTCATTTATAAACTAGAACTCCCACCAGAATTGCAAGGGTGAAATCTTCTAATTAACTCTTTTTCCTCCTAATTTTAGCAGTATTGAATTTCGTGATTGCTTTTTCCCTGTCTCAGGCAAAATAGATAATATTTAAATGCTTATGGACCTGAATAAAAAGTAGTTGTGGCTTGTTCACTTTTGTAAGTCCTTTTGTAAGTTCATTTTGAAAAGAGGCCTCACAAGTGTTTGTTAAATTAACAATAGAGACTTGCTGCTGCTTTTAAATAATTTACTATAAGATAAATAGTGCGATATATTAGACATTTTTTTTTTCAGGAAATTAGAGAATTTTCCTAATCTAGGAAAGTCCCATTTATTTTGCTTTTCACCAGTTTGTATCAAATTAGTTGTTCATTATATTAATAGGCTTCTATGGAGGCTCAGATAGTCAAGATTCCTCCTGCAGTGCAGGAGACCTGGTTTGATCCCTGGGTCAGGAAGATTCCCCTGGAGAAGGGAATGGCTACCCACTCCAGTATTCTTGCCTGGATAATTCCTTGTACAGAGGAGCCTGGCAGGCTACAGTCCATGGAGTTGTGAAGAGTGGACATGTCTGAGCAACTAACATGCTATTAATACAAAATTCGTCATGTGAACTTTTAACATCTTAAACCTACACTTAAAAATATATATACCCTTTCATTTGTTTTGGTGTACTTTAAAACCTAGGTTTTTGATGTATAAATATTCTCTTGTATTACTGAAACTAACTGAAAACTGACAGCATTCTTCTTTCCAAATGGTTTTATTAGTAACAGTGTTTTATTGCCAGGCTTCCCCCTTGGTTCTGCAGTAAAACAATCTACCTGCTATGCAGAAGACACAGGAGATGGGGGTTCGATCCCTGGGTGAGAAAGATCCCCTGGAGGAGGAAATGGCAACCCAATTTTCTTGCCTGGAAAATTCCATGGACAGAGGAGCCTGGTGGGCTTCAGTCCATGGGGTTGCACAGAGTTGGACGCACTGAGCCCCTCAGCACTCATGAATGCGGTTAATGTATTATTCTGGCTTCTGCTCTTGAGGATTTAATGTCTTGGCTCTTCTCTTGACGAATGTATCAAAACTCTTAAAAGCTATAAGATGACAGAGTTCATGAGTATTTATAAGTACAAGTAAAAAGATATTATTCTAGTATTAAGCTTATCAAATACAGGATTGTAGGTAGAGAGAGGCAAGCAGTAGGGATCAGAAGGTTTAGTGAGTAGACCACTGATTGGCATTGTCTTTTGACAGCACTTTACTTTTTTTCTAGAGTGAATCCTTTGACATAGAGGTGATGCTCTAAAGAGTACCATGAAAAAGAAGATTCTGAAAAGTTGCCACAATATATTAATTTACCAACTAGTTTCCCCTTACTCTGGATTGTGGTTTTCCTCTGGGGGCATACTGGAGGCAGTCCAGAGCCCCTTTTCTCTTCTGCTGGAAGTAATGTTAACACCAATGTGTTAAGTGAGTGCAATAAAGTTTCATGTCTTTGTTACCTTGTGATTAAAAAGGGGTTGGCCAGGGAAGGGTTGCACTTTCCTCAAAAGAAAGATTATTGTCAGATATTACATTTATGCCTAAGACTTGAATATCAACTGCTCCAAGGTCCTCACTTTGCAGGTAAGGAAACTGAGGGCTGGAGAAGCTTAATGATCCAAGATCACAAGGTCATTAAATGGGACCAGAACTCTGGCCTCCAGTTTGTAGCTGGATACTTTTTCTCCACAGATTTTCCTCTCACACAGACATCTTTAAAGCCTGAAGATTTCTTCTCATTTGCCTCATCTTTTACTCTTGTAGTGTTTTTTCCCTTTCCATTTTCCTCCTACCTACCTTTTTCCCCCAAATAGACTGAAAATGAAGACATTAAAGGAAATACCTAGGAAACAGCCCCTACTCTTAATTATTTGTTTTGATGAGATTAAGTTTTAAAGAATAAACTTTGATTCATTGCTTTCAGAGGGGAAAAAATTGTATGCTTACATTATTTAGTGTCATTTCTGTAGACTCAATATTTATTGCAAAAAGATCTTTAAATTATGAAGCATACCTGTTCAAGTAGTACAGGTGAAAAACATGGGACTCATTTTTTTCAAATAAAACACAACCTTCATTCTGTGCTATTCTGGGCAAGGTAAAATAACTAAATGCTTACTAAATGATTTCTCTAACACATTGTGGTCATAATTAAAATTACATAGCCAAGTGTTTGTTTAGGACAATTCAGAAAATATTTGGGAGGAGTGAATAATAAAATTTTTTTGTTTCAATTGAAGTATGTTAACAGTGATTTTTTGCTATTCGTTTTAAAAAATAAACTTTTACAAAATGATGGTGTTAAAGTAATATCCCCTTTCTGAAATAATTTTGTTGTTCTAAATACTTAACTAACCAAAATGAAGAAAACGTTTGCAAATGGTTGTTTTCAAGCATTGTTGTTCAATGCTTGAACTATAGAGGCAATTTGTCTGGCAAACTTAAAATGCTATAGTTGTCTGTATTTCCGTAATTTTATTTAATTATACCTAGGGAAATATGTTAAAATATTTAAGGAAAAATTTTAAGAGGTTTTTATAGCTGTGTAAAAATTACCAAATCGAAACAATTGTGTTAAGACAGAGCATTTTGCTTTCAGATTAGGAAATTAAACGAGAACGGAATTGTGCTCTTTGGGAAAAAAAAAACAAATAGCCCCCATATGCTAAAGTGCCTCTGTTGTAAGATCAACAGCAGAGGCACTCCTTTCATTTGACTCCGTATTGTAAGAATTTCCAGAAAGTTACTTGCCAGTAAAGGAGTTTACTGAAACGCAGTGGGAGGGATCGGCAACAGTTTGCCCGACGTGCGGGTCCGCAGCTTTTGCGCGGGAAACCTCACGCCGCGGCCAGAGAAGGGGTTCCCTAAAATCGCCCCTGGTCGCCCTCCACTCCCTTTGCCCCCCACCGCCTTCCCCACAGACGGCTTTTCTTGACCCTCCAAAGGCGCACGGCGACGTTTTCGTGGCTTCCCGAAAGGACGGCGGCGCCAGGGGTCTGAAGACAGCTCCATTTTAGGCATGGCCTGGTCGGGGAGTAGGGGGTGGGGTGCTCCTTTTCTTGGCTGCTTCTGATAACCGCTCCCCACCCCCCGACTTCACTTTTTTGATTGCGGAGACTTTGACATATCAGAGATGAAGAGATCAGATTATAAATGATATATGTCTGGAAATGCAATGAAGGTAGCAGATTGTGCCAAACGTTGCCTCCATCCCAGTGGAGGCAAGGGTTCCTTTTGTTCGGTGTTCATTTGGTTGGGACAAAATGACAACTGTGAAAGTACCCTAACTAGTGAAAAATCCTCAGCCTTCTTTGGAAGGGCTCAGCTTCTAGAACTGAGGCGGTGATGTGGTGAATAAAGGAAAAGGTGACTGAAGAGAGAAAGGGGAGAGGAAGTGGCAAGGGCGGGCGGTGGAGGGAAGGGGCAGATCCGCTGACCTGGGGGTCTCGGCGACCCTGGGGCGCGGGGCTGCGCCTGAAGCACCGCGGCTGCGAGTGCAGAGCGGGCTGCAGACCCCGGCCTCATTTGCCGGGAGGGGAGCACGGGTGGAGCCGCTCGCCATGGTGCCGCAGCCCCTCCTCCTAGTTTTAAGAAGAACCGAAGCATTGTTTCAGCTGTATAGAAGTCACTCATTGCTTTTACTTGAAAACAACAACGGTGGGCTCTGGAACCTTTTTCGGCTCCTTGCATTGTACTGTTGGAATTTTTAAAAGAAAGAAAAAATTGTGTATTTCGTTTCATAACTGTAGAAATTTTAGATTGTGATAACCAACGGGGATTTAATAGGTTATTTCCTTGGTATATATATATTTTTTTTACCCCTAGTGCATTGAGGATTCTTTGTAGCTACTTGAACTCATTTTAAAGACATTTCGAAAGAAGTATGATAAATCAAGCTACTGAAACATTTGGCTTCCACAAGTATAAAACATTCGTTTTGAGTCAAGCACAGGTCTTTCTGGCACTAAAAACAAGTAGGAAATGAGACAAAAATTAAAACCAGAAGACTTCAGGAAGGTGACAAATTGGAAAGCGTTCTAGGAGATTCAAGGGACCATTTTAGGTGAAAGAAGAACTTTATGAGCTTAAAAAGATTATGGTTAGTTTTAAACAAGGATCTTAGGCTCCAAAGATTGAGGGCAGGGAGCAGGAAAAGATGAGTCTGTGTTCAAAGACAGTGCCATATCCCTGAAATGGAAACTGGTATTTTCTATGTCACTGTCTCCTTTCTCTTGCCTCCCTACCCATTCCCTTCCCTGCTTCTCCTCCCTCTCCTCTCCCCTCCTCTCCTTTCTTTTACTCTCCACACTCCCCCTCCCTCCCCCAGGTATGTAAATGCATTTGCCTTAAATTCTCTGTGAATGAATGTTAGAGGATTTCTCAAAGTTCCCGGTTGGAAAAAGCTTTCTACACGACTTGAAAGGCCGATGTCCCTCTCAGGAAATGAATGAGTCGATAACCTCTGACACCAGTGACCAGTCCAGTGAACCCTACCTTAATTCCACTAATACTGGAGGCCCCCATTCCTGCAAAACTGAATCTCATAATGTATATCATCCAATGTGGTTCACTTATGGTATTTCCCACTTTCCATCTATGTATTTATAGGTTTGAATTTCATCATATTGAACAAATAAGAATTCAGAACCCACCTACATGTTTCTGAGTTTATGCTGATTAGGCCATTTTCTGATTAAAAACAAACATAAAATATTGTTTATCAGATGTGTGTCAGTGACAAAACTAAATTACACTGCCTGTGAATTTTATGATAATTTTACATAATGACATGTCCTCAATTTGTGTTAATACTTTTCATGTTATTTCTGTTACCAGATGTTGATTTTTAAAAGTGATTCATTTAAAATATTAAAACCCCCACTATTGATTTAAATTAATTTTTATATTTCCTATTATTCAAAACATTTAACCTGGAGTAACATTGTTAAAGTTATTTCATTATAGGTCAGTGTAATCAGTTGATTTCTAATAAAGTAATGCCAAATAAATGTTAGCATTTTTTATTTTTTTTGAGAGCTTCAAGCTTTTGGGACTCTTGCAAAATAATTTGCATTTTTATACTTTTTCTTTCCTCCCTACCAGCTGGCACATGGTTATCTCCCCCTCTCCACCAAAGTAAATAAAATGAGATAGCTTTGCTCCCTCTCTTGAGAAACAACAAAAGAAAGAAACGGACGAAAAATCTTTTCAAATTCATCAGTCTCCAATGAAGCCTTTTACCACAAACAGCTGAAAATAACATTTATTTGTATACATCCATTTATTTCAGATCTGAACTAATTAATTGTCCATTTCATTGTTTAATATGGGGAGGAGGTGTAAATAGGTGGATTCTGTGGGTTTTCCAAAGCTTTTGGACTCAGAATCCCTACGTTTTAGTTTGTGTGAAACAGTGTTAAGAGTTAGGAGTGTGTTGGGGGGGAGGTGGATTGCGGGTTTGGTGGGGGAGGGTAAACTCGGTAGCTTTGCCGAAGGGAAGTGGTATCTGTACAGTTTCTCGGTAAACTGCTTGTTTAAGAAAATGGGGGGTGGGGTGGGGGAAAGGGTGGTGGTGCGTTTCAATGTTTCAAAGATCAGTGTTATTTTATATTCTAAAGGAAATCAAGCATTTCCAGTTGATCTATAGTATTTAGTAGTCGATGAGGGAGGCAATATTGGTGTCAGCATCTAGTAATCAACAATCGTTTGTAACAATCTGAAAGGTAAAAGGGTAAGCATTTTGAAACTGGGGTGCTGGCCGTGGAAGGGACTGTAGGAGCCTAATCCGTTATTAAATTTTCGTTTATTCAACTCTTGTATCCACTGGTAGTGCACTTTTAAAATGTCAGGGTCCAGTCAATAAGATGTGAATTTACCTTTTTCCTCCCAATGGCCCCTCTTTTTCACCCCTCCCCCCACTCTCGCCCGCTGTTTCTCCCCCACCTCTTTCTCTGGCTCCTCTTCACCTCGCCTGCCTGGCGCTCCCCTCCCCCTCCCTGCCCATACATACGTCGCCTTGCTCTTGGGGAACAATCGCCACTGATTGAGGTTCACTCTATGTTAGGCTGGAAAACTGGGCTGTTATTTAGGAAGTCATTAATCACATCTCCTCCCCCGGAAAGAGATGGCGGAGAAACCTGTGAAGTACAATTCCTTACCAACCCCCTCCAAAATGTTCCGAAACGGTAACCTAAACACAATTTGACTGCATGAAGGTGATAGCGATTTTTCCGGTAGGATTTTATTTTAAATTTGAGAAATATTTCAGGGCACAATCAGGTACTTGTGTGCGTTTCTCTTACTGTGGGTGTAGATTACCATTATATAAAGTTTCATGGATGTGTAATTAGGTTCAATTAGGTCCTTTGTAAATTGCATATTTTCCTCTAAGAATTGAATTAAATGTGAAATTTGCATCCTAAGCAGGTTTGTTGTTACCGATCAGTTGAATTCTTGGGGAGGGGGGAGCATAACATCGGTTGCTTTATTTAAATGGCTTTTCCCCCCTAAATGAGATTATTTAGACAGGCTTGTGTGTAAGGCACGCGTGTGCACATATATGACTGCCGTTTCTTTAAATCGACGATTCAAGAGGACCCTCCATTGTGTTTAAGTAAAAGCACGAAATCGGCATTCTGATTTATCGTAAAGAAGCGTCCCAAATTGTCTTTAAGATAACATGTTTGAGTTTTTCGTGTTCATTCATAAATTATTTTGATGTCAGCATAGATGAAATGGCGATTGGTTATCTCTTCCTCTTGCCAGCCCCTTAAGGATCCGAGGTGAAATTAGTAGCAAGAAAGCATGTAATTGACAAAGTCACGTGTGCTCAGGGGGCCAGAAACTGGAGAGAGAAGAGAAAAAAAATCAAAAGAGGGAAAGCACATTAGACCATGCGAGCTAAATTTGTGATCGCACAAAATCAAGATGTTAGATTGATGCAGAAGACCACTCCGTTCCAAAGGGAAAGTTTTCATCTCACGAGTTTGGAGCAGAGGGCCCGTGGGGCAACATGGCCGAAGGTTAATTTTCTTTTCTATTGTTTTACTGTGATTTTCTCTCTTCCTTCTCCCCCTCCCCCTCTCCCACCCTTCTTTGCCCGTCCCTCCCTTCCCCTTTTTACCCCAATACTGAGCAATACCCCCACCCCCCGTCGCGCAGTGGGGCTTTCTGCAACCTATTGTTATAGATCTCCAAAAATGTTTTGTACCGCCCACACTGATTCACAACTTGAAAAGCTTTCAGGGGGCTATTGTTTGAATTGTTTGAGTGTGATTAAGCGCAGTTTCAGTTAGTGAGCCCGAGAAAACTTTTATACACCTGCCCCCTCCCCCATTCCACCCCAACTTTAATCGAAAGTTATTGGGGGGGAGGGGAATGCACATTGCAAATAACCCTGGATTCAGTGCTGCCGCATGTGCATTAACTAGTTCTAATCATCTTCACGATTTCTTTCCTCCTCGTGCATGCCGGAAAGAGTTTCGCTGAAAAATTCTTTTTGTAAATGAGAGTGTTAAATCAGCAATATGCAAGTAAAGTATCGCTTGCTGTACTGTAATATGTGGATGAAAAACGGAGTTAAATGAAAAAGTACACGTATGTACAGAAACGTGGAAGTTGTGATCGATAGAACATTGTGGCTTCCTCCCTCCTCCGCTTCCCTCTTTAACCCTTTATTTTTTGCAGAAAAAAAGGAATCAACGATTTAGTAACTCCCCCCCCCCATTTCCGCTCCCCGATCCCCACTCCCAGGCAGTACCCCCCCCCCCCCCCTTCAGTGAACTGTTTGGGACTACTGACTAACTGACTTTTTTGTCCTGTTCTACTTAGGCGGGGCAGGCAAAGGTGGTGGAGAAGAGCCCGGGAAGCTGCCAGAGCAGGCAGAGGACGAATCCCAGGTTTTGCACGGAACTGGCCACTGCAAGTGGTTCAACGTGCGAATGGGATTTGGATTCATCTCCATGATAAGCCGAGAGGGAAGCCCCTTGGATATTCCAGTCGATGTATTTGTACACCAAGTAAGCCAGACTGTGGTTTTTTTGTTTGTTTTTTGCTTCCCGTCTTTACTTGTTTCTATGTGGAGGAACTGACCGGTAGTTTTGTCAACTGACTTACAATAATGTGTCCTTCAAAATCTTTAAAATCACGAGTGATTGTAGTTTTTAGGGTATGTGCATGGGCTCTTTCCTGCGTGTCTTTTCCTAAACAGAAAATGAAATCTTTGAAATTTCAGTTCTGGGTGCTTGTTGACTTCAGTAATTTCCCCTCTTTGCACAGCGAAATTGTAATGTAGCTTCCGGTGTTACTGGTTACAATATTATGTGGTTTGTGTGTGGAAAATGAATTAAGAAACGGTGATCATACTAAGTTTAAAAAAAAAAACGCCAATTTTTTACTATAAGAATCTCTAGGTATCCTTATTTTAGACGCCTCTAATAATCACTAGCTTCCCCAATTATTTTATATTTGCCTATAGTCATTTGTAGATTCAAGTTAAAATAATTTGATTTCACAGTAAAATAAAGTCGGACATTGTTGATCTAGTATGGATATGAAGAAATGTAGGAGAGGATTTTTGGTAATCAAAGATTTTAGAAACGTGCTCCGTGTAGGGCATAGATCCAAGGATACTGTCTCTTTAAGAGACTGAACTCAAAGAAAACGTGGCCAGTGGCGGCTCTAGTTTGTGTGTTTAAAATGTACTAGTTGGCTACTTGAGGCAAATTTCCACCGTTGCTTATATTGTGTTGTAATTTTAAAAGATGCTTAAATAACAAGTATGATGTCTTTTCTTCTCATTTTCGCAATTTTATCTGGAAACAAGAAAATGAATACATCTTCCCCTTTCACTCTTCTCTTCTTAGTAAAAAAAGGTATCTACAAGTTTGCAAGCTTGATTATTTAATCCAAAGAAGTTGGAGAAATATAAATGATCTGTAAAGAATTATTCGAAGTAAAGGGATTTAAGACTAAAGAGGTTTATTTTAGCTTGACATCTGAGTTAAAAAGAATTGAATGCATGGATATCAGTCTTACAGGTTCACTAACATAGATACATGCAGGAAATACTTAGTGTATTTGCAAAAAAATTATGTTTTGATTGATAGTATGTTGCATGTTCCTGGTAATAATTTACAGCCTCCTTTCCTCCCTAAGGAATATCATCTTCAAATTAAGTATATAAACAATAGAAACACATGAAACCATTTTGTTGTGATCTGTTGTCCTGTGCTTGGTAGCTTCCTGACCTTGCTGTGTGCTGTGTTTTCCTTTCCTAAAGGCCTGGCTATCATTATTGGCTGTTTACATGTGGAAGGATCAGCATAATCTGTGAATTGAAACAGGGTTTAAATACATAAATAGAAGTCCACAGACAGGCTACTGGATTTTATGCCTCCTATTTTATATGGCAGAATGAAGCCCCATTTTCTGCTTTTCTCCTCCCTACACAGAATGACTGAAATCATTGACAAATGCATTTTCTCTCAGGCTCTGGCTTTCCCCTCTTTGAACCTTCTTTAGGTTGTTAAATTGTTCTTTACAATCTCATAAATTTGTTTTATAGATGAATGAAAAAAAAATAGCCCTTTTTTCTTTGTCTTATCACACCTTGTTATAATTTGGTTTTCTATGTTTACCTTTTAATATGTTCAAATATTAGACATTTTATTAACTGATATTAATGTTTAGAACAATGAGTCATCCAATTTTAAGCTATTTCATGGTTATATGTTGATAAGCATTTCTATATCTACCAAATTAAGAAATGCTGTATTGCTGAAAAAGTTTTTTTATATAAATGGTGAACAGTTTCTAGAGTACAACATTGATTATTCATATAAGATTTACTTTAATCTTTTGTTACACATCATGTATTTACTAAAGAAGAGTATTAAAATGATATATGTGATTTTTAAAATGTGTCAAATATATGTGTAGTTTTCATAAGAACAGTCTGGATATATTCTTAGGAAAAAGTATGTGAAAGTCAATAAAACTCAAGTATTAGTATTTTTGTGATGTAAGAAATATCAGGGCAGTAATAATCTTCAAATTTAAAATTAAAAAGTGATATTTAAGGGCCTTTTTTAATGGTTACAGTATTTGTGTTTTAAAATATATTTATTTTTCTACAGGGAAAATTATTTTCAATCCATTTCTTTGTTATCGTTTCTGCTTTTGTTTCTTCTTGACTTTGATGTCTAGGTGAAGGGGTTTCTGTCTTATATTGATAACATATAAAATTTTGAGGAAGGCAGAATTCCACTGATTTCAGCAGCGCAACTGCAAGTAACAATTTGATGGCCATAATGATGTGTGCAGGTATCATGTGAGCATCACTTTACAAAATCAGGTTGTGTTTCATGACGATTTCATAAAAGTTTTTAAGACATTTAAAAAATTATTTCTTAGCTCCCATTTTTACTGTATGAGCATTTTTGAAAGCATACTAGATTTTGTGTATAATTATAAATTATAATATGTATTATACATTATATATGTATTATTTTGTAATGAAAAAGCATCATAGATAATTAGGAATTTTAAATGTTTACAGTGGCATCTAATTATTATTTTAAATATATGAAATAATGGGAGTTTTTTGAAACTGTTTAGAAGTACATGTGTTACTGGAGTTTTAAAAAAGTATTCTGAAACATGTTTTTAAGAGTATATATTCGGGAAAAATTTAAAAAATGGTTTTAGTTACTTTAAAATAATATTTAAAAATTCATGCCAAAGCACCCAGGATATTTTTTTCTCCTTTAAAAATATTGACTGCAAAGAACTGCACATCAAAAGCATTAAGCTGCTATGAAAATTAAGAGAATATATGAATGTATTCTTAGAATAGAGCTGGACATTTTTGGTTACATAATTCTGTTTAAAATTTATTGGCAGCAATACAGTCAAACTTTGATTTAGTTTCTATAATGTCACCATGTCCTAAAAGATAAATCCCAAGACTTAGGTACTGTCCTTTCTCTGTCTTCAGACTTGTTGATAAATATAATGAGACTGCTATTTGAACATGGTATGTGACCACTGGTTTAAAATGACTGTCTTCGTTGGACTTCCTGATGTTAACTGGTGATTTAAATAATCATATTTTTATGGATTTGTAATGAATAGATGTATTTTGACACATGTTAATAGTGAAACATTGATAGCATTCAGTATTTTTTAAAACTTCACAAAAAGGTATAAATGTTATATTTGTGAATTTTGTCATAGTTTTAAGGTGTTCCTTAAAATTTTTCATAATGATTTAGTTTGTAAATTGAATAAATTTGTAGAAATTTGTTACGTAAGCAAACAATGCAAAACAGAATCTTGTCTCTTAACTGAAGGAAGAATATAGATGGTTAATACAGATATGTAAGTATAGCTTCCTATTCAGGTTATGTCAAGTTATGTAAGCGCCAATAATTAATACTCTTATCAGTTTATTATTATTAATAAATTTTTAAAAATTTGCACCCACAGATTATATAGTAATATGTTTAAATTACCTGGAAAGGTCTCTTGTCAACTTTCTGAAATATTGTAATCTTTTAATAGAACTTAATATGTGATGATATTTTTAAATGAATCGCATGGTAATTAAATACTAGAACCTTTATGAAGGAGGGCATTATTACTCAATAACTACCTGTTGATGTTATTATGTAACTTTTTCTTTATGTTTTTACATTTTTTACATGTTTTTACATTTATTTTTAAAGTCATTACCTCAACTAATAAGATAAAATGATCATTTGAACTTTGTTTTGTCCAGAGGAAGTATAGAATCCATTCTCCTTATTACTGTCTCTACAGCTCATTTGCATAATAATATTTTCTTGTTGAATTATATATTTGGGAGTGTTAGCCATCAACTAGGATACAAAGAATTTTTAACATAAATATTTCATTTGCTTCACAATTTATGGAAGAATTTTTTTCAAAAATAACCATCATTTAGCAATTATCTTAATTGTCTTCAATAGTATTTTAATTTGGTTTTGAAGTCTTTATTTACCTTTTAACTATTGATGTTTTCTTCTTATGCTTTCTATTTCTGATTTTTAGTTTGATGTGTATGGAGAATACAAATGCCTGTATTACAAAGATGTTATATATTTTATGTTCCTTTTATTACTTTGCTCAAAAACATATCAAAGAATAATGGAAATAGAAGAAATAAGAGTAATTATTACAGTATAGGATGT
This sequence comes from Capricornis sumatraensis, assembly GCF_032405125.1. Classification (NCBI taxonomy): domain Eukaryota; kingdom Metazoa; phylum Chordata; class Mammalia; order Artiodactyla; family Bovidae; genus Capricornis; species Capricornis sumatraensis. The sequence goes on along the minus strand of NC_091081.1, from coordinate 32,777,882 downwards.
AAAAATAATTGGAGATGGCTAATATTTAATATATAATAATTGAAGTATTATACACAGTTCAATTGACATGGGACAAAGTTCATGACTCAGTGTTTTTAACATTAATTAGCTACACAGTTATGAAAGTTAATTTACTACAATGTGCTCATGTTTAAGGGTTTTTCATAATAGTTAATTGTTAATTTACTAGCCATATCACTTTTGTTATAGTTTAGTATGAAAACATTTTCCAAACTCAGAATACATATGATTATTTTTATCCTTGGTGCTGTTGATAAATGTCACTGTAAAAAAATACATATATTTAGATTGAAATCTTAGAAATTTAAAATGTGATCATGTAACAATTATAGCTAATTTGTTAGTGAGTTATGCATATTAACATTTTGAAAATGGTTCCTAAAACTACCAAATTTTCCAGATGAATTTCCCAGTTGACCAATTCGAAAGAATCCCAAGTGAAATGCTTTCAAGTTATTTAATCATAAAGTCACATTTAAAGGTATTTAAATAAAAATTTTATAAGGCTTTAATTATTTTAAAAGATACTGGGTACTTTCCTTCTAGTTTTCAAATGGTGATCCATTTTCAGGACCTTTTATACTTCTAAAGTGATATTCTCATTTGGTTTAAACATAAAATGTGAATTGTGTACATAATTAAGACCTTGTCTTTCCTCCTCATTTTAAGCAGTATTGCTTAAATATTTCCCTCTTATTTAGACCATTCACAGCAAATGAAGCTGATAAATTGAAGAATTGTTTTTTTAAACCAATACGTAAGTTGCAAGCCACTTTCAAGTGTAGCGTAACATCTTATAAGCTATCTTTAACTCATCTCAGAGTTGTTGGATTTCTTAAGAAATTAAAAACTTGTTACCTGCCCTCAACATGCTAGGTCCTTTGTTGTAAATTTTGTTGCTTTTGACACCAAGGAACCCTAATAAGGGTTTGAATTTGAATTATCTTCCTGTTCAGGAATTATATAATTTCTATTACAGATAGTTTTGTGTATCTTAACTGAGCAGTTTTATTGGTATTGGGAATTAAATTTACTAGTTAAAAATATGATGTACTGTAGTTTTTATTTTTAAACCAAGTATAACCTCAATAAGTAAAGGATATTTCTGACTAATGAAACTGGAAAATTTTCACATTAAATATGATATTTTGTAGACTTGGTTTGAAACTTAATATTGAGAAATTTCTCCCTTGGAAGTTCTACTTGTTCAGTATGTAGTATGGCACTGTAACATACAGTCTATATGAAACAAATTATTTGTATTCTTCTCTAAAATAATTTGATAATATTTTCTAATAATCAGACAAATTGATAGCAGTAATATGTTAAAAAACAAATTGTAGATCAGTGGGAGTACATTTAGAAATGACTTTTTGAAGAGTATCAATTGAGTAACGAAAGTGTTCATTGCGTTGCATTTTGATACATCAGGATTAATCTTATCTTCTATCTGGCAAAAAATTAGAAGATTATCTGATGATTGCCCCCCTTCCTATATCTAAATTTTGACAGTTTAGAAATGCTGTCTCAAGTAACTTTTATAGATAATTGATAGCTTTAGTCTTATATTTCTTTCTATAATCAACTGTAAATTGGAATAAAAATACCTAACTTTTGGTGGGTTTTGAAGACTAGAGCTCTGTTGTATAAACTGCCTAGCAAATATGTGTTGACTAAATAAAATGTAAACTAGTCTTTGCCACGATAAAATCTTGAGTAAGTTATATATATGATGTGTAACTCAGTAGTGTGTATTTGTGGTCAAAAATTAAACTGGTATCTTTTATGTGCTCTCTGTCAAATTAGACAAAATGTATTGCATAATATTATAGCTTAATTTTAATGACTGAACTATAAGTCTTATTATTATAATTTTATGGTATACAGCATGGTTTAATATTGTTTAACACATCAGCATATAAAGTGAGACTTGGACCTAATTTTGTGATGTTTTTGTTTTACTGCTAATGGTTTGTTGTATCGTGAGGTTTTACCTGTGTATTCAGGTATACATATTCAGTTTGTATGTTTTTCAGTGTAAGCTAAGGGGAAGATATGAAATATTGTCTTCAATAGACCTGCTGTGACAATTTAATACCTATTGCTCTATTAATAATTATTTAATCCTCATGAGATACAGTGGGATAGAATTTGGTCAAATAGATCAGTGTTCAAATCCCAGTTTATTATGTTTGTAGGGCAAGTAAGTTACCTTGTCAGTGTTTCAGTATCTTACAAAGGAAGGAACAAGAACATACCTGCTTTGTATAGGGTTATTATGAGGATTAAATGTTACTACACATGTAAAGCATTAAACACAGAGCTGGGCAGATCATAAGGACTCAGCAGTGTTTGTACATAGTTACTATTACAAAGGAGATGTCATGTGGTAGAATGAGGGAGAAAATACCAGAAAGGAAGGTTTGAGTTTGGCTGTGCCACTTGGTGGAATTCTTTCTTTTGACTAGTTGCTTCGAAGGAGCTTCAGTATTCTCATGGGTAAAATGTGGCAATAATAATTTTGGTCTCTATTTTTGAGGGGTGTGGTAGGGGTCAACTGAGGGAGCATACATGAAAATCATTTAACAATTCTAATGATCCAGGTTTAGTTTTAGTCTTTATTTTAAGCACTGTATTTTTAGTAACACTTTCACCAAATAAATCATTGTCAGAATTTTCAAAAGATACTAAGCTCATGTCAATTATTTTTTGCCTTGTCAACTTAATTGAGGTATAATTTATATAGAATACAGTTCGTCAAAGTTAAGTATAAAATGAGATGAGTTTTTACACATTGTGTAACTACCACCACCATGATACAGAACATTTCATCACCCCAAAAAGATCCCTTGTGCCCATTTGTAGTCATCCTTGAAGAAGAAAGGCTCTGTTGTCCTGTATGATATCGATGTCATATTAACTAGTTAACTGCCCTGTTTTCTTTTAACTTTGTGTATTTAGCTATAAGCAACAATCCAGTATCCTTTATGAAATACATTCCACCCTTATTTTACGTTCTTTGTTTTTGTTTATTTCTGCTTGCCAATGACCTTTTCCCCACCAGTAGTTTTCTGTGCTTGTGAAAGTAAGATTAATTAGTATACATTTCACTAATCTTCAATCTTAATTTCATTTATCCTAATGGTACTTTTTCACACACGTAAACTGCTTGCCTAAAGGACATAATTAAGCTTACTGATATTCATATTTCTTGTCAGAAATTTAATGGATTTCTTTCTCAACTGAGTTTTTGTATAGATATTCTTAGAGTTGTAAATCAGCAAGATGGCTGTATCCAAGTATTAACTTTTAAGAAAATGGTTACTCTAAGAAAAACTTACGGTTCAGTAATTTATCTATTCAACTATTTTTTTAACTGATCACATACTAACTGTAAAGACTTAATAAGACTTTTGCTCTCCAGATTGCTGTATGTTCTTCCTATTTTCTTCCTTTTAGCAAACTTCTTAATAAGATTTTTCCAATTAATTCACATTCTCTTCATACACGGTATGGAGCCAGGGACTCATTTTCCCATGTACTATTCACTTTCTTTTTACAAAGTTTAATTGTGCTCCTCTACCGGTAATTTGGAGATAATTATGATGAAAAAAATGTTTGTTTTTAAACTTCTGAACTAAATGCAATGGTTCCTCACAATCATTCTCATAAGTCTTATATAGTTTTCAGATTTCATGTATAGAAACTAAACTATCTTTAGTATTGCTGAGTCAGGTTATTTTATTGTGCTATTAATAAAATGGTTAATTTTTACCAACTTTTGTTATAAGACACCTAAAAAATCAAACCCCACTGAAATTTGTTACCTTTGTTAATCTTAAAGGTAGCTTCCATTTAAAAATCTTGTATGTTTGCTAATAGCTAAAATATTTATTGTTTTATTCTTTATTTGTAAATTTCAAATTAATTATACTTTGGCTTTCATCTGTTCATGAACGTTTCTTAAGCTTTGTAAGCAATTCCCTAAGTCATTATTGATAGAAACTAGAATGTTCCTAACTATAATTTCTAAATTTTTTTTATCCTAACATGTTTTCTTTCAAATGAATTATCTTTATCTTTAATTCAGTCTGTAACAGAAGTCTGACAACACAGGATATATCACTTTAAATACTTAATAGATCATTGATGTGTTGTACAGCTTGGAATGAATCCCATCAACTTTTCTCTGAAGCTCAGATTTTTATAACACATCATTTTGCTTACAATATGGCAACATTGGTGCTTGGAAACTAATTCCACTTTTCAGCAACTCCTTTAAATAGATTAAATGATACTAGAGACATGTACCTAACACAGTTAAGTATAAGCCATACATTTAAAAAGATAAATGAATAAATCTTTTTCAATTTTAAAAGAAAAAACAAAAAGCTCTTTTTAAGATCGGGTAAACTATGAGTCAGAAACGTAATCACAGTCTTGACCTCACTTTTTTTTTTAGCTCTCTAATTAAAATTTTTAGTTGAATACTAAATCTCAGGACAGTTGGATTTGCATGTTTGCCCCTTTCGCTGTTTCCTCCCCCATGCCATTGAAGAATTTTGAATGGGGAGGAATTTGCGCCCTTTGGCTCAGGTTGCAGACCCACTTGATCAAGCCAGAGAAGCCAGGGTCAGAACTATTCATTGCTTATCTTTTCCTTGGGCCACTTGTAAATCCTGCCTTTCTGCTCTGCAAAAAAAATCTCTTTATATTAGACTTATAATAAAGTCTGGAGAATGAAAATAAACCTAATAGTTGATGCTTGATTGTGAATCCACATGGGTTAATTTCACTTTTTGAAGTTTTTCATGGCATTATAGCTTATTTGATGTACATAATTTTGTTTAAATGCATGCTATTTCATTAGACATTAGGCATTAGACATTCAAAAGTATCCTCTTGATAGTGAAAGTATGATATATAATATTATATCTCAGGTTGAGATTTAACACCCTTAAAATATAGTAATTACTTTTAAGTGAATTAAATTAGTTAATTTGAATTAAATCTATAAAAAGCCCCAAAGTATTTTGTTTTGAAGTGCTTAATTTCTAGCATGTATGCTGACACTGAAAATTTGCCTGAATCAATTATAGCACAAGTTTATGAACTGTATCAATAATGGTGTAAAGACTTTAAATATAAACCCAGGTTTAAACAAACACAAAACACTTTGTTCTTATCTCAGCATCCCTTAAAAGTATACAGCTCTGGTTCAAGACCTCAGGACCACCCATCACCCTGGACATTGGATACTTCTATTTATTCAAGAAGCTTGTGAAGTATCTGTGTGTCAGTGGGGGGATGGTGTGTGTATCTGTGTAGGGAATCACAGTTAGGTGATTTTATCCCAACAGAACAGCACCGTTGTTTATAAACTGAATTATGTTTTCAGTATCCGTAGAATTTCCTAGTTGTAAAAACCTAATTTACATTAAATGTGTTATTTTACACAAGTGCTGGTTGCAGTTTTCACGTTTTTGATGCTTTCAGAAGGTTAGAGTGGGCGTCCATTAAGATTAACCTCAATCCATTACAGCTTTTTGGTTTACAGGCCCCACCCATTGGCCTTGGATAGCTAATACCGAGCTTTTGTTTCTTCCTGTAGAAAGGAAAGGAAAGGAAAGAAAACTGTTCTTTCTTTCTCATTGTGTAAGTCATGTGACTTCCCTATTAGTTAGTTGCAGAGTTGAAATGAATCTCAAAATATGTAAGATATCAAAGGTTATGTGAAGTATTTATTGAAATGTGCCCCTTGTTTAATTCCTGTGTTTTATGCATTAAAATATTTGTTTTGAATAACTATAACTTACTTTACATCCATGCAGTTTTTTTGGAAGCCAAAAAGATAACTAAATAGATTTATAAAAGAATACTGATCTTTTTATCTATATCATGGTAATTGCTTAGTTCACTCAAAAATTTATCTTGTTAGCATTGTTTGAGGTTTCTAAACTGTAGCTTATTTCTCAGAACTCACAGTGTAAAAAAAGTAGGAGTGGTATTTGGGATGATTTTAGCAAGGAAAATTTGCTGATAGCAAGAAGGAACTAATTGGGTATATTTCTTTTTGCTCCTCTTTTCTCTCACCTCTCTGTAATAGTAAGTGGTGTAGCTAGCTGTTGGAAAATGCTATCCAGCTCTTAGAATATTTACGCTGATGTTTAGTCTCAATTTGGTGATTTAGTCATGATGTTACAATTTACTATTAAATTTTTAATCTTTAAAATTGTTTTAATCTGTTTTTAAGCTGTTCTCCCAAACCTTTAAAATCTATTTTAGTAAACAGTAGACCTGTCCTCAAATAATAAATAAGATTTTTTAAAAACAGTAGTTCTAAAAGAAGTATCCTGTCGATGATTTTTAAAATATAATATTCTTTGAGAGTGCTATTTCCCTGCAAATAATTATTTTTAAGACTTCTAAGAAGAATGCGTCTGTGTTTTAAAATCCTGTATGCATTTTTATTTAAAATGTGTTTCAATAAAATATACATAAAAGCATTTTTTCTTACATTTTTCGAAGTCTAAGAGATTTAAAAAAGGCAATGATATTTAATGCTATGATTTTGCTATCATCCAAAGTTATTTGGTTAGATTTTTTAATATGAAAATGTTGTGAAGTTGTGTAGAAAAGCTGCTTAAGTTTAATAATACTGGGTTATCAGTTTGTAAATAACCAGGATCTGGTTTGAAGTCAGTAATGTGCTAGTCCATGTTTTCATGGGCATTAAAATTCATAGTAAGTGATTTATTTTCCATGTGTTGTACAATTGAATATTTGAGCTTCCAATTATTTCATTAATGTTACTTTTAAATATTTATTGATCTTTTATTTAATGTTTATAAATTGCCACTAAAATTTTCCATTGAGAAAAGGTTTAAGATACTAAATATTTCAAATTTGTGATGCTCCTTTATTTACTATTTGGATAACAAAGTATTCATAAAACACCAGCAGTCTATTTTTAAGGTTTTGAATTTGTACTGGCATTTTTTGGTTGAAATAATCCATTTAGTATCTTAGTGTCACTCTGAATTTAACATAAAAGATTAAGAAATAAAGACATTATAAAAGATTACTACCAGCTTTTTCTGTGTAACATGTTTTTTTAAACTTTGATATCAGAAAGTGAAAAGTTGGTTGCTTTCCCCGTTATCATTTATTTTCCTCCTGCTAAAGTTTTCTTTAACTTGTGTGGAGAAAAGTCACTTTTAAATGAATTTAGATGACTCTAAGTCTCTTCATGTTCAGTCAGAAGTATTAATGCAAGGTTTATTTGTGGGGAGTAGTACCACCTGGGATATTGCTACTTGTTTTCATGAAGGTTATTGTAAATATATGATTGATGAATCAGTTGATTTCTGGACTTTTTTCTCCTAAAATAAACTTTATACTAAATGGGAAATGATTTTTCAAATTGTTGAAATATCTGAAGGTCCAAGTAAACAGGACATTTGTTTCAGTACATGTTCTTTAAGGTATTTTCTTTTAAAGATATTCTAATATAAAAAAGCCCTAGTATGTAACCTTAGGGAAGTTGTCTTGTTAGTTATTGACCACTTTTCCTGATTCTCTGCCTTTATTTTTAAAGTATTTGGTCACTATTAAGTCATTAATATTCCTAAAGGTAATCCATAATGCCCTGTGAGATTCAGTGTTGAACATGTATTCAATTATTCAAATTTACAAAATTCAAACAATTTTTTTGAATATCTCTTAAGACATAGAATAATGTCTTCAGAGTAAGATTTTGACAGAATAGAATTCATTATTTTGATATACATGTATAGATTTCCACTTTCAGCTGTAAATTGAAAAAAGAAATTACTCCAATTATTAAGGTATTATGTTGTCCCAAAATGATTCCCTGCCCTAACATTATCATTTGATCTGCCACCAGGAATTATTACTGCCTTAAGTGGTCTGTCTTTAGTGTCCGCCTCCCTTTTTCCCCTCCCCCACTCCCCTTCGGGAAGGAAGCCTGGGGCCCTGGCTCTAGAGATACCAGGAAAAGCAATCACTCAGCAGAAAGTGTCTGTCTTTAGCAGAAGTATCATCCCTTGCAGAAGCGTGTAGTTGAGAAGAGGTTAAAAACAGATTAATTAGAGTTGATCAAATTTACATTACATTTATTTAGAATACATTTTTGGTACAGCTGGATATTGTGGTGTTATTGTGGTATTATGGTGTTAAGTCAACTTTGTCTGTTTCGGGCATTAGCAAAGTCAAATTTAGTCCTTCACCGCTTTTCTTTCTTAGCTTCAATTAAATCTTTTATACTGTTTCTAAAGGGTGTTGCCAGCAGTTTTCCTAACTTTGAAGAGGAGAGTGAGTTCTGAATGAAAACCATGAGTGGTTAGGTAATTTTAATGTTTCTCAGCACTTAATGATTATTCGAAGTATTTTCCTAGATTTCCAAAAGAAAGTATATATGAAATGTTTCACTCAGTGTAAGTTGTCATCTAAAGATAATGTATGTCTAACACATTTTTGCCTAGAAGGCTTTTTAAACCACAGACTGACTCATAAAGTAGGCTAACAGTGAAAATAAACTGATACTGATAGATCTAGAAATGTTTTAATTATTTGCTTCCTTAGATTGTTCATAAAGTGCTTTTTTTGTTGGTTTCAGGATGAGTGAGGAAATGCAGGTTTAGTAGGGTAAACACTGTAAATTTTGGCATAAGCTTGCTGAAGGGCCCAAGTTTCTTTGTGCTGTAGATACTTGGGCCAGCATTTCTTCATTTTGAAGGGCACTCCCTTTTCTTAGCTCCACATGTGTTTAGGTCTCTCATACTTTCGACCCTTTGAAAAAATTAAGCAGCATGGCCATGGAATCTCACAATGAACTTAAAGAGGATTTTAGAAGTTACAGTTCATGTCTGAAAGATAAAAATGAATAATATAATAAATAATATTGTGTAATACTTATGTTTTATAGAATAAATCAAAGATGTTTGAAATTTTTGAATGTTGTTTACCAAAAGGGCAAATATAAAAGTAAAATTTCATGCATATTTCAAATAATGTAAAAATGATGAGTATAAGTAAAATTTTGGTAGAATAACTTGAAAAAGACAGAATATAATCATATATTCCTTTCTGTTACTCTAGCCCCTCTCCAAATCAACAGACATTTGTATTTGGTTTGTTATAGCCGCTGCTATCATTCCCTGGGGATAGACCCCAGTTTACCATCATTTGATCCCGTCTTCCCATCGTCCAGACTCCCCTGTATCAAGGTTTCTATTCCGCCAACACAAGAGACCGTTCAGCTACAGCCGATCAATATTGTAGCAATCACAGTGACATCAATAACAACAGAATAATAGTATCATGTAATTTTATAGTGTTTGCATGTGCAAGGTACCATGCTAAGGGTTTTACATCCATTAAATTTTCTCACGTCTGAAAGATAGTTGCTATTATTGTCTCATATTTATAGATGAAAAAAATGATCTTAGAATTAGAATTGCCTAATTTACACAATTGAGCCAGCAATATGACTCCAGAGCAGTGCTGTTGACTCTCTGGGTTCCAGCCACATTTTTAGCTGTTTTAATTTTATATTGATGTGCTTATCTTATGCTAAGTGCTTCAGTTTCAGTTGTGAGCCACAAGCAGACAGGGATTCTGATTCTGACTTCACGAATTTAAAGAACAGTAGGGGAGACAGACAATCAGACCACATAAATGAAAGTAACATAAAAACCACAATGAGTGCCTAGAGGAAAAGGTACATGGTCCTGTGAGTATATAATTGTGAGGGCTCTAACCTAGTTTCAGGGTCAGGATGACTACTTTGGAGATGACTGCTTTGTGATGAGAGTAGAAAAATTAGTAGATAATGAATAAGGGAAAGAATATTTCAACAGAGGAAGGGAGAGTGTAGAGAGGCAGGAGGGAAAATGAACATTAGCTTTACAATGTGTTAGGATTAAAAGATCAGTAATATCCTGTCCCTGTCTTTAACTTGCAGTTAGGGGCATGTGTGTATGTGTGTGTGTTGTGTGTGTGACCAGTGGTTACCACAGAGTGATAGGTGCTAGGATAAGGGCATTAAGGCATTGCCTGTGCTTTTAGTAGTGAGAAAAGTTTGATGAAAGAAGAGGCCATTTGAGATTTGCTGTGGAAATACCTAGGAACTTGGTAGCCTGGGAGGGCATTTCGCATCATACTTGCGCAGAGATGACAAGTGAAAGAGCCTCTATAGGCCAGTGAGTAGGTAGGGTGCCAGATGCGTACTGGGTGGAAGGAATAGGCAAAGGGCATGGTGGAACTGTGCTGGAGGATGAAACTCTCAGGCCTGGGTGGGCCAGCTAGACATTAGGCAGGTTTATCCGTTGGTTCTCACCTTAAACGTTGCTATTTTTTAATTTCTTTAAAGTGCTTCTGCCCCCCAAAGCTTCATTGGCTATTTGTTTTTAAATAGAATTTAGATTTTTTAGCCAGGCATTCCAACTCTTCATGACCTGATTGAATCTACTTTTACAGTCTTTCTTGTCATACTTATTTAAAGTGTTGTCTTTTGTCAAATCACAACATAGCCTATATGTCTTTGCCTCTTCCTCTTGGCACAGACAATACCCAAATTCCTTCCTACATTCGCCTTTGAAAATTCTTGCCATCTTTGAAAATCCAGCCCCAAATTCAGATCCTTCTTTTGCTGAAGACCTTCCTCATCATTCTAGCTAGAATTGCTCGCTTACTTCTCAGAAACTTCAAACCTCTATTTGTCATAGATTGTCTTCTGTTAAATTTTGTTGTGTCTCTGACTAAATTGTAAACTCTTGAGTGGAATTTTCTTACCAAATTTTGTATTTTGTGCAGTATAACGCTTTTCATAATTCATACACAAAAATATTTCTTGAACATTAAAAAAGTGTAATATATTAGGAACATTTCCCCTATCTTCCATTGAATGAAAGATATGGATGTTATTCAAAAAAGCATATGTAAACTCTTCTTTAAGAAAACCTAGTGTTCAACTTATATTTGCTTCTCTTTTAATATCACTCTTACATGTTCATTATGCATCAATTTACACATGGTAAACTCTGCTTTTGTCTGCCCAGAACACTTTGGGGCTTCTGCCCCTCTCTTTTTTTTTTAGCAGAAAAGATGGTGGCTTCTGTGCTGCATTTATTGTCACAGTTTATTGCTAAGTCTAAAATGTCTGCAGTATATTGGAGGGGAGGAACTTACGTGTCTCATTTTCTATTTAAGTCCAAAGAGCTTGAACTTTATTCTTTTTCCTTGGGTAAAACTTCCACCTGTGACAATTCCTTTCATATATACTGATTTCCAGTCTGTAGGACATACCTTTTCACTTCTCCCTATCGCAGACATTCACCAAAGTGCTTTAGTTGGCTAAGAAAAGTTAGTGTCATTTCTGACTCCTATCTCTTCTTTGTGTCCAACCAGTAATTGTTGTTGCTGCTTTTATAATCTCAAAATGTCACACAATTTCCTGTCATCTGTACTTGAGATCTTAATGATCAGAACCCAACCTTGATTAGCTACTTAGGTTCCATACCTAAAAGAGCAAAGACCTGAAAGTTAGGCAAATCAGAGAAAGAAGCTTTGGAATTAGACAGGCGTAAGTCAAGTGTATGGTTTTTCCAGTGGTCATGTATGGATGTGAGAGAAGGACTGTGAAGAAAGCTGAGCGCTGAAGAATTGATGCTTTTGAACTGTGGTGTTGGAGAAGACTCTTGAGAGTCCCTTGGACTGCAGGGAGATCCAACCAGTCCATCCTAGAGGAGATCAGTCCTGGGTGTTCATTGGAGGGACTGATGCTGAAGCTGAAACTCTAATACTTTGGCCACCTCATTCAAAGAGTTGACTCATTGGAAAAGACCCTGATGCTGGGAGGGATTAGGGGCAGGAGGAGAAGGGGATGACAAAGGATGAGATAGCTGGATGGCATCACCGACTCGATGGACATGAGTTTGAGTAAACTCCGGGAGTTGGTGATGGACAGGGAGGCCTGGCATGCTGCGATTTATGGGGTCGCAAAGAGTCGGACACGACTGAGTGACTGAATTGACTGACTGAAGATGTGATGTTGAGGTCTTTCTTCCATTGGTGAGCTTCTGCAAGTATATCGCTTTCCAGAGGGGACTTGGTGGTAGGCAGTCTTCATCAGGACTTAGCTCCTTCAGTTCATTCAGCAGATTAACACCTAGTTTGTGAGATATAGCAATGAGCAGAAGAAGATGAACAAAAATACCTTTTTCATGCATTAACTCTTATTCCCCTGCCTCTTTTTTTTGTCTTCTGTTTCACTGTAAAAAATAGGGACATAGACTAACAATATTCAGTACAAAATATGGTATCTCTAAGAAATTCCATAGTGATGTTTGAACTCTGGAAAACAATCTCAGGAGAATTGGCACATGTGCATTAAAAAAAGGTTTTATTTTGGGAGAAAAGAAAAAAATAAAAACACATATGAGATGATGGCTTTAAGTCTGAATTAATTATACTTTGAGGTACATATAGTATTATTCTCAATAAAGAGAAGTAGAGGTTAATGATTCACAGCAGGATTTCTCAATCTTAGCACTTTGGGCCAAGTTGGAGCTTTGGGGCCAGATAATTGTTCGTTGTGAGAGGTTATCCTTTGCTTTATAGAGTATGTAGCAATATCTCTGACCTCTATCCACTAGATACCATGAACACACCTCCCCAGTTGCGTTAACCAAAAACATCTCTCATCATTGCCAAATGTCCCCTGGATGACAAAATTGCCCCTATTTGAGAACCTCTGATTAAATGACTTTGTTAAGTGCTTTACTAAATATCTAACATTTCATAATTATTATCTGTAGTCTTTTGTTTATACAGAATTAGTCTAAGTGATTTTAGAGGGCCTGAACATTTGGGATAAGACCAATAAATTCATATTTAAATAACAGTGTGAACTGAAAGCTAAGTATGAAACATTCTAACATTTTAATTTCAGAATGTCATATGATTCTGATGATAAATGTCATATATGTTGACTATGGGAAATTTAGACAAAGGAAAGTATAAGAATCACCCATTATTCCACCATCCAGAGCTAACCACTGCTTACCTTTCATTTATTTTTTTATGCTATTTACTGGAAAAAAAAATTTTTTTTTCTTTTTTTGCAAATGGGGAAAATAGCTTTCAATTGTCAAATTATTGCCAATTTAAATTAGAGAAATTTTAAACTAATTAAACTATAATAGGAAAATAAATTTATGAATTAATATAGAAAGTTTTGTCATCTGGGAAAATTCAATAAAAATCAGTGGCATTATATTAATATGTCTTAATTTTTGCATGCTAAATATAGAAAGTATTGGTATGTTCTGTTTATTTTGTATAAAAATTTAGAAGGTCTTTATTAAATTGTTGACTAGTTTTCAGTTTTATAGGCAAGTTAATATTTTTTTTTCCTAGCTGATATGGAATTCAGTTCTGCTAGTTATATTTAGAGATGACCTTCATTTTAAAATATACTATTTGAAATTCTATAATTTAGTATCTTAAATTTTTTAAGTAAAATTCCATGAAAGAACCATTATTAAAATTTATCAGTTTGTACAAGCTTTGATGAATCTATATATATAACAAAAGCATATTAAGTACCTTGTTAGTGTTATATGCAGTTGAGAGAAAGTGAGTTTTTATTTCTTTTAGAAAGGAAGATGTTTGGCCACAGATCAAAGAGTGAAAAAAAACATTCTTGGCAGGAAAATTAATGCAGATAGTCAAAGGTAAAAACTGTCCGTATTTTGAGTTTGAAAATTTTTATATATGACATAAGGAGTTCCCTGGAGCCCTTCTCAACTTGAAATTCCCAAATTGGTTTCAAAGATGCACAAAAGTATATATTCCTTTTTTATGCTCAGAAGATTACATGCTGACCTAGATTTCAGTGGCAGATATACTTTAGGTCTGTCTGACACTATAGGAGTTAAAAACCTATATTAAAGGAACCTATATTAATTTTCACTTACTATGAAAAGAAATAGCCTTTATTGTACCCTCTGTATATGTTTGTTTCTCAACAGCAATTGATTCATTATCTGCTCATCCATATATTTGTTAGTTGTCACCCATGTATCTTTAATCATTGAGATTCCCCTTCTACACTCAGATTGGATTAACATTTTCATATTGTGTGCACTTAAATTGTTGTCTAGGCCATTCATTTTCTCAACAAAACCACGAGAAACAGTTGTGCTGAGAAATCTAATGTCCATCCTTAGTCTAATGTCAGTAATTTTGTTCCTACCACATATTCAAAGGTACGCCTGTTGCTATCAGTTTCTGCTATGGATTTTATGCTATAAATTTTCTCTTGTCTCCTGGATATTTGGCCCATTCTCAAGATAAATGCTAATCAGAATGGAGGTTGGACTTCACGGTTTGGGAACATCTTATTTTAGCTAGTAAAAAGAAAGCACCACAAAGGATCCTGGATATATTCTTTCTCGTTTTAAAATTCACCTTTGCCTCTGCTTTCTCTGTGCTATTATTTTCCCCATCTCTTCTAAAATACTGCTGTTTTGAAATCTTTCACTCATTTTGCTCCTCTCACCGTGTTGTGTGTGTGTGTTTCTCCTCTTGCTCAATTTCCACCCCCACTCTCTCTTCCTGGTGTAAAGAGCTTCTGTAGGAAATTGATAATCGGTGACTTTCTGCTTCAAAGTCTTTAACACATGGAGCTGGCTGCTAAGAGAAATTGACCAGGTTCCTGTGATCCTTGTCAGTTTCTCTGATTAATCAATTTTTCTTTACTGGAGAAGCTGCTTTTAACAAAAGAAAACTAGCTTGAAATTTCAGTCATTTGCCCATTGCTGCCAAGCGTCTATCTGCTCTTCTGTTCCTATCTATCACTTTAGCTTTTTATTATAAACTTTTAAATCTTGAATTTGTCACCTCATTTATACTGGAGGATGAACAGCCAATTTCATTTAATTCATACATCCTTGACAGTTACAGCTGATTTTAATACTTGCACAATTTAATTTGTAATGCTGTTTCCTATTCATAAGGGAATGATTGCAAATCAAAATGAGTGCATTTCTTTCCTAACTCTTGTTGACTTTCCTACAAAACCAAGGCAGAGCACTTCCAAAGCACTTAAAAGAAAATCATACTGTCATAGAAACTAATGCAGTGAGATCTAGAGAAACCAGGGAGAGTTACTATATTGCTTTTTCTTTAATAGAGGTATTTCTTTAAACATGTCAAGTACTATTATACTTAGATACAGAGTTAAAAGAATTTGTCTTTAGGTCATGGGCAAGTTTGAGCTGCCAGTTAGCCTGATAATAAGGTTTATACGATCTGATGAGAGAATTTACAGAATGACCAAAATATATCTGGACTATTCCTTAGGTATTATATAAAGGTGTTTACACATAGTGGTATTAGATAATAGACAAGACTATTCCTAGGAAGGAGTTAATTTGAATGACTTCAGGCCCAGTGGTGAAATTGAATGATGGCTAATGCTCCAAAGCATGTTTTGCAAATGAGTATTCTGTGGTGTTTTAGTAAGTGTTCCCTGAAAGGAAAAAAAAGTCCTTATTCATTAAGTTCTGGAAATTCTTGGTTACACAAAGTTCAGCTAGTTTATTCATTTAATGTATGACTTTTCAATGCCATATTATACTTAAGTATGCTATCAGCTTCTAAGATAAAGATGCAGATTATGATATTTTACATACTTGAACATTGGCACCTTGGTGGTACCTCTTTTTTTTTTTTAAAGAATCATCTCATGGGGCATGATTCCATGAGAACAAACTGAGAAATTCTTGGGTGATGGTCACAAATTTCAGTTCAGTCGCTCAGTCGTGTTTGACTCTTTGCGACCCCATGGACTGCAGCACGGTCACGAATTAATCAATAGTAATTAATTTGTTGGTTAGTTGCTAAGTCGTGTCTGACTCTTTGCAACCCCCATAGACTGTGGCCCTCCAGGCTCCTATGTCCATGTGATTTTCCAGGCAAGAATACTGGAGTGGGTTGCCATTTCTTTTTACAATTATCATATAATTATTATTGTGTAGTAATACTGTGTATCAGTAAATGCTAACATCTTTACTCTTTAGCTCATAATTTATCCTTAAATTGAAAGAAATTAAAGGTCTTTTAAACACCTTCTAAACATTTTCATGATATATTTTTATTTTATAAAACCAGAGATATGAATAATATTTAGGACATCCATTAAAGCTGGGAGAAGGGAATGGTTCATCATATAAAAATAGCTTAAGAGATGAACTAAAATCAGGTAAACATTTAGAAAACATTAGCCATGCATTTGGGCATTTAAGGAGAGTGAAAATAGCTCAAGATTGGTAAATGGTATTGGTGGTGATTATAAGAAAGTTGTAATTTGGCTGAAGGTTCTGTGTTAAGTGGAATAAAAAGAAAAATGGTACACATTTGTCTTTCACTAGCAGCTTCTGGGCCTCTGGCCTGTGGCACCTGGCTTCCTGCATCTTTTTTTCTTTTTTTACTTTAAAAAAATTGAGCAGTAGTTAATGGACAGTATTATATGTTTCAGATGTATAACATAGTGAGTCACAATTTTTAAAGGTTATACTCCATTTATAGTTATTATAAAATGTTACCTATATTCCTTAAGTTGTATAAAATATCCTGGTAGCTTATTTATTTTAAGCATAAGTTTGTACCTCTAAATTCTCTACCCCTGTCTTGCCCCTCCTCTGTTCCCTCTCCCCACTGGCTTGTTCTTTATATCTGTGAGTCTGTTTCCTTTTTGTTTTATTCCTTAGTTTGTTGTATTTTTTTCAATTCCACATATGTGTGTGTTTGAATTGCTCAGTCGTGTCTGACTCTTTCTGACCCCATGGACTATAACTCACCAGGCTTCTCTCTCCATGGAATTCTCCAGGCGAGAATACTGGAGTGGGTTGCCATTCCCTTCTTCAGGGGATCTTCCTGAACCGGGAATCAAACCCAGATCACCTACTTTGTGGGCAGATTCTTTACTGTCTGAGCCACCAGGGAATCCCAATTCCACTTATAAGTGCTATCGTACAGTATTTGTCTGTCTTTGTACAACTTATTTCACTTAGCATAGTACCTTCCAAGTCCATACATGTTGTTGCAATAGCAAAATTTCATTCTTTTTTATGGCTGTCTCCCTTTTTTTGAGTAGTAGCAGAGCAAGGAGATCCAACCAGTCCATTCTAAAGGAGATCAGCCCTGGGATTTCTTTGAAAGGAATGATTCTAAAACTGAAACTCCAGTACTTTGGCCACCTCATGCGAAGAGTTGACTCATTGGAAAAGACTCTGATGCTGGGAGGGATTGGGGGCAGGAGGAGAAGGGGACGACAGAGGATGAGATGGCTGGATGGCATCACCGACTCGATGGACGTCAGTTTGAGTGAACTCCGGGAGTTGGTGATAGACAGGGAGGCCTGGCGTGCTGCGATTCATGGGGTCACAAAGAGCTGGACACGACTGAGCGACTGAACTGAACTGAACTGAGCAGAGTCTGAAGGTGGCTTCCTCCGTTACTCAACAGGATTATATCAGGTGTAGTCTCCTGGCAAACTCTAGGTGTCCTAGAGTAGTGATTCTGAGCTTTTTTTTTTCAGTGTTAATAATTTCTGATCTCTTGCAGATGATACACCTTGGTGCAAGTCTTTTCTCAGTTTGTATACTTGTCATGGTCCAGTAATGAACCGCTTACTTAGCAGCACTTATCCTCAGACTGCACCAGCACTATTACTAGATTATCACCACTTCCGCCCTGCTCTCAACTGGTAAATATCTCACCACTTACAACTGCCAGAAATTCTTCCTACTACAAACTAAACCTTTTGTTCTACAACCAGAGAAAAAAGTGGTTTAAAAATTTAGGTGCTGTTTCAGAGATTGTAATTTTGTTACTTTCGTGGACCAGTAAAGGCACACACACACACACAAATAGGATGATGTAACTTTTTAATAATTGGCTTTCTAAAATAAAAATGTGTCATATAAGTTCTAATGTAGAATACAATTTGCAAATAATATATAATACTTTTTATTATAAATTCCATGTGGCCAGTTGATTCTCACAGAATATCTTTTTTTTCTGAACTTTTATCTATAGCCAAACTGTGCTTGCAACTGAACAAATATAGTTCATATATGAATGTTAAATGATATTTTTGCACTAATGAGTTAGCCCGTAAGTCAAACAACAAAGACAAAGATGTATATTCGAATTTTATTGTGACTTTTTTGCTGAACTGGATAACAGATTTTGAATATTTTGAAATATTTCCTTAATTTTGTGCTGTTTACAATTTAACAGCTGTAGAAAGGAATCACTGTTACATTTAATCTGTATTATTAACATTTTCTCCATCACTTTCCTAAGTGTGTAGACAATCAGTAAAACAATACACCGTGCCATGATTTGTACTACTTGCCAGTTTTCATGGTATCAGTACTTCCACCATAGCCAATCTGAAGCTATCAATGTAATGTCAGTGATGTGGAACTGGGGTGAAATGCACAGTGACACACAATTATGTACTAATTCCACTGTACATATTCAGAAGATGTAAATAACCTCACAATGTAGGTAATAGTAAAGGTAGTAAAATAATTAGGGAGCAATAACTTTTGAGTATTTTTTTTAACCATTTTTTCATATAATTTATTTACTTTTATGTTTATGTTAACTTTTAATACTGGCCATGTTTAACAACTATCTCATGAAATTCTTACAGATTTAACAATGAGCTGTCTTTAGCTGGTATGAGCTAGCTCTGGCATGCTGCTGCATAGCCTGTTTCTTATTTTGCCACATAAGGACATGTATTTGTAATTACTTTCAGTTCATAAGAGGGATATCATCTCTGAGTAAAGGAAGAACCCCAAGAAAGACAACTTGCAAGCATTGACATTGTCCCTATGTTTTGCATTTCTACAATGCAGTATTTAAAATGTCATACAAGTTTCTGCATAGCTATAAGGGAAGTACTGTCCTGGATAGTGTAAGTAGCATCCGAATGAAGCTAATTTTTATTAGCTAGTGAATACATACCAGGGATCACTCAAATATTTTTCTGTTTTGGTTGAGAGAGTGAATTACTGTTAGTCTTAAGAATTTTGTAATCTTCAATGGATGAGGAAAGGCACTCACAGATAAGAAAGAATGTAGAAAACAAACTCCAAAGACTTAAAATTTTGTGTGGTCTTTTCTTTGTAACCTTCCACACTGCGTTGGTAGGTAGTTGCTGTGTAAGAGCTATTGTTACTCTAGGGCTGTTATTTTTGAGCTGTACGATAGTCCTTGAGCACTACATTCTACACTGCTTCCTGCTGTTTATGAGGTATACGTTTTTTTATATTTCTCTTCTTCCTCTTTTCCTTCCTCCCACTTTGGTACTGAATTAGCTTTCTATTACCACAAACTTAGTGGCTTAAAACAGTGCCCTTTTATTAGCTCACAGTCTATAGGTCGGAAATCTCCTCACTATGGCTGGGCTCTCTAGTGCTGGGTGCTCAGATTATCACAAGGCTGAAATCAAGGTATCAGTCAACTTGTTCTCATCTCTAGCTTAATGCTGTCTATCTAGCTCATTCCTATTGCTAATACAAAATACTTCTTTGTGGCTATAGAGCTGAAGAATCCATTTTCTCATCAGCTAGGAGCCAGGTACCACTCTTGAGTCCTGGAGGCCTCATGGACCCAATATCTTCATGTCAGCAATGGTGGGTCACATTCTTTGCCTGCTTCAAATCTCTCTGCCTTCCCCTTTTGTCACCAGCCAGAAAAAAATTCTGTTTTTGAAAAAACTCATGTGGTTATATAGAACCCAAGACACACCCCGTAATCTCCCTTTTGATTAACTCAGGGTCAACTGTTAGTAACTGTAATTACAACTGTGTAACATAATGACAGGAGTGATATTCCATCACCTTCACCAAGGAGGGAATTATTAAAGGGTTAGGGATGATTGTATGTGAGTGACAGAATTCTGTCTACTGCAAGTACTAAATGCATCATGTCTCACTTAAATATAATAATGGCTGTGTTAACACTTTGCATGTAATAAAACTTTAAAAATTATATCTGAACCCAATAGCTGTTTCCTTCAGAATAGAAATTAATTTTTAATATACATAACAATTTAATCTCTTGAATGAGCAACTTAAAATAATGGAGTGAAGGTATTAACATTTATAAAATAGTGAAGACAAGATTGTATTTAATTCTTAAGTCTAAAGTAGTATTTAATTACTTAAACTGTATTAATTAAAAAGGCAATTTATTTTTAACATCTAAATGTTTGTTCAGAAAATAAAGGTACCTACCTAAATGTAGGTACCTAATACAGTTGTATAAAATATAAATTCTTGTGCCTGAAGAGGTAGTCCAACTAATATGCTTTCTCAAGAAAAGGGAGTTTCACCAAGGTAGAAGGAAAAAGGTTGAAACTCATAATAGATAAAAAATTATTCTTCGTTGAAGAGTCAGGTTTATAAGGAAACAGTTAAGCAATGGCTTACGGCAGAATTTATTTGATTATTGATAATAGTGCAAATACTGAGATGAAGAAAATCTATAAGAATCAGCATATCTTTAAATGATAATATATCCATACAATGGAAAAATTAAGGCCTATTCATTCATCCAGTACTTATTGAATACCTACTACATGTAGGTATTTATTTTGCTTGGCTTTGCATAAAATATGTTATTTGTTAAAAAAATAACTTGAAGAATAACTAATGCCTCAGAATATGTTCTTTATGAGCTGTTAAATGTTATAAAGCTAAACTTATTAAGTACAATTTTAGTACTATTACTGATATGCATAGAAAAATTGAAAATAAATACATTTTTAATGCATTTGGGTACACTATGTGGCTTCCAGGATCTTATGTCCTTGACCAGGGGTTGAACCTGTGCCCTCAGCAGTGAAAGCACAGGCCCTTAACCTATGGGACTGCCAGGGAATTCCCCCCCCCAAATTTTGATCGGTCCTTCCTTTATGTTCATTGGAAGGACTGATGTTGAAACTGAAACTCCAATACTTTGGCCACCTGATGCAAAGAACTGACTCATTTGAAAAGACCCTGATGCTAGGAAAGATTGAGGGCAGGAGGAGAAAGGGATAACAGAAGATGATATGGTTGGATGGCATCACTGACACAATGGACATGGGTTTGGGTGTACTTCAGGAGTTGGTGATGGACAGGGAGGCCTGGCGTGCTGCGGTTCATGGGGTCGCAAAGAGTCGGACACGACTGAGCAACTGAACTGAACTGAACTGAATAAGGATCAGACACTGTAATGTAAATGTATCATTTCATTTCATGTCATGTGGATTAGAGATTATTTCATTTTAAAATGAGAAGATTGAAGCTCAGAAGGTTAAATAAACTTGACTGACATCATAGAGTAGTAAGTGCCTTAGCTAGTATTCTCATCGGTGACAATAGAGACTTTCCTATTACATTTTTGGTGGGAGAATGGAAATTTAATTTAGTTGTGTGCTTTCAGTAGTTACACAGTTTCGGTGGAGATTTTTAGATGTGGAAGGGCCTAGAGAAAAACATGTAAAATGTCTTTTTTCTAATGAAACATCTTTCTATCTAACATCTGATGTTCGATTTAATGGTGAAACTTGAAGAGCAAAGAATGTTATAAATTTATATAAACTTACTATTAAAGAAAATCAACAACTTATTAAGATGCCAAAACTGTATATTTTATGCATTGAATAATTATTCTTCTAGGTTATATTTCTATGAAGGAAATACTTAAGTCTATGCTGTTCATGAGATAATCACTTATACAGAAAATCACTTATAAAAAAATCACTCTTGAAATGGATTAAAATTAAAAATTTAATTTCTCTGCTGCAGTAGCCACATTTCAAGTGCTCAGAAGCTAATATTATTAGTAGCTATTGTATTGCACAGTACAAATATAGAACATTTCCATCATCACAGAAAATTCTGTTGGACAGTGCTGACTTAGATTATTCATTTTTATTTTAAAGGAAATAATAGTTTAGTAGTTGTCAGCTTAACTTTTAATTTTAAGAATTTTTTAATTTGTTAGTTACACCATAGTTCTCCCACTTATATTTCTTTGGGATTAGGAGATTAGAAATTGATTAAATCATTGTTTATTACGGCTTTTTAAAAACTATTTTAAAATTGGTTTTTGTGCTTAATATTTAAAGACATCATATATAGTTGTAGTTAATCCATATTCTTATATGGATTTTCACCTATCTATAATTGGTATTATATATTCTTGCCTGGAGAATCCCATGGACGGAGGAGCCTGGTAGGCTACAGTCCATGGGGTCGCTGAGAGTTGGACATGACTGAGTGACTTCACTTTCACTTTTCACTTTAATGTATTGGAGAAGGAAATGGCAACCCACTCCAGTATTTTTGCCTGGAGAATCCCAGGGACAGAGGAGCCTGTTGGGCTGCTGTCTATGGGGTCACACAGAGTCGGACACGACTGATGCGACTTAGCAGCAGCAGCAGCAGCATTCTCTTCTATGAATATACCATATTATCATCATTATTATCAATTGATGTTTAAATATTTTGTTCCATTAAAACGATACTGTACTGAACATTCTATTATAAGTCTTCCAGTACACATATACAAGAATTTTTCTAGACTGTATCTCAAAATAGAACTTTTGAATCATATGGTATGTGTGTTTTCAACTTGATTCAGAAATGCTAAATTGTTTTGTTCAGTTCAGTTCAGTCGCTCAGTCTTGTCCAACTCCCTGTGACCCCATGAAAGGCAGCACGCCAACTCCTGGAGCTTACCCAAACCCATGTCCATTGAGTCAGTGATGCCATCCAGCCATCTCATCCTCTGTTGTCCCCTTCTCCTCCTGCCCTCAATCTTTCCCAGCATCAGGGTCTTTTCAAATGAGTCAGCACTTCACATCAAGTGGCCAAAGTATTGGAGTTTCTGCTTCAACATCAGTCCTTCCAGTGAACACCCAGGACTGATCTCCTTTAGAATGGACTGGTTGGATCTCCTTGCAGTCCAAGGGACTCTCAAGAGTCTTCCCCAACACCACAGTTCAAAAGCATCAATTCTTCATCCCTCAGCTTTCTTCACAGACCAACTTTCACATCTATACATGACCACTGGAAGAACCATAGCCTTGACTAGACGGATCTTTGTTGGCAAAGTAATGTCTCTGCTTTTTAATATGCTGTCTAGGTGGGTCATAACTCTCCTTCCAAGTAGCAAGTGTCTTTTAATTTCCTGGTTGCAGTCACCATCTGCAGTGATACACCTGCCAAAGTCTGACACTGTTTCCCCATCTATTTGCCATGAAGTGATGGGACCGGATGCCATGATCTTAGTTTTCTGAATGTTGAGCTTTAAGCCAACTTTTTCACTCTCCTCTTTCACTTTAATCAAGAGGCTCTTTAGTTCTTCTTTGCTTTCTGCCATAACGGTGGTGTCATCTGCATATCTGAGGTTATTGATATTTCTCCTGGCAGTCTTGATTCCAGCTTGTGCTTCATCCAGCCCAGCATTTTTCATGATGTACTCTGCATGTAAGTTAAATAAACAAGGTGACAATATACAGCCTTGATGTACTCCTTTTCCTATTTGGAACCAGTCTGTTCTACTGCCAGTGTAGAATTTGGGGCTGTATCAACTAATAAAAGGGATTAATGACATATGTGTGCCTTCCTTCTTTGTATGAAATAAAGATACAAATGTTTGGATCACAAGAAGCTTATCTTCTTTTTTTTTAAGGAACAAGTGTATATTGGCTTGTGGTGGAAACACATTTATTGTATCAGTAAATGCATAAAATTCAATATGACCTGTATAAGTATGTGCGGAAACTAAAAATGGCTTAGTTTCCGATAATGGAGACTTTTTAGTTAATATGTGATTTGAACAAGATTAAAAGGTAAAAGTAAAAAGCATTATATAATTATATATGTGTAACTGCCATCAAGAATATACCTGAACAGTAAAAAAACAAATTGGATATATGATCTTGAGGCAGCAAGGAGCATGGTATATCATGTGTTGAGTTGGAGCGTCTCAGTAAAGGGGGTGTTAGAAAAGATTAGAGGTTTTGCTTTATGATCTTGGAAAGTGGTCAGGGAAGTTGAGATTTGCTCTGGAATGGATGCTATGAGAAGAAAGGAATCATTCTATGATGGGTATCTTAATAATACTTTTCTAGAAGGCAGGAAGAACAGAGTGTAGCTATAACTGGAATTGGTAAGGAAGCATACAAATTAGCCAGAAAAAAGGAGTGTTTGATCATTTGTTTCATTTAGGCAATGATTTTGTTTCTTGTTTTGGTTTCTGTTCAGGTAACGTCAGAGTGGCCTTGTCTGGTGTTGGTGTTCTGAAATCATTTGTGTTGAGAATACAGTGTTATGCTCTGCACACTGTAGCATAGCTATGAATGCGAAGCCAGCATCCCAGAGCCTGACTCAGAGTGACAGGCCCGCCCCCAGCTGTCGGGCACTGCTTTTATCTTTCTCAGTCTATAACAGTAGTAAGAGGAGAAGAGAATTTAGCAAAGGCATGGTTCACTTCAATTCAGTTCAGTCTCTCAGTTGTGTCTGACTCCTTGCAACCCCATGGACTGCAGCACGCCAGGCCTCCCTGTCCATCACCTACTCCCGGAGTTCACTCAAACTCATGTCCATCGAGTGGGTGATGCCATCCAACCATCTCATCCTCTTTCATCTGCTTCTCCTCCTGCCTTCAATCTTTTGCAGCCCCTAGGGTGTTTTCCAATGAGTCAGTTCTTCATATCAGGTGGCCAGAGTATTGGAATTTAAGCTTTACCATCAATCCTTCCCATGAATATTCAGGACTGATTTCCTTTAGTATGAACTGGTTGGATATCCTTGCAGTACAAGGGACTCTCAAGAGTCTTCTCCAACACCATAGTTCAAAAGCATCAATTCTTTGGCGCTCAGCTTTCTTTATAGTCCAACTCTCACATCCATACATGACTACTGGAAAAACCGTAGCCTTGACTAGACAGACCTTTGTTGGCAAAGTAATGTCTTTGCTTTTTAATATGCAGTCTAGGTTGGTCATAACTTTTCTTGCAAAGAGCAAGCATCTTTTAATTTCATGGCTGCAGTTACTATATGCAGTGATTTTGGAGCCCAAAAAGATAAAGTCTGTCACTGTTTCCACTGTTTGCCCTTCTATTTGCCATGAAGTGATGGGACCAGATGCCATGATCTTAGTTTTCTGAATGTTGAGCTTTAAGCCAACTTTTTCACTCTCCTCTTTCACTTTCATCAAGAGGCTCTTTAGTTTCTCTTTGCTTTCTGCCATATGTGTGGTGTCATTTGCACATCTGAGGTTATTGATATTTCTCCCGGCATTCTTGATTCCAGCTTGTGCTTCTTCCAGCCCAGTGTTTCTCATGATGTACTCTGCATACAAGTTAAATACGCAGGGTGACACTATACAGTGTTGACATACTCCTTTCCCAGTTTGGATCCAGTCTGTTGTTCCATGTCCATTTCTAAGTGTTGCTTCTTGACCTGCATGCAGATTTCTCAGGAGGCAGGTCAGGTGGTCAGGTATTCCCATCTCTTTCAGAATTTTCCACAGTTTGTTGTGATCCACACATAGGTAGAAAAGATAGAAAGACATGGTAGGAAAGATAAATGTTGGATGACATTAGGAATTACTCTAGTAAATTTGTAGTTGGAATACAGTAAGGATAGTAAGATTAGGAGGGTTGGAAGGGTAAGGAGAGACCATTGGTGAAATGTTTTAAATGATCAGCTTAGAATATAGTTCAGGTAGATTCCTAAATCAGGTCATGGTGTGATGAAAGTGAATGTTTGTGGGCAATTCAATTGCTTTTGAAATTATTAAATGTCTAATAATGATTTTAATGACCATTTCACCTTGCCTGTAACTTAAAATAACTCTTTTTATTAAAAATACTTGTCCCTATACTTTCTTGCACTTTTATAGTTATAATTTTATATTCTAAACTTTAAAAAGTTTTTGCCCAGTGCACCATGATACACTTTATTCTGCATCTTTACCTTTCTTCATGGCATCCAGTCCCATCACTTCATGGCAAATAGATGGGGAAACAGTGGAAACAGTGAGAGACTTTATTTTTCTGGGCTCCAGAATCACTGCAGATGGTGATTGCAGACATGAAATTAAAAGACACTTGCTCCTTGGAAGGAAAGTTATGACCAACCTAGATAGCATATTCAAAAGCAGAGACATTTGCCAACAAAGGTCCATCTAGTCAAGGCTATGGTTTTTCCAGTGGTCATATATGGACATGAGAGTTGGACTATAAGGAAAGCTGAGCGCCGCAGAATTGATGCTTTTGAACTGTGGTGTTGGAGAAGACTCTTGAGAGTTCCTTGGCCTGCAAGGAGATCCACCCAGTCCATCCCTAGATCAGTCCTGGGTGTTCACTGGAAGAACTGATGTTGAAGCAGAAACTCCAATACTTTGGCCACTTGATGTGAAGTGCTGACTCATTTGAAAAGACCCTGATGCTGGGAAAGATTGAGGGCAGGAGGAGAAGGAGACAACAGAGGATGAGATGGCTGGATGGCATCACCGACTCAATGGACATGGGTTTGGGTGGACCCTGGGAGTTGGTGATGGACAGAGAGGCCTGGCGTGCTCTGGTCCATGGGGTTGCAAAGAGTCGGACACGACTGAGTGAATTGATTGATTACTTTTTTGAAGAAGATCATTTCAATAGTTTTATGTGAGGCTATCAGTTTTCTCAGAAAGGGAGAGACAGTAAAAACAGTGATATAGGGAAATGGCAAACATTTTAGAATAAGAACTAACAAGCCTCTATTACAGATAAATGGAGTAAAGGAAGAGAAGAATAAAAAATTTTGAAGCCTCGACAATGACAAACGTGAAGTATAGCTTCACAGGTGGCACTATTGGTAAAGAATCCACCTGCCAATGCAGGAGCCTCAAGAGATGCAGGTTCAATCCCTGGGTTGGGAAGATCTCCTGGAGGTGGGCATGGCAACCACTCCAGTATTCTCGCCTATAAAATCCCATGAACAGAGGAGCCTGGTGGGCTATAGTCTGTGGAGTGGCAAAGAGTCAGACATGACTGAGCAACTGAGCATACTATATTTACCACAGTTCAAAAACATCAATTCTTCATCGCTCAGCTTTCCTTATAGTCCAACTCTCACATCCATACATGACCACTGGAAAAACCATAGCCTTGACTAGACGGACCTTTATTGGCAAATGTCTCTGCTTTTTATTATGCTATCTAGGTTGGTCATAACTTAGTTTCTTTGTTAAATAATAGAGTATCAACAAAAGTAAGTAATACCCACCAATGCTATTTTTGTTAAAGTACCCTGAAAATGCCTGATTATCAAAATGTGTTTTTAGTTAAAAGATTTTACATTTGATGACAATGAGAAGATTATGATGGTGGTAGAATGTGCTAGTGCTAAGAAGTTCATACTTACACTGAACTCAGAATTTGTAATCTATGTGTGGCTGGGTTCACATCCCATAAAAATTAGTCTCAGAGCATTAGTGAAGGCTGACATGTAACGGGTTTCGATGCCTAGCATCCCCATTAGTGTTGGTATTCATCGGAAGGAACACTAGCCTTTCATCCTTAATTTATTCCCTGGTGCCTATTTGATAAGGTGGTTTCTTTAGATGCCTTTGAAAAACTGTCTTATTTAAACACACTAATAAACTGAGGACAGAAAGTTTCCATTATTGGAGCAGTCTGATTGTTCAAAGAATTATTTTAATGTTTTTATAGCATAAAACGAGTACTTTTTTATCCACCTGATTTGTTTTAATTATATTTAGAATGGTTTTAGTTATAGTACTGTTACACAAATCAAACCATAGTATAACAGAATATTGAAGTTCATATGTCTAATTCCTGGATCATAATTTTAAGAAGTTTTTCATGTTGTAAAAATTAATAAGTAAAGAAGTTGGAAATGGTTGAAGTTCACTGCAGTACAATTTATTGTATAATTCAAGTCCTGAGACTGCATTCATAATGTTCAGAAAAAGAAGGATGTAAAAGTAACGGTTTGTCATTTTATTTAGATTATTCGATGTTAAACTTTAGCTGGAAACATACTTAACAACGAACATACCTTAAAATTGTTTAGGGTTAGATTTACTTTATCTAATTTTACTCTTAGTATAATAATTTATGTTTAAATTATAGATAGCAATAATGACCAAGTAATTATTTGTGACTTAAAACTTTGACTGTCACCACTTATATTTAACTGCCTTTTGCTCTCCAAATGTGCCAGCTGTGTCATGTTACAGCTGCATGTATAAAAAATTAATTTCTTCTTGCTCATTCATTTCCTCTTAGAATCCAGTATTATTAATCATTCACTGACATGGACACTTAAAGTCAGTTTTTAATTTAGATGACCTATTGTTTATAAAAGTAGTGAGCAATTTAATGAGTGAAATCTTTTATTCCAAATATATTTTAATTCCATATGCTACAGTGTAGTTACACATTGGAGTCGTATACATTTATATAAAGTGCATAAATCAATATAGAATAGGATAAACCAGATTATATTATGCATGACCATGAATCTTTTTCATATTAACTCTATTTTAATTTTTACTTAGATTTAAAAAGCTTATAGAAACTTGTTAGGAAATTAAAAGGAAAGTTGCAGAATAAAACTATTTGCAATGCAGAGGGAGAAGTTTACTATCTTTGCAGTATAAAGGAGTCTTCTGACTTAGTAAGAAAAAACAAGCATCCTTGTAAAAATGGGCAAAGGACAGGAACATAGAAATTCATAAGTATATATAAAAATTAAGTTTAAAGCAGCATTTAATGCATTAAAGTTTGGCAAATTTTTATTATTATTTTAATGATCATACCTGATGTAAGTAGAGAAATGATCAGTTTCATTTACCTCTGGCAGAGGTACATGCTGATACAATTTCTAGGGTATAATTTGATGATACATATCAAAAATCTGTGAGGATGGATGTACACAATGTTTTTATCATAGGATCTTTTTAACTTTTATTTTATTTATTTATTCCACCTGGCATATGGAATCTTAGTTCCCCCATTAGGGACTGAAGTTCTCCCACCAGGGACTGAAGTTCCCCTACCAGGGATGCTTACCCTCTAGTGGAAGTATCTTTTGGGTCTTTTTATTTTTGGCTATGCAGTGTTTCTCACAGAGGGTTTTAGTTCCTTGACCAGGGATTGAACTTGCTTTGGAAGTGCAGAGTCTTAACCACGGGGCTGCTGGGGACGACCCTCTAACACTTTTTATAACAAAACATTAGAAGCAATTAAATGTTCATTATGTAATTAAATTATGAACACCCATATAATGTAATACTGTGTAGCCAGTTTTATAAAATGATGTTTTCAAACTTAGATTGTTCAAATGTGTTCGGAAGTGCCCTTGATTTCTTTGGAGGAAGTTTGAGGACCCTCGAAGAGGAGGAGGCAGAACACGACCTCATTCTGCTTCAACCACATCAGCTTTGTTTTACTTGTTTTTGGTTTTGTTTTTATTAAAGTATAAGTGACTTACGATACTATATTTATTTCAGATGTACAACATAGTGATTCAGTATTATATACTACAAAATAATCGCCACAATACATCTAGTCACCACCTGTCCTTAAAGTCATTACAGTATTGTTGACTGTATTCCCTTTGCTATACTTTTTTCCCTCTGGCTTATTTATAACTGGAAGTATATACCTCTTAATCTCCCATCTGTTTTGCTCATCCTTCTCTCCTCTGTGGCAGCCATCACTTTATTCTCTGTATCTATGAGACTGTTCCTGTTTTGTTTTGTTTTTTCGATTCCACATATAAGGGAGATGGTACCGAATTCATCTTTCAGTGTGTGACTTACTTCACTTAGCATAATACCATCTAGGTCCATGTATGTTGTCTCAAATGGCAAGATACTATACTTTATTAGGGCTGAGTACTGTTTCATTGTGTGTGTGTGGGTGTGTGGGTGTGTGTACACACCACAATTCCTTTATCCATTTATCTGATGATGGACACTTAGGTTGCTTCCATATCTTAGCTGTTATCAGTAAGGCTGCAGTGTGTATAGGGGTACATATATCTTTATGAATTAATGTTTTTGTTTTCTTTAGAAATACTTTGAAGTGGAATTGCTAGATCATATGGTAGTGTTTTTATACAAAAGTTTCAAATAAGAGTCTGTCTGAAGAAAGGGTAATCCATGTGCAAATTTAAAAGGTTCAGTGCAATGAAAAGTTCCACATGTTACTGCTAAATGAAGAATAGTAGTGTGAAAGATTGGGTTATAGTAACATTCACTGTTTGAAAAAAGTCAAATCTCTTGTCTATCCATGCCTATGAAAAAATGGAAAAAATGATGATGAGTAACAGAATGATTTTTAAAATGATAGCAGTGGTATGATGGAATTTCAGGTGACTTTTACTCTTTTTTATATTTGTAGATTTTATATTTTTATGAAATGTTCTAATTAAATTTTTATTTTATTAAATTTATAAAAATTACAGGTACTACTTGTGATAAGAGAAAAGGCAATAGCAATTACTTATACTTTTAAAATGTTATTAAATTTACATACAAATTTCCCTTTAAATGTGCATGTAGTCAGAACTAGTTTTGGCCTCGTTGGCCAGCTATTCATGAGAACTTTATTTATATAATAGATGGTATGTTGTAACTTGAGTTTCTCTTTCATTACTCTTTTTAATTGATAAAATGGTTTAAGTTTAAAGAATATATAAGGGCAATAAGCAGAACTTGGATTAAAAATATGTATTAAATTAAAAACATAGAAAAAAAATGTTTCTTTACCCAAGAATAATAGCAACTAATTATTAATTATAAGATCTACTATATGCCATGTACTGTTCTAAGTGGTTGATATATATTAACTTATAGAATTCTTATAATAACTCAGTTTAGGTACTCTTATTATATACTGAGAGCTTAAGTAATATGACCAAGGTCATATTCAGAGTACATAAGTATATCTTCTCGTTTTCAAAGAATTCAAAATATATAAATGAACTGACATGTTTGTATATATTTTATATTTTGTTTGAACGTTCAGTTTGTTTTTTAATATTTATTTAGCTGTGCCAGGTCTTAGTTGTGGCATGTAGGATTCAGCTCCCCAACCAGGGATTGAATCCAGCCCACTGCATTGGGAGTGCAGAGTCCTAGTCTCAGACCATCAGAGAAGTCTAAAGATTTTCCGTGTTTTTATCTCATCCTGTTAGAAACGTTTAAAACCTGCTGCTGCTGTTGCTTCACTCATTGCCACTATCTATGCAGAAAGGAAATTAAGAGGATCTTCTAAGTCAATCAATGCCCATTCTTGTTAAAACATTTTTGAAACCTGTCTTTGGTAGGCGTGGCCCTGAGTTACTGTGTTTGCTTTAAAGTAAGTTGAGCACCACACTTATATAGAAATGTATGATGTCCATATACTGTGCCTCTGGGACATGTATAAGTCATTTGTCCTTGTAACATACACAAATCAGTTTTTTATATTTGAAGATGGCATTTCTTTTAGTATTGTTTCCTGGTCCAGACTTCCCACTGTCAGTGAGATTTATGCCTGACTTATTTATGGTAGTAACTGATTGTCTTGAGCATTCACATACTCTGTTATCTGTGATCCTGTGGGCCTTCACAAAGCTAGGTAAAAAAAGTTGGGAGAGATCCAGGTGCATTTAGACACCAGTCATTTCTATGGATGTGCTTTTTCTCAAGAAGAGATCATTCATTTCCAAAATTTTAAAAATTACGAAGATTCTAAGGGAAAATGGGACATGTGTAAGAGAAAGGAAGAATTATTAACTAGGGCAATGAAGTATTCAGAACAACTGGATAGGGAAGACAGGAGAATATAAATTTTGGGTTAAACATGCTAGTGAAAATATCATGGATACTGAAACAGTATTACTGAAAGATGATAAGCTAATTGTAGAAATATTGTATCCCTATCCAGTGTTCTTGCCTGGAGAATCCCAGGGACGGGGGAGCCTGGTGGGCTGCCATCTATGGGGTTGCACAGAGTCGGACACGACTGAAGCGACGTAGTAGTAGTAGTAGTATGAATAAAAGGGATATATGAGCCCTTCTCTAAGATTTTCTTGATAATAAAAAAAGAACACATTCCAAGCTGGAAATTGATTTTTTAGCAAGCATTTAAACAATAGACGAAAAGGGGAGGAAGGATAAAATACATAGCACATCATAAATTAATGAAGCCCTTGCTTAAAATTACATCTTTTTCTGTCTGATTATTTGGATCAATTTTTAATAATGTAGAGATTGTATTGTGGCATACCTGGGGCATTGCCGTACATATATCCAGTGATTTATCCAGTGAAAGAGAAGAGTTGTGGAACTTGTTTCATGCCTGGGAAGATCCCCTGGGCTTTGTGACCCTTCTGTGATCATTGGAGCAGGCTGGACACTTGAAGAGATCCTCTCATTTTTTTAGAGGAGGAGGGTTTGTTCATTTTTTTGCCCAACCTTGCACCAGCCATAAAGATTTTTTTCCCATGATAAATAATACCCCACAATCTGATACATTGCTTGGAAAATGAAAGTGGTCATGCAGTTTATAAAGAAATTTCAAAATAATCTATCTTATGGTCATACCTATGTTCATTCTTCTACATGAATAGAACTGAACTGTATAGCTATCTAGGGAATTCCCTGGTGGCCCAGTGGTTACGGCTGTGCTCTCAGTGCTGAAAGTCTGGGTACAATCCTTGGTCAGGGAACTAAGAACCCACAAGCTGCCCTGTGCAGCCAGAAGCAACAACAGAAACCTCAGTCAAACAGTATAGTGATCAATTTCCAAACCTCCTTTGTAAAGTACCTATCAGATTTCTGACATAATTCTAAAATTGCACTGTTAAAGATGGCAGTCACTAACCTGAGTGGCTGTTTAAATTGAAAGTAGTACAAATTACAAAATATTTGGTTCCACAGTTACACTGACAGTATTTCAAGTGCTCAGTAGCCACATGTGGCTAGTTAGCAGCTACCATCTTGGATGGCTGAAATACAGAGAATTTTTATTACTGCATAAAATTCTATTGGTCAGCATTCCTCTGGAGGATATATGTTTTGAGGCAGTCATTGATTTTGCTTTATCTGTAGCTTTTAAAGTGTAGGTTTATTGATGAGAAACCATTGTGTTTTTTCGAGTTGAGCAGATGTTGTTCTTGTAACTTTGATGGTACATTACAGTGGCAGTGGAATTGTGAGTTAGCTAACTCTACTATAGGGGCGTTTCATTCAAGTTAATCAGTAATGGAGATTCACAGTATTAAGCTGTAAAACAAAAAGTTGAGCTTGAGGGAAAAAGCATTTTGTAACTTTGAAGACAGGAAATGTGATCTTGTCTTAGCTTTGCCACTAACTAGTTATAAGACTTTAGGCATTTAATTTTCCAAAGTTAATTTGCAATTTAATTTCTTTATCTCTGTATTATAGGTTTGAATAAAATATTTTTAACATCTTTTTTCTTATAATATTAAATTCTGGGCCCTTTGTTCCCTCAGATATACTTTTGATCAAAGACCTGATGGAAGAGGTAGTGCAAAGAAAAAAAGGTATTGATGAAGCTGTTAAGAGAACCTGCCCTGTTCACAATCATCTTAGGAGAGAGCAGTTAGAAACCACTAAACCACTGCCCAGGAATATGAGAAGGGCTCTGTTGGTCTTAAGTTCTAGCAGGTCACCCTAAAATATTGTGTTCACTCCTTCTGCCTAAAATCTTTTGTTTTTTTAAAACCTTCTTTTTTAAAAAAACTTTTTAATTTGTACTGGCGTACAGCCAATTAACAATGCTGTAATAGTTGCAGCTGGACAGCAAAGGGAGTCAGCCATACATATACATGTATCCATTCTCCCCTAAACTCCCCATCCCCCCAGGGTACCACATAGCATTGAGCAGGGTTCCCTGCGCTATACGGTAGATCCTTATTGGTTATCCATTTTCAGTATAGCAGTATGTACATGTTGATCCATCTAGTCAAGGCTGTGGTTTTTCCAGTGGTCATGTGTGGATGTGAGAGTTGGATTGTAAAGAAAGCTGAGCGCTGAAGAATTGATGCTTTTGAACTGTGATGTTGGAGAAGACTCTTGACAGTCCCTTAGACTGCAAGGAGATCCAACCAGTCCATCCTAAAGGAGATCAATCCTGAGTGTTCATTGGAAGGACTGATGCTGAAGCTGAAACTCCAGTACTTCAGCCACCTCATGCGAAGAGTTGACTCATTGGAAAAGACCCTGATGCTGAGAGGGATTGAGGGCAGGAGGAGAAGGGGACGACAGAGGATAAAATGGCTGGATGGCATCACCGACTCGAGGGACTTGAGTTTGAGTAAACTCCGGGAGCTGGTGATGGACAGGGAGGCCTGGTGTGCTGCGATTCAGGGGGTCACAAAGAGTCGGACACGACTGAGTGACTGAACTGAACTGAACATGTTGATCACAAATTTCCTAAAAACCTTCTCATGCAGATCTGGATTTTGATAGCATTTCCCCTGATCAACAACTGTGTGACTGTGAGCAAGTTACATAACCTGCCTGTCTCCATTTCCAGTTGGATGGGTGAAATGAAGTGGTATCTCTTGGAACTTGCAGTCAATTCGGAGGGAAAGACACATTATTATAGTAATAGAGGGAAAGTCTATTATACATATGTGCCAGGTATTTTAAAACAGAAAGGAAGGTTGTCACCTGAGACCTGGCCAAGGTAGAGAATAGAGTAGTGGAAGAGTATTCCGGATAGAGGAGAGTGCTCATGGACACTGGGATGCAAGGTAAGTAGGTGAGACATTGAAAAGGATTAGAGGAATGTGGTACAACTTAAGCCTGGGAATACAAGCAGAGGCTAGAAATTTAAAGGACCAAGAAGTTTAAACTTCATGCTGAACCCTGCAGGGGTACACTGAAAGTTTCAAGACTGGATATGTGAGCATCATTGTGAAGTATGAGAGAAGGAACAAACCCCCAAGATGTTCATTCTTGAAGCAGTGTGGAGAACGGCTTAAAAGCAAAGAGACCAAGTAGGAACCTATTAATCCAGTTAAAGTGAGATATGAGGAAAATTCATATTAGGAAAATGGGGGGAAAGGAGCTGATGCTTACAAGTGTTAAATAAAATATGAGTTGGTGACTGGTTGATATGGGGGTTGAGGGAGATGGATGTCTCTGTGTGAAGCAACTAGATGGATGATGGTCAGTTTTCACTGGGTAAGGAAAACAGTGGAGAAGGCAATGGCAACCCACTTCAGTACTCTTGTCTGGAGAATCCCATGGACGGAGGGGCCTGGAAGGCTACAGTCCATGGGGTTGCTAAGAGTTGGACACGACTAAGTGACTTCACTTTCACTTTCCACTTTCATGCATTGGAGAAGGAAGTGGCAACCCACTCCAGTATTCTTGCCTGGAGAATCCCAGGGACAGAGGAGCCTGGTGGGCTGCCGTGTCTGGGGTCACACAGAGTCGGACACAACTGCCGCGACTTAGCAGCAGCAGCAGCAAGGAAAACAGTGATGTGACTGGTGGGGGTAACACAGTGTGTGTCTCATAGGCTATATCTCTGAACCAGACTGCCTGGTCTGAAATATTAGCTTTGCCATTTATTAGCTTTGTGGTGCAGGACTGGTTACTTTGCCTGTTTCTTTCATTAGATTCATTTACACATGGGTTAGTATGTGTAAAATGCTTAGAATAATGCCTGGCAAGTAATCATTGTATGTATTTGCTGTTACTATTCATGGAGGATACAAATTAGTTAATTTTAGACATAGTAGGGAGTTGTTATTCAGTTACTCAGTCATGTCTGACTCTCTGTGACCCCATAGACTGCAGCAGGCCAGGCTTCAGAGTCCTTCACTATCTCCCAAAATTCGCTCAAACTCGTGTCCATTGAGTCAATGATACCATTCAACCATCTCATCTTCTGTTGTCCCCTTCTCCTCCTGCCTTCAATCTTTCCCAGCATCAGGGTCTTTTCCAGTGAGTCGGCTCTTCACATCAGGGGGCCAAAGGATTGGAGCTTCAGCTTCAGCATCAGTCCTTCCAATATATATTCATGGTTCATTTCCTTTAGGATTGACTGGTTTGATCTCCTTGCTGTCTAAGTGACTCTCCACAGTCTCCTCCAGCAACACAATTCAAAAACATCAATTCCTCACCACTCAGCCTTCTGTATGGTCCAACTATCACATCTGTACATGACTGCTGGAAAAACCATAGCTTTGACTATATAGACTTTTGTTGGCAAAGCGATGTCCCTGGTTTTTATACTGTCTATGTTGGTCATGGCCCAAGGAGCAAGTGTCTTTTATTTCCTGGCTGCAGTCACCATATGCATTGACTTTGAAACCCAAGAAGAGAAAGTCTGTCATTGTTTCCACTTTTTTTCCCATCTATATGCCATGAAGTAATGGGACCCGATACCATGATCTTCATTTATTTGAATGTTGGGTTTTAAGCCAGGCTTTCTACTGCAGAAAATTACCTTTACCTCCTCAGTCCTCAAAAAAAAAAGTTTAGTACAATTTTTGATTAAAGAAGTATTTAGTGGTATTGTAGTGCATGAAAGTTAAGATAGGAATCACAGTGTACTGTGATTTTTTTCCCTTTTTTTAAAGCAATTTTTAGAGTTAATAATTGTTTTTTCCTTTTTCTTAATTTTTTATGTATACATCATTACTATGTCTCCAAAATATTCAACAGAACTGGAAAGCTGCTCTGTAGCTTCAGACATCTCAGATCATTTGCCAGTTTAATTTCATTTTTCTTGGAGCATTGCTCCTGAAGTTTGCCATGCTCTTGCTCCAGTCTAAACTCTATTCTATGAAGACCTACTAGATAGCTCTTGTCCCTATGCTTTTTTAAAAAAAACTCATTTTGTGAAATTTTTTGCCTCTTTACTATTTCTGGAACTCATATCATCAGCTTTCTTGGTTTTATCCCATGCCTGGATGGAGCACATCCTTACACTGCTTCCTAAGAAAGAGTAAAAAGGAGGTAAATATTTTAAGACTCCACATGTCTGTTAGTTTGGCTAGGTATAGAATTCATATGGAAATAGTATCTCCTCATATTTGCAAATATTTTTCTGTCTTGTTCTAGTGTCTGTTGTTGCTGTTGAAAAGTCAGATGCCAGTCTGATACTTACCCCTTTTTATGAGATTTCACCTTTCTTTTTTCTTTCTCCCTAGAAACTTTTAGGTCACTCCCTTCTCACCAACATGGGTTGTTCTGAGGTTTGAGAGATTATCTCCGAACAGAAAATCATGCCCTTCTGTTACTGAAACTATTCTTAAAGTCCTTGCCTCCTTTCTTCTTTCTTTCTTTCTGTAATTCCTACAGGTGGATGCTGTATTTAAATTTTTTCACTATTATTGCCCATCATTTTTTGTCTTTATGCACTTTTGGAGTATTTAATCAGATTTCTAACACTTCTGTTGAATTTTCAGTGTCTCTAATCACATATTCAATTTCTAAGAGCTCTTGTTTTCAGGAGAACTCTAACTTGTTTTATGAATGCAATATAATCTTTTGTGTATCTGAGGTGTTAATTGCAAATTTTTAAAGCTTTCTTCTCCCTATTTGCCATGTTTCCTTCAGACTCTTTTTTTCTGTTTGCCTACGTTGACCTCTTTCTCCCATGTTGAAAGCACCGTGATTCTTGGCTGTCCATTCTTAAGAATGACCAAGATGTTTTGTTATGCGACAGTTTCACTGAATGCCTTGACACCACATGGCATGGATTGCCTTCTAGTATAATTTTGTTTTCTCCCACTTGCCAGCCTGTGAGATAATGGCAGATACTTTTAGGTTTGGGGTATGGTTACAACTCAGTTCTAGATTCCTTTTTCTATACCACATAGGAAAATCTATGTTTTGATGACAGACAACCGCAATTTTTTCGTGACATATACAATTAAAGTTTTTTTCTCTTGCATGTACAGTGTGGTCTGCAGGACCTTGTACTCATGATCCTCATTTCAAGACTCAGGCTAATGGAGGCTATATCATGAAACTTCCTTCTCTAATTGATGAGGCAGGAGTAGGTAATACAGCAGATTGTGCACTAGCCCTTAAAAGTTCTACCCAAAGTTATGGAAGTCATTTCTACTCACATTTCGTTGGCCAAAGCTAGTCACATGGCCATGCCTAATTTAAAAGACAGAGGTGTACAAGCCTATGGTTTGTACTGAGGGAGAGAACAACCAGAATGTTTGTAATAGCTATAATGGCTATCACAATGGTATTCCACTTATGTATGTTCTTTAAGTTCTTTATGCTCTTGCATTTTCATGGATTGTACTATAGATCTCTCTTTCAAGAATGGGATGCCTAGGCTTCCCTGGTGGCTCAGTCGTAAAGTATCCTCCTGCCAGTGCTGGAGATGCAGGTTCGATCCCTGATCTGGGAAATTCCCATATGTCTCAAAGCAGCTAAGCCCATGTGCCACAACTGCTGATGAGTATATGCCCTAGAGCCTGGCAAGCTGTGATTACCGAGTACACAGGCTGCAGTTGTTGAAGCCTTGAGTGACCTAGAGCCTGTGCTCCACGACAAGAAAAGCCACGGCAATGAGAAGCCACCCACACACTGCAACTAGGGAATAGCCGCCAGTCACCACAATTAGAGAAAAAAACCATGCAGCAAGGAAGACCCAGCACAGCCAAAAATAAACGAATACATAAAATTATTTTTAAAACAGAGAATTGTTCAGTCGCTCAGTCATGTCCTACTTTTTCCGACCCCATGGACTGCAGCACTCCAGACTTTCTTGTCCTTTACTATCTCCTGGAGTTTGCTCAAACTCACGTCCATTGCATCGATGATGCCATCCAACCATCTCATCTTCTGTCATCCCCTTCTCCTCTTGCCTTCAATCTTTCCCAGCATCAGGGTTTTTTCTAGTGAGTCTGCTGTTCATCTCAGGTGGCCAAAGGATTGTAGCTTCAGCTTCAGCATCAGTCCTTCCAGTGAATATTCAGAGTTGATTTCCTTTAGGATTGACTGATTAGATCTCCTCGCTGTCCGAGGAACTCTCATGAGTCTTTTCCAACACCATAGTTCAAAATCATCAATTCTTCAGCGTTCAGCTTTCTTTATAGTCCAACTCTCAGATCCGTACATGACTACTGGAAAAACCATAGCTTCGAATAGACGGACCTTTCTTGGCACAGTAATGTCTCTACTTTTTAATGTGCTGTGTAGGTTGGTCATAGCTTTTCTGCCAAGGAGCAAGCGTCTTTTAATTTCGTGACTGCAGTCACTGCCTGCAGTGATTTTGCAGCTCAAGAAAATAGTCTATCACTGTTGCCATTTTTCCCCCATATGTTTGTCGTGCAGTGATGGAATCAGATGCCATGATCTTCATTTTTTGAATGTTGAGTTTTAAGCCAGCTTTTTCACTCTCCTCTTTCACCTTCATCAAGGGGCTCTTTAGTTCCTTTTTGCTTTCTATTATTAGGGGTGGTGTCATCTGCATATCTGAGGTAATTCGTATTTCTCCCCCCAATCTGATTCCAGCTTGTGCTTCATTCAACCTGGCATTTCAAATGATTAACTCTGAATATAAGTTAAATAATCAGGGTGACAATAAACAACCTTGATGTACTCCATTTCCAATTTTGAACCAGTCCTTTGTTCCACGTCCGGTTCTAAGTTTTACTTCTTGGCCTGCATACAGGTTTCTCAGGAGGCAGGTAAGGTGGTCTGGTTTTCCCATCTCTTTATAAATTTCACAGTCTGTTGTGATCCACATGATCAAAAGCTTTAGCCTAGTCAGTAAAGCAGAAGTAGATGTTTTCCTAGAATTCTCTTCCTTTTTCTATGATCCATGGATGTTGACAATTTGATCTCTGGTTCCTCTGCCTTTTCTAAATCCAACTTTACATCCAGAAGTTTTTGGTTCACATACTGTTGAAGCCTAGCTTGAAGGATTTTGAGCATTACCTTGCTAGAATGTGAAATGAGTACAATTGTGCAGTAGTTTGAACATTCTTTGGCATTGCCTTTCTTTGGGATTGGAATGAAAATTGACCTTTTCTAGTCCTGTGGCCACTGCTGAGTTTTCCAAATTTGCTGGCATGTTGAGTGCAGCACTTTAATAGCATCATCTTTTAGAATTTGAAATAGCTCAGTATGAAAAGGCATTAAAAAAGAGAATATGTCTAAAGTTCCCTTACAGCTTCAAAGTCTATGGATGTATGACTTGCAAACTGCCACTCACCCCTGACAACTTGTTGAAAATTACTGTGTTCCAAAAATGTTGTAAAAATAAACCCACTAATATGCTGTCAAAGATAGGAACTATTTTCCTCAAAAGCAGTTTATTTTTTTCAAGATTCAGATGCTTGAGAGAATGGTAGGACATTTTTGTTTTTGTGTTGAGTGACTGGCAGTGTTTAACAGCTGCCTTGATTCTTGAATTATAAACATCCAACTGGGGGTTTTAAACAACCAGATACCTTAGTTAACTTAAATGGTCTTGGTTGAAAATAAACATGTATTTAAAAAATACATATCTTGTTAAAAATTATATTATTCTATCTTATCATTTAAAAAAATACTTCAAATATTTTACTACCTTTTCAGTTAGATACATTTTTTTTAAATCTAACTTTCATTTATTTTGTGCTTTATGTTCAAACTTTGTTGTAATTTTCCCGCTCATGTTATCTTTGTAAGCCCAGGGACACTGCAGCACCACATGCTAACCCAGTAAGCTTTTTCTTTGTCCATGACTGTTTTTCCAAAATACTCCACTTAGTACTTTTTAAAGAAATGATAGAATTTTGTTTTCCAAACCACTAAGTTGTTTAATTTCCTTTCAAAATAAATTAACAGCTTTATTTTCATTCTGTTTTAGAAAATGATATAGTATCTTGACAGTGACCATACAAACACTTTGTTCAGCCTCATTATTTGAAATATATGTATGTTTGATCACATTTTATTTTCAAAAAGGAATATGCCAACATGAAATAATGTTATAATATTTTCTTGCCTTTAAATGATGATTTATGTGAAAGATTTGGACACTGTTCACATAGTGTAAACGATTGACCAGTTTGTTATCAGTATAATGGAAATGTGTTTTGCCTTAATTCTAAATAGACTCAACATATTTTTTAATTATTTTTTATTCAAGTATAGTTGATTTGCAATATTTATTGTGTTAGTTTCAGGTGTACAGCAGAGTGATTCAGGTATATTATTTATGTATATACTTTTTCACATGTATTTTTAAATGTCCCACTTTTAGGGAAGAAATAGAAAATTCTTTTTAACTTTAAAAGTAGTTATTTTCAGCTCACATCGCATTGATACTTAACTCAGTGAAGTGAAGTGAAGTTGCTCAGTCGTGTCCGACTCTTTGCGACCCCATGGACTGTAGCCTGACCCCATGGACTGTAGCCTATCAGGCTCCCCGTCCGTGGGATTTTCCAGGCAAGAGTGCTGGAGTGGATTGCCATTTCCTTCTCCAGGGGACTTTCCCGACCCAGGAAACGAACCGGGGTCTCCCGCATTGCGGGCAGATGCTTTACTGTGGGAGCCATCAGGAAAGAACTCAGAGGAACACTTAAAATATAACAAAGCTTGTTATGTGTTCACTTCCTAATGCACAGCTGACAATTTACATTATATGGCTGGGTCTCGCCACATTTGTATATGTCACACGTGCTTTAGAAGTAATTGCTCTTTTTTGTGAGTAGCTTTGAACAAGTCAGAAGCTTTAATGAAAGAGCAATACAAGGCTGTACTATTTTAAATCAGAAGCCCAAGTTTTAATATATGCACTGAAATATACTAGTTGAAACTTCTGAAATCTGCACGCCTCCTACCCAAATGTGTAAAGCTAGTGGCACTGAGTAATATGTTAAGATGTCCTACTGACTTAATTTAAGTGTATATTATGGTTGTTGGA
Organism: Capricornis sumatraensis; assembly: GCF_032405125.1. Taxonomy (NCBI): domain Eukaryota; kingdom Metazoa; phylum Chordata; class Mammalia; order Artiodactyla; family Bovidae; genus Capricornis; species Capricornis sumatraensis. Next base: position 32,735,833 of record NC_091081.1, on the reverse strand, counting down.
AGTTATAGATCTTTACAGAGTTAAAAATGATAATTAAAAATAGAAATTCAAATCAATTGTAGAATCACTGAAGTATTTCTCTGAATTCCAGAGTTTTTTAAGTAACAAAGTTTAAGAGTCATTCTTTCAAAGGGCCTCAGATGGGGGTAAGTAAGGGGAGTTGTGGAAAGTCTTAGTTATTGATTTTTTTTCTGCATTGGATAAACCTAGAAAGAAAAGTTCGGAGTTTTTGTTATCATCTGTGCAGCTTGAGAATTCCCTAATATTTTGCTTAGCTCTAAAGGGAAAGTGGATGTGCTTCTTGTTGAATCATCTTCTCTGCTACCCATCCCTGCCAATGTTCATTGTACGAAAAGGTGAATAGCGTATTGCTCTCAAACCCACATCAGCTCCATGCAGAAACTGCCTTGGAGGAAAGGAGCAAATGTCACTCCTCTCAGAATATATGCTAAAATGGAGAGCAGTATTCCTCTCTCAGTTGTCCTCTTCAGGTTCAAGATCTCTTCCGTGCTGTCGTCTAAATCACCTTCCTGCTGCCTTTCAAATTCAGGCAGCAGCCCAGAATGTAGAGTCTGCAAATAATTCCGCTTATTCATTCCAAGTTCTTATATTCATTTATTCTCAGTTCTAATCATGTTTATATTCATTATTTCTTACTCATCTTTCCTTTCTCCCCACCATCCACTTCTCCCCTTTTCCAATTATACAAGTAATACAGAATGGCAGGTTTTGGGGGAACTGTGCTGGGTCTTCATTGCAGTGTGTGTGCTTTCTCTAGTTGTGGCATGTGTGAGCTTAGTTCCCCAACCCGATCATATCGGAGTCCCATGCAGATTGGCAGGTGGATTCTTAACCACTGGACCATCAGGGCAGTCCCTAAAAATGTCAGATGTTGAAGTCACTAGAATATTTAATTTTCTAAAATTAGAGGGTAACCACCAATATAGTGCCATATACAACCTGGTCTTATTAAATGCCTTATAAATATAATAATGATAACTTTAATTTCAACTTAATACTTTAAAGCAGTTTTAAGAATGGCAACATATCTCTCATTCAAAGTATCTATCAAAGATGTATTTATACAATATTTTTAAATGAAAAATTTGAAATATACAAAAAAGTTGAAAGAATTTTAATAGTAAACCATTATATGCAATATCTAGATTGTACAGTTAGCATTTTCCTAATTAGTTTTTTCATTTAACTCTACATCTTTAAATATGGATCTATTAATCTGTCTTCTTAATGTGTTTCAAAAGAAGTTGCAAACATCAATGTACTACTCTCTAAATCCTTCAGCATGCAGATCATTAACTAAAGTTCAGTGTCTGTTTTGAGTAAAAATTGATATACAATGAAATGCACAAAGTGTAAGTGCACCATTCAGTAACTTTGACAGATGACTACATTTTTGTAACCTAAGCCACTTTTAAGACGTTAAGCATTATTATTGCTCCAGAAGGATCCCTTATGTCCTTCCTAGTCAATTCTGTACTCTTTTTGTATAGATCTACTTTCACTCAGTACCACTGGGAGACAATTTTCTCTTGGTTTCTTAGGTTGCTGCCTGTTTTGTGTGTGAGGCACTGACACACTTTTGTTCTCGGCTATATTTTCAAGAATACTTATATAGCAAACAGCCTTGGAACATAGAGACTGATGTTTCCTTCCAGTGTAAAGGGCAATGTTCACTGCCCATTATAAAAATTCAGATTCCCTAAGGCCAGTGTTTCTCTCTCATAATGCAACCCATAGTGTATATGTTTTATTTGACCTTTTTCACATCACCCTGTAGGAATAGGGACTTATTGAACCAGCATAAAGAGGCTGATAGTCCCTGGTTACTAATGTTGGTCTGAATAATAAACTGTTCTTTGTGTGTGAATCTGTAGTATTATGCCTTCTGCCATAATCTGAAATTTTAGCAGGCTAATTTTTTAATTTGCATTTGAGGTAAAATCAAAGACCCTTTATAGTTCTTGACAAGTATTGTGTTGTGTACACTAGTAGTTCATTTCTTTTTATTTCTCAGTATTGTTCTGTTGTATATGCATTGCACAATTTATTTATTTGTTCTTTCACTGAAGGATAAAAAAAGGATACCGTTTCTAGGTTTTAGCTATTATGGATAAACCTGTTATAAACGTTGGCATACAAATCTTTGGGTGGACATGTTTTCATTTCTCTTGGGTAAGTACGTAGGAGTGAAATACTGGGCCATATGACAGGCATATGTTTAAGTCTATTAAAAATTGCAAAAGTTTTTTCCAAAGTAGACCTACCATTTTATACTCCTACCTACAATTTATGATAGTTTAACTGTTGCATAAGATTCTGACTCCAATTTAGATTTGTGGATATTTTGACCATACTACCAAGCAATTCTGTGATACCAACTGGGTGTACTACATTCAACTCAATTCTGACACTGTCTTTCTGGAGATAGCATCATAACCCACAGGTTAAAGGCTTAGTCCTCTCAAACTGCAACCCCCTCTTCAGATGGCAGTTGCAAGCCCACCATGTCACTTGTGCTTCTGACCTAATGACTGTTAGATTAGAGACTCCTATGACCCTCTCTCTGGTTTTGATTAATTTGCTAGAGCAGCTCACAGAGCTCAGAGAAACATTTTACTGATTAGATTTCTATTTTATTATAAAAGAGTATCAATAAGGAGCAACTCAGTGGAAGAGATTCATAGGGCAAGGTGTGTGGAAAGAGGGACAGATCTTCCCTGACCTCTTCAGGCACACAGCTCTCCATCACCTCTTCGTGTTCATCAAACCAGAAGCTATCGGAACTCAGTTATTTTGGTGTTTATAGAGGCTTCAATATAAAGGCATGACTGATTAAACTATTGTCCACTGGCAACTGAACTCAATCTCTAGCCCAGCTCCCATCCCCAGAGGTTGATGAGAGGTTGGGGAGTGAAAGTTCCAACCCTCTTATCACAAAATTGGTTTCCTTGGTAACCAGCCCCTGCCCCAGGATGCTATCCCAAAGTTACCTTATTAACATAACAAAAGACACCTTAAATAAAATCAAAGGTTTTTCGGAGCTCTATGTCAGAAATTGGGGTGAAGACCAAATATATTGCTACCTCTCCCTCCCCCTTTCTTGTTGCGGTGGCTGGGACCTCCATCCAGCACAATGTCTAATACAGGTGTTGGGAGTGAGCACCCTCGCTTAGCCCCAGTCTGAGAAGGAAAGTGTTCAATACTTATTCAGTTTGATTTTGCTATAGGTTTTTCATACATGTCATTTAATGGATTGGGATGTCCTTCTGCTCCTAGTTTGCTGACAATTTTTGTTGAGCTTTATTTTATCTTCAGTTACTGTTTTCTCTTTCAGCTGTTAAGTCCTATTTTTCGAAGAACTGTCCTTTTCTCCTGGGTCTCCAATTTTATTGGCAATCTTTTATTCATGACATCCTTTATTATTCTTTCAATGTAGGCTCTAGTTCTTTGGTTCCTTCTTTGAGTAATGTTGTTCTAATTTTTTCTTACTAGTCTACCTAAAGGTTTATCGGTTTTGTTGAAAGCCCTGACTTTTGAGTTTCTTAGTTTTCTCTATTTTTCCCTGTTATATTGATTTATGCTCTTAGTATTTTTTTCATTTGCTAACTTTGGATTTTCTTGTTTCCTTGATTCTTAGGTGAAACTCTATGACACTGATTTGAGACTTCTCTTTTATTTCTGATATAAGCATTTAAATCTATAGGTTTTTCTCTATGGATGGTTTTAACCACATTCTACAAATTTTGCTATGTTGTATTTTTCATTATCACTCATATAAAACATTTTCCTAATTTGGGGGGATTTCTTCTTTACCAGTTTAATCAAAAGTATCTTGTTTACTTACAAATATTTACATTTACCTACTTTTCTATTTTTTAATTAGTATTGTTTTCTATTTAATTGTTTTGATGTGAGATCTCTGTAAGACTCTGTAAGATCATCTAAAATGAATTGAGACTCTTTTTTTGGTGAATGGGCCATATGGAATTGTAGAGAATTGTATCTTATAGTCAATGGATGTAGTTTATGTATATATGTATGTGTGTATGTGATCTATCTATATCTATCCATATAATATCTGTATATCCATATTTATGGGTTTCCCTGGTGGCTCTTTACCCTGGTGGTAAAGAATCTCCCCGAAATGCAGGAGACCTGGGTTTGATCCTTGAATTGGGAAGATTCCCTGGAGAAGGGAATGGCTACCTGTTCCAGTACTCTTGCCTGGAGAATTCCATGGACAAGGAAGCCTGGCAGGCTACAGTCCATGTGGTTGCAAAGAGTTGGGCATGACTAAGTGACTCATACTTCACTTCATCCATATTTATATCTATGTCTATTAGGACAAAGTGATTAATTGTATTTTTTAAGATCTTCTTTTTGTCCTAAGTTATTTTTGTTGTAGTTCTATCAGTTGCTGCGAATAGCATATTAAAAAACCTCCAACTATCGTTGGGCTCTGTCTGTTTCTCTTTATAATTCTGTCAATGTTTGATTTATACATTTCAGAGCTCTATTATCAGATACCTGTTTATGATCGTTACGGTTTATTGCATGCGTGCGTGTTAAGTCCCTTCAGTCGTATCTGACTCTGTTATTAACATGGCTGTAGCCTTCTTACTGCTTATTGCTTTCACATCATGTCTTTTCAGTCCTCTACGTTTTTTTGTGTGTTCTGTATCTTTTGTAAACAACCAGTAGTCAGATCTTGCCTTTTTATCCATTCTGTCAATCTTTGTGCTTTGGTTGGTGTTAAGTTCATGTATATATAATGTATTATTTATATACTTTGATTTAGATCTATCACTATGCTATTTTTGTTTACCCTATCTTGGTGTTTTTTTCTTTTTTTTTTTGTACCTATATTCTATTTCTGCTTTCTTTTGTCTCGGTATGATATTTTTAAAGTTCTATTTTAATTCACCCATTGACTTTTTGATTATACCTTTTGGCTTTATTTTAGTGGTTGCTTTAAGGCTTGCATTCTCAAATAGGATGATATCTCAAGAATGTGTAAATTGGTTTTAGGGGTAGGAGCAAAAAAAAAAAAAATCCTGGATATTGTATTAGTTTGTGGCCATGCAAAGAGCCACAGTATATAAGTTAATATTCAGTATATCTATGTTATTTAAATTTCATGGGAGAGACAAATAAGAAAAAAAGCTTCTTATGCTGGGGATGATGAAGAACAGGTTGAGAAATACTTGTCTCAAAGTGTTCATTCTTAAACTTTTCATAATGTACATAGACTTAATATCCTGCCACACTTTGAGTAAAATCAGAGTTACATATTTTTTTAATTAAAAATTATCTTTATGACATCTTAAGTTATATCCAGATGTTCAAGCTGGTTTTAGAAAAGGCAGAGGAACCAGAAATCAAATTGCCAACATCCACTGGATCATGGAAAAAGCAAGAGAGTTCCAGAAAAACATCTATTTCTTCTTTATCGACTATGCCGAAGCCTTTGACTGTGTGGATCATAAGAAACTGGAAAATTCTGAAAGAGATGGGAATACCAGACCACCTGACCTGCCTCTTAAAAACCTGTATGCAGGTTAGGAAGCAACAGTTAGAACTGGACATGGAACAACAGACTGGTTCCAAATAGGAAAAGGAGTACGTCAAGGCTGTATATTGTCACCCTGCTTATTTAACTTACATGCAGAGTACATCATGAGTACATCAACTTACATGAGTACATCCACACTGGGCTGGAAGAACCATAAGCTGGAATCAAGATTGCCGGGAGAAATACCAATAACCTCAGATATGCAGATGACACCACCCTTATGGCAGAAAGTGAAGAAGAACTAAAGAGCCTGTTGATGAAAGTGAGAGAGGAGAGTGAAAAAGTTGGCTTAAAGCTCAACATTCAGAAAACGAAGATCATGGCCTCTGGTCCCATCACTTCATGGCAAATAGATGGGGAAACAGTGTCAGACTTTATTTTTGGGGGGCTCCAAAATCACTGCAGATGATGACAGGGAGGCCTGGTGTGCTGCGATTCACGGGGTCGCAAAGAGTCGGACACGACTGAGCAACTGAACTGAACTGAACTTACTGTTTCCACAAAATTATGTAATTGGAATCAGACAATATACAGCCTTTTCAAATTGTCTTCTTTCATTTAATAATATACATTTTAGGTTCTACCATGTCTTTTTGTGGCTTGATAGCTGATTTCTTTTCAATGGTGAATAGTATTTGGTTGTCTAGATGTTCCATTGTCTGTATTTATCCATTCAGTTACTGAAGGACATCTTGGTTGCTTCCAGGTTTTGACAGTTATGAGTAAAGCTGCATTAAACATGTGTGTGAAGGTTTTTGTGTAGACATAAATTTTCAGCTTCTTTGAGTAAACACCAAGGAGTGTCATGCAGTTACTGGATTTTGTGGTAAGAGTATGTTTAGTTTTTTTAAAATAATTGCCAAATTGTCTTCCCACCAGCAACGTATAAAAGTTCTTGTTGCTAAATGTCCTGATAGCATTTGGCATTGTCAGTGTTCCAGATTTGGGGCTTTCTAAAAGATATATAATGACATTTCTTTTTAATCTATACTTCCCTGATGATATATGATATGGAATGTCTTCTCATGTGTTCATTTGCTATCTTTATATCTTTTAGTGAGATGTTTGTTAAGATCTTTGGCCCATTTTAAAACCAGAGTGTTTATGTTCTTACTGTTGAGTTTTCAGAGTTCTTTTTATATTTGAATAACAATCCTTTATCAGATGTGTCTTTTGCACATAATTTTCTCTGTCTGTGGCATATCTTATTTTCTTGACGTTGTCTTCTGCAGAACAGAAATTTTTTATTTTAATGAAGTCCAGGAGCTGCAGGAGACACAGCTTTGATCCCTGGGTGGGGAAGATCCCATGGAGGAGGGCATGGCAACCCACTCCAGTATTGATATCTGAAGAATCCCATGGACAGAGGAGCCTGGAAGGCTACAGTTCATAGGTTCACAAAGTCTCAGATACAACTGGAGTGACTTAGCATACATGCATGCAATAAATGATAACAATCATAAATATGTATCTGGTAATAGAGCTCTGAAAGGTAGAAATCAAACATTGACAGAATTATAAAGAGAAACAGACAAAGCCCAATCATAGTTGGAGTTTTTTAAATATGTTATTCACAGCAATTGATAGAACTGGAACAAAAATCACTTAGGACCAAAAGAAAATCTTAAAAAGTACAATTAATCACTTTGTCCTAATAGACATAGATTAAATATGTATGAAGTGAAGTGTGAATCATTCAGTCATGTCCAACTCTTTGCAACCCCTTGAACTGTAGCCTTCCAGGCTTCTTTGTCCATAGAATTCTCCAGGCAAGAATACTGGAGTAGGTTGCCATGCCCTCCTCCAAAGAATCTCTTAAAATTCAATGTATCAGCTAGGAAGTTTTGCAAAAATTTTTTGAAAGTATTTAACCAAACAATTAAGGGATGAGTTGAGTAGGGAGGCCTGCCAGAGACCTGCAGCTTCAAGATTCTAAGCCTAATGTTTTGAGCTTCATATTGAAGGACAGTTGAAATATTCTGGAGAATGTTACATTAGGCATTGTGGCATACAGGACTTTTGGTGTCAAAAGATCAGACTTTGAGTTGTGGCTCTACCATTAATCAGATTTTTATCTCTCAGTGTCCTCATCTAAAAGAGACAAAGTCACAGATACTTTGTCCTTCCTCCCTCCCTCTTCTCTTTGCTCCCTACCAGCCTGATTGGTATATATATAGCCTTGAATATATATTAAACACCTGCTGTGTTTCAGAAATGGTTTTGGGGTGGGGATATAAATGAAAATTTATGGTATTTCTTCTGGGGAAGTTTGTAGCCTTATAAGAAAACACATGGTAATGCAGAATGGTAGATGTTAAAATGTTGATACATGTCATATATGATTAAAAGGTACCTGTATTTGCTCAACAATGTCATGGAAAAGTTTAAAGATGAGATAATGTTTAAACTGAAACTTGGTAATGTGCAGACATTTGCCAAGTGGGGGTCAGGGGTAAGGGTAGGTTGGATAAAATGAAAGCATTCAGAAAATACTTTGTTTTTGTTTTTGTTTTTGTTTTCCGTTATGATTTATGACAGAGTATTGAATATAGTTTCATGTGCTATATAGCAGTACCTTATGTATCTGTTTTATATATAGCAGTTTGTATTTGCTAATTCCAGACTCCTAATTTATCCCTCCCCCACCCTCTTTCCCCTTTGTAACCATTAGTTTGTCTTCTATGTCTGTGAGTTTCTATTTCATAAATAAATTCATTTGTGTCATATTTTACATTCCACATATAAGTGATATCGTATGAAATCTGTCTTTGCCTGACTGTCTTCAGTTAATGAAGATATCTGAAGATATCTGTCTTCAGTTAATCTCTAGGTCCATCCATGTCACTGCAAATGACATCGTATTCTTTTTTATGCCCGATTAGTATTCTATATATATATACACCCCACATCTTCTTTATCCACCTATTGATGAACATTTAGGTTGTTCCACTGTCTTAGCTATCACAAATAGTGCTGCTTTGAATAAAGGGGTGCATGTATCTTTTTGAATTAGAGTTTTTCTGGAGTGGGAGTGCTGGATTGCACGGCAACTGTATTTTTAGTGTTTTTAAGGAACTGCTGTACTGTTTTCCACTGTGGCTGTACCAATTTACATTCCCACCAACACGGTAGTATGCTCTCCTTTTCTCCACACTCTCGCTAGCCTTTATTATTTGTAGGCTTCTTAGTGTTCTTGCCTGGAGAATCCCAGGGACGGGGGAGCCTGGTGGGCTGCCGTCTATGGGGTTGCACAGAGTCAGACACGACTGAAGTGACTTAACAGTAACAGTAACAGTAGTGATGACCATTTGACTGGTATGAGGCGGTATGTCATTGAGATTTACATTTCTCTAATCATTAGTAATGTTGAGTATCTTGTTGGTCATCTACATGTCTTTTAGTATTCTGCCCATTTTTTTAATAGACTTGTTTGTATTTTTGTTATTGAGTTGTATGAGTTATTGTATATTTTGGAAGTTAAGCCCTTGTCAACTGCATTGTTTGCAAATATTTTCTCCCACTTTGTAAGTTGTCTTCATTTTGTTTATGGTTTCCTTTGCTGTGCAAAAGCTAATAAATTTGATTAGATCCCATGTGTTAATTTTTGCTTTTATTTTTATTGTCTTAGGAGACTAAGAAAACATTGGTATGACTAACGTCAAAGAATAGTTTGTCTATATTCTCTTCTAGGAATTTTATGATGTCATGTCTTATATTTAATTCTTTAAGCCATTGACTTTATCTTTGTGTATCCTGTGAAGATGTGTTCTAACCTCATTGATTTGCACTGACTGTCCAGCTCTTTCAATACCGCTTGCTGAACAAACTGTCTTTTCTCCATTGTATATTCTTCCCTCCGTTGTCAGGATTAATTGACCATGGGTGTGTAGGTTTATTTCTGGATTCTCTGTTCTGTTCCATTGATCCATATATCTGTTTTTGTGCCAGTACCATGCTGTTTTACTGTAGTGGAGACAGCACTTGTTTTTGAATAGATTCTTGAACCTGTTTGTTTTTCTCTTACCTCTCTCCCATATGCAGAGTGGATGCTTATAGAAATAGTATAAACCATTTATTGAGCTGCTGTTCAGCCTGCTAAGCACTGTTCTAGGCATTTTACATTAATTACTTAGAATCTAATAATTGGTGTTGTTCACCCAGTCCTGTCTGACTCTTTCTGATGCCATGGACTGTATATAGCATGCCAGGCTTCCCTGTCCTTCCCTGTCTCTCGGGGTTTGGTCAAAATCATGTCCACTGAGTAGTAGATGTTTTTTATTTCTTGATGATATTATTATCCCCAGTTGATAGATAAAGAAACTTGGGCACAGGAGTTTTTAACATGTCTCTAGTCATGCAGTGTGAGGTTGTAAGTAGTAAAATTAGGATTTAAACCAGTATTCAAATCCAACTTTAACCTTTGCCTGCTTTACATTATGTCTCGTTTTAAAAAAACTTAAAAAATATATATTTATTTTATATTTTTACTTACTTATTGTCTGTGCTGAGTACTTGTTGCGTGTGGGCTTTCTTTAGTTACAGCCAGCAGGGGCGATTCTTCATTTGCAGTGCTTGGGTTTCTCATTGCAGTGGCTGCTCTTCTTTCAGAGCATGGCCTCTAGGGCATGTGGTCTTCAGGTACTGCAGTGCATGGACTTCGCTGCCCTGTGGCATGTGGAATCTTCCCAGACCAGAGACTGAACCCATGGTCCCTGCATTAGCAGGTGGATTCCTAACCACTGGGCCAGCAATGTTGTCAGTCTCAGTGTAGCCTTCTCAGTTTTGAAGTACAGATCAGGTGAAGGGACTTAGTTAAGGTTTACTTTAATATCAAGAAAAGTATAAAACTCATTATTTTTAATCCCGTTTATGTGAAATTGAATGATTTGACTGGGGCTAAACTGAGTTTTATCTGTTCAGATAAAGCTCAGTAAACATTGACTTTTCTACAGCGCCACCATACTTCTTTTAGCTTCTGTTTTCTTAAGGGATTTGACTTAAGTTTAAGAATTAAAGCCTTGTTCCTCTTTAGTAAATTGGGAAATAATAACAAAGCATAAAGGGAAATTTGAGCATTGACTAAAAAATATATACTCATTCATTTTAATTTATGTCCACATAGAGTGAAGTCGTAGAATTTAAAAAATATATTTTAACAAAGGATTGAGACCTGTGTCCTATAACAGAAAGAAAAGAAGGGGATCCACTCAATTGTAAGCAATTTGTCCATTGTTGTGCAAGATTGTACAAAGGCTAGATCCCAGATTGCCTAACACTTAGTCTCATGATATTTTTGTTGTGTTATTGTTCAGACTTCAGACTTACTGATTCTTGGAGTATCTTGGTGTGCAGATGAAAAGCATATAGTCCTTAAAGAGTCCTGACTGTTACTCATGCACATTGTGTGCTATCTCTACTGCATATTTGCCCTTCACTAATTGTTTAGTTTTCCACTGATACCTTAGAAAAAATACTTTCCCTTATAAAAAAATATATAAAAATATTGAAAGAAACAATATATTGGACTTTTCAGCACTTTTACCTTCTAATATTATAAGGTATTCAAGAATTTTTTTCTAACAAACCTGTTATCACCCAGCTTTATTGGACTGACATTATTCTACAACTTGATTTTTAATTGTATTCTTATTACACTGTCTAACAATGAAGTGACTGTTGTTATTAGAGTAAGGCAGCTATCAAGAAGGTATTAATTGGCCTGTTCAGGGAGTGGTAGTTTTAAAAAATGCCAAATTTTGATTTTTAGAGTTGTTGTCTCCCAGTGGACGGTGTTATCAACAGATAATCTTTTCTGTGATGAAACACTTGGAGCAGTCTTTCAAAGATGTTTGTGTAACTTATATAACATAGCTATCCATTTAGCAACTATTTGTTACATGGGACAAGTAATAATTTATAACAGGTGATATGTATGACTCAGAATGTGTTTTGCAAAACCAGTTGCTCTTTTAATTTTTTAGTTTAGTTGTAACCATCTCTTGCTAAGACTGTGACTGTTACCTTATAACAGGTATCCACCTGTAACTGGCATACATTCCTCATGTCTCCATGCATCCATGGTATTGCCAAAAAAGTTACATATTTTTTAAAACACAGATTTGATCTTGCAACTTGTGAAAGCAAAAATGTATCATTGTTTATGTCACATAGAATAAAATGCTTAGGATATTAGTCAAAGTTTTCCATTTTCTAGCTTTAACTTGCATTTTCCAGCCTCATTTTGGTCACCCTTTTCATACTAATACACTTAAAGTAAGCTTCTTGTCTTCCCCAAGTATCTATTAATTATTCCTGCTGTACAAGCACATGGTTAAACCATTAGCTCACTTTGGATTACTGTCTTCACTCCCCATTGAAATCTTACTCTCTCTTCACGCATGCAAAATTGTAGCTCACATGTAAAAGCTTCCATGATATATATTCCATAAAATATGCTTTACCCACTATAAGCTTCTCCTTGGCATTCCCCTTAGCTCTGGGAAATTTTCTCATACTGTTCATTTCATAGTTTATCTTCCTTCTTCTTTTATATTCTTTTTCCTGGACACCCTAGTCCAAGGTTTGGATATTTGCCCTTTTGGATTCATCCTTTGTTTCTCCTTTCTTTCATATATTTTGGGGATCCATTTATGTTTATTCTGTGTGCTGAGAGATTTTTTTTTAAATGTTTATTTCCAACTCACAATTTCAGCAGTCATTTTTAACTACCTGAGTGTATTTTTAAATTTCTCTGATTGTTTTTGTTGTTGTTTTATTGAGAGTATATTGTCTCAAATATCTGGAGATATTAATTAGATGGTGGATAAAATTTCTTTTGTTTCTTCATTTATCTTGGCTTTTCTTCATCGTGCTGCATGTTTAGTGATTCTTGGTTGACCCTTCAGATGTATGAATGGGGGACATGAAAGAATAAGGGATCGGAATGATTTAGAGTTGAGTGGGTAGGTAGGGAGACAGCTCATTTACCAGCAGCTTCCTAACTGTCAGAATGAATAGAGATTCGTGTGTGGTATCCAGTATTTCACAAGTTGTCCAGATATTTCCTTTAGTCTCTTAACAGAAGAGTCTCACATTATTTGCACGGGGATATTGTTTGCCTGTTTTCACATGTATAGGTGGGGAGAGGGGTGGGAGAATTAAATGGGCATCTAGTCTTTATACAAACTTTCCATGAACCGTTCTGTTTTCATAGTATCTGTAGTGTCCCAGCACAGTCTCTTTGAGTTCTGTTAGGAATGCTGGTTCCTGCTTCTGCTGCAGATCCTTTTATGGCTTTTCCTAAGGTATGGCTCCTTCACCTTGGTTGATCAGTCCACAATCTTTCTAAATTTCCAGAAATTTCTTTAAGTCTGCTATTTCTTGGTGACACTCCTTTTTCTCTTCCTTATTGTGAATTTATTATTTTTTTATATTATTTTATTGTTAGTTTTCATGGCTTTTATTTTTATTTTTATTTTTTTTTAATTTTAAAATCTTTAATTCTTACATGTGTTCCCAAACATGAACCCCCCTCCCATCTCCCTCCCCATAACATCTCTCTGGGTCATCCCCATGCACCCACCCCAAGCATGCTATATCCTGCGTCAGACATAGACTGGTGATTCAATTCTTACATGATAGTATACATGATAGAATGCCATAAAGAGTAACATGAAACATGTTTATTCAGCCTGCCATCTTAACTTGGAAGTTAGCTTATGCTTCTCTAAGGAGAATCAAGTATAAAACTGTGGCAACACTTCATTGCCTTCCCAGTCTAGTTGGAGAGAAAATGCATATGCCAAAAGAGATAAGGAGTCTCATTACTAATTAGAACTGTAGGTAGAATACTTGGCAAACAAAGTATAGTATTTGGACCACTCTGATTTGACTCCATGTTTCTATCATTCATTGAAAGTCAATTAAAAACAATTGAGAGGAGGAAAAGGAATATAGCAAGACAGTTGAGCATCAGTATTTTTATAATTCTGAAATAATTTTTTTCCAAGATGAAGTTTAAAATGTGGAATAAAGGGAAGTGGGAGAGGCTTAGAGATGTTAGAAGATGGTTAATATGTGCACATTCAAAATCAGCCTATCCCCTTTCTAAGTGCCGGATATCTTTAGCAGGCATGTCTGCAGCTTCTAAATGCTTCTATATTTTTCTCATCATTCCTTTGTTCATTTATTTATTCAACAATTGTCTTTCCTTCCTATAAAAAATAAATGCCTATTTTGTCCAAACAGATGTCACATATGACAGTGTAAGCCCAAACACCAAATGTTTCTCCTTAAGCAAGTCTTACATGTAGATTGAATACAAATCTACATAAATCTGCATTTCTTGGTCCTTATAGGCAGAATATCATGTATTGTGAAGCATATCAATGAGGGTGACTAGAGAATATTGAAAGAAGGAAGAACAACAAAAATAGATCCATACTGATCTCTGAATGGCTTCCCTGGTGGCTCAGATGAAAAAGAATCCACCTGCAGTGCAGGAGACCCAGGTTTGATCCCTGGGGTTGGGAAGATCGCATGGAGAAGGGAATGGCTACCCACTCCAGTATTCTTGCCTGGAGAATCCCAGGGACAGAGGAGCCTGGTGGTCTCCAGTCCAAGGGGTCCCCAAAGAGTTCGACATGACTGAGCGACTAACACTTTAACTTTAAACCTCTGAATGGAGTCAGAGAATAACGTATTACCATGAATCATTATAATCCTATCAGCATTTTATTTCAGAGGTACCATGTGTCGTGTCACCTTGGCACTAAAAATAGAAGTTATTTTATATAGCAGAAGTAGCAGCTGAGAAATTCGACTTGGCTTTAGCAATTCACTTAACCCCTTATAATTCAGTCCACCTTTTTTCCAAGTGAGGTTTGGACTAAATAATCATTAACGATCTTATTGATACTAAATCCGGGATTATTTAAGTACTTACTGAATGATAGTTGTTTGATAGTTGTTGGCAGGTATTAGGCTAAATCCTTTGGGAAATACTAAGATACATATGTCACAACCCCTGGCCTTCAGGAGAAGATAAATCCAAAAGTGCAAATGCATACACAAATACCATATTATATAGATATATATTGTAAGAACTAGATAAAAGAATCAATTAAGTGAGAGAGAAGATTATTTCTGACCTGGGCGATTGAGAATGAATGCATAAAGGATCACGAGTTATGATACTTTACTCTTCGGTAAGATTTTGATAGACAGCCACGACGAAGAGAATAATGTACCCCATCAGCCTAAGTTGAAATACAGAGATGAGAAAACATGAAGTGTGTTTAGGAAAGTACAAGTTGTGCCTGTGTGCCCAGTCACTCAGTCGTGTCTGACTCTGCAACCTCATGGACTGTAGCTCACCAGGCTCCTCTGTCCATGGAATTTTCTGAGCAATAATACTGGAGTGAGTTGCCATTTCCTCCTACAAGGGATCTTTCTGACCCAGGGATCAAACCTGCTTCTCCTGCATTGGCAGGTGGATTCTTTATCACTTAGCCACCAGGGAAGCTAAGTTAGCCAGCTTGATTAGAGTAATGGGAAAGGAAGTGGAAAATATTTCTAGAGGTAACATTATGAGTGGTCTAACCTACAATTTAAGACAAGTATTGTAAATTTTTGAGACAGGGAGACCAACCGGCTACAGTTTCTTCAGAGAACACATACAGGCGTAGAAGAAGCTAAGCATAAGAGAGGAGATCTGATGCTGAAATACCAATAAGGAAACTATTACACTCATCCAGGTAGAAGGTAGTTAGGACCAG
Organism: Capricornis sumatraensis; assembly: GCF_032405125.1. Classification (NCBI taxonomy): domain Eukaryota; kingdom Metazoa; phylum Chordata; class Mammalia; order Artiodactyla; family Bovidae; genus Capricornis; species Capricornis sumatraensis. Next base: position 32,720,464 of record NC_091081.1, on the reverse strand, counting down.
AAGTAGGGCAGTGGCAATCCAATGAAATGGTTGGGGCAGGTGAAAGGAAGGATACATGCAATTCAATAAATGATTGGATAAATGTAAGATTGGAACCAGTGTGGCTGGAAAAACAGAGGCACCTTTAATAAAAATTGCTGAGGCAAGAAGTTGATTTTTTTGAAGTAATAAGATGAGCTAATTCCCCATCTTTCAACAAATCCTTCCCACTTATGTAGCAGCAATTTTGGTATAATAGCAAAGATAGAATATTCTCTGTGAATTCGCGTCCTTTTCTTGCAGGCCATTATAGTTTCTTAGGGATTTTTTTTTTTTTTTTTGGTGAATGATTGTGAATCCAGATTGCCTTGTGTGCTCATTTGGGGAAGGATGGGAGTATATGATAGAATGGAAAAAAGTGTTTGTTTTTTTTTTTTCAGAATATCATGAAGATTAGAAGAGCAGGATTTTACTTTAGATTTGGAAAAGCAGTTCAAGAACAAATGATCCATATCAAGAATTGTAATAATAGGAAATGATATCAAATTAAGTGTACCCATATACTAGGAACTATGGGGAAATAAGTGACAGAATTTTGATTACACAAACAAAGCATGAACATATGATAGCTCTAATTAAAACTGCTATTTCTCCCTTCTCTTAACTGTAGTAGTTGACCAGTGCTCCACTTCATCTGAGTTGATAATCTGCACTTTCTAGAGTGGGGAGTGAGAAAGGGAGAGAAAGTAAAGGACAATTTATAATTAGTGAAGAGGGAGCTTAGGAGAAAAAAACAGAAGATTTGGAAATACTATCAGTTCAGTCACTCAGTCGTATCCGACTCTGCAACCCCCATGAATTGCAGCACGCCAGGCCTCCCTGTCCATCACCATCTCCTGGAGTTCACTCAGACTTACGTCCATCGAGTCCATAATGACATCCAGCCATCTCATCCTCTGTCGTCCCCTTCTCCTCCTGCCCCCAATCCCTCCCAGCATCAGAGTCTTTTCCATGAGTCAATTCTTCGCATGAGGTAGCCAAAGTACTGGAGTTTCAGCTTTAGAATCATTCCTTCCAAAGAAATCCCAGGGCTGATCTCCTTCAGAATGGACTGGTTGGATCTCCTTGCAGTCCAAGGGACTCTCAAGAGTCTTCTCCAACACCACACTTCAAAAGCGTCAATTCATCAGCACTCAGCCTTCCTCACAGTCCAACTCTCACATCCACACATGACCACAGGAAAAACCATAGCCTTGACTAGACGGACCTTTGTTGGTAAAGTAATGTCTCTGTTTTTGAATGTGCTATCTAGGTTGGTCATAACTTTTCTTCCAAGGAGGAAGCGTCTTTTAATTTCATGGCTGCAATCACCATCTGCAGTGATTTTGGAACCCAAAAAAATAAAAGTCTGACACTGTTTCCACTGTTCCCCCATCTATTTTCCATGAAGTGATGGGACCAGATGCCATGATCTTCATTTTCTGAGTGTTGAGCTTTAAGCCAACTTTTTCACTCTCCTCTTTCACTTTCATCAAGAGGCTTTTTAGTTCCTCTTCACTTTCTGCCATAAGGGTGGTGTCATCTGCATATCTGAGGTTATTGATATTTCTCCCGGCAATCTTGATTCCAGCTTGTGCTTCTTCCAGCCCAGCATTTCTCATGATGTACTCTGCATAGAAGTTAAATAAGCAGGGTGACAATATACAGCCTTGACGTACTGCTTTTCCTATTTGGAACCAATTTGTTGTTCCATGTCCAGTTCTAACTGTTACTTCCTGACCTGCATATAGGTTTCTCAAGAGGCATGTCAGGTGGTCTGGTATTCCCATCTCTTTTAGAATTTTCCACAGTTTATTGTGATCCACACAGTCAAAAGCTTTGGTTTAGTCAATAAAGCAGAAATAGATGTTTTTCTGAAATACTATATAAAGCTCTAAAAACAATTTTTAAACAATCTTATAGTGTATAGGCAGTGATTTTTTTTTTTCCTTCTGATTCCTACATAGCATCAGAGAACAGAAAAAGTGCTGCCAAATTATACTTCCACATGAGGGACTTCTCAGTGTCAAATTACCTGCATGAGAAACTTGTTTTAAAAGAAAAACCTGTTTTGGGGACTCTATGACAACCTAGAAGGGTAGGATGGGGAGGGAGTTTTGGGAGGGAGGAGACATGAGTGTTCCTATGACTGATTCTTGTTGATGTATGACAGAAAATCGCAAAATTCTGTAAAGCAAATATCCTTCAATTTACAAAATTAAGTGGCAAAAAAAACCCTGTTTTGTGTGTCATATTACTTTTCCAATGAGTATTCTCCTTTTGCATTAGAATTTGAAGTGTTGGTTTTATCTTTTCCATGTAATTATTTGGTTATATGTAATTATTTAGCTGCCTTTAGAGTCATTACTTGGGAAAGTTAGACTTTTCTCTAATTCAGCATTTCTCTAAGGATTTTAGTCTTCTGTAGTTATATCTAAGAAAGGTCTCTGGGAACAATTAGGTTGAGAATTTGCTGGGTTAAACATTGTTAAACAAGATTTTTTAGTGGAGGTGGGGGAGGGTATGAAATATCAGAGACTTAAACAGGCTAACAGCAGTAAAGAATCTGCCTACAGTGCTGGAGATTCAGGAGACCTGGGTTCAGTTCCTACGTTGGGAAGATTCCGCTGGCAGAGGAAATGGCGACCCACTCCAGTATTCTTGCCTGGAGAATCTCATGGACAGAGGAGCCTGACAGGCTAAAATCCATGGGGTTGAGATGAGTTGAACATGACTAAGCAACTGAGCACACACATACACATATATATGATCCAACTAAGAGGAAACTACATTTAGCAGCAATTCACAAACTTATTTTACCACCATCCTTTTCTCATGAAATCTTTTTCCGAACCATTGTTCCTCAGAACACTGTTCCTTAAATTTACAGATAAATTCAAAAAAGAGATAATTGACTCATTCAAAGTTGCATTACTGTTGACTTAAAGAATTAGACTTGAATCAGGGTCTCCTACCTACCCTATTCAGATTGGCTTCCTTTTTTCCCCAAAATTCAGAAAAGTCTTTAAGAATTGCTAGGTGGTGCTTGAACCTAGATCTGTTGCGTACAAGGGAGTTCAGAAAAATAAATAAAATTAGAATGATTTAATTACTTTATTGTTGTTTGAATTGGCACATAGGTTGAAAGAGCTGATTATTATTTGTAACCTAAGTTACATTTTTCCAATCAGGAAATTTTTAAAAAAAATCGTTATTCTTCAAATTCCAAAAAAAAAAAAGCTATAATGGTACAATAATGTGTGTATCCAAGAGCTTCCCCACTTTCCCCCCAAAAAAGATTGGAGAAAATGACTGTATATAATTTTCTGTCAGTTATTCCAGACCCCATAACTATATCAGTTAAACATGTACCATTGAAAAACTTCTCTGAATATTGTGGTAGATACACTGTTCTTCCCCTTAATTCTTTTACTCAGCAGTATTACAGATTTATCTTGCCTGCAGTAATACATGTAGATCTTTTAGTGACTCAGTGGTATTACATTATGTAGCTTTATTATAATGTATTTAATCAGTTCCCCATTGGTGGACTTTAGGGTGATTGTTGTTTAGTCGCTGTGTCCCCTTTATGCAAACTCATGGACTGCAGCCCTCCAGCTTCCTCTGACCATGGGATTTCCCAGGCAAGAATAGTGGAGTGGGTTGGCATTTCCTTCTCCAACCCACTGATTCAACCCTTGTCTCTTGCATCTCCTGCATTAGCAGAAGCAGGCAGATTCTTTATGAAATGGTATGAGTTTATTCTTTCACTGCCACATTATTACAACAGGAAACTTTTAAATGATAGCCCTTTTACTGAACTTGAAAAAAAATGATTTTATACTTAATAATGAATAACTGGAGATGTCTTGCTATGTTAATCTTAAAATCATGAGATAATTTATAAAGCATTAATAATAATCATAATCTCTTTTTCTCTCTTCCTCTTCTGCTCTTCTCAGAGCAAATTATTCATGGAAGGATTTAGAAGCCTAAAAGAAGGAGAACCAGTGGAGTTCACATTTAAAAAATCTTCCAAAGGCCTTGAATCAATACGGGTAACAGGACCTGGTGGGAGTCCCTGTTTAGGAAGCGAAAGAAGACCCAAAGGGAAGACACTACAAAAAAGAAAACCAAAGGGAGACAGGTAATCATTTTACTTTGTTAGTCTGTGAGTTTATTTGGAAAAGATTTCTGAAATCTCAATTTATATTTTTATTATGCTATTAAATCTAGCCACAATAAAATAAAATGCCACCACTGAGTGTTTGAATAGAATTTATCAGAAATATAGGCTATCCTGCAATTTGAACTCTTCTACAGAATATATTTAACTGAGCCTTCAGCATTAGGCACTGGGCAGTCCCTTAACCACTATTTCCACCAGACTATTCAGATAGGTGAAGTTCCCAATAGACAGAGGTAGGTGCCCCTCAGTACATCCTAACACTTCACCTGTTTTTTTCAAATGAGAATACATTTATTGTTTTGACTGGTTTGAAAGATAATTCACTAGTGAAAATTCAAATATTAAAAAATCACCAAATATCTTAACTACAGGTGGATGGGAATCATGATATATGTGCAATGTTTTTGATTTTGCATTTTTTTTCACTTAACAGTGTATTGTGGAATATTTCATGTCAGTCTTTATCATCTATGTAAATTCCCATTGTGTGAATGTAACAAAATTTAATCAAGGCTCTGTTAAATTAATGTAAGTGTTAAATTTAGGCTATTTCCAATCTTTTTAATTTACCAATAGCATCGTAGTAAGAATACTTATATGTATATTTTAAAAATTGTCTGATTCTGTCATTAGGGGATACATACCTAATACTGAAAAATCTGGATTAGAGACTATGCCCTTTAAAATTTTGGTATCTATTTCCAAACTGTTCTTCAAAGATAAGGTCAGTGGATAACCCCTTTAAAAGTGGGACTGTTCATTGAATAATGTCATCTTTTAAGTTGTTGCCAATTACATAGGTTAAGAAATGCAGCTCATTTTTTCCCTTTGCATCCTTTCACTAAGGTTAAATATATTTTCGTATGTTGATTTTCATTTGTATTTTTTTCTTCTATGAATTGCATGTTCTTTGTCCTCTGCTTATTTCTTCTGAGATGTTCATTTGTTATTGTTGATTTCTAAGTTCTCTCTTTAGGAAAAAAAAATCGCAGTTTTCCTCTTTCCTATGCTGGGAAAAACTCAGTTCTTCCATGTTGTGTTTCACTCCTTCCTGTCTCCATTACTTTTACACAGAACATTTAACTTCTGATAACCAAATGTGTGGAGGTTTTCCCCCACACCAAGCAATTCTCCACAATCCAGCTGGATGTTCTACAGTTGAACTCAGTTTTACAGCATCTACCTGGAGATAGTATCAGGCCCCACAGGTTAAGGGCTCAGTCTTACAAGACCATCCTACCATATTTCAGATGCTGATTGCCTTGCAACTTCTTTCTCAGTTGGCTTTAAATCAGAGGTTTCCAAGACCCCCTCTTCAGGTTTGATTAATTTGCTATAGCAGCTCACAGAACTTAGAGAAACCCTTACATTTACCAGTTTATTAAAGATTATGATAACAGCAGATAAAGGATACAGATAGAGATATTTTACATAGGGTGAGGTCGAGGAGGGTCCCAAGCATAGGAGATTCTGTTCCCAGGGGTTTGGGTGCTTTATCCTCCCAGTGTGGATGTGTATGCCAGTCTGGGAGCTCTCTGGATCTTTACTTTTGGAATTTTGTGGAGATTTCATCATATAGACTTGATTTTCAGCCCCTTTCACTTCTCTCAAGAAAATTGGGATAGGGCTAAAAATTCCAAGCTTCTGGTCATAGCTTGGTCTTTGCAGTGACCAGCCCTCACTCATGAGCCATCTAGGAGCCCACTCAGTGTCTGTCACCTCATTAAATAGAAGACCCTCCTATCATGTAGGAAATTACAAGAGTTTCAAGAGCCCTGTGTCAGGAACAGACGTCAAAAACTGATAACAGATAAAGAGGTACTCCTAGTGTTCTTATCACTTATGAAATTACAAGGGTTTTAGGAGCTCTGTGCCAGGAACTAGGGGCAGAGACCGATACATTTCTTGTTATCTCACTTTCTCTTTGTACACTTACCATATTAATCTTTTTTCTCAAATAGATAGGAAATATCTGTTTCAGCTTATGAAATATACATATGTATGTGTGTGTTTGTATGTATTTTTTACATAATATACATATAAGTAAAATACCATATGATCAAATAGTATATGATAAAATATGATACGATTTACCTTGCAAATACTACGTAATCTCCCTTACATGTAGAATCTAAAAGCAAAAACCAAGGTCTTGTAAACAGAAAACAGATTGGTGGTTGCCAGAGGAGACTTGGGGACCTTTCATATGAATTAATATTAGAGTAATATTAAGAAATTGTTTATTTTGATGGGAATGATAAGGTGTGATTTTTTTGATTACTGATTCAGTCTCTTTTGATTACTTACTAGTAACTGATATGCTTAGATATTCTTTCTTCATGATACAGGCTTGGTAGGTTGCAAGTTTTTTGGAATTTATCTATTTATTTTAGTTTCTTCAATTTGTTGTTGTTGCTTATCACTAAGTCGTGTCCAATTCTTTTGCGACCCCATGGACTATAGCCCATCAGGCTCCTCTTCATGGGATTTCCCAGGCAAGGATACTGGAGTGGGCTGCCTTTTCCTTCTCCAGAGGATCTTCCCAACCCACGGATCGAACCCATGTTTCTTGCATTCGCAGGAGGATTCTTTACCATCTGAGCCACCAGGGAAGCCAATTTGTTTAATTTGCTTGTGTAAAATTGCTCATGGTAGTCTCTTATAATCTTTGTATTTCTGTTGTATCAGTTGTGATGTCTTCTCTTTCATTTCCAATTTTATTTATTTGAGTTCTCTTAAGTTTGGCTCAAGCTTTGCCTGTCTTGTTTATCTTTTCGAAATATCAGTTTCATTTATCTTTTCTGTTGTCTATTTAGTGGTCTTTATTTTCTTCTTTCTACTAATCTGGACTTCGTTCATTTGCAACTTTTTGAAATTGACTTATTTTACTCAATATAATGGTTTTGAAATTTATCCAAGTTTTTGAATATATCCATACAGTATTTCCCTCTTATCTGCAGTTTTGTTTTCTGGGACTTCATGAAGCCCCAGAAAGTTATCCATGGTCAACAACTGTCAAAAACAGTAAATAGAAAATTCCAGGAATAAACAATTTGTAAGTTTTAAACGGTGCACTCTTCTGAGTACTGTGATGAAATCTTGCAGCATTTTCTTTGTCCTACCGGGGATCTGTATCATCCCTTTGTCCAGCATACACTGTCATCAGTCACTTAGTAGCCATCTTGTGTACTAGATGGACTGTCATGATACTGCAGTGCTTGTGTTCACATAACCCTTTTTTTAACTTACTAATGGCACCAAAGCAGAGGAATAGTGATGCAGGCAATTGGGATTTGCCAAAGAACATCCACGAAGTGCTTCTTTTAAGTGAAAAGAAGAAAGTTCTTGACTTAATGAAAAAAAAATTAAATGCTAAGGTTACTAATATATGAAGAAGTCTTCTGTGTGTGAAGTTGTGAGAAGGAAAAGGAAGTTTGTGATAATTCTGCTGTTGCACACCAAACTGCAAAAGTCATGGTCACAGTGCATGGTAAGTTCATAGTTAAGATGAGAAAGGCATTAAATTCATACAGTATGATGTTTTGAGTGAGAGAGACGTTCATGTAGCTTTTATTATACTATATTGTTATAATGTTTCTCTTATTAGTTGTTGTTAATCTCCTGGTGGCTCAGATGGTAAAGAATCTGCCTACAATGTGGGAGACCTGGGTTTGATTCTTGGGTTGGGAAGATCACCTGGAGAAGGACATGGCAGCCACTCCAGTATTCTCGCCTGGAGAATCCCCATGGAGAGAGGAGCCTGGTTGGCTGCAGTTCATGGGGTTGCAGGGTCAGACAGGACTAAACGACTAAGCACACATGCTAATTTATAAATTAAACTTTATCATAGGTATGTATATAGAAAAACATCTTATGTATAGGGTTTGGTGTTGTTCATGGTTTCAGGTATTTTCTCAGAGTCCTGAAATATATTAATATCCCCTACAGACAATGGGGGCTAGTGAGGGAATAAGGCGTTTAGGTAGTTTCAGTTTGACAATTATGAATAGAGCTGCTGCAAACATTTGTGCACAGGTTTCTGTGTGAACATAAGTTTTCATTTATCTAAGAGTGAGGCTGCTGGATAGTCTGGCTGTAAGTTTATGTTTAACTTTATAAGAACCTGCCAGATTTTTCTCCAGACTGATTGTATCATTTTGAATTCCCTCCAACAACATATGTGTATTCCAGTTGCTCAGCATCTTGACCAGCATTAGGTATTGTCAGTACTTCTTAGAGAATTTTAAGCATTTTAATCTCCAGTGAGATTTCATCATGGAATTTCCATTTCCCGAGTAGCTACTGATATTTACTGATATTTAGCTCCTTTTATGTTTTTGTGTCATCCTTATATCCTCATTAGTGAAGTGTCTGATCATACCTTTTGCCTATTTCATACTGGATTCTTTTCTTATTGTTGCATTTTGAGAGTTCTTTATATAAAATGTGGATATAAGTCCTTAGATATGTGATTTGCAGATATTTTTACCTGTGAGTTTATAGTTTATCTTTCCAATCTCTTACAGAGCAAAAGTTTTAAATTTTGGTAAAGATATTTATCAATCTGTTACTGTATGTCATGTTTAAAAAAAATCTTTGATTAACCCCAGGTTTGATTAATCACGAAGTTTTTTCCCCTGTATGAGGTGTGATGTTGAAGTCTAGGCTCATTTTTCACCTTTGAATAACATGAATTGTTGAAACACCATCTGTTGAAAACTCTATCATTTCAGGTTAAAAGATTAAAACTTTAAAGTTATATTATATAGTGTTAATACATTCAAATTTGGTTTCATCACTCAGAACTTATTTGTTCTATATATGTATATACATATAATAGAATTATATCTTGTGAATATTTATATTCTGTGGCAAGAAATAAAAATAATTTTAAAGATTGTCAATTTTAAATAAACTATTAATAGAAGAAAATGGGTTTACTTTTAAATTCTTTCTTAATTCTGCTGAATGCTGTTTAGTATGCCAATAGTAGTAGTGTCGTTATGTCATAGCAGTACATGTTAACTGGTTTTATTTTAACTCCTCATTTAAAATACTCTCTTGAAATTTTAAATGGGATAATTTTTTTATTTATATTTGCTGTTTACTTTTTTCTTATGTTCATTATCAGAGAGTAAAGAGGTTTAATGATCTTATAAAAGCTCTCTTTATGCTACTGATAAAACAAAAATTGTTGTTAATTAAAAATTTAAAAACTCATTCTCAAAAACTGGCTTATATTTGGTACCTTTTTATTCTTTGAAGAGCTGCAGTTTACTCTGAGGGAAAAAAAGTGACCTCTAATAGAATAAAATTGTGGGGGAAGATAGGAGAATGATTTTTTTGTCACTGTCTTTCCTATTTATATGAAATAATCATGTCAACCTATAATATAGAATTAAATATTTTATATAATAAAATTTTAGTTCAGATTAGTAAAAAGGATGTGAACTGAAACAAATGGTATGATAATGTTTCTATATGTAGGTTAAATGATTTTAATCCTTTGAGAACAAAAATATGTGTAATTTTAAAAATATTTGAAATGTGTATATATATGATAGGTATATACACATTGAGTGTATACATAAAACTGTTTTTTTAATTTATGTTGTTTTTAAACCTCCTCTTTTATTCTGATTTTTTTCTAGCAGAGTGACTATCTTCTTTGTTCTCCTGAACCTTCCACATCTTTTGACCCAACCACACAGTCCAAGAAGTGCTATTCATAATAATAATGCAGGTTCCTTTTCAACAATGTTTACTTGAGATTTACAAAATAACTTAGAAAATAATGTCAACGTTGTGTTGCTTTTATTCTATTTCAAGCAGTAATACGTTTGCATCACTGCATTGGCACATGAGTAAGCTTCCTGATTTTCTACATGAGTTGAAGTTTAAATGTTTTTTGTTTAGAAAGAAGGCTGATTGTTAAGATGTTCGTTATTACTGCTTTTGGCATGGAAGTGCAGGAAATTCCTTTTATTTGTTCATGTTAGAAATACTTATTAATGTATCATTTTTAAGATGTTTTCATTTAGACTTAAAAATTGATTATGAAATTTGAAAATCATTATAGTTCAGTATTAAAATGGTGTTAGAATGGTACATTATGTTTTATTTACCATCTATGGCCAGAACAAGGTGAATGTAAATAGAAATTCATTATATATGTCTAAATTATTCTCTGTTCTAAGAGCTTACTTGTCTTTTAAAAAAAATTAGAGCAGTACAATAGAAGAATTATTTTTTACAGGGTCCTAGTTTTGTGGTTTCAAATTCTTTAAATTTGCAAGGTTTTGAAGTCTTAATGATTTTTTTTTTTTGCTTTTGTTTTTAATCTATTTACTTTGTCCTCATTGAAGGACTGTATATTTTCACTTGTCTATTAAAAAGAAAAAAATATTTATTTAATGCCCTCATTCACCTTTAGAGCAAGGGGGCTCAAAATTGACTGGTGGTATGCCTCCTCCACACCTCTCCCCACAAACCTCTATGGCAAAATAATCTCTTCCTATTATCTCTGTGGTATAATGTGAAGTTCTCTAGGTACTTTATAGTTAGGAATTCTAGTGCTATATTTTTGAAATCCACATAGCATTTCCAGAAATAATGAAGCCATACCTAGGTTTATGGTGCTATTTTATTAAGGATATCTGTTTTATATTAAAAGTTCTCCCAGTGATTATTTTTAATTTATTATGTCCCAGAACCTGCTCCCAAAAGAAAAATAAAAATGTTGAAGATGTTTGAAAAATGTAAATCAACAAATTCCAATAAATAACTGTTTCACCCTGATCCTTGTGTGATTAGATTTAGGAATTTGCTGTTTAGTAGGTTCCTATTGTGGAAGAGAAATCTCTCAGGCATGAATTGATAGTTCAGATCCTTTGAGGTCTGTCTAGTCTGACCTATGACCCCTATTCTTACAAGGTCAACATCTGAGGGCAGGAGATTAAGGCAGTTTAAAGACTGGAATGGTAAATGGAATGGAAAAATTAGCCAGCACATTTTGGGTGCAAAACATCAAAGTCATCAAATAGTTTGCTTATTTTAAACCTGGCTTGTGGTTGTAACAAGCTAATTTTACTCTGTTTTCTGGAATCAGAAAAATTTAATAATCATAATTCTCAAGATTCTATTTATATGTTATTAACTGTATAATACAAATTAATAAAGCTTAATCTTTTGAAATATCAGGAAATGTGGAAATGTCACAATTTCAGTACATTTTAGTTTTTCATTCAACTTAGATGCTTAATTTAAATTAAAATTAGGAACATATTTACTTTAGCTTTGAATGTGAAATAGTTTTATTTTATCAACATGTTGAATAAAATATATGTTCAGTTGTATATAATTTAAAGTGACCAAGGCTTTAGTTGTAACTATATGCTATTGACTTTTAAGAAAAATCTCTTTTTAAAAAGTAGAGATGGAAAATAAAGTAAATTGGTTAAGCGGAGACAGTTTCCCTTTTTTTCCCCCTTGTTCCTAGACTTTGCTCTTTCATATTTTACCTCTTTCCTGCTTATGCCTTTAATTGTATGCTTTTCATTGTAATTTCAAAATAGACTTTAAATCTTAATTCCTAAGTTTTGGTTTGTAGTAAGCAATTCCCACCACCCTTTTACATTTGTTTGTAGCCTGGACAGCTGTGAATTTGCATCTTCTGCTTCCCTACTAATTACTGGCAAGGACTAGAGTTGAATAACTGAACTGTTGAGTCCACATTTCCATTCATTCATACAGTGACTAAGGAAATTAGTAACACCAAAGGAATACCCGAGTCTCCTTAATTCTCCTGCATTTTTTATTCTCCCCCAAATTTTCCTTATTATATACTTAATTTTAGGGTGCTTCCTTTCTTCTTGTGATTACTTGGCTAGAGATCTCTTAATGAGGCAATTATGGTTGTTTCCTTCATTCACATTATTTCAGCAGATGCTCTCCCTGCTGAGACCTCTGTTCAGACCAGGCAGACAATGTGCGGTTCTCATCACCCTCCACAAGACATTGTGTGGGCTGAGTTTCATTTGGCGCTGCATAGGTCTCCCAAGATGACTGATAAAAATGGTCAGAAGCCAAGTGGCAAATAATCACAATTGTTGATTTTCTGATTGCTGTTTTATTCTAATCAAAATAAATACTAAAGTAATGCCTATTAGGGGAAAAAAAAGGTCCAGAAGCAACTCATAATAAGTAGAAGTTGGGTGTCTAAACTCTGATATTTAAGGATCTGAAAGTGTAAAGCCAAACTTACAGCTCTTAGATTTGGGAAAGATTTTAGTTTTCTTAAACAAGACTCAGAACACACAAACTATAAGGGATAAGGTTAAATTGACTATTTCAGAATTCAAAACTTCTACCTGACAAAGATTTCAGTCGGGGAGATAGTACCACTTTAAGGGTTATGAAAACCAAAGATTTAGAACTTAGACAAATGTGGGAGAGTTGGTGGGGAAGGGAAGAGTCAGCTCATTAGAGAACTGTTCACTAACCAGTCTTCAGAAGCCCTGAACTAGATAGACAAATCAGAGCTTGCAGGGAAATCTGAAAAGCCAAGCATATCTGGCATTGCAGAGGAACTGGGGAGAGCTGTGGAATCTGCTGCCTCTGTGTTGCCACAACCTCTCTGGGTTTGCAAAGAGCTCATGGGATCTGAGTCAGACATGATTAAGTCACTGAGCATGCACATGCTCTGGGTTTGCAAACAAGTGATGGTGTCAGGCTGGTGGTCAGCAGGACCAAATTTGGGAAGACAAGCTAGGTACAGAGCGCCACAGAGGACACACTAGGGCATGCTGGGCAGACTCTGGGCTGCTGTGTCTCACCATGATACCCTTCCAAGAACTGTAGCTTCTTTATTTTTGCTTTCTTTTGTAGGATACCGAGTTCTCTTTTGGCTGACTCCAGCTACCTTTATCAATCTGGATTGCTTTTAAAAATCTCACTATAATGTTAAATAATAAAGCAAGTTGCAGAGTGATCCATGCAGTATTATTCAACCTGGAATCATCCAGGAAAAAGACTCTGGGAAGTATAGTTACCAGACATAACCAAATTGACATAAAATAGTCCAGCACCAACAGTGTAAACCAAGTCAGAAAATACAATATAGGGTGGGAAAAGATATTTGCAATGTGTGTAGTGTGAAAGAATTAATATCCATAATGTATAAAGGATGACAAATCAAGAAGAAGTAAAAGCCCAAATGAGCAAATACACAGCTACCTTTATCAATCTGGATTATTTTTAAAATATTGATAGTTAAAATTTAATTTAAAAATTAAATTTTAATTTTATTAAATTTCAGATTTAATCTGTTAATTTTTTCAGTTAATAATCATTTTAATTGCTTCCCTTCTCTTTATTGTGAATAGCATTGGATTATATCAAAAGACTTCATCTGTTAACATAATTCTGTAATTTTTTACTTCAAGTTATTGATAAAATGAATTACATCTACAAAGTCTGTGAAGTTGAATAACTCTTACATTCTTGGGGGCGGAGAAACCCATCTTAGTCATGACATGCTAATGTATTCAGTTTCATAATGTTTATTTGTCTTCATGAACTTGGGCTGTAAAATGTGTTTTCCTCATCATATTTTATAATTAAGTTTACTTTGTTTCATGTTTTAGGGAGGTTTCTGTCTATTTCTATGTTGTGAGGAATTTTAATATACATAAGAACTAAAGTTGTTGTTTAATCACCAAGTTGTGCTCGACTCCTGTGGACTATAGCCTGCCAGTCTTCTGTCCATGGGATTTCCCAGTCAAGAATACTGGAGTGGGTTACCATTTCCTTCTTCAGGGGAACTTCCCTACCCAGGGATCAAACCCAGGCCTCCTGTGTTGGCAGGTGGATTCTTTACCACTGAGTGATCAGGGAAGCCCCAAGAACTAAAGTACTGGTCTCCAAATTGGAAAATCTACACTCTAATAGATAGACAAGGTAATAGATTCATTTTCTTCATACATGAAACAAATACGTCTTGATACTATTTTATTTATATTTTGTTTTATTATGTATAGTAGCACACGTCCACTTAGGGCTCCCCTCATGGCATGGCTGGTAAAGAATCCGCCTGCAATGCTGGAGACCTGGGTTCGATCCCTGGGTTGGGAAGATCCCCCGGAGAAGGGAAAGGCTACCCACTACAGTATTCTGGCCTGGAGAATCCCATGGATTGTATAGTCCATGGGGTTGCAAAGAGTTGGACACAGCTGAGCGACTTTCACATGCATCTACTTTATGAATACAAACAAATATATGTATATTGGGATGGATATTCAAAAATATTTTACTGATAAGTGTGTGTGATCAAAATGGCTTGGAACCCGCAGCTTAGAAGGTTATAGAATGGAGCTACAAAACATCTAAGCCCCTCATTTGCCTTTTATAGTTTAAAAATTTTAATTTTCAGAGTCTTTTTTATTAGGTTTTTATGCTTCCTATAGGTCAAATTTAGTATATTTTGCTGGGGAATTATTTACTTCCTTTACATTTTCTCATGTGCTCAGTCCCATCCGACTTTTGGTGCCCCCATAGAGTGTAGCTCACCAGGCTCCTCTGCCCATGGAATTTTCCAGGCAAGAATACTGGAGTGGTGTGCCATTTCTTCCTACAGGGGATCTTTCTGACCAGTGATTGAACTCGACTTTTGCATCTCCTACGTTGGCAGATGGACTTTTTACCACTAGTGCCACCAGTATATATAGCCATAAAGTTGCAGTGAGAGTCACTTAATTCTTTTAGTCTCTTCCATTTATGCAGTTGGATTTTAATACTCTCTAGGATTTTACATTTTTATTTTCTCTCTTCCTGTTCAGGCTTCTTGAGGATTACCTTTTCAAAGAATTAGCTTTTCTCTTGTTTATAGTTTCTGCTGCTTTTGTTGGTTTTCTGTACTTCTTTTCTTTCAGATCTTACAGTAAAGAGTCTTCAGCTTTTGTTAATTTTATTGTATTTTTCTATTTTCTGAAGTTGAGTATTTAACTTATTTTTAGTCATTATTTTTATTAACCATAAAGATTTCACTTAAGTATTCCTTTAAGAAAAGCTTCACTGTGTTGCAGTTTTGGGTGTGAATTTCTAATTATTTTCTAGATAACTTAAAATTTTCATTTTAGTATTCATTTTGCTTTCTGGTGGTTTATAGGGTAAAGAATCTTCCTGCAATGCAGGAGACTCTGGCTTAATCCCTGGATCAAGAAGATCCTCTGGGGAAGGGAATGGCTACCCACTCAGGCATTCTTGCCTAGAGAATTCCATGGAGAGAGAAACCTGGTGAGCTACAGTCTGTGGGGTCGCAAAGCATCGGACTTGCCTGAGTAACTAACACTTTCATTTTTGCTTCAAGGATTATTTCATATTTTTTGTCCATCTGGCTGGAGATATGTTGGTTACTACTCCTTCTGGTGTGAATAATATGAACCAAGAAGGCAGTGGTCGCTGTACCAACATTACATGGAAATGTTGTTAGAAATGCAGATTCTCAGGCCTCATCAAGATGTACCTCAGGATATGGACCTCAGCAGTCTGTCTTTTATTTTTTAACAAACCCTCCAGGTAATTTTGATGTGCTCTGAAGTTTGCAAACCACTGGTTCCTCCTTAAGGAGGAAAAGAGGAAAGGTATTAACACAGAATTTTATAATTCCAAGAATTAGAATAGCTTTAGAGATACCTGAATTGAAGTGCTCAATCCACATGCCAGGAGGGACAGAATTAACAGCAGTTCTAGCAGAGGCCCAGGATAGAGTCTATGGCTAACCTGTAATGTGGGACTCTAATTTGTTAGACAGAAGTCATTTGCCTACCCTTGAGCTGAGGAGTGAGGTGAGCCCTATCCAAATCATAAGGATTTAAAGTAGAGGAAAGAGAAGTCTCCAAAAGAAACCAAAGTGCTGTTATGAAAAGAAATGTTGGATGAGTTAGGCAAAAGCAATTGATATCCATAAAACAGTGCTATCCAGAGAAGCAGGTCTGCAAACTGTTTGCTTCCGTTCTTGAACACTAGGAACTTGTGCTGTAATGTAAAACATCGTACTTCCTTCACTGATAAAGTCATAGTACAAAAACAGGGTTGCCTGTGCTAAATATCCATTTCTTTATGTGTTTAGAAATTTTCTACTGTAATTTGTTCACATATTTCTTTTCTTATTTCCTTTTTCTCTTTTTAGAGCCCTTTTATTCAACCATTAGTTTCAAAACTGGCCTTTAATGTTTCTTCTTTCCTTAGCATTTCCATCTCCTGTCTTACTTTTTGTTGTAAGATTGTCCCTCTTGAACTTCCAGAATATTGAGTTCTCAGGTGTTACTCGCTCCCTTTGCTGTACTTTCTATTTAAATTTAAAATCATGCTTTTAGTTCCAGACAGACTTTCCCCACCCTGTGCTGAACTAGCGATTTAGGGTAAAATTTTCTTCAGAGAAATTTCAGTGGGCGCGTTTTCTAAAGGTATGTGTTTCTTCATCAGATTACATTGTCCGTACGTTTTTCTCCCAACTGTTTATTTCTCAGGTCATGGTTTTCCTTCCCTCAACAAGAATACAGCGCTGCCTTTTAGCATTTCTTATGTAGAGGCAAATCTCTAAGCTGTGAAAGGTATAGTTTCTGCTGTTCTGAGCTGTCAGTAGACTGAAAACATGACCCTTCTGCTAAGGGAGATAGGGAGATGAGGGGATGGAGGGCAGAGAAGAGAAGCTTTATCTTCCTCTGCTTACTGAAGAATATATTTAATTTACCAAAAGAACAAAACACGAAAACACTTAGCAACAAATATTAATGAGAAATATGTAGGACCTAAATAGAGAAAATGAATGCTTTGTTAGCGTAAAAGAAAAGTAAACACGTCTAAAATCTATCCTGGATTCTGTTATCATTGTGTATGTGTTTGGGTACTATTAAAAGTGACGGTTTTTCCTTCTTTTATTTTTATCATCTTTTTTCTAAATAGAATTGATTTTGTTTAATAATTTTTCAAAGTATTTATGGTTTCCCATGTATGAAATGTTTTCACCTACAAATAATTCTATTTCATCTCTGATAAATTTTGGTGTATCTAATTTTACTGCTTTTTCATTTGTTGAGTTCCTGTGTTTTGTTTCTGTCTTTGTTTCTTATATGTCAGATAAATACTGATCTACATTTTTTTCTGGTTTATTTCTTTTAACTCTTAAATCCATCTAAAATTTGTTTTTAAAATTTACCTAAAATAAAGCTTCATTCTAAATTTCCCCATACTTAGGATCTCTTGTTTGAACTCTTTCTACTAATTTATGAAGTTTCTTTTGTTATATAATTATTTCTTCTATTATTATTTCTAATGTGTATGTTTCAGGACTCTAATTGTTTATCTTGATTTTTCTTCAACCAGTTGTCTTTATTTCTCTGTATTTTTAATACCTTTTAATACCTAGAAAACAAATCTCCCTTTATTACTCTTCTAAAATATTCTTGTAGCTCTTGGATGAACTTTAAATCCCTTTGTCAAGTCTTCCTGTCACTACCAAGAGAATCCCACTGGTATTTTGATAGGAATTCAAGTCATTTTATTCAATCCTGAGGTATAGGAATCCCAACTTTACAATTGATAAATCTGAGGAACAATACTATAAATAGAAATTTAAATTTTCATAATAGAGTCATAAGTCTGATCATAGCTGTAAACTATTACTTTATATACCTTGATCTTTTTTTCATGCTCTAAAAATTGTATTAATACAGTTATTGGATATTACTTAATTGCAACAGTTTAATATCTTTATATTTGTTCAAAATAATTTACCTCTATGTAATAAGTAAATTGGAGAAGGCGATGGCCCCCCGCCCAGTACTATTGCCTGGAAAATCCCATTGGTGGAGGAGCATGGTGGGCTGCAGTCCATGGGGTCGCTAAGAGTCAGACGTGACTGAGCGACTTCACTTTCACTTTTCACTTTCATGCATTGGAGAAGGAAATGGCAACCCACTCCAGTATTCTTGCCTGGAGAATCCCAGGGATGGGGGAACCTGGTGGGCTGCTGTCTATGGGGTCGCACAGAGTCGGACACGACTGAAGCGACTTAGCAGCAGCAGCAGCAATAAGTAAATTTGGATCTCTGGTGTATTTGAAAGATGTTGTTAAAGACAGAAGAGAGGGGACTTCCTGGTGGTCCCGTGGCTAAGACTCCGTACTTCCAATGCAGAGGGCCTGGCTTTGATCCCTAATCAGGGAACTAGATCCCATGTGCCGCGAAAAAGAAGCTCGCGTGCTGTGGCGAAGATATAAAATCCCATGTGCCACAACACAGCCAAATGAATAAATAGACTTTTTTAAATAAAGGGAACAATAATTCTATAGGTACATGTTTATGTATAGCAGTTAAACTGTTAAAAGTAGAAATAGGAAAAGCAGATAAATAATCCCATCACAGACTGAAAATTATGGGAGTAACTGAAGGCTTCGTTTGTTTCTTTGTCTATTCTAGGTATATTTTATATAGGTAGATCTGTTTAATTAAATACTGAGTGATCCTTTACCCGGTCATTTAAAATTATATTTTCTTAAGAAATTGAAAAGCTATCACGTCTGCAAACACTTGTGTGCTCAGTCATGTACAATTCTTTGTGGCCTGGTGGACTATAGCCCGCCAGGCTCCTCTGCCCGTGGAATTTTCCAGGCAGGAATACTGGAGTGGGTTGCCATTTCCTTTTCCAGGGGATCTTCCCAACCCAGGGGCAAACACTTGAGCCATGCTTTTAAAAAATCACTCATTTTTTGGCTCAGGAAGGAAGTCTGATGTCTTGTTGTGCATGGCCAGGCTCCTTTTCAAAGTCCGGTTGGTTGTATGCTAAGCAAAAACCTGGCCAGAACTCAGATCTGTAAACTTTACCACATGCCTCCAAATGGTCAGTATACAATGTCCTTGCTATCTAATACTGCTGTTTAAAAAATCTGAAGCTCCCATATTCTTTCATTCATGAACTGTTTTCCTTCTATTTGGCATTTTTTATAGTTATAATTTTGATCAATACTAAGTGGATTTTAATGTTTTAAAATCACTGTTTTTATATTATTGGGTCAATTATAGGCCTCATTAATTTAAAAAAATTGTTTCTTAAATCAGATATAGATTACCAAAATATCTGAGAAATGCTGATTTAGCCACTTTGTTTTATTAGGAAATTCAATACATGGTATAAAATGTAAGACTGTGTTTTACAAATGATGTAAAAGGTATGTAGGACTCATGTAGGCTAAGTAGGTATATCTAAATGAGAAAAAAAGCACTTATAATGGGAAGTTGTTAAGAGAGTCTTCTTTTTTTTTTTTTTAGTCTTTTTATTTATTTATTTATTGGAGGCTATGGCACCCCACTCCAGTACTCTTGCCTGGAAAATCCCATGGACAGAGGACCCTGGTAGGCTGCAGTCCATGGGGTCACTGAGGGTCGGACACAACTGAACGACTTCACTTTCACTTTTCACTTTCATGCATTGGAGAAGGAAATGGCAACCCACTCCAGTATTCTTGCCTGGAGAATCCCAGGGACGGGGGAGCCTGGTGGGCTGCCGTCTATGGGGTCGCACAGAGTCGGACACGACTGAAGTGACTTAGCATAGCATAGCATTGGAGGCTAATTACTTTATAATATTTTATTGGTTTTGCCGTACATTTACATGAATCTGCCACAGGTGTACATGTGTTCCCCATCCTGAACCCCCCTCCCACCTCCCTCCCAAGAGAGTAAATCTTAAAAGTTCTCATCACAGGAAAAATATTTTGTAACTCTGTAATGGATATTTTTGTGGTTGTCATTTCACAATATATAAAATGTTGAACCATTATGTTATACAACTGAAACTACTGAAATGTTGTATATCAGTTATAACTCAATTTTTAAGAAACAGATAATCAGGGGACACCTAGTTGTAATTGAATTATTAAAGAATATTTTGTTCTAGCTTTGTGTTCAGTTCTCTCAAAGGACTTTTTAAAAAAGATTCAGAGAAGCATATGTCATAGATCAAAAGGCCATGAGACCTACAATCTGAGTTACTTTGACATATAAAATCCATGAGAATAGGATATGATATCCCTTATTTCTTATTGTATATATAGTGTGATATATAACTAGGCTTCCCTTGCGGCTCAGATATCTAGTGTGGTATCTAACTAGTGTTTGGTAAATATTTCCAGTGTCTGTGTGTGGGTGTTTGTCTACATATGTATATATTCATATTTGCCTAAATATATGGTTATTTCATAACCTGATAATTTTTAGTCATTAATCTATTTTCCATTGTTACACATTTTTATCTTAACTGAAACCCATACCATATTCAAATTTCTTCTAAATAACTGCAAAATGTCCTCTTCAGGTGGTTCACATAACTAGTATCTAAAGTGGTGAATTTGTGAATTTCTCCCTCTATATTTGTCCATTTTTGTATGTATGCATAGAAGCATTTATAAATTGAGCTATTTTTCATTATGTAGCATACTCCTCTATTCCTAAGAATATATTTTTGCCTCAGTGTATATTTTTACTGTAAATATCAATAAAATCAGCTTTCTTTTGGTTAATATTTGTCTAATGTTCTAGTCTGCTGAAACTGCCGTAACCAAATACACAGATGGGTGGTTCAAATAACAATTTATTTCTCACGGTTTTAGAGGCTAAAAGTCTAAGATCAAGGTATAAAAGATCAAGGCAGGTTTGGTTTCTCCCAAGGCCTCTGTCCTTGGCTTGCAGATGGTGCCTTTTCACTATGTCCTCACAACCTGGTGTTTCTTCCTCTTCTTATAAGGGTACTAGTCATTTTGTATTACAGTATCACCCGTAAGACTTTATTTAACCTTGATTGCCATATATATGTGTGTGTGTGTGTGTGTGTGTGTGTGTGTGTAATTTTATTTATTTATTATTTTTATTTTTGACTCTGCTGGGCCGTCAATGATGTGTGCTTTTTTCTCTAGTTGCAACAAGCAGGGGCTACTTTCTAATGTTGCGGTGCATGGGCACCTCATTGTGGTGGCTTCTCCTGTTGCAAAGCATTGGCTCCTGGAAACACAGGCTTCAGTAGTTGTGGCACATGGGCTTAGTAGTTGGCGCTCACAGGCTCGAGAGCACAGGTGCATGGGCTTAGCTGCCCTATGGCATGTGGGGATCCTCCCAGACCAGGCATGGAACCCGTGTCTCCTTCATTGGCAGGTGAATTGTTTACCACTGAGCCATCTGGGAAGCCCCTTGGAGGGGATCAGTTCAGTTCAGTTCAGTCACTCACTCATGTCCGGCTCTTTGCAACCCAATGGACTGCAGCACGCCAGGCCTCCCTGTCCATCACCAACTCCCAGAGTTTACTCAAACTCATGTCCAGTTGAGTCTGTGATGCCATCCAACCATCTCATCCTCCATTGTCCCTTCTGCCGCCTTCAGTCTTTCCCAGCATCAGGCTTTTCAAATGAGTCAGTTCTTTGCATCACATGGCCAAAATATTGGAGTTTCAACTTCAGCATCAGTCCTTCTGATGAATATTCAGGACTGATTTCCTTTAGTATGGACTGGTTGAATCTCCTTGCAGTCCAAGGGACTCTCAAGAGTCTTCTCCAACACCACAGTTCAAAAGCATCAATTCTTTGGCACTCAGCTTTCTTTATAGCCCAAGTCTCACATCCATACATGACTACTGGAAAAACCATAGCCTTGATTAGATCAACCTTTGTTGACAAAGTAATATCTTTGCTTTTTAATATGCTATCTAGGTTGGTCATAACTTTTCTTCCAAGGAGCAGGCATCTTTTAATTTCATTGCTGCAGTCACTGTCTGCAGTTGGAAGGGATATATAAGATGTAATATAATTTCTTCCATCTCTTTTTTTTCAATCTATTTATATTATTTTGTTTTATATGTTCCTTATAAACATATATCTGATTTTTATATTTTTAAATCTAGTCTAACAATCAGTATTTAAACTTGTACATGTAGTCTGTACACATTTAATGCTGTTATTGATATATTTTTACTATAGGTTTTGTGCTGTCTATTCACTCTGGATTTTTTTCTTTTTTTTTTTATGTTGTTTTCCTTTCTCCTTTGCTTGATTGAAGTTTCAGTCATTTACTCTTTGTTTCACCTTTCCCCCTCAGTTGTATAGAAGTTATGTAATTTATTTCTAGTCTTTTATGATTCCCTTGAGATTCTCCCAGGCTTAACATAAGTTATCAAAGTCTAAAGTTCGTCTGCAGCTTAACTAAGGCTGATGTTCATCAGTAATGCACTGGTATAGTCATCATACTGATTATTTTATTGATCATTCTGATTGGCTAGTATCCATGAGGTAATAATTGTTAAATATTTTTAGTATTATTTCTGCTTTGATTCCTTTCCTTCAAACAGTAATACTAGAGTAAAGCCTAGGAAACTCCTCCAAACCTTTATGTTATGTTTCAATTTTTATTTTTTGACCTTATAAATAATTATTATCATAATTTGTATATTAGTCATTGTTACATACATGCTTAATGAATTGTATACTCCTTTTTTTTTTACATCTCTGACTTTCCTTCTGGGATAATTTTTCTCAATGTATATCTTTTGGAATTTTCCATAAGTACACCTGTTTGTAGTAAACTCTATTGTTTTTATCTCAGTATATCTTTATTTTACTCTGATTCCTAAAAACTAGTTTCCCAGGGTATGCATTTCTAACTAACAGATATTTTCTGTCAGCATTTTAAAGATATTATGATAGTGATTCTTGGTTTCCATTAATGTAGTTAAGATATCTGCCATCATTCTAGTTGCTGTTTCTTTGCAGATGATTTTTTTATGTCTAGCTGCTGATGAAATCTTTTTGTTCTAGGTTTTTACTGTTTCAGTATATTATGTATACATGTAGATTCATTTCTCTTTGTCTTGCTTAGTATGAGTAATAGTCCCTTATGTATATATTCCACGTTTTTCATCCCTTCTGGAAAATATTCAACCATTATATCTTCAAATATTACTTTCCGTTATTTTCTCTATGCTCTCTCTTTATTACACGTTTATGATGTACTTTAGACATTCTTACTCTATTCTCAATATCTCTTAAACTCTCTTTAAAATTTTTAATCTTACCTGTCTATGCTGTATTCCATGCAGTTTCTTCATACTGTCTATGCTGTATTCCATGCAATTTCTTCATATTTATTTTCCAGTTTACTAATCTAACCTTTAGCTGTGTCTAAGTGCTGTTTTATAACTCCACTAAGTTTGAAATGTCAGCAGTATTGGTTTGGTATCTAACAGTTCTCTTGAACTTTATATTTTCAAATATACCTGGTTATTTTTGCTGGTCTCTTGTTGATTGTTCATTTTTATAACTTCATCTTTTATTTCTTTATAAACTTTGTCTCTAGCTATTTAATGAGCTGTTCTTTACGATTTAAGTATTTTAGAAATCTAACTTGGTGGTTTGTTGTTTCTACTGACCCTTACCTCATGGTGATTTATTTCCTGGTGTCTCATCATCTTTGATTATAAGGTCATACGTGTTTGATTATAATCTATGGAAATAGTACAGAAGAAAAGTTATGACCAACCTAGATAGCATATTTAAAAGCAGAGACATTACTTTGCCAACAAAGGTCCGGCTAGTCAAGGCTATGGGTTTTCCAGTGGTCATGTATGGATGTGAGAGTTGGACTGTGAAGAAAGCTGAGCACCGAAGAATTGATGCTTTTGAACTGTGGTGTTGGAGAAGACTCTTGGAGTGTTGAGAGTCCCTTAGACTGCAAGGAGATCCAACCAGTCCGTCCTAAAGGAGATCAGTCCTGGGTGTTCTTTGGAAGGAATGATGCTAAAGCTGAAACTCCAGTACTTTGGCCACCTTATGTGAAGTGTTGACTCATTGGAAAAGACCCTGATGCTGGGAGGATTTGAGGGCAGGAGGAGAAGGGGACGACAGAGGATGTGATGGCTGGATGGCATCACCGACTCGATTGACGTGAGTCTGAGTGAACTCCGGGAGTTGGTGATGGACAGGGAGGCCTGGCGTGCTGTGATTCATGGGGTCACAAAGAGTCAGACACAACTGAGTGACTGAACTGAACTGAAAGTGAGAAAACTTTCCTCTAGAAGGAATTGTGTTTGCTTCTGCCTGGAACTATGGCTTTCCATAGTCTTGATTGTTATAACTAATTTGAAAGATCTTTGCCTTGGTATAGAAGAGGTGCTGCAGGGCCTATGACTCAGTCTCGTCACCTATTACAGCACTAATATTATTCATCCTTAGGGAAGCCCTGCCTTTCCAGCTTGCTTATAGCTCACTGCTCCTTGCTCTAACTTTCCTTTTTTTATTTGGGGAGGTTGTTACCTTTATTTTCTGCAAGCCTGGTATATGTGTTTTTTTTAATCTGCATTGTTTAGATAACCTGGTTGGTCATGTTGCTGGAAGCAGAAGTCCTTAATGTTCTCTTCAGCTGTTTCTGATCTACTTTTAAAAACATCCATTTACTTTTTAGTTCCAATTACATTTTAAAAAATTTCTAGGTATCCTGTTTATTTTTTTAATCTCTTTGCCTTTAGCTCATGATCATATTTTCAGTCATTTATTATTTCTCTAGATCAGAGGTTCTTTATGAGCACAGTTCTATCACACAGATGTTTGGAAATTTGTGGGGGAGATGTGGTTACTCTCCCTACAAATGGAGTCAGTGATGGGAAAGGGGTTTTTTATTATCTCCTCTGCTTTGGTCAGTAGTGGGAAGGGGTAGTTTAACTATTTAGGAATGTCAGATAATTTCATTGTGTGAGACCGTCTCAGAGGACCCACACATTGTCCTACCTCCATTTTAGTAATGTCTTCTTGATAAAGAGTTTCTTTGTGTCATTGATTTAACTTCAATTTTTGTTGAAACTCAACTGGCTGCACAAAGGTAGCATGTTTATGGATTCTTTTCTTTTATACTAACCAGTGCAAGTATCACCCTGTCTTGTTTATTGTATGAGAGTTGGGGCTGATTTTGCCCTGGCAGGGACATTTGGCAATGCCTGGAGACATGTTTGGTTGTTACAGTTGAGGAGCCGAGTTGCTCCTGGCATCTAGTGCTTAGAGGCTAGGGACACTGATGAGAATCTTACGGTATATAGGACAGCCCCCACAATAAGAATTTTCTGGCTTAGTGTCATAGTGCTGAGATTGATCAACCCTACTGTATCTTTGGGCTTCCCAGGTGGCTCAGTGGGTAAAGAATCTGCCTGCAATGCAAGAGACCCGGGTGATGCGGATTCGGTCTTTGGGTCGGGAAAACTTTATCTTTACAGTAACGCTTGAAATCAGGTGGTATCAGTCCTTCAACCTTGTTTATCTTTTTCAAAATTGCCTTGGATATTTAAAGTCATGAAGTCGCTCAGTTGTGTCCGACTCTTTGTGACCGCATGGACTGTAGCCCACCAGGCTCCTCCATCCATGGAATTTTCTAGGCAAGAGTACTGGAGTGGGTTGCCATTTCCTTCTCCAAGTCGTCTGCATTTTATAGAAATTACAAATAAACTTGTAAACTGGAAATTTGGTTGAGATTACATTTAATCTGTAGATTAGTTCAGTGAGAATTTATATCTTAATCGTTTTGAGTTTTTGGATTCATTAATCTGATGTATAACCATTTATTTAAGCTTTCTTTTATGTCTCTTAGGAATGTTTTACAGTTTTTAGTATTAAAAGCCTTCCATGTCTTTTGTTAAATTTTTTCTTGAGTATTTTATGTATTTGGATGCCATTATATATGATTTCCTTAAATTTTGTTTACCGTTTGCTGCTAGTATATAACAATACGATTGACTTCTTAAGTACTGTATTTATCTATTAATTCTGTTATCTTTTGTAGATTCCTTAGGATTTTATGTGTTAACAGTCATATTGTCTACAATGAAGATAACCCTTTTTTCATCTTTATGCCTTTTATTTCTTTCCTTTTTCTTGGTTTTATTTTCGATTTTTTTTTCTCCTTAGGAGTGATGGACATCATTACCTTCTCATTCTTTGGAGGAAAGTGTTCAGTATTTCAATATTAATTATTTTGTGATAATCCTTTGCCAGCTTGAGGAAGTTTGCTTCTGTTTCTAATTTCTGAAAAGTTTTAATTGTGAATGAATGTTGGATTTTCTCAAGTGCTTTTCTGTGAATATACTGAAATGATCAGCTGTTTTTATCTCCTTTATTAATATGACTTTTAAGTCAATTAATTGACTTTTCAATGATAGTACCAAGAGATAATGTATTTCTGGGATAAACCTCAGTTGGTCATGATACATAATCTTTTATATTGCTGGATTCTTTTTGCTAATATTTTGCTATGATTTGTGTATTCATGAAGGATATGGGTATATAATTTTATTTTCTTATAATGTATTTGTGAGGCTTTGGTATTGGGATTATTTAGATCTTATAAAAAATTTCCTTCCTTATAATGAAAAAGATTTTGTAATATTGTATAATTTATTTAAGATTTTTTCTTTAAAATTTGATAGAATTCACCAGTAAAACCACCAGACTTGTTAAAAATTTTTTTTATTATTAATTCAACTTCTTTAATAGATAGAAGGTATAATAGAGAGCTCCAAGGACACAAAACCAGTGTTTTAAAAGAAAAACACTGATTTTAAAAACATGTTTGTTTGTTTTTTTTAATCAAACCTGACAATCGGCTTTTTATTTGGAGAACTGAGACTATTTGTATTTAATTATTGATATAGTTAGATGTAAGTCTACAACTTTGCTATTTATTTGCTGTTTTCCTGTCTTTATTCATTCCCTGTCTTTTTTTTTTTTTTTGCTTTATATTGTTTAATGTGCTGTAAAATGTAAGCACTTACAAAAGGGTAATTTCATTCACTCCTATGTCACGCTTTGTGCTATTAGATCATTCATTGTCCTATAATGTCATATATTTACTTTGATAAAACTTATAAATTCCACAATTTAGTGTTATTACTTTTGCTTTAGATTGATATTTATGTTAGAAATAAGTAAGAGTAGAAAATAGCATTTTATGTTTATGTACACACTGCCCATTTCCATTTCTCTTCATTTCTTTGTATAGATCTAAATTTTCATGTGGTAGCATTTCCCTTGAGCCTGAAGAAATTTTTTTCCTTTTTTTTTTTAGCATTTCTTCTTATGGAGGTCTGCTGGCCACAAGTTCTCTCAGGTATCTTTATTTTATCCTCAATTGTGAAGGATATTTTTAAAGATTCAAAATACTCAATTGAAAGTGTATATTTTTTATCTTACTACTTTGAAGATGTTGTTTGTTATCTGGCCTCCATTAGTTCTGAAAAGGCATTAAATGTCATTCATTTCTTTGTTCCATGGTGTGAAATGTGTCCTTTTGTTCCCCTTGCCTCTATATTTGGATTTTTGGTAGTAAGTATCATGTGCTAAGGTATGTTTTCTTTGCATTTATCATGTTTGGGGTTCTCTGAGCATTTTAAATCTGTTGATCCAAGATGTTTTTCATAAAATTTAGGAAATTTTTAGCCATTATTTCTACAAGTATTTTTTTCCTGCTCCATTCTCTCCTTTTTTTCTGGGATGACTTACGTATATAACACACTATTTCATATTATCTCACATGTCACAGACACTCTGTTCTTATTTTTCAGTCCTTTGTTTTATCTGAAATCCAGTTCATGTTATTTTGCAGTCTGTTTTTAAAGTCACTGATTCTTTTTCTGAAATTTCTAGTCAGTGCAATTTTTGTTTTAGCTATAGTTTTCAGTTCTAGAATTTCCAGTCAGTTTATTTTGTTTATCTTCTTGCCAAGATTCCCCATTTTTTAAAATTCCGCGAGTCTTTCTTTTCCTTTGTGTTGTTGAACATATTTCTCATAGTTGTGTTGAGTGCTTTTATTTCCAACATTTGGGTCTTTTCAGCATCTTTTGTCTGCCTTTTTTCCCCCCTGCTTCTTTATATGTCTAGTAATTTTTTTTTTTTTAATGCAGAATATTACTGCTGATAGTTGTAGGGAGTCTGGGTTTTTAACCTTCTTTACAGATGTTGAGTTTTCTTCTGGGAAATTGAATTACTGTTAGTTTTTTTTATTCTGCCAGCCTTGTTTTTATTCTAACTTAGTGTAGATCTATTTTGGTTTTGTGTTTAGTCCTAGGATGCAGCCCTTCCTCTGGGGTATGCTCCTTATTCCTAATTATTAGTTTCTGGGATCTCAATTGAATGCCCAAGGTACTGGATTAGGAATCCAGTGTAGTCTTACTACTTTGTCTGTGTAGAACTCCTGTTATCTTACAGCACTGTGTGACCTTGGGTATCTGCTTATATTTCCACCAAATAACAGCTTCTTTCTGCTGTGCTTAGTAATCTCACTCTGTCTATGGGGGTAGGGGATGTTCTTTTGCATAGATTTCTTCTATCCAGTAGTCTGTTCCACAATTTCAACTGCTTTGTAAACCTTTAACTCAAATCTTTAAATCTTCTGCTCATTGACATCACTGTGCTATGCCTGGATTCTGTCTCTCTGACTCTCTTAGTCTCAGGTCCGCTTGAGAAGCCAGATCACACACGGTGCTTATACTGAATGTTACCTTCCCGTAAAGCATCAGGTTTTCACTGCCTGTTGTCCCATCCAGTGCCTGTAAACAGTTACTTCATATATCTTTTTCAGTTGTTGTTTACTGAAGAAGAGCAAGTCTAGTGAGTCTGTCAGGGTCAGAAGCCTACTGAATCTGTATAATCTTAAGTTTTCTATAACATAGAGATTTAAAAATTGCACATAGAAATTATTTATTTGGGAGTTGCAGGTTGTTTATCAGAGCGACTGTGGTACTGTCTCCAGAAACAATTTTTCTATAAGCTCTTGTATTATCATCTTATTTTCCAGTTCATCAGCTATTTCTTGTCACCTGTTAAAAGGCATGGTTTCCAAGGTCTTTTTATACACTTGACACTGAATTTATGAGGTAGAGTTGAAAGATGTATGTTTTCTGCTGTACTTCAGCACAGTTGTCTACCATGTTACAGTATGGGGAGTGGGCTACTGCAATTATAAATAAGGTGTAGCTCATTTGAAGAGTGTTACTTTCTCATTTTTATATGTTGATTATTTTCAAACCTGCCTTGACATGCTATTTCAATTACAGTCATTCCCTTTCTCCTTGCGTATAGTATATTCACACTTTTTTTCTAGTATTCCTCTGTACCTCTTTTCATTTTCCTTTACTTGTACAGAATGGCTTCTCTTAAGTTCAAATTTATCTCTCATAAACAAATACCATCCACTGACCATTTTACTATGTCATCTAGTGTGGTTTTGTTACTGCATTTTTTAATGGAAATATATATTACTTTACTATTACTTTCTCTCCTATATTTTATAGTTTGCATATATGTATATAAATATATGGTACATAATGTGTATGTAGATTATATCAAATTTCTTTCATGAAAAGAATAGGGGCATTACAAAAATATTTATTATAAAAAGTAGATATGGGCCTGATAAACACCATTGCTTTAAACATATCAAAATGTAGTTATTTTACAGTTTGAATCTAATCAATGCAATATCTGAGATCTTTGGGTCTGATTCTGCTGGCTGGTTCATGGTACCCTATTTTCCTTTTGTTTTTCATTATTTTTTTTAACCAATCATATTTCTTGGACTTTTACCTATAGGAATTCTTTGGCTCCTGGCTTGAAAAATACATTTTTTTTCCAGGAATTTTTTGTGTTTGCCTGGAGACATTTGTACCAACTGGAAACTATTTTTAAAGACATGCTCAGCTCATGCCACATCCCCACGTGAGCTGCAGTCTGGGTTGTGGTTATCACTTCTCAGGGGAGATTGGTTTCTCTTCCACCCAGCATCATGTTGGGGGTTAGGAAAGTTTCCATACCATCCCCTTCTTCAGGAAAAATTTATTTTTCATTTATCTTTCCATTGTGGGTTTAGTTTTGAGGGGGTTCCGGCTCTTGGGACAGGATCTCCTCTGACAGCCCCAACTTCCGGGCAGATCCTGGAGTTTGTTTCCTCCCCTTCTGCTTCATCATCCCCCTTACAAGGTCAAAGCTTAAGGTTTGCAGGGTTCTGTGGATGCCTCCAGGGTGAGAGTGTTTCAATGCTCCACTTACTGCCCTGGTTTCCTGTTTTCACTTCCTTTTTGACTTCTAAGCATTCCTTATTTTCTTGCCTGATCAGTAATGCATTTCAAAAGATGTTTTAAAAATATTTCGTCCAGTATTTTTAGTTATTTTTTGGTGGTATGGTCAGAGTATTTTTATATGCTACTTTGAGGGGAATATAATTCGTTATGGGGTTTTTGGTATGGTTGATTCAAAAAAAATTTATTTTTGCTAGTGTATTTAAAATCTTTTATGTCATTTTTCTTTTCTCTTTTTGTAAATTTCCTGTTTGTGTTTTCTTTTTTTTTTTCCCCTGCTTTTCTATTTGATTCTGGTGATTTTCCAAAAAAGTGTGTACAGCTTTGGAAAGGGCTTTTTCTGCACTCTTTGACAGACTTCTACTTCCTAAGTAAGATACGCATGTTTGACTCAGGAAGTTAAGTTTGATACTGGCACTACAGTTCAATTTTAGATCCTTAATTCTTTAGTTTTTATTGTATGTTCTATCTGAGGCTTTTCACTACTGCCTGATTGCTAAATCCATCAACCTATTATTTTAATACTTCATCTTATTAGCCACTTTCTCCACTACAAAACTATTTTCATTTTTAACTGGGGAAACCCTTCTTTTCTCACCTTCCTGCTGTCAACAGAAAAAAAAATTGCACATAACTCTCAATTTTTAGGTTGTGCAATTTTTTTCAGTCAACACTGCTCTCCTTTTGACAATTTCTTGTTAGACACTTTGCTGTTTCTTCCACCTGAAAATTATAAATAGGAGTATCTCTGAAAACTTTGTCTGCAGATCTGTTCTCACTCTTCACGTTTTGCTGGTTGACCTCTGTCCTATAGTTTAAACTACCATCTGTCCTTTCAGTGATGTCTGCCAAATCCATGACTTCAACATTAGCACCTCCTCAAGTTTCAGAATAGCAGTACCTCCAGAATGCATGTCAGCTGACAGATAACTTTTAGTTCTTCCATTACAACTTCTTTGGAAACTCCTTTTTAAAAATTACTGATTTATTTTGCTGCCTTGCAGCACACGGAATCTTTAATTCTGGCACACAGGCTTAGTTACCCCCCAGCATGTAGGATCTTAGTTCCCCAGCCAGGGATTGAACCTGAATCCCCTGCATTGAAAGGTGGATTCTTAACCACTGGACCACCAGGGAAGTCTGTGCAAACTCCTTATGTAGTGATTACTGATTCTTGTCCAAAAGACTTGTCAAAAGATGAGGAAATTGAGCTGAGTTGGTAGTTTTTGCCAGGAGATGAGGCTGCTGCCCCGGGTTATATGACAGCCTAGTAGGTGCCTCTTCCTCTGCAGTATTGTCTAGAATACATGATGGTAACGACAATACAGAGAGTAAAGTAGGTGGGAATGCATGCCTTTGTTTCTTTCTTTCTTTTTTTTTTTTGACATTAGTTACTCTATACCTCAATCACTTTCATAATGATGCCCTTTTGGTGCTGCTGCTGCTAAGTCACTTCAGTTGTGTCCAACTCCTAGCGACCCCATAGACAGCAGCCTACCAGGCTCCCCCGTCCCTGGGATTTTCCAGGCAAGAACACTGGGGTAGGTTGCCATTTCCTTCTCCAGTGCATGAAAGTGAAAAGTGAAAGTGAAGTTGCTCAGTTGTGTCCGACTCCTAGCGACCCCATGGACTGCAGCCCACCAGGCCCCTCCGTCCATGGGATTTTCCAGACAAGAGTACTGTAGTGGGTTGCCATTGCCTTCTCAGCCTTTTGGTACTAAATTCTCTCTTTCCACCTTCAGATTCCAGCAGCTCATAGTAATTTTCCTTTTCACTGTTAATTTTTTATCATGCTATTAAAAATAATACAGGGTGACTAACTTAATAAGTTTTTATTTCACTTATAATATTTAAGATAATACTAACATGATCATTGCTGGTTTGTAATTGAGTGGAACAGGTGGGTTGATAGATGTACCTGGAATATCACTTAGAATGACCAGTCTTTGGTATGACATCATGATGGAAGACCAGAAGTCTATCCCCAAATGGACAAGGTACTTGAGAAGACTGTTTATAGGTTTAGGAAAGTTGACCCAAGAGTAAGCTTTATGTTTCCATTTTGCTTCTAAAGGACAAAAAGTTAGTGTAGATTTTAATAATACCTTTTCTTTTTCTTTGAGGCAACCAACTAATAAGACAGTAGACACTATGAAATGCAGTGATAAATGAAGGAACTAACAGAAAAATTAATCAATATTGGAAGACATCTGGAAACAAGGGGTCAGATGGCCTTGAAGAGATGAATTGAGTTTGAGATTACAGAAAGACATCAAAGTGGAAATAATTTATGCGTGATCAGCATAAATAAAATTGCTTAAGGAAATGGATCAGTTGTTCAAAGGAGAGATGATAATAGATAAGCATACATTTAGATCTTGGTGAATCCAAGAAGATACTGAGAATAAGTTAGGCAAATAATGTCAGAAAGGTAGAAAGAAAGTCATTATAACAGTATCCTAAGAGCTAGATGAAAAAAGTAGTTTCTAGAATATGCAAATAGTAAGCCAATTTGCCATACATAAAATTGCAGTATACCCAGATTGTCTTTATAATTTTCTTCATCTATAGAATTACTGATAGAATTTATTAAAGTTACTCTACATTTGATTTTTAGGTACTCCAAGATATAAATCAGAAAAATACTGAACATTTCAACAATTATCTATATACAAGAAAAAATGTTTGGCATCTGCAACAAACCAAATAAATTTGCTAAGAGCTCATCAAAGTTCAGAGTAAGAGATAGTAAAGAAAATCCCAGTGGACAAAGAACGGTAAATACAAATTAAATATAGAGCATTATCAGTTCAGTTCAGTTCAGTTGAGTCCCTCAGTCATGTCCGACTCTTTGCGGCCCCTGTGAATCGCAGCACGCCAGGCCTCCCTGTCCATCACCATCTCCCGGAGTTCACTCAGACTCACATCCATCGAGTCCGTGATGCCATCCAGCCATCTCATCCTCGGTCGTCCCCTTCTCCTCCTGCCCCCAATCCCTCCCAGCATCAGAGTCTTTTCCAATGAGTCAACTCTTTGCATGAGGTGACCAAAGTACCGGAGTTTCAGCTTTAGTATCATTCCTTACAAAGAACACCCAGGATTATAAGATAAGCAAAATATTATTATTAGGCTATTTAGTTTGTTTTCTTCAGTATTCTTGAAAAGATATTTTAAGCTTCTCTTGTAATTCATTTTTGCATTCTCTTACCCTAACTCATGAGAACTTCAGTTCTTCTACCATTATCTCACCACCAATGAAGTGGAAGTGCTTCAGGAATATAATATCCAAGATAAGGGAGAGAAATTGTACCTACTGTTTATATAGAGCTTTGTAGTTTGCAAAGCATTTTAAAATATTTATCTCACTTGAGACCCACAGTGGGCATGAAAAGTAAGTGGGAATCATTATCATCTTTATAAAAGGATTCCTAAATGATGAAACTTATTTTAGATGAGGAAACCCAGAGATATTAAGTCATTTATCATGCATCACTAGAGTTGTAGAGGGAGATCCTGGGCTGTCCATTATTAAGTTTGTGGTCATGAGCAATGCATATATCAGCTTTGAAACTCAATTTTTTTTCAACTCTTAAGATGAAAGATTTAAAAATATTAAATTATAAAATATATTTAATATTCTGCTCAGTAATCTTCTCCATTTGCTTTTGCAAGCTAACCAGTTGCCTTCCTAGATATATCCTCCAGTTTTCCACTTCCATTTTCTAATTCAAGCCATAGATTCACCTGGCGTGCTGTCTCTTCCATCTATACAAATCTTACTTATTTTAAGTAGCTTTAACTTGTTGTAGCCAGGTCAGCTCCCTTACAAAACCGTTCTGATTGCTCCTAAAAAGTGTGACCATGTTTAATCTTGAAAAGATATAACATTTTCTATCTCTTAAACACCATTTGTCAAACTCTACATTTTATTAGCCACCAGCATACCAGGAAGAATAGTCATCACCAGTTACTCTCTGAGCTCAGTGGCCTCTTGTAAAACATATTTTAAAAATCATTTTATAAATAATTTACAGATACAAAAATGAAGGGATGTTGTGAAAAACAACTGGATTGGAAATTAATAAGAATTTAAATGTAACAAACTCAAATTTTATTCCATACTTTTCTGACGTAAAGATATAGACACCCAAAATGGGCAGTATCCTTTGAATGAACGTAACTCCTCATGGATGAGCTTGGAACGTAGCCATCTTACAAATAGTGATCAAGATTTCAAATATATTTCTAAGAATTCCAGCTTTTTATTACCTATGGTTCTTCTTGTACTTGTATTGTCAAAATACAGTGCTTTTAAAACTTTTATGGTTCATAGTTTTGTGGAAGAGAGTGTGGTAATTTTCCTCAGTCAATAGCAACAAAATATTCTCATTTTAGATGCTGATTAGAATGATCAGTTCAATGAGATTTTTCATTTCTGTGCTGTTTATCTCCTTACAGTCAGTGCCTTCATCATTTGTCCACTTATTAACCATATCAAGTAAATTCACTAGCACAAACTTGATAAAAGGTGAAAAAAAATACTGTTACATGTCCTTGCAGCAAACATGTCTTTTCAAAAAATATTACATGATTTCATCCTCCCTGAAAGACTGAGTAACAAATTTCCTTTTTGTCTATAGAAGTATATTTTTCACTCATTGAGTCACAAGTTTGCTAAAATATATTTGAGAATCCCAGGGACGGTGGAGCCTGGTAGGCTGCCGTCTATGGGGTCGCACAGAGTCGGACACGACTGAAGCCACTTAGCAGCAGCAGCAGTAGCAGGATATATTATGCGAGTACTCATGATCTGAGCTTTATCTTATATGATTAATTTCATCATCATCATTACAGCCTGGAGTATTACCATCTATCTTTTTGTATTTGTGTTCTTTTTCATGTAACAACTGCAAAATATTTTCTGTCAGTTTTCTTCTCTTTGCCATTATCCAAAAGGTGAAAATTTCTGAATTCTCAACTGTGTTCAGTGAAGAGGTAAAAAGAAAAAGACAACAAAAGTCCTGTCTCCTGATGTCTTTTATACCTTCTGGAAAGATCGGACAATACTTTGGACAATACAATAACAAGGATGATGAAATGGCGATTATTTCATTATTTTATCATCCCTCTAGATGATCACATCATTTTTTAATTTTCTCCTTTATTTTCTGTGAAAATTTTAAATTCAGTATGGTTATTTGCCAGTTATCAGAAAGTTATTTCATTGTATAATTAATTGATTATTCTGGAGGCAGATCAGAATAATATTAAACAGACTCTGCCAACAGTTCTGGATGCCAGGTTTGTGCAGGGCAGTTGAGTGATGATTTAGTATAATTGATATTTAGGGTTATGAAATTAAAGAAGATTGAGACTCTTGAGTCTAGGTATTTAAAATCCTCCCTCCCACCCCTATCCCCATCCCCTTTTTTCATCCTTTGAGTTGCTTCTGATCTCAGGTGCCCCTCTCCCAGCTTGGATGGACTCATTTCAATAATGCTTTTATAAGCAAACTAGTCCCTCTTATCCTTTGGTCCCCTCCCAACCCCAACGTGAGATAAATTTGAGTCTCTTTTACCTGCCATTGCCCACTATGGATCTGGCAGATATTTCTCAGAGAGTATCATTAAATCAGACTGAGTTGTGCATTATGAGAGTAGAGAGATATAGACAGTTTAAGTTGGGAAGAATCAAGAGAAGTCAAGTCCTAGCACCGGAGATGTGTGTGTGTGTTAAGTGGCTTCAGTTGTGTCCAGCTCTTTGCAACCTTTTGGACCAAAGCCCACCAGGCTTCTCTGTCCATGGGATTCTCCAGGCACGTATACTGGAGTGGGGTGCCATGCCCTCCTCCAGGGGATGTTCCTGACCTAGGGACCAAACCTGCGTCTCTTATGCCTCCTGTATTGGCAGGCAGGTTCTTTTTCACTTGCACCACCTGGGAAGCCCAGCAAGTGCATGGAAAGTAATGGAGAGTTAGTTAATAGTAGAGCTAAAAACAAAAGTGGAAGTCTCCTGATAGTTGTCTCAGTGAGTGTCCAGCACAGTGAATTGAGAATAGCAAAGTTATGTAAAATGAAAGAGAAGAGAAAAAGCATTAAGTGGCATGAAGTCCTGAAAAGGAAACATTCTAAGTCCTCTACCCACCCTAGCTTTATTGAAGTGTAGTTAACAAGTAAAATTGTAAGATTTTTAAAATGTACATTATTACCATTTGATATATGTATACATTACTAAAGAATTCTTCCCATCTAGTTAATTAACATGTCCATCACCTCACATATTTATCTTATTTTTTTCTTACAAGAACATTTAAGTTCTACTCTCCTGGCATTTTTCAGTTATACAATACAGCATTGTCGTCTGTAGTCACCATATTATACATTAGATCTTTAGAACTTATAGCTGAGAGTTTGTATCCTTTTACCAACCTCTCCCTATTTCTCCCACCATCCAACACCTGACAACCACTTTTCTTTCTATGAGTTTGACAATTTTTATTTTAGGTTCCATGTAAGTACTTGTCTTTCAATGTCCGATTTATTACATTTAATGTAATACCTTTGAGGTTCATTCATGTTTTTGCAAATGGCAGGATCTGTCTTTCTTATGGCTAAATAATATTCCGTTGTGTGTTTAAAAATACCACATTTTCTTTATCCATTCATCCATCAGTGAACGCTTAGGTTGTTTCTAAGTCTTAGCTATTGTAAATAATGTTAGAGTGGGATGTCTTTTCCAGGTAAGGATTTCATTTCCCTTAGGTCTGTACCCAGAGTGATATTGCTGGATCCTATGGTAGTTCTATTTTTAATTTTTTGAAGCATCTCCATGCTGTTTTCCATAATAGCTGCACCAATTTACATTCCCACCAACAGTGCACAAACTTTCTCTTTTTGTCCACATCTTCATCTACACTTGTTACTCCTTGTCTTTTTGATGACAGCCATTCTAACAGGTGTAAGGTGACAAACTCATTGTGGTTTTAATTTTCTTTCCCTGATTAATGATGTTGAGCATCTTTTTTTGTACCTGTTGGCTGTTTGTATATCTTCTCTGGAAAAATTTAAATTTTCTTATTTTTTTCAACTCCTTACAATAGTTGGATATACTTCTCAGGATCATGAAAGAGCAAAATGTTTCAAGGTATAGGAAAAATAACATTCCTGAAGAGAAACACAAAAACTTAAATTGGGTCCATTAACCCTGAGTGTTAGGACTTCCCTGGTGGTGCAGTGGATAAGAATCTGCCTGCCAATAGGTTCAGTCCCTGGTGCAGGAAGATTTCACATGCTGTGGAGCAACTATGCCGTGTGCCACAATGAACAATAGCCCCCACTCGCTGCAAGTAGAGAAAGCCCTTGCACAGCAGTGAAGATTTAGTGCAACCAAAACAATAACAACAACAACACAAAAAACCTGAGGGTTAAAGTTAGTTGTGCATTTATGCATCTGATCTCTTTTCTAGATTCTGTGTGCTTAAAAAACAAAGTCATCATGAGGTCATAATGATCTTTGCATCTCATGAAGTGGCTTCAATATAGATTTACTCTATGAGAATTAACAGGATAGTTTTCAAAAAAGATGACATCATAACTTTCATACAGATATAAAATAAGCAAGTGTTAAAGATTTTTTTTTTAAGTCAAATGAGGGAAATAAGCAGATGCTACAAACTTTCAAAGGAGAATCCACAGAACAGACACGTGTAGATGAGAAATATTGAGATTAGCATGCAAATAGAGGCAGCACTAGCTTTTTCCACATGGGAAAGGAAAGTTAATTGAACCTGACAGGGCAGAATTTGCCGCTGTGTGGGCAAGAATAACTTTGCAGTTATCGGCAATTTAAAGAGCTGTAAGATAACTCCCATAGAATCGGAATCAGATAATCCATAATTGTGAGTGCTGGGTCTAGACAATGCAGTTTTCCAGTGAAGCACTACTTTTTCCTTACACATATGTTGTGTTCAGGCTTCCCAGATAGCTCAGTGGGTAAAGAAAGAATCCGCCTGCAATGCAGGAGACGCAGGCAGATGGGGGTTCCATCCCCAGGTTGGGAAGATCCCCTGGAGGAGGGCATGGCAATCCGCTCCAGTATTCTTGCCTGGAAAATCCCATGGACAGGGAGCTTGGTGGGCTACAGTCCGTGGGGTCGCTAGGAGTTGAACATGACTGAAGTGATTGAGCACACCTGTATTCAATTAATTATAAAAATAAAACATAAAGAGAACTTCACACTCAGTGTGATAATAGCACTTTGCCGCTTGCATCTGTCATATTTTTCAATGTTTATTTGTTCTCTGAAATACATACATTTTTATAGTGAAAAGATCAAGTATTATCTAAAGAAGGGCACCTCCTTTTACCACTTCTACCGGGATATTTTTCAAGAATTTTTTGTTAGGGAATTCCCTGGTGTCTTTGTTGTTAGGATTCTGGACTTTTACTGCTGTGACCTACCCAGTTTCAGTCCCAAGTTGGGGAACTGAAATCCTGCAAGCTGTGTGGCACAGCAAAAAAAAAAAAGAGTTTTTTGTTAGAGACACATAGAAAAATTCTTTAGTGGCTTTATTTCTTTTGTCCTACTGAGAAGATACACGAGATTCTTCGTGTAAACTTTATCAGCCAAATTTAAAGGATGACCAAAGGAGATGAAGACTATCATTCAAATGTTAAAGGAATTGTTTCCAGGGCAAGCCATAGTTTGGCTTATAGAATTTGCAAACGTAAATTTGTTAATGGGCCGAATCTAGTCCTAATGGTTTTTACTTATTAAGAGTATTGGGGGATGTTCCTAGTCGTCCAGTGACTTAAGTCTCCGTGTTCCCAGTGCAAGGGGTCTGGGTTCGATCCTTGGTCTGGGAACTAAATCTCACATGCTGCAACTAAGAGTTCACATGGTGCCCCGCCTAAGACCCAGTGCAGCCAAATATAAATAAATATATTTTTTAAAAAGTCCCTGGATGTGGGTAAGCAGTCCTGGCTTAGCTGTGTCCATGGATCTATCTGCCCTTCTCATACTTCATATTTTACCTCCATCCTTGGCTCCTCAATTGTCTCTTTTTGTTATAGTGACTGTGTACTCACAGAATCACAGCCTTTAAATGCTCAAATAGGGAATCAAAATTTCTTAAGGGATCAGTGAAGATCTGTAAGAATACCTTAGCAGCTTGGCCATCAATCTTTAGTCATATAAAAAGGTGGGATGACATGAAGGGCAGCAGCAACGAGTAAGGAGGAAAACAAGAAGTAGCCAAGTCGCTCAGTCATGTCCAACTCTTTGCAAACCCATGGACTACTCCAGGCCAGAATACTGGAGTGGATAGCCTATCCCTTCTCCAGCAGATCTTCCCAACCCAGGAATCAAACTGGGATCTCCTACATTGCAGGCGGATTCTCTACCAGCTGAGCTACCAGGGAACCCCTACATGATTTTAAGCTTTAATTTTCAGAATGAGACCTACACAGAGAGGGGATAACATCACAGTTTATGAAGGTTGTCTGAACATAGTGGCGATTTTCTTTGTTCAGTTTGCACTTACCTACATACCGACATGGTAAACGATATAAGAACTGCTGATTCTTGACAAAGCGCAATATTATATAGCCAGTCACAGGAAGACCAATTGGGCTGGAGGGAGAAGTGGACAGAGGTCATTTACATCTCATCTGTACTTCATTATTTTCCTCAGCAGTAGCTGGTGCTGGAACAGAAGGAGATCAAACTTATCGATCAGTAAAAGCCTTTCTTTGGTGATTTCAG
Source organism: Capricornis sumatraensis (assembly GCF_032405125.1). Taxonomy (NCBI): domain Eukaryota; kingdom Metazoa; phylum Chordata; class Mammalia; order Artiodactyla; family Bovidae; genus Capricornis; species Capricornis sumatraensis. The sequence goes on along the minus strand of NC_091081.1, from coordinate 32,680,345 downwards.
CAGGATAGTTTTTAACTCCTTCTGATTCTTGAGTAGCTGTAGTGATGGAAGATGGTTTGGCACAATCTTCTTTTGCATCTTTCACATGAATTAATCCTGAGAAAGACATTTTGGATAGATCACACCAAGCAACATGCTCTAGGGCAATAGGTGCTTTAAAAATATATTTTAATACGACTTGTATAAACATTGTCAATGTAGAAAGCTTACAAGTAGTTCTTATTAATTCAGGAATATAGCAACAATTCAATGTTAATATGAAAAATATTGATTCAGTAATAGGGAGTTGTTTTAACACTGTCTTCATAGAAACTCAAACGCTACCAACATTATTATTGGCACAAAGGTAATTAAGCCCTGGTAACTTCAAAGCTATAGTCAGTTTGGCTAAATAAAACAACAACAATACCTCAGTTGGCTAAAAGTAGGATTGCATCTTAATCCAGCCCTCTTTTTTGCTTCCAGCTTGCAAATAACCAGCATAAATCTGGAACTGTTATCTAACCTTATTCTGTGCAGTTCATCAGTCATGCCACTAAAATTGGTTCTTGACCTCTGTACATCATTCTTTCCTTTGAAATTTCTCATGCTGTCTCTTCCTTTTATGCTTTAACTGAGAAGGTGTGTGTGACAAAATAGAGCTAGTCACTTTTTAATTTTGCAGTCCTTATTTGAATACCTAAGGTATTTTCATCTTTAAGTATTTTTTATTATGTGTTTAAATTATCTCATAAATTGTTTTGATATTTATATCTACTTCTCTAGAAAACAAATTATTATTTCACCTATCAAGTAATCATAATGAAATTCTTAAATTTCTTGTGTTTTGAACCAAAAGTTTAATAAAAAATTCAATGTACACATAAAGAGAAAGATACCACTTCAGAATGATTTGTGAAATATGGCAGCCATAAAAATAAAGCTAATTTTTAGCCAGTGCCTTAAAAAAAATCATGTGATGAGCAAAAAAAAAAAAAAAACACCCCCCAAAATTTATAAAAGTTGACATAAAAGCAGTGGTGGAATTGTCTTTCTTCAGGGCAAACCAGTGTTTATTTATAGCAGGTGTCATACCTCTGACACTGGTGAATGTGAAATGGTCTGGGGTTTTAAGTTTTCAGCAGGACTGCTGTAATAGATAAATGAACCAACATTTTCACATTGCTGTAATCAGATTACTATAATCTGATTCTTTCATCGGAGTAAATATCTAATTTTAAACACCTCAAGATAAGATAAATATTGAATGTCTGTCTTTCACTTTACTACCTGCATTAACCTTCTAAAAACACTTTATACCTAAAGTTCGGTGTGACCAAAAATGGTAGATAAATTGACCTTGGTTCCAACTAGAACAAATTTAAACCAGCAGTTTGGATAGTTGCAACTCTGCCACTTCAAAAATACAGTGACTTTTGTGTGTGTGTTTGTGTGTGTGTGTGTGTGTCTGCATGTTGTCCTGACCTGGACACTTCTTAGCTGTGATGCGATCACGCAGGCTGTGCTGTCAGAGTGCCCACTGCATGTGAGATTGGGTCCTATTTTATAACAGACTGTTTTGACTTCCCCAGAAACTGGAAAGCATTAAGCTATCTATGTTTGAGTCTATCTTTCTCCTTGTTTTTTCAGCTTTTCCATTAGCCAGAAGAGATTACCTGTGTGGCATGTTGTTTGCCACCTAAAAGAGAGATAACATTTCTATTCCAAATACAGGTTTAACTTATGACCTAGAATTCATTATAATGCTCCCTCTCAAGTTATGGTACAAAGTGGCCAATTCTCAACAAGCAATTATTGTTCCATGGAATTGCTGTATGACTTCCAAGTACTTTTAAACATAATGGAATGAAATACAAAAATGCCTGGCTTATATTTATAACTGATGGAAGGGCCTTTACATGAAAAAGGGTGCCTTTGCCCCAATTTTTCCGGTGGTTTTCCTCTCCCGTTTCATGTCCTCAGCTCTTTAAAATCTGCTGTATGTTCAGTCCCTACTTCTCTTGACCCTGCACCATCATTCATCACATGTCTGTCCCACACATTTTCCATCTTATCTTCTTGTTTTTATAAGATGATGAAAGGTTTGCGAATAGAGCTATTACTATATTTTAGCCGGTTGTCAAGATACTGCGGTACATTTTTAGCTGGTGTTATGATACAGATGACAGACCATGGCATTAATCAGAGAGAGTGTCCAAAAACTAATAAACATAAGCAATCCAAAAAGCAGTTAGGCGAAGACATCAAACAAGATTTTACACACACACACACACATGTGTATATTACCATTTAGCTAACTATTCACATATATTTCATTAGTATGAAGTGATATTCATCGTAGATATTCTTAAGTGTTTGTTTTTTTTCTATTTTTCCTATGTATTTATGAAAGTGATTTCTTGGGTATTGTAAGCAATTGAATCCACTGACAGACAAGGTATCTAGATAATTTTATCTAGATATAATGGCCAAAACAGTCCGTTATAAAATAGGACCCAATCTCACATGCAGTGGGCACTCTGACAGCACAGCCTGCATGATCCCATCACAGCTAAGGTATCTAGGTATCTAGAATCAGGTGTTAAAAAGAGGTTCAGTTCAGTTCAGTCGCTCAGTCGTGTCCAACTCTTTTCGACCCCATGAACCGCAGCACGCCAGGCCTCCCTGTCCATCAGCAACTCCTGGAGTTCACCCAAACTCATGTCCATCGAGTCGGTGATGCCATCCAGCCATCTCATCCTCTGTTGTCCCCCTCTCCTCCTGCCCCCAATTCCTCCCAGCATCAGAGTCTTTTCCAATGAGTCAACTGATGCTGAAGTTGAAGCCTCAATACTTTGGCCACCTGATTCAAAGAGCCAACTCATTGGAAAAGACCCTGATGCTGGGAAAGATTGACATCAAAAGGAGAAGAGGGCACCAGAGAATGAGATGATTAGACAGCATCACCAATTCAGTGGACATGAGTTTGAGCAAACTCTGGGAGATAGTGAAGGACAGTGAAGCCTAGTGTGCTGCAGTCCATGGGGTCACAAAGAGTCAGACACAAGTTAGCGACTGAACAACAATACCATCTGTTATACATTTTATTTATCTTTAAGTTTAAAAAAAAACAGTAGGCAGGAGTAATTTTATCAGTGGCAGTCTTTTAGGTGAAGTGTAGTTTACATTTTAGAGGTTTTAAAAATTCCATGGCTAACATAACATCTTTTTATTATGTTTATATTAATTTTGCATGTGGCCATTAGAAATATTTGCAGGAATATCTCTACAGGAAACAAGTTTATATGGTTTTGAGAATTATTATAGATGGAGGCAACAGAAATGGAGAATTAAAAAATTATTATGAGAAGTCAATAAATATTAATTGGTGATAATAGTGAAATTTAGAGAAAGGAGCAGTTGATTCAATGCCTGTGAATTATCACCTGTTTTGATGATATGGGTGCATACACATTTAACCCATAACGATGAACTAAGAGTTGAGTAATGGCCTCAGAAACAGAGAAACTACTTTGGAACCTAGACTCCATAGATTTTTGCAGTCTTTTCCTACCAAAATAAGCAGGAGACTTCCCTGGTGGCTCAGATGATAAAGAATCTGCCTGCAATGCAGAAAACCCAGGTTTGATCCCTGGATTGGGAAGATCCTCTGGAGAAGGAAATGGCCACCCATTCCAGTATTCTTCCCAGGAGAATTCCATGGACAGCAGGGAGCCTGGTAGGCTACAGTCCATGGGGTTGCAAAGAGTTGGATATAACTGAGCGACTGACACACACAGTGATGATAAAAAGATGTAGGTTTTGTGCTGTTAGAAGTTTCAGGGAATCATTTTTAGTTCATAGTAAAGAAACAAGATCCATACATAACCTTTTTCCTCTCTCCCCTCCTCCTTTCTGCCTTCTTCCTTTCCAGGCATCAGTGGACTGTTGAAACAGTGTTTGGGGAATATTTGGTATTCAGTTTTGAGCCACATTTCTTGTGGTTGGGATTACGAGGTGATCTCTTGGTTAAAGTTGTCAGTGGTAAACTCAGGTTTGTATATAGTGGTGGTTCTCAAGTAGCTGCTCACTATCAACAGGGAAGTTTTTTAAAAAGTATTGATCCCCGGGGTGTGCCTTCAAAGATTCTGATTTATTGGTCTGCAATAGGACCCAGGCATAGGTATTTTTTAAAAAGCTTCCAAGGTGGTCCTAGAATTGTTCATGTGCAAGTTAACTGTTAGATGACTGATGATAATAATGGTCAAATTGTAAAATGGAAATGCAGCTTTATAATTGCTCTTCTTCCTTTTTCAATTGTACAAATAATTATAAATTTTCTGGTGGTTATTTTAAAAAGAAACTATAAAGAACTTACGGAATTCTTATATGAAAGTTCCCCTTCACCTTACATCTACTCTCTCCAGATGTAACCACTTCCAGTGGTTTTCTATGCATCTAAAAATGCATACATTTACTTGTATATAGTGTTTTTGAAACATAAAGGAGATCATACCTTCTTTTATGTATTATTATGTGTTTTGCTTTTTTCACTTAATTTATCTTGGAGATCTTTCTATGTCAATACATAAAGATCTACCTTATTTTAAAAAATATTCTTTTACTTCATTCCTTTTAATATCTATAGAGTGTTTCTCAGTATATGGGCTTTAATTTCTTTCTCATTTTCACATATCTAGCTCACTGTAACAGAGCAAAGATTCTGTAACCAGACTACCTGGTTTTGACTATAAATATTTATTCTTGTTGTTGATATTATTATCATTTTAATTTTTCAATTTTTTACCAGTATGGATAACACTGTGATATTTTAGTACCTAGATCATTGTGCTTATCAGTGAATATTCCTGAAGGGCAAATTCCTAGAGTTAGAGTTGCTGGCTTAGAGAGGATACGTGTTAATATTTTGAATTATGCTATCACATTTTCCTCCAGGAGCAATTTATATTTGCTTCAGCCAATAGAATCTCATTGCAGTTTGTATTTCAAGGCCTGAATACATTGTTTATATCACAGTGCGATCGCATGGGCGCGTTTTCTTTATTTTGGATGGAATTTCTTTAAGTTACTTTAATAGCTCTGATTATAGGTTATTAACCTGAAGTTCCAACTTATGGTCTTAAACATATGATTAAGAAGAACAGAAAAATTATTTACTGATTTTTTTAGACAAAAACTTTGGACACTAGAAGAAGAGTAGAAAGTACAAGAGGAGTAGGAAAGAAACTGGGCCTTGGCAGTCAAAAGTCTGGCCTGGATTAGTTGCTGCTTTTCATTTTATAGATGCAAAGAGAAGCTCGCTTCCCCACAGCACAGTGACAGAACAATAACCCAGTCTCAAGAAAAATCGATGTCAAATCTGTGTGTTTGTGACTGTTTTAAATTCAGGACCCTGTATTTTTTAGATTACATGTGATAACAGTTACATCAATATTGTTGGGTATAATGTTTTTATATAATGAAAATACAAGTGAAATGTATTATTTTTCAGTTAAAATTTCCTTCTCTGTATACTCTCTGAGACTTGGTTTTCTCAACAATGCACTGTTTTACTTTTTTAATGAAGAGCAGTACGCTGTGAGTCTTTAAAGTAGTTTTTATTCATTTATTTCTGGCTGTGCTGGGTCTTCACTGCTGCACTGGCTTCTCTGGTTGCGGTGCTCAGGCTTCTCATCGCGATGGCTGCTTTTGTTGTGGAGCGTGGGCTCTAGAGCACGCAGACTTCGCTTGGGGCATGTGGGCTCCGTAGTTGCAGCTCCCAGGCTCCAGAGCACAGACTCAATAGTTGTGGCGCGTGGGTCCAGCTGGTCTGTGTCACGTGGGATCCTCCCAGACCAGGGATCACACCCATGTCTTCTGTATCGGCAGGCCAATTCTTTACCACTGAATCATCAGGGCAGCCCTGATACAATGTTGATATTGTAGTACCTATTTCATAAGGTTCAGGGGAGAATTCGATTTTATTTTACATATTCAAAACCTTTTGCACAGTGTCTGGAATGTAGTAAGCTCTTAATAAATCGAACTTCAGTATTCCTGTAATTATCATTTTAACTCTTTTAACAGTGTGTTCAGCCTTGCTGTGACAGATGCAATCTGCCCACCCCTGTACCTTCTGAGGGTAAGAGAGGCAGATTCCTAGGCCAACCTTCCAGAAGACCCCATTTTGTCTGAAAGTTTCCCAACAACCTAAATTCACAACTGGGTATAGCTTATTCACTCCATAGGACCCCCCCAAAATACCAAGAGGAGAGTTAGAAAACATTGATAAACCACATTTCCTGACTTTTCTTTACCCCTCTGGACTTCCACTTTGAAATTTTATTGATCTTTTCTTTCATCTCTCTCTTCCAGGGATTTTTATGTACTCCTTTCCTGTATTTATCCCTCCTTCCTGCCCTGTTGCCTGCACTTTTCCCACTTTGTTCTCTTTCACTGAGACTGCCTTGCTTAGGTTCTCTCAACATTTCCTTCCTCTTTAGAAGCCTACAGATCACTGTGTCCTTATCTTCTGTTTCTCTTAATGTTCATTTATTTGGCTGCACCTGGTCTTGGTTGTAGCACGTGGGATCTTCAGTTGCTGCATGTGAACTCTTAGTTGCAGCATGTGGGATCTAGTTCCCTGACTAGGTATTGAACCTGGACCCGCTGCCCTGGGACCGTGGAACCTTAGCCACTGGATTGCTAGGGAGGTGCCTGTATCATTATCCTTAATGCCTCCCTCTTAGCTCTCAGAATATAAGTTTCTATATATCTTCTTATTAAGACTTTCAGATATTTAGAAGCACCTACATTGTTTTGTTTTGTTCTTTTTCCGTTACATTTTTAGAAAAAACTGGATTTCTGTTTATGTAGTGTCACTCCTCATTTTTTAAAATCACTTTTGGGACTTGTTTTAATGCTCACATCATAACATAAAATTCATTCAAATTAAACTGATTTGGAGAGGTTGAGAGAGTGAACAAAAGAGACTGGTACCATGCAGAGCTTTGTATAGAGAATGTGGTGTGATATTATTTGTGAGCTGTTCCATTTTGGTGTCAGTCCCTAGAGAAGGAAGCGGTTTCCTAATGGGGTGTGATCTGCACTCTTAGGAAGAGTGATTGGCATTGAATGATTAAATAGAAGAGGAGAATACATACCACTCCTCCCCTTTAAAGCTAAGCACATATATACTGAATGCAAGTCTTTTCATCATGGAAGGCAGTCTGGCGTAATCATAGAACAAATCTGAAAAGCTAAGGGAGTGAATTAACTATGCAGATCAAAATGCAAGGAAACCAAAATGATGCAGTGTCCTTAAAAGTAACTTTCAGAACCCAAATAAATGTAGTGGTAAATGCACATGTGGAATATAATGGAAGACCCCATTTGAGGAAAAATGAAATCCCGACATGAGGCCCTTGGTAAATGAGCGGGCAAGTGGCTCCCTGAATTGGATAACAGTGTGCATTCCACAGTGACTGATGAAATTGATGTGTCCGTGGGAGAGCAGCTCTATTACTCACCCTTTAACCTATTTTCTCTCTCTTCAGAAATGAGCTCCTAAGTCGGTGTTATCCTCAAGGAAGTGAGTTTAATTCAAAAGGAGGTATTTTATAGATGGGCAAATTTAAGCATTCACTTTGCACTAGGAGACAAGTATGTGGAAAAGCATTATTATAAGTAATGGGCTTATACTTCTCGAAGATGCCATTTTAGACTATATTTGGGGACCCTGAATTTGAAGCATTAGTGAGTAATTTTTATTGTTTAATTTTGCATTATCTCCGAGAAATTACCACCAAAACAATATTGAATCTGCTTTGTAATATTTCATTAATTTTTTATATTAAAGTATAATAATAAATAATCCTAAAAAGTGATTTTTTTCCCTTTAACTTTTGAAGATATGATACTGTTGTTTCCTGACATAAGTATTTGTTAATTACTGAAAAAAATAAAAGCCCATCTTGTGATTCCGTTATTCTAAAATTTACAAGGTAATATTGATAAATGGAGAAGCAGGGTGTTCATTATCCTAGTTTTTTCTACATTAAAAACAAACAGACTCACTCTATAACTTATTTTAGAAGATAAAATATATATTCCTAAATATGATTAGAATGATCAGTTCAGTGAGATTTTTCATTTCTGTGCTACTTATCTCCTTTCAGTAAGTGCCTCAGCATTTTTCCACTTATGAACCTTGTCAAGTAAATTCCCTAGCACTAACTTGATAAAAGGTGAAAAAATACTGTTGCATGTTCTTTTAGCAAACATGTATCATCAAAAAATATTGCTTGATAACATCCTCCCTGAAGAATTAACTAAGTACTAAATTTCCTTTTTGTCCACTGACATGTATTATTCGCTCATCCATTCTTGAGTCTGATAAAATATATTTCTAGGATACAGTATGTGAAGACTCATAATCTGAGATTTAGCTTATGTGATTAATTTCATCATCATCATTAGAGTCTGGAGTATTACTGTCTTTTTGTATTTGTATTTTTTTTCCATCTAACAGTTGAAAAATGTCAGTTTTTTTCTCTTTGCTATTATTCAGAAAACAAAAATTTTTGAATTCTTAACTGTGTTCAATAAAGAGTTAGAAAAAAAAGACAACAAAAGTCCTGTCTCCTGATGTCTTTTATACCTTCTGGAAAGATAAGACAGTAGTTTGGGCAGTGCAATAACAAGGATGATGAAATAGCCATTATTTATTTCATTATTTTATCATCCCTCTATATGATCACATCATTTTTCAATTTTCTTTTTTTTTTCTATGAAAGCCTTAAATTCCATATGGTTATTTGCCAATTATCAGAAAATTGTTTAATTGTGTAATCAATATATTATTCAGAAGGAAATGGCACCCCACTCCAGTGTTCTTGCCTGGAGAATCCCAGGGACGGGGGAGCCTGGCGGGCTGCCGTCTGTGGGGTTGCACAGAGTCGGACACGACTGAAGTGACTTAGTAGTAGTAGTAGTAGTAGTAGAATAGAATAATGTTAAACAGATGTTCTCTGCCAACAGCTTTGGATGTGCTAGGATTGCATGGGGCAATTGAGTGATAATTATTGTATAATTTCATTATTAATAATTGATAATTATGATATAATCTCAATTCCAGAGATTCTTGGAATTGAGATTATATAATTGATATGGTAATGAAATTAGAGAAGATTGAGACTATTGATACTTCTGGTCTCAGGAGTCTCCCCAGCTTCGACTGGGTCATTTCAATAACACTTTTATGAGCAAACTAGTCTTCCCTCATCCTTTTTTCGCTTCCCGCCATCCACCTTCCCAATTCCAACTCTAGATGAATTTGGGTCCTTTCTACCTCCATTGCCCACTACAGGACTGGCAGATATTTCTTGAAGAAAGTCTTAAAATCAGACTGAGTTGCGCATTATGAAAGTAGAGAGACACCAGATCATAAACTTGGAAGAGAATCAAGAGGTGTCAAGTCCTAGCACTGTCTTGCAAGTGAGATGGAGAGTTAGTGAACAGTAGAACTAAAAACGAGTAGAAGTTTCCTGACCTTTTGTCTCAAATGAGTTTCTATCCCAGTGAATTAAGTAGCAAAGTTATATAAACTAAGAGCAGAGAAAAAGTGTTAAGGTGGCATGAAGTCCTCTAAGGGAAACATTCTAAGCCCCATCTCCACCTCAGTTTATTGAAATGTAGTCAACAAGTAAAACTATAAGATTTTTAAAGTGTACATTGTGATTATTTGATATATATGTGTGTTTTGAAAGAATTCCTCCCATCTAGTTAATTAACAGGTGTCCCAGGTGGCTCAGTGCTAAAGAATCTGCCTGCCAATGCATGAGATGTGTGTTCAGTCCTTGGGTTGAGAAGATCCGCTGGGGAAGGAAATGGCATACCAGCTCCAGTATTCTTGCCTGGGAAATGGCATAGAGAGAGGAGCCTGATGAGCTATATATACATAGTCCATGGGGTCCTAAAGAGTCAGACATGACTTAGCGACTGAACAGTTACAATAACAACAATCCTACATATACTTCCCAGTAGGTTAATAGTAGCTTGTTTTGGAAATACTTGGTAATATAAGTTACTGACTTTCTAGTCTCACACACACTAGCTGGCTAGTTAGTTATAACTAACTTTTTTGTCATGATCTTAAGCTGATTCCCAGAGTTACCACCTGTTTTGCTTTGATTTTGTAAAATGACCTATTGTGTGTATTTCATGATGAGAATTAATGGAATCATAAATGTATTTGGAAAATAAATTTAGAATAGAAAAACCCTTAAAACATTTCATTTGTAGACAAACAAATTTTGTATTATGTAACTAAGTAGGTTAAAAACCTTCACAAATATAAAAAATATATTTTCTCTTGATGTTTTATTTTTAATATAAAATTTTAAAAGAAAATCTGATTGAAATATATCTTCCAAATAACTTTTAGAATCTTAGTCAAAATTTCAAACATAGTACAAGCTGTGCCCCCAGTGTGCATTCATTTATTAATTAAAGATGGATTTATATTTATCTCAATTTAGAATTTACCCTGAAGGAAAACTTAATTTCTTACAGAAAGATTTTCCTGTTCCTGAACTAGCATCAACCTTTATTAATCTGACATAGGTATCTATCTAGAAGCTTTCTTTTATAGCATTCTTCTGAATCAGACACTTTCTATTTTGCTCTAATATTACTTGGTTATTTCCCAGATATTCACCATAGATGTCTGACTTTTTATTTATCATATTTCGCTGCACTCATTTGTGCAAAAGGAAAAAAAATTCCTCCAGTTCAACTAATTTCCATAGCCAAAATAATTAACACCTAAAGAAATGTTAAACTCATAAAATTTAATTTGCTCTATAATTTTTCCATTTGTTGATTGAATTGGTGTTGCATTTTAAGTCAACTGCTGGGTTTTAAAACTTTTTTCCAAGCTAGCTGGTTGTTTTTTGTTGAACGCGGCTGCCCTCTAATGGACTAAACTTCCTTTAGCATAACCTGACTCAAATCTCAAGGAGTCATTTATCTGTGGAAGTGATTAGTCTTTCATGCTTTCAGATTCTGGTTTTTCATTGATTTTTGTGTTTAGTACAACACGGTTTTGTGTGTGTGTGTGTGTGTGTGTGTGTGTGTGTGAAGAAGGCATACTGAAATCAGCTGATCTCTTTGACACTATATTTTAGCATATTTTGATTTCTGAGATATTTTATGATACACCTGGTCCTACTTAAGATGTTTTTCATTGTTCTTGCTGCAGATGCTACAACTGTGGTGGCCTTGATCATCACGCTAAGGAATGCAGTCTACCTCCTCAGCCAAAGAAGTGCCATTGCTGTCAGAGCATCACGCACATGGTGGCGAACTGCCCCCACAAAACTGCGGTGCAGCCGCCAGCCAGTTCTCAGGGAAGACAGGAAGCGGAGCCCCAGCCGTGCACGTCGGCGTTCCCTCGGGAGGTGGGGGGGGGGCACGGCTGTCCATCATTTCAGGAGGCGAGGTCCGAGCTCTCAGAGTGGCCAGGCAGGGCCCCTCAAGAAGCTTCCTCCACCAAGTCATCTGCAGCACCGGAAGAACAAAGCAAAAAGGGGCCTTCCGTTCAAAAAAGGAAAAAGACATAACCCTTCCTTAACGTATCATTTTCTCTCCCCGGTTGGGAAGTCTACCTCATGCAAATTCAGGGGAACAGTATTTCACATACAGCAGCTGACCTGGGATTTTTAACTACTGTTGAGGAACTGTGAATGTTTTTAAACAGACAAATCACTCTAAGCAAATTACCTTGGAGCAGGGTGTCATGTGTTATGTGACTCAGAATGAGATGCTGTTATCTGTATGTACACGTGTGAGAGGGAGCGAGCCTGAGTCTGTGTGTGTGTGTAGGAGGATTTTCTTTAGAATGTAGACATATATATAAAGAGGGCTTGTCTTTATATATGTGTGTATGGAGATACAAGCACACACCCTCCCTCACAGAATTGGACATCCCGCAAGAATTAAAAACCCTCAGTGAAGCATTTTTACATGGTTTTGAAAATAACCCTTGGAGTTTTTCTTGAAATACCATTCCCTTTATATTACATTAGAGAAAAAAAAAAGACTGTTACCTTTTATGTGAACCAAAGGATATACTTCAGATCTCAGAGCTGCCAGTCATATGGTACTAAAGGTTTTTAAAACATCAGTCGTCCCGAATTTGGGATTGCCTCTTTTTCTTGGTATCTGTACAGTGTATCCCCCCACCCAACCCCTTTTCAAGGCAGTACCTTAACTCCATATGCCTCCAACTGCCGTTTAAGCTTTTTTGAATCTGGGATACAAACCAGATTCAAAAAGACAATGAATGTGTATTCTCTGTGCCGATATTTCAGTGTTTTCAATTTCAATGTTTTGATTGTAAATTAGATGCCTATTCAGAGAAATGAAGGGGGAGGGCAATGTATAAATGTAGTGAAGTGATTGTTTTCAATGGTATTTTGATACCAGCTCATTTTAATCTCTTAACTGTTGTGAGGTTTTTGAGGGACTGTGGCGACAGCAGCTCCCCTTGACTAAGTCAATCCTTCTAACCATCACTTCGAGCAGGGGCCTCCTTGTTTACTACTGAAGACCTTGGAGGAAAACTCCAGTCATTGGGTGTATGTTTTTGGTGGCTGTTTTTATTCCCCCTGGAGAGTTACCTAACTTGTTTCTAAAACAAACACGCAAAACAGCACAGTAAAATGCCAGGGTTGAGAATGAATATTGAGTGGATGCTCACAATTGCCCATGATGTATGACCTTGAATAATATGAAAAAGCATCATGTTTGGTGGCAGGCGACTAGAGTGACGAGCCTGGGGAGAAAGGTTCCCAAACCTCTCCTACCAGAGAGCGGAGTGTTTTTTATACAATACAGTTGATCTTACGAGAATTCTTTCATGACTGGTACTGAAGGGACGAATACGGGAGATTCCGGATGAGCATTCAGTGATGGAGACAGAGACAGAAGTGTCAATGGCTAGGGGCCAACCACAGTATTGATCCCTTCAGCTTCCAGTCATTAAAAACACTCATTTTGCTGTCATCCTGGTTCTAGATCTTATGGATGAATTTTGGGAACATCTCCAAGAAGGTACCAATTAGTAGTAAGGCTTAACATTGGCAGTAAGTAGAGTCTTGTATGAGCCTGTTGGTGTAAGCTCAGATAATCAGAAACAGAAAATAGCATGATTCAAATGAGACACGTTCTGCTGAACAGTTTCTGCTCCCTCCCAACTTGTCCTGCCGAGGGAGACTTGTTGTACGGTTTTGCCCCCGTTTCAGCAAGCAAGCCACGCGGAAGGAGAGCAAGCGAGCCTGGGGCTGGGCCACCAGCCCTTCCCAACTCAGCTTGAGTTGACAGTGTTTGTGAGAGTCTCCATGGGATGTACTGAAATCTCAGTATGCTGTGATGCAAAGCTTACCTTTGACGATATTGAATGTGATAAATAGCTATAGAGAAGAACTTCCTTGCCTTATGTGAGGAGTGTAAGCTTATTTAAATTATGTAGACAAATCAAAGTGGCATTGCTTAATTTTTAGCAGGTATAATAAGCAGGTTAACAGTAAAAATGCAAAATGTAATAAGTCACTTTGAAAATTCAAACCAAAGTTCCTTGACCTTATTAGAAATAGGAAATTATGGACTTGAGAATTGGACATTCCCTGTTTACATATAAAAAGTTCAGAGCTGAGATCACGATTTAAAAAAAGAAACATAACTGTGGACCTTATGGGTGCAATTTGAAATCACTTTTCAGCATCTCACCAGACTGAACTAAGCACATACCAAACCTATCTTTGATGAAAAGTTGGGGTTTATTTTTTATATAAGAATATTATCACTATTACATAAACATACTCAGGACAAAGAACTTCACTCAGGGAACATACCGTATAATAATTGTTATTTCTTTACAGAATAGTCTACAGTCCTGCTTACTCAAAACAAACCAAATAACTTATACCTTTATGTAAGTATTATGTACTGATGTTAGTAATAACTACCTCTGAGTTTGACATAGATCAAAATGTCCAAATATCAATTATCAGCTCTCCTTTTTTAATTTCATGTGAAAATTACTCAAGGAGACTTCCTCCACTCCTTTCAGATGTGAATATCACTGACATAAGCACAGTGTCCATTTACATGGGTGAAATATTCTGTTTACAGCAAAAGGCTACCTCATAGTTGATGCATAGCACACCTTTATGCTGCTCCAGCCTTACAGTGGCTGATAATTCTCTGGTACAGAATCTTTTTATCTAGAATATAGATAGCAATTCATAACTGCATGTTTCTGACAAACACTTGTGAATAATGAAGCATCTCATCTAGTTAACGAAGTCTCAGAGCATTTCCTTCAAGTGACCATGTATTTAAAGACATAGACACTTCTACTGAAGCAAAACAGAGCACACAAGTCAATCTTCAGAATAGCTGCTTTGCCCAGAGGTCGGTAGTGGGAAGAAGTCAGGGAGTGAGGTTGCTTGTATGAGTGTAGTATGTGCTGGGCAAAAGTATCAAAGATGCCAGTCTCCTTCGTTTGTGTCTGTGCTGCGCTGAGGCCAAGTGATTGCAGCATTGTTGTCCAGGCACATAATTAACAGCACTGGCTGCCAAGGAGTGAACATACAGTGGACGTGCAATGCCCTTTCTAGCTACTGAGGGGTAGGATCTGTGTGAAGCATCAGTTTACTGGAGTTGCTAATGGGTTGGGCAGGAGGTCTGTGAAATAGTTCCCCTTTGACCTCTCCCCACCCATGTCAACACAAATGTAATTCCTAGGAAAAGATGCACGACCGGTCTCCTAGCCCTGTGAGCTATTCATTGCTACGTGGCAGATTATAGTAGAAACATTTTTATACTTGCATTTTTCGTCTTTACTAGAAGACTTTGGATGTATTTTTACAGTTGAAAGATTTAGAAAGATTTTTACCTGCTTATAACTTGGAAATTTGGCGTGCAATGTATGGGAAAAGATCGAGAAACATCATGTTATTAGCATTGGTCCATCTACAAATAAAGGTGTTTCTATTGCCGATATATATTTTTTTTGGCCCAGTTTTATTTTGCACCAATGTGGCCCCAAGTTACTGCTAGTTGTATGTAGTTTGTGAATAGGAGCCCATAAGTGTTAATAGACTTTGTAACTTTCACTGTAAGATGAGTTATACAGGACATGGAAAATCTCATTAAGTCTTAAAGATAATTTAAATTAATTTATCTGTTTTCTCTAAGAAATGTTTATCATAAGATATATATGTGTATTTCCCCTTTGGTTATAAAATTTGGGAAAGTGTGTACACGTGCAGCTGCACGGACTTTAATTTTCTAGATGTCTTAATGAGATTTATTTGTTTTAGGGAAGAACGACTTGTTACAAGCATCAAATTCTGTCTTACATCACTGTCAACAGCCTCTTTCAGATGTGGTGGTTGTGTGATCTGTGTCATAGTTCAGTTAGAGTGAGAGGTTGACCTCTGAATCATTGTTAAATTGTCTGTTTGGAGCAAAGCTGCAAAGTTACGGTCAAGTACTGTACAGTGAGAAACTATTGCAACATTGAATATATCTGTGGCTTCACATGTGTAAGAGTTAACCAGCTTGAAAATGATGGTGTTGACTACCTCTTGAATTACTTACAGCTACCAACCACTGGCACCCACCACCAGCTGGCTTTAATTAGTATGTATTGCTTTTTTGGTATTAACAACTTTAACCACAATAGAGACCAAAGTGAACACTGATTTCTATATGACTTTAATATGGTGTTTTATCTAGTGTTTTACAATTATCCTGTGTAGTCTTTAGATGACCTCATTGTCCATTTTGGCTCATGTTGTTTACAAGTGAAAATAAAAAACACTTGAACTGTATGTTTTTAAAGGACAAAAAAGGAATAGATGGTCGGAATGGCGTTTCACTTGTGTACAGTCATCTCGATGGACTACAAGTACTGTTTGCCTTTCTGCAGACTGTGGATTTTATATTATCATCTCATGCCTAGTGTCTTATTCTGTCAATTATGGATATTTTGAGGTTTAAAGAAATTACTTGATTAAAAATAAAACATATAACGTTGGCATTTATGATGAGTATTGGAGAGTTTTCATGATGTGTGTGATGGCTAAATTTAATGAATAGGTAAAAAGGCTACTTAGTATTTACACCAAAATGAGTATCAATTAAATAGTTTTAACATATCCTCAAGTCGCAGTTATTTTAAATATAAAACTTAGCTGTGACAGTACAGATTGTGAATAAATTCCACTTGAATGAAGGAGAAAAGGTGGGTCCTGTCCTCATTAGGAATCGTCCTGTGTCAACCAGCGTGGACTGTGCAAGCTTGGTAATCAAGACATACTTCCTGGGGTCAGGAAAAGTAGCCTGGAGCAAAAGTGTTCACACCCTCTTGGAGAAACCATTTTAGAATTTTCCTGCAATTTTTTCCCAAGGATGTTAGTATTTGAAAAAAACAGTCAAGGACATGTGACACCAGTACCAAATATCTAAGCTGTGAATGTAGGTTTGATATACTCTGCAACCAACTTTATAAAACTGCTGAGTTCCATAAATTGACCAGCCTCACCATCACATAGATTTTCATTTCCAGTCTATATACGTGGATGATTCACTTTTTCCCCCCTGTGGTCTACTGAACTCTTTACCTTTTAATTATGGTAAAAAGCGAAAAACATAACATCATTTATCATCTTAACCATTTTTAAGTGTACAGTTCAGCAGTGTGTAGTACATTTACCTCTTGCAACAGTGAGTGATGTGAAGGGCTC
Source organism: Capricornis sumatraensis (assembly GCF_032405125.1). Taxonomy (NCBI): domain Eukaryota; kingdom Metazoa; phylum Chordata; class Mammalia; order Artiodactyla; family Bovidae; genus Capricornis; species Capricornis sumatraensis. The sequence continues at coordinate 32,663,552 of NC_091081.1, read as the reverse complement.
GATCATGAATGCTCATGAGAAGCTTATTAAGTAAACATTTCAACATGTTTACTTTCATTGATTATTTAAAATAGTAGCTTTTTGTTAAAAAGTAGTGCTGTACTTTACTGCAGAAAATATGGAGAACTTTGAAAGAAAATTGTATATAATCCCATCACCTGCATTTTATTCTAAATTTAAATTTTATTAATTTCCAATATGGACAACCTTTTAAACACATAATCTTACCACCTATAAATAACCATTAACATTCTTCATTGTCTTTTTTTCAATAAATTACATACAGGTATTTTAATATAAAATTAGATTATATATGGTTTGCAACTTTAACATATTGTTTGTCATATCAGTAAAAATTGTTCAAAATCAACATTTTTGATAAGTGCAGGTGTGGTTTGAGGAGGTGAGATTCAGTGGGCAGGAAGATGGGCTTGGTTTGGGAGGCTGAGAAGAGAATCTGGGACAGAAGAAATAGCATAAACAAAAGTCGGAATCCAATTGAAGCAGTGCATGTTTAATCAACCAGTAAAGAGATGAATTTGGTGGAATGAAGTACTTTTTTTAAGTATTTATTTGGGTGCACTGAGTGTTAGTTGTGGGATGTGGGATCTAGTTCCCTGACCAGAGATCAAACCCTGGATCCCTGCATTGGGAGGGCAGAGTCTTAGCCACTGAAACTCTGGGGAAGTCCCAAACAAAGCATTTTAAAAAGCAACATTTTGAATGTAGGGGAGGGCTACTGATGCAACCGGGAATGTGAGGGGTGTCCAAGTTTGCAAAGGGAAAACCATGAGAGGTGAGCACATTTGCCCCAGGCTTTTCCCCTGTGGTCACTTCCTAGGTCTTGGAGACGACACAAGGTGGCTAGACCACACCAGAGGTGGCAGTCTCACTGAGCTGAGGAGACAAAGGTAGGGCTACCGGAGCAACAGAAAAAAAAAAAAGGATAAATCCTGGAGAGGAGGGCTCATGAAAAAGGGAGCCCCCAAAATCTTCATACAGATTCCTTCCAAGTCATCGACAATCTGCAGATCCAGCAGAAAATAGCAATTGAGGGCAGAGTCACAGCTAGGATGAGGCCAGAGAAGTGTCCGGGGTGTAAAACTTCAGGAGTGCTCACTTTCAGGCAGGTTCCTTGGCCAAGGCAGCATCCTCGCCCTGCCCTAGTGCAGCCACTGGCTGGGAGGCTGAGGGAATTACTGGATGTATCCTCAGCCATCTTTGCTGGAGAGAGAATCTGAAGTCTCAGAGTGAGATGGGCCTTAGTAAACACCTGAGCTTTTTGTCTGGATCCCAGGAGGGCGCACCCTAGAAATAAGGGTCATGCGCTGAAGAAGAATTGATGCCTTTGAACTGTGGTGCTGCAGAAGACTCCTGAGAGTCTCTTAGACTGTAAGGAGATCAAACCAGTCAATCCGAAAGGAAATCAGTCCAGAATATTCATCGGAAGGACTGATGCTAAAATCAAAGATCCAATACTTTGGCCACCTGATGTGAAAAGCTGACTCATTGGAAAAAACCCTGATGGCTGGAAAGATTGAAGGCAGGAGGAGAAGGGGATGATAAGAAGATGAGATGGTTGGTTGGCATCACCAACTCAGTGGACATCAGTTCAGTTCAGTTCAGTTGCTCAGTCATGTCCGACGCTTTGCTACCCCATGAATAGCACCACGCCAGGCCTCCCTGTCCATCACCAACTCTCGGAGTTCACTCAGATTCACGTCCATCGAGTCAGTGATGCCATCCAGCCATCTCATCCTCGGTCGTCCCCTTCTCCTCCTGCCCCCAACCCCTCCCAGCATCAGAGTCTTTTCCAATGAGTCAACTCTTCGCATGAGGTGGCCAAAGTACTGGAGTCTCAGCTTTAGCATCATTCCTTCTAGTGGACATGAGTTTGAGCAAACTGTGGGTGATGGCGAAGGATAGGGAAGCCTGGCATGCTGCAGTCCGCGGGGTCACAAGAGTCAGATAGGACTGAGCAACTGAACAACAACCTTACAGAGTACAGGATTCAGGATAGGAGGGAGCCCCAGAATCCTAGGCTATCCTTCTATGTACACAGAGCACTGCATTTGAGCCATCTCTTGAATAAGCTTTTTGTAAGAGGCTTTATATGAATCTTTTACTTGCCAGGATACTAAATTAAAAAAAAAAAAAAAGCTTGTTTGCCAGTCTACAATTTTGTGGCTAAATCCTGCTCCAGTTTTCTTATTATTTTCATGAGATTGATTTCTTTCCCCTCAAAAACTCCTTCTATGAATTCTTTGTTTTGCTTTCTAGAAACAATTGAAATTTAAAGGAAAAGCCTTTACTGTTATCCAAATGTAATTTCAGTCATCTTCAGTATAGAAATCATCATATGTTCCGTTCAGTTCAGTCTCTCAGTCGTTTCCGACTCTTTGCGACCTCATGAATCGCAGCACACCAGGCCTCCCTGTCCATCACTAACTCCCGGAGTTCACTCAGACTCACGTCCATTGAGTCCGTGATGCCATCCAGCCATCTCATCCTCGGTCGTCCCCTTCTCCTCCTGCCCCCAATCCCTCCCAGCATCAGAGTCTTTTCAAATGAGTCAACTCTTCACATGAGGTGGCCAAAGTACTAGAGTTTCAGCTTCAGCATCATTCCTTCCAAAGAAAACCCAGGGCTGATCTCCTTCAGAATGGACTGGTTGGATCTCCTTGCAGTCCAAGGGACTCTCAAGAGTCTTCTCCAACACCACAGTTCAAAAGCATCAATTCTTCGGCACTCAGCCTTCTTCACAGTCCAACTCTCACATCCATACATGACCACAGGAATAACCATAGCCTTGACTAGATGGACCTTTGTTGGCAAAGTAATGTCTCTGCTTTTGAATATGCTATCGAGGTTGGTCATAACTTTTCTTCCAAGGAGTAAGCGTCTTTTAATTTCATGGCTGCAGTCACCATCTGCAGTGATTTTGGAGCCCCCCAAAAATAAAGTCTGACACTGTTTCCACTGTTTCCCCATCTATTTCCCATGAAGTGATGGGACCAGATGCCATGATCTTCGTTTTCTGAATGTTGAGCTTTAAGCCAACTTTTTCACTCTTCACTTTCACTTTCATCAAGAGGCTTTTTAGTTCCTCTTCACTTTCTGCCATAAGGGTGGTGTCATCTGCATATCTGAGGTGATTGATACTTCTCCTGGCAATCTTGATTCCAGCTTGTGTTTCTTCCAGTCCAGCGTTTCTCATGATGTACTCTGTATTGAAGTTAAATAAGCAGGGTGACAATATACAGCCTTGACATACTCCTTTTCCTATTTGAAACCAGTCTGTTGTTCCATGTCCAGTTCTAACTGTTGCTTCCTGACCTGCATACAGATTTCTCAAGAGGCAGGTCAGGTGGTCTGGTATTCCCATCCCTTGAAGAATTTTCCACAGTTTATTGTGATCCACACAGTCAAAGGCTGTGGCATAGTCAATAAAGCAGAAATAGATGTTTTTCTGGAACTCTTGCTTTTTCCATGATCCAGCGGATGTTGGCAATTTGATCTCTGGTTCCTCTGGCTTTTCTAAAACCAGCTTGAACATCTGGAAGCTCACGGTTCACATATTGCTGAAGCCTGGCTTGGAGAATTTTGAGCATTACTTTACCAGCATGTGAGATGAGTGAAATTGTGCTGTAGTTTGAGCATTCTTTGGCATTGCCTTTCTTTGGGATTGGAATGAAAACTGACCTTTTTCAGTCCTGTGGCCACTGCTGAGTTTTCCAAATTTGCTAGCATATTGAGTGCAGCACTTTCACAGCATCATCTTTCAGGATTTGAAATAGCTCAGCTGGAATTCTATCACCTCCACTAGCTTTGTTCGTAGTGATGCTTTCTAAGGCCCACTTGACTTCACTTTCCAGGATGTCTGGCTCTAGGTGAGTGATCACACCATCGTGATGATCTGGGTCATGAAGATCTTTTTTGGACAGTTCTTCTGTGTATTCTTGTTGCTGCTGCTGCTGCTGCCAAGTCGCCCCAGTCGTGTCCGACTCTGTGCGACCCCATAGACGGCAGCCCGCCAGGCTCCCCCATCCCTGGGATTCTCCAGGCAAGAATACCGGAGTGGGTTGCCATTTCCTTCTCCAATGCATGAAAGTGAAAAGTGAAATGAAGTCACTCAGTCGTGTCTGACTCTTAGTGACCCCATGGACTATAGCCTACCAGGCTCCTCCGTCCACGGAACTTTCCAGGCAAGAGTATTGGAGTGGGGTGCCATTGCCTTCTCCGGTATATTCTTGTTACCTCTTCTTAATATCTTCTGCTTCATACCATTTCTGTCCTTTATCAAGCCCATCTTTGCATGAAATATTCCCTTCGTATCTCTAATTTTCTTGAAGAGATCTCTAGTCTTTCCCTTTCTGTTGTTTTCCTCTATTTCTTTGTATTGATTGCTGAAGAAGGCTTTCTTATCTCTTCTTGCTATTCTCTGGAACTCTGCATTCAGATGCTTATATCTTTCCTTTTCTCCTTTGCTTTTTGCCTCTCTTCTTTTCACAGCTATTTGTAAGGCCTCCCCAGACAGCCATTTTGCTTTTTTGCATTTCTTTTCCATGGGGATGGTCTTGATCCCTGTCTCCTGTACAATGTCATGAACCTCATTCCATAGGTCATCAGGCACTCTATCTATCAGATCTAGGCCCTTAAATCTATTTCTCACTTCCACTGTATAATCATAAGGGATTTGATCTAGGTCATACCTGAATGGTCTAGCGGTTTTCCCTGCTTTCTTCAATTTAAGTCTGAATTTGGTAATAAGGAGTTCATGATCTGAGCCACAGTCAGCTCCTGGTCTTGTTTTTGTTGACTGTATAGAGCTTCTCCATCTTTGGCTGCAGAGAATATAATCAATCTGATTTTGGTGTTGACCATCTGGTGATGTCCATGTGTAGAGTCTTCTCTTGTGTTGTTGGAAGAGGATGTTTGCTATGACCAGTGCGTTCTCTTGGCAAAACTCTATTAGTCTTTGCCCTGCTTCATTCTGCATTCCAAGGCCAAATTTGCCTCTTACTCCAGGTGTTTCTTGACTTCCTGCTTTTGCATTCCAGTCCCCTATAATGAAAAGGATATCTTTTTTGGGTGTTAGTTCTAAAAGGTCTTGTAGGTCTTCATAAAACCATTCAACTTCAGCTTCTTCAGCGTTACTGGTTGGGGCATAGACTTGGATTACTGTGAAATTGAATGGTTTACCTTGGAAATGAACAGAGATCATTCTGTCATTTCTGAGACTGCATCCAAGTACTGCATTTTGGACTCTTTTGTTGACCATGATGGCTACTCCATTTCTTCTGAGGGATTCCTGCCCTCAGTAGTAGATATAATGGTCATCTGAATTAAATTCACCCATTCCAGTCCATTTTAGTTTGCTGATTCCTAGAATGTCAACATTTACTCTTGCCATCTCCTGTTTGACCACTTCCAATTTGCCTTGATTCATGGACCTGACATTCCAGGTTCCTATGCAATATTGCTCTTTACAGCATCGGACCTTGCTTTTATCACCATTCACATCCACAGCTGGGTATTGTTTTTGCTTTGGCTCCATCCCTTCATTCTTTCTGGAGTTATTTCTCCACTGATCTCCAGTAGCATATTGGGCACCTACTGACCTGGGGAGTTCCTCTTTCAGTATCCTATCATTTTGCCTTTTCCTACTGTTCATGGGGTTCTCAAGGCAAGATACTGAAGTGGTTTTCCATTCCCTTCTCCAGTGGACCACATTCTGTCAGACCTCTCCACCATGACCTGCCCGTCTTGGGTTGCCCCGTGGGGCGTGGCTTAGTTTCATTGAGTTAGACAAGGCTGTGGTCCTAGTGTGATTAGATTGACTAGTTTTTCCGTGAGTATGGTTTCAGTGTGTCTGCCCTCTGATGCCCTCTTGCAACACCTACCATCTTACTTGGGTTTCTCTTACCTTGGCGTGGGGTATCTCTTCATCATATGTTATTCTGTGTAATCCTCTCTCTGTCTCTCTCTCACACACACACATACACACTTTCTGAAGTATCTTAGGTACCCTGAAAAATGATAAATGTCTCTGAGGCTGCATATCAGGCATGTTTCTTAGCATAGTATTTCCACTTTAAAAGCTTCCTGACTTTAGGACATGTGTGTGTACTTTGTTTCTAAAATTAATGAAGTTTCTTGAAGATGTGAATTATTTTTTTCAAGGTCGAAGGCCTCAATTGTTAGTTAATTTCTGAGCCCCATAGCATCTAGAGCTGCCTGCTCCAGTTTGTAAAAAATTTTTTCAACCTTGAGTGTTTTGCTTACACCCCAATGACATGGTTCATTCTGTTCTTTTGTCTGGAAAACTGGACTCCTACCTAAGTATTATAGCAGCAGCAATATTGCAAAATCAAGGTATAGTGAAAGACAGTTTCAAATTTAAGACACAAACCATATTTGATTTGAGTTAGTTCAGATATGTGTGTTATTGACATATGATACTTTCTATTTTCCACATTTTCCTCTAGGAATGTGGCCTCAAGTATCTATGGCAGATATTTCAAGTCCTATTTATAATCACTTCTTTCATTTAGCTCATCATTTCACGTATTCAAGCCACGACTGTTATCTTCACATGAACTCTTCACATTCTTTCATTTCTTCATGAAATTAATTCTGAACAAATAACTTTCATTAGCTAGTCCAGATATTAGTTTGCTGGTCCTGTGTTAAACTTGCTTCTGCCACTCATTCAGGGCAATCCATTTAAAACAGTAATAATAAAATCTCATTCCAACCACAATAAAAAATTGGTAAAAAATTGGAAAAAATACAGAGGAGGGGGCCAAAGTGTGAGCAGCCGTTGCAGAACCATTCTGGAGATGTGGCGGAGCTCATTCTATTTCCTTAGGTGTGTATTTTCCTTCTACTTGTTAATACTGCACAGCAATGATGGAAATGTATCAGGTTGCAAAGGAAAGTTTAACATAGAACAAAACGGCTGGAAGAGACACTAGAATGTCATTTGGGCCAATATTCTGTCTTTGCCTAGATCACATGGATCATCCCAGATTTTATTCCCAAGCCTGTCAGAAAAGATTCAACAAGTCCTGTAAAAACCCTAGGACAATGTCTAAATGTTCAAACTCTGGACCAAGGTCAGATTTTTAAGAGATTCCATTTGGAGGTGCCATATTAACAACCTACAGTGCTTTTTAATTAAAAATTATTTCTTAATGGAACACTGTCTCAATTAGAATTTTCTTTAGGACTTCTGTAAAAGAGAACCTAAATAACACAACAATTAAAAGGTGTGTTCTAATACAGTCCATTGTACAATGGGCCTTTGGAGATATAAAAATTCTCTCTGATTAAGACGAAATTCCGATTTGGGGGCTTCCTGGTGGTTCAGTGCTAAAGAATCTGCCTGCCAGTGCAGGAGACACCGGTTCAATCCCTGGTCTGGGAAGCTCCCACACGCCACAGAGCAACTAAGCCTGTGAGCCACAACCACTGAGCCTGTGCTCTAGAGCCCTCGAGCCCCAACTGTTGAGCCCATACGCTACAACGATTGAAGCCTCCGCCCCCCGCCCTAGAGCCCATGGTCTGTAACAAGAGAAGCCACCGCAATGAGAAGCCCGTGCATCTCAAACAGTAGCTCCCGCTCCCTGCAACTAGAGAAAAGTCGGCGCAGCAACAAAGATCCGGCACAGCCAAAATAAATAAAACTAGTCAAAGAAAAAAAGATGAAAGTCTGATTTTTAAGAAACTGTAGAACAGTAGTATAGTAATTCTTCAATTAAAGACCAAGCATAATCCTTGGGTCAGGAAGATCCACTGGAGCAAAGAAGGGCAACCCACTCCAGTATACTTGCCTGAGAAATCCCACTGACAGGAAAAGCCTGGCGTGCTACAGTCCGCGGGGTCGTAAAGTCGGAGAGGATTTAGCAACTAAAACCACCTTGATACAGTTCAATTATGCATGACACCACCAGAGGGCACTCTTCACTCACTTTGCATCACCTCAGCTACTACATATTTGAATTTCTGATCATGATTGATAAAACGTATCTAGGAAAATTACTGCCTAGAAAAATATGTACTTATAAGTAATGGCTTTATAGGCTCTCATGAACAAGAGAGAGACTGTCATTGTGGAGTTCATGATGCTGAAGGGATACTGATAATGCTAACTTGTTACAAAGTATTTTATCTATTTCTAAGTTTTCTTATCATAAGAAACTTCAAAAGGGTAAACAACCCTAGAGAATTAAATACTCATGTTGCATTATTACCCCAGAAATTCCCATCTACCTTTCAAGCTATAAGAAATAAAAGACTTTTAAATTTTTTTGTTTGGTATTTTATTACCTAAATCTTTGGCAGTGTTTTTTTCACTTTAGACATCTTACTAAGTCTGTCTATGCTCCCAATATCTGAGAAGAAACCATATTTTGTTAAAGTGCTCACATTATCACACCCAGGTCTTCTGGATCTGGGGTTTGAATGTTAAGAGTCTAAGAGCAAGGACAAATTAGACACACGTTCCAACAGAATTCCCAGACATAGTTTAGTGAAGAGATATTTCTTTCACTTTAAGCTCCCTTTGTGTGTCGCTGGTTAATTTAAGAATAGCTTTCACTTTTATAGTGTTTCATAGTTTATATGGGCTTTGAAATCTGGTTCTCACAAAGCCCTTCTAAGATAAAGATGGCAGATATAACTATTTCTGTATTACAAAGAAGTGTACAATTGTACTTAGGGAGATGACATTAACTGCTCAGGTTACACAAACAGACTTGGAGCTAGAAGAGACACTTCAGGATTCTGCTTCTAATTAACTTTCTTCCTCCCAAACACCAAAACCAGGTAGAAAGCTTCTTTCTAACTCTGATACATAGGAAGCCACAGGGAGCCAAAGAGAGTAAGGGAGTTGGAAGGATGAAAATCACACACCAACAGTGGTCAAAAGGCCCAAACTTCCAGCTACAAATGAGTCCTGGGGATGTGACGTACAACACAGTGACTCTAGTAAAACAGTGTTTTACGCATTTGAAAGTTGCTAAGGGAGTCGATCTTAAAAGTTCTCATCACAAGAAAAATAATTTGTAACTGTGTGTGGTGATGGATGTTAATCAGACATATTTTGATGATCATCTCACAATATATACAAATGTCAAACCATTAGGTTGTACACTTGAAATATACTGTCCTAGATTGATCATGTCTTAATAAAAAGAGACTAAATGTCCCAAAAGTAAATATTGTTATCATAGGAAAATAGACCCACCTATGCCTCTGGTGTTCACTCCTCAAACCTCACACTAACACTTCAGTGGTTTTTTTTTTGTTTCCTAAAGCAGGAAGTAAGATCAGGAAAACCTTTGCCTGCGAAGTACAGACCAGCCTGCAGCTACAGCAAAATCACCTGGGATGTCTGGATTAGTGAAGCTTTCTGACCTTCCTCCAGACCAAAACTTTTCAAATTTATTTTCCCCTTTGAGTTACTTGGGCTTCCCTGGTGGCTCAGAGGTTAAAGCGTCTGCCTGCAATGCTGGAGACCAGGGTTTGATCCCTGGGTCAGGAAGATCCCCTGGAGAAGGAAGTGGCAACCCACTCCATTATTCTTGCCTGGAGAATCCCATGGAGGGAGGAGCCTGGTGGGCTACAGTCCACGGTGTCGCAAAGAACTGGACACGACTGAGCTACTTCACTTTCTTTCACTTTGAGTTACTTGGGGAGCTTTTAAGAATCCTGATGCTCAGATAAATTACTTCAGAATCTCTGACTCCAATGTACAGCCAAGGTTAAGACTCACTCTTCTAGGTGTATTGAGTTACTGGAACCAAATTTTAACTGATTCCTTAACTGACTCATTAAAAGTTTGGGAACTATTGATCTGGAGAAAAAAAAAAAGTTGCTTTTTTAACTGAAAGCCATCGGACTATGGACAAGGATACTTGGGTTCTAGTTTTTCTTGGGTTCGGTTTTCTCAGCCACACCCTTCTCATCTGCTAATAAGGGGGCTGGGCTAGTTAAGGGGACTTCAAAGAATGGACCCCTTAATAGCAGCATCAACAGTATCTGGGAACTCAGAACTGCTGCATTCGGTCTCTACCCCAGCTATATCGAATCAAATTCTGGGATGGGATCCGGTGAGTTGTTACCCCCTCCCCTTTGTTAAACTTTATTGCATAGACTAAAATGTTGGTTTCCTAGACTCACTAGTACTAAATTGCCCACTGGGTTTAGTGGCTTCTTGCATCAGCTCCTGCAATTTGCCAATCTGTTCACCACAAATAGCATTAAGATTTTCTTCTGGTAGGGAGATTCCAAACAACTTTTATAGTTGCATTTCGTCTGCTTTCATTAGCTTGTTCTTATAGCACTCCTGCAAGACTCCCTTGGCCTCCTTATAACCAATGGTCCTATGTTTCCTAACTTTGTCCTTCACGTGTGTGTGCTAAGTTGTTTCAGTCATATCTGACTCTTTGTGACCCCATGGACTGTAGACCACCAGACTCCTCTGTCCGTGGTATTTTCCAGGCAAGAATACTAGAATGGGTTGCCATTCCCACCTCCAAGGGAACTTCCAGACCCAGGGATCCAACCAGAGTCTCTTGAGTCTCCTGCATTGCAGGCAGATTTTTTTAAACCACTGAGCCACTGGGAAAGCCCCATTGTGTGTGTGTGTGTTTAGTCACTTGGTCGTGTCCAACTCTGTGACCATGGACTGTAGCCTGCCAGGCTTCTCCACCTCTGGCATTCTCCAGACAAGTATACTGGAATGGGTTGCCATTTCCTTTTCCAGGCGTCCTTCACATACTGGTCATCAAGGGCTCTGAGGTCTTGGGGCAGAACCCGGGGCAGCATCAAAAGGTTCCAATAAGAGGCCGGAACTTGCAAGACTTTTAGGGCAGGCAGAATGCCACACCTGTGCCCGAGCTGGTTTTTAATAGGGGCCTCCAGGTGATCCTGGTGAAATTTACCTACCTGCTCTAAAATTCTACAGTTCTGTTCCCTCCAAAGGAAAACCACAGTCTACACCATTCTGGAAAGGTCTGGAAGGGATTTGTCAGCAAGCTGACTGTTTTGAAGACAACTTTCGAGAAAACTTTAAATGATACACCAGAAACACAGACTGTAATGATGCGAGTCATTATCGTGATAATACTATTCAACTTCACACAGACGATACAGCATTTGTGAAGGGCAGTCCAAGGATGGGGGAACTCTGGATAGAAAGACAGCAGGTGAGACTTTGTCTAACCCCTCAAGTCATCCTCAAGCGAAAATAAAACAAAGAGTCGTAAGTCGCTTGGACCACAAGGCACACTTGGAGCAAGAAGACATCATGGTAGCCCTTAAGAAGCCCACACACTGGGAATTAAACTACCAGAACTGGCATCTCTCTCATCTGGTTGCACCACCTTTTACAGATAAAACTGGGGCTCCCCTGGGAGACGTGAGCTGCCCAGGGTCCTAGCATTCTTGAATAATCAAATTGCATTAGGAATACCCGTCTCCTTAGTGTTTGAGACCTCCCCTTCCACCCTTACTCTCTGGGGTATAGAGGAACTTCTTTCCATCCACACGTATCCAGTGCACCTGCTCTTGGCTCTCACGTGGTCCCCGTGGGGAGCTGAACAAAAGGTATTTGTTCAAAACAACCACAGCTGAAGACGGTTATCTCTTCACTTCCTGGAGAGCCTCATTTAACCTAATGCTGGTATTTTCTACTCACAGCAACCTCCCACAAGAGGCACCTACAGCCTCCTTCCCCCGCCTCCAGCTTTCTGGGGGCACGTGTGGAAGTCAAGATGGCCTTCTCTCTGCCTCAGCCGAAGATGTCCAGAGAGACCACAGCCTGGAATCTGCGCCCTAGGCCTACAGACGTTTCTGCTGTGAGCAGGAGGGGCCTTGGTGCCTGTCCCCTACGCTACCCGTCCTTCAGGTCCTGCTGGTACCAACTCTCTGACTCTATACAAGAACTGTGGTTACCGAGACTCCAGAATCATTAAGGATTCAACGTGGCAACCAAAGGGAAAAGGGGATGAGAACGAACTTGTACTTTGTGCCAACTATGCCTTTGGAAAGGCTCTAGAATACAGGAGAAGGAAATGGCAACCCACTCCAGTGTTCTTGCCTGGAGAATCCCAGGGACGGGGGAGCCTGGTGGGCTGTTGTCTCTGGGGTCGCACAGTCAGACACGACTGAAGCGACTTGGCAGCAGCGGAATACAGGTAAGGACACAGCAGCTTTAAAAGGCGTAAGGACTTGGTGAAGATCACATGGTCAGAGCCCGTGTTCAGAACTATATCTGCCTGCCTTCGAAGTCATGTCCAAGGGCAAAGACTCTGCCTCCTTTTTCAAGTCAGTGCTTTGAGATAAGAGAGGTGGACAGCAGAGATTAGAAACCAGTTTGGGACATCATGTATTTAGGACCTTGTATTTTCACATGAGCTGATAGATTATGTTACAAGTCAATATAAATCTTGGCTTTTCATTTTTCTAAAAAAAAAGCCTCTCCCTAAACAATACATATTTTTCTGTACAAAAAATATGAAGTATTATAGTCTTTAATTCCAGCATGGAAACTCCTTTGATAACCTAAGGTGAGAAGCTGAGAACAGGTGGTAGTGGCGGCTGCAGGCTTCTTGTCGAAGAGGACGGGAAAAAGCAGCAGGGCGAGCAGGGCCACAGGCTGAGATATCTGGGATGGAACACGGCCCTTTTCCTGGCTGGTTTGTTCTGGCAAAATCAGCTTATTTGGACTTCCGTTCTGTTGTGTTAACCACCTTACGGGATTTTTGTGAAAATACTAAATTGTTTTAAATGTCTTTAACAGTCTCTGGTAAATAATATGTACTTAGTAGACAGCTATTACTACTGCATTATATCGTAATTATTCTTATAGCAAAATGTATCTGTACTAATAAAGAGAAGAGTTAACGAGGTTAGATGAGAACAACAGAAATAGTGGGAAGCACACTGAAAAACATTAGGGAGGCCTGCAAGATAACAGAAACCCTTTAAAGAGAAACGAATTCAGAGCAGCTGACGGTTGTTCTGTTTTCTGTGCAGCAAGGCCCCCGTGGGAGGCCAGAGCCTGAAACTTGGCCCCTGTCCGAACTTTTTCAAGGGGACTCCAGGATTCACCTCTGTCCGTCTCTACACAAATGACCTAATTATACGTAACCACCAAGGAACGGGAGCAGCTCTGAAGTTTTCAGCATTTGCAGAGAAATATCAAGAGGTAAACGGTGCTAGTCATTTTTCCCTGAAGGCTCCCTTCCTCTACCAGTTGGGTTTTGGCTGTGACCCTTCATTGGCTCAGCTGTAAGGTAGTTTCGCTTCATTCAAGCCACATTTGCCTCTGCTGGTCTGTCGTGCAATAAGTCAGGGTGAAATCCTGAGCCACGGCGCTGCTTTCCCAGGAGCAGGCCTGGGGTCAGTCCTGCGATATGAAGTCCTGCCTGTACTGAGCAGCTGGACCAGGCAAAAGGGACAGAAAAGCAGAAAGCTTAGCTGTAAGCTGGGAAGATGGTAATCATCTTGTGAAAGGATGACAAAGGAGGCTGGGAGAAACTGAAAGTGGGGATATATTTGCCCTTAGTAAATAGCAAGGAAAAAATTTTTTCACAGTAGGACCTTGTTTTTTTTGTTGTTGGTTTTTTTTACCTATCTTATGTATAGTGATTTGTATCTGCAAATCCCAAACTCCTAATTTATACCGTCCCCATCCCTTTTCCCATTTGGTAACTGTCAGTTTGTTTTCTGTGTCTGTGAGTCTGTTTCTGACTTGTAAATAATTTCATCTGTGTATTTTAGACTCTACACATAAGCAATATCATATATTTGTCTTTTTCATTCTGACTTATTTCAGTTAGTATGATAATCTCTAGGTCCATCCACATTAAGGAAATATTGGTGTAGTGTATTCATTCATATTTATTCATCACACACACACCCTTGAACAGAAAATTTTTTACCTATTGGGAATTTGTCAAGCTCGTGGTGCCATCTTCAGCTCAGAAATCTGTATCCTTAGCCCCAACCCCACCTCTGAGTTCAGATTTGACACCTCTGCTGTCCCAGAGGCCCCTCAAACGCAACATGAAGAAAGCAGTCTCTCTACTGAACCTGCTGCTCACCAGGGAGTAACCAGCAGCAACTCCAGCTGGAGCTCTGTGACACTCTCCCCTCTCACCACCATCTCTGCTCCCACAAATCTGGACCCAAGTCCTGTCGATTTTAGCTCATGTTGGGTTGTACCCACACCTATCCACAGAAAACCCCTCATGGGCATAATGGAAACTCTTAAGTCTCACAGCACAGGCTGGGTAAGGGGAAGTTGCCCCAAAGATGGGTCAGCTTGAAAGTCAGGTCTTAGAACCAGACATTAGGCCTGAATGACATGGCTTATCAGGCAAGAGAATTAACTCTTTAACTAGTGATGTAAGATGCCTGGTCCAGCTGGGTCTCATCTTGGCGCTGATCAGGGCAAGTTAATTAGGTGTCAAGTATCTACTACAAACGGCTAAGAGATGGGCTTTCCAGTCCCTGTTTAACATCGAGCACAGGTGATGGAAGCAAATATGAGTTTCTTTATGAAAAGAAAGACTGCCCACCAGAGTAGACCCAGGGGACGTGTTCTGTCCCCTTCATGTGATTCCTTGTATTGCTGAACCTTACGAAAACTAGAAATGAAGTTTCAAACACAGTGGATTAAAAATTTGAAATATATGTATCCTCACATTGAAACTCTGGAGGCTTCTCAGTCGCTGCATCCAGGCAGGATTGTCCACTGCCTCGTGGCCCACCCTTTTCATGACCTAAGGCAGCAAGATAGCAGGCCTTCAGAACCAGTTGGAGCTAACCCAGGAGCATGCCTTGTGCATGTCTGCTCAGATTGCCTAAACCAGAGCAATTCCCATAGCCTCTGAAGGCTCATTCTTGAACCTTTAGGCATTAGAGAAAACCAGCTACATATAAGAGAAATGAAATTTTAAAAACCAATACAGTATTGTAAAGTACAATTTTTAAAAAGTGTACATATTCCAAGTAAGAAGTTTATTTGATCAAATGACAAAATATGAAGATATTTTAAACTCTAAAGCTCTATTCAGACAAAAATGTAAATTTATTATAAAGTAAAATGATATCCATGTAAATGGCACCTAAAAGCAGAAAGAATGCAATTCCTATAAATACTATGTCTGTATAAAGCATTCACAAAATTCTCAGGTACTTTAAAACTAAGTTGTAGGTATATTAGTAAAATCTGTAAATAGTGCTTAAAGTGGGCTTCTTAAACTTCCCCTACAATATGTCATGGGGGGTCCTGTAATGATCAGAGGGTCAGTGAGATGTGTCATGAGTGTGGAACAACCTTGAGTTCCCCGCACAGTCCTATCCCTTCACATGGAGAACTGGAATTGAGTGGGTGGGAATTTCTAATCACTCTAGTTGGGCATAATTAGAAAAGGGTTGTGAAACCAGGTTAGGAAAGAGGGAAGGGAGGGGAAATATGGCAGAGTCAATGGTTTCTGCAGAGCAGCTTTACACATGACCAGGAAAATGGATTTTAAAAACAATAACAGTGAATCCTTGGAGCTGCACCCCAGGGTCTGGACCAACCAGCATGCCCAAGGGCTCGACTGGGTGCCACACATGCTAGCATTAAATCCACACCAGAGGGCAAGGTCGTCACCTGGGTGCACCATGGGCAGAGCTAAGTGTGTAGTTACATAAATTTCTCTACCAAATATTTTTTCTAGCATCTAAGTGACTCTGCCTTTGAGGCCACGATAGGACCTGGGAAGCAAGAATCAGCAGCTCCAAGTTACAAAATCAGAAAAACTTCGGGCGTGTGGAAGGAGAACCAGATGCGAAGAAGGTGGTGTCTCCCAGCAGGCAAAACACATTGTTGGGAGCAAAGCACAAAGGCACAAAATGATTAAAGTGAAGTGAACCACAGGGAGAAACAGAAAAGATCCCAGGAAGCCAAGGAGGTAACTGAAAAATAATTATATAGCACCCATTATTGCTAATTTAAATCTATAAACATCATAGGGTTTGTGCTATTATTTTATAAATACAACACTTATGAGAGCTTGCAGAATATTATAAATGCCACACATTCTGGTATAAATGTTGACTCCAGCTTCATACAAGGAACTTGAAGTTACATTTCAACATAGTGGATTTGGGGTGATAAATAGAGTAATTTTTGTAGGCCATTTTCTGGACCTTGGTCACACAGCTAAGTGAAGGCCAAGAAACACAGGAAGCATTTTATTGGTCACTTTGGCAACAAATGTGTTTCTTATCTACATGTTACACAAAGATACACTTGTGTCCATGAATCTGTAAAAATCATCCATAAGAGATCTTTTATGTTTTCTTATCTGCTTCATTGCTATCAAGTCTAATGGGAGGACTACTCAATGGCTTTGGCTCCTTCACTGTCATCCTTAGAGGGATGTATTTACAGATAATTCTGTGTTTCCTATTCAAGATAAGTGGCTCTTTGAAGATTCCTAATCTTGAGATTATAATCTTCATTATCGATGGCACTGACACACACAAACACATTAAAAAAGTAAATGACTTCATATCACCTAATTTTAGCAGTGTGCTTTTAAACAGTGTGCTTTTCCAACACTACAGAAAATAACCTCTAAACACATCCAGGTTGATCATTAGAGATGCTCCCCTCTGCTGTCTAAGGTTGATTAAGTGAGACGCGTCTGAAAATGGGTCAGGGTAAGAAAATCTCAAGGTTCTGTGGACTCACAGAACAGTACAAACATGGCTTTTGTAGAATCTAAAATTGCTTTCTACTTAGACAAGGATGTAATATCTAATTACTCTGTTGAACGATTTTATAAATTAGTCCTATGCATGTATAAACTCAATGGCCAACACAGCGTCACTTCAATAGTTAAAGTGGTATTAATACCATTACTTCATACCCTTGATTCAGGCACTGAAAAGAGAGAGTTCAGTCTGCTGTTTCTGAAGTCTTAAAGTCAAGGTAAAGTCATTCACTCACCTTTGTTTCATTTCCCCAAAATAAAATCTTAATTTAGCAAACAGAAGAGACCACTACAGCAGAAAGTGAAATCAGCCTTTCTATGGTGAGGTTAACAAGCTGTTCATTTGCTGATTGTGTTAGGAGCTGGATACCCAGTCTGGGGAAGTTTTCTCAGTGAGTGATCAAGCATGTAAATTTGACTCAATTGAGATTACTAAAATAACTGGCTTTAAAAAATGAGTTTAGGAAAATGAAGTGACCTTGGAGTACTTAAGTTTTATATCTTCTCTCATAGAAATCACCTCTTGGCAAAAGATGCTTTTGGCTCAGCTCACCTGAACATAATTTCTTATGGAACTTTTCTTGTTATTTAGCATAATGGGACTAACTCAGAGTCGGAGTACACAAAATAAAGGTAGTGGGGCATGATGGAGCACAGCCATTCAGGGGAAGTGAAGTGAAGTCGCTCAGTCGTGTCCGACTCTTTGCGACCCCACGGACTGTAGCCTATCAGGCTCCTCCACCCATGCAATTTTCCAGGCAAGAGTGCTGGAGTGGATTCCCATTTCCTTCTCCAGGGGATCTTCCCGACCCAGGAATCGAACCTGGGTCTCCCACACTGCAGGCAGACGCTTTACCGTCTGAGCCACCAGGGAAGCCCAAGGGCTTCCCCCAAATGGGTGGCCTGTGAAGGGCCACAGTCACACTGACCCACTTGATGATTTATGCAAATTTCCCAAGCACCACCGTGTCTAGAATCACAACTGGTGGAAAAGAGAGATCTAGAATCAAGGTCCTCACAGCACTCTCTAGGTTGGGTGATCACGGCCGAGCTCGTGGTGGACCGTCTGCCTCACAGCTGTGTCTCCGTTTGCAGCCCTGGCATCTGGTGTCTGACACACACACAGTAAGGAGCCATCTGTGCCCCTGGAGGAACCATCTGAACATCAGAGGAGTAGCCAGAGAGTGCAGTGGCTGTGTCAGCCTCGTCATTCTGCGGCGCTTCTTTGGCCACTTGACTCTGAAGTAATGTGCTTCAGAGCATGGGGCAAGATGGCTCCACATCACAGCTGAGCTGGTTTAGCCAAAGGGTGACCCTGAGCTCAGAACTGCTTCCACTGTTACCTTTCCAGGTCTAGGGTTCATCCCAACTTTCAAACACTGTAATATCAGGGTAATGTGAGTAAAGTCTGATGAGCTTTGTCCATTATCAGCCTATGCATACAGGGTCCACAAATGTGAGATGTTCTAGTAGAATGATGTATCTGGTCTGAGAGAAAGATATACATGAGTTGCACCACATCTTTCTTTAAAATGTTCCAGCCAGAAAATCCATTGAGCAAAGCCTGAGATTCCCTGTTGTTTTTTTTTTTTTTAAACATTCCCTCCACCTCAATCAAATGGACAACCCCATTGCCACAGCAGAGAATAAACTCTCTGATGAAAGCGAACAACAACTTGGAAAGATAAGTGAAGGCATTTGAAATGACAAAGCACTAAGATTTTTTAAAAATTTAAATGATAATATATCTATAAAACACTGTGAAAATGTCTCTCCCAAAAATAGCACACATTTTAGTCAGAAGGCTCAGTGAAACTGAAAGCTGACCAGTAAAAGTGAAGGTAACCTTCCCATTTTTTAATTTCCCTCACTTTCCTGCCCTCAGACTCTACCAAGCTGGGTGTATAAAAGCAGAAAAAAATCTAAAAGCCGTGAAAAAGTGCTGGTATTTTTCAGGATCTCTCCAAGACAGTTTCCCTCTTGGTAACTTGAATCCTCTCTTGGGATCAAGGCCACTGACGAACTTTAAATGTATTTGAAGGCGCAGGTTCAAAGACCTCGTCATCATCTTCCACGCCTTCTTCTATCGGTTTCATCCTAGCCGAGGCTCGCTGGTGTGGGGATGGTACATCTGTCAAAGACACAGAAAGGAAAACCACTTAATGTACAGCCTGCCCTAATGCTGGCGAGATGTATCAGTGAAAAACTCCAACTGGAAAATAAAACTCTCTGGGAGACTATAGCTGGCACCAAGAGTGCAGTTTCCCTAATACTGCATCTTCTTTTTCTTTTTAATTTAATTTAAAAAATTTTATTTTTAATTGGAGAATAATTGCTCTACAATGTTGTGTTGGTTTCTGCCATACCTCAACATTAAATTGAATTATTATTTTATATTGGAGTGTAGTTGACTTACAATGCTATATTTCAGGTGTACAGTGAAGTGATTCTGTTATACATACATTTACCCTATTTCAAATGCTTTTCCCATATAGGTTATTACAGAATATTGAGTAAAGTTCCCTGTGCTATACAGTAGTCCTTGTTGATTATTTTATATGTAGTAGCGTGTATATGTAGAGTTTTCTTTGATGGCTCAGCAAGTAAAAATCTGCCTGAAGTGCAGGAGAGGTGGATTTGATCCCTGAGTTGGGAAGACCCCCTGAAACAGGAAGTGGCAGCCCATTCCAGTATTCTTACCTGAAACATCCCACAGACAGAGGAGGCTGGTGGGCTATCATCCAAAGGGTTGCCAAGAGCCGGACACGACTGAAGCAACTGAGCTCGAGTGTGTATATGTTAATCCCAAACTGCTAATTTATCCCTTCTCCCCCCACCTTTCCCCTTTGGCAATCATAAGTTTATTTTCAAAGTCCCTGAGTCTGTTTCTGCTTTGTAAGTAAGTTCATTTGTATCTTTTTTTAGATTTCACACGTGATATCATATGATATTTGGTTTACTTCGTATGATAATCTCTAGGTCCCTCCATGTCGCTGCGTGTGTGTGTGTTAAGTCACGTCAGTCTTGTCTAACTCTCTGCAACCCTATGGGCTATAGCCCACCAGGCTTCTCTGTCCACGGGGATTCTCCAGGCAAGAATACTGGGATGGGTTGCCATGCCCTCTTTCAGGGGATCTTCCAGACCCAGGGATTAAACCCACGTCTCTTCTGTTTCCTCATTGGCAGGTGGGCTCTTTGCCACCAGTGCCGCCTGGGAAGCCCAGGAAATGGCACTCACGTTTGCTTTTGCAAGGCTGAGTAATATTCCAGTGTATGCATGCGCCACATCCTTAGCCATTCCTCTGTTGATGGACATTTCATTGCTCCCTCATCTCGGCTGTTGTGAATAGTGATGCAGTGAATGCTAGGGTGCATGTATCTTTTTGAATTATGGTATTCTTTGGATATATGCCCAAAGGTGAAATTGCAGGATCATATGGTAGCTCTGTTTTCAGTTTAAGGAAACTAAATACTGATTTCCATAGTGACTGCACCAATTTACATCCCCACTAACAGTGTATTAGGGCTCCCTGTTCTCCACACCCTTTCTGGCATTTATTATTTGTAGACTTTTTGATCATGGCCATTCTGACTGGTGTAAGATGATATTTCATAGTTCTGATTTCATTTGTCTAATAATTAGTGATATTGAGCATCTTTTCACATGGCTTTTGGCCATCTGTATGTCTTCTTTGGAGAAGTGTCTGAGGAAATCTTATTTTTAAAGTTATTCATTTAATATTGAGCTGCATGAGCTGTTTATATGTTTTAGAGATTAATCCCTTGTTGGTTGCACCATTTGCAAATATTTTTTCCCACTCTCTAGGTTGTCTTTTCATTTTGTTTATAGCTTCCTTTGCTGTGCAAAAGCTTTTAAGTTTAATTAGGTCTCAGTTGTTTATTTTGTTTTCTGGAGCAGATGGACTCAAAAATATATTGCTGTGATTTGTGTCAAAGAGTGTCCTGCCTATGTTTTCCTCTGGGAGTTTTATAGTATTCATTCTTAAATTTAGGTCTTTAATCCATTTTGAGTTTATTTTGTGTATGATGTTAGAGAATGTTCTAATTTCATTCTTTTACATGTAGTGGTCTAGTTTTCCCAGCACCACTTATTGAAGAAGTGGTCTCTTTTCCATTGTGTAGTCTTGCTTCCTTTGTCATAGATTAATGGGTTTATTTCTGGGTTTCCTACCCTCTTCTATTGATGTATATTTCTGGTTTGTGTGTGTGTGTGTGCCAGTACAACACTGTTTTAATTACTGTAGCTTTGTAATATAGTGTGAAGTCAGAGAGACTGATTCCTTCAGCTCCATTTTTCTTAAGTTTGCTTTGCCTTCTTGGGTTCTTTTGTGTTTCCATAAAATTCTTTTTTTTAGTTCTGTGAAAAATGCCATTGGTATTTTGATGGGAATTGCATTGAATCTGTTGATTCCCTTGGGTAGTACAGTCATTTTAACAATATTGATTCTTTTAATCCAAGAACACAGTATATCTTTCTATCTGTTTATGTCATCTTCAATTTCTTTCATTAGTGTCTTAATAGTTTTCAGAGTACAGGTCTTTCATCTTCTGAGGTAACTTTATTCCTAGGTATTTCATTCTTTTTGATGTGATGGTAAATGAGATTGTTTTCTTAATTTCTCATTCTGATCTTTCTTTCTTAGTGTATAGAAATGCAACAGATTTCTGTGTGTATTAATTTTGTATCCTACAACTTTACCAAATTCATTGATGAGCTCTAGTATTGTTTTCTGGTAGCATCTTTAGGAATTTTTATGTATAGTATCATGTTATCAGCAGACAGTCACAGCTTTACTTCTTTTCCAATTTGGGTCCCTTTTACCTCTTCGCTAATTGCTGTGCATGCCAAATCATTTTGGGCAAGACCAAATATTAGGGACCTTTTCGCATGGACCGAATGTCTTTGGACATTTTAGACAGCACTACATGGTCCTGTGAACATCAAGGACCTTAGCATGGACCAGATGTCTTATAGACCAATGTTCTGCAAAGCAACAAAGTCAATAAGCCATTGATAGTCCATGAGACCAGATGTAGAGAGGATGTCACTTCAGGTGCTTGGATGGTATGAGCTTCTCAGACATATGCAGTTTCCAGTGGTTTGCACCAAAGTCTGCTTAGGGCTCAGAATGCACGTTCCTACATTAATATCATAGGTGGTAATTTTAGTCCCTTGAAGGTGGATTTAACTCCTACTTTCCCTAAGGAAAGGTTCTACTCTGAAACTATAGAACCTCCACCATCTGGAACATCACCCACAAGAATATTTCTTGCCACCAACTGTCCAGTAACTCCCTGGACTTACAGGGGAGAGGGAGAGAGAGAAGGAGGGGGCAAGGAGGAGAATCCAGGCACGCAGGAGGGAAGAGCTGGATAGAGCAAATATAATCCAGAAAAGCAGCAGAGGCCCTTATATCAAAGAAACCAAATAAACAATCCATTCATTCTGTCTATCCTTCATTCATTCATGCATTCACCAAGTGCTAATTGAGCTTCTACTATAATGGACACCATGCTTGATGGAAGAAAAAACACTGTCTAAAAGTAAGAGTAGACGTTATTATAAATAAGTGCATAGGCTTCTCAAGGTGCCTACTATTATAGCACACACAAACTCCCTCCTGTATAGTTCCCACGTTCTGTGTCAGGCTCCACTTTATGAGGGTCTCCCTCGGCCCCACCCAGGCTTGAGCCATATTCTTGCTCTACCCTCCAGCAGGGTGAGGTCAGCTAGCAATCAATATTATCAGCAAATGCTGAACTCAGTCTAAGTGTAAGGTTGATGAAGGAGGAACAATTGGAGAAATCTGACTCTTCACATACTTGCTCTACAGCAAAGAAGAGTAGTGGGATCTTATGAAGACATAAAAAGGCAACAAGAAATTTATCAGGATCAGCTCTTAATCCCTAGCCAGAGGCAGCTGTGTACCCTACACACAGGGGTAAGGGTGCAGAGCACAGTGGCCAAGACCAGAGGCTCAGGAAACACTTCCAAGGTTCAGATCCCTGCTGCGCTGCTTCCTGGCTGTGTGACCTGTCCTCCATTACTAAACCTCTCTAGGCCTGTTTCCACCTTTGTGGAAAGGAGACATTCACAGGACCTGCCTCATGGAGTTGTTCAGGGGATTAAACAAAATAATCATGGAATGTGCTTGGCACATATAAAATGTTGCTGTCATTTTTTTTTCAAGATATATATATATATATTTCAACTTACTTGGATAAAAAGTATACATTGCTTATTTTAGATCAAATTTTGAGATCAAGATTAAGATACTTGGGAAAGTAACTTTTGGGGACTCTGTGTTCCTTCCATTGACAGCTTCAGAATCAGTCCCCATTGTTAGCACATCAATACCATCAAAGAAAGGATTCGTTTACATATAAATTATTTTCACTTAAGTCTCTTTGGCATATATAACATTTATCACTGTTTTCCAGTTAGAGATTCATATAACACCATTACATAAACATTACATTTTTTTTGTTAATTTTATTGAAGTATAGTTGATGTACAATACTATAAGTTACAAGTGTACAATATAGTGATTTACAATTTTAAAGGTTATATTCCACTTATTATAAAATATTAGCTATATTCCTGTGGTATACAATATGTCTTCGTAACTTATACATAGTAGTTTATACCTCTTTATTCCCTACCTCTGTATTGTTCCACCCCCTTCCCTCTCCCCACTAGTAACCACTAGTTTGTTTTCTGTAAGTCTGTTTCTTTTTTGTTATATTTACTGGTTCACTGTATTTTATTAGATCCCCACAGAAGTGATATCATACAGTATTTGTCTTTCTCTGTGTGACTTCTTTCACTTTAGCATAATACCTTCCAAGTCTACTCATGTTGCAAATAGCAACATTTCATTCTCTTTTATGGCTGAGTTTTTTTTCAGGGGGACAAGGGGAAGCAAAAAGTATATACAAAAAGTTATATACAGTAACTGCCATTTATTATTAACTATATAGTCATTGCCATCTTGGAAGATGCCATGATCCACAGCTACATCTTTCAACATAAAAGATCATAATTGTACAGTGCGGAGCTGGACGTTGGCAGAGCTAGTGTGTTTGTCATATATAAATGGAAATTGTTCACTTTTAAACATTTACAGTTAGTTAAAATACTGAGTTTACAGGGAGACAACTACTGATGTAACTGGTTGAAAATTAGCTTCTATTAAAACAGTCTAGGAACACAATTCTGCCTCGAGCACAGCATGGGAGAATCTCTCAGACATATACTTTTTATCCTTTTTCACACAGGTTATAGCAGACATACCAACCATAACCTGGAATTTGCATGTAAATTATTCAAATGGCAATGTAACCTATCTGTGTGACCTTGGGCAGGTTACTTCACTTCTCTGTGCCCCAATTTCTCTATCTGTAAAATAGAAGTCATAATAATGGCATGTATTTCATATGGTTGTTAAGAGGATTACATGACTCAAACTTGTTAAATTCTTATATCTGTGCCTAGGATATCATAATCCCTTTGTAAATATAAGTCAGTAAAATGACTTAATAACATGGCCTTAGGAGAGCAATGGCCTAAATCATTAGAAAACTTGTTAAAATTCATCATCGCTCATAGGAATAGCAAATAAAGGAAATGAGACTTGTGCTCAAATAGCATTTTGTGTTGCTCAGTGTATGAGTGCAGCAAAATTGTCTATTATTTTTTTAAGAAAAACAATAGGCATGACTTCCATCATATTTGTAGCCTCAAGTTATGATTGAATCTCATGAAATATTAACTTAGGCTGAGTATCTGCAATCAGATAGACCCTGAGAACAAGCAAAATGGCATGCCTAAGAGCATTATGCCAAATCAATTATGCAGAGCATCCAGACGTACGAAGATGTACGATACACGTAACACGAACATGCCCATTGCATTTTGGCTGGGGAAGTGGGGAGAACTGGTCTGAAGATTTTAACCCCATCTATCAAACTAGAGAACTAAACATTAGAATTATCCAGCCAAAGGCATGGTACTACAGCTTCTATAGTAACCTGAGGTAGTTATCCACGTTGGGGCCAAAATGTTATCTGCCCCTTTAGCTACCTCACCAATCACTGCCTTTTTCTGTTGAAAGAGAGAATGAAGAGGGGAACCAATACAACTAGAAATGACCAGAGAAACTCTGGAAGAACTTTTAGCTTCTCTATTGTCAATTGAAAAAAAATGCACAATTAAAAGTTGAGAACTATGTTTTATTTAGCAGACAAAACTGAGGACTTAAGCCCAGGACATAGTCTCTCAGATATCTCTGAGAAACTGGTCCCACGAGGGAAGGGAGGGGCCTGGATATACAGGATTTTTTGCAACAAAGACCAGGTAGTCAGAATATCAAAAGATTACTGTTAATTAAAGAAAACCAGACATCTCAAGTAATTGAGCACTCTTCTATGTATGAGAAGACGCAAGAGTTTGCACTGACTGAAATCGCTCCTTGGCCGTGCACCTCAGCTGTCTGTAGCCAGTGTCCTGTGCTTTTTCATCCTGAGTCTCCTCAGAGTGTGTGGTCAGGGGGGCTCCAGTGGTTAACTGCTATGTGGCAGGCATCCTGTTTGAATTTTGAGTTCCCTCAGGGCTCACCATCAGGGTGGCTGTAATGAGATGACTTGACGACTGCAACATCTTGTTTACTGATATGACAGGAAGCATTTCTTTTTCACTGACGCGTGCTCAGTCAAGAATGCTGGAGAGGGTGGCTATGCCCTACTCCAGGGGATCTTCCCGCCCCAGGGACTGAACCCTCATCTCTTTTGTCTCCTGCATTGGCAGGCAGATTGTTTACCACTATTCTGTGAAAGAATTTTTTCTCTTCCTGCTCTATTTGCCTGAGAAAGGAAGAACTGTAGTCTTAGTATGTAACATTAAAAAGTAAACAAGATTTACTTCCAGTCCTGGAGTGACATCCAGGGGCCCGCTTCCCTTCTGGCAAACTCTCAGTGCCCCAAATCCAGCCCAGTGTTTTCCTCTTCTCCTCTTGCTTTTCTCTCCTCGTGGACTGGTTTCTCCACTTTCCCCACCAAATTCCTCTCCACTCCGCAAGGTGAGCCTCAAGCTCTACCGCCTTCATTTGTAGTCTTCCCTAATTCCTTCTCTGGGGTGATTCTGTTTTTCAAGAAAAGACAAGTACTTGCATCCCTCCCTTACTAGAAAACAGGCATCTTATGGGAGTCATCACAGCCTTTTCTCTCCTGCAGCCTCTCTGAAGTACCCACA
Source organism: Capricornis sumatraensis (assembly GCF_032405125.1). Classification (NCBI taxonomy): domain Eukaryota; kingdom Metazoa; phylum Chordata; class Mammalia; order Artiodactyla; family Bovidae; genus Capricornis; species Capricornis sumatraensis. The sequence continues at coordinate 32,637,500 of NC_091081.1, read as the reverse complement.
TGTAGCTAGGTCCTTGATAACTACTTAGTACATGAGAAAAATCCCTCTCTGAAACTCTGCATGGGGCCTTCCCTGAGGACGTGGGGAAACCACACAACCACACACTGGAACTCTGATGGGTCAAGTCCAAGTCCTGCCAGTGGGCCACCATCAGTGGCCCTCAGATGCATGCAGGTCTCAGTTTACAGTAACACCTCACTGCAAAAGTGATTGTTATCACTGCCTTCTGTACTACGTGCCTTGAGGGAAATCACTTTCATATCACTGATGGTTCGACAGTGCTTGCAGCCCCGGCAGGAGTACCATCCGTCCAAGTCAGCATCAGCGAGGTGCATCAGTGCTATCACCTGCTACAGAGTTTTCATCCAGTCGGCCTAGAGGAACCCCAAGGAACTACCCTGTGCAAGAGGCTAGGTTAAACATTAGGGAAATAGAAGCAAACCAAACCTCGTTTCTGCCTCCATCTTACTTCTCAGAAACTCCATTGTACAATAGAGGAGCAATTCATCCTTACAGCATCCATATCAGTATTTTTACACAGAGGCTAAAGCAGAGACAACCTGGACACCTAAGAAGAATAGCTGGGAGATGATGTGGATGAACCCCGTTCCCACCAGAGAGGGAAACACTGAGAAACAAAACTGGCCGGGGCAAAGCAGGAGATGCTGACAGCCCAGCAAGACTGACAGCTAAAGATTTTTTCCCCCCCACACGGAGAGGACTAAATTCAGGCTCTGTGGTGCATTAGAGCCCACAAGTCCCCTCATCCAATTCTCACCACCGCGCCTGTTGCTGTTTTCTCCATCGAGCAGACCGATGCACTGGAAGGTGACAGGAATGAAGTCTGACTTACAGCTGCCAGAAGCCGCCAGAGCCAGCAGGCTGTCTGACCCCCGAGAGGGATTGGCGTCTCAGAGCCCACGCTCTTGTCTCAACCTCAGGAGGCCTGGCTTCTGTGCCACCGAGAGCCAAGTATGATAGTCATCTGGCCCTACCTGGGAATTGGCCACAGTCACAGCCAGGAGCTTCCTGGAGAAGGAGCTCACTGACCCTGATCTGGTGTTCTCTGCCCTCTGTAGGAGAACCACTGGTTCAGTGGAAAGACTCCGAGGCCATCACCATGCTGCCAGAAATCATTTTTGTCCACTAATTAAAACCCAATCTGGAGTGTGAACAACAGCAACAAAAGAAGATCCTACTTCGAGGAGACTAGTTATATTTCAAAAATTGAAGGTTAATAAAAATTCTTTCTACAAGTTTGCCCAGTTTTTCACTAACCTTGTGCACTGATGCCTCATCAGAAGTTTGCTCAGAAGGCCCAATACCTTCCCTAAGTGTGAGAGCATGAGGACAGAACAGAGAGAGAAACTGAGCTCATGTTTAGCTAAGTGCATTTTCAAATTACTTTCGCCTCTCGAGGACATGACTATGAGGTTCATGACCTCTGTATAATGCTTCGCTTTTCATTTACGCCAAATTCTAGAGGGGCAAATAATTCCATCTCCATAAATTTTCTAGGAAACTGATTTTTATTCTTCTTTTAAAGCTACTTCTACAGTTGAGACACAGAAGTGGTTAACTGTATCTTTGATATTTATTATAATCAAGAAGTGAACACTAGCCTTATTTTTGGCTTTTAGTTATCAATATCATCCAATTGCCCCTGGCTGCCAATTAACACAATTTATTCTAAAAGTAAATAAAACAAATGTCTCACTGAGCTTCAATCCAGACTTATCAGGTGTGCCTTGTTAAACAGCTACATCAAAAGTTACTTTTGCTTGGCAAAAAAAAAAAAAAAAAAAAAAATTCTGCCAAGAAGAAGACATGTACTTGCTTCCATTGATAGCAAGGCCTGGAGAACACCAGCCAGCAAAGCAGAACTGACTCTGAGCTGTGTGCCAATTCGGTGTGTTAGGTGGGAAAGAGAATGGGAGAACCAGGTAGCCATCGTCCTTAGGACGTAAGAGAGTAAAAGTAAAAAACATGGCCTCTGAGCAATGCAGAAGACAGATTTAGAGGAATAGCTCTGAACCAAACAGTGGACACCTCTACTCATGCCAGACCACAGGAGGACACCCACAGGTGGCTTTGGATCCAGGAAGCAGGGTCTCTTCTCGGCACACCTGCTTAGACAGCAGCTTGTGCGTGAACCTAGCTGAAAAGAAAAGGAGCTGGCAATCAAGATGCGCTTTGCGTCCTTGAGGGTTGTTGCCAGCAGGGGCAAACCAGCCAGGCGCCTCCACGGAGGATGGGCTCAGGCTGCCCTGCCAGGCCTTGTACCTTAAAGTCCCGAATTAAACACAGGAAGCCTTTTTATACACAGACCCAGGGGATCTTACATAACCATCCGTCCAAACTCTGCTATAAGTGCTAAAAAATTAGGTAGGAGAAATGCCCTTTGACAGAACTCTATCCTTATTGAGCTTATTTCTATTTTGGTGTGCTTCTGATTACATGAGGGCCTGAGGGCTTCTCCTTGCAGGAGAAAGTAAACAGACATAGTTGTTCTTATTAAATCCAGAGTGAAGGTCACACTTGTTCCAGAGAATGAGTAAGTGACCTCAAGTTTGATCTTTAAGTAAGCAAAGGACCATGATATGAAGTTTGTCAAGTGACTTCTCTCTCTGCTTCAGAAATTTTAACAAGGAATGACACTTTTATAAACTCTCCAGTATAATTGTGGTAAGATGTTTTTCCCCTTTCCTTTGTTAACTTTGATGACATTTTCTTCATTCCTTTCAAAGTGTTCTTTTATTATGTTTAACCATCTGGCCGACTGCTTTAACAAGTAATTAAAAACCTTACAGGGGTTTAGAATTTTAATTAGATTATACATTTTTTGATGTATGAGGATGGGGGAAAATGTAATGGCTTTTTTGCTAGAAAAGGATTATCATCCCCTTTACGCCTTTGCCTTATGTGTATTATAAGACTTTGTTAAATTTAAAAAATGTGTTTTTCATTGAGGTCATGAGATTATTTCAGATTGTAGAAACTGAGTTTGGATGGAAGTTTTCTGAATAATAGTGCTGAAGAGTTAGGCATGCCTTTAGACCTAATTTCCTTGAAGGGACTGAGGACCACTGAGGGATCCAGCAAAGAATTATACAAATTATGGCAAATGGGGAGGATAAGGAGGCTAGTGGCTCTCATGAAGAGGTTCTCAGATCAATTCCTGGCTTCTCAGATGGGTGGCCAGGGCCCTGAGATGCCTGGGCAACAGGTGTGAGTAGCCAAGGAATAGCCTGAGTCCTCTCCTGCCCTAAAGAGAAAGCTTTAGGGTTGCAGAGTTGGTGGATAAGCTCAGGGGAATAGGAAAGGCAGTTCAAGGATGGCAGCTGTGCAGCAGAGCCAGAGAATCACCAGTATGGGATGAGGTAGGAGGGTGAGAGGCCTTATGAGGAAGGTCTGAGACAAAGGGGACATGGAACTGATGGCCCAGGAGAATGAGGATGTGAGACCAAAAAGGTAAGGATAAGGAAAAAGAGAGGCCACTAGAGATATCCATGAAAACAAAAAGCAGTAGGAAAAGGCATGACTCAAATATCAAATAACTACTCAGACTTTAAGAAGAAATGAAATGATTCACCCAAAACAAAAAGCCACTAGCAGATACTGGGGATCTGGTGAATAAGATGGTCCTGACAGTAAGGCATGAGAAAAACTTTAAGGGAAAAAAGGAGAGGCATGGCAGGAAGTAAACTACAGTGGCATTACTTATTTGTGTTTTTAAAAAAGGAGAATCCATTTGAACTTAACAGAAACAGACTTTTTGAACAGATCAGGAATCATGATGCCACGGGAACCCAAAGAAAGTGATGTAGTCAGAGCCCATTATTAAATTATGAATAAAGCGTAATGTCAATACTATTTATTTGCTTTAAACTTTATCAAATAAGCCATGGATGAAGGGAGGAAGACATAACTATAATTGGCAGAGAGAATAATCATATTTAATACCTTTTAAACCATGAACTTCCTGATGTTCAAGCTGGTTTTAGAAGAGCCAGAGGAACCAGAGATCAAATTGCCAACATCTGCTGGATCATTGAAAAAGGAAGAGAGTTCCAGAAAAACATCTACTTCTGCTTTATTGACTATGCCAAACCCTTTGACTGTGTGGATCACAATAAACTGTGGAAAATTCTAAAAGAGATGGGAATACCAGACCACCTGACCTGCCTCTTGAGAAATCTGTATGCAGGTCAGGAAGCAACAGTTAGAGCTGGACATGGAACAACAGACTGGTTCCAAATAGGAAAAGAAGTATGTCAAGGCTGTGTATTTAACTTATTTAACTTATATGCAGAGTACATCATGAGAAACGCTGGGCTGGATGAAGCACAAGCTGGAATCAAGATTGCCGGGAGAAATATCAATAACCTCAAATGTGCAGATGACACCACCCTTATGGCCGAAAGTGAAGAGGAACTAAAAAGCCTCTTGATGAAAGTGAAAGAGGAGAGTGAAAAAGTTAGCTTAAAGCTCAACATTCAGAAAACAAAGATCATGGCATCCGGTTCCATCACTTCATGGGAAATAGATGGGGGAACAGTGGAAACAGTGTCAGACTTTACTTTTCTGGGCTCCAAAATCACTGCAGATGGTGACTGCAGCCATGAACTTAAAAGACGCTTACTCTTTGGAAGGAAAGTTATGACCAACCTAGACAGTATATTCAAAAGCAGAGACATTACTTTGCCAAAAAAGGTCCATCAAGTCAAGGCTATGGTTTTTCCAGTGGTCATGTATGGATGTGAGAGTTGGACTGTGAAGAAAGCTGAGCGCCGAAGAATTGATGCTTTTTAACTGTGGTGTTGGAGAAGACTCTTGAGAGTCCCTTGGACTGCAAGGAGATCCAACCAGTCCATTCTGAAGGAGATCAGCCCTGGGATTTCTTTGGAAGGAATGATGCTAAAGCTGAAACTCCAGTACTTTGGCTACCTCATGTGAAGAGTTGACTCATTTGAAAAGACTCTGATGCTGGGAGGGATTAGGGGCAGAAGGAGAAGGGGACAACAGAGGATGAGATGGCTGGATGGCATCACCGACTCGATGGACACGAGTTTGGGTGATCTCTGGGAGTTGGTGATGGACAGGGAGGCCTGGTGTGCTGCGATTCATGGGGTCACAAAGATTCGGACAGGACTAAACTGAAACTGAACTGAACTGTACATTTAAAAAATGGATAAGATGGGTAATTTGTGTGTTACATGTATTTTTGCCACATTAAAAAACAATTCAGAAAGAAACACAACATTGTGAAGCAATTTTCCTCCAATTAAAAAAGCATAAAAGCTTCTGCACAGCAAAGGAAACCATAAACAAGATGAAAAGACAACACTCAGAATGGGAGAAAATAATTGCAAGGGAAGCAACTGACAAAGGACTACTTTCCAAAATATGTAAGCAGCTCATGTAGCTCAACATCAGAAAAACAGCCCAATCAAAAAATGGGCAGAAGACCTAAACAGACATTTCTCCAATTAAGACAACAGATGGCCAACAGACACATGAAAAGATGCTCAATATCGCTCATTATCAGAGAAATCAAAACTACAATGAGGTATCATCTCACACCAATCAGAATGGCCATAATCAAAAAGCCTACAACAATCAATGCTGGGGAGGGTGTGGAGAAAAGGGAACCCTCTTGCACTTTTGGTGAGAATGTAAATTGATACAGCCACTAGGGAGAACAGTATGGAGAGTCCTTAAAGAAACTAGGACTAAAACTACCATCTGATGGAGCAATCCAGCTACTGGGCATATACCCCGAGAAACCACAATTCAAAAAGGCACAAGTACCCACCCCAACATTTGCTGCAGCACTATTTACAATAGCCAGGACATAGAAGGAACCTAGATTTACAATGACAGATGAATGGATAAAGAAATTGTGGTACATACATACAGTGGATATAACTCAGCCATAAAAAGGAACGAACTTGAGTCAGTGGTAGTGAGTTGGATGAACCTAGAGCCTGTTATACAGAGTGAAGTAAGTCAGAAAAACAAATATTGTGTATTACTGCATATTTATGTGGAATCTAGAAAAATGGTACTGATGAACCTATTTGCAGGGGAGGAATGGAGAAGCAGACATAGAGAATGGAGTTGTGGGCACAGTGCAAGAAAGAAGGGATGGGATGAATTGAAAAGCATTGACATATATAAACTACCATGTGTAAAACAGCTGTTGAGAGGTTGCTGTATAACACAGGGAGCCCGGCCTGGTGCTCTGTGATAACACAGCGCGGTGGGATGGGCTGAGAGGGAAGCTCAAGAGGGAGGAGAGAGATATATATACATAAAATGTTGACTAATTTGCATTGTTTTATGGCAGAAATCAATACAATGTTGTAAAGCAGCTTTCCTCCAATTAAAAAATAAATAAAAAAGGAATAGAAATATGTTTTCAACCTTGATTGTTGAAAAGTTAAAGAAGAGACAAGAGTTTGAAGGTAGAAGGGGAAAGAATAAGTAACTGTAGGGAAGCTAATGTCCTCACCTTTAGAAGTGCTTCAGAGAGAAAAAGAAATGGAGGTTTATATGTCACCCTGCTTATTTAACTTATATGCAGAGTACATCATGAGAAACGCTGGACTGGAAGAAACACAAGCTGGAATCAAGATTGCCGGGAGAAATATCAATCACCTCAGATATGCAGATGACACCACCCTTATGGAGAAAGTGAAGAAGAACTCAAAAGCCTCTTGATGAAAGTGAAAGAGGAGAGTGAAAAAGTTGGCTTAAAGCTCAACATTCAGAAAATGAGTCAGACACGACTGAGCGACTGAACTGAACTGAACTGATGTATTATTTAATGTTACAAATGTAAACAATAAAGGGATAAAAACTAGTCATATTTTATACTGAGCAGAAGTGGGAAGGGAAGTTAAAAGTGAACTAAGTTAGGTTAGAAGATAAAGGTTAGGAGGATAAGTCAATTAACAGCACACTGTTTAGCATTTTGGACAAAAGTTGTTCCAATATGATTGCTCTTAAAGAGTGGTTAGGTTGAAAGGGGTCAGTTCTTTTCATTGAAAACAATTTTTTTTATTATTTGATAACTGCATATTAACTTAATGATTTTAATTTTATTTTATTAAAAGACTGAAAGTACACAGCCCAATAAAATTATTTTACAGTCATTTCACAGATGGGAACATGCTGGGTGAGGAGAGAAGCCATTTAAAGGACTGGTGAGGGCTGGGGCCCTGGAGACGGTCCCCCAGCCAGGAGGAGCTGGTGCGCTAAGGTCCCAGAGGAGATGAATGGCATATTCCTTGCCATGAGAAGGGGGAAATACAAGACTTACCTTGTGAAGGTGAGTGAAGATGAAATGAGAACATGTATGACAGTGGTCAGGATGTGTCAGTGGCTGCAACAGGGGCTGAATATTCCCAAACAAGTTTACACTCATGCACGGGTATTTGTAAAGTCAGAGGCAAAGCAAAACCTTGGAACCAATTCAGTACTTCTTAGTTTCAGGGCTGACAAGCGGCCCTGAGCAGGTTATTTAACCTTCCTAAGCTGCACTCTGCTCATCGACGAAGTAGGGGCACTGCTTTTCACTAGCCCTTCTGGTGGATCTGAGAACAGTTCTTAGGTTCATCTCTGGGTCCCTGCTGCCTTTCCACCTCTCCCTATAATCCTGTTTGTAAGCCTACAGTTGTTCACAGGGGGAAATGAAATACAAATTAGATTGAAAAGATTATTTCATGAAACTCAGAAGATGGAATTGGCTTTTTGTATATTTCCAGGTAAAGAAATATATAAGGGAGCTGAGGGAAACTTATTATGTCAGATAACCTGCCTAGTCTTAGCAGACAAGAATACTAACCAGATGCAAACGAACTCAGCTTAGCACAGATCTGCACCCCTAGGTCGGGCTTCCCTCGTGGCTCAGATGGTAAAGAATGCACCTGCAATGCGGGAGACCTGGGTTTGACCCCTGGGTTGGGAAGATCCCCTGGAGAAGGGAAAGGCTATCCACTCCAGTATTCTGGCCTGGAGAATTCCATGGACTATAGTCCATGGGGTCCCAAAGAGTCGAATACGACTGAGTGACTTTCACTTTCCCTTTTCCCTAGGTCATATGAAATTAGTACACTTTCCAGAGTGCCTTCTTGACATTAATAATCAAAAAATACTTGAAAAGGCTTTTTTGGTCAGGAAGAAATATCTCTTAACTATTCCACAGTCTGTTAAAGAAATCATAAATTTTAATTATAATTTCTGAAAAACATGGTTTAAATTAGCAAAATCTTTCAAAGATGAGTTCTAACAGACTGGATCACCTACACTGACTCAGGATTTTTAAAAAACAAACAATAGATTATTTAATTCCAATTAAATAAAGTTCTCAACTTGCAAAGAAACATCATATGTCCACCTGTTGCCATGACAATGCCTGTGCTCAGCACCACTTATCATGATGGAATTGTCAAGGACAGTCAGTCTGCATGCATGTTTATATACTACGTGTAGGGAGCTAAACCTGTAAGGAGGGGAAGACAGAAGTGACAAGGCACCTCGATGAGCACCTTGGTCCAGGAGCAAAGGGAAGAAAGCTTATATCTATATAAGGGCTGGATCATGGAAAAAGCAAGAAAGTTCCAGAAAAATATCTATTTCTGCTTTATTGACTATGCCAAAGCCTTTGACTGTGTGGATCACAATAAACTGTGGAAAATTCTAAAAGAGATGGGAATACCAGACCACCTAACCTGCCTCTTGAGAAATCTGTATGCAGGTCAGGAAGCAACAGTTAGAGCTGGACATGGAACAACAGACTGGTTCCAAATAGGAAAAGGAGTACGTCAAGGCTGTATATTGTCACCCTGTTTATTTAACTTATATGCAGAGTACATCATGAGAAATGCTGGACTGGAAGAAACACAAGCTGGAATCAAGACTGCCGGGAGAATATCAATAACCTCAGATATGCAGATGACACCACCCTTATGGCAGAAAGTGAAGAGGAACTCAAAAGCCTCTTGATGAAAGTGAAAGAGGAGAGTGAAAAAGTTGGCTTAAAGCTCAACATTCAGAAAACGAAGATTATGGCATCTGGTCCCATCACTTCATGGGAAATAGATGGGGAAACAGTGGAAACAGTGTCAGACTTTATTTTTTGGGGCTCCAAAATCACTGCAGATGGTGGTTGCAGCCATGAAATTAAAAGACGCTTACTCCTTGGAAGAAAAGTTATGACCAACCTAGATAGTATATTCAAAAGCAGAGACATTACTTTTCCGACTAAGGTCTGTCTAGTCAAGGCTATGGTTTTTCCAGTGGTCATGTATGGATGTGAGAGTTGGACTGTGAAGAAGACTGAGTGCTGAAGAATTGATGCTTTTGAACTGTGGTGTTGGAGAAGACTCTTGAGGGTCCCTAGGACTGCAAGGAGACTCCAGTCCATTCTGAAGGAGATCAGCCCTGGGATTTCTTTGGAAGGAATGATGCTAAAGCTGAAACTCCAGTACTTTGGCCACCTCATGCGAAGAGTTGACTCATTGGAAAAGACTCTGATGCTGGGAGGGATTGGGGGCAGGAGGAGAAGGGGACGACCGAGGATGAGATGGCTGGATGGCATCACTGACTCAATGGATGTGAGTCTGAGTGAACTCCAGGAGTTGGTGATGAACAGGGAGGCCTGGCGTGCTGCGATTCATCGGGTCGCAAAGAGTCGGACACGACTGAGCGACTGAACTGAACTGAACTGAAGGGCATTAAATCCTCTTCACACATCCTGGACATCCTGTCTCACAATCACACTTCCAAACATGGAACTCAAGCAAATGAAGCAACAGGAGAGCAAAAAGGAATTAAACAGCTTTAAGAGCCATGTTGTGATTCTGCCATCACTGTCTTCCCTCAGTCATGAGTGGCAGTGACCCAAACAGCAGCTGCTCCTTCAGTGTCCCAGAGTGAGGAGGACCCAGCAGCACCCATGTGCATGTGAGAAATAAAGAAAGCAGCCTCTCTATCGTAGCCAGAGGTTGGGGGAACCATCTGTTAGCACTGTGTCGTCTAGCGAGAGCTAAGATACCTCTCTTCCACGCAGACTGCAGTGAAGATTAAATGTGATTATGTTTAGAGAGTACCTGAAAAAATAATAATTGCTATTGTTAATAAACGTGTGTTCCCGTCTTTCCACTAGCATTCATGAAGCTGATACTTGCTGTTGCTGAGTCCAGCTGCCCTGGCTGCCCCCATGTGTATATCAGAAATCCAGAATAATCAGAGCTTAGGCATTTGTTTTGGGGACTTCACAGGCTCAAAGTGTGCTGAATTTTGTTATTTCAGCCTGATAGTCCTAAGGGATTGGTTTTGTATTCTCTGTTTTACAAGGAATGTAAATTGGATAAGTTGATGCCCTATTGATGGGTTGGGCAAAAGAAAAGCAAAAACAGCCTTCTGTAGTTCTGGGACAAAAATCTAAGTACGAAAAAGTAAGAACTAACCAATTTTTAATGAATCACATGGTAGGATGAATAATTCATAATTAATATCAGTGTTGTGCTCAAATACTAATGTCTTCCATTAAGCTGCAGAGGTGAAGCAGAGAAACTCAGAATGAGGACTGTTAAAAGGAAGCAGGGATGAACATCCATCTTCTGTACAGTTCACACACATGCACACACTCAAAACTATGCATATATATGGCTCGATGCATTTACATCATAATGTGTAAGAGCTTGTACAATAAACCTGAGGCTAAAATATATATTTAATAATTAAATAAACAACATAAGCAGGCTGTACACATTTTCAGTACAGCAAAGTACAACTGAACAAGGGAACTGAGAAGGAAAGCTGCCACCCTGTCCCCCAGGGCTGCCTGCCTCTTCAGACATGGAAGTTTCAATTACCCATGCAAGAAACAGCCATTTGGATTAAACTCACAATTCACTATAAGGAAGAGGGAAGGAAACAGACCAGGAATTGTGCCCTGACAATCTGATATGACAGCTCATGTCAGATTAAAAAGGTCCTGCAATTTATTCCAAGTCATACAACTATAATTATTAGAGCAAGGAGCCAGGTCTGTATGTACAAGATGTGTAATCTATCCACAAAATACCTGGAAATCTAGGCTTCTGGAGGCAAGCATAGTACACATGTTAATCTTGAAAAAATGTTCTCATTCTGTTTAAACAACATACCCTAGAGAAGGTTTTCTTTTCTAAAATGTTAAAATGTCCAAAGGACTTCCCTGGTGGCTCAGACGGTGAAGAATTTGCGTGCAATGCAGGAAAACCAGGTTTGATCCCTGGATAGGGAAGATCCCTTGGATAAGGGAATGGCAACCCAATCCAGTATTCTTGCCTGGAGAATCCCCATGGACAGGGGAGCCTGGCGGGCTACAGTCCATAGGGTCACAAAGAGTCAGACATGAATGAGCAACTAACACTTTCACTTTCAAAATGTCCAAAAGCTTTAGATTATACAATAAAATACTACAGAAAAACCAAGCTGATTTTAAGAAAATGAATGGCCATCCCATGTACTGCTTGTTCTCAGGGCTTCCTCAGCAATGCTGAAGAACTATAAAAACTACAAAAAAGCCATTCAACAGGAAGAATAATCACACACAATATTTCAGTGTAATTCCCCTTCTGCTGGCCTTTCTTAGAAATCACTGTATGAGTAATTAAGATGGGTCCATTGAAAAATACTTATTAATGACCACCAAACTGTTTCAATAAGGCAGATAATACATCTGACATGCTAGTAGATTCAGAGTTTGGTCAACCTCAGTTGTACTTTCAAAAAGTTACTTTGGAATAAAATATAGCCATTTCTAGGTTCTCATCTGTATTATTTCTGAAAGCTCCTTTAGGCCCATAATGCACTTCTGTGCCTAGTCTTTGCTTTGACACTTACACCAATTACATGGCCTTGTCAATTCCAGCAATAATGTGCAATACTTAAAATCCTTGATCCATTTTCTCTAAAGCATCCAAAGTTACAAGATCATTTACATACATGTTTAGGATTGTTGAATGTGTATCTGGACATTCTTAAAAGTTACTTTGGTTTTACATATGATTGCAAAGATGAATAGTTTTTAGTTCATGCAGTGAGAGAATCTGCCTGTCTGCTACTTCCCATAAATTGGTTCAACATTCTTACACCGCCATTATTGGAATAATACTTATTATGAAATAATTTTAAGTATTAACATTAAGCATCTCTTGAAATAATTCTGTTGCATCTTATTAACTTTAACGTCCGTGTCATTAGTGCTATTTAAAATGTTTTAAAGCAATCTAAGCTATAGCAGAATCTTGAAAAACTTGCCTTTCGGTGAATGAGGTGATTCACAGTAGAGCTGAGTGGCCCCCTTCATCTTAGGGAAAGTTCTGTTAACTGATCACTTGTTAACTCTGGGTGGTCACATTGAGATAACCAGCTGGCAGTATAACCTCCAGATAACCAGCTGGCAGTATAACCTCCAGCTGTTGCCTCCTACCATTTTAAACACTGGATGTAGTTTCCACGAAAATCGTGAAAACAAGAAGACCATGCCCAGAAAGCCATATGGACTGTTTCATACTACTCCACTCAACAGTTTGAGAAAAGTATATGGCAAATGGAAATGGAAATAGGAATTCTAGTTAGATTTTACCTGATGGGCAATAGAGAAAAAAAGCTAGAAAAAGTGATTATTTTTATTGTTACCTTTAGGTTGTCAAATAATTTCAACTTGAAAAGTTACTTTTCTGATCAAAGTTGTCATTTGTCCTTTTCTAGCAACATCCATCAGAATCCCAGGGAGGGGATAACTTACGAAGAGAGGATATGCTGGAGGTGCCCCGAAGAAACTGGTGTAAGCCGTCTTCGTCTTCGCTGGAGCTGACTATACTGTTTCTCATTTCTAGCATGGACAACTGAGTGCAAAGGCTGAGCTGGTGGTCCAACTTTTTGATCTTCTGTAAAGCAAAGTTTTAAGATTTCTGAGAGCTATGGGACTTAGATCATAGCTTTCCTGTAAGTAGCATTTACTTTTCCTTGAAATAAAGAACTGTTGGTACATAGTGCCAAATAAATAGTAGCTATAATTTTTTTTATTATAAGCTATTACTGCAAATACATTATAAAAATTTAATATACTCACTGGACTATTTATTAATCTGAAAAATGCTAAGCACCAACCTAATTTGATAACAGCCTAGACAAGATAACTTGAAGAGTGCATACACCCATACTCATAGTCCCTGGGGAACAGTACTTATGGAAACAATGTTTTGCTAGTTTTCTTCTGTAATCATTTAAATTTCTTTCTCATCAAACATGGGGAAATGAAGATCTAACTGCAAATTGTTGAAGATCCATATAGCTCTGAAATGCCTAAATGAATGGCCACAGGCTTCCATCCTATACCTCTCTTGTCACTTATGGGCTTTCTGGAAAGGGACCTGATCAGTGGGATGTGCAAGACTGGAAGACACGGGGTTAAAATGCCAACCTCCTGCTTGCTGGGGTTGATCAGCATTTATCAGTCTGCCCTGCCTTCCCTGGCCCACACACATTGCCCTTAGTCCTCCGTCTCACTTACCACCTTCTTTAGATTCCTTGAAAGGCATTTTATGAAGAGGACAGCACATCCTCACTACATATCAGGTGTCTGACATGTGCAGACAACTTCACTAGGTCATGGGAGATATAATAATTACATGGTATTTTCTCATTCTTGAGAAATGATCCCCTGAAGGGTCTCTCAATTATAAGCATCCCCACTTCATTTAACAAAGAACTAATTCATGATTAGTTAATGAAGATTCAGGAACCTATACACTGCATAAAGGAGGGATACCTCACTCTACTTGTGTATTTAACAAAGTAAAGGGACTCAGAAAAATACGTACTTTATCGTTTAAGGTGGGATCATTCAATGAGTAGAGCTTGTTTGTAATGTCTTTTCCTATTAGATACCTAAATATTTCATACAGAAAAGGCTCTGATTCCAGAAAGTAAGTTAATCTTTCTCTTGACCAGCATAAAAATCTGCAATTATCATCTGCAATAATGGTGACCTGCCAAAGAAACAGAAAGAAAAATGTATACGAATTATGATGCCAGTAACTTGGGACAAGGGAAGAGTGGAATAATTTAATGGATACTATTGTAGCAATGTTTTATCATATTAGTTAAAATAAGATTCATAAACACAAGATTCTATAAATATAACATTATGTTTAAAATCAAGCAGTCTGTACACTGGACACAGTAAAGAACCCGTGTGCAGTGCAGGAGACATAAGAGATGCAGGTTCAATCCCTGGGTCGGGAAGATCCCCGGGAGGAGGGCATGGCAACCCACTCCAGGATTCTTGCCTGGAGAATCCACATGGACAGGAGTCTGGTGGGCTATGGTCCATAGGGTCGCAAGAAGCTGGACATGACCAAAGCAACTGAGCATGCGTTCTGCAGGCTAAGTGGAAATGAAGTCTTCAGGTTTTGTTGCTCTGTTTTGTGAGGTCTGGTGATAGAAGATTGGCCTCCATGTCAATAGCACTGCTAGAGTGTACTAGCAGTGTTCAAGATGGCTAAATATTTCTTTATACTTGGATTATTATACTAGAGAATGAAAGTATGAGCTCATGTGAGTTGATTTTAGGACCCAGATTGCCATTGATGAATAAGGCTAGTAAGGGTCCTTTTTGGTTCCTTCTGTCACAGGTATTTCTCATGTGTGAACTACCAAGGGATAGCATGATGGGGACACACACAGAAAAGCTCCAGCTAGCTCAGAACTGGGAAACCGTACTCTTTCCTTTAGGGTCATTACATAAGAAAGTGGGAGAGCATTGTAATTGCACTGTGCAGAGCCCAAGTATTCCGTAAAGAAATCCTCTCTCCAGAACGAGGAGCTCATCCTCACATGCCCTTCCTGCCAGGCAGGTCCTTCCGTCAGCTTCACATGGCATGCCTATCACTGACTCCAGCTCATCCGTGGTCCATTCTCTCTGCTGAGCACCCTGAGGGCAGGGACTGCACCTTCATACTGAGTGCCTGGCTTTCAACACAGAGGGGTGCTCAGTGCAGATTGACTGAAGAAGGAATTAACAGATGAACACAAATACTTAAGGCAAAAAGTGTTTTTATATCTTTAACATTAAACCCAATGCCTTTCCAAGTGGGAGATTAATAAAAGTTTTCAAAATTGACATGAAGTCATACCTGGGCCCAGAGCAAAGGTTTCCAAAGGAGCTCTTTACCCCTTGTTAGTCAGAAAACTAAATGTATTTCAGATGAAAGGATATGTTTTCTCTCTACTAGGAGAGAAAACAGAAAACCCAGCTTCTCTCCTTGTATAAGTGGCTGAAATCTGATCTTCAGTAAATCAGAGGGTTTGACTACAAAAGATGGGTCAGGGTTCCCAGGAAAATAAAACTGTACTTATTTATCATGTTAAATAATATTAAAATATTATGTTAAATAATATTAAATAATAAATCCACCAAACGAAACACATTGGCATTTAAGAAATGCATCAGCAGCTCTCAGTTCAGTTCAGTTGCTCAGTCGTGTTCAAATTTTGCGACCCCATGAATCGCAGCACGCTAGGCCTCCCTGTTCATCACCATCTCCCAGAGTTCACTCAGACTCAAGTCCATTGAGTCCGTGATGCCATCCAGTCATCTCATCCTCAGTCATCCCCTTCTCCTCCTGCCCCCAATCCCTCCCAGCATCAGAGTCTTTTCCAATGAGTCAACTCTTCGCATGAGGTGGCCAAAGTACTGGAGTTTCAGCTTTAGCATCATTCCTTCCAAAGAAATCCCAGGGCTGATCTCCTTCAGAATGGATTGGTTGGATCTCTTTGCAGTCCAAGAGACTCTCAAGAGTCTTCTCCAGCACCACAGTTCAAAAGCATCAATTCTTCAGCGCTCAGCTTTCTTCACAGTCCAACTCTCACATCCATACATGACCACAGGAATAACCATAGCCTTGACTAGACGGACCTTAGTCGGCAAAGTAATGTCTCTGCTTTTGAATATACTATCGAGGTTGGTCATAACTTTTCTTCCAAGGAGTAAGCGTCTTTTAATTTCATGGCTGCAATCACCGTCTGTAGTGATTTTGGAGCCCCCCAAAATAAAGTCTGACACTGTTTCCACTGTTTCCCCATCTATTTCCCATGAAGTGATGGGACTGGATGCCATGATCTTCATTTTCTGAATGTTGAACTTTAAGCCAACTTTTTCAGTCTCTTCTTTCACTTTCATCAAGAGGCTTTTGAGTTCCTCTTCACTTTCTGCCATAAGGGTGGTGTCATCTGCATATCTGAGGTTATTGATATTTCTCCTGGCAATCTTGATTCCAGCTTGTGTTTCTTCCAGTCCAGCATTTCTCATGATGTACTCTGCATAGAAGTTAAATAAGCAGGGTGACAATATACAGCTTGATGTACTCCTTTTCCTATTTAGAACCAGTCTGTTGTTTCATGTCTAGTTTTAACTGTTGCTTCCTGACCTGCATACAGATTTCTCAAGAGGCAGGTTAGGTGGTCTGGTATTCCCGTCTCTTTCAGAATTTTCCACAGTTTATTGTGATCCACACAGTCAAAGGCTTTGGCATAGTCAATAAGGCAGAAATAGATGCTTTTCTGGAACTCTCTTGCTTTTTCGATGATCCAGCGGATGTTGGCAATTTGATCTCTGGTTCCTCTGCCTTTTCTAAAACCAGCTTGAACATCAGGGAGTTCACGGTTCATGTATTGTTGAAGCCTGGCTTGGAGAATTTTGAGCATTACTTTACTAGCATGTGAGATGAGTGAAACTGTGCTGTAGTTTGAGCATTCTGTGGCATTTCCTTTCTTTGGAATTGGAATGAAAACTGACCTTTTCCAGTCCTGTGGCAACTGCTGAGTTTTCCAAATTTGCTGGCATATTGAGTGCAGCACTTTCATGGCATCATCTTTCAGGATTTGAAACAGCTCAACTGGTATTCCATCACCTCCACTAGCTTTGTTCGTAGTGATGCTTTCTAAGGCCCACTTGACTTCACTTTCCAGGATGTCTGGCTCTAGATTAGTGATCACATCATTTTGATTATCTGGGTCGTGAAGATCTTTTTTGTACAGTTCTTCCATGTATTCTTGCCACCTCTTCTTAATATCTTCTGCTTCTGTTAGGTCCATACCATTTCTGTCCTTTATCAAGCCCATCCTTGCATGAAAAGTTCCCTTGGTATCTCTAATTTTCTTGAAGAGATCTCTAGTCTTTCCCATTCTGTTGTTTTTCTCTATTTCTTTGCATTGATCGCTGAAGAAGGCTTTCTTATCTCTTCTTCCTATACTTTAGAACTCTGCATTCAGACGCTTATATCTTTCCTTTGCTCCTTTGCTTTTCGCCTCTCTTCTTATCACAGCTATTTGTAAGGCCTCCCCAGACAGCCATTTTGCTTTTTTGCATTTCTTTTCCATGGGGATGGTCTTGATCCCTGTCTCCTGTACAATGTCACGAACCTCTGTCCATAGTTCATCAGGCACTCTATCTATCAGATCTAGGCCCTTAAATCTATTTCTCACTTCCACTGTATAATCATAAGGGATTTGATTTAGGTCATACCTGAATGGTCTAGCAGTTTTCCCTACTTTCTTCAATTTGAGTCTGAATTTCGTAATAAGGAGTTCATGATCTGAGCCACAGTCAGCTCCTGGTCTTGTTTTTGTTGACTGTATAGAGCTTCTCCATCTTTGGCTGCAAAGAATATAATCAATCTGATTTTGGTGTTGACCATCTGGTGATGTCCACGTGTAGAGTCTTCTCTTGTGTTATTGGAAGAGGGTGTTTGCTATGACCAGTGCATTTTCTTGGCAAAACTCTATTAGTCTTTGCCCTGCTTCATTCTGCATTCCAAGGCCAAATTTGCCTGTTACTCCAGGTGTTTCTTGACTTCCTACTTTTGCATTCCAGTCCCCTATAAAGAAAAGGATATCTTTTTTGGGTGTTAGTTCTAAAAGATCTTGTAGGTCTTCATAAAACCGTTCAACTTTAGCTTCTTCAGCGTTACTGGTTGGGGCATAGACTTGGATAACTGTGATATTGAATGGTTTGCCTTGGAGACGAACAGAAATCATTCTGTCGTTTTTGAGATTGCATCCAAGTACTGCATTTCGGACTCTTTTGTTGACCATGATGGCTACTCCATTTCATCTGAGGGATTCTGTTCTAGATTGGGAAATGTTCTAGATTCATCAAGACAATCACCAAGAAAGCCATGTGGTGAAGTGAGCATAAGGCTGACTCACCATCAAGAATCCTCTGTGTAAAGAACAACTGAACATAGTGTCATAAAGCCTACATTCTAGTGGAGCAAGCTGGTAATAAGTAAGGATATGTGACCAAGAACAAAAAGATTTATAGGAAGAGAAGTATAAGGTCAAGAGACATAGAAGCCTGTCCTTTCGAGTTCCCAGAAACAGTAGGAGATGTGTATGTAAACAAAAGGCGACTGAATAATATTCTCAAGGAGGGAGTATTTTTAGAGAAGGTGAGCACTGGGCATTCAGGATGACCCAGTCCTGCATCCAAGCATTGAAGAAAGAGTTAAGAAAGTTGAAGTCCCTTCATTCTGCAAAGACGTCATCCATACCTTTGGAAGATACAATTCATGCACAGTGGGGGAAGAAGTAAAGGAGGAGTTGGAAATCATCCAGGAAAAGAAGGTGCCATTGCACAGGTGATATTGCACATGCATTTAACTTTTTTCCAACCATTTTAATAACCTTAAGTTTTCCATGAGGCAAAAATACTTTTAATATGATATTATAGTTTGCTTAGAACCATTGCTTAGAACTATTTTTAAAAATTGAAGTTTAGTTGATTTAGTGTTTCAAGTATATAGCAGAGGGATTTGTTTATACATATATATTTCTCCTTTTTGAGATTCTTTTTCATTATAGGTTATTATAAGATTGAATACCATTTCTTATAGCATCAAATCGGGAAAGGAGTACATCAAGGCTGTATATTGTCACCCTGCTTATTTAACTTATATGCACAGTACATCAAGCTCAATGCTGGATTGGATGAAGCACAACCTGGAATCAAGATTGCCAGGAGAAATATCAATAACATCAGATATGCAGATGACACCACCCTCATGGCAGAAAGTGAAGAAGAACTAAAGAGCCTCTTGATGAATGAAAAGGGAGAGTGAAAAAGTTGGCTTAAAACTCAACATTCAGAAAACTAAGGTCATGGCATCCAGTCCCATCACTTCATGGGAAATAGATGCAGAAACAGTGACAGATTCATTTTGGGGGCCTCCAAAATCACTGCAGATGGTGGCTGCAGCCATAAAATTAAAAGACACTTGGTCCTTGAAAGAAAAGTTATGACCAACCTAGATAGCATATTAAAAAGCAGAGACGTTACTTTGACAAAAAAGGTCCATCCAGTCAAGGTTATGGTTTTTTCAGTGGTCATGTATGGATGTGAGAGTTGGACTATAAAGAAAGCTGAGCACCGAAGAATTGATGCTTTTGAACTGTGGTGTTGGAGAAGACTCTTGAGAGTCCCTTGGACTGCAAGGAGATCTAACCAGTCCATTCTATAGGAGATCAGTCCTGAATATTCATTGGAAGGACTGATGCTGAAGTTGAAAGTCCAATACTTTGGCCAGGTGATAGGAAGAACTGACTCATTTGAAAAGACCCTGATGCTAGAAAAGATTGAAGGCAGGAGGAGAAGGGGACGACAGAGGATGAGATGGTTGGATGGCATCACCAACTCAATGGGCATGAGTTTGAGCAAACTCCAGGAGTCAGTGATGGACAGGGAGGCCTGGTGTGCTACAGTCCATGGGGTTGCAAAGAGTCAGATGTGACTGAGCAAGTGAACTGAACTTCTGCTATATAGCAAAGTGCTTCTGTTATACACATATACCTTCTTTTTTAATATTCCTTTCCATTATTGTTTATCATAGGAATTGAATATAGTTCCTTGTGCAATACAGTAGGGCCTTGTTGTTTAAACATTCTATACTTAATACCTTACATCTGCTAACCTGAAACTCCCACTTTACCCCTCTCTAACGCCTGCCTCCATGGCAACCATAAATCTGTTTTCTATGCCTGTGAGTCTGTTTGTTTTGTAGATAGGTTCATTTGTGCCATATTTTAGGTTCCACATATAAGTAACATCATATGGTATTTGTCTTTGTCTTTCTGACTTACTTTACTTAGATAGTCACGAGTTCCATTTCAGTTCCATTTCATTCGCTCAGTCATGTCCAACTCTTTGCGACCCCATGAATTGCAGCACGCCAGGCCTCCCTGTCCATCACCAACTCCCAGAGTTCACTCAGACTCACATCCATTGTGTCGGTGATGCCATCCAACTATCTCATCCTCTGTCGTCCCCTTCTCCTCCTGCCCCCAATCCTTCCCAGCATCAGGGTCTTTTCAAATGAGTCAGGTCTCTGCATCAGGTGGCCAAAGTATTGGAGTTTCAGCTTCAACATCAGTCCCTCCAATGAACACCCAGGACTGATCTCCTTTAGAATGGACTGGTTAGATCTCCTTGCAGTCCAAGGGACTCTCAAGAGTCTTCTCCAACACCACAGTTCAAAAGCATCAATTCTTCAGCGCTCAGCTTTCTTTACAGTCCAATCACGTCCACACATGACTACTGGAAAAACCACAGCTTTGACTAGACGGACCTTTTTTGGCAAAGTAATGTCTCTGCTTTTGAATATGCTGTCTAGGTTGGTCATAACTTTCCTTCCAAGGAGCAAGCGTCTTTTAATTTCATGGCTGCTGTCACCATCTGCAGTGATTTTGGAGCCCAGAAAAATAAAGTCAGCCACTGTTTCCACTGTTTCCCCATCTATTTCCCATGAAGTGATGGGACCGGATGCCATAATCTTAGTTTTCTGAATGTTGCACTTTAAGCCAACTTTTTCACTCTCTTCTTTCACTTTCATCAAGAGGCTCTTTAGTTCCTCTTCACTTTCTCCATAACGGTGATGTCATCTGCAGATCTGAGGTGATTGATATTTCTCCCGGCAATCTTGATTCCAGCTTGTGCTTCTTCCAGCCCAGCGTTTCTCATGATGTACTCTGCATATAAGTTAAATAAGCAGGGTGACAATATACAGCCTTGACGTACTCCTTTTCCTATTTGGAACCAGTCTGTTGTTTCATGTCCAGTTCTAACTGCTGCTTCCTGACCTGTATACAGGTTTCTCAAGAGGCAGGTCAGGTGGCCTGGTAGTCCCATCTCTTTCAGAATTTTCCACAGTTTATTGTGATCCACACTAGTTCCATTTATATTGCTGCAAATGACTGAGTAATATTCCATTATATGTATGTACCACATCTTGATCCATCCATCTGTTGATGGACATTTAGGTTTCTTCTATGTCTTAGCTATTTTAAATAGTGCTGCAATGAACAATGGGGTGCTTGTATCTTTTTGACTTATAGCTCTGTGTGGACATATGCCCTGGAACATATGGTAATTCTATATTTAGTTTTCTGAGGAACCTCCATACTGTTTTCTATGGTGGCTGCACCAACTTACATTCCCACCAACAGTGTAGGAGGGTTCTCTCTTCTCCACACCCTCTCCAGGCCATTCTGACCAGAGTGAGATGGTACCTCATTGCAGTTTTGATTTAGAGTTCTCTAATAATTAGTGATGTTGAGCATCTATTCTTGTGCTTATTTGCCATCTGTATTTCTTCTTTGGAGAAATGTCTATTTAGTTCTTCTGCTCATTTTTTTCATTGGACTTTTTGTTGTTGTCAAGTTGTATGAGCTATTTGTATATTTTGGAAATTAAACCCTTGTCAGCTGCAACGTTTGCAAATATTTTCTCCCATTCTGTAGGTTGTCTTTTCACTTTTTTTGATGGTTTCCTTTGCTGTGCAAAAGCTTGTAAATTTGATTAGGCCCCATTTGTTTGTTTTGTTCTAATTTCTATTGCCTTGGGAGACTGACCTAAGAAAACATTGGTATGATTTATGTCAGGTAATGTTTTGCCTATGTTCTCTTCTAAGAGTTTTATGGTATTATGTCTTATGTTTAAGTCCCTAAGTCATTTTGAGTTTATTTTTGTGTGCATGAGAGGATGTATTCTAACTTCATTGCTTTATATGTGACTAGGAAACCATTTTTTATTGATGGTTGAAAAGTACTTTAAACCTGTTTAAATTATTATTCAATTTAAATATAGTAACAGTATTCATATAATAAGCTATGCATGCATGCTAAGTCACTTCAGTCATGTCCAACTCTTTGTGACCCTTCAGACCATAGCCCCCCTGGCTCCTCTGTCCATGGGATTCTCCAGGCAAGAATACTGGAGTGGATTGCCATGCCCTCCTCCAGGGGATCTGCCAACCCAGGGATGGAACCTGAGTCTTACGTCTCTTGCATTGACAGGAGAGTTCTTAACCACTAGTGACACCTGGGAAGTTGAGTCTTCCAAGTCCACAAGGTCAAGCATTTAGTTGGAAGCAGGTAGTTAGCATTTTGACTGAGGTCATTTCACTAGATAGCTAATGCTTCATTTCTGTCAAATAGACAGTTTTACTTAATGATTTCCTGTCACAGCAGCCAACTGAAACATATCTTTAATGAGGAATTTTTTGAAGCACCTAGGAATTCTTAAAGCTTCCGTAAAATACATTTGCTTTTTAGATTATTAGGGTATTTCAGCAGCGCCATGCTTGAGTTCTTGTGAAGAATTTTACAGAAGAAATAGAAGCCTAAAAAAATAAACTAAAAGTAGTGGAAGACACAAAAGAATTTCTCTCAAGTAGAGAATTAGACAAAGCATTTGTAACCAGGTTTGCTGCAATTACTCAAGGTGCTGGATTAGTCCCAAATCAATCTTACACCCTCACTCAATGAAAACACCTTATCAAGAACCAGGTGTCGGAGGGAAATGCTGAATGTGCTAGCGTGGGAAATGGCAGTCTGACATTATGACTGACTGACTGTCCTCAGGGGAGACCTTATTATTTTCTTTGTGTACTGCACAACATTTCACACATGAAAATGTCCCAGAAGTGGTCCATTCAGCTAATTTTTATTGAATTCTCATCCGCACTAAAACACAGCAGAGCCAAAGCTGGCAGATTAAACTGCTTTGCAACTCAACCCAAAGATTTACTTAACACTAAGAGAAGGTTTTATTTAAAAGGAGTTAAAACTCAGTGTTCCTTTATTTCACCAGAGCCTGGACATCTGCCTCCAAGACATTCTTTTTCCCTTAAAGTCAATAAAGGTTTGTTTTTCAAGCTTCACAGCACAGGATGTGCTATCGATTATGGGAAGGCAACAGCGGGAGGTAGAACCCGAAAGAAAAATGAAAATGGCAAAGCTCACTGGAGATGAAATGACTGTACAAAGAAGAAATAAGACACAAAACACTACTTCTGCCTTTTGTGGTATTGATACTCAAGATTCTCCCAAGAGTTCTCAGCAGCAGCCTGTGTCTATAAGTCCTAGCAGAGTGCCAAGGGAGCAGCTGGCTGATTAGAGTTGGTGGGTCAGCTCTGTCACTGCCTGTCATCATAATTACCGCACGTTCCTGAACAATGTTCACTGTGTGATCTCAAGGGACAGCCGCCAATTCTACTGGCTTCCTTTCCTCCTTCCATCCTACTGTTGAATTCACTAGCACCCCTACCAAAGAATGAATTTAAAGAAACGAAAGTGCAAAGGAAGCAGCGCCTTGTCAGAACACGTATAACTATCCAGAGTTAGAGAAAAATGAAATTAGCAGGTAAGAGGGTGTGTAGGTGCAGAAGTCTGGCCACTGATAATTTCGTGTCCTCTGCCACTGGCATAGAGAGTGAAAAGCTGACTCTGGGAGCACATGATGGTTTTCATCTGGGAACTTGCTTCAGGAAGAGGCAATATACTCCTACACAGATGTGCAACAGCTATTTTTACTCTTGAGTATCCGCCAATAGGAACATTTGGTGAACAATGAAAACAGAATCTCTCCCGAGGGCTTACTCTGATGAGAGTCTTCAACTGTATGGGACTTAGGCTCGATGATGCCAGAGCAGTTTTTATCCATTGATCAATCAGCCACACCAGACTCTCTGCAGAGAAAAGCTAACTAGTGCTTGGGGAGGCTGAACCAGTATTTTTCACCCAGGTAGGGTACCTTGAGTTTGGTCATGTTTTTAGAAACATGAGAAGCAAATCAATCATGAGGACTATTTCTCAAATGCCAAATCCCAATCCCCTGTCCTGAAGAAGCAGGAGAACTGTGATGAGAGGTAGAAATTCCTTTGTATGTTAATTTAATTACACATATAATTTGAAGTCCAGTGTTAAAGACAGTACATGCTATGTCCCAGGGGCTACAAGCTGCTGGAAACACAGGAGGTTCAGTCCCCTTCCTTTCCCCAAATGCTGGTCTCCTCAGGATCCTATGAAACAGTTATTGTGTAAAATCACTTGCTACTATAAACAGAAATAGATGCAACAGATAAATGTTGGGCTTTGGAAGAAGAAGTTGGAAGCAGGTCAGAGGAATGAGGGAGAGAGGAAAGAAGTGGCCCTGGACCAGTTTATAGGTGGTGGTGATTAAAGATACTGTAAGAATAAATCTCAGTGCAGAGCTGACCCCAGAAAAACCCAAGGGAGTGTGTAAGTTAGAGGAGGCAGGATGTAGGCTCTGCTTTTTCCTTCTGTATCTTTAGCTCAGCAAGCCTGGGGACAACATTGCAGCCAGGTAGTAAATTTATATGAGACCCTCTAGTAAACGCACATAACTTTAACATGTTGTGTGGTTACTCAGGCAGGGTAGGAGCGGGGCAGGCCTGAAACCATTGTAAATCCACTTAGCTAGTGTCTGGGAATGTCCCCTTGTATCTCCATGTGGCATCCCTAAGAGTGCGGCATCTCAAAATGAGACTCAACAATAACACTTTGTCACCAAGAAACACTGATTTTTCCTCTGCCAGGTGGTAGCATCCCCTTCTATTCCACTTCCCACCTAAATGTTTACATCAACCCTCCTGTCAGTAATGCCTAACACGGCTCCTGTTCATAAGAAACCCTATTCCCAGGATACTTCCTTACTGCTGTTTATCTAGAGGCTCAGACTAAGGAAACTCTCACCCATTTTCTTGGTTACTTTCCTGACAATACTGAGGGGAATAAAATAGGACAGCTGGACATTCACAGGAAGAATTAGAACGAAGTATCACATAATGGAGCGTTTTGTTTTCTTTTTTAAGATAGTGAAAGAGTCAGGCTGAGTACTTCAAATTATTCTAACTGTAAAGAACTTCATTCTTTGCCCTTAAATATATTCATTACATTTAAAAGAGTACAGTGGTTAAATTTTTTTTCATGAGGATTAACAAAGTAGGTTCTCTAGGGCAAAATCAGTTTCCTGCTTTTCCCCAGTAAAAGTAACCAATTACATGTTTTAAGTACACTGATTATCCATAACTGACCTTTTCCTTTTTTTCATAACAAAAGCATTAGATGTTCTCTATGGAAAAATTATACAAACAAAAAGGAAGAAAACAAAGCAATCAGACCTTCAGAAATAAGTGTTAACATAATGGCTAAATCAGGATATATATTTATAGGCCTCTTCTTGTGTACCTATACACACCACTTTCAGTTTTACAAGGAACTTCCCTGATGGTCCAGTAGTTAGGAATCTGCCTGCCAGTGCAGGGGACACAGGTTTGATCCCTGGTTCAGGAAGATCCCACACGCTACAAAGCAACTAAGTCCTTGCCACCTGAGAAGCCACCTCAATGAGAAGCCCATGCACCACACTGAAGAGTAACTCCCATTCTCTGCAACTAGACAAAAGCCTGCGTGCAGCAACGAAGACCCAGGACTGCCAAAAATAAATTTTAAAAAATTTTTGCAAAAATGGGATCATACTATCTATACCATATGGTAATCTCTTTTTTCAATAAGTCATGGTCACTTTTCCATCCATATCCTTTGGATTTTGAATAAGACATTAACTAGTTTCAATCTTTTTAAAAATCATGCCAAAACATACCTGGAATTTTTCACCTTTGTGCATCTGGGTTGATCTAAATTCAGGAGAATCTATAAAGGCACAGGGGTAAATGTTATGCAGAAAATGTCCTCGATAGGAAACCTTCATTCTGATAAAACAGAAATTAGTGTTAATAAGTGCATAATAATTCACACATAACATGACAAGCCTTAAAATCTCCCTAATCTTATGGGTTTTTTTATTTTGTAAAATCTTAAAGACCCGACAGGAGACTGACATAATTAAAAAGCACTTCCCAGGGCACACGTATTAGTTTCAAAATAAGTTTCACTAACAACAAGGGGAAAAAAGTGTCCATATTGAAGCAGACATGTTTAATTTCATCAGTGTCTAGCTGCTGCTGCTGCTGCTAAGTCACTTCAGTCGTGTCCGACTCTGCAACCCCCCAGACGGCAGCCCCCCAGGCTCCCCCATCCCTGGGATTCTCCAAGCAAGAACACTGGAGTGGGTTGTCATTGCCTTCTCCAATGCATGAAAGTGAACAGTGAAAGTGAAGTCGCTCAGTTGTGTCCGACTCTTAGTGACCCCATAGACTGCAGCCTACCAGGCTCCTGCATCCATGGGATTTTCCAGGCAAGAGTGCTGGAGTGGGGTGCCATTGCCTTCTCTGAGTGTCTAGCTGGAATGACCATATAATTCATTATTCAAACTGGTACACTTCTGAGAGAAAATAGACACTGCTGTCTCCCCAGGAGACTGATATTCCTAGAAGCTGCATTTTTGTGATATTCAAAAAAATAAGCAAGTCACCTCTAAAATATGCATCAGATCAGTTCAGTTCAGTCACTCAGTCGTGTCTGACTCTTTGCGACCCCATGAATCGCAGCACACCAGGCCTCCCCATCCATCACCAACTCCTGGAGTTCACTCAGACTCACGCATAAGCTTCTTAAATTTTAATACTCAATTTAAACCTATTCCAGTTTTACCTCATTAAACTTACTAAAAAGGTGAAAACTGTTCACAAGTAAAAATCCTGATTAGCAACATGATTCACTGAGAGAAATCCTACATAACGTTACCACATTACTCTGTAACATTCTATAATGCAGTTGTCCAGATGAGAATTTACCTTCATGACCACTTACTCCATTAGTTGCAACATTCC
Organism: Capricornis sumatraensis; assembly: GCF_032405125.1. Lineage (NCBI taxonomy): Eukaryota > Metazoa > Chordata > Mammalia > Artiodactyla > Bovidae > Capricornis > Capricornis sumatraensis. Next base: position 32,610,351 of record NC_091081.1, on the reverse strand, counting down.
CTTCCATTCATTTCCTACCCAGAGGCCAGAAGATTCCAGGCAAACAAGGCATTTTGATTTCCATAGAGCACTTACTTTCCTTTCAGGAGAATACTCAGACGGTCGTCAACTGAGGTTAGCTCCTCTACAGCATAGCTTTCACCCTTTTTCAACGTTTGGATCATGCAAAACTGTCCAGTTAATCTTCTGAACAAATCTGGAGACACACGGAGGGGTTCAAACAATCGCCGGTAGATGCTTTTGAGTTCCTTTTCGATCTTTACCTGAAAGCAAGCAGTAACCGAATGCCACACCTAATGTAGCAACCCTGAAACATCAGCTGCTGTGGTCTTAATAGAGTTTTCAGAATAAACGGATCTGCAATTCATGCCTTCACCCTTCTATATTTTGGTCAGTGGAATCTGACACCAAGAGTAAGTGGTGATGTAAGTTTCGATGCTAAAAGGGCACTTTTGCAATTAAGCTGAACTCTGACAGCATATGGTGAAGATCTGCACTGTTGATTACATCTTTCTATGCACTGTCAAGCAACCGTGGAGGTTCTGATTGTTGTCACAGTATTCACCTTGCCCATCTTAGCATTTTCTATAAATAACATATTAATAAATGCTTTTCATTTTAGAACATTTCTGTTTCACAGAAGGAAGTTACAGTAACTGAAATATTACAGCAAGGAAATAAGTATATAAATTAGGAATCAACTTGGAAATAAATTTACAAAGATTGATGTATTAAATGTTTTTCTTATGTGCAATTATTATCTAGTGAGTTAATACAGGAAATCAAATATCCTTAGCTGTAATTACTACTTCTCATGTATTTATTCCAAAGCAAAGTGAAGAATGTAAAATTCAAATGGCTCAGTCGCCTCTGTTGTCAGACTATCTAAGGCCCAAGTCAAGCCTATCTGTGTGCTCAGCGTTAGTCTGGGAAATCTGTACTGCATGCAAATGAACTTTGATGTTCAAGTGGTCTTCCATCTCCATGAAATCTGTAGCAGCTATGCCATGAAGCTACAGACCCAGGAGATCAGGGCTGCTCAGATGTCACTTGCAGCCGTTCTGACACTCTCACTTTCCTGCTGTTTCATTTTAATGAAGAATTAGCATTTATATTTTTCAAAAAGATAGGCTTATAGCCTGAGAAGAAACAAAAGCACAGATACTGAGTGATTTACTTCCTCGGTGGCACTATCACATCAACAACAACTACTGAATCTTATGTTCAGAATGTGGGATTCTAGGAAGTTCTGATATTGAGAAGCTGAAATCCTTATTATTGCTATCATCTACCTTCTCCACTCTAGAGCTTTCGTAATGAGTGTTTAATTAAATCACAGATCTGTCTCACTTTCAGCGTGCACACTAGCCAGTGTGGCACGATGAATATATGAACTGAAAAACTGACTTAAATTCATAATCTGCTCATCCTGCCAGCCTTAGCTCAAGTCCCAGTTCTTCCATGAAGCCCTCTAAATTCCTCTCTTTGAAAGCATTCACTTATCAAAGGTTTTTTTGAGCACCAGTTACATGCCAGCCATGCTTGGCCAGAACAGAGAACACAACAATAAGCGTGGTAGACGATCCTATTGTTTGCAGCTCCTGGCTGCTTCCACCCATGAAAGAGGATCGTGTATCCTCTCACCCCATCCTACTCCCACATCATCAGGCTTGGTCATGTCAGTTGCTCTGGCAAGCAGAATTGATATATGCTCCTTCTGAGCAGAAGTTTTAAGAAACAGTAAGTGTTTCTTTTGTTCTATTTCTCTCTCTGCTGTGACAATGCATGTCCAAATAGAACCTGCTGCTTCAGCAGAGACCCTGAAATGAAGAAGACACGTGGAATAGAATTACAGCTGTACACAGCTGCCACAGTCCATATATTAGGTGATGAAGAAATGTGTTGCTGTTATATGGCACTGAGACTTTCAGACTGTTACACAGCATAACATAGTGAAAACTGACTAATACAGTAAGCAAAACAGAGTGGGTTACAAGGTTTGAGGAGGTCACAATCTAGTGGAATGTCTATGACACATATCAATCTGTATCAGGGAAATTGTCATTTCCTAAGAATTATCGTTTCTAACACTTTTCTATGTGCATGTCTGGCCTTGAACATAAGATTAGAGCAAGCATGTTGTCTTTTGCTCTACTGAATATTTGCACGTGCTTTGACGGTCAACAGTCAACAAACAGCTATGCAGTGATTGCTAGAGGCCATGCTACTTTCCTTTTCTGTTAGCACCAATTTGTTCTTGGTATGACCAAGGAAACACAGCAAGATAAGTTGGAGTGGAAAAGAAAAAGTTAAATATTACTGTCTTCATTACAACTCACTGAAAATGGTGATTTCCTTAAATGAGTATTTTGGACATAGGAAAAAAAAAGCTATTACATTTAAAAACTAGCATAAAACATAACATGAGCTATTTGTAAATCATTAGTGTGTTCTGAAAGTTGTCTATGAGCACTTAATTTTATAACTAGACAAAGATATTACCAAATGACATTTGAATACCAATAGGAAGAAGAAATAATGAGCTTAGATGACTAAAAAGAGAGAATACTGTCATGTTCTTTCATGTCTAAATTGCCCTAATGATTAAAAATGTTTTAAAAACTCGTTTGTGGAACAAATTTCATGATGTTCAAATATTTCATTTCCAGGCATATATACACAAAAAGTCTCATCTTCAGAAAAATGATATTAAAGGGCCTAAAGATATTAGATGCTCATTCTCAAATATGAACAAAGTACTTGATTAGCTTTAAAATCTCTTACTTATTAATTAATTGTTAGTAATTACCGGTCTTTTCTTGTACAAAAGATATGAAAGATGCAGAATGTTGATCCCCAGGAACACCGAGTTCCAGATCATGATATCCAAGGCACATCGGTAGAGAGTGGCCCAGACGACATAAAGGGCACATCCTGTGAACAACGAGGTAGGCATGTAAGATGTCTTGTAGCTTAACAAGCTTGTCTTGTAGCTTCAGTATGTAGCTTAATACATTTGTCATCTTCTGTATATAAAATATTTCCAAACACATCTTGGAAATACATGTCAAATATCACTTTGTTACATTTTGGTTTTTGTTTGATTACCAAACCAAACCACATGTTGTTGCAGAAAACTTGTAAAGTATAAAAGTCATTTTTAAAAGGAGAACAGAACCTCATAATTCTACTACTTAAAAGATAGCCATTGTTGATAGTTAATACTGACTCAGTTTTTCTGTATTTTTAACTGATGGCAAACCTAATGAATCCGCAATTTAAAACTTACTTTTTTACTTATTGCAGTGATTTTCTCATTTCATTAAAGCACTTCATATCACTTCATGGGAAATAGATGGGGAAACAGTGGAAACTGTGTCACACTTTATTTTGGGGGGCTCCAAAATCACTGCAGATGGTGATTGCAGCCATGAAATTAAAAGACGCTTGGTCCTTGAAAGAAAAGTTATGACCAACCTAGATAGCATATTAAAAAGCAGAGACATTACTTTGCCAACAAAGGTCTATCTAGTCAAGGCTATGATTTTTCCAGTGGTCATGTATGGATGTGAGAGTTGGACTGTGAAGAAAGCTGAACACCAAAGAATTGATGCTTTTGAACTGTGGTGTTGGAGAAGACTCTTGGAAGTCTCTTGGACTGCAAGGAGATCCAACCAGTCCATTCTAAAGGAGATCAGTCCCGGGTATTCATTGGAAGGACTGATGCTGAAGCTGAAACTCCAATACTTTGGCCACCTCATGCGAAGAGTTGACTCACTGGAAAAGACCCTGATGCTGGGAGGGATTGAAGGTGGCAGGAGAAGGGGACGACAGAGGATGAGATGGCTGGATGGCATCACTGACTCGATGGACATGAGTTTGGGTAAACTCCGGGAGTTGGTGATGGATAAGGAGGCCTGGCGTGCTGCAGTCCATGGGGTCGTAAAGAATCAGACACAATTGAGCGACTGAACTGAATACATAGTTTTAATTGATTGTAACTGATAAACCATAATTTAACTATCTCCCTGCTGGCGGACAGGTGAAATACTTTGGCTGTAATTTTTAAAAAAATTATTTATTTCGGCTGCATCAGGTCTTAGTTGTGGCATACAGGATCTATTTCCCTGACCAGGGATCAAACCCGAGCCCCTTGCATTGGAAGCGCAGAGTCTTAGTTACTGCACCACCAGGGAAGTCCCTGTAATTTTTTATAAAAGCAGCTTTATATATAAAAATGTATCTGTTCTTGTGACTACTTGCTTAGGGTGGATGACCCAACAGTGAGCTAAGAGAATAAGCTTTATAGACTCTGATGACATTAAAGGACTGTTTTCCAAAAGATTTGTGCAAATTTGCACAAATCAGTTGGTTGGTTGGTTTCAAATCTGCACAAATTTGATTGGCTTTATGATGGGAGAATCAGTATATATTTTAAATTTAAAATTACCCATATCAGTTATCAATACAAATATATCAACAGCACATACACACAGAAAAACTAAGTCTTCCATTTTTAAAAGGTTATTCACTTGCAATTTTAAAATTTCATTAAAATGACGTGGGGCACCTGAATAATAACCCAAAATGTAAAAATTTTAATGTTCTTTAGCTAATGAGTGAGTGAGTGAAGTCGCTCAGTCATGTCTGACTCCTTGCGATCCTGTGGACTGTAGCCCACCAGGCTCCTCTGTTCATGGGATTCTCCAGGCAAGAATACTGGAGTGGGTTGCCACAGCAAATACTGAAGACATGTAAAATCTTATTACTTAAAGGAGACAGGGTAACATGATGGAAGGACTGACTGGGAAGCTGGAGGACCCCAATTATAGTCCTGGTTTGGCTAGTTTTCTCTGGTCTTAACCCTGGATGATTCATTTGATTTCTCCAAGGCCTCAGTTGCTTTGTTTCTACAGTGTTGGACTAGCTGATCTCCCTTGGTCTGTTCCACCTCCAAAGTTCTGTCTTAAAAGGCATAATTATTTTGCTTTTTTATCGGGTGTGGTTTTATTTCTTCCCTCGATGCTCTGTTCCTCCTGCTATAATCCTTACCTGACCCAGAGGTAACAGCCACAGAACCCTACCTTCCAGCCACCCTTCCAGCACTTTCTTTGACCCTTCCTTGTCGTTATCATGTATTTCAGGCACAGTGAGCTACTTTTCATCCTCCCTCAATGTGCTGGATCTCCCCCTCCTCTCCTTTGACCTGGATACCACACACACTCACACTCAGAGGAATCCTGTTCATCTTCCCAAAGCCAGCTCCACTGCCGTCTCTGCAGCACACCCTGGTCTGCTTTCCCGCTGAGCCCATCACCCTGTCCGTTTCTCCCTGGCACTGGAATGCCCACCTGCATCACAGCATCTGATGTGTCCTATGTGACTGCCCACCTGTTTCTCTCTGGCCTCCAAAACAGTGTCTTTCTCAAGGATGCAGACTTCATTGTTCACTTTCTGTCTGACATTTTACAGATGCTCAAAAATGCATCTGAATAAATGAATCACCAGGGACATAATCACATAGAGAGTAACTTGTCCAGAATCACTGGCTAAAATGGTAAATTCATCTGTTTTAGTATTTTGATATGGATTATTTTAATTTGCTTCATCAGGGTTAACAGAGTATCTCCCTAAAATTTTATTTGAACTATTGTGTCTGGGCAACTATTTTTGTTCCCAGTGTTGCTTTACTGCTCCCAGCAAGTAAACGACTATTCAAATAATGATAGTTAAAACTATAGAGTATTTACTATATGCCAGGCACTGCTGCTGCTGCTAAGTCACTTCAGTCGTGTCCGACTCTGTGTGACCCCATAGACGGCAGCCAACCAGGCTCCCCTGTCCCTAGGATTCTCCAGGCAAGAACACTGGAGTGGGTTGCCAGTTCCTTCTCCAATGCCTGAAAGTGAAAAGTGAAAGTGAAGTCGCTCAGTTGTGTCTGACTCTTGGCGACCCCGTGGACTGCAGCCCACCAGGCTCCTCTGTCCATGGGATTTTTCCAGGCAGGAGTACTGGAGTAGGGTGCCATTGCCTTCTCCGATGCCAGGCACTACTGTAAGTCAAATATCACATACACACACACACTCATAAACACTCACCTAATTCTCAAACCCCAGGAGGTGGTATTATTTTTACCCTTATTTGACACCTGGGGAAACTGAGCTATAGAAAGGTTATTACCCCAGTTAATAACAGTTGGCAAGTGCTGAAACCAGGATTGTAAAAACACAGTCTGGCTCCAAAGTTTGCACTCTTACTCACAAACGGATTTCTGATGTCTGGAAAATCTAAACAATGTATGAACATGTTGTTAGCTTTATCTGAAGTACAAAAGGGTGAAGGCCTATGTTCTGCCTTACTTGATGTACTGCTAATTTGCTAATGAAGGCTCACAGTTTTGGTACGCTATAGACCCTCCCCAATACATAAGCCCATCAGATGCAAGTTATAGAAAAATTTTATATAACATCAGTTAAGTATCTTACCTACAGCTAACAGCCCCCTAAGAAGTATCATATGAAGGTGAAGTGTAGTTGGAATAACCAATCCAACTGCGAAAAAAATATTTGCTATATGAAAAACTAGATGATGTATCTCTCTCCAGTTTTCACAAGTGGTCTCATTGGAAGGCACAGGTAGGATTCTTTCTAACTCAGGCGTAAAACCTACTGCAGTTGCTTCTGCCAGTGGGCTAGACATGGTATAATTCATCTTGAAAATTCCTGTAAAAATGAAAAAATGAAAGGACAGTCAAAAAATGACAGCTGTATCTTATCACCCACCCCTATGGGTATTATATTATACAAAATTATTTCTGTGAACTAGATGTTGGTAAATAGACTTGTCTGGTGCTTATGAATTAGACAGACCTAGGTTCAAATTCCCACTCTGTCACATATTAAATGTATCCATTTTCTTATCTGTTAATGACGATAATACTTCACTGACTTTATGATGAAATATATAAAATACTTAGGCTAGTGCCTAACTATTCCTTGATGTATATACCTATACATATCAAAACGTTTATTTATTAATACTTTATTTATTTATAAACATACTTGGTGGGATAGAGAGGAAGGAAGGATTTAACTAGCCTATAAACAATCACCAATATTCATAAACCACAATTTAAAAGTTATTTAATATAGTTTTCTATTATGCTGCCATTAGAGACACTGAATCCAAACACAGGAAAAATGACTAGAAAATGGGTTTTCTGAATACTTTGAAAAATTAACACCTTGTTATTTACTATTTGAAGGCTTAGGATGTTTTGTTGTTGATTAGTCGCTAAGTCATGTCTGACTCTTTGTAACCCCATGGACTGCAGCCTGTCAGGCTCCTATGCCCAGGTGTTTTCCAGGCAAGAAAATGGGAGTAGCATGACATTTCCTACTCCAGGGGATGTTCCCGACCTAGGGATCAAACCTGCATTTTTTGCATCTCCGGCATTGGCAGGTGGATTCTTCACCACTAATGCCGTTGTTAATCACTATACCATATATACGTATATACTGCATTATCATATTGTTGTTCAGTCACTAAGTCACGTCTAACTCTCTGTGACCCCTTGCACTGTAGCACTCCAGTCTCCTCTGTCCTCCACTATCTCCTGCTGCTGCTGCTGCTAAGTCACTTCTGGGTTTGCTTAAATTCACGTCCATTGAGTCGGTAATGCTGTCTAACCAGCTCATCCTCTACTGCCCCCTTCTCCTTTTGCCTTCAGTCTTTCCCAGCCTCGGGGTCTTTTCCAGTGAGTCAGTGCTTCCCATCAGGTGGCCAAAGTATTGGAGCTTCAGCTTCAGTATCAGTCCTTCCAATGAATATTCAGGGTTGATTTCCTTTAAGATTGACCGCTTTGATCTCCTCGCAGACCAAGAGACTCTCAAGAGTCTTCTCCAGCACCACAATTCAATATCATCAATTCTTTGGTGCTCAGCCTTCTTCATGGACCAACTCTCACATCCATACATGACTACTGGAAAAACCATAGCTTTGACTAGGTGGACCTTTGTCCGCAATGTGATATCTCTGTTTTTTAATATACTGTCTAGGTTTGTCATAGCTTTCCTTCCAAGGAGCAAGCATCTTTTAATTTCATGGCTGCAGTCACCATCTGCAGTGATTTTGGAGCCCAAGAAAATAAGACCTGTCACTGCTTCCACTTTTCCCCCTCTATTTGCCATGAAGTTATGGAACCAGATGCCATGATGTTCGTTTTTTGAATGTTGAATTTTAAGCCTGCTTTTTCACTCTTCTCTTTCACCCTCATCATGAGGCTCTTTAGTTCCTCCATATTTTCTGCCATTAGAGTCATACCATCTGCAGATTGTTGGTATTTCTGAGGTTGTTGATATTTCTCCTGGCAATCTTAATTCCAGCCTGTGATTCATCCAGCCTGGTGTTTCATATGATGTACTTTGCATATAAGTTAAATAAGCAGGGTGACATTATATAGCCTTGATGTACTCCTTTCCCAAATTTGAACCATGTCTGGTTCTAACTGTTGCTTCTTCAGCTGCATACAGGTTTCTCAGGAGACAGGGCAGGTGGTCTAGTATTCCTATCTTTTGAAGAATTTTCCACAGTTTGTTGTCATCCATATAGTCAAAGCCTTTAGCGTAGTCAATGAAACAAAAGTAGATGTTTTTCTGGAACGCCCTTGCTTTCTCCATGATTCCAGTGATTGTTGGCAATTTGATCTCTGGTTCCTCTGCCTCTTTGAAACCCAGCTTGTATATCTAGAAGTTCTTGGTTCACATACTGCTGAAGCCTAACTTGAAGAATTTTGAGTATAGCCTTGTGAACATGTGAAATGAATGCAACTGTACAATAGTTTGAACATTCTTTGCTGTGCTGTGCTTAGTCACTCAGCCATGTCCAACTCTTTGCAATCCCATGGACTGTAGCCCACCAGGCTCCTCTGTGCATGGGGATTCTCCAGGAAAGAATACTGAAATAGGTTACCATGCCCTCCTCCAGGGGATATTCCCAACCCAGGGATTGAACCCAGGTTTCCCACACTGCAGGTGGATTCTTTACCGTCTGAGCCAAACATTCTTTGGCATTGCCCTTCTTTGGGTTTGGAATGAAAACTGACCTTTACCTGTCCTGTGACCACTGCTGAGTTTTCAAAAATTGATGAAATATTGTGTAGAGCACTTTAACAGCACTATCTTTTAGGATCTTAAATAATTCAGCTGAAAACCTGTCACCTCTACTAGCTTTGTTATAGTAATGCTTTGTATAGAGTTGACATCACATTCTAGGATGTCTGGCTTTAGGCAAGTGACCACACCATTGTAGTTATCCAGGTTATTAAGACCTTTTCTGTAATGTTCTTCTGTGTATTCTTGCTACCTCTTCTTAATCTCTTCTGCTTCTGTTAGGTCCTTACCATTTCAGTCCTTTATTGTGCCCACCATTGCATGAAACCTGGAATCAAGATTGCCGGGAGAAATATCAATAAACTCAGATATGCAAATGATACCACCCTTATGGCAGAAAGTGAAAGGCACTAACGAGCCTCTTGATGAAAGTAAAGAGAGAGTGAAAAAGCTGGCTTAAAACTCAACATTCAGAAAACTAAGATCATGGCATCCGGTTCCATCACTCCATGGCAAATAGATGGAGAAACAATGGAAACAGTGATAGACTTCATTTTCTTAGGTTCCCAAATCATTGCAGATGGGACTGCAGCCATGATATCAAAAAACTCTTGCTCCTTGAAAGAAAAGCTATGACCAACCTAGACAGTATATTAAAAAACAGAGTCATTACTTTGCCAACAAAGATCCATCTAGTCAAAGCTATGGTTTTTCCAGTAGTCATGTATGGATGTGAGAGTTGAACCATAAAGAAAACTGAGCACTGAAGAATTGATGCTTTTGAACTGTGGTGTTGGAGGAGACCCTTGAGAGTCCCCACTTGGTCCTAAAGGAAATTCATTTCAGTGCCTGTTTTTGCGACCCCATGAACCACAGCACACCAGGCCTCCCTGTGCATCACCAACTCCCAGAGACCACCCAAACCCATGTCCATTGTGCCGGTGATGCCATCTAACAATCTTATCCTCTGTCATCCCCTTCTTCTCCTGCCCTCAAATCTTTCCCAGCATCAGGGTCTTTTCAAATGAATCAACTCTTCTCATGAGGTGGCCAAAGTATTAAGTTTCAGCTTCAGCATCAGTCCTTCGAATGAACACTCAGGACTGATCTCCTTTAGGATGGACTGGTTGGATTTCCTTGCAGTCCAAGGGACTCTCAAGAGTCCTCTCCAACACCACAGTTCAAAAGCATCAATTCTTCGGCACTCAGCTTTCTTTACAGTCCAACTCTCACATCCATACATGACCACTGGAAAAACCATAGCCTTGACTAGATGGACCTTTGCTGACAAAATAATGTTTCTGCTTTTCAATATGCTGTCTAGGTTGGTCATAACTTTCCTTCCAAGGAGTAAGTGTCTTTTAATTTCATGGTTGCAATCACCATTTGCAGTGATTTTGGAAACCCCAAAAATAAAGTCTGACACTGTTTCCACTGTTTCCCAATCTATTTCCCATGAAGTGATGGGACTGGATGCCATAATCTTCGTTTTCTGAATGCTGAGCTTTAAGCCAACATTTTTACTCTCCTCTTTCACTTTCATCAAGAGGCTCTTTAGTTCTTCTTCACTTTCTGCCATAAGGGTAGTGTCATCTGCATATCTGAGGGTTACTGATATTTCGCCCGGCAAGCTTGATTCCAGCTTGTGCTTCATCCAGCCTAGCATTTCTCATGATGTACACTGCATATAAGTTAAATAAGCAGGGTGACAATATATAGCCTTGACATACTCCTTTTCCTATTTGGAACCAGTCTGTTGTTCCATGTCCTGAATATTTATTGGAAGGACTGATACAGAAGCTGAAGCTCCAATACTTTGGCCACCTGATGCAAAGAACTGACTCACTGGAAACGACCCTAATGCTGGGCAAAATTGAAGGCAGAAGGAGAAGGGGACAAGAGATGATGAGATGGTTGGATGGCATAACTGACTTGATGGACATGAGTTTGAGCAAGCTCCAGGAGTTGGTGATGGACAGGGAAGCCTGGAGAGCTGCAGTCCATGGGGTTGCAAAGAGCTGGACGTGACTGAGTGACTGAACTGAACTTGCATGAAATGTTCCCTTAATATCTCCAATGTTCTTGAAGAGATCTCTAGTCTTTCTTATTCTGTTTTCCTCTATTTCTCTGCATTGTTCATTTAAGAAGGCTTTTTTTTTTTTTATCTTGCTTTGCTATTCTCTGGAACTCTGCATTCAGTTGGGTATAACTTGCCCTTTCTCCTTTGCCTTTTGCTCCTCTTCTTTCCTCAGCTGTTTGAAAAGCCTCCTCAGAATACCACTTTGCCATCTTGTATTTCTCTTTCTTTGGGATGGTTTTGGTCCCTGCCTCCTGTACAGTGTTATGAACCTCCATCCATAGCTCTTCAGGCACTCTCTCTACCAGACCTAATCCCTTGAATCTATTTGTCACTTCCACTGTATAATCATAAGGGATTTGATTTAGGTCATATCTGAATGGCCTAGTGGTTTTGCCTACTTTCTTCAACTGAAGCCTGCATTTTGCAATAGGGAGCCCATGATCTGAGCCACAGTCAGCTCCAGGTCTTGTTTTTGCTGAATATATACAGCATCTCCATCTTTGACTGCAAAGAACATAATCAGTCTGATTTTGGTATTGACCATCTGGTGATGTCCATGTGTAGAGTCCTCCCTTGTGTTGTTGGAAAAGGGTGTTTGCTCTGACTAGCATGTCCTCCTGACAAAACCCTGTTAACTTTTGCCCTGCTTCATTTTGTACTCCAAGGCCAAATTTGCCTGTTATTCCAGATATCTCGACTTCCTACTTTTGCATTCCAATCCCCTGTGATGAAAAGGACATCTTTTTTTGTTGTTAGTTCTAAGCGTTGTAGGTCTTCATAGAACCAGTCAACTTTAGTGGCCCTGCACAGCATGGCTAATAGCTTCACTGAGTTACACAAGCACCTTCACCGTGATAAGGCTGTGCTCCATGAAGAAGACATTAACATATACCCAGATAATAACTATATTACTATAGTCATTTATATATACAGAGAGAGTTAACATTTACTCCTTTAACCTTCTAATTTAAAAATTTACTTTCTCATAAAAATTCTGGTTAGAAGGATCTCACAAATTGAAAAGTAATAAACTTCCAGGTTTTTATGTGTAGGAGGGGTCATGAGTATGCATTTGACTATTTAATATTAGAATCAGTAGCAAATACATTTCAAAGAAAATACACTTTACACATGTTTACATAAACCTTAACACAAAATGGCACTACGTTCAGTCTTTTCTGGTACTTTAAAAATTCTATTATTAATTATACAAATTGGTCCCTGACAAAAACTATGTAGATTTACAGAATAAGTGAATTGTTATGTTTCAGGGAAAGAATTCCAAATGGAGACCCAAAATATGTTAAAAATTTCATTTAAAAATATGAATTTCCTTCCAATAAGTTCACACAATAAGCCATATGTTTCCATTTCTTTCTTTTTCATCATACTGAAGTACAGGTTTCAGGTGGCAGAATGAATTGGTATCAGGTTGGCCATTTTTCAAGGATGTTATTAATACATTAATGTGAAAGAACTCCACATCTCTTAAGACGATAGAAAAATATGCATGCCTAAATTTACAAACAGTAAATAAGTCAAAGATCTTGTCTCATAGTTCTAAAACAGTTCATACATATAAGAAATAGTTGACTTAGATATTGATTTGCTGAAAAAAAGGAAAGAAATCATAAAAATTCAACTACTTTTTAATTGACATATACTTGATGTACAATATTATATGTTACAAGTGTATGATACAGTGATTCACAATTTTTAAAGGTTATTCTCCATTTATAGTTATAAAATACTGGCTATAGTTCTGTGTTGTTGTACAATATATACTTGTAGCTTATTTTATATACAATAGTTTGTACCTCTTAATCCTCTACTTTCCAGGGAGAGGGAGGGATGATTTGGGAGAATGGCACTGAAACATGTATAATATCATATAAGAAATGAATCGCCAGTCTAGGTTCGATGCGGGATACAGGATGCTTGGGGCTGGTGCACTGGGATGACCCAGAGGGATGATACGAGGAGGGAGGTGGGAGGGGGGTTCAGGATTGGGAACATGTGTATACCCGTGCCAGATTCATGTTGATCTATGGCAAAACCAATACAATATTGTAAAGTAATTAGCCTCCAATTAAAATAAATAAATTTAAATTTAAAAAAATAAAATAAATGTTTGAATCAATAAAAATATAAGCTTATTAAGATGGTGGAATCACTATTTTAATAACTCAATTTATACAAAGTTTGTTTTCAAGAACCAAATCAGAATTAATCTCACAATTTTTTCAAGAGGGAGAATTATATTAAATGTCCTCTGTCACTCATGATGTCAACATCAGCCTATGCATTAGTATCATATAAGCTAAAATTAACTGCCATTTCTACTGCATTTTAGAATGTGTTTTCATTTCCATTGTCCCATTTGTTCCTCAAATTACCCTATGTTCCCTACAAGACAGACTATGTCATATTCATCTAGGTATATCCAAGCCTAGTCTCTGTAGAGAATGCCAGAGGCAGAGGTGAAAGCCATACATAAGGTACACAAAAATGACAAACACTTTTAGAAATTACCTTTCAGTCTCCCCAAGCCTAGTAGTAAAGGCAGAAGAGTGCCAAGCCTTTCCGAGGGTGAGAGTCAGGTTCTGTACTAGAAGCTCCAGGAAAGCCAGCCTAAGTAAGAGAAAGTCACTTCTGCTCTTTGAGTGGGTTTCTTCCTGGGAATTGAGACAACTGGACTAGATGGTCATCGAAACCTTTTCAAGTTTTAATAGCCTGTGGCTCTAACAGATTTACACAGTCAGTTAATTAATATACATCCTCTCTCACATCCACATGATTATACCTGTATTGTCAATTAATCCACTATAATTCAATTTCAGGCTTTTAAAAGTTCTCTAAGTGGAACTAAAAGTATCAATTTACGGTCAAGAAAAATGACAGGAAAACTATGATCTACTAACCCAAGAACCAAGGACACAGTTACATGGATTTTTAAAAGGTGAGTTAATCCTATAACATATTTTGATGTAGCACACCTTATTAAATATATAGTTAATAACTTAATAACTATATAGTTATTAACATATTATATGATTCATTTTACTTGTATATTTATATGTCTACTATTTATCTATAGGTCTACTATTTACCTGTGTATACTTATCTATATGTCTATTTTGAAATGCCAGTGATCTACTGTCAGCAAATATTGATAGGATCTTGCCGGTTTCAATTTCTTTTGACTACTACCTAATGGATTCATGTGGCTTACACTGAATTATCCTTAAGCAGAAAATGCACGGGTCTAACGGAGAGAGGTTAGACTGGTAAAATGATATGCGTTCACATTAATTCTGACTAAATCAAGAGAAATTTTCTTTCTTGTATTAGTTTCCTTGGAGCCTAATTTCTTAAATTCCCTCTTCTAGTAAAGTCCTGTTGATCTGTTGGTTTTCAAATAGGTGTGTGCAGGGATCAGTAGCTAGATGGTGAAACTAAGCTTAATCCTTTGCCAAACTGCAGAAATGTAAAAGGTAACAACAATGAGCAAAAGTTGTGCTCCTAGACTGGCTCAATTCATTCCATAATCCTAACTGAACCTTTGTTTATTTTCGGAATGGTAAAGGGCGTTATGTTACTAAGTCTTTTCGCACTTATTCCTGCTTCAAAAGCCAGCAGTTTCTGGGACTTGTCTGGCCGACAATCGGTTTCCCAAAGCCTCCAAAACGAGGGAGAGAGGGCGCGGGTGGATCACCGGTCCCCTATCCATCTGCACTCCCCAGGCGCCCGGCTCACCTCGCTCCTCAAAGAGGAAAGGCCATATCAACTCTTCTTGGTCCGAAGCTCTCGGGCCCAAGTGGTGTGCAGTGAGCGCCCTGACTCACCTCGCATTCCCAGCGGCAGTCCAGGGCGGGCTACACGGTGCGCCCGGCTGCGCGCTGCCTACGCGTGGGACCCGGAGGCCCTACAGGGGGTGAGGAGGAGCGGTACTGGGTTCGCGGGTGAGGAGCCCCGGGAGCGTCGCGGGGAGTGGAGAGGCTGCGCTCACCCAGGGCTTACGGGCAGCAGACCGCGGGAACGGGCACGCGATGGGGCCAGGGAACCCGAGGACGCTGGTATTGCCAGACTCGAGTGGTAGGTTTGCGACCGTGCTGTCCAGACCCCGGGTGAAGGGCGGCTTCCAAGGACAGGGAACCCCACGAGGGCGCGGCCAGAGAGGAGAGGGCGGGGTTCCCAGTGGTCCGGGGCACGGAGATCCCGCAGCCACCGCCCGTGAGGACAAAGTTGCTCCCAGCGGAGCAGGGATCTAACTTTCACTTCCCGATTTAGCCTAGAGAGCGCGAGCCTGCAAATAACCGGGCGCCCTGGGGGAGCCCGAGGCAGCTGTTCCTCTCGCTCCTTACCTGGCTCGTCCCTGGCGCGGAGCCCGGCCGGCGCTGGCCAAAGTTTGGGGCAGCAGCGGCGGCTGAGGGGGACACAGACTTGGCCACCCGACGGGCGCGCGACGCGAAAACCTCAGCCGATCCCGGGTTGAGATGCTGCTCCTCCGGTGCCGGGTTCAGGCGCCGGCAGCGGCTTTGACTAAAATAGGCATCGCAGCAGCTGCGGCTGGGGTTGGGGCCGCACCGCGCACGCGCCCGGCGTCCCTGCGCCCCCCGGCGGGCGGAGTCCCCGGCCTCGGCCAGGATTCCCTTCTCGGCTCTTGCAACTCCGCTGCCGCGTCGGCACAAGTGTGGTCCATTTGAAACACCCGCTTTTTCTTTTCTGGTTTCCTCCCTCCTCCTGGGTTCTGCCCTTGTTTGGGCACGAGTGAGGGGCGGGCAACATCTTGGGGCCAGCGGCGTAGGTTGTTCATCCTCAAGGGGATAACTCGAAGCGATCGGGTCCCAGGAGGGAGAAAAATCAGGAGAAGATATGAAAACTAGAATCATTTCCCGACAAAGTCGCATAACTCCTTTCTGGGATAGTCGCTCGCATCTGCGCACAAGGCGGAAGGACCGGGAGAGCGCACAACTCTGGAGTCTGAGCCTGGCGGCGGAGCTGGCAGTTTGGTCCCCACCGTCGCGGACGCGGGATGGCGCCCTCGAGGGAGCCGGCCCTGCTGCTGCTTGGGGGGCCACGCGGGAGACTTCGACACCAGCCACTGTTTTGTTTCCATCGAAAGAAGGTACGGATCTGAAATTTACATTTCCGTGGCAACGCCAGGCCTCCACTGTAGGCGAAGCTCCACCCGAATTTGCCACCTGAATTTGGCAGATTCGGGACCCCTAATTTGAAAAGCCAGGTAATGAAAGTATGCCCCAATCAGTCTTTACTGTTTATAGAGGACAACCGTTTGGGGTAAGAAATGCTAGGCAAATTAATGAAAAATAGGTACAGGGGAGGAGTTGGAGGACAAAAGGGGAATATTAGCTGGGCATTCACAGTTTCCACCCCAAGTGTTCCATTGACTGACAGAGTTTGTGCTGACTATTAAAGTGTGAGGTCTTTCATGTGTGCCAAACATGCTCCAAAGACCATGGGTACATTTTAAAGTGAGTACTTGGGTGTGGACCCTTGCCAGCTGTCTCTAGTGGAGAAGCAGTGCCGCCATCTTCAAGAACATGGGTCAGAGTGCCGCAAAGACCAGGTTTGAATCCTGCCTCTACCACCAGCCAGCTGTGTGGCCTTGGGGAAGTTACTTGGCTTTTCTGTGCCTCAGTTTCCTCTTTTATACCTTGGGGATGATGATGATGATGATTGCACCTGTCTCAGGACTGTTTGGAAGACCAACTGATTTAATATGCATAAAAGGCTTAGTATGTAGTACAGAGCAAGTTCTATGTGTATGGCTACATATTCTACTTACAGACCTCCTTCTCTAATATGTTTGAAATTTGCTGTATCTATCCAAAATTTATTTTCAGGGCTACTTCTTCAGAGTCTGCTTCTTTTTAGATACACTGCTAGTGATTTTGGTAGCTACTGCTACATGCAGTTTAAGATGTAGGTTTAATCGTAAATGCACACAAAATTTTTGCATGGATAATCATTGGAGAATGGCTTATAGTAATGAACACTGGAAATAACCTAAATTCTAATCATAGGGGACTAAGTAAATTTTAGGTCATCCAAACAATTACCTATAATTGTTCTATGCAGCTATTAAAAATAATTCATAGAAAGATATTAGAGACATAATAATATCTGCAAATTATACAGAACAGGGGTCAGTAAACTTTGGCCCAGATACCCAGCCAACTACCCATCTAAAATAGTTTTTACGTTTTTTAATGGTTGACATCATCAAAAGAAGATTTCATGATGTGAAAATTATATGAAATTCAAGCACAGTCTTCATAAAGTTTAATTGGAACCCAGTCAGCTCATTAATTTATGACTGCTTTTGGGCTATATTGAAGAGTTGTGATAGAAACTATACGATCTTGCGGAGCCTAAAGTTTTTACTATCTGGTTCTTTGCTGAAAAAGTTTACTTCCCCTTGATATAGAGTGTGCTTTGTGCCAGGCACTTTTATAAGTGGATGTAAGTAGCTATGTTAAGCCACTGAATCCTCATGATGGACTCTATGAAGAAGTAGTTACTATTATTATCTCCATTTTGTGGATGGGAAACTGGGGTAGCAGAGAGGTCCAGTAGGCTTCTCAGGGTCACACAGCTAATGAGAAGTGGGCCATGATGTGAACCAGGCAGTCTAATTCTGGAGTTTATGCTCCTGTCCACTACCTATGCAGTTCCTGCCAACTTCTGTCACTGCCTACACTGCCTCCCATAAAAAGATGTTGAATAGAAAAAGGCAAATTACAAGAGTGTGAAGAACATTACAAATCACCCAGGATGTTAAAGTACTTACATTTCTTACCTCAGGGTACTGAGGTTGTAGATGATTTTTCTTTTTTTCCTCCTCTTCTCCCTCCCTCTCTCTCCTTCCTTTCCTTTTCATCTTCATTCATCTTCCAACCTCTCCTGCCCCTCCTCCTGCTGCTGCTTCTGTTAAATTTTCTATGATTATTATATGTTAAAATTTAAACACATACTTACTAAAATAGAGCCCAGGTTCTGGCTTTTGCATACTGGAATGGCAGACTCCAGAGGTGGAGTCAGCTGTTACAGGACATCCTCACTCCTTACCTAACAAGATAAGATGTCTCTGAGGCAATCATGTCAAGAGTGCATATTTTTATGAAAAGAGTACTACATTTGATATCATCAAACTTGAGTCTTGACCTTGGACAGAGCCTGTTTTCTTGGAGTCTGTGTTCCACAGAACAGTTAGACTGAATTTAACCCATCTCCCTCACTATACCCTGTCTGAGGATTCAAAGCATAATTTTAGTCTTAAATTTCTTTTCCTTGATATATGAATACCAGCTCTATAAAATTAGAAATAGAATTCTAGACATGAAAACTCAGGTTTGGGAGTGCCCTAGTCTCCCTGGTCTCCTTCTGCTGGTCATGGAAAGATCAGATTGAAAGATTCTGAGCACTGTGTGAAAACAAATATGACGCAGAAGGGTAGCTTGCGCAGAAATGTAGCATGAAAGGATATGAGGCATAAGTAGCAAAATGTAGGGAAACCCATCTCCTCCGCAAAAGCTCTGGCTGGTACAGGTTGGATCGATATAAATAATTATTTCTACCTTTATTTCTCTATGGGCATCATAATCTGCTTTTATCATTTGAACAAAACCTTGATGAAGTTTAAAAGTTCAGATAGAATAAGTTTCATGAAAATAAATCAAGACCTGAGGAAGTCACTGGTTTTAGAATTATGTGGCATTATCTTCCTTACCTCTATCTGCCCTTGGTTGCATTGGTGTAGACGTTCTTCCAAATGTTACTCCTAACTGCATGAGGGTCATAGCTTCTGGTATGGTCTCATGGTAGACAGTTCTGGTCAGCAATTAAACAGTAATTTGGTTAAAGTCTTTCTTTTTTAGTATTTATTTCTTATTTCTATTATGGTTTATTACAGGTTGCTGAATATAGCTCCCTAGGTTATACTGAGCGACTTTGCTTTCACTTTTCACTTTCATGCATTGGAGAAGGAAATGGCAACCCACTCCAGTGTTCTTGCCTGGAGAATCCCAGGGACGGGGGAGCCTGGTAGACTGCCGTCTGTGGGGTCGCACAGAGTCAGACACGACTGAAGTGACTTAGCAGGTTATACAGTAAGGCCTTTTGGTTTATCCATTCTATATGTAATAGTTTGCATCTGCTAATCCCAAATTCCCAATCCATTCCTCCTGCTCCTCCCCTGCAGCCACTGCCTACAAATCTGTTTCTGTTTGGTACTTAAGTTTATTTGTGTCATATTGTAGATTACACGTATAAGTGATACAGTATAGTATTTGTCTTTCTCTTTCTGACTTCATTTAGTATGATAATCTCTAGGTCCATCCATGTTGCTGCGAATGGCATAATTTCACTCCTTTTATGGCCTAGCAGTATTCCATTGTGTGATCTATGGCACATCTTCTTTATGTATTCATCTGTCAGTGGACATTTAGTTTTTTTCTGGGTTTTAGCTATTGTAAATAGTGCTGCTGTGAACATAGGGATGCATGGACCTCTTTGAATTACTTTTATCCAGATATATGCCCAGGTGTGGGATTTCTGGATCATATGGCAACTCTATTTTTAGCTTCTTGCTGCTGCTGCTGCTAAGTCGCTTCAGTCATGTCAGACTCTGTGCGACCGCATAGACAGCAGCCCACCAGGCTTCCCCATCTCTGGGATTCTCCAGACAAGAACACTAGAGTGGGTTGCCATTTCCTTCTCCAATGCATGAAAGTAAAAAGTGAAAGTGAAGTCGCTCAGTCATGTCTGACTCTTAGTGACCCCATGGACTGCAGCCCACCAGGCTCCTCTGTCCATGGGATTTTCCAGGCAAGAGTACTGGAGTGGGTTGCTACTGCCTTCTCCTAAGCTTCTTGAGAAACCTCTATACTGCTTTTTCTGTAATGGCTGCACCAATTTACATTCCCGCCAGCAGTGTAGGATGCTTCCCTTTTGATTAGATTCTTTCTGTACTTAACCTCATTAAATATTACATTAACTCTTTCATTGACCAGTTTGAAAACCAACCTCACTGTTTTTTAAATTTATTTTCCTTTTTAAAAAAATAATAGACTTGGTTTTGTTAGAGCAGTTTTAGGTTCACAGACGATTAAGCTGATAGTGCAGAAAGCTCTTATATACCCCTTTCTCCTTTGCTCAGTTTCCCCTGCTGTTAACATCTTGCATTGCTGTTGTTCAGTCCCTCAGTCCTGACTCTTTGTGACCTCATGGACTGCAGCATGCCAGGCTTCCCTGTCCTGCTCTATCTCCCAGAGTTTGTTCAAACTCATGTCCATTGAATTGGTGATGCCATCCTACCATCTCATCCTCTGTTGTCCCCTTCTCCAGCATGCTGTTTTTCCCAGCATCAGAGTCTTTTCCATTGAGTAGGCTCTTCTCATGAGTTGGCCAAAGTATTGGAGCTTCAGCTTCAGCGATAGTCCTTCCTGTGAATATTCAGGGCTGATTTCCTTTATGATTGACTGGTTGGATCTCCTTGCAGTTCAAGGGACTCTCAAGAGTCTTCTCCACACCACAACTCAAAAGCATCAATTCTTCAGCACTCAGCCTTCTTTATGGCCTAACTCTCATATCCATACAGGACTGCTGGAAAAACCATAGCTTTGACTACATGGACCAGTGTCAGCCAAGTCATGTCTCTGTTTTTAATTATGCTGTCTAGGTTTGTCATAGCCTTTCTTCCAAGGACCAAGCGTCTTTTAATTTCATGGCTGCAGTCACCATCTGGAATGATTTTGGAGCCCAAGAAAGTAAAGTCTGTCACTGTTTCCATTGTTTCCCCATCTGTGTGCCATGAAGTGATGGGACCATATGCCATGGCCTTAGTTTTTTTAATGTTGAGTTTTAAGCCAGCTTTTTCATTCTCCTTTTTCACCTTCATCAAGAAGCTCTTTAGTTCCTCTTTGCTTTCTCTGATTAGGGTCATCTGCATATCTGAGGTTATCGATATTTCTCCCGGCAGTCTTGATTCCAGCTTGTGCTTCATCCAACCCGACATTTCTCACGATGTGCTTGCTCTACATATAAGTTAAATAAGCAGGGTGACAGTATACAGCCTTGATGAACTCCTTTCCCAATTTGGAACCAGTCTGTTGTTCCATGTTCGGTTCTAACTATTGCTTCTTGACCTACGTACAGGTTTCTCAGGAGGTAGGCAAGGTGGTCTGGTATTCCAGTCTCTTTCAGAATTTTCCACAGTTTGTTGTGATCCACACAGTCAAAGGCTTTAGCATAATCAGTGAAGCAGAATTAGATGTTTTTCTGGAACTCTCTTGCTTTTTCTGTGATCCAACGGATCTTGGCAATTTGATCTCTGGTTCCTCTGCCTTTTCTAAATCCAACTTGTACATCCAGAAGTTCTTGGTTCATGTACTGTTGAAGCCTAGCTTGGAGGATTTTGAGCATGACCTTGCTTAGCATGTGAAATGAGTACAATTGTACAGTAATTTGAACATTCTTTGGCATTACCCTTCTTTTGGATTGGAATGAAAACTGACCTTTTCCAGTCCTCTGACCAGTAAACCAGATCTAAGTTTTCCAAATTTGTTGGCATATTAAGTGCAGTACTTTAACAGCATCATCTTTTAGGATTTGAAATAACTCAGCTGGAATTCCATCACCTCCACTAGCTTTGTTGGTAGTGATGCTTCCTAAGGCCCACTTGACTTCACACTGCAGGATGTCTGCCTCTAGGTGAGTGATCACACCATCATGGTTATCTGGGTCATTAAGATCTTTTTTGTACAGTTCTTCTGTGTATTCTTGCCACCTCTTCTTCATCTCTTCTACTTCTGTGCTTTATTGTGCCTACCTTTGCAAGAAATGTTCCCTTGATATCTCTAATTTTCTTGAAGAGAACTCTAGTCCTTCCCATTCTATTGTTTTCCTCTATTTCTTTGCATTGGTCACTGAGGAAGACTTTCTTATCTCTCCTTGCCGTCTTTGGATCTCTGCATTCAAATTGGTATATCTTTCCTTTTCTACTTTGCCTTTTGCTTCTCTTCTTTTTTCAGCAATTTGTAAGGCCTCCTCAGACAACCGTTTTGCCTTTTTGCATATCTTTTTCTTGGGATGGTTTTGTTCAATGCCTCCTGTACAGTGTTATGAACCTCCTTCCATAGTTCTCTGTCTATCAGATCTAATTCCTTGAATCTTATTTGTCACTTTCACTGTATAACTGTAAGGGATTTGATTTAGGTCATACCTGAATGGCCTAGTGGTTTTCTCTACTTTCCTCAATTTAAGTCTGAATTTTGCAATAATGATTTTGGATTTTAGCCAGGTGTGTTTTCTGCTTTTTACATTGACTCACTTGGTTACTTTTTTTCAGGTTATACACTGAACAAATGTTTTATATCTTGGCTAGATAAAAAACAGGAAATAACAAAGCAAAAGGGTATAATCTTTCATATCACTGTTGCAACCCAAAGGCCCACAGTCTAAAACAGTGGCTAAATATTTCTAATACTCCATTCTGGGAGGAGCTCCCTAAAAAGTTGAATTATACTTTGTTCATTGAACAATGAGCTTTTACCCGAAGGGTTCAACCCTTAAAAGAAACAAAACCTAACTGAAACTCAAAAAAGTGACCCAGTACTTTAAGAGAACAGTGAATTATAAGAGTATGGTATTTGGAATTAGCAGCTGGATTTGAATCATGGTTTTACATTTAGAAAACTGAGTAAATTCAGATCATTTATTAAACTTTTCTGAGCCTAAATTGCTTGTTTCTAAAACTTCAAAGGTAATTCTTAGTTGACAGAATTATTTGGAAATTCTAATCTTTAGAATTAAAGTTTTTAAAAATGCCTCAGACTTCCCTGGGGGTCCAGTGTTTAAGACTCTGCACTTCTCACACCAGAGGCTTGGGTTCCGTCCCTGGCTGGGGAACTAAGATCCACATGCCTGTCATGCGGCGTGGCTGAAAATACCAGAGAAAATGAGTGTGGCATCCATCTTTTGGTAGCTTAATTGTACACCTTTTTACCCCACTTACAGTGCCCTGCACATGGCACACAGTCAATAAGAATGATTAGAATTCCCATCAAAATTTCCTGATGAAATGGTTGAAATATTCTGTGAACATATGAAATGCAGATGTAGTTTCATCTTCAGTGTCATTGGCCTGCCTTAATAACTGAAACATAGCATATACAAGACCTAGAGCTTTCAAACAAAATCTGTAGATTGCAAGACTTTGACTCATGCTAAAATATCTGGTGGTTTGGGATTTCCTCAGAGTAGCCAGAAATAAGATATTGGCTTCAGAAGCAAAGTCATAAAATATGTACTAGAACAGATTCTAGTAACTAGGCACTTAGAGAACCAAGTTACAGTAATTCACTGTGTGGGCATTGACAGAAATGTGCACACAGCGACTCTAGGCAGAAACTAGAACCCTTGATACTCCCCCTGTCTGTTTTTCCCTACATAACTTTCCTTCTAAAACAGCAGAGTTGCATTTGTGAATTATTTCTTTTAAATATTAAAATAACAAAGGCCATAGATGAACCATTTAATAGGATCTCCTAATCTCTCAGAAAGTTACTTCCAAAAGAAGAATTTATTATAAGTAACTAAGCATAAAAGAATAGTGATTTTTTTTTAAGTGTGAAAAGAGAATCAGAGAAATATCAAAATCACAGTCAAATCCCAAAGAAGCCTCAAGGCCTGGCCTGTGTTGGATCCTTAGAACAGAAATGGATCCCTCACAGACAGGTCTCCCACAAGCGCAGTTTCAAAAATCTGGCAACAGCCACTGCCAAGACCTCTCTTGTGTTTTGTTCTTTCCCTTTTGGGAATTTCTAGAAAATGACAGACCCTTTGAAGCCTGTCTATGAATCCCATGGTAAGTACCTTTACTTCTAGAGAAGAGAAATGCTACAACCCTGAGGATGATACTTCTACAAAAACCTGTTTTTAGTGTATAAGTAACTTTTTATATAAATAATTAATTTGGTGATTAGAAAGGAAAAGTTGTTAATGATAGAAAACCAGCTTATAGCAATTCTTAATGTGTACTTTGAATGTATAGATAAGATTTTGACTGAAAGTAAAGCCAGGGAATGACTTTTGATCTG
This sequence comes from Capricornis sumatraensis, assembly GCF_032405125.1. NCBI lineage: Eukaryota > Metazoa > Chordata > Mammalia > Artiodactyla > Bovidae > Capricornis > Capricornis sumatraensis. The sequence goes on along the minus strand of NC_091081.1, from coordinate 32,586,040 downwards.
TATCTAGTGAAAGCGAAGCTTTCAGTCATAGAATTTCTACCGAGCACTATCATTCTGTTATGTAATTAATCCTCAAAAAAGCCTGGTTTTGAAGGCCTGATAGCAGCCAGCCCAGTAATTGACATTGGCTAGAAACAAAAACCCAAAGCAACATATTATAAAGATGGAATAATAAAATAAAGTTGAGAATAATGATGCTGTCATCTGGCGTTAATTGATGTGCAAAAGCACTCAGAGTTCCCAAGAGAAAAGAATTATTTAAATGCAAATTTTTATTATTATGACTACTTAAATTGTTGTAATAAATTCATGAAAATAAGACACCTCACTAGCTGATGCATATATAAAACCTAATAAAATATTTATGAGCCACATACCAGCAGCTTTATCATTTGGCATAAAAAATGATATAATATTTTTTTAGTCCAAGAACAAGCATATTTGGTAAAATTTAGGACCGCAGAAAATGATGACAATGATGTTTGGCTTGAAAACTACAGAAAACCTCACACACTTACATAGAAAAAAAAAGGTCATGATTTGAAAAGATAGATTTTGCAGGCATTGAGTCTCTTTAGAGTAGGGGAGGAATGGAACTCCTTGGTTAGCACATTTCCCAACAGAACATCATTTTGGTTTATATGCCATATACAAAACTATTCTTATGCAGTTTTACTGCATGCTACAACTTAGGGATTTCTTAATCATTTTTATATCAACTATACCACTTTAAATTATCTGAAGAGAAGTGGAATGAATATAAGCTCAGAAAATGGCACCTGGGGGCCGCAGAACATTCTAACATGTCAGGAAATCTTGTAGATGATATCATATGACTGTTTAATGAATAAATAACATTTCTAATACCTACATAATTGATGTTGAGTAGGAAAATATCTAGTAGAAAATGTTAGTATTAATGACCATTATAAGATGCCATATGATGAAGTCATTAAAATACCTTGGCATTTAGTACTGAAATTATTAATGGCTTAACATGTTAGCATGTGTTACCATGTGTTTTAAAGTGATATTACAGAAGTGGGTTCCCCAGAACAGTTGGTACCTCTATTGTGGCTTTTATTACTTGCTTCATTTTATATGTTTATGTACAAACCTTGCTTTTCCTTCCATTTTGTAAGTTTCTGATGGGTAAAGGTGTGTCTAATTTATCTTTCATGTTTCCATGGTACCTATGTTAGCTGATAGAATAGTTTCATTTGCTTTCAAGTATTATCTTCCAATAGAAGAACTACTGAATATTTTTAAAATGGTATTTTACAACCTAAATTGCTATGAATGGTGGATATAGCAAAATAAATAATCATGCTATCTTTCTAATGAAATATTAATAAATAAAATAACACTTAATATTCTACTAGATTGAAAATGACTTTATTTGAACTATGATGACCTCTCCACTATAATAGTGACCCTTCTCTCCCTGCCCACCTTCACGCTCCCCATTATTACCTTCCTCCCCCCCGCCCACTTACCATCTAGTTGATTTATGCTGGAACAGGAACATATATGCATATATAAAACATAATAAAATATTTATTAGGTGGAAAAGTTAGGTTTGGAAGGTAGAAAAGATAGGTTTGGAAGGTGAGAAAAAGTGACGTTAACCCTGAGATGCTCATTCCTTTAGAAACATTAAATGGTCTGAACGGTGGCAAATGCCTGTGGTCAGGAAGTAGCAGTAGTGGGGGAGCGCAGAGAGCTCAATGTCAAAGGCAACTGGAGGACACTGGGGGCCCCATCCCAAAGGCCAAGTTGCCAAGCAGCATTGCCATCAATCCGAGGAGGACTCATAGGACACGAAGAGAATGAAGCAGCCCTCCTGCTGTGCCCTGATATCTTATAAATTTGCCCCTGCACCTCCTAGAGCAAGAAGAGAAACTCAGAAAGACTAATGAGTTCATTTTAAATGGGTGTTTAAGATGGGAAGAAGTTACTTTTTAAGTGGTTGTTGTTCAGTGGTCCAGTTGTGTGTGACTCTTTCCAACCCCATGGACTATAGCATGCCAGGCCTCCCTGTCCCTCACCATCCACCGGAATTTGCCCAAGTTCTTCAGCTTCAGCATCAGTTCTTCCAGTGAATATTCAGGGTTGATCTCCCTTAAGATTGACTGGTTTGATCTCCTTGCAGTCCAGGGGTTTTAAGTGGTTCAGTTCAGTTCAGTCACTCAGTCATATCCAACTCTTTGCGACCCCATGAATCGCAGCACGCCAGGCCTCCCTGTCCATCACCAACTCCCGGAGTTCACTCAGATTCACATCCATCGAGTCAGTGATGCCATCCAGCCATCTCATCCTCTGTCATCCCCTTCTCCTCCTACCCCCAATCCCTCCCAACATCAGAGTCTTTTCCAATGAGTCAACTCTTCACATGAGGTGGCCAAAGTACTGGAGCTTCAGCTTTAGCATCATTCATTCCAAAGAAATCCCAGGGCTGATCTCCTTCAGAACGGACTGGTTGGATCTCCTTGCAGTCCAAGGGACTCTCAAGAGTCTTTAAGTAGTAGGGTCAAGTATATTTTGCCATTACTGGGAAGAGGAGGTGAGAGAAGGATGAAATCAATTGACAAGTTAAAGGAAAGGTGTGTTTTCCACATGTCTGATCAATGTCTCTTCAGTTTACACTTGCTATATATTTTATTAATTTTTTTCAAAAAATAATAATAATAATGAGCACTTGCTATATACTAAGCACTAGACCAGGGTAACTTTTCACAGAAAAATATAATTATAGTAAGAGTATGGAGATTGGCTTTAGTTGAGGTCACAGTTACACGTTTTTTAAAAAAATAAAGTACAGAGACAGGTTATATTATTTATTATTTGAAATGGAATTCCTTATAGGGAACAGTGTTGCATGCTACCAGCACAGGAGTCTCTAAGCTAAATCTGCGTGCAGTTTTTCAGTCCAAAGAATGATCTTGGAACCTGAAAACCAATAACTACATCCTGAACAAGTGCTATTCAACTCTCCTCAATGATATTGGGAAGAAAAATGTGACTTTGAAAGTCATTTAGAGGAATACCAGTTCTGTCTCATACAGAGAAAATGACATACAGAAAAAATGATGTTATTGCAAATCTTACATTTTGTTTCATGACAAAATCATTGATAGCATTGCATCAAGTCAAATTAAAAGGGGGATTCGCTGTCAAAATTCAGATATGGATTCAAGAACAGATGCAATTACTTTCCTTGTACTCAGCAAATATTTACAAAGCAGCTGCCATATGCCAGGCACTGGTTCCCAAATGGTAAGCAAGATGTAGACTAGTAGGGGAGTTTAAAAACAGAATTCCTTTTCTCAAAAAAATAGACATTATGCTTGTGTATCAGCTAAACTTTTATCTCAGATAAACTGAGTTATTTCCCACTTCAGATATCTTCCATGATCTTCAGAAACCCCAACTTACTTCACATCAAATAATATCCTCTCTGACTTGGGGACCTTGCTAGCTACCATTTGAAAAAACTTCAGTTTACAGAGTTTCATTGTACATGAGATTTTGTCCCATCTTAGGAAACAGAGAGAAATAGCACCGCAAGGAACACTGAATTAGTTTACCTGGAATATAAGTAAGGGAGATGGCCTGAGATAAGAAACCCTTCTCAGTAAAATTTCATGAAATGAAACTGGACGGATTCAGAGTTTAAAGAATTTATTTAAACAGCATCAAAGAAGCTTGGCCATGTTTTCTTATTATATAAAGTTATAGCCATTTTAACAGAGTTACGTTTAATTGCACTTTTTTTGCTCGCAAACCACATTTGAGCTCAAGGTAGTCGCTGATGATTTAGAAGAAGGTTCACGTTTGGATGATGTTCCCCATACTGTCACTAAATAATTCAGCAGGTGTGTAACTGGCATTTTGGCTTTGAGTTTTCTTTCAGTTCCAATTGGGGGCGTTTTACTTCTCTCAGGTCACTTAGTAGCACTGTGGCCAGTGTAGTATGGAAAACACAAGGACACTGATTTGGAGGAACTGGCTTGAGTTGAGTGTCACCATTCCCTGTGATTCAGCCTCTCTAATCTTTTTTTAGCCTGCTTTTAAAACTCTTCTCCATTATGGTTTATTATAGGATATTGAATATAGTTCCCTGTGCTGTGCAGTAGGACCTTGTTGTTTATTTACTTAATATATAATAATTTGTATCTGCTAATCTTAGGCTCCCAGTTTATCCCTCCCCCACCCCCCTTCCCCTTTGGTAACTATAAGGTTGTTTTCTATGTTTGTGAGTCTGTTTCTGTTTCAAAAGATAAGTTCATTGGTATCATATTTTAGATTCTACATATAAGTAATATCAGATAGTAACTGTCTGTCTTTCTAACTTACTCCACTTAGTATGATAATCTCTAAATCCGTCATGTTGCTACAGATTGCATTAATCATTCTTTATGAGTAATATTCCATTGTATATATGTATATTCCATATTTTCTTTATCCACCTGTTGATGGACATTTAGGTAGCTTCCATGAATTGGCTATCGTGAATAGTGCTGCTGTGAGCATCGGGTTGCATGTATTTTTTCAAATTGGAGATTTCTCCAGATGTGTGCCCAGGAGTGGCATTGCAGGGTCATATGGTAGCGCTGTTTTCAGTTTTTAAGGAACCTTCATACTGTTCTCCATAGTGGCTATACCAATTTACATACCCACCAACAGTGGAGGAGTGCTCCCTTTTCTTCACATTCTCTCTAGCATTTATTATTTGTAGATTTTTTGATGATGGTGATTCTGATGAGTGTGAGGTGACACCTCATTGTAATTTTGATTTGCATTTCTCTAACAATTAAGAATGCTGAGTATCTTTGTATGTGGTTATTGGCCATCTGTATGTCTTCTTTGGAAAAATGTCTATTTCTGCCCATCTTTCTGGATTGGGTTGTTTGTTTTTTTTTGTTACTCAGTTGTGTGGGCTGTTTGTATATTTTGGAAATTAAACCCTTGCTCGTCACATCATTTGAAAATATTCTCTAAGTTCTCTCTTCATTTTGTTTCTGGTTTCCTTTGCTGTGCAATAACTTATGAGTTTGATTGCAACCTCTCTAGTCTTTATCATAAAGTGGAATTCTTTAAAGGAACAAGCAAATGAGACCTTGTGTACATGCATGTGTTGTGAACTATAAAGCATTAAATAGAGGTAAGATATTATTTTGTAATTAAATAATTTGGGAGATAAATTTATAAGAGAGGTAATCTCAAATTCGATGACCTAAAAGTTCTACTATAAAATTATGTAGAAATAAATATTTTTGGAATCCTATAAATAAAATTATGTTTATTAAGATCACCAAGGCTTGAATTGAAAGGGAGTACAGGGAAAAATTATAGTTCAGAACACAAATTACCTGTTCTGAGGGGCAAAAAAAGTTCCCTGTCAATCTTTAATAGCTAACAGGTTTTAAAGCTAGTCAAATTTAGCATAATAATAAAACTTCATTATGTTGAAACCATGCTGATATCATATGCAAATGTACAATCCAGCATTAAAATGATGGAAATACTCATAGTGCGGTGACCAAGTGCTGAAGTAACTACTATTTCATTCTTGCTACATCTTTTCATTCCTGTAAGACTTTTGAACTTGAAGCATAGTTATATCAAATTAAACCTGTATTTTACTATAATAGGTCCATGTGATGTTGATATTTGCATTTTATTGATCTTTATATTAACTTTTGATAGATTGAAGAAAAATCATGGAATTAGGTCCATTGACTTCTCAAATTTGTGTAAAATTTCACAAAAACAATGTCTTTCACTAAAAATAATATTAATTTGGGAACACCATGTCTGAAGATTTATTTCTTTGATTACCACAGGCAACATAATGGAACGTGGAACCTAGTTTGAAAGTGCGAGCCAATGGCACACGTATTTAGCCTCTGGTCACACCAGGGGACTCAAGTACATAGTGTTGTATGTATATGGCTCTTATATTTAATACAGTGTCCAAGCAGTCTGTTTTTTTATGGCTCTTGCCAGCTTAGTTGAGGGATTTCACTTTGTAACTACTTTGTCAAATCAATTCTGTCCTTCTGGTTCTATGCAGTGTAACAGTACGACATCTGAAGCTTACTCAGATGAGCAGAGAGCAAACAAATTTCCTTCTGTTCCTCTGTTGAAGGAAAGAGAAAATTCTTCCACCTCTGAATGCTGAGCGCATCGTACTATTCTTTATGGTAGATACATGTCAGCACTGTGAGTTCCTGAGGGTACAGAGCCAGGGAAAATCCCACTGGCCCCTTTTCATATTTGCACAAAGGTCAGATCAGGTTAGAAAGTCTAGCTCTGCCCCACATCCTGCCCCGAGAGGGTGGGAAGCTTCCAAACACCAAAGTGACATAAGCTGTGTAACTGGGGCCTGCAGCCTCTAGGAACTGGCCTTGGTGACTGGGGTGAGAGTGTTTATGGGTGCATTTTAAGCCAGAGACCCACCTTTTCCCCTTCAGGCTACTTCTCAGTTCTTCCTGACCACGAAATTTAGCACAGAAAAATCACAAAGTGATCACCCCATTTCCTTCAAGTCAGAGGGACCATTCTTGGCCTGTGCCAGCTTCATGGGCCTGCGTCCTATACAGTCACAGACAGCCCCAGGCTATGAAAGTGCCACACTTGGTATAAATGCTCTACTGTCTTAATCTTGAAATTCTTTATTCTTTGTGAACAAGGTGCTCCATTTATTTTTGCATATACATATTTTGTATACAAAGCCACAAAGCATTTTTGTTTTTTGGAGTTTTTTAAATTGTGAATTTTTTAAATTAATTTATTTATTTGGAGGATAATTACTTTACAATATTGTGATGGTTTCTGCCATACATCAACATGAATCGACCAAAGATATACATGTGTTCCGCCCCCCATCCTGAACCGCCCCCTACCTCCCTCCTCACCCTATCCCTCTGGGTTGTCCCAGAGCACCGACTCTGAGTGCCTTGCACAAAGCATTTTTAACACAAGAAAGCAGCTGGTTCCTTATCTTACTGCTCTGTTACCAACAATAAATGAATCAAAGGAATTTAGGGCTGGAAACAATTAGGCTGGGATTAAATTGAGCCTAGTTTTTAATAGAGATTAAATTTAAATGCACGGTGATATTGCACTTCCAGGGTACACTCCCAGTATATCACTGCTTTCTTCTTTCCATCTGGGCTGAATATTTAGAGATGGTAAAGTGCTGTTTGCTAGGCACTTCAAAGCAAACATACAGAGTGGATCCATGGAGGTCACTATAGGGTTTTTTATTTTTTTAAGTGAGAAAAGCTGGGTGCAACCAAAGTACTGAATAATAGCCGATCTGTTAATACCGAGGGATGGTGCCAGGCTTACGCAAATGTGAAGATGGAGAGGTTTGACAGCGTCTCTTAGGTTCATCCTGTTATGTTTGTACTCCTTCTTCCTCATCTAAAATTGATTTCATTTCTGGAAAACTTGACGAGAAATTCTTTTCCTCCCTCTGCCACATGATTTGAGCCAGAAGTCTATATCCCATCTCTGCCTGGCTTTGTTCTCAGTTGACATTCATGGTTAGAAAGCTATCTGATAATTAACCCCTGTTGTACCATTAGCTGGTAGTAACTTAAGGTGTGACTGCTCCTTGGGGTACTCTGTATGTTAATATTTAATACCACACAGTCTTATAGGCACAAAGAAATGAATTTCTCCCAGAGCCATTGTGAAGCCCGCTGACAAGCCAGTGGGTGCTTCCTGAAGGCCTTCAGTGGCACCAGGCAGACAGGTGCCATTGTGTCTGCTCGGAAGCACTGCCTGTGTGTAGCTGGGAGACAGTGGAACCGCCCGACTATCCGTTTACTTCACGCCCAGCTCAGGAGCTCATCCAGACTCGTCCAGACAGTATCATATTGTCCCATTTACAGATGCACATACAGAGGAAGTTATGAACTTTACACAACCCCACTACTTCTTCCCCCTCCTCCCCATGACTTTGCTTCCTTGCTCACTGAGAACACAGAAGTAGTTGTGAGAGAATGTTCATATGCTCCCATCACCTCTCTCGTTGGTGAGCAACAACACTCCTGTATTCTCTGCCTTCTCACCTTAACTCATGATTGTGCTTAATTGACTTTGACTCATCTGCTCAAGGTCGTCACTCCAGCAGTTCATCTTCTCTTCTGGATCATTCCCATCCTCATACTAATATGCCCTTATTTTTCTTTCTTCTTTTAAATTTGTGTATTTATTTCGGTCATGCTCCGTCTTGGTTGCTGTGTGGGCTTTGTGTGGTTGCTGGGAGCACAGGCTACTCTTGAGTTACACAGCGCGGACTTCACATTACAGTGCCTTCTCTTGTTGTGGAGTACAGGCTCTAGGGTGCTTGGGCTCAGTACTTGTGGCACACAGGCTTAGTCACTCCAAGATGTATGGAATCTTCCTGAACCCGGAATTGAACCCGTGTCCCCTGCATTGGCAGGTGCGTTCCTGTCGACTATACCATCAGGAAAGTCCCGTTGTTTTTCTCAGTTAAAAATATATACAATAAAAACATCCTCTTTTCTTGACCCCACTTCCAGCTCAGGCTACCGTCCATTTCTATTTCCCTTTACATCAAAACTTGGTAAACATTATTATACTTGCTCTTCCAATTTCGTGCCTCTCTTTTTCTCTCAGCCTACGTCAGTCAAGCTTTTGTCCCCGGTTTACTCCACTGAAACTGCTCCTGTCAGCTTCACCAGTGGCCTCCATGCTGCTCAACCCAGGTGTTTATTCTCAGACTTCCTGTTACCTGAGTGTCGCCACCTTTGAGGCAGTTCGCCACTCCCTTCTCCTTGAAACACTCTTCTTCTCTTAACATCCAGGACTGCATGCTCATGGTTTTCTGCCTTCGTCACCAGCTGCTGCTTCTTGAATCCTTTGCCAACTCTTCCCCTGCTACCCCATCCTCTTAGCAGTGGAGAGTCCCAAGAAAAAGTCCCCAGACCTTTTCTTCTTCTGAACCTATGTTCCCTCCCTTGACCATCTCATCTAGTCCCATGGTTTTAAACATCATCTACATGTGAACAAACAAACAAACAAACATCTAATCCCTGGTAGCTCCGATGGTAAAAATCTGCCTGCAGTGCAAGAGACTGGTTCAATCCCTGGGTCTGGAAGATCCCCTGGAGAAGGAAATGGCAACCCACCCCCGTATTCTTGCCTAGAGAATTCCATGGACAGACAATAAGGTCACAAAGAGCCAGACACGACTGAGTGATTAACACACACATGTGAAATACTCCCAGATCTTTATCTCCAGCCCAGACCTTTCTCGAATGCTAGACTCCTCCAGCCATCTCTTCTACCTCAGTCTAATAAGCATCTCCCACTGAGCCCTGATCTCCCCTTCCAAGACCAGTCCTGTCTCCCCCAGCCTATTCTCAGCAGACTGACCAAGGTGATTCTATTAAAATGTAGGGCAGATCACATCACTCTTCTATTTAAAGCTCTCCGGTGGCTTCTGGTCATTCTCAGAATAAAAGTCAAAGTTCTTACCATGAGTTAATTAGGCCCCACGATTGACCTCTGTGCCCTCTCCCTTGCAGTCCTTCTGCTCTAGCCACGCTAGCCTCCTAGCTCCTCCTGCTCTTGCCTAAAGACCTCACGTGCTCTCCTTCGGCCCAGACTGCTGTTTCCCCAAATAGCCGCATGCATCATTTGTTTGCCTCCTTCAGGTCTTTGCTCAAACATCACCTTTCTCTCTCGGGCCTTCCTTGACTACTGTTAAAATTGCAGTGCCCCGTCCCAGCCACCTTCTCTGGTTTATCTTTCTCTACAGTACTATTTCTTTCTGTCTCGAGGTGTTTCTGATTTATTTTCTGTCTCCTTCACCTCCAGAATGTGAGCTCTGTGAGTGATAGGATCTCTGTTACCTGAAATATTCCTAGCGTCCAGGTCAGCACCTGGAGCAACAGTGTGTTAGTTGCTCAGTTGTGTCCTGTCTCTTTGCGATACCATGGATTGTAGCCCTCCAGGCTCTCCTGTCCATTTTCCAGGCAAGAATACTGGAGTGGGCTGCCATTCCCTTCTCTAGGGATCTTCCCAATCCAGGGATCAAACCTGGGTCTGCTGCACTGAAGGCAGATTCTTTACCATCTGAGCTACCAGGGAAGTCCACAGTAGGTACTCAATATACACTTGCTAGCTGTAGGATGCTGTATCTCTCTACCAAAGAACACAGCTTGCATGTGAGCTCCAGAAAACCAATTTTCCAGATGGGGATCAGATCCGTCTCTTTACAGAGCTGAAGGAATGGCTAGAAGGTTGACCACCTTCCTGCCCCTGGTGGTGGGTAAAGCTTTCAGTAGGAGTCCCTCACCATCCAGTCAGACCACACCTCTTGCCCTTAGGACTGAACATGTAAAACTGAGCTCCTGTGCTACATTTTTACTATTGATTCACAAGTATTCTTTCTACTCAGTAATTCGTATGTAGCTTTTCATGAAATGCTGTTTAAAATATGTTAGTCATGATTAAGCTGATAAATTATTTGTAGTAATAAAATAGTCTTTAAGATTGGCATACTATCATCTCAAGAGATGCAAACATTTCTTCCACTTTCTACTCGTGTTAAATAACTTCACACTTAAATAATTGCTGCCTACCCCACAGTAACACATGTTGCTTCATCAGAGGTTGTAGCAAAATTCTGGCAGCACTGATGTGGAAGTAGCTACCCACTCTCCTGCTGAGAGTACTTACTGGCTGCTTCTTGAGAAGTGGCACCTAACTCAGTAGGGCACAGCAGCAGATTTCCCTAAATCTGAGGACATACTTGAGAATGCAAAATTTCACTCTCCCAGTTCTGGTACAGAAGAGGACAAAATTGCCCACAGTTTATTCACCCCCCTCTATATATTCCAATGAGAAATACAGAAAAAAAATTGTAAAATTTATTCACAATGTACAAGATGAATAAAACAGCTGGCAAAGGCATCTTGCCTCTGAGTTGGATTTATAAAAATATTAGTGAGCTTAATTTGCTGTGTTTTGCTATTTCATTTGGGGAATGATGAAGAGAGTCTTTTATAATTATAAAACTTGAGACTTCGATGTCACTTATCACAATATCGTCTGGAATTCTGAAAATGTTCTGTTAGGGATGACTTGGACATTTCAGGACTTGACATTTGAAGGAAGTTGGGTAACCGAATATCATAATGGTATCTTTTTCCTATGTATACCCTGTCATTCAAGGCATAGAGTTTATCTGCAATGTCACTGCCAATTAAAACTGAAAACAGGCGGGAGATATAACGATGCTGAGCCAAGAGCAAGTATAATTTCTTTCTCCTCCAAGACACATATCGACAATCAGTTTCTGCTGTGAGGGTTACCTAAAAAAAATAAGACCACACATAAACAGAGATTAGGAAGCAAGAAATGTCCTGCTCTGTTTTTTGGCCCCAAATTTTAAATGAATTTCTCATGCTTATTTTAATGTTAAAACCCACAATATATCGTAAAACATAGAGAAAGTACAAAATTTATTACTATGTATGTTATTTATAACATGAATAATCACAGTGTTGTGCCCATCTCCAGTTCATATGTTTCTAAATTTAGATATCTATATTTTGTATTTTATTGAAGTGAGAGCTATTTGACATTGAAAAATAATAAAGTTGGCTAATGTTGGGGAAATATTTCCATGTCTATCCTGAAGACTGTGGACATTTAACCTTAATTCATTTTCTGTAGTACTGAATATACTTAACCTAATCTACATATGTGTATGATTCTATATATATATAAAACACACATGTATACACACATGTATTTATATGTATTAACCAGAGGAAAACGAATGCCATAATAGAACCTACCGCAAGGATTATCTTTCAATACTACCAGATATGGCAGCATAGTAATGACATTTTGTTTAGCATTTTGTTGCTAGAAAACAACTGAAATTCATCACATTTTGAATTTTAAAAGTCACTTATTTTGTCATAATGACAGATTTTCATTCTTGATGTTTTTCTAAACTGTGACAGGTGGCAGTGTTTAGTTTAGAGTCAAATATCAATTAATTATATTTTAATTCCCATGTACTCAGGTAAGCAAAGGAAAATTTAAGAGTATTTATCACAGACTTCTTTCTGTCCTATGGGATACCCAATCTTCTCCTTGTTGCTGGACCTATACAGTGACATTAATCAGTAAGACTCAAGCAGAATGGGGAAGACATGCATGCTACCAAGTACATTCCAAAGTATAAATTACTCCTATGTCATCTGCGGCTCTGTTTGCTTGTTTGCCTGTTTTTAAACAAGCAGCGTATATCTGGTTGAAAGAGGCAGTTTTCATGGTGTGGTCTAGTTATCCCTTACCTGAAAAGTGCCTTCCTCTGTGGGTTTCAGTGAGTCCCATTCAGGAGAATCCAGGAACTGGAAGGGGAAAATGTAATGCAGAAATTCGCCATCAACTGTCACTCTGATCCTACCCAGACACAAAGGACATCAGTCAGGAGGGAAGGAGAAAGAACTAAATTGGTAACAAGGGCAGGGAGCAGTATTTCTGATCTCTGATGATTCTTTTGGCTTTTAAAATCTTGAAGGGCAAAATATTAAATTCATACATTATAATAAGTGACAAAAATCTCCTGTAAAATTTATGTGCTGCTGTTCCTCCCATAGTTAGGATTCTGGAACAGTGGGTGAAATTCATCAGAAAATTCATCAAACTGCACATTGATATGTGCCCATTTAGGTGTGTATAATATATTATAATTACAAGTTTCAATGCACTCAGTCAGATTTTAAATTAAGTAGAACTCTGAAGAACATAAAGACGTACCAATGGAAATATCTCTGTAAACTAAATATTTAACCTTTTAAAAAACATGAATAATCACATTCCTATTTCTCCCTCAAACTTTTTTTCAAATTTTATATATAGCACACTTCCCCTTTGAGCAAGTGGGCATTTACTAGAAATTACTGAAAAAAATGATCATTATAAAATTTAAATGGTCTCTATTACTTAAAAGAATGGCCTAATAGAATGTTTCAAATACTTTGTATGCTAAATAACTATAAGTATTCTATTCATTCAAACTGGCATCATCTTTTTCTTGACTCTAAGTGATTAGTTTGGAAACAAATAGCATATCCAGACAAACCAATTCATACCTTTGATTTCTACAAAGAAATATTAAGACTAAATTACATCCTGCTTCAAGTAAATGGTACCATGTATTCTAAATGCCTATGTAAATGACTCATGTGTCAAGGGTTTTCTCATGCCTCAGAGTACTAAATGCTGCTGAGGACTATGCTACATTGAGGTAGGAAAATGCAGCAAAAAGGAACAAAAGCTAGTAAGTAATAAAGTGGAAAGACACACAAGTGCCAAGAGTACAAACCTTCCTGAGACAAGCAGGGAGAGTTTGTCAATGGAGGTTTTTCCCTGCATGGCGTAACAGTGCTCCTTTTCCAGAGTCACCACTTCTGAGCTCATAGCAATAGTTCTGAAGTCAGGCAGAGAGGTCCCCAGAGGCTGGAAGAGGGAGCTGTACAACAGCTGAAATTCTCGGGCAAAAGTTATGCTGTGAACTTGATAGGCAATGTGAACAAACCGTATGAAGCAGATGACAAACAATATAAAATTCCAGGAAAATATGTCAGCTGCACAGACATCTACCCAGGCCCAGATAGCAGAACAGAGAAAACCCAATCCCAGCAAACTGAAGACATAAAGGAGCCCGAAGAACCCACTGCCACCCATGAAACCTACTACAAATAAAATACTGGCTAGATGATAGATAGCTCCTTCAGCCTCCTGCTTCCAGACGGTGCAGACAGGGTGTTCATCGATTAGGTTCTTCCATAGACTTGAATTTCCTTCCATGGCTGGTGTACTGTATCCACTTTTCAGTCGATATTAAGTAATATCAAAGCAAATAATTAAGTCCTTTGCTTTTCCATCATCAGAGTTGAGTCTTCACAAAACCAGAGAAAGCCCGGACACTGGAGCTGGGGTGATTACGGGTTTGGTGAATGTGGATCTTGAAAAACTAAGAATCCCATGCTAGCATCCTTAAATTCATCTGGGCTTCTGATTTAGTTCTAGCTGACAAATATGTTGTTGTTGCCTATGTAAGAAATAAAAACAGGATTCTAATTAAACAGAATTGAGAAATGTATTTAATGAATCACCAGCATTTTACTTATTCAAGTTGACATCCTACTTTCTATGAAGTTAAAATATATTCAGCACAAATACATTTACATTTCTAGGATAGAAAAAAATGCATATTTTCAAGTCAGGCTTAATTATAAATAATTTACAGAAATTTTAGTATTTGTTACAATTAGCTAATTATGTATTTTTCGAGAAAGCTAAGTGCTATAATCAGCTGGTTTCTATAACAGTAATTCAGTGTACCTCAGAATCTTTCATAATAGTGACTAAAAATGCAGATTTATGGACTGTCTCTGGATATACTGAGTCAGAAATCTCTATGGGTGGGGCCTCAGTGTTGGTATTTTGAACAAGCTCCCCGCATGATTCTGATGCATCAGTTCACGTCTTCCAGGGCCCACCCTTTTAGAGATGTTGTTTGACAATATGTTATTCACTCTTTCCACATGAAGAATTTGAGGCTCAGAGAGACTAATTTATCCTAGGCCACACGGTGGTTGATGGCAGAGCAGAACTTCAGCACTTAAGCCTGCATGCCAGATCCAATCGTGTGGTCTCTCACGAGAGAGGTTTTAAAATGGTCACTGTAAGGAGCCCTAATCAATCAATGTAAGAAACACACCATTAGGAGTCCGGCTTTAAGAGCACATGGTAGACTGTGAAAATGTTTAATTAGATCAAAATTACTTGAGAAATATAAATTCAGTTCTCTTTTACTGTGTTAGAGGCTCTTTCAGGCTAAAGGTCGCATCTATATAACTAAATAAGTACTATTAAAGTTCCTGGTACTTACACATTTATTTGCCAGATGGTCAAAAACGTTAGCGACTGGTTTCTCTGCACATATATTCCCTACCCTCTCAGCCATATGGTAAAAATGCTAATATGTGATCTCATTCAGGAGAGATCTAACCATGACGACAGAGCTGTAGGATAGATATCATTTATCACCAAGTTTCTTAACAATAAATGGTTTCAATATGAAGCATTCATTGGATTGATGTTTTTGAAACCAAGATAACATTCAAGAACCTTGAACTTGTGTGCTATATTGTTTTTATTTTGAGGTAGATTTTTTTTCCAGAACACCTGGTAATAAAATATCAAATAACATAGATCTAGTCTCATAGAAAAAAAGTACCTACAGAGGTGAAAAAGACTTGGCTGAAATAAAAAAAGGAACAGCATTTCACTACCAACAGAACTAGAGATGAAAATAAAGAAGCTGCTACTGCTCAAGCTCCTGGTTTTTCATCCTGGATAGTGATTCTCTTCTCAGCAAGGAATGACTTTAAGAACATCACCAGGTGAATCATTAAAACAAGAAAAAATAACACAGACCTATAACTTACAACTGTATTATTTCTACTTATGCTGCTTTCAAATACAAACATTCTGCATCCCTCTAATTATCACTCCACCCATCCTTCTGTGAGGGATGAGACTCAAGGCCGACTGACACTCTGAACATGTTTCCTTTCTCTTCTTTAAACAAAACCCAAAGTTATATATCACTGCATATTCACAACAAAGAAACATTTTAAAAATACAGTGAGTAGTTGAGAAGTGTGACATGCAGACTGCAAGTGTCAGTCTCCCTGCTGTTTTACTTTAAAAACTCAAGTATTTTAAGTTAATTCCTCAAGATGCCAAGCAAATAGCCACAAAAGCAGTATTAAAAAGCACTACCAGTGGAGCTCTGAACTTGGATTTGAACTTCCTGGAAATTTAAAATCCTCAACAAATTGCTAAAATGATGCTAATGTGAAACATTTGTGGTAATTCAGAAGGGAGTTTATTGGAAACTTGCCCCTTAAACTCTTGACTTGGGGAATAATATACTGGGCCCCCTGCATTTCTGGTGTGTGACCCATTATAATTATATGAGGAACTGTGTTTCTGGCCCTTTCCAGTCAGCTCCTGTTTCAATAAGCTGCTACCAAACCACCTTCCTACCCTTGATCCTGTATCACTCAACAAAGAGTGCTGACTTGCCCTGATTAGATTACTCCACACCCAGGCTTTCTCCACTTGGTGTGTTTTTATTCAGTCACCAAAACAGATGTACTTTATTAGAAGAACTGACAGGGGCAGGTGACGAGCCCGAGTGTTCCTCTGCCATGTGCCAGCAGCCCTGTATGAATGCTGAACACGACTCATCAACCAGCTGCCTATGTCAAAGGCCTGTAGGCCTCAAGTCATGTTTTGGGGTAAATAAATGCTGGAAAGTCAAAGGAGCACGACGGATTTCTTAC
This sequence comes from Capricornis sumatraensis, assembly GCF_032405125.1. Lineage (NCBI taxonomy): Eukaryota > Metazoa > Chordata > Mammalia > Artiodactyla > Bovidae > Capricornis > Capricornis sumatraensis. The sequence goes on along the minus strand of NC_091081.1, from coordinate 32,569,619 downwards.
ATAGTTGATCTTCCCTGCAAAAGAAGTTAACACATGGGGATACAAATGATGGAGACAAAGTGCAAATAAACAAATATTTCCACGCTTTTCCCTTTTTCACTCTTTACATTGTCAGAGCCTGAGTTCAAAGGAATAAAGAAATGTAAAGGCAGACACAAGGATGCTCAACTAAATGTGATATAAATTGGGTGGCATAGTGATGAAGATTAACCTGAAATGGCAGTTACGGGTTCAGAACGCGTACATTTATTATTTCACAGCATCACACTTACTGCTATGAGCGAGGCAGTATCTAAACCATCATGCTTAGCTTACAAATGAGAAAGGTGGAGCCCAAGGCAGGTTAAGTAACTTGCTTCAGGTAAAAGTCACAGTAGTCACAAAGCTGTAAGTTCAAGTCCTCTTCTGCTCAGCTTCACGCTCTCCCCAGCAGGCAGTGTGTCTTTCAAGGCTGCAGATCTGATTTAACGTGTTGGGAGACCAGCTGAATATTCTGCCAGGATGGTTTGCCAGGAAAATAATAATCCTAATAGTGGATATTTGAGACAGGCTATATCTGCTTGCCCAGTTCAGTCCATAATGCTTAGAATACTACTGGGGACATAGACATAGAAAGCCACTCATGAAATAATCTCCTGTATTACTGTTCAACACTGACTCATTTCCTCTTCTTGATTCCAAAATTATTATGGGGTAAAGACAAATGTTTTTGTATTTCAGACCCTTGGCACTCAGGGAACGTGGATTGAACACACTGATAGAGAGGAACAAGTCCTCTCTGCCTTTTCCATCCTCACTCTATCTAGGTCAACAGATGTTCGAACATCTTCTGTCGCCTAGGGGAACAGAAATGGAGGATTTCTTGACTGAGGGATTATTTAAGATGTCCGGCACAACTCCAAATTCATAGGAGAATCCTTCTGTCTTCTTACAATGTTCAGTTCCTTAAGAGCAGCTGAATTCCTGATTTCATTAAAACAACTCTGGTAGCTTGTGGTATTATGTTAGTTGTGGTTGCTAGGCAACCTAGAAGATCAAAATTCTGTCAATATTATCCTTATCAATTGGAATCATATCCCAACTTTTGTATGTGTTACATATGGAGAAGATTGTTTTCTCTACTTAAACCTTTAAGTATGTATACTTACTCAGCAACTATGTACCAGACATTTAAAAAATTATTTAATCTGCACAACCCCACGAGGAAGGTACTATTATCTCCATCCTACAGATAAGAAAATTGAAACTCAGAGAAGACAAGTAAATAAATTGTACAAGGTCACCACACTGTTCAGTATTGGAACTAAGATTCCATCCAGGTCTGTCTGACTCTGAAACTCAGTGTCTAAACCATATCATTCTGCTTCCACAGTACCAGGATTTAGTTTCCTCCTCGCTACTTAGATGAACTTAGACGTATTTATTCATCAGTAAAGCAGAGGTAATGTCACCTATTGTGTCTACTTTAAAGGGTACTAGAACATTCAAATGAGAAAATCTATCTTAAAAATTCTTAGCATATTTCTTGTAATTTTTTAGTCTTTTGGGAGCACTTATCTTGTTATTTTTTAATTTTTATTGGAGTGTAGTTGTTTTACAATGTTGTGTTAGTGTCTTCTGTACAGCAAAGTGAATCAGCTATGTTGTTGTTCAGTTGCCCAGTCATGTCCAACTCTTTGCGACCCCATGGACTGCAGCACACCAGGCCTTCCTGTCCCTCACTATCTCCTGAAGCTTGCCCAAGTTCATGTTCATTGCATTGGTGATGCCATCCAATCATCTCATCCTCTGACTCCCTCTTCTCCTTCTGCCCTCAATTTTTCCCAGTATCAGGAAGAGGAACCAGCTGTATGTATACATACAACCCCTCTTTTTCTGGATTTCCTTCCCATTTAGATCATCATAGAGCACTGGGTAGAGTTCCTTGTGCTATACAGTAGGTTCTCATTAGTAATTTATTTTATACACAGCAGGGTATATATATCAATCCCAATCTCCCAGTTCATTGCACCCCCTCCCTCCCTTGGTGTCTATACATTTGTTATCTGCATCTGTATCTCTATTTCTGCTTTGTAACTACAGATTCCACATATATGTGTTAATAGTTTTTCTCATTCTGACTGACTTCACTCTGTAGGACAGTCTCTAGGCCCATCCATGTATCTGCAAATGACCCAGCTTCCTTCCTTTTTATGGCTGAATAGTATTCCATTGTATATACGTACCACATCTTTATCCAGTCCTCTATTGATGGACATTTAGGTTGTTTCCATATCCTGGCTATTGTAAATAGTGCTGCAATGAACACTGGGGTGCATGTTTCTTTGAATTAAAGTTTTCTCTGGATATATTCCCAGTAGTGGAATTGTTGGATCACATGGAAGTTCTCTTTTTAGTTTTTAAGTAACCTCTATACTGTTCTCCATAGTGATTCTACCAGTTTATTAATACATTTTTATCAATAGTACAAGAACATTCCCTTTTCTCTATACCCTCTCCAGCATTCATGTATTGTTTATTATTGTGATGCTGGCCATTTGGACAGATGTGAATTGATATTTCATTGTAGTTTTGATTTGCTTTTCTCTGATAATGATATTGAGCATCTTTTTATGTGCTTGTTGGCCATCTGTATGGCCAGCTCATCTTTGAAGAAATGTCTCTTTAGGTCTTCTGCCCATTTTTTGATTCAGTTTTTTTTTTTAATATATATGGAGCAGATTTTTAAATAACAGAGAAATGGCATTGCTGTACTTGTTGCTTATTTGCTACAGAGCTGAGCCATTTGAAGATTTAGATTTTAAAAGCTTTCTTCAGAGGATTTCAATAGAAAACAAACCATCCTTATGTTGTAAATTCTAAACTTACTTATTTCTGCAGGAGTGATCTGTCTTATTCTTCCCTATGTTGTGTCCTGAGCACCTACGGCTGGTAGGTATCGACCCAGAACTAGCCTATCCTTGAGTAAAGAAGCCAGTCTCTGGAAGCCAACAACAATCGGAATCACCCAAGGACCTGTTAAAATGCCCCTTCCCTGGCCCCACCCCAGAATAACTGAGCCAGGGAGGGACCCAGACAGATGCATTTCTAATAGGCTCTCAGTTGATTTTTTTTTTTTTATTTTGTATTGGGGTATAGCTGATTAACAATGTTTTGATAGTTTCAGATGAACAGCAAAGGGAACTCAGCCATACATATACATGGATCCATTCAGTTTGAGAGCCATCATTTCATCTTGTTCCTGAAGGATTCTTGGATTATCCTTGCTTAAAGAGCCCCGGCTTTGTCCATTTGGCTGCCAGCTGGGTGTCCTTCCAGGCTGGTTACTCCATGTGATGTCCTCTGATCCTTAATTGTCTGTCCACAGCTGTAATGCCAGTGTTGGGTCTACCATCCTTCTGTCTGGTCTGTCCAGTTGGTATTACTGCTTAAGAGAAGGGTGCCAGTCTTAGCTATGTCCCTAAACAGCATGTGTTAATTTATTTATTGGCTGTGCTGAGCTTTCTCTAGCTGTGGCCTGCGGGCTTCTTGTTGCAGTGGCTTCTCTTGCTGTGGAGCTCGGGCTCTAGATGTGCGGTCCTAGTAGTTGTGGCGTACAAACTTAGTTGTCCTGCGGCATGTGGGATCCTCCCAGACCAGGGATCGAACATGTGTCCCCGGCACTGGCAGGCGGATTCTTAACCACCGTAACATCAAGGAAGTCCCACAGCGTGAGATTTTAATCTTCCCAGACCTGTTTCCTCATTGATAAATGAAAGATTTGGACAAATAATGTGCAGCTCCTTTCAGCTCTAAAATAACACCACTCTCTATGATATGGAATTCAAAGTTATTCCTAGCCCAGGTCAAAATATAGAGCAGAGGGGCAGAACTGAATTATGACTGTGCACCTTCACACCAGGTTTGTGACTGGAGCCCTGCTCTAGAAATTGTTTAATTATTTATGGACTGTAGGGGGACCATTTTTTTCACAGACTTCCCATTGATTTTGTTGTGCAACCAGGGCTAAGAACTTTTAGGGGGATGGGGTAAGAGACACTAGAACAATCTATAGAGTAAAGGATCTGGATTTTAATCCTTATTTTTCAGGGGCTGGAAAGGCACATCTTCTCTTGTGTTGCTCACTTCCATGCTTGCTCAGGTCAGGAGGCATTTTCTTCCTCACACTCACCTCTGAGGGGCTCAAGGTTTGTGCATGTTCTGCATCAGCCTTTCCTTACCATGGTGGCTGAAGTGCACTTTCTAGGCTCTGGATTTTTATGGCCTTTACTATCTGTCTACAAGGCTTCCACTGTATATTATATTGAACATAATATATATTTTCCATTTAATTTTTTTTAAGTATGTATTTATTTGGCTGTGCCGGGTCTTAGTTGTGGCATGCAGGATCTTTTTTAGTTGAGGCATGTGAAATCTTTAGTTGCAGCATGTGGGTAATTCCCTGACCAGGGATCAAACCCAGGTCCCCTGCATCAGGAGCTCAGTGTCTTAACCACTAGACCAGTAGGGAAGCCTCTGTTTTCCTTTTTAAAGCATCATAATTTGTTTATTCTTTCAGTTGGGGGTACATATTTAAGTAATATTTTAAAGAATCTAATGTAGATAGTGTATATACTTTAAATATTGGCTTTATTAATTGGTTTTATATATGTATATAATATAAATAGTGTTCAGGTAGAAAAACAATGTTTAGAATATAGTTTTAGAACAAGCAGGTTAATAGCCAGGAAGCCCAAGTGAGATATGACCGATACCTGAATCAATGGGTTAGGTGTTAGACAAAGAAAGAAAGAAAAGCATATATTATATTAACCATGAAGAAGAAAATGAAAGGAAGACATGTCTCTACTGAGACAGAAGAACAGAGAAGGGATAAAGACACTTTGGAGTCATAAGAGATCCTGAAGCTGGGAAAGAAATCAGAGGAAGTTGGGGGGCAGGGGACTCGCTTTGAGTCATGTTTAACCTGATGCACCTGGTCTAGCAACAGAGTTCACAGCAGAAGGTGCAGGATGGAGGCATATTTAACAGTTGTCCTAAATGACACAGGACAACACTGAATAAGGACTGGAGCTGATGAGATTATCTAGAAAGTGAGTGCAAAGAGAAATGAGAGCTGAAGTTAAATGCCCATGACCAGAAGCCTTAGAATTCTAGGGTTATGCTGGCCACTGCAGGAGCCATCAGCCACCCGTGACCATGAGCCCCTGAAATGTGACTGGTCTGAAGTAAGATGTGTTGGTCTTAATGGATTTCAGAGACAGTACAAAGATAAGGAGTATGTCATTAATAATTTCTTTATTGGTTACGTGTTGAAATGATAATGTTTTGGAAATACTGGGTTAAATTAAACATATTCTTAAAGTTAATTTCACCCATTTCATTGCTACTAGAGAATTTTAAATTATGTATATGGTTGCATTATATTTCTGTTGGACAGTGCTAGTCTAGGGCCTCTCAAGCAACAGGAAAGAAGAAATTAATTTCATCATGCCAAGACTTGGCATGATGCTGTGCAAACAGCGCATATGTATAGTGTATAACTGTATAAATATGGAAGGATTATCTAAGATTAAGAGCAGAGAGTTGATGTAAATGTAAATGATTTTGGCTACAGTGTTCATATGCTATAGTCAGTCAGATGTTATCCAAGGCATCGATGTGTCACCATCTGGCTTCTGCCTATAGAGATGGCCAACCCACTAAGCTCTTGGCTCCTTTATTCTGCCAAGGAAGGTGGCACTTTTTTCTTTTGCCTTAGGAGAATCCTACTTTCTTAAGCAATTATAGTACGTGGTCTCATTTTCTCGTTTCATCTTCTGATGTTACCCCATGTAATGCATTGGAAATCTCAGGTAGACAGTCTCATAAATTTTATGCTGGAGATTGGATTGTGGCCTTCTAGATTCCAGAAGATCCACACCAGCCTTGGGGGGGCGGTTCACATAATACCTAAGTCTCTTCATGCACCAGTAGGCTCCCAGGCTGGAATATGCCTTTGACTTTTTATACCAGTGAAAGCTTGGCTTCACTTCAGACTCGAGGAAATTAGAGAACCTGCCCACAAGCTATGCCAGGCTTCTCTGATTCTCTTGTCTCAGCTAAAGCCACATTTGATTATCTCTAGCCATGTTTGGTTTCTCACTTTATCACATATGGAGGTAGGGAGAATTCTAAGATTCCTACCCTGCTCGTACACAGGTCCTGTAACCCCCTTTCCTTGAGTCTTCCCATTGAATGGCATTCCCATGTGAATGGCATGGCATAGAGGGTACCTTAATTAGGTAACATGTTCTGGCCAATGGGGCTGGAATAATCATGTCTGTGATTAGCCATGTAAGACTCCACTGTAGGACTGGAAATTAGACAAACATATTCTTACTAGCCTAGAAAAAAGCAAACACCGTGCCGTGAACTGCCTGTGGGGGCCACTAGGCAAGGAACTGCAAGCAGTCTCTGTGAGCTGAAAGAAGTACCCAACCAAAAGTTACCAGAATAATGGGGACCTCAGTCCTTCAGTCACAAGCAGCTGAATTCTGCCAATTACCTGGAAATTTTGGGAGAGGATCCTAGACTTCAAATGAGGAGTGCAGTCTAGCTGATAATCTGAATTGCAAGCTTGTGAAACCCTGAGCTGAGGATCCATTCTCGCTGTGCCTACACTTCTGACTCACAAAAACTGTGAGATAGTAAATTTGTATTGTTTTAAGCCACTAAGTTTGTGGTAATTTGTTACAAAGCAATAGAAAATAAATATGCACACTTATGAATGTTCAACTGAGGCTTTTCATTAATTGTGACTCCACCAAATTTAGATGAGTTGAGCAATGGGAATTAATGAACTATGTGCCATCTTAATCCTCATATACTATTGCTACTAGTAGTACTACCAACGCTGTTACCATCAGCACCTAATATTTACTGAACACTTACTATGTGCCAGGCACATGTCGAAGAGCCCTAAAATGCTATGTCATTTAATCCTCACAACTTCTTGAAGTAGGCAAATTTATCTCCCCATTTTACAGATGAGATATCTAAAGTCTAGGTTGCTTAACTACATTTTACGATGGACTTGGAATACAGGTCTATGGAGAAGAAGACAATCCTTGTGAGATTTCTATTAGGAAAATCAAGTGATAACAGGTCTTTAATCATGTCTGGAAAACAAGACAGAATAAGTGGCCCTGGGAATCATATTTAAATTAACTGCACCACTTTATAGGTTTTTCTTTCATGGAGTCCAGTGGCCCCAACACTATTAAGCATCTGTACATGTGGGCAACTTCTAGAATGCTTATGTCATTTATATGTTGTTGTTTGGGGTCCCTGGTGGCTGAGATGGTAAAGAATCTGCTTGCGATGCAGATGACCAGGATTTGATCCCTGGGTGGGGAAGATCCCCTGGAGAAGGAAATGGCAACCCACTCCAGTATTCTTGCCTGGGAAATTCCATGGACAAAGGAGCCTGGCGAGCTTAAGTCATGTGTGACTCTTTTGTGACCCCATGGACGGTAGCCTCCCAGGCTCCTCTGTCCATGGGATTTCCCAGGCAAGAATACTAGAGTGGGTTGCCACTTTCTTCCCCACCCAGGGATCAAACCTGCGTCTCCCACATTAGCAGGCGAATTCTTTACCTCTGAGCCACCAGGGAAGCCCATATGTCATTCATATACCAATCTCCAAAATTCCTGGAATACCATGTTTCCTTGGTTGACTTTTAGCTGGGTCAGTTCTTTGTAAAACTGAGCCATACACATATGGCAAATACTTAATGTTTCAAACACATCCAGAGAATAATACTAAAAAAAAAAAAAAGCCCATAGAAACTTGAAACAGATAGCTATGTAATTCAAATTGTGACTCCACCAAATTTAGATGAGTTGAGCAGTGGGAATTAATGAACTATGTGCCATCTTCTTAATCCTCATATACTATTGTTACTAGTAGTACTACCAACGCTGTTACTATTAGCACCTAATATTTACTGAACACTTACTATGTGCCAGGCACATGTCGAAGAGCCCTAAAATGCTATGTCACTTAATCCTCACAACTTCTTGAAGTAGGCAAATTTATCTCCCCACTTCACAGATGAGATATCTAAAGTCTAGGTTGCTTAAGGATCCAATATTGATAGAGCCCAGACTCACTCTCAGGCAGGCAGACGCCAAGGCTCTGCTGTCTTAACCCTCATGACTTAACTGCTTCACATACAATTTGAATCTAAATATCTGGACTTACTGGAGCAAATCACAGCATTCTTGTTTTCTCACTTCAGTCCTAGATTCAGAGAATTTAAATGTTTTCTTAAGAAATTATAAATTTTCAGGTAGGAGGATGAAATAGGTGAGTGAGGGTGAGAGGTACAAACTTCCAGTTACAAAACAAATGAGTCGTGTCTAAAATGTACAGTCTGGGGAATATAGTTGACAATTACATATTTTTTTAAAAATTGGAGGATAATTGCTTTATAATGTTGTGTTGGTTTCTGCTGTCCAACAATGTGAATTAGCCATAAGTATACATATATCACCCCCCTCCTGTGTCTCCCTCCTAACTCCTCCATCCCCCCCCTCTAGGTCATCACAACACCGAGCTGTGCTACACAGAACACCTGTGCTACACAGCAGCTTCTCACTAGCTATCTGTTTTATACATGGTAGTGTATATATGTCAGTATTACTCTCTAAATTCATCCCCCCTTCTCCTTCCCTCACTGTGTCCAGCAAGTCTGTTCTCTATAGTTGTGTCTCTATTCCTGGCCTGCAAATAGGTCCATCAGCACCTTTTTTCTAGATTCTATATATATGTGCTACTATATGGTATTGATCTTCCTCTTTCTGACTTGCTTCTAGGCTCTAGGTTTGTCCACCTCACAAGAACTGACTCAAATGCATTTCTTTTTATGGCTAAGAAATATTCCATTGTATATATGTACCACTAACTTCTTTATCCATCCATCTCTTGATGGACATCTAGGTTGCTTCCATGATCCTGGCTATTGTAAATAGTTCTGCAGTGAACACTGGGATACATGTGTCTTTCCAAATTATGGTTTTCTTAGGGTATATGCCCAGTAGTTGGATTGCTGAGTCATATGGTAGTTTTATTCCTGATTTTCTTTTAAGGAATCTCCATAGTGGCTGTATTAACAACTTATTAATACATTCCTACCAAAAGTACAAGAGGGTTCCCTTTCCTTCCCACCTTCTCTGATATTTCAGTTCAGTTCAGTTCAGTCACTCAGTCGTGTCTGACTCTTTGTGACCCCATGAATCGCAGCACGCCAGGCCTCCCTGTTCATCACCAACTCCTGGAGTTCACTCAGACTCACGTCCATGGAGTCCGTGATGCCATCCAGCCATCTCATCCTCAGTCATCCCCTTCTCCTCCTGCCCCCAATCCCTCCCAGCATCAGAGGTTTTTCCAATGAGTCAACTCTTCTCATGAGGTGGCCAAAGTACTGGAGTTTCAGCTTTAGCATCAGTCCTTCCAAAGAAATCCCAGGGCTGATCTCCTTCAGAATGGACTGGTTGGATCTCCTTGCAGTCCAAGGGACTCTCAGAGTCTTCTCCAACACCACAGTTCAAACGCATCAATTCTTCGGCGCTCAGCCTTCTTCACAGTCCAACTCTCACATCCATACATGACCACTGGAAAAACCATAGCCTTGACTAGACATTTATTGCTTATAAATTTTTGATGATGGCAGGTCTGACTGGCGTGAGGTGATATACCTCACTGTAGTTTTGATTTGCATTTGTCTAATAATAAGTGATGTGGAGCATCTTTTCATGTGTTTGTTGGCCATCTGTATGTCTTCTTTGGAGAAATATCTGTTTAGATCTTCTGCCAATTTTTTATTGGGTTATTTGTTTTTCTGATATTGAGCTGCATGAGCTGGTTGTATATTTTGGAGATTAATCCTTTGTCTGTTTTTTCATTTGTTATTGTTTTCTCCCATTCTGAGGGTTGTCTTTTCGTGTTGTTTATAGTTTCCTTTGCTGTGCAAAAACTTGTAAGTAGGTCCCATTTGTTTATCATTGTTTTTATTTTCATTACTTTAGGAGGTGGGTCAAAGAAGATCTGTGCCAAAGAGTGTTCTGCCTATGTATCCCTCTAAGAGCTTTATAGTTTCTGGCCTTACATTTAGGTCTTTAGTCCATTTTGAATTTATTTTTGTATATGGTGTTAGGAAGTGTTCTAATTTTATTCTTTTACATGCAGCTGCCCAGTTTTCCAAGCACCACTGATTGAAGGGGCTGTCTTTTCTTTATCGTATACTCTTGCCTCCTTTGTCAAAGATAAGATGCCCATAGGTGCATGAGGCTATCTCTGTGCTTTCTATCTTGTTCCATTGATATATACTTTTGTTTTTGTGCCAGTATCATATTGTCTTGATTACTGTTCAGTTCAGTTCAGTAGCTCAGTCGTGTCCGACTCTTTGAGACCCCATGAATTGCAGCATGCCAGGCCTCCCTGTCCATCACCAACTCCTGGAGTTCACTCAAACTCACATTCATCGAGTCAGTGATGCCATCCAGCCATCTCATCCTCTGTCGTCCCCTTCTCCTCCTGCCCCCAATCCCTCCCAGCATCAGGGTCTTTTCCAATGAGTCAACTCTTCACATGAGGTGGCCAAAGTACTGGAGCTTCAGCTTTAGCATCATTCCTTCCAAAGAAGTTTTACTGTATTTCAGTCTATACTTCCAAAGTATAGACTGAAATCAGGAAGGTTGATTCCTCCAGCTTTGTTTTTCTTTCTCAAGATTGCTTTAGTTATCAGGGGTCTTTTGTGTTTCCATACAAAGACAATTATATAATATTAATCTTTGTATGTTGACAGATGGTAACCAGGCTTATCATGGTGGTCATTTTGAGATATATAGAAATATCAGCTCACTATGTTGTGTACCAGGAACTAACATAGTGTCATAGGTCAATTATATTTCAAAAATAAAAACACAGAAAAAAAAGTCAAATTTGTGGTTATCAGAGGCAGGAGTTGGGGGAAGGTGGTCAAAAGGCAGAAACTCCCGGTTATAAGGTAAATAAGTACTAAGCATATAGTGTACAACATGATAAATATAGTTAACACTGCTGTATGTTATATATGTGAAAGTTTCTAAGAAAAATCCTAAGTGCTCTTATCACAAGGAAGAAGTATTTTTGCTGTTTCTCTAATTTTGTATCCATATGGGATGATAGACTTTTGCTAAACTTAATGTGGTCATAATCATTTTATGATGGAAGTTAGGCTATTATGCAGCACATCTTAAAGCCATAAGTGGTGTATGTCAACTATATTTCAGTACAACTGGAAGAAAAAAAAGCAATTACAATTTTTGGAGCAACAGAAGGACAGGAGGTTGAGTCACTTAATGCCCTATGATTCGTAATGTGAAGAAACAGCTATAAACCTCTCCTTCATAAGCTTATCATTTATCTGCTTTAAACAGACAATCCTCATACTCTGCTTCAAGTTCTTCTAACTTCTCCGTGTTCTGGAAATGGCTAAAGGCACAAGCAGGACGCCATTCCCTTTCGGTCAGCTGCAGTCATGTCATGCAGTGAGTTCACCAGCGACTCCTGATGAAAGATGCAAGAGAAGCTGGAATCACAGATGCATGAAACAGTCTTTCCTTGCTGTGAATCCAAGGAAGGCACCTTCACTTAGTTCTCCTCCATACAGCATACAGCAGATGAACTCACTTTTTCTATGTTTTCTTCATGTTCCTTCCTGGCAAACACACCTAATAAGTTCATGTGTGCTAGCTAATTGGCTGTAATCTTTCCTTTGTCATTTTTTTGAGCTTAATGAGCAGGTGGATCACACACCAGGGTCAGCAATGTTTGAAACCACCAAACCAGCCACTCCTGGCGCCAATAGGAGCATTTCTGCAAGGAATTCCATTTCCTTTTGAGTGTTTTATAGAGACAGGAGCTTTCTCTTTGTGAGAAAAGTTGTTCACTGGTTCTCCATCCAGACAGCCAACAGTCTTTCCACATTTTTATTTCTTTCAGCCTCATTGTTATTGACTTTGAAGTACTTGAGCTTATTCCAGCCATCGACGTTGCTTTTATTTTTGTGTACTTCCTGTCATGATCGTCAGTGTGGATTATTCCCTCATTCCTGCTGCTCAGGAAATACTGCATATTCTCTTGATTCTTTCAAAATACTTGATTATCTCAAGCTTCTCTTCAGTGTTTAAGCTGTCCTTTTGCATGCACTATTTGACATTTTTGAATCAAGATGCTTAAATATTCTTGGGATATTAAATGAGTGTTTTTCTATAGAAAAATGCATAATTGCAAAAGAATAACAAAACACAATCTTGCAGGATATCACTCAGTGAACCAACGTAGCTGGTAATGTTTGAGGTCTGTGTGTGTTATATTTTGTGTTATATTCCTATAGGGCTTGGTTAGCTGGTTGCAGTTTAATGTGTTCACCTGGTGTTTCTAACTGAGTAAATCATTGAATAAGTTAGTACAAAATTTGCATCATGCTTGAATTGTTACTTACATTTCAGTTGCATTGGAATGATGCTGGTTTTCAAAATAAGCATTATAGCATAATTGACTGTATCATCAACTTTCAAATAGCCAAGAACACATTAATAATTAACATATGTAAGAATTCAACAAATCCCTGCCCTCATGGAGCTTGCATTTTAGTGAAATTCAAATATTGACACCATTTAAGCCCAGTTTCAAATTATGAGTTCTAAAATAATCTAAAAATACATTTTATATGCAAATAAGCTACTTAAAACTCATTTAAAGTCCATTGTTGCATACTGAATTTTTAAATAAATGCTATATTTTAAAAGATAAACTAAAGTCTTAAAAATCAAAATGCAAGCAAGTTGTTTCTTAGAAATTCAAGACCAAAAGCAACAAACAAACCCTAAAATGTTGTATGTGTCACAGGAGTAGCATATTACATATTAATATGCCTATATTCCTCTATTTGTATAAATGCAAGGGCATATGGAGTGATTTTTCACTTAATGCTAAGAAAGGTTATTCCTGGATGGCAGGACACTACTTTTTTCTTTGCATATACCTATATTGTTTGCTTCCTTTATAATAATCTTATAAAACTAAAAGGTGATTTTATGTTTATTTGAAAAATTTTAAATACAAAGATATCAGAGAAGAAATATCCATGAACCCAATAACCAAAATTATCAAATATCAACACTGTCATATTTTTGGATCTTTTTAAAATAAAAAAGATTCCACAAAAAATTAAAGATCACCATGGACTACCCTCTAGTGCCATTCCTCACCCATCAACTCCCTCTGTAAAGCTGCATGTCTTTCCTGTCCATATAAAATAATTTTTAAAATTCAAATTTAAAATGTTAGGCTAGACTAGAAATGTATCTTATGAGTTTTTCAGCTTTATGCTTAATCTTTTTCTGATGAATAATTTTAAACATATTCCAAAATAGAGAAGATAATGTATGATAACCCCCCTATATACCCATTACCTAGATTCAGCACTCATCAAGGTTTTGCCACATGGAATTTTTAAAATCAAAAGCAGAAAACTGTAACCTACTGTTCATCCTACAATTTGTTCAGTCAATAAACAACCACCTACTAAGGAAGACAGGGAGAACTGAGATTAGCTATGGTCTCACTATGTGCCGTGCACTGGGTCTTGTCTACACTGACCCACTGAGGAGTCACAACAACTCTGCCACCCAAATAGTATCATTAGCATTCTTCAGAGTGGAAAATTAGACTTGGAAAGATGAAAGTTATTCCATAGGCCCAGCTGCTTGCTCTTCTTTCTAGACCGTAAATCCCTCCTCCCCCACCAATTTCAGTATGTGTGAGAGAGTCTCTAGAGGTTATTCTGTTGAAAAATACAAAATCAGAAGGTCTCACGTTGTAGCTGTATGAATTGACCTCTCAATTCTCTGGGCTGGAGGAGGGTCCAGCATTGTTATGGGAATTTTAAGTCAGCAGCTTTTTGTTATTATTTAATTTATAAAATAATCTGTTGTAACTTTCACTTTAAGATATTTTCCTCTAACTACTTAGATAAAAGACAGGAATGTTTTCTCTTTTCCTTTAAAAAAAATCTCATTAATGATTCAATACACTTTTATAAATTCTTACTTGTTCTCTATAGCTAATAATCCCAGCTGACCAACACCCATAATTACAGAAACCAATTTCAGTTGCAGTTTGCCAGCTTGCAAATATATCACAGACATTTTCCGAAGCAGTTTTGAAACTTCTTGCTTGTCATGTCACTTACGTGTTGTTATGCTCATATGCTGCAGCAAATGCTTCATAACCATTCTTGTTCTTTCCTGGGGACTGTTCAGAAAGCAGACATGAATGCTCCAGTGTATCAACCCTATTAGTCAGTCTTGTGATAAGAAGCATGGGATTTGGGTTTCCCCTGACACATATTTGTTTAATAGCATAGACTGTCATCATTTAGAAGCCTAGGATGCACAATGATTCAGCTATTTTGAGAAACTGATGAGATTAAAGAAACTCAATTATCAAATGTCTCCCAGCTTATATGTATAAAATTTTAGTAGAACAGATAACATCTTATTCTAGATTTCTCTTAATATTTGTATCCCAAACTCTTCAAAAGGCAAACCCAGTCTCCCAGAGAAGGAAAGAACCTTAAAGATCATGTGGGATCAGACAGACCTCTTCATTTGGCAAATGTGGAAAGAGATCCAATATTTATTTTGCTTATATTTTGTTTCAGGTAGTTCTTGTTTGATTTTCAGTTGCCACAAAGAACAGTGCCAAGTTCCTGTATTGTCACACCAGGGAGTTGTTTGTGCAACAGTCCCTGGTATTAAAAATAACGGAAAAGAAAATAGCCACTAAACTTTAGCATGAACAGAGAGACAGCAGTAAATTTTTTAAGGCTGCCATAAAACTCAACTGCAACGTGCAAGCTTGCAAACTGAAAATACCTAACCACAAGAATTGGAGTAAAAAGTCAGGAAGGAAGGTTGTCACATTCTAGAAGTTCAGTAAATCAAATTAGGTTATGTTCAAAAGTGGGTTTCTAATTCTGCTTTCCCACTTATTTACATATAGAACTTTTTCACTTTTTGCAAAATGCCTCCTGACTAAAAATTTTTTCGTGTGTGTGCCATAGCCATATTATTGTATTTGATTCGGTGCCTTTAATCTTTTCTTAAAATACAGACCCTCAAAATACATATCTCTGTAACCGACCTTGGTGAGGAGGTAGTTTAGTGATTTTCAAATGTCTTTCTCTTTCTTTCCTTCCCCTCCCCTTGCCCAGGGGGATTCCCCAAATAGAGTAAACAGGTCAGCGTGACCTTGGATGAGGCCGCTTTCTGGGTCCCGAACTCAAAGGGAAAACCCTGCCCTACTCAGACCTTTTGCCCAGGGAAGCTTCTCGCCTCTGCCCGACTTCCCCAAGGCCAACCGAGGGCTGTTAGGGCCCCCTGAAGCAGCTTTTCTCCCTCTAAAATCCGACCTTTTGGGGGTCTCCAAGGTGCTGCCCGGGGCAAGAGTGGGTCCAACAACAGATGTGGGAAGAAGATTCACCTCTGTGGGCGGAGGACCCGAGCGCCTAGGGCCGGTGCGCCGACCCCAGCGGGCCATCCTCCAGCGGCACCCGCGCGGACCCCCGGACTCGCCGCTGGCCGGAGCGGGGCCAGAGCGGGAGGCCGGTGGCAGCGCCGCGCAAGCAGGGGCACAGGCAGCGAAGCTTGGGCGCTGCTAGGGGGTCTGCAGGTCGCGATCCCCTCCCAGGAGCGGGGCCAGGACAGAGAACCGCACCCGGCAAGCGGCCCCAGTGCCGCAAGGTGTGAGGGTGCAGACGGCGGCGGAAGGGTGGCGGCCGAGGCGCCCCGGCTCCCTCCTTACCTGGCCTTTGCCGGCCTCACGCAGAGCTCCGGCCTCGCGCCCGCAGAAGTTTCCCAGCCGAGTGCATCGGGCCCCCCCGACCGGCGCGAAGTCTCTGGTGCCCGGCTCACGCGCTCCTGGCCACTCCGTGCCGGTGTCCGCCCTGCGCCCAGGCGCTCAGTGACCGCAGCCCGGTTCCGGAGCGGCGCGGTGGCGCAGGCGGGGGCCGGGCACGGGCGCGCGCCCCGGGGACCGCGGGGAGGGCGGGCTGGCGGCGGCAGGAAAGGCGCGGGGCCCGGGTAGCCCCAGCCTCCAGGAAGTCGTCGGACTGCTGATCAACCTAGCGATTGAGCGACGGAACAAAGTTTGCAAAGATGGGTCTCAAGTGAACGCAGCTTACAGTTGTAAAACGAACCTCGTGTTCGCTATATGCCAGGCAGAGGACCATGGGGTTCACTCCTTGGATGGGAAGCAAGTGTACTTCTGCCCTCTCTCTACCCCACCCCCACTGTAAACAAAATGAGATCAGTGACTGGAATGGGGATGGGAATATTTGGGTAGAGAGGACAGAGAACAGTTAATATCTTGTTTCAAATCAATGAGTGTCTCCAAGGCAAATGGATGAAGAGCATGGACAATCATAGAAGGAAAAACAGATGATCCCACCAAAAAAGTTCAAGTTAGTAATGAGCCCTAATGCGTACAACTTAAGGCAGAGATCAAATGCATTTTTCCCCTCCCATGAAGTTAGTGAAGCTTTCTTTGGTTTTGGTGATCAAACTCTGGTGGTTGGTGAGGGAACAGGGAAACACAACCTACTTGAGGGTTTGCATCTCCTCCCTTCTCAGCACCCTCACTCATGTTCTGTAAGTGTTCTGGTTACAGTGATTCCAGGAACATTTACTGAGTAATCAGTGGCTCTTTTGGTCCCTAGCTGCTGCTGCTGCTAAGTCACCTCAGTCGTGTCCGACTCCGTGCGACCCCGTAGACGGCAGCCCACCAGGCTCCCCCGTCCCTGGGATTCTCCAGGCAAGAACACTGGAGTGGGTTGCCATTTCCTTCTCCAATGCATGAAAGTGAAAAGTGAAAGTGAAAGTGAAGTCATGTCCGACCCTCAGCCACCCCATGGACTGCAGCCCACCAGGCTCCTCCATCCATGGCATTTTCCAGGCAAGAGTACTGGAGTAGGGTGCCATTGCCTTCTCCGTTGGTCCCTAGAATAGCCATTAAAGTAATATAAATGGTAAAAATTAACCTCTTTTAATGGATACTAGAACTAGGGGGCAAAAAGTACCCATATTCCTATACCCTACATGGGGCTAGAAACCACATGTGTTCCAGGCCTTTGCTGTTATGCTTCATTCTAGGGATTTACTCAGAAATGTTGGAAATCCAGTTTAAATTGGATATGGCTGGGGAATTAAGAAGGTCATGAGGTTTGACATCAGATGTATTTGAAACTGCTAAGTGGCATTTCAGGAGATTCCAAAGAGGTGCAGTCCTTTATGTCTCAGCACAAAAAGAATTCATCAATAGGCAAAGTGATAGATAAGAAGTGACAGGATGCTTGTGAGGCTTATCAGTGGGCAGGTGAGACGGTGCCACACTGAGAGCTTAGTGGGCTACAGTTTTATAAAACAGGAAAAATACGTAAGGGGGAAAGACAACCTTCTCCCTGTTCTTAACTAGGCATCATGCTTTCATCATTAGCTCCTCCCCCAGGTTAGGCAAGGAAGTCTTTTTGTCCCTATATGGTCAAGCTAGGACTGTCATGGCAGTAATGGAAAAATTACTTCAAGTCTCAGTACAATGGGCGTCTTTCACTTCAAAATGTCACCTTTCCATAAATTGTTGTTCTTATATGTGCAGAAGCATGTTCTATGGATCATCTACTTGCTGAGCTCACTGGGCAGGATGTGGGCCTCATGCCACCACTGTTTTTCTGCTATGTCTCCTGCTTCTCTTCCATGATTTTGTTGCTAAGCAAGCCTGCTTGGTTTTGTGGTTAAGTCATCCTGCTTCCCTGAGTGATCATTACTACAGGGGGCGCCCATATTTATTTCTACTTACTCTGGTGTGGTTAACTATTTAATCACCTACTTTGTCTATTTACTCTGTCCCTATCATATTCTGGGTTTAGATTTTACTTCTTATTTAGTATTATATGTTATATTCTTTAAGGATTATATTCATGGTCATTTTTAACTTAAAAATTCCAAAGCAGCAAAAGCTATGTATGATTGTTCAAAAGATTGTAAGGTGGCTGACTCCTGGCATTCACACCTTTTGGGACCCCCCCCTCCCTTGAGTGCATCTGGGACCTGTGACTTGCTTGTAAAACAATAAATATAGCACAGGTGGTAGATGTCACACTTGTGACTACATTACATTACACAAGACTTGGTCTTGCTAGCCAGCTCTCTCTAGAGACCATCTGATCTGGCTTGATGAAGTAAATAGCCATGCTGGGAGAGTCCTCTAGTCAAGGAATTATAGGTGACCTCTAGGAGCAGCCTCCAGCCAGAAAGAAGCCAGTGCCCTGAGGTACTACAAGCACAGGGAAATGAATTCTGTCAGACATCTAAGTGACTTTGGAAATGTTCTTCCCCACTCAATCCTCCTGATGAGAATGCAGACCAGAGCACACCTTAATTTTGAGTTTGTAAAACCCAAAACCCTAAGCAGAGCACCCAGTTAAGCCTTGGCTGGACTCCTGACCCACCAAAAGTGTGAGATAATAATTGTGAGTTATTTCAAGTCATTAAGTTTTTAGTAACTAATATAGCTTGTTTGTGTGGTTCAGTTATTTAACATATTAGTAATAGAATACAGTTTCTTCTTTGATAAACTTTGTGTTAAATATTGCTGTCCTGTTGCATTCTAATTTTTTTCTTTCTTTCTCCTTCACATATGTTTCTACCTTGATTTTCATTGCAAAGTCATGAGACAAAAACTCTAATGAACTTCAATGAGGTATCATATCACACCAGTCAGAATGGCTAATTATCAAAAAAATGTACAAACAATAAAGATGCTTTTTTATTGCTGGAGAGGATGTGGAGAAAAGGGAACCGTCTTGCACTGTGGTGGGAATGTAAACTGATACAGCCACTATGGAGATTCCTTAAAAAACTAGGAATATAAACTACCATATGACCCAGCAGTCCCACTACTCAGCATATACTTGAGAAAACCACAATTCAAAATGACGCATCTTCACTGCAGCACTGTTTACAACAGCCAGGACATGGACGCAAGGTAGATGTCCATCAACAGATGAATGGATAAAGAAGTTGCGGGGCGCAGTTGCTCAGGCATGTCCAACTCTTGGCAACCCTGTGGACTGTAGCCCACCAGGCTCTTCTGTCCATGGGATTTTCCCAGCAAGAATACTGGAGTGGGTAGCCATTTCCTACTCCAGGAGATCTTCCCCACTCAGAGACTGAACCTTCATCTCTTGCATCTCCTGTGTTGGGAGGCAGGTTCTTTACCGCTAGTACCACCTGGGAAATGTACACATGTGTATGTATACATAGATACAATGGAATATTGCTCAGCCATAAAAAGGAATGGATTTGAGTCAGTTGTATTAAGGTGATTTAACCTACAGCCTATTACACAGAGTGAAGTAAGTCAGAGAGAAACAAATATCATATATTAATGCAACTACATGGAATTTAGAAAAATAGTACTGATGAACCTGTCTGCAGGGAAGGAATGGAGATGCAGACATTGAGAACAGACTTGTGGACACAGCAGGGAAAGGAGAGGATGAGATGAATTGAGAAAGCAGCATTGACATATATACACTATCATGTATAAAATAGATAGCTGGTGGGAAGCTGATATAACACAGGGAGCCTAGCCTGGCATTCTGTGATGACCTAGAGAGGTGGGATGAGGGGGTGGAAGGGAGGCTCAAGAGGGAGGAGATATAGATATATATATATGTATATATATATGCACACACATACATAGAGAGAGTGCTATGACTGGCTTGTGTTGCTGTACAGCAGAAGCCAACACAATATTGTAAAGAAATTATCCCCCAATTAAAAAAAACAATTCAAGGGAAAAGAAAAGAAGTAGTGCCCATGCATCAGCCCTAGGTCTAGGGCTCTCTGGAACTTCCACCTGCATTTCTGCTTCAAAGATTGTGTGTCTAAGGTCCACAGTCTTGTTAAAGTGAAGTGAAGTCGCTCAGTCGTGTCTGACTCTTTGCGACCCCATGGACTGTGGCCTACCAGGCTTCTCTGTCCATGGGATTCTCCAGGCAAGAATACTGGAGTGGGTTGCCATTTCCTTCTCCAGGGGATCTTCCCAACCCAGGGATCGAACCCAGGTCTCCTACATTGGAGGCAGACGCTTTAACCTCTGAGCCTCAACCATGTATTATTAACCAGTATTATTCATGGAATGTTAGGTCCATGAATCAAGGCAAATTGGAAGGGGTCAAACAGGAGATGGCAAGAGTGAACATCAACATTTTAGGAATCAGCGAAGTAAAATGGACTGGAATGGGTGAATTTAACTTACATGACCATTATGTCTACTACTGTGGGCAAAAACTCCTTAGAAGAAATGGAGTAGCATCATGGTCAACAAAAGAGTCCAAAATGCAGTGGTACTTGGATGCAATCTCAAAAACAACTGAATGATCTCTGTTGATTCCAAGACAAACCATTCAATATCACAGTAATCCAAATCTATGCCCGGACCAGTAATGCTGAAAAAGCTGAACAGTTCTATGAAGACCTACAAGATCTTCTAGAACTAACACCCAAAAAAGATGTCCTTTTCATCATAGGGGACTGGAATGCAAAAATAGAAAGTCAAGAGATACCTAGAGTAACAGGCAAATTTGGCCTGGGAGTACAAAATGAAGCAGGTCAAAGGCTAACAGAATTTTGCCAAGAGAACGCACTGGTCATAGCAAACACCCTCTTCCAATAACACAAGACTCTACACTTGGACATCACCAGATGGTTGACACCAAAATCAGATTGATTATATTCTTTGCAGCAAAAGATGGAGAAGCTGTATACAGTCAGCAAAAACAAGACCAAGAGCTGACTGTGGCTCAGATCATGAACTCCTTATTGCCAAATTCAGACTTAAATATAAGAAAGTAGGGAAAACCACTGGGCCATTCAGGTATGTCCTAAATCAAACCCCTTAACGATTATACAGTGGAAATGATGAATAGATTCAAGGGATTAGATCTGATTGAGTGCTGAAGAACTATGAATGGAGGTTCATGACATTGTACAGGAGGCAGTGATCAAGACCATCCCCAAGAAAAAGAAATGCGAAAAGGCAAAATGGTTGTCTGACAAGGCCTTACAAATAACATTTTAGAAAAGAAAAGATGCAAAAGGAAAAGCAGAAAAGGAAAGATATACCCATTTGGATGCAGAATTTCAAAGAATAGCAAGGAGAGATAAGAAAGCCTTCCTCAGTGATCACTGCAAAGAAATAGAGGAAAACAACAGTATGGGGAAGACTAGAGATTTCGTCAAGAAAATTAGAGATACCAAGGGAGCATTTCCAGCAAAGATGGGCACAATAAAGGACAGAAATGGTATGGACCTAACAGAAGCAGAAGATATTAAAAAGAGGTGGCAAGAATACACAGAAGAATTATACAAAAAGGTCTTTATGACCCAGATGACCATGATGGTGTGATCACTCACCTAGAGCCAGACATCCTGGAATGTGAAGTCAAGTGGGTCTTAAGAAGCATCACTATGAACAAAGCTAGTGGAGGTGATGGAATTCCAGTTGAGCTATTTCAAATCCTGGAAGATGATGCTGTGAAAGTGTTGCACTCAATATGCCAGGAAATTTGGAAAACTCAGCACTGGCCACAGGACTGGAAAAGGTCAGTTTTCATTCCAATCCCAAAGAAAGGCAATGCCAAAGAATGCTCAAACCAGCACACAATTGCACTCATCTCACATGCTATCAAAGTAATGCTCAAAATTCTGCAAGCCAGGCTTTAACAGTAGGTAAAAAGGGAACTTCTAGACATTCAAGCTGGATTTAGAAAAAGCACAGAAACCAGAAATCAAATTGCCAACATTCTCTGGATCATCGAAAAAGCCAGAGAGCTTCAGAAAAACATCTACTTCTGCTTTATTGACTATACCAAAGCCTTTGACTGTGTGGATCACAACAAACTGTGGGAAATTCTTAGAGATGGGACCTGACCATCTGACCTGCCTCCTGAGAAATCTGTATGCAGGTCAAGAAGCAACAGTTAGAACCAGACATGGGACCACAGACTGGTTCCAAATAGGGAATCGCTGTACATTGTCACCCTGCTTATTTAACTTATATGTGAAATACCAGGCTGGATGAAGCACAAGCTATGTCAAGATTGCCAGGGGAAATATAAGTAACCTCAGATATGCAGATGACACCACCCTTATGGCAGAAAGTGAAAAAGAACTAAAGAGCCTCTTGATGAAAGTAAAAGAGGGAAGTGAAAAAGTTGACTTAAAACTCAGCATTCAGAAAGCTAAGATCATGGCACTGGTCCCATTACTTCATGGCAAATAGATGGGGAAGTAATGGAAACAGTGAGTGACTTTATTTTGGGGGGGCTCCAAAATCACTGAAATGGTGACCACACCCATTAAATAAAAGACGCTTGCTCCTCGGAAGAAAAGTTATGACCAACCTGGACAGCATACTAAAAAGCAGAGATATTATTTTGCCAACAAAGGTCCATCTTCAAAGCTATGGTTTTTCAAGTAGTCACGTATGGATGTGAGAGTTGAACTATAAAGAAGGCTGAGCACTGAAGATTTGATGCTTTTGAATTGTGATGTTGGAGAAGACTCTTGAGAGTCCCTTGGACTGCAACGAGATCTAACCAGTCCATCATAAAGGAAATTAGTCCTGAATATTCATTGGAAGGGCTGATGTTGAAGCTGAAACTCCAACATTTTGGCCACCTGATGCAAAGAACTGACTCATTTGAAAAAACCCTGATGCTGCGAAAGATTGTAGGCAGGAGGAGAAGTGAACAACAGAGGATGAGATGGTTGGATGGCATCACTGATTCTATGGACATGAGTCTGAGTAAATTCCGGGAGTTGGTGATGGACAGGGAAGCCTATCCAGCTGTGGATGTGACTGGTGATAGAAGCAAGGTCCGATGCTGTAAAGAGCAATATTGCATAGGAACCTGGAATGTTAGGTCCATGAATCAAGGCAAATTTGAAGTGGTCAAACAGGAGATGGCAAGAGTGAACATCAACATTCTAGGAATCAGCGAACTAAAATGGACTGGAATGGGTGAATTTAACTCAGATGACCATTATATCTACTACTGTGGGCAGGATCCCTTAGAAGAAATGGAGTAGCCATCATGGTCAACAAAAGAGTCTGAAATGCAGTACCTGGATACAGTCTCAAAAATGACAGAATGATCTCTATTCGTTTCAAAGGCAAACCATTCAATATCACGGTAATCCAAGTCTATGCCCCGACCAATAATGCTGAAGAAGCTGAAGTTGAACGGTTCTATGAAGATCTACAAGACCTTCTAGAACTTACACCCAAAAAAGATGTCCTTTTCATCATAGGGGACTGGAATGCAAAAGTAGGAAGTCAAGAAACACCTGGAGTAACAGGCAAATTTGGCCTTGGAGTACAGAATGAAGCAGGGCAAAGGCTAATAGAGTGTTGCCAAGAAAATGCACTGGTCATAGCAAACACCCTCTTCCAATAACACAAGAGAAGACTCTACACATGGACATCACCAGATGGTCAACACTGAAATCAGATTGATTATATTCTTTTCAGCCAAAGACGGAGAAGCTCTATACAGTCAACAAAAACAAGACCAGGAGCTGACTGTGGCTCAGATCATGAACTCCTTATTGCCAAATTCAGACTGAAATTGAAGAACATGGAGAACACCACTAGACCATTCAGCTATGACCTGAATCAAATCCCTTATGACTAAACAGTGGAAGTGAGAAGTAAATTAAGGGACTAGATCAGATAGACAGATTGCCTGATGAACTATGGACGGAGGTTCATGACACTGTACAGGAGACAGGAATCAAGCACATCCACAAGAAAAAGAAATGCAGAAAGCAAAATGGCTGTCTGAGGAGGCCTTACAAATATTTGTGAAAGGAAGGGAAGCGAAAAGCAAAGGAGAAAAGGAAAGATATACCCATTTGAATGCAGAGTTCCAAAGAATAGCAAGGAGAGATAAGAAAGCCTTCCTCAGTGATCAATGGAAAGAAATAGAGGAAAACAACAGAATGGGAAAGACTAGAGATCTCATCAAGAAAATTAGAGATACCAAGGGAACATTTCATGCAAAGAAGTGCTCGATAAAGGACAGAAATGGTATAGACCTAACAGAAGGAGAAGATACTAAGAAGAGGTGGTAAGAATACACAGAAGAACTGTACAAAAAAGAGCTTAAAAACCTAGATAATCACGATGGTGTGATCACTCACCTAGAGCCAGACATCCTGGAATGTGAAGTCAAGTGAGCCTTAGAAAGCATAACTACAAACAAATCTAGTGGAGGTGATGGAATTCCAGTTGAGCTATTTCAAATCCTGGAAGATGATGCTGTGAAAGTGCTGCACTCAGTATGCCAGCAAACTTGGAAAACTCATCAGTGGCCACAGGACTGGAAAAGATCAGTTTTCATTCCAATCCCAAAGAAAGGCAATGCCTAAGAATGCTCAAACTACCACAAAATTGCACTCATCTCACATGCTAGCAAAGTGATGCTTAAAATTCTCCAAGCCAGGCTTCAGCAATACATGAACCGTGAGCTTCCAGATGTTCAAGCTGGTTTTAGAAAAGGCAGAGGAACCAGAGATCAAATTGCCAACATCTGCTGGATCATTGAAAAAGTAAGAGAGTTCCAGAAAAACATCTACTTCAGCTTTATTGACTATGCCAAAGCCTTTGACTGTGTGGATCACAATAGACTATGGAAAATTCTGAAAGAGATGAGAATACCAGACCACCTGACCTGCCTCCTGAGAAACCTATATGCAGACCAGGAAGCAACAGTTAGAACTGGACATGGAACAACAGACTGGTTCCAAACAGGAAAAGGAGTACATCAAGGCTGTATATTGTCATCCTACTTATTTAACTTCTATGCAGAGTACATCATGAGAAACACTGGGCTGGATGAAGCACAAGCTGGAATCAAAATTGCCGGGAGAACTATCAATAGCCTCAGGTATACAGATGACACCACCTTTATGGCAGAAAGTGAAAAAGAACTACAGAGCCTCTTGATGAAAGTGAAAGAAGAGAGTGAAAAAGTTGGCTTAAAGCACAACATTCAGAAAACAAAGATCATGGCATCTGGTCCCATCACTTCATGGGAAATAGATGGGGAAACAGTGGAAACAGTGTCAGACTTTATTTTTCTGGGCTCCAAAATCACTGCAGATGGTGACTGCAGCCATGAAATTAAAAGATGCTTACTCCTTGGAAGGAAAATTATGACCAACCTAGACAGCATATTAAAAAGCAGAGACGTTACTTTGTCGACAAAGGTCCATCTAGTCAAGGCTAAGGTTTTTCCTGTGGTCATGTATGGATGTGAGAGTTGGACTGTAAAGAAAGCTGAGTGCCAAAGAATTGATGCTTTTGAACTGTGGTGTTGGAGAAGACTCTTGAGAGTCCCTTGGACTGCAAAGAGATCCAACATGTCCATCCTAAAGGAGATCAGTCCTGGGTGTTCATTGGAAAGACTGATGTTGAAACTGAAACTCCCAATATTTTGGCCACCTGATGCAAAGAGCTGACTCATTTCAAAAGACCCTGATGCTGGAAAAGATTGAGGGCACGAGGAGTAGGGAATGACAGAGGATGAGCTGGTTGGATGGCATCATGGACTCAATGGACATGAGTTTGGTTGAACTGTGGAAGTTGGTGATGGACAGGGAGGCCTGGCGTGCTGTGGATCATGGGGTCGCAAAGAGTCGGACACGACTGAGCGACTGAACTGAACTGATTATTAACCGTAGTTGACATGCTGAACATTACTGTGTATGTCCATTTGAATTTTGTTAACTGTTGACTAGTTGTTCTCCATTGTGTCTGTGCAGCTCACATTCTTACCAGCTGTTTTAGGGTTTTCTAAACAGGTCCCACTGACCCTTAATGTCACCGACTTTAACAGAGCTCTACCTCTGTTTCTTTTCTCCTTTTTCTCATCTTGTTCTTCCTCCTCTTTTCTCTTCCCTCCCTTTCTCATTTTCCCTGGCTCTCATTCTCTCTCTCCTTGTTTCTTTTTCTCCTCATCCTCTTTTGCTTTTTTTATTCATAATTTCGAAAATTTAACTTAATTTATTTTTAATAAAATAAATTAATGTTTTATTACTTAATGAAGATCAGGAAAATATCTGTCAGCAAATGAACATTTATAAAGTCATTGTCAAAGGCTACTGTGTTTTCTACATCATGCTTTTAAAAACCAAGGTAAAATACCCATAACATAAAAGTTAACTATTGTCAAGTGTACAGTTTAGTGGCATTTAATACATTGACAGTATTATACAGACACCATCTCTATCAAATTCTAAGATATTTCCATAACCCCTAAAGATATGGGTATGGGTACCCCATACTCATAAAGCAGTCACTCCCCAATTCTCCCATCTCTTAGCTCCCAGTAACCACCAATCTGATTTCTTCAGTATGGATTTACCTGTGATGGATATTGCATGTAAATGGATTCATACAGTGTGTGACCTGGTATATCTGCTTTCTTTCATTTTGCATGTCTTGAGGTTAATCCATGGTATAGCATATGTCAGTACTTCATTCATTTTTATGGCTGAATAATGCTCCGTTGAATGGTTGCGCCACAATTTGTTTATCAATTTACCCAGTTGATGAAGATGTAGATAAATTCTACCCCTTGAATAATGTGAATAGTGCCACAATGAACACTTGTGCATAGGTTTTTGTTTGAATATCTGTTTTCAGTTCTTTGGGTCTACACTTAGGAGAAGAATTGCTGGGTCATATGGTAGTTCTATGTTTCACTTTTTGAGACACTACCAACATGCTTTCCATAGCAGCTGTACCATTTTACATTTCTACAAGCAAAGTACAAGGGTTCCTATTTCTCTGCATTCCTGACAACACTAATTATTTCTTGTTTTTCATTTTTAAAAAAATTACAACTATCCTTTTGGGTATGAAGTATATCTTGTTGTTTTGATTTGCATTTTCCAATGACTAATGATATTGAACATCTTTTCATGTATGTGTTGACCATTTGTATATCTGTTTTAGAGAAATGTCTACTAGTCCTTTGCTTATATTTAAATGGGGTTGTTTGTCTTTTTGTTGTTGAATTGTAAGGATTCTTTATATATTCTGGATACTGGATGACTTCTATCAGATATATGGTTTTCAAGTATTTTTTCCCATTCTGTGGGTTGTTTGTTTTTCACTTTCTTGATAGTGTCATTTGATGCACAAATTTTTAATTTTGATGTTTATTTTTCCCTTTGTTGCTGATACTTTAGGGATCATTTCAAAGAGTCTGTAAAATCCAATTGAATAGCATAAGCTATCTCATCATTATTATTTTTATTATTATCCACATCATAGATTATTATATAGCTGAGTTTTTTATTACTTTTTTATTTTTTTAATTATGAAAGTATGATAACACATTTATAAGCAACTTGGAAACTACAGAACAAAGTTACATAGAGTTCCACTCTATATTACAATTATTTTTTAAATAGATAAATTAAGATACTTAGTTGGAGTTTCAATAGCAAGCTCTCAAAATTAATAGAATGAAATTATCCTTCAATTAAAATAAATAAATTTTTAAAATTAATAAATGAATAGATAGAAAAGTAGAAGGATATAGTAGGCCTGAAAAGCATTATGAACGAATTCAACATAATTAAAATTTATACAATTTTCATAAAACAGCAGCTTACAAATTCTACTTAAGTTCTCATAGACTATAAGCCAGGAGACACTGAAAAATATCCAGGAACATAAAACAAGGTGCAGAGATTTCATGATCTAAAGGTATTGGAATCATACAGTCTGTTCTCTTAACACTGTGGAATTATATTAAAAATCAAAATCAAAAGATATTTGAAAATAATCCACATATTTTCAAGTGCAGTGTGACATTTACTAAGAGAGATCCTTGACTTAGCCATTAAAAGCCTCAATGAAGTTAAAAGACTGAAAAAACACAGAGGGTGATTGCAGAGAAGAAAGCATTTAAATGAGAAATTAATATCGAATTGAGAGATTAATATCAAAGATACTTTATAAACCCCATGTAATTAAAAATTAAAATTAATGGATGTATCTTTTCATTTTTATTCTGTTATGAATATTTTAATGAGAAAATATTCATAACAGAATAAAAATGAAAAGAATTTATCAGAATTTGTTGCTGCAGCTGAAGTGGCTCAGTGATACTAAATACAATATGGATTCTTGAATAAGGTAGGAAAATAAATAATGGACACTAACATAAAATTTTGTGAAATTTGAACAAAATCTGTACTTTAGTTAGTAATACTGTATCATATGTTAATTTCCTGTGGTTCTTTTGTTGTTGTTGTTGTTGTTGTTGTTACTTAGTTGTGTCTGAATCTTTGCAACTTTATGGACTGCAGCACGCCAGGCTTCTCTGTCCTTCACTATCTCCCAGAGTTTGCTCAAACTCATGTCCATTGAGTCAATGATGCCATCCAACCATCTCATCCTCTGTCGCCCCTTCGCCTCCTGCCCTCCAGCATCAGAATCCTTTCCAATGAGTCTGATCTTTGCATCAGGTGGCCAAAGCATTGGTGCTTCAACTTCAGCATCAGTCCTTCCAATGAATATTCAGAGTTGATTTCCTTTAGGATTGACTGGTTTGGTCTCCTTCCTGTCCAAGGGACCCTCAAGAGTCTTCTCTAGCACCATAATTCGAAAGCATCAGTTCTTCAGCTCTCCACTTTCTGTAAGATCCAGCTCTCAAATCCGTACATGACTACTGGAAAAACCAAAGCTTTTTCTATATGGACGTTTGTCAACAAAGTGATGTGTCTTCTTTTTAATACACTGTCTAGGTTTGTCCTAGCTTTTCTTCCAAGCAGCAAGCATCTTTTATTTATTTATTTATTTTTAATTTCTTTTATTTTTTTTATTTTACTTTACAATACTGATTTCATGGCTTCAGTCATTGTCCATAGTGATTTTGGAGACCAAGAAAATGAAGTCTTTCACTATTTCCATTTTTTTACCCATCTATTTGCCATGAAGTGATGGGACCAGATGCCATAATCTTAGTTTTTTGAATGTTGAGTTTTAAGCCAGCTTTTTCACGCTCATCTTTCACCTTCATCAAGAGGCTCTTTAGTTCCTCTTTATTTTCTGCCATTAAGGTGGTGTCATCTGCATATCTGAGGTTATTGGTATTTTTCCCGGCGATCTTGATTCCAGCACTTGATTCCAGTGCTTCATCTCTCCCGGCACTTCCCATGATGTACTCTGCATATAAGTTAAATAAGCAGGGTGACAATAAAGCCTTGATGTACTTCTTTCCCAATTTTGAACCATTGTTCCTTGTCCAGTTCTAACTATTGCTTCTTGACCTGCATAAAGATTTCTCAGGAGGCAGGTAAGGTGGTCTGGTATTCCCATTTCTTTAAGAATTTTCCCTAGTTTGTTGTGATTCACACAGTCAAAGACTTTAGTGTTATCAATGAAGCAGAAGTTACTTTAGCACTAACCTCATAGATGCCAGAATAAATGGAACTACATCAGTAGTAGATGTTTTTCTGGAATCCCCTTGCTTTTTCTATGATCCAACAGATGTTGGCAATTTGATTTCTGCTTCCTCTGCCTTTTCTAAATCCAGCTTGTACATCTGGAAGTTCTTCGTTCACATACTGTTGAAGCCTAACTTGAAGGATTTTGAGCATTATCTTGCTAGCATGTGAAATGAGTGCAATTTTGTGGTAGTTTGAACATTCTTTGGCATTGCCTTTCTTTGGGATTGGAATGAAAACTGACCTTTTCCAGTCCTCTGACCAGTGTTAAGTTTTCCAAATTTGTTGGCATATTAAGTGCAGTACTTTAACGGCATCATCTTTTAGGATTTGAAATAGCTCAGCTGGAATTCCATCACCTCTACTAGCTTTCTTTTTTTTTTTTTAACAGCATAGTATTTCTTATATTCTTAGAATCGGAATAGCAGTTTCAACCTCACTCAATTAAAAAAAAAATCACTCAGGTAATAAACTTTCTAGACTTTTAGCAATAATACTATTAGGTTGGTGCAAAAGTAATTATAGTTTTGGATGCTGAATTTTAATTCATTATAACTAGGCTTAAACACATCATTATTAATCAAAATAGGAGTCATTACAATCAATACATTTTTGCCAATGAAAAATAAGTTTCTTTATTCCTGTAGCATAAAAATCTGTGCTTCGGGTTTTGATGAACTCTTGGAAAGCATTTTCTGCATCCTGGTGGTTTTTTCCTACAAAAAGTTGTCAAGATTCTTGAAAAAGTTGTCAGTTGGCGAAAGGTCAGGTGAATGTATCAGATGAGGCAAAACTTTGTAGCCCAGTTTGTTCAACGTTTCAAGTTGGTTGTGTGACATGCGGTCAGGTGTTGTCACAGAGAAGCATGGGCCCGTTCTACTGACCAGTGCTGGCTGCAGGCACTACAGTTTTCGGTGTGTCTCATCAACGTGCTGAGCATACTTGTCAGATGTAATGGTTTCACTGGGATTCAGACGGCTGTAGTGGATCAGACCGGCAACAAACCACCAAACAGTGACCACGACCCTTTTTTAGGGTGCAAGTTTGGCTTTGGGAAGTCCTTTGGAGTGTCTTCTTGGTCCAACCACTGAGCTTATCACCCCTGGTTATCATATAAAATCCGCCCTTCATTGCACGTCACAATCCAATTGAGAAATTGTCGTTGTCGCATAGAAAAAGAGAAGCAACACTTCAAAACGACGATTTTTTAAATTTGCGGCAGCTCATGAGGCCCCCATGTGTTGAGCTTTTTCACCTTTAAAATTTGCTTCAAATGCCAAACAACTGTAGAGTAGTTGACATTGAGTTCTTGGGCAACTTCTTGTGCGGTTTTAAGAGATCAGCTTCAGTGATCCTCACAGATGGTTGTTGTCAACTTCCAATGGCTAGTGTCTGTGCTCAACTTCAAGCTTGTAATCTTTGCAGAACTTCTTGAACCACTGCTGCACTGTACATTCATTAGCAGTTCTTGGGCCAAATGCATTGTTGATGTTGTGAGTTGTCCCTGATGCTTTATGACCCATTTTGAACTTGAATAAGAAAATTGCTTGAATTTGTTTTTTGTCTAGCATCATTTCCATAGTCTAAAATACATATAAAATAAACAATAATTCATTAGCAAAAACCATAAAGCAATAAATGCTCATTAAAATGATGTATAACATAACCACATTTATTTAAGAATGTATTCCAGTATCATATGGCAAAGTTCAACAATGCAAAACCAAAATTACTTTTGCACCAGCCTAATAGATGCCAGAATAAATGGGACTATGTCAGTTTTGAGTGAATATAAATTAGAAATCTAGCAATCTATTCTTCGTCAAGCAAGTGTAATCAAAATGTCAAATTTTTTTAGCTGGGCAAAACTTCATAGATTTTCTAAAATATATTTTTATTACACATACTATCTGTACATATTTATACCAAAACTTTTTTCCTGTACTTGATAAAGACTTGAGAAAGAAAAACCAAAAAAAGGAGATGGAAAAATTGGAAAACAGAAACTAAATGGGAACACTTGAATATGAATAGAAAAAGTGAAATGATCTAGATGAAAGTAAAATATCATCATCTAATCCAGTTGTTTTTAAACATAACTGTTTATTAGAATCACATCTGGAGCTTTGGAGAAAAAAGAAATACCTGGATATTTGAATTTTTCAAAAATTCCAAGATAATTCTAATATGCATCTGAATTAAAAGGTAGTTACAGGTTTTTCTATTAAATAGTTTTACTGATATAGAATTATATTATTTTCTGTTGACCAATCATGATACAATAGTATTAAATGAATAATAGTTACATAATCACAATAGTAAAAGATGTTCATCAGTTTTCACAATCAATAGCCAGACAAAAAATAAAAGATAATTGTACTTACAAGCCATAATGGAAACATGATCCTAACGATATAAAATAATTACATACAATTTGAGGGGTAAGTAGAGTGATGCCGTAAGTGCAAATGCATACATGCACATGTTTTCATCCACCCCGCCAGTCTATGTCTTTTATAGCTGAGTTTTATAAGGAAAAAATATAGCATATAGAAATATATGATCTTTTTTTGAAAATTGAAATATATTTGACTTACAATGTGCTAGTTAGTTTCAAGTGTACTGTAAAGTGAATCAGTTATACATATACATATATCCAGTTGGTTTTTTAGGTTTTCTTCCCCATGCAGGTCATTACAGAGTATTGAGTAGAGTTCCATGTGCTAACAATCGGTTCTCATTAGTTATCTATTTTATATATATTAGTGTGTATGTGTCAATCCCAATCTCCCAATTTCTCCCTCTTCCTCTTATCCCCTGGTAACCATAAGTTTGTTACCTACATCTGTGACTCTCCTTCTGTTTTGAAGCTAAGTTCATTTATACCTTTTTTCTTAGATTCTGCATATAAGCAGTGTCATATGATATTTGTTTTTCTGTGTCTTAGTTCACTCAGTGTGACAATCTCTCAATCCATCCATGTTGCTGCAAACGGCATTTTTTTTTCATTTTTATGACTGAGTATGGTGGTTTTGTCACTAAGTCATGTCTGGTTCTTGCGACCCCGTGGACTGTAACCTGCCAGGCTTCTCTGTCCATGGAACTCTCCAGGCAAGAATACTGGAGTGGGTTGCCATTTCCTTCTCCAGGGGATCTTCCCAAACCAGGAATCAAACCTGGGTCTCCTGCATTGCAGGCAGGTTTACCAACTGAGCTATGAGGGATGGCTGACTAATATGCATACATATACCACACTTTCTTTATCCATTCCTCTGTTTCAGTTGCTTCCATGTTCTGGTTAGAACTGGTCATGGAACAACAGACTGGTTCTAAATCAGGAAAGGAGTAAGTCAAGGCTGTATATTTAACTGCTTATTTAACTTGTATGCAGAGTACATCATCAGAAATGATGGACTGGATGAAGCACAAGCTGGAATAAGATTGCCAGGAGAAATATCAATAACCTCAAATATGCAGATGACACCACCCTTTTGGCAGGAGGTGAAGAAGAACTAAAGAGCCTCTTGATGAAAGTGAAAGAAGAGAGTGAATTGGCTTAAAGCTCAACATTCAGGAAACGAAGATCATGGTATCTGGTCCCAGCACTTCATGGCAAACAGATGGGAAAACAGTGGAAATAGTGACAGACTTTATTTTGGGGGGCTCCAAAATCACTGAAATGGTAACTGCAGCCATGGAATCAAAAGACCCTTGCTCCTTGGAAGAAAAGTTATGACCAACCTAGACAGCATATTAAAAAGCAGAGACATTACTTTGCCAACAAAGGTCCATCTACTCAAAGCTATGGTTTTCCCAGTAGTCATGTATGGATGTGAGAATTGGACTATAAAGAAAGCTGAGCACCAAAGAAATGATGCTTTTGAACTGTGGGTTGGAAAAGACTGTAGAGAGTCTCTTGGACAGCAAAGAAATCCAACCAGTCCATCCTAAACGAAATCAGTCCTGAATATTCATTGGAAAGACTGATGCTGAAGCTGAAACTCCAAAACTTTGGCCACCTGATGCGAAGAACTGACTCATTTGAAAAGACCCTGATGCTGGGAAAGATTGAAGGTGGCAGGAGAAGGGGACGACAGAGGATGAGATTGTTGTATGGCATCACTGACTCTATGGACATGAGTAAATTCTGGGAGTTGGTGATGGACAGGGAGGCCTGGAGTGCTGTAGTCCATGAGGTTGCAAAGAGTTGGACACGACTGAGTGACTAAACTGAACTGATATTGTCTTACGATCACAAAAAGAAGCAACTAAAAGAAAAAGAGCCCTTTAGAAGGAAGGCCACGAGAAAGGATCTGACTTTACTGTGGATCAATGATTTGAGAAATTGATGTGTTTCAAAGGCCTATTTACGCAGAGGGATGAGCTGTCTGGTGGCCACAGGTGTATATATGGTATCAGCCTTTAGGAACATTCCTCTGATTACACCCTATTCCCCCCTACCCCCTCAGGCCCTGTGCACTTTCTCTTGGTTAAGGGTGGGCATGGACACTTGCTGATGGCTGTGGAGTCCGCATGGGAAACTGATAATATGAAGCCAGTGCCCTTGGGGCTGCCTGTCCAGCAAGCATGTTGTGGAGCAGTCGCTGTTCTGTGAAGCAAGTGTCAGGGCCTCATTTCCCCTCATTAAATGAGAAGACAGTAATGTCTGGTCCTCCTTCAGAGAGGCATTCCAGGAATCAACAGAATAGTATCTGTAACTAGCTGTGGGCAGAATCTCTCTAGCTTTGCTCCATTTATTAGTAATGTCCAGGGTGGATTCCTAGAACTGTGGATGGAAAGGACTCTTGCTTGAGAGGCCCCCATCCAGTCCCATCTGCAAGGAGAGCTGCAACCAAGGCACCCAGCCCTCTGGGCTCATTCTTCTCGGCTTCCCTGTATAACTTATTTATGGTTCTAAAATCCAGCAGAGTCAGTAATGTCCTTCTATCCCTCTTTATATCTTTCCACTCCTAAACTGCATCCCTCCTGGGACTTCATTCAAAGGAGTTCCTTAGTCTTTTTTGGAGTTCCTCCAACTTCTCTGCATTCAATTCAAGAAGCTCTAAACACAACCTTTCCTGTAATAGATGCCAAGTAGTCTTGCTTGCGGAGAAGGCAATGGCGACCCACTCCAGTATTCTTGTCTGGAAAATCCCATGGGTGGAGGAGCCTGATGGGCTGCAGTCCATGGGGTCGCTAAGAGTTGGACACGACTGAGTGACTTCACTTTCACTCTTCACTTTCATGCATTGGAGAAGAACATGGCAACCCACTCCAGTGTTCTTGCCTGGAGAATCCCAGGGACGGAGGAGCCTGGTGGGCTGCCGTCTATGGGGTTGCACAGAGTCGGACACGACAGAAGCTACTTAGCAGCAGCAGCAGTCTTGCTTGAGCAGACTAAAATAATTTATATCCTTCAGTGTTATACAAATGTGATTCTAGGCTGAGGGAATGCGTAGAGAGAAATTAGGGGCTTTGGTGAGCTGAGATCAAAATTCTGCTGCATAGCCCCCCTGCCAGTGACCACAGGTGAGTCAGTTACTTTGCTTTGTCTCCGTTCTTAGAAAGTAGAAAAGAATATGTACTAATTCTTCAGAAGGCCCCTGTGAGGAGTAAATGAGATAGTGTATATAAACTGCTTGGTTTATGTTGTGTATTTTTTTCATACAAAACTGGCTTAACTACAAGTCAGTTTCTTCATCTGGTTTTCAACAGAAGAAACGTGATCTGCTCCAAAGCTGGAGGAAAAAGAAGCAGATTTGCTGACAAACAGAACTGTCCTATTCTCTAAGAGATGTTCAAGAGTAATTTTAAAGATGTTTAATTTTTGCCTTAAGTGCTAATTTTAGAACTGAGCTCTATGATAAGATCCAACTTCCTTGAGGGAGAGTTTGCCTTGCAATTTTATTCTCAGCAGTTTACAGTCCAGTGCACTTTTGAAAGCTTAGTAAGATTTTGGGAACCATTGACCCAAAGATAAATAATTTATCACTTATAGTCCTCACAAAGGAATAGCTTGATTTGGAAATATCTCCTTCCCAGAAATCCCTATGAAATAGGAGGCGGGGGGGGGGGGGGGCAGGGAAACAACCATACATGAGCAGTGTTTGGACTAATCAGTGCATGAGAGAGAAACAGTACACCCCCAGCTTTGCAGGACAGAGTGAAAACTGTTGCAAATGGGACAACATCCCATAGATTCACTAACAAATAAATGAAGAAAAAAATCCAAAACCTTAGCATGTCTCCCATACGTCCATCAAGATAAATAACAGGTAACAACTGCTTATAGTAGACTGGGCACTGTTTTATGCAAATCGTATGTATTGTTATTTATCTTCCTATGAACTTATGGGCAAGCATTGTGTCTGTTCTGACTTTCTAGGTAAAGAAGCTTAGGTACAGAGACAGAAAATTTTGCCACATGTGCTAAATCCTAGGGTTTTATGGCACGTGCGGTAGAGCTGGATTCAGACCCAGGCAGTGGGTTCCAAGAGACCACC
Organism: Capricornis sumatraensis; assembly: GCF_032405125.1. NCBI lineage: Eukaryota > Metazoa > Chordata > Mammalia > Artiodactyla > Bovidae > Capricornis > Capricornis sumatraensis. The sequence continues at coordinate 32,533,438 of NC_091081.1, read as the reverse complement.
TTATACCGGCTGCTTCTCTTGAGTGTCTCTGGTTGGGAACTCCTGGTGCAGCCCAGTCTTTATCCCTAACTGGGAAAGCAATTCTAGTAGTAGTTAAATTCACGTATTTTAGTGTCTAAAATTTCCTCTTTTAATCCTGGCTCCACCACTTAGTGGAGGAACAGGAAGGGAATTGATTACCTTCCCTGTTCCCTCCATCTCAAATCCTAGCTGGTTAAGAAACTGAGGTCTACAGGATTTAGATATTTAAAATAGAGATCATATTCTGTACCCAAACACCTCTAAGTCAGCTTGCTGTACTCAAATCATCATGCCTTCAGAAAGCTTCTTATATGTCAGCTGCACTAAGTGGTGGTGTTTTTTTTTGTTGTTGTTGTTGTGCTTCGTTTTTTAATAATTTAACAGGGATAAGGCATTGTGAATTACGGAGAAAATAAGTAGTATTAACACTTTGAGTTAATTCTAATAAGATAAATTTTTATTATTGTTCTGTGATTTGGTACAAAATCTTCACTATCAGATGAAGCCTAAGTATTGTATTGATTTAATATTTAAGCAGTTAGTAGGAATGCTTATTGAGTATTTACTTTGCACTAGGAGCTTACTCAAGATTTTTCATCCACTTTTCAGTAAGGTTGGTAGGTATCTTTCCTCCTCATTGTTGATGGCAATTGAGTTATAGAGCAGTCTCCAGTAATTAGCTTCAGTTCTCGTTATAACCTAGAGTGATAGAGGAAGTCTGAAAGCTTTGAATCATTCTAATGTTTTCCTGTGCATATTTAACCACAATCCTTTACTCCTTCCCAAAGAATTGATAAAGGCAAAGTGATGTTTGTAGCTTCAGACTTGCTACATCACAGCTTTAAAGGCCATACTATGGAATATGTATCTAATAACCATTTTGTTACAGAATTTGCATAGTTGTTTATCCCTTGAGTACCTGACCCTAAAATTAATCTCTAATCTGGCAGATTCCATAGTCTGATCCTCACGAAAGAAATCTTCAAACTGAAAAAAAACAAAAGGCTTATTTATGGGCTCTCTCAAAAACTATCAATGTTATGCAGAAAGGAAGAAAAATCAAGTGACACCTTTCCTCAGTTGGTGACAAAAGATTAGCTCTGATTAACTCAACCACTAGCTCTGAGTTATGTCATAGTAGCAAGGGCAAAAATTCTTGGCTGTGTTAATCACATTTGGATGAGACATCAGGTTTTATAGAAATTATCCCCACATCATTGCTTGCTTTCTGGCACATTAGTACAGCTAATTCATGAGCAGAATGAACAAGCCTTTCTTGCAGCAGAGAAGACTTCCTTTGATGAAACAGAGCCACCATAAGTTGTCCTCCAGAATCTGGGAAAAGCTTGTATTTGTCTGTGTTACACATGTTTTGCTTTTGCATTCAGTTGGCCACCAACAAGTATGTGATCATAATAACTGTTTAAGGCAATAGGAAGCCTAGTTATAGGACATCAGTTAGGTTCTTCCTAGTTTATTTTTCAAAAATGCTTTTTCTAGATTACTTGGTGGTTCAGATGGTAAAAAATCTGCCTGCAATGCAGGAGACCTGGGTTTGATTCTTGGGTTGGGAAGATCTCTGGAGAAGGGAACGGCTTCCCACTCCAGTATTCTGGCCTGGAGAATTTCATGGACAGAGGAGCCTGGCAGGCTATAGTCCATGGGGTCACAAAGAGTCAGACATGACTGAGCAACTTTCACTTTCAGATTACCTAATTGAGTCACATACACATTTACACACCATTTCAGGCCATATGAATTTCTTTATTGTGTGACCTGTTCACTAACCAAAATGTATGATTGAGAGAACGTAAACACAAAAGAGCCAATCCACAGTGGGAATGGGAATCCAAGCAGCTGATCTGAACTTAACAGGCTCCTGATTCTCCTCCATCTCAAAGGCCATACACAGATATGGGTCAGATATGCTGCTGCCATGTGTGCAGACAGGGAGACACAGTTCTCTACTGGAACTGAGAAGACAAGTGAGACCCAGAGAGCAAAGATGATTGGTGAGGAGTAGTAAGAGTGGTTGTCCTTCCCTCCAGTTTTTTAAGAAACATCAATTGACTATTGAGAAAAAGAAAGCAGACGCTGTCAACATGTATATAGCCCTAGGACACATTCTCTATAAAATACCTCCTACAGGAAGGTAAATTTTATAAAATATGTATGGTGCATGATTCTTTTGATGAATTTGACTTACTGGTTTAAACAGTAAGTTGATCTTTGGCGATAGGGTTGAGAAGTCCTTTCTGGAAGCTATAATAACATTTCTGAACCATAAGGATACATTACTGGTTCCTATGGACTGGGATTTACTCAATTGTATACGTGTGTCCTAGAAAAGATGAGAGAACTTCGCCAGAGTCACAGCAGGAGGGTATGAGAAGTAGAGCTATTGAAGCTGCAGGATAGAAAGAAGTAGACCTAGGGGCTTAAATATATTCACATGTAAAATTTTCTTTCAGAAGGTCCTAGGTGTGAAATGCTTGAATTAATTCTGCTTAAACCATGTAGAAAAACAAACATACCAGACAAAGGAAAAGTCATGAAAATTCATCTAAACAGCTCGAAAATAGTATGTGTAGACTACCTCTCAACTGCAGCTTTTTAAAAATTCACCCATGATGGCTGGTTTGGCATTCATTCCTAAAACCCCTTTTGTTTCTTGATCTGCATAGAGAAATCAATTTGCAATGACAAACTGACATGTTAAACACCAATCTCAAATTTAACTGAAATTATTTCATGGCCCTGTGAAGCATAGTAACCCATTATTTTGTTTTGCCTTGACTACAGAATGGCAAAAGAAGCAGAAATTTTTTTGTTTTAAAAAAAAAGCGCTTAAACTCCTTTTGCCTTGTCTACAGCATAAGGAGGAGGGAGGCTGAGTATTTCCATTTAGTGTTTGGGCTACTTGAGAAGATAAATTAGGTGAGGCCACAGGAAAATCTCACCATTATTTTCTGCCCTTTAACCATGCATGTGGCTCCCTCCCAGGAGCTCACACCGCGCCCCTCTGTAATTGAAGTGTGCAGTTTATGCCAAGATAGGCTCTGGGTAAGGGCCTCACAAAGAGAGGCGTGCTGTGACTGGCAGCAAGCCAGGGTGTTGTTCTCCTTCGGCTCTAGCATCTCCTTCCCAGGTTGGGGATGTGAGTGAAGAAACAAAGTAACACTCCATTTGCTTGTGGGAGCGCAGTGAGCCGGGTAAAGAGCCTCCTCCTCCACTCAAAGAAGCCACTTTGAGAAGATGAGAACTCCATGCTTTCTACCTGAGGCAGAGTATCTGGCAAACAAACAGAAACCATAAATAGACTCATGGAGACAGATAACAAACCGGTGGTCTCTGGATGGAAGCAGGCAGAGGTGAAGGGGTGCAAAAGAGGTGGAGGATTAAAAGGAACAAACTTCCAGCTCTAAAAGAAGTAAGACCTGGGGATATAGTGTACAGTATAGGGAATACACTCAGTAACACTATAATAACCTTGCATGGTGACAGATGGTAACTAGATTTATCATGGTGACCATTTTGTAATGTATAAAAATATCAAGTCGCTATACTATACTGAAATTCACCTGAAACTAACAGACTATTTTAAGTCATTTATACTTGAATTTAAAATTTTTTGTTTAATGTATTTGAAGTGTCTTCAAAGATAACACTACCATGTTTCCCCTAAAAGATAGATATAAGAAGTATCCAAATTATTTAAGAAGTTGTATTGAATTTATGTTGGCAATGATGAATTCACTTTTCAATTTTTTAATGAACTATAGAATACATCAAAAGAATATTTATAAACTATTTGTCATGTTTCTTATCCCTCAGTTCAGTTCAGTTGTTCAATCGTGTCTGACTCTTTGCGACCCCATGGACTACAGCTCGCCAGGCTTCCCTGTCCATCACCAACTCCTGTAGCTTGCTCAAACTCATGTCCATCCAGTCAGTGATGCCATCCATCCATCTCATCTCCTGTCGTTCCCTTCTCCTCCTGCCTTCAATCTTTCGCAGCATCAGGGTCTTTGCCAGTGAGTCAGTTCTTCACATCAGGTGGCCAAAGTCTTGGGGTTTCAACTTCAGCATCCGTCCTCCCAATGAATATTCAGTAGGCCCCCACCAAAGGTGCCCCTTTAAGTGCCTGGTGTGCCGATCTACAGAGTAGGACCTCAGCTAGGGGGGACCTTCCATGTGCCTGACGCACCGAACAACAGAGAAGGACCCCAGGCAAGGGAGCCCTCTAAGTGCCTGAATGGACAGAGCTACGGAGAAAGACTGGCCAAAGAGGCCTTCTGATTGCCAGATAGAAGAGGCTCAAAAAAAGACTCCGATAGAGCCATAACTCCTGCAGCAGAGGCAGTCCGTGTCCCTCCACACTTGGCACCACCAGGATCCCCACAAGCCAAGCAGCTGCGCCACCTTCACAATCAACTCTCACTGGGGCAGAGCTGCCACAGGCAACAAAAAGTCTTGTCCACCCAGGGTTGCTTCAGTCATGTCCCACTTTTTGCGACCCTGTAGACTGTGGTCTGCCAGGCTTTGTCAGGGGATTTCTCCAGGCAAGAATATTGGAGGATATTGGCCAGTACAGGTTACCATACCCTTCTAGAACACTGTATTTCCTGCTGCCCTAGCCACCAACTCCCGTGAGTACCTGGTGCTTCCAGAACCCTTGCAAGCCAAGCAGCTGCACCACCGCCATACCTGGCCCTCACAGGAAACCCAAGTCCTCCAGAGCAAAGCCTCAACGGCAAACCCCGGTGACAACCCACATGCAGAGGTGGAAATAGAACCACAGTTGAAATCCAGGGGCAGTGTGGCTAAGGAAGAAGACCCAAAACATTCCCACCAGCTGTACAAGCTGCAGATTAAATCCACACAATCAGCTAGGCAGACTCTGTGTCTATGGAAATGTAAAAGGTCATTGAGAGCTCCTACAAAAGAAAACACACTAGTTTGATAGCTGTGGACAATGGAGGCAAGAACACAGAGCAGGACCAGATTAGAGTCTGAGCTACCCCCACAGCACATCCAGAGATCAGCACAGTGTTGGAGGGCATCCTAGGGAGGTGGGGTGGACTGTGACTCCCAGCAAGGGAAAGGACTCTGACAGCAGTGACTCAAGAAAGACATTTTTTATTCTTATGTTTTGACTTGTTCTGTAGATTGCTTTGATATTTTTTTCCCTCCACCCCCCCCCCCCACCCCGCCATCTGTGGTCAGTTCAGTTCAGTCACTCAGTTGTGTCTGACTCTGTGACCCCATGGGCTGCAGCATACCAGGCCTCCCTGTCCATCACCAACTCCCAGAGTTTACACAAACTTATGTCCATTGAGTTAGTGATGCCATCCAACCATCTCATCTTCTGTCGTCCCCTTCTCCTCTTGCCCCCAATCTCTCCTATCATCAGGGTCTTTTCCAGTGAGTCAGTTCTTTGCATCAGGTGGCCAAAGTATTAGAGTTTCAGCATCAGTCCTCCCAATGAATATTCAGGACTGATTTCCTTTAGGATGGACTAGTTGGATCTCCTTGCAGTCCAAGGGACTCTCAAGAGTCTTCTCCAACACTACAATTCAAAAGCATCAATTCTTCAATGCTCAGCTTTCTTTATAGTCCAACTCTCACATTCATACATGACTACTGGAAAAACCATAGCCTTCCCTAGATGGACCTTTGTTGAAAAAGTAATGTCTCTGTTTTTCAATACACTCTCTAGGTTTATTATAGCTTTTCTTCCAAGGAGCAAGCATCTTTTAATTTCATGGCTGCAGTCACCATCTGCAGTGATTTTGGAGGCCCCCCCCCAAAAATGTCTGTCACTGTTCCCATTGTTTCCCCATCTATTTGCCATGAAGTGATGGGACCAGATGCCATGTTCTTCGTTTTCTGAATGTTGACCTTTGAACCAACTTTTTCACTCTCCTCTTTCACTTTTCTCAAGAGGCTCTTTAGTTCTTCTTCACTTTCTGCCATAAGTGTGGTGTCATCTGCATACCTGAAGTTATTGATATTTCTCCCGGCATTCTTAATTCCAACTTGTGCTTCATCCAGTCCAGCGTTTCTCATGATGTACTCTGCATATAAGTTAAATAAGCAGGATGACAATGTACAGCCTTGATGTACTCCTTTTCCAATTTAAGTTCACGGTTCATGTACTGTTGAAACCTGGTTTGGAGAATTTTGAGCATTACTTTACTAGCGTGTGAGAGAGTTCAATTGTGTGGTAGTTTGAGCATTCTTTGGCATTGCATTTCTTTGGGATTGGAATGAAAACTAACCTTTTCCTGTCCTGTAGCCACTGCTGAGTTTTCCAGATTTCCTGGCATATTGAGTGCAGCACTTTCACAGCATCATCTTTTAGGATTTGAAATAGATCAACTGGAATTCATCACCTCCAGGAGCTTTGTTCGTACTGATGCTTCCTAAGGCTCACTTGACTTCACATTCCAGAATGTCTGGCTCTCAGTGAGTGATCACACCATCATGATTATCTGGGTCGTGAAGATCTTTTTTCTTCAGTTCTGTGTATTGTTGCCACCTCTTCTTAATATCTTCTGCTTCTGTTGGGTCCATACCATTTCTGTCCTTTATTGTGTCTATCTTTGCATGAAATGTTCCCTTGGTATCTCTAACTTTCTTGAAGAGATCTCTACTCTTTCCCATTCTATTGTTTTCCTCTATTTCTTTACATTGATCACTGAGGAAGGCTTTCTTATCTCTCCTTGCTATTCTTTGGAACTCTGCATTCAAGTGAGTATATGTTTCCATTTCTCCTTTGCTTTTGGCTTCTCTTCTTTTCCAAGCCTTTTGTAAGGCCTTCTCTGACAGCCATTTTTCTTTTTTGCATTTCTTTTTCTTGGGGATGGTCTTGATCCTGTCTCCTGTACAATGTCACAAACTTCCATAGTTCATCAGGCACTCTATCAGATCTAATCCCTTGAATCTATTTCTCACTTCCACTGTATAATCATAAGGGATTTGATTTAAGTCATACCTGAATGGTCTAGTGTTTTCCCCAACTTTCTTCAATTTCAGTCTGAATTTGGCAATAAGGAGTTCATGATCTGAGCCACAGTCAGCTCCTGGTCTTCTTTTTGCTGACTGTATAGAGCTTCTCCATCTTTGGCTGCAAAGAATATAATCAATCTGATTTTGGTGTTGGCCATCTGGTGATGTCCATGTGTAGAGTCTTCTCTTGTGTTGTTGGAAGAGGGTGTTTGCTATGACCAGTATGTTCTCTTGGCAAAACTCTATTAGGCTTTGCCATGCTTCATTCTGTACTCCCAGGCCAAATTTGCCTGTTACTCCAGGTGTTTCTTGACTTCCTACTTTTGCATTCCAGTCCCCTATGATGAAAAGGACATCTTTTTTGGGTGTTAGTTCTAGAAAGTCTTGTAGGTCTTCATAGAACCATTCAACTTCAGCTTCTTCAGCATTACTGGTCAGGGCATAGACTTGGATAACTGTGATATTGAATGGTTTGCCTTGGAAACGAGATCATTCAGTCGTTTTTGAGATTGCATCCAAGTACCACTGCATTTTGTACTCTTTTGTTGAGTGTGATGACTACTCCATTTCTTCTAAGGAGTTCCTGCCCACAGTAGTAGATATAATGGTCATCTGATTTAAATTCACCCATTCCAGTCCATTTTAGTTCACTGATTCCTAAAATGTCGATGTTCACTCTTGCCATCTCCTGTTTTACCACTTCCAGTTTGCCTTGATTCACGGACCTAACATTCCAGGTTCCTATACAATATTAGTCACTCAATCTTGTCCAACTCTTTGTGACCCCACAAACTGTAGCCCGCCAGGCTTCTCTGTCCATGGAATTCTCCAGGCAAAGATACTGGAGTGGATTGCCATTCCTTTCTCCATCGGATCTTCCCAACCCAGGGATTGAACCCTGGGCTCCTGCATCGCAGGCAGATTCTTCACTGTTTGAGCTCAGGGAGGCGCCCCCTCTGTTGTAGTTGTTCATTTTATTGTCATTATGAAATCTAATTAAGCTTTTGAACTTTTGTTTTTTTCTTCAGTCACATTTTTTATTGTTGCTATAACCCTCTGCCTCTACGTTGGGCTTTTGCAGTTCTGTGGAATTTTCTTTCTTTTTTTTTCCTTCTCTTTGTTTTAACTTTATTTTTTAATTTTTTAAACCTATTATTATTTTTTCTACACTTATTCCTTCGTTTGCTTTTCCTACTTTTCCCCATGCAGTTAATCTTTAATGTATATAAATCTTCTTCATGAACCTCTATTTAAAAATGCATATCTATTCTTTCTTTCTTTCTTTTCTTTCTGTCCTTTTTCTCAACGTATTTGCTAGTTTTGTTTTCATTGCTTTATTCCTCAATTGGCACCTTGCTTTAGTTTTGTTTTCCAGGTGGGCTTTAGTTAGTTTCATTCTTAGCTGGTAGATATAATTCTTGGTTTCCTTTGTTCACCGGGTCAATCTACTGTACTTTATTTTTGTTAGACTGTTTTGACTTTGCTTATGGGTGTATGTGTGTCTACTCCATTATTTTAATTATTATTTGCCTGATTTTGTAACTATCATTTGTCTGGGGTTCATCTTTGGTTTCTCATTTGGTATTTTGGTTATTTGTTTTAATCTCACTTAATGCCATAACAAAACACTTGTGGAATCTTTGTTCCTGACCAGAGGCCAAGCCCTGAGCCTTTGGGGTGGGAGCACTGACTCCAAGACCCTAGGTCACCAGAGAACTAACTCCAGGGAGTATCAAATATTGAGAACTCACACAAACGGAACCGCTTGAACACAAGACCCAGCATCACCCAGCCACCAGTAGCACCCTGTGCAGGAAGCCTCGTCTAAACAACAAACAAAACAGAAATACAAACCCAGTCATCAACAGACAGGGTTACCACCTCACTCAGCCTTGCCCATCAGAGGAAAAACAAACAAAAAAACTCAGTACAAATGTAGGAGACAGGAAGAATAAAAGAAAACCAGGCCTCGGAAAGGGCGCAAAAGAAATTTATAGTTATTGATAAATTGAATGCTATAAGGCATGAGACTCTTGGAACAAGTCCAGAGGGAACTGTTCATAATCTTAAAAACAAGATACGATCCTGGAGTTGGAAAACCGACCCCAGACTGTTTCCCAACTGGTGTCTCAAAGTCACACGTTTTACATATCTGGTGGAAAATCTATAGATAAGAATATTGGTCTTAGCTACTGATTTGTTATTGATTACTGTTTCTTAGTTACTCAGTGATTAATGACCACTTTGTTCTTTGGCCCTGAAGGTCACATGTGTTATGGCTTAACTCCCTGCACATTCTTTCCTTCAAGGCTGAGAGTATAATAAAGCTGGCTTGGACTCAGTTTCGGCAACTTCACCTTGGAGTGGTGTTGGTCTCCGGGTCCTCGCTTTTCATTGAATTCTGTGTCTTGTTTCTCATCTCCCCGGTATCACGCTTTCGGAAACCCTGCTTGCCGAGCCGGTCTCGACACGTGGCTCCCGAGTAGGGACCCGAAAGTGAATCCAGCCTGCGAGGCTACGCTCCTAGCAGCGGAGAACGCAGGGAAATCCGGCCAGCTAGGCAGACGAGGGAAGTACTTGGTAAGTACAGCTCTGCGGATTTGTCAATCAGGGTAACCATAGGGCAAAATCCTTCTAAGCATAGTGACTATATGCAAGTGTTAAAAGTTGTTAAAAAGTTCGGGGGTTGAGATATCTCAATCCCCTTTTAAAGAATTGTTTTCTGCCATCAAAAAATATTGCTACTGGCTAGATCCAGATAAAGGGACTTTAAGTCATAAGGAATGGCATGAAGTTATGCGTTGCCTGCGGCCGTGCCTACCAATGCGGTGAAGAGATTCCTTTGTATGGTCAGTAGGGAATCTTACTAGCACTGCTTTAGGACCGCTGCAATCAGAAACCTCAGATTCAGGAGATTCTGTAGAACAAATACAAAAACAAATGGAAGAAATGAATTTATATGATAGCATAGGTGATGAGGAAGAAAAACAATAAAAACAAAAAATAAGAGCAAAAAGGATGATAGAAGTCAAGAACAGATCTGTCTCGCTCGACCAACTCCACCTCTGGTTGAGCCCCCTCCTTTCAATCCTAAAACCCCTAGGGATGATGGATTTGCTTTTAAATCACAGATAGCTGTGCCTAATAAAATGACGCCTTTACACAAGGGGGTTCGTATGGCACAAATGCAGGGGGTGAAGATGCTGTAGCTCTCCTGTGGCTGTGACTCAACTCCCACCAGATCCTCAGGTCCCACAAGGAGGAACGCGTCATGATTATGACGCCATACCATTTAAAACTATAAAGGCGATGAAACAGGCATGTACCCAATATGAGGACCTAATTCTCCTTGTACCATGGGACTAATTCCGGGACTTTCACAAGCTGAACGGTTAATACCTTATGATTGGGAAATGATAGCCAGAACTTGCCTATCCACCTCAGAATTTTTACAATTTAGGACCTGGCGGCAAGATGAGGCAAATCAACAAGCTAACAGAAATGCGACAGTCAACCCGCCAGTTGATATAACGCTTGATCAATTTATGGGTAGTGGGACACATTTTGGCATTCAAGCTCAGTTACAATTTGATGATCAATTACTTACTCAAGTGAGAATGATATGTTTAAAAGCCTGGGAGAGAATAAATCCACCTGGACAAGCCCCGGTTTCATTTACCCAAACAATCAAATCTATGCTTATGTAGATTTTATTGCCAGGTTACGTCAAAATTTAAATAAAACAGTCTCACAACCTGGATTGAGAGATTTGCTGAAGCAAGTTCTTGCTTATGACAGTGCTAACTCGAAATGTAAAAAGGCGGTTTAGCCTCCCAAAGCACAAGGTGCCTCTCTAGAAGAATATCTTAAATTTGCCAGGATATTGGGTCAGAACCATATAAAATGTAACTCCTGGCTCAAGCATTGTCTAAGGCTAATAAAAAGACAGATATGAGATGCCACTCCTATTTGTATTGGTTTTGGAAGTGTATGTCTTAAAACAGGATATCAGAAATGGCTGCCAGTTGTCAAAGAATCAAATGATGATAAGACTTCCCTCTTTCTGTTAACTGCTCTTACTTTTTTTAGAAAAAGAGGAAACTTCTAGCATGATGAATACACCTGACCTTCCTGATTGTGTTGCTGAAATTAGCCATGGTATTAAAACTTGGTTACAATGGAAATTGTAAGGGATCAGAAGGTCACTTATTATTAAATGTTACAGAAGGCTCCATTATCAATTGGGGACCCCAAGGAACCCCTAAACTTGTAGAATCTAAAGTGTCTTCCCCATGGGTACATAATGATAAGGCAGTTAGCACTTATGGTAGTCAACCCCTCACATGGCATGAGGCAGGGTTAGCTCCCCCTGTGCCTCGTTTAGACCGTTAGCCTATTCATGATGAAATATGGAAAATACCCATGGCATTAAAAGAACTAATCGCTTGGAAGGGACGATATACTGAATATATTTTAAATGACCCAAAAGCTACCTTTAATTTGACAAAAAACTCTACCCACACTGTTCAGACTTGTGTAAGAATTCCTTTTGTTTTCATGATCAGAGCAGCAAAATATGATCCCAATTTGGGATCAGTAACATGTCTTAATTGTTCATTTTATACATGTATAAATAATGCCGTTCCCTTTAATGAAAGTTGGTAGAATATTTGCATTCTTAAAACCAGAATTGCCATATGGGTTCCAGTTGATTTACAATGACCTTGGAAAGAAAGCCCTACATTATATGTTATTGAAGAAATACTGAAAAATCTTAAATGTGTTAAGCGTTTTCTGGGATTGCTAATTGCTGCCACCTTAGGCATCATGGCTATTACCACTGTGGCAGCTGTAACCAGAATGGCTCTTCATAAATCTATACAAACAGTTCATTTTGTACAAGAATGGCATAAAGATGCCAACATCCTTTGGACCACTCAACAAAAAATTGATGGAAAGTTGGCCTCCCAAGTGGCTGACCTTCAACAATCTGTTATTTTATTAGATCAACTGGTCAGTTTACAAAAACAGGTGAGACTAAGATGTGATTGGAACTATACTTCCTTTTGTGTAACAGCTTTCAAGTATAATAAGACACAACTCAAATGGGATAAAGTTAAACACCTATTGAACCAAGGTAATATTTCTGTAGATATTCAAGACTTACAACAAGATATATTAAAAGCTTTTAATAAACATCTCAATGTAATTTCTGGATCAGATTTTCTTGATACCGCTGCTGATAATCTTTCTTACAGATCAAAACATTTGGATATGGAGTTGCTCCGGTTATGGGAACACTATTAACTATGTGTTTGTGTTTCTGTATAGTCTGGAGAAGAACAATCAAGAGATGAAGCCAACAACAGCAACTAGCATTTCTCACCATTTCTCATCGCGTGCAAAATCGAAAAGGGGGAGATGTAGGAGACAGGAAGAATCAAACAAAAGCAGGCCTCGGCAAGGGCTGCAAAAGAAATTTTGATAATTATTGATAAACTGGATGCTATAAGGCGTGAGACTCTTGGAACAAGTCCAGAGGGAACGGTTCATAATCTTGAAAACAATATATGATCCTGGGGTTGGAAAACCGACCCCAGACTGTTTCCCAACTGGTGTCTCAGAGTCACATGTTTTACGTATCTGGTGGAAAATCTATAGATAAGAATATTAGTCTTAGTTACTGATTTGTTATTGATTACTGTTTCTTAGTTACTCAATGACCACTTTGTTCTTTGGCCCTGAAGGCCACATGAGTTATAGCTTACTTAACTCCCTGCACATTCCTTCCTTCAGGGCTGAGCGTATAATAAAGCTGACTTGGATTCAGTTTCGGCGCCTTCACCTTGGAGCGGTGTTGGTCCTTTGATCCTCGCTTTTCACTGGATTCTTGTGTCTTGTTTCTCATTCTCCCCGGTATCGCGCTTTCGGAAACCCTTCTTGTTGAGCTGGTCTTGACACACAAATCTCATTCTATATGAAGCTTACACAAACCACTGGACCAACCTTAGGAGGGCAGAAACTAAAAGGAAGAAAGAATACAGTCTTAAAGCCTGAGAAAAGGAGACCTCAAACACAAGAAGGTAAAAAAAAGTAATGAAAAGGCAGAGAACACTACACAAATGAAGGAATAAACTAGAAACACAGAAGTCCAAATAAATGAAAAGGAAATAGGCAAACTACCTGAAAAAGAATTCAGAATAATGATGGCAAAGATGATCAAAAACCTTGAAAACAAAATGGAGAAAATGCAAGAATCAATTAACAAAGATCTAGAAGAGTTAAAGAATAAGCAAAGAGATGAACAACACAAATTAAAAATATCTAGAAGAAATCAATAGCAGAATATCTGAAGCAGGAGAACGAATCAGTGAGCTGGAAGATAAAAGGGTGGAAATAACTTCTGAAGAGCAGGATAAAGTAAGAAGAATGAAAAGAACCAAGGGTAGTCTCAGAGACCTCTGGGACAATGTCAAACATACCAACATTCGAATTATAGGGGTCCCAGAAGTAGAGAAAAAGAAAGGGTATGAGAAAATTTTTGAAGAGATTATAGTTGGAAATTTCCCCAACATGGAAAAGGAAATAGTCAATCAAGTCCAAGAGGCACAAACAGTCCCACACAGGATAAACCCAAGGAGAAACATGCCAAGACACATACTTAATCAAACTAACAAAGACTAAACACAAACTAAGAATATTAAAAGCAGCAAGGGAAAAGCAACAAGTAACATACAAGGGAAACCCCATACATTTAACAGCTGATCTTTCAGTAGAAACTCTGCAGGCCGGAAGGGAATGGCAGGATATATTTAAAATACTGAAACGGAAAAATCTACAACCAAGATTACTGTGCCCAGCAAGGATCTCATTCAAAATTGATGGAGAAATAGAAAGCTTTTCAGACAAGCAGAAGTTAAGAGAATTCAGTACCACCAAACAATCTTTTCAACAAATGTTAAAGGGGCTTATATAGTCAATAAATATAAGAGAAGAAAAAGATCTACAAAATCAACCCCGGACAATTAGAAAATGGCAATAGGAACATATATATCAATAATTACTTTATATGTAAATGGATAAAATGTTCCAACCAAAGACATAGACTGGCTGAGAGAATACAAAAACAAGACCCATATATGTGCTGTCTACAAGAAATCCACTTCAGACCTAAAGACGCATAGGCTGAAAGTGAGAGGATGGAAAAATATATTCCATGCAAATGGGAAGCAAAAGAAAGCTGGAGTAGCAATCCTCATATCAGACAAAATAGACCTTAAAATAAAGAAGATTATAAGAGGGAGGACACTACCTGATGATCAAGGAATCAATCCAAGAGGAAGACAATTGTAAATACCTATGCACCCAGCATAGGAGCACCTCAATACATAAGACAAACACTAACAGACATAAAAGAAGAAATTGACAGTAACACAGTAATAGTGGGAGACTTTAACACCCCACTCACACCAATGGGCAGATCATCAAAACACAAAATTAATAAGGAAACACAAGTCTTAAATGATACATTAGATGAGATGGATCTCATTGATATCTTCAGGAAATTACATCCAAATGCAGAAGAATACACCATCTTCTCAAGTGCACATGGGACATTCTCCAGGATAGACCACATCTTGGGTCACAAATCAAATCTCAGTAAATTTAAGAAAATTGAAATCATATCAAGTATCTTCTCTGACCACAATGCTATGAGACTAGATATAAATTACAAGAAAAAAACTGTAAGAAACACAAACACAGGGAGATTAGGGGATACATTCCTAAATAACCAACAGATTATGGAAGAAATCAAAAGGGAAATAAAAAAATTTCTAGTAACAAATGACAATGAAAACAATAATTCTCTAGTATCATTAAGTATTTACCTAGGGCCCTTTATAACAAATATAGATAATGAGTGGTTATCTATTGCTATGCAACAATCTACCCCAAAACCTAGAGGCTTTAAAGATGAACTCATTATTCCCTCCTACATAGGAGTGTTTTTAGTCATTAAATTAGTTTCTTTGGGAGGGTTCAAATATTTCATTTCTTCTTAAGTTAGTTTTGGTTAAGTTTTAATTTTCTAAGAATTTGTCTTTTTCATCTGTTTTAAAATTTATTAGCATAAAATTGTTCATAATATCTTTTTATTATGTCTGCAGTATCTATTGATATATTTCCTTTTTCATTTCTAATATTGTTTGTTTTTACATGCGTGGTAATTTGCTTCAGTTGTGTCTGACTTTTACCATCCTATGGACTGTAGCCCACCAACCTCCTCTGTCCATGGGATTCTCTGGGCAGGAATACTGGAATGGGTTGCCAAGCCCTCCTTTAGGGGATCTTCCCAACTCTGGGATCGAACCCATGCCTCCTATCTCCTGCATTGGCAGGCAGGTTCTTTACCTCTAGCGCCACCTGGGAAACCCAGTAATGATTGTTTGTACCTCTTCTCTCTTTTTCTTTATCAGTGTCATTAGAGATCTGTCAATTTTACTAATCATCTCTAAGAAACAAATTTGTTAATTTTCACTATTGTGAGTTTTCTTATTTTTAATTTCTGCTTTTATCTTTGTTACTTCTTATCTCCATCTTTCTTTGGATTTATTTTGCTATTCTTTTCCTAATTTCTTAAATTGGAATTCTTTGTTCAATAATGTGTAGCTCTTTTTCACTACTAATTGGTGCAACAGGAGTTGTATGTCTCTCTACTTATTGTTTGAGCTGCATACCAAAAACTTTGATATGTATAATTTTCATTATTGTTTAGTTCTAAATTGCCTAATTTCTTAATTACTGTTATAATTTTTTTTTGAATAATTGGCTATTTAGAAGTGTAGTTCTTTATTTTCAACTATGGAGGAGCTTGGTAGGCTGTAGTCCATGGGGTCACTAAGAGTCGGACACGACTGAACGACTTCCCTTTCACTCTTCACTTTCATGCATTGGAGAAGGAAATGGCAACCCACTCCAGTGTTCTTGCCTGGAGAATCCTGGGGACGGGGAGCCTGGTGGGCTTCCGTTTATGGGGTCACACAGAGTTGGACACGACTGAAGCGACTTAGCAGCAGCAGCAGCATGGTATAGTTCTAGCTATTATTTTGTTAATTGGTTTCCAAGCTATGTGATCTGTCTGCTATCATTCCTTTGAAACTTGTTGAGACTTGTTTTATTGACTAGTATGGGATTATTTTTTGTTACAACTTTTTTTTTTTTTCTTCTTTACACATTGACAATTATCTTTGCCATCCCTTGGGAGAAAGAGTTTATTCTAGTTCATTTTTCCATTGAGGTTGTATGCCTTGGGTCCTAGCTCTATAGTCTGTTCACACCCTGGATTATATCTTCTCTACCCCAGTCCCAGAAGGCATGCATATCAAAGATCCTGTTCACCCATTTCAGTGCATGCCCTCAAAATGGAAGCAGAATCAGTATTCTCTCTTCCCTGCCTGTTACCATTTAGTTTTTTTTTTTAATTGAATTGCAATTGATTTACAACGTTGTGTTATTTTCTGCTGTACAGCAGAGTGACTTAGTTATACATCAGTTCAGTTCAGTTCAGTCGCTCAGTCATGTCTGACTTTTTGTGACCCCATGAAACGCAGCACGCCAGGCCTCCCTGTCCATCACCAACTCCCGGAGTTCACCCAGACTCACGTCCATCGAGTCAGTGATGCCATCCAGCCATCTTACATACATTTATATATATTATTTTTTAATATCTAGTCTTTTTTATTCTTTTCCATTATGCTTTATCCCAGGACTTTGAATATAATGCCCTGTGCTACACAGTAGGACTTTGTTGTTCATCCTTTCTATTCCCTGTTAGTTTTTGACCAGAGTATTCCTTATAGTCTTTTCTAGCCAATTTGTCATTGGATTTAAGAAGATTTTTAAAATAAATATTATCCATCACTTTTCATTGGTTGTGAATCTAGTCTGCATACATCAATCAGCAGAAGCCCATATTGGCATCTTATTTGATTACTGTTGAATTCCCATAACACATAGTAAGTAACATGTTCAAGGAGATTTAAGACCTGGTCATTTCTTGATGTAATCACTAGAAATACTGTTAGGGAAAAATTTAACAGAATATATAGAGTGAATGATCACAATTATTAACCAGACTTTAAATAGAGTAATATACCCTGAAAAGAGAAAAATGATGTTTTTAAGTATCATTCAAAGTCCTCAAAAATACAGCCAATAAATCTGATTAATTCTGAAATGACTTCCATATGTTCACTAAAAAGATACACAGGGATGTTCATAGCACCATCTCGCCCATCAAAAATTGACGAAAGAAACAGAACCAGCAAATACCTATCAATGGTAGGATAGATAAACAAGTTGTGGAATGCTTCAAAGCAATGAGAATGAACAAACTACCACTCCATGCAGCTGGTTACATGAATTTCATAAATATAGTGATGAATGAGAGAAGCTCAGTAAAATAATATATAAATTTGTATGATTATATGACATTCAAACACAGACAATGAATGTATTGAGTTATAATTCAAGATGATTGTTAACTCTTGAGAGAAAGCTAGTGACAAGACACGAGGACTTTTAAGGATCTGGTCGTGTCTAGCCTCTTATCTGAAAGATTGCTATATAGGTGTGCTCACTTTATGAAAGTTAGTTGAACTGTCCACCTTTAATGTGTGCATTTTCAGTATATATACTTCAGTAAAATTTTATGTTACGAAAAATCCAAAATGAAAGATTAAAAGCCATGAATTTATTTAAGAAATAAAATATTTCCCTGATGCTGCTCTTGATTTTAAAAAGTAAGATTGTGCTAGTGAAGTGTTAACATAATGACATTGTAGCTGTTTAATGACTTATTTGGGAAAGCTTGGGACCTTGAGCTTGAGAAGTGAAAATAGGAATATGGAGATATTTTTCTTCTAAGTTTAGGAAAACACTGCTTTCCCCAGATTGAGCCTAGAATTGTAAAGGGCTTTTCCTTTTTTTTCCAGTAAAATTTTTTTTATTGAAGTATAGTTAATCTTCAGTGTTGTGTTAGTTTCAAATATACAGCAAAATGATTCAGTTTTACATATATATATATACACACATATATGCTTATATATATTCATTTGTATATACACACACACACACACACACATATATGTTCTTTTCCAGATACTTTTCTATTATCAGTTATTACAAAATATTGAATATAGTTCTCTATGCTATATAGTTTTATGGTGGTTAAGTTTACTAATCACCTGCAGAATTCCTGGAAAGTTAAAGATCTGTCCTTTTGAGCTAGTACAGAAAGGCTCCAGCACAGAAATCCCTTTTCCAGCTCTGTGTGACCTTAGAGATATCACTTAGGGAGCTTTAGTTTTGTCATTTGAAATATACCAATACAATATTAGGTTACTGAAAGGGTAAAACATTTGCAACCATGCCTCACAGATGGTTAGCTCTCTTAGATGGCTGGATGGTTTGGGCTCTTCTTGGGACATCAGAGGTCTGAGCCACGTGTTAATCTTCTTCTTTGACAGTTGTCCTCATTCCACTCTAAGCCTGTTACTTTAACTGTACAAAGAGAATACCTGCCTACCACTCTGTCTGGTACCTGGTAAGTAATCTTCTGATTATTAATAATATTATTAGAATATTGTCACATAGCAAGTTGGGTTCTATTTGTCTTAATTTCTGCAGTGACTTATCATCCAAGTGCAATTATTTCCGTGGGAACACTAAATTATTCCTCTGCATCTACCACAAAGAAAAAGCTTCAGTGGGCTTCCATTCCCTGCCCTTGCCCTCTCTGTAAAATTTTCTTTGTCACCAGTAAAGCATCATCATCTCACTAAGAAATGCAGTGGGTGGTTTCATTCTAGGTCTATGGTTTGTCTTGGGCTAGAGGAAAATCCCAAGTTCTCTAAGGAAGAACTCCAAGTCCAACTTAATTGCCAAGACTTGTCAATAGATTTGTGGATTCTTTACGAGAAGAATTTTGGCTTCTCATTTTAATTTATGCCTCAACTTTAAACATAGATTATCCCTTATTCTGTTGTTTGCCAGGATTCCTGCATTTTTCATTTTAACCTCATTTTCTGCATCGTAGGTTTCCATTCTGAGATGGAGATAAATCATGCTGTCTCAACCTGTTTGTAGTGTATTAATCATCCAGTTCTCTTCAACGGGCTTTTCATATGGCTGCTTGGTTTACATCTGTTATTCCTTTCTCACACAAGATGCACAGCCTATTCCTATTTCCTATTTCTTTTAAAAAAATCTAATGTAGAACAGTGTATTTTTCCCATGACATTTCCATTGGTTGAATATTTATCAAAAATTATTTGACTTAGGGGGACTCCATCATTTTTATTTACATTATTTCTTTGTATTTCATGGTATTTCACCTCCCAAATCCCTAAAGGAAAGCAGCATCAGCAATGACCTCTCCAACTGATTTTCTCAAGTCTTCCTTCTTAGAGCTTAGACAAGTCTCACATTTCTTGAGGACAGAGATTACCTGTTTCATTTATCATCTTAATCCATAGGTAAACCTAGTGATTCTTTTGCTGCAGTAGGATATAGAGAGGAATTAATTTGCAAGGGAAATTTAAAAAAACTGAACTTTTATACTCTTAAGACAGGATGTTGGGAGAAACTTATTCTTCAAAAATGTGTATCTTTTCTGAAGACTCAGTTATTCCTGAAATGAGCATAAATTGTGATTTTTTACTTTAAAATTAGAGTTAAGATAGAGACTGTTACTAAAGTCTTGTATAGACATTCTGCTACTGCCAATTACATTACTTTAGTCATGATAGTAACCATGACATCGCTGGTATAACCTAATATTCATTTGAGTTTGGGGTTATGTTTTGACAGTGACCTTCATCTGTGTTTTTGAAAAGATAGATGAGACATTGCTGTGTCTCCCCACCCCAAGGAAGCATTTGTAGGCTATTATTGGTATGTTTCAACATATATTAGTTGAAACTAGAAAACAAACTTTCAAGTGCTCCCAAACATCATATCTGCATTTCGCGTGGCTGGGCTTCATAACTTTCTCTGCTTTTTCTCTTTCCCTGGTTCTCCAACTTTCCTCGTAAGTGTCAGTGTTCCCAGGGGTTCCATATTTGCTCCTTTTTCTTCTCATATTACACACTTTCCTGTGTCTACAAACATTGTCACCACCCACACTCCCCAGCTCCCACATTTCCATCCTCATCTCACTTTTCAGCTTTCCTTTCTTTAACTCCAGGTACTGGCCAGCCCTGGAAGGTGTTTTCCTTGGATCTCAGTATCCAAGAATGGGTGGTTCTCTGAAACTACCAACCTTCTTTTGACTTCGGGTCTCAATGAAAGATATACTTGATTGTGTTTTTCTGTTTTGCCACTAGGAAGCTCAGGGCAGATTTGGTGGCCTATCTGTGGTTGCTGTTTAGGGTCTGTTTTTTGTGTATTAACTTCCCTTGTAATTCTCTTCACTTCAATTTTTCGTCTATTTGTTTTTATCTTGCTATAATACATGTATTTATTTAGGCTTGGTTTGGAATAGTCAAGATATGCCTATAAGTAATACGATATGATTATATATATATCCCTTCTGAATAGCTCCACCTTGATGGTCCATGTGCATATACCTTAATGTCAATATGTTAGAAATATATCCTCCTCCTAATATTCTCTGCCACAAACTAATCCAGCTAGTCTCCCAGACCAGTAGTAATTCTAACTTAATTTTCAACTCTTCTTTCTCTCTTTCCCACATCATATCCAATTAGTCACCAAATTCTCCCAGTGTATCATGAGATTTCCTCTTCATTCCCACTGTCACTGTCCAACTGGACTATTACAACAGCTTCTTGCTGCTCCAATTTGTTCTATGTTCTGCTTCCAGAACAACCTTCCTAAAATATACATCAGATTAGTGACCTATTTTGAAACCCTTCACTGTCTTCCCATGGCCCACAGAATAAATTCCAAATAAGGGCTCTTCATGATTTGAACAGTGAACTCTTTCCTGTCCATAGTGGGATCTTATTCTCCCTTCTGGGGGTCCCCTACTGCCTGAGTAATCATTGGATTCCTTTAGAAGCAGACCCTGAGACAGAATGGGAGTGCAGGAGTTTGATCTGGGGAGGGTCTTGGGATTACCAAGTCAAGAAGGGAAAAAAGCAGAAAGGGTCTAAGAGAGAAGTTGGGCTGTGACAAGAGTGAGCTTGCATGAAAATTGTCAGATAACTGTAAATCAGAGCCTGTTTATCAGTTCACCTCTGGTTGCAGTGCAGTCTTAGACAAGGCCTCTGAGGAACCCACAAGGTGTCTGAAAGCTGGAATGGCCTTTCAGGGTTGTCTTAAACTTGAGGTGATGGGGCTGGACTTTCAGGTGAAAAAAGATGTTGGTTCCTCCTGACATGTGCATGTATTTCAGGCCACTTTATTGTGAACACCCAATAGCAAATGCTTGGATATGTATAGCTCTCTGTACTTTTCCAGTGCATTTCTCAGATTAATCTATAGGTTTCTGACCCTGTCATACCTGCTCTTTGATTACACACACACTGTCATACCCTAGTATAATAGCCTGGTTACTATATTTACTTCCTCAGTATAAAAATAAGTGTATGTCCCCTGAAGATCTTACCTTTATTATTCAAATTCATTTCAACATGTGTTAGCAGTGCCAGAGTAAACAATGCTGGCAACAATTTCCTAATGAAGTAAAGCTAGACAGCGTGACTTTTCATTTCTGTCTTTGATTAATTGTGTGGTCATTTCCTCTTTTATGAAAGATAAATCCACATGTAAAGCTGTATCAAGTTAGAAAAGCAAAGACTGTTTTTAAGAGTTCTTAGTTCCAGTGTGACATTTTTGTTTTTATTTTTTTTTTCTTATTGTTACTTGATGGATCTTTTCATTTACCTTTTCTGACAACATCCAAAATGAAAAATTCTGTGCTTCATAGATGAGCTAGCGATCCCCTGACAGGGCTCTACAAAAGTTTCTGGTCATAAAATACCAATACTGTCTTGACGACTCAGAAATTGCCACTAGACTAGGGCAACTTTTTAAAGTGAATTTAAGACGACACCCTGAAGGAGAAATCTAGAGGCAGGTCCATTCTGACTTTCACGTAATGATTAGGGGTGGACAATTTGCCTGTTACTGTTGGAGATGTTTGGGGATGTTGGTAAGAACCCTTTTTATGAGTTAACATACCCAAACACAGGGTTGCTTCTTCATCACTGCCCAAAGTGTCCGTCCATACTGTCATCCATCATAATTCCAGGTTTATAGATGGAGAAACTGAAATGTAGGAAAAGCAGACCACAGACTCAGAATTAGAAGTCAAATTGAAAACAAATAATCAGATAAAAACCCAATGCTTTTCTAGCGCAGGAGGGGAATCCTTCCCAATCAGAGGTGGATCATCACAACCCAGTGGACTTTGTCTTTTTCTAAAAGAAACTTTTAATTTTAGAATAGTTTTAGATTTATAGAAAAGCTGTAAACATACTACAGAGAGTTCCTATTTGTCCCATGTAGGGTAAGGGAGTTAGAGAAGGTGAGGTTTGGAAAAAGAATGAGACCAGCACTTTACAGGAACAGATCACCGTTAATGAGGTGAGAAGGGGCAGCAGCCAGATTAGTGAGCTGCTGCACTAACCCAAGAAAAGATTAAGTATATATAGCCATATATGTGGAAATCCACTGTCTTAAGGGGCCTGTTCTTCTCCAAGGTTGTTCGGATTAGTTATTTCTTGAATGGCTGGGGCAAGGAATTCTAGAGATTGGCCAGAGGCTGGGACCGGCTGGGAGCTGGCCGTAATCAACCTTAATGTCCATTTTTTCCTTTGGGTGAGAGACTTGTTTGCTTTGCATAGAATGGTGGGGAGGTCCTAGAGGGAAGTTTTAACTCCAGGCTATTTTGAGCCTTGTAACTTTCCTTCATTCCAGACCCTAAGGAATATATATAAAAAGAGAAAGAGAGGTGGGCATTGTTAATGTACAGGGCTTCTTCGTGCTGACAAATGAGGGTCAGGGGTTTGTGGTCTGGGAGGAAGGAAGTCTAAGGCCCATAGTGTTGATTTTAGGGTCTCAAGGAAAAGAACAGTCTTGACTTGGTCTTGGGAAATGGCTCAGATTCCGTCTTGGAAGAATCCCTGGAAAAGATTAAACAAACAAGGCCCAAAGGTGAGTAGGAGGATGATAAAAATGCGAGACAGCAAAAGAGACACAGATGTATAGAACGGACTTTTAGACTCTGTGGGAGAGGGAGAGGGAAAGGGTGGGATGATTTGGGAGAATGACATTGAAACATGTATACTATCAGGTAAGAAACGAATCGCCAGTCTATGTTCGATACAGGATACAGGATGCTTGGGGCTGGTGCACAGGGATGATCCAGAGAGATGATATGGGATGGGAGGTCGGAGGGGGGTTCAGGATTGGGAACTCATGTACACCCGTGGCTGATTCATGTCAATGTATGGCAAAACCAATACAGTATTGTAAAGCAAAATAAAGTTTAAAAAAAAAAAAAAAGAATGGTCCAAGAAGGGGTAAAACTCAAGGCATCTAGTTCCAGTCTGTCAACCATGACTGCCACGAGTTGCTTAATCTCTGGCAGATTCATGAGGCTTGATCTGTAAGGTTTTTTTGCAGCTCCTTGGACAATACCTGACTGGCTGGCATAGAAACAGCAGGATTTGTCTAGAAAAAGGTACAAACCTCCCTTCTCTGCAGTGAGTAGGTCTAATCCCCTTCTGTTTTGTAATACTATGGCCACCAAGGAATCGAGTTGATTTTGGGTAGTTATAAGGCCTTGAGCTATTTCCTGGAGGCTATCATCTGATAGGTCTTTAGATAGTGTCTGGTAGTTTTGGATGGAGGTGGTTAAGCTGGCAGTTCTTGTTCCAATTCCAGCCGCTATTCCTAGTCCTACTAAGAGGGGAATGAAATGAATGGCTCGTTTTATTCACTTGTGGATGAGAGGAATAGGCAAGGATTGATCATTGGGGGCTATTAAAATGTTTGGACTGGAGTATACCAGGGTGCAGATTCTGGTCCAGTTAGTAAGTAGACAGAGGTATGTAGACACCCCACACAGGAAAAATAGGCCAGGTGTCATAATACAAAGCTGATGTTGATGGTGAAGAGGAGTCGGGGAGGGGCAGGGGGGTTTGAGTGCTCATTCAAGAACACCCAGAGACCCCACTAAGGTGGCCCCAACGATGGGAGAAGTAGAGGAATATGCTGAGGGAAACCGTCCTGTAAAGGTTAACGAGTGTCCTGTAGGACCAGAAACATTATATATAGCCTTTCCAGTGGCAGAGTAAAGTGGAGCTATGGTTGCACACGCGGTTAGGGATTGTGCCCACGGGTGTGTCATATGAACTGTTTTGGGAATTTCTGGATAGGCAAAAAGGAGCTGGTTTTAACAGTATTACTCTCTGGGCAATAGGGCCTCCTCTTGGAGGTTTTTTGTTGAAGGAGGGAAGTTTGGTGAGTAAAGATTCTAAGAGTATGTCCGAATTTCAGATTTGGTCACTAGTGTGAAGATATTTAAGACATGAGACGAATAAAGGCTCCCCATGGTATGAGTGGTGTAGGAACATGTTACCTGTGGTCCAGTCGAGGATGGATGTGGGGAGGGCTGAATCTCCCAGAGGAGTTATGGATAGACGTATCCAGCAGTCTTTGGCCAAGTGAGGGTTGGAAGCATTGAGAAGGGTATGGGTTAAGTAAAGGGTCTGGAATAGATAGTTGAGGTTAGGATTTTGAAGGAGTTCGTGGGTCAGAGGAAGAAGGGAGGATAAGAAAAAGATGTAAACAACATTTGAGGAAGTGAGTATAGGCTAGACTACTATGGAAAAGAATTGGATTTCGAAGAGGTAAAAGTTATAAAAGATTCCCTGTAGCCACAGGGCGGAGATGTAATCTTCGATGTATTCGAACATGGATGCTTGAGGACTCAAGACCCAGATAGCTGCCAGAAGTTGTGCCAGGAATAATTGTAGCTGTGAAACCGACAGGCTCACCCATCATCAGTTGGGGCCGGTGGAAGCTGTGAGAACTTTAGAGTTGTAGGGCCTGTGTGAGAAACTTGATAAGTATTAGTCTGACAAGCATTTTCATCATTGGGCAACATAATCTTTTTTAGCCGAGTGATGTGTACCCAAGGGGTGATTTCTTTTAATTTTGCAGCGGTAGGGGTCAGCAGAATTACCGTGTAGGGATCTTGCCACTTTGGGGTTAGAGCTGAGTGGGACTGCGTTGTCATATAAACTTTGTCTCCTATTTGAAAGGATGGGTATGGAAGATTGGGGTCATCCATATGTTGCCAAAGGGCATCTTGTATCTGGGCAAGTAAAGGAAAAGGAAGGTGGGATGGCAGTTTGGAACCGTCCTGGGAGGGGGAGAGACCTAAAGGTACTATGGACCTCCCCTACATGGCCTCGAATGGACTGATATTTAAGGATTTCTTCGGTAAGGCCCGGACCTTTAAGAGGGCTAAAGGGAGGAATTTAGTCCAGTCTTGATGAAGTTTGATTGTTAACTTGGTCAGAGTTTATTTTAGGACTTGGTTGGCTCTTTCAACCTTACCAGAAAACCGGGGATAATAAGGAATGTGAAACCTCCAAGGAACTTGAAGGGCTTGTGCAATATTTTGGGTGATTTGGGATGTGAACTCGGGCCCGTTGTCAGACTGGACGGAGGAAGGCATTCCAAACCTGGGGAGGATTTCAGTAAGAATAATGCGAGCACAGTAGGGGCTCGATTGTTAGTAGTCAGGAAAGTTTTGATCCATCCAGAAAATATATCTATGAAGACAAGGAGAAATTTAACCCTTTTTACGGGTGGCATGTGGGTGAAATCTACCTGCCAGTCTTGTGCAGGGAGATGTCTGCAAATTTGGTGGATGGGGAAAGGAGTGGGGCAAATGTTAGTATTAGGATTTGTCCGCTGACAAATAGGACAAGTTTGGGTCAGACTATTTAAATCAGTCACATCGTCCTTAGTCAGTTCAATAAATTTCTGAAGGAAAGCCTTAAGTACTTTGGTAGAGGGGTGGAAAAGGGAATGTAAACAGGAAAGTAATGTGCGGATGTTCGGCTCGTCAGTTTGGGCCGTAGTAAAGACAGGACTAACAGAGGGGCCTGCCGCTTTGCGTCGTGATCTGCTATATTGTTATAAAAGGAGAAGGACCATGGCGCTGAGGTCCCTGGCAATGTATTACAGCAGCTTGTTTTGGGAGCCGAGCCGCATGGAAGAGTTCAGAAATAAAAGAAGCATTGAGAATTGGTGTGCCCTTTTGAGTCAGGACTCCTCTCTCCCTCCAGATTATAACGTTAGAATGTAATATGTTATAGACATACTTGGAGTCGGTATAAATGTTTATATTTTGGTCTTTGGCGAGGGTCAGAGCTTGTGTAGGAGCTATCAGTTCAGCTTGTTGTGAGGATGGGTGAGCTGGGAGTGTGGCTGACTTGATGAGGCAGGGAGGGATAACTTGATCGGACTGTCCCTGGACTATAGCATATCCGGATCCAAACGGGGCTTGTTTCTGGGCACTGCCATCCATGAACCAGGATGGGACTTTGGGGTCAGTAAGGGGCTGATCGGTTATATGTTCAAAGGGATTAAATGTCATATCTAAGGTCTGAACACAGTCATGAGATAGGTGTTCTGCTTCTGGATCTGGTGTAGGGAGTAAGCTAGTAGGATTAAGAGCTTTACAAGGCATAAAAGAAAGGGATGGGTGGAGGAGGTATGCATGGAGGCTCTGTAGTCGAGCAGGGCGTAGAGAAAGGAAAACCCAATGAGAGAGTAAATCTTTGAAGGAATGAGGTGAGCATACATTTAAAGGAGCATTTCGGGTTAGTTTTTGGGCTTCAAGTATTAAGAGGGTAGTTGCAGCTAAGGCCTGGAGACAAGGTGGCCATCTGAGCATGACAAGATTGAGTTGTTTGGATAAGCAAGCTAGAGGCCCCCATATGTCCCCCCTTTTTTGGCACAGAATCCTTAAGGCATGTCCTTGTCTAGAATGTACAAAAAGGAAAAAAGGCTTGGCATTATCAGCTAAGTAAAGAGAAGGGGCCTGTAGTAAATGTTTGGTAAGAGTTTGTATTGGGGCATGGAGAGAGGTGGGGGCCAATAAGGGTTCATCTAAGTTTCCTCGAGTAGCTTGGTAGAGAGGTTTTGTGTGGAGGGCAAAATTTGGGGCCCATATTCAGAAGAAGTTTAATAGAGTTTAATAGGCCTAATAGAGAAGTTCCCTCTTGGTTTGGGGCCTGGGGGTCTGTGTCAAAGCTTGAAGTCACTGAGCTGGAATTATTTTGGATGTGGAGTAAGAAGCAATCCCATGTAATTGACAGTGGTGGAAGTGATTTGTGCTTTGGAGAGCGAGACTCTGTAGCCGCAGTTGCCTGCTGCTGCTGCTGCTGCTGTGTTAAGTCGCTTCAGTCGTGTCTGACTCTGTGCGACCCCACAGATGGCCTCCCACCAGACTCCCTTGTCCCTGGGATTCTCCAGGCAAGAACACTCAAGTGGGTTGCCATTTCCTTCTCCAAATGCATGAAAGTGAAAAGTGAAAGTGAATTCGCTCAGTCGTGTCCGACTCTTAGCGAACCTGGGGACTGCAGCCTACCAGGCTCCTCCACCCACGGGATTTTCCAGGCAAGAGCACTGGAGTGGGGCACCACCGCCTTCTCCGCCCAGTTGCCTAGGGCATTTAATACTGTCGCAGTGTGGACTAGGCAGTTATGGCAAGAGGAACTGCATAACAATAAATCGTCTACATATTGGAGTAAGGTAGTAGAGCCTAGGTCTAAAGTTTGTGGGTCCCTTTGGAGGGCTTGACCAAAAACATGAGGGCTATCTCTAAACCCTTGTGGTGAAATGGTCCAGGTTAATTGCTGAGATTGATATGTGTCTGGGTCCGTCCAGGTGAAGGCGAATAGGGGCTGTGAAGAGTAGTGTAGAGGTATAGGAAAGAAAGCATCTTTGGGTCTAATACCG
This sequence comes from Capricornis sumatraensis, assembly GCF_032405125.1. Lineage (NCBI taxonomy): Eukaryota > Metazoa > Chordata > Mammalia > Artiodactyla > Bovidae > Capricornis > Capricornis sumatraensis. Next base: position 32,505,397 of record NC_091081.1, on the reverse strand, counting down.
TGAAGTAGACTGTGTCAGGGGGAATAGATGAGAAAAGGGCACAGGGATTCGTGACCATGGGGTGTACGGGTATTATGGTCTCATTGATCCTGCGAAGATCTTGGACTAGACATCAGAAGCGGGGTCCCTTTTTGATTGCCAGTATAGGCGTATTATGAGGAGAATAGATAGGCTGAAAAAGGCTGGCTTTGAGCAGTCAGGAGATTATTGGTTTAAGTCCTTGTTGGGATTCTGTGGTCAGGGTATACTGAGTTTGGGTTATTACCTGAGAGGGATTTTTAAGAAAAACCTGTATAGGGGAATGGTGTCAGGCTACCAATGGGGTTTCGGTGTCCCAGACCTGAGGATCTATCAGGGGAAGGTCAGGGGGCAGGTTTTGGGAGTGAAGGCTGGCCAAGGGTTCGGGTGCCGTTTGTATACAAAGAATTGATGTGGGATCTAAGAATGGGAGGTTTGCAGAAGCCTGTAGCTTAGCCAGAAGATCACGTCCCATCAATGCCATTGGGTATTGAGGAACTACTATAAAAGGATGTGTTAGTGTTGCCTTACCACAGGAACAAAGGAGAGGAGGGGTTATTTGGGGATAAAAAGGGAGGCCTGAGACCCCTTTGATGGCCACTTCTGAAGGTTGGAGAGGGCCTTAAAAGAGGTTAAAAGTGAAAAGGCCACTCCAGTGTCTATTAGGAATGAGACTTCGTGTCCAGCCACTGTGCCAATTACCTGAAGCTCCGAGTCCATCTGTATGGGGAGGACTTGGGGTCTGGAGCTTGGGCTTCGTCACTGGAATAATTCAGGCACAATTGGATCATCCCTCACCTCATCTGAGGAACCATAGTCTGGGGTGCTAGGGCCCCCCTGAGTCTGGTTCCTGGCCCATTGTTGTTGAGCCTGGGGTGGACCCTGAGATTTGGTGGGTAGTGTCTGAGGACAATCCATTTTCCAGTGGCCCCATTTTTTGCAGGTAGGGCATGGTTTGGTGGGTGGCTGGGGGTCTGGGCAGGACTTAGCCCTGTGTCCTGTTTGGTTACATCTGAAGCAGGGGCCTGGAGGGTTAGGTCCTATACAGGTGGGCTGAGGTTGATAGGCCAAAGGGGTTGAATTTGTTTCTTGGATAAAATAAAGCATATTTGGCCTTTCTTTCTTTTTCTTTTTTCACTTCCTCCTCCCTAATGTTGAAAGCTTTAAAGGCTATTTCTAGGAGATCGACTGAAGCAACTTAGCAGCAGCAGCAGCTAGGAGATCTTGCTGAGGGGTTTCAGGGCCCTTCTCTAACTGGCGTAGTTTTCGGTGAATATCAGGGGCTGACTGGCTTATGAACTGGATGTGTAGGTACAGAAGTCCAGCGGGGGTGGAAATGTCTAGATTCGTGTGTTTGGGGAGTGCCTCAGTAAGCGGTGAAAGAAAAAGGGCAGGATTTTCATCCTTTTCTTGAGTCACCCCCCTAACCTTATCATAGTTAACATGAATGTGAGAGCTTTTTAGCATTCCTTCTAATAAGCAGGTGATCATATGATGCAGGTACCAGATGCTAGCATTGCCTGGTTGATATGTCCACCGTGGCTCAGTTAAAGGGACTGCATCATCAGCCACCAGATTAGTCCTGTCTTGGTTATGGAGCTGATCAGCATGAGTCCGGGCTGCCTGCCATATCTGTTCCTTTTCATCAGGGGTTAAAGTGGCATTTCAGTTCAGTTCAGTTCAGTCGCTCAGTCATGTCCGACTCTTTGTGACCTCATGAACCGCAGCATGCCAGGCTTCCCTGTCCATCACCAACTCCCACATTTAGGATGTAATAAAGATCATTCCGGGTTAAATGATATGCTTGTGTAAGGCGGGGGAATTCTTTTCTATATCTAGTAGGATTTTCTGAAAAGGATCCCAATTTTTCTTCAGTTTGGCTCATATCAGAAATTGAGAAAGGTGCATGAACCCATGTAGGGCCCTCTGGTCCCGCTACCTCTCTGAGAGGAAACATGTGTTTGCTTTGGGTCTTGGCCAATGGAGGGGGTTGGAAATCTCTTTTGGGGTTTCAGAGTCATCACTTCCTGTTTTAGAGGAGGAAGGGCTAGAGTATGGGGTCTCATCTCTGGAAGTTTCTTCTCTGGGGCGATAGGGAGGAGGCTCATCTGCCGGGTCATAATAGGGGGCTGAGGGTTTAGGGGGCCTTTTAGGGGCTTTGGGGAAGGCAATGGCACCCCGTTCGAGCATTCTTGCCTGGAAAATCCCATGGACGGAAGAGCCTGGTAGGCTGCAGACCATGCGGTCTCGAAGAGTCAGACTCAACTGAGCGACTTCACTTTCACTTTTCACTTTCATGCATTGGAGAAGGAAATGGCAACCCGCTCCAGTGTTCTTGCCTGGAGAATCCCAGAGATGGGGGAGCCTGGTGGGCTGCTGTCTATGGGGTTGCACAGAGTCAGACACAACTGAAGCGACTTAGCAGCAACAGCAGTTAGGGGCTTTAATTTTGGATTCTTTTGTAATGGAGGGGGAGAGAGAGCAGAGAAGGATTTGGTAGGTAGAACAGTCCTTGCAGAGAGAAGGATGGCTTCTAAGATCCCAGAAGCCTTGAATATAGGGGACCTCTGACTATTTGCCATTCCATTTGAGGAAGTTAGTGAGATCTGATAAAATACTGAAATTGAAAGTCCTGAACTCAGGCCAGCAGTTTTGGTTATCCAGTTTGTATTGATGCCAAATTTGAGTGTAAAGTGACTCGAGTTTATGAACCTTGAGATCAGTCAAGAGTTGAGGTTTGAGGTTTCGTTTTACGCGGGCCAAGGGAGAGTCCCTCGGGATGGATTGGCTCGACTCCGTAGCGAATGGCTAGCGACTCTCTGGTTGAAAGAAAAGATCATCACCTAATCTTTTGACAGAGCAGAGAGAGAGAGAGACTCTGAAGGAGGGAGGGGTGTCCCCCCAAGAACCTCCCCAGAGGGCCTTTTGGCCGGAGGGTTCCCTGGGAACCTGGAAAAGACAATAGTCTGTGGCACCCTAGGGTACCGTCCGAGCTTACCCGGGCTACTGGGTCAGGTGCGACTTCACGGTGCATGCGGGGAGGTTGAATGGCAAGAGCCCTCTGTCCTGGAGTTGGTAGGTCTCATGGAAAAGAAAGTGTAGAGAAAAGAGGGCAAGAGAGAATGAGAGAGAGAGAGACCAATATTCCTTGGGGTACGTGGAAAACCAATAAAGCTCTTACACAGGACTTACACTGCTCACAAAGGCACAGGAGGTCTTGAAAGCCTGGGCAGGAAAGTGAGCTCGGCAGGCTTCCACTCTCCGAAGAGCTGGCCTTGGAGAATGAGAAGGAACCTCAACCTCCCAGGTTTCGGCACCAAAAAATGTAAGTTAGAGAAGGCGAGTTTTGGAAAAAGAATGAGACTGGCACTTTACAGGAACAGATCATCTTTGATGAGGTAAGAAGGGGCAGTAGTCAGATTAGTGAGCTGCTGCACTAACCCAAGAAAAGAGTAAGTATATATAGCCATATATGTGGAAATCTACTGTCTTAAGGGGCTTGTTCTTCTCCAAGGTTGTTTGGATTAGTTATCTCTTAAACGTCTGGGGCAAGGAATTCTGGAGATCGGCCAGAGGCTGGGACCAGCTGGGAGCTGGTCTTAATCAACCTTAATGTCCATTTTTTCTTTGGGTGATAGAGTTGTTTGTTTTGCATAGAATGGTGCGGAGGACCTGGAGAGGAGTTTTAACTCCAGGCTATTTGGAGCTGTGTAACTTTCCTTCACCCCACACCTAGTTTCCCCTTTTGTTATTATCTTATATTGGGGCTTCCCTGATAGCTCAGTTGTTAAAGAATCTGCCTGCAATGCAGAAGAGCCCGGTTCCATTGCTGGGTTGGGAAGATCCCCTGGAGAAGGGATAGGCTACTCACTCCAGTATTCTTGGGCTTCCCTTGTGGCCCAGTTGGTAAAGAATCCCCTGCAGTGCAGGAGACCTGGGTTCAATTGCTGGGTTGGGAAGATCCCCTGGAGAAGGGAAAAGCTACCCACTCCAGTATTCTGGCCTAGAGAATTCCACGGACTGTATAGTCCGTGGGGTCGCATATTAGCATGGTCCATTTGTCACAGTTAATGAACCAAAACTGTTAGATTGTTTTAAATAAAGTCCATATAGTTTATTCAGATTCCCTTAGTTTAAATATATATATAATTGACATATAAATGATATTAGTTTCAGGTATACAACATAATGGTTAGATATTTGATATACTGCAAAACAATCACCACAATAAGTTTAGTTAACATCCATCACCACACATAGTTACACATTTTTTTCTTGTGGCGAGAACATTTAAGATCTACTTTTTTGGGACTCTTAAATATATAATACAATATTATTAGCTATTGTCACCATACTATACATTGCATCCCTGTGACTTATTATTTCACAACCAGGTATCACTACCTTTTGACCACCTCCACCCATTTCACCCACTCCCCACTTCCTGCCTCTTGCAACCACCAATCTGCTCTCTGTATGTAGGAGTTTGTTTTTTTCCAGATTCCACATCTAAGGGAGATGATTTGGTATTTCTCTTTCTCTGGATACTTCACTTAGCATAATGCCCTCAAGGTCCATCCATATTGTCACAAATGGTAGGATTTCCTTCTGTATTAATGGCTGAACCATGTTTTGGTGTGTGTGTGTGTGTGTGTGTTATATTTTCTTTATCCATTCATCCATCAATGGACTCTTAGGCTATTGTAAACACTGCTGCAGTGAATATGGGGGCACATATATCCTTTCCAATTAGCATTTTCATTTTCTTCAAAAAATATGCAGAAGTGGAATTTCTGGATCATATGGTAGTTCTGTTCTGAAATTTTTAGCTTGATTTAGTCCTGCTGGCTTATTTTTGCTTTTGTTATCTTTGCTTTTGGTTTTAAATCCAAAAAAACCATTGCCAAGACTGATGTCAAATAGCTTACTGTCTATGTTTTCTAGTTCAGGTCTTAATTTTTGTATAGGGTGTAAGACAGTGGTCCTGTTTCATTCTTTTGCACATGCCTGTCCGGTTTTCCACTGTGTATGCCACTGAATACACCACTGTGTATTCTTATCTCCTATGACATAAATTAATTGACCATGTACAAGTGAGTTTATTTCCGGGATTTTTTATTAATTCTGCCTATGTATCTGTTTGTTTGTTTTTTTTAATGCCAATACTGTAATGTTTCTATTACTACAGCATTGTAATGTAGTTTCAAATCTGGGAGTATGATGCCTCCAGTTTTGTGCTTCTTCCTCAATATTGCTTTGACTATTCAGTGCTTTTTGCGGTTCCATACAAATTTTAGGATTGTTTAGGATTATTATATTTCTGTGGAAAATGCCATTTAAATTTTGACAAGAATTGCATTGAATCTGTAGATTGCTTTGGGTCACATGGACATTTAAACAACTTAATTCTTCCAATTACTGCTTTTTGTGTTATACAGGAAACAAATCAGCATACTATTAATTCATGTAGATTTTCTCCCATGAAGAAAAGTAAAGCAGTGTCAGGGATACAGGGACAGGCTGTTCTAGATGGAGTGCTCAGGAAAGGGCTCTCTGAGGAAGTGAGGTGAGACTCTGTGAAGATCTGGGAGAGAAAATACCAGACAGAGAAAAGAGCAGGACAGAAGACGCTGATCTGTGAATGTAGCATATGTGATTCTTAGCAACTCTGGTCCAGTATGGTAGATTATGGCTTCTCCAGATGATTGAACATAGCATATAATCAGACTGTAGCTGTGCACACACAGATATGTGCACAGGCACGCAGGCACATTCTTCTCTCAAGAAGCAGCCAGTGACATAGATTAGCTAAGCGGTTCTCAAACTCCCATACATGTGAGAGTCACCTATTGTTGCTCAGTCACTAAATCGTGTCCAACTCTTTGCAACCCTGTGGGCTGCAGCACGCCAGTCTCCTCTGTCCTCCACTATCTCCTGGTGTTTGCTCAGATTCATGTCCATTGACTCAATGGTGCTACCTAACCATCCTCTGCCACTCCCTTCTCCTTTTGCTTACAATCTTTCCCTGGCATCAGGTCTTTTCCAATAAACTGGCTCTTTGCATCAAGTGGCCAAAGTATTGGAACTTCCGCTTCAGCATCAGTCCTTCCAATGAATATTCAGGTTGATTTCCTTTAGGATTGACTGGTTTGATTTCCTTGAAATCCAAGGGACTCTCAAGAATCTTCTCCAGCACCACAATTCAGAAGCATCAATTCTTTGACTCAGCCTCCTTCTTTATGGTCAAACTCTCAGATCCAAACATGATTACTGGAAGAACCATAACTTTGACTATAAGGAACTTTGTTGGCAAAGTGATGTTTCTGCTTTTTAATATGCTGTCTAGGTTTGTCATAGCTATCTTTCCAAGAAGAAAGTGTCTTTTCATTTCATGGCTGCAGTCACCATCTGCAAGGATTTTAGAACCCAAGAAAATAAAATCTGTCACTGCCTCCACTTTTCCCCTTCTATCTGACATGAAGTGATGGGATTGGATGCCATGATCTTAGTTTTTTGAAAGCTGAGTTTCAAGCCAGCTTTTTTACTCTCCTCTTTCACTCTCATCAAGAGACTCTTTAGTTCTACCATTAAAGTGGTATCATCTACATATTTGAAGTTATTGATATTTCTCCTGGAAATCTTGATTCCAGCTTATGATTCATCCAACCTGGCATTTCACATGATGTACTCTGCATATAAGTTAAATAAGCAGGGTGACAATATACAGCCTTGACTTACTCCTTCCCCGATTTTGAACCATCAGTAATTTCATGTCTGGCTCTAACTATTGGTTCTTGACCCATATACAGGTTTCTCAGGAGACAGATAAGGTGGTTTGGTATTTCCATCTCTTTAAGAACTTTCCAAAGTTTGTTGTGATCCACACAGTCAAAGGCTTTAGTATAGTCAATGAAGTAGAAATAGATGTTTTTCTGGGACTCCCTTGCTTTCTCCATGATCGAACAAATGTTAGCAATTTGATGTATGGTTCCTCTGCCTTGTTGAAACCCAGCTTGTACATCTGGAAGTTCTAGATTCATTTATTGCTGAAGCCTAACTTGGAGGATTTTTAATATAACCTTGCTAGTATTTGAGTAGTTTGAACATTTTTGGCATTGAACAATTTCGGGGATTGGAGTGAAAACTGACCTTTTCCAGTCCTGGGGCCACTGCTGAGTTTTCCAAATTTACTGGCACACTGAGTACAGCACTTTAACAGAAGCATTTTTAGGATTTTAAGTAGCTCAGCTACAACTCCATCTCCTCTGCCAGGTTTATTCATAGTAATGCTTCCTAAGGCCCACTTGACTTCGCACTCTAGGATGTTTGGCTTTAGATGAGTGATCATGCCATTGTGGTTATCCGGGTCATTAAGAGCTTTTTTATGTAGTTCTACTGTGTATTCTTGCCACCTCTTCTTAATCTCCTCGGCTTCTATTAGGTCCTACCATTCCTGTCCTTAATCGTGCCCATCCTTGCATGAAATGTTCCCTTGATATGTTCAGTTTTCATGAAGAGACCTCTAGTCTTTCCCATTCTGTTGTTTTCCTCTATTTCTTTGCATTGTTCATTTAAGAAGGCCTTCTCATCTCTCTCCTTGCTATTCCCTGGAACTCTGCATTCAGTTAGGTATATCAGTCGCTTTCTCCCTTGCCTTTTGTTTTTCTTCTTTCCTCAGTTATTTGGAAAGCCTCCTCAGACAACCACTTTGCCTTCTTGTGTTTCTTTTTCTTTGAGATGGTTTTGGTCATTGCTCTTGTACAATGTCATGAACTCCTGCCCATAGTCCTTCAGGCACTCTGACTACGAGATCTAATCCCTTCAATCTATTTATCCTCTGCACTGTATAATCATAGAGGATTTGATTTAGGTCCTACCTGAATGGCCTATAGTTTTCCCTACTTGCTTAAATTTAAGCCTTATTTTGCAATAAGGAGCTCTTGATCTGAGTCACAGTCAGCTCCAGGTCTTGTTTTCTCTGACAGTATAGAGCTTCTCCATCTTTGGCTTCAAAGAATATAATCAGTCTGATTTCAGTATTGACCATCTGGTGATGTCCATTTGTAGAGTCATCTCTAGTGTTGTTGGAAAAACATGTTTGATTTGACCAGCATGTTCTTTTGACAAAACTCTGTTAGCCTTTGTCTTGCTTCATTTTGAACTGTGAAGCCAAACTTGCCTGTTATTCTAGGCATCTCTTGACTTCCTGCTTTTGAATTCCAATCCCCTGTGATGAAAAGGACAAGAATACTGGAATGAGTTGCCATTTCCTCTCCAGTTGGAACTCTTCACTACGACCCAGGTAACCCTGCATGGCAAGGCTTATAGCTTCATCGAGCTATGCAAGCCCCTTCATCACAAGGCTATGATCCATGAAGAGGGATAGTCATGTGCGCATCCAGGTAAAATTGAAAAGTGACCATTTCAGGATTACTGCCAGGCTCTCAGTGATTTAGTTAGCTCTTGTTTTTCATAGTAGCTCTCATAGTGATCAGTTTTCAGCTTCTTCTGAGCTTCAGTTCAGTTCAGTTCAGTTGCTCAGTCGTGTCCGACTCTTTGCGACCCCATGAATTGCAGCATGCCAGGCCTCGTTGTCCATCACCAACTCCCGGAGTTCACTCAGACTCACGTCCATTGAGTCAGTGAGCTTAGTTTACACTTTTTTCTGTAAAGTATAGTTTGCTTCTGTGGATCCAGGGGCCACAGAGTCACTTTGAAAAGAATAAGGGGTCACTTCAAGCTGGAAATAGCAGATAAGGTCATTCGGAACAGTTCTTCTGCTGAAGATGACTACAAAATCTAGATGAAAAATTTTGAAAGTGTTCAAGCATCATAGAGATAAACGATTGCAGGGGTTTACTAGGCTAGATTTTTGGAGAGGAAAGTGGAACCCCTTCTACTCTTAATCTTCTAACCCCTCCCTCAGGTCCCAGGCCCCAGGCCAGGACTTCAAAGGGCTACACAATGGAAGTGCAGCTACAGGTGGCAGTTCAGGGACTGTTAGCACCTCAAGGTCTGGCAGAAGAAGTACTTTCTAGAGGAACAAAACATCTTTGTAGGTCCAGGTAGTTCTCTAACTATTTTTTAAAATACAGTGCCCTGCAAAACAAAAACAAAATAACCAAAATCATGGTCAATCCAACCATCTCAAAATTTTTGTACTGATGATATGAGGTTGCATCTAATCAGAATCCAGCAGTTAACTGTTAATAGAGTAGATAATACTAGTTTACTATATTGTATTATAAGTCAAAACAACAAATACAGTCTGTCCAATGGATAGTAATTTGGCCATGAAAATGAACTGCTTTTTCATGCAAATCATGGATGACTTACAGAAAGATTGGTGGTGGTTTAGTTGCTAAGTCATATCCAGTTGTTGTGACCCCATAGACTGTAGCCCACCAGGCTCCTCTGTCCATGAGATTCTTCAGGCAAGAGTACTGGAGTGGGTTACCATTTCCTTCTCCAGGGGATCTTCCTGACCCAGAAATCAAATCAAATCAAATCAGATCTTTGATTAGATTCTTTTCCAACTGAGCTGTAAGGGAAGTCCACAGAAAGATTAAGCTCAGGCAAAGAAGGGAGCCTGGTACTGTACCTAAGTATGGTGCCATTTATATGAAATTCTAGAAAGTGGAAAAATAACCTACAGCGGCAAACATCAGATTACTGGTTTCCTGGAGCCAGGGCAAAGGGGGATTAAATGTTAAAGGGCATGAGGAATATTTTGGGGTGATGGAAATATTTAATATCATGATTATGGTGGTGGTCACATGAGTGTGTGTGTTTGTCAGACTCATCAAATTTTACATTTAAAATGGATGCATTTCATTTTTTGTAAATTATACCTTAACAAAGTTGATTTGAAAAAGATATTATGTCCATTTCCCCTAAAACTTCTATTCTATATACTTTTCTCATCCAAACAATTCCAAGACTCATTTAATATAATGATAATTATTGTATTATTTGTTTTAAAAGGTGATCTCATTTACTGTATGTGTTCTGCCAGTAATGATAATAATATTATCAACCATATTTTATTAAATTGATATTCATGTTATTTAGTAAATGTCTTCTTTAGGACCTGCCTGACATGGGCATCTACATCAAAACATGCTCCTGAAAGCCTCCCAACAAAATTTTCTCATTGGTTTATTCTTATTTGTTAAGAAACAATAGATGTGATAAATTTCATAATTTTAATGCACTATGAAATATACAAATGTATATATAAATGTGCATTAAAGGAGTAGGGGAGATTAGTGAATGCTGATTTCCATCTTAGTCTCTTTGGTTGGTTATTATTACAAATAATAACTTGTTGAACTTAAGTTCTTTTTCTTATTACAGGTAGAATTATAATTATGTTAACAAAATAGAACTAACAAGGGAAAACGTAAGTATAAACAGCCCAAATGAAAGTATTTATATTATGAATCTTACAGTAAGAAATAAACAATGAAACAAACTTGGCATTTCTAAGAAGTCATGAAAACCACAATCCGTGCTAGCTGATTCTCTTGCTTCTGTTAACAAGCCAGTCACTTTTGCACTCAGATTGAGAAAATCATTATTTCTTTTGTTGGTTGTAATTCTGCTGATGCTGGTACTCTTGTTATCACAATCCTGTAACTCAGTTGACCAAGATGGATTGTAGACTCTGGGTCTTCACTGATAACCTTTACTGACCTTGTAAGAGTCACAGATCCTCATTATGACAAAAGTTCAGAGTGCTTCATGAAACAAAATGTTGTGTCACAAACATGTGATTCTGAGGCTACTAGACTGAAAAGAGCTTGCTGTGCCACGAGAAACCATGCTATTTAAACCAACAATTTTCCTTGAAGAACCCAGTGTCAAATATGCACATGGATGTTTATCCCCCAGCAGGGCACATCTAGCTCCCAACCCCGGCATCCCTTGTACCCCGAGGAAATTAAGGTATGCCTTAAATTCTGATAATACCTGAGTCAACATAAAAAGCACTAAATCTTATACATATCTGTGTTGACATAGATTGAGATCCTTTCCAGCTCTCATAGCAAAATTGAATTCCTGCATACAAGAATTATATGCAATATATAATCTCTTAAATCTTTTTACCAATGATTTCTTAGCATTAAATCCAGAGAATTATGTTTCAGGAATGTGAATATATTCATGAAGAAAATAATGTTATGAAACCCAGAGAAGCAGCTTTTTATTGGTATTCATAAAACCAAATCCTTATTTTCTGGAAGAGCAAAGCTATGATGACATTCCCTGCAGTAGCTTCATCAATTAGTTCATAAATTTCCTTAAGTGTCCACCCACGGTATCACAAAGCCTGTTTTATATGCTCTGCTGGAGCATTGGGAGAGGAAACAGTGGAGGAGGTATTTTGCCCCCAAGTGATGTACCTTTGAGTTATTATTAAATGGGAATCAAAGAAGAACACAACGTGTGCATCATACACACGTGTCTACATTATCTACCTGTCAGTCTTCATTGTCATCAACATCATCTATCTCCTGTAGCTAAGTACAGAGATTAACTAAGGGCAAAGGAGAATTAGGTGGATTGTAAAGTGTGATATAACATACTTTTAAAAAAACCTCTGCTAGTACTGCCATAGTCCTCTGCTTCTTTTTAAATAAGGGGCTTAATTTGACTTGTGTTAGACATTGACGAGGCACAGGTAACTCCTCCTGCAACAAGAGTATAGAAAGAACTTGCTCTGTGTGAGTCTCAAAGGACTCCCTTTGATCTTCAATATTTTCCCCACGACCTTTTCATTTTAGGGAGAACCATAGTCTGCAGTTGACACTGGTAGAAGGATTTAGGATATCTTTTTAGTGTACTTGTTTGTTTTCACCAAGTCTCCTTACCAGTCAGGATCTGAGGACCAAGCTAATATCCTAAGGAGGAGCCTCTGACACTTGGTACTCACCTTCTGTCTTCATAGGGCCATCTTACCGGAGCTGTAACCTTTCTCTGCCTCCTAGCCTCCATCAGGCACATCCCAGGCCATCTGTACATGTTTCCATAAACTTAAACCTTGAAAAAACAGGACTGAGGTCTCAGTCTTTTCTCTCTAGAAGATTTCTTGTCTCCCCATGAACACAACCACCTCATTTTTAAAAACTTCAAGCCCATAGGAAAGAATATAAAAGAGAACACATATATGTGTATAACAGTATATAATTGTATAACTTTGCTGTACAACAGAAATTAATACAACATTGTAAATCAGCCACTCTTCAATTAAGAAAAAATTGAAAAAAAATTTAAGCTCCATATAATAATAGCAGTGGAGAGGTATATTGCATGAAGATACCTGCCTACTCTCCAGACCCTCACCAAACCAGAGACATGTTAACTCTGTCCATGTAGAGCCCGTCCACCTCCCTCAAACCGGGAGCATAACATAGGGAAGCTGAAGATCAGAATTTAAAGCTGCCTCCTACGTGTCTTACCTGAAAAAATTAAGATACACACTCAAGTGTATATATATTCTTATTTAACATTAAAATGGTCTTTAAAAACTTACTATCTCAAATATTTAAGTAAAATTAACTGCTTAGGAAAGATTCTTGTTTAATCTGTGGTTTTGCCTAAATCCTCACCCATTGTCAATGTGGATATAAATACTTAAGTTTGAAAAGCATGGAAATGATTATTAACTTGCTGGAAGTACAAAGCACATGCCTTAGAAACTCATGGGAGGGAAAAGCCATTTCTGTGTGGAGAATATTCAAGGCAAACGTGAAGGAGTTATTTTCAAAAGTGGCATCAGTGGCACAGACTTGAGCCGGCCACGTGCACAAATGTTTGACCCATGCAGTGCTTCTCCCTTCCTAGTCCTTCTGCGTATGAACAAGATGGCATTTTGAATTACCAAAGAAAGTCAAGGGAGGATATGATGAAGAGTGTGACACAAGTTGTATTTGAAGAATTGGAGACTGTTTGGGCTGAATTATGTCAGGTTTATGATGTCACTGCAAAGAGGTGACTCTCAGATGTCAGGGGCACTGATGATAGAAACTCTCCTGTCACATGAGTTTCTGTGAAAAGAAAGACCCTTTTTCTCACCCAGAAATCAGAATGCAGACTTTCTCTCTTCTTGCTTTCATAATGGGGATATGTTAATAATATCTACTTATTATCTCCCTTGTGATATTTTCAGCCATTGCTAGGCATAAAGTAATGGACACATTATTTTATGAGAGATTATGAAATTGTGATATTCTAGTTCTATAATTTCATCAGTGTTATTTTTTAAATCTTTAAATAGAGGATAATTGCATTTAAACGTTGTGTTGGTTTCTGCAACAACAAAAAATCCACCATAAGTATGCATATGTCCCCTCCTTCTTGAACCTCCCTCCACCCCCTACCCCATCCCACCCCTCTAGATTGTCACAGAGCACCTGGCTGAGCTCCCTGTGTTACACAGCACCTTGCCACTAGCTATTTTACACATGGTATAGTATATGTTTCCATGCTACGCCCTTACTTTGTCCCACTCTTTCCTTCCCCCGCTGTGTCCACAGTCTGTTCTCTATGTCTGTGCCTCTGTTCCTGCCCTGCAAATAGGTTCATCAGTGCCAGCTTTCTAGATTCCATATATATGTATTCAGTTCAGTTCAGTCACTCAGTCGTGTCTGACACTTTGCGACCCCAGGGACAGCAGCATGCCAGGCCTCCCTGTCCATCACCATCTCCCAGAGCTTGCTCAAACTCATGTCCATTGAGTCAGTGATGCCCTCCAACCATCTCATCCTCTGTTGTCCCCTTCTACCTTCAATCTCTGCCTTCAACCTTTTCCAGCATCAGGGTCTTTTCCAATAAGTCAGTTCTTTGCATCAGGTGGCCAGTTATTAGAGCTTCAGCATCAGTCCTTCCAATCAATATTCAGGACTGATTTCCTTTAGGATGGACTGGTGGTTGGATCTCCTTGCAGTCCAAGGGACTCTCAAGAGTCTTCTCCAACACCACAGTTCAAAAGCATCAATTCTTCGGTGCTCAGTTTTCTTTATGGTCCAGCTCTCACATCCATACCTGACTACTGAAAAAAACACAGTTTTGACTATACAGACCTTTGTTGGTAAAATAATGTCTCTGCTTTTTAATATGCTGTCTAGGTTTGTCATAGCTTTTCTTCCAAGGAGCAAGGGTCTTTTAATTTCACAGCTGCAGTCACCATCTGCAGAGATTTTGGAGCCCAAGAAAATAAAGCGCCTCACTATTCCCATTGTTTCCCCATCCGTTTGCCATGAAGTGATGGGACCAGATGCTATGATCTTTGTTTTTTGAATGTTGAGTTTTAAGCCAGCCTTTTTACTCTCCTCTTTCACTTTCATTAAGAGGCTCTCTAGTTCTTCTTCACTTTCTGCCATAAGGGTGGTGTCATCTGCATATCTGAGGTTATTGATATTTCTCCCAGCTCTTGATTCCAGCTTGTACTTCATCCAGTTCAGCATTTCTCATGATGTACTCTGCATATAAGTTAAATAAGCAGGATGAAAACATACAGCCATGACGTATTCCTTTCCCGATTTGATATCAGTCCGTTGTTCCTTGTCTGGTTCTAACTGTTGCTTCTTGACCTGCAATACAGATTTATTATCAGGAGACAGGTAAAGTGGTCTGGTATTCCCATCTCTTTAAATTTTCCACAATTTGATGTGATCCACACAGTCAAAGGCTTTAGCCTAGTCAATGAAGCAGAAGTAGATACTTTTCTGGAATTCTCTTGCTTTCTCTGTTATCCAACAGATGTTGGCAATTTGGTCTCTGGTTCCTCTGCCTTTTCTAAATCCAGCTTGAACATCTGGAATTTCTTGGTTCACATACTGTTGAAGTCTAGCTTGGAGAATTTTCAGTGTTGCTTTGCTAGCATGTGAGATGAGTAGAATTGTTGTGGTAGTTTGAACAGTCTTTGACATTGCTCTTCTTTGGGATTAGAATGAAAACTGATTTTCTCCAGTCCTGTGGCCACAGCTGAGTTTTCCAAAATTGCTGGCATATTGAATACAGTACTTCCACAGCATCATCTTTTAGGATTTGAAATAGCTCAGCTGGAATTCTATCACCTCCACTAGCTTTGTTCGTAGTGATGCTTCCTAAGGCCCACTTGACTTCACACTCCAAAATGTCTGGCTCTGGGTGAGTGATCACACCATCATGATTATCTGGATCATTAAGATCGTTTTTGTATAGTTCTTCTGTGTATTCTTGCCACCTGTTCTTAATATCTTCTGCTTCCGTTAGGTCCATTTTGTTTCTGTCCTTTATTGAGCCCATCTTTGCATGAAATATTCCCTTGGTATTCTAATTTTCTTGAAGAGAGCTCTAGTCTGTTCCATTCTATTGTTTTCCTCTGTTTCTTTGCATTGATCACTGAGGAAGGCTTTCTTATCTCTCCTTGCTATTCTTTGGAACTCTGCATTCAGATGGATATAGCTTTCCTTTTCTCCTTTGCCTTTCACTGTCTTCTTTTTGTAGCTATTTGTAAAGCCTCCTCAGACAACCATTTTGCCTTTTTGCATTTCTTTTATGCATTAATATGTGATATTTGTTTTTTTCATTCTGACTTACTTCACTCTGTGTAACAGGCTCTAGGTTCACCCACCTCACTAGAACTGACTCAAATCCATTCCTTTTTATGGCCGAATAATATTCTATTGTGAATATGTACCACAACTTCTTTATTTATTCGTCTGTGGATGGACGTCTTGATTGCTTCCATACCCTGGTTATTTTAAATATTGCTGCAGTGAACATTGGGGTACATGGGTCTTTTTGAGTTATTGTTTTCTCAGGACATATACCCAATAGTAGGGTTGCTGGATCATTTGGTAGTTTTATTCCTAGTTTGTTTTTTTTTTTATAGAATCTCCATGCTGTTTTCCATAGTCACTATATCATTTTAAACTCCCACCAACAGTGCAAGAGGGTTCCCTTTTCTCTATACCCTATCCAACATTTCTTGTTTGTAGATTTTTTTTTTTTGATGATATCCATTCTGACCCATGTGAGGTGATAACCTCATTGCAGTTTTGATTTGCATTTCTCTGATAATGAGTGATGGTGAACATTTTTCCATATGCTTATTTGTCACCTGTATGTCTTCTTAGGAGAAATGTCTGTTTAGGTCTTCTGCGCATTTTTTGATTGGGTTGTTTGTTTTTCTGATGTTGAGCTGCATGAGCTGTTTGTGTATTTTGGAGATGAATCCTTTGTTAGTTGTTTCATGTGCAGTTCTTTTCTCCCATTCTGAGATCTTCATAATTTCTTAACTTTCATAATGCTTTTTTTTTGCTTCTTCATCCATCTGGTTACCCTATGAAATAATGATGTTTCCTAGAAGCCACATCTTGAGGCAGAGTCTGCATGCTAAAGTTTTACTGGGAGATACAATTCAAGGCATCAGGGATGAAAGCGAAAGGGAAGTGAGGCAGGGGAGGAGGAAAAGCAGATGCAAAGTGGCATGTTGTAAAGCAGATATAACCTTCCAACAATACACAACTGGTGGTTTGGCCACATAGGATGTCTGCCACATAGGATGTAAGCAGTGTGAAATACTGTATCTTGGAATAATCTTGAAGGAAGGAAGGAAGCAAAACTATCTGCTAATGATTGCCCATATCCATTGGTCAGAGTTCATCATTCACTTCAAGAGGTGTTAATTCCTCTCACCTTCCAGGTTGACCCATCAGACTGCCCAAGGCAGCATTCAAGGAAGCCAGATCATATGCAGTAATGTTTAACACTGTATCTGGGTGCAGAAGTAGAGGGAGGAGCCAGCATCTTTATGCCCATCCGCCGGGGTCTAGTCCCCGCAGGATCTAGGGAAACCCGAAGGAGAAACGGCGTCGGTGATTGCGATTGATTTAGAAAGACAGAGACACTTAAGAATTTTGTAGATGAGAAAATAGAGGAGAGAAGAAAAGAGGCTGGTGTTTTTTGGTTTATATAGAAAATTAATAAAGTCTCAAGACAAGAGACTTGTACCGTCTACGTGAGGCCACAGGTGCCCTCTCGGTCTCTCGAGGGAGTGAAGGCGCAGGGCGCCTTCCCGTTTCGGTTTTAGAAACCCAGGCAAATAAGTAGACCCGGACAGATTCTGGTTTTGGGGTAGATGTTCAGAAAAGCCTAGAGAGCCCCTTGAGTTCTAAAGCCTTGCTTAACAGTTCTCTTCCACATGACCTTGTCATGGGTGAGCTCTCCCATGGCGGCTCCTGGCACCCATCCCCTCGAGTGGACCTGGACCAGAACTGCTGCTGCTCCCAGAGTAGCAGGTGTGACAGTCACCATGCTCAGAGCCCAGCCCTCACCTCAGGGGAGGCTGAGACAGTCAGCAGAGTTAGGAGAGCAGAGGACAGTGATAGTGGTAGGGGTGTCCACTGAAGAAGTGGTCAAGTCTCGGGGGCAGGTGGGCTGTACAAATACAAGGAAGTGCATGAACTCAGGTTTATATGCTCTGAGGTCTTCTTCATATAAAAAAGGCAGGATAAATGCTTGAATTTTTTCTTTTCAATTATTTTTCAGAACAGGGCCTTAGCTCTATGGATCCTCCAAGGGATGATCAATGAGGGTTTTAAATTTTGGTTTGTTTTTTTTTTTAGAGGGGTGGGCATATTCTAACAAATCCATGGGTTTTTAAAAACTGAATTGATTTATCTCAATCCATTGAAATTTGTATTTCATATAAATGCATATTTTAGAAATGTCCAGATTGTCCCTTCTTTGGCCAGTGGAAGTCATCTCAAGTTATTTCCTGACTTCTGCTGACATGCTTCTGGAAGTCTTGGAGAGTTTCTTTGCTTTGTGGTGTGACAAGGTATCTTGCACATTTCCTGCCTCAGACCTGGAATCAGCCACGTCTGCAGGCAGCCCTGGTTCATTTTTGTGGGAATAATATTCAGAGCCACACTCTGGACACTAAGGTAAAGTAGCAGAATATTGAAGGTAAATCTCAGTGTTACAAAAATTCCATTCAGTAAAAACCTTCAAAAAATAGAAAAATTAGATTCTCAACAGGTAAACCAAATTTTTAACAAATGCATGTAATGGAAATGTATATATATTTCAAATCTAGAGGAAAATTCAAAATTTTACTTCAGTGATTTAGCATACTCCTATTTAGACTCCTTAGGTAACCTTTCATTCTGTTGATCAACAAAACATTATTTGGGTACTTAGTGTTTCAAATTTTTAGGCCCTCTGAGCACTCATAGGTTTCTAAAATGTGTACATGGTCCTGAAAATGGGAGCTTGAAACTAGCTAGGAATCTGTGTATGCACATTTTACAAAGGAAGTTCTCTTAAATGGTTAAGTATAAATGGGCCCAGGGAGAACTAGGCAGTGAGTGGGGGGAGCAGAGAATTTATTTATTTACCAAACAGCTATTTATCTTTTACTTGCTGAGCTCTGCCATGGAGAATTCAAATGCAAAAGGTTCATTTAAATACAAAGTTTATCCCTCTAGGTATTTCCAGATAATTTGAAAGTAAGAGAAGAAAATAATTAAAATACTGTGTCTTAACTAGTTACTGGGTTGCTAACTTCCATAGACAGAAGAAGGAGAGACCTACAGCCAAGGTGGAGTGCTACTAGGAACAAGAAGTATTAAACTTGGGCTTGAAGAATAACTTCCCCAGGTTGTGGAGAAAAGAACATTCAAACTGTAGAAAAAAGCATGGACAAAGCCACAGAGAGGAGTAAGGGAATGGTCCCAATGGAATGGCAAGATGCTTTTCTTGTGTGTGTTTTCAAAACAGACAGGCAGTCTTGCAAAGACAATAGAGGAAACTGAGTCTGTAGATACATGTAAGTAGTCAATTTGAGAATGAGGTTATACACCATGCTAAACACTTGAACTGTTTAGATGGTTAAAACAAGATTGAGTTTGTGTGAGACATATCATTTAAGAACACAGTTTTGTTATTTCCTTCATAGAAAAGATGTTGACCTTAAAACAACTTTCAAGCTTAGCTGGACAGTGCAAAGACCACAGTGTTCTGAGCAGGCCAGTGGGTTTTGGGAGGACAGGGCCTCAGATTGGGGGTGTGAAAAATGCAGGTAGGAGGTAGGTGCTCACACAGCTAGGAGAGTCTGAGAACCCTCTTGTTGTAGCTTTAATTCCATCACTGCAATGCCTCTCTTGGCTTCCAGTCTTGACCCCAGAGTGAATTTTCATTAGGAACTCTCTTTCTCAGCTCTTAACTTTGCAGATGATCTCGGAGAGGCTGAATCCTCTAGGACACTGATCTCTAGTTAGTAGTGAGGACTGCCTTTGGGTGCTGAAGTCTCACCTGGTAGATCTCTAAACTGATAACCCTGACAGGGTTGGTAAATTGATCATAGGCACTTCCTTCAGGATTTGAAATAGTGTTTGCAAATGAGACCCCGTGGACAGTGTCACACTGCTTATATTAGGATAAATCTAAGCTTAAGTAATAAAGACACTCCAGAATACCATGACTTTAATAATAGTAATTAATAATAATAAAAGTTTCTTTCTCTTCCTCACATAGTAGTTTCAAAGTGAGTGTGGCATGTCAGTGGGATTGCTGCGCTCCAGTGAGGACTGAGGTTCCTTCCAAGTCGTGGCTTTTCCATCTCTTGGCCAGTGTGCCTCAAAAAAAAAAATAATAATAATAATAATAATGTGCATATGAATTCCCTGGGAATCTTGTTAAAAGCAGATTCCATTTTAGCAGGTCTGAGGTGGGACCTGAGATTCTGTCTCTCTAACAGTTCCTGGATGGTACAATACTGCTGTTCCCTGATCGTACTGGAGTAACAAGACCCTAGGGCATTATCACTGTCTGCATGGTCAACACGGAGTCACTGCTACAGTCAGGGAGAGGCAAGGGCCGGAGGCTCCCTCAATGCCTTGGCAGTGGCACACAGCACTTCTTCCCATGTTCCCTAGGTGAAATCGTATCTACATGGCTACATCTAATGGTACAGATGTCTTGGAAATGGAACCTTGCTGGGCAGCTGTGTACACAGTCACAGTCCTTACTTTTGCAGAGCAGGGTTGGGGGGTGCAGATATTGGCAGACAGCTTGCTGTGCCTGACACATTCCTCTACCTGGAGTCCCATCGTGTGCCCCTCAGAGTCTTCTGGCGGTTGCCCAGTAATGTGAGGTATACCCAGCGAAGTGTCCGTGAAGTTTTCCAGACAGCACTTCATAGCATTCTTTCCTCAGGCACATTCTTGAAATACTCTGCTCCTGCAATTTCCTGGGTACAGAGGTGGCCTATTTAGGAGAGAATGCATGAGTAGACTTTCTTTTTCTGCCTTCATGACTTTGGAAGTGAACAAGATGACCAGATTATGCTTCTTTAAGATCTGCTTGTTTAATGTTTCCTAGTTTTATGAGAGTAAATTAATGCTTCAAATCCAGTTTCCCATTATCTCAGTGAAGAGTCTTGCTGGGCACTGCAGATTTTCCCCTCCAATGAGTGAGATAAGATAATAAACGAGTCTAGGCCACTGGCAAGATGCATAGGCACCCTCAGAGTGAATCACAATCACAGTACATTTGTAATAAAGCCCCAGTTTAGATGCAAGCAGGCAGCAACATTAGATGGTCAAATAGCTCAAGGATATTGAATGAAAAACTTACTGTACATGAGCAATAATATTTGCCCTTCTGTTTTTATTTATGTGATTGAAAAGTGTCTGGCTTATTCACTGAGAGAAATTTTCATTTCCTGATAGTCCTCTCAATATTCAAGCAAGTAAAATAGAATTAACTAAAAATGGAACGATATAATCTGTTTTAGCTGAAACGCTAGAAGGGCAAAGAATGATTGAGCAAGCACTCCATGACTGCTTTAATGTGACCTTTAATAAGTGAATGTGAGGAAGAGATACTAAGCTGCTCTCTGAAAAAAAAATTAAATATGTATACTCTCCCCTCAAAATACAGGCCTAGGGAACAATGAGCCTTTAGTTGAATTTTCTCCTCTGCATGACATTTCTCTGTTGTCTTTCACTGAAATGAAAAATTTCAAAGTGAGAAAAAAACCCCTGAAATATTATTCTCAAAATCAAATAAGGCTACCGTGTCCTTCCATTAGCCCCAACAGTTGCTTCCAATTATTGTGACCAGATTTCCTCATTTGTGCATTTTAGAGAGACAATATTTGAATTTCAGGAGGAAAGCTGAGAATTGAATCATATTATATAAATGCTCAAGACTGTAGCAGCAGTCTAGAAGAGATGGAAAAATTCTCTCTGGATTTTAGTCAAAGATACAGATTTAAATCCCAGTCATTTGGTTTTCAAATAATCATGGTAATGATGAAATTCGTGATGACAAAGAGGATGATGATGAGGACAATAGCCAGCATCTGTGGAGTGCTGACTGCAAACATGGCACTGTTCAAATGCTTGCCATGTACTGACTCATTTAATCCTTATGAAAATTCTTTGAGGCAGGTCGTATTATAATCCTCACCTTACAGTTGAGAACAAATGAGGCACGGAGATGCTAAGTAACCTCCCGAGGTCACACAGCTACGGTAACAGACACCATTCACCCAAGATCAGCTTCTTCTCTCTGGGCACATATCCAGTGGACATTTCCCAGCCTCTTTTGCAGGAAAAGTAGCCACTTGGCCTAAGTACCAGCTGATGGAACATGAGAGATGTGTGCCATTTCTATGCTAAAGCTCTTCAGAAGCAGGAGTGCCCTCTCCATGCTCTTTGACCATGTATTTGCCTTCTCAGTGAAGACTATGCTGAGGCTCAGGGGATGGCAGAGACACAGGTCGAAGGGGCACCAGTGACTCCCACCAATCAGGAACATCCTTGGAGTATCACAGAGATGGAAAGCAAAGTTGAGCTCTGAATCAACCGTTACACCTTGGAGGGTCTGCTTGTTATCCCAATAGAGCCAGCCCCAGTTAACAACCCAGGAAGTGGTGGAATCAGTATTTGAATCCAGGCAGTCTAGCTGCATCATCCACCAAGGTTAAATCACTTCACCTCTTCATTTGAAAAATGGGAATGATTATTACTACCTGTCTGTCCAGGCTTCTAGGCTGGTGTCCTGAGGTCTCCTGAAGAAGACTGAATTCTCTGTAGCTCCTGAGGAAATCTGGGACAGAATCAGAAGTACCCTAGGCACGGTGTTCTGCTTGGTTTTGGTTCATAAGTCTACCTGTGATCAAGCTTTGCCATAGCTAGAGCTGGGATACTCTCTCCTGCAGACCTTAGTCATCAACTTGCCACCTGTAGGCTCCATGAGGCTCATCCTGCTGTTCGCCTTCTCCAGATGAGATGTCGTCTGGCCCAGGGCTGACTCAGTGCATCTCGTCTCTGCCATGCGTGCCATCGCCTTCCCTCTAGGGGGTCTGCCTTTTAACGGTACCTGATCTCCTAATTCCAGTCCCCCTCACTGTAACTCGATTCTCTTTCCTACCTGTCTACTGCTGGACCCTAGTGTGATATAAACCAACTTGCCTAACTTTTCACCCTGATAGTACATGTCCTGCCTTACCTGCAGGGTTATTGTCAGGTTGAATTTAAGGTATCAGATTGTGTCTCACATGTATGGTATAAGATTTGGTAATGTTATTAACTAGTTTACATTTTAAAATATCAAGTGAAAGAGGCAATTTTACTTCAATCAACTAGATATTAGTTGAAGAACTCAGCTAAATATTTTTAAGCAGTAGTTAAAATTTTTTTAATTACCATATAGTTGATTTACAATATTACATTAATTTCAGGTATACAGAATAGTGATTCGGTATTCTTACAGATTATACTCCATTAAGTTATTACAAGCTATGATTCCCTCTGTTATATACAATATACCCTTGCTGCTTCTCTATTTTATATATAGTAGTTTGCATCTCTTAATCTCATGCTGCTAACTTGCCTTCACCCCTTCCCTCTCCCATTTGGTAACCACTAGTTTGTTTACTGTATCCGTAAGTTTGTTTCTGTTTTGCATATACATTTATTTGCTTTATTCTTCAGATCCCACATATAAGTAATATCATACAATATTTGCTTTTTAAAAAATTTATTTATTTACTTGACTGTGCTGGATTTTATTTGTGGCATGCAGGATCTTCAGTTGTTACCAGTGGGCTCCAGTTTGCTGACCAGGGATCAAACCTAGGCTGCCTTCTCTGGGAGCATGGTGTAGCCACTGGACCACCAGGGAGGTTGCCAGTATCTGCTTTGATTTGACTTGTTTCAGTTCAGTTCAGTTCAGTCGTTCAGTCGTTCAGTCGTGTCCGACTCTTTGCGACCCCATGAATTGCAGCACGCCAGGCCTCCCTGTGCATCACCAACTCCCAGAGTTCACTCAGACTCACGTCCATAGAGTCGGTGATGCCATCCAGCCATCTCATCCTCTATCCTCCCCTTCTCCTCCTGCCCCCAATCCCTCCCAGCATCAGAGTCTTTTCAAATGAGTCAGCTCTTCACAAAGAGGTGGCCAAAGTACTGGAGTTTCAGCTTTAGCATTATTCCTTCCAAAGAAATCCCAGGGCTGATCTCCTTCAGAATGGACTGGCTGGATCTCCTTGCAGTCTGAGGGACTTTCAAGAGTCCAACACCACAGTTCAAAAGCATCAATTCTTCAGCACTCAACGTTCTTCACAGTCCAACTCTCACATCCATACATGACCACTGGAAAAACCATAGCCTTGACTAGATGGACCTTTGTTGGCAAAGTAATGTCTCTGCTTTTCAATGTGCTGTCTAGGCTGGTCATAACTTTTCCTTCATGGAGTAAGCATCTTTTAATTTCATGGCTGCAATCACCATCTGCAGTGATTTTGGAGCCCCCCAAAATAAAGTCTGACACTGTTTCTACTGTTTCCCCCATCTATTTCCCATGAAGTGATGGGACCAGATGCCATGATCTTTGTTTTCTGAATGTTGAGCTTTAAGCCAACTTTTTCACTCTCCACTTTCACTTTCATCAAGACGCTTTTTAGTTCCTCTTCACTTTCTATCATAAGGGTAGGGTCATCAGCATATCTGAGGTTATTGATATTTCTCCCTGAAATCTTGATTCCAGCTTGTGTTTCTTCGAGCCCAGCATTTCTCATGATGTACTCTGCATATAAGTTAAATAAGCAGGGTGGCAATATACAGCCTTGACATACTCCTTTTCCTATTTGGAACCAGCCTGTTGTTCCATGTCCAGTTCTAACTGTTGCTTCCTGACCTGCATATAGGTTTCTCAAGAGGCAGGTCAGGTGGTCTGGTATTCCCATCTCTTTCAGAATGTTCCACAGTGTATTGTAATCCACACAGTCAAAGGCTTTGGCATAGTCAATAAAGTAGAAGTAGATGTTTTTCTGGAACTCTCTTGCTTTTTCGATGATCCAGCAGATGTTGGCAGTTTGATCTCTGGTTCCTCTCCCTTTTCTAAAACAAACTTGAACATCAGGGAGTTCATGGTTCACGTATTGCTGAAGCCTGGCTTGGAGAATTTTGAGCATTACTTTGCTAGCATGTGAGATGAGTGCAATTGTGCAGTAGTTTGAGCATTCTTTGGCATTGCCTTTCTTTGGGATTGGAATGAAAACTGACCTTTTCCAGTTCTGTGGCCACTGCTGAGTTTTCCAAATTTGCTGGCATATTGAGTGCAACACTTTCACAGCATCATCTTCCAGGATTTGAAATAGCTCAACTGGAATTCCATCATCTCCACTAGCTTTGTTCATAGTGATGCTTTCTAAGGCCCACTTGACTTCACATTCCAGGATGTCTGGCTCTAGGTGAGTGATCACACCATCGTGATTATCTGGGTCATGAAGATCTTTTTTGTACAGTTCTTTTGTATATTCCTGCCACCTCTTCTTAATATCTTCTGCTTCTGTTAGGTCCATACCATTTCTGTCGTTTATCGAGCCCATCTTTGCATGAAATGTTCCCTTGCTGTCTCTAATTTTCTTAAGGGATCTCTAGTCTTTCCCATTCTGTTGTTTTCCTCTATTTCTTTGCATTGATCACTGAGGAAGGCTTTCTTATCTCTCCTTGCTATTCTATGGAACTCTGCATTCAAATGGGTATATCTTTCCTTTTCTCCTTTGCTTTTCACTTCTCTTCTTTTCACAGCTATTTATTTGTAAGGCCTCCTCAGACATCCATTTTGCTTTTTTGCATTTCTTTTCCATGGGGATGATCTTGATCCCTGTCTCCTGTACAATATCACGAACCTCTGTCCATAGTTCATCAGGCACTCTTATCTATCAGATCTAGTCCCTTAAATCTATTTCTCACTTCTGGTGTATAATCATAAGGGATTTGATTTTGGTCATACCTGAATGGTCTAGTGGTTTTCCCTACTTTCTTCAATTTAAGTCTGAATTTGGCAATAAGGAATTCATGATCTGAGCCACAGTGAGCACCTGGTCTTGTTTTTGTTGACTGTATAGAGCTTCTCCATCTTTGGCTGCAAAGAATATAATCAATCTGATTTCGGTGTTGACCATCTGGTGATGTCCATGTGTAGAGTCTTCTCTTGTGTTGTTGGAAGAGGATGTTTGCTATGACCAGTGCATTTTCTTGGCAAAAATCTATTAGTCTTTGCCCTGCTTCATTCTGTATTCCAAGGCCAAATTTGCCTGTTACTCCAGATGTTTCTTTCCTTCTTTCTTTTTTTACTGAGCATTTTCATTTTAAAAAACATTTATTTTAGTTGGAGGTTAATTACTCTACAATACTGTATTGGTTTTGGCATACATCATCATGAATCCACCACAGGTATACATGTGTTCCCCATCCTGAACCCCCTACCTCCTCCCTCCCCGTACCATCCTTCTGGGTCGTCCCAGTGCACCAGCCCCAAGCATCCAGTATCATGCATTGAACCTGGACTGGAGATTCGTTTCATATATGATATTATACATCTTTCAATGACATTCTCCCAAATCATCCCACCCTCACCCTCTCCCACAGAGTCCAAAAGACTGTTCTATACATCTGTGTCTCTTTTGCTGTCTAGCATACAGGGTTATTGTTACCATCTTTCTAAATTCCATATATATGTGTTAGTATACTGTATTGGTGTTTTTCTTTCTGGCTTACTTCACTCTATATAATAGGCTCCAGTTTCATCCACCTCATTAGAACTGATTCAAATGTATTCTTTTTAAGGCTGAGTAATACTCCATTGTGTGTATGTACCACAGCTTTCTTATCCATTCATCTGCTGATGGACATCTAGGTTGCCTCCATGTCCTGGCTATTATAAACAGTGCTGCGATGAACATTGGGGTACACGTGTCTCCAGGTGTTTTTTGACTTCCTACTTTTGCATTCCAGTCCCCTATAATGAAAAGGATATCTTTTTTGGGTGTTAGTTCTAAAAGGTCTTGTATGTCTTCATAGAACCATTCAACTTCAGCTTCTTCAGTGTTACTGGTTGGGGTATAGAATTGGATTACTGTGATATTGAATGGTTTGCCTTGGAAATGAACAGAGATCATCCTGTTGTTTTTGAGATTGCATCCAAGTACTGCATTTCGGACTCTTTTGTTGACCATGATGGCTACTCCATTTTTTCTAAGGGATTCCTGCCCACAGTAGATATAATGGTCATCTGAGTTAAATTCACCCATTCCAGTCCATTTTAGTTCGCTGATTCCTAGAATGTTGACGTTCACTCTTGTCATCTCTTGTTTGACCACTTCCAATTTGCCTTGATTCATGGACCTGACATTCCGGGTTCCTATGCAGTATTGCTCTTTACAGCATTGGACCTTGCTTCTATCACCATTCACATCCACAGCTGGGTATTGTTTCTGCTTTGGCTCCATCCCTTCATTCTTTCTGGAGTTATTTCTCCACTGATCTCCAGTAGCATATTGGGCACCTACTGACCTGGGGAGTTCCTCTTTCAGTATCCTATCATTTTGCCTTTTCATACTATTCATGGTGTTCTCAAGGCAAGAATACTGAAGTGGTTTTCCATTCCCTTCTCCAGTGGACCACATTCTGTCAGACCTCTCCACCATGACCCACCTGTCTTGGGTGGCCCCATGGACATGGCTTAGTTTCATTGAGTTAGACAAGGCTGTGGTCCTAGTGTGATTAGATTGACTAGTTTTCTGTGATTATGGTTTCAGTGTGTCTGCCCTCTGATGCCCTCTTGCAACACCTACCATCTTACTTGGGTTTCTCTTACCTTGGATGTGGGGCATCTCTTCATGGCTGCTCCAGCAAAGCGCAGCCGCTGCTCCTTACCTTGGACAAGGGTTATCTCCTCACCGCTGCCTCTCCTGACCTTGAACGTGGAATAGCTCCTCTAGGCCTTCCGGTGCCTGCGCAGCCACCTCTCCTGGACGTGGGGTTGTTCCTCCCAGCCGCTGCCCCTGATCTTGGATGTGGGGTAGCTCCTCTCGGGCGTTCTTGTGCCGTCACAGCCTGGCACTCTCAGCCACTGCCCCTGACCTTGGATGTGGGGTAACTCCTCTTGGCCACCACCCCTCAGGCATGGGGTCCTCCCGGTTTCTGCCCCTGACCTTGGATGTGGGGTAGCTCCTCTTGGCCACACTATGTGTGCCGGTCACTTGTGACTTGTTTGGCTTGCTTCCGAAATCAGATTGATTATATTCTTTGCAGCCAAAGATGGAGAAGCTCTATACAGTCAACAAAAACAAGACCAGGAGCTGACTGTGGCTCTGATCATGAACTCCTTATTGCTAAATTCAGACTGAAATTGAAGAAAGTAGGGAAAACCACCAGACCATTCAGGTATGACCTAAATCAAATCCCTTATGATTATAGTGACTTGTTTCACTGAGTGTAATATTCTGTAGGTCAGTCCACGTTGCTTCAAATGGCAGTATTTCACTATTTTTATGACTGATTAATATTCCACTGTATATATATAGATGATATTTTCTTTATCTATTTGTCTGTTGATGGGCATTTGGGTTGCTTCCATGTCTCGGCTATTGTAAATAGTTCTGCAGTGAACATTGGGGTACATATATCTTTTTGAATTCATGTGTTTGTTTTTTTCCAAATAGATATCCACTGAGTGACTTCACTTTCACTTTTCATTTTCATGCATTGGAGAAGGAAATGGCAACCCACTCCAGTACTGTTGCCTGGAGAATCCCGGGGACAGGGAGCCTGGTGGGCTTCCGTCTATGGGGTCGCACAGAGTCGGACACGACTGAAGCGACTTAGCAGCAGCCGCAGCAGTGGGATTGTTGGATTGTATGGTAGTTCTATTTTTAGTCTATGAGGAACCTCCATACTGTTTTCCATAGTGGCTGCACCAATCTACATTCCCACTGACAATGTTCAAGGGTTCTTTCTCTTTTTTTCAACAACATTTATTTGTAGACTTTTTGACGATAGCCATTCTAGCTGGTGTGAGGTGATACGTCATTGTGGCCTTGATTTGCATGTCTCTAATAATTGATCATCTTGAACATCTTTTCATATGCCTGTTAGCTATCTGTGTGTCTTCTTTGGAGAATGTCTATTCAGGTCTTTTTCCCTTTTTTTTTTGATTGGCTGAAAAAAGTCAGTTGTTTGCTATTGAGTAGTATGAGCTGTTATATATTTTGGATATTAACCCCTTGTTGGTCATGTCATTTGCAAATATTTTCTCCTAGTCAGTAAGTTGTATTCTCATTTTGTTGATGAGTTACTTTGCTGTGCAAAAGAGTTTATGTTTAATTAGGTCCCATTTGTTTAATTTTCCTTTTATTGATTTTTCCTTTGGAGACAGATTAAAAAAATACTGCTACAATTTATATCAAAGAGTGTTCAGTCTATGTTTTCTTCTAGGATTTGTATAGTTTCAGGTCTTACATTTAGATCTTTAAACCATTTGATTTATTTTTGTATATGGTGTGAGGCACTGTTCTAATCTCATTGCTTTATGTATAGCTGTCCAGTTTTTCTAGCACCACTTGTTGAAGAAACTGTCTTTTCTCCATTGTATATTCTTGCCTCCCTTGTTATTGGTTAATTAACCATAAGTGCATGGGTTTATATCTGGGCTCTCTATTCTCTTCCATTGATTTATGTGTCTATTTTGGTGCCAGTACCTTGCTGTTTTGTTTACTGTAGCTTTGCAGTACAGTCTGAAATCTGAGAGGATGATACCTTCAGCCTCTGCATCCCAAAGTCCCTGTGGCCCCAGATCCAGTGCCATGCTATGGTGAGGAATGAGGTGGGCTGAGTGTTTGTTCAACTTGGGCTGGGGTACACAGTTAGGTGGTTGTGGGAAACCTGGCAACTGTTAGGGTAGACCTCTCTCTGTCTTGCACTGAGGGCAAGTCAGCACCTGTGCACTCCTCATGAGCTGAGTCCAGCCTTCTCCAGCCTTTCTGTCTGTCACAGTGATCCTCTAAGCAGTCAAGGGGGCTTGTGTCCCCTGCACGGGACTCCAGGTCCAGGATGCTCAGTGTGTGGCTCAATGCACTCATTCCCCAGGGTGGGTGTCTGCCAGTGTAATCTACCTCTTCCTCTGAGTCCTCTCCCAGGGGCACAGGTCCCAACCTGATCATTTTTCTTGGCTTCCTAACAAATAATGTGTGTACAGCCTTGGTTATACAGGAGTCCTTCTTCCAGTCTCCAGTTAGTATTCAGTGAGAATTCTTCCACATGTAGATGTGTTTTTGATATGTTTATGAGGAAAGTAGAGCTTTTGTGACCTCTTATTCTGCCATCTTGATCTCCACCTCTAGTTTTTAAAATTTGGATTTGCAGAATAGGTTTTGATAAGGTTTTTGATAAAGTTAATCAAACTACAGATACTAATCAAAATATGTTTTGTAAGAGAGTTTTAGAAAGAGTTGGACTGAAAAATGAAGGCAGTGTTGGAGTATGAAAGTAATTACCAAAGATCACAATTGAGAAGTGTTAATAGCTGCAAATAACACATTCATTAGTTTTCTTAATGGCAAAGGCTGCTGGTTCCTTTGCAGTTTCTTTTATGCAGAATTATGGCACTGAAGCAAACTGTCAATCACAGATGCTGAGATGTAGCCTTTTCAGGGCTGACCTAGAACTCTTTTGTATTTGCTCCTCTCTGGCAGATGCTGTCCCTGGGCATCACAAGCTCTGCCCATGAGGATGAAAGTATTTCTATAATATTCAGTTTAGTTGTTGAGAAGGTTCTCTTCCAGATCCACTCACCCTCGTCAGTTGCAAGGAATCAGGTTTCAGCTTCCAGGCAAAGGAAATTCAGAACAAATGAAATATAAACACCAGGATGGAGAGGGCACTTTTATTTGCTTGAGTCAGTGCCCAATACTTTATGTATACTATATATAGAGAGAGATATCCCTAGTGGCTCAGATGGTAAAGCGTCTGCCTGCAATATATATAATCCACAGATATATATATATATATATACACACACACACATGGTTTTTCCTGTGGTCATGTATGGATGTGAGAGTTGGACTGTGAAGAAGGCTGAGCGCCGAAGAATTGATGCTTTTGAACTGTGGTGTTGGAGAAGACTCTTGAGAGTCCCTTGGACTGCAAGGAGGTCCAACCAGTCCATTCTGAAGGAGATCAGCCCTGGGATTTCTTTGGAAGCAATGATGCTAAAGCTGAAACTCCAGTACTTTGGCTACCTCATGTGAAGAGTTGACTCATTGGAAAAGACTTTGATGCTGGGAGGGATTGGGGGCAGGAGGAGAAGGGGACGACCCAGGATGAGATGGCTGGATGGCATCACGGACTCGATGGACGTGAGTCTGAGTGAACTCTGGGAGATGGTGATGGACAGGGAGGCCTGGCGTGCTGCGATTCATGGGGTCGCAAAGAGTCGGACATGACTGAGCAACTGAACTGAACTGAACTGATATATATAACAATTATAGATTATGGAAAATTGTAAATGTAGAACAGAGAGTTCTTATACCCTATAGCAGCTTCTCCTAGTGTTAACATCATATATAGCTACAATATATCTGTCAAATAAGAAACTAACACTGGAATACTATTAACTAAAGACTTTATTCCAATTTCACTAGCTTTCCCACTCCTATCCTTTTTCTGGTCTAGGGTCCTATCCAGGAAATCACCTTACATGTAGCTGTAATAATCTTGGGGGGCCCTGGCCTGCAACGGCTTGAAGCAGGGCTTGAGTTTCCAGCCAGCGGTTGAGGCCGGGTCACAGCAGTGAAAGCACCAGATCCACAATTTGACCAGTGGTCAGTGACATGTGCCCTGGCCCTTTGGCTTTGCAGAAGTGAATTCCCATAAAGACAGAAAGTAGTGAAACAAGCGAAGTTTTTTTTAAGAGGAAAAAATGTGTAGACAGACACATGGGCAGACTCAGGGGCAGAGAGAGAGCGGCTGAGTCTTGCCCTCATGGCAGTTTGAGTTACTTTTATGGGTTTATATCTCCTGGGTTTGCTTTGGCCAATCATTTTGATTTGCCTGGTTCACAGTCCATATTTGGTATATCTCAGGATCCTCCCAGGTGTGTGCGTGCATCTCTTAGCCAAGATGGATTCTACCGCAGAGGCCTGTGGGTAGCCTGACATTAGTCAGCATTATTCCCTTCGACCTCCAGGGAACCTTTTCTGTGCATGTATGGTTGGAGACATCTCCTGACTTTGAGAAGAAATGAAATGCGGTCTGGGCAGGGCCCAGCTTCCTGTCTTGTCAGGACTTGTATTTTCAGTCCACAGGGAATGAATCTGCAATCACTTTACCTCGGGGGTGGCTGGGCATCTACCTCCTGCCTCAGTAATGTCTCCTTAATCGCTCTTGGTATGTGACAGTTTCTTAGTTCCTTGCTTTTCA
Source organism: Capricornis sumatraensis (assembly GCF_032405125.1). Lineage (NCBI taxonomy): Eukaryota > Metazoa > Chordata > Mammalia > Artiodactyla > Bovidae > Capricornis > Capricornis sumatraensis. The sequence goes on along the minus strand of NC_091081.1, from coordinate 32,473,613 downwards.
TGACCTTGATCATTTTAAAGAGTGATGGTCATATATTATTTGTAGATTATCCCTCAATTTTTGGTTTGTCTGATGTTGTTTTGTAACTAAACTGATATAAGGGGTTTGGGGTCAAATACCACAGAGGCAAGGTGCTGTTCTCCTCACATCGTATCAAGGAGTGTATATGATAAACTAATCACTGGTAATATTAGCCTGGATCTTCTGACCAAAGCAGTGTTTGCTAGGTTGCTCCACTGTAAAGTAACTCTCCCTACCTTCCCATAGTCTATGCTTTGCTAAGTCAAGGAGGAAAGGATATTAAGCTGTACCTACTCCAAAATGGAATGTCTATATAAGTTATTTGAAATTATTTGTAAGGGAGACTTGCCTTTTCTCCCACATTTATTCCTTCAACCATTTCTATCAGCATGGACTCATGGATATTTATGTAGTAACTTGGGTTGTAATCCAGTGCTGTGTTATTTCATGGCTCAAATTGTTCCAGGTTTGTCCATTGGGCACTGTTTCAGGCTTACTCTTGAATCCTTTTGACATTGCCTGTCTCTGTTACTTTTATCTATTTTTTGAGCAATGCCATCTTTTCCGAAACTGAAAGATTATCCCACTTTATTTTGTGTTCTCACTGCCCTACAGCCATCCATGTATTCAAGAAACTCTGGGCCTTTTACTGGAGAATCATACCTTGTATTTCATGCTTTAGCAGTGTTCTCTGTACAGAAAACCATGGCACAAAGTGGATTGACCTTGGACCTAGACTTCAATTAAAGTATATTACCATTGAGTGGTCCTACAAGGGACTTCAGGACGTGAATCCAGGAGATTTGATACTGTAGGTGAGGTGACTGTAGGTGAGGTTCTTGGCCTTTCAGATTTGATGCAGAGAAGTACAAATCCTTTTTCAAGCTTCTCAACAGGAATTGGGATGCCTAAGTCAGACATATCTACATGACACTGTCATTGTGATCATTAGTCTTCTAGTAGTAATATTTATGCCTCTGTTACCAACAGTTGTTTCAGTTGGAGATCTCTTTTTCTCAATCATAAATTGTTGTTGGAAGTTGTTGTCTCTGGATGTTATAAACAGAAAATAGACTGGAGATGTCCTGTGTAGATTGTATATTAGAGAAAGGTTGAGTAATAGTGAATTGTCTTTTAGTAGCAGAGAAATGATACTGAAGAAGAATTGCTCCCTGGTATTAATAAGTAAAAGTCTTTGGTTAGAATGTTCCTTAAAAAGAATTAAATTTACTACCTTTGTAGCAAGATAGCTTATTGATATACTATTTTTATGCTTTATTCCTACTGTTGTAGAAGATTTGAAGAATAAAAGATTAATTCCCACCTACCCTCCCTTGATATAGTGATATTATAAGAAAAATATGTTTTGTGTTTGTCCTCAGTCTCCAGCTACTAAAACTTTTGAAATTTCCTGAGCGATAGGGGTGAGAAGAGCAGCTCTTGTTATTTGTAATAGTTCCCTTTCAACCACACCAGGGTTTATGCTAATGAGATGACTCCTGGAAGGTGACAGCTGGTCAACAGAGGAACTGACCAGGCTGTTGGGGAGTTAGAACTTTTAGCCCCATCCCCTGGCCTCTTTGGAGGGTAGAGGAGCTGGAGGTTTTCTTAATCACCAGTGGCCGAGGATTTAATCATTATGCCTATGCAATGTCAACTGCAAATTGGCACCTGCCATCTATGTCTACAAGGGTTAAATCATGCAGTGCTGCAGCAGATTTTGAGTAAAATATTTTTTATTCCTCCTTCTTTTCACACCCCCCAACACACACCCACACGCACACCAATACCCATTCTCATTTGTCAGACATTAGATCTTTGCTCTTGTGTTCTGGCAGTCATAGCCCCTGGGAGGAATTAGCAGTCTTTACGGACCGAGGACCAAACTCTGAGGCGCACAGATTTCCACTAGTTGTCTGAAAGGGAGAGGGAGGGTGTTCCCCTCAAGAAAGAAAAGGGTTGGGATGGACTCTCTGGAAATGATATTATTCTTGAGTCGTCTGAATGTTGGCACAGGGAGTGGGAGGGGGGAGGTGTGTCCATATCTCAGCTTGTGGACATCAGGACGCACTGCTGAGATGGACGCCATCAAAGCCCCTGCCACAGGCAAGGAGGCAGTAGTGAAACAGCAGCAGGCACAGAATGAGAGCTTCTTACAGGCTCTTCCATAATTCCCGGGAGAGCAGAGAACCTCGGAAATGACGAGTACGCATGTCAGCCTTGGAGAATGATGGATGTGGGCCAGAACTGCTCCGATAAGAAGAATAAGGAAGCATTATGGCATCTGAGCTGGAAGAACAGCTATCATGATTCACAGGGTTCAGCTCATCGTTGTCCTCATGACTGTGATTCACTGCAGCAAGAGGATGTCGAGCACAATCGGCAAAGGGAAAAAGTGCACCAGCTGCAAGCTTCCAAGGGTCCTCTCCAGTGGATCCATGTAGCATGTGCTTAATTCTCCCAACAGTGATTTGAGACAATATGAGTAAAATGTTGCAAATCAGGGATGCTCACTAGAGACTCCCTCTCTGGTGTTTTTAATGGGGGCACTCTCTGCCTGGCAGATACCCAAATCTAGACTCCCAGAAGGGAAGTATGTGTTCATCATAGACCTCATTGTCTGTACAAATTGTTACACACAGCAGAGATACTTTTATTAATTGATAAAGTTAATGATGGGAACCCTTCTGAAATCTAACTTCCCAGACAGCAGCCAAGGGCTAACTTTGTAAGCAGGCCTTTCGGAAGATAGCCTCAGATCTGCTACATGAACTTCACTCCACAGCATGATTTCAGATTCTGATGGGGTAGGACAAGTTGATAGAAGAACCTCTGCGGGAGTTCCCTGGCAGTCCAATGGTTAGGACTTTCACTGTCAAGGGCCCAGGTTCAGTCCCTGGTAGGGGAACCAAGATCTCACAAGCCACGTGATATGCCCCTCCCCACAAAAGAACCTTCGTACTAGTTTTCCTTCAGAATGTATGAATATCACTGATGGTTTTGACTGATCCTTTGTCTCTGTTGTATCCTTGGGATTTTAAACTTATGGAGGTTACTGAGTGGAGAACTTTTATAGTTCCCAAGAGAAGGGGGTGGCAGGGCATGCCCTGCAAGGTACCATGGTGAGGAGGCAAGAAGAGTGAAAAGAAAGGATGCCCCAGAGCTTTTATTGTGTTTCCTACAGGAAAGGCATGGCAGACTGTGCCAAACAGTTTAGGATTAGCTAGTTAGGATAATGTCAGTGACTCTGGGTTCTGGGCTGGTCTCTGGTTTCCTGGTACCTGGCTCTGGCTTGACTTAGGGGAGGAGAAATACTGACTTGGTGTCTGAGTTAGATAAAGGAGATCACTGAGAACATAGACTTAGGAGTCTGGTTTGTAGATGAAAGACATGTTTGTGGCTGAGTTATTCATTATCTCTAGGAATTAGCCAGCCCTAGGAAGGATGTTGTCTCCCCAGCTAGCAAGGGCCCTGATATGTCAAAACATGTTAACATTTTAAAAACATGATCACTACACCCTTATTCCAAGCTTTTACTTGCATAACAACCATGCAATCACTTACAGTTAGCCCGATCTATCTCTGTGGGTCAAGTTAGCCCGATCTATCTCTATGGATCAAGTTTCCACAAATAGGCATATCCACTTAAAGACCAAAGCATTGTTGGTACAGTTAATGACAACTGGGACTTGTCATTGACTCTAAGGAAAATGATTTATGAGCTTTTATGAAAAAACATTTTATGAAATGTTTTAGGAACACTTGAGAAGATGTTTGGAAAGAGAGGGATAGGCATTCTAACTGGGTAGAAAGATCTGTTTTATGAAAATGGAAAAGCCATGTGTGAATACTGGTTAACTATTTGATTTGCATGAACCAGAGTATAGACTGAGAGAAATCCAGTTGGGTTACGGCAATGGGGAGGGGAGTTTGGTTGTTCTTAAATGTGTGAATTGAGAAGCAAGTGGAGGTTACCTTTTGAGTCAGAAAATGAAGTACTAACAATTGTATGTCAGAAAGAGGAATCTGAGAGTGAAGTATTGAGATTGATTAAAGAAACATAGGGGTAGCCTGTAGGTAGGAAGGTCACTAATGAGGCTTATAGGGAAACAAGCCAGGAACAAATAAGGGCTGGATGTTGGGTTAAAGAAAAGGAACTCATCTTCCAGTCATGTTAGTGTAAAGGATGGGTAGCAGAAAGGTGGAAACAACCCAAGTGTTCATCAGCAGATGAATGAGTGAACAAAATGTGGTATATACATGCAATGGAATTTTATTGTTCAGCCGCTAACTCACGTCCAACTCTTTGCGACCCCATGGACTCCGGCATGCCAGGCCTCCCTGTCCCTTACCATCTCCTGGAGTTTGCCCAATGGATATTTCAGCCATAAAAAGGAATGAAGTTCTAATATATATTACAACATGAATAAACCTTGAGGACATTATGCTAAAAAATTAACCAGACACACAAAGGACTGATGGTATATGATACCACTTACATGAGGTAACTATTATAGGCAAGTCCACAGAGACAGAAGGCAGAATAATGGTTACCATGGGGCTAGAGGGATGGAGGGAAGGGGGAGTTATTTTTAATAGATACAGAGGTTCTGTTTGGGATGATTTAAAGCTCTGGAGAGAGAGAGTGGTGATGATTACACACCATGTAAATGTACTCAGTGACACTGAGTTGTACACTAAAAAATGACGAAAATGGTAAATTTTAGGTTATGTGTATTTTACCACAATAAAGAAAGAAAAGAAAAGAAAAAAAACCTCACAATTGAATGAGTGGCAGTTGAAGAGTGAGGGAACAAGATGGATAGTGGTAACTCTAGGAGACATGGGAATTTGATGGTCGGTAGAGCTGATATCCGGAGAAGGCAATGGCACCCCACTCCAGTACTCTTGCCTGGAAGGTCCCATGGACGGAGGAGCCTGGTGGGCTGCAGTCCATGGGGTCGCGAAGAGTCAGACACGGCTGAGCAACTTCACTTTCACTTTTCACTTTCATGCATTGGAGAAGGCAATGGCAACCCAGTCCAGTGTTCTTGTCTGGAGAATCCCAGGGACGGGGGAGCCTGGTAGGCTGCCCTCTATGGGGTCGCACAGAGTCGGACACGACTGAAGCAACTTAGCAGCAGCAGCAGCAGCAGCAGAGCTGATATCAGGGCTTCCCAGGTGAGGTAGCTCAGTGGTAAACAATCCGTCTGCCAATTCAAGAGACACAGGTTTGATCCCTGGGACCAGAAGATCCCCTGGAGGAGGAAATGGCAACCCACTCCAGTATTCTTGGCTGGTAAATGCCATGGACAGAGGAGCCTGGTGAGCTGTAGTGCATAGGGTCGCGGAGAGTCGGTGTGACGGAGCACGAACACAAGAGCTGATATCAAGCTCACAGACCCTGCATCCACATGGACCTAGGAGCTTTCCCTGGTGGCTGGATGCTGACTGCACCATTATCCCTAGTTAAGTACTGTGTGAATGCTGTCCATCTGTTATAGCGGATGAGCTGTCCTTGCTCCCGTATAAAGACTACCTCATCTGTACATGATCCCACTCTCTTCTACCTACTTAAGGACATCGGTCTCTTTCCTTATTGTCAATTTCCCCCTCTCTTCTGGGTTATTCCTGTTGATATACAAATATCTCCCATTCAAAACAGAACAAAAACAACATAATACACAGCAGTCTGCTTGACTCCATCTCCCAGGACAGTCACTACTCCATTTCCTTACCATTACACCAACATTCTTTGAAGTATTTCCCTTTACTTCCTATTCTCCATTGCCATCCTCTCTGGAGCCCACTCCATTTAGACTTTTGTCTCTGCCACTCTTCAGGGGCACTTACTGAAGTCTTCCATGTAAGTTTGGTAACTTCCATGTTACCAAATCCAAAAGCCAGTTCTCAGTTCACACATTTTTTCACTCATCTGGAGCATCTGGTACAATTGTCACTCTCTCTTTGAAACATTTTATTCACTTGGCTTTCACTATTCCCTTCTCTTTTGTTTGTCTTCTTACATCCTGGGGCTCCTGCTCAATTTCCTTTGAGGGTTCTTTGGAGTGCCCTTAGGACTCAGCCTTCAAAACTCTTCTGCTTCTTTTTATACCCCCAAATGATTTTATTTAATTATATTCCATCACTACAGTGATATACCTCAACTCAGAATGACAACTCAGCATATCCAACTGTCTAGCAGATATTACATTTGGTTGCCTAAGGATCATTTCAAATTTAACATTGTTTGATACCATACTCTTTATTTTTCCCTTAAAACTGCCACCCCCTCCCCCCATTCCTTTTCCATCTTAGGAAATAGTCTGGCCAAAACTCCAAAATCTTAGAATCATCCTTGATGCTTAAAAAAATATACATATATATATATATATAACACATATATACATATATACAGGATATATATGTGTGTGTGTCTGTATACAATATAAATATCCATGATAAGAGTCAAACATGACTTAGCAACTGAATAACAAAAACAATATATATCCAATCAATCAGCAAATGCCTCTCGGTTCCATTTCTGGTGCTACCATCTTTCTCCATCTTACTGTCAGCACTCATATTATTGCAACAGATTCTGTATCAGTTACAGTTGAATCTGACTATGAACAAATTCAGAGAAGGCAATGGCACCTCACTCCAGTACTGTTGCCTGAAAAATCCCATGGACGGAGGAGCCTGGTAGGCTGCAGTCCATGGGGTTGCTGAGGGTTGGACACGACTGAGCGACTTCATGTATTTCACTTTTCACTTTCATGCATTGGAGAAGGAAATGGCAACCCACTCCAGTGTTCTTGCCTGGAGAATCCCAGAGATGGCGGAGCCCGGTGGGCTGCCGTCTATGGGGTGGCACAGAGTCGGACACGACTGAAGTGACTTAGCATGAACAAATTGTTTACTAAAGTACTCTTTTCTTGGACTAAGATTGTTCAGATAGTAAAGGAGTATTTAATGCCACAAATAAATAATGGAATCACAGTAAGGATTTTTAAAGCTTTTCAGTAGGAAAGTTTTCTTTTCTTTTTAAATTTTTTATTGAAGTATAGTTGACTTACAGTGTTTTGTTAAACAACAAGGATTTTTGATTGCTTCTCTTCCCTAACACTATTCTTTTTCCTCACCTTTGTGAATAAGGGAAAGAGACATTAGCCCTACTCCTCATTTCTCCTGAAAGATTGTTCCTAATTCTTAACCTTGTTTCACTAGGACAGGCCTGTGACCTGCCATTTTTCTTTCCACATCACAGTGCTACAAAGGGTGCCACTGAAAAAGGTCTTGATTTCACCCTGCTATTTCCCACCTTTAATGAACCTCAGGGAAACTTGAAATTGCAGGGAGCAGCAGGCAGCCATAGCCTGACCTTGCCTTGCCCCTGTCAGAGCTGAATACCATAACACTCATTAAATATTCAGCAATCTATTGCCAGTTTAAAACAAACCGAGGTGAGCTTTTCAAACCGTCTAGTGGGTCTGCAGTACAGCTGAAGAATGACTTTCCTGCTTCATTAAACATTTAGGCGACTCCTTGGCTTCGTACAGCTGCCTGTAATTGTGACAGCAGATAGAGCAGATCAGTGTAGACTACCCTCTTAATGCAGGAAAACTCCCATCATGTTCTTATTGATGATTTTTGGCAAAGATGACAGGAAGGAGGATGGAAACATCAGGAAGATAAATAAATCTTCTAATTCCTAGAAAGTTGGCACGGGTTCTCAAGAAGTATGAGAGCTATTTAATATATAGGTTGTTTGACAATGGCAATAATACCATTTATTTCACCTTTGAAAGGCTCTCTTGCTCTGTAATCTTGATGAAAGCATGAGGGATTTCTAAGAGCTTTGCTAAAATCATTCATACACTTGCACTAATACTTATAATGATGACCTAAAAGATTATGAAAATTTAAGCTCTTGTGGTACCTTCAGCTTTCTGCTTTGCATCTGGAGCTGTTTGGCCATCCTAAATTTCACCATCATTACTTGAAGATTATTCTGTTGTCATGTAATTGTCTTTAGAGCCCATTTTTGGGTTTAGTTGTCAACTGCTGCTTTTGTAGCATATATTCAAGGTCCCCAAATAAGTGCTGAGTGCACTGAGATTTCAGAGAGCCTGTGTTCCCACTGAACTAGTTAAATAATAATGAAAAGAGTAACTGTTGTGTGTTTGTGAAGTGCTTTAAAATGTGCTCACAATTCTTCTTTCTAATTGATGAAACAACTTTGCATTTCTTCTTCTACCCCTAAGATCAATGAAAATTTAAAAGATATTAAGTATGAATGATTGTTAAATATAAAGTCTCAAAGTATTTTGTTTTCTTTTCACTGTCTCTCCCTTCCATCAACTTTCACACTGTAGCCACCTTCTCTTGTTCCCATAGAATCAACTTCAAGAAGACCTTGTATGTTGGTCACTTGCTGCTCCATTTTTCACTCACACTCTACCTTGGAACAGGGGTTTCCTTATTGGTTTAATGTATGTTGTCATAGGATGCATTTCATGGGATAGCTCAACTTTGGCCTGATTCTTCTGCTTTCTGCTAATCCTTAGGTATCATTTATTTATTTATTTTTATTATTATTATTTTTACTTTACAATATTGTATTGGTTTTGCCACACATCAACATGAATCCGCCACGGGTGTACACGTGTTCCCAATCCCGAACCCCTCTCCAATCCCCCCCACCCCCCCCGATACCATGCCTCCAGGTAATGACATTTTCAAGCTGAATCTGATCTCAAAGATTTTCTAATCCAACTTCCTTGTTTTAAAGATGTGAATCCAAGGTCTAGACCGGCAACATGTACTGCCTGAGGAATGTTTCAAGTCCTTCTCACTTTTCTCAATCTATTTGCTATTCAGTGGGATAAGAGTTCCCTATTTGTCCTCAGCTCCCTGGCCTTTATGAGGCTCCACTTTGCTCCACTTAACTATGACCTTTTCAAGGGCATGCCTTTCTGGGTTGTACATATCTTTCTTCCCCTCTGTGGTATCTCTCCAGCTCCGTTACTTTGTGTCTGGTGGGGAGGGTAGGTGGAAGGGGTGGAAGTTTTACCCTTGACAACCAGATCTTGCCATCTGCCTTAAACAAACTTATTAAACTGAGAGAAATCATGTTTAAACAATGCCCCATGCCTTCTGATGGTGAAGAAATATTTTCTGAGTCCTTGTCCTCATTTCACTGAGCTGGCTAGTTTTCTATCCGTCAGATCTCCGCACCTTGTTCCAATGAGCCATATATAACTAATGCACAGGAAGTTGACACCAAGAAATTGCTTTGTTTGTTTTGTTCTACTTCCTTCAGTTAATGTCCAGAGTCACCATTTATATCTTACCCTTTCTATTTTTATGTCACAGATTTTAATCTTCATGTTCTTTCTATTTAGAATTTTCACTGGCCCAGCTCCCATGCGTACATTGTCAATGACGTCCCTTTTTCCTGCTTTCTTTTGCAGTTTTTCATTTTGGTTTGTTGACTCTTGCTTTACATTTTCTGGGTTACCAGATCTGAATGGCAAGCCAGAACACTGAAGTATTCATTTACATGAAGACATAAAACACCCAGAATCAGCACCCCTTTCCTGGTTAGGGCTGGCTAAGCCTCACCCGCCTGGCTCCTTGACTCCCCTTTTCTTGACTTCGGGCTGAACAACAGTTTCCTAAGCACAGTGTTCCTCGCTGTCATATTAAGGTTCAGGGGAGTAAAGTACACTGGCCACATTCCAGGCCCAGAACTGTACCCTGGTCACCGCGATAGGGCTTTGCCAGCTCCCGGCACATGATGTGAATAAGAGACCCTTAGGCGTTTATGTAAGTGGGTCTATTTTAATTTTCAAGGACCCAGAAAAATTTCCCCAGTGGCAATAGGGCAGCTTATTTTCTCTTTTGCTTGGCTTCTCCCATTTTATTTATTAGCTTTCCCTGCAGGCTCCTTTTCTAGTTCTCAACCCCTTCATCTCCTTCATTAAAGGATGCCACGTTTATCAAATACAATTTCTGGGTTAATATTTAGGAATGTCAGTGACCTTCAGTGTTTAACATTCTCCCTATTTGCTTTTACAAGTAATCCTTGCCAGCTCTCCTTGTTTCGCTGTGCTCGCCTTTCAGGCACTGCTCTCTATGGACTCCTCTCTGCCTTCCATCTGCATGAATTCTGGGGATAAAGAGTGTGGTCTCAAGTTTCACGACACAACAGCAACCTTACCTTCCACTTATCTGGTTTCCAAAGCACGTGTCCTCTCTCAATCAGCAACATAGAATACCACAGAGAACGTCAGCAGATGCCTGTGCTGACCATTGTCTCTTCCTGGCCCCTGTCCACAATCCAGCTCCTAACAAAGCTTGGCGTAGAGAAGTGCCATTTAGTCCAAGAGCCTTGCTAGCACTTGAGCCTCCTCCACTTAACCAGAAGCCAAAGGACAGGAACTACGATGGTTTGGTTTGAGGTGGTTTTGTTAATGGTCACTGGGAGAACTCAGTTTCAGGGAGGCCATGTCTGCACTGGCTGTCAAACAGCTTTGAGGGCATTTTCCAGCACATGACTCAGAGCCACCTAGATGAGGTCATATATGAGGAGTGTCCTTTAGGGCCCACTCTTAGCACTTCCACGGCGTTTTGTTTCCCATTGTTCCACAGCTGGTGATACAGTTGCTCATCTCCCCTCTTGGCTCTCTCACTCGACTGTAAATTCCTGACTTATTCACCTCTACATTGCCTGCAGCCTTGTGCCTCGAAGAGGCTGAATAAAGTGCCTGTGTAAGGTGGGATTGTGACTGAGAATGTGCACAATCCTTTAGGGGTAGTAATGAATTGTTAGGGCCACAGAAATCCTTTCTGCAGCTGTCAGAGGTTTGAAACTGTTCCGAAGTTCTTACAAGGATGCATCATCATTTGAGACAGTATTGAAAGGAAAGGAGTCTATTTGCCTTGATCCAGCCATCGTGGGGTGGACGCATGACAAAGAGCAGGGCTTGATGTGGTAAAACGCCACACAGCTTGCTTCACCCTCAATTCAACCTTTTCTCGCTGTGTTTTCCCCAAGTTCCCAGTTTTAGCTCGTCTTCTTAGGGAGTCTTTTCAGACCTGTTTAATCAGGAAAAAGGAAATGGGAGGTGGAGAGAAAAACTGTCACAGGGAGAAGTGTGGCTTTCTGAGGAAAGTCTATGTTCTTTCAAAACATTAAAGTGCAGATTTGCATTTTTCTTACCAGAAATGTCTGGTTTGCCTTGAGGAAGGATTAGGAGCACACAGCAGGGAAACAAAGAGAAAGATTCAATATCTAGCCTTTGACATCTAGAGTAGGACTTCTGGGTCTGCAGAAAAGCTTTCGTTTTGAAAGGCAATCTTTGTGGAGAGAAAATTTCTTCCCCTGCCAAGGGCCATCTTGTGAACTAGGTCAGAAGACAAGGCAGGGGTGGAAAGGAGTCAACATGTGACGTAGGGTAGGAGGCATGAGTTGAAGAGGAGGAAGAGAAAGGGGAGAGGACACAGGCAGCGAGACATCTGTGTCCCGACTACCACTCTTTGAGCTGATGTCCAGGAGCCTCTGTGAATCAGTGAAGACAAAACTAAGGGCTAAGTGCCCTGTGCACCTCTTGGTCCCTAGGAGGCTGGCGGTATCCCCGGTCAGCACATCCACCATGGTCCAGCCCTGAAGGAGAAGTTGGTTTGACAGAGGAGCCGGAGGCAGAGCCCAGCTCTTCCCAGTCTGCAGAAGGTGCAGAGGGAGCCAGAGGTCCTACGTAGCCCAATGAAGAAATTCAGAGATTCTGTGAGGACAGAGTCTGGGGTCAGGTGGCAGAAGCTGCAGAGTAAGGGGAAGTGGCCAGCATGCTGGAGCCAGAGGATGGGAGACAGGATGCTGTCCTGGTGGGCAGACAGATGGTCCTGCTGAGCCTCAGCTGTCACTGGGTGGAGGATACAGCCAGGCCATTACTGTGTCACAGAGGTTCGACCTCAGGAAGAGGCTGAAGAGACACCAGCTAGAGGAATATGGTCCTCAGTCAGGGAAGGCATTCTCCTATTGAATCCATGAGTACATTGAGCTGAACAGCATCTTCGTTTTGTGCCTGAAGAAGCTGCAGCTCTCGAGTTTAGGGTCACTTACCCCGCTTCATGCAGGACCTTGCAGGCTCAGGCTAACCTCAGCTCTCAGCTCCCTCAGTTCATCCAGGTGGCCAACATTGCTTTCTCTGCTCCTTGAAGCATTTTATGTTTTCTGGTTTCTCCTTTTAGATGTCTTGTTTAATTTTGAAAGACACTCAGAATTCTTCCAAGATCCACACTCCAACAGTAAAATGCAGTGGTTTGGCGCTGTGGTAATGACGGACTCCATTACCTTTCTGTAAAAATGCTGTTGTAATCTACATGAAAAATTCCACACAAGATAAAAGTGCCTATTGGAGAAACCCGTGATTAATTCTCCCAGTCGATTTTATGACTCACTCATTTGGAGTTTATTGGATTTACATTTCAGACTGCAAACTCAAAGGGAAATAGTTAAACATAGAATACTGAATTTTCAAGGCTTCATGCATTTTCCATTTTCCCATGTTTTGCATATGGCCAGAGTTTGATAAAGCTCTCTCTTTTATTCCCTTTAAAGGTTTCCTTCTTTTTTTGGCATTTTTTTTTAAATTAGAGTATAATTGCTTTACAATATTGTGTTAGTTTCTGCTGTACAACAAAGTGATCTAGCTATATGTATGCATCTATCCCCTAGCTCTTGAGCTGCCCTCCTACCCTCCCATTTCGCTCCCCTAGGTCATCGCAGAACACGGAGCTGAGTTCCCTGTGAGCCTCCTGTGCTATACAGCAGCTTCCCACTAGCTGTCTTATTTTACGCATGGTAGTGTATATGTGTCAACGCGACTCTCGCAATTTATCCCGCCCTCTCCTTCCCCACCTGAGTCCACAAATCCCTTCTTTATGTCTGAACCTCTGTTCCTGCCTTGCAAATAGGTTCATTAGCATCATTTTCCTATATTCCATATATATACCTTAATATATAACGTTTGTTTTTCTTTCTGACTTCACTTTGTATGACAGCCTCTAGGTTCATCCGCATCACTACAAGTGACCCAGTTTTGTTCCTTTTTATGGCTGAGTACATTCCACTGTATATACGTACTACAGCTTCTGTATCCGTTCATCTGTTGATGGACATCTAGGTCGCTTCCATGTCCTGGGTATTATAAATAGTGCTGCAGGGAGCACTGGCGTACATATCGCTTTTCGAATTATGGTTTCCTCAGGGTATATGCCCTGTAGTGGGATTGCTAGGTCATATGGTAGTTCTATTTTTAGTTTTTTAAGGAACCTCCGTACTGTTCTCCAAGGTGGTTGTAGAAATTCACATTCCTAGCAACAGTGCAAGGGAGAAGACAATCGCACCCCACTCCAGTACTCCTGCCTGGAAAATCCCATGGATGCAGGAGCCTGGTAGGCTGCAGTCCATGGGTCGCACAGAGTGGGACACGACTGAAGTGACTTAGCAGCAGCAGCAGCAGCAACAGTGCAAGCGGGTTCACTTTTCCCCACACCCTCTCCAGCATTTATTGCTTGTAGACTTTTTGATGATGGCCATTCTGATTCGTGTGAGGTGATGCCTCATTGTAGTTTTGATTTGAATTTATATAATAAGGAGCAATTTGAGCATCTTTTTATATGTTTGTTGGCCATCTGTGTGTCTCCTTTGAGAAATGTCTGTTGAGGTCTTCTGCCCATTTTTTTATTTGGTTGTTTCTTTTTCTGATACTGAGCTTCATGAGCTGCTTGTATATTTTGGAGATGAATCCTTTATCTGTTGCTTCATTTACAAGCAGAAGTGACAAAACTTTATCTTGATACTTATATTTTCCTCATCAATGAACCAAAAGAGAAAATATTACTCAGAGAAACTGGATTCTTAATCAAGATTTTTTCATAGTTTACATCAAGTTTTTCTTGGAAGTTAACAAAATATATACTTTTGCACGTACCCTGGAGGTCCGGTGGTTAGGACTCCATGCTTCCGCTGCTGGGGGGCCAGTGGCCCAGTGGATCTAGTCAGGGAACTAAGATCCTGCACGCCATACAACATAATTAAAAAAAAAAAAGGTGTAGTTTTGTCACACACACACAACTAACAAAGGAAGAGGTGGTGACGGAATTAGGCTTGGGAAGGAGGCACAGTCTATGAGAGTCTGACTTAGAGAAGAAGAACTTAGGGAGCCAGGCAGTTACAGCCCCATCACAGGCCAATGTAGACTGCCTCCTGGCTCCCAGTCTTGTCTCTGCCGGCATGTGCCCCCTGAAGTTGAACCACAAAACCCTTCCAGAAGTGGAGGTGCATGCTAATTGTAAAAATGGTCTAACTGAATTTAAATGCCACTTCTCTTACTTTGTTGGAGATAAAATATGTGTTCATATTAAATATTTTGTTATTCAGTTGCAAAGTCATGTCCAGCTATTTGTGACCCTGTGGACTGCAGCATGCCAAACTTCCTTGTCCTTCACTATCTCCCGGAGTTTCTGAAACTCATGTCCATTGAGTTGATGATGCTATGCAAATATTTCTTCCTCTGGCACCCCCTTCTTCTCCTGCCCTCAGTCTTTCCCAGCATCAGGGTCCTTTCCAATGAGTCCGCTCTTCGCATCAGGTGGCCAAAGTATTGGAGCTTCAGTATCAGTCCTTCCAATGAATATTTAGGGTTGATTTCCTTTAGAACTGGCTGGTTTGATCTCCTTGTAGTCCAAGAGACTCTCAAGAGCACCATCCAACACCACGGTTGGAAAGCATCAATCCTTCGGTGTTCAGCTTTCTTTATGGTCCAGCTCTCACATCCATACATGACTACTGGAAAAACCATAGCTTTGACTGTATAGACCTTTGTCACCAAAGTGATGTCTCTGCTTTTTAATATGCTATCCAGGTTTGTTATATGGGTTATCCTTCCAAATATTACTTATTTAACTTGACTTTAAGTCTCATTGATAATGTGTATTTTGCTTAAAAATAAGGCAAAGGATTACTGTTGGGAATGGTGCTAAGGCTTATGTAAGTCTGACAGGGTTTTGAAATGTCTCAATCCATATAAAAATATAATAAATGACATAAATAATAATTTTCTTGAGTTTTTAAAATTGCTTAATTTTTATTTAAATTTGAAAATATTTGAAATGACTAAAAAGGCAGTATTTACTACTGGAACTGACTGTATTTGTGATTCAAATCTCAGGTGCCTACATGACACATAGTTGGCACCTAAGGTGTCACAGGCAGGCACATTGCCCAGCCAGAGTTTTAAAATATGGGGACCAGAGCTTGAAAAAGTCTTTGCTAGAAACTAGCAGTGGTTGGGATCTTTAATATTAAGGACAATAAGACTTCATATCAAGATCTCAGAAAGATTATATCTATATTGCTAGGGAGTTAAATTTAATGAATATTAAATTAAGTTAAATTTTAATTTAGTTTAAGTTAAAGTTTAAGTTAGTTAAAGTTAAAATATTAAAGTTAAATTTAATGAAATAAAATGATCACCTTTCTAAGTAAGAAAATTATAACATCCTGTAATATGTACAGATTCAACAGAAGTTAGAATATGCTAAGACTTCTTATTTGGCAGATTTTTATTTAATTTCAAATAAATTTAGGTGCATTTAATGATTAGAGCAGAATTAAAATAACATTACAGAAATTTAGAAATCAGAGGAAATCTTTCTCATAGCTCCCCCTAAGAACAAACACCATGTTGAGTAACAGTGATTCTTCAGCTGACCCTCCATCTGGATCACCTGAGAAGCTTGTTATAGAGTGGATCCCAGGTTCTTCCTCTGAGTTGGAATCTCTGTGGGTAGGAGCCTGTGGGTTTATATTTTTAACAGACTCCCTGGAGGATTCTGATTTGCAGCTGGGAGATTAACTTGTTCAGTTACCCAGGGGCCATTTTATCTGCAGTTCATGAAGAGGGCCCATTCCAGTGTTTGCTACCCAGATCATTTCTGCTTTCGAGCGGTGGGAAGCTATTGGAGGCCCAGAGCAGGAGGTAACCTGGCCTTATTTGCTTTTTCTTTTTAAAATTGTATTTGGTTGCGCCAGGTCTTAGGTGTGGCATGCAGGACATCTTTAGTTGCAGCATGCGGACTCTTAATTGTGGCACGTGGGATCTAGCTCCCTGGCCAGGGATCAAACCCAGGCCCCCTGCACTGGGAGCTTGGAGTCTTAGCCACTGGACCACCAGGGAAGTTCCCCGATTTGCTTTTTTTTTTTTAATATTTTTTTAACTTATTTATGGCTGTGCTGGGTCTTTGTTGCTGAACAGGCTTTTCTCTAGGTGTGGCGAGTGGGGACCGCTCTCTAGCTGTGGTGCACAGCTTCCCATTGCACTGGCTTCTCTTGCGGCAGGCCGCAGGCTCTAGGGTGCACAGGCTTCAGTAGTTGTGGCACATGGGCTCTAGAGTGCCGGCTCAATAGTTGTTGGGCTTAGTTGCTCTGTGGTACGTGGGGTCTTCCCAGACCAGGGATCGAACCCATGTCTCCTGCATTGGCTTCTGCAGGAAGCCCCCCTTATTTGATTTTTAAAGCTCACTCTGGAGTTAGTGAGTAGATAGGATTTGAGAGGATCAAGGCATGGAGTCAGGTAGACAAATTACAAAACATGGTAAAAATGGAGAGAAGTGGGCATGGCTGAGAGGCATATATATTAACAGAAGATGGGCTTAGTAGAATCTGGTGATGACTGGAGTTAAGAAGGAAATATCAAGACCTCCTCCAGGTTTTGGAAACAGAAAAGGACTATTTGTCAAGATAGGATACACAAGAATCTAATTTGTATGTATCTTATTGTAATGTGTCTCAAATACCTTTCCAAAAGGTGGCATTGAATCTGTGTTTTAATTTAGGTAAAACATAACTATCATGAAATTATAAGGGAATCTTCAAGAGGGAAACGTGGTTAACTTTACAGTGGAGAAACCAGGTAGATACCGCCTTAACCAAGCAATCCAAAGTAATATCACCAAGATAAGACACATCCACACTGTGTACCCCCTGATACGATATACCGAAAAGGTCACAGCATCATATCTGGACCATTCTTGCCAAAAATGCATAACTTCACTATATAAGAAAACATCAGACAAACAAAAAATGAGGGACGTTCTACAGATAACCAGAGCCAGTCCTCTTCCACGGAGTCAGGGTCATTGAGAGTCAAGGAAAAACTGAGGTGCTCAGACTGAAGGAGGCTAAAGGGATCTGAGAACTAAATACAGTGTGCTACCAGAAGAAGAAAAAAAGACATGTCGTGGAAAACCTGACAGAATTTAAATAAAGTGTGTGGGTTGGTTAGCTCTATCAGTGAGAGTTTCCAAGCTTTGATAATTCCACTGATTATGGAACATGTTAACACTGGGAAAATCTGTATAAAGGACACATGGGTTCTCCCTGTATCATTTTAGCAACTTCTCTATAAATCTAAATTACAACTATGAAAAATTACCATATTTATTTTTGCAATAATTTTAAAATATTAATAAACTTTTCTCAAAGTTGTGCCACTTCTGGGATAAAAAGCACTGATGCCTGAGACTGTATAGAGGTGGCTAGTATCTGTGTGAATTAATTCTGCTTCCTATGTGTCTAATAATTTTCCTTTACCGGTTTGGACTGGTTCCGGCTATAAAAACCTCTGTACAGCTAACACTTGAGCGACGTGAGGGTCAAGGGCATCAACAACCCATCCAGTTGAAAATCTACATATAACTTATAGTTTTCCCAGCAGATACATTGTTCCATGGTTTCCAAGCTTCCATGTCCATGGATTCAACTAACCACAGGTGGTGTAGTACTGTAGTATTTATGGGGAAAAAATAATCTGTGTATAAGTGGACCCATGTACTTCACACCTGTTTTGTTCAAGAATCAGTTGTATTTTTACCACCTTAATCATTGCTCTCAGCTGGCCCTCTAGGCATTGTGGGATTGGGGTGGGGGTAAACTCCTCCCTGACAGGTGAGGTCAGGTAACAGCATTACCGGGCTGAGACCGGAGATCAGGAGTGAGAGGTAGGCAAAGTCTGTAATGTCTGTTCACTAATTTCCCTCCTGGAATCACCTCTTTCAGAATCTACCACTGTATTCTGACCATTCCCTCCTTTGCTAAGTAAAGTGGAAACTCACTTCCACTCACACGCAGGCACAGCCTTGCTATTCACTAGGAAATAGTGCAGTCAGCACAGAAGTTCAGGTGTTAACAACTGATGAAGCCCCTCCCATTTACCTTCCCTCCCAAAGACTTTCCCATCGACCAGCTCTCCAAGGAGTTAGAGGGAACTGTACCCTGAGCTGAGACCAGAGCAGTGGTGGAGCTGGGGAGTTGCCGGTGTGGCTAGAGACACCAGGTATGTGCAGCTCCTGGGGATTGAGGTGGAGGGTAAGCCCGGCATTCTAGAAAAGGCCATTTCTGGAGCAAGCACCTCAGTGTCCTGGGAGGGGTAATGCGGTGTTACTTGTGTAAACTTCCATCATTTCCCCTAGAATTCTGGGTTCTGTTTTGATGCTGACCTTGTGTTCAGGTTAACCTCAGTTTGATTCTCCCTTCAAAGTGACTGTAAGCTCTTGCCTTTGATACTTATCGAAGCCTATAATACTTTGGAGTCAGAGAACAGTAATATATTTTCATTGCCAACTGGATGTAAATCACTTTCTAAATCACATATAACCATGAAGGTGGTTTGTCGACAACTCCTAGGGTTTGTTGGCATTTGTAACTCCCATAAATGGCCACCAAGCCAGTTTCTCTTGAACAGTAGAAGTGATAGATTTCTTAGACGTTCACCCAGTGTCAATGGAATCTGCTTTCTTGTGCCTCCTGATTGCATTCAGCTGCTGCAGAAACGTGTCTGCAGGAGGCCCTGAGCCTCGAGCAGAGAGAAATGGATTCAAGGCATGATTTGCAAGACATGGTATCAGCAATCTGATCTACAAGACTAGACTCAGTAGAGCGGAGAGGGACAAAGCGGTACCTTGGGAAGTGAACTCTGACATAAGGACCCTGCTCAAAATAGTCCCCATCCTCCTTGCCCAGACCTGATGAACAGATTTTAATCTCAATTCCTCCCCATCAGCTGCCTCTCCTACATGACCCTTGCAGGTGGCTGTTCCTGATGGTGCTCATTCAGAGGTTCATTTGCTGCTTTCGATTTCTCTATCAGTATTTATTCTGACAATCTAGTATAGTGTACCCACCATGAAATCTATCCATTCAAGTGTGCAAGACAATGACTTTTTTAATAAATTTACTAGGGTGTGCAACCATTACTGTAATTCAGCTTTAGAAGATTTTCATCACCCCAGTAAGATCCTTCATGCCCAATTATTTTTTAAATTAAGTTATTTATTTTAATTGGAGGCTAATTACTTTACAACATTGTGGTGGTTTTTGCCATACACTGACATGAATCAGCCACAGGTGTACTTGTATCCCCCATCCTGAACCCCCCTCCCACCTCCCTCCCCATCCCATCCCTCTGGGTTGTCCCAGTGCACCGACTTTGAGTGCCCTGTTTCACGCATTGAACTTGGACTGGTGATCTATTTTGCATATGGTAATATACATGTTTCAATGCTATTCTCTCAAATCATCCCACTGTCACCTCTCCCACATAGTCCAAAAGTCTGTTTTTTTATATCTGTGTCTCTTTTGCTGTCTCGCATATAAGGTCATCATTACCATCTTTCTAAATTCTGTATATATGCATTAATATGCAATATAATATGTAATATGCTGTATTGGTGTTTTTCTTTCTGACTTACTTCACTCTGTATAATAGGTTCCAGTTTCATCCATCTCATTAGAACCGATTCAAATGCATTCTTTTAAATAGCTGAGTAATATTCCATTGTGTATATGTACCACAGCTTTCTTATCCATTTGTCTGCTGATGGACATCTAGGTTGCTTCCATGTCCTAGCTATTGTAAACAGTGCTGCAATGAACATTGGGGTACACACATCTCTTTCAATTCCGGTTTCCTCGGCATGTATGCCCAGCAGTGGGTTTTCTGGGTCCCCAATTATATGCATCCCCAATTATTATACATAAGCCCCATATCCACCCCAGACTCTAGGCAACCTCTCATCTACGTTCTTCTGTCTTTATAGTTTTGTGTAGTCTGGACACTTCATATAAATGCAATCATGCAGGACATAGTCTTTTATGTCTGGCTTCTTTCACTTAGTATGGTGTTTTTGAGGTTCATCCATGAGGTAGCAGGTCAGAATTATTTTTCTGATGGCGGGTTCCAATTTCCCCAACCCCCAAATTCCTTAAAGATGCTAAGACCACCTGCTATCCACATGGTTCTCCTGCTTCTCCTCATGTCCCCTGCAGTCAGTGTCCCACATGGTTCCTGGGGCTGACCCTGTCCTTTTCTTGCTCAGCACTTCATATGGCATCACCTGGGCTGAACCATCTGTCCACTTCAGTCTGTCCTGCCCGGTTCAGATCTTTGTTCAAATGATACTTCCCTTAAAGGAGTCCTTGCCAAACTTCTTGACTAAAATGGCATCCTTTGTCATGGCCTTTTCACTTGCCTTGCTCTATTTCTTCAGTTTATTAATTCCTGAAATAAATTTTCTTAGTATCTTTATTTTAATTTAAAAAATTATATAGGAATATAGTTGATTTACAATATTGTGTTAATTTCAGGTGTATAGCATAGTGATTCAGTTATACATATACATTACAATCTATTCTTTTTCAGATTCTTTTACAATATAGGTTATTATAGAGTATTGAATAGAGTTCCCTGTGCAGTACAGTAGGTCCTTGTTGATTATCAATTTAATATATAGCAGTGTATATAAATCCCAACTCCTAATTTATCCGCTCAGCACCTTCCTGTTTTGGTAACCATAAGTTTGTTTTCTAGGTCTGTGAATCAGTTTCTGTTTTGTAAATAAATTCATTTATTTCATTTTTTTGAGATTCTATAGACAAGTGATATCATGATGTTTGTCTTTCCCTGTTTGACTCCACTTAGAATGAAAATCTCCATGTTGCTGCAAATGGCATTATTTCATTCCTTTTTATGACTAATATTTCATTGTATATGTGCACCGCATCTATTTTAGCCATTCATCTGTCAGTGGATATTTAGGGTGTTTCCGTGTCTTGGCGATTGTAAATAGTGCCACAGTGAACACTTGTGTGCATGTAACTTTAAAAAATACATTAATTTATTTTTGGCTGTGCTGGGTCTCCATTGCTGTGTGGGCTTTTCTTTAGTTGCTGGGAGCAGGGGGCAGCTCTTCACTGCAGTACACAGGCTCCTCATTGCGGTGGCTTCTCTTGTCGCAGAGCACAGACTCTAGGGCACGTGGCTCAATAGCTGCAGTCCCCGGGCTCTAGGGCACAGGCTTAACAGCTGTGGCTCACAGGCTTAGCTGTCAGACAGCATGTGACCTTCCCGGACCAGGGATTGAAATTGCTGCTGCTGCTAAGCCGCTTCAGTCGTGTCCGACTCTGTGCGACCCCACAGACGGCAGCCTGCCAGGCTCCCCCGTCCCTGGGATTCTCCAGGCAAGAACACTGGAGTGGGTTGCCATTGCCTTCTCCAATGCATGAAAGTGAAAAGTGAGAGTGAAGTCGCTCAGTTGTGTCCGACCCTCAGCGACCCCATTGACTGCAGCCTTCCAGGCTCTTCTGTCCATGGGGTTTTCCAGGCAAGACTACTGGAGTGGGGTGCCATTGCCTTCTCCGGGGATTGAAACTGTGTCTCCTGAAATTGGCAGGTGGATTCTTTACCACTGAGCCACCAGGGATGTCCCACATGTAACGCTTTGAATTATGATTTTCTCTGAGTATATGCCCAGGAGTGCGATTGCTGGATCATAAAGTAGTTCTACTTTTGTTTTTTAAGGAGCCTCCATATCGTTCTCCATAATGGTTGTACCAGTTTACATTCTCACCAACAGTGCAGGAAGGTTCCATTTTCTCCACTTTCTCTCTAGTATTTATTGTTTGTAGACATTTTGATGATGGCCCTTCTGACCAGTGTGAGATGATATCTCATTGTAATTTTGATTTGCATTTCTCTGGTCCCATCACTTCATGGGAAATAGATGGGGAAACAGTAGAAACAGTGTCAGACTTTATTTTGGGGGGCTCCAAAATCACTGCAGATGGTGATTGCAGCCATGAAATTAAAAGACGCTTACTCCTTGGAAGGAAAGTTATGACCAACCTAGATAGCATATTCAAAAGCAGAGACATTACTTTGCCAACAAAGGTCCGTCTAGTCAAGGCTATGGTTTTTCCAGTGGTCTTGTATGGATGTGAGAGTTGGACTGTGAAGAAAGCTGAGCGCCAAAGAATGGATGCTTTTGAACTGTGGTGTTGGAGAAGACTCTTGAGAGTCCCTCGGACTGCAAGGAGATCCAACCAGTCCATCCTAAAGGAGATCAGTCCTGGGTCCTTCTTTGGAAGGAATGATGCTAAAGCTGAAACTCCAATACTTTGGCCACCTCATGCGAAGAGATGACTCATTTGAAAAGACCCTGATGCTGGGAGGGATTGGGGGCAGGAGGAGAAGGGGACGACAGAGGATGAGATGGCTGGATGGCATCACCGACTCAATGGACGTGAGTTTGTGTGAACTCCAGGAGTTGGCGATGGACCGGGAGGCCTGGCGTGCTGCAATTCATGGGGTTGCAAAGAGTCGGACACAACTGAGCGACTGAACTGAACTGAATACTTAGTGGTATTGAGCATCTTTTCACGTGCTTTTTGGCCATCTATATGTCTTCTTTGGAGGAATGTCTATTTAGATCTTTCATTCAATTTTTGATTGGGTTATTTGGGCTTTTGATATTGAGCTTTAGGAGCTGTTTGTGTGTTTTGGAGATTAATGCCTTGCTGGTCGCGTTGTTTGAAAACATTGTCTCCCATTCTGTAAGTTTAACTTTTTGTTTTATTTATGGTACCCTTTGTTGTGCAAAAGCTTTTAAGTTTAATTAGGTCCATTTGTTTATTTTTATTTTCATTACTCTAGAAAGTGGATCCAAAGATATATTACTGCTATTTATGTCAGAGAGTGTTCTGCTTCTATTTTCCTCTAACAATTTTGTAATGTTCAATATTACATTTAGGTCTTTAATCCATTTTGAGTTTATTTTTGTGTATGGTGTTGGAGAATGTTCTAATTTCATTCTTTTACATGTAGCTGTCCAGTTTTCCCAGTACCACTTATTGAAGAGACAGTCTCTTCTCCATTGTATATTCCTGTCTCCTGTGTCATAGATTAGTTGATCATCGGTGCATGGGTTTATCTCTGGACTTTCTGTTCTGTTCTATTGATCTTTATTTCTGTTTTTGAGATAGTACTATACTGTTCTGATTACTGTAGCTTTGTAATATAGTGAGAAGTCAGCTTCATTTTTTTTCTCAAGATTGCTTAGCTATTCACGGTGTTTTGTGTTTCCATATACATTGTAAAATTTTTTGTTCTATTTCTGTAAACAATGCCATTGTAATTTGACAGGGATTGCATTGAATCTGTATATTGCTTTGCATAGTATTGTCACTTTAACAATATTGATTCTTCCAATCCAAGAACATGGTGTATCTCTCTATTTGTTTGTGTTGGCTTGATTTCCTTCATCAGCATCTTATAGTTTTCTAAGTCCAGCTCTTTTGCTTCTTTAGGTAGGTTTATTCCTAGGTATTTCATTATTTTTGTTGCAGTGATATGAGATTGTTTCCTTGATTTTTCTTTCTGATCAAATATCATTAGTATATTGAAATGCAAGAGATTTTCTGTGTATTAATTTTGTATCCTGTACCTTTACCAAATTCATTAATGAGCTCTAGTAGTTTTCTTTCAGTGCCCTATCTTTTTGCCTTTTCATACTGTTCATGGGGTTCTCAAGGTGAGAATACTGAAGTGATTTGCCATTCCCTTCTCCAGTGGACCAAGTTTTGTCAGAACTCTCCACCATTACCCATCCGTCTTGGGTGGCCCTACTTGGCATGGCTCATAGTTTCATTGAGTTAGGAAAGGCTGTGGTCCATGTGATCAGTTTGCTTAGTTCTCTGTGACTGTGGTTTTCATTCTGTCTGCCCTCTAATGGATAGGGATAAGAGGCTTATCCTTATTAGATCTGATAGACAGAGTGCCTGAAGAACTATGGATGGAGATTCGTGACCTTGTACAGGAGGCAGTGATCAAGACCATCCCCCAAAAAAGAAATGCAAAAAGGCAGAATGGTGTCTGAAGAAACCTTACAATTAGCTGAGAATATAAAGGCAAAGGAGAAAAGGAAAGATATACCCATTTGAATGGAGAGTTCCAAAGAATAGCAAGGAGAGATAAGAGAGCTTTCCTCAGTGATCAGTGCAAAGAAATAGAGGGAAACAATAGAATGGGAAAGACTAGAGATCTCTTCAAGAAAATTAGAGAGACCAAGGGAAAATTTCAAGCAAAGATGGGCACAATAAAGGACAGAAACAGTATGGACCTAATAGAAGCAGAAGATATTAAGAAGAGGTGGCAAGAATACACAGAACTATACAAAAATGATCTTCATCACTCAGATCACACCACCATGATGGTGTGATCACTCACCTAGAGCCAATCATCCTGGAATGCAAAGTCAAGTGGGCCTTAGGAAACATCACTATGAACAAAGCTAGTGGAGGTGATGGAATTCCAGTTGAGCTATTTCAAATCATACAAGATGATGCTGTGAAAGTGCTGCACTCAATATGCCAGCAAATTTAGAAAACTCAGCAGTGGCCACAGGACTGGAAAAAGTCAGTTTTCATTCCAATCCCAAAGAAAGGCAATGCCAAAGAATGTTCAAACTATTGCTCAATTGCACTCATCTCACACACTAGCAAAGTAATGCTCAAAATTCTCCAAGCCAGGCTTCAACAGTATGTGAACCATGAACTTCCAGATGTTCAAGCTGGTTTTAGAAAAGGCAGAGGAACCAGAGATCAAATTGCCAACATCCACTGGATCATGGAAAAAGCAAGAGAGTTCCAGAAAAGCATCTACTTTTGCTTTATCAACTATGCCAAAGCCTTTGACTGTGTGGATCACAACAAACTGTGGAAGATTCTTCAAGAGATGGGAATACCAGACCACCTGACCTGCCTCTTGAGAAATCTGTATGTAGGTCAAGAAGCAACATTTAAAACTAAACATGGAACTACAGTAGAGAAGGCAGTGGCACCCCACTCCAGTACTCTTGCCTGGAAAATCCCATGGATGGAGGAGCCTGGTGGGCTGAAGTCCATGGGGTCGCCAAGAGTCAGACACGACTGAGCGACTTCACTTTCACTTTTCACTTTCATGCATTGGAGAAAGAAATGGCAACCCACTCCAGTGTTCTTGCCTGGAGAATCCCAGGGACAAGGGAGCCTGATGGGCTGCCGTCTATGGGGTCACACAGAGTTGGACACGACTGAAGCGACTTAGTAGCAGCAGCAGCAGCATGGAACAACAGACTGGTTCCAAATCGGGAAAGAGTATGTCAAGGCTGTATATTGTCAACCTGCTTATTTAACTTATATTCAGAGTACATCATACAAAATGCCTGGCTGGATGAAGCACCAGCTGGAATCAAGATTTCTGTGAGAAATATCAATAACCTCAGATACGCAGATAGCACCACCCTTATGGCAGAAAGCAAAGAAGAACTAAAGAGCTTCTTGATGAAAGTGAAAGAGGTGAGTGAAAAAGTTGGCTTAAAATTCAACATTCAGAAAACAAAGATCATGGCATCCAGTCCCATCACTTCATGGCAAATAGATGGGGAAACAATGGAAACGGTGAGAGACTTTATTCTTAGGGGCTTCAAAATCACTGCAGATGGTACTACCCATGAAATTAAAAGCCTCTTGCTCCTTAAAAGAAAAGCTATGACCAACCTATACAGCATATTAAAAAGCAGAGACATTACATTGCCAACAAAGGTCTGTATAATCAAAGCTGTGGTTTTTCTAGTAGTCATCTATGAATGTGAGAGGTGGACCATAAAGAAAACTGAGCACTGAAGAACTGATGCTTTGAACTGTGGTTTTGAAGTAGACTCTTTCTTGAGAGTCTGTTGGACAGCAAGGAGATCTAACCAGTGTATCCTAAAGGAAATCAGTCCTGAATATTCACTGGAAGGACAGATGCTGAAACTGAAACTCCAATACTTTGGCTACCTGATGCGAAGACTCATCAAAAAAGATCCTGATGCTGGGAAAGATTGAAGGCAGAAGGGGAAGAGGATGACAGAGGATGAGATGGTTGGATGGCATCACTGACTCGATGGATGTGAGTTTGAGCAAGCTCCGGGAGTTGATGATGCACAGGGAAGCCTGGCGTGCTGTAGTCCATGGGGTTGCAAAGAGTGGGACACAACTGAGGGAGTGAGCTGAACTGAGTAGGTTTCTGGTAGCATCTTGAAGATTTTCTGTGTATAGTATCATGTCATCTGAAAGCAGTGGCAATTTTACTTCTTTTTTTCCAATTTGGATTCCTTTTATTTCTTTTTTGATTACCATAGCTTCCAAAACTAGGTTGAATAAAAGTGGTGGGAATGAACATCCGTCCAAAACTATGTTCCAAAACTATGTTTTGGACACCCTTCCAAAGCTATATTGAATAAAAGTGGTGGGAGTGGACATCCTTACTTTGTTTCTGATCTCTAGAGAAAATGCTTTCAGCTTTTCATGATTGAGAATGATATTTGCTGTGGGTTTGTCATATATGACCTTTATTATGTTGTGGCATGTTCCCTCTGTGCCCATTTTTTGGAGCTTTCTTTTCTTTTTATCATAAATGGGTTGTTGAACTTTGTCAAAACTTTTATTGCATCTATTATCATATGGTTTTATTCAATTTGCTAATATGGTGAATCACAATGATTGATTTACAGATATTGAAAAATCCTTGCATCACTGGGATGATTCCCATTTGATTATGGTGGATGATCCTTTTAATGTATTATTGGATTTGGTTTACTAGTATTTTGTTGAGAATTTTTGCATCTATGTTCATCAGTGATATTGGCTTGTCGTTTTCTTTTTTTGCGGTATCTTTGTCTGCTTTGGGTATCAGGGTGATGGTGGCCTCATAGAATGAGTTTGCGAGTGTTCCTTCCTCTGCCATTTTTTGGGAAGAGTTTCAGAAGGATAGGTGTTAACTCGTCTTTGATGTTTGACATTTGACAGAATTTCCCTGTGAAGCCATCTGTTCCTGGACTTTTATTTATTGGAATTTTTAAAGTCACAGTTTCGATTTCAATACTGTGATTGGCCTCTTTATGTTTTCTGTGTTTTCCTTGTTCAGTTTTGGAAGGTTGTATGTTTCTGAGAATTTGCCCATTTCTTCTAGGTTGACCATTTTATTGGCATATAGTTGCTTGTAATAGTCTTATGATCTTTTGCATTTCTGTGGTGTCAGTTGTAACTTCTTTTTCATTTCTGACTTTATTGATTTGCGCTCTCTCGCTTTTTTTAATGAGCCTGGTTAAAGATTTATCAATTTTATTTAATTACCATTTCAAAGAGCCTGCTTTTACTTTCATTCATCTTTTATGTTGTCTTCTTCGTCTCATTTATTTCTGCTCTGATCTTTATGATTTCTTTGCTTCTACTAACTTTAGGTTTTCTGTGTTCTTCCTCTAATTGTTTTAGGTATAAGGTTTAGTTGTTTATTTGAGATTTTTTTCTTGTTTCCCAAGGTAAGATTGTTTTGCTATAAACTTCCTTCTAAGAACTGCTTTTGTTGCAAACTGTATGTTTTGGGTCATCATATTTTCATTGTCATTTGTCTCTCGGTATTTTTTTTATTTTCCTCTTTGATCTCTTTGGTGATTCATCAGTTGTTTGGTAACATACTGGTTTAGTCTCCACGCGTTTGTGTTTTTTCCAGTTTTTTCCTGTAATTTATTTCTAATAGCATTTTGGTTGGAAAAGGTACTTGATATAATTTTAACTTTCTTGAATTTATCAAGGCTTGCTTGTGGCCCACCATGTGATCTATTCTGGAAAAAATTCTATGTGCACTTGAAAAGAATGTGTATTCTGCTGATTTTGAATGAAATGGTCTATAAATATCAATTAAGTCCATCTTGTCTAATGTATCATTTAAGGCCTGTGTTTCCTTATTGATTTTCTGTCTGGATGACCTGTCCCTTGGTGTAAGTGGGGCGCTAAAGTCCTCCACTGTTACTGAGCTCCTGTCAATTTTACCTTTTATGGGTATTACCATTTACCTTATGGATTGAGATGTTCCTATGTTGGGTGCATAAATACTTATATTTAATATTGCTAATCTTCTTGGATTGATCACTTGATCATTATGTAGTGACCTTCCTTATCTCTGGTAACAGTCTTTATTTTAAAGTCTATTTTATCTGATATGAGTATTGCTACTCCAGCTTTCTTTTGATTTTCCAGTTATGTGGAATATCTTTTTCATCCCCTCAACTTTCTGTCTGTATGTGTCCCTAGGTCTGAACTGAGTCTCTTGTAGATAGCATATATATATGGGTCTTGTTTTTGTTTCTGGCCAGTCTGTGTCTTTTGGTTGGATCATAAATTGGATTATTTCTTATTTTGCTTTTCAATTGTATGAGTTTTTCATATATTTAGGATTGTTGTTGTTGTTTAGCTGCTAAATCATGTCTGACTCTTTTGTGACCCTGTGGACTGTAGCCTACTAGGCTCCTCTGTGCATGGGATTTCCCAGGCAAGAATACTGGAGTGGGTTGCCTTTCCCTTCTCCAGGGAGTCTTTCTGACACAGGGATTGAACCTGTATCTCTTACATTGGCAGGTAGATTCTTTATCACTGAGCCACTAGGGAAGCCCCATATTTTGGATATTAATGGCTATCAGTATTTTCTCCTATTTGGTAGGTTGCACTTTTGTTTTGTTGATGGTTTCCTTGGCCGTGTAGGAGCTTTTTAGTTTGATATAGTTCTACTTGACTGTTTGCTTTTGTTGCCTTTGCTTTTAGCATCAAAACCCAAAAATCCCCAACACTGATATCAAGAAGCTTATACCTTTGTTTTCTTCTAGAAGTTTAATGCTTCCAGGTTGTGTGTCCAGGTTTCAGTACATTTTGAGTTAATTTTGGGGTACAGTTTCATTCTTTCATTCTTTTCCCTGTGGCCGTCCAATTTTCCCAATACTATTTATTGAAGAGATTGTACTTTCTCCATTATTTATTCAGCCTCCTTTATTGTAACTTAATTGCCCATATAGGTGTGTTTATTTTAATAAAACCTATAGTTTTATTTTGATCTGTTGATGTATGTGTCTGTTTTTTTTTTTTTGCCAATACTATGGCTAATACTATGGGTAATTTTTTTGCCAATACTATACTGTTTTGGCTGTTATAGCTCTTTAATATTGTTTGAAATCAGGGAACATGATGCCTCCAGCTTTTTTGTTCTTTCCCAATATTACTTTAGCTATTCAGGGTCTGTTGTAGTTCTTTACACATTTTATGATGGATTATTTTCTGTGAAAATGGCATTTGAATTTTGAGAGGAATTGCAATGAATTTTGGGGGTATTGGGTTCTTTGGACAGTATTGATATTTTAACAACATTCTTCTAATCAGTGAGTACAGAATATTTTTCCATTTTTTGTGTTATCTTCAATTTCTTTCATCAATGTCTTACAGTTTTCAGTTTACAGTCTTTTACTACTTGGTTAAACTTATTCCTAGTTCTGTTAATGTTTTTTTTATGGTTTCCTTTGTTGGGCAAAAGCTTTTAAGTTTAATCAGGTCCCTTTGTTTATTTTTGCTTTTGTTTTCATTAGGAGGTGGGTCAAAAAAGATCTTGTGATTTATGACAAAGAGTGTTTTTCCTATGTTTTCCTCTAAGTATTTCACAGTACCAAGTCTTATACTTAGGTCTTTAATCCATCTTGAGTTTATTTATGGATGTAGTATTAGTTGTTTTTCAGTTATGTCCAACTGTTTGCGACCCCATGGACTGTAGCACACCAGGCTTCCCTGTCCTTCACTATCTCCCAGAGTTTGTGCAAACTCATGTCCATTGAGTCGATGATGCCATCCAACCATCTCATCCTCTGTCACAGACTTCTCTTCCTGCCCTCAGTCTTTCCCAGAATCAAGGTCTTTTTCTAGTGAGTTGGCTTTTTGCATCAGTTGGCCAAAGTATTGGAGTGTCAACTTCAGCATCAGTCCTTCCAATGAATATTCAGGGCTGATCTCCTTCAGAATGGACTGGTTGGATCTCCTTGCAGTCCAAGGGACTCTCAAGAGTCTTCTCCAGCACCATAGTTCAGAAGCATCAATTCTTCGGCACTCAGACTTCTTTATGGTCCAACACTCACATCCATACATCACTACTGGAAAAACTATACTTAGACTATATGAACCTTGGTCAGCAAAGTGATGTCTCTGCTTTTTAATATGCTGTCTAGGTTGGTCATAGCTTTTCTTACAATGAGCAAGTGTATTTTAATTTCATGGCTGCAGTCACCATTCACAGTGATCTTGGAGCCCAAGAAAATAAAGTTTGTCACTGTTCCCATTGTTACCCCATCTATCTGCCATGAAGTGACGGGATCGGATGCCATGATCTTAGTTTTTTGAATGTTGAGTTTTAAGCCAGGTTTTTTTTACTCTCCTCTTTCACTTTCATCAAGAGGCTCTGTAGTTCCTCTTTCCTTTATGCCATTAGGATTTGAAATAGCTCAACTGAAATTCCATCACCTCCACTAGCTTTGTTCATAGTGATGTTTCCTAAGGCCCACCTGACTTCGCATTCAAGGATGTCTGGCTCTAGGTGACACCATCGCAGTATCTGGGTTATGAAGATCATTTTTGTATAGTTCTGTGTATTCTCGCCACCTGTTCTTAATATCTTCTGCTTCTGTTAGGTCCATACTGTTTCTGTCCTTTATTGTGCCCATCTTTGCATGAAAATTTCCCTTGGTCTCTCTAATTTTCTTGAAGAGATCTCTAGTCTTTCCCATTCTATTGTTTTCCACTATTTGCACTGATCACTGAGGAAGGCTTTCTTATCTCTCCTTGCTATTCTTTGGAACTCTGCATTCAGATGGGTATACCTTTCCTTTTCTCCTTTGCCTTTGGCTTCTTTTCTCAGCTATTTGTAAGACTTCCTCAGATAACCATTTTGCCTTTTTGCCTTTCTTTTTCTTGGGAATGGTCTTGATCACTGCCTCCTGTACAATGTCATGAACCTCCATCCATAGTTCTTCAGGCACTCTGTCCATCAGATCTAATCCCTTGAATCTATTTGTCACTTTCACTGTATAATCGTAAGGGATTTGATTTAGGTCATACCTGAATGGTCTAGTGGTTTTCCCTACTTTCTTCAGTTTAAGTCTAAATTTGGCAATAAGTAGTTCATGATCAGAGCCACAGTCACTCCCAGGCTTGTTTTTGCTGACTTCTCCATCAGAAGACTTATAGATGGATAATGACTTATAGAACTTATAGATGCAGAATGACTTAGAGAATCTTCGGCTGCAAAGAATATAATCAGTCTGATTTCAGTATTGATCATGTGGTGATGTCCATATGTAGAGTCTTCTGTTGTGTTGCTTGAAGAGGTTGTTTGCTATGACCAGTGTGTTCTCTTGGCAAAAGTCTGTTAGCTTTTGCCCTGCTTCATTTTGTACTCCAAGGCCAAACTTGCCTGTTGCTCCAACTATCTCTTAACTTCCTACTTTTGCATTCCAGTCCCCTATGATGAAAAGGACATCTGGTATTTTTTTTTTTTTTTTTTGGTGTTAGTTGTACCTGGTTGTAGGTCATCATAGAACCATTCAACTTCATCTTCTTCAGCATTAGTGGTTAGGGGATAGACTTGGATTACTGTGAGACTGAATGGTTTGCCTTGAAAAGGAACTGAGATCATCCTGTTGTTTTTGAGATTGCACCCATGTACTGCATTTCAAACTCTTGTTGACTATGAGGGCTATTTCATTTCTTCTAAGGGATTCTTGCCCACAGTAGTAGATACAATGGTCATCTGAATTAAATCACCCATTCCTGTCCATTTTAGTTCACTGATTCCTAAAATGTCGATGTTTACTCTTGCCATCTCCTGTTTGACCACTTCCAATTTACCTTGATTCATGGACCTAACATTCCAGGTTCCTATGCAATATTATTATTTATAGCATTGAATTTCACTTTCACCACCAGACACATCCATAACTGGGGGTCATTTCCACTTTGATTCAGCCTCTTCATTTCTTCTGGAGCTGTTTCTCTGCTCTTCTCCAATAGCATATTGGGCACCTACTGACCTGGGCAGGGCGGGGAGCGGGGGGGATTCATCTTTCTGTGTCATATCTTTTTGCCTTTTCATACTGTTCATGGGGTTCTCAAAGCCTTCTCCAGTGGACCACGTTTTGTCAGAACTTTCCCCCGTGACCCATCCATCTTGGGTGGCCCTACAGGGCATGGCTCTTAGTTTCACTGAGTTACACAAAGCTGTGATCCATGTGATCATTTTGGTTAGTTTTTTGTATTGTGGTTTTCATTCTGTCTGCCCTCTGATAGATGAGGATAAGAGGCCTGTGCAAGCTTCCTGATGGGTTGGACTGGCTGTAGGGAAAACTGGGTTTTGCTCTGGTGGGCAGGGCCATGCTCAATAAGTTTTTAATCCAGTCTTCTCCTGATGGGTGGCGCTGTGCTTCCACCCTGTAGTTAGGCCTGAAGCCAAACTATATAGGGATAATGTCCTCCTCCAAAACGACTTGTTCCAGCATGCCACATCTCCCAGGACTGCTGCTAATGTCCCTGACCCCACGGCAGGCTACTGTTAATCCACGCCGCTGCCAGAGACTCCTGAACACTCACAGGCAATTCTGGCTCAGTCTCTTGGGGGTCACTGCTCCTTTCTTCTGGGTCCTGGGGTGCACAAGGTCTTGTTTGTGCCCTCCAAGAATCTGTTTCCCCAGTCCTATGGAAGCTCTGTAATCAAATTGTGCTCACCTTCAAAGTCAGATTCCCTCAGGATTCTCAGTGCCTTT
This sequence comes from Capricornis sumatraensis, assembly GCF_032405125.1. Taxonomy (NCBI): domain Eukaryota; kingdom Metazoa; phylum Chordata; class Mammalia; order Artiodactyla; family Bovidae; genus Capricornis; species Capricornis sumatraensis. Next base: position 32,440,541 of record NC_091081.1, on the reverse strand, counting down.
GCTGGATCCCCAGGTTGGAAAGTCTGTTGTGGGCCTAGAACTTTCACAGAACTTCTTTGGTATAATTTTTCTCCAGTTTGTGGATCACCCATATGGTGTTAGAGAATATTCTAATTTCATTGTTTTACAAATAGCTGTCCAGTTTTCCCACCACCACTTACTGAAGAGCTTTTCCCCATTGTATATTCTTGCCTTCTTTGTCAGAGATTAGTTGATCATAGGTGCATGGGTTTATTTCTGGGCTTCCTATCCTGTTTCATTGATCTATATTTCTGTTTTTGAGTCAGTACTATATAGGTTTAGCTTTACTGTAGCTTTGTAATAGAGTTGAAGTCAGGAAGCCTGATTTCCTTCAGCTACATTTTTCTTTCTCAAGACTGCTTGGCTATTCAGGGTATTTTGTGTTTCCATATAAATTATAAAAATTTTTATTTTACTCCTGTGAAAAATGCCATTGGTAATTTGATAGGGACTGCATTGAATCTGTATATTACTTTGGGTAGTATATAATTTATACCATGTTAATTCTCTTTTTTTTTTTTAATTTATTTTTTTTTATTTAATTTTAAAATCTTTAATTCTTACATGTGTTCCCAAACATGAAAGCCCCTCCCACCTCCCTCCCCATAACATCTCTGTGGGTCATCCCCATGCACCAGCCCCAAGCATGCTGTATCCTGCATCAGACATAGACTGGCGATTCGATTCTTACATGATAGTATACATGATAGAATGCCATTCTCCCAAATCATCCCACCCTCTCCCTCTCCCTCTGAGTCCAAAAGTCCGTTATACACTGCTGTGTCTTTTTTCCTGTCTTGCATACAGGGTCGTCATTGCCATCTTTCTAAATTCCATATATATGTGTTAGTATACTGTATTGGTGTTTTTCTTTCTGGCTTACTTCACTCTGTATAATCGGCTCCAGTTTCATCCATCTCATCAGAACTGATTCAAATGAATTCTTTTTAACGGCTGAGTAATACTCCATTGTGTACATGTACCACAGCTTTCTTATCCATTCATCTGCTGATGGACATCTAGGTTGTTTCCATGTCCTGGCTATTATAAACAGTGCTGCGATGAACATTGGGGTACATGTGTCTCTTTCAATTCTGGTTTCCTCGGTGTGTATGCCCAGCAGTGGGATTGCTGGGTCATAAGGTAGTTCTGTTTGCAATTTTTTAAGGAATCTCCACACTGTTCTCCATAGTGGCTGTACTAGTTTGCATTCCCACCAACAGTGTAGGAGGGTTCCCTTTTCTCCACATCCTCTCCAGCATTTATTGCTTGCAGATTTTTGGATCGCAGACATTCTGACTGGTGTGAAGTGGTACCTCATTGTGGTTTTGATTTGCATTTCTCTGATAATGAGTGATGTTGAGCATCTTTTCATGTGTTTGTTAGCCATCCGTATGTCTTCTTTGGAGAAATGTCTATTTAGTTCTTTGGCCCATTTTTTGATTGGGTCATTTATTTTTCTGGAATTGAGCTGCATAAGTTGCTTGTATATTTTTGAGATTAGTTGTTTGTCAGTTGCTTCATTTGCTATTGTTTTCTCCCATTCAGAAGGCTGTCTTCATGTTAATTCTCAAATCCAAGAATTAATCAAAGAATATCTTTCCATCTTACAGTTTTGTTGTGTCAGCATCTTACAGTTTTCTGAGTCCAGCCCTTTTTGCCTCCTTAGGTTGGTTATTCCTAGGTATCTTTTTTTTTTTTTTTTTACTTTATTTTGCTTTACAATACTGTATTGGTTTTGCTATACATTGACATGAATCAGCCACGGGTGTACATGAGTTCCCAATCCTGAACCCCCCTCCCACCTCCCACCCCATATCATCTCTCTGGGTCATCCCCGTGCACCAGCCCCAAGCATCCTGTATCCTGTATTGAACATAGACTGGCGATTCGTTTCTTACCTGATAGTATACATGTTTCTATTCCTAGGTATCTTATTCTTTTTGTTGCAATAAGTGAGATTGTTTCCTAAACTTCTCTTTCTGATCTTTCATCATTTGTCTATAAGAATGCAAGTGATTTTTGGCACATTAATTTTGCATCATGCAATTCACTGAAGTCATTGAAGAGCACTGGCAGTTTTCTCATGGCATCTTGAAGATTTAGTATGTATAGTTTCATGTCATCTGCAAGCAGCGACAGTTTTACTCTGTTTTTCCAATTTGAATTCCTTTTCTTTCTTTTTCTTCTTTGCCAAGGCTAGGACTTCCAAATATGTTGAACAAAAGTGGTGAGTATAGACATCCTTGTCTTGTTCTTGATCTTTAGAGGAAATGTTTTCAGCTTTTCTCTGTTGAGAATGTTGTTTATTGTGGGTTTGTCATATATGGCCTTTAATTATGTTGAAGTTTGTTCCTTCAACCAGGGGGCTTCCCTTGTGGCTCAGTTGGTAAAGAACCTGCCTGCAATGCAGGAGACTTGGGTTCGATCTCTGGGTTGGGAAGATCCCCTGGAGAAGGGAACAGCTACCCACTCCAGTATTCTGGCCTGGAGAATTCCATAGACTGTGTAGTCCATGGGGCCACCAAGAGTCGGACATGAATGAGCGACTTCCACTTTCACTTGTTCCTTCTATGCCCACTTTCTGGTAGATTTTTATCATAAATGGGTGTTTAATCTTGTCAGAATCTCTTTCAGCATCTATTGAGATGATCATATGGTTTTATTCTTCAGTTGCTAATGTGGTGAATCATTTTGATTGAGTTATAGATCCTGAAAAATCCTTGCATCCCTGGGATGAGTCCCACTTGATCATGGTGTAGGATCCCTTTAATGTGTTATTGGAATTGGTTTGCTAGTATTTTGTTGAGGATGTTTGTGTCTGTGTTCATCAGTGACATTAGTCTGTCTTTTTTTTGGTGTATGTGTGTGGTATCTTTGTCTGCTTTTGGTATCAGGGTGATGGTGGCCTTGTAGAATGAGTTTGGGAACGTTCCTTCCTCTGCCGTTTTTTGGGAGTGTTTCAGAAGGATAGTGTTGACTCTTTTCTAAGTGTTTGACAGAATTCACCTGTGAAGTTGTTTGACCTTCGGCTTTTGTTGGAGGTTTTTAAGATACTGGTTCAGTTTCAGTACTTGTGATTGGCCTGTTCATATAGTCTATTTCTTCCTGGTTCAGTCTTGGAAGGTTGTACTTTTCTAATAATATGTCCATTTCCTCTAGGTTTTCCATTTTATTAAGGTATAGTTGCTTATATTAATAGTATTCTCTATGAGCCTTTGTATTTCTGTGGCGTTAGCTGTAACTTGTCCTTTTCATTTTTCTGACTTTATTAATTTGGGCCCTCTGCCTTTCTGTCTTGATAAGCTTGGCTAAAAGTTTATCGATTTTGTTTATCTTTCCAAAAAACTAGCTTTTAGTTTCTTCAATCTTTTCTACTGTTTTCTTCATCTCTACTTCACTTTTTTTTTCTGCTCTGATCTTTCCTTCTACTTAATTTGGGTTTTTTGTGTTGCTCTTTCTCTAGCTGCTATAGGTATAAGGTTCGGTTGCTCATTTGAAGAGTTTTGTTTCCTGAGGTATGACTGTCTTGCTGTAAACTTCCCTTTGAGAATTGCTGTTGCTACATCCCACAGGTTTTAGATCACTGTGTTTTCATTGTTATTTGTCTCTAGGTATTTTTTGATTTCTTTTGCTTCAGTGATCCATCTATATTGTTTTAGTCTCCACATGTTTGTGTTTTCTACAGTTTTTTTCCTGTAATTTATTTGGTCCAAAAAAGATACTTGATATGATTTCAACTTTGTTAAAGTTACTGAGACTTGATTTGTGGCCCAATATGTGTTCGATCCTTAAGAATGTTCCATGTGCACTTGAGAAAAATGTGTATTCTACTGCTTTTGGATGAAACATTCTATAAATATCAATTAAATCCATCTTGTCTAATGTGTCATTTAATGCCCATGTTGCCTTGATTTTTCTGTCTGATCTCTCCATTGGTGTAAATGGGTTGTTGAAGTGCCCCACTATTATTGTGTTACTATGGATTTCTCCTTTTATGAATGTTAGCATTTCCCTTGTATATTGAAGTGTTTCTATGTTAGGTGCTTATATATTTGGTGAGCATCTCTGTGACTGTTACTTTGAACTCTTAGCTAGGTAAATTTTCACTTATGTCTGTTTCATTAAAGCTTTTTCTGAGGTTTTATCATGTTCTTTTGTTTGAAATATATTGCTTGTTTATTCATTTTCCTTTACTTGCTGCGTTGTTGTTCTGTGCATTAGCTAAAACAATCCCTCTCCCAGTCTTGGAGGGGCCTCGTGTAACAGGTGAACCTTATTGTTCCACCCTGCTCTGGCTCTTAGTTGTCTTAAATCTTTGTGATTGTGTAAGCAGCCTACTTTCGGAGAAGGCAATGGGACCCCACTCCAGTACTCTTGCCTGGAAAATCCCATGGATGGAGGAGCCTGGTAGGCTGCAGTCCATGGGGTCACGAAAGAGTCGGACACAACTGAGCGACTTCACTTTCACTTTTCACTTTCACGCATTGGAGAAGGAAATGGCAACCCACTCCAGTGTTCTTGCCTGGAGAATCCCAGGGACAGGGGAGCCTGATGGGCTGCCATCTATGGGGTTGCACAGAGTCGGACATGACTGAAGTGACTTAGCAGCAGCAGCAAGCAGCCTACTTTATTCTTAGTGGCTTTTGGTAGTTGAGGGTGTGCAGTGACCTGTTGGTGTCCCAAAAAGGGAAGATCTCAGTCAGCACCTAGACTCAGGCTGATGGTAAGCTAGGCCCTCAGGCAGCAGATTTTCCACTGTGCAAGCACACCTCTTTCAGGAGCATACGGGCCTTCCTGTCTGTTCTCTGTACCGTGAGCTCTGCGGTATCAGCTAGTTAGGAAGTTTCTTTGTTTGCTGCTGTCTCATTAACACAAGGACACAAATCCCATAAACACAGGCTCTGCTGGCCACGGGACTCAGGCTATCACGTGATGTAGCACAGCCACGAAAGCTGGGGCACCACATGTATACACAAGCTTCTTTCCTGGAGATGCAGGCGACCTGGGGCAAGACAAAGGGAGAGTGTGAGGATGATACCCACTGGTCTCCCTCATCTCTGGAGGGGATTATAATCCCCTTTGTGTGTACTCAGTCCCTCCTATGACTTAGCTCCTCTGTCCATTCTCCAGGCAAGAATACTGGAGCAGGTTATCATGCCCTCCTCCAGGGAGTCTTTTTGACCCAGGGATTGAACCCACATCTCCTGTGGCTCCTGCACGGTAGTTTGATTCTTTACCACTGAGCCACCAGGGAAGCCCCATAATTAGCCCTTAGATGTGCTTAATTAGAAGTCTGCGCCCAGGCCGCAGCTATGAAGCTAAGCTAATAGGCCTCTTGCACAGAGTGTCAGGGGTGTGTTTCAGTCTGCCGTCTCTCTGCTGTGTCCTGGGGTGGGTAGCCCGTTAAGAGCTGTTTCTCCATTTGTGACAGTCCTGCAGGACCCAATAGCCACTAGAGTCACGTGTTTAAGGGGTGTCCCCTGGTGGCAGCCACAAAAACCGGGGCACCAGATGTACACATGAGGTCCTTTTCTGGAAGATATCAACAGTCTGGAGGGAGGTGAAGGGACAGTATGAAGATGGCCCTACCAGCCTCTGCGGTCTCTCCAAAGAGAGTATTTCAGTAGGCTTCTAGATGTGTGTTAAATTAGAAAACTGGCCCCTAGGCCAAGTCTTTAAGATGTGCAGATAGGTGTCATTCATAGAAAGACAGAGTGTTTCAGCAGAGGTCTCTGTGGAGTCCGGAGGGGAGTAGCCAGAGAAGTCTGCATGAGCCTTTTAAGAACTACTTTTTTGGGTGGTTAAATTGAGTGAAGGTGGTCAAAGGTACAAACTTCAGTTAGAAGCAAGTTCTGGGGATGTAATGTATAGTATGTACAGTCTGTAGTTAATACTGTATTATATGTTTGCTAAATAGATCTCTTTTAAAAATTAATTAATTGAAGTATAATTGATTTACAATGTTGTATTAGTTTTAGGTGTACTGAACTCAGTTATACATATATACATGCATACATATTCCTTCTCAGATTCTTTTCCTTTATAGCTTATTATAAAATAGTAAGTGTAATTCTCTGTGCTATATACAGTAGGTCCTTGTTGGCTATCGTATACATAGTATTATGACTATGTTAATCCCAACCTCGTAATTTATCCCTCTTCTCCTTTCCCCTTTGGTTAACCGTAAATTTGTTTTCTGTTTGTGAATCTCTTTCTGATTTGTAAATTAGTTCATTTATACTTTTAAAAAAAGATTCCACATACAAGTGATATCATATCATATTTGTCTTTCTCTGTATGACTCAATTCACTTAGTCTGATAATCTCTAGTTCTATCCATGTTGCTACAAATGTCATTACTTCAGTCTTCTTTATGGCCGAGTAATATTCCCGTGTGTGTGTGTCCATCACGGTCCTTCTCTGTGACCTCATGGACTGTAGCCCACCAGGCTCCTCTGCCCATGGGATTTTCTAGGCAAGAATACTGAAGTGGATGGCCAGTTCCTTCTCCAGGGGATCTTCCTGACCATGGGTCTCCTGCACTACAGGCAGATTCTTTACCTTCTGGGCCACCAAAGATATATGCCACTTTTTTTTTTTAATGTATATTTACAATGTTGTGCCAATCTCTGCTGTACAGCAAAGTGACTCAGTTATACACATATATACATTCTTTTTTAATCTTTTCCATTATGGTTATCACATACTGAGTATAGATCCCTGTGCTATACGTTAAGACTTTGGTGTTTATCCATTCTAAATGTAATAGTTTGCCTCTACCAACGCCAAACTCCAGCCCATTCCTTTTCCTCCCTCCTCCCCCTGGCAACCAGAAGTCTGTTCTTTGTGTCTATAGTCTGGTCATGTTTTGTCATATTTTAAATTCCACATACAAGTGATATCATGGTATTTGTCTTTGTTTCTGACTTACTTCACTTAATATGATAATCTGTCATTTCATCCCTGTTGCTGCAAATGGCATTATTTTGTTCTTTTTTATGGCTGAGTAGAATTCCATTGTCTATACATACCATCACATCTTTATCCATTTATCTGTTGCTGGACATTAGGTTATTTTCACATTTTGGCTATGGTGAATGAAGATCTCCTGGAGTAGAAATGGCAACCCACTCCAGTATTCTTGCCTGGAAAATTCCATGGACAGAGGAACCTAGTGGGCTACAGTCCATGGGGTGGCAAAGAATCAGACACGACTGAGCAACTGAGAACACACTCTAACATAAGAGTAAACAACAACAACAAGCCTACAAAACTGTTTCTTCACAAGGTATTTGCAGGTGTAGCTAACCTGGTTTTTAGGGCTTCTCAATGGGCTCAGTGGTGAAAACTCTGCCTGCCATTACAGGAGACGCAGATCTGACCCCTGCTCAGGAAGAGTCCCCGGAGAAGAGAAGGAGTGGCAACCCACTCCAGTATTCTCGCCTGGGAAATCCCACAGAAAGAGGAGCCTGGCAGGTTACAGTCCATGGAGTCACAGAGAGTCAGACACTACTGAGCAACTGAGCACGTTTCTGTGAACACAGGGGTACACGTATATTTTTGAATTACCGTTTTGTCTGGGTATACTCCCAGGAGTGAGATTGCTGAATGATATGGTAATTCAAATTTTAGTTTTCTGAGGAACCTCCATCCTGTTTTCCATAGTTGCTGTACCAATGTACATTTCTACCAACAGTGTAGGAGGGTTCCCTCTACTCCACATCCTCTTGTAGATTTTCTAATGAAGGCCATTCTGACCTGTGTAAGGTGGTACCTCACTGTAGGTTTTGATTTGCGTTTCTGTAATAATTAGTGATGTTTAGCATCTTTTCATGTGTTTGGCCATCTGTATGTCTTTTTAGGAGAAAGGCCTATTAAGGTCTTCTGTGCGTTTTTCAGTTGGGTTGTTTTTGTTGTTGTTGAGTTGTATGGGCTGTTTGTATATTTTGGAGATTAAGCCCTTGTCTGTTGTATCATTTGCAACTATTTTCTCCCATTTCGTAGATTGTCTTTTCGTTTTTTAAAAAAGTTTCCTGTGCTGTGCAAAAGCTTATAAATTTGATTAGGTCCCATTTGTATGTTTTTGTTATTATTTCTGTTGTCTTGGGAGACTGACCTAAGAAACATTGGTACAATTTATGTCAGAGAATGTTTTGCCTATACAGGCTTCTAGGAGCTTTATGGTGTCATGTCTTATGTTTAAGTCTTTAAAAGCCATTTTCAGTTTATTTTTTTGTGCATGGTGTGAGGGCATGTTCTAACTTGATTGATTTACTTGCAGCTGTCCAAATTTCCCAGCACCACTTGCTGAAGAGACTTTTTGCCATTTCATATTCTTGCTCCTTTGTCAAAGATTAATTGACCATAGGTGTGTGGGTTTATTTCTGGGCTCTCTATTCTGTTCCATTGATCCATATGTCTGTTTTAAACCAGTATTACCCTGTTTTGATTACTGTGGCTTTGTTGGATTGTCTGAATTCTAAAGGGTTATGCCTGCCCCCCTGCTTTGTCTCTTTCCTCAGGATTGCGCTGGCATTTCTGGGTCTTTTATGGTTCCATATAAATTTTTGAATTATTTGTTCTAGTTCTGTGAAAAATGTTGGTCAATTTGATAGGGATTGAATTAAATCTGTAGATTACTTTGGGTAGTATTGCCATTTTAGCAATATTAAATTTCAGTCCAAAAGCATGGGATATCTTTTCTTTGAATCATCTTTTATTTCCTTTATTAATATTTTATAGTTCTTAACTATGTTTATTCATATATTTATATTTGATGCAATGTTAAGAATATTCTTTTTTTACATTCCTTTTCTGATATTTTATTGTTAGTGTGAATGCAATCAATTTCTGAGAGTTAATCTCGTATTTCCTAAATTCATTTATTAGATCCTTTTGTGTGGAGTCCTTAGGGACTCTATATCCATTCATCTGTCGATGAACATTTAGCTTGCTTCTGTATCTTGGCTATTGGAAATAGTGCTTCTGTGAATATTGGGGTGCATGTTTCTTTTCAAATTAGAGTTTTTGCCTTTTCTGGATATGTACCCAGGATTGGGACTGTAGGATCAAATAAATGGTAACTATTTTTAGCTTTTTAAGGAACCTCCATATTGTTTTCCAGAGTGCCAATGTAAACTGTACCGATTTACATTCCCACCAACAGTGTGGGAGGGTACCCTTTCTCTACATCTTCTCTAGCCAACAGTGTGGGAGGGTACCTTTCTCTACATCTTCTCTAGCATTTATTTTGTAGACTTTTCAATGATGGCCATCCTGACTGGTGCGAGACATTTTAAAAAGACATTTAATAAAATTTTGTTAGGGCTTTTTATCTTTCAAATTAAAAATAATGCCTAGAGGGCAAAAACCAAGAGAAATTTTTAAAATGGTTTCTTGTTTGCTATATCCTGGTGGGTCTCACGGATGCAAGTCCCATTGGCTTTCAAAGCTAAATATTTTGGAGGCTTGTCTCTTAGATGCAAATCTTAAAAGCTGGAGTGCCTGATACGAGGTCCAAACCATTTTCTTGTCATGGAGAAGCTTGGAGTTGTGGGTTTCCTCCTGACTGTGGGTAGCCATGCCAGGGGTGGGGTGTATACTAAGACTGTGTCTCTGCCTCCTACCTGGTTTGATGTGGGTTTCTTCTCATTCATCTGATGTGTTGGGGTTGCTCATCTAGTTATTGGATTTCTTTTAAAACACATTGTTCTGAATGTAACTGTTGATTACATGTGTCTGTGGGAGGAGGTAAGTTCAGGACCTTCTAGTCACCATCTTGAATGGAACCCCTCATGCTTTTCTATTTTCTTACTAGACTAGTGGGTAAGAATGCTGTCTCCATTGTCCTGCCGCCAGGGTTCACTGCTCTGCTGCTTACTTCCTGCATGGGAAGTTGGACCTTTGCTAATGGTAGTATGTGGTTTTATGTTTGAGGACAAACATCTCTGCACACCTGGAATGCTTTGAGCACAGGGGATTAAATGAGGCAGTTTATCATCTGTCTCCTCCCACTGAAGTGGCAGCTTCATCAGGGCAGGACTTTTTTGCTTTGCACTCCCAGCCTCTAAAATTTGAATGGATGCAGACACAGCTCAGTATTCTTACTCATTGGTCTCAGCCCTCATTCCTATTGGCCTGGCTGCCTACCTTCTTGCAGTCCGACCTGTGCCCTTCTGACAGCTGCTCAGCCTGGCGGTAACTCATCTTTGAGGCTCTGTAAGCCTTCTGGGCATCAGCTCTGAGGTCTTCCCAGGGAAATCCTCAAGGCTGGTAAAATTATCTGATAAACATGGAGTGACTGGTGACACTTTCTTAGTTGAAATGTAAGTTTTCATACTAGCAGCACCATTTTTGTGTAACTGCCTAAGCTTTAGTGGGAGTATTAGGAAACATGACTAACTGCAAAGTTTTACAATATTCCAAGTGCATACATATTAAACATCATAAATATGACTTTGTCTTACTAAGGTAGCAAATGCTCTTGGCGTGTTTTCAAGGCCCTGTGACGAGGCAGACTGCCTGGGCAATGTATGTGGCTTGTTCCTCGAAACACCATAGAACAATATAAGACAGAGAAGAGGGACAGAACATAGGATATAGAGGTGATGTCTAATAGGGAAGACATCCTGAGATCCAGGGAGGACCCCAGCCTCTAAGTCATCCAGCATTTTAGGTTTTAAAAAGTTACCTTCAGTTTGTGGGCTCAGCTGCCCAGCTAAACTCTAGAAATGAGAATCAGCTTGGGAAAGAAAACTCCCAGATGGAGTCGTTATATGCTAGGCACTTGTATTAGCTTGTTTATTCCTCATGATCACCAGTTACTAAAGGACAGTTGGGATTTGAACCTGGGCCTGATTTCTTCTGAAGCTAAGACTCTACACATTGTACTTCCACTTTCTGCTGTGAAGACCTCAGTGGGAAAGAGGATTCTGTGCAAATTTGAAAATGCAGTGAACTTGAATGGGAACATCTTGGCTGCCTGCTCCTCAAATGACCCAGCCGGCCTAGGACAAAGGCTGCTTTAGCTTATCTATACTTATTTGTTTTCTGTCACACTGGTCAGCGGTTACATGGTAACATGGCAGTTAGCTGGTGTTAGCATCTCTGCAGGTAGCTGGTGATGATATCAGACCCTGCAGGCACTGCTAGCTAGTGGCACCAATCTTCTCTGGCGATTGGCGGGGGGGTGGGGGGTGGCTTATAATCATATTGTCAGTGACTGCTGCATTATATGTAGTGCTTATTTAAACAAACAATAATAGAAAACATGACTCCAGCAAAGCCGAAACATGTAGCCACATTTCACCTGGACTTGTATGTAGTGACAGGCAATGTGTGTCTAATTTTAGACCAGTTTGAGTAGAGATCTCAAGAGAAGCACACGTATGTATACTTTGGAAAATAGCACTTACCTGAGAAAAAAACAAGCTATCAATCAAGTAATCTTTTAAGCTAATTTTTAAAGGGTATTTTATACAAAATAGTGATTAACCTTTGCGATATTTGATGAAGCAAGACAAAGAAGCTGTTTCTTTTTTTTTTTTCATAAATTAGATTACTGCTTCCCAAAACGATACCCAAAGGAATGGTATTCAATGAAATATTCCAAAAAATGCCTTATGTGGACAAGTGTGAGGAATGGTCTATTTTTCTCTTGAAGATTTAAGGTTGGGGAGACACCAAAACTTTTAAAAAAGTCTTACTGGTTTATTTCCAGGAAGTGGTCTATGGCGATAAGAAATTTCTGATTGTAACATATGTTTGGACCATTCACTCATGTGGTCTCTTTGTTTTATGAACCTCCGTACTATGATTTCCAGGAATACTCTGTCACCAAACTGACAGACAAGTAGGTGAATAATCCTAGGTCCACTGATTTTTAGGGGGCATCCAAACCAGATGAGCCTGGATCAGCTGTCTGAGGGGTTAACACATGAGCCAGCGAGCTGCCTCTTACAGCCTCCTCCGCACAAACGGGAGCTGCCTCTTACAGCCTCCTCCGCACAAACGGGGAGCTGGGTGGATGCACTCAGCCTCAGCGCAGGGCTGACAGTCTGACTTCACTGCTAAGTCCCACAGAGAAGTGACATGATGCATGCAGAATGATGGCAGCTCTGGGGTTGCCACTCAATACAAAGGAACCAGAGAGAAACCTCCCATTCTTAAATAACATTTATTATTGTTGGAAAGAAGTCTCTCTTCATGAGAACAATGCTCACACTTATTTAAAGGTATACTCGTTATGGTTATAGAAGCAAATTTCACTGAGGTGCTCTATATGAAGTATGCCCGACTACGACTCTGAGTTCAGCAATCTAATGTTCACAATGTGTTGGCTGCCATTAGCTATGTATCCAAACATGCCTTTTTCTTCCCCCCCTTTTAAAACATGTGCCTGCACAGGGTGGAGAAAGAAACGCCAAGGGCCTGCTAAAAAGGAGAAGCCTAGAAAAGATAAAATTCCTGCAGCAGTTCTGGCCAACTGCGGCCCATGAGTGCAGGAATAGTGTTTATGTGGGGAGGCACTGCGCCCAGTGGTTTCTCGGTTTAATGGTGTGAGAGCCCTTGAGGTTTTCTGCGGCGGAGGAGGAAGAAAGAGATGCCATTTACTGAATCCAGTCGATGTTCAGGCAGCGTGCTATGAACGCAAACATGTCTGAGACTTCTTCTATCACTTTGGCGGTGGGCTTCCCGGCCCCATGGCCCGCCTTGGTGTCCACATGGATAAGCAGGGGGTTGTTCTGCTTCCGGCTGCGGCCCACGAGGTGCTGAAGGGTGGCGATGAACTTGAGGGAGTGAAGCGGGACCACGCGGTCATCGTGGTCTGCGGTGAGGAGAAGCATGGATGGGTACTGGATGTCGTCTGCCTCTGGCAGCTTCACGTTGTGCAGTGGGGAATATCTGAAAGGCAAAGGCACTTCCATGAGGCCAGGTATCAAAAGGAGAGCTGTGCGTGTCCCCTAGGTTAATCACGGGACTGGTGGGCACAGATGCCTGTGTCGTTCATCAGCAGTGAGGACTGTGGCCAGCTGCTCCCTGTGTGACCGGGTGACCACTGCAGACATTATGGTGGGCCGTGACTGGCCAGGGCTATTGGAGGCTGGGGAGCCCTGTCATTTATTTGGAAGACTGTGTAAGAAAGAAACTCACAGGGCTTCTGGAACAACCCAAACTATATGCACACTGACTGTCTTGAGGTGAATATTTTCATATTCTTCAGGCTGAATTTTTCGCTGCAACAAAGTGGACTGGTTGTCCCTTTGTTTATTATGAGAAAACATTCTAAATTGAAGTATAGTTGATTTACAATATTAGTTTCAGGTAATTCAATATATTCTTAGAGATTATACTCCAATTAAAGTTATAAAATAATGGCTTTATTCCCTGTGCCGTACAGCACATCCTTGCAGCTTATTCATTTTATACACAGTAGTTTGTATCTCTTAGTTCCTGACTTCCATCTTGCTGATTATTCTTTTAAATCACTGACTATGGATATAATAGGTGCAAGCCTTTCTTTTGTTCAAGAATTTGAAGTCCACAGTGTCTGGCAGCTTTTTGTCTGTTTGGTATGTATAAAATCTTTATTCTGATCTCAGCTTGATAGACTTAGGAAGAACACAGGTCCCCCCCAGGCCTAGTTTCTGTCTGAAAACCAGGGAACCTGAGCTGGTCTGCTGACCTGCTGGCTCACAGTCCAGCAAAAACTGACTTTGGCCAATGGTGAGAAAGTTAGTGTAGGAGGAACCTTCTGAAGCATAAGATAAATTTGCAGTTAACAAAAGGTTTTTAAAAACTACAGTCAGATTAAATGCTTCATGCTAATTAAGTAAAGTGAAAGAAATCTCTTGAGTATTTCTTCTTTACTTTTTAGTCAATAGAGCTGTCTTATTTCTCAGAGTGTTCAGTATTAATGAATGAACTATTTTAGTAGAGTTTTATTTTGTAGAGTGAATAGGCAAAAATAGTAAAATTTCTGCTCAGTTAACCAAGTCAAGACTAAAACCTTCTGGGGTTTAGTCTCCTAATAGGTTAAGATGGGGGTGACAATGGATCTGTCTTCTGATCTCACGTCAGAGGATTTTTGGATCAACCCTGGTCCTCCAGATAAGGATTAGTTCTGTGGGAAAACAAGCTTGGAAATTCTTTTCATGAATAATACCTCTCCCTACCTCAAGATTCAAATACCACATTTATGTATTAAAGATTCTGAGAAGTTCTGTAGGGAAAAAAATAAGTCTGTTAGGCTTTATTTATCCCAGCCACTCACAAACTTCGAAATCGAGATCTTTTGTCAGGGAGGATCCCCTCCAGTGTAATGGATTCAGTTCTCTGCTCACTTGGGAGCAGATGAGAGGACGTGTAGCCCTGTGAGTGCTAGGCTGGAAAAATTAAGGTCTGAAATAGGGGTATCACTGATGTCTTGACAGAAAAAAATATTAAGGACTCTCTTTTATTGCTTTCAAATTAATTTTAGGAGTATTGGGTTCCAGTGACTATTTTGTTGCCTTCAACATACAATTAATTCAGTGTTTTCAACTGAGTATAAATGGGACCTCACTGCCTAAGTGCCTATTTTCTCTGTTAATTTGAACTATGACTCCTTCAGATATTCAGCTTTCACCAGGATGTGTCAGTGGGGTTACTTGCATATTTTTAAAGTTAAACTTTTCCCCCTCCTACAGAACAGAATTTAGTAGTTTGAAAGTATTCAATTAAAAAAAATCCAAGTCGTTTTAGCCAAATATCTAAGTGGAGAACTAGCCATACAAAGCACATCAAATGAAGGAAAAAACACCTGACTTGAGAAACTGAAGTTATTGTATCAAAATCTATAGTTGACTGAGAAGACTGGGACAGGGGACACAGGCTCCTGATGCTATTCCAAGGGCAATTCCTTAATACTGTTGGTAAAACCCCCCAGATCCCTGCTGTGGGAAGTAGAGAGAACCAAGAGCCAAAGAAGAATGCAGCTTACAGTCTTGAGAATCTAGATGTTTGCTATTTTCTCACTGTTATCACCAAAGTGGTGGAGGGATATAAATATCTCAATAATGCAGTAGTTTCGAATATGGGCTTCTGGGTGGCTCAGTGGAAAAGAATCCACTTACCCATGCAGGAGATGTGGGTTCCAACCCTGGGTCAGGGAAATTCCCTGGAGAAGGAAATGGCAACCCACTCTAGTATTCTTGCCTGGGAAATCCCATGGATAGAGGAGCCTGGACGGCTATGGTCCATGGGGTTTCAAAAGAGTCGGACACAATTTAGCAACTAAGCAACAACAAAGTTTCAAATATAAGTGGTTATACTGAAGGCACAAAATAAGCTGAACTGTATTTGCATACGGAGAAGGCAATGGCACCCCACTATGGGACTCTTGCCTGGAAAATCCCATGGACGGAGGAGCCTGGTGGGCTGCAGTCCATGGGGTTGCTATGAGTCGGGCACGACTGAGCGACTTCACTTCACTTTTCACTTTCATGCATTGGAGAAGGAAATGGCAACCTACTCCAGTGTTCTTGTCTGGAGAATCCCAGGGTCAGGGGAGCCTGGTGGGCTGCCGTCCATGGGGTCACACAGAGTCAGACACGACTGAAGCGACTTAGCAGCAGCAGCAGCAGTACTTGCATATAGTCCTATTTCCTTATATTTTAATTGAGAAAAAGAATCCTATATATATTTATGTTATAATGATACCTTTTTTTAAATTAGTTTTTAATTGCTGGATCAACAAAAAACACACAGATTTCTTATCTCATAGTAAGTCAGAAGTCTGAGTTGGTTTGACTGGGTTCTCTGGCTGTCTCAAGGTTGAATCAAGTTGTTGGCTAGCTGGGCACTTATTAAAAAGTTCTAGGGGAAAACCTACTTCTGGACTCATTTCAGTTGGCAGAATTCAGCTCCACAAGGCTGTAGGACTGAGGTCCTCATTTCTTTGCCAGCTATTGATTGGGGTTGGTATCAGGCTGTAAAGGCCCCCTTCCTCCATTTTCAAAGGCAGCAATGGTGGGTCTAGGTCTCCTCGTGCTTCCAGTTTCTCTCATCTTTTTTGCTGCATCCCTGACTCTTCTCGCCAGAGATAGTGCCCTGCCTTTAAGGGTCTGTCATTAGATTAGGCCCTCTTGATAATCCAGGACAGTGTTTCCATTCTGGTCAGCTGACTAGTAATCTTCATTTAATCTGCAAAGTCCCTGCGGAGCAGTCCACAGATCAGTCAACCACTGAAGAACTAGGGGGACAGGGATCCTGGAGGACTATCTTGAGAATTCTGCCATCACATCTGTGTTATTTTTGTTCAAGACCAGATCAGAACCAGGAAGACAGATAAGTATCCCCACCACATATCCTACTTTTGCAGTGAATTACATGTAAACATGAGATACTGAAGGGGACAGTCAAACATACCCTTTTGACTATGTTCAGTATTCTACATCAAATCGTTAGCAACACAAATACATCAATATGAATCAAAACCTTACTTGATAAGCCATTCAAAATGTTGTTTGTTGTCTGAGCACCCATAATCAGTCGTCCAGGCATGACCAATGGTATATTTATGGAACTTCAACATGTCCATTACTCCAACTTGGGCAATAACACAACCAAAGAGGTCAGGACGTTGATTGGCACAGGTAGCTAAAAATCAAGATAGAAAAAGGAGGTCGTCCATCATTAAATATCTGTCATAAACAAAACCAAAAGAGAACAAAACAACACGTACATGTTTTCTGAATCCTGATGGTCTTTTTTGTCCATAAGCACAGGAAGAAACTATCAGAAATCACTTGCCCAAGAGTCTATAAGCTTTCCCCCTGGTTCTAGTATATATCCGAGAGGTGGAATATTTTCATCAGTAGTGGACAAGGAACTCTTCACGAAAATCTCTTGGACTTTCTGTAAAATCTGTGCTGCTCCCATCCCTAGCTGCGTTCACAGGTGATGCAGGATATTAACAAACTTATGCGGGATCTCAAAACGAGCCTGAGATACTGTGACAGAATAAGAAATACCTATTTAATCTTTGTCCCTGGTTCCTAAAACAGATCTCCTAAAACCCTGGAGAGTTTCCTGAGTGACAAGGTGAGAGGAGTATTTTTCATAATTCATAACTAACGCCTCTCAACCATATCTGAGCTCATGCTAATGAGGTGGCTCTTGCTGGGTCCCTAGACAGCTTCAGGATGGGGGCCGGTGGACCAAGGGACTGACCTTGTGATAGGAGGACTGGGTCTTCTGGTCCCACCTCTGACATCTGGGGAGAGCAGGGGGGCTGGAGATAGTGACTCATGGCCACTGATTTAATCAATCCAGCCTGTATAACAGAACCTTCATAAAAACCAATGGAATTTGGAGAGGTCCTGGGTTCTTGAACACATGGAGGTGCTGGGACTGTGGTGCACTAACAGGGCCTGGAGGCTTGGCAAGCACCTGCCCCAGCTATACATCTCCTCTGAAATGTTCCCAAATTTTATCCTTTATAACAAACTAGTAAATGTATGAGTGTTCCTGAGAGTCGCTTAGTTGTGTCCATCTCTTTGTGACCCCATGGACTATACAGTCCATAGAGTTCTCCAGGCTAGAATACTAGAGTGGGTAGCCTTTCCCTTCTCCAAGGGATCTTCCTAACCCAGGGATGGAACCCAGGTCTCCTGCATTGAGGGCAGATTCTTTACCAGCTAACACTGGAGTGGGTAGCCTATCCCTTCTCCAGTGGATCTTCCTGACCCAGGAATCGAACTGGGATCTCCTGCATTGCAGGCAGATTCTTTGCTACCTGAGCTATCAGGGAAGCCCTAAGAATGTTCCTGAGTTCTATCAAATTATCGAACTCGAGGAGGGGGACCTGGGAAACCCCGGTTTATAGCCATCAATCAGAAATATGAGAAGTCCAGGACTTGTGATTGGTGTCTGCAGTGGGGACTGTCCTTTGGCTCTGTGCTAACTCTGGGTAGTGTCAGAATGGAACTGAATTGTGCGACACCCAGTTGGTGTCTGGAGAGTTGGGAGTATTGGTTGGTGTGGGACCCACCCTCCCACCCCTTCCTGCATTTGGCATCAAAAGTGTTGTAAACAGCAACAGTTGATATAGGTATAGCTCAAAGCAGAACAGAGCCTAAGACCCAATTCAGAGCTCTATCAGATACTGACATATTTTCTTGTCCTAAAAATGCTCTTCTTTGTATATTTAAAATTTTATTTTTTTGATAATTCAATAAATGTTTATTGAACATCTGCCATGTGCCTTGCACTAGGCATGGGGCCTGGGGATATGTCAGTGAATAATTTAGTGGGAAAGATAAAAGAAGTGAATGGGCAGTTACAGTGTGGCATCCACTTCTGTTGAGAAAGTGAGGGTACTATGGAAGAAGGGTGTAGGCCAGCATAATGAAGTTGGGGAGGCTTTGGGAGGAAGTAACGTCGAAGCTGGCATGACTAGGAGTTAGTTGAGAGATGTGAACTTTTCCTGCTTCTGGCAAGAAACAGTTCCCACTGCAGTGTAGACGTCAGTGCTTATTCATGATACCGATTTCTGAGTCCCACCCCTGCAGATCTCCTCCCCGCTCAGAGGTGGGAGGGGCAGGAAGATGTTCTTTAAATAAGCACTTTAGCATCTTGATGGACAAACTCCATCTCTGAAGGTCCCATAAAGGACCTGGTTTATTAAAAGGCATAAACCAATTCCTGAAAATACAACTCCAAACATGGACTTATTGGATGAACCAGCAAATTACAACACAGTTCTCCCACTACTAAAATCAGGTGGTATTTTCAACATCTTTTCCCATTAAATAGTTTAGATTCACCCTAAGTTGTTCTTTCTTTTATATTAATACTTGTTTAATTCATATGAAAATTTAGTTGGCTCAAACTCAAAGTATACTAGGAATCAGACCACTTCTTATTACTTCCATCATCACACCCAGGTCCATGCCAGCATCTTCTCTCACTGAGACAGAAGCCACCTAGCTGGCCTCTTGCTTTTCTGTCCTCGCCTCTTCTGCCTACCCTAACATAGCAACGGATCAATCCATGATCCTGATTTTAAAACATGTCAAGTTATACGCCACTTCTCTGCTCAAAACTCACCCAAAGGCTTCTCATGTCAGAGTAAACCACGTTCTCTCTGACAGTGTGAGGCCTGGTTTAGGTTCCCACCATCCCTAACCTCTCCCATCACCCGCCCTTGCTCTCTGTGCCTAGCCACAGACACAGGTCTCCGGGCCGCATGTGGGCCTTGGGCACGTCATGTCGCCTGCCTCAGCTAGCTAGAATGAGAGTTCCATGAAGGTGCTGTCTGTTTCATTGCTGACATATTTCCAGTATCTGAAAAATTGCCCAGCACTTGCTCCGTACATATTTGCTGAATAGATAAATCAAATTTGTGGTTATTTGGTATTTAAGAATATTATCCATATCCTTTCTCAGTTTTTCTTTAAATTGAAGTATAACTGACATAAAGTGTATTAGTCTCAGGTGTAAAACAGCGACTTGGTATTTTTATGCATCACAGAATGATCACAAGTCTAGTTACCATCTCATCACATAAAGTTATTAAATATTAACTATATTCCCTATCTATATAGTATATCTCTGAGATATTCTATCACAGTGTTTATACCTCTCAGTTGCCCTCATTCATTTCACTCACCTTTCCATCCCACTCCACTCTGGCAGCCACTAATTTTTCTGTATCTATTATCAGTCTGTTTGCTCGATTGTGTTTTTACATTTCTCATATAAGTGAAATCATACGGTAACTGTCTTTCTGACTTATTTTACTTAGCATAATACCCTCTAGGTCCATGCATGTTGTCGCAAATAGATTTCATTCTTTCCTATGGCTGAGTAATATTCCACTGTGTGTATATTATACATATAAATCTTCTTTATCCATTAGTTTATCAGTGGGCACTTAGGTTGCTTTCATATCTTAGCCATTGTGAATAATACTAGAATGAACATAGGGGTACATATCTTTTTGAATTGGTGGTTTTGACTTCTTTGAAAAAAACTGCCCAGAAGTGGAACTGCTGAATCATACAGTTGTTCGATTTTTCCTTTTTAAGGAACCTTCACCCTGTCTGTATAGTGCAGACAGCTGACATTCCCACCAGTGCAGGAGGGCTCCCTTCCACTTCAGCCTTGTCAACACCGATTACTTGTTGTCCTTTGGATACGAGTCCTAACTGACGGGTGTGCGGCGGCGTCTCACTGTGGTTTTGATTTGCATTTCCTTGATGATTAGTACCACTGAGCATATTCTCATGTGTCTACTGGCCGTAAGTGTATCTTCTCTGGAAAAATGTCTATTTAGGCCCTCTCCTCATTGTTAACTGTTTTTGGTGTTGATTTGTATGGGTTCTTAGGCTATTTTGGACATCAAGCTCTTAGCAGATATGTTGTCTGGAAATAACCTTCTCAGGTTCAGTAGGCTGCCTTTTCATTTTGGTGGTAGTTTTCTTTGCTGTGCAAAAGCTTATTAGGTTGCTACAGTCCCATTTGTTTGTTCTGCTTTTGTTTCCCTTGCCTGAGGAGATATATCCAAAACAATTTCATGAAGACCAATTCAGTGTACTGCTTATGGTTTCTTCAAGGGGTTTTATGGCTTCAGTTTTTCTAAATATTTTTTTGAGTTTATTTTCATATACGATGCGAGAAAGTAGTCCAGTTTGCCTCTCTGGCATGAAACTGTCTAGTTTTCCCAACACCATTTATTGACAAGGCTATCTTTTCCCCACTGTTTGTTCTTCCTTCCTTTCTTGTGGATTGACTATATATGTGGGTTTATTTTGGGGTTCTCTGTTTTGTTTCATTGACCTTTATATCTGTTTCTATGCCAGTACCATATTGTTTTGGTAACTAGAGTTTTGCAGTACAGTTTGAAATCAATGAACATGACACCTCTAGCTTTGTTCTTCTTTTCCAAGATTGTTTTGGCTATTTGGGGTCTTTTGTGTTTCTTATTTGTTCCAGTTCTGCAAAATTGCCATTGATGTTTTGATAGGATTTGCACTGACTCTGTATACTGCCTCAGTAGCAGGGTGATTTTAACAATGTTCACTCTTCAAATCTATGGGCATAGTCCATCTTTTAGGTGGTTTGTGCCACCTTCAGCTTCATCATGTCTTACAATTTTCAGTGTGCAGGGCTTTCACCTCTTTGACTAGATTTATGACTAGGTATTTTATTCTTTTTTGATGCAATTTTAAATGGGATTGTTTTCTTAATTTCTCCTGACAATTTGTTAAGGTACAGAAGTGCAACAGATTTCTATATATGGATTTTATATCATGCAACTTAACTAGTTCTCTGATGGTGTCTTTAGGATTCCCTATATATAGTACCACGTCACCTGCAAACAGTGGCAGTTTTACTTCTTTTCTGATTCGGATTACTTTTATTTATTTTTCCTGTCTGTTGTGGATAGGACTTCCAATGTAATGTTAACAGGAGTGGTGAGTGACTCTCTTATCTCAGTAAGACCCTTCTCTTGTTCCTCACCTTAGAGGAAACGCTTTTGGCTTTTCATTGTTGAGTATGATATTAGCACTTGTCATACATGGCCTTTATTATGTAGAGATGTGTCCCTCTCTACCCATTTTGTTAAGAGTTCTTAATCACAAATGGATGTAGAATTTTGTCAAAAGATATTGAACCATCCGTACATCCCTGAGATAGATCCTACTTGATCATAGTGTATGATCCTTTCAATGTACTGGTGAATTTGGCTAGCTAAGACTTTGAAGCTTTCTATATCTATGTTTACCGGTGATACCGGCCTGCACTTTTCTTTTTGTGTGTGTGGTATCTTTGGTTTTTATATCAGGGTGATGCTGACCTTGTAAAATAAGTCCAGAAGTGCTCCTTCCTCTTCAGTTTTCTGGAACAGTTTGAGAAGACAGTGTTAACTTTTCTCTAAATGTTTCATAGAATTCACCCATGAAGACATCTGGTCCTGGACTCTTTGTTTGCTGGGAGTTTTCTTTTTAATTTACTGATTCAACTTCATTACCGGTAACTGGTCTGTTGATACTTTCTCCCTGATTCAGTCTTGGAGATTTTAAGTTTCTAGGAACTTATCCATTTCTTCTAGGTTGTCCACTTTACTGTGCATAATTATTCATAGTATCTTAGGACCCTTTGCATTTTTATGGCGATGGATGTGATTTCTCTTTCATCTCTGATTTTCTTTGGCCCCTATCTGTTTTTCTTGATGAGTCTGGTAAAATTTTTTCATCGTCTCAAAGAAACAGCTCTTAGCTTTATCGATCTTTTGTACTGTTTTTGTCTCTTTTACTGCTCTAATTTTTATTATTGTAGTCACTTTAGGTGTTAGGTTCCATTTTCATTTGTCTCTAAGTACTTCTTAATTTTCTCTTTATCAGTGACCCACTGGTTGCTCCGTACCATACTGTTTAGTCTCCGTTTGTCTTTTGCAGTTTTTCCTTGTAGTTGATGTCTAATCTCATACTGTTGTGGTTGGAAAAGATGCTTGATGTAATTTCAACCTCCTTAAATGTATTCAGATGTATTTAGTGGCATAGCATATGATCTATCCTGGAGAATGGTCCATGTGCACTTGAAAAGAATGTGTATTCTGATGCTTTTGGATAGAATGTTCTTAGTCTATCTAATCTAATGTATCTGTAAAGTCAGTATTTCCTTAATGATTTTCTGTCTGGAATGTTAGTCTCCTGTTATTGTTTTACTCTTCGGTTCCTCCCTTTATGTCATCAATATTTGCCTTATACATTTAGGTACTTCTCTGTTTGGTGTATAAATATGTTTTTAAAATTTTATACTATAGTTAATTTACAATGTGTGTGTTTTAGGTGTATAGCAAAGTGACTCATATATACATATGCACATATCCATTCTTTTTCAGATTCTTTTCCACAGAGGTTACTATAGAATATATGTGCTATACAGTAGGTCCCTGCTGATTACCTATTTTATATATAGTAGTGTGTCTTTGTTAATCCCACTCTCCTAACTTATCCCTGCCTCCCCTTTTCCCTCTAGTAACTGTAAGTTTGTTTTTGAAGTTCTCATTTTTTTTTTAGAACTGGTTTTTTCTGTCCAGCTTGAATGGTTTTCATTATTCTGTTTTCCATGTCTCTGATCCATTCCCTTATCATCTAATCTACTGCTGATTCCTACTAGTATATATATGTATTTTTTATTTCAGTTATTATAGTCTTCACCTCTTTTTGGCTCTTTTTATTTTCTAACTGTCGGTTAAACTTCTCACCATGTTCATCCATTCTTCTCCTGAGTTTGTGGAGCGTCTTTATGATCATTACCTTGAGTTATTTATTGGATAAAATTGCTTATCTCCACTTTGCTTAGTTCTTCTTCTAGGGGTTTTATCTTGCCTCCTTAGTTTAGAACATAGTTCTGTCTTTTCATTGTGCCTAATTCTCTGTGTTTGTCTCTGTGTATGAGGTGGGTTGGTTATGTGTTCTGAACTTGGACAAGTACCCCCATGTAGCTGATGTTCCCCAACAGCGGTGGACTCCCATGTGGTGGCCAGTCACACGGTGTAGGGTGCCTCCTCTGTAGGCTGCATGGGCCTTCTGTGGTGGCAGGGCCAACTACTTTCAGTATGCTGGCAGGCAAGGCCTGGTATGCATGAGCTGGTGCCAGTCTGCTGGTGGGGAGAGTGCTGATGGGAGCTGGGGGGCAGGGGGGACTCCTAATGGTGCTTGTCAGCACCAGCGTCCTTGTGCTCAAATAAGTTCCGCCAAATGGCTGCCCCCAGCATCTGTGTTCCCACTAGGAGTCCTCCTGTCCCTCTAGGAGGTTCTCCCAGATTAGCAAGGAAATTTGACCAGGCTCCTTTCAAATCACTGCCCATATGCTGGGACTTGGGGCATGTGGGATTTTGTGTGCACTCTGAGAGTGGAGTCTCTATCTCCCACAGCCCTCTAGCTCTCCTGAAAGGGAGATCAGATGTTCTGGGGGCTTGTCTTCCTGGTGAGGAGTCTCTGGACGGGGAACCTGCTGTGGGTCTTGAACCTCTCTCTCTTTGGGAAGGGTTACCCTGCAGTTGTGATTATCCCCCCATTTGTGGGCTGCCTGCCTGAGGCTGTAGGTCTTGACTGTACAATGCATCTGCCTCTCCTTACCATCTCATTGTGGTTCCTTCTTTGTATCTTCAGTTGTAGAAAATATCAGTCTGTTAGTCTTCAGGTTGTTCTCGTAGTTGTTCTGTAAATAGCTGTTAATTTTGGTGTGCCCATGGAAGAAGGTGAGCTCAAAGGCTCGCCATCTTGGCCACATCTCTACCCTTTCCAAATTTAAACAAATTATCTTGGACATATACATTTTACCTCCATGGGAAAATGTTTTTTCCAAGTCTATATTATATTGGGGTAAAAAAGTAAGGGCAGGAATTCCGGTTTTGACACGAGTCAGTGTATTTCAAAGACAAGGAAACAGTGAATGTCAAAATCCCCTGAGAACTGAACTGAAAGCTGAAAATTGTCACATGTGCTTTTTAGGTTGAGTCTCTCTATGCTAACCTACATTTGTAAAATGGCCCCTCACCTCCTAGTGGCACTGGAGGTGGGACCCAGCAAGCCGAGTTCAGGCCCACTGTTAATGTCCACTGCAATGCTGAGTACTGCTGAGAGACAAAAGCAAAGTAAAATTTCAGTAGCTACCGAAAGATAGGGAAATCTCCTTAGAGGCAGTGCCACACAGAGGTGGAAAGAGCAGCATCTAGAACCACGGTGCTCACCATCAACCCCAGCATCACCACCACACTAGCAGGCTGCTCTGCGTCTCAGAGCCCCATCTCCCAGGCTGCATGCATGTCAAGGGCTCAGCACTGGGCCTGGCACACAAGGTGCTCAGCAAAGGTAAACTATGACTGTGGCTATTTCATTGCTCTTAAGCTGTGGATCCGTCTTTGCATGGACCTCATTTTCCTTTATGACTTCTTTCTCTGTACCCACAGCGTTTAGCGTCCCATGGCATTAGGTCTTCAACCAGCATGTATACCTAATGATCACAGGTGGGTAGCATAGTCAGAGGGGTGTTATTTGATTCAGACCTGTGCTCCCTGAACTCTAGAGACTTGTGGGCTTGGTCTGTGGGAAGGGAGTCCCACCCAGGGAAAGGTTAGAACTGTGGTCCAGAAGAACTCAGAACAGGGAGGAGGAATGGCTGTTCAGGGTCTGATGCGCTGAGTGAGTAGTTGTGTCTTCATATGTCATTTATTAGATACCCAAATACAAACAGGTTTTGCTTTTTCTGTACCATTGCTGCCATCCATGAGCCCAAAGTAAGTCAGGGTATCTGAAAACTCCAATAGTTAACTAGTAAAGTACAAAGAATAAAACCAGTTCTCACCTACTAAGAGGCCTCCATTTGAACCTCCATTAATAGTCAGCCTCTTGGGAGACGTGTAACCTTCCTTGATAAGATATTCAGCAGCACACTGAAAGTCATCAAAACAGTTTTGTTTGTTGGCCAAGATACCACCTATAATGTGCCAAAGTGAAAGATAAGTTAATTAACAAAATACTAAAAAAAAAAAAAAAAAAGAAAAATCAGCAAAAACATTTTAACATAAGAGGAATTCAATGATGATAAGGCATAGTTTCAACTATTGATCAACTTAGACACAATGAGCTAACACTACATTTAGAAAAATGCCTCAATTTATGCACTGTGGAAATCCATGAGTACCACAACTGCTAATCCATACAGTGCCTTTGTATTTTTCTAAAACCTCTCAGAACTTAAAAGGCAAATGCCCCAAAGGGAGCAGATGATCTGTTATGATGTCAGACAACCATGAGAATAAAAATGAGAAAGCATGTCATCAACACGAACTTGTGTTCTGGGAGGAGCTGGACTCACTAACACACGACTTGGAGCAGAACTGAGTCCTCCACGGGCTCCACAGAGTATGTGACGATGGAGGTGAGCTCACTGCCTCTTCCCTGGGAAGATGAAAGTGCTCTGCACAGAGGGGCTCATGTCTCACCTCTCCTCTCTGCGGGACTTTGAGATGGGTAAGTGACTTTTGAGAACTAAAGCTCTCCAATTTTGCTCTCGGCTATTTATTCAAGAATTTAAGTAGGAATTTGGAGAAGGGAATGGAAACCCACTCCAGTATTCCTGCCTGGAGAACCCCATGTAGAGAGGAGCATGGAGGGCTTATAGTGCATAGGGTGGCAGAGTCGGACACGAGTGACTCACAAACCCAAGCAGGAATTCGGTGATTAGGTGGGGAATGTTGCTGCACAAAGTGGCTTATTAGTTTTAGTCTTGGCCCTGCAGCACGCAGGGTCTTCCCCTGCCAAGGACTGAACTCATGCCCTGCTTCAGCAGAACTGCAGATTCTTAACCACTGGACCACCAGGGAAATCCCCAGTTTCTCTAGTCTTTTTTCCTCTCTAGTCTTGAATGAAGAGGATCTCAAACATCTCCCCAGAGAATCTCGGCTTTCTTGTAGCCAAATGAACCCATTAAGAGAAGAACATCTGTAAGGTCTTAGAATATCTAAAAATAAAGGCCAAAAGTCAAAGTCATGCTCTCAAAGGAATGGATACCTGAAATAACTGCCTATGAAATGAACAAAAAGCAGACATAGATCTGATTAGATATTTGAGATTAAGTATAACCATCTTTGCAGAAATTCAATTAAGGATGAAAAAGTGCTACTGAAGAAATTTTTTCATATCAAAACAAATTTTATTAAGATTTTAATAAGAAATTATCAGTGAGTTAGAATAGCTAGGATAACTTAGTTTCCAGGAATAATATAATTTTGGATATATGACTATATTTTTTAAAGGGCATTAAATTTTAAAACTCAATTAACAGAATGGAATCTAGATTTATCAATGTTCAATATGACAGGGTCTAACTGAAAAGGTCCATTTGGGGTCCTTTCACTGCCTAAATTGGGAGAAAGTCTATGATCAATCTAAACACAGGTAAGCAACTTTCAGCTTCAGTCAAGCGGCAAACTTCCTTCCCGCCAAGGCTTTTGGAAAATAACTTGGTTATATTTAATACAGAGCTGAGAAAGTTGACCAAGGCCAAGGGAGGCCCTCTTCCCTATCAGAGCTCAGTGGACCACCTAAGGAACGGGAGAATTTCACGGTGAAGAACTTGGGTCCTTTGAGAAGGCCACAGTGTCAGGAGTCCATGCAGGTAGGTGTTTAAGTGTGTACATGAAAAGTTTTAAACCAGAAAATCAGGTGAATCAAGGGCTCCAGACTTAGCATATTGGTTTGGGATGTAAGTCAAACATATTACCATTTTATTTTTAAAAAATAAAGCTGAGATTTTATTTTTATTCTCCCTTTATTAGTCATCTCTTAATATCACAGTTTCACAGTATGATTTTAGTGTGACTAAACTCTAATATCAGGTCCAAGTCAAACTTCTACAATAAATTCTATGCTGTTCCAAGTACAATGACAATCGATAAGGCCTTCAGGGATGACACCTGGCAGCAGTTGGCCCAACAATGGCTGGGGCCCCATGTGTTCACTGGGGACATTCACTCTTGCTAAGATGCTCAAATAGTTTGCTGTCTAACATTGGTCCCTGGGGGTGCGTGCTGAAGACCTAGGGGTCAGTTCTGGGTCTTTCCTGCCTCCTGACACCTAATAGTTGCTTAGGAAGAATTTTCTTTACAGATCTACCCTCATCTTTGTTGATCGGATTTGATGCAGCACACCAGAGCCTCTGGCCTCAGGAGGCAGAGAAGAACAGGCACGTTTATGGATCTGAAGAATGGTCTTGGATGCTCTTCCTGTGGAAGAAGGGCCCCCTTGCCTGATGCTGCCCCTGGGCACTGGGGTCCGCCCTTGGGCCTGCAGACTGTCTTCTACATGATGGCTGATGTCGAGAGGGGAGTGAAGGTGCCTCCCCCAAACACAGGAATAAGACAATGGAAGAGCATCTTCTGCAAGTTATTGATTCGTCTATACATTTCAGATACACACAAGCCTGGGAGACAGGGCCTGCTCCATATAGAGAGAGAAGGAAAAGACAGGGCTTTAAAAATAAAGACCGCCATAATGTTTTTAATTTCCTCAAGCAACCAGATCCCATGCTTCAGGAGGCCAGAGATTGAGTCGTTAAAACCAGAAAAGAATTAACAACTGCGTTGAGTTTAATAAAAACTGCACATGATAGAGTCCCAACAGTAATGCTAGGGGGGATGCTTTGAAAACTTGGAGAAAACAAGCAAAAGATGCTAGGACTAGGGACTAGGAAAGCTCTATTTTAGAGAGATTTTTTCTCTTAAGAGAAAATAACCTGGTTTTGCAGTCTGTTTTAAGAGAGCGTGGCTTTCACTGTTTAGCATTATCTGGCTAACAGAGGACACAATAAATACCAAAAGTTATCCCCCAGACTCACTTCTGACAGTGATAGATAAAAATGTACCCCATATATTGCTAAAAAAATTGATTATTGTATGAAGGGGATGCTTCTGAAAAATATGTACTTCATTAAAATAGACTGCAAAGGAAAATGTGAAAAGACTGAGCTGTTAATTTAAACAGACACTGAAACTACAGTTTTAATTTAGAAAGGCGGGGATACTGTCAGCAGTGTGTCTGGAAGCATCCTTATTTTTCATGTCTTGTCTCTTCTGCTCCTAACCCCTCGGCTAGACTGTCCATATTTGTGTTTCTGCAGAGAACACGCCTCACCTTTATGCCATGTCTCTCCGTATTCGCCACCTCCTCTGATGTTGGCCACTGCAAGGACACCACCCATGTGTCTCACGAAGATGAGCCTGGACACACTGCGAGATGGTAAAAGGGTTAACTGCCACGAAGTGCCCGGCGAGGATCGTACTGGCTCCCTCCACCACACACGTACCCCTGAAGACACTCCACACGTGGTATCATCTGAACGGGAGCCCAGTGCTTACATAGTTCACTTAAAACAAGCAGTGTAAAACTTCTGACTGATTAACTGCAAAGCTCAGACATTTTCACGAGCATTCAGTATACCTCACTTTGAACAACTGTCTTGGCAAACAAAACACTGCCAAGCCACCTGACCCAGCCCTGGCGTGAACACCCAGTACTCGCTCCTGCTACACCATTTTTTCCAGTATCTTTCTCCAAATTAAGTTGGAAAAAAGAAAGAAAGCTGTTTCTGAAGTATGACTTTTACACAGGTTTCTCAGAGATTTACATGTTAAACTAGGCGTGAGAGAGACAGAAGAGATCAAGGACACAGACCAGAAAACAAGAATGGAGTGCCCAGGGCTAGAGGATGTTTTCTAGAAACAAACAGAAGAAACTATAGCACAAAGCTTCTTTACAAAATTTAGATTTTATGTTTTCCTCCTTCTCTTTCCACTGACCCTAACAGTATTAGTACTGAGGTTTTTTCTCTGCTTGCTGTAACTGAAACTAATTTTGCTTTGAAAACTATTTCTGAAATTCTATCATTCTTTCTTTCAGTAACTGAGGAAAGGACAGGCTTCGGCAGCCCGAGGCTCTGGATGGTCTGGGTGCTAACTTCCTGGATGCTGAAGATCAGAGGAAGGAGAGCTGAGGTAGGTGATCAGACCAGACACTCACGTGGTCTTTCCTTCAACATTTTCCCTACACCTTGGATGGTCTCTGCTGAAACTACCAGCATATCCAGTGGCTCAGAAAAGAAAACATGTAAGTACACTTCTTACTCATCTCAACTCCCAACACAGAACAGGCTTAATAAATACACACAATGAAAGACAAGATTTGTGGGGACCAAGGGAAGGGGGTTCAGGTGCAGACACAGTCTAGACCAGCCTCTGGCTTCTCCTACTGTTTGCAGAAGATCAGATACACAGAGGTGCCATGCTTACCTGTAGTTGGGTGTGATAGATATGTTGAAGCCACCGTAGCCATATAGGAAAGCAGGGTGAGAGCCATCCAATTTTATGCCCTTTTTATGCACGATGAACATTGGAATCTTTGTACCATCCTTGCTAGGGTAGAAAATCTAGAACAGAAGAAAGCAGAGTAGTTAGATTTCACATTCCTGAGTAAGCACTTGAATGCTTCTACATGGGAAAAGCAGGTAGTGAATTTTTTAAGACGCAGAGTGGCACAGTGAAAACCCAGTACCACTAAAGGGCTAGGTGATGACAAAGCATATTTCAATTTTTATGGAGACAGTGTGGAGTAGTGAACTCAGGCAGACTTGACTTTGAATTCTTATTCACTGTCAAAAGCTAGGTAACCCCGGGCAAGTTGTCTGTTCTCAGCCTTATTTCTTTATCCCTAAAATGTGGCTGTCATGCCCACCTCTTAGGGTCTCCATGAGGCCCAACTAAGAGAAGAGGCATTCAGGTTGCTCCTCCTGAGCATCTCCTCCCCCAGCGCTGGAAAGTCAGATTTGGCTTTTCTGCCGAACAGTCCAATTGAGGAAGACAATTTCTCTAGGAGAGACAGTTTATATTCAGCCTACTCTTTAAATGTTAAGACACTCGTCATTTTTCTATGTTCACCTACTAAATAAACATTAGCAACAACAAAATGCGTGTGAGCTTTATAGAGTAAATGAGGAACAACACAGAAATCCTATTGTTTTGATTAAACAATGACACTTTCTCCAGTATTGATAAGGAAGGCTCATCAAACCTTCCTGAGTCTGGACATACTCAGGCAAGGTCAGTTAACATTTCTAGATTCATTACATTTTGGGTAAAAGAAATAAGAGAAAAAGGATTAGCAAGAGAACGTGAAATGCTATTCAAACAGTAAGACACACAAAAAGCACTAAGTCACCCAAAGCTGATAGTGGCTTGTTCCAGACAAAAATCTGTAAACAGCTTTCTCTTTGGGGAAACATGGTGTCTTTATCCCAAATGACACCTGTAAAGTGCCCCTGCTTAGAAACATCTTTCTAATAACTTCACAGTCAAAGACACAAACGTCTACAGTCACTGTAACTTGGAGCCATATTCTATCCAAAGCTTTTTAAGGTAGCAGTTCTACTGTAGGAAGTTGCCACAAAGTCTTTGGAAACAGTGAGGGGTGGGCAGGAGAGAGGGGGAAGTCGAGGCAGATTTGGAGAAAGGCACTACTACTGGGTCACAATTAATGCCTGCAAAGTCTGGTTTTTTTTGGAACCTGCCAAGAAATAATATAACAAGCATTTGCTTCTGACTTTGGAGAGAAATACTGAGACAGTACATAAATTTGGTCGTTAAGGAATCATGGAGAATACAGTGCAGAGTTCAAAATCATTCAACGGGACAGAGTCTTATTTAAAGTTACTGAGTGCCAGTTAGCAGCCACTAATAGAAAATAACTGTGTGGGCAGGACAAGCAAATGCAGCGGCAGAGGAACAAGTGATGGCCTGGGGTAATGCACTAACACAGGGCCCTCGATCAGGAGTGATCTAACCACAGAGGCAGCCGCATCCAGGAGCGAACGGTCTCACATGATTCTGCCCTAACGAATACAGCTGCCTCCCAACTTCCCACCTGCCCTCCAACCCCGGCCCCACACCTATCCCCTCTTTGGTCCATCTGAGCTCTCTTCAGGCCACAGCCCCTCTGCACCAGCCAGCTGCACTGGTGCACCTCTGTCCCCACTAAGCTCTCAGGCCCTCCTCTTTGCTACCACCTGGAGGAGGATTTCCAGTGCCTGAACTGGTCTGTTCCCATCTGTTTCCAGGACAAAAAAGAACACAATCCAAAGCACAAAGGCTCCCTTATGCCTGTAGCTGCAAAAAATGTACCTAAGCTGCTGTGGTTCACATGTTAAAATAACAACATTGTAAACACTGTCCCAAAGTGAAGGAGCGCTGCGAGGATGATTACAACAATATCATCTTCAAGACAACGCCTTAAAAGAAGGTTAGTTCAGACTTGAACATGCACACTTAACATATGTATACAGGTTTTTTCAAATTTCTCTATATAGACACAGAACAGTATTTTATGCCATTTCATTTCATCTATGGAATGGCAACTGATAATAAACTTAACCTGACTCTCTAAACTGATTCCTCCTGAAGCCACTTCCTTCAAAACTTTTCTTTCAGAGGCTTTGTGGGTATTTTCTTTGTAGATCTGCTCATGAGATCTCCTGTAATGAGGAGAAGCTCATTTCCTTGTTCTTCCCAAACCTGGCCCAATCAAAAAGCTCCACCTCAGAATCTACACTTGTGGTTCTTGAACCTTATTGGTTAGACCTAAGCATCTGGTGGCTCAGATGGTAAAGCGTCTGCCTAGAACGTGGGAGACCCGGGTTTGATCCCTGGGTCGGGAAGATCCCCTGAAGAAGGAAATGGCACCCCACTCCAGTACTCTTGCCTGGAAAATCCCATGGACAGAGGATCCTGGTAGGCTCCAGTTCATGGGGTCACAAAGAGTCGGACATGACTGAGGGACTTCACTCACTAAAGCATCTGGCATAAACATGTTAAAAATGCCATTTCCTAGGCGTCATTCCCAGGAATTTGGACCCCACAGTGTGGGGTGGATGCCCAAATCTGCAGATTCAGCCCATCTGCTGGCTCTCCTGATGCAGGTGGATCTAAGCTCAAAAAACGAGTCACGATGTTGACCTGTATCATCCCCTCTAGCCTCCTCAGTTACATCAACCACAACCAGGTACTTTCCCACAGTCCTTGACAATTCAATCTCAGACTCTACTTCTCTTGACCCAGTTTCCCTGCGATTTTCTTTAGTGGCTAGTGATTTTCTTTCAGCGACTGGTGCGCCTGTCCTGCCTGGATGCCTTAGAGGCATCTCTGCTGCCACCACACCTTATCCACTTGTTCATTCAAGTATCTGCTGCATGTCCATTATGTGCCCAGCACTGTGCCGAGACATACAGATGGACACTACCTGGATAATTCCTTCTGTCGTGAACTTAGCGTCTCCAGAGTCAAGCTGACAGGTACTGCAAACACCCATCCCTTGGCCCTGGAGAACTTGGAGTGCTTCTGAAAGGAACTCATTTCCCCCGTGACTCCAACTTGTTCCACCTTCTCTTCGTTACTCCTGAGGTATCTTCCTTTTTTCTTTCCTTTTTTTAAAAAAACTTTCATTACAAAACTCAAACAGGGGCTCTGTATCAACCTAGAGGGGTGGGATGGGGAGGGAGAATGGAAGGAGGTTCAAAAGGGAGGCGACATATATATATATATATATATATACACACACACCTATGGCTGATTCATGTTGAGGTTTGACAGAAAACAACAAAATTCTGTAAAGCAATTATCCTTCAATTAAAAAATAAATTAAAAAAAAAAACTTTCATTACAACATTCAGTCCCTTATATCTCTCTGGCTCTGTCAGCCTGCCTTGGGTTTTCTTGCCCAGCTGGTGACCCTTGTCACCCTTAAAGTATCACTAATGCCTGAAATCCTCTAATTTTAACCTAACCAACTGGGTTCCTTGTCCTCCTCTGGACTGCTGGGCACTCAGGAAGTGCCAATTCACTTAATTTCAGATGAGTAATAGTTGAACTCATGGGCTCTGGCCTTATGCCTTTTTTTCTTTCCACATAAATGAATTATTTATGTTTTTTCTTGACTTGTCCTTGCTATATCTTTCCCAAATGTCTTTTTTACACTTTTTTCGAATCAAATCCAGAGTAGCTGTGTTTTCCATTTTCCTCCATTCCAAGCACCACCTATTTGCATCTGCTGCTCTTTGGATCTGGCTTTGCCTATCTTCATGGGAGTCATCTGCTGGATTCTTGAAAAACCTTCTGCCACCTTCACTCACCCTCTGAACCCAAAAGGGTTCACCACTACTGCACTTTTCTGATCTCCACAAATTTTTCTTTTGGTATTGTCTCCTTTTCCTTGGCATACAAACAGATTCAAATTTCTTCTGTCCTACACAGCAACAACAAAGCCCCAAGTCTTTTGCACCACCCTGTCTGCCCCTCAAGCTAAATTTCCATCTTCTGCTTCCTTCCTGATCCAATCTATCCATGGAAACCTACACCCACAGCTCACACCTGCCTGCCTCCTTCAGGACTGTCCCCACCACCGCCCTTTCAAAGGGCATCAGTAAATGTTTTTGTCTCTGCCTGTCCACCCATACCTCTAACCTCTACCCTAGTGGTGTAGATCCTTCTGAACTTTTTCACATGCTTATAGAGATGTATCTATTTACCCATATTCACATACACAGGTTATTATTAAATGGCAGTACATAATAAAATCAGGCGAATGTTGGGATAAAACTTATTCTGCTTCTCCCCAGTCAGCTATATATTATGGAATTCTTTCCAGGTTAAGATACACAGACTTAAAACTTCACTAAAAGAACATCATTGTATTTAACCATTTAACAAGCTTATTTAACCATTTTGCTCACCAAAAGCTATTCAGACTATTCTTTTTCTGTTGTTAACAATGATGGAATAAATCCCTTTTATGTAAAAGGGATTATACACTCATATTATGACTTCTGTAGGATATATTCTTAGACATGAGATTGCTAGATCAAAGTGTACATGCATTAAAACGTTTAGCAGCAGAATTAGAGTCAAGGTGGCAGAATAGGAGGATGTGGAGCTCACCTCCCCACAAGCGCATCAAGAACACCTCTGCAAACAATGCAGTGCTCGCAGAGCGCCTGCTGAACACTAGCAGAGGACCTCAGATAGCTAAACGGACAAGAAAAACTCCTGCACAACCAGGTAGGATGAAACGAAGAGAAAAAAGGGAGTGAGGCAGACCCTGCACCCCTGGATGGGGAACTGGAGGAGACAAGAGGTTCCCACACTCAGAGAAGCCTCCTCACCAGCGGGGAGACCAGCTGGGACACACAGGGAGCTTTGGAGGAGAGCAGAGCAACTGGTCCGTGGCAGGCAGAACAGAGTAAGACCCACACGGGTGGTCTGTGCCATAGAGATGGCTGGGAAAGCACATGAAGAGATGCTCAGCATCATGAATCACTAGAGAAATGCAAATGAAAACTGCAATAAGGCATTGCCTCCCAGCAGTCAGAATGGCCATCGTCAACAGAATCTATAAACAATGAATGCTGGAGAGGGTATGGAGAAAGGGAACCTCCTGCACTGATGGTGGGAATGTAAATTGGTACAGTCACCATGGAGAACAGTATGCAGGTTTCCTAAGAAACTAAAAACAGAACTACCATATGATCCAGCAATCCCACTCCTGGGCATCTGTCTGGAGAAAACCACAATTCAACAAGAAGGTGCACTCCAGTGTCCACTGCACCACTATTTACAATAGTGAAACATGAAAATAACCAAAATGTCCATCAAAAGAGGAAGGCATGAGGAAGACATGGTACATAAACACAACGGAATACTGCTCAGCCAGAAAAAGGAACGAAAAGCCATTTGCAGCAACGCGGATGACCCCAGAGACTGTCACACTGAGTGAAGTAAGTCAGAGGAGGACAAATATTGTATGATGCTGCTCATATGTGGAATCTTAAAAAAAGAGAGAGATACAAATAGACTTATTTACAGATAAGAAGTAGTTACAGATGTGGAAAATAACCTTCTGATTACCAGAGGGGAAAAGGGCGAAGGGATAAATTGGGACTGGGACAGACATATACACACACTATATATAAAATAGATAACTAATAAAGACCTACTCTGCTTCTACTTAATACTATGTAATGACTTATATGACCCAAAGTGTGGGTGTATGTGTATGTATAACTGATTCATTGTGCCATACGGCAGGAAGAAATACAACATTGTAAATCAACTATATCCCAATTTTAAAAAACTCAATAGATTCTGGCAAATAGTTCTCTAAAGATGGTGTGTCAACTTAAGCTCCTAATGACAGTACGTGTCAATTCCTTATTAGTAATTGATGTTAAGATGGATTTTAATTTTTGTTGGCCTAGTAGGCAAACATTATCCTATTACTGTTTTAAGATTCGGTTTTTAAATTAGCAAACATTTTCATCTGTTTATTGGTCATGTTATATCTCTTCCTCAGAGAACAAAGTGGGCCTACCCTTTTAGTGTGCTTTCTTTTCTGATCAATTAACAGACACTCTTCTTACATTAAGGGTATTTCTCTTTTTTTCCTGCCATACATTTTGTTTGTATTTCCTCCCACTCTATAGCTGGTTTTTAAAGTTTCTTTGTGGTATCTTGAATATAGACAGACAGCACATATATAGATAGGACTCCATCATCCCAACTATAAAAGCATTGTCTGTATTTTCATTTTGAATTTTTTACATTTATAGTTATAATCCATATAGTCTGTTTTTACATATATATATATTTTTTTCTTTTTACATATAGTCTGGTATCTAACTACTTTTCCTGAAATAGTCAACTATTATACACCATTTAATGAAGAGCAGTTCTTTTCCCCACTGTTTAGAAATGCCACGTTCAAATTGGTATCTTCCCAGACCTAATCCATTTTGATCCCTATCTGGCAACTGCTTCTTTGGCTTCCTGTGTGGAGTACCTGATTCTTTTTCAGCCTTTCTAACTGATCCATCACTAGCTCTCCTTCCTGCTGCCAAACGCTACTGTTTTGCACTTTTCTATATGTGGTGTTCTTCTTTTCTCCCTCTGCAAACTCCCCACTTGCCATCTCGGAGAGTTCCAGTGAACTGCTGTGCTAGGGACCTCCACACCCCCATCTGCAGGTCCCCGTGATCAGAAAGGCCCTCAGGGTGCTCGCCGCTGAGCGCTGAGATCTCGCGTGGCAGTGGCCTGTCCACATCTCTGAGGTGACGTGCTCGAGGTGCACCCTGTTCAGGTTCCTCTTCAGGGCTCTCATTTCAGCTGGTAGCAGCAGCCTCTTCATTCACTGTCTCCTCAGCCACCCGACTGCCAACTCTCAGAATCAGAGCCTTGTACCAAGAACCCCACACCCAGGCACTCACTCAGTCCTTTCTCCTCTCAGGCCCCTCGCCACGGTGAGCCTGCTCAGAGCCTCTGCCGCACCAGCCTCAAACCCACCTGCTAGTCCTGGCTCCTCTCACTTCTACAGTGAAGCTAGGCAGGAGCAGTACAAACCTCGAACTATTATTAGTAACATACAACGCCCATAACGTACTTTATATATTTATGTGCTACAAAAGCCATTACTGCTTGATGAGGAGGCAACTGCTGAAGCTTGAACCCACAGGCTATTTTCAGTAGTTTATTGCTACACCACCACCCAGGCTCAAGCTAAAAAGCAAAGAGACTTACTTTTCCCCCTCATAGCTGTAACCAAATGAGAGCAAGCTGACAGCCCACATCCATTCTTTCTGTCCACTGTGGGCACAGCCCTTTGATGGAATGCCAAAGCCATAAAGGAACCCTTAACGGATAGGACAACAAAGTGCTCACATAGGATCCAGCAGACGTCCACTTGAGTAACAGAAAAGGTCTGTCTGTCATCCAGGGCCCACAGCTCATCCCGTGACGGGTCTTCCCCGTTCCCGTCAGCAGCAGAGCAAATGGTTCATGCGACAGATCCAGTTCAACCAGAAGCCTGTGACACCAACGTCAGCACCAGAGTCTTTCCCCTGGCACACCTGCCCACCTTCACAGACACTGCTGCTGCTGCTAAGTCGCTTCAGTCGTGTCCGATTCTGTGCGACACCATAGACGGCAGCCCACCAGGCTCCCCTGACCCTGGGATTCTCTAGCACCACTGAAGAATCTAAGAATGTCTCTGGAAGCACCCACGAGACCACCAAGAGGGACTAGGCATTTTGATACACAACCTTCATCAGGGACCCCACAGACGAAAAAGAAACATCGTGGCAGCAGTTTAAAGCCACAGTTAGTTCTAGACATTGGTAAGCCGACCAGAGATTGATCAGACACTGCCTTTAGAAAGATTCCTTCCTAAACTCTGAGTTCCTCCCCTTTAAAATTTATATACTTCATTTTGGAGACTCTCACAGCATGACGTTAGTCTACATTTGAAACCAAGAACATGTGTACAACCAGGCAATAAGGAATCACATTCTCTGGGAAGTCCACGCTATTTCTTGATAGAGGACAGAGACGGGTATTTTCAAGTAGTCACAAGACTGTGCTGCCTGGGAAAGAAAGTTGGTGTCAGCTTTTTCTCAGGCCTGGGTGATCAAGGTGATCACTCCAAATTTTGGGGATTCAAGCTGTGTCAGATACAAGGAGAGACTGTCATTCTGGGACCTCATCTGGTGGGACACCCTATCTTATTTTACAAAGGACAAACCCAAGATCCATAAAGATAAAGTACCAGCCAACGTAACAGTGCCAGTTTATATAGAATTACCACCAAGACCCCACGCCAGAGTTTCTTCTACTCTGTTACAAAGTAATTCACTTCAAGCTATTACTTCCTTGGAAGTAATTACCCCAAATTTTGCAACTATTAGAAACTTTGTCATAGATTCTTCCCACCCCCAAGACAATGATTACTAGACTCTAGGGAATCCAAGGGACAAATATTCTGGCAAAGGTACTGTGCTTTCTATTGCTTTTTTGTTTTTGTTACTCTCTTGAAAAGGAGACTCGCTGAAGCATGTCAAAAGCCTTATTCCAGTTATAGGGGTTATTGTTTATTATTTCTGTTTTAAGCAGAATAAGCCTGCTTGGAAAGATGATCCTTCTCAAAACAATCATCAGTGTACAACCTTGAGGACAGATTATTTAAACAATAATACAAATCTGGCTATGTCTACTAAAAAACTCAGTTTCAATAGTAAAATGCAAATTCACTTCAGAAAGGAAACAATGCTTGAGAGAACCATAAGAAAACTGTACTGCTAAGTAATCAATTTAAAGCAGATTCTAATTTTGCATGTTAAAAACCATTATTCTAGTAAATGGTTGTTTAACAGAGAGCTCACAGATCTTGAGCTGAATCTTTTAAATTAAAAAACTCTTGAGGAAAAGAGAGGAAATGTCAGAAACGACCCATCTCTACTGTCAGAGTGACAGGGCAGTGGTATTCCCAGATAGACGGTGATTTTACCCTGGACCACAGGTGCCTTCACACATGGATCTGGTTTCATATAACAGATAAACAGAAACATGTTCCTTTAAAGGAAAAGGAGGAGCAAGTGAACATAACAAGTGAAGGGAACATTACTGTTCTAGAGAATGAAAAGATCAGCTCCCTATGCTGAAGTGATCACTTTTCTGGAGATAATACAGTTCGTAATAAGACCAGTTTTACGAACATATTCAAACATGTGCAGCCATCTAAGTCCACCACACAATCTTCACCCTCACAGAACCTGGTGCAGATTCGGTGCTCTGTGAGCCAAACACCAGGACCCTCGTTATCACTGGTAATGGAATGTGCCCATCCACAGAAGATGAAGGAAAACTGTAAAGGGCAAGCCCTCCACAGAGAAGGACGTCTGGTGATAGCAACTCCTATCTAATTTTAGAGCCTGACAGGTTGAAAGGAGAATGTTCATAAAAGGGTGCTGAGCTTCCCTTTCCATCAGGCTTGACAGAGGCCACTTGTGTGGCCTGTGCGAAGTGTGGCAAAAACATGTGATGAGGAGCAGAGCTCCTCAGAAATGCCACGCTCAATGCAAACAGGAA
Source organism: Capricornis sumatraensis (assembly GCF_032405125.1). Classification (NCBI taxonomy): domain Eukaryota; kingdom Metazoa; phylum Chordata; class Mammalia; order Artiodactyla; family Bovidae; genus Capricornis; species Capricornis sumatraensis. The sequence continues at coordinate 32,401,009 of NC_091081.1, read as the reverse complement.
GCAAGACACACCCAAAGAACTGGGCAGAAGGCAACCTCTCTGCCTGGATTAGCTTGTAAAACAAGTACACAAAGGACTTCGGAAGGTGCTGCACATTTCTGTGCTGGGTTCAGGTTAAAAATACTAACCTGACATTCGAAGCTTGTAATCCTATCTCTTTTCCAGGATTTTTAACTTTGGAGGAGTGGGGAGGAGTTTGAATCACCTTTGGGCAGGAAATATTAGGGGAAGTGTTTATGCCACATTGCTTTACTCTGCTTTCTAAAGGATGGCTGGACATTTTTGTGACAACTGGAGATTTTAAAACCTTCCATGGGGCACCTCAGTGACCACAAAATTGTTCTATTTAAAGATCTATTATAATTTGGGGGACATTTCTTGCTAACTGCTACACACATGATTTCTGCAGAAACGTTCCGGCTCTCAAAGGCATGGCCATCTGTTCCTTAGAGTAACAGACCTATTCCCAGTCTCAACTGCAGGAAGAAGTGAAATGGAAAGTGGAAGGTTCTAAACCCGAGGACAGACAGACAGCAGTAGAGTCACAAGTGGAACATGGCACTTTGATGAGTGCTTACACTTTAGAGGTAAGTGCATGTGTGCTCAGGCGTGTCCGACTCTTCATGACCCCACGGACTGTAGCCCGCCAGGTTCCTCTGCCCATGGGATTTCCCAGGCACAAATACTGGGCTGGGTTGCCATTTCCTACTCCAGGGGATCAAACCTGCATCTCCAGCACTGGCAGCGGATTCTTTACACTGAGCCACCGGGGAGCCCTAGTTTAGAGGTAGTCAGGTATTTTAGGGTAAAAAGACAGGAGCCATGACTTCTTTGCAGAACATAAAACCCACCTTCAGGTCCACTGGCCTGATCTCCTTGTCAGGGCAAACACACAGACATTTTCATAAAATGTCTGAAGGTGAAGGACTTTCTAACTGACTGGTTCAGAGAAAGCAGCTTCTGTTTTTCTAACCAGCATTGTTCCCAAGGCCCTCTCACAGAATGCATACACTGCCCTATAATGAGGCTCACCACAATGGTCTCTAGGCTGCATGCAGGAGGCATGTGTGTTTGTTCTGTTCTTCATGAAAACAGCATGATGAGTCATCCTCGGGGGGTTACAAGCACTGCAGTGTGTATGTTCAATAAGCATTTGTTGAATGAATAAATGAGCTAGAACTGCATATTAAACACTCTGATCCTACCAGCCTGCCTCAGTTTCCGAGGTTCAAAGTCATCTCGGGTGCCTCTCACACATCAGCTCACCTATCCCCGCCTATGCACGTGGCGGCCTTGCCTCTCAACAGGACTCTTGTTTCCAGTCTTTGGATACCTGTTACCATATTAATCTCTTCAAGATCAAAACTAATGCTCCACTTAATCCAGGTCACTCCTCTGTTGAAAACATGCAATGACTCTCCACTGTCTACAAAATGGAGCCAACGTTTGAGACCAGCAACTGAAACTGTCTACTTTCTCCTTCCAACCTTGGTTAATCATTTCCAGCTATCTTCTCCAGTGAAACTGCCATTTCTCCAGACCCCTGACCTCAGTGTCACATCCTATACGGACTAAAGTATGACTTTAAAAAAAATCATTGGCTTGTAGGAATTCACTTGCTTGACCCCCATCCACACTCCTACCAAATGCAAGCATCCCCAGAGCTACATCTCATGAAGGTTCAACCTTTGTTGGGTATGTCCAGTAATGAGAAAAGATTTACAACAGCACATATGGCTGGCAGGTCATTTCATTTAGAAACTTCTCTACCTGAGAAAGTCAAAATAGCTGAAAATGCAGGGGATAGATGTTAATCAAGGTTCTGGAGATAGAACCTAGTAATAGTAAACTCCTATACAAGCTAACTATAAACTAAACTTTCCATACATTTAAGAACAAATATTAAAATGCTTGCCAGTTTCTATATTTTTCACAATAGTTTTCTTTAGTCTTTACTTTGGTCAAAATATACATTATTTATTTTACTTGATTTGTTTAAAACACTTATATAATGTTTTCCCCATGCACCAAGCACTACTCTAAGGGCTTTATAAATATTTGCTGAATTCAGACATTAAGTCTGTATCATGAATACTGACATTTTTTAGGGAAGTCACAGAGAAGTAACTAATCTAAGTCACATAAGTGATGGAATCGGGATTTGAACCTGGACTGTCTCACTACAGACTCCATGCTCCTAGCTACTCTAAACAAGGAATTAGCAAATCCTCTGGCTCTTTGGCAACAGCTCCTCCTGAGTCCTCAAGGGCACAACTACTGTGCCTTCATGCATCTCCCTTCTGAGGCTGTGCACCAGTTTACATCTATACCTAACATCTGTGCCCAGAGTACAGTAGGCTCTTAGAAACAAATGGATAAATGCACAAGTGAATGCTCAAACTGGAGTCTAGGCTTCAATAAAACACAAGAAAAAGTATCTTAAGTGCCAATTCATTAAAAGATATTAGCAAACCGAGATCAACAATATATTGAACAGACCATATATCACAATCCAGTGGAATTTATTCTAGGGATGCAAGGATGATTCATTACTCACAAATCAGTCCATGTGATATACCACGTTAACAAAATGAAGGATAAAAATCTTATAAAGAAAAAGCATTTGAAAAAATTCAGTATTTCTTTATAATAAAAACTCTCAACAAAGCAGGTATAGAGGGAACAAACCTCAACATAATAAAGGCTACATATATAACAAGCCCGCAGCTAACATCATACTCAATGGGAAAAAGCTGAAAGCTCTAAGGCCAGGATCAAGACAAGGATACCCATTCTTGGCACTATTACTCACTATAATATTGAAAGTCCTAGCCAGAGCAATTAGGCAAGAAAAAGAAGTATCCATATTGGAAAGGAAGAAGTAAAACTGTCACTGTTTGCAGATGACACTATATCATATATACAAAACCCCTAAAGACTCCACCCAAACACTGTTAGAACTAATTCAGAAATACAGTAAAGTGGCATGATACAAAACCAGTACACAAAAATCTGTTACATTTCTTTACACTAATAATGAACTGTGAGAAATGGAAATTAAGAACACACAAATGGAAAGACATTCTATGTCTATGAATTCAAAGAATATTGTTAAAATATCTGTATTTCCCAAAGCAGTATACAGATTCAATGCAATCCTATTTTAAAAAACCCAATGGTATTTTTTCACAGAAATGGAAAAAAAAAAAAAAAAAAACCTAAACTTTGCATGGAACTACAAAAGACCTGAATAGCTAAAGCAATCTTGAGAAAGAACAAAGCTGGAGATAATCATATGTCCAGATTTCAAACTATATTATAAAGGTATAGTAATCAAAACAGTATGGAACTGGTCTAAAAACACACATAGATCAGTGTAACAGAACAGAGAACCCAGAAATAAATTCATGCTCATATAGTCAACTAATTTATAACAAAGGAGCCTATAATATACAATAAAGGACAGTCTCTTCAATAAATGGTTTGGGAAAACTGGACAGCCACATGCAGAAGAAAGTGAAAATGGACTACTATCTTACACCCTAAGCCAGAATTAACTCAAAATAAAGACTTGACCATCACACCTGAAACCATAAAGCTTCCAGAAGAAAACATAGATGTAAAGTTTCTTGACATGACTCTTGATGATTTTTTTTAATATGACACCAAAAGCAAAAGGAACAAAAGTGAAAATAAATAAGTGGGACTACATCAAGCCAAAAAGCTTCTGCACAGCAAAGGAAATCATCAACAAAGGGAAAAGCAACCTACTGAATGAGGGAAAATAACTGTAAATCATGTATCTGATAAGGGGCTACTCCCAAAATATGTGAAAAACTCATACAACTCAATAGCAAAACCCAAATAATCCAATTAAAAAATGGGCAGAAGATCTGGATAGACATTTTTTTTTCAAAGAAGACATACAGATGGCCAACAGGTACATGAAAAGATGCTCAACACCATTAACTGTCAGGGAAATGAAAATCAAAACAATGGGGTATCACTTTACTTGTTAGAATGGCTATTGTCAAAAACACAAGAAATAAGTGTGTTGGCAAGGATGTGGAGAAAGGGAACTCTTGGGTACTGTTGGTAGAAATATAAACTGGTGCAACCATTATGCACGTTCCTCAAAAAATTAAAAACAGAACTACCATATCGTGTAGCAATTCCACTTCTGAGTATTTATCTGAAGAAAGTGAAAATACTAATTTAAAAAGATATATGTACCCCTATGTTTACTGCAGCATTATTTAAAATAACCAAGATATGGAAACAGCCTAAGTGTCCATCAACAGATAAATGAACAAAGAAATTGTGAGATACACACACACATACACACACACAGGGGAATATGATTCAACTATAAAGAGGAACGAATCTTGCCACAACATGTATGGACCTTGAGGACGTTATGCTAAGTGAAATAACTAATACAGAGAAAGACAAACACCATATGATCTCTTATCAAAAAGATCTAAGAAAATAAAAATTAAGCTCACAGATTCAGAGAACAGACTGGTGGTTGCCAGAGGTGTGGGGTGGGAGAAATGGGTGAACTATTTCGTTTTTCTTTTAAATAAATTGAATACAAATTAAAAAAAACAACAACAACAAATAGCAATCTGGCATTAACATGCTTATAAGCTGAGAAGTAATAAAACAGAAATTAACTCTAGCTGAGATACTTAAGAGACTGTACAAGCATAGATAAGGGACCCCAAACTTCCAACTTATTACTGATGAAAAATATTTAACATCTGACATTTTCCTATTTGTAGCTGTTAATCTATTAATTTAGTAATGCCATGGTGGGTGAGCTTTATGGCTCTTGAACTGTTTGGTTCTGGTAACTGACTCATGAGATCGCACCTGCATCATAAGCACTCAACAAGAATGCTTGAAATCCATTTCAAATCCTCATTAACTCACACCTACAGCAGACCACTTATTTATTTTACTGCACTGGAAAAATAAAATTAATAACCAATGTTGAAAAGGCAAACTCCCGCCAGACTGTTCAGTAGTAGAACAGAAAAGAACTGCCTAGCTTAACAATTTGTGGCTGGCAGTTATGCATCCTTAAAAGTGTGAACTATTAATATTAAAGAGAGACAGATGTTAAAGAGAAAAGGGAGTGTTGTTTTTGCAGTCAAGCAGTTTGCAGAGGCAGGTGTGGGTGTGGGGTGGGGGATGGAATAACCTGCACAAAGCCAAGGGTGGCCCTCAGTCAAGGACAGTGTTGGCAGAAGCCCCAGAATGAGGAAGCTGGCACAACAGTCCAATTATCATTTTTCGTTTGTACATCCCGGGAGAAACAGATACAGCACAACACTGTGAAGAACAAGTGCACACAAAATAATTCTGTTGCAGAAAAATGAATGACTAGAATACTGAAAAGGTGAATTTGGAAGTAAAATCCCCGAGCACAGAGACATTTATGCAAGTTTCTGTTGGATACATCCAATGCTGCTATTACACTCTGATCTACTTCTTCCTAGAATCTCTCAGACAGTACTAGATCACCAAAACAGACCCCTCAGGTGAGTAAGAGGCAAAAAAAAAAACCCATCATGGATGATCTCATGTTGCCTAAAAAACAATCATTAGGAAGCTCAGAGCACAGTGCATTTCACTCCCCCACTGGGACGTGTGGGGTCAGCAGTAGACTCGCGCTGGCCTGGCTGGGCTGTAAAGAGATGGTCAATAAGAAGGGACAGATCAGAGGTTTAGAGGAGCATGACAAACAGCTACTGAGAGGCCACTCACCAGGGGGCAGAAACGAGGAAGGAAGAAAAATGAAGGCAAATCACGATGTTCAGAAATCCTACTGTGAAGAGACAAGCGCCAATTCTTCTTTGCTTTCTGTTCTAAACTTGGCTGTGTGTTAGAACTGTTTTGTGTTTGTGCAGCACAACAGCAGCAAAAATCTGTATCAGTGAAACTGTCTATAATTTTTTTTTTTTGATGGCTATGAAATGCCTTGCACTACCTTATATACCCCAGCACTACCATGGAAGAATGATCTTGTCTATTCATTTTAAAATGTGGAAATGATATACTTTTGATTAAACACACAAACACTTTTTTATTATCACCCATTATCAAGGCTGTGAAAATCGAAGTCTAACAAAAGGGAAAGCTTAAGATGGATAACTGAATCATGTTCATGGAAGATCTAGAAAAGAACATCGTGCTGTACTGATGACAGATGCCAGGCAGGATGCTGGATGGGGGACATTTGATGGTTATGAAGCATCACGGCTGTGTGTGCAGAAAAGCTGGTTATGAAGCCTGCCTGCTGAGTGCAAAAATTTAGTGAGCTCTGTGTAATGTCTCTAAGCCTAGTAATTAACACACAAAGCCCCAACCCAAACTCCTCAGAGACCCCTCACTCCTCTGGAAGCCGCTGCACTTACAGGCTCCACTCACAGCCGCTCCGGGCCACTGCTGCCTGACTGCGGCTCCTGCCCTCACCACCAGATGCTCACGGGCCATCCCGGCACTGCCCAGCCCATGGCCACTCTGCTTTCCTACAAGACCACACCGTTTTCCTGGGAACTTTTCCACCGTGATGTAAGCTTTCCTGGCTCCTCTTCCCTACCTCCCCCACCTCCTGTCCCATAAACCTTAAAGCACCCTTGAAACTTTGGTCCTCTTGTCCCTTCTAGGCACACTGCTGGGGTGCTCAACCTGAGCCCATGGGTTCATCCACCACCCGCCACCAGCCCTTGTGCCTCTGCCTGACTCCTGACACTAATTCTCTGAGCAGCTGGCAGATGCCCCATGTACATCTGGCACAGGCCCTGTGAAAGGCTCCCCAGGATAAAAACCTCACCCATGTGGGTGCACACCAGACCCTGAGGGGTTTGGGCCCATCTCTTTTTCCAGGCTCATCTCTTGCATCTGGGCTCCAGCTGTGGTGCTGAAGACACCTGTGCTGTGGATGAGCTCTCCTCCCTCCAGCACCCTTCCCCTCTGCCCACAGTTCCTTTCCAGGAAGCCTTCTTCCCAGGGGCAGTTTCAATGCTCCTCCTCTGGGCTGCCACAGCACCTGCAATCAACTGAAATCAGACTGTTAAAACTCTTTGATTACATCCCCATTTCTCTAGTAAACTGTCTTTTCTTATATTCCCAGCACTGCCGGATACATGATAGTTGCTTAATAAATGTTTGGGGAACAATTATTTTTATTTACTGAAGCAAACTATTCACTTAATCACTCCTAGATATTCACTATAATTCTTCACTAGAAAATTCTGTTTTATTTAAATCAGCATTAGTAAAACTGTCTTAAGCATCCTACGGCTTCTCTCTGAGACACAGGGTCTTCTGGGACCTCACATAGACTAACACAGGATGGAAAGACCTTATAGAAACCACATAAACAAGTCAATAAAAATGCTGAGAAGTGAAAAAGGAAAGGTAAACTGAATGCATGAAATAAGAGGCTGCTTCAGAAAACAAGCTAAAAGAGCCAAAACCACTTAAAGAAAATTTAGCTTCCAAAATCTGGAAAGGTAATTAAAAAAAAATCCAAAGTAATCACAAACCCTCATAAAACATAACAAGGAATGGGTCAAGTGAATTTACATGTTGGTGGAATTACTTTTTTTTATTGCTCAACTTGTCTAAAAGATTCACAGACATTTGTAAGCAGGCAACAACAACACAATAAATGTGTGCTAGGAAAACATAAAGAAAAATATACTTTGATGCTCTAAGAAGGAGAGGCAGTGATATTTCCTGCACTTTGTCGCAGACTATGACCCAAAATATTCTTAAAGATTAGCTCAGGCAGAAAATTTAACAGCAGTACAAATGGTCATAAACATTCATTTTCTGACATTATTTGTTGGTTCTTAATGGAGAGAACCAACTATCATAGGAGAGGAGAGCACGACAGTCCAACACAGAAACTTTACACAAAGGAAGTGCTCCAACTGTGTAGGTTTCTGGCCGTGATAACTAGATAACTGAACAATGCTTCATCTATCGTGGCCTCTCTCATTCATTTGTCAAGTATTTATATGTATCTACTCTGGGCTCTGTGGACACAGCGGTGGGGAAAACCACTTTCTTAAGAGACATGAACACAGAAACAGGTTAAAAGATCACGTCAGCTGGGGAGCAGTGCAGTGGAGAAGGAACAACGCCAGACCTGGGACCAGGAGGACGAGACTCGCTATCTTACGTGGGATGGAGGTGGATGGGGTCTCTCACCAGTTCTGTGAGGCTGAGTGAAGGACTGGGGAGGAGAGGAGTGTTGGGGGGTGGGATGGGAATGCACACACACACAACCCAAGCGAGAGGCTGGTCTGACAGCAGCTGAGCGGACGAACAGGAGAGAGCAGAGGCCGTGCCGTGGGGGTCTGTGGGCATTATTCAAGGCTGGTCAAACATAATCATAAGGGATGTATTTAATAAGAAACTACGTTAACCTATGCAACAGCAGCAAAGAGTCACCTTTCTTGACCACTGATAGCAACACTGGCTGCCCTGCCTGCTCACACTGACCCCAGCCAGGAATTCTGCTCAACACGGTACCAGTAATAGCATCAGGCATTCACCCAAGCTGATACCACCCTGAACACTCAGTCCTGTGGGGTAACATGTTCACCTCAAGGGAAGACTCTGCCTAGATTACACTGGCATTCTCCCACTGATGAAAGGTGCCATGTTAGGGGCAATCGAGCAGAGTTTCATCCCCCACAGACGCCCCCTGCCACTGGCCAGCCTAGTAGTCGCTGTGGAGAAAACAGCCACGGAGGGGCTCCAGCTCTCGGGGTGGGTGGGCAGGGAGAAGGAAGAGGCCTGAGGTTAGGACAAAAAGGCAGGGGGCAAAGAGTGGCTGGAGTGAATGGAATGAAAAGTTAAGGAGAAAGAGGACAGGCTAGTGCCTGGTGATGCTGCAATGCAACTGAGGGGGTCATGAGTCACCACCAGCCCCTGGCTGCTTCCCTGCTTGGGCCCAGCGTCATCCTCCTCTCAAAGACCCTGGCATCTGAGAACTGTGGGCCCAATCCAAGTTCCTGGATATAAATGGGTCCACAGAAGAGCAATGGAGACCCGGGAGCTACAAGCAGAATTGTGAGAGGCCCAGTGGGAAGCAGACCAGTGAGACAAGGCTGCACAGCTCGGACTGCAGTTCCCAGCAGCTCAGGCCATGGAGAAGCTTGGATTGGAAGCTCTCTATGTTCTTTATTAAGTAAAGTAGGAAAGTAAACATCACTTTAAAAACAGTGGGGAACTTCTCTGGCAGGTCAATGGTTAGCACTTCACCTTCCAATGCAAGGAGGGTGGGTTAGATCCCTGGTCAGGGAGCCAAAAAGCCAAAACACAAAACAGAGGCAATGTTGTAACAAATTCAATAAAGACTTTAAAAATGGTCCACATTAAAAAAAAAACTTAAAATAATAAAAACAGTGTGCTCAGGATACAATCTCTCCTACAATTTTGAGTCCAGCAGAGAATACAGCAAAAGTCCTTAGAGGAAAAAAAGGTGACTATTCACTAGGTTTTCCAGAGTTGTTTGGATTTCTGAAGAAAATATTTGGGAAACAGGAAAACTGAAAAATAACAGAATGGATTTCTAGTTGAAAGCACTTTAGGTGTGTGGGCAAAGGATGAGGCTGGGTGCATGGAGGCCTGCTCTGCCCTCGCTGGGGAGGAAGGTGTGGTGTCCTCTGCAGGGTGAGTCCCCTGCTCTGTTCTTTCTCCTCCCAGCACACAGAAGGTAGCCTTGGCTGTCTGCCCCTCTGAGGTTGGTCTGTCCTCAGGACATGGTGCTGGCCAACCATGTGTGGCTGGAGTGGGAGGTAACACTTGTAGACAAAAGCACTCTGGCCATTACTGCATGGCCCAGCATGTGTGTGATACACGTCCCCTCTGTGCCACAGGGACAGCCATGCTTGGGTGGGGAGGCTCTCCAGGCAGGGTCTGCAGGGAGCCCAGGCTGTCAGTTGACAGGAGGAGATACCAGCTTTCCTGAGATTCTGGAGGGCCCTGTTCCCTGCAATGGTCTAGCCTATCCCTGTTGATAGAGAAAGGAGCAATTAGGAAGGAACACATTCGTCATTGGTAGAAAATCCTAACACACGGTATTTGAGTCTTTCCACTCCTAAACTGAATATATAAAAAATGCATATTTTTCAAAATTTTAAAACTACTTTTTTGAGTTGAAACTCAAAAATTGTTTAGAAAAAAAGAAAAAGGTGAGAAGATGGGGGGTCTCACAGAAGGAAAGTGGGGAGCTGGTACTGGGAGTCGCCATTCTGAAGCCCCCAGGCACTCTCACACATGTGCTCTTGTCCTTCCCTCCTGGTGGAACAGAGGAAACCTCCCTCCTTCTGGGAAGGCCAGTCCCCCACCAGGGCTTGGGATCACCTCACCTCCTCTGGTGGTTCCCTTCCTACTGGAGCCAACCTTCGACACACCAGAATAGTCTGGTTTCTGCCACCTTAATAACATGTCACTGACCACCACCCCAAGCCCCTGGACTTCTCAAGACCACCTACACATGGTTCTGCATTTCCATACCTTCTCCCTGGTCCTGAATTCACTGCCATGAAAGCTACAGAAGGCTCTGCTGAGTCCTGTCCCCAGGGCCACAGAGGCAGAGTCCAGAATCAGGGACATCTCTGAGGCTGCCTGAGACCCTTTGTAACCGTTGCCACAATAATCACTCTGATAATCACCAACAAGCTTCTCAACTCCCAATTAGACAAAGATGCCCACTTCAGTAAGCACTCTACAGCACCCCAAGCAATCACCTAACGCCAACCTTCCAGCAGAAATTTTCTTTGTCTTGAGGCTATAAAAATTGGCTATTAACCCACAAAAGCTGTTGGCTCTCCCTGGCCTGTCAGGAGCTATTGGTCTGCTGCACTTGCAGTGCCCACTTTATCACTGCTCTTTGTTCTTAATAGACTCACTCCTTTCTGCAATACTCTGTGTCTGGAAATTCTTTTCCAAACTGCGCTTGGACTGCCTCAACAGCCTCCATTTGTAAATGTCCTAAAAAATTAAAAGCTAATTCTTTTGATTGATTTGCTTTTTAAGCACAGCAGTACAAGTTGTTCTACAGAAAGAAAATGACAAATTTGAAAAAGTAGTCTAGAGAAGGAGAAAGACAGTAGAAGGGTATAAACCATGGCTATTAAAAGTCAGAGATGTTCAGTTAGCCTATCAGGGATTATTAAAAAAAAAAAACCTTTTTAAACGTTTAAACTTTTAAAACATTACATTTTAGACATTTAAAATGTAAAGACTGTTGCAATTAAGAAAGTAATGCAATACAAAGTAACAGGACAACAAAGCTAATCCCCCAATCGCTCAAGAACACCCACCTCTGAGAAATCAACACTAAGTCTTCTTCAATTTACAATGGGGCTATATCCTGATAAACCCATCATAAACTAAAAATATTATAAACTGAAATGCTTAATATGCCTAGCCTACCGAACACCATACATTAGCCCAACCTACCTTAAACATGCTTATAATACTTATACATTAGCCTACAGTTGGGCAAAATCACCTAACACAAAGTCTATTTTACAATAGGGCTGAATACCTCATATAATATATTGAGTACTATACTGAAAGTAGAAATCAGCATGGCTGTATGGGTACAGCATGGTTGTGACTGCATTTGTTGTTTAGCCCATGATCACCCAACTGGCTGCAGCTGAGGCTCTCTGCCTCTGCCAAGCATCACATGGAATATCCTACTGGCCCAGGAAACGCTCAGAATTCAAAATACAGTTTCTACCGAATGTGTATCACTTTCACAGCATCATCTAGTCAAACCATCGCAAGTCAGGGACCATGTGCATAAGAACACCACATGCGTCCTCTCTCCTCTTTCTCAATACACCTTCACCAGCCACTATTCTGAACCCACTGCACACTGCAAGCGCTCCTGTCAGGATTATTAGTGAACCCAGCTCGTCAAATCCAAGAACTCCTCTTTCTTCCTTATCGACCAGCTAAACACACAGTGCTACCTGTCACCCCCTCCTTTCCATCTTCTCTCCTTGGCTTCCTGGTCTACCCGGTCCACAGTCTGCTAGCTTTCCTGCACCTCTGGCTGCTGCTTCTCCAGCTCTTTGCTGGCTCTTCCTCCTCCAACTAATCCCTAGATGTGGGACTCCTCAGGGCTCACTGTGAGCCTTCTCCACTCTTGACATGTTCTTCCATGTCATCCAGTTCCTGCCCTGGATTTAACCAGCACACTAATGCTGAAGGTGCCCATATTTATCACTCCAAGCCTTTGACCATAAGACCCAAGTACCTAACTCCATACCTGACATCGTCACCCAGATGAAAAGGTAACAACAGGCCCAAAACAGTTTTCCTCTCAAACCCGTCCTCCCCAACCCACTGCCAACAACTTGATACATGATACCAGCTGCCCAGATTAGAAATTTCAGAGTCCTCCTCGATGTGTCCCTTACCCTCTCCCCGACACGTGCGATCCCTGTGTCCTGTTCAGTCTACTTCCCAGGTGTATTGCAAACATACTTTCCCCATGTCCAAAGTCTACACTTTAGTCCAGGCCACCTTATTTCCTACCTGGTCTATTGTTGTGTGTGCCTGTTAGCTGCTTAGTCACGTCCAACTCTTTGCAATCCCGGGGACTGTAGCCCACCAGACTCTTCTGTTTGTGAAATTCTCCAGGCAAGAATACTGGAGTGGGGTGCCGTTCTCTTCTCCAGGGGAATCATCCTGACTCAGAGATCAACCCTGGGTCTCCTGCATTGCAGGCAGATTCTTACTGTCTGAGCCATTTACAACTGTCTATCAGCTCTCTCTATGTCCACAACTGCTCTTCGAATCTATTCTCCGTAAAACAGAACATGGTTTTCTTAAATCAGAACATATCACTTTCCAGTTAAAAAAACCCTGTAGAGACTCCCACCACACCTGGGATCCCAAACAAACTTCTAACATGGCCACAAAGCCCTGCCCTCCCTCACACCCATCACCTATTCTCCTCCACTCACCACAGCCCAGCCTTCTCTTAGGTCCTCTCTGAAGGCAACTGATTTTTACTCAGGGCCTTTGCTTTAACACGCTGGGCTCTTCTCTAATTTTCATGTGATTAGTTCCCTCTTAGCTTTTAAGTTTCCACTTAAATAAAACTCAAGGGAACTATTGTTGATGATTCAATTCACACTGGGCACGTCTGTCATTCCCAGAAACAATCACTGTTTATTTCATCCACCGCCCTTGTTCCAACTTGTAATGTTCACATTTATTTTCTGTTTACTTGCTTTTGCCCTTTTTCCACATAAGAGTGAAGACCACATCTCTCCAGGTCACTGCCACTTCCTCAGTGTTTAGCCCAATGAGAAGCACACAGTAAATCCTTAATATGTACAGCAACTGCATAAATGCACATGGTTCTTCCCTACCCCACCTCTACCAATCAATGCAGACCAAGAATTTCTGATGCAAGGTGAGGAGGAGGAGACCTGCTGAGTCGTACATGAACTGGTAAAGGTGTAAAAGTCTAGACGAGTGAGTGGAAGCAGCTCTGGCAAAACCCCTTAACACTCCCTGTCCTTCCTAATTCTGAAGAGTCTGAATCACGGATCTAAGTCAGTGCTTCCAACACAGCCAGATCTGCAGATTCTCAAACACACCAGCCACCGTTTAGAGTATTTATACTTTTCTCTAATCTTTTCCAAATATTTAAATTAACTATATTCACATTAAATTCTAGAGTTGAACTAGACATGCTGTGCAAAACAGAGAAGCTGAGGGTCTAGATGTAAGCAGCATGTACATAATGGTTTTTACTTACACCCAGAGGGTTTTCTGTTTGAGATTTCATTTCAGAATTACCCACTACCTTAACTGGGATCAAAGAGTATATTCTCTGCTTAAAAAACATGTCTCTTTGCATCTTAACATCTATATTTACATACATATGTACACAAATGAAGGCAGCTGGAGGCAAGGAGGACACAAGGCCATTAACCATTACTTAGCAGATTCAACTAGCAGAAGATTTTTAAATGCATAAGAATATGGGCTGCATTTATCAATACAGCCTGAGTATCTACTCTTTTTTTTGAGACATGAGCCAAGGTCAATGATAAGATTTTTCTAGGCTCTTGATAAAGCCACAGTGTTTTACATCAATTTCTACATGAAGACCTAGAACTATTGACCTCAGGGCAATCAACTGCTGAGTTGTGGCAGCCTGATCAGAGAGGTGGACGCAGCTGCTCAGAGGCTCAAGTGCACTGCAGAATCGAAGACCTGGCTTAAGTGCCAGTTATGCCACCGGGTGACTTGGAACAACTCATCTAACTTCCCTATACCGCAGGCTGCTCATCCAGAAAACTGAGATCACGAGAGCATCCATCTCCAAGGACGGTTCTTCTCTAAAGAAGTGAGATGATGCACAGAGAACCCTGGCATGGAGACAGGCATACTGTGTGCACACCCATGCTGTGTGTCAAGTACCAGCTGACTATCCATCCCCTCTCCCTGTGTTTTGCTTTTGACTGAGTCCCCAAGAGCAAGGAAGCTTCTATGGAGGAGTTGGGACTTGGGTGAATATTGAAATATTGAAAATGTGTATAGTTTCCGAGAACAGAGTTTAAAAAAAAAACTAAGTAGCACCAGAATGGAGTGCAGAGGAGAGCCAGGCAGAGGCAAGGCTGAGAATGGTGGTCAGGGTTGTTTAGGAAGTGAGCCTGAGTGGTGTGGGGACTCGGGGTGGGGAGGCTGTACCTTTGTGAGCTGGATGAAGGTGGGCACCAAGGGTTGGGAGAGGAACTCACACTTGACACTGACTAGGAACCCGCGTATGCGTCCTCGCCTGATAGCTCACGATGCCTTCCACTGCACAATACTTTACCATCGTGTTTATCACTATGACAACACTTCGAATCCACTTCTTACATCGAGTCAGCACTTTCTACCTCTGCTTTCACACAGAGTATTTTTATCATTTAATAGGTCCCATAAAGGTCTACAAAGTGCTCACTAGATTGTCACATGATGTAGAAACATACTTTTAGAGGTAAGGAAGCTTAGGGATTTAGAGGCCTTTTAGGATAATTTGTTCATTTTAAAGGTGAAAAACAAAAAACAAACTCCAACCAAGTATAGAGAGAGCAAAAACAACTTATTCTCGTAACAAAATGCACAGGATTAGCACAGCTTTGGAGCTCTGCATTCTAGTCTTGGCTGTCAATTACTGATAGCGAGACCTTTGCTAAAACACTTGGCGGACTGGGCTTCAGTTTCCTCATCTTTATTATTGTTTGCCATACCGTGTGGCATGCGGGACTTTAGCTTCCAACCAGGGATTGAACCTGCACCCCCTTAACAGTGGAAGCACAGTCATAACTACTGGACCCCCAGGGAAGCCCCCTTAGTTTCCTCATCTTTAAAATGAGAGGGTTCATATAGATGAACCCTAATGTATGTGCAATTTGTCCAGAGCCCAAAAGCATTAGCGGAAAAACAGAGCACCCAGGAAAAAGCAAGAGAAGCTGAGAGATTTGGGACCTAACACCTCCCCAAGGCTGATTCGTGCCGTGCTTCCATTCCAAAGAGCAGGCCTCTGAGGATGGTCTGTGTCCATGTCCTCTGCAAGAGTGGCACAGGCAGAAAGATCACTCTAGCACAGGATGGAACACCTGGAGAGCCAACTGTGCCCTGCTTACTTAGCCTTATCATTTCAGAGACAGTCTCTCAGTTCATCTTCATTTAATGCTCAGACAGTCTCACACAACTTTTCTACCACTTCTGCTAAAGTTAGGACAAGCATTCAGGAATGGCAAATACTCATGTTCTATAGGCAGAGATGCAGATGACACCACCCTTATGGCAGAAAGTGAAGAGGAACTAAAGAGCCTCTTGATGAAAGTGAAAGAAGAGAGTGAAAAAGCTGGCTTAAAGCTCAACATTCAGAAAACGAAGATCATGACATCCTGTCCCATCACTTCATGGCAAATAGATGGGGAAACAGTGGGAACAGTGTCAGACTTTATTTTTTTGGGCTCCAAAATCACTGCAGATGGTGACTGCAGCCATGAAATTAAAAGACGCTTACTCCTTGGAAGAAAAGTTATGACCAACCTAGACAGCATATTGAAAAGCAGAGACATTACTTTGCCAACAAAGGTCCGTCTAGTCAAGGCTATGGTTTTTCCCATGGTCATGTATGGATGTGAGAGTTGGACTGTGAAGAAGCTGAGTGCCAAACAATTGATGCTTTTGAACTGTGGTGTTGGAGAAGACTCTTTAGAGTCCCCTGGACTGCAAGGAGGTCCAACCAGTCGATTCTAAAGGAGATCAGTCCTGGGTGTTCATTGGAAGGACTGATGCTAAAGCTGAAACTCCAATACTTTGGCCACCTCATGTGAAGAGTTAACTCATTGGAAAAGACTCTGTTGCTGGGAGGGATTGGGGGCATGAGGAAAAGGGGACGACAGAGGATGAGATGGATGGATGGCATCACGGACTCGATGGACGTGAGTTTGAGTGAACTCCGGGAGATGGTGATAGACAGGGAGGCCTGGCATGCTGTGATTCACGGGGTCGCAAAGAGTCAGACACGACTGAGCGACTGAACTGAACTGACAGGCAATATTAAATGCCTTTCTTTATGGGAGACAAAAGCCTCTTGAAAAGGTGCTTCTGTGTCTGAAGTGTGTGATTTCTATTCTTCACAATGATAGTATTTGAAAATTCAACTTTTGTGGGGTCTTAGTTTTTTCAATGGGATCCTGAGATTTAGATACCTGGCCACCAGGTGGCGTGTGGACTCCTTGGTCTCAGGGTCCAAACCAAGTTTCTGCTGAAGGCCTGTTTTGCGTTCCATGGCATATTGCTAGGTGTCCCCCAATATCCATTCCTCCCACTTCCTTGATAATAAGGCCCAAATTTTTAGCTGGCACACTCTTTCTGGGAATAAAACTGCATTTTTAAACCTGTGCTAGGAGTATGTTTTCACCAATAAAATGAAAGCAGACATAATACATGTCACCTTCTGGCAAACATGCTTACAAGACAGTCTCCTCCTGATCATCCCTCTTCCTCCCTATTACTGCCGTCATGCTGGCTGGAAAGTGGATGCAACATGGCTGGAACCCCTGCAGCCTTCTAGGACCATGAGGAGATGGCAGGAAAGCAGCCATGATACAGCAACAAGACAAAAAGAGCTTGGATTCCTTACATCTTAGACACCAAGCCATTCCTGGACCAATTTCCCCTGCACTTCCTTTATGTGAGAGGGAAAAATAAACATCTCTCTCCTTTAAGCCATGGTTATTTTTTACTTTTTCTCCTTTTGCTCACAGCTGAATACAGTTTGAGTAACACACCTTGAGATTCATTCAGATTCATTTCTAAAAACAGAACTAGTTATTAAACTAGCCTAAGATAAGCACCATTAGCACACATACTATTCAGAGATGAGAACTAAATTACTGATACAGTTCTAATAAGAATGAAGTGACTTTCTACCTGGTTTTTAAAGGCTAATGAAATATAACAGCATTCTTTTTCCCAAGATAGTTTTCTAGCAAGGGGTTAGAGCTAACTGTTAGCTGTGAGTAACCTGAAATCAGTATCAGCAAAGCTCAGCAACTTGCATTTTTTACAGATCTCAAAAGCCACGACTCCTGGAACAATTTAAACAAAATTTAATCTATTTAAATGGTTTTATTACCTACAACAGCAAACTCAGATCTATAGATAACTGAAGTAGTAAAATTTTTGTACATACTAAATATGAACAAATCTCCACTGAGTACAGTTGCCACCTATGCTGATGAGTTTATGGACACCTTAATCTCTGACAATATGGCTTCAATTGCAGTGACATTATTAAAGAATAATAAACTCAGTCCATCGTCTAGAAATGAATATAAGCCACAAAAATTAAAATCACCTTGTGATTTTAAAACACCTGTTTAACTCATTAACATCTCATCAAAATAAGGTGAAAAAATTTCCATGTCAAGTCCCGCAGCATCCCCAGGAGAGCCAAGGCCGCCCTCCCCAGGTTGTCAACCACCAGGCAGGGGTTTAGCTGCTTTCCTGGTTCTTATCTCATCGCAGGCCTATTTCCTCCAAGCAAAGTTCAGAGAAACTGAGGAAGGTGGGCAGAGGTCTGGGTTGCCCTGAGCTGTTTTACACCTTGCCAAAGGAGGCCCTGCAGGAGGCTCAAGGGATCTCTCCAGGCCTGTCTGGTCACTCAGTTCTCAAGGCCACCTTGTGATTTTTACTCTAAGTGGGTACATATTCTCAGGCTGCTGCAAAAACAACGTCCTTCTTCAAAACATGGAAGAACACTTCTTTACAAGTGGTATGGAGACTGCAGCAACCACACACTGGGGCCCTATAACCTATTTCTCTGTTTTAAGATAGCAAGAGAACAAAAATTCTTATCATCTTTTATAGTTGAACTATTTTAACACAGCTGCTATCTAAAGAGGAAACAGATACAAACATATGCCCTCTGAATATGAGTATTATGATCTCAATCTAGAATGGCTGTGAGACAAAGAGAATTCTAAAGAAACACAGCAATCTGTTAATGCAAGAATATGTCTCTGTGAAGTATAATATAAAAAAATAACATGAAAGCTTTAGGCACAAAATTGCCAAGAACAACTGACTCAATTTAAAGTGATTTCCTAATCATATGCAAGCACCATAGTTTCTCAAAAGGTTCTTTTGGAAAATATTCCCCCATTCACACTTAATTCACATGTTCTGAAGATTTCTGACCTACCCTTAACTATGAGAACACAGCGATATAGAAAAATGTTACCATTAGTTCAATAGTCAGCAGACCAAAGATGTGGATGAGTCAAAAACTGCGTGTGTTGTGCACTCAGCACAGAAGTCAATGAGCTAAATTAAAGCACTAATTATTGTTCTGAGGATTAACATTTGTTGAATGGCAAAGCCTGCAGGCCAGTTGTTCAGTGGCTCAGTCATGTCCAGCTCTTTGCAACTCCATGAACTGCTGCACACCAGGCTTCCCTGTCCTTCACTATCTCTTGGAACTTGCTCAGACTCACATCTGTTGAGTTAGTGATGCCACCCAACCATCTCGTCCTGTCATCCCCTTCTCATCCTGCCTTCAATCTTTCCCAGCAAACACCAGGAGTTGGTGATGGACAGGGAAGCCTGGAGTGCTGGAGTCCATGGGATCGCAAAGAGTCAGACACGACTGAGTGACTGAACTGTAGACCAGTAACTTACTTTGCCAACAAAGGTCTGTCTAGTCAAGGCTATGGTTTTTGCAGTGGTCACGTATGGATGTGAGAGTTGGACTGTAAAGAGGGCTTAGCGCCAAAGAACTGATGCTTTTGAACTGTGGTGTTGGAGAAGACTCTTGAGAGTCCCTTGGACTGCAAGGAGATCCAACCAGTCCATTCTGAAGGGGATCAGTCCTGGGTGTTCTTTGGAGGGAATGATGCTAAAGCTGAAACTCCAATACTTTGGCCACCTCATGTGAAGAGTTGACTCATTGGAAAAGACTCTGATGCTGGGAGGGATTGGGGGCAGGAGAAGGGGACGACAGAGGATGAGATGGCTGGATGGCATCACTGACTCGATGGACATGAGTTTGAGTGAACTCCGGGAGTTGTTGATAGACAGGGAGGCCTGGCGTGCTGCGATTCATGGGGTCACAGAGTCGGACACGACTGAGCGACTGAACTGAAGTGACCTGACCTACAAATTACTGTCAAGGTTACAAAAATGTAGACTAAAGAAAAATAACCCCACTCCTTCTACCCCAAGGCATCTTGGTAAACCCAAAGAATAATCTAATTTTAATTTTCTAATCATCTAATTTAAAAAATCAGCTTCTGGTCAGTTATAAAGCAAATCACCTTTGGGATGTTCTTGATGGTTCACATGCAGTATTGTAGGTAAACCTCAGAAGCATAAAATTCCTCAGTTTAAGAGGTAGGACTCAATAAAATCTGTGTTAAATACTTATAATCCTTACTACTTCTGTACTCTGTTGATTTAGGTTTGATACTGCCCCATAAAATGGAATCTTCCTTCTAATTTATTCTTTTATAACATGTGGAAACTGTTGTCAATGGAGTTGATTCAGAGTATACTGAGTTCACAGTTCATTTTCAGGTCCATAAATTTTGACTTTCACTTTAGGAGGAGAAAAGACAATCTTTCAGCTGTCAAACATTTTAAGCTGAACACAAACGAGACACCGAGAAAGCAAAAAGCGCATTTTTGCTACACTGCATCCTTCGTCGCACCACGTTCAGCCACAGTGCAAACACTACTTTATCCACAAGAAAGAGCTGTCAGAGGCAACTCTCCTGCACAGGATGCTGAGGGCAGGACTCCTTTCTTCTTGAACTTACTGTGAAATTATGAAATTAAACAGCTACAAAAAGGTAGAGGCTCTCTGAATGAAGAATTGTGGTGACATTGTTCAGGAGGCCCAGTAGGGGCCTGGGGCTTACAAAAGCAGCCATCCCTCAAAGCCGAACCCAGGTTCCACCTCTCCCAGGAAAATCCCTGGGCATCCCAGCCAGGATATCACAGTGCCGATGCAAACTTTCACCTTTCCCCTGATCGTTGTGATAACATCTTGGGGTATCTGACCTTTCAGAGCTCTGTGTCTCAGCCTGACTGCAAACTTTCCAGGGATAGTGCCTGTGTCTGGAACGTCTCTGGATTCAAACAGTACCACCTTGCGTTGCACATCACATATATATTTATCAACAGACTAAATTTTCCTATTTTTTCCCTTCGGTTTAAAATGAAACATATTACTGATCATAAATATAGACAAGATTCTTTTCATATAAATTACTTATCACCAAATCTTTGTTATTAATGTAATTTCTAATGCTCAGTTCAGTTCAGTTCAGTCACTCAGTCGTGTCCGACTCTTTGCGACCCCATGAATTGCAGCACACCAGGCCTCCCTGTCCATCACCATCTCCTGGAGTTCACTCAGACTCACGTCCATCGAGTCCGTGATGCCATCCAGCCATCTCATCCTGGGTCGTCCCCTTCTCTTCCTGCCCCCAATCCCTCCCAGCATCAGAGTCTTTTCCAATGAGTCAACTCTTCACATGAGGTGGCCAAAGTACTGGAGCTTCAGCATCCTTCCTTCCAAAGAAATCCCAGGGTTGATCTCCTTCAGAATGGACTGGTTGAATCTCCTTGCAGTCCAAGGGACTCTCAAGAGTCTTTTCCAACACCACAGTTCAAAAGCATCAATTCTTCGGCGCTCAGCCTTGTTCACAGTCCAACTCTCACATCCACACATGACCACAGGAAAAACCATAGCCTTGACTAGATGGACCTTCGTCGGCAAAGTAATGTCTCTGCTTTTGAATATACTGTCTAGATTGGTCATAACTTTTCTTCCAAGGAGTAAGCGTCTTTTAATTTCATGGCTGCAGTCATCATCTGCAGTGATTTTGGAGCCCCCCCAAAATAAAGTCTGACACTGTTTCTGTTTCCCTATCTATTTCCCATGAAGTGATGGGACCAGATGCCATGATCTTTGTTTTCTGAATGTTGAGCTAAGCCAACTTTTTCACTCCCCTCTTTCATTTTCATCAAGAGGCTTTTGAGTTCCTCTTCACTTTCTGCCATAAGGGTGGTGTCATCTGCATATCTGAGGTTATTGCTGTTTCTCCCGGCAATCTTGATTCCAGCTCGTGTTTCTTCCAACCCAGCGTTTCTCATGACGTACTCTGCATATACGTTAAATAAGCAGGGTGACAATATACAGCCTTGACGTACTCCTTTTCCTATTTGGAACCAGTCTGTTGTTCCACGTCCAGTTCTAACTGTTGCTTCCTGACCTGCATACAGATTTCTCAAGAGGCAGGTTAGGTGGTCTGGTATTCCCATCTCTTTCAGAATTTTCCACAGTTTATTGTGATCCACACAGTCAAAGCCTTTGGCATAGTCAATAAAGCAGAAATAGATGTTTTTCTGGAACTCTCTTGCTTTTTCGATGATCCAGCGGATGTTGGCAATTTGATCTCTGGTTCCTCTGCCTTTTCTAAAACCAGCTTGAACATCAGGGAGTTCTAATGCTCAGTATTTCCTTTTTATAGACCTGTGCACAGATGTTCTAACCAATATTACATAGTGGTCATGTCATTCATAATAAAAAGAGGAAAAAGATCAGTCAACTGCAGCTATGATAAACCTATCCAAAACTTAATTTTTTTGTGTCCCACAGACTGGAAGAGAAAGTTTTTCCAGGATCTGATTTTCAAAATTGTATTTCCTATAGAGATGAATTTTCTCCCACAGCTGTAGTCAGGACTAGGTAAAGACTATATAGTAGCTATGCTCTGTATATGTCACCAAAACAGGACACTCTCACCCCACATGGCCCCACCACCACTCAAGATCTCTGGTCCTGAATGAAAGCACATCACACAAAGAAGAGCCCTGTGGCTGGTTTAGCCCTGTGTTTCTTTGACCCTCCTTTTTCTCTCCCCTTCACTTAGTACATCTTATGAGCTACACGACCAGGTGGACATGCACGGCTATGATCACCATTAACTGCACTGACTAACCATGCGGGTAATCTGGGCAGCATTTGCTTCAAAATGATAATGTACATAAAATGTAAGAAGGAATAACAATTAGCCCAGGGAATTTTCTTTTAAAATCACATACAGAATAAATACAAACACCAGGGTTATGCAAAATCAAAAGCAGCACTACCCTGAAGTAATTGAAAACAAAAAATGAATCTTCCCCCTACACCCGCAAATGCTGTGGTTTCTATTATACACTATGAGGATTTTTTCCACTCATGCACAAACCCTTCTCTAGGGCCTGCTTTTACAGGCTGGTCATTGTTGGCAACTCTGCTGAGAGTCTGATCACAATGTGAGCACAGAAGTCACACTCACGCTTCCTGTCAGAGCTCTGCTGTGTACACCTGGGCTAAGCTACTGCAAAATGGGCTTTCAGTCTATAGCACTGTGATATCACGGTACATTCCAAAGCCACCTTTACCCAAAACAAGAATTCTACTTAAATAACACAGTGCAATATGTATGATGTGTATAATCAACATATTAAAGTCTCCTGAAGGCATTATGCTAGAGAGATTATACCTTCATAAAAGTTGTAAAACCAGTGTGTTCTCTCCAGTTACTCAGTTACTATCCCCTTAAATACGTCCCATGAATCTTTTCATCCTTTTCCCTTACTGCACTTGTACAAATAAAAGCTTCTAAGTATTTCAGTAGCTCGACTTTAGGGGAATTTTCTTTGTGAAGTGGAAAGCCGCACACAGAGGACTTCAGTGCCTTTTCCAATGGCACGCGACTGGCATCTCCTGAGTATACTTTCTCCCCAGTTTAATCTGGAAATCTCAGGTTGCTGTGCCCAGGGCTGAGGGGTTTCTACTCCACACAAGCATGTGCTTGGCTGTAAAGTTTTGTCTTTTCATTTATATCTGAAAACAACACATATTAAGTTGTAACTAGTTTCTTTGTGTACCATCTGTAAAGAATAGAGAAAAACAGCTACTTGATAGGAAAAACAACTCCAACCATCCTCCCCGAGAAGGAAAAGCCACTTTCCTTTAAGAAGCTGCCTTCGAGGCAGCTGTCATGATCACAGGTCCCTTCTCCCTGCCACAAACTCCACCGCTACTCACTTTGACATGAGTTGTGGGAAGTAGAAAAGAGAATTTAAAAAAAAAATACAGACTGAGGGGCTGCACAGCAGAGATGAAGAGAACATTAGGGCTGAGGGGAGGGGCGTCTCATGGGCAACAGAGCCCATCCTAGAGCAGCCACGCGGGGACAGCCACTTCTCGCTGCCCGGGAATGCTCTGCATTACTGACGGGAGAGGTGGTATCTTGCACCACACACAGACGCACCACACACAGACACACACACAGACAGACACACACACACAGACACACACACAGACACACACAGACAGACACACACAGACACACTCAGACACACACACACAGACACAAACACACACAGACACACACAGACAGACACACACACACACACAGACACACACAGACACAGACACAGACACACACACAGTCACACACAGACACACAGACAGACACGCACAGACACACACGCACACACACAGACACACACAGATACACACACACACAGACACACAGACACACATACACACACAGACACCCTCCCCCCTCCACTGCCCTGAGGATGTCCAGGCAAGGACTAGAAGTAGTTCCTGAGAAGGCCAAATGTTACAGCTGGCAGACACGCAATGTCTACACACAGAGAAAATGAAAAACAGCAAGGCACGGCAGCCTAAAAGTGACGTTAAAAGTCTAATGCAGGACTAGGGTGAATTAATGAGACATACAAGCACCAGACTGGGGCTATGGCCCCTAAAAGATCTCTCTCCAGGCAAGGGCTCACTTTGAAAATAAAAGAAGCCAAACTAGCTAAGGAAACCTAAAAGTCTGCCATATTTACTTCTAACACTTTTTGAAAAAACAAACAAACAAACAACTGATTACATTCTACATGAAAGTGTTAAGTCTCTGTGAAGACTTTTTGCAACCCTATGGACTAGAGCTCACCAGACTCCTCTGTCCATGGGATTCTCCAGGCATGAATACTGGAGTGGGTTGCCATGCCCTTCTCCAGGGGCCATTCCCCACCCAGGGATCAAATCCAGGTCTCCTGTATTACAGGCAGATTCTTTACTGACTGAGCTCTATGTGCCAGACCCTTAATATGGGCAGACCTTGGGGACACGGCAGCTTCAGTTCCAGACCCCCACAGCAAGCGTCACAATAAAGCGAGTCAGATGAGGTTTCTGATTTCCCAGTGCTTAGAAAAGTTACGTTTGCACTATATTGTAGTCTATTCAGTGTCACGTACGGTTGAGAAAGCTGGACTATAAAGAAGGCAGAATGCCAAAGAATTGATGCCTTCAAACTGTGGTGCTGGAGAAGACTTCTAAAAGTCCCTTGGACAGCAAGGAAATCAAACCAGTCAATTTTAATGGCGATCAACCCTGAATATTCACTGGAAGGACCAATGCTGAAGCTGAAGCTCCAGTATTTTGGTCATCTGATGCACACAGATGACTTACTGGAAAAGTTCCTGATGCTGGGAAAGATCAAGGGCAGAAGGAGAAGAGGGGGTCAGAGGATGAGATGGCTGGATGGCATCACTGATGCAAGGAACATGAACTTAGGCAAACTCCAAGAGACGGTGAGGGACAGGGAGGCCTGGCATGCTGCCGTTCAGGGGGTCACAGAGAGTTGGACACGATTGGGCAACTGAACAACAACAACAATATTCAGTGTGCAACAACATTAAGTCTAAAACAATGCTGTACATACCTTAAAGAATATTTAATTGCTAGAAAATGCTAACATCACCTGAGCCTTCAGTGAGTCATAATCTTTCTTGCAATAACAACATGAAAGATCACAGATCATAACAAATATAACAATTATGAAATAGTTTGAAATTCTACAAGAATTACCAAAATGTGACACAGACACATAAAATAGACAAATGCTGTCGGAAAAATGGCACCAATAGATATGCTCGATGCAGAACTGCCACAAACCTTCAATTTGTAAAAAAATAAAAAAACAACACAGTATCCGCAAAGCACAATGAAGCAAAGAACAATAAAACGAGGTATGCCTATATATATATCATCTCACATATCCTGCAGGAATATTATCATATCATATAATCCTGAAGGAATCCTGCAAGATGGGTACTATCTGTTTTGCAGCTGAAAAAACTGGCAGAAAAGTTAAATGACTCATCCTATGTCAACCAAAACGTATCAGTCAATACATGCAGACTTCAGACTTCAGGCTGACAGAGGTTGAAGACAAAGGTCCTGGACCTCTAATGAGAATGCTCTCTGACTTTATAAGTACTGTTTATATAGATCAAGGATCAGCAAACTTCGTCCTGGAGGGCCAAATACTTAAGCACTTTAGTCTTTGTGGGCCAGTCTCTGCTGCACTGTTAAAGCACTAAGGCAGCCACAGACACTATGTAAACAAACATGGCTATTCTCCAAAAAACCAGAGGCCAGTAAGTCGACTCCTGATATAGAAGAGGGGCTGGCGATCTGCAGCCCTGGGCCAGATTCAGCCGGCCAAACAGTTTTATCTTTGATCTAGGTCTAGTCCGTCACCTAGACTTCTCTTAGACAGGTGAAGGGCAATTCACCCTGTTAAAAGGATGCTCTAGTTTCACAGAAACATTCTCAGGGTATCCAGTGCTCTTTTTTTTTTCTAACTTTCCTTTGGAAACAACACTCTGAATCCTAACCTGGGTCTCTGTGGTCCAGGCCCCCTGGTAGGAGAGCCCTGATGAAACACCTGGTACCTGGCAGGTGACCTGTCATTGCAAAGGAACAGAGTCGTTTTGCATCATTTTTCAGTGAATGATCTGATTTCTGGGAGACTCAGTACCTGTGGGCCACTGAGAAAACAAAAAAAATGGAGATTCTTAACCTGAAAGGATGGTGACCAGAGAGTGAGCTTGCCACGCATGGCAGTTAGACAGTTAATTTATCCATTCTAATGTTTTATTGAGCGCTCACCCTGTGCCAGGCAGACATACGGATGAACTTCAGACTGCAAAGACTGCCTTCTAGCACTTGAGTGAATACTTCATGTAAAGAAAATCTATGCTATTACTAATCACACCACGAGACCCGAGCCAGAAAACAATCCACTTTGAAGCAAGCAGACAAACTGTGTTGCTTTGATCCCCCAGACAAGGGACTCTGGCTTCCTGTCAAGAGTGGCAGAATCTGTAAACTCCAAGAGGGCAGGGACCTCGCTGAGCTCAATGCCCAGAAGCAGCAGGTGTTCCCAAGTATCTGTGGCTGGTGTTGCTGTGGGTTACCTCTATAGCTGCTGACAAACTGGAGTGTGCACAGCCTGGCCTGAAAGTCAGATTTTTAAACTAACATTGTCAAGATAAAATACCCCCTACCTGGACTGTCTGGTAATCGGAAGCGTCAATTCCTTTCACAGTCACCTCTCGGAAGACTCTGGGCTCCAGTTCCTCTTTGGTCAGATCACAGTGATAGATGATACCTAGAAGGAAACGGACGTCTTAGTTCAGTCCATAAACTCACTAGATACAAGAAGGGCAAGGATCACAAAGCACAGTCAGTAGTGCGTTTAAGGTCACTGCAGAGAGACCTCAGAACAGCCTGGCATGTGCACTATGCAATGCTACAGAAGTTCCCACTTCATCATCGCCATCGCATGTGGTCTTCTTTCATACCACAGTCACCTCTGTATCATTTTAGAAGATCCTAACGCATTCCAGGACTAAGAGCAGAGGCAAAACCTAACTGCAGAAACATAACAGGTCCTTCCCGACGCCCGGTCACTTAGGAGTACAGGCCAAAGAAGATGGGACACTTCATGTAGGGTTATTTCACCTGAGCAGGGATTGAGATGGAAAACTCAAATGATGTGCCCAAAGTCAACAGCCAATCAGGGGTCTCTTGATGGGAACTCTGGGACTATTGCTTCCTGACACCCACCCCTCTGTGGACACACACGTGCAATCAGGGACCAAAGACAGCCTTTCAGGGAGTCTTTCAGAATTGCCTTTAAAGTTCTGACTATCCAAGTGCACAACACACATTGATGAATACACAATAAACTTTTAGCTATTTTAACCACTAATTAAAATCCCATTTCCTTAATTTAATGCTGCTGCTGCTGCTGCTGCTGCTAAGTCACTTCAGTCGTGTCCGACTCTGTGCGACCTTGGAGACGGCAGCCCACCAGGCTCCCCCATCCCTGGGATTCTTCACGCAAGAATATTGGAGTGGGTTGCCATTTCCTCCTCCAATGCATGAAAGTGAAAAGTGAAAGTGAAATCGTGTCTGACTCTTCGCGACCCCATGCACAGCAGCCTACCAGGCTCTTCCGTTCATGGGATTTTCCAGGCAAGAGTACTGGAGTGGGGTGCCATTGCCTTCTCCGAATTTAATGATACTACATTCTAACATTTAATATCTAAATCAAAGGGACTTCCCTGGTGGTCCAATGGATAAAAATTCGCCTTGCAATGCCAGGGACACAGGTTTGATCCCTGGTCCAGGAGGATCCCACATGGTGTGGAGCAACTAAGCCCGTGCGCCACAACTACTGAGCTCCCACACTACAGCTACTGAAGCCTGCATGCCCCAGAGCCTGTGCTCTGCAAAAAGAAGCCTGCACACTGCAGCTAGAGAGCAGCCCCCAGGCTCCATAATGAGAGAAGGCCCAGGGGCAGCAACGAAGACCCATCACAGCCCCCAAAATAAAATAAGTAAAACAACAAAAAAGAACAAATCAAAGAAACAATAAGTAAGATAAATCACTACTGTTTGAAAACAATGACATTGCTATTGTTTATGAAACAGAATTAGTCATCCAGAGTGGCTGGTGTGGAAACAGCCCTCCCACATAATACTTTAAACATACGCTGTCAGTATATGAAAAATCAATTTAGAGATCCTGATACTTGCTGCAAAACCAGAAACTAAGCAGTTACTCCCACAGGGTACATTCAAACTGATTGATCATGTGATAAAATGGCAGCGTGCTTTCTTTTCAACTCCTCTGTGTATGTATGAACTTCACTAACAGCTGCAAAACAGCACTCTGCTCCCCACTGGCAAAGAGCAATATGTTTAGATACTTTAACAAAAAGACTGTTAATCCCCATGAATGTTATCGCAATTCCCATGCTTACAAATTATTTTAAGGTTTATAATATAATCATACAATATATGATTAACATTGGCAGTGGGGAGATACCTAATAGGACTGAAGCTTCTTAGTTGAAGCTGTATTTGGATATTTGTTGGAATATATCCTTATACATAAAATATTTTCAGACTACACTCCGGCCATACATTCTAAATTACCAGACACACTGAGTACTGT
The DNA here is from genome assembly GCF_032405125.1 of Capricornis sumatraensis. Lineage (NCBI taxonomy): Eukaryota > Metazoa > Chordata > Mammalia > Artiodactyla > Bovidae > Capricornis > Capricornis sumatraensis. Next base: position 32,372,060 of record NC_091081.1, on the reverse strand, counting down.
ACTTGCCCAGATAAATGTAGTCTTGAGGGCAAAGGCTATCTTCACATATATGTTAATTTTTGAAAAGCTTCTTCATTAGTACCTGTCCCACTTCCTTCCTCCTGGAGAAGGAAATGGCAACCCACTCCAGTATTCCTGCCTGGAGAATCTCAAGGACAGAGGAGCCTGGTAGGCTACAGTCCATGGGGTCGCAAAGAGTCGGACACGACTGAGCAACTTCACTTCACTTCACTTCTACTTTCTCAAAACACAAAAAGCATCTCCATCCTCAAAAAAAAAAAAAAAATCCAAACCACCAGACAATGACAACGAGATTGCAGAACAAGCATGAGCCATTTAAGCCCTGGACTCACCCCAGCATCACTGTTACCTGAGCTATAGTGAATCACAAAGGATGGGGAGCCAGGATTCCCCACTCTAACCACCAACCAGTTCCTGGGGCAGTACCCTAAGAAAAGTCACCAAAGTACTATAATGAAATTTCTCAAGTGAAAGACAGTGAGTAGGAAACACACTATAAATGCCTGTTTCTCTAGAAAAATCGAGACATCAAAGCCTCTAGCAGAAGGATGAAATTCTACAACATGGGCTGGCTCCTGTTGGGAGAAAGGGTACCAAGTACCTGATCTCTGTTCTTCTGTTTGGGGCAGAAGTGGCACTTTGGAGGAGGCTGGGTTATACCTAAAGGTACCAGTGCTTAATTTACTTGATGGATATTTTCTATTTTCAGATCCATCTGGGTCAGTCCAGATGAGCCCACTGCAGATTCACGTTGTAACGTGAATCCCTATAGCCAAAGAGCAGCCCTGGGTGTTCTAATGATGCTAAAGCTGAAACTCCAGTACTCTGGCCACCTCATGCGAAAAGTTGACTCATTGGAAAAGACTGATGCTGGAGGGATTGGGGGCAGGAGGAAAAAGGGACGACAGAGGATGAGATGGCTGGATGGCATCACCGACTCGATGGACGTGAGTTTGAGTGAACTCCGGGAGATGGTGATGGACAGGGAGGCCTGGCGTGCTGCGATTCATGGGGTCGCAAAGAGTTGGACATGACTGAGCGACTGAACAGAACTGAATGATGTTTTGTGTCCTGTCTCAATTGGTTTGCTAAGTATAGCAATCCAGTAACGGATTGGAGAAAACATCCTAGAGTCATGAATCAGAGGGGATTGGTTAGATGATCTCTAGGGAATAATTTCAAAGTTTAAGGGCAAAAGAGAACTGAATTCGGAAGTTCCTTAAGACCAGAGGAGATGTCTTGGACTTGAGGAGATGGGTCTCCTGATGAAAACGGTGCTTTAACAAGGCTATTCTAGCAAAACGAAAGAGGGAGGGGCAATCAGTTCAGATACTCCTGCTATAACTGGAAATTAGTGTAAGGAGATGAAAGAGATGGGAGTTAAAAGAAAGGGACAATTCTAGGAGAAACTGCAAAAGGATCAACAGAGGAATCTGGAAAACTGGATATGCAAAGAAAAGCAAAAGAACTTGGCAAAGATGACCCATGTAGACACTGTCTCATCCAATTACAGGTCGGGTTTTAAGGATATTAAAATTAAAAAAACACAAACAAAAACAAGTCTCTTAAAATGTTTTTGCACTCTTTGATCATTTATCCAAAGGAGTTGAAAATGTGTCCACACAAGAACCTGTACCCAGATATTCAGAGCAGTTTTATTCATGACTGCCAAAAGTTGGAGGCAACCAAGATGTCCTTCAGAAGGTGAAGGTGTAAGTAAATGGTGGAACATCCAGACAATTCAAAAAATAAATAAGTAAATAGTAATAGCAAAAAATAAATAAGCCATTAAGCCATGTAACAACCTTAAATGCATATTACTAAGTGAAGGAGCCAATCTGAAAAGTCTATATAATCTATTAATATGATTCTAACTATAGGTCATTCTGGAAAAGACAAAGCTGTCTCCATAGAGACAGTTAAAAAGATCAGTGGTTGCCAGGGGCTAGGGGGAGAAGGGATGAAAAGGGCAGAGTGCACAGACTTTTTAGGGTACTGAAATTACTCTGCATGATACCATAAAAACACATACTGATGGATACAGGTCATCATACATTTCTCCACACTCAGAATGTACAACACCAAGAGTGAGTCCTAAGGTAAGTTATGGACTTTGAGCAATTGTGATGTGTCAATGCAGGCTCATCAACTGTAGCAACTGTATCACTGGACTAGGGGATGTTGATACAGGGGAGGCAGTGCACATGTAGGGACAGGGAGTATGCAGGAAATCCCTGTCCCCTTCCTTCAACATTGCTACCGACCTACATCTGCTCTTACAGCACTTTTATGCTTTTCCCAAAGAGTCTGGGAAAGCTTCTTTGATTTCTTCTGTTTCTCAGAACCATGCAACTGGGATGGCTGTACTGGATTATTACAACACACAGAAGTCTGGAGTGAGCCTTAGACAACCCTCCCAGGTCCCATGAATACAGCATCACTCGGCTCCACCACTAAATGGTCTGAGCCACAGGGAATAAGTGCATCGTGCTCCAAACTTGCCTTGGCTGTCTGTTTCCCTCCTAGTGCAGCCGCAGCTCTCCTAGAACTGCCCCTCCCTTTTAACTCCCATCTCCCTCACCTCCTTACATTTATTTCCAATCATAGCAGGAGTATCTGAACTGATTGCCCCTCCCTCTTTCCTTTTGCTAGAATAGCCTTGTTAAAGCACTGTTTTCATCAGGGGACCCATCTCCTCAAGTCCAAGACATCTCCTCTGGTCTTAAGGAACTTCTGAGTTCGGTTCTCTTTTGCCCTTAAACTTTGAAATTATTCCCTAAAGATCACCTAAACAATCCTCTCTGATTCATGACTCTAGGATGTTTTCTCCAATCCAATACCCGATCCTTATACTTAGCAAACCAATTGAGACAAGGACACAAAACATCATTAGGCTATAAGAATTCATGTTACAACGTGGGCCTGTTTTTTTCCAGATGGCTTTGCTCAAGACACATCTTCACCATGTATTTCCATGGGAAGCAAAGTCAGCAGGTGTACACCTGCCAGATGTATCTGGTGTCCACAGCAGTCAGCGCAGCAGGTATTTTTGGCCCTGGAGCTTTATTTATAATTTAGTGTCTGTTGTTTACTGCAGCAGTGGACAGTCAACCTTCGGAGAGCAGTGCAAGACAGCCTTTGAAAAGCGGACATGCATGTACATGGATGTGTACATATGTACACACTGACGATTTCCTGCTTTCAGGGAATCTAGTTTAATTATTTATTTTTCCATTTGGTTCAGAAGGTCTGAGCCTGGAAGCCCTGTTCTCTGATTTCAGGTATCAGATTACATTAAGGAGAGAAAAGACAAGGCTGGAGGCAAAACAAATTAGGAAAAGACGAAGGAGAAGAAGAAAGCATTGCAGTGACAAATAAAGCTTGCTCAGGAGCTGCCTGCTGGTACAGAATCAGGAACACACTTCTCTTTCCAGACTTCATGGCCAGAGTCACAGGTAATATTTCACTGCTTGGCACAGAACCCATCATTTTATGCTAGGACAACGAGCCCTTTCATCTTCGGGTAATGATGAACTTGTCCCTGAAATAAATGGCCACATGGGGTCACTAAAGGTGGTTTACAGGCCTCTGGGGACTCTGGCTTTTATGAAGAGCAGGTGAGTCAGCCTTGCTCTGTTCTCCTTGTTGCTCTTTATCCATTAAAACTGTTTAAAGGCTATGACGTTTTCCAAGTTCAATTTCTGGAACCAGTGTAAGTTGAGGAAAACAGTGCAGACCCCACAGCCCTGGGCTGAGAGGAGGAAAGCAATTTTCCTTGCTTCCTGTCCACTGGCTGCCACTGTCCTCCAGGCTTTGGGGAGGAGTGGTGAGGAGCAGGACACCCTGACGTGAGGCTCTTGACCTGTCAGTTCAGGGCTCCTGGCCCTGGTTTCCACTTCTTTGTGAGATCCTCTGAAAGGTGTGTGGTTGAGTAAAGATTCCTACGTGTCCCAGATGGACCATCAGACCTATGTACAGAACACCATTCTTTTGATTTAATAACCCTGACAGCAACCTGCCATGACAGTCAAGATTCCTTAAAGACTGCCTGTTCTGTGACCCCGAGGCACACACAAAGAAGTGGATCAGCCATCACTGTCATCTGCCAAACCCTGGGAGGAGGTACAAAGTCATTTCTACTCCTGCTCGGCTCTCCCCTACATCTGCTTTATTTGCCAAGAACCAAACAACCGCAACAAAACTGGCTAGGACCAAAAGGACGATGAAGGGGCTTGAAAAACAAATAGGGAACGTGCAGATATTTCTTCAGCCAGATTGCTTTCAGGATAAGGTCTGCCCGGTCAGCTGCAAACTGCCAACTGGCCAGGCTCCTGGGACAAGTCTGGGTGTTATAGCTTTGGCTATAACAGAAATGCTGAATGCAGCCAAGTGCAGAGACAGGAAAAAACCCAAACAAGCAAAGTGAGTGTGAAAACCCTAAAAAAAAAAAAAAAAGGTATAAAAAGAGTTATGTTTACTTTGGGGAAAACTGATGCCACAAAATTGCAAATGTTTTCTTCCTTTTCTACTAGAACCAAGTAACAAGTTTTGGTTTTTTTTTTCCCCTTCATATGATGTAAGATTATACTTTAAGAATTTTCTTTTAATCCAGCTTAACAAAAGCGGAATGTAGTCTCAGTTTTAAAACAGCTTTTAAATGTCAGATGTGACTACAGATTTTTTTTTTTTTTAACACTTCTAGTTATCTGTGTTGTGTGTGTTTTGATATATATAGACTAAAGGCTGAATCTATGGTTTTACTTGTTCATGCCGATTTTTCAAATCAACCTAAAAAAACAGCTGGTCCCGTCCCCAGAAGAGAGAATCAGGATATAAGATTAATGAGAGTGCCATTTTAGGTGTTCATGTTTCCCTTTGTTCTGAGCATCCGTTTTACCTGTTTATATTAAGTAATTCTGGCTGTAACACAGCACATGTGATTTTCAATATAACATGGCATCATATTTCAGTTTATCAAAAGAAACCCAAATGGGAGTGCGATTTTTAAACTTGACCATGTTGGTGAAAAGACTCTCACCTGGAGATAAAAAGGAAGTAAACTGATAGAAGATCTCGGTGTCCTTCTTCTGGCCGCTGTACCCCACGACGCTGCCGACCTCCAGCGGGAAGGTCTTGAGGAGAGCACCAGTGGCCAGGTCGTGAAGCTGCAGGGTGTTCTTTACGTCGTGCAGATAGCACAGCACCAAGAAGCTGGACCTGACGCAAGCTACCCACTCTGAAAAGATAAGGACACATAAAACCTAATGTGGCTTTGAAAATTAGCCAGAAACATACTCATTCCACTGAACAACAGTTCTGGGGCTCTACGCTGTGCTCTGTAGCACTGAGACTGGCTGAGTGATTTCAGAATTGGCTTTAACTGTTCGTTGCGTTTTCGGCATATCCCTCTAATAAATCATTGCCCATGTCAGGTCCAGAGGTAATAACACATTCTCCACCTGGGACCAGGAGCCTTTGATGATCTCAATAACGTGTGTAATACAACTGACCCTGCTGCCCTATTTTGTGTCCAGTATCATGTTACAGGAGGTACAGAGGGAAAACAACAAAACCTGAACCATGCTCGTCATCTGCCAAGATTGTTCATTCAGTAAGAATGTACCAAACCCTTGCTTGGCAGGTGCTTGGCACCCTGCAAGGTGCTGGACAGACCAGCAAGGAGATGAGGTCGCTTCTGCCCTCGAGACACAATCACGTAAAAATATAGGTAGTAACGTGTAAACAAAGGTGAGTGAGTGGCTGGTTGAGATTCAAAATAAGTGGGAGGCCTTGAGCAAGTGCTGAGTTACAGCTGGGGGACAGTGAAGGTGGGGGTGCCTGGGTGGTGTTGGGGACAGGGCAGCTCTCTGTCGGGCGCAAAGGTAGGAAACACAACTCAAGGAACGAAGGCCAGAGCTGGGGATAAGAAGAGAGAAAAGAATATGAATGAACCAGGAAGGGCGAATGAACCAGGAGTGAAGCAGGAAGGGAGGAAGACTGGGAAAGAAAACGAGTGAGAAGCCCATTTTCAAGAAGAAGACTGTTGTCCCTTCTGGGGGTGAGTGGGGTTGGTGGTGGGAGGTCTGAGGGGGTTTGGTGAGCTGGGGGGGGAGCTTTAGTTCTGACTCGGTCATTACTGCGGAGCCACTGTTGGACAAAAGGGTGACATACACAGAGGGTGACAGCAGTGACGGACGTATGCACCCCATGGCTGACCAGAAACCGAGTACATGGGGGGCGGAGCAGAACCCCAGGAAGCCAAGCAGGGCCCCACTTGGAGCTGGGGACAAAGTCGGGAGAAGGGTGGCCAAGAAACGAAGGGCGTCCCCAGGAAGAGCCACCAGGCTGCAGTGAGGAGGGGGATCTGAGGGTGAGGCAGAGACAGGCATTCCGCCCCTCCCTTCCCTGTGCCCAGGCGCAGCTTCAGTGTTGTGCTGTCGGTGATGGAGCTGGGAGAGCGGGGGTAAGCGGGCAGAGGAGGAGAGGAGGAAGTGGTGCGGGCAGGCCTGAGCACAATCCACTGTGCTCTGGACGAGATCGCCCAGCGACAAGGACAGGCCATCCAGAGAGACAGGCTGCAGCAAATGCAAGCCAGCACAGGGCTGCAGGGAGCAGCTCAGGAACGTGGAAAAGATGAGCCTTTCTCAGTTTTCATGGTATGGAGCAGGGCAAGGGGCTTTTAATACTGCTTGTGTTTATAACCCAGGAAACTAGCAGCTCACACATATGACATTATCAATGCTCAACAAGACACAGGCCAGAGGGAGCTCTGAGGGCCACCAGGGGCCCCAGTCTCGTCAAGTTCTTTAGGTTCCTATTGCAAACTTCTCAAGTCAGGATATAAAAAACAACTATTACACCTAAGAGTCATTTGCTCATCGGCCAATATGATTTTTTTAAAGTACTTCAATCAAGCAATGTATTTCATGTGGCTTTAATGTTTCAAAGAAAGGAGGTGGGGGGAAGGAAGTAAATTATTTCTGTCAAAAAAAAAAATCAATCTGTGTTAACTACGAGCACGTCAGGATTCTAAAACAAAGGGAATAAGAAAAGGACAAGGTGATTTGCAGACTGTCGTTAATAAAAGATCTGACTTAACAGCTGTACTTTATGATTCATCTCTAGTTTTTATTCTCAGTAGGGCATTCTGTGCTAATGATATACTGCAAATTTACCTGTGCTTCTCTTTGAATTGATGAGTTCTAGTGAATATTGAAGGGTTCCCCTTTCCAGTGTAAAGAACTTATAACCTTTCAGAGAGAAGGTTATAAAAATACATCACCACTCCCACAAATCTCCGAGCACTGATTTGCATTTCATTAGATCTGCAGGTGAGACAGGATTGTCACCTTAAGGTACAGTTAGAACTGCTTTGGGTAGCGGGGGGGCAGGGGGGGTGGTTGGGGGGCTTTAAAAGGCAGAAAATTCACTTGCCTTGGGAAATATCTGCATTTCTGATGGTTCCACACAAGAGAATCACTGTTGCAACCTGACCTTCACCTGAAAAGCACCCAGGGCACTCTTCACGAAGACTTGTGCCACCATCTCCTTTGGACCCACCAAGGCCCGAGGGGCCCTCCGGTGGCAATTAAGAAGTGCGCACCAAGAGCTGGATCTTACCACCCCTGGAGGGGACATTCTGTCTCAGTTTGCACAGAAGCCAAAGTCGCTGCAAACCGGTTTCCTCACATGAAGATGTTAACGGAGAAGGCAGGAAACCTGTTCTAAGATTCTCAGGTCCTTCATCCAACATATGAGGTCCAGAGAGTGAACAGAAGGTTTTGAGACAGATGAACAGGCTTCCTTGGAAAGAGCCCCTGTCCTGTTATTAAGTCCCCTCCCCACCAGGAGAACTCAGCTGAGAGAGAGAGCACCGATGCCTAATCCAAGCTGAGAAGCAGGTATGGACAGAGAAGAGCCTGGGATGAGCTGCAGTCCTGGGCTGCAGATAGGGGCTGAGCAGGTAAAGGCATGGACAGGGCTGACTTGGGTCCCGTCTGATAGGACTGCCCGAGGTGTAAGAGGCCTCCGTACAGTAGCGGGTGGATGGGTGAGCCAGGTGTCCAGGGGCAGAGGGGAGCGCATGAGTGAAGCACTTCCTGAAACTCAGCTGTAATTGTGTGCCCACCTCCTGCTCTACAAGCCAGGCCAGGATGAATTATCCACAGGCACAGAGCATGCTGCCTTGAGCCAGGGAGGAAGGGTCCTTACTTTTCCAGGATGTGCACCTGGATCTGACTCTAATATATGTGCTCTGAGTCACTGAAAAACCCATGTCAGGACTGCTTCGTCCGACATAGGGCCACTCTGCCGCTTTCACAAAGAATTACTTTCCTGATTATACACCTTATACCTTCCCTTGGAATGGCCCTAGACTTTATCCCTATTCAACCCATCAGAAGTTCACCTCCACAAGCAAACTCTTCCCTAGCTTGAAGGTATTCGACTCTCCTTTTGTGTCAAAAACTGTAGCAAAATTAGTGAGTCTCATTTGAAGTCAAATCCAGCTTTCAGGCAATAAGTAACTTATAAAGCAGTATATCATTTTTGGAAAATCACTGAGAAAGTGAATAAATGGGAATTTAAAGGGGCTGTGAAACATGATGGACTCAGAAGTGATGCTCTTAACATGTTATTGTAGCACAGTGCACACAGCAGCAAGAGCAATGGATCTCAGTTGAATCTGACAATAATCTCTCTTCTCTTCTGGTAAGAGGACTATAAATCCAGTCTAAGATCTACAATAAATAAAATGAACAGCCAAAGTTATTCCAAAGCTAAAAACTAACGATTCTGAATCCAAATAGTTTAAAAAAATTTAAACATTAGCACTTATTATCAGATAACAGCTACACCAAGACAGCCAGTATTTAGTAAAAAAGCTCCGCCTTTGAAGGTCTGGATTCATACCTTCACAATGTTTATGAAGATCCCACACAATGTTGTGCTAATTATAAAACGTCACATGGTAATACACACGTGGCTGCTCTATTAAGACTTTTCAGGATCGTAAGTTGAAGGTTCTTTACCTTGTAACCGGTTACCAGAGACCGAGAGATACACCAGTGTCTTGACATTCTTAGCAGAAACGAAAGCACAACCTTCAGGCAGGACGCACTCTTACCTAAGACGTCTTTCTCGTGCTCAGGAACCAGCACCTTCCACCTGGACTCCTCGGGGTCCGTGAAGTCAATGTTGATCAGGCGGTAGTTAGGAGAGTGGCGATTTGTCTTGAACGTGAAAACCGTGCCCTCGTTGGTCACGTAGTCATACTCTCCTTCGAAATTGTCGATCAGCTTCACCCACTTCAGGATTCCTGGTGAGAGAGCCCAAGCACCTCCGTCACCTCTCTGGGGTTTGAAGTGGTGTGATTTGTGTGTAGGGAGGGGATAGATCTTTTCTGTCTACAGAACACAAAGCAGACACAATGTCTGGAAGATCTAAGGCACGAGATAGAGCGAGGATGACTGTGGGTGAATTTTAAGGTTTCCAAAAACCTCAAAGGAAGCTTTTCCAGAAAAGCCTGGCAATGAAGATGAGTGGAGGATTCTCTGTCCAAGGAATCTGTCTGAATCCCTGTAATCCAGCACATCCTCTTCTACCTAAGTGGGTGTTAAATCTAAGCACGTCTTTCTACCTCCACTGCCATCATTCCACCCCGTCTTCCTTCCCTCTGGTTATGAGCAGTGGCTCACAACTGAGGAAGACCGCATCCCCCCAAGGGACTCCTGGAAATGTCTGCAGACACTGTGGTAGTTACAACTTGGAAAGTGACAGGACGGCTGCTACGCCCTGCCTCTATCTAGTGGGTAGAGGCCAGAGATGCTGTTTCAAGATACAGAATAGCGACTGGACAAAGAGTCAGCCAGCCCTGAATATCAAGAGTGCATAGCTGGGAAACCCTGGTCTGCAGCATCAGCTTTCCACCTGGTCTTCCTACAACAATGTCTTAATATCTTACACTGGTTCCAGTTGGTACCCTTCTTAGAAATCTCCCCATGGCTCTCCAAATAAAATCCAAATTCCTTCTTATGGTCTCCATGGTCCTGCATGTTAGACGCCTTGCCACTGAGCCAACCTCAGATGCTCCAACTTGTGCCTCACCCCATCCTCCGGCAACACTGGCCTTTGGCAGGCTCCTTACGACATACTTCACCTCAGGGCCTATTGTATGCTGCCTTGCCTGCCGGACCCACTCAAAAATCATTTCTTCACAGCACTTCTCTCAAGATATACACAGCTGACCCTTGAGCAACACTGGCTCGAACTGCATGGGTTCATTTATAGGAGGGTTTTTCCCAACGGTAAATACTGCAGTGCTTAACACAGGATCTGTGGTTGGCTGAATTCATGGGTGCAGAGGGTCCATGTATCCAGGGGGCTGACTATAACTTCCATGTGGTTCAAGGGTCAACTGTGCCTAATAAGCTTGTTTGTAATTTGTCTTTTTTTTTATTCACTGCTAGATATTCAGCACCCAAATAGAATGGCACCTTCAAAGGTACAAAATAAAACTGGTGTTGAACGCAAGGGAGAACACTTTCCAATCCTTCTGTTGTAAGAACTAGTCTGCTGAGAGGTCATCACTGCAAAGAAATCTTAAATGCATCCACCATCATCATCATTTAAATGGCTTACTAAATGCCAGTTTTAATATTAAAAAAAATCCACTGGGAAGACATCTGGTTCATAATGTATAAGACATAAATATTCAGAGGACATCTCAAAAATTTTATAAACGAGAAAGCTCTATGACTTCTAAACTACTCAAAGGCAAGCCAGATCTTAACTATTCTCCAATGAATCTCCTACCTTTAATTTCACAGTGAAACTGCTACATTAATTTGGATAGTTCATTTACATTCCTGGCGATTTTACATTCATTATCTAATTCATCTCCATAACACAACATCTTTATATAATTTGTTGTTGAATTAAATTAATCAGGGAAAATATAATCCCATGGTAGTTTTTCAGTTACACATAACAGGATTAAAACCCCAGCTCCAACCAGTATTTAGCTGCATGACCTTGAACAAACTCTTTATCCTTTGCTGAGCCTCACATTCTCAACTACTGAGAAACAGTGAGAGAAATGAGAAAGTTATTATAAAGTAACTACTAATACTCACCCCACAACAAATATTATTTTAAAATAAACTATGGAAATTAAAAATAATAAGATAGGCAGTTAAAAAAAAACTTTTAGCTTTCCCACATATCAGTAATACCTGCTAGAAAACACTAGGGGCAGTGGGGGACCTCATTTACGTTGGAAGCAAAATTAATGAAATACTTAGGAATGTACTTAATAAGAAACATGGACTCTGTGAGAAAAACTCTAAAATTTTTCTAAAGAATCTTAAAAATCAATAAAACAAAACCGAGTAATTTGAAATATATACCAGATCCCTCGATGGGAAGACTTAATATTTCAAAGATGCAAATAATTCCAGAAGAAATCTATAAACTTAACACAATTCCAAATGCTTTTTAGGGAATCTGACAATACTGTTTAAAGTTCATCTGGTGACAGGATCCTTTACATAGAAAACCCTAAAGACTCCACCAGAAAATTACTAGAGCTAATCAATGAATATAGTAAAGTTGCAGGATATAAAATCAACACACAGAAATCCCTTGCATTCCTATACACTAATAATGAGAAAGTAGAAAAAGAAATTAAGGAAACAATTCCATTCACCATTGCAACGAAAAGGATAAAATACTTAGGAATATATCTACCCAAAGAAACTAAACACCTATATATAGAAAACTATAAAAGACTGATGAAAGAAATCAAAGAGGACACTAATAGATGGAGAGATATACCATGTTCATGGATTGGAAGAATCAATATAGTGAAAATGAGTATACTACCCAAAGCAATTTACAAATTCAATGCAATCCCTATCAAGCTACCAGCCATATTTTTCACAGAACTAGAACAAATAATTTCAAGATTTGTATGGAAGTACAAAAAACCTCAAATAGCCAAAGCAATCTTGAGAAAGAAGAATGGAACTGGAGGAATCAACTTGCCTGACTTCAGGCTCTACTACAAAGCCACAGTCATCAAAACAGTATGGTACTGGCACAAAGACAGACATATAGATCAATGGAACAAAATAGAAAGCCCAGAGATAAATCCACACACATATGGACACCTTATCTTTGACAAAGGAGGCAAGAATATACAATGGAGTAAAGACAATCTCTTTAACAAGTGGTGCTGGGAAAACTGGTCAACCACTTGTAAAAGAATGAAACTAGATCACTTTCTAACACCACACACAAAAATAAACTCAAAGTGGATTAAAGATCTAAATGTAAGACCAGAAATTATAAAACTCCTAGAGGAGAACATAGGCAAAACACTCTCCGACATAAATCACAGCAGGATCCTCTATGATCCACCTCCCAGAATTCTGGAAATAAAAGCAAAAATAAACAAATGGGATCTAATTAAAATTAAAAGCTTCTGCACAACAAAGGAAACTATAAGCAAGGTGAAAAGACAGCCTTCTGAATGGGAGAAAATAATAGCAAATGAAGCAACTGACAAACAACTAATCTCAAAAATATACAAGCAACTTATGCAACTCAATTCCAGAAAAATAAACGACCCAATCAAAAAATGGGCCAAAGAACTAAATAGACATTTCTCCAAAGAAGACATACGGATGGCTAACAAACACATGAAAAGATGCTCAACATCACTCATTATTAGAGAAATGCAAATCAAAACCACAATGAGGTACCACTTCACACCAGTCGGAATGGCTGCGATCCAAAAATCTGCAAGCAATAAATGCTGGAAAGGATGTGGAGAAAAGGGAACCCTCCTACACTGTTGGTGGGAATGCAAACTAGTATAGCCACTATGGAGAACAGTGTGAAGATTCCTTAAAAAATTGCAAATAGAACTACTTTATGACCCAGCAATCCCACTGCTGGGCATACACACCAAGGAAACCAGAATTGAAAGAGACACGTGTACCCCAATGTTCATCGCAGCACTGTTTATAATAGCCAGGATATGGAAACAACCTAGATGTCCATCAGCAGATGAATGGATAAGAAAGCTGTGGTACATATACACAATGGAGTATTACTCAGCCATTAAAAAGAATTCATTTGAATCAGTTCTGATGAGATGGATGAAACTGGAGCCGATTATACAGAGTGAAGTAAGCCAGAAAGAAAAACACCAATACAGTATACTAACACATATATATGGAATTTAGAAAGATGGCAATGACGACTCTGTATGCAAGACAGCAAAAAAGACACAGATGTGTATAATGGACTTTTGGACTCAGAGGGAGAGGGAGAGGGTGGGATGATTTGGGAGAATGGCATTGTAACAGGTATACTATCATGTAAGAATTGAATCGCTAGTCTATGTCCGACGCAGGATACAGCATGCTTGGGGCTGGTGCACGGTGATGACCCAGAGAGATGTTGTGGGGAGGGAGGTGGGAAGGGGGTTCATGTTTGGGAACGCATGCACACCCGTGGTGGATTCATGTCAATGTATGGCAAAACCAATACAGTATTGTAAAGTAAAATAAAATAAAAATTTAAAATTAAAAAAATAAATAAATAAATAAAAAATAAAAAAAATAAAAGATGCTTGTTCCCTGGAAGAAAAGCTATGACAAACCTAGACAGCATATTAATAAGCAAAGACATTACTTTGTTGAGAAAACTCTGTATAGTCAAAGCTATGGTTTTTCCAGTAGTCATGTATGGATGTGAGGCTTGCACCATAAAGAAAGCCGAGTGCTGAAGAACTGATGCTTTTGAACTGTGGTGCTAGAAAAGACTCTTGAGAGTCCCTTGGATTGTAAGGAGATAAAACCAGTCAATCCTAAAGGAAATCAGTCCTGAATACTCTTTGGAAGGACTGATGCTGAAGTTGAAGCTACAATACTTTGGCCACCTGATGTGAAGAACTGACCCTTTAGAAAAGACCCTGATGCTGGAACAGACTGAAAGCAGGAGAAGGGGACAGAAGAGGATGAGACAGTTGGATGGCATCACTGACTGGATGGACATGAGTTTGAACAAGCTCTGGGAGTTGGTGATGAACAGGGAAGCCTGGTGTGCTGCAGTCTATGGGGCTGAAAAGAGTCAGACATGACTGAGTGACTGAATTGAATGAACTGAGATGAAAGCAGCAGTTACTGCTATATGACAGCTATTTACACACAGCATCCACAGACTGAATAAAATACCATGGACAAAATATCGTGAACCGCTTGTAGACAGTCAATGGGAATTTGCTGTATGACGCAGGAATTCAACCTGGTGCTCTGTGACAACCTAGAGGAGTGGGATGGGGTAGAAGATGGGAGGGAAGTTCAAGAGGGAGGAGACATATGTATACCCATGGCTGATTCGTGTAAATGTACAGCAGAAACCAACACAATAATATAAAGCAATTATTCTCCAATTAAAAATAAATAAAGGGTGAGACAAATGGAGAGAGTAGCATGGATACATACAGAGTAACAAGTGTAAGTAGACTGCCAATGGAAATTTGCTGTTTGGTCCAGGGAACTCTAACTAGGGCTCTGTAATAACCTAGAGGGGTAGGAATGGGCGGGAGGTGGGATGGAGATTCAAGAAGAAGGGGACATATGTATACCTACGGTTAATTCATGTCGATGTATGACAGAAATCAAACCAACATAAAAAAATTTTAAAGAAAAAAGAAATAAAAAAAAGAAAAATATTATCATGAAAAAAAAAATAAAGTTCATCTGGAAGAATAAGCACTTAAGTACAATGGATATATTTTTGATGACAAAACAAGAAAGAACTTCTTGTCTTGCTCTCTACCCCTTGAAGGCAATTATTATCCTTTTATGGTAATCACTTTCTCATTTGTCTTTGTTCACTTTTTGCCTTAACATGCAGCCATGAACACTATAGTCTAATTTAGCCTCATTTTAAAATTTCTAATATAACGAAACCATACAACATGGATTTTTTGAGTCTGATTTCTTTCTATTCTTGGTGTCTGATCTGACAGTGTCTTTGTAAGATTATTTATCCTCTGGTTATCATTATTGACTTCTGGTTAAATCCTACAGTATACAAAGAACATACTCTGTATGATTTCAATCTTTTTAAAATTGTTGACAAAAATTTGTGGCCTAATTTTTCTTTAGTGACTTTAAAATGTTTATATAACTGAAAAGAATGTGTATTTTTCAGATTTATGCTGTGAAATGCTGTTGCTGTTTACAAATTGAAGCAGGGCAAAAGCTAACAGAGTCTTGTCAAGAGAATGCACTTGGTCAGAGCAAACACACTTTTTCAACAACCCAAGAGATGGCTCTACATATAGACATCACCAGGTGGTCAATACCAAAATCAGACTGATTATGCTCTTTGCAACCAAAGATGGAGAAGTTCTATACAGTCAGTAAAAACAAGACCGGGAGCAGACTATGGCTCAGATCATGAGCTCCTTATTGCAAAATTTACACTTAAATTGAAGAATGTAGGGGAAACCACTGGGTCATTCAAGAACAACCTAAATCAAATCCCTTATGACTATACAGTGGAAGTGACTGATATTCAAGGGATTAGATCTGGTAGACAGAGTGCCTGAAGAACTATGGATGGAAGTTTGTAACACTGAACAGGAGGTGGTGACCAAAACCATCCCAAAGAAAAAGAAATGAAAGACTGAAAAGTGGCTGCCTGAGGAGGCTTTACAAGTAACTGGGAGAAAAAGAGAAGTGAAAGGCAAGGGGAAAAGGGAAAGATATGCCCAAAGGAATGCAGAGTTCTAGAAAACAGCAAGAAGGAAAAAGGCGGCCTTCTTTAATAAACAATGCAAATAAATAGAGGAAAACAACAGAACGGGAAAGATTAGAGATCTCTTCAGGAAACTGGAGATATACAGGGAACATTTCATGCAAGGATGGGCACGATAAAGGACAGAAATGGTAAGAATCTAACAGAAGCAGAAGATATTAAGAAGAGGTGGCAAGAACACACAGAAGAACTATACAAAAAAGGTCTTAATGTCCTGGATAACCACGATAGTGTGTCACTCATCTAGAGCCGGATATCCTGGAATGTGAAGTCAAGTGGGCCTTAGGAAGCACTAAGAACAAAGCTAGCAGAGGTGGTGGAATTCCAGCTGAGCTATTTAAAATCCTAAAAGATGATGCTGTTTCAGTGCTCCACTGAATATGTTAGTAAATTTGGAAAACTCAGCAGTAGCCACAGGACTGGAAAAGATCAGTTTTCTTCCCGATCCCAAAGAAAGGCAATGCCAAAGATTGTTCAAACTTTTATGATTATGCTCATTTCACATGTTGGCAAGGTTACACTCAAAATCTTTCAAGCTAGGCTTCAGTAGTACATGAACCGAGAACTTCCAGATGTACAAAAGCTGGATTTAGAAGAGGCAGAGGAAGAGATCAAATTGCCATCATTCACTGGATTACGGGAAAAGCAAGGGAATTCTACTTCCGCTTCACTGACTATGCTAAAGCCTTCGTGGATCTAAAGACTTGTGCTAAAGACGGTGTGGGTCACAATAAACTGTGGGAAATACTTAAAGAGATGGGAGTACCAGACCACCCTACCTATCTATTAAGTAATTTATTAATCTTTTGTTTGAATCTAAATATTTATTGGCTTAAGGGGCCATTTTTTCTATCAGTTAAAAGGTCTGATTATAGATTTGTCTGTCATTAGTTGTATTTCTGTTAATTTTTACTTTCTGTATTTTGAAAGTACACTGTTAGATACATACACAATTAGAATTATTATATCTAAATAAAACTGAACTTTTTATGATTATGAAGTTTTATCTCCAGTAATGTATCTTGCTTTAAAGTCTACTCCAATATTAAGACAGCTACATCATTTTCATTTTAACAAATTTGGCCCGTTGTCTTCTGAAAAATGGATGGTCTCAATATGTTCTTCTCCATGTCTCCTAACCACTCAAATGCTTTCCATCTCTCTGTGGGTTGCATTCTATGTAATTTCTTTTTATATTCACTTTCACAAATTCTCTCTTCAGCTATGTCTCATCTCTT
The DNA here is from genome assembly GCF_032405125.1 of Capricornis sumatraensis. Taxonomy (NCBI): domain Eukaryota; kingdom Metazoa; phylum Chordata; class Mammalia; order Artiodactyla; family Bovidae; genus Capricornis; species Capricornis sumatraensis. Next base: position 32,354,967 of record NC_091081.1, on the reverse strand, counting down.
CTTTAACCTAATAACCTAACTTTTAACATTAATTATACTTCTAATTTTAGAAGTTCTACTTAGTCCTCTTCCAAATGTTTGGTCATTATTTATAATATCTTGTTTCCTGCTTATGTTTCCAAGCTTCTCATTTATTTTTTTTTTAAAGCAGCATCACTGTTTTTAAAAGTGCATTTACACAATTATTTTATATTCAGTTCAGTTCAGTTCAGTCACTCAGTCCAACTCTTTGCGACCCCATGGACTGCAACCTCCCTGTCCATCACCAATTCCCAGAGGTTACCTAAACTCATGTCCATTGAGTCGGTGATACCATCCAACCATTTTATCCTCTGTTGTCCCCTTCTCCTCCTGTCTTCAATCTTTCTCAGCATCAGGGTCTTTTCCAATGAGTCAGTTCTTCATATCAGGTGGCCAAAGTATTGCGGTTTCAGTTTCAACATCATTCAGTTCAACATCATTAGGAATCTGATAATTCCGCTCTGGTGTGACTCTGTTGGCTCTGCTTCTCATGGTGGTAAACTTCTTCATCTGATCTGTGATTTCTGATTGTGAATTGATTTCCCTTGATATGCCATCTGTGAGAATTCTTGGAGGCCTGGGTTGAGGTGACATTATTTCAGAAAAGATTTGTATCTGGCTTCTGTTTGCTTCTTGGGAGGCAACCAATCTGGGAGCACTTTAAATTCTTGGCATGGAGATTTTTGGACCCCATAGAGAGAATCAAGTCAATGTGCGCACATGTGAATGTCAGTCCTTCTGTTTTAGGAGAATTCAAATCCTGCCTCCAAGATAGAGACAGGCAGGTTTCCTTACTACATACCCTGCCTCTCCCCAACTTCCCACTCCACTGTTGGCAGGTCTATTTCTCAATAATCCATACACCACCACCAAAGGGAATCTCAGACTCAAAACCCAGCAGAAACATTCTGGGACAAGCCAGGTTACATCCCAGGATTCCTGCTTTCATTCTGTCTTTGGTCTCTGCGATTTCTCTTCTTTTGTGCCAATTAGCAATATATTTAGTAGATGCTTTATTAACTTTTTACAACATTTTGGTTGTTTCAATTAGACTATTCAAGTAGATTATTATATCACCTGCTACATTCCCACAAACTAAAGTCCTTCAATTAACTGTTATAAATAATTAAGTTCCAAATCTGAGTCAAACTTTTTTCTTTTTCCAGTGACAAACTGCTGACCCCCAAAGCAGGTGACCCATTTAAAGACAAACGCATCTTAGTTTACGTAAAAAAAACATTTTAAAATGAAACCCAAAGACTATTATTCCTTATAAGACAAAGTAAAAAAAAACTGGTTGGCAATGCAAAATTTGCAGAGAGTCAGAAAGCTACATTTGTTTATTATAAGAATGATGAAACAATTTTCTGGACTGTGACATTTGTAAACACAAAGTCTTAGTTCAGGGAAATGTCAGATTCCTTAAACGTTCCCCTGACAATAAAGCATTTCCTGACGTGAAACCTTTATTTCTCAAAGTAACCATCTTACGGTTTCTGACGAAAAGGTCTTACGGCCATTGCCATGGTATTTACTATGACCCTACTTTTCCCTGCCTATAAAAAAGTCACTGAAACGTCCACCAATGGCAAAACACAGCATAAATTTCTGTATAGTCAGGTGAACCTGAAGATGTCATGCACTTGTTTTAAATAATCAAGCTCCAAATAGTGCTAAAACAATTTTAAAAAGTTTGTGGTCGTTATTTGCCACCAATTTCTGAGACACTGACTTTAGTCCTACGTGCACACAAGTCAGACTTAGGAATGTGGCTGGATTTATACAAATCCAGCTCTAATATGAAAAGCTGTTCAAAGCACCAGCTCACAGGGCAGCACATTCAAAACAAGGGCTCATAAAATCCTTTGGCTCTCTGGGAACCCATGCTCCTCAGGCTTTGGCCACAAGATAATTCAAGAGAAATGGCATTCCAGTTGAACAATGGAACTCATTCCATTTTGTTATTCACAAGTTAAAACATTATTGACTCAATTAAAAAAAAATGGAGTTACTTAAAAAAGAGAGAGATGTGGCCAAACTTTCAAACCATCTCACTTTTGCCCACCTCTTCTGATGTATTTTTGTGTGTAAGTGGTTCTTCCCTTTGAAGTCAACAGAATTTGATTCCCAAACTTCTCTACACTGAAGTTGAAATTACTTTTTATAAATCTGTTTCTTGGTGGGGGAAAGATTAGTTTACTGAGTGAAGGTGAGCTTAAAATATCTAAAACTTTCTCTAGAGCGATTCATTACTTGTATTGCTTTCTTTGAAAATCAATGTTATTAAGTATATCCCATAGAAAATGTTTTATAAACTCTCTCTTACACTGACAGAACATGGAGGCCTTGGCCTCTGACAACAGTTAACAAATGCAGAGCAGACACGGGTCATGCTCCAGGACTGAGGAGAGCAGAAGATTGCTGTTCTCTCTGGCCTGATGCCTTCATTCTGTCGCACCTGCCACACGGTGATGGCTAAAACATGGGTATGGAATCCAACTGACCTGGGTCTGAATCTTTCAACAGCATCAGCAAAGCTAACTGGCCTCACCCTTCTCAGTTTCCTCAAGGTAACAGCACAGGCTCCTTAGAGGCTGTTGAAAAGACAATGGGATATCTAGAACTTGGCACACAGGAAATGCTAAGAAAATACTCACTACCATCCCAATGCTGGTTATCACCCCAGCATTCCTCAAATGACAAAAATAAGCAGAATGTGGCTTCAGAACAGCACTATTTATTTGCTAACAGTGAACTTATAAAAATCTAATTTCCATCTCTCAGGGCACACAGCCATTTTCCTAGGAAAACACCTTTATAATCACTAATTTAAAAACTGGTAAAATTTTTAATTTTGTCGCTAGTTCTTCACATTTTACTTCAAAATTAATGTTTTTTTTCTTACTTTTATACCGTCTTTTGATGTTCCAATTCTTTGGGGTTGCTGGCATTCCCACTCAGAAACACACCTTATTTTCTGATAACTCCCTGTCTCTCACAGAAGCCCTCCTCCTTAGTCTGACTTTTTAATACTCTGATGACTTTGCTCAACTTGAGACAACTCATTTGTTTCAAGTTCCTTGAATGTTTATTTCCCCCCACCCCCACCTTTCCTCTCCACTTCCGAAAGATGGCCAGCCCCACCAGGCATGAACATGGGAGTCAAAATTGTCCCAGATACCCAGAAACAAGAGGTCACCTGCCTTGCACTGCAGAGATGGCTGAGTGAATAATTTAAGTGTCTGACAAACACTAAGCTTCCTTTTGTAGCACTATGTTAGCATGCAGTGTAGACTGATTTCTAATGCAGGTGAAAGCCAGTTTTCTTTACTGACATGAAAGCATTAAGATGAAGACATGGTGAATGCTAAAAATTTTATCAATCTAAAATGATCAAACTTTCCGCAAAAAAAGGTAAAAAGCTGAGAGACAGGTTAGTAAAAGTCTGGATGAAACTTAAGATAAGCTTCTATTTCCTTACAAAAATCAGCATGTCAGCATCACTCATCTTTTCCTCCAATGTTGTTGCTCAGTTGCTCAGTCATGTCTGACTCTGCAACCCTATGGACTATAGCACCCCAAACTTCCCTGTCCTTTGTTATCTCCCTGAGTTTGCTCAAACTCCTGTCCATTGAGTTGGTGATGCCATCTCATCCTCTGTTGCCCTCTTTTCCTCCTGCCCTCAATCTTCCCAGCATCAGTGTCTTTTCTAATAAGTTGGCTCTTTGCATCAGGTGGCCAAAGTACTGGAACTTCAGCATCAGTCCTTTCAATGACTACTCAGGGTTGATTTCCTTTAAGATTGACTGGTTTGATCTCCCTGTTGTCCAAGGAACTCTCAAGAGTCTTCTCCAGCACAATTCGAAAGCATCAGTTTTTCAGTGCTCAGCCTTCTTTATGGTCCAATTCTCACACATCAGGGTCTCATACATGACTACTGGAAAAATCATAGCTGTGACTGTACAAACTTTTGTTGGCAAAATGATGTCTCTGCTTTTTAATATGCTGTCTAGGTTTGTCATAGCTTTTCTTCAAAGGAGCAAGCATCTTTTAATTTCATCCCTAAATGCTGTGTCATGAGCAAAGACCACTTCAGGTCCATTTTAAGGATGATGACACTGAAGCAGAATGGTGTTAAGTTACCGACAACAAAGATTTTAGACACTCAGAGTTCTTTGCACCTAACAATTATTTCTTATGGATCCTATTTAAAAACTTCTTATATAGTTGTACGTTTATTCAGAATAGGGCCAAATGGTGTTTTGCTGCTGATTATCCTATAAAATAGCGGGGGAAAGTACCCGACCTGCTACAGAGAAATGAAAGAACCCAAAAGAAAGGGGAACAAACAAAACACAGACAGCAGAAAGGAGTGAGAGGGGATTTAGAGTTTCCAAACCTCAGACAGGTCCTAACTCTGGGCCTGGACATGCGTGCTTGGTGACAGCACCGTTGATAACCCTGACGCTGTGCACTGGCCGTTTCGAGGCCTCCGTCCAACTGGCGGGGAGCACACATCCGGCAGGGACAGGCTGTCATCACTGCCACCACCCAGCACAGCGCCCGGCACAAAGTACAGCATAGACGCATGTCTGCTTCATGACTAAATATAACATTCACATAATCCTGTTTCAGACTGAGCCTTATATACATTTCTCAATAAGGTAAAGACAAGAGAAGTAACCAAATTTAAAAGAAGTTAGCAGTTTCTTCCACTTTCCCAATAAGAACATTTAGAAATATAATACACAAAAGTTAAACATGTATAAAAGCATGTTGAACATCATCTTTTGTATTTTTAGGGTGTAAATTTTCATGAAAATATTTTAAAAGTTCACATATTGGCAAGAAAAAGGAAAACTCTGAGGTCTGACATTTAATTGTAATGCAGAAAATATGTGAACATTTACACTAAATTTAGTCAATATGAAACAACTTTATATATTCATAATATTTATAGCAAATTTAGGAAACAAAGTATATACATGCATAAATAAGTATATATATATTTCAAAAGAAATAGTAGTCTTGATTTAGAAAGGTACAGAAATAGAAGAAAATCCAGACACAAATCATACTCTTGCAAGGTTCCAGATGATTAATTTCAGCTACTCCCCAGGCATGAATCAACTAAGAACGGCAGGGGTCAAGACTCAGCTGCCTTTCCCACTGCAGAACTAATAAAATGTCATGCTGCCTGGTGTCCTAAGTGATACCTTGGTACCTCTATACTTTCAATTATAAACAAGAGAAGCAGAAACCTTCTGCTCACATAATATACAGGACAGGAGAGACACGGTCTATACTTTATTGTCCTCAGGATTTAATAGAAAACAAAAAAAATTAATTCAAAAAAGTTAAACAGGGCAGAAGGGTAAAGATTACTCAGAAGTAAATGAACAAGGTGGCTTCTCAAGCAGGGTCACCTGAGCACAGGATCTCTAAAGGGGCAAGTGAAGTTATCGGAGACAAGCTGGTACCCACCTACTGCGAGTCTGTGTTAAAGAAAAGTTATCCGACAGTTGTTAAAATGGTAATGAAGACTACTCAAGACTATTGCAATAAGGGAGAGAGATCACACAGAACTCAAATACAGAAAAGACAGCTGGAGGTTTATAGCCAATGTGCAGAATGAGGGGGTGGGTGGATTGAAAATTACTAGGAGAAGACATCAGGGCAGCAGGATTCTTGGTGAAGGCAGGTTAAGCACATGAGGGATAGCTGGGGGAAGGGGACCTGGATCCATACCAAGGGGACAGGACTATCTTTAAACTGACCTAGCAGGATTCTCACTACAACTGGGGCTCTGCAGGCCCAGAAAGTTGAGTTGGGGGACAAGGAACTAAGACTGAAGCCTAACTGGGAAGAGGCTCAGAGGAGCCTGACTCAAGCCTGGTCAAGGAGAGAATCTCTATTGTTGTCAGGCACTGTTCTAGGTGCTGGGGACCCTATGGCGAGTGAGATAGACAAGGTCCTTAACCTTGTGCAGCTCAAAAGGAATCACACACACAAGGATTTTGTATGGAGAGAAAAAAGAAATCAGAACAGGGGAAGGGGCAGAAGGGGCAGAAGCAGGAAAGGTATCACAAAAGCAAGAGGAAGCAGGTTAACTCCTGGGCAGAAGTGCCTCTTTCCCCAGAGAAAGCAGACAGTGACTCGGGACATGTCTCCGGCAGCCAGCGCAGAAGACGGTGCAATGTTCCTTGGAGGGGGCCTGCTTAGCTATTTTGAACACTTGGAAAATTATAGAGACTTCTAAGGCCCAGACCAGAGGCCAAGTGCAGTTTCCATCCAGTGATGAGCGAAGTGTTCAGAAAAGTAAGGACAGGAGCAGCTACAGCATCAGCTGCAGTTCCTGTGAAGAGCCATGGCCCACAGTTTGCAAGAAATGTGGTCATATTACTAAGTAAAAATACTGTAAATGTAAATGGCAGAAGTGAGGTTCTCCAAAGAGAGGCAAGGGTAAAAGAAAGATCTTCTCACAGAGTAGCACAGAGCCAAGGTCAGCTAGTCCTTGAACAGAAAATCAAATTGGCATAAATGTAAATCACTCAGAGAGCACACTTTTAACTCTCAAGAATTTAAGATTTTTTTCCATTCTATATTTATTTAGTATGTGTTATCTTCTTCTGTGGTATTAAGCAGCCACTGGCCATTTTTTGGTGCTTCTCATTTCAAAATGCACACAGGCAGAAGGTTTTCTTGGATAACAAAAATGACAGAAATGTTACAAAAGAGCTTGCTCAGTGAAATTATTTAGTTCTCTAGACAGGATATTTAGTGATGCCCTAATAAATGAAGAATTAATGTAGAGGGAAATGCTGGTAAATCTCCCTGCCTTTAAGGTAAACATGATTAAAATGGTAACAGAAAGGCCTGAGGTTATCACAAGGGGTATCAACTTACGCAGTATAATAGTGATGATTTCATAACACTGGATTTAGTTTTCAGTTACCAGCTATTCAGTTTAACTCACCTACTATTTCAGTTAACTAACACATTTAGCATTTGACTTAAATACTATTCTTCCCCTTAGTTTAAACAGGGCAACAAAAATGCTGGAGCAGTAAGGGAACAGCACGGAAAAGATTCTGGGTGGCAGTCATGGTCCCCAGCTGGGAATATGCACTCTGGAATTTTCAGTTATCAACCTGAAAAATTAAACATGTCCCCCATGAGAGGCACACCTCTTCGTGTTTTCTTCCATATAAGGACTCTGCTGATTATGAATCGAGTTTTACATAAAATAATACCAAGATCTGTGTTTAGAGCAGCTTTGATACTAAAGATACATTATTTTTAGGGCATCTTTAATCTATTTAATCTACTACCTAAAACCATTGTGTGATGACTCCAAATTTTCCCCTTTCCACCAAAAAACAAATGGATAAAGAAAGAAGGTATATGTGAGAATCCACTCTACGCCGGATCCCTGCTAAGCCCTTTTCTGTGCATTTTCAGTACTCTTCACTATTGCTAAGGAGGTATCACTTACCTATTGCTAAGCAGGTATCACTGCCTCATTTGTAGTTGTGCAAATATGAAAAGAGAAAGAATAACTTTTCCAGGGTCACCAATTATTTAATGGTACAGTTGAGATTTTAAAGTCTTATTGTCTCAATATACCCAACTGTGATGAAGAGGAACTATTTTAAAAAATTTAACGATCACAATATCAATCTTCTATGTCTCTCCTGTTAAAAACGAAATACACCGAGTGTCTTCAACACGTAAACTCACCCACAGTACTTGTTTTTTCTAACCAGTCACAATCATGTAATTGTGGATGCATGCTCAGTTGCCCAGATGTGTCTGACTGCTTGCAATCCCATGGACTGTAGCCTGCCAGGCTCCTCTATCTGTGAGATTTTCCCAGGCAAGAATACTGCATTGGGTAGCCTCCTACTCTGAGGGATCTCCCCGATCCAGGAACCAAACCTGTGCCTCGTGCATTGGCAGGCGGATTCTTTACCGCTGAGCCACGTAGGACGCCCCAATCATATAATTAACTCATAAGAAATCAGCAGTCAATTTAAAAAAAGCACATGCACACACTACCACCACTCCCCCCCAACCACACACACACACACACACACACACACACACACAGATCTTTCTCATCCTGACCTACACAATTAATTGACTTTTGAACCAAAGAGTGGGAACTGATTTCTAGTTCATTTTCTTAGTACTGGTCAATCACTCAACTGTTGAGAGCTTTCAGAATCCTAGGACTGCCATTCAAAAGAACTCCTTTGAGGCCTATGATATTCATAGGTTTAATGCTAGTAAAGCAAAAAAAAAAAAAAGACAGGCCCAGAACCATACCCAGAATTTAGCAGCTATCACTGGAGAACACTCTACAAATTGCTCCCAATCTGTCTATGTGCAACTCAACAGCTTAAAATCCATCTATCTTATTCATGTACATTGTGTTTTCTTGCCTACAGGATATTCTATACTTTTGAATCAATGATTTCCACACACCGGTCAGTTTAGTATTCTCATTTTTAAAAACGGTATCAGGTTATTGTAAGACTTGTTTGCTCTATTCCTTTCCATGTGGTTTTCCATGAGCTCACTGGGAAGGTCTTTTTGATACATCCGCTTGTCTAAATTGATGTACTGAGTTAACTGATCAAACACTAATCTAGGTGTTACTGGGGAGGAATTTTATAGATATGATTAAAGACCATAATCAGTTGACTTTAAGTAAAGGAGATTATCCTAGACAGTCTGGGTAGGCCTGAGCCTTCCAGCAGAGCTGAGGCTTCCCTGAACAAGAAGAAATTCCACTTGTGGATGGCAGCTTCAACCTATGCCTGAGAGTTCCAGCCTGTCCCTCCCGATGGCCTGCCCTACTGGTTTCAGACTCTCCTAGCCAGCCAGGCCCCTAATCATGTAAGCCAATTCCTTGCAATAAATTTCTTAATATACATCTCCTACTGGTTCCACTTCTCTTGTTAAACCTTGACAGATACATTCACTAACCATCAATATTTCACAAATATAAAACACCCAGCAATAACTTTAGTAAGAAATATGTAGTTTCCTATATAACTCAGAGGTACAGTCCCAAATAAATGTGAAGATTTACACGCAGTCTTAGTCAAACATATAGCTGGGTTTTGTTCACATCAATGCAAAATAATCTTAAAGTTCCTCTAGAATAATTTTTTTTTTTAAAAAAAGAGAGAGAACAATTTGGAAAACAATAATTGCTAAATTTATTGAGTGATTACTCTGTGCTGGGTTTTTCACCTAAGCTACACAAAAATTACCTAGAAAACAAAGACAATGGTCTCATAAGTCAAGGAAAGATCAAGTTAGGAAGGAAAGCCAGGACCTGGCATATTCTCTAAGTATCTTCCAACCTGAACATAGCCTTCAGGATTTTTTAAAATGCTTCCCTCTTTCATTCCTCATGTTCATTCATGGCTGCAAGGACTAGAATCTTATTTATGAGGGCCCAGTGCACCTCTACACTGCCTTCCTCCTGGAATCCCAATCTCTGCATATCATACCCTCCTCATTAATTTCTCACAAATGCTGAAAACATAGGGCAGAAAGAGGTAGTGGGGAAAAAAGGTAAGGACGCTAAGCGGTCAGGAAGGAAACAGAGGCACTGGCACTTGCTAAGTCTCATTCAAAGTAGTACCGTTTATTATGAAAGTGGACACAGAAATTGTTCAGAGTGCAAACGTGTGGATTTTTCTCTGCATTTGGAGTCAATTAAGCAATTTCTGTATCTTTTAATAACAGGCCTGAAGTGAAGTGAAGTCGCTCAGTTGTGTCCGGCTCTTTGCGAGCCCATGGACTGTAGCCTACCAGGCTCCTCCGTCCACGGGATTCTCCAGGCAAGAGTACTGGAGTGGGTTGCCATTTCCTTCTCCAGAGGATGTTTCCCATCCAGGGATCGAACCCGGGTCTCCCACATTGTAAGCAGATGCTTTACCGTCTGAGCCACCAGGGAAGTCTACAATTTGTAGATCTTTTGTGTATCTTTTAATAGCAGGCCTACTAATAATTTAAAGATATAATGGAGTAATAAGTAAAAAATGAAAGCAGCGCTCTCTGGAGGAAGACACTGTAACTGAAATTTTTGATAAACTGGACAAAGGCAAAGTCCCTTCTACCATCCTAGGTCCAAGCAGTAAACAGTGGGCAGGACTACAGCACAGTAATATCTGTCAGCTTGTCTAAGATTCGACCTTCCATGCTCAGCTCTGAGCAGAGCTAGACTTGCAACTCAGGTGAGTGATTCTTGAGCGGTGGTGTGCATCTCTCAGAGAATGTAAAAATCAAGGTGGATGTAGTATTCATGAGATCAAAATGGATTTATCTTTTGTTTTATGGATCTTGCTCAAAGAAGTTTAAAAATGATGCAGTATCCAATTAATAATGTAAAATGGTATATATTTTCTGATCATAATGTAATATAGATAAAATACTAATAATGAGGGAATCTAATCAACAATTAGACATGAATACAATATTGTATATTTTAAAAATTTGTGTCAACTATCGCTGAAATATGCGGCTTCCTATGTGGCACTAGTGATAAAGAGTCCATCTGCCAATACAGGAGACACAAGAGAAGCGGATTCAGTCTCTAGGTTGGGAAGATCCCCTCGAGTAGGAAATGGCAACCCATTCCAGTATTCTTGTCTGGAGATTCCCACTGACAGAGGAGCTTGGTGGGCTAGAGCCCATAAGGTCACAAAGAGTCATAAACAACTGAGAGACTGAACATACACATCTCTAAAATGTATTTATTTCATATTAACCAGAATATGGGGTAACTGTGCCATTATCTGGGTGCTAAGGGCTTCCCCAGTGCCTCAGTGGTAAAAAATCTGCCTGCAACGCAGGAAGTCACAGGCTCGATTCTGGGGTCGGGAAGATCCCCTGGAGGAGGGAATAGCAACCCACTCCAGTATTCTTCCCTGGAGAACATCATGGACAGAGGAGCCTGGCAGGCTATAGTCCATGGGGTCCCAAACAGTCGGACAGGACTGACACAACTAAGCATGAGCTCGAGCACTGGGTGCTAATATCCCTGATAGTTTTGAGGTCTGGGAATTCTCAGCACAGTAAATAATGCTGTTGAAAAGCTTTAATGCTTGATGATGGTGCTGATATGATATAAATATTGGAGGAAAACAACATGTAAAATAAGCCATCTCCAGAATTCACAACTGGCTGGTCCTATCTTGATACCTAACAGTTTCAGGAAGCAAGTTAAGCTAATACTACACGTGTGTCCAGCACTGAGAAGCTGTCTTATAATCACATATTAGCCTGATAAATTGTCACTGGTGTCTGATCTCTTTCCCGTGACAGTCTGCACCATCACACCTAGGCAGTAATAATACTACAGATCAAAGAGCCAGCTTGCCTGACCAATCTTCATCTGCAATGTAGACAGGATACTTTCACACAGAGAAACATACAAAAAATTTGGTTAGCCTCGATCTACAGAAAAAATGCTAAAGCCAACAAGAGTTTCATTCAATTTTTTTTCATTTTAAGGAATAATATCAAAAGAAAAGATCATAAGACCTGAGATGACATGATTAAATAGAAGAAGGTTTCTTGGGAAATCAATTAGAAGACCAACATAATTGCTTTTTAATGGGGCTCTCTGGAATAATCATCTGTGTTTGAAAGACAGCTTACCAGTGATGCCGTTGGGCTCCTGATGGAGGTCACAGTACCAGAGTCGGTTTACAGGATCACATCCCTCCCTTATCGACAATAAGACGTAGCGACCATCGTCAGATAACTACAAGGGAAACAAAAACAGCACAGGGAACTTAGTAGAATATATTTTTTGTGAGAACACTGTTACACATTAAATTAAAAAAAAATTCACTGGTGTATCTTTACTGCAAACTTATGATTGGATAAGAAAGTTAGGAAAAAAGATAACATCAATTTTAACTTATCTTGCAGTTAATCACTTTAACAAAACATAGTGAAATATTTAAGTTGAAAATATCAGTATATATAACTGAATGTCATGACTCAAAATGCCTTTTACTTAGCGCCTATTCTTTATAGTCAATAACACTGTAATAATTTTGTATGGTGACAGATGGTTATGGGACTTGCCATGGTGATCATTTATTGTAATATATTTGATTGTTGGATCACTATGTCATACACCTAAAACTAATGTAATATTCTATGACAATTGTGCTTTTTTAAGTTTTTAAAAAAGTCTATTCTTTAAATGAAAAATACATGCAATGTCATTCTGAATATTAATATCCTAAATTTGAATTTTCGTCATGCGTTACACATTTCCAAGGAGATCCAACCAGTCCATTCTAAAAGAGATCAGCCCTGGGTGTTCTTTAGAAGGAATGATGCTAAAGCTGAAAGTCCAGTACTTTGGCCACCTCATGCGAAGAGTTGACTCACTGGAAAAGACTCTGATGCTGGGAGGGATTAGGGGCAGGAGGAAAAGGGGACGACAGGATGAGGTGACTGGATGGCATCACCGACTTGATGGACGTGAGTTTGAGTGAACTCCGGGAATTGGTGATGGACAGGGAGGCCTGGCATGCTACGATTCATGAGTCAGACACGACTGAGCGACTGAACTGAACTGAACTGAACACATTTTAAAAGCTGTACTAAATACGTAAGAATTAGCAAAACGGGTGTGAATGCACAAAAGTTCATTTGTGGTTCATAATGTTCATGTTAACAAGTTTCTATTGAATAAATGAACAACTTTTTACATGGATCTTTAGTCCCCTATACACAAGTCAGAAGAAATAAAAGGCTGTGCTTCAGCAGCTATCTTTTACAATACTAAACAGAAGAATCTTAGGTAGCAAAAAGAATCTTGATAAATACTAATGCTACAAATAACACTATTCTGAGTTGTCAAAATTGATATAAATAGTATCAGACTATATATATCCTTTGCAACTAATTTTTTCATTCAATATTTTAAAAATTAATCTATGTTGATACATGTGTATTTACTTCACTGGTTTTACCTGAGGTAAAGCATTCCACTCTAGGAAACACTATAATTGATTCATCTTCCTACACATGAGCATATAGATCATTTCCATTTTCTTTATTTGTGGTTTTCGTCCTTCTTACAAGCAACACTTGTGCCTTCATATACATGTCTCCTGAGGTACATAACTACAAGTAAAACTGCTCAGTGATACAATATGTGCAGATTCTACTTCACCAGATGTTGCCAAATTATCTTCCTAAGTGATTTTACTGACTTACACTCACCTATCAGTTATTTTCCACATCCTATTCTGAAGGTGAATTATATGTGCCATCTTCACTAGACCATGGTACCTAGATATTTGGTCAAACATTATTCTAGATGTTTCTGTGAAAGTGTTTTTCTGAATGAGGTTGACATTTAAACTGGTGGGCTTTGAGTACCGCTGATTACCCTCCATAATGTGATGCACCTCAACCAATCAGTTAAAGGCCTTAGCAGAAAAGCCTGATCTCCCCCAGCCAGCAGGAATTCTGCCAGCAGGTGGCCTCTGGCTTCTGAACTGAAACTTTCCTGGGTCTTCAGCCTGCCAGCCTACCCTGTAGATTTTAGAAGTGTCAAGCCTCCAAAATCATGTTAGCCAATTCCTTAAAAACAATTTATCTGTCTCTGCATATATCTTGTGTGCTCAGTTGTGTCCACCTCTTTGCAAGCCTATGGACTTCAGCCCACCAGGCTCCTCTGTCCATGGGTTTTTCCCAGCAAGAATACTGCAGAGGGTTGCCATGCTCTTCTCCAGGGGATCTTCCCGACCCAGGGACTGAACCCGTATCTCCTGAGCTGCAGGCAGATTCTTTACCACTAAGCCACTGGTGAAGCCCCTATACAAACCAACAGGATATTTGTATATCTTATATATATATATATAAGATATATTATAATATATATAATTATATTGTATGTTAATATATGTTATGTTAAATATATATGTAATTATATACATTATATGTATATAACATATATCAAATATCTTATTGGTTCTGTTTCTCTGGAGAACTTTAACTAATGCACTTACCAACAACATCTATCCTTTCATTTACTCATAAAATAAATCCTAAGTGCTAAAGATAAACTGGGGCTTCCCAGGTGGTGCAACTGGTAAAGAAGATGCTTGCCAATGCAGAAGACACAGGAGATGTGGGTTCGATCTCTGGGTTGGGAAGATCCCCCGGAGAGGAGCATGACTACCCACTCCAGAACTCTTGCTTGGGAAATCCCATGGACAGAAGGAGCCTAGAGGGCTGTAGTTCATGGGGTTGCAAAAGAGTTGGACATGACTTAGCCACTAACCAACAACAGCAATGCAGTGTATCATAAAATGGTAGATGTCATACTAACCCATGAACAGGCCTGGGTAAGGGAGGCAGGGTGTGTGGGCAGGGACTGTGGTTTTAAATATGGCAGTCAAGGCAGGCTTCCTAAGAAGATGTCTTTCCACTGTCTTCTGACTGTCACTGTTTCAGATAAAGTCATTCCTTATGTTTTTTTCCCTATGTATAATGTGTTTTCAGATCTGACTGCTTTTAAGATTTCCTTACTGTCTTTGGTTTTCTGCAAATTGATAATAATTTACTTTAACTGGAGTCATCTCCTTCAGATTTGTTGAGCTTCTTGAATATTTGGATTTGTCTATCTAATCAAATTCATAACATTTTTGGCTGCTTTTTCCTCATAGAATTTTTGTATCCCCTCACCCCTACCCTAAGACTTCAAATACATCATGTTAGGTCACTTAGTATAGTTCTACAGTTGAATGAGACTGTGTTTGTTTTTGTTTCAATTTTTCCCCCCTCTCCATGGCTTAGCTTCAACATGCTGTCTTCAAATTCACTGATATTTTCTTTTATAGTATCTAATCTGTTATTAAGCCTATGTAGAGAATTTTTTGATTCAGATAGTTTATTTTTCACTTCCAGAAAAATACTTGGTTATTTTTATATTTTCTGTTTCTTTGTTCATTTATATTAACACTTGCTAAAATCCTTTTAAATTTATTTTCATAATTGCTTTTGAAAAGTCCATATCTGTTAATTCTACTACTGTCATTTCTAGATTTGTTTTATTAACTAACTTCTCTCCTGGTTATAAGTCACATTTTCTTGCTTCTTTACACATCTAGTAATTTTTTAAAGTTGGATTTTGAACATTCTGAATGCCATCTGGATTTTTTTTTGGGGGGGGTCCTTCTTTAAAAAGTTTTGAGGCTGTTCATTTTATAGATCAGCTTAATCCATTCAAGGCTTATTTTCAAGCTTTGTTGGGGCAGGTCTCCAGTCATACTGCAAAAGCATGAATGGGCCATTCTGGGGTTTTTGCTGAATACCCTGGTTGTTCACGAGTCCTTTCCACTTTAACTGGTTAGAATGTGAAAATCTCCCATTTGTTAAATCTCTAGTAGTTGTCAGCTTACAAGTTCCTGGTGGTTGTTCACAGCTTGAATCATGGAGCCTCGGTCTATGCATGTATGGCGTAACAGTCAGTCTAGGATTCAGGGGGACACCAAGAAGATTCCCAGGACTCTTAATGGGTGGTTCCCCTCCTTTGGTTTTGTGCCAGCAAGTTCCAGGGGCCTCACTCTTCCTGAATTTGGATCTTTGGACCCCTAATCCAGTGAGGCTGCAGTATCCTGGGGGTTCTTCTTCCTTGTGCCAGAATCAGAAAATTCCTCTCAGGCAGAAACCTGAGGCTATCGTAGGAGAACATCTCTCTCACAGATTACAGTCCTACGATACCTGTAGGTCAATATCTCCAACAGATGTTTTTTCCATTCTGTATAGTTTCCTACCTGTTTATGGTAGCAGGGCTAGCCCAGTACCAGTTACATTTACAGCCAGAAGCAAAAACCTGTCATTATATTTAACTCATTTTTAATTCTTTATTGGATACATTTTTAGGGTATATTATCATATGTTTAAAATACATAGCTGTAAAAATTAATAATGTGTAATTCAGGACTAATTAAAAAGAAAATATTTATGATTCATAAAAAAAACTAATAATGACATAGTTTTTATCTTATTACACAGTAGGATAATTTAGGGTTTTACTTACTCAAAGTAGCATCAAGCTTTTAGACTTGAAGGAATTAGATTCCAGCTCTCTGGAAATGTCCATCCACTTTCTATCAGCAGGTTTATAAATCAAGTGTCAACTAGGTCTCTTCTGCATTTATAAATTAATCAAAATAGCTGTATGTGTCTAAAACATCCAGCATTTTTAAGCACACTGTATGTTAAACATCTTTTTCTCAGGAAAAAAAAAAAAAACTGTTTTAAAGCACAGAGGTAATCGGTACTTGTAAAACAGAAGTGGGATTCCAAGTAAGTATAGTTTGATCAAAGATTCTAGGAAAATGTTTAATGTGGCTGTTCTTTCTTTGTGACATTTTGTCTAAGTTCTGAAGTAGTCTCCTTTCCTAGAAACTGAATCACATTTTCTCGTATGAGTTTTGGTCACAAGCTACACAAGAGGCCAAATGATTCAGGTACACTCTCTCCATCTCTGTCTAGGCTTCTTAGAGTATTTTCAAAGATTGTCATATCATTTTGGAAAAACTGCATATACATTTATGATTTCCATGAATTCTTTTCTCCATCCTCCATCCAAATTACTTGTCATTATGCTTTAAGTAGGTTTCTTCAAAATGAATATCTGAGTTGAAAACTCAATCTAAGAACCTGTATTTTTGTCTTTCTAATTGTTATTGCTTCTACATCTTACTTTTAACCTTCTAGTTAACTTGCTTTTCCCTTCTCATTTCCTTTTTATACTGTATTAATATAAACTTTTAATTAAGATAAACTTCTTCATAAACTCTTCCCCTTCATTGACTGGTCTGTAAGTTAAATGCTCTTGTTTCTAGTCTTTTATACATTTTCCTTAAGTTTTTCATATACAAAGCCAATAAACCAGTGTCCAGAAATTCAGTTTCACCTTATTTTTAAACTGTCCTATATTATTAAGAATATCATTAGCAACATCACAATTGTCACTTTATTAAATGTAACGGAAAGCAGCCTCATTAATAATATTTCATACTTTTGTTCTCTTGTCCTTTAAACAAAGACAGACTCTTACAGCTTAGTGCTTAGAGTCATGCTACATCAATCATAAATGATGGCTAATTCAGCAGCAGCGATTCAGCCAACAGAATGACAGGGCAGTAAAACTCACTGCAAGAACTACACCAAACCTTCGATGACAGCTGTCTCAAGCACATCTAATGAGTTTTTCTCAGTATTTCTGGCTGCACTAAATGGCTGCAGCAGTTTATATTTAATCTAAGGCAGGAAGTTCCAAGGGAATTGCTGTTGGGATGCCAATTAAGTCAGTCTCTCTTCCTTACAACTCAGATATTTCATAGGCACTAAACAAATATGCTCAACTGCAAACAACTCTGAATTTTCAAATGCTCACGCATTTATAAGTCATTGGTGCCCCCAAAATATACACATTAGGAAATACCTTCTTACACCAAAACGTAATCAGTAACAATGCATATTCAACCACCGCCTCACATTCAGACTATTTCAAGACAGTTTAAAAAACCCAATTTTGGGAATCACTGGGAGGGGAAGACAAAAATACTGTTGATTGAGGAGGAGACCTTAAATCTCAAGAACAGAAAGCAAATTTGCTGAAATCCAGATAAAAGGAAAACAGAAAAGCAGGAGAGCCAAGGGTCCCATCAGGCCTTCATGAACAGAATAAACTCCAGTTCACAGAACACTGTTTTCCTTTAAACAATATGACATCAGAAGAAAAACCATGTTCTCTGGAATCAATTAATCTCATTCAAAACCACTGACTTTTTGCAACAGGGGTGCAACAATGCTAGCCTGACCGATTATGAAATATGTAATTCTTAAGTTACAGCTTCCTTTCACTTTATGTCCATATAATGTTAAGCAAATTTTCCTTAAGTCAAAATGATTTTATTTCATGAAAATCTGCCTTTTATATAAATAAATTTTAACAAAAACAAAATTCTAAGAACTACTGTAAATAAAATATTTACATTTGTTGATACTAAGTCCACTGATTATATTTCAAACAACACCAACAGGATGAAAGCTAAAACTCTTAACCATTCTTACTACTGACAATTCTTTTTAAAAAAAGTGTATTTCCCTTTAGACACAAGTTACCTTGACAATCTAATTGTATGATGTCATTTGTTGAATTTGGTTAAATATCTTTAGAAAATGCTAATTAATACAGACAGGAATAATATCTATTGATGTTATTAATATCTAGTAATATTTGTTGATAAAAGTATCTGGAACAAGAAAAATTCAAATGTATAAAGAATGTGGTATTCACAGAAAGTGTGTTGGTCATTCAATTATGCCCAACTCTTTGTGATCCCATGGACTGCAGCCCACCAGGCTCCTCTGTCCATGGAATTCTCCAGGCAAGAATAACTAGAGTGTGTTGCCATTTCCTTCTCCGGGGATCTTCCCGACCTAGGGTTGAACCTAGGTCTCCCACACTGCAGGCACATTCTTTACCATCGAAGCCACTAGGGAAGGTACAAAATATTTGGCAATCTGCCGGTACTTAGCTATTCATTGTCCATAACCAGATGACCTTGAAAGATAAAAAAACAAAGCCAAAAGCCATCCTCCCTTGCTCTGGGGTAGATGAGGTTGAAGATAAAACTGTCATAAATGGTGGCTGGTTTTAACAGGAGAATCCACTGCCAGGTAACTTTCCATCCCCTTTACTGAAGACACAATTTAACATGTGCCACCAACCACAGGCATCTACTATTTAGGGGACTCAGAGCTGAAGCTGTTTATTCAAGCAACATTTACGGAGAGTCTCCTGCAGCTGAGCCAGGCTCTAGAACACACAGATCAGAGCAGGACAGGGCTTCGAGATGGAGGGCTCAGGTGGCAAAGTCAGACACACACATTCACGCACAGATATAAAGCAATACTCTAAATACTAATACTGGAAATCTAACAGGGAGGGGTGCTGGAAAGAAGTGAGATCGGAAAAGGTCTCAGGGAAGGAATGGTCTCTAGTTCTTTAAACAGAAGCAGAATTCCTCTAAAAATGGTTGCTTGACTTTTTCCATTCTCACAACTGCTATGATGGCATAGTCTCTGGTTCAGAGAGCTGTACCTAACATACTCATTCTTAAGTACACACCTCACAGACAGCAGCATTCGTAGTGGACGCGGCAGCCTGCTGAAGCACTCATTCCCCTAGCTGCACGGTGCTGGGAGCAGACAGCACTCAGCTGAGAACCTCAGGGCCTTGTCCTCCCAAGGATATATTCTTCTGGGTAAATGCCACATGCAGAGAGAGGTACAAAAGCCCAAATCCCTCACTCCTCGTTAGGCAAATGCTGAAGGGCTAATAACCTAGCTCATAGGCAGTGGCAGCCCACTCCAGTACTCTTGCCTGGAGAATCCCATGGATGAAGGAGCCTGGTAGGCTGCAGTCCATGGGGTCGCAAAGAGTTGGACACGACTGAGTGACTTCACTTTCACTTTTCACTTTCATGCACTGGAGAAGGAAATGGCAACCCACTCCAGTATTCTTGCCTGGAGAATCCCAGGGACAGGGGAGCCTGGTGGGCTGCCGTCTCTGGGGTCGCACAGAGTCGGACACGACTGAAGCGACTTAGCAGCAGCAGCAGTAGGAGCTCCCTGTAGGACTGGCTGAAGCCCTTGTCATGACTTACTCAACTTCTCCCCCTTCGACCTTCACTCCTCACCATCAGTCAGTTCAGTCACTCAGTCGTGTCCAACTCTTGGCAACCTCATGGACTGCAGCATGCCAGGCTTCTCTGTCCCCAGCATAGGCAGATGTTTTCAAAGCACTCCCACTAAACCTAACCTGTGATACCATGCAAGGCATCATCTCACCTGGTTTTTCATCTTGACATATTTTATACTATTCAAAGGAAACCTTCTAAAGTGGTGGTTTCTGGTTTTGAAGAGGGACACCCAGTCAATAATAGCTGCCATGTGCATTTCCAATTATCAAAAGGAAGGGCATAAAATATGGGGTTATCAGACTTTATACTTTCATCAAAGAAGCCACATTAATTCACTGAGAAAATTTAACTGTGTGTACTGTGGTATTAAGCCGAACCGTGAACTTCCTGATGTTCAAGCTGGTTTTAGAAAAGGCAGAGGAACCAGAGATCAAATTGCCAACATCCGCTGGATCATGGAAAAAGCAAGAGAGTTCCAGAAAAACACCTATTTCTGCTTTATTGACTATGCCAAAGTCTTTGACTGTGTGGATCACAATAAACTGTGGAAAATTCTGAGAGAGATGGGAATACCAGACCACCTGACCTGCCTCTTGAGAAATCTGTATGCAGGTCAGGAAGCAACAGTTAGAACTGGACATGGAACAACAGACTGGTTCCAAATAGGAAAAGGAGTACGTCAAGGCTGTATATTGTCACCTTGGTTACTTAACTTATATGCAGAGTACATCATGAGAAATGCTGGGTTGGAAGAAGCACAAGCTGGAATCAAGATTGCCAGGAGAAATATCAATAACCTCAGATATACAGATGACACCACCCTTATGGCAGAAAGTGAAGAGGAAATAAAAAGCCTCTTGATGAAAGTGAAAGTGGAGAGTGAAAAAGTTGGCTTAAAGCTCAACATTCAGAAAATGAAGATCATGGCATCCGGTCCCATCACTTCATGGGAAATAGATGGGGAAACAGTGGAAACAGTGTCAGACTTTATTTTTGGGAGGCTCCAAAATCACTGCAGATGGTGACTGCAGCCATGAAATTAAATGACGCTTACTCCTTGGAAGAAAAGTTATGACCAACCTAGATAGCATATTCAAAAGCAGAGACATTACTTTGCCGACTAAGGTCCGTCTAGTCAAGGCTATGGTTTTTCCTGTGGTCATGTATGGATGTGAGAGTTGGACTGTGAAGAAGGCTGAGCGCTGAAGAATTGATGCTTTTGAACTGTGGTGTTGGAGAAGACTCTTGAGAGTCCCATGGACTGCAAGGAGATCCAACCAGTCCATTCTGAAGGAGATCAGCCCTGGGATTTCTTTGGAAGGAATGATGCTAAAGCTGAAACTCCAGTACTTTGGCCACCTCATGTGAAGACTTGACTCATTTGAAAAGACTCTGATGCTGGGAGGGATTGGGGGCAGGAGGAGAAGGGGACGACCGAGGATGAGATGGCTGGATGGCATCACGGACTCGATGGACGTGAGTCTGAGTGAACTCCAGGAGATGGTGACGGACAGGGAGGCCTGGCGTGCTGCGATTCATGGGGTCGCAAAGAGTCGGACACGACTGAGCGACTGAACTGAACTGAGGCAGTAATATTTACCAAGGAAACCTTTGACAGACATCACACAAACTATTCAATGGTGTATGTATTTTATACTTTATTCTGTTAGACTCACATGTGCTGTTCCAACACACACATGACTCAACACATTCGGGAATACAATCCCTAAAGTCAGCTGCCAGCAAACATGAAATTTACAAATAAGCAGGAACCAGGACAAACCTCCAGAGAATCTCGTCCCAAATAATAGGTTTTTACGAAATTTCTTCAGTGAATACCTCATGGAGGTGTCACCGTGATCCATTCAGACCAGAGTCTGGGTCAAGCTGCACTGTGTTCACAAGAAGTCAACATTTCTACCACTAGCTCATTTGAGGCTTTTTTAAAAAAATAGGAAATCAACAGAAATAAGTGTTAAATTAAACTAATACACTGATAATAGCAATTTCTCTAGAGAACAGGATCTTTGTATTTTATTTTAAACAATAAACTTATTATTACTAGCATAAAAATCCTGAAGAAGATGAATCTGGTTATTTTTAGTCTCAATATAGTAGAAAAAAAAAAAGCTGGGCTTTCCAGACGACCTGAATAAGCCAGCTTTTCTTCACGCACCTCATATAAAGAGAAAATTGACAGATGATCACTCCTTAATGTTTTAAGCTCTCGACCTTAATGTTTTAAACTATCTCCAAAACTGTCTTCCAAAACATTAAGACACATAACTAATATTTACATATATATAGAATATGTGGACTTTCATCAAACTTATTATCCTTTTCAAAAAAAAAAAAGCTCGTAACTGTTTTATGCTAGAGCTTCTGGACTCCACGGTTATATTAGTTCAGTTCAGTCGCTCAGTCGTGTCCGACTCTTTGCGCCCCCGTGAATCGCAGCACGCCAGGCCTCCCTGTCCATCACCAACTCCCGGAGTTCACTCAGATTCACGTCCATCGGGTCAGCGATGCCATCCAGCCATCTCATCCTCGGTCGTCCCCCTCTCCTCCTGCCCCCAATCCCTCCCAGCATCAGAGTCTTTTCCAATGAGTCAACTCTGTGCATGAAGTGGCCAAAGTACTGGAGTTTCAGCTTCAGCATCATTCCTTCCAAAGAAATCCCAGGGCTGATCTTCAGAATGGACTGGTTGGATCTCCTTGCAGTCCATGGGACTCTCAAGAGTCTTCTCCAACACCACAGTTCAAAAGCATCAATTCTTTGGTGCTCAGCTTTCTTCACAGTCCAACTCTCACATCCATACATGACCACTGGAAAAACCATAGCCTTGACCAGATGGACCTTAGTCGGCAAAGTAATGTCTCTGCTTTTGAATATGCTATCTAAGTTGGTCATAACTTTTCTTCCAAGAGTAAGCGTCTTTTAATTTCATGGCTGCGGTCACCATCTGCAGTGATTTTGGAGCCCCAAAAAATAAAGTCTGACACTGTTTCCACTGTTTCTCCATCTATTTCCCATGAAGTGATGGGACTGGATGCCATGATCTTCATTTTCTGAATGTTGAGCTTTAAGCCAACTTTTTCACTCTCCACTTTCACTTTCATCAAGAGGCTTTTTAGCTCCTCTTCACTTTCTGCCATAAGGGTGGTGTCGTCTGCATATCTGAGGTTATTGATATTTCTCCCGGCAATCTTGATTCCAGCTTGTGCTTCTTCCAACCCAGTGTTTCTCATGATGTTCTCTGCATATACGTTAAATAAGCAGGGTGACAATATACAGCCTTGACGTACTCCTTTTCCTATTTGGAACCAGTCTGTTGTTCCATGTCCAGTTTTAACTGTTGCTTCCTGACCTGTATACAGATTTCTCAAGAGGCAGGTCAGGTGGTCTGGTAGTCCCATCTCTCTCAGAATTTTCCATGGTTACATAGTCTTGTGTTAATAACCAAATATTCATGGACATGACATTTCTTTATATAATTTTTTCTACTTAGAAACCAATAAGAAGAGGGTGGAGGAAGTTTTTTCATAACTTGAAAGTATATATACTTTTTCAAATTGAGAAAAGTCTTTTATATATTACCAGAAAGAATTAATTGTATGTATAAGAAAAGTACACTAAAAAGCAGTGAGACTTAAAATTGCCTGGGAAATTAACAAAAGGAATGACAATGGATTTTAATAGCATTTGAGAGCTAACCATGTTCCTCTCAGAGCAAAAAATTATCAATTTTATTTCATAGACTCTTTTGGATTCTTTTCATAGTAGTTGTGAATCATAACAACTTCTCTTTAATATTATGTATGTTTCCAAAACATAATCTAGGAAAACTTTCAAATGTCAAACTAATCACCTAAAGGGATGGCTTTTCATTTATGGGACTCACTATGGATTTGTTATAAAAACAGGAGACAGTATCAGCAGCAGACACACAGGGTAGTCATTCGTAAGCAGTGTGATGAACACTGACATAAACATTTCGAATGGGTAGTCCTGAAATCAGCTTTCCCAATACTGGGTGCTGCCACAGAGAGGAGGGAGAAAAGAAATAAACCCCAGCACTCTATAATATGTTGTTGGGTATGCCAGAAACAGATATATCAGAACATTCTAAGAAAAGAAAACACATTCAAAGTAAAATGAGCAATGGAGGTCTCAACATGTTATAGTCCCTCTTTCTCATCTACCTGACTGTTTCTCTGACATGTAAGCTTGGTTATATAAGAATCGACTGTTCTCTTTTCTCCCCTACTGAGCTGTAGGGGGGCAGAGGGGGGGCGCGGTGCGGGCAGCTGAGAAGCCGAGAAAAGTGATGATCAACAAATCCAATCTTCTAAGGCAAAAACAATTCTCCCCTATCAGGAGCTGTTTCATGAATTCAGAGCAGTGCCCCCTGCAGCCTTTCTCACATCCAGGTCTTTAGCTTGGCTTCCTGCTTCCCCACCACGCTCTGCCCTGAGTGTCCAGCAGCATGATGGAGCTTATTGCTTCATGCAGTGCCAGTGAAAGAGAGGATGAGAGCGGTGAGTCTTGGACACACACGGTCCGATCACGAGTACCCCTGGCACTGAAACAAGGACCGCTTCTCCTGAGATGAACAGACGGAATCCGTCTTCAGGAGCCAGGGAAACTGCACCCCCTGGGACAGCACAAGGGGACGAAGGGCCACCAACCAGTACATATGCCGGCAGCCTCAGGTTCAAGCGCCCAAGTTAAGGTCAAGAGGACAAGGGTGTCCTTAAAATGACACACAAACTGAACATGATGGGAAATCTGTCGTGGGTCACCCCCCACCCCAAGCCTCTCTGTAAACTTAAAACTGTTTATTTAGTGTAGTTTACTACAAATATCCTCCATCAGGGCCAGAGCCTGCCCATCTCTGCTCCTATGTACCACTTACCCTGGCACAGTGGTGGGCGTAGGGTAAGGGCTTCCAGGTATTTGGGGAGTAAATACGTGAACTGCGTTGACCAGGAAGAGAGCTGCCGAACAGTTAATGCTCAAGCCCAAAACTATCCAACAAGAAAGGGGCAGGTGAGGCAGAGTTTCCTGAGGAACACTGGACTTGACTGTGCTTGCCCTATAGGACTATGCTGGGCACACCAGCGTCTGCAGGATCTTTATGTGCATGAACCTCAGCAGAAGGGGGAGTACAGAAATGCACATTCTGAGCACCCACAAAGAGTTAAGCATTAGGTAATGATTTTACATGTTGACATATGTGTAAAATATACAAACGTGTACACAAACACAGCTGACCCTTGAGTAAGACGACTCTACTTACACACAGATTTTTTTCAACAGTAAATACGACAGAGAGACAAAGCCCAGGATTGGTTGAATCTGTGAATGTAAATAGTGGACATGGAGGAGCCACATATATAAAGTTTTTAAGTTATTAGGATATTAACTTAATAATCTGATTAAGTTATTAGGACCCTTAACCCCCACACTGTCCAAGGGTCAGCTGTATATGCATATCTTAGTTACTAGGGATCACAGTGAACATACGAAGACAGTTTATGCAGACATGTGATAAACATTAAGATCTGTATTTGTTGTTCAGTGGCTCAGTCACATTCGACTCTTTGTGACCCCATGAACTGTAGCCCACCAGGCTCCTCTGTCCACAGAATTCTCCAGGCAAGAGTACTGGAGTGGGTAGACATTTCCTTCTCCAGAAGATCTTTCCAACCCAGGGATCAAACTTACCACTGAGCCACCAGAGAAGCCCAAGGGATTACCTTTGTTAAAAAACAAACCTCCCCCATTGCCTAACTTCCCCCAAGAATAGGTACAACAGAATTAGGTCCTCAGTGTAGGGTTCAGCTGTATATCACAAAGAGGCTGGGAATTTTCTCTTTAGTCCCTGCTAAAGGGATGTGATGTGTTTTCAGAATCTATACTCCAGAGCACCCTCTGCTGGGAAAAGTGTCTCAAAATGCTTGCTTTGTGTGCACGTGTGTTTTTAATGCTCTACAAATCACTTTAAAATAGATTTGGGGTGGCGTGGGGCGGAGGAGTGGAGGGGGTCCAAAAGAATCTTCTAAAACTTGTCCTTTTCTACCCTCCCACAACCCTGCCTTCCAACAGAAACCTCACAGTCTACCTTACATAATAACTGACATCACTGTCCCTCCAAGCCAGATGCCAGGTATGTTTCATGTTACACCCAGGAGGCATAAGGCAACTGCTGTTCTGTCTGTGATCCCAGCAGCTGGAGGTGTGCAGGGACCAAGGGCAGAAGGCTTGGGCTGGCAGGTGAGGAGGGCAGTGCTGAACACTGCCTGCACATCCAGGATGGAGGGACCGGTGGACATGGGTTCCCCTGGAACAAGAGGCACTGGGAGGGCAGCTGGTAGGTAGCTCCAGGCACCTGGAAAGGTCTCTGCTGAAACAGGATGGAAAGCAGGGGTGGCAGAGAGACAGGAACCTCAAGGGCATCCCGATGAGAGGAGAAGTTTGGGGGAAGGGAGGATGATGGCCAAGGTCAGCCAGAATTTAAGGTCCACACGAGGGAATGTGTGGTTCCAAAGTCCAGAGGTTCCCAGAATCGAAGGGATCTCACAGCAAAAGGAGGCCACAAAGAGCTGGTACCCAGGTACCAGTCATGACTGAGAGCCACCAGGAGACAGGGACAAACAGCTGCAGGTGAGTAAAAGTTCCCATTCCCTTCTCCAACTCCTCCCCCATTGGCCACCGGAGAATCTAAAGTACCATGAACAGTGAGGGGAGATAACAGGCAATCCTATCATTGCTCAGAATGGCCACTCCCCTGCCCCTCAATTCAGTTCAGTTGCTCAGTCATGTCCAACACTTTGTGACCACATGAATCGAAGCACACCAGGCCTCCCTGTCCATCACCAACTCCCAGAGTTCACTCAGACTCACGTCCATAGAGTCAGTGATGCCATCCAGCCATCTCATGCTCTGTCGTCCCCTTCTCCTGCGCCCAATCCCTCCCAGCATCAAAGTCTTTTCCAATGAGTCAACTCTTCACATGAGATAGCCAAAGTACTGGAGTTTGAGCTTTAGCATCATTCCTTCCAAAGAAATCCCAGGGCTGATCTCCTTCAGAATGGACTGGTTGGATCTCCTTGCAGTCCAAGGGACTCTCAAGAGTCTTCTCCAACAACACAGTTCAAAAGCATCAATTCTTTGGTGCTCAGCCTTCTTCAGAGTCCAACTCTCACATCCATACATGACCACAGGAAAAACCATAGCCTTGACTAGATGGACCTTAGTTGGCAAAGTAATGTCTCTGCTTTTGAATATGCTATCTAGGTTGGTCATAACTTTTCTTCCAAGGAGTAAGTGTCTTTTAATTTCATGGCTGCGGTCACCATCTGCAGTGATTTTGGAGCCCCCAAAAATAAAGTCTGACACTGTTTCCACTGTTTCCCCATCTATTTCCCATGAAGCGATGGGACTGGATGCCATGATCTTCATTTTCTGAATGTTGAGCTTTAAGCCAACTTTTTCACTCTCCACTTTCACTTTCATCAAGAGGCTTTTTAGTTCCTCTTCACTTTCTGCCATAAGGGTGGTGTCGTCTGCATATCTCAGGTTATTGATATTTCTCCCAGCATTCTTGACTCCAGCTTGTGTTTCTTCCAGTCCAGCATTTCTCATGATGTACTCTACATAGAAGTTAAATAAACAGGGTGACAATATACAGCCTTGACGTATGCCTTTTCCTATTTGGAACCAGTCTGTTGTTCCATGTCCAGTTCTAACTGTTGCTTCCTGACCTGCATACAGATTTCTCAAGAGGCAAGTCAGGTGGTCTGGTATTCCCATCTCTCTCAGAATTTTCAACAGTTTATTGTGATCCACACAGTCAAAGACTTTGGCATAGTCAATAAAGCAGAAATAGATGTTTTTCTGGAACTCTCTTGCTTTTTCCATGATCCAAGGATGTTGGCAATTTGATCTCTAGTTCGTCTGCCTTTTCTAAAACAAGCTTGAACTTCACGGCTCACGTATTGCTGAAGCCTGGCTTGGAGAATTTTGAGCATTACTTTACTAGCATGTGAGATGAGCGCAATTGTGTGGTAGTTTGAACATTCTTTGGCATTGCTTTTCTTTGGGACTGGAATGAAAACTGACCTTTTCCTGTGGCCACTGCTGAGTTTTCCAAATTTGCTGGCATACTGAGTGTAGTAGCACTTTCACAGCATCATCTTTCAGGATTTGAAATAGCTCAACTAGAATTCCATCACCTCCACTAGCTTTGTTCATAGTGATGCTTTCTAAGGCCCACTTGATTTCACATTCCAGGATGTCTGGCTCTAGATGAGTGATCACACCATCATGATTATCTGGGTAGTGAAGATCTTTTTTGTATAGTTCTTCTGTGTATTCTTGCCACCTCTTCTTAGTATCTTCTGCTTCTGTTAGTTCCATACCATTTCTGTCCTTTATCGAGCCCATCTTTGGATGAAATGTTCTCTTGGCATCCCTAATTTTCTTGAAGAGATCTCTAGTCTTTCCCATTCTGTTCTTTTCCTCTATTTCTTTGCAATGATGGTTGAAGAAGGCTTTCTTATCTCTCTTTGCTATTCTCTGGAACTCTGCATTCAGATGCCTATATCTTTCCTTTTCTCCTTTGCTTTTCACTTCTCGTCGTCGTCTTCTTTTTTTTTTTTTTTTACTTTATTTTACTTTACAATACTGTATTGGTTTTGCCATACATTGACATGAATCCACCATGGGTGTACATGCGTTCCCAAACATGAACCCCCCCCCACCTCCCTCCCCACAACATCCCTCTGGGTCATCCCCATGCACCAGCCCCAAGCATGCTGTATCCTGCATCAGACATAGACTGGCGATTCGATTCTTACATGATAGTATACATGTTTCAATGCCATTCTCCCAAATCATCCCACCCTCTCCCTCTCCCTCTGAGTCTAAAAGTCCGCTATACACATCTGTGTCTTTTTTGCTGTCTTGCATACAGGGTCATCATTGCCATCTTTCTAAATTCCATATATATGTGTTAGTATACTGTATTGGTGTTTTTCTTTCTGGCTTACTTCACTCTGTATAATCGGCTCCAGTTTCATCCATCTCATCAGAACTGATTCAAATGTATTCTTTTTAATGGCTGAGTAATATTCCATTGTGTATATGTACCACAGCTTTCTTATCCATTCATCTGCTGATGGACATCTAGGTTGTTTCCATGTCCTGGCTATTATAAACAGTGCTGCGATGAACATTGGGGTACATGTGTCTCTTTCAATTCTGGTTTCCTTGGTGTGTATGCCCAGCAGTGGGATTGCTGGGTCATAAGGCAGTTCTATTTGCAATTTTTTAAGGAATCTCCACACTGTTCTCCATAGTGGTTGTACTAGTTTGCATTCCCACCAACAGTGTCGGAGGGTTCCCTCACTTCTCTTCTTTTCACAGCTATTTGTAAGGCCTCTCCAGACAGCCATTTTGCTTTTTTGCATTTCTTTTCCATGGGGATGGTCTTGATCCCTGTCTCCTGTACAGTGTCATGAACCTCTGTCCATAGTTCATCAGGCACTCTGTCTATCAGATCTAGTCCCTTAAATCTATTTCTCACTTCCACTGTATAATCATAATGCATTTGATTTAGGTCATACCGGAATGGTCTAGCGGTTTTCCCTACTTTCTTCAATTTAAGTCTGAATTTGGTAATAAGGAGTTCATGAGCTGAGCCACAGTCAGCTCCTGGTCTTGTTTTTGTTGACTGTATAGAGCTTCTCCATCTTTGGCTGAAAAGAATATAATCAATCTGATTTCGGTGTTGACCATATGGTGATGTCCATGTGTAGAGTCTTCTCTTGTGTTGTTGGAAGAAGGTGTTTACTATGACCAATGCCTCTAGTAAAACTAAAATTATGTTTCAGCCTGACCATCCCCCACTTTCTTCCTGCCCCTTCATACTTCCTCCTTCCTGTTCTCATCCTCCAATTCCCAAGCAACCACTGATTGGTTTTGTGCCATTATAGACTAGTTTTCATTTTCTAGAGTGTTATATAAATGGACTCAAACACTGTGTACTCTTTCTTTTCTAGCTTCTTTCATGGAGCATAATTATTCTGAGAGTCATCCCTGTTGTTAGGTAGATCAATAGTTCATCTCCACAGTGGTGTACCCACTATGGAAAACAGTATGAAAGTTCCTCAAAAAAAAAAAAAAAGAAAAATTAAAAACAGAACTGCCATATGGTCCAGCAATACCACTCCTGGCCATATATCCATACAAAACTATAATTCGAAAAGATACACACACCCCAGTGTTCACAGCAACACTATTTACAATAGCCAGGGTATGGAAGCAAACTAAATGTCTGATAGATCAACACATAAAAGAAGATGTGGTGTTTATATGCAATGGAATATACTCAGCCATAAAAAAGGAAGAAATAATGCCAATCGCAGCTACCTTGAAATTATCATGTGAAATCAAAAAGAGAAAGATAAATATAATGCATGACGTCATTTATATGTGGAACTTTTCTACAAAACAGAAACAGACTTATAAAGACAGACTTGTGGTTGTCCAAGAGGGTGCAGGTGGGGGAGGAAAGATAGACTGGAAGTTTGAGACTAGCACAGGCAAACTATTAGACATACATATAACTAGATTACTTTGCTGTATATCAGAAAGTAATACAGCAATACTTCAGTAAAATAAATTAAAAAGAATAGTTCATTCCTTTTTACTGATGACTAGTATTCCATTAAACAGATGTACTGCAGTTTATTCACTCATGCACTTGTTGATGGATACTTGGGTATGTCCAGTTTGGGGCTATCATGAACAAAGCCACGATAACTACTCATCTCTAAGTCTTTGTTATGGGGAAAAAATATAATCAAGAAGAGGGAACAAATCATACCTACTCCACCTGTTAGTCCCCCATGTGCTCATGAAACCTAAGCTGGGGAGAGGGAGGCAGGAAGTAAACTGGAGCCCTGGTATTCTGTTTTGAGCTGCAATGAACCTTTAGTAGGGCTCTCCTAGCGGCTCAGCAGTAAAGAATCCACCTGCAATGCAGGAGCCTCAGGAGACAAGGGTTCAATCCCTGGGCTGGGAAGACTCCCTGGAGGAGGGCATGGCAACTCACTCCAGTATTCTTTCTTGGAGAATCCCATGGACAGAGGAGCCTGGTGGGCTACAGTTCATAGGGTCTCAAAGTCAGACACAACTGAAGCAACTTAGCACACATGCACAGACGTTTAGTAGCATTTCTAATACCATAAAGTGTTCAGAAAGCTATGGGTTCTGCCAAGTGGTAGACACTGTCCTGGGGAAAGATGCTGTTCTGGTCAACAGAGGGAAAACCAATGCTGCTTTGTGATAGTAACTTAATGGGCAGCTCAAGGCAAGAAGGACCTATCTGTGCAGGAAGGTAGAGGAGGTCTCTGTGAAGGAAAGAGATGAGTCATGAGATGGCATCTAGGATATAAAGAGAAGTCTTCAGATGACCTGGAACGCAGCAGCCGAAATGGAGGAGGGTGGCTCAGCAAAGAAATTCAAACACCTCCATGCACTCAGATGGCCAACTGCCCACATGTACCTCCAACCACACCCACGAAGCCCAAGGCTCCAGGAGACTATGAGATGTTGTGATAAACTCTCCACTCATAGATTGAAAAAGGGCCCTGAGGAAGCTTAAGAAACACACTTGGAGAGCTGATGTGATTTGCCCAAGGCCACACAGACAGGACTAAAATTAAAATCTCCTGATTTGTGCTCCAGTCCACCCCTGTCACTAGAGTGACGAATCCTCCAATAAGAGACGCTGTCAAGTGTATTCACAAAACACTAGATTCAAAATGACAATCCCCAGTGGCTCAGATGGTAAAGAATCGGCCTGAAATGCAGGAGACGGAGGTTCGCTCCCTGGTTCCAGAAGATCCCCTGGAGAACGGAACGGCAACTCACTCCAGTATTCTTGACTGAAGAATTCCATGGACAGAGGAATCTGGTGGGCTATAGTCCATGGAGTCACAAAG
This sequence comes from Capricornis sumatraensis, assembly GCF_032405125.1. Lineage (NCBI taxonomy): Eukaryota > Metazoa > Chordata > Mammalia > Artiodactyla > Bovidae > Capricornis > Capricornis sumatraensis. The sequence goes on along the minus strand of NC_091081.1, from coordinate 32,323,162 downwards.
AGTTGGACATGACTGAGTAACTAACACAAAAGGCACTATTGAAAAATAAAAGTAACAACCACAGCGCCTGCATTTGGAGTGTGGTTATGATTGGGACTACTGCTTTCCTCTAAGATGCAGGTCACTAAATAAACACTGTTGGAAGACTTCCCGGTGGCCCTGTGGTTAAGACTCCATGCTTCCACTGCAAGGGGTACAGGTTCAATCCTTGGTCAGGATACTGAAAGATTCCATATGCCACAAAGTACAGCCAAAAAAAAATTTTTTTTTGGCTGTACTTTGAACACCCTGAGCAATCTCTGCACCACGCATGGTGCTTCTGGTCCAGCCGGAAGTACCTATAGCACACCTGTTTCTTGGACTGTCTTGGGATTTATCACACTTCATTGACAGGTACAAGAAACTCCCACACTGAGACTTTTTGCACAACCTAGATTTTTCTAACCTGGAACTGAATCATCAATTTAGGGTAGACCTGAGGCTTCTGTAGGCTCAGAACTATAGCATCTGTGTTTAAGGGACGAAGGTATTCTTTCCTGTAGCCAGAAGTTCCTCTCAGCAGGACCTGCCCAACTCACTCCGGCCACTGAAAGGGTGACATCTAACAAAATCCCTCAAGCAGCTGGAATACAGCTTAATGAAATCTACACGCAGTTTGTGTCTACTAAGCCTACCGGTTTGCTTACGACTTCCTCTGCACAAACTGCTCATCAGGGTGCTCATCCAGCATAAAGTTCCTCAGGACTCGCTGGACACATCTCATGAATTTCTGTTTTTCTATTTAACAACTTCATTTATTGCTTTTGTGCAATACAGATGCAGCTCTCCATTTACTACCATTCTTTAAATGGTCATTCCTGCTGTTTTCACATGACCTCTTACCTTTTGTCAAGGGAGGCAGAGGGCATGCTGATTAAGAAGATACAGGCGGTTGGTCTAACATCCCCAGCAGGCAATTCCAACCATGGATTTGCAAGCTAATCATACTCGCAGGTATTTTGTCTATGCAATGAAATGATCACTGCCCTCTAAAGGTTATGGTAAAGATTATACTAGATGAACTACACAGAGTGAATACCTACTGAGTGAATGGTAGAAGGACCACCCAAACTATTTAAATTTGCTTTTCCTTTCAGTTGCCTAGCCACAGAATTGAATATATATATATATATATGATGCGAATAAGATATGTCATGACTGTATTTTTAAAAACTGACTACTAATAGCAGCATTATTCACAACTGCACTGTGGAAACACCCCAAGTGTACTTACAGATGACTGGATAAACAAAGTGTAGTACATGTACACAATTGAATATTACTCACTTTTTAAAATGATGGAAACTCATGCTATAACATGGAAATAAACCTTGAAGATCTTATGCCAAGTCTTTGCTCAGTTGCTTCAGTCGTGTCCGACTCTTTGCGACCCCATGAACTATAGCCCGCCAGGCTCCACTGTCCATGGGGATTCTACAGGCAAGAATACTGGAGTGGGTTGCCATGCCCTCCTCCAGGAGATCTTCCCAATCCAGAGATTGAATCCAGGTCTCCATCACAAATGGATAAATTCTATATAATGACATTTACACGAGGTACCTCAAGCAGTCAAATACATAAAGAGACAGAAAGTAGAATGGTGGTTACCAGGGCCTGGGTAGAAGAGGGGATGAAGAGCTATCATTTAATGTGTACAGAGCTTCAGTTTCATAAGATGAAAAAGTTCCAGAGACAGATAAGGGTAACGGGTGTGCAATAATGTGAACACAGTGCAATTGTACTCTATAAATGATTAAGCTGATAAATTCAGTTGATGATTAAACTGATAAATTTTATGTTAACTATACTTTACCATGATTTTTTAAAATGAAAACAAACGAACAAAAAAACTAGCTGCTTCAATTCAATGCTAGTAAAGAGATGTGAGCAACGAGTTACATGTGTATTCTACAGTGAAGACTGTTTAGTTGTATTTCATTGCATCAATAAAATAATTTTACCTTTATTAAAATACATCTGCTATAATGTTTCTCTATCAACATCTCTCCCCATAAAAGGTGAAAAGAAACACATGAATTAACATGACATTTTCTGGGGTAGTATATTTACCTTAATGTATATCAGTTTATAAATAAACACCTACTATCTGCAGAATGCAGAGGCCTTAGGTATGAGGAGAAGCTGGACCAAGATGAAAACTTGGTATGATAATCTACAAAGAGTCAGAAAAATCATAGAAACAAATATGTGAGAAAAACGACAACAGTAACTACACAAGAAAAGCTTGCAGGATGGGAAGTTAGGTGGGGAAGACAAAGCATGAGAAAAGGGCATAATTTCAGGTGATAACATATTTTACTGTAAACACATTGTGTTAAAGTCTGGCAAACTTTTTCTAGTAAGGGCAAGAAAGAATTTTCAGCCTTTTGGGCCATGTGGCCTTCTGTGGCAACAAGTCAATTCTGCTATTATAGCCTGAAAGCAGCCCCAGACAGTAAGGAAACAAATGGGTGTGGCTGTGCTCCAAGAAAACTTTATTTACAAACGCCGGCAGCAGGCCAGATTTCAGTCGAGGGCAACAGTGTGCCAACCATAGTTCTAGAGAAACAAAATAAATAAAAGGACAATGTGGAATACAGTGGATTAATGAATGAGGACTGAAATACCATGGGCTTCTAGTCTATCCCCCAGTCAATCAGACCCATGTTCAGAAGTTCACGCCTAAAATGTCCCTTTCATACCAAAGTTCTAACTATATCCCAGAGAAAACATGAGAGGCTCAATGGACTAAAAAGTTTCTAGTGAATTGCTCACTCCCACTAAGAATGGGATGATAGCCCTCCTATAGAAAACACTGAGAATGCTTTTATATCTTAAAAAATATATATTTCATATATATATATAAATGAGCTCACAAAAGCCTAATTCTTACTCTAAGTATTTCTAAGTGTTTTTTAACAGCTGATTCTCAAGATGCAGAATAAAATCTGGGAAAGTACCTACAAAGATGTATCACTTTAAGAGAGGCTCTTTCTTATCAAGAACAGGAAGGTATGAACCATCTATGAGATGTGTAAATATCCCAAAGACACATATTTGAATGTAAAAACAAGTAAACAAGAAGCATGAAGAGCACCGTTGTATAAAATAGAAAAGCAGACACACTCTTCGCCCTCACTCTCACTCGTGTAGAAAGAAACTTCTGGATCAAAACTCTCTTCATCTCTGAGATTAGGATCAAGTTTTGAAATATTCATGTTCTACTTTGCGTTATTTTGTACTTTTACATTTTTACCATAAGCATGTATTACTTTTAGTACTAAGATTTTTATGCTGAGATTACCTTTAAAAGATTTATCACCTTCGCTATTAAGAGTACACTTGCGGTCTAATATTTTTAACAAAAGAATATTCAACTTCAAATGGACTTCCACTATCCATAAAGATCACCATGTAAAGAGAATATTTATATACACAATCCATGACAGATGCTATTTGTGGGTAAAATTTCACGGTAGTACAATACCTCAGCTCCACCCATCCACTTAGGCTCATCAGGAAACTCAGCACACAAAATATCTTCTGACTGATCAGTCCCCAACACATGGTAGCAGAGCTTTTGGTGGAGATTGGTGGATGTTTCTGTGCCTGAAGGGGTTAAAAATGTACACTGAAATGCAGCTGACAATTTTAAGAAAATCTATTCCTCCCATAGTAGACAATGCTAAAAGCATCTAAAAAGCTAAGTATCTGGTTATAGGATTACACAATACAAAGTTAATATACAATAGTTAATCACTTTTCTATATACTAGCAATGAAAAAGCGGAATTTGAAATTAAAAACAAAATACCATTTACATTAGCAGTTCCCAAAACGGAATGCTTAGGTATAAATATAAGAAAATATGTATAAGATATATAGGACAAAAATTATACAACTGATGAAAGAAATCAAAGAATAAATCAACGGAAAGATATACTCAGTATCTTATGGAAAACACTCAATATTGTCAAGATGTCAATTCTTTTCAACTTGATCTACAGATTCAATGCATTCCCAATCAGAATCTCAGCAAGTTATTTTGTGGACATGGACAAACTGATCCTAAAGTTTATCTGGCGAGGCAAAAGACCTGGAAGAACCAACATAATATTCAAAGAAAACAAAGTTGGAAAATGTTCACTACCCAACTTCAAGATTTATTACACGGAATCAGGACAGTGTGGTATTAGCAAAAGAACAAACAGATCAAGAGAACACAGTAGAGAGACCCACATCCAAAGAGTCAACGGACCTTTGATAAAGGAACAAAGGCAATACGATGAAGAAAAGATGGTCTCTTCAACAAAGGGTGCTGTAACGACTGGGCATCCCCATGCAAAAAATGAATCAAGACAGAGGCCTTACAAACTTTGCAAAAATTAACCCAAAATGGATTGCAGGCTTTAAAATGTAAATGCAATCAAGAAACTCCTATAAGAGAGACTTCCCTGGTGGCCTAGTGGTTAAGACTCCACGCTTCCACTGCAGTGGGCATGGGATTTGATCCCTGGTTGGTGGACTAAGATCCCACATGCTGTGTGGTCAAAAAAAAAACAAAACAAACCAAAACTTCTAAAAGATAACACAGAAGGAAACCTAGATGACCTTGGGTCTGGTGGTGACTTTTTAGATACAATACCAAAGGCATGAAAGAAATACTGATAAGCCAGACTTCATTAAAATTAAAACCTTCTGCTCCATGAAAGACATTGTTAAGAGAATGAAAAGACAAGCCACAGATTGGGAGAAAATATTTGCAAAAGACACATCTAATAAAGGACTGTTATCCAAAATATACAAAGAATTTTTAAAACTCAACAATAGGAAACAAAGACCAAAATAAGAAAATGAATTTTAAAAAGGACCAAAGACCTTAACAGACCTTAGCCTCCCAAAGAAGATATAGAAATGGAAAATAAGCATATGAAAGATGCTCTGCAGCATGCATCAAGGAATTGCAAATTAAAACAATGAGATGCTACTACATACCTATTAGAATGGCCAAAACCCAGAAAACTCACACCGCCAAATGCTGGCCAAGATGTGAAGTAACAGGAATTCTCATTCATTGCTGGTGGAAATGTAATGGTACAGCCACTTCAGGACATAGTCTGGCGGTTTCTTACAAAATTAAACATAAAAGATGCAGAAACTATGCTCGCTGGTATTTACCCAAATGAGCTGAAAACTTAAATCAACACAAAAGTCTGTACACAGGGGTTAACAGCAACTTTATTCATAAATGTCAAAACTTGGAAGCAACCAAGATGTACTTCAGAGGTGAATGGATAAACAAACTACAGTACATCTAGACAATGGAATGTTATTCAGTGCTAAAAAGAATTGAGCTACCAAGCCACAAAAACATACGGTGAAAACTTACATACACATTAGTAAGTGAAAGAAGCCAACCCGAAAGGCTACATACTGATTCCAAGTATATGACACTCTGGAAAAGGCAAAGTTATAGGGACAGTAAAAATATCAGTGGTTGCCAGGGGCTGGCAGAGGAGGGAAGGATGCACTGGTGGAACACAGAGGATTATTAAGGCAGTGAAAATGCTACAATGCTGGATGCATATCATTATACCTTTGCCCAAACCAATGGAAGGTACGACCCCGAGAGTGAACTCTGATGTCAACTATGGATTTGGGGTGATTATGATGTGTCCATAGGCTCATCTATTGTAGCCTCTGGTGGGGATGTTGATAACGGGGGAGGAGGCTATGCATGGATAAGGAACAGAGGGTATATGGGAAATCTTGGTACCTTCTACTCAATTCTGGTGTAAATCTAAATCTGCTCTAAAACATGAAGCCTACTCATAGCTACAGAGAACAAACTGGTGGTTGCCAGAGAGGAGAGAGGTGGGAGGATGGGCAATATAGGTAAATAGGATTAGAGGTGCAAACTTCCCATTCCCAAATAAATGTCACAAGAATACACTGTATAGCACAGAGAATTTAGTCAACAATTTGCAATAACTTTGTATGGTGACAGATGGAAATGACTTATGATGATTATTTTTATAATGTATAAAAATACTGAATAACCAAAAAAAAAAAAAAAAAAAGATTAAGTCTATTTAAAAAAAACTAAAGTATCAGTTGATTATCACCCTGGAAATAATCACACATATTTGCTGATTTTGGAGGTTGATATAATGTTGAAGGAAAAAAGGAAGAGGATACCATCACATGAAAACAAAAACGTTTTACAGTACTTGGTGATTCTCCATGGGCTTTCTAGGAACATTGGTAAGAAACACAGGACCAGAATTGCTTAGCCTCACTCAAGAAGTCCTCTACCACACGACCTGAGAGGCTGTTGAGGTCTTCCAGACAAGAGGACAGCAAAATTACAGCTGGGAGATGTTGGTTTTCTTAAATCAACCATGGTTACTAATTATAACTATTTCTGCCAATGGAAGTTGAGGTTAAATAATCATTTTCATGCTTTTCCAGAAGTTAACTTAATAACACTGTCCTCTAACAAGACACAGCTAGTGATAAACATTTTTGGTTTCCTGGGACTTGGAAACAACCATTTTCTAACTCAGCAGCACTCTTAACACAGGCAGCTAATTTAGTACACAGAGCACAGAGAGCTTTCTTTAGCCAGCATCCTTGAATAAAAAGCCTACTCTTAGCTCCTCCCGCAGTTCATGGGTTGAACTAAGAAAAAGGTACTATAGTAATCTAATCAAAGGCAGCAAAAGCTAAATGTAGCTGAAAAAAAAAAATGAAAAGCATAACAGACTCACTCCCAATTCAACTGAGGGGAAAAGAGAAAAGAAAATGTATCCCCAACGATATAGCAGTTCATGGCAAGGGGACAGCACGTGCAGGAGAAAGCAGTGGACTAGCCTTGCTCCCTGCTAGCTCCACACACTGCAAAAAGTAACTGAGACCCTCCACCCCAGCTCCACATCTTCAGCAAAGAGATGGTAAAACCCACCTGTAAAGACCAACCAAGACAACACGAAAATGCTTTACACCACATGGAAGTAAGGAGTAGCATAAAGAAGATGATGCTGACAGCTTGTACCAGCAAGGTACAAGCTATAGGGTCCTTTCTACCTAGGAAGGTGAGAGGTGAAGGGAAAAGAGGGAACCAGTTGCACACAACAGGATCTCTGTGCAACTGAAGAGGAGAACACATGCCCTGGAAGTTAACAAGGACAAAAGTATGCAGACAAATGTGACCAACAGATGACCTGCAACTTCTCAGGAGAGGAAGAGATGTGATTACTGCAAAACTTATCATCACTCATTAAACCTCATTAAATAAGTCAGTTTTATTAAAAAAAAAAAAAAATCATCCAGTTTCTCCATGACCCTCTTGGGAGACAGCCTACATCTGTGAAGAACAGACACTGCAATAAAAATGGCCCCAATTTTTCACAGTTCCCTGTATTTGTTTCCCCACCCTTGAATGGCCCTGTGACTTGCTTTGGCCAAAAGAAAGCAGTGAAGTGATGTTCCAGGAGCAAGCCCAGGCATCAAGGAGGTCGTGCCTTTTGGCTCTCTCTTGGAGAGCTGTTGTGCACACAAGCCTGGGCTGGCCTGCTAGAGGATGAGAGACCACATGGAGCTTCATGGAGGCCCCGGACGTGTTCAATTGACTGGCAGCTAATCACAGGTACATGACAGAATTCAGCTACACCCAGAACTGCCTGGCCAATTTGCAGACTCACAAGCAAAAATAAATGGTCATTATTGTGAACCACAAAGTTTTGGCAGGATCTGTTACACAACAATGGTAACAGATACAACATCCTTCAAGGAAACATGATTCTAGACCAAGCAACCTCTACATAGGGTCTAGCTTCTTCTCTAAGTTATGTGGAGACACACTTCACTTCATGAAAAAGGTGCTTCATCTAAAGTCTCAACCTACCATCACTTTTCCCATCCTGCTGCGGGTATGCGTTGTAGAACATCCCCTTCCCGTCATGGGTCCAGGCCATACAACTGAACTTGACTCTTTCAAGCACATCTGGAAGCTCTTTGGCACCATCGACTTTCATGAACTTGATGGTCACCCAGTCGGAGCCGCTGGCACTCAGACCATAGGCAAAATATTCACCATCCTCACTGAATGCATAGCCTAAGAGACACATGAGAAATTGTCAGTGAACATGGGAACACAACTCCCAGCCTTGCCACTGTCCACCATGCTGACAAGGGTTTTTCCAGCACATATGGAGGCAGAAAGCAGCAACAGGAGGAACAGGAAACTGGTAATGAGAACACTTCAGGCTCACCCAGGACTTGCAGGAATTTGTCTTATGACCTTGGCCAAATTCCCTAACCTTTCCAGGTCTTAGTTTCTTCATCTGTAAAATGACATATCGAATTATATGACCACCAGGATGCTTCCATTTAAAATTTCTATAATTCAATAAGTAGCTCATTTAAAAGCAGAGCTCATCTGGGATTTCAGCATATTTTATTTATATTCAGAGGGGTGGAGAAAGGGAGGAAGGAAACTGCTTCTAGAGTAATGATTGAATGTAACAGACCTAAACTGGAGCCATTATCTAATTTTTGGAATGGATTCCAAACTACTTGAAATCACTCTTTACTGCCTCATTGTCTGAGAACTGCTGGCATGCAAGGATTAACATTCACACCATCTGACAACCAAAAGCCCAGGTAAATGAAGCCTGAGGGTTTGCAATAAAGACTCATGCAGTGCATATTCCAACAGTGACAGTGAAGAGTAAGGAGAGCGACACCGCTGATGGACTAGCGCACTGTGTCCCACCCTCTGGGGCTGTCACAGGCAGAATGTCCTAACCACGGTGCAATGCTTCTGGACAAATATTCATGTTTCTGTTGGCGTTTACGATCATAAAGAATGTGTAGTATTTGGCACCAGAGATACCCTCTTATGGTGTCTGCTAACCTTCACTGGAGGCTGAAAATCATCTTAAGAAACCAAACTATTTTCAGAAGTTTCCTACTATTTTGAAAGGAACTTCTATGAGTGAAAAATAAAGTTAAAATTTCATAAAACCTATTTATTAATCACTTATAATTCCTATAAAGCATCCAGGCTCATATGTATATAAACAAACAGAAAAGGCTGGAGAAAGTAATGGAGTAAATATTCATTTTTTTGTCTGCATAAGTTATATATAATTTTTAAAATTTCAGGGAAAATGCAAATACTTTAAAATGTATATTTTTAAAAAGTCATACACTATGAAAGGAATCTGAATGTCTGCTGTTGTGTTAGTTGCTCAGTTGTGTCCAACTCTTTGCAACCCCATGGACTGTACTTGCCAGGCCCCTCTGTCCATGGAATTCTCCAGGCAAGAATACTGGAGTGGGCTGCATTTCCTTCTCCAATAATACGGTCTTCAGAAAACTCAAAGACTGAGACCAAGTTCCATGTCTAATTTACCATGTTATCCATCAGGGCCTATAAACGACAAACATTACAGGAAAAGTTTTTGGAATGTATTATTGAAGTGAGAAACAAGACCCTGTTATAATGAAGTCCTTCTGGGTGAGTTGCAAGATAGACTTTGGTTAAAATGAAGTGAGTTTCTATTCAGAGTATATTACTGCACAGTATCAGTGTATTAAATTCTTTCACAACTCCAAGATCAAATTCAACGAAGAATACTCACAATAAACTTGCTGGCATCTTATTTCCAATACTAATTATGATTACTCTCAGTACTAATTAGACTAAGGATCATCATTTACATATACAGAATATTGGGGGAGAGGGGGAGGAAGCACTAAATGACTAACTGACTTTATAAAGGGGTCTTTGCACACATCTGCTGAGACAGGGCTCTTTAATTCCCATCTAATCGATTACAGGACTTCAGAGTTCCAACTGCTCAGTTTTGTAGGGCTGAATCTACACTTGAGCTTTTTCAAAAATAGAATATGCTGAGCCAACTCAACTAAACATCTAGAATACTAGTCAGTGATGACTCTCAGAGTGTACAATTTGTAAACCATAGATAGATACAGTGTATAGACAATATTCTTACCCTAAAGTTCGGTGTTTATGGCACAAAGCTGGGGTAATCTTATTGACTCTGGAGGTTATCTTGGGGGAGGTTACTCAGGAGACATACAGCAGCTGAATACATATTTCTACATATAGCAAAACTTATTCAGTCAGTTTTTAAACTTGCATCCTCAGGGGACAAAGCAACAAGTTGTCAAATTTCTACAAGACTGTGTTTTATACTTTTAATCCTAACATCATAACAATCAACTAAATTTAAAAATTCATCACTTTTTCTTGTCAAGGAAGTAGACTTCATATTCTTTCCTGTTTTACATGTACAATTAAAACATTCTTTGTACAACTTAAATTTCTTTTGGAAGAGAATTAATTTTTTTTCCAAATACAGATAGGTCTCAGAGATGCTATAGGAAATGGTGATGATACTTCAAGATCCCAGAAGCCCTAGAAGCTAATTTAGGTCCAGTGTGAATTATTCTCTAGTTCTGCTTCATGCTGTCAGAAGGTATGACCACTCATGTGTTCTAAATATACTGTGCTGAAATCAGCTTTCCCAACACTGCATGTGCGTCTGTTCCACAATATGGTTCATACTGTGTCTGGTCTCTCAGGGGTGGGACGACTGCACCCACATCAGAGCTGTCAGCGCGGGGCCCAGGACTCCCGCGGGCCTGGCTATGGAGCCCTCACCTCGGAGCGCCACTGTGCCATCGTCGGAGAGTATGTTGGGGTCGAGGAACACTCTGGCTTCACCCTCTAAAGAATCCTGTACATATAATACTCGTTGGTTCTGCAAACCTGTATTGTAAAAATAGAAATACCTGGGGGACAGAGACGGTCTTTATTTAGTTGAGGAGTAAAACCAAACACATAGAAACAAAAGGAAAAACAACATACAAAGGTACAATTGCAGATAGGCTGTGCCAGGGGACTAGAGTGGAAGGTCCCACCAGCTCCCTGTACCTAGAATTTGTTACCTGAATTGCTTTAGGTATTACAATAATTCACTGTGATTCTGCACATCAGCTAAATAAAGTCTGCTTTATATGCTAAAATGAAAACTGATTTTCAGTAAAGCAATAACTTTTCTTTTTCAGTGGAGAAGACAGCAGATTTGCTAAAATGTACCAGTTCCCTTCCTTAGTCATGCCCCTAGGGCAAGGGGCGGGCAAACCTTTTCTGTAATGAGCAAGACTGCAAACTATTTAGGCTTTGGGCACCATACAGACTCAATCCTGCAGTCGCGGTACAAAAGCAGCCATGAATAACACAAGCAAATGACCATGGCTGTGTGCCATTTAAACTTCATTTGCAACATAGGAGGTGGGCGAGGCTGGGTACGCAGAGCATACTTTGCTGATCCCTGTGTCGGGGGAGTCTAATAATTTCTAAAGTAAATCTGTGGTAGTGGTTCCAAAAAGACTTAAAAGGTGAACAAGAGGCTAGGTTTTAAGTGAGTGTCAGAGGGAGAGGAACAAGAGAGGTGAGTTAATGGGTGCTCCCTCCTGGCCTACTGCCATTCTTGGATGGAAGAAATGCATCCAATAAAGTCTTTTCATGTAGTATAAGCCAAAGAGGATTAATTTTAGAGGCAAATAAATCTCCACTGCTGTCTATGAATCATGCTATCTCACCAATTACTAGCCACAAGACAACTACTTCCTACAGTCTAGTTTCATCCTAGGACACATCTATGCCAAATTTCTTAGTCCTTAAGAATGTGGACAACAGACCAAAAAAAAAAAAATACTATTTTCATAGTCAAGCATAGAGATGAATTGATTTTATAATGTTTGTAAAGTTTATAAACTGGTAAGTTATTTGGAATTTGTACTGTAAAATTTAAGAAAGTACTAGATTAGAAAAGCAAAAAGAAAATGAACTGAAAGCAAGTTCACATACCTTTTCCCTTTCTTGAAGTGGCAGCTATACTTGGGATAGTCATACAATTCAGTCATTCTCTCTTTGTATAAACCTCTAATAGGACACTGCTCAAGAAATGGCACGGTAATCTTGTTCTGGGCCTCCACGAAAGCCTGAGGAGAAAATTTAAATGAACAAAGCATGTCAGATATAAAATTTTCCACATGGAGTATTATCCATTAATATTACCAGCAAGATTCAGCAATTTCACTCCCGGGACTATATCCTAAGGAGACAAAAACATTATATTGAGGAGACATCTGCACTCCCATGTTGACAGTAGCATTATTTACAATAGTCACAACATGGAAACGACCAAAGTGTCCCCTGACAGACGAATGAATAAAGAAAATGTGGACTACATATAGACAAGTATAATCCAGTCATAAAAAAAGTAGGAAATTCTGCCATTCGTGAGAACACAGATGGAACTTGCGGACATTAAGTCTAACGGAGAAAGAGAAATGCTGCAGGATCTCACTCACATGTGGACTAATGTAAAACAAAACCAAAATCCACAAACTCATAGAAAAATCAGATTTGTGGTTACTAGAGGCAGGAAGGAGATAAGGCAAGTGGGAATTGAATGAAGGTGGTCAAAATGCACAAACTTCCAGTTATAAGATAACTAAGTACTAGGTATGTAGTGTACAACATGATGACTATAACTGACATTGCTTCAAGAGATATAAAAGTTGTTAAAAGGGAATAAAATCCTGAATTCCCATCCCAAGGAAAAAAAACTTTTTTCTTCTTTCTTTTCCTATCTGAATGAGTCAATGGATGTCAACTAAACTTGTCCCGGTGATCACTTCATTTTATCAAATCATTATGCTGTAACACCTTAAACTTACACAGTGTTGTACATCAACTATATCTCAGTAAAACCAGGAAAAAAGATTTCTGAAAAATATATCAGCAAAAGCATACTTTCCCTCAATAAATAGTAATACTCACATGGCACTCTGTACCAAGCAAGTATTAACTCATTTAGAACTCATATTCCAATGGAGAAGGTTCTTTTTTAGCCTAACTTTATGGATGGGAAGACTAAGTCTTCAGTTCAGTTCAGTCGCTCAGTCGTGTCCGACTCTTTGAGACCCCATGAACTGCAGCATGCCAGGCTTCCCTGTCCATCACCAACTCCTAGAGTCCACCCAAACCCATGTCCATTGAGTTGGTGATGCCATCCAGCCATCTCATCCTCTGTTGTGCCCTTCTCCTCCTGCCCTCAATCTTTCCCAGCATCAGGTCTTTTCAAATGAGTCAGCTCTTTGCATCAGGTGGCCAAATCTTAGAGTGGTTCAAAAGCTGACGAACATCGCACAGCTGGGAAGTGGCAGGGCCAATTCTTGAATCTGTTCTCAATGAACACACCATACCACTGCTCAGATCACACACTGTCAAGAAAGGGCACTCACCCCAGGCCAAGGCTCCCAGCTTTTCAGCAGCCAGTGATCCCCAAATATCAGATATAAAGAAACCAAGCTAGAGATACCCAGGTACTATCTATCCAAGCCAGAGATACCCAGGTACTATCTAACCAAGCCAGAGATACCCAGGTACTAGCTTATCAATTTTGTTTTTGACAATTTTTCCAAGACCTACTACCCTTGTCAACTCGAGAACTTTGCTAAATGTTGAAACTATAGAATATTAAAAAAAAAAAAGAAACAAACATTGGAAAGTGGGTGGTACTGAGTAAGTTTATTGACAACAATGGTTTGGAAGAAAAGCAAGAGGTAGCCTCAGGAGATCAGGAGATGCTGGCAGAGGAAGTGACAGTTTCTACAACAGATCAGTTGTATCCAAGCTTAGCCTGTTTATAACTAAGCAGTCAGAAAGGTTATAATACTATAATAATACTGTAATACTATAAAATCTGGGCTTCATAATAACTCACATCTGGCTATTAGAAATGAAGCATGAATAAATGTATCAGCTCAACTGAACGTTGAATCAGATATCTACGCAAAGGCAAACTGTTTTGATAGGAGAAAACTTCAGGAAATGAACAACTTACTATATTCGGAATGGCACACAAAAGAGGCGTTATTGTCAGAGTCCATCCAGACCTAAGGGCCCACCCAGCCCAAAATGGTCTTTAAATGGGCTCTCCTTACACAAAGCAATGACCCCATGCTGGAGAACCACGACTCTGTGCTGAGAGAAAGCTGCTGTAAAACTCAAGGTTTATAATGTGCTTGAAAACAAGCGGGAAAGAGTATGAGGTGTGACTACAGTGATTAACAAGAGTTTTGCAAGAGGATCAATTCAAGAGAAATAAAACAGTTACGGGTCACATTTCTCATTTCAATCAAACAGAAAATAAAACTGAGTGCCACAGAAATACAACTCCAACTGCCTATCATGAGGGATTGGCAAACCTCACCATGGCCTGCTTTCCTATGGTACTCAAGCCTAGAATAGGGTTTATATTTTTAACAGCTGGGTGCAGGCAAGGGTGGAAAACCTATGACCTGGGTGACTCACATCATCTAAAATATTTCCCATGTGGCCCTTTACAGGAAGTTTGCTGACTCCACTCTATCTCATTACAAAGTGTCCACAAAGATACTTTTTGCTTTTTAGTTATAAAATCGATGCACAGCTGCAAAGCCACAATGGGCAGCACTCTGGGGTGGGGTGGGAGTGGGGGTGTGGTGTGCAGTGGTATGGTGTGTGTGTGTGTGTGTTGGCACTCTGGGGGGGTATATTGTGTGTGTAGCATTCTGGGGGGGTGGTAGTTGAGGGGTGGGTATGTGTATGCACAGCATTCTAGGGGGGTTGGGGTGGTGGGTGTGTGTGTTAGTCACTCAGTCATGTCTGACTCTTTGCAACACCATGGACTGTAGCCCACCAGGCTCCGCTGTCCATGGGATTCTCCAAGCAAGAATACTGGAGTGGGTTGCCATTTCCTTCTCCAGGGGATCTTACCGACCCAGGGATCAAACCCAGGTCTCCTGCATTGCAGGCAGATTCTTTATCGTCTGAGCCACCAGGGAAGCAAAAGCATTACCTGATTTCATGGGTGAAGTAAACTGGACCTTTTGACATGACCTTCCCTCCTGTCCCTGGCCTCAGTCCACTGAGCTCCCCTCCCAGCCTTTGTCTCTGCTGGGTCACCTGTCCGCTATGTCCGTCCCCCTATCTCCGTGGGGGGTGGGAGCCTGAGCATCTCAAGCCCCATTTACTGCTGGCTCCGTGTCACCCTGGGTGTGCAGCCTTACCGACACGAAAGTGGAGGCAGGTGGTAATAAGGTCACCTGGCCAGGGTCACTCAGTGAGTTAGCAACAGCACTGAAGCCAGAGTTCGGATCTTTCAGTCACTGTAACAGTGCCCGAGGCTGACCCCTGGCCTGCTACTCTTTTACCTGGCCTTTTACCTTTTAAAAGGGCTCCTCTTGCTCTGGGTGGAGAACAGACTATGGGGGAGCAAAAGCGGAAACAGGGAAGCTGGTTAGGAGGCTCAGGCAGTAGTCTGGTGACAGACAAGTCCATGTAGAACGGCCTGTCTCAAAAAGGAGCAGGGATGGGACAGGGGAGGAATGGGAGTATGGACAGAGAAGATGGGTAAGCCCACGCTCACATCTCGGTCAGATGGTTGGTTACTAGAAGGGTCTCAGCAGAACATTCAAGCTACTGAGGGCTCCCACCCTGAGACCCAGCAGGCTGAGAGTCCTAGAAGGACCCTTTCCACTGGGGGTCCTCTGAGGAAGAAGCCCTGCGGCCTTCATTCCCTAGTCCTTCTGCTTTGTGTCTGTATGAGGCTGCACCTAGGCCTGACCCTGGCTCGAGGAGGATCACAGTGGCTCCATGAGCCACAGATCCGTAGTTCATTTTCCCTGCAAAGGTGAACTGTGCTCACCCATGGATTCTCTATGCTGCTTGGCTTCTCTCGGTACAATCACAACTGCTGCCACAGAGTCCATCTCACAACAAAGCAGGCACGCTGGCTCTTCTCATACGAAATGTTCAGAAAACCATCAGAACAGTCGTAACAATGCTACTAAATAACCTGGCTCATTATATCCAATATGTCACCCACAACTGTTAGTCAATTACTTTAACTAGAGCAATATTTAAAGATGACACCCTTCCAATACCTAGATGCAAACAATGTTCGAGTTCTTAACAATCTAAGTTCTATCATAACACACATCTTTATAATATGAGCAGGTCCTCTTCATGAAGGTGCAGATAAAACTTGTTAAGACGTTTGTGAAATTTAGGGTCCCAAAGAATACCAGTGATGACTTCTTGGTCATTTATGGATTTAACAGTCTGACATCTTCCTCTGAAAATTAGAACACATTTGAGGGAAAGGAAGAAGAGGTATAAGGATAATGAAAAGAAAAACTTGAGCAATTGTATGATGATAAAGAAGCAGGGTGAGGAGAATTAAATTATTCTTGTCCTGTAGGAGTCTCAGTATCCAAACTCATACTCCAGGGTATTATTAAAATCACTGAAACTCGAAAGCCCATGAAATGACACCAGCAGCTGAGCTTTTTAAAGAGGATCACGAGTTTAGATTTTATAGCTATTGATGAGTCTGAACACATTTTTTCTAAGAATAGTTGCTCAAAGCTAAGAAATTCAATTCACATTTCATTTTGCCTTAACTATTAGAAACCTTCAAAGGGAAGTTTCAGTTATGCAAGACTTCTAAATCCTGTTGTACAACACTGTGTTAACCATATTATACTATACACGTTAAACACTGTTAAGAGAGTAGAACTCATGTTAAGTGTTCTTACCATAATTTAATAAAAAGAAAACACAGCTACCTGCAAAGTGTTGCTCAGTTTGGGAGCTGGAGATGCCTTTACCTTTACTGTTTCCAGAATTTTTTCCAACTTGTCCTCACATCAATCCACTAAACAGCTCAAGTCCTTTCACAAGCACAAGTCTTACATATATGAATAAAGAGGATGCACAGGTTACTTATTAGATAAAGTATATAATGCACATAGGGCTTCCGTGGTGGCTCAGTGGTGAACGCAGGAGACGTGGAAGATCCCCTGGAGAAGGAAATGGCAACCCACTCCAGTATTCTTGCCTGGAAAATCCCATGGACAGAGGAGCCTGGTGGGCTACAGTCCATGGGAGGGTCACGAGAGAGTCAGGCATGACTGAGCGACTAAAAAAACAACACAGAGCATCACGATGGGCAATACAGGAATAAAAAGATGAATCACACACATAAAGATAAAAGCTCTAGGAGAACACAGGAAGGGAAAGCCACTCCCAGGACAGGGTGGAGTGGGCCTCAGAGAGTGGGGCAGGCAGGCAGTCCGATGGCAGAGAGGGACTTCCAGCTGGGAGACTGACTGTGGCGTGGGTACCATTCGAGTGAAACCAGGGATAGTGCTACCTACATCCCACAGACCTGGAGGAGTTTTAGCTGCAAATTCTACACACACAAGGGTGTATATATGTAGGTGTGTGTACATGTATACATACATATGTGTACATATACATATGCACACAAACGTGCGGATGACAGAAACACTCACATATATATATATATGAGTGTGCTGGTTAAAGCAACTATGGTCAAGGCAAGTGGTTGGTGTCACAGCACGGACTGGTGGTGTTTTCTGTATAGTCCTAAGTAAGGAGCCGAGAGCATCCTGGAGGCCAGAGTGGGAAGCACCCCCTCTCTTTGCTGGGAATGTAGCAGAATTCAGAAATGACTCCCCAGGTGCAAGGATACACCCACAAAAAAGAAGACAAGAGGTGGCACAGTTCATCTGAGAGGCTGCAGGACCCAGGGCCAGGAGGGCTGGGCGACCACATGGAAAACTAGAGGCAGGTCATGCCAAACACAGTGAGAGGCAGCTGCTCCAGGAAACGGGTCTAGAAATTGAGACTATAGAAGAATGGAGTCACGTACTTTACAGGACACACTTAGGAACTGACACCCCACAAATGAAAAAAAAAGCACACCATATTTTCCAGTGTTCTCTGAACATTTACAAACACTACCAGTACATCAGATCAGACCAAAAAGGAAATCTTAAATTCCAAGAAAAGCTTCTTTGGGTCACGGTTGTAACTATAATGCTGTTATATCGACCCAGGGAGGTGCCTTTCTCTTCCTGGCCCCACAAACCCCTACAAACCCCAAGGACAAGAAATGTTGAATCCAACTGGTGAGATCCCAAAATCCATAAGGCTTATCTTTTAACATTAAAAGCCCAGTGTGACTACAAAGAAAGTAAAGGGCATCAAGAGATGGATTCAGTTTTCCTTCTTGTTTGGTGAGTTCATCAGATACTTTTTAGCTAGTGATTCTTTTGCTCTCTGAGCTATTGAAATGTTTTGCTTTCATAATTTGAAAATGTTACACAGGACCAAAATGTTTCAAGGTAGTTTTAAACACATCAGAAATGTCTGAAATATGAAAATACTGGAATCCAAAACATAACAATTTAACTGGATTTTTTTTTTTTTTGAAAATAAACTGCCCCAAATTTAATTCTGCCAATAAATAAAGAAAAAAAAATTGAAAGTGGGTCCCGGTCTACTCTCAGGGCAGGAAGGCCCCCATTGAGCTTCCTGCTGCATGTGGGTGACAGACCAGGTAGAGCCTTCCAAAAGCCCTTCCAGGTCTCTTTCCACCTGCTCTGTCTGTCCCCAGGAGGGCAAATCAACTTGTTCCCCCACTGGGCGAGTTATTGCCAATCAAAGGGGAAGGAAGCAGAAAGTCTCGCTATGACCTTAGATTTAAGCCTTGGTCTCAAATCTCGCCATTACCAGGGAGCTCATTCGCAGGTGGAACACTAACCTGACCTGGCTCTGTTCTTCAGTGTACATACTACTACTGACCAGGGGCCTGGCATGGACAGAGGCCATCTGCACATCAAGTCCAAATCTAACTTAAAACCCACCCAGGAAGAAGTTAAACACATACATATCCACTCTTGAATAACTCTTGTATCAATGAGGAAATCCAAACGATAACAAGACTATTTCAAAAATAAGAAAACCAAAACTGTTAGGAATTAAAGTTCTTGTTGTTGTTTAGTTGCTCAGTCGTGTCTGACTCTGCTACACCATGGACTGCAGCAGGCCAGGCCTCTCTGTCCTTCACTATCTTCCTGAGTTTGCCCAAGTTCATGTCCACTGAGTCCGTGATGCCATTCAACCATCTCATCCTCTGTCGTCCTCCTCTTCTTTTGCCATTAAAGTTCTTAGAATGTGACAAAAACACCTGAAGCTGACATCTGTTTCTTTTCAGTATCTTAGGATGCCCCACTGATAGATTGGAGGTGGCATGGTGGGTAAGGTGTGACCTCTGCTAGCCATCAGAACTCCCCTCCCTGAGATCCAGGGATTCATCCAGGGCCGGGCAGGACACCCATGCAGAAGGAGGCTCAGGGCTGGTCCAGGGGTTTATTTAATGACTCACACACATCGAGGCAGCTGACCTGATCGAGTCCACAGCACAGATTCAGGAGCGTACCTGGAACAGGCTTGGGGGAAGAAGTCAGGGCCTGGGTGTGCCATGTGCTGAAGGGGAGCGCCCACACTGTGATGGATGAAGTATGTGTGGCCCAGGGAAGATGCTCTATACCCAGATACAAGGCTAGGTCTGGAAAATGAGTCACACCTTCAGGAAGTCTGGGGTTCACCCTCTCTTGATCAGATTTTATCATTTCTGGGTGCCAGCAGCTTACACTAAATGTCATAAAATGTCAGTGATACCCCTGTCTATATTTTAACTATGTTAACTCCTTTCTACATTCTTCACATAAGTAAACCCTGTTCATTTTCATAGGCAGAATCTTCCATCAATTCTCTTTGACATATAACAGTCAATAACGTAGTTATGAACCCAGGACAAGCAACCAGAATCCTTTTTTAGGAACCGAGGTGAACAATAGAAGGAGAGGTTATCTCATGACATCTGGGCTGTGTAAAACCTGAAGGGGCAAGGACCATCTTTTTCTATCACGTGGGAGAGGCTACTGGAAAACAAAACAATCAGAAGAGCGGATTACCTAAGAGACAGGGACAGATAGGTTAACAGAAATATCACAAGCAGTCCTAGATCAAGCTGTGCTTTACGGCATGTACTGATCTTCAGTTACGTGAGCCTCTCAGCTCTTTTTAAAAAATATATATATAAAGGTGCCATTCATCATGAGTCCTGACTGATACAGCTCTTCCAAGAGCCCCTCAGCTCAAGCATCCCAGGCTGGAAGAGGATGAACCCACCAGAAGCTTGCCGGAGGGCTGCATGGGAAAGCGTGGAAAAAGTGATCATCAGTAAACGAGAAAGAGTGAAATATTAATTAAACATTCTAATCAAAAATCTTTAAGGTAACAAGAAAATAAAATGAAAATAAATCAATGAGTTAGAAAATTAAAGGATACAACTTAAAAGTTCTAGAACCATTCCTTTCTAAAAACAATCCCACCTGCCCCTCACCACATTCAACCAAAGTTCTGGCTAAACTAATTATAAAGAGGAAAGAAGTTACAGATACTGGAAATTTGAAATGATAAAGACAGACACACAAACATGGAAAATAAAGTCATTGTAAGAAATATTTCACATAACCCCATGCTAGTAAGTTTTAAAATCTCAATGACATGGACAATTTTCTAGGAAATACAAACCACTAAAATGGATCCAAATAAAAGGAGATATGAACAGAGCCCAAGAATTAACTGCAATAAAAGAACCTGTCCTAGATAGCTCTAAAGCTTTAAATGATCAAGCAGATAATCCCTGTGCTATTTAAGCCACTTAATAATAAATGCAATAGCAACCATTTATTAAGCACTTACTTGTGAGAGATGGGAATACCAGACCACCTAACCTGCCTCTTGAGAAATCCATATGCAGGTCAGGAAGCAACAGTTAGAACTGGACATGGAACCACAGACTGGTTCCAAATAGGAAAAGGAGTACGTCAAGGCTGTATATTGTCACCCTGCTTATTTAACTTATACGCAGAGTACATCATGAGAAATGCTGGACTGGAAGAAACACAAGCTGGAATCAAGATTGCCGCGAGAAATATCAATAACCTCAGATATGCAGATGACACCACCCTTATGGCAGAAAGTGAAGAGGAAATAAAAAGCCTCTTGATGAAAGTGAAAGAGGAGAGTGAAAAAGTCGGCTTAAAGCTCAACATTCAGAAAATGAAGATCATGGCATCCGGTCCCATCACTTCACGGGAAATAGTTGGGGAAACAGTGGAAACAGTGTCAGACTTTATTTTTTTGTACTCCAAAATCACTGCAGATGGTGACTGCAGCCATGAAATTAAAAGACGCTTACTCCTTGGAAGAAAAGTTATGACCAACCTAGATAGCATATTCAAAAGCAGAGACATTACTTTGCCGACTAAGGTCCATCTAGTCAAGGCTATGGTTTTTCCAGTAGTCATGTATGGATGTGAGAGTTGGACCATGAAGAAGGCTGAGCACCGAAGAATTGATGCTTTTGAACTGTGGTGTTGGAGAAGACTCTTGAGAGTCCCTTCGACTGCAAGGAGATCCAGCCAGTCCATTCTGAAGGAGATCAGCCCTGGGATTTCTTTGGAAGGAATGATGCTAAAGCTGAAACTCCAGTACTTTGGCCACCTCATGGGAAGAGTTGACTCATTGGAAAAGACTGATGCTGGGAGGGATTGGGAGCAGGAGGAGAAGGGGACGACAGAGGATGAGATGGCTGGATGGCATCACTGACCCGATGGACGTGAGTCTGAGTGAACTCTGGGAGTTGGTGATGGACAGGGAGGCCTGGCGTGCTGCGATTCATGGGGTCACAGAGAGTCGGACATGACTGAGCGACTGAACTGAACTGAACTGAGCTGTGCCTACCACTCTGCTACATGCTTCACTAACATTATCACTCAGTTTTTACCACTACCATATATAGTAGTTTTCTCCAAATTATAAATTAGAGAATTGAAGTTTAGAGAGGTTGATAAGCATGACCAATGTCACACCTCTGATAAAATTGTGGAGTTAAAATTCAAACCTGCCTACCTCTAAAGCTATTCATTAAAAAACTATACATTGTTGCTTTCCCATGAATAAATAGGTTCCAAGATCTTGGAAGCGTTCTCATCTGCTGCTGGGAAGAACAGGGTAGAAAAGAAGTTCTGGAAGAAGGGAGACATTAGGATGCTACTGAATGTCTAGCTCGGTGGCAATGCATGCCTGAACCAGGCAGTGCCAGCGGGGATAAAAACAAGAAGGGTATGAGATTTTACAGAGGCAATTGGAGGTCCAGAAAATCATGTGGATGATTATACACAGAACTGCTCCAAATGGTCAGAGTGCCATCCAGTGCTATACAGGAGAGTTCTGGAAGTCTTTATTATGACATACGCCTTGATTTCCCCCAATGAGAAAAATCAGAATCACAAATAAAATCCCTCCAGTTTACAAAGATGCTCTGAACAAGTGAGGCATCTATGAGAATTTTAGCTCCTTGAAAGTGCCCTCTATAAAGCAAAGCTATTGTTGTTCTCTGCTGCTGCTACTGCTGCTAAGTCGCTTCAGTCATGCCCGACTCTGTGCAACCCCAGAGACGGCAGCCCACCAGGCTCTGCCGTCCCTGGGATTCTCCAGGCAAGAACACTGGAGTGGGTTGCCATTTCCTTCTCCAATGCATGAAAGTGAAAAATGAAAGTGAAGTCGTTCAGTCGTGTCCGACTCTTAGCGACCCCATGGACTGCAGCCCACCAGGCTCCTCCGTCCATAGGATTTTCCAGGCAAGAGTACTGGAGTGGGTTGCCATTGCCTTCTCCTTACTGTTCTCTAATCATCTCTATAAAGCAAAGGTATTGCTGTTCTCTAATCATGTCTAAGCATTCTCTAAGGCAGTTTTTCCAAGCTTTCTGGATCTTAACAATTACCAGATGAGGTGCTTGGGAAACAGATTCCTACTCCTATCAGATACTCTAAAAGTAGATCTTGGGCATGTCTATTTTTAACAAGTACCCAGGTGATTTTGGGGCTTCTCAGGTGGCTCAGTGGGTAAAGAATCCACCTGCAAAGCAGAAGGGTTCGATCCTTGGGTTGGGAAGATCCCCTGAAGGAGGGCATGGCAACCCACTTCAGTGTTCTTGACTGGAGAATCCCATGGACTGAGGAGTCTGGTGAGCTGCAGTCCATATGGCTGCAAAGAGGTGGACACAACTGAAGCGACTAAGCACAGATGCATGCACGCACAGGTGGTTTTTAACACTGAGTCCTTTCCCCCTGGACATGGTGGACATCTAAGAGAAAAGAAAGCGGCTCAGAGAAGTCACAGTTATCTTCGTTCTTTAGTTGTTGGTTCTTTAATAACTGTTTTCCCAAAGATAGCATGTCTGATGTCAACATTTCTCACAGAGGAAATGTAGATTATTGGAACCAAAGCTGAGTAGTGCTTATGGGGAAAATATTAATGTTAAATGTACTCAAGCACCTTAAGAATTTCATCAATGGTTTGGGGGCTGCTTTCCCTGGTGGTGAACAAATGGGGCAAGACTCCCAGCCTCTACTCAAGGTGTGGCTCAGCCTCCTTTTGGCACTTACCTCCAGCAGCTCAGAGGTTAAGGGGCTCACCATCTCCAATCTCTGGTCTGCCTAGGATGGCATGTGATTCGAAGCTGTCATGGACCACGTTTCTCTTGTTCATGACAGCTCATCCTTCTCCTCACCCCCATGTAATCTAATGTTCCGATTAGTGGCGACACAAGTAAACACAGGACAGGGCGGGAAAGAGAAGGAAACCAGTGGACCTGTGGCATTTGGGCTGCCAGGGTCCATCTTCCTCGCCAGGGTTCTCCCTGCTTAGTGAGAGAACTCCACATAGCTGTCCTATCACTGCAGAAGCAAAAGAAGGTCCCCAAGGTTTCTACCAAATCTTTTCTCATTGCCACAGTACAGCCAAGGGATGAGCACAAACATGTCTGGAGCCTGGCCACACAGAACTCCCTCTCCTGGGATGCAGTCAGTGAGCAAGTGACAGAGGGCTGAAGGACGGTAATCACTGAGGCCATTAGCAGTGCTGCCTGAAAAGTGGAAATTCCCACCATGGAGCTCTAGAACTACCTGGTTCCTGCCTGCTCCAAGCCTAGCTCTCCAGTCCACCCAGAAGCTGGCCTCATTGTCCCTGCTATGAATTCCTTACTTGCCAAACGTCTCCAGAATTCATTTCGGCTGCTTGCCTCAAAAATCCCATCGCAGAAAGCAAGAAAAAGACAAAAGAAAGGACTGCTTAGAAAAGAGGATGGCCCAGTACCAGCGAACTCTATCATACTTTGGACAATTACCCCAAGCAGAGATCAAAAGGACATGGTTCCCTAAATACACATTTCAACTGTGGATTTACAAGAAACCATACTAAGGCTAAACATTTCTGTAGGTAATGAAACATTTTAAGACCTTAGAAGTCTTGGAGACTGAGATAATAACTGGTAATGTATTTACCTAAAGCATTTCCTGTTTCTAGGAAAAACATAGTAGTAATTCTCAATCCAGGTCCTTACATGAAACATTAATAATGGAGGGCAGGGCATTTCACGATGGGTTCATAAACACCAATTAAAAGAGGTGTTTACCTAACAGCTTCAAGGTAATCTTTGGCCTAGTTTAATCATTGCACTTTAGAACAATAAAACCACACTTACAAGTCACAGTTCCAACCACGGGCAGAGGTGGAGATTCAATGCTCAAAATATAGGTATCTTTTTCTAAGACACTAGATTTCAAAAGGAAAATGCTGCCTACTTTTGTAGATGAAAATACAAAGACACAGATATCTCTAAAGTTCAACATTCTGAGTAAGCAAATAAGAGGACTAGAGTCTGAAGGTCTGCATTTCAGTACACTGAAGCAGCAACACCTCAGCTGCACCACCTTTGTATAGAGCTCTGCTGAGCATGGAAAATGAACTGTTACACGCATTTTCTCAGCTGGGTGTTGCTAAAAGCTTGGATCTAGATGAACTGAGTGTGACTATATTCATTTTATAGATGAAGAAAAGAAATCCCAGGTAAGACATCTGGCTGTACTCACAGGTCAAGAAAATGGAAGCCTACAGGCTACGACTTCCTGTTCCATCTGGCAAATACTCTGTTCCTCTGCCCTGTGTCCCAACGGAAGCGACACCAGAAATGTCTGGAAACTCACAGTACAAAAACCATGTTCACAGTTTGTCCTAAAGTCTACAAAAGAACACTGCAAACCGAAACCAGTCTTCTATGCTGTGAATTATATCCAGTATTCCTCCACTCCCAGTCAGCTTCATCTGCTGTCTGCTGGCTTAGAGACACTGAACTAGCCCTTCACGTGAGTGTACGTCCTGGAGCAGGCTTTCCCTCTGTAGGCTCTGCTGCCTGACAGCCTGAGGGGGAGATGCGAGTGGACAAAAGGATCTCAGCTCCCCCAGCCCCTCATCAGTTCTTGCCCATGATGGCCATGTCCCACACTAGGGAGACCACACCACACAGGGAAATCTAGGCCAGACTGATATCAGCACAGAGCCAGCAGCTCTTCATGCTATATCCTTTTAGGGTCCATCTTAAAGAACAACAACAAAAGTGAGCAGAAAACCACATATCAGAAGTTAGGATTCCAGGGAAAGGAGCTGACTGCCCTAAACGTTGTTCTCCACTGAACCTCTGTGACATTAAAATACCTACAGAGAAATCCTAGGCTATATAACATCCTAGAGCTGATCAGAAGTCTTTTGAGATTTAAATCTTTCTTGCAGAGGAAGGGAGGAGTATACACAGGGGAAGGGGATGTTTCCAGCTTCCTTACCTGTAAAAGTGAGGGACTTCTGCTCACTACCTTCATAGCCCCTTCGCAAAAGGTATAACAGGCAACCCTTAACTATTCCTCCAAATAGGGGGTGGGGAGCAAATAATGTCTTAGAAAAGAAGATCTCTGTTTCTTTGATCCTCTATGAAACAAATGATAATTTTTTAGGAGTAAACATACATTTGGTGGGGCGGGGCGGTGGGGGGCGGTGGTGTGTGGTTCCTATTAAGAGATCTTCTCTCATGATCCACAAGGCAAATAGAGCTACTGGTACTGTCATTTAGCCCAAGGCAGTTCTCAGGGAGGGGCAAAAACAAATTGGTCTTTTGATATCTGCAGCTGGTATCCTACATTTGCTTACCTCCTGGACCAAAGCCCCAGGACAGGGCTTCTGTGGAAGCTAGACTTGACAATTAGCTACAATAACAGATGTAAATTCTTCCCCTTTTGTATGTATCTCCCCTTCACTAAGTAACAAGTTCTGGAATTCAATCAAGAGGTCAAAGCTGCAACAAGATGGAGTGAAATGGGGAGGCTCTTCAAAAGGTGAGAAGGATGCTGCGTCTATCTGGAGTTCAGGGCTGCAAAACCAAGCCCAGAAATGCAGAGGATTTCTCACTATCAGGAAAGGGAGCAGATGGTGCCCTGTGGACTGACTGCACCATGATGGGTGGGGAGGCCAGGAGAAAGAAATATGCATTTGGTATCCTCCCAGCATCTCCCTGGTAGCTCAGAGGTTAAAGCATCTGCCTGGAATGCTGGAGACCCGGGTTCGATCCCTGGGTCAGGAAGATCCCCTGGAGAAGGAAATGGCAACTCACTCCAGTACCCTTGCCTGGAGAATCCCATGGACGGAGGAGCCTGGTAGGATATAGTCCATGGGGTCGCAAAGAGTCGGACACGACTGAGCGACTTCACTTCACTTCACTTCACTTCACTTCACTTCAGGGACCCGCGAGCAAGATGGCTGTTGCAGTGACAAGAGCAGTGTAAGCAAACTTCAAGGGCTTGAAGGGCAGCGCAAGGCGGAGGGGGCAGAGCAGTCCCCTTGCCAGTGTACACCAAAGCTTCTACAATTCCCCAGGGAGACTGGTCCATCTGCACAAAGAACACAGGATGACGGTGAAGTCACTGGGCTTGGCAACTGAGCCACTGCTGATCACAGAGATGGATGACAGATGGGGCAAAGGAAGAAGGGTGTGAGCCCCCTGCAAGGGGCGCACGACTGGCTTACAGACAGGAAGAGAGGAGACGCCCGTGGTAAGAGCTGAAGTGAGACGCGAGTAGGGCTCACCCGAAGGGGCCAAGACACCAACTGAGACAAGGAAATATGCTACAGAGAGCTAAGGCAGAGTGTGGGGTTTGGGGTTCACTTGTCTGTCTGTCCCGGGAAATTTAGGACGTTAGATTAGGAAGTGAATCACATGCACATTACAGTCAATGGGTGGGGGGTGGGCGTCTTACTCTTAGTAGTCTGGAGGCTCAAGTCCCCTCAGAGTCAAAGCATCAGGCTGCACACACACATCAACACTGCTGCGCGCACTTCCTCCCGTGACCTGCGGAGGACGAGCTGGGAGAGCCTGCTGACTGGGAAGCATGGGCTCACCGCTGCTGGGACCTGCCTCACAGTCTTCAAATTCTTTTCAGTGAGTAAACCCTCCCCCTCTACCATCTCACTTCCAAGGTTTCCCTGGTGTCCCACTCACTCCAGTGAGACTTCACTATGGTTCAGACGTCTACCTCCAGAGTACACCGCAGTTAGCAGATGTCTAAAGAGCTTTCAACAGAGTCTTCCCTTTATCTTTTGTTCAGTTTGTATTTCCATACAGATTCTTCTAGAACAGCGAGCAAACAGCAACAAACCACTGTCTCTGAGACCTAAAAAGGCACTTTATAAAGTTGTCACCCCCAAGAGCGCCACACTCGTGCACCCTTCTCCCACTTCCTGCTCCACCAGGAGCACTTTCCACTTAGCAAAGCAAAGCTTACAGCCCAACACTGTAACAGATGCACAGACTACTGCGTCAAGCACAGCTACCAGGTTCAACTCAAATGCTAAACCACTGTTGGAAATGGAGATTTTCAATTTTCCACTATTAAAAATAACACTCGAAACTGGCCCTTTTCTATCTGAAGTGACACTATTACTTGCCCAGAAGGCCTGAAAACTCTTTATTCCTTAAGTATTTACTTTTTGTTGCTGCTGCTGGGTGGGTTGATTCCTCATCGTTGATGTTATGTATGAGTGGTGTTGATTTTATATTTATTCCATACATACATGCTTTATTCAATTCATTCTGTTTTCAGTTGTTTCCCTTGGGTTTTCTAGATGCATAATCACAGACCGATAATTAATGATAATTTTATTTTATCCTCTACAAATTTTAGTTCATGTTTTACTGCACTGGTCAAAGTTTTGCAAACATATGAAAACAGCAGTGACAGAGTTATTCCAGTCTAGTGTTCAGGTTGCTTTGAATACTTACTATTAAAGCTATTACTATTTTTAGTTTTGGATTTTTTAAAAAATTCTTAAAACATTACCTAGATTAGATTAGTTATATAGGTTTACTTAATCTATGGATATAATAATATTAAACTGAATTTCTGTGACAAATTCTCCTTTTTTATTTTTAACCTGCTATCATTGTTTATAGTCTTCACATCAACGTTCACAAGAAAGGTTGGTCCGAATCTTCACTGTCCAATACTGGCAGCCATTAGCCACATGTGGTAACTGAGCACCCAATATGCGGCTGCTCTGAAGAGGAGAGTGGAAAAGTTGGCTCAAAGCTCAACCTTCAGAAAACTAAGATCATGGCATCTGGTCCCATCACTTCATGGGAAATAGATGGGAAAACAGTGGAAATAGTGTCAGACTTTATCTTTTTGAGCTCCAAAATCACTGCAAATGGTGATTGCAGCCATGAAATTAAAAGATGCTTACTCCTTGGAAGGAAAGTTATGACCAACCTAGATAGCACATTGAAAAGCAGAGACATTACTTTGCCAACAAAGGTCCGTCTAGTCATGGCTATGGTTTTTCCAGTAGTCATGTATGGATGTGTGAAGAAAGCTGAGTGCCGAAGAATTGATGCTTTTGAACTGTGGTGTTGGAGAAGACTCTTGAGAGTCCCTTCGACTGCAAGGAGGTCCAACCAGTCCATTCTAAAGGAGATCAGTCCTGGGTGTTCTTTGGAAGGAATGATGCTAAAGATGAAACTCCAGCACTTTGGCCACCTCATGAGAAGAGCTGACTCATTGGAAAAGACTCTGATGCTGGGAGGGATTGGGGGCAGGAGGAGAAGGAGACGATAGAAGATGACATGGCTGGATGGCATCACCAACTCGATGGACGTGAGTCTGAGTGAACTCTGGGAGTTGGTGATGGACAGGGAGGCCTGGCGTGCTGCATTCATGGGGTCGCAAAGAGTTGGACACAACTGAGCGACTGAACTGAACTGAATTGATATGTGCTATAAGTGTAATATTGGAGAAGGCGATGGCACCCCATTCCAGTACTCTTACCTGGAAACTCCCATGGACGGAGGAGCCAGGTAGGCCTCAGTCCATGGGGTCACTAAGAGTCGGACACGACTGAGCAACTTCACTTTCACTTTTCACTTTCATGCACTGGAGAAGGAAATGGCAACCCACTCCAGTATTCTTGCCTGGAGAATCCCAGGGACAGGGGAGCCTGGTGGGATGCCGTCTATGGAGTCGCACAGAGTTGGACACGACTGAAGTGACTTACCAGCAGCAGCAGCAGCAAGTGTAAAATACACATTGGATTTTGAAAATTTAGTCTAAAAGAATGCAGATACCTTAACAATATTTTATATTGATTACATGTTGAGATGCTAGTACTTAGAATATACTAAAGTACTTTAATTAATTTCCTGTTTCTTCTTACTTTTTTAATGTGGCTACTAGAAAAATTTCAATTATATATGTGGCTTACATTATATATCTACTAGGCAGTGCTGGTCTATTGTTTCCTCTTTGCAAAGTAGTTCTCCCGAGTTTTTAAATTAAGGCTGAACTGATCTTAAACAACTGAGCTGCACAGGATATTCTACAAACTGATACATCTGCTATAAAATAGGGTTATGTGGGCCTTGGCAGCTTGAAAGGATTCATCCACATTCAAGTCCCCACCACCACCATCTTTGAGAATTTTCAAGTTACAAGTCTGCTGATTTTTCTTTAATAAAGGATAAAGCCTCAAATGCCAGGAACTGTCAGAATTGGATAAGCTCTATTAAACATGAGATTAAATCAAAGACTTACTGATAGCATTTCAGATCTTGAGCTATCAATGTTCCTCACTTCCGGGCTGGTTTTTATTGAAAATGTAACAAGCAGCTTTTCTTTGTTTTAAAGGCTACATGAAGATTTTCCTCTTTATACCGAGGTATGGCTAATACACCCACTTCTGGGTACATGCCTCTAACTGTGAGTAGAAAATGTTCCTGCTGCTCTTCTGCTCATTAGGAAAACACACCCTATCTTTTCAGTCTGAGACAAAAATTTCACTCATCAGATCTCAGATGACAACCAGCTCCTGTCAATAACGAGGTTGCTTCAGGAGAAGGACGCAGGGCAGGCACTAGCTGCACGGCCCTGACACCTGAGGAGCACTGCCTGGACAGGTTAGCATGAAGCAGGCATGGAGGGGTCACCCGGCGTGCTTGTAGGAGGACCCATAACGTCCCACGGCGAGCAAAGACACGACTCTACTCCTACAGCGTGCATTCTCAAAGCTACTACACCCAGAGTCTTTGATTTTTTATCATTTCTTTAATGTGAAGTTGATAACCACCTGGACCACCCAATTCCACTTATAAGCTCAGTGACCTTGGACACATTATTTAATCATTCAAACTCAATTTCTTCATCTGTGAAATGGGGAAAAGAAGAAGATCTACTTCAGGATTTGAGAACTGAATGAGACAGGGTATGCAAAGCTACCCCTGAAGTGCCCAGCACACAGTAAACATCTATTATTAAATACACACCATGAAAATAACAGTGTATATACCAATGTCATTAGCGTCTAGCCAATGCTGACTAGAAGATCACTAATCAGCAAAGTTTCACCTACTAGTTAAGTGGCTTGTCAATCACAGGACCAGACAACATCAAATGAGGAAGGCATAGCAAAATGTGCATGCATTAACACATAAACAAAAACTGGGTCATTCTAACATAGCTGAATCACTCAATCCCCATCAGAGGCTGCAGAAATCCAGGTTGTACCCAACTCCTTAGACAAAGAAATCAACACAGAAACAGTCCTTGGGGGCAGTTCTCCAGAGATGCACAGGAAGTTCATCTCCTTCTCTCTGGCTCTCCATCCACTACAGGCTAAGTGGCTGCCTGTGACCCTCTGTTTTCAGGCTCAATCTGCCTCAGCCCAGTCCAAAGTTGGAGGACCAAGGTTGTCTGTGGCAGGGTTGAGGAGAGGTCGCAGCCCTCCCCCTGCTCCCTGCTCCTCCTAGCCTCACTTGCAGAGCTGAAGCCTCTGCCTGCTCCTCCAGTTACCCATTTGTTTCTCATTTGCTACCCACCAACCTCTAAAACTCACTGCTTCACCAAGGAAAAATAAAAATCCAAACACCAATCATTCTCACCCATGAGACCTCTGTCTTTCTTGAAAGGAATGGGGAAAGGGTGAGAATGAGGGAGTACAGGTACAAATAAAAACCCCGAGAAAACCTCAAAATGGTGGTGTGCTTACTTCAAGGACAAAGGACAGGGAAGAAGTTTTAAGAGTTTCTGCAGTGGGCAGAGGAGAAGAGAAACGCTTGCCATGAAGAACAGCCAGGGGTGCCAGAAAGAGAAGCAGGCAAGCTAGTGCCTTGGGAATGAAGGGAGAAAAACCAGCTGACATGGGATTTACTCCAGCAGGAGCAACCTCTTTCTGCTTCTGCTGTCTCCTCTTCCATGTAACATCGTCCCTGGCTAAGCCCTTCACTCCACTCCATTCCTGGTGAAGCTTTTCCCTAAGGACATGAAGGCAGTGGAGTCTGCAACCCACTGGCCAGGGAGCGTGAAAGAGTTCCAAGAGTACGGGACAGGGAGTGGGGGGTGGGCGTGGGCAAGGAAAGCACCCCAATCCCACTGGCCAGGTCCACATCAGAAGGGAATGCCTTCTTGGAAAATCTGAATTGTCTTGGAAATCTGAGTTCAGTCCTCCAGTAGAACACTGATATACACAGTGGCGAGGGACCACAAGGTACAAGAACCGCTAAGACACAGGCTTTTAGAAGCTGGCCTAGAAAACCACTCAGCAGGCATTAACTTTTTTCTTTTTTTTTTTTAATGGGAAATGTACTCTGGGATTCTAAAGAAGCTCAAATAAACTTCTGGAGTGCTGAGGATATTAGAAATTGTATACATATTTTTATACACCAAGTTAATATCGCTATAAACAAAAAAGCCAAAGAACTTGGAGTGGATTGGAGAAACGCTATTCCCTCATCCAAGCAGACTTAACCACATACAGCATATGTGAATAGTGAATCTCAAATGACAAGTCCTGGGCACTCCAAGAAGGGAAACAGTATCCATCGGACATCACACTTAGGGGTAAACTTCATTAACAAAAGGAGACTTCACCCCAAAATACTACATGTTTCTCCATAAGAATAGGAAAATTTCATATTTTTAGACAGAGTAGAAAATTCTCCCCTTCATCCCCTTATAAAAGATAAAAAGATACTGAGAATTCAGTTTACTTATAATTTAGTTGTTGTATTGTTGTTGCATTAAAATCAATAAGTAATCTAAGACCAGCATTCAGTTTTCAAGACTTGGTACAACTTCTTCAATATATTTTCTTTCCTTTGGGAAAAAATGTATTAGGCAATTTTTTTTTCACATAATTATTCTCTAGGTTTTTATTTTTCTTTGGTAAAAATTTGTTTTCCTTTTTTCAAGAACTTTCATTTCAAACGGTTGGTTCATCGGTGTCCCTATAGTCCATAAGCACTATTCAAAACAGCTATGTGATCTCCTATGGGACTACAAACACTTTCACTTTTTCTCATGAATCATTTCAGAGAGTGGTAGTATAACACGTCTATTCATCATCCCACTGCAGACAACACAGGATAATACCAGGAGGGAAAAGCCATGGTTACTGATGTTTACGGTTTGGTCTGAGCTAGGAAGACCACCTTCTCTTTCATAATAAGCCCTCATTTACCTTCGTCTGCTCGCTGTCTGGGTCTTCAAGCCAAGCGTAAGGGTCACAGATTTTATGCCCATGATAATCCTGTACCTGCAAAAGACAAAATGTGGTATTAGATAACTAGTGTCTAACCCCAACTACATCATTACTTTTCAAATGTGACAGAGATAAGAAAGGGGCAGTCTGAAATAGCCCAATTGGCTCACTGGCAACGTGTCTGCCCAAATTGCCACATGAACCGAAGTTGGAAGGTTCTCAAAGGTGTCAAACCACCTTTAATGAAAAGAACATTTTAGCTGGAGCGGGAAGAGAGATGAAAGGTCAGACTAGGAACAGCTCTGTCTGTACAACACAAAACAAAGGCCTGCCACTCTGTTAAAGAAACTTGAAAACATGTTGGTCGCCAAGCGCTAAGTGACACAATGCAGAGGGGACACCGGAAGGGCCCGCTTGGGAAGGACATCACACACGGGTGCACTGCCCCGTCCTTGCTAAGCTTACAGATGCTTAGGAGATCTCCCGACAGTGTACAGTATGATCAGTTTTGGCTTTAAGTCTAAACTACCGAAAAGCAAGTTAACTGATGTGTAATGATGCTCAGTGACGTCAGAGAAAGCTGACTTTCATGTAATGAAAGAACATTTCTACAACTGAAGCTTCTAGTCTGTTCAATGTATTGTTATGAAATGCTTTCTTTCACTGTGTAAGAACGGAGGCACAAAGGTATCACGCATTTACACTACCCTGATATTTGATGAGATAAAACTGCTGAGTGCCAGGAGAGCCTGGCTGAGGGGACGCCTTCGGAAGTCCCCTCGTGGGAACTTTTGGAAAACCAAATTTCTGGGTGGGCCTGGTCTCAGAGACTGACTGAGTCTGGAAGACCAACTGGAAGTCACCACTCCCCAGGTGATTATGCCTAAAGAAACTACCGACAGATAAATACCCCAATAACAGTGTAATGTGATTAATCTAATCAAATGAAACCACATGGACAACAGCTTTCCAATCAAGTCTTTCTCAACAACTGAACAACATTCCATTTGAGGCTTCCTGTGTGCAATTATCTGGAAGACAACCAGTGTCTCAGATATTTTGCACCTGTCTCCTTGGTTTTGTTCTGTAATACCAAAAGGTAAGGGCTATTCCCTAAGGAAGGCAAACACTCTCCTGGAAAAGGTAAAACCTGCTGTTTCTACTGTTTATCAAAATTCTACTGTGGCTGTTGGTCTACTGAGACTCTCTCCCAAGCCTCGGACCCCTGGCTTTCTGCAAGGGGTCAGCATCTTTCCGCATCTGGTGCTGGGGAGAGAGCACCTGGAGACATGCACACCTGGAAGGACAGGCAACTGAGCTGGAACATAAGAACTGCTCAGCATATAATGACCAAAAAGTGCAAGGCACACAAAACCAGATGAAAGCCTTCCCGATGAGTCTTCCTAAAATTACCAATTTTCAATCCTTACCCAAAACCTCTCTAAATTTTAGCTGATTATCACCACTGAAGAAAAGGTTTTCTGCCCTGTTTTCTCAAATGTAAGTCTCTTACATTTTACATACCTTGCTGCTACTGCTGCTAAGTCGCTTTAGTCATGTCCGACTCTGTGCGACCCCATAGACGGCAGCCAACCAGGCTCCCCCATCTGTGGGATTCTCCAGGCAAGAACACTGGAGTGGGTTGCCATTTCCTTCTCCAATGCAGGAAAGTGAAAAGTGAAGGTGAAGTCGCCCAGTCGTGTCCGACTCTTAGTGACCCCATGGACTGCAGCCTACCACGCTCCTCCATCCATGGGATTTTCCAGGCAAGAGTACTGGAGTGGGGTGCCATTGCCTTCTCCGTACACACCTTGAAATGGCTACAAAACATGCTTACAGTAACAACCATCTTTTCTCTGACAATAGGAATCAAAAAAATGTAAAGTTGTGCAAGATCTTCCAACCCAGCATTTTTAGGAGCAATGTCAAGCACAAGATGGCAACATGCCCAGGGCCACACAGAGTTCAGAATCAGAGCTGAGACTCAAAACAATCTTCAAATAGCTCTCCCCCAAATATTCCTCAGAAGGGATGGACCAGACACTTTAAAAATGTTCCTCAATTCAGTTCAGTCGCTCAGTCATGTCCAACTCTTTGCAACCCCATGGACTGCAGCATGCCAGGCCTCCCTGTCCATTGCCAACTCCCTGAGTTTACTCAAACTCATGTCCATTGAGTTGGTGATGCCATCCAACCATCTCATCCTCTGTCATCCCCTTCTCCTCCTGCCTTCAATCTTTCCCAGTAGCATCAGGGTTTTTTTCAGATGAGTCAGTTCTTCCCATCAGGTGGCCGAAGTATTGGAGTTTCGGCTCTAGCATCAGTCCTTCCAATGAATATTCAGGACTGATGTCCTTCAGGTTTGAATGGCTGGATCTCCTTGCAGTCCAAGGGACTCTCAAGAAGATTCATCAGTTCTTCGGCACTAAGCTTTCTTTATAGTCCAGCTCTCACATCCATACATGACCACTGGAAAAACCATAGCTTTGACTAGACGTGCTGTCATATCTCTGCTTTTTAACATGCTGTTTAGGTTGCTCATAATTTTCCTTCCAAGGAGCAAGCGTCTTTTAATTTCATGGCTGCAGTCACCATCTGCAGTGATTTTGGAGCCCCCCCAAAAATAGTCTGTCACTGTTTTTACTGTTTTCCCATCTATTTGCCATGAAGTGATGGGACCAGATGCCATGATCTTAGTTTTCTGAATGCTGAGCTTTAAGCCAACTTTTTCACTGTCCTCTTTCACTTTCAGCAACAGGCTTTTAGCTCCTCTTCACTTTCTGCCATAAGAGTGGTGTCATCTGCATATCTGAGGTTATTGATATTTCTCCCAATAATCTTGATTCCAGCTTGTGCTTCTTCCAGCCTAGCATTTCTCATGATGTACTCTGCATATAAGTTAAATAAGCAGGGTGACAATATACAGCCTTGACGTACTCCTTTTCCTATTTGGAACCAGTCTGTTGTTCCAAGTCCAGTTGTAACTGTTGCTTCCTGACCTGCATACAGGTTTCTCAAGAGGCAGGTCAGGTGGTCCAGTATTCCCATCTCTTTCAGAATTTTCCAGAGTTTGTTGTGGTCCACACAGTCAAAGTCTTTGGCATAATCAATAAAGCAGAAGTAGATATTTTTCTGGAACTCTCTTGCTTTTTTGATGATCCAGCAGATGTTGGCAATTTGATCTCTGGTTTCCCTTCCTTTTCTAAATCCAGCTTGAACATCTGGAAGTTCATGGTTCACGTACGATTGAAGCCTGGCTTGAAGAATTTCGAGCATTACTTTACTAGCGTGTGAAATGAGTGCAATTGTGTG
Source organism: Capricornis sumatraensis (assembly GCF_032405125.1). NCBI lineage: Eukaryota > Metazoa > Chordata > Mammalia > Artiodactyla > Bovidae > Capricornis > Capricornis sumatraensis. Next base: position 32,286,870 of record NC_091081.1, on the reverse strand, counting down.
GTAGTTTGAGCATTCTTTGGCATTGCCTTTCTTTGGGATTGGAATGAAAACTGACCTTTTCCAGTCCTGTGGCCACTGTTGAGTTTTCCAAATTTGCTGATGCTACTAAAACTCAGACATACCCAGAAACTTAACTTTTCATAGAGGGGGAAAGATTAACAGCAAATCTTAGTTTTATGGCTAAGTGAAAGTGCTGCCACAGGCTAGACCCAAAGCAATGAACGTCTGCTGAATATCCATACTGTTGTGCCTGATGTTTTAAAGCACCTTTGTAAGAGAGCTGATTATATTCCTATTTTACAGCTGCAGAATGCAATTCACAGAGATTGGAAGGGTGAAGACTGTAGATCTGCTGTGAGCTAAACACGGTGCCATAGTCACATTTATCTGATCTGGTCCTCACTGTAAGGCTCCTACCAACTCATTTTTCCAGATGAGGAAACTGAAGCTGGACATAGTTAAAGCAGCTGACAAGGGTCAGATGGTTAACAAGCAGGAGGTAGAACAGTGATCTCACCTTGAGCAGACTCCAAGCCTGAGGACTTGACCTTTTGCTAATGAAGCAGACCAGTTGTGAATTGGCAGCTGGACCTTTACTTGGAACCCAGTGTACCCTACTGGACTGCCTACTGATGGTGTTCACCTCTGAGCAAGCAGCCCCAACTTTCCAGTACCTGTCTTATAATCTAAAGCAGACTGAAGTCAGTTACTGAGCAGACATTTCTAACCAGGACAAGAAACAGATTCTCTCCAGGACAATCCCAGGAGCCATGTGCCCTCCCCGCATCCACCTGGCCCCTACATTTTTCTTTCATAACAGCATATCCTACAAATAGGGTGATCTCATAGACCACATCCCCTGAACTCAAGCTATATAGTACCTGATTCTCCCATCTGATTTAAGTTCACAAACCATTCCATATTTTCCAAAGAGGCTTTAAAAAGAGAGTTCTGATAAGACACTATCACTATTAATATCTCACTTGTATTGGTCAATAGTTTGCCTGCTGCCTCTGGGACTAAGTGCATATTTGTACACACAGCAGGCAGAGCCCATCAAACCTGGCCCCATTTCATCTTCCCTTTCCAGCTGCCATCCAAGCTTACACCCTAGATGTTCTGGTCACAATGGCCTTCCTGCCATCCCAAAACAAACGCAATTCCATGACTGTCCAGCCCTACATAACTATGACTTTAAGTCACATGACCAGGAATGTCCTTTCAACCTTAACCAACTGACCAAGTTCCAGCCTCAATTCTCATACTGTCTCCACCTCCTGAAGCGAATTAATGTCATTCTCCTCTGCGTTTTCCACTCACCCTGCACACCTTGCCACTGCAGGCCTGAATTCCCTGAGGGTAACACTCTCGGGGGATGGGCCACAGTATCACTGGAACAGCATGGTTTCCAAAACTCTGCTAGCTAACGCAGAAATCCATCCAATGGGATCATAAGCTCCAACCCCACAGTTCAGCAGGAGACTGTTCAGTGCATGGCTGGAAGACGCTCAAGGGAGAGAGACAGAGAGCTACCGCAATGGCTAGCGCCTGCTGGAGAGAAATAAACCCATCCTAGAAATCAAGGCTACAATTTGAGTAAATGCATAAGCCAAGCCTGCGTTAGTAATCAGGATGTCACAGGAAAAAGACACTGCCCACAGGCTGTCAGGGCTGGGACGAGTAACCTGTGTGATCTACAGAGCAGGGTCCAGGCTGGACCAAGCACTACATTTCCTCGGCCTTGAGGCTGATCACGACTCCTCTGATGCAAAAGAACTGGAGAGTATTAAAATCCACGGTATACTCTTTTAAGTTAATTGCTCATAATCTTTCTGACACCTTCATAAAATCCTCACTTAACCCTTTCAAGAACTGTTAAACACAGATTAGGTGAACTGCAGCATTTTGGAAACCCCCAAAGTGAAAAGTTAAGGAAGAAGCACTCCTCCCCCATTTAAATAAAACAAATCTAAAACAGTACTTATCAAATGTTATAATTTTATCTCTCCTGAAAACTCAAAGATCCTCAAAAACCAAACCAAGATATTTATGCCTTTCCACTACTCATGCTTGGCATACTGCAGGGCCAGGGCATCACCTGAATGAACAAATGATTGATACTCTTACTACAAAAGCAAGTAAGCTCTGCTGTTAGCCAAGCCAGCCCTAACAGTTCATTCAGGGAAGAGAAGGCCTGTAACAGGCAAGGGATCTGCCAAAGGGCGTCCAGGGAGGGAGTGACAAAGCCACAACTAGCACTCAGGTTTTCTTACTTGGTCTGCCCCCTTTCCATTCCTGCTCGATCATGTTACTCCTGTTGCACAAAGGAAACAACTCTTGAACCAAGGGCTTCTTGGGCGAGTAAATTTAATAAGCAAGCAGCTGAACAGACGAGAAAACATGGTTACCAGATGGCCACAGGTCAAAGAAACCATGAATGCATTAGTACCACTTGGAAGTCTTAATGTAAAACAGCCCTTACATCCTTCGCTCTAAAGCCCCAGAACCCTTTACCCTAAGATGAGAAGTGCTTTAAAGTACAGACTTCAGGCACAAATCGGGTCAAAGCAAGCAGAAATAAAAACTAGAACTGTATTATACAAAAATCTTTTTATTCCAACTCTATTTTAAGTCATCTGAGGAATTTGGCTATTCCTACGAGAATTATGCCCACAACATTTGGATTTACTCCAGTTCTTAAGATGCCAAACTAATTTTTACACGCAAAAAAAAAAGAAAAAAAGGTGTCTGCCCAGAATTCCACCCACGGGATCTCCACAGTGACTCTGAGGTTATCTACAAACTGAGGGAAATGGTGGCTAAGCCCTGCACTAGGCAAAACTTCATTCTGCAAAAGGCCACCCTGTCCTCTTCTAAGGCCTCCTCTGGCCCCCGCCGACTCTGCTCTGGTTTAGGAACACGCGGATCAGCACTGTCACACCACGGGGCCCTGCCTCACCTTCCACGGACTCTATCTCCGCCCTGAATCCCCAGCGCCCGCCGCCAGCACCCGGCAGGGGGAAGCGCTCCACACACGTTTTAAAAATCGAATGAATGAACTTCAACTCTAAGTATTTTTAATTTGTGAGTTGAAAAAGTTTGCTTTTGTCTTATAATTGGACATCATCTACACACATTCACACTTTCTCCTACCTCCATATTTAAGAGCCTCCTCCAAGCAAAAATGCAGTGACACGTTCTGTCTTCCCACTCTCTTAAGACGCCCATGCCCACCTGAGTGTTCGCCCTTGACACCGATGATCTTGGGAAGTGGTCTGGCGGCGGCTAACCACCGGCTTCGCCGCCAGCGGGCGGAGGGTGACGGCCACCAGGGCCCCCGCGCCTCGGGAGGAGCCGGGCGCCCCCAGCCGGGTCTCGCAAACAAAGGCCGAGGGGGAGGGGACGCAGGGGGTGAGGGGCCGCAGGGGGTGAGGGGCCGCGGGCGGCGGGGAGTGGGCCGGGCGCAGCTGGGTACTCACAGCGGTCTCATCGCGGTACACGTCGGGGTACTGGAAGGACAGCATGGCCGGGGACGCGCAGGGGCGGCGTGGGCTCTGGGGCGGACGCGAGCGGGCCGCGGGGCGAGGCGGGTGCCGGGAAGGCGACGGCGGCGACGGGCTGCTCTCGACCGGGACTCTCGGCCGGGACTCAGGACCGGACCGGCTGCGCGGCGGCGAGGACGTGCGGGAAGCAGGAAGCAGCTGTCGGCGAGGCCCGGAGCCCCTCCCCGGCGGGCGGGCCCAGCGGCGGCGGCGGCGGCAAGAGGGAGCGGGCGGCGCCGTGCGTGCGCCAGGCCGGGCGCACAGCTCCCTCTGCAGGAGCACCGGCCTCGCCCGCGCCGCCGCCCGGGCCCACGCCTGGACCACCGAGCCGAGGGTCCCCGCCACGCCAGCGGGGCCACGGCGCTCAGCACGCGCCGGAGAGGGACCCGCGCGGGCCCGGGACACGCCCAACACGCCGGCCCGGCCCGCGCGCCGGGCACACGTGCGATCACGCCTGCTGGGCCACCACGCCTCCTGGCCCCTCCCGCTCTCCCTGAAGTCCCCCTGCTGGCCGCTTCGCCATTGCAGCGCTCGCCGGACTTGCCTCAAGCCGAACGAATCGCGGCGTTTGCTTACTTGGTTCTCTGATCGAATTGAAAATTCCTGTTCTGGGACTGGGTAGGGGCGGCGAAGAGAGACCTAGCCTTTCCAGCCTTGAGAGCGGAGGTTCTTGAGGTGACCTAATTTCCACCGCCTGTAGCCCTGGACTTGGAAGGGCAGTAATAATGGATCATGAGGACTAAGAAGGAAACACCACCCGTATCCTCAACACCCCTGGTGGGCGCTGTGTGATTGGACAACTGGATTATTTAGGTGCTATGAGGTGTGAGTAGGACAACTGATGAGTCCTTGGGCTCCCTAGGTGTCTCAGTGCTAAAGAACCCACCTGTCAATGCAGAAGAGGCAGGTTCAATCCCTGGGTTGGAAAGATCCCTTGGACAAGGAAATGGCAACGCACTCCAGTATTCTTGCCTGGAAAATCCCATGGACAGAGGAACCTGGCAGGCTGCAGCCCATGGAGGTCGCAAAGAATCCAATGCGGCTGAGCAGCACACATGTCTCAAATGCACCAGTTGAGAAGGGACCAAGGTGGGAGGATTGAAAATCATCTAGGGTTTTTTTGTTCATCCTTCTGGTTCTTTTATCGGCTTGTCTTTTTTGCCAATGTGTTTGTTTATTGAACATCTTTTATTTTGGGAGTGGGGGCAGGGCAGGAGGTATTAGATGCTTGACCTCAAACCCATGATATTTTACAGTTATATTTATTCATCCTTGGGCTAGTGATATGTGTTCTGGCCTTGCTTTCTGAACTACCAGAAAGAAGCTTTACAGCTCCAGTTTCAGAGGCTGATGGCTTCCTTGGAGGTCCCCATCCCCCAGAGGCCCTGTGCTGTGGGAATAAGTAGCCTGCCAGGCTCCTCTGTCCAGAATCTGTTAAGACTGATGCCTCTGGCGTTTGCCCAGATAACCCATCCTTTAATTTGACTCTGGTTTCCAGGTAACTAACTTACTGACTGATGAAAGTGCAGTCAGTGATTTCCAACTACTTTCCCCAAAAGATTTATGTTATGTTTTCCAGTGTGACTCTTAATGAAAGTCTTATATTCCTGTGTATATCTAATCTCCACAAAGCATCATAAAGTGTGCAATATTAATAGCACCTAGAATAAGAGCGAGGTTCTCTTCTTGGGCCTGCCACTAACTGTTTCACTGGCTTTGAATGAGTCCTTACATCATCACTATTTTTAAGTTACAACAGGAGAGAATTGGATCATGTGGTTTCCAAGAATTCTGAGATTCTTTCATTCTAATCAGGAACTCAAGTGAAGTTGTAGGAGCCTCAAAACTAACCCTAGAATTAAGAATGAAATTGCCATTCACTGGAGAGTGCTGTCCATACCTTGAGGACAGATGGAGGTGAGAGTGGGAAGCGAGACAGTAATTGTCGGTCTACTGAAAGGGCTTTCTCTGTAGCTTTCTTCTGTTTTCAAACCATCCGCCAGCACAGATTTGGCTGAGAGTCCATTGCTAGGCCTGAGGTTCTTACTAAATTCATAGATCTGATCTTTTTTAGGAACTGTAGCTGTTCCCTTCCAATACCCTTCTCTCAATATAGCTGTGTGTTTAATAGGTTATGTGAGGTGTCTGGAATTACAGCTGTGAAGTCTCTGCTCCCTCCTCCCCTTCTCAGCCTAATGCCTAACTGAGTTAAATACCAGAATGGGAGGACAGGGCTGAATTAAATCCAGATTAAAAATTGGGGCAGAGAGTGTGGATCAAGCATGAATTTTTGATTCATTTTTCCACTTCAGCTTATGGAACTTATTTATACCATTTCTAATGAGGTTCCCAAGTTAGGTGTCTTTCCAAGTCAGGAGAGAGAAATCTTTTTTCCTCTTCTGTTATTAGGAGAAAAATCAGGTGTGGCCCCTACGTGTAAAATGAACTTGTTTCGTTTAAGTAAGGAAATATGAAATGATCTATTCATCTGTTTTAAATTTAGGACTTAATATCTTTTAGCAAATGCATAATATGCATTACAAAAAATGTGTCTGTTCCAGATTCTTAACTGTAAAGTTAGAGATAGATTAGGGAAGAACAGAGAGGAAAAGAAAATGAGATAGACAAAGCAGAATGGAGAAACAGCATCCCACAGTTGATGTGATCAAGAAAGGTAAAAAAAAAAGCAGCACAAAAAGATAATATGGAGACATAATAAACACATAGCAACACATGTGGAAAACTAGCACTGGACACAGTCTTGCACAGAAGAAACCTCATTACATGGCATTTAGAACATTAATGCTAAAAGTTTTAAGTTTTCTTGGAACTTTTACAAATCTTGAGTAGTAGTGATGGACCTGCTGGTGTTTTTATCACTAATGGACAATAAGCAGTGTATCTGACCTGCTCACAAGAGGTTGTCCGCCCTGTTCAGCATCTTTGAGCCTCTCTGGGCTTACTGAGTAGCAACCAGACTATTTTTCCATTTACTGCTGCTTCTTTCAGGTACTCATTACAGGTGCGACCTTAAATTAGTTAATTCTGAAACATTAAATCTACATTCAAGGTCACTGTGCTAGTCTTACTTGACATTTGTAGTTTACCAGTTTCATTGTAGGCTGCAGCATAGTATTATGGCCTCTAATAAAGAATGAATGCTAACTTACTTCACTCTGTATAACAGGCTCTAGGTTCATCCACTTCACTAGAACTGCTTCAAATTCATTCTCTTTTATGGCTGAATAATATTTCATTGTATATAGTACCATATCTTCTTTATCCATTCATCTGCCGATGGACATCTAGGTTGCTTCCATGCCCTGGCTATTGTAAACAGTGCTGCAATGAACATTGGGGTACATATGTCTTTTTCTATTATGGTTTTTTCAGGGTATATGCCCAGAAGTGGGGTTGCTGGGTCATATGGTAGATACTTGTGTTGCTGTATGGCAGAAACCAACACAACATTGTAAAAATTTTAAATATATATATATTTTTTTTTTTTAAAAAAAGAATTAGTGTTGAGAAACATAGTCTTCAGCTCATAACTCTCTGCACCTTTGGAGATTCAGGGTCCTATAACCTAAAGAGTTTGGTACCCAACTGGTTCAGGTGTTGCCTCATCCCCTAGAAGGTCTTGAAGCCCTGTCTTGCTGATAGCTCACATTCCATTGAAAGGTAGCTAACAGAATTTCCGACTCTGTGCTGGCCTTAACATTTTCCTCCTTTCTTGTGGGGAGGAGAGGGAAAGGAAACACTTCATTGTTTTTATAGAAGTACTACATGGAGACTTCCAGCTTGGACCATAAGGCAGACTAGTTTCTGCTAAACAAAAAATTGTGAATGTATTGCCAGGCTCCTAGGGAAACATTGCTCACTCCCTCCAAACAGACTGGATGTTTAAAAAAAAAAAAAATACAAGTGAAATCAGGAGAGTGAGAAGCAATAGAGTCACCAGGATAAAGACCTCCAAGGGGTATCATGTACGTCACATTCTGTGTATATGTTACCCTCTGGATTTGTGCAACTTAGTTTCCATGTACACACTCCAGGAAGACTGCCCTCAAAACCAATAACTATATCTGAGTTGTCTGTTACAAGGGGTCATCTTTGAAGGAAAGCATCCTAATGTAGAGGCTTCCAAGGTGGCTCAGTGGTAAAGAGTCTACCTGCCAATACAGGAACTCAGGTTTGATCCATGGGTTGGAAAGATCCCCTGGAAGAGGAAACAGCAAATGGCAACCTACTCCAGTGTTCTTGCTTGAGAAATCCTGTGGACAGAGGAGCCTGGCAGGCTACAGTCCATGGGCTCTCAAAAGAGTCAGACACTACTTGGCTCCGAGTTAGTTGGCAACTAACAACAACATCCTAATGTAGGCCCAGAGGTTTTCTACTGATGAATCCAACCTCAGCTTAACTCACAGTCACAGCTCATGCAAGGAAACAATATTGGGTTTAATCTGTTAGCATTCTGGAACATTTTCACACTCCTCTGAAATTCTCTGCACTGCGAGAGGCTGTGAGTCTGAAAACTATATTTCCAAAATGTCCTTGTCAGCTGGTTCTGGCTAGGTTCTAAAGAGGTAGAAGGGGAGGGGCTACTTTTCTCTTTTTATCTAGATGCTGGCAACAGCAGGCACCTGCAGGTCACAGCCACAGCACAGTTGGATCTGAGGAAGGGAACCTTCACCTAAAGGGTCAGCAGCAAACTTGTTCATTTCAAACGCACTGTGGACTCCAGGCTCTTGTGTCGTCTGTAGGAGTGCAGGCTGTGGGCTTCCTATGGAGGAGTGGAAGGGTGAGTGCTGGTACAGCTGGTATAGGTAGCATCATGGGGTCTGCCACCACTTCACCCTTTGTTCCGCCAACCTTAGGAAAAAGAGTGTCTCGGGACAGTGATTAATCTCTAGGTAACACCACCTTTCCTTTTTCAATCTTCCAGGCCCAACCTACTTGTGTAACAAATTGCTTGTATTAAACTCCCTGTTTGAAGTATCTAGCATGATTATTTTTTTCTACCTAGACATTTTTTAAAGTAAGTATAAGAGTAATTATAGACTCTGAGGGTTTTAGGTGTTGGAAAGATCAAATACATAATATAGAATGCCAAGCTATGAAGTACTTCCAGAAAAAAAAAAATGCCACCCCTGGAATAGTGAGTTGTAAGCAAATATTAAAATGACCAACTGGATTTGGAAAAAAATAAAATATAACTTACAGAAAGGAAAAATGATTTGGTGAAATTAAAAAGACATAGACTAAATATTGAGTTAGAAAGTTAATGAACTGAAAGGTAGTTCTGAAGAAATGACACTGAATGCAACACAGAGAGACAAAGGGGTAGAAAATATGAAAGAAAAGGACAGATAGTAAATATAGAGAAAGTAGAAAAGCCATTTGATCTTTATGTGTTAAGAGAACAAAATTCCATACTCATTCATGAAAACAGATCAAGGAAAAGTAGGCATAGAAGAGAATGGCCATAAGCAGATTTCGGTAACTATAAGAAAGAAAAAAAAAAACCCCAACCCCCCAAGCTACAATCATTTAAAATGTGGAAACATTAGAATCATTCCCTGTATAATCTCAAAACAAGGGTAAACATGTTATAATCACCACTTCTATTCTGCATTGCACTGGGGAATTAGAAAAGAGAAAACAAAACTGTCCTTTTTACATGATATAATTGTTTACTTAGACAACAAAAATTCTGCCAAGAAATTATTTAAAATAATAAGAGAGTTGCTCACTGTGGCTGGATATATGACCCATGTGCCAAAGTCAACTGTGTTTCTAGATACGTGAACAAACAAATGGAAAAATTAGTTTTAAAAAGACTCACACTGGGGCATTTCGCTGGTGGTCCAGTGGTTGGGAATCTGCCTTGCAATGCAGGGGATACAGGTTTGATCCCTGGTGAAGGAACTGACATCCCTCATGCTGCAGAGCAACTGGACCCTTGCACTGCAATTAAGACACAACACAGCCAAATAAATAATTTTCTCTCTTTTTTTTTTTTTAAAAAAAGCAAGACTCACACTAGCAACAGAAAGTATAAAGTAGCTGGGAATAAATCTGAAAAGAGATGTGTAAGTTTGGACCATAGAAAATTAGAATACTTTCTTTAGGAAAGACAGGACAGAAAACCTAAATAAATGGAGAAATATCCCATGTTCATGGCTTGCTACATTTAATACTGAAAAGATGTCAACTTTCTTCATGTTGATTTATAGATACAATGCAACTGTAGTTAAAATCTCAATACTTATTTATATCTTGGTGGAACCTGACAAGCTGGTTTTATAGTTTATAGAGAAGAGTGAAAAAGGTAAGAAATGTCAAAACACTTCTGAGGAAGTAAGGAGGGCTTTTCCTATCAAAAACTAATATAAAGCTATAGTAAGTGAGATGGTCAATACCAAAATCTGATTGATTATATTCTTTGCAATTGAAGATGGAGAAACTCTATACAGTCACCAAAAACAGGACCAGGAGCTGAGTGTGGCTCAGATCATGAATTTCTCATTGGCAAATTCAGACTTGAAGAAAGTAGGGAAAACCACTAGGCCATTCAGGTATGACCTAAATCAAATCCCTTACAGTTATACAGTGGAAGTGAGAAATAGTTTTAAGGGATTAGATCACATAGACAGAGTGCTTGAAGATCTGTGGATAGAGGTTTGTAACACTGTACAGAAGGCAGAGATCAAAACCATCCCCAAGAAAAGGAAATGCAAAAAGGCAAAATGGTTGTCTGAGGAGGCCTTCAAATAGCTAAGAAAAGAAGAGAAGACAGATGCATCCATCTTTGGAATGCAGAGTTCTAAAGAATAGCAAGGAAAGATAAGAAAGCCTTCCTAAGTGAACAATGAAAAGAAATAGAGGAAAGCAATAGAATTGGGAAAAATTAGAGATCTCTTCAAGAAAATTAGAGATTCCAAGGGAACATTTCATGCAAAGATGGGCAAAATAAAGGACAGAAATGGTATGGACTTAATAGAAGCAGAAGATATTAAGAAGAGGTGGCAAGAATACACAGAAGAACTATACAAAAAAGGTCTTAATGACCTGGATAACCATGATGGTGTGGTCACTCACCTAGAGTCAGACATCCTGGAGTGTGAAGTTAAGTGGGTCTTAGGAAGCATCACTAGGAACAAAGCTAGTGGAGGTGATGGAATTCCAGCTGAGTTATTTCAAGTCTTTAAAGATGATGCTGTTCAAGTGCTGCACTCAATATGCCAGCAAATTTAGAAAACTCAGCAGTGGCCACAGGACTGGAAAAGGTCAGTTTTCATTCCAATCCCAAAGAAGGGCAATGCCAAAGAATGTTCAAACTACTGCACAATTGCTCTCATCTTATAGGCTAGCAAAGAAATGATCAAAATTCTCCAAGCTAGGCTTCAACAGTACATGAACCAATAACTTCCAGATGTTCAATCTGGATTTAGAAAATGTAGACGACAAAGAGATCAAATTGCCAACATCCTTTGGATTGTCAAAAAAGCAAGAGATATCCAGAAAACCATTTACTTCTGCTTCATTGACTATGCTAAAGTCTTTGTGTGAATCACAAGAAACTGGAAAAGTCGTAGAGATGGCAATACCAGACCACCTTACCTGTCTTCTGAGAAATCTGTATGCAGGCCAAGAAGCAACAGTTAGAATTGGACACGGAACAACAGACTGGTTCCAGATTGGGAAAGGAGTACATCAAGGATGTACATTGTCACCCTGCTTATTTAACTTATATGCAGAGTACGTCATGTGAAATGCCTGGCTGGATGAAACACAAGTTTGAATCAAGATTGTTGGGAGAAAGATCAACAACCTCAGATATGCAGATGACACCACCCTTATGGCAAAAAGCGAAGAGGAACTAAAGAGCTTCTTGATGAAAGTGAAAGAGGAAAGTGAAAAAGCTGGGTTAAAACTCAACATTCAAAAAACTAAGACCGTGGCATCCAGTCCCAATCACTTCATGGCAAATGGATGGGGAGAAAATGGAAACAGTAACAGACTTTATTTTCCTGGGCTCCAGAATCACTTCAGATGGTGACTGCAAACATGAAATTAAAAGACACTTGCTCTTTGGAAGAAAAGCTATGACAAACCTAGACAGCATGTTAAAAAGCAGAGATATCACTTTGCCAACAAAGGTCCACATACTCAAAGCTATGATTTTTCCAGTAGTCATATATGGATGTGAGAGTTGGACCATAAAGAAGACTGAGCACTGAATAATTGATGCTTTTGAACTGTAGTCTTGAGAATCCCTTGGACTGAAAGGAGAGCAAACCAATCCATCCTAAGGAAATCAATCCTGAATATTTATTACCAACACTGATGCTGAAGCTCTAATACTTTGACCACCTGATGCAAAGAGCAGATTCATTAGAAAAGACCCCAGTGCTGGGAAAGACTGAAGGCAGGTGGAAAAGAGGGCAGCAGAGGATGAGATGGTTGTATGGCATCACCACTCAATGGACATGAGTTTGAGCAAGCTCCAGGAGATGATGAAGGACAGGAAAGCCTGCCATGCTGCAGTCCATGGGGTTGCAAAGAGTTGAACACGACTGAATAACTGAACAGCAAGAAAGTGAGATGGTATGGTATATGAACAGGGATAGAAAAATGGAATAGAGTAGAATAGCCAGAAATAACTGCACAAATACAGGGAACTGTGATATATTCAGTTCAGTTCAGTAGCTCAGTTGTGTCCGACTCTTTGTGACCCCATGATTCGCAGCACGCCAGGCCTCCCTGTCAATCACCAACTCCTGGAGTCTACCCAAACTTGTGTCCATCGAGTCGGTGATGCCATCCAGCCATCTCATCCTCTGTCATCCCCTTCTCCTCCTGCCCCTAGTGCCACCCAACATCAGGGTCTTTTCCAATGAGTCAACTCTGTGCATGAAGTGGCCAAAGTATTGGAGTTTCAGCTTTAACATCAGTCCTTCCAGTGAACACCCAGGACTCATCTCCTTTAGGATGGACTGGTTGGATCTCCTTGCAGTCCAAGGGACTCACAAGCATCTTCTCCAACACCACAGTTCAAAAGCATCAATTCTTCAGTGCTCAGCTTTCTTCACAGTCTAACTCTCACATCCATACATGACCAGTGGAAAAACCATAGCATTGACTAGACAGATGGACCTTTGCTGGCAAAGTAATGTTTCTGCTTTTTAATATGCTATCTAGGTTGGTTATAACTTTCCTTCCAAGGAGTAAGAGTCTTTTAATTTCATGACTGCAGTCACCATCTGCAGTAATTTTGGAGCCCCCAAAAATAAAAAGTCTGACTCTGTTTCCACTGTTTCCCCATCTATTTCCCATGAAGTGATGGGACCAGATGCTATGATCTTAGTTTTCTGAATGTTGAGCTTTAAGCCAACTTTTTCACTCTCCTCTTTCACTTTCATCAAGAGGCTTTTTAGTTCCTCTTCACTTTCTGCCATAAGGGTGGTATCATCTGCATATCTGAGGTTATTGATATTCTCCCGGCAGTCTTGATTCCAGCTTGTGTTTCTTCCAGTCCAGCATTTCTCATGATGTACTCTGCATATAAGTTAAATAAGCAGGGTGACAATATACAGCCTCGACGTACTCCTTTTCCTATTTGGAACCAGTCTGTTGTTCCATGTCCAGTTCTAACTGTTGCTTCCTGACCTGCATATAGGTTTCTCAAGAGGCAGGTCAGGTGGTCTGGTATTCCCATCTCTTTCAGAATTTTCCACAGTTTATTGTGATCCACACAGTCAAAGGCTTTGGTATAGTCAATAAAGCAGAAATAGATGTTTTTCTGAAACTCTCTTGCTTTCTCCATGATCCAGTGGATGTTGGCAATTTGATCTCTGGTTGCTCTGCCTTTTCTAAAACCAGCTTGAACATCTGGAAATTCACGGCTCACGTATTGCTGAAGCCTGGCTTGGAGAATTTTAAGCATTAGTTTACTAGCATGTGAGATGAGTGCAATTGTGCAGTAGTTTGAGCATTCTTTGGCATTGCCCTTCTTTGGGATTGGAATGAAAACTGACCTTTTCCAGTCCTGTGGCCACTGCTGAGTTTTCTAAATTTGCTGGCATAAAAAGTGCAGCACTTTCATAGCATCATCTTTCAGTACTTGAAATAGCTCATCTGGAATTCAATCACCTCCACTAACTTTGTTCATAGTGATGCTTTCTAAGGCCCATTTTACTTCACATTCCAGGATGTTTGGCTCCAGGTGACTGATCACACCATCGTGATTATCTTGGTCATGAAGATCTTTTTTGTATAGTTCTGTGTATTCTTGCCACCTCTTCTTAATATCTTCTGCTTCTGTTAGGTCCATGCCATTTCTGTGCTTTATCGAGCCCATCTTTGCATGAAATGTTCCCTTGGTATCTCTAATTTTCTTGAAGAGATCTCTATTCTTTCCGATTCTGTTGTTTTACTCTATTTCTTTGCGTTGATCACTGAGGAAGGCTTTCTTATCTCTCCTTGCTATTCTTTGGAACTCTGCATTCAGATGCTTATATCTTTCCTTTTCTCCTTTGCTTTTCGCTTCTCTTTTCCCCATAGCTATTTGTAAGGCCTCCCCAGACAGCCATTTTGCTTTTTTGTATTTCTTTTCCATGTGGATGGTCTTGATCCCTGTCTCCTATACAATGTCACGAACCTCTGTCCGTAGTTCATCAGACACTCCGTATATCAGATCTAGTCCCTTAAATCTATTTTTCACTTCCACTGTATAATCATAAGGGATTTGATTTAGGTCATACCTGAATGGTATAGTGGTTTTCCCTACTTTCTTCAATTTAAGTCTGAATTTGGTAATAATGAGTTCATAATCTGAGCCACAGTCAGCTCCTGGTCTTGTTTTTGCCGACTGTATAGAGCCTCTCCATCTTTGGCTGCAAAGAATATAATCAATCTGATTTTGATGTTGACCATCTGGTGATGTCCATGTGTAGAGTCTTCTCTTGTGTTGCTGGAAGATGGTGTTTGGTATGACCAGTGTGTTCTCTTGGTTAAACTCTATTAGCCTTTGCCCTGCTTCATTCTGTACTCCAAGGCCAAATTTGCCTGTTACTCCAGGTGTTTCTTGACTTCCTACTTTTGTATTCCAGTCCCCTATAATGAAAAGGACATCTTTTTTGGGTGTTAGTTGGCAAATACAGGGAACTGTGGTATGTTACCCTGGTGCTATTGCTATTGTACATTAGCCGAGAATGGAGGAACTACATTGACCCCTGAATGACATGGTTGTGCACTGCACTGGTCCACTTATATGTGAATGTTTTTCAGGAAACCTATTGGAAAAAATTTGGGATATTTGTGACATTTTGGAAAAACTTCTAGATGAAACATGTAGCCTAAAAATATTTTTTAAAATTAAAAAGTATGTTATAAATTCATAAAATATTGCAGGTAGTAGTCTATCGTTACAGAGGCATAAGGTAATATTTATAATAATATTAATAATGTGTTAGTTTTCTTACCATTTTTAAGCTTTGCTTTCAAAGAATTACATGACCTTTTGGTATGCCTCTTGTGTCATAGCTGGAGAAATCGCCTGCCAGTCTATTATCACAAGTAAGTGTTTTTTAAAAAGATGAAACAATGTTTCCAACACTCTATTATTAATATGACTGCAATGCCATATGCCATAAAGCTTTTATAAGTATTCATTCATTAATGTATAGTCTAGGCTACCTTCAAGCAATCTTACTGCTTATACTAGGCTGCCACATTGCAGCTTTTTTATTGTTGGTGCATAAATTGTTATACCTGTAAATAAGTATGAATTTCTTTATCACATTATCTTTCCATTTTTGATGTCTAGTGTTAGTAGTAGTTATACTATTCACAGTATTTTGTATTCTATAGGATAATATTGATGTTGGTACTGAAAAACAGGTGATTTGTCTTGCAAATGGATGATGCAAATTTATTGGTATAAATACTCTACAGTACTGTAAATGTATTTCCTCTTCCTTATGATTTTCTTAATAACATTTTCTTTGCTCTAACTTTACTGTAACAATACAGTATATAAAACATATAACACATGAATTATGTGTTAATCAACTGTCTATTAATTGTAAGGTTTCATCAGCAGTGGGATGTTAGTAACGATTTGGGGGGTCAAAAGTTATATGCCGATTTTTTATTCTTGAGGATCAATGTCAATAGCCTCTATATTGTTCAAGGGTCAACTGTACGTAATAAAGAGAGAAAAAATGTTTATCTGTGAGGAAAAAATAAAATTGCTCTCCTACCCCATATCATACCAAAATAAACTCCAAAAATAAACCAAATAATAAAAGCACCCCAAAATAAACTCCAAAAGGATTAAAACTTAAATTTCAAAAGTAAAATGTTCAGACTTATAAACAAATACACAAATTAATTTCTTTCTTAACTGGGGCCAGAAAAAGTCTTCTTAAACATGGCACACTAAAAGGTCATCATAAAGGACACCGTCATTAATTTGACTGCATTAAAATAAAAGGCTTCTTGACATCAAAGGACCCTCTGAAGAGAGTGAAAAACCAAGACACAAACAGAGAAAAGATATTTGCTACACATAAACGTAACTTCCTTTTGGACTGAAAAATGAACAAACAACCCAACAGAAGAAAGGATAAATGGCAAAAGTCAGAAGATTAGGGACAGAATGGAAATACACTCAGTCAGTAAACACCCGAGCTGAACAATAATGTTAATAATCAGAGAAATAGAAATCCGCAATGAAGTCTCATTTCATACCCAAAGGCAATGGCACCCCACTCCAGTACTCTTGCCTGGAAAATCCCATGGGCAGAGGAGCCTGGTGGGCTGCAGTCCACAGGGTCGCTATGAGTCAGACATGACTGAGCGACTTCACTTTCCCTTTTCACTTTCATGCATTGGGGAAGGAAATGGCGACCCACTCCAGTGTTCTTGCCTGGAGAATCCCAGGGACAATGGAGCCTGGTGGGCTGCCATCTATGGGGTCACACAGAGTCGGACACGACTGAAGCGACTTAGCAGCAATTATCAAAATACAAGAATCGTGACAGTACTAAATATAGAAGTCTATGTTGATTCTTAAGCAATGCTGGTGGAATGCCCACATAATAAAAACCTCATATTATCATAAAGTATAAAGCAAACAGTAACAGCATTATGAACAGGAACAAATTCACAATCAAGACAGGAGGTTTAAAAAATTTCTTAGTAATTAGTAAGCAGAGTCAGTAAAAGCACGAAAGAATTGAACACAATGATTAACACACCTGATATACTGCTTTTCTCTTTTCTCCAGAATGTAAATTTTATACTCAGTGAAAATTAATCAGTAATGATGAATTTTCACTCCTTTGAGAGCCTATTAGCTCTGGGAGATTACTTGCCCACCTAGCCAGTCAGCATCAGTCCTGGGATGCCTCAAGTCAAGCAGCCAGCTGTGTGGGGACCCACCCCACACACCAGTGGACCAGTATTAGCACTGGGCTCCCTCTGCCCCACCCAAGCAATGCCCAATACCCACCCCTGCCTGCCAGGATGCTGGTAGCCTTTGCATGAAGCAGAACCTGGCAGCCAAGTGGCCAATCCCACCTTCCAGCACACCCACAGCAGACAGCCCCATCACAACCGAAGAGCCCATGTAGCCCACATAGGGGAAAGCCCTATAGCATGGAGCTCTGGTGGGGTAGAAAGGAGTGTGCTGATGGTCCTTGCAGGACATCTATATAAGGCCACTTCCCCATAGGTTCCCCCATGGGAAACATAACCAACCTACCTAATACACAGAAATAAAAACAGAGTTAGGCAAAATGAGGCGACAGAGGAATGTATTCTAAATTAAGAAGCAAGATAAAACCAGATGAAGAACTAAGTGAAATGGAGATAAGCAATTTACACAATGAAGAGTTCAAGGTAATGATCACAAAGCTGCTCAACAAACTTGGGATAAGAAAGGATAAATACAGTGAGAAGTTTAACAGAGTTAGAAAATACAAAGAAGAGCTGAAGAATACAATAACTGAAATTAAAAATATACTAGAAGGAATCAACAGTAGGTTAGATGATACAGAGGAACAGATAGATTTTTATATATATTTGTTGTTGTTTAGTTGCTCAGCTCTATCTGACTCTTTGTGATCTCATTGACTGTAGCCCACCAGGTTCCTCTGTCCATGGGGTTTCCAAGACAAGAAAATGAGAGTGGGTTGCTGTTTCCTTCTTCAGGGGATCTTTCTGACCCAAAGATGGAACCTGTGTTTACTGGAATGGCAGATGAACTTTTTTATTACTGAGTTACCTGGGAAGCCTTTTTATATAATAAATGGTGCTAGAACATGAAGCATAATTCAGTTCAGTTCAGTCGCTCAGTCATGTTCGACTCTTTGCGACCCCATGAATCGCAGCACGCCAGGCCTCCCTGTCCATCACCAACTCCCAGAGTTCGCTCAGACTCACATCCATCGAGCCAGTGATGCCATCCAGCCATCTCATCCTCTGCTAAAACAGCATTTAATGAATGAAGTTCAAAACTTGACTTATAAATGAAGTCAAGAGGACCTCAGGAAGCATTACTACAAACAGCTAGTGAAGGTGATAGAATTCTAGTTGAGCTATTTCAAATCCTAAAAGATGATGCTGTGAAAGTGCTGCACTCAATATGCCAGCAAATTTGCAAAACTTAGCAGTGGCCACAGGACTGGAAAAGGTCAGTTTTCATTCCAATCCCAAAGAAGGGCAGTGCCAAAGAATGTTCAAACTACTGCACAATTGCACTCACTTCACATGCTAGCAAGGTAATGCTCAAAATCCTTCAAATTAGGCTTCAACAGTATGTGAACCAAGAACTTCCAAATGTTCAAGCTGAGTTTGGAACAGCCATAGGAACCAGTGATCAAATTGCCAACATCTGTTGGATCATAGAAAAGGCAAGAGAATACCAGAAAAAACATTTACTTCTGCTTCAGTGATGACACTAAACCCTTTGACTGTGTGGATCACAACAAACTGTGAAAAATTTTTAAAGAAATGGGAATACCAGACCACCTAACCTGCCTCCTGAGAAACCTGTATGTGGTCAAGAAGCAATAGTTAGAACCGGACATGGAACAACAGATTGGTTCCAAATTGGGAAAGGAGTATGACAAGAGTGAATATTGTCACCCTGCTTATTTAATTTATATGCAGAGTACATCATATGAAATGCTGGGCTGGTTGTATCACAAACTGGAAGCAAGATTGCTGGAAGAAATATCAACAACCTCAGATATGCAGATGATACCATTCTAATGACAGAAAGAGAAGAGGAACTAAAGAGCCTCTTGATGAAAGTGAAGAGGAGGGTGAAAAAACTAGTTTAAAACTCAACATTCAAAAAACTAAGACCATGGCATCCAGTCCCAATCACTTCATGGCAAACGGATGGGGAGAAAATGGAAACAGTGATAGACTTTATTTTCTTGGGATTCAAAAATCACTGTGGACAGTAACTGCAGCCATGAAATTCAAAGACACTTGCTCCTTGAAAGAAAAGCTATGACAAAGCTAGATAGCATATTAAAAAGCAGAGATATCACTTTGCCAACAGTGGTCTATATAGTTAAAGCTATGGTTTTTGCAGTAGTCATATACAGATGTGAGAGTTGAACCATAAAGAAGGCAGAGCACCAAAGAATTGATGCTTTTGAACTGTGGTGCTGGAGAAGACTCTTGAGAGTCCCTTGGACAGCAAGGAGATCTAACCAATCCGTCCTAAAGGAAATCAACCTTGAATATTCACTGGAAGGACTAATGCTGAAGCTGAAGCTCCAATACTTTGGTCACCTGACACAAAGAACTGACTCATTGGAAAAGACCCTGATGGTGGGAAAGATTGAGGGCAGGAGGAGAAGAGGTGACAGAGGATGAGATGATTGGATGGCACCATGGACTCAGTGGACATGAGTTTGAGCAAACTCTGGAAGATAGAGAAGGACAGGGAAGCCTGGCATGCTGCAGTCCCCGGGGTCACAATGAGTCAGACACAACCGAGTGACTGAATAACAACAACAAAAAAATTATGTCTTAATATAGAAATTTAAAATGTGGACTTATAGCTCATATTATACATAGAAATAAATTGCAGGTAGATTAAAGGAAGTAGGTCACTCAGTTGCATCTGACTCTGCGATGCTGTGGACTGTAGCCCACTAGGCTCTTCTGTTCATGGAATTTTCTAGGCAAGAATATTGGAGCAGGTAGCCATTCCCTTCTCCAGGGGATCTTTCCAACCCAGGGATAAAACCCAGGTTTCCTGCAATGTAAGCAGCTTCTTTACCATCTAAGCAACCAGGGAAGCACAAGATGGGTAGCCTATTCCTTTTCCGGGAGATCTTCCCAACCCTGAAATCTGGACCGGGGGTCTGCTGCATGTAGGCAGATTCTTTACTGGCTGAGCTACCAGGTAAGCCAGGTAGATTAAAAACCTACCACGAAGAAAGAGCAGTAAACTTTTAAGACAGAACAGGGGGAAAAATCCTCTTGGGAGTTTCAGGATGGAGATGGGTTTCTTAAACAGAAACCATAAAGGAAAAGAATGATAATTCTAGCTACATTAAGAACCTCATTCATCAAAATACATCATAAACAGAGTGAAAGGAAAAGTCTACATTAAAGACAATCATATCTATATTGCATGTAACTATCAACATCTAGCATGCTGAACATACTTTAAAAATTCTGAGAAATCAACAAAAGCTCATTTATCAGCTCAGTGGAAAATGGACAAAAGATTTAAATAGGCCCTTCATGAAGGAAGAAATCCAAATCACCTATTAACACATGGAATGGTGCTTTACTAGTAATTACACAAATGCAAATTAAAACTACAGTGAGGAACTATGAAAAACCCAATAGATTAGAAAAATTAATTCTGAAAGTATCAACTATGAGAGAGAATGAAGAGCAAAGGAAATGCCGCTCAGGTACTACTGATAACATGGAGGGGTTGGGGTGGTGGCGGGGCAGAGCACAGATTTATAAAGACATTTTGGAAAACAGTTCTGCTTTTTCTGGTAAAGGTGAACACACAAATGCACTACCATTGGCGATTCCATTAAGTTTCCAATAACGTTCTCCACTCTTTAGAGAAATGTGTACATATATACCAGGATACATGTGTAAGAATGTTTATAGTGGTATTTGAGCATAATAGCACCAAACTAGAAACAAAAAATATGTCCATTACCAATAGATTGAATAAACTTTGGTGTACACATACAGTAGCTTATATAATAACATTATTTTAAAATAAATTTAACACCACAACTAGAGAGTAGCCCCCACTTGCCACAACTGGAGAAAAGCCCACCCTCAGGAACAAGACTCAGCATAGCCAAAAGTAAAATAAAATAAAATTTTTAAAAATTAATATTTGACTTTCACAAAAGAAAAAAAATTGAAGTAAAACTGATGGGATTGTGGGAACACAGGTAGACATTTCTTTAAAATGAGAGGTATTAGTTCTCAAAGAGCCCTTTGAAATTAAGGGGGTAATATAAAAAAAATGAAAGGACCTGCACATTTCCTTCCCTATCCCTAGAGGCAGCATTTGAATAAATAACCCATTGCACTCTGGAAAATCAAGATGCCATAGTCTTTTATAGAGTGTGTGTGTGGCAGGGGTGATGGTGGGGGCTTCCTTGGTGACTCAGTGGTAAAGAAGCTGCCTGTCAATGCAGGAGACATAAGAGACCTGGGTTCAATCCCTGGGTTGGGAAGATCCCCCTGGAGGAGGAGATGGCAGTCCCCTCCAGTATTCTTTCCCCCTGGAGGAGGAGATGGCAGTCCCCTCCAGTATTCTTTCCTGGAGGATCCCCTGGATAGAGGAATCTGGTGGGCTACAAAGAGTCGGACACAACTAAAGAGACTACACACACGCACACGTGTGTTCTTAATTGCAAGAGTAAATCTCAGACAGTATTTATTGGTTTTTTATTCTCCATCTATTCAACTGAAAGTCACAATGGAAACTGATGATTTTAAACTCATATTTAACTGATCTTGAATTTCCTGGCATAACCCTGGCATCAAAGACACAAATGGCCCAAGGCCACTCTTTGGGGTTGTTTTGTCAACTTTCTTGTCCACAGAGGGCATCTCTTCACCAGATAGCCTGCTAAGCTGGGGCCAACTCAGTTTCCTTTGTTGAGCTTTGGGGACCAGAGACTGACCTGACTGTCACATAAGCATAGAGAAGGAGTGGAGCCCTCCTTTGGGCCAGTAGGTACCCCTCAGATGGGATTGAGTGGTGCTCAAACTGCAAAGCCACTCTATGGGATCAAGATCCAACAATAGGTTTTGAATTTGAAGCCTGCCAAATCTGAGCGATCTAAAGGCAGACATCAAAGTAAGGGCCATGCACAGCAACAGACACCCAGAGTCTGGGGCCAGAGAAATCAGAGCTTGTCTGAGTCTGAGGTGTTAGAAGAGGATAAAGAGAGGGGCAGGAGGGCCTTGGAGAAGTTCCTGCATGATGGATTACTGCTCATGGTACGTGGAGAATTCACAACCAGCTGTGTAGTTTATTTAAGGGCCAGCAAGAAAGTAGGGCAGGGATGTCTCCACAAGATATAAAAGTTCAGGGGTGAAGCACTAGTAAGCACGCCGATTGCAGATTTTTATAAACAGTATTCCATTAAGCTGCCAGTAGGAAAGCTATGGAATAGTGGCTTGGAGCCTCAGGATGTTTTTCTGCATTTCTTTTTAGGAGCTAGCAGCAGTCCAGGGAAGCTTCTGAGTTTATGCTAGAGTTCCTACGGCCCCTCTCAAAGCTTTCTATCCACGGAGTCCAACGACAGCAAGTCTGGATGCTCCCAAGACCTCTTTTCACATCTTAGACTGGGTACCGGGCTCAAAAAATAATCTTTCATAGTACATAGAGCTCACTTGTCTTCCCTTTCCAATCCACCTATGGGGGATCAAACCACATGGATCTCTGGTAACACATGGACTTCTTTTGGGTAGAAGCCTAATGATATGGAATCTAGTGGGTAAAGAAGGAAGCAATATCTCTTCCCACTTTGCAGCAAGGGAGGATAGTCTCCCATCCAGGTGGCTGGTAGTAAGCGACAGCTAAGGGTTTTCTGAGGTCTAAGACTAATCTCCTGCCATGCCTATGTCTCGAAGGAATATGCAGAAAAGAGCAGAGTGTCAGATTCTCACTTGGGCCTTAAGGACCTGGGGTGCCAGTTGCAGATTCTTGGAAGGATGTCTGGGGCACCATTGTTGTCCTTTTCTCCTGTCTGGCATTAGAAACAGGCTAACTGTCCATATTCTTTAAGTAGAGACCAATTCTAATTGGTCTACAGTCTACTCATCAGTAGTCTGGACTCAGTCCTGATGGTTTCTTTACCTCATCAAGGTAGCCCCAATTTCACCAGCAATCCCCTACTCCTTATTCACAAACAGGCTCTGATTCATACTCATACCTACCAAAGTTTCCTAAGCCCCAGCCACCGGGGTTTCAAACTTCACTACTCTGCCCTCTGCTGGCCTGACTCACAATTCGTAGCTCTGCTTTTCAAGCTCTTATCTGGGGACGTTTCCAATTCATAGAGAACTTGGAAATGCTTATACTATGGTACAGTCTCTAAAACTGTTGCATGAGGCTCTTGGGAGACTTCCCTTCTTAAATCTGCTCACCTGCTCATGGGTTAAAACCCTCTGGGGACATTTTCTTCTAAGGACAACTTCTGAAACTATATTTTAAGCTACCGATCCTCTCTTGGTTCTCAAGTACATTGTCCAATAGTTTTAGCCGGATCAAGTGTAGTTAGATGTCCCTTCCCTGATGTACTAAACCCTGGAAGTTTGCAGTGATACCAATTGCTTCAGGTATATCCTGATTAAGACGATTTCCATGAAAATGCACGTGCATACCACCCACAACTGCCAAGAGCACTCATCACTTATCCTGTGTATCTAGCCCAGGACTGCCCACCTGCAATTTGCTCTAGAAAGAATGTACAACTATTAACAAAATATATTATCTATTATAAAGCTGGGCTTCCTAGATAGCTCAGCTGGTAAAGAATCTGCCTGCAATGTAGGAGACCCCAGTTTGATCCCTAGGTTGGGAAGATTCCCTAGAGAAGGGCTAGGCTACCCACTCCAGTATTCTTGGGCTTCCCTGGTGGCTCAGACAGTAAAGAATCCATCTGCAATGCAGGAGACCTGAGTTCAATCCATGGGTTGGAAAGATCCCCCGGAGGAGGGCCTGGCAACACACTCCAGTATTCTTGCCCAGAGAATTCCCATGGACAGAGGAGCCTGGGAGGCTACAGTCCATGGGGTCACAAAGAGTCAGCCATGACTGAGCAACTAAGCACAGCACAGCATTATAAGACTATCTCATGTCACAATACATGCAAACATATGGTGTGTTTCTGAAAGTTTACCTGGAAACTCAAGATTTGCCATAATAATTAAAAACTTTAACAGAATTTTTTTTGTTTCCTATCCTTAGCTCTTCAGAATCCATTCTCTTGAAATACTTGAGTGTGTGTGTGTGTGTGTGTGTGCGTGCATGTGTGTGTGTGTATATATACCCATTCCATCACTGAAATCAGCTTCTAACAGACTTTTACAAGTCTAAGAATTCCTGATCATATTTTTATTTGTCGGTCTATAGGATTTGACAAGCCACTAAAATCTTCCATGTTTCAAATTAACACTTTAGCCACAATTCTAAACTTGTTGCTCTATTTAACTAAAATATTTCTTTTGCGTTTGTGTCAGTTACTAGGGACATCCATTCCTCATATATATTTATTTCAATTTTTGCATTGATCTTGCTGGAATTTTTCCAGTTATCATTTAGGAAAAAATTTTATTTCTTACGCATACAGAAGTACAACCAGGAAAATGGATAAAAGTCACTTTTAGGATAAAATGCAAATATTGGGTCAGGCATCAAATTTTTGCTGACATTTCTCCCTCAGATAATAAAGCATAAATCTTTCCGAAATAAGATTATCAGTTAGATATGTGCAGGCAACTGAATTAAGCAATGGAATTATAAAAATTATCAAATATGTTATCTTGTTCTCAAACATTATTTCAGATTGTATATTAAGATTTTGATGGCCACATCACAAGTTTTTCATTTAATAAATATTTGTTGACTGCATGTCACATTCTGGGCACCATGCAAGAATATGGAGATTCACAACCTGCCTGACTTCAGGCTATACTACAAAGCCACAGTCATCAAGACAGTATGGTACTGCACAAAGACAGAAATATAGATCAGTGGAACAAAATAGAAAGCCCAGAGATAAATCTACACATCTATGGACACCTTATCTTCGACAAAGGAGGCAAGAATATACAATGGAGAAAAGACACTCTCTTTAACAAGTGGTGCTGGGAAAACTGGTCAACCACTTGTAAAAGAATGAAACTAGAACACTTTCTAACACCATACACAAAAATAAACTCAAAATGGATTTAAGATCTAAATGTAAGACCAGAAACTATAAAACTCCTAGAGGAGAACATAGGCAAAACACTCTCTGACATAAATCACAGCAGGATCCTCTATGACCCACCTCCCAGAATACTGGAAATAAAAGCAAAAATAAATAAATGGGATCTAATTAAAATTAAAAGCTTCTGCACAACAAAGGAAACTATAAGCAAGGTGAAAAGACAGTCTTTGGAATGGGAGAAAATAATAGCAAATGAAGCAACTGACAAACAACTAATCTCAAAAATATACAAGCAACTCATGCAGCTCAATTCCAAAAAAATAAACGACCCAATCAAAAAATGGGCCAAAGAACTAAATAGACATTTCTCCAAAGAAGACATTTTGCTAAGTCGCTGGACGGAGAAGCCTAGTAGGTTACCGTCCACGGGGTCGCAAAGAGTCGGACACGACTGAGCGACTTCACCTTCGCCTTCACCTTCAGTCGTGTCCGACTGTGTGCAACCCCATAGACGGCAGCCCACCAGGCTCCACCGTCCCTGGGATTCTCCAGGCAAGAACACTGGAGTGGGTTGCCATTTCCTTCTCCAATGCAGGAAAGTGAAAAGTGAAAGTGAGGTCGCTCAGTCGTGTCCGACTCTTTGTGACCCCATGGACTGGAGCTTACCAGGTTCCGCCGTACATGGGATTTTCCAGGCAAGAGTACTGGAGTGGGATGCCATTGCCTTCTCCGAAAAAAGACATACAGATGGCTAACAAACACATGAAAAGATGCTCAACATCACTCATTATCAGAGAAATGCAAATCAAGACCACAATGAGGTACCATTTCATACCAGTCAGAATGGCTGTGATCCAAAAGTCTACAAGCAATAAATGCTGGAGAGGGTGTGGAGAAAAGGGAACCCTCTTACACTGTTGGTGGGAATGTAAACTAGTACAGCCACTATGGAGAACAGTGTGGAGATTCCTTAAAAAACTGGAAACAGAACTGCCTTATGACCCTGCAATCCCACTGCTGGACATACACCCCGAGGAAACCAGAATTGAAAGAGACACGTGTACCCCAATGTTCATCACAGCACTGTTTATAATAGCCAGGACATGGAAGCAACCTAGATGTCCATCAGCAGATGAATGGATAAGAAAGCTGTGGTACATATACACAATGGAGTATTACTCAGCCATTGAAAAGAATACATTTGAATCAGTTCTAATAAGGTGGATGAAACTGGAGCCGATTATATAGAGTGAAGTAAGCCAGAAAGAAAAACACCAGTACAGCATACTAACACACATATATGGAATTTAGAAACACGGTAACAATAACCCTGTATGTGAGACAGCAAAAGAGACACAAATGTATAGAACAGAATTTTGGACTCTGTGGGACAGGGAGAGGGTGGGATGATTTGGGAGAATGGCATTGAAACATGTATAATATCATGTAAGAAATGAATCACCAGTCTAGGTTCGATGCAGGATACAGGATGCTTGGGGCTGGTGCACTGGGATGACCCAGAGAGATGGTATGGGGAAGGAGATGGGGGGGGGTTCAGGATTGGGAACTCTTGTACACTCATGGCACATTCATGTTGATGTATGGCAAAACCAATATAGTATTGTAAAGTAAAATAAAGTAAAAATATATATATATAATAACCCGGGGGGGGGGGGGAGTCTTTATCAGACACAAAAACTTTTTTGTAACTACATACATACAGTGATGAATATTAGATTTACTGTGGCGATCATTTTGCAGTATATACAAATATCAAGTCATTATGCTGTACACCTGAAATATGTTATATGTCAATTATATATCAACTTTTAAAAGTACAAATAAATTCTAGTATTGAATAAGATCAGAAAAAAAAGAACATGGAGATTCAGTAATAAATATTACATAGTTCATGTGCTCATGGATCCTAGATTCTGGAAGGGAAATGAGTGTAGCAGGACCTATAGGATCAGGTGCTATGAGTGTGAAGAGGTCACTTAACTCAGTCCTGGAGGGACAGAGAAGAGTTTTCCACAGTAGCAATGGCCAAGTTGCAACTGGAAGATTGGGTAGGACTTAACCAGGTACAGATCAGGAGGGAGGAAGAGAAGTGGGAGGGGAAGGGAGTGCCTCAGGGAGCATCCTCTGGAAATGCCGAGAGCTGAGGGGCCAAGATGCATATGACGAAGCACAGGTGTTCAGTACACTTGGAGTGTGTATGACTATGTGGGGAGCGAGGACAGATGAAGCTGGAGCAGGAAACTGGTCAAGCCAGACAGGTCACTTATATTCATTGTAATAGGGAACTAGGAGAGTCATGCGCTAGATTGATAGTAAATAATAGTTTGTGAGTCAGGCAATGTCATGGATGTGATAAAGAATGGTAAGAGCCCGGGTAAGTTTTGCTGCAGTACCAAGAAGCCCTAACTAGTCAGTGGCTTAGAGAACAAGAAGTTTCTCTCTTTCTCAGTTTACAGAATGGAGAGGTTTCAGATTAGCAGTTAGAGGTAGGAGAGAGAAGGTGGGCTCTGCTCCTGGCAGAGATCCAGGCTGCTGGCAGCGATCTGTTACTGACACATGGCTTTCAATGTCACCACCAGAGCCAGTGAGCAGGAGACATGGGAAGAGTGAGTAGGTGGCTTTTATGGTGCTTCTTCTTACCTGCCATTAATCAGAGCCCAGTCACATGGCTACACCAAAGGCAAGGAACCGGGAAACAATGGAGCTCACTGACATGCAGGTAAGAAGAGGATTTGGGGGGACAAGCTGGCGGACTGTGAATCAGAACCAAAATCGCTCACATTTTCCCTCAAAGCCCTTTGTCTCCTTGCCTCTGATTATCTCACAGTCCTTGTTTTCTTTCATTCCCTAATTCCTTCCTGTGGTTGTATATAGGTCCCCTTGGACTATTTATCTCATCGCTAACCACCAGTCTTTCCTCAACTATATCCCATCCTTTGATCAATCGCCTCTGACTCTCAGCATGGTTGGCTGTTTGCTTGCCCAACTCCGTCTGTTTTAAGGAAAGAGTCTGGCCCTGCTGGTCAGTGGGGGTAACCAGAAATGCTGGTTGGTGAATCAGTAGGTGGTGCTCTGGGTCAGCAAGACACCAGTTCCAAGGCCACAAACACAATGAGGGCAAGGATGCAGTCACGCTCAGGAGAGCACAACAGCACTGGCTCACTTGACCTTCTTCCTCAAAACTCAGCTTTCAAAAGGCGCAACCACACCCAGACTGACCAGTGAATTCACACGAACAGGGATGTCAACATGCTCTGAACTGACAGCCAACAAAAACACTTCTTTTGTGTGGAGGCTTGCTTCCTCTTGCACTCAGGGAGGGCAGAGAAGTTCGACCTGTCTGGTTTGGAGAGTGCGGTGCACTGCTCTCCCCGTGGTTCCTGAGGGAGGAAGAGAAATAGGTGTGTGTGTTGATTTAATGGGAGTTGGAGTTGCTGCTTTCATAACCACTGATGAGTCCTATTTGCTATTAGGAAACCCTTGGGCTCTCCGTCAAAGGTCTCATTGTTGGGTTCCTTCTTTCACTTGTGTCATCCTGGTAATGTATCCTTTCACTCAGCAATAGATGTCTTCTGGGTCATTTTCATAACACTGCAAAGGTGTGGGTCAAAGTGGCAAAACAGAGATTTGAAGATACCTGTCCCCAACAAGAGTTTAAAGTTGACATCAGCAGAGAAAACCAGGGATGGAAATTTTGTTCATGAAGAATTGTTTATCTGTTTATGTCCTTGGATCTGTCTCCATTTTTGTCCAGATTCAGATATTGAAAAATCTGTGCTTTTATTCACAGAGACCTCTATTGGCATGATAAAAAAGCAAGGTACTACCTAGAAGACCCTAATGCTGGGAAAGATTAAAGGCAAAAGGAGGAGGGGGTGACAGAGGATGAGATGGTTGGATAGTATCACTGACTCAATGGTCCCAAACTTGGGCAAACTCTGGGAGATAGTGAGGGACAGGGAGGCCTGGCTTGCTGCAGTCCGTGGGGTTGCAAAGAGTCAGACACAACTTAGCGACTACACAACAACAACCAAGAAAAGGGATGTCTGGATGTTGGGCTTTTCATTTTTCTCTTCATTTAATATAAAGGCCTCATAGAAATGCAGGCAAAGAACTGATTCTCCTTAAAGTCAGACTCATTGGAAAAGACTCTGATGCTGGGAGGGATTGGGGGCAGGAGGAGAAGGGGACGACCGAAGATGAGATGGCTGGATGGCATCACGGACTCGATGGACGTGAGTCTGAGTGAACTCCAAGATTTGGTGCTGGACAGGGAGGCCTGGCGTGCTGAGATTCATGGGGTCGCAGAGTTGGATACGACTGAGCGACTGAACTGAACTGAACTGAAAGTCAGTTTCTGGAGAACGAAATGGCAACCTACTCCAGTATTCTTGCCTGAAAAATACCATGGACAGAGGAGTCTGGTGGGCTATAGTCCATAATGTCACAGAGTCGGACACAACTGAGTGACTAAACAATAACAAAAAAGCCAGTGTTTTAGGTATGATAGTGTATGAGAGATTAGTACGGGATATTGTCTAAAAACATCACATAGTTATTATTGATCATCTGATTCTTAACTTCTTAAATTTTTTTGATTCTTATCTTTATTTCAAATTAAGCTAGCCGTATGCACATAATAATTCTTTCATTAGTAATGCTCATCTCTTACTCTTTCAGACTTTTTTAAAAGACCTTTCCCTAAACCATCACTTCCAAGAAGCTCTCCTTTCTACTTGACTGGTGTTTCTCTATATTTTACATTTGTATCCCAAATGTGGCTAGGATGGTGGATCAGTAAGGATGCCCAGGTAATGTTGAGGTGTGTGTGTGTGTGCTCAGCTGTGTACTACTCTTTGCGACACCATGGATTGCAGCCCACCAGGCTCCTCTGTCTGTGGAATTCTCCAGGCAAGAATACTGGAGTGGGTGGCCATTTCCTCCTTCAGGGAATCTTCCTGACCCGGGGATTGAACCCGTATCTCTTACACCTCCTACGCTGGCAGGTAGACTCTTTACCACCGTGCCACCTGGAAGCCCCAATGTTAAGGTAAAAATCCCCAAATCTCAGTGGTTTAAATCATGACGTTTTCTTGCTCACACACCATGTCCAGTATAGACCAGCAGGGGGCTCTGTTCATGTGTAGATACTCATGGACGCCATGCACACGGACAGAGGCTCCCTCCTAACGTGTTCCCTAGTCATCATGTTAGGGTGCTACAAATGTAGTGAAACACACACTGGCTTTTAAAACTTCTGAGTAAATCTTACAACTTTAAGGCACCTTCTCAAATATCTCAGGCACATAGAAAGGGTATGTTAAAACCTTTTTCATTTTACATATGAGGAAACCAAGGCTTAGAGAGATTAAGATCTAACAACTTTAGATTATCATGATTGCTAGGTTTTCTTTTTTTAATTAATTATCCACAATTCTGCAATATTATATTTGTAATGTGTGAATGAACAAATACCAATGGGGTGGGGCTAACCTGGTGTTCAGAGTGAAGTGAAGTGAAGTGAACGTTGCTCAGTCGTATCTGACTCTTTGCAACCATGGAATTCTCCAGGCCAGAATACTGGAGCAGGTAGCTGTTCCCTCCTCCAGGGGATCTTCCCAACCCAGGGATCGAACCCAGGTGTCCCACATTCCAAGCGGATTCTTTACCGGCTGAGCCACAAGCGAAGCCCAAGACTACTGGAGTGGGTAGCCTATCCCTTCTCTGGCACATCTTCTAGACCCAGGAATTGAACCAGGGTCTCCTGCATTGCAGGCGGATTCTTTACCAACTGAGCTATCAGGGAAGCCCTGAGGATATGAGGGTGCTCAAAGTACAAGAAGCCAAACAACGTCTCTCTAGCCATGCTACTGGCAGTAATCAAGAGAACTCCAAGGCCTGCAGGGCTCCTCTCTCAACTGATTCTAGGAGTTGCTAATCAGTCTGGTCAGGCAGGGACGTCATGTGGTCCGCTGCCTTTGCTCTGACTCGCTGTGGTGATGGCTCCTAAAAGCACATGACGCCCGAGTTGAAGGATATGGACCTCTTCCACCCTCACCCCCAAGAAGGGATGGTGCCTGTGAAATGGGCTGAAGCCTCAGAGGAGCTGTCTCCTTTTGCTGAGGAAGCCAGGGCCCACAGTGTGAAGAACTCTTTTAGGTTTTACCGACTCTTTTATTTTAGCTCTTTCTCTTTCAGACTCACATAAAGCCTTTAGCCACTTCATGTCACACCCAGGGTCTCATGTCCTCTTGGGTCAGACTTGTGAACCTCAGCTCTCACCTCTCAGAAAGAAGAACTCTTTCCCAGAAGGCCCTTCAGTCACTCCTGCCAACACCTTCCCACCCCACCCAGACACGTCTGTTTTGGGTTGAACATCAGACCAAGTAGACCTACTTGCTGCAATATTTAGAGAGGCATAGACTTGTTCTTCCATATGGCAAAAATACAACTAGTTAATGTAATGGATTGAAGCATCAGTATCTGTTCTGCCATCGCTACAAATGAGAAGAACTGATACAGGAAAATCAACACTCAACTCCCAGGCCCAGACCTGTAGCCTGCTCTTAGGTTTGCCCCTTTTGAGTAGCCTTGGGAAAGTCACTTAGCCCTTCTGAATCCTTTTATTGTTCGCTTGTGTTTTCAGTCACTCAGTCGTGTCTGAATCTTCGTGACTCCGTGGACTGTAACCCACCAGGCTCCTCTGTTCATGGCATTTCTCAGGCAAGAATACGGGAGTGGGTTACCATTTCCTCCTCCAGGGGATTTTCCCGGCCAGGGATTGAACCCTCCTCTCTTGCATCTCCTGCACTGCAGGCAGATTCTTTATCTGCTGAGCCATCAGGGAAGCCTTTATCGTTCATAAAATAAAAGAAATAATAGGGATGGACTTCCAATGAGTTATTCAACTATGCAAGTTTGTGATTTGTGGTGACAAGATTTATTATTCACAATTATTGTCAACAGGTGGCAGCAAAAACCCAGTCTTTAGTAAGTGAAGAGAAAGCTAACTGCCTTTGACTTAGAATTTCAGAGAACAGTTAGTTGGTTTTGATCATTTTAAACCTGATGAGAAAACTAAAACTTCACATTAAAAGACTCTGGGATAGAAAGAAAATATGTATGTAAAAGTAAGGCTTTAAAAGAAAGGTTAAAAGTAAGGAAAAGTAAGGCTTTAAAAATGAGTATGTCTTATAAACAATTGAATTTAGCATTTTCTTCCAGTCATTTTGAATCTGGCTGTGGCTAAATGTCTTAGGATACTAAAACTGCCATGTAAAGTAATATTCAGATGGGTCTTTTATATCTTTATTTTAAACTTAGATACAGAAGGGTGGAATAACATTTTTAGGTTTTTTTTTTTTTCATGTTATACAAGTTCAGCATTTTTGTATTAAATGTTTTGGAAGAAAGTTAATACACATGACAATATACAATGTCATTAAATTTTACATTTTATTGTAGCTTAGATCTCATTAAAATGAATCCCAAAGAACTATTAAAAATGTAAAGCCTCATTTATTTATTAAAATTTTGCTGATCTTAACCTTCTTAAGTGACTGGATCAGGGTAAGCACTAGGGTAAGAATAAAAAAGTAAATGTGGTGTTTGGAGAGCATGGGGCTTTGTGTCATAATGTCACCATTAAATTTCTTTAGCTATAAATTTATACATCAGAGAAAGATGTATTTCAACAAAAGTTAGTTAGAATATTTTTCAGAATTTTATATAAATGAAAAATCCCTAATCCCAACAAGGGCTGTACCCCATATTTTTTTTAGTCTTCCTCTATTGGTTGCCCTACAATCTTGACGATCAACTTGATGGTGGTTAATTAAAACTAATATATTATTTTAATATAGAGAATTTTATAAAGATTCAAACACTGCTAATATATAATGTAATTAAATCTCCCAATCAAGGTATACCTGATAAACTAAATCACTTGAAGTTACATGTTCACATAAAATTCTCTTTTGTCCATCCTAAGCCTAAGAAGAGGTATCAAGTGGGCAGCTGAATGAACAAGTCTATAATTCAGAAAGTGCTGAAGACTATAGCTTGTGTATCTTCTCTTTAATTTTCAAAGAGTAACATACTGTCTAAACATTCATATTATTAAGATTACAAATTCCTTTAAGAGACTGCCTACCTTTTAGCCTCTATTTTCAAGAGTTTTTTTCCATAGCATTTTACCCAGTTCCGTATATCATTGTTTTATTAACATTAAATGAAATGGAATCAAATGGCATAAATACAGAAATTCGTAGGATTATGAATATACATGATTCACATAAAATTCTGAAAAATACTCAAACTTCTATTGAAGCTCATCCTTTTCTGATGAGCCATAAGTTTCTGTCTTACAATTGAAAAGACTTAATGAAGGAATGATGGGCACAAAGCCCCATACTCTTCAAACACTAGTGCTTACTTTGATCCATGTGATATGATATTCTCCCTTCTTCCAGAGAGGATATAATGTGGTGTCTGTTGCTGCATTGCCCAATGAGGTACCCACTAGGTACATGTGGATACTTTATGTAAATTAAGCACAATTACAATTTAGTTCCTCAGTCACATCGGTCACATTATAAGTGCCCAGTATCCATATCTGGCTCGTGGTTACCAGCTGGACAATATAGAACAAATAGAGTATGTTTCCATCATTACAGAAAGTTCTGGGGATAGCACCGATCTAGGATGGGAAACTCTGTGCCCCTCTACCTGTGTAGGTGCCATCTTTCCTGTATAAAATGCTCAACTTTCACAATTGGCAAAATATGAAATGCATCTTGAAAGGAAATGACATACTTGCTTGGAAATTCCTCTCCTCAAAAGTTGATGTTAATTATTGCTTGACTGGAGTGTATCACAAGAAATAAAATATCATGACATTTTTGAAAGTAAATGTCCCTGAATGAAATACTCTTCTAAGGAAGTTTACATTATCTAAGATAGGAGATTTTTTCCTTCCATCTAGAAGGTCTTCTCTTTCAGAGCTGATAAACTGTATCTGTCTAGCTGTTACTGGACAGTTGTGCCACCAAATGGAAAAGTTAGACAGTAGTTGAATATATTGCTCTTTGACCCACTTCATCTGGGACTGTCTTGGCTGTCTGCATTTCAGAAGTGCAAGCCCAGGACATTTAATTATAGCAGATGCTGTGATAATCTAGTTCTTGATCTATGAGTGAATCTTATCAATGTGACTGCTTAT
The DNA here is from genome assembly GCF_032405125.1 of Capricornis sumatraensis. NCBI lineage: Eukaryota > Metazoa > Chordata > Mammalia > Artiodactyla > Bovidae > Capricornis > Capricornis sumatraensis. The sequence continues at coordinate 32,252,626 of NC_091081.1, read as the reverse complement.
TCTACTTTAGAATAATTGTGTTATAGGGAACAGACTTGTGGTTGCCAAGGGGGAGGGGGTGGGAGGGGAATGACTGGGGCTAGCAGATGCAAACTATTAAACACAGGATGCATAAACAACAAGGACCTATTGTATAGCACAGGGAACTATATTCAATATCCTGTGATAAACCATAATGGAAAAGAACACACAAAAGAATGCATGTATATATGTGAATCACTTTGCTGTACAGCAGAAAGGACCACAACATTACAAATCAACTATACTTCAATAAAATAAATTTAAAAAGAGTTGTGCTGAGATGGCCAACTCAAACAGCTACTTATCCTCCTTTGAGACCTGGGGTGGTGAAAACTGTTAAATTGAAGTGTTTTCTCCCCTAGAAGTATCTACCGCATTATTTTGGGTTGGCATGATATTTTAGAATACTTCAGAACACTATTGTCCCCCTTCTCCAGGTGAAAATAACTCAGAGAGAGGCTCTCAGTAAGGATGAATACATTTTTACTGGAAGGCAGAATAGGGCTACTATTTCAGATATAGTTCACGGTGAGCATATTCAGAGAGAATCTTTGAGCCCAGTACTTGATACTGTATGTATTTTTAAATGACAACTCACAATGGCTGGCTTTATAATTTGTTTCCAGCATTATATTAAATAATAAAAATAGATTCCATCAATTCTAAATTATTACAATTTAGTATCTAGGATACTGGATGGGGAATCAAGAAACCTGACTTATCTCTAGCGTGGATTCAGTGGGCTCTCGGGCTGAGGTGCTATTAAATCAAGTAACCTGGCCTATGCACCGGGATACCCAAGCTCCTTCATTTGGGAAGGCAGGAGGGGTGTAGAAAGCTTGCTGGACATTCAAAATAAAGAAGGAATATCAGAGCAGACTTCCTGCCTCTATTTTTTCAAATAATAATAAACTTATAAAAACAATTGCTATCTAACAGAGTGTTAACTATATATTGAAAAAGAGCTTTAGCCATCATAAGAGTTAAAGAAAATGTAAAAACCTTGACTTCTCATTTGAAATATCAACTCTGATTGGCTTGACGTCAGTCCTAAGCAGGGGAATTATGTGTGACTGTGCTTATTGTACAATGGACAATCTATTCAATCATAACAAGTATGCTTGATGACTGCATTTTAGTTACATATGAGAGATCCTCAGCCACTCCAAGAGATGATAGGAGAATACAGAAGAGCATTTTTTTTTTCCTGACTCTAGCGTCTCACATCCCTTTGGGGTCACTGAGGTGGGGCGTATGTGGCTGAATGGTATGGTAAGTTCTTTCTCTTCCTAGGATGTTTTTGGGTATAAGTGGAAAACCTCCTCAGACTTTGAGCTAGCAGAAGTCTAAATACACCAGCTCTGACACTATAGAGCAGCTTTAAAGCAAAAAATCAAGAAATACCAGTGATTTTTAAAGTACTATATTCAGGTATACCAATATCTAGATCACTTTAAATTTTAAGTTATTGGGACATATTGGGGAGTTATGCCAGATTTCAGCCTGTGAGTCTGAAATTCCTAATCTTTCCGTAGAAACTAACGGCTCAATGGCAGGAGCCGATTGGGAGCAGACTGGTAGATAACCCAAGAAACAGAATACTTGTATTCAGTTGGCATTTTGTTGCAGGAAGTCTACAAAATTTGGGGGCTTGGAGTTAGGGCACTTGCCTTTTGGATTTACCTTCTGACTCTGCCTCTTAGGTCTATACTAGCTAATTCATAAAAGAGTATGGGTGAGAATATTTCTAAGATCTTTTCCAACTTTCAGATATAACTCTCTTTTGTTTTATTCAAATGCATTGAAAGAGTATGTCATAAAAGAACATTTTTAGATTAATGCTAACCCACAAAGACTGCCATATATATATATCTCAGACAAACAGAACTTTCATGCTTGAAGATATCTTTAATTTCTAACATTGGTATATTAAATTGTTTCTTCCTTATCTCTACTTCATTTACTTTCAAAATTAAATATTTTATTTTAGAATAGTCTTAAATTTACAGAAAAATTGTGAAGATACTACAGAGAGAGCCTATGTACTTTCCCCTATTGTTACCATCTTATATTTGTCATAACTAACGAGCCAGTTATAATATATTTCCATTCACTAAAGCTCATATAATATTCAGATTTCTTTCAGTTCAGTTCAGTTCAATTGCTCAGTCATGTCTGATTCTTTGCAACTCCATGAATCGCAGCACGCCAGGCCTCCCTGTCCATCACCAACTCCGGGAGTTCACTCAGACTCACGTCCATCGAGTCAGTGATGCTATCCAGCCATCTCATCCTCTGTCGTCCCCTTCTCCTCCTGCCCCTAATTCCTCCCAGCATCAAAGTCTTTTCCAATGAGTCAACTCTTCGCATGAGGTGGCCAAAGTACTGGCTGCTAAGTTGCTACAGTCGTGTTTGACTCTGTGCAACCCCATAGATGGCAGCCCACCAGGCTCTGCCACCCCTGGGATTCTCCAGGCAAGAACACTGGAGTGGGTTGCCATTTACTTCTCCAATGCATGAAAGTGAAAAGTGAAGGTGAAGCCACTGAGTCGTGTCCAACTCTCAGCGACCCCATGGACTGCAGCCTACCAGGCTCCTCCATCCATGGGATTTTACAGGCAAGAGTACTGGAGTGGGGTGCCATTGCCTTCTCCTTAAAGTACTGGAGTTTCAGGTTTAGCATCATTCCTTCCAAAGAAATCCCAGGGCTGATCTCCTTCAGAATGGACTGGTTGGATCTCCTTGCAGTCCAAGGGACTCTCAAGAGTCTTCTCTAACACCACAGTTCAAAAGCATCAGTTCTTCAGTGCTCAGCCTTCTTCAGAGTCCAACTCTCACATCCATACATGACCAGTGGAAAAACCATAGCCTTGACTAGATGGACCTGGTTGGCAAAGTAATGTCTCTGCTTTTAAACATGCTATCTAGGTTGGTCATAACTTTCCTTCCAAGGAGTAAGTGTCTTTTAATTTCATGGCTGCAATCACCATTTGCAGTGATTTTGGAGCCCCCAAAAATAAAGTCTGACACTGTTTCTACTGTTTCCCCATCTATTTCCCATGAAGCGATGGGACCAGATGCCATGATCTTCGTTTTCTCAATGTTGAGCTTTAAGCCAACTTTTTCACTCTCCTCTTTCACTTCTATCAAGAGGCTTTTTAGTTCCTCTTCACTTTTTGCCATAAGGGTGGTGTTATCTGCATATCTGAAGTTATTGATATTTCTCCCAGCATTCTTGACTCCAGCTTCTTCCAGCCTAGCATTCCTCATGATGCACTCTGCATATAAGTTAAATAAGCAGGGTGACAATATGCAGCTTTGATGTACTCCTTTTCCTATTTGGAACCAGTCTGTTGTTCCATGTCCAGTTCTAACTGTTGCTTCCTGACCTGCATATAGGTTTCTCAAGAGGCAGGTCAGGTGGTCTGGTATTCCCATCTCTTTCAGAATTTTCCACAGTGTATTGTGATCCACACAGTCAAAGGCTGTGGCATAGTCAATAAAGCAGAAATAGATGTTTTTCTGGAACTCTCTTGCTTTTTCCATGATCCGGCAGATGTTGGCAATTTGATCTCTAGTTCCTCTGCCTTTTCTAAAACCGGCTTGAACATCTGGAAGTTCACGGTTCACGTACTGCTGAAGTCTGGCTTGGAGAATTTTGAGCATTACTTTACTATCATGTAAGATGAGTGCAATTGTGCGGTAGTTTGAGTATTCTTTGGCATTGCCTTTCTTTGGGATTGGAATGAAAACTGACCTTTTCCAGTCCTGTGGCCACTGCTGAGTTTTCCAAATTTGCTGGCATATTGAGTGCAGCACTTTGACAGCATCATCTTTTAGGATTTGAAACAGCTCAATTGGAATTCCATCACCTCCACTAGCTTTGTTCGTAGTGATGCTTTCTAAGGCCCATTTTACTTCACATTCCAGGATGTCTGGCTCTAGGTGAGTGATCACACGATCGTGATTATCTTGGTCGTGAAGATCTTTTTTGTACAGTTCTTCTGTGTATTCTTGCCACCTCTTCTTAATATCTTCTGCTTCTGTTATGTCCATACCATTTCTGTCCTTTATCGAGCCCATCTTTGCATGAAATGTTCCCTTGGTATCTCTAATTTTCTTGAAGAGATCTCTATTCTTTCCCATTCTGTTGTTTTCCTCTATTTCTTTGCATTGATCGCTGAGGAAGGTTTCTTATCTCTCCTTGCTGTTCTTTGGAACTCTGCATTCAGATGCTTATATCTTTCCTTTTCTCCTTTGCTTTTTGCTTCTCTTCTTTTCACAGCTATTTGTAAGGCCTCTCCAGACAGCCATTTTGCTTTTTTGCATTTCTTTTCCATGGGGATGGTCCTGATCCCTGTCTCCTGTACAATGTCATGAACCTCATTCCATAGTTCATCAGGCACTCTATCTATCAGATCTAGTCCCTTAAATTAAAGCATCTGAGTCCAATGTGGGAGACCCGGGTTTGATCCCTGGGTTGGGAAGATCCCCTGTAGAAGGAAATGGTAACCCACTCCAGTTTTCTTGCCTGGAGAATCCCATGGATGAAGAAGCCTGGTAGGCTACAGTCCACAGGGTCGCAAAGAGTCAGACAGATTTCCTTAGCTTTTACCTAATGACTTTCTCTTTTCTAGGAAAGATCCCATCTAGGATACTAAATACATTACATTTAGTTGTCAAGTCTCCTTTGGCAACTCTTGGTTGTAAGTTTCTTAGACTTTCCTTGCTTCTAATGATCTTGACAAATTTGTGAAGTACTGGTGAAATATTTTGTAGAATGTCCCTAAACTGAGACTTGTATAATGTTTTCTCCTGATTAGTCTGGAATTAGGGGGACCTGCCCTGGTGGCCCAGTTGTTAAGAATCCTTGCTTCCACTGCAAGGGGGCAGGGGTTCGATCACTGGTCAGAGAATAAGATCCTGTATACTGTGCACTTATGGCAAAAGAAAAAAGAAAGAAAGAAAAGAAAAAGATTGGAATTTGGGGTTGTGGGGCGAAGGACCACAGACTTACAGTTGCTATTGACCTTGATCACCTTGGTGAGGAAATGTTTGCAGGATGTCTCCATTATAAAGTTAGTCTTTTTCTCTATCCATTCCAAACTCTTTAGAAGAAAATCACTTTGATCAGCCCACAAGTAATGGGATTTAACTCAGTTTCAAGTCACCATAAACTGAATTTTAGAGAAAAATCTCCTCAATGTTTAGCCAGAGTTCTGAGATGATAAGTTTCATACCCAACAGTTTGGTGCAGAGAGAAGGGCTGGGACTTGTCCTGTAATATTTTTTTCTCCCTTCTCCTAAAGGGAGTTGTACTCACTCTCAAGAATTGCAAAACAACATGGTTCCTGCCTCCTTCCCCATCAAGGTCTAGTGAAAAAAAAAAAAATCTATCACTTTAAAGGTAGAGGAAAAAAATTCTTCTTTTTCATTGCTCTACCAAAGGATTGGGGAGATCTGGGTGAGCAACATTCTTCTAAGGTCTAGCTGTACGAATCTTAACACTGACAATGAAGAGTTTCTGTGCTTCAGTGGCTTTGACACTTCATTTTGTCCCCACCCCTTCAGGAATAACAAATTCTCGAAGTGTGAATGTTCATGCCCAAACCAAACATTTTCAGCCTACCATTTCTTATGTTACAGAAGTAATATATGTTTTTCTTAATAAAAAATTAAAACAATTCAGAGATATATAAAATATAAAAGTAGAGGTTCTGGAATTTGCATATGGTAGAATTTATTCTATTAATAAATTTTAATTCTTTTTGGCTTTTAATCAAATATGTTGGTACTTTTTTACTAGACAAACCCTACTATCAAACAGTATACAGACAAAAGAGGAAAAATATTTGTTTAAAATTTGGCTTGGCCTGTTCTTTTGTTAATTATTTAAGCAAGAATTGGTTATTGTTGTTCAGTCGCTAAGCTGTATCCAACTTTTTGCAACCCCATGGACTTACGACCCCAAGCATGCCAGGCTTCCCTGTCCTTCACTATCTTCTAGAGTTTGCTCTAATTCATGTCCATTGAGTCAATGATGCTATCTAACTGTCTCATCCTCTGCCACTTCCTTCTCCTTTTGCCTTCAATCTTTCCCAGGAACAGGGTCTTTTCCAACAGGTCAGCTTCTCACAGCAGGTGGCCAAAGTGTTGGAGCTTCAGCAACAGACCTTCCAATGAATATTCAGGACTGATTTCCTTTAGGATTGACTGGTTTGATCTCCTTGCAGTCCAAGGAACTCTCGGGAGTCTTCTCCAGCAGCACAATTCAAAAACATCAGTTCTTCAGTGCTCAACCTTTTTTATGGTCCAACTCTCACACCTGTACATGACTACTGGAGAAACCAAAGCTTTGACTATATGCACCTTTTTCATCAAAGTGATGTCTCTGCTTTTTAATACACTATCTAGTTTTGTCATAACTTTTCTTCCAGGGAGCAAGCATCTTTTGTAGGCTGCAGTCACTGTTCACAGTGACTTTGGGGACCAAGAAATTAAAATCTGTCATTACTTCTACTTTTTTCCCTTCTATTTGCCATGAAGTGATGGGACTGGATGTCATGATCTTAGATGTTTTAATGCTGAGTTCCAAGTCAGCTTTTTCCTTGTCTTCTTTCACTTTCATCAAGAGGCTCTTCAGATCCTCTTCACTTTCTGCCATTAGAGTGGTATCATCAGCATATCTGAGGTTGTTGATATTTTTCCTGGCAATCTTGATTCCAGCTTGTTATTCATCCAGTTTGGCATTTAGCATGATGTACTTGGCATAGAAGTTAAATAAACAGGGTGACAATATATAGCTTTGATGTACTCCTTTCTCAAGTTTGGACCAGTCCTTTTTTCCATGTCTGGTTTTAACTGTTACTTCTTAATATGCATACAAGTTTTTCAGGAGACAGGTAAGGTGGTCTAGTACTCCCATTTCTTTAAGAATTTTCCACATTTTTGTTGTGATCCAGACAGTTAAAAGGGGGCTTCCCTGGTAGCTCAGATAGCAAAGAATCTGCATGCAACTCAGGAGATCCCAGTTTAATTCCTGGATCAGGAAGATCCCCCAGAGAAGGGATAGGCTACTTACACCAGTATTCTTGGGCTTCCCTGGTGACTCAGACAGTAAAGAATCTGCCTGCAATGCAGGAGACCTGGGTTCAATACCTGGGTTGGGAAGATCTCCTGGAGAAGGAAATGGTAAGCTGCTCCAGTATTCTTGCCTGGAAAATTCCATGGTCAGAAGAGTCTCGGGGGGCTATAGTCCATGGGATCACAAACAGTCGGACACAACTGAGTGACTAATACACACAGTTAAAGGCTTTAGTGTGGTCAGTGAGGCAGAGGTAGATATTTTTCTGGAACTCCCTTGCTTTCTCTATGATCCAATGAATATTAGAAATTGGTTCTCTCTTCTGCCTCTTTGAAACACAGCTTGTACATCTAGAAGTTCTTGGTTCACATACTGCTGAAGCCTAGCTTGAAGGATTTTGAGCATAACCTTGGTGGCATGTGAAATGAGCTCAACTGTACAGTAGTTTGAATATTCTTTGGCATTGCTCTTCTTGCAGACTGGAATAAAAACTGATGTTATCTAGACCTGTGGCCCCTGCTGAGTTTTTCAAATTTGCTGGCATACTGAGTGCAGTGCTTGGACAGCATCATCTTTTAGGACCTGAAATAGCTCCGCTGGAATTCCATCACCTCCATTAGCTTTGTTCATAGTGATGGTTCCTAAGGCTCACTTGACTTCACACACCAGGATGTCTGGGTCTAGGTGAGTGACCACACCATCATGGTTATCGAGGTCATTAAGACCTTTTTTGTATAGCTTTTCTGTGTATTCTTGCCATCTCTTAATCTCCTCTGCTTCTGTTGAAAGAGATTAAACTGTTTCTGTCCTTTATCATGCCCATCCTTGCATGAAATGTTCCCTTGACATCTTCACTTTTCTAAAAGAGATCTCTAGTCTTTCCCATTCTATTGTTTTCCTCTATTTCTTTGAATCGTTCACTTAAGAAAGCTTTATTATCTGTCCTTGCTATTCTCTGGAACTCTGTATTTAGCTGGGTTTATCTTGTCCTTTACCTTTTGCTTCTCTTCTCTTCTTTTCTCAGCTATTTTAAAAGTCTCCTCAAACAACCACTTTGCCTTCTTGCATTTCTTTTTCTTGGGGATAGTTTTTGTCACTGCCTCTTGTACAATGTTACCAACCTCCATCCATAGTTCTTCAGGTACTTTGTGTACCAGATCTAATCCCTTGACTCTGTTCATCACCTCCACTGTATAATCATAAGGGATTTGATATAGGTCATACCTGAGTGGCCCAGTGGTTTTCCCTACTTTCTTCAGTTTAAGCCTGAATTTTGCAAAAATATTGCAACAAAAACCTGAGCCATAGTCATCTCCAGGTCTTGTTTTTGCTGACTGTATAGCGCTTCTCCATCTTTGGGTGCAAAGAATATAATCAATCTGATTTTAGTATTGAGTCCCTGCTGACGTCCATGTGTAGAGTTATTTCTTGGGTTGTTGGAAAAGGGTATTTGCTATGACCGATGTGTTCTCTTGACAAAACTCTGTTAACCTTTGCTTTGCTTCATTTTATACTCCAGGGCCAAATTTGCTTGTTATTCTGGTATGTCTTGACTTCCTACTTTTGCATTCCAATCCCCTATGAAGAAAAGAATAACTTTTTTTGGGTGTTGTAGTCTTTATCAGTTCAGTTCAGTTGCTCAGTCATGTCTGACTCTTTGCGACCCCATGAATCGCAGCACACCAGGCCTCCCTGTCCATCACCAACTCCAGGAGTTCATTCAGACTTACGTCCATCGAGTCAGTGATGCCATCCAGCCATCTCAGCCTCTGTCGTACCCTTCTCCTCCTGCCCCCAATCCCTCCCAGCATCAGAGTCTTTTCCAATGAGTCAGCTCTTCCCATGAGGTGGCCAAAGTACTGGAGTTTCAGCTTCAGCATCATTCCTTCCAAGGAAATCCCAGGGCTGATCTCCTTCAGAATGGACTGGTTGGATCTCCTTGCAGTCCAAGGGACTCTCAAGAGTCTTCTCCAACACCACAGTTCAAAAGCATCAATTCTTCGGCACTCAGCCTTCTTCACAGTCCAACTCTCACATCCATACTTGACCACAGGAAAAACCATAGCCTTGACTAGACCGATCTTAGTAGGCAAAGTAATGTCTCAGCTTTTGAATATACTATCCAGGTTGGTCATAACTTTTCTTCCAAGGAGGAAGCATCTTTTAATTTCATGGCTGCAATCACCATCTGCAGTGATTTTGGAGCCCCCCCCAAATGAAGTCTGACACTGTTTCCACTGTTTCCCCATCTATTTCCCATGAAGCAATGGGACCAGATGCCATGATCTTCGTTTTCTGAATGTTGAGCTTTAAGCCAACTTTTTCACTCTCCTCTTTCACTTTCATCAAGAGGCTTTTTAGTTCCTCTTCACTTTTTGCCATAAGGGTGGTGTCATCTGCATATCTGAGGTTATTGGTATTTCTCCCAGCATTCTTGACTCCAGCTTGTGTTTCTTCCAGTCCAGCATTTCTCATGGCGTACTCTGCATATAAGTTAAATAAGCAGGGTGACAATATACACCCTTTGATGTACTCCTTTTCTTATTTGGAACCAGTCTGTTGTTCCATGTCCAGTTCTAACTGTTGCTTCCTGACCTGCATATAGGTTTCTCAAGAGGCAGGTCAGGTGGTCTGGTATTCCCATCTCTCTCAGAATTTTCCACAGTGTATTGTGATCCACACAGTCAAAGGCTTTGGCATAGTCAATAAAGCAGAAATAGATGTTTTTCTGGAACTCTCTTGCTTTTTTGATGATCCAGTGGATGTTGGCAATTTGATCTCTAGTTCCTCTGCCTTTTCTAAAACCGGCTTGAACATCTGGAAGTTCACGGCTCACGTATTGCTGAAGTCTGGCTTGGAGAATTTTGAGCATTACTTTACTATCATGTAAGATGAGTGCAATTGTGCGGTAGTTTGAGCATTCTTTGGCATTGACTTTCTTTGAGATTGGAATGAAAACTGACCTTTTCCAGTCCTGTGGCCACTGCTGAGTTTTCCAAATTTGCTGGCATATTGAGTGCAGCACTTTCACAGCATCATCTTTTAGGATTTGAAACAGCTCAATTGGAATTCCATCACCTCCACTAGCTTTGTTCGTAGTGATGCTTTCTAAGGCCCACTAGGTGAGTGATCACAGCATTGTGATTATCTTGGTCATGAAGATCTTTTTTGTACAGTTCTTCTGTGTATTCTTGCCACCTCTTCTTAATATCTTCTGCTTCTGTTAGGTCCATGCCATTTCTGTCCTTTATCGAGCTCATCTTTGCATGAAATGTTCCTTTGGTATCTCTAATTTTCTTGAAGAGATCTCTAGTCTTTCCTATTCTGTTCTTTTCCTCTATTTCTTTGGATTGGTCGCTGAAAAAGGCTTTCTTCTCTCTCCTTGCTATTCTCTGGAACTCTGCATTCAGATGCTTATACCTTTCCTTTTCTCCTTTACTTTTCACCTCTCTTCTTTTCACAGCTATTTGTGAAGCCTCCCCAGACAGCCATTTTGCTTTTTTGCATTTCTTTTCCATGGGGATGGTCTTGATCCTTGTCTCCTGTACAATGTCATGAACCTCATTCCATAGTTCATCAGGCATTCTATCTATCAGATCTAGGCCCTTAAATCTATTTCTCACTTCCACTGAGCAGTGGCTGCACAGGCGCAGGAGGGCCTAAAGGAGTTATCCCACGTTGAAGGTCAGGAAGGGCGGCGGTACGGAGATACCCCTCATCCAAGGTAAGGAGCTGCGGTTGTGCTTAGCTGGAGCAGCCGTGAAGAGATACCCCACGTGCAAGGTAAGAGAAACCCAAGTAAGATGGTAGGTGTTACAAGAGGGCATCAGAGGGCAGACACACTGAAACCATACTCACAGAAAACTAGTCAATCTAATCACACTAGGACCACAGCCTTGTCTAACACTATGAAACCAAGCCATGCCCACGGGGCAACCCAAGACGGCCGGGTCATGGTGGAGAGGTCTGACAGAATGTGGTCCACTGGAGAAGGGAATGGCAAACCACTGCAGTATTCTTGCCTTGAGAGCCCCATGAACAGTATGAAAAGGCAAAATGATAGGATACTGAAAGAGGAACTCCCCAGGTCAGTAGGTGCCCAATATGCTACTGGAGATCAGTGGAAAAATAACTCCAGAAAGAATGAAGGGATGGAGCCAAAGCAAAAACAATACCCAGCTATGGATGTGAATGGTGATAGAAGCAAGCTCTGATGCTGTAAAGAGCAATATTGCATAGGAACCTGGAATGTCAGGTCCATGAATCGAGGCAAACTGGAAGTGGTCAAACAAGAGATGGCAAGAGTGAATGTCAACATTCTAGGAATCAGTGAACTAAAATGGACTGGAATGGGTGAATTTAACTCAGATGACCATTATATCTACTACTGCGGGCAGGAATCCCTCAGAAGAAATGGAGTAGCCATCATGGTCAACAAAAGAGTCCAAAATGCAGTGCTTGGATGCAATCTCAAAAATGACAGAATGATCTCTGTTCATTTCCAAGGCAAACCATTCAATATCACAGTTATCCAAGTCTATGCCCCAACCAGTAATGCTGAAGAAGCTGAAGTTGAATGGTTTTATGAAGACCTACAAGACCTTTTAGAAATAACACCTAAAAAAAAAAGAACTAACACCTAAAAAAAGATGTCCTTTTCATTATAGGGGACTGGAATGCAAAATAGGAAGTTAAGAAACACCTGGAGTAACAGGCAAATTTGGCCTTGGAATGCGGAATGAAGTAGGGCAAAGACTAATAGAGTTTTGCCAAGAAAATGCACTGGTCATAGCAAACACCCTCTTCCAACAACACAAGAGAAGACTCTACACATGGACATCACCAGATGGTCAACACCGAAATCAGATTGATTATATTCTTTGCAGCCAAAGATGGAGAAGCTCTATACAGTCAACAAAAACAAGACCAGGAGCTGACTGTGGCTCAGATCATGAATTCCTTATTACCAAATTCAGACTTAAATTGAAGAAAGTAGGGAAAACCGCTCAACCATTCAGGTATGTAGTCTTCATAGAACCTGTCAACTTCAGCTTCTTCAGCATCAGCGGTTGGCGCATAGACTTGGATTATTCTGATGTTGAATGGTTTGCCTGGAAACAAACTGAAATCATTCTGTCATTTTTGAGATCGCACCCAAGTGGTACAATTTGGACTGTCTTGTTGACTATGAGGACTACTCCATTTCTTCTAAGGGGATTCTTGCCCACAATAGTAGATATAATGGTCATCTGAATTAAATTCACCCATTTTTGTCCATTTTAGTTCACTGATTCCTAAAATGTCAATGTTCAATCTTGCCATCTGCTTGTTGTTCAGTCGCTAAGTGGTGTCTAACTCTTCGCAACTCTATGGACTGCAGCACACCAGGCTTCCCTGTCTTTTACCATCTCCTGAAATTTGCTCAAACTTATGTACATTGAGTCAGTGATGCCATCCAACCATCCTCTGTCACCCCCTTCTTCTGCCTTCAATTTTTCCCAGTTTTTTCCAATGAGTCAGTTCTCCATATCAGGTGGCTAAAGTATTGGAGCTTCAGCTTCAGCATCAGAACTTTCAATGAACATTCAGGACTGATCTCCTTTAGGATTGACTGGTTTGGTCTCCTTGTTGTTCAAGGGACTCTCAAGAGTCTTCTCCAACATGACATTTCTAATCATCTCCTGCCTGACCACATCCAACTTAGCTTCATACATAGACCTAATAGTTCAGGTTTCTATGCAGCACTGTTTTTACAGCATCAGACTTTACTTTTCCCACAAAACACATCCACTACTGAACACTGTTTCTGTTTTGACCCAGCTATTTCATTCTTTCTGGAGCCATTTGTAATTGCCCTCTGCTCTTCCCCTATGGCAGATTGGACACTTTGACCTGCAGGGGCTTATCTTATGGTATCATATCTTTTTGCCTTTTCATACTGTATGTGGGTTCTCCAGGCAAGAATATTGGAGTGGGTTGCCTTTTCCTACTCTAGTGAAGTTGCTCAGTTGTGTCCAACTCTTTGCGATCCCGTGGACTGTAGCCTACCAGGCTCCTCTATCCATGGAATTTTCTAGGCAAGAGTACTGGAGTAGGTTGCCATTTCCTACTCTAGTGGACCACATTTTATCAGAACTCTTCACTATGTCCCATTTGTCTTAGGTGGCCCTACGTGGCAAGGCTCATAGCTTTACTGAGTTATGCAACCCCTTCTCCATGACAAGGCTGTGATCTATGAAGGGGAAGCAAGTATTTATTGAACACCAATCACATACAAGGTGCTAACATGTCTGTGGGGGTATAAATGATGTGAGAAGAAATTATCTATTCCTAAAGTTACTTCCAACCAAGAGAGAGGGGCAGACTTCCAAAACCAACAAAGAAGTCAACAAATGTCTTCATGTAAGCACATTTGTCACACAGAGAACTTTGAGAAACTAAGTTTTGCTTTGTTAATAAAATCATGCTCTACTTAAAATATATTTATTTAGTTTGCTGAATATGGAACATTATTAAAAGCTCTTGAGCTAATTTTAAAAATGGGTGAGAATTGATTCTGTTCAACTATAAAGACACTTTCACTGTTTTCCTGTAACTGTATGGAGTAATTCTGTTTGCTTTTTTTTTTTTAGATAATGAGAAATCATACTTTCCACTGATTGTGCCATGAAGGGAGGATGATGAATCCAACATTTTACTCTTTTCAGGCATATTGTATACATAACACTTAAAACTTGATGACAAAAGAATTTCTATGAACTTCAACAGTAACTAATCTCTTAATAGCCCCTTGTCTATAATGATATAAGAAAATGCATTCCTGGCAATAGTTAAATTCACCAAACACAAATTAATCTTATTTTATCAAAATATTATATTAAAATGTATGGTACTATAATAAAATGTAATTTGTTGATTAAATCAGCTTTGAAGTATTACATCAGGAAATTCTAAAATCAAAAAAAAATCCTATAGAATTAATTTCCGTCCATTTACAGACCCTTTTAACATATATAAAATTTATTTCATAATTGTAGTCTTTTGTATGCATAGGATTTCACATTAGTTTTTACTCTTTGTTTCATATGTATTGTTCCATGCCTGTCCATCACACTTATTATTTTCACGGTTGCCTAATATTCACAGTGTCGATATTTTGTTGTTTAGCCTTTTTAGTTAGAAATAAGTCTTGCCAGTTTGGGATTGTATATGTAATGCTGTTCTAAGCATATTTCTGTGATTAGCGATACTTTCCATTAATATACTTTTCTCCTCTTAAATTGTTTTTTTAAGATTTGTTTCCAAAAATAGGATAATATATTGTCTGGCATTTGATATGCCTTGTCAAGTTCTCCAAAACAAATGCTGTCTACTCACAAAGTCTAAAACAATAAATGTACACAATTCCCTTCTGCAGCCCTGCCAGTACTGTAAAAATAAAATCCCACTGTGCCGTGTGCTCAGTGGTGTCCAACTCTTGAGACCCTGTGGGCTGTAGCCCGTCAGGCTCCTCTGTCCATGGAATTCTCCAGGCAAATATACTGGGGTGGGATGCCATTTCCTTCTCCAGGGGATCTTCCTGACCCAGGGATCAAATCTGGGTCTCCTGTACTGCAGGCAGATTCTTTACCACTGAGCCACCGCTAATTAATAAAACTCAGATTTATTTCTGATTTTACCAGTAAATCTTGGGGTTCTTTGGAAATCTCTCTTTACTAATGTAAAGAGAGACACAGACATCAGTTGATCATGCTCCTAACTCAGGACTGTTCACAGAGAGTAGAGCCCTACTCTAGGCCACCTGAGAATCTCCACTGAGACTGGGTCTGTTTCCCTCTCTCTCTCTCTGCCTCTCATTCTTTCTTTCTTCCTAAATTAGGTTCTGAACTCCTGACATGGGGATGGGACCAACACAAATGAACTAGAATAGCAAGCACCAAAGTCATATGACCTCAAACAGTCTCTGACTCCTTGAAAGTAGCCTGTAGATTGGAGTTTTCTGCAGGGAAGAGGAGAGTGGTGCCATCTTCCAACCCTGGAAACCCTGCCTAGTGAGCAGAATGAATGATGCTCTCCTGGGACATCTCCCATTTGATCTCCCTCTCCCTCAAGGAAACATGTACAATCATCAGTGTTGCTCACAGAGAGAATCAAACTAATACAAAAGGAAAAATGAAGTTCCAGAATATATGGTGAACAAAACAAATTGCTTAATAAAGCATCAACAATATAGGCTCAGATTGCCTGGGACGCTCCTTTGCTGCTAAAATACAAGAACGCTTCCTTTTCAGATGCAGCTTTCTGAAGGGAGTTCTGAAGTGAACACTGCGTCCTACAGTCTGAACTTTGACAATTATGGGAAATAAAGGACAAAGAAAGGGTTATCGATAATAATAATTTATCAATGGGAGTGTGTTCTCTACCTTTCATTGTGTTCTGATCCCTTCAAATGGTACCATTGTTTCCTTAGGAGGAGTTAGCCAGAGAACCTTCTGCCCCCCAGGGAATCTTTGTTGCCTTCCTTGAAAAACATTTAAAACAAACAAGCCCCTTTCTCTTCCCTAGACAGTACAAGCAATATTAATGGTTACCTACCTGTGATAAGCACAACAGTCTCATTTTACCTGACTTGAAAGGGTCATCTGTACTGTCAAGCCCAATTAACTTGTCTTACTCTCACACAAAGAAGGAAGGTTACCAAAAGGCCACATCTTGCCCTGTATCTTGGCTGCTCTGGTACAATGGTCTGATCAAAGGCCATCAAAGCGTCAGGCCAATAAAGGCAGATCCTGCTTTTTGAGGATATTGGCATAGTGCCACACTTGGAAGCCTGTGGGTTATTACTGGAAGGCTCAGATACCAAGACAAGATTTTATATGCACAGGGCCCCCCAGAGGTTGAGAGATGCCATTTCTCAATATTTTAACAGGATTATAAATAGTTGTGGCATATTCTAAATATTTATGATTAATAAATTAATGCTATTCATACAAAAACAGAGCAGTATAACTGGGCTTTTCATAAGGTAATTACAGGATTTATAATAATTAATTTGAAGTATACTAGTAATGGGACAGAAGCTTAAATTTGAATGATAAACATCTTCAGTTCATCAAAGACCTCCCTTAGGGAGGAGGAACCCAAAGTACACATTTGAAGCCCTGGGTGAATGAAAAGGCTGAGTTGGTTGCATGTCAAGGGCTCCCCTGGCTGCCCCGTAATGGGTTCTGTGTGAACATAATCCAAGCAGGTCACAAGAGTCACATTACTCATCTGGTTCACAGAGCCTATGTCAGTGCAGAAAATCTACTGGACACTCAAATATCCGTTGAGATATGTGGTTTTGTTTCAATGATTTCTTATGCTAAAAGGGAATAAGTGAAAAAGTCACTTAGCTATTCTCTTGCTTCTAGGAAAGCTTGGCTTTAAGCCATCCTAGATGTTTAGCTACAGTGTGGTTCCTGCTTCCTTTAATGGCTCATTTCAATATTTATACATTTGAATATTTGAATAAAACTAAATGGGATTGACATTAGTTGATCTGGAAAAAGGGGAATTTGGTAGGGTTTCCAGATGTCCCATATGTCTGGGGTTTTCAGGTAATTCTGTTTTTGAAAGAACACACACAACACACATACAACACATACAAGTCATTCACATGCACTTGTATACACAATGTTTCAGTCCAGGTTAGACAGCACAGTGTTAGCATAAGTCTTGTCAAAATATGTACCATATTCTCCAGCTTTAAATCTGGTAAACCTGGCAAGGATGAACATTGACAAGGGTCTTTAAGTATCTAAATATTTTCTACATAATGTTGAAAACCAGATTTCTTACACTTCTACCAAGAATATAAAAATAAGTGGTTTTAAAGTAAGCTAGACCAGGAATACATTCTGGATAGGAAAGCTGTTAAACTTTAATATACTGCTAAGAAAATTTGTGGAGTTGTATCCTCTGATAGAAGGAAGGTCTTAAAAACAACACAGGATAATTTTCTCTGATGTAAGTGGTTCTATCCTTACTCTGGTACAAAAGAGAAATGATTGAAGAAAAATCATTCATGATCTCTTGAAACTTTAAAAATATTATAATGTGTAACTTCAAAATTAAATTTAATTTCCCTTCAATATTCCTAACACTGTCTTTTAACTACTCCTTTCTGATGATCGGATTGAGTCATGTTACCATCTGAACTTTAAAAGTACAACTGAATATATGTCTTTTCTTTTAATCAGATCGGAGTTGGAGTTCTGTTGCCCTGAGGCATTTGGAAATGAAAGTTCAATACCTAGGAAGGAGGGAAGGCCAACAAGGGATGAACCTGGGGTTATTATTAGCCACTTTAGCTGAGTAGGCAGATGGCAGATGGACACAGTAGAGCTCTACAGAACTTTGTACAGAAGCTCCTGGTGTGTGATCGCTGAAGTGTGAGATGATGGTCCTGCTGAACAGGGGTAGCCTTCAGTGCATGTAGTAAAGACAAAGAACAGAGGTTGGGTGATAGGAACTGAGCTTAGGACCTAACATCTTGACTGTCTTTGTCTTCCTTCTTTGCCTCTCTCCAACTCAGCAGGCAGAGATACTGTACCAATAAGTACCAACCCCACGGTCCCACGTCAGGTAGGTTTAACAATTTTAGTAGGTATCTTTGGACAAAAAGGAGGCTTATTGGAGTCAATTCTAGTGGTGTTGATGAACCTAGAGCCTGTTATGCAGAGTGAAGTAAGTCAGAAAGAGAAAAACAAATATCGTATATTAATGTGTGTGTCTATATATATATATATATATATATATATATATGTATAAAGAATCAGAGAAGGCAATGGCACCCCACTCCAGTACTCTTGCCTGGAAAATCCCATGGATGGAGGAGCCTGGTAGGCTGCAGTCCATGGGGTCGCCAAGAGTCAGACATGACTGAGCGACTTCACTTTCACTTTTTACTCTCATACATTGGAGAAGGAAAAGGAAGCCCACTCCAGTGTTCTTGCTTGGAGAATCCCAGGGACGGGGGAGCCTGGTGGGCTGCCATCTATGGGGTCACACAGAGTCGGACAAGACTAAAGTGACTTACCAGTAGCAGCAGTATAAAGAATCAAGAAAAATGGTACTGATGAACATATTTGCAGGGCAGGAAGAGAGATGAAGAGAAACAACAGACTTTGGGCCCAAGGGGGGAAGGAGAGGGTGGGACGAATTGAGAGAGTAGTATTGAAACATATATATACCACGCAAAATAGATAACTAATGGGAAGCTATTGCATAACACAGGCACCTCAACTGGTACCCTGGGACACTCAGAGGGGAGGGGTGAAGTGAAGGTTGGGGGGAGGTTCAAGAGGAAGGGGGCATGTGTACTTATGACTGATTGACATTGTTGTATGGCAGAAACCAACACAATATTGTAAAACAATTTTCCTCCAATTAAAAATAAATTTAAAACAATTTTTAAAAGAGGCATATAACCTAACTACTCAATGGATCTGTTGAACAAATAGTTTTGAAGATGTGTTTTGGTACCCCTGTCTACTCTGGTAGGCTGGATTATGGTCCCCCAAAGATGTTCATGTCCTAATCACCAAATCCTATGAATATGCTATCTTACATAACAAAGGGAAATTGAGGCTGCTAATCTGCTAACCTTAAATTAGAGAGATTATCCAGCTGGGTTCTTATAAATGGAAGAGAGAAGCAGTAGAATAGGTAAGAGTGATGTGGTATGAGACCTACTGAACCTACTTTTGCTGGCATTGGGGAGAGAGGCAGAGGACCAAAGCCAACAACGTGGGCGGCCTTTAGATACTGAAAAGGCAAGGAATTGAGTGTTGCCCTAGAGTGTTCACAAAGGGATGTAGCCCTGCCAGCATCTTGATTAAGCCCAGTGAGACCCATGTTGGACTTCCACTCTACAGAAGAGCAAAATAATCAAATTTGCATTGTTTCAAGCCACTAAGTTAGTGGCAATTTGTTACTGCAGCCATAACAAACTAATACACCTATGCTGAAATTCCCAGTGACATTCCTCCCATCTTACGAAGCAGTCCTCAGAAGGAAGAAAACCAGAACCACTGCTAATTAATGGCCTATACTCATGTACCACTCACGCATGGCCATGAAGACCTATTTGTGATGCTCGATTCTCCCTTGTAAAATAGAAACACTGATCAACCTCATAGCACGATATGCTCCCCTCTCCCATCTCTCCAGCAAAAGCCCTCCTCACTGTCCCCTAAATCATGATTTCATCTTTCTTTTTGTCCCAAGTTTTCATGAACAATACATTTTGCTGGGGATACTCAGAGTTAAGCTCAAGTCCCTGTAAGTGTATGGCAAATCCGGTCATATTCCTTATGTTTAATTCAGGATTGGGGACAGAGTAAGAAGTGAGTTTTATAGAAACAGTCATTCTAATTTAAACAAGATATAAATCGTGCACAACAAATACCCCAAACCTGCATTTTAAGACAGAAAGTAAATGGCAGTTGAGGCCAATTAAGATGATTCATTCTCCTACTAGTTTTTATGTGAGCAGTTTAGGTTCCTTGAACTCACTAATAGTTAACAGTGAGGACTGAAAGTTATCTCTGTGGAAGGGATAAGGAGTTTATCCACCAAACGATTCCTCTGTTTCCTTTCCATAAAATGAGAGTGAAATTAGAACAATCTTATGCTTTAGCACTAGGAACTGTCGGTGAGGCTATGAAAGGTTTTGAATTATGTCTTTGGGAAGTAAGAAACTGAGATATGAGTCAGGAATATCCCCTTCCATCCTTTATTCTTACTAAATGCTGCACAGTTTTTGTCTCTTTAGCATTTTTGGTGCTTTGATAGCTAATGTTTATAGTGTATTTACACAAATAGTTACATTTAATCCTCTTGTATTTAAGATGAGAAAAATGAAACAAAAAATAATGAAGAAAATTGCCCAGAAGGGTACAGTTAGTACTTGGTGGATTAGATCTCTGGGACTTCATAGCCCTAGTTTTTAATCACGGAACTTTATCACGCCTTGAAGGATGCACTTTGCATGAGATAGGCTTAACATGCAATGATTTTGCACAACATACGTTCATATAGGCAGGTCCCCTCATACCAGGAGTGTTTCTAACTTTCTTCTCCACCTGCCCAAACAGTACTTAACAGTCAAAGCCCGAATCTTTCAGTTTCCTCCCTAAGACCTTTCTCCTTACCTCACAAGCAGATCTGCAGAAGATGAGCAACCATCGCTGTATCCTTTGCAACATTCAGCTCAGGGCTTTGCATATAGTAGACAGCTGCTGGGGAGTGGAAATGTCCCTGGTCTTTGTCTCAGAAGAGCCAGACTTGAATCTGCTTTCCCCGTTACTAGTAATGTGGCTGGAGATTCAGTGACCTCATCTGTAAATAAGAAGCTAAAAGAAAAGAAAAAAAGTCATATTTATTTCACAGATTTGTGATCGAGATAAAATGAGCTCTTGCTTATAAAAGTATTTTGTAAGTTAAAGAATCATTCCAATATGAGGAATAATAGTAGGGATAATAATATTATCAACTAAGATTGTCAAATAAATTTTGTGTTGCATTTCCTGAATTAGTCCTGAGACTGTAGAACTATAGACCAGTTTTATATGTGAGCACATTATTATGAAGGCATTATACTGCCATTGAGGATGCCTGTGAGATCAGGACTGTCTACCCTGGTAAAGAGAAATGAGTTTTCAAAACAAACTCCAAGTGTTTGTCTATTCAATAGACAATTGTGAGCAGCTCCACAGAGTCTCTGGCCTCAAATTAGAGCAAAAAGGGATTTGGTCCAGACATAAGGAAATGCTTCATGAATATAGAGACTGTGAAACCTACTATTAAGGGAAATTGTGGAGACAAATAACAGCCACAAATAAGTGACTTCATGCTGCCAAATTGACCAAAGAGAAAAAGAAAACATGTTTATATTTCAAAATGAGGATGTTCTGAAGCAATTAAATCTCTTCCCTCACTAAATTGACATATTTTTTGTCTTAATGGCACTATAAAATTAAATCCTTTAAAAGAGATTTAAAATATAAGAGATGGCATCTTTTCTGTGGAAGAAGGGAAAACAAAATGAAGAAACTATTAAAAATAGAACTATTCAAGAATACATATTACAGACTACCATAAAAACTTATTTAAAGATAATAAAGTCTCCAAGAAATGGTCTCAATAAAATTAAAACCATCCCACATAGATCCCTTCTCTTTCCCTCCTTGGATGGCCTCCCCCACCTCCTGCAACAATCACACTATTTGAACACCCATCATTCTTACGCTGAGACTGGGGACCACAGCACCCTGCTTGGCTTAGTAAGCGGTCAGTGTCGAGAATGTAGAGTGGCTTTCAATATCTATGTGGATGTTACACCAGCACTGGTGAAAACCTAACAGCATTACAGATGGGGTTTCAGTCTAGCTCTACGTTGCATGTTCTTTCAAAAGTATGGGACCATTTCTGCGACGACTGAGCACTGACAGCGACTGTAATCTGAGTCCAGTCAAAGGTCACTGA
The DNA here is from genome assembly GCF_032405125.1 of Capricornis sumatraensis. Taxonomy (NCBI): domain Eukaryota; kingdom Metazoa; phylum Chordata; class Mammalia; order Artiodactyla; family Bovidae; genus Capricornis; species Capricornis sumatraensis. The sequence continues at coordinate 32,230,992 of NC_091081.1, read as the reverse complement.
CTGTGCTCCACACTCTGCAATAAGCTTATCAGGGCATCTCCTGAAATAGCAGTCACTTCCCTGTCTCCTTCATCTTCTTAGCTCTTTGCCTTCCTCCCCCTTCCCCCGGCAGCACCCACCCTTCCCTTTTGGGCATGTGTCCTTCAGCAAGGTTCTCTTTTTTCCTGGGCTTTTCCTGTTGCCATCACAAAGCCCTCAATGTCCTGTATGGGGTATCTTCATCTAACCTGGAGTCAAAGGCCATTCTTGCCTAAAAAAAAAAAAAAAGAAAGAAAGAAAGAAAGAAAAGAAAACAAAATTCCCTAATTGTGTCTTCCTTAAAAAAGAAGAGGATATAGTTTTAAACTAAATGCTAAATGAATATATACTGAAGAAAATTTCTATGTGAAGCAATGTCATTTCATAATTTCCTAAGAGAATCCTGGAGTGAAAAATGTTTTTATCAACTCAGAGAACCTGTCATGCCAGCGGCGTTCCTTTGCATTTCTTGGGTCATTGGCTCAAGACTCAATTTTTTCTAAAATATGTAAGTAGATTATTCAACAAATACTTCTAAGGCGTCTGCCAAAATGATTACTAAAACGTGTGCCATGTGGCTCCAGGTCTCTTGACATTTCAGGCATTTATTATCTCAAGCAGTTGCCTGCCAAGCTCCAAGATCAGCAATTATGTGGAAATAAAAACGATTAGTATTTTACTGTAGCAAATGTGACTAGCTGATTGCCAAAGACAAGGTCATTTGTGCAGAGAATTGGCCAAAATCTCTAAGTAAACCTGACACAGGTACTTCGCATGGCTGGGGGCACCTAATGTGCCTGTTTTGAGTTTATTCTGGAGTAGTTTATTCACAGTTATTAACTAGTTTCTTTGCATAGTGTCTACAATGTGAAAGCACTGCCAGGACCTTGGGGGGAGTGAGACCCAAGTCCCGGGCTCAGGAATTGGGAACTACTCTGAGGGCATGGAAGCTGGGTCTTTCACTGCAACGTACAAGGCTGTTGTCATCCAGGCTCCAACTCCCTCTCTGCCACATCTTCATTGACTTTCCTCCTGCTTTGCTGCACTCCCACAACACTGGCCTCGTCTCTGTTCCTGTAACTTCGCAAGTCAGTCCTTGCTCACAGCCTTTGTCCCAAATACTCCGACTGCCTGGCACTCCCAGATACAGACCTGCAGGGCTCCCTCCTCACTTCACTCGGGTCTGTGTTCAGATTTCCCCTCCTCAGAAAGCCTCCCTCATTGTCTTATCTGAGAACACTTCTGTCACTCATCATCTCCTTTCCCTGCTTTAATTTTCTTTATATGCCTTCTGTTGCTTCCTTCATAGATGTGTTTTTAGTGCTTCCTACAGCATCTGGTACATAATTGGTGCTTAGAAGACATCACTAAAGTAATGAATGAATGGAAGGATGGATGTTCCACCTAAGGAGGGGACTGGACAGATTCACAGCCAATTACAGTACAGTCAGGGCTAGAAGCTGTGTCTTCTGTCCTTTGATAGTTCCTCTCATTCTCACTCTCCTTAACTCCAAAACTTCCCACTCTCCCATTCACCCAGAATCATGTGCTCCCTGTGATCCTGTGAAACTTCCTTTTGCTATTAGCTTTATCTAAGCAAGGTGCAGTTTTTCCTTCCCCTTTGGATGAAAAACTCATCAGTTTTCTTGGCTAGGGTCCATTGAAAGATTGCAGGAAGATTTTTTTTTTTAAAGAATTCACATGTAAACTAAGCATCCCATCTTTGTGATCATTCCTCCTAAACACACCATATATTTTGGGAATATATAGCATATATATTTGAATAAACATATACATACACACAGGTTTCCCAGGTGGCTCGATGGTAAAGAATATGCCTGCCAATGCAGGAGATGCAAATTTGATCCCTGGGTCAGGAAGATCCTCTGGAGAAGGAAATGGCAACCCACTCCAGTATTCTTGCCTAGGAAATCCCATTGACAGAGGAGCCTGGCGAGCTATGGTCCATGGGGTCGCAAAAGAGTCGGACGTGATTTAGCAACTAAACAATAACATACATACCTATACACACATATCATAAAAGAGCTTACTTTCCCATTTTTGACTTGGTTTGGGTTTCCTTTGCTTTTGACCTTGCAGTCAGAATACACAAAGAAACTGTGTTTATTATTCTCCTCAGGTTCTTCCTAGAGCCAAGTGCTCTAACTTGGAACAGAGATTTTGGTTAGCTTTTTAATCGGTTGTGTCTTGGTAATGGTTTTTGTGAGATAAAAGCTCTACTTGTATCTTAGTCATTATGGAGAGTGAGTCAATTCAAGACTTCAAGTGAGGTTTATTATCTTCAGAGATTAAGGCACTAGTTTCTGAAGAAATTTTTTAAAAAAGATCTGATTAATTAGAGAGCTTCACGGGATTGTGTTCTTCATCATCAGAGAGACGTGCTTCTGGCTGCTATTTCCTGTGTCAAACTTGGCCCTCATCCCTCAGGTTTGCGCTTATGACAATTAGGAGGGCCGGGTCTCAGCCACTGCCACCCACACCTCTTACCCACTAGCACCAGTAGTAAGGAATGTCAAAGAAAACTCAGAACATATGACCTGGCTGGGAAGAACTAAGGACTCACATTTCATTTATTTATGTTTCCTCATCATCTATGCCTGCTGTTCCCTTTGACTCATCCATAGACTCTAGCCATAGGTCAAGCTCATAACTGGACACAAATGAGTATATGTAAGAAGTATGAAAAACATTCAGTAAATATTGGTTAAATTGAATTAAATGGATTGAAAAATATCCCACTGAGGTATAGACTTCTTAGGGATTATTTGGTTGCAAAAGTCAGAAACCTAAATGACCAGCTAAAGTAAAAATATGAAAATAAAAAGCGAATTCATTGGGAGGATATGAGTAATTCTTTATGAGAGAAAGCCTGAGAAGCAGAAACTCATCAGGAATGAAGGAGAATGCTCTTTAGGGTGGTTAGTTCTCTCATTTCTGAAAGATTGCTCTATTCTCTCTCTCTGATTTTCCTCTTTTTCCAGGCTGACTTTAACATTTTTTTGTTTTGTTGAAGTGTAATTGACCTAAGACACCATGTTACAGACTGACTTTTTTGACTCCTCAGTGTACATGACAGAAAACAGCATCCCCAGTCCCACATGAACTCCATTTTGAAGTGCTCAGTATATTCCAACTAGATCCACACAGTTCCAACATGTGTAACACCTGGACACTGGCTTTTGACCTCATTGTTAAGAAGAATTCTTCTCCACTAACCTTGGATGTTGCCTGACATTCTTTTTAATACAGTACTCCAGACAGCCATTACCAGTTGTTTGAAAATGCCCATTTCTGTTCTAATTCCTCTTTCACTGAGCATTCCTCCAAATATTTCACGGTGGCTATGGGGTCTACACAGTGAGTGTGTCACTCTAACGCTGAGTATCTCTAAGTTCTTGAGATATATGACATGGTTTTGAGCCTCCTTTACTCTCCTGGTAATAGAAGAGCTGCATCAAAAGCTCACTTAACATACAGCAATTCAATGATGTCTGTGTTATACCAAACAACAATGACAAAAGCATTGGCAAGAAATCCCTTTATGCTATCCTCCTTATTTACGCTCACCATTTCCACAATATACACAGTGAACCCAGGAAGGGGAACCTATAGGGAGCATACATAGAGAAACAAAAGGACATCATTTGTAGCTTTTGAGCTTTCTATACTGGCAAAATAAAATCTACTTAAGGAATTTCCAAAGATAAAGTTGACTCCATGTGATTTATAGTGTTGTGACTTTAGAACTTACACCCCAACGAGAGGGCAACTTAATTCTGTTCTGGAGGTGGTTCAGTTTACCCTTCTTTCGCTTTAGAACTTGAAGCAGTACCCCCCTTGTGTTCTCAGCAGCAGCAGCAGCTTTCATCTTATCAGTTCTAGATGCTATAGCTCTCATACACAGCACCTCAGCAGCACCGAGCTTACTGAAAGCCAAAATCCTGCATCTGTAAACATGCGCAATAAAACTCAAACACAACGCACCCACTCGAAATGTGAATGAACAGAGAATACGGTCAGCTCCACCCAGCGCCGTCCTCATTTACCTTGCATTATCTCACCCCACTAGGTAAAATTCTACTCCAAGGGTGTGATTTGACTATCGTTTACAAGATGACTCAAGCAAAAAGCACACACTAGAGAGGACACAATACCAAGAAGATACTCAGCAAATGTTAGCCTCTTCCAACCTCAGTAGCGGCTCTATCCTGAACGGTTATCTTTCTAACCTCATCACCTCATCAAGCCTGTTGTGATGTTTCTGGTACAGGGTCTATCACCCAACCAACTTCGTTATTTTTTCCAGGTCTGTATGTTTCTGATTTGCTGACTGACTTCTGGACAGCATTTGCCTACCTTTTTCCATGTTCAAACCAAGTGGGAGACAGTTGGCTCTGTTTAACAGAGTGCCTTGTGGTTAAAGATTATTCTAAAATGTCATTTAATGATTTTTGAAAAATTACATGTGTTGAAATAACTTTCTAGGCCACAGATGTAGCTACTCCTGCCTCGGGTGCCATGTCAGCAAACTGAAACTGGGATGGCTTTTCTGTCCCTGCAAATCCTCCACTTGGCTATAGACACAGTCTATTTGGGTGGCCAGTCCCCAAATGCCAAGCCACCTCTGGGCCTTCTCACCCCAAACAAGGGTGACTATGTGGCCCCAGCCAATCAGATATTTTCTATTTTTTTCTTCCTTAATCTTTATTCTTTATCCTTTTAAAGCTTCCTGCCTTCTGCCCTATTTTGCAGTTCTGGTGAAACAGACTATCTGCTGCAGGAAGTGTTAAATAAAAGCGTGTTTGTACCACCTAAGTTGTCTTCTTTAATCATTTTTTAAACACAGGTAGCAAGTTAAAACAATAGAACCCAATCCTCATAGCTGGTCTTCCATTACAGAGTAAAGATTCTCAAGTAGCAGAAGAGAAATAAAGGAACAAGAGTTGTTCATCCACTTTCTCTCGTGTTTAAGGCACACTGAATTTAGTAATCTGGCTCCCCAGCCTCCACCTATGGCCCTGCTTCCAGTATTTGTTCATGCCTGTACTAAACCTGCAGATACAGTAAAACAGAAAAGTACAAGAAATTCACCAAAGGCTGTTAGGAGATCTTCCAAATGATTAAGGATGACAATGCTATACAGAAAATGAAGACTATCAAGAGATTTGAGATACCTTGAAGGAAGAAAACGTTTACTTGCATTATTTCAGGAAGACTTTTGATACCACTTGATACCGGAGAACACTGCCCAAGTGCAGGACAGACAAGAAGAGAGAAAGAAGGAACCAATTTCTCAAAGAGGAGAGAGAGCTATAAAGAGAACTGTGAACCACCAGACAGGCATCAGGCTTAAAGTGGTTCGATTTATATGTAGATGATCTAAAGATAGAAAATAGAATTGGCACATGAAACTCCAATATGCCCCTTCCTCCTCAAAACTTCTAAAGGTGAAGGTCAGTATTTAATAAAACCACAGAGGTTAATCAAGAAACACACACATACATACTTGTAGATGCATAGACAAATAATGTTTTATACATAAATTAAACATTATATGATTATAATGTTATAGTTAATAACATCATAAACATATATAAAGTGTTGTAAAGGATTATGTACCCTGATTTTTAAACAATTGTATAGCAAAAAATACAGCTGAAAAACTAAGGACCCTGCATGATTAAGGATAAGAGCTTTGTATCACTTGCTATACACACATCTACACACACACACACACACACACACACACACACACACACACCACTCTATATACACTTAAAATTTTTAGGCCTGATCTCTAAAGCAAGGAGAGCAGTGTGGGATAGAAAACTGCTCTAAGATAGGGCATGGTGTCTGGAACTAGAATACCCCAGATTTGAGTCCTGGCTTGGCCACTTGATGTTTACTTTGACTAAAGTTTTCTGAGTCCCAGTTTTCTCATATTTGAAACCAACATAATAAGAGAGAAGTGACAACATGTAGTCTGTAACAACTACATAAGTTATTCATTATTAAGAAACATTTGACCATTGACTTTACAGCTCTCAGCTAAATATTTCCATAATCCTACCAAGATTCACAAATGTCATCTCCTTTCAAGTACTGAGTAGCAAGAAAATGAACAGAAAGAAAAATTCCTTGAGTCAAGTATCCCTGACTGTGCTGCTTGTGTTTATTCCACTGGTATTTTAATAATTAGGAAAACAGCAATAATGGAAGCACCAATAAAAATAACTCCACTTAGAAGAAGTAAAGCAGCCAGAAAACCAATTCTGACAGTATCTTTATACATCAGAAAAAATTAATTTTGTAGTGCTATATTGGTACTATCCCTAAAGGTTGTCTGTCCTAGACAAGTTGTATTAATTATCAGTCCAAGTTCAGAGCTGGAAATAGAAATACCTCTAGGTATATTAAGAAGAAAGAGGTTTAATACAGAGAAATAGGCTCTTCAAAAGTTGCTAGAAAGGCTGGAGGTGACCACTGAAACGGCTGAGCTCAAGAGCAAACTGCTTCTACATCAGCAGCCTCTTCAACACCCCATCTCCTCTTGACAGCTTTGCTTGTCAGCAGGAAAAAAAAATCACAACTACAGATCCATGTCCACTAACATTTGTAAAGAAAAAGATAGACAGTAAGACATTTCAATGTGTTAGTTACTAACAGCAAGTGTTCAGGGGCCACAGGGGCCATGCTTGTGATGGTTGGTTTTCCTCCCTGAGCCTGATTGTAAGATTCGGTGTTCTGGGTGGTTGGAAAGACAGAGTCACATTCTTTATTTATGAACCTTTTTAATGAGAGACAATCAAGTGTGATATAACCATTCTGACTATCCAGTGCATGATTTTAAGAATAATGAAAACAATTTTAGAAACAGAGATAAAACAAAAATATTCTTTGGCACTAGGGAGAGAAACAAAGAAAGAATTATTTTATTACCATTTCTCCTGTACATTATAAATTTCCAAACCAGCAATTTGGGTGGCCTTTAAAGTGAAGTTTAAGGGAACTTCAAGATAATTACCTGGACTTGAGACTGGAAAGTACCCTTAGTCCTGTTCTAGATGATGGCTTAGAGTTCCTGATGTGTGCAGCCTCACTTAAGCTGAAATTGAAAGTTGGCTCTGAAATAACTCATTTTACAAAATCCAGAAGATTGAATCTTTTTTTTTTTCCAGAGATTGAATTTTAAATGAGAATGCAAACCTTCTCTGCTTCTTAAAAATTTAGGTGTTTTCTATGATTTTACTATCAAGGCATATTTACCAATATGGTTTCCTCACTGGGACCTTCTGCAAAATTTGGCTCTCTTGTACTTGGTTTTCCTTCTACCGTCCTAGGCAAATCATAATCATTTGCTTTTCAGTTGATGGACATTATCTGAACTGCCATCCTTATACTAAGACTCAGGTGAAGGCAAGCTTGGGCAGGAGGGAATCAGTGTGTGTGTATACATTCACCATCTCGTCCTATTCTTACTTTATCCACCCTTGAGACCTGGAAGATCAGGTGCACTTGCTCCATCTGGTGCATGGACACCCAGTGTTATCAGAGTGGTTTGCTTCTGACAGTTTCAGCTGCTGGATCAACACTTATTTTTTTTCTAAATGACTCAGATCTTTATGTTCTGTTGCTCTAGGGTAATACCTATGACAAATATTAGAACATGACAGTGCAGGGCTAGAAAGAGTGGACGTGACAACTAGCATTCACTTTCAGGAAGTAGCATCTGAAGGCTACAACTCTTCAAGCTTGATGACTCAGCCACCCAATGCCCAGGTACCTACGTGGCATATTCCTATAAAAACCCCCGATATTCCCGCCATAATATATTACTTGGTTATAGACATAATAAAAGTTGAATTTGATGGCAAGAGTCTTGGTTTCCAAAGAGACCCAGTGCTGGGCTCATGAGCCACAGTTGTGATCAATTCTACAGATAAGTATGGATGGCACTGTTGTTAATTTCTCAGCTTTATTGAAACATTATATGCCAAGCACTTCCCTTTAGGTTTTATGTGGAATAGCTCTGTGATTTAGGGACTATTATTATTTGTATTTTATAGCAGAAAGTGATGTATGGAGGGGTTAAGTCATTTGTTCAAGGTCACACAACAGTGGCAACCTCAGAATCTAAATCCTAGCCTTTGGAATGAAATCCCTCCCTGGTGTCTCTGTTCATACTACTGTTATTAATCTGGGCATGCAGCCTCAAAATATTAGATCTGGAAGGGATCTCAGAAGTTATAACTACACATTTAGTGTAGGGATGAGAAAAATGAAGCCAAGAGAACTTTAAATGACTGTCTTGAGGATCCATATCTGGGTCATGGCAAAACCAAGAAGATAATTAATGTTTTTTTCTATTACATCACACTTTGGCTTTTCTCTGCCATTGTTCTTTATGCTAATGAATCAGTAGGTCTTATCCACTTCCTTCCTAACTTTTATGATCTCTGTTCTTTTCCTTTTATCCCCATTGCTATCGCCCAAATCTAGGCACTGGTTACCCTTTGCCTAGAAGAGTGAGGTTACCTCTGACCAGTCTCAGGACGGCCTGTCTTTCTTCCTTAAACCTGAGAGAAATGAGATCAAAAGTAATCAGTAATTATACAAGCCACCTGTTCAAAAATGTTGTGTCTAGTCCATTCAATCATTTCCAGTGTTGCCAAAGCTCTCCCTTGCAATCACTTATTGTTATTTTTTAAAAATCTATAAACATTATTAATGCTCAACTTTCCCTTGTAATTAGATGCAGTTATTAATTTTTAAAAAATTATAATTGAATTTGGGTTTTCAGCTGATTTTGGTGGCTCAGCAGTAAAGAATCTGCCTGCCAAGCAGGAGATGTGGGTTCAATCCCTGAGTCGGGAAGATTGCTTGGAGAAGGAAATGGCAACCCACTCTGGTATTCTTGCCTGGGAAATCCCACGGACAGAGGAGCCTGGTGGGCTACAGCCCATGGGGTCACAAAGAGTCAGATACAACTTAGAGACTAAATAGCAACAACAACAACATAGTTGTTTTACAACATTGTATTAGTTTCTGGGGTAAGGCAAAGTGATTCAGTTATATATATATACACACACACATATAATCTTGTTCATAGTCTCAAATATATAATTGAATATATATGTATATTCTTTTCATATTCTTTTCCATTATGGATTATTACCGGATCCCTGGGCTGTACAGTAGGACCTGTTGGTTATCATCCTATATGTAACAGTTTGCATAGCAAGCCATCATCTCTTGATGGATTGGTGCAACAGCTTCCTAACTGGTCTCCTTATTTTCCTACAGTCTTTTCTCAATACAGCATCTGAAGCGACCCTGTTAAAATGTGAGTCAGACCATGTCACTCTATCACTCAAAGCCTCCAATATCTTCCATCTCACTCAAAGTCAGAGTTCTTACACTGCTTACAGAGACGTAAAAAAATCTGCCCTCCATCCCATACCCCACCTCTCTGACCTCATCTCTCTCCTTTCTGGCTCCACATCAGCCACTCTGAATTTCTCAGAAACTGCAAGCAGGTGACAGGACTTTTATACTAGCTTCTGCTCGAATGCTTTTCTCCTAAATATTTTGATGCCTGCCCTCTCACCTCCTTCTATACTTAAAAACACACTTTCAGGGATGCTTTTCCAGATTATTTTTTTCTCAACTTGCTCAAACATCCCTGGCTTTGTCCTCTTTTCCTGCTTTATCTTTCTTTATAGCAATTATACGATTTGTATGTAGAATAGTTGAGATCTCACTTCCTACCTCTACGAAAGGCAAGCTCCATGAGAGCAGGGATTTGTCTTTTTTTAATTCATAGTTGTTCCATTGTCAAGCACTTAGTAAATATTCAGCAGATATTTCTTGAGTGAATAAAAATTTGAGAGCTGGTGACACCTGACAACATGGATGTTTCCCCAATTTTCATACTTTAAAAAAGAAAATATCTACAATTAGAAGAGAAACAGTATTTAACAATGTGTGAGCCTTGATTTGGATGAATGTGATTCTAAGCATTTTAATTTCTTTTCTTCTGTAATTACTTATATGTACTGGGTTGTCTGTAATGAACATGCTATATATCTTTAAAAATTTTTAAATTGGGCAAAGGTAATAAAGAGCTTTAGTCAACGATAAGGAACAAGTTAGCATGGGTGGATGGCTCACATAGCACAAGACAAAAACGTCACCTTAGAATAAAATGTTGGATGTCCATTGACAGATGAATAGATAAAGAAGATGTTAGATACCCACACACACACACACACACACACACACACACACACACAATGGAATATTAGTCCTTAAAAAGAATGAAATAATGCCATTTGCAGACACATGGATGGACCTAGAGGTTATCATACTAAGCGAAGCAAGTCAGAAAGGAAAGATAAATGCTTTGTGGTATCACCAATATGTAGAATCTAAAATACAAATGAACATATCTAGGAAACAAAAACAGACTCACAGATATAGAGAACAGACTTGTGGTTGCTGGGAAAGAAGGTGGGGAGGGAAGAATGGGAGTTTGGGATTGACAGAGGCAAACTATTGTACATAAGAAGGATAAACAACAAGGTCCTACTGTATAGCACAGGGGACTATATTCAATTGTGATAAACCACAATGGAAAAGAATATAAAAAAGAATATATATATACACATGTATAACTGAGTCACTTTTTTGTACAGCAGAAATTAAATACATTATAAATCCATTTTACTTCAATAAAATAAAAAAATAAGAATAATAACAACAAAAAGATGTACCTACCACAATATGTTCAGTTCAGTTCAGTCGCTCAGTTGTGTCCAGCTCTTTGCGACCCCATGAATCGCAGCACGCCAGGCCTCCCTGTCCATCACCAACTCCCGGAGTTCACTCAGATTCACGTCCATCGAGTCAGTGATGCCATCCAGCCATCTCATCCTCTGTCGTCCCCTTCTCCTCTTGCCCCTAATTCCTCCCAGCATCAGTCTTTTCCAATGAGTCAACTCTTTGCATGAGGTGGCCAAAGTACTGGAGCTTCAGCTTTAGCATCAGTCCTTCCAAAGAAATGCCAGGGCTGATCTCCTTCAGAATGGACTGGTTGGATCTCCTTGCAGTCCAAGGGACTCTCAAGAGTCTTCTCCAACACCACAGTTCAAAAGCATCAATTCTCCAGCACTCAGCTTTCTTCACAGTCCAACTCTCACATCCATACACGACCACAGGAAAAACCATAGCCTTGACTAGACGGACCTTAGTCGGCAAAGTAATGTCTCTGTTTTGAATATGCTATCTAGGTTGGTCATAACTTTCCTTCCAAGGAGGAAGGGTCTTTTAATTTCACGGCTGCAGTCACCATCTGCAGTGATTTGGGAGCCCCCCAAAATAAAGTCTGACACTGTTTCCACTGTTTCCCCATCTATTTCCCATGAAGTGATGGGACCGGATGCCATGATCTTTGTTTTCTGAATGTTGAGCTTTAAGCCAACTTTTTCACTCTCCTCTTTCACTTTCATCAAGAGGCATTTTAGTTCCTTGTACCAAGAATTATTCTAAATCTTTACTCACATTCCTTTACTTCATACTCACTGAATTCTATGAGACATCTACTGTTACCTCGTTTTCACAGATGAGGAAACTGAGGCTCAGAGGTTACCCAGAGTTCACTTGACACTGAAGCCATACTTTTAATCTAACTTCTTTTTCTAGCAAATATGTGAGTTTCATGTAGAATAACATGCTAAAAAAAGTTCTTATAAGTTTAATTGTGCTTCTTAAGAAAGTGTTTATGCATGTTGATCACATGGTATTATTTCTTTAGATAAAATTTGCTTTATGTGCAGCTGACATTACTTCCTTTTTTTGAACCAGATTAGAAGGGACTCTGGGAGTATCCACACAAAAATACCCCCACCTCACATGCATGCATAAAAACTGTGCCTTAGGGTTTAGGAAACCCTGAGATCTCTATCAAAACCCTGTCAGAGCTAATAAATAAATTTAGCAAATCTGCAGGATACAAGCCCAAATTACAGAAATTTGTGGCATTTCTATACACAAATAAAGAATAATCAGAGGACTTCCCTGGTTGCTGGCTCACTGGTAAAGAATTTGCCTGCCAATGCAGGAGACACAGGTTTGATCCCTGGTCTGGGAAGATCCTACATGCCGTTGAACAATTAAGTCTGTATGCCACACTTATACAGCCTGTGCTCTAAAGCCTGTGAATCACAACCACTGAGTTTCCAGCCTAGAGTCTATGCTTAGCAACAATAGAAGCCACTGCAACGAAAAGCCTGCATACCACAGCTAGAGAGTAGCCCTCATGCGCTGCAACTAGAGAAAAGCCTGGGGAGCAGCAAAGACCCAGCACAGACCAAAAAATTAAATAAAATTATTTAACAATTTTTAAAAAGAACTATCTGAAAGAAAATTTAAAACAATCCTGTTTAAAATTGCATTAAAAAGAATAAAATAATTAGTAATAAATTTAACCAAATAAGTGAAAGACCCGTACATTGAAAACTATGAGACATTAATGAAAGCAACTGAAGAAGACATAAATGGAAAGATACATCAGATTTACAGATTGGAAGAATTATTGTTAAAATGTTCAAACTACACGAAACTACAGATTCAGTGCAATCATTATCACAATTCCAATAGCATATTTCATAGAACTAGAACAAATAATTCTAAAGTCTGTATAGAACCACACAATATCCTGAATAGTCAAAAAAACAATCTGAGAGAGGAGGACACAGGTGGAGATATTATGCTCTTTGATTTCAAACTACAAGTTATAGTAATCAAAACAGTATGATACTGGAAGAAAGACAGATCAACTGGAACAGAATCAAAAGTCCAGAAATAAACACACACATATGGACAATTAATTTATGACAAATGTGCAAAGAACTACAATGGAGAAAGAACAATCTTTTCAGTAAATGGTGCTGGGAAAACAGGACAGCCACATTCCAAAGAATGAAACTAGACCATTATATTACACCATACACAAAAACAGTAACTCAGAATGGATTTAGGACTTGAATATAAGACCTGAAACTATAAAATTTCTAGAAGAAAACATTGGTTATAACCTTATCGACATTGGTCTTTTTGTTGATCTGACTTCAAAGGCAAGGAAAACAAAAGCAAAAATAAACAAATGGGACTAGACTAAACTGAAAAACTTCCCATAGCAAAGGAAACCATCATACAAATAAAAAGAGCAACTTGCTGAGTGGGAGAATATACTTGCCAATCATATCATATTTGATAAGGGCTTCCAGGTGGTGCACTGGTAAAGAATCTGCCTGCCAATACAGGAGATATAAGAGATGTGGGTTTGATCCCTGGGTTGGGAAGATCTCCTAGAGAAGGAAATGGCAACCCACTCAGCATTCTTGCCTGGAAAATTCCATGAGCAGAGGAGCCTAGCAAGCTACAGTCCATAGGGTCACAAAGAGTTGGACATGACTGAGAGATTGAGCACATACATATTTGATAATGGGTTAATATAAAAAAAATATAAAGAACTCATACAACTCAACAACAACAATGAAACAACCTGATTAGAAAATGGACAGAGTGTCTGAATAGCCATATTTCCAAAGAAGACTGCAAATGGCCAACAGACACATGAAAAGATGGTCAACATTACTAATTATTAGGAAGATGCAAATCAAAACCATTGAATTATCACTTCACACCTGTTAGAATGACTATTATCAAAAGGACAAGAAATAAATTCTGGTGAGGATGTGGAGAAAAGGGAAACCCTCATACAGTTTGTGGGATTGTAAACTGGTGCAACTATGACGGAAAACGGAATGGTGATTCCTCAAAACATTAATAGAACTACCTTATAATCCAACTATTCCACTTCTGGGTATTATCTGAAGAAAATAAAAACACTAATTTGAAAATATATATGCACCTATATGTTCACCGAGGAATTATTTATAATAGCCAAGACATGGAAACAAGCTAAGTGCCCACTGATGGAAGAAAGAATAAAAAAGATGTGACCTATAACCAGTCCATTCTGAAGGAGATCAACCCTGGGATTTCTTTGGAAGGAATGATGCTGAAGCTGAAGCTCCAGTACTTTGGCCACCTCATGAGAAGAGCTGACTCATTGGAAAAGACTCTGATGCTGGGAGGGATTGGGGGCAGGAGGAGAAGGGGACGACCCAGGATGAGATGGCTGGATGGCATCACGGACTCGATGGACATGAGTTTGACTGAACTCCGGGAGATGGTGATGGACAGGGAGGCCTGGTGTGCTGCAATTCGTGGGGTCACAAAGAGTCAGACATGACTGAGCGACTGAACTGAACGGAACTGATACAGACAAATGGATCACAACCTTGTTGTGGCAAAGGGGCTTGGATAACTCCATGAAGCTATGAGCCACGCCATGAAAGGTCACCCAAGAAGGACAGGCCATGGTGCAGAGTTCTGACAAAACATGGTCCACTGGAGGAGGAAACGGCAGACCACCCCAATATTCTTAACACGAGAACCCCATGAACAGTATAAAGAAGAAATACTACTCAGCCATAAAAAGAATGAAATTTTGTCATATGAGACAGTATGGATAGACCTGGAAGGAATTATGCTAAATGAAATATCAGAAGGAAAAAGACAAACATCAAATGACTTTACCCATAAGTGTAATTAAGAAAAGCAAAACAAAAGCAAACTCAGATACAGACCACAGATGGCTGGTTACCAGAGGGAAAGGCACTGGGGGCCAGGTAAAAGGAGTGAAGGGGTTCAATTGTGTGATGATGGATCATAACTAGACTTTTAGGGGTTATCAGTTTTTGGTGTATACAGAGGTCACATTATAAGATTGTATACTTAAAACTTACAAGTATAAAAAAAGATTTCACTGTATCAACAATAATAAATCGTCTGATAGAACCAATAGAAAGAAAAGTTGTGCCCAAGTGCTGTTAGAGGAAATCTGAAAAAAATATTTTGTACTTAGTACATATCTACCCTTTAAAAATTACTATTATCACAGAGATGAAATAAAAATACAGCTTCTCCTTGTAGTCTTCTAAACAACACTCCTGTTTGTATTTCCCTGAGACAAATGTTTTTATTTAACCTAGGCAAGATATTTTTAGAAAGTAAGGAACTGTGGAGAAATTTAGAACAGAAAATAAAAACCATATAAGTGCTTGGGTATGAATTCAATTTTCCTTGCATGGTCAAATAACTAACTCCCTGGGGACTGTCGTCAAACACAATTTAAGATCACCATTTGATTAAATTTTCATTCAAAAGGATCAAGAACCTAAAATTTTGACAGATAAGGAAGATCATTTCATTTTAAAAGAATGTCTCTGGCAATCTGTTTCATCAGCCCTTGGCTCAGATTCTACTTCCCCCTAAGAAACTTCCCTGACACATTGCACCCCTCCCTGGTCGCTCCCTTGTGTGGAACTGATTCATATTTATGCCAAAAACTTTTGTGACATCAATTCACCGCATAATTTATATGTTTCTCTAACTGAACCACAAACTTCTTGAGGTCAAAGACTATTTTTTTTTTCTAGTTTCTTTCTTACCTTGATACTAGGTATACTAGGGCACAGTTGGTGCTTGACTAACAAATACATGTCGAATGAATGACTAATACACGGGGGGCTTGGAAATATTCCTAACCATTGAAGACAGCATTAGGAAAAAGTGGCTAGACACTTTTGCACACATAATTTCATTGAGTCATCTCTATGATTCTGTGACAGAGGTATTATTAATGCTACCGTGTAACATTGGAAGAACCAGAAGCTTTGAGAAATTAAATAATGCCTAAATCTGTATGGCTGGAATCATCATGATTCAAGTTCAGAGCTGTTTGCTTCTCAGGTCTTTGCTCTTTCCATCACTTTGGACAGATTTTGTTTGTTTGTTTGTTTTTTCAAGCACAGGTGATGAAAAACAACTTCATCTAGCTTGGACAAAGAGAAGGTTTTTATTGGAAGAATCAGGAAAGAATGGGAAGGTCTGCAGAATCCAGAGCTGTTTGGGGAACATTGGCAATGGGAACTAGGGAGAGGAGGCTGCCACCCTAGGCTGTCTCTGCTTTCTCTGCTCAAGTTCTGTTTTCTCCTTCTAAAGAGAGCTTTTCTCTGTGTTTGTGTTGGGAGGGGTGAGGGGAGTGAGAGATGAGAGAGAGAGGCAGAGCTATCAGCAGCAGCCCCACTCTCGAATTCCTTCTCCTTCATGCCTGGAGAGGCCCCCATGGATGTATCATCTCTCAGATCTCATCTGTCAGCTGACTGAATATGCATCAGGACACATCTCTCTTATGGAAAGAGAAGCAAACTACTCACAAGTCTTTAGAGTCCAGCCTGCTAAAGAGGAACAGCACTGGCCTGGGTGATCAGTGGCCAGTATGGTGCCCGAAACAAAGACAGCTGTGGAGGTACACGCAGTCCTCCTCGCCTTCATCCAGCCACTCATGTCTACCGTCAGATTTCTGTGTTCACTCAAATCACCATTTTACTATTATTAATTGACAGGTATCTAGAAGGTCCACATAGAATTTTTAAAAAATTATCTACTATGGTATTAACAGACAACCTGGTTCTTAATGCTTTAAAGATGATAATGATATTTTTGTTGGCTATAATTGGCCTTTCTTCTTCTCAAATTGATTAAATCAGTTATTAGTACTGGAAAAACATAGTGAACGAACATTATCACCACACCAATGTTGTCTAACCATTTTAAGGCAATGTTGTGTGTAGGGTAACCGTAGTGATTTTCCTTTTTTTTTTTTTTTTTCTATCAATCTTGTTCAAATAGAAATGTATCCAGTTTCTCAACACATAAAACAGGAAAAAAGAGCAGGGCTCTTGTTTTTTTCTGAGGGAATTCTGTATGAGGTTTGGCATTTCTGTTTTGCTCTTCTGCAATGCTGCTTTTTTAGGAGGCCACAGAGGAGGTTCCTTAGGACACAATTTGAACAACCCTGGTGGAGTAGGAGGACTCTGACCTGGGAGCCAGATTTGTGTTGAAGATCTGGTTCTGCTAGTCCTAAGTTGTTCAACCTTGAAAAAGACATTTAACCTCTATCCTCTTCCACTGATAAAATGGGGATAATCATACTTTCCCTTTCCAATTTTCAGGGTAGTTGTTCGTATCAAATGACATAATGGATACAGAAGCGCTTTACAAGTGGTAAAGATGGTTATAAACTTGAAAAATGCCTCATTGCACTTTAGAACAATAAATATTTGTTGATGTATACAGATCTTTGGAATCCAGGATAACTAAAAGTGGCCCTTTAAAACAGTTTTGTGGCTGTAGTAGTTTTGAAGTAGAATATGCATAAGAAGGGCTTCTCTGGTGGCTCAGAGGTTAAAGCGTCTGCCTCTAATGTGGGAGACCTGGGTTCAATCCCTGGGTCAGGGAAGATCCCCTGGAGAAGGAAATGGCAAACCACTCCCGTATTCTTGTCTGGAGAATCCCATGGACAGAGGAGCCTGGCAGGCTACAGTTCACGGGGTCACAAAGAGTCGGACATGACTGAGCAACTTCACATGCATAAGAATAGTGAAATTGATTATCTTTTTAGTGTATATAAGCAGGACAATGTCAATTTTACTAACCATCTAAGGTTAGCAAGGGGAAGTCCCATTTGTATGTGATTAGCCTTAGAAATCCCTTAAGATATTATCAATGAAAGAAATGAAGGAAAAAAAGTCCAGAGCGTAAATGTAAATATTATGCACAGTAACGATACTTTCCATGAGCTCATGGGAAAAGATTACTCGAATTAATTGGCATCACCATCAGTCACAGGCTGTTGATTGCTCTAGGAGCAGGGTGTAAACCTCATGAAATGAAACGTGGGGTTACAAAATCTCAATGTGCTTTAACCTGCTGTTGAGAAAGGAAATGAGTAGCTGTCCAAATGTTGTATTTCCACTTGCCAAATGCAACAATTAGACCCACACTTTCATGAATTAACCTGCGAAGTGAAAAAAATCTCTTCAACAGTTTCATGTCATGGGTTCAAATGGTGTAACGTTTCTTATATAAAGAACTTAAAGGAGAATAAATCATTAGGGAAAGCAGGGGGAATTTATCGTACTCCAAGGCTGTTTTTAAACAGACCTCAACTGTGTGACAACAAAAAATAGCCTTGTGTTTAAGGATCGTCGATTCCAGGTTTGCAATAGGCGTTATAAGAAACTAACAAATTGTTATGTGTGCTTATTCTGCCTCTCTTTACACTGGAAACTGGGCTGCTCTGTGTTGATATCTCACCTAATGCCTAGCAGTTTGTTCTCAGGAGAGGAATGGAAAAAGACACGTTCCCCAGGTCAGCCATTACAATTAAACTTTTATTTATTTTTCCAGTAAAATTTGTACTTTCTTAATTTCTACCACTGGGATAAAAAAAAATTGTAAGCTGACATACCAAGTCTGTTGGCCACCTCAGAAACTTCCTGAAAACACCTTTTACAAGTTATATCATTTCCCTCCAATGTGTCATTTTTTTCTCCTTTTTCACTCTAGGGGCTGAGAAGAAGGCCACTCCACCTTTTCAATAAATATCAACATTTCAGTAGAAAGCTGTTTATTTTCCTCCTGAAGCACATTAATACTACCAACCAACAATAGTAGCTTTTCAGACTCAGAAAGCAAGACTCAAAAGGGCTAGCCACAACTCTCCAGCAGTGGCAGCCAACAGGTTTTCACCTCAGGGTGTTTGTGAGAAAGGATTTTCTATTTTTACGTTTAAGGGCCATTCACTGATATTCACCCCTAACCCTATTTCAGGGCTCAGGGACATCTTAAAGTTGGGCTATTAGAAAATTTAAAAAATATCAAATTGTACAATAAGCACTGGAAACACCAAGCGGAAGCTTGTCACATCAGAATAGATCAAGATATATTTGCCCACAGCCCTCCTGAGAGATTATTTTTTTAAAGAAATTCAAGTATATAAATTGAAATGATTTTTTTTCTCATCAGTGTTCTGGCATATGTAGGTTTTTAGCTAGACAGCTTTGTACCTAGTGTCAGAAAGTCCCAGGTTTTTAGGCAGGAGTTCACTTTTACCTCCAGGGAGCAACTGGCTCCTTATGTTCTTTAGTTAGCTTAACAATTGGGGGTGCTGAATTCATAAAGATTAAGTCTTGCACCGTGGATTATGACAGCAGCCAAGCAAAGCCAAACTGGACACATGCTGGTCATTGTAAAAAGGTAAGTCCTATCCTAGGTGGACAGGCAATTCTTTCCATAGTAGCTCAATCTTTATGAATTCATCCTTCTTTACTATCCCACTCTCTATAACAGTTCTCATTGTCTTCCTTTTTTTTTTTATTATTATTTTTTGGAATAGTCTTCAATCCTTTAATTTCTTGGGCTGTATTTTCCATCAAGTCTGGTACTGACAATGGTTTTTCATTAAGATTCTGAAAGATATTCAGAAAACTCACAGACTAATAAAATTAGCAAGCTTCTAAAACTCATAGCAATTAGAGAAGCAACCTGAGCTTCCCAAGGATATATAACTAATTTTTTGCCAAGATATTGGAGAATCCAGACTTTTGGACCATGCCAGTCTATAATTTCTCTGTGTGAAACTATAGTATTTATAAACATAAATTTTTCTCCTGTATGTTCTCTCTCTACTCTGGACCCTGTTCAATCAGGGTAAGGACCATAACTTGTTCATCTTTTCATCCTAGCATCTGATATAGTTCCTGAATATCAAACCCCCACTATAGACACATAGTGAGGGCTTGATAACATTGGGTATCACACTATTTATTATTTAAAACTTGTCTAATGGGTTGATGAGTATTTTCTCCCAACTTGATTAAAGTTCCTCAAGGGCATACACTATTTTGAAGATAGTATAGTTGCTAGCAGTATTTAGCACACACAGGCTTTTTGAAAAATTGCAAACACAGAATAATGTCATAGAATAACATCAACACAGTTTTTTGAAGAAGTACTATGGTAGGGTGAGGAATGGAATTCCAAATATGTCTAAAAGGAACTTTGCGGATAGGATTAAGGGTCTTGACTTGGGCGATAATCCTGGGTCATGCAGGTAGGTCCACTGTAATCATAACAGTCCTTACAAGGGGGATCAGAGACAAGAGAAGTCAGAGCAAGAAGGGAAGAGGATGTGATAATGGAAGCCTGGAGAAGAGCGATGTGCTTTACAGATGGAGGCAGGTGGTGCAAAAGGCAAGGAAACAGATTTATCCTTCAGAGCCTCTAGAAGATATCAACCCTTCCAACACCTTGACTTTAGCCTAGTAAAATTATTTTCATCTTCTGGCCTCCAGAACTTCGAAAGAATAAATTTGTGGTACTTTGTTACAGCAGAATCATAGGAGATAGATACAAGCGCACAGTGGCAATTTCTACAGACTGAAGAAAGAAAACATATACCACACGCTTGACATACACACTGAAAAATAAAATTGGAAGAGGCTAAAAAAGTATCCTTTCAGATCACCTTGCCTGAGGCAAAAGATTGTCTTTCAGGATAGATGGTGGATGTTTCTCCATAGCATTTTTAATGATCTCTAGGAACAATAACTATATTTTGTTCTGTTTTTTTTTCCAGACTGGAAGAAGATAAAATTCTGTTTGCCTTTTATGCATGTGAAGCATATATAACTTATTAGCTGTTTTTTACCCAAAGAAGAAAAAAGGTGAGCTGCGTGGCTGATAGGCAGGCAACTTCACCTGCAATCTTTCTGATATAGATTGGAATCTGAAGATACAAGTAGTAGCAATCGAGCATAGCAATCCAATAAACAGATGGTTTTGGAGACAAAATATCCAGTTTTCTTTAAACCAGTTCACTTCTGCTGTGGTCTAGCCCTGACCTCAACTCTACATTTTAATCCCACAATTTGTGGAGTGTGTGTGTGTGTGTGTGTGTGTGTGTTATTCATGTGAACTCAGCTTACCCTTGGCTTATGAAACATGTGAATTGGAAAGCTGTTCTCAAAATGAGCTCCCTCTTGGAGGTTTTCCCAAAGCTCAGCCTGCTTTAATTACTTAACCAAGAAGTTTTCAATGAGCTGTTTTGAACCTGGCATTCACAATACACTTGCCTTGTACTGAGCGATAACTTTATGACAGGAAGCTTTGTTAGCTGGACCACCCGGGGAACGCAGCTTGAATAGAATATGGCTGCCTGTTGACTTAAGAATGTGGGCGCCCCTGGACGTGCCACACCTGTGTTCCCTTAGCTGCCCCCCAGCTCCTGTTCATTTCCCATGTAATTCAAGGTGTTGAACTTAATCCATACAGCTTTGCATCAATAGCCTCATTTATGGGTTCTTCTCAGGCCCTGGCTATGTTAGAAACTTCTTCCCATGTAGTCCAAAGGTGCTGGAAGGCTGTGTACATTATGCATTCAAATGGTATCTTGGATATGACAGAACTATGTCTATGCAACAGCTCCAACATAGTTTGAGAATGTAATCTTTAGGATTTCCAAAATAGCCCACTTCAATTTTGACTGATTTTTTTTAACCATCTTCACAATCAAAAGCAAAGTCAAAATACTATCTAGGTGAAAAGAATTGAACTGATTTGAACACAATTTCTCTTTCTGATAGGTAGTCTTATAATTTCAACATATTTGATTAATAGCTCAAATAAATCAATAGTCTAAGCTTACCTCACCACACTGCATTTTGTTCTTCTGGCAACACATAATCTTTCTGGTTTAGAATACTCTCTCAGTTGTGTGGTAGGGTCCTAAAAGTAGAGCATATTGGTGGTGGTGGTTTTGTTGCTAAATCATGTTCAATTCTTTGTGACCCCATGGACTGTAGCCTGCCAGGCTCCTCTGTCCATGGCATTAGCCAGATTTAAAATTAATTCCTTTTAAAAATTTAAAATTCCTTTACATGTTATTCATATATTTAAAGTTTATTCCAATGACTATTGTTTCGGGGTGAACCTATGCTCTAAAATGGACCAGGTAGAGAACATTTTGGAGTTTTGCTAGGAATGCTGGGACAAATATGTTGGCTTCTTTAGACAGATTTAAACCCAGAGGAATATAGTCCTGGAACCTGCTATCAGTAATTTGCAGCCATTTGTGACCTAAAGAAGGGAGCCAAAACTGAGACATGGATTTACTGGGGAATGAAAAACTGGTTCCTGGTGACATAGTTTGAGTCCTGAATTGAGTCTTTCTGGATGGTTTAATGACATAAGGCACTAAATCCCCTAGTTTAGTTTAGTGCTTTTGAGTTGGGCCTTTGTCTCTGGAAACTAAAGGAATAATAATTGTTATGATGATAGCATTATAATGGCATTGAAAGTTCAGATATTGTTCAAATCCAAAGGTTTAATGATACCTGTGAGAGTGTGGTACTTATATTGATTCAGTACCAAGTCCTTGAATTAAAGCACTTTCTAGTACTCTCTCAGAAATCAAGGGTGTGGAACTTTTGTCTATTGTTGTTTAGTCACTAAGTCATGTTGGGCTGTTTTGCGACCCCACGGACTGTAGCCCGCCAGGCTCCTCTGTCCGTGGGATTTCCTAGGCAAGAATACTGAAGTGGGTTGCCATTTCCTTCTCCATCGGCTATTGTTAGCATGTCTAAAAATATAAAAGCCATTTATTTGTTCCTGAAAACCTTTTCTTTATTCATATGTAAACACATAGCTTGCCTCTGTGGGAAAATGATTACAATGTTTATTTAAGCAGGTCCCATTTCTTTATCAGGTATATTGGATATAAAAGTATTGGATGCATTCCTGCTGCAAAATTCAAGCTGAGAAAAAGTAAAAATACATCTGTATCTATCCATGGACACTCCTGTGAGGATTAGGATATAATATTTATACAAATGATGAGTTTTTAGAATAAAGTTATATAAAATTTTAATCTATTTTCTTGCTTATTATTTGTTACTTAATATTAGATTAGCTTTCAGCAACAGAGATATGACCTGAAAGATTTATTTTCCTTGTAAGAATATGAACTTTTGAACTTTTGAATTTATCCTTAAATGAAAGATTTATTTCGCCTACCTCTCAATGGTGGTTAACAAGGATCTTTTCAAACAAATCTGCAGTAGTGTTGCAATACTGTTTTTCTTTAAAAAAAAAAACAAATATGATTTCTTATGTCTAAAATATTTTAGTAGATAGGATGATTTAAAAATCAAATGAATAAGAACAAATGATAGCATAATTCTGTTATGATAAAAATGCCTTTAGATGTAGATCAATATATTATTAACAAATTCTAAAAATTAAAATAATAATGTTAACAAGGAACTTGTTCACTTAAAATTTTATTTTCTCTTTAAGTCTAGCTCCTGTATAGTTTTCTCGCCTATCTTTTCGTTGTTCTCCAGCTTTTTTTTGGATACTTCTTTATTCTCTTTTCATTCAATAATTTATTAATTTGGGACATATGAACTTAGCATTTTTTAAAAGGTAAAGGTAAAAGTGGTTGAACTTTTCAGTAATTTCATATAGTTCAACCTAATACAATGTACTTTTTAAAGGAAATTTTATAATTTTTACATTTCAAATTCTGGGTTCTTCTTCTCATCATAATCTTTATAAATGGATTCTATTTTTATCTGTATCTTGATGAAACTCTCCCTCAGACAAAAACAAAAACTCAACAAGGTAGCTGTTTGACTGAAATATGTCAGTTGTTAGGGACTGAGCTGTGCCCTCCACCACTGCCATAAGCAAGAGAAATGTTCGTGTCCTAACTTCTAGCACCTTAGAATATGAATTTGGAAATAGTCTTTACAGATATCATCAAGGTTAAATGGGGTCATTAGCATGGACCCAATCTAGTATGCCTGGTGGCCTTATGAAAAGGGGAAATTTGGACATGAGACAAGCATGGAAGGAAGACAGTGTGATGATGCCCAGACAGAAGATGGCCAGGTGACTGCAGTACTGCAGCTGCAAGACCAGGAACGTCGAAGATGGCACCTGCCTTAGAGCTGCCAGGGAGAACATGCCGCGGATGACGCCTCGACTTCAGCTTTCAGAATACAAGAGGATACATTTCTGATGTTTTAGGCCTCCTAGTTTTTGGTACTTTGTAAAACTCTGCTGGCATACGCACTTGACAATGGTTTACCAGTACTCAGATGAAAGATTGATATTATTAACAACTTTTTTTCTGACTCTAGAAATTGGAGAAGTAGATGAATAGAAGAGTTCCTCTTGCTCAGTTCCCACAATAATATTTCTTTTCACTATTATTTGAAGGAATATGGAGTAGATTTCTAATGACTACTTATTTTCTTTGGGAACTCTATTCACCTTTATAACATAAAAGTCTGTAAAAAATATGAGACTGGTCTTCATCAAATCATGTAGCCCAATACATATTTAAATGGCTCTCAAAGTATAAGAAAGACTTCAGTAATAAAAAAAATTATTTTAAAGAATCCCTCACATTACAATCGACATAGAGCCTAATTCTATGTTTACAGAAAAATATCTAACTTTATAGATTTTAGTGAAAATTGAAAGAAATTATCACTACTAATAGCTGAAAATTCTATATTAAACAAATAAATGCCCACTACTCAAATTACATTGCCTAATATATGTAATCCAAAAACCTCAAGTAAGAAGCAATTTTAGATGGCTTCAAAATAATAAATAACATGAAATTGAAAATGGAGATTTGGCATATTTTTGGAGGTAAATGTGACTAGATACACATGAAAACCATTCTTTTTCCTATTAAAGTAACTTTGCTTAATGATGACAATAATGTGGCTATAACATGAAATAATTTCTCTTCCTTCTTTTCTCTCTTTCCTTTAAAGGGTTCTTTTTTTTTTTTTTTTAACTGATACCAATGCTAACATTTGGGTATCCTTCCCAGGGATATTATAAAAAAATTACATCATAAACATTTAAATTGAAAAAATATGTAGCCCATGGGCCAGATGATAATGGCAATATTCCTTTAAAAATAGGTGTAAGAGATACAGGACAGGTGGCAAACATTCATGAGCGGGAACTTTGACTTTAGCAAAACATGACTGCTATTTCTACCTGCTGTGGGCTTGACACAGAAACTTACAAAGCCAAGATATATGTATTTTTGGAGATGAAACTTGCCCTTCTATACTTGTGCGTTTGTTGATAACTTGTTTAAACCAATTGTATATTTTCTTTGTATGCTGGAATTGATTTGCTAAAAGACAGCTATTGACAAAAAAGTCCAGCTAAAACTCAACTTCAGGTCATGGGACTTGTTATCAGAGCCAACTTTTATTTTCTTTCTAGATCTTGTATATGTTGCAAGAGAGGACTATAAATTATCTTACTAATTCTAATAAGTATGGATACATATTTTTAAGAAGTCTCAGTTCAGTTCAGTTCAGTTCAGTCGCTCAGTCATGTCCAACTCTTTGCGACCCCATGAATTGCAGCACACCAGGCCTCCCTGTCCATCACCAATGTCTCAAGGGCCAAGTATATTGAGAAGATGAATTAAGACAACTTGTACTATGTGAAAAGTCAATTTATTTCAAAATTTTCATCATTTCAACCCTGGTTTTATTTTAAAAGACATAATAATACTCCCAAGGTACATATTTCTGCCACAAGAGAAATTAAGAATGAATACTTGGCACATTTAGTCATGGTGGAAATCAATGAGAAAAATCACAGTGGAAAGCTATTTGAAATTGTGTATAAGTTTAAACAGTCATTAGGAAGAAATTAATTAAAACTAAAGAAGACAGTAAAAAGAAAATGTTTACAAGGTCTCCTTAATTTCGTATTGAGCATCTAACTGGTAAGCTAAACCTCTCAGTCCACTTTTTCAGCATTATCCTTCATTTAGTCCCCAGATCCTACAAGAGTGTGCTAAAATAGTATTATGAGATTAAACTAAACACATACCAGAAGGTATAGCAATTTGAAATGCACTCCACAACCAGCTAGAAATCAATGTGGGTTATCAGTGGCAGTGAGAACAGAACTGCAGGTGATTGGGTACTGACCGTGGACATGTAGGTGCTCAGACACTTGTGCTTTTATACATGTTGAGGCGGTTCTGGAGATGAGGGAGAAACCTGTAAGTTATCTGGCTGCTGCTGCTTTATTTTTCTGGCTGGATATTCAATTGACACAAGTTCCAATAGTGGGGAGATGATATTGTTTGATGAAGTCTAGGCTTGCTGGTGTTTGTGCAGCTTGGCCTCCTCTCTAGCGGGATGGTTCACCTCCAAAATCCCTCTCTGAGCTGACATCGCTATCTTCACCTGCATGTCTTAACCTCTCTTGATCTTAAAATGTGACTATCAACCAAAAGGAAGCATAGATTCTTCTTTTTTCCTTTCTTTCCCTGCCCTCCACTATTTATTTCCGTGTGTTTTTTGTGTGCATGTGAACTGTCATTCTCTTTGGATTATCTAGTCTTCACACTAGATCTTGACAATGCATGAGGATATCCTAAGTCTTTAAAACTCTGGGAATATGAGTGCCTTCCTTTTATTTCTGAGCTGCTTGCCTTCTGAAGAAAGCATGAAAACTTCTTTATCTGCAGCCTTGCTCATCCTTCTTGAAAGTGACTCACAGATTTGCTTTAATCTAGGAAGCCCTGTAAGGTGTATAGCTGTCTGACTCTTTGACACCCCTACATAATATGAGTGGCCTCATTTTTACTAACTTTCACTTTGATATCCCTAGTTTTAAAAGCTTTCCCCTTTCTCTTCCATTTTAAAATTGGATGTGTTCAACATGCCCTGACTGAATTAGCATTGCCTATCTGTCCAGTGAAGCAGTCCTGGAAAAATTCGCATTTAAACAGCACCTCCAAGAGTTCTTAATGACTTGGTGCTGAAAGGCAGCTGGCTCAAGTCCAAGTCTGGGGTTTCACTGCTCTGGCAGGAAGGTCAGTTTAGTCCTAAGGGGAAGGAAAAGAAAATACTATACTCTGTATATCCTGTGAGAGAAAAATTACAAATTCAGATGTAATATTGAAAATACTTCCTTCTTAATTTCAAAGTAACTGCTTTTAGTAGCCAGTGAACTCCCAATGGTTAAATTATTAGCTTCAGACATTTTGCTTTAGACAAAAACCTCTAAGTGGCCTACTTTCATTTTCGTCTGGTTGAACAGTTTGTGGTTATAATATTTTAAATAACCTTTTAAAATGATCTTGGTAAGAGGGTAAAGAAGTATAAAAAAAAAAAAAAAACCACCAAACCTCAATTTTTGAAAACTTTTTTCCTGAAGACCTCTGCCTAATTGTTCCAATAAGGACACAAAAACTTAAATTAATTATGCAAGTTTCTTAGAGTCTCAGAAGCAATAAAAGAAAAAAAAAAAAGAAAGAAAGAAAAAGTGGGCAAGTTTTGCATTATTTTTTAGGTGAGCTGTTCATCTTGCTTTTCATAAATTTTAGAAACACAACTATGCCTACCTGAGGTGGAAAGAACAGGGAAATAACTTAGGTCAGAAGGAAAACCTTAGTAACCTAGGACCACGTGCCACTTGGTGAGGGAGGGGATTACTTGTAGATGATATGTGTTTGGAGTTATCCCTGAGACTCCCCTGGTACGATTAACTGTCTGATTGAGAGGTGAAGGCTGGGACAGACACATGAATACAATCACTTTTCTTCACAACTAAGTCATTAGTTAAATAAAATCTATGGGAAAGCTGATGCCATAAAAGAAGTTAGATAGCATTACCCTGGTGTTATTACCCTTGTTATCCTTGACCTCTGGAGACTTAATGATCTTCAAATAAGTCGTTATTTCAGCAAATCCCTTTTCAGACGAAATCAAGGACTGGAGAGTTTATTTAATAACCACCACAAACATTAAGTAAGTGGTATAAAAATTCTGCTTTCTTGACTTAATTTTGATAACAATGTGCTGAGTAAGCCTCCAAGTCCTAAAGTGAAACATTCCCCCGCCCCCCGCCCCCCCCACTTACTTTCCACTGCTTAATCTACTGAAAAAATGGTTGCTACTGCTTTTGGATTTTCATATGTAAACCATGTTGCTTAATGCAAACTGAAATAAGCTGGTTAGCAGATGTCAAGCATCTCAGAACCT
This sequence comes from Capricornis sumatraensis, assembly GCF_032405125.1. Lineage (NCBI taxonomy): Eukaryota > Metazoa > Chordata > Mammalia > Artiodactyla > Bovidae > Capricornis > Capricornis sumatraensis. The sequence goes on along the minus strand of NC_091081.1, from coordinate 32,202,877 downwards.
GCTCGAGGACGCACGTCACATTGAGGTTTGAGGAGGTACCCTCTGCCATCACACCAGGGCAAAATGCAATAGGAAACTTCTTGTCACTTTCTGTCAAAGAGTCAGTGCATGAAAAACAAGAAGGCTGCAGTCTGCTCTTGAGATACTGGAGGATTTCTATCTCTCTGTTTGGCCTCTCTTAAGAACAGAATTTTATGAAGGCTGAGGTCACTCTGAAGGGCATCCATTAAAATATGACTGTTTTTGTGGAAGGGCAGATAGCTGAACAGTGATGTTCCTTATTCTTCTTTTGGCTTATGGACCCCTTTGAGAATCAGTAAAGGCTATAAAATCCAGAGAACACACACACATGGACACACACACACAAAGAAGTTGCATATCCTGTTAGGGAGTACCATGAAATCCCTATAGCTTGTCCACAAACCTCTGTTGCACAGACCACACTCTGATTGATGAATTCATCTCACATTTTTATAACCTTTCAGGGTTGCCTGCATTTTATTAGTACTTTTTGGTAAGGGAGCCAAAACTCCTTTACACGTCAACACAAAAATAAGATTCCTTGAAATGGAGAGGTAACAAACAAAACTAAAAACCCGACAACACCAAAGATTCAACTCCCATCCTTTCCTTCCCTTTGTGCCTCCACCCTCTCTTCTCCCGTCCCCATCCCCCACCCTAGTGTGGACACATTCTTATCTGTTCTCTTCTGAACTAGTGTGACACAACCGTAACTCATTTTATTTGTGAAACCAGGTCTTTTTCCTCCTATGTATGCAATTTTGTGTCACAGAGTATCTTCCCCTTTCTTTTGAAAAGATGTCTTCAAGAAGAATAAGTTCTGAACCCAAGAAATATTTTCCTTTCTCAAGTTAGCTATAGATACAGTGCATTGAGTCATTTCAAATGTTGAGATTGTACATGTTTTCATCAGTACCAGTTTGCCCTTTACCCCTTGAAAAGCTAAGTCTAAGCCAGTTTCACACCTCTCTTTCCTTTTCACACCTTATCCTTACCTCCACACCCCCAAAAGAGCAGCATCTGTAAGACCCTATGGACTCTTACCTGTGGGAAGACCAGTGGTTGTCTTAGTTTCTCTTTAAGTGCAGTTTTCCAGTTTTCCACTAGTTGGGGCTCTGTACAAAGGAAAGGGAAAAAAGGGCCTCCAGAATTATTCATTAATACTAACAAAACATTTTATATGATATCTCTAAACTACTCTCCGAGTCTCTGGAAAGATGCTCACTAATTTTATTGTTGTCACAATATATTGATCATGAAGTTGTGTTGACATATTGTCGGATGAGTTGTGCTTGCCTTGCTTACTTTGGTTAGAGAAGGCTAAACTAATTTACTGCTTTCGGTGTGATTTGCAGGAATCCAGTTCACCCAGTGCAAAAACTATTACAAAATGTGAATTATGAAGTCTGTAACATTTGGAACATTGGGTTCCTAAGGAGCAAGATCATCTTCTTTGTAAGTTTTTTCTAGGACAGGGAAGTAACCACTCATCTTTTAACCCGCATGGCGCAAAGTCTGGCACAAATTAGACCCTTAATAAAAGTGGTCTGATTTCTGCCTCTGCCTAAGAACCAGAGTTTGGATAACATTATGTAGCATCAGTTCTCTGGGAAGACCTTTAGAAAACTCTCTTGGTCTGTGCTAACTCTAGGTTTGTTGCTCTCAATCAGTTTTTTTTTAAATTACTTTGTGTCAGGTTGAAAGATTACCTTGGGTAGTCACATACAATCAAGGTCTCCCAGCACTTTGCTTACGCTTGCGTTTTGTTTTAGGTTTGTTTATCCTGTCTCTCTCCACCTCCCCGGAGATCCTTTGGCAAATCTGATAAACAATGCTTTTTTTCTTGCTCAAGGCAGAAAGTCCGATCGAATACAATGGGAGGCCAAACTTGGCTGCAAAGCAGGCTGCAGGTGTGCTGGCATTGTGGTCATCTAAACCAGATGCTGGGAGCTGAAGCACCTGCTTCCCTTCTCTGTCTACACTCCAGAGACCACTGCTTCTGGGTAACAGAGGCCAGAGAACCAGGCTGAAGAAAAGGATGAAAATACCACAGCATCCTCTTAACAGATCAAATGAGTTGCCCTAGAAATAGCTTCATGAAATTCTCCCTCTAAGTCCTCAAACACAGATAGCCTGATTTGTGTTCTTCCCCTCTCTAATCTGACAGCAGCATCCTCTCAACACACAGACTTGACAACAACATTTACTAGAAACAGACACTCGGGGGCAACTTAATTTTTCTCTGGATTATATTATCTAGAGAGACAAGGCTGGCCACGGACAAGAAGGTGATGACTTTTATGGTTCTGATAGCATGATGCCAAAAGCCTTGCACAGCCTCAGATTTAATGAACATTTTTATAAGTGCCATCAATTTCTGAATAGTCCAGAAAGAACATTTAATTTTCTATCTTGAATGTGGATCATCAGATAAGAGATCAGGGAGAAACTGGTCCTTGTGGGGATGTAACTCTGCTCTAACACTTGTTGCCTGAGAGGCTGGCTCTGATATTTTTATTAAGCTGATTCTAAGTTATATTATTTCAGTTCTAAATATTAGTAATAAATTGGCCACAGGCATGTGTATTCAGATCCTTAGTAGGAAACCTGTATGGGTTACGTTTCTTCCTGCTGTTAATATTTTTATTTCCAATTACAGTGTTACTTATTGTCATGCATGAATGCCCTTTTGGGTCAGAGTTCACACTGTGTGTTTATACAGAGGGATCTGTTTTCTTTGTGTATCTTTGTACTGCGTTCCTAGGAGTCAATGGAGAAAGCTTTTGCACTGAAGAATGAAACCCTGCAGCCACACCACTCTGGAGGATCCCCTGCAAAAACACACAGTGAGGGGGCCAGGGCCTTGGTGTGGAGGAGAAGCAGGTACCGGGCCTGTGTCCTTCTCAGCTTCACTAGCTCCTCCATCCAAGAGAAATCTGTTCCTTGTCTGTGAGCTCTTACTGACTTCACCGCTTAAGGAAGCCCGTTACACTTGTTCCTTACAGCTCTGTAATAAATGGATATATATTTGTTGCTGCCTGTCCAGACCAAGTTTACAAGGGAGAAAAATTTCTGAAATGACAAGCCCAGTTTGTGGACATGAGAGGAGAAAGAGGAGTGGCAGGATGGGAAAAGGTGACAAATCAGAACAAACGAGTGGAGTCGATCTGAAAAAAGGGATGTGTGGTGTTAAGTAAGAATTTTTTGAAATCACCCAAAGGGTTGACAGCATGTTTCCAAAAAATAAATTAAAAATAAAGAGACTCATTCTCTTCATCTCATGCCCACATTCTTCTCGGTCAAAGCCTCATTAAAAGAGGCACCCAGACAACTAAGGAAAGAGAGAGGGTGGATCTGGAAGCGAGAAAGAGAACCCTGGATCCTAGAGGTACTCTGATCTGCAGATGTGCCTCTCAGTGGAGTTTGGAATTCACTGGGGGGCGGCTAATGGGGTGGAGGGGGCTGCTGAGATGGAGCTGAATATGGAAATGGAGATTAGATAAACAGTGTGTCTATTCTTTAATATCACGGCAACTGTTTTCACTTATCTGCGTGACTCTTTCTTTTGTGCCTCTTAATTTGTCCTTGAAGTTCTGTATCTAATCATTAGCTGAGCAACCAATAATTCTCCCTCAGTCCCCCACCCCTTTTTACAACCAACTTTAATCTTTCGACTCAGTGAAAAACATGTTTCCCCTATCATAACTGGTTTAACAAAAATTCTCTTTTAAGTTTAGATTGCTCAGATACAATGGCTTTCCTGCAGCTTCATGCTAGGGAAAGGAATTTACATTAGAAAAGAGAGATTTATGATAGTGTTGAATTTCCATTTGAATATGGATAGTTAACAACATGCATATGTTTTTTTTTATTATTATTATTTTAAGGTTTAAGCCGTGCCATAGGCAAAAAGAAAGCTGGAGACTGCAGGGCTGGCAGGACTCAATGAATAATTTAGTCTGGATTTCATTCACAAACAGCAGCCCAGTCCTAGGGAAAGGACCGGTGCTTTTCCCTGGATCGGAACTGGAGTAAGTGCCAGGATTTCCTGATTTGTTTACATTTCTCAAAAAACTTTTTTTCCCCTGGACTAGGACAGAATTAGACTTCCTTTTCCACTTTTGGCTCCTTCCAAGCTATTCTTGCTCAAGGTATTCTCTCCCCTTTCCCTGCATTTTCCTTTGTTGAAGTCTCAGCTGGGTCTTTTGTCTCACGAAAACATGGAGAGGCAATGAAGGAGGTTGGTGGAAGAAGAATGGTCCTCATGACAACAATGACCCCACAGTAGCCAGCTTTTCCTGGACGCAGCAGAGTCTATCCAACTTTTACATGTAAAACCTTCTGGTCTGTCTCTCACTAGAGCTTAAAAAAGATTCTGAGAGGCCAGGATATGATACATCAAGTGATTTTGCCCAACTCCTTAAGCTATAATAGGAGACATTGAGATCACCTTCATTCTCATCAACCCTGCGTATGACGAGATTTGTCATTCTGTGGTGAAGCTTCAGCCAGATCTAGGCATGGGAAGCCAGTGTTTTCTCTTTGGTAACCAGTCTTCCAGGACCTGTGGCTAAGGGCCTCTGTTCTACCCTGTTATTCTCCCTGCCTTGTTGGGTTTCACTTTTACCATCTTGATCATCTATAATTGTCATAAAAGTTTGTTTTGAAAAGTAATTCTAAAGTCATTTGTTTATAAATGTTTGGCAATCAGGGATTAGTTCCTTTTCCTAATCTGAAGTGTTAAAAGGCAACCAGATCTTCCTGGGGACTCACCAACAAGAATAAATCAGAGAAACACAGAAGTCGTTTAAAGGGATGGGGCAGGTTCCTTAAAAGAGACATGTAACTCTCTTTGGTTCATCGATATTTCTATTTCTTTTTTCCTTCTCTCTTGTTTCTAAGGCTAAAGGCCTCTTTAAATTTCACTGCTTAAGTCATCTCTGTTTTGAACATGTTTGCTATTCTGACCCTAGGGATCATTGTGAAGACTATCTTGAAGTAACCCTATCCTCCCTGCTAGGACAGCTTGGGCTCTCTTCACTTTGGGTTCCCTGGGACAACCAGGGTCATCTATCCTTTCTGCTTTCGTAGTAATCAAACCCAACTCTTGTATGAGAATCAGATAACTTAATTGTGCTTGGGGTAAGACTTTAAATACTTCCACCATTCCAGGCTTCCCTTGTAGCTCAGTCGGTAAAGAATCTGCCTGCAGTGCAGGACACCGGGGTTCCATTCTTGGGTTGGGAAGATTCCCTGGAGAAGGAAATGGCAACCCACTCCTGAATTCTTGCCTGGAGAATCCCATGGACAGAGAAATCTGGAGGGCTATAGTCTGTGGGGTCACAAGAGTTGGACATGACTTAGCATCTAAACCACCACCATTCCAGGATTATTTGTATCATAACAGAAGAAATTTACGGTAAAGGAATGAGTCTCTAATGGTGGAACTTATGATACCAATGGTGGAACTTATGATACTTTTGCTTGAAGCAAAATGTCATCCAAGTGCTCCTGAAATTTGTCATACTGAGGTTAGATTATGTCTAACATATGGATCAAGTCAGGCACATGTTGTTTGTATCCCTATGTATGTATGTATGACTACCAAGTGGCTCAGTGGTAAAAAGTCCACCTGCCAATGCAGGAGACATGGGTTTGATCCCTCAGTGGGGAAGATCCCTGGTAAGAGGAAATGGCATCCCACTCCAGTATTCTTGCCTGGGAAATCCCATGGACAGAGGAGCCTGGTGAGCTACGGTCTGTGAGGTTACAGAGTCAGACACAACTGAGCAACTGGACACACATACACACGCATGGACACACACACACATGGACACACACACTTATATACATACACACATATATGTAGAGGTCACGTGCAGAGAAACACAGTTTATTATAAAGATCCTGCTACTGAGGGTGGACAGATGAATGACCATGAGGCTTTTCTGAGCCATATACTAACACAGCTGATTTGTGAATCAAGACCACAAATAGCTGTTCTGAAATGTCCTTTATAACAATCATTTACTCACTCTAGTCACTATGAGAGTGCCTACCTTTTGAAAGGCCAAAGTAGACCCTCTTCTCTGACCTGCAAGTAAGACTGGACAAATGGTCACATTCTTAGTATAATCTAAACACGCATCAAGATGCACCCAGTGGACTAATGTGCAGAGGTTTCAATTAACACTAGCACATTAGGGACATCAAAAGAATAATTTTCCCCCCATTGGTTTCAGAGACAGTATTGTAGGCATAAGTGTTGCTAAAGAAACCAAGGTTTAACCTTTTGATGATCTGAAGAATCAAGTCCTGCTTTGGATTATCTTCTGTAACAGGCTTTTATGAAATGATCTGCTGACAAGTGTAAGTGAAGCCCATATTCCAGAATCACATGGTATCTTCAACAGAGTTTAGAGAAAGACATAAAATGAGTAAAGACATGATGGTCAATGTGAAATTTATCTTCTAAGCAGGGGAACCCCACAAATAAATGCATGTGGTGGGAAGGAAAAAAAAAACATATATAGAATAACATTACTTAGAATACCTTAAAATCATTCACATCACATGAACAAAAATGTAAATCAGCTTGGAGAATATGATATATTTTGCATTGTGTGTGTAGGTACTAAGATAGCCTTTCTTTCTAATATGTTTCATGTGTGTATGTGTGTGTGCACTCAGTTGTTCAGTTGTGTCCAACTCTTTGAGACTGAATGAATTGCAGCCCACCCTTAGTCTCTTTTGTCCATGGAATTTTCCAGTCAATATTACTAGAGTGGGTTGCCGAATTTCCTACTCCAAAACATCTTTCAACTCAGGGATCGAACTTGTGTCTCCTGTACTGGAAGGCAGATTCTTTACCACTGAGCCATGGAGAAGCTCAAATATGTTTCATATGATGTTCTGAATTCCAGGTCTTTATTTCAAGAGAAGACCAGAGGTGAACAGCTTACTTGAGCAGGTTTTCCCTACATGAATGAATATAGTAAATATTCTGGCAGACTTTCAGATTTCTCTAAGTTGTAGTAAACAAGGCCAACTGGCTCATCTGAAGGGACCCTTAGGAGTCCAGCTGGTGGTGCTTGGAGGCCAAACCAGTGATTCTTTAGGGCTTGCCTCCAGGGTTAACCTGAACTCCAATAGAGAGGAAATATGACTTAGCTCCATGACAGCCCCAGGGTCCCAGATGCCATGGGTGCTAAAGATGGGATGGATTTCCATGTATCAAGTGCATATACCGGTTTTGCCTTACACCTGTCAGAAGCCTGAGCAGTAGAGAGTAGTCCGAGTCCCGATAGACTGCATCACCATTACAGTCTCTTATTTAATGAGTTTTTCTCTCAGGCAAAAGGTGTGCTTACCTTTCTCTGGGAGGTAACAATGTCAAGAGGCTGCAAAGGCATTTTCTAGGCTCTGATTTCTGTTTTCTTACATACCATATTCTTAATTCAATGACTACAATGCTCTGTATATTGAATAAGATTTAACAATAAAATAGTTTGTGATCTTAGAAATATTTTCAAAAATTATTGCCACATTTACACAACTTCAGATGTGTACGTGGTGGGCAAGTGGGTGAGAGCAGATTCTGTTTGTACATAAATGACTTCATGTTCTTTTAAAAGAGCTATTTTGTGTTTGGCCCCTGTTGTGTCTTTACTGAATTGAGAGTCTTCACTGAATCATCAGCTGAATTCTCTTTGGCCTTTAGGGAGGTGCTGTAGACAAGTCGGCTGCCTTCTAGGTTCCCAAAGGGGGCTTAGAGGAATTGTTGCTCGAAGTCATGGTCTCTGGGTGGTTTTGGTGAGTAAGAGACCAGTAGGGTCTCCAGGCCCATGGGCAGCAGTCAGTGTGAGGTGAGCCGAGGGCAACACAGGGTAAGTTAGCAGATGTAGGGAGTGTGTCGTGGTCCAGTCTCTATTTGACTTTTTGACTCTGCAGCCAGAGCCTACATGGGGCCAAATAGCAAGCCTGGGAGGCTGTGACCAGGGGAGGTGAACAGGGGTCCCACAGACCCACTGCAGAAAACCAGCAAACATTCTTGGTATGAACACCATGGAGATTGAGCCTTCCTGACAAATCCCCTGACTCCACACATAGCAGATCGCATAAAGGCATCTATCTTAGAGGAGACAAGCCTTGGGCACTTGGGGAGGTTGTGATCACTCACGGCCCCTTTATAATCCACTGACAAAACAAGATGAAATCACCTGATTTCTGACTGTGGGATCCAGATGGGCTCATCAATGCTCTGAGCCAATGGTAGAGCCTTCCATACTCCCACCCAACCCAACAACTACCCCCCACTCCCAAGCAGCTATGATATTTCTTCTCAGCACTTAAGCTTGACACCTTTAGCCCTTCTGGAGAGAAAGGGACCTTCGATGGGACATAGTCCACGTCCACCCCACCCACCCCGCCTTGGGTAGCCCTATTATCTCTCCTTGAAGTGTGATTTACTACCACATGACACTAACATATGATAACCTGAACACTCTATTACCTTGGGAAAGACTACTGAGCAGAAATTCTAGTTGGAATAGCTCTGCTGATGATAGCTAGGAGGTATTATCTGGGAAGAAGATGGAAAATGACTCAGAGCCAAGAGTTGTTTTGGATGGTTAAAGGGAATTCAAATATAGATGAAGATCTGCCCACACTTTAAGAAAATCCTCAAAGACATGACAACTGTCAAGGCTGCACTTCTTAGCAGTTGTCACCTACTTTTTGTTTTCTGCTTCATCAGCTCTATAACCCTGCAAGTTTCATTATTAGGGTTTCCTGCTACACTTTTAATTTTCAGTTACAGATTGACTAGGGACTGCCAGTATGTCTGGCCTACTGATGTTTGCTGGTAGATTATCCTTGTAAGTTACTATTGTCAGGTTTCATTTTGTAAAGATAGTGAAGAATGGCAATTCACATAAATTCCACAGCCTCATTGCTCGTGATGGTCTAACAACTAAGAACAAAACAGAAAGATAGTCTCATTTTAAGCAGATCTTCTTGCTTCAAATAATATACTAAACAGACAAACAATACCCTCACCTCTCTGCCAAAAAAAAGAAAACAAAAAAAGAAAAAACACCTTACAGTTGAATTTACTGAGCTGAAGAGGCCAAACTTTGCCAGAGTCAGGGACTGGTAACTGACATCCAGTTATCCAGTTCACGGATTCATTTTCCCTTTTTTTTCAATACTGAATGAAATTCCCTTTTTAAAGGCTTATAATTTATTGTCTAAAACTGGAACTGGGACAAATTCAAAGCAGGATGAAAGGAAGTCTCCAAAACAATAGCATTGAAATTCTCCCAGGGCTGTTTCAATTGTGAGAACTTAGAGCACCTGAATGGCTGCATAGTGGTGAGGCAGAGGACTTGAGAGAGTGGCAATGTGCCTAAATGCTGTATTTTTGTGGTGGCCTCCTTTGCTGGATGAATATTGCAAGTTTTTATTTTTTCCTATTTTGCTGAAAATATTCTACAGTTTTCCAGGAATTAACAGACACTCAGGCTAAGGCAAACTCTGATCATAAATGAATATAAGAGTTCATATTCCAGTCCTCAACACAAAATTTCAGGGGTCTTTAGTGAGCATTTATTGTGTACCAGCTTCTAGGCAATGTGCATTACATGCATGAGTTCATTTGATCTTCACGACAATATTATGAGCATAGGTACTATTATTATTCTTACTGTACAGATAAGGAAACAGAGAGGTTAAGCAATGCCTCAAGCCACAGGGCTAGTGAGTAGCCTGGTCATGTCATTTCCATACTCTTAACTACTTAACAGAATTGCCTCCCAAGAAAAGTAAATTGCCCAGGTTAAATGATGTTAGGGATTGATGGTGAATAGAAATTGATATTTGGTCCAAAGAAGCACAGCATGTTTAGTTTTTGATGAATCCTGATAACATTCTGCTGCTGAATAATAAGACCATACAAGCTGAGTCCTGCTATGCTCTTGCAATTCTTTTAGTTTTATTCCCAACTTAACTCTTTCTGAAAATGATTGAACTAACTTACACACACATGTATATCCTTATTCCAGGATCAACAGGACTCCAACCTTATTTCAACCACCTTCTAAATATCCCTGCTGAGTGCATGTCTTCAGGCACCTCAAATATCTACACTTAATCTTCCAGACTCTCCCTAAACAACTCTTCAGCTGGACTTTTCTCTCTCTGTAATGGTATTACCCAGTCACTCAGACTCTGAAGCTCAGGGTAAGTTTTATTTCCCTCTTTCCTATACTGTCTCCTGCCTCAACCCCCTCTGAGAGTGCATAATCAGTTTGTCATCAAGTCCTGTGGATTCTCTTTACCCTATCTGTCCATACCAAGCTCTACTGCAATGAACCAAGCTTCTAAAACCAGATTTGGGGATAAATTTCCATCAATTTGCCCATGTTAAGGCTTTCTGTCCTCAAGATAGCCACTGGGAGTCAATCCTCTAAAACAAGTTTTTTGTACTCTATGCTGTTCCAGGCACTGTTCTAAACTAGAGACACATCACCTGTCTGCCTTGCACTTGTGGTCCTTTCTGCTTGAAATATCCGTCCTCATTCTCCCCTTCTCCAGTATTTCTGCTTTTAGCGGCCACTGCCTGTGACTGAGATCTCTGAATCCATATCGCTTTCCCTTGATCTGATGTAGGTTGAATTTAAAGAGCTCTGGGCTTTCCAGATAGTGCTAGGGGTAAAGAAACTGCCTGCCAATGCAGAAGACATAAGAGACATAAATTCAATCCCTGGGTCAGGAAGATTCCCTGGAGGAGGGCATGGCAACTGAGCCTGGTAGGCTACAGTCCGTAGGGTCACACACGATTGAAGGGACTTAGCAAACACACATGCAAGGAGCTCTAGCCCAGCACTCGGACTGTGGTAGAAAGTCTCTTTGTGATAATTTAGCCTGTTCACCCTCCTCAGTTTCTGCTTTGATTCTAATACCTTCGTCCTCAGCCTTGGCTCCTGAATTTATGCCACATTACTGTTTTCTGAGTCCCTTTTATTAACCTCCCACTCCGTGAATCTAACTCACTGTCCCCTTAATACAGCCATGCCTCTAAACCCCACCCCTGTGAGACCCAACTTCCCCCAAGACGTTGTACTTCCTGATAGCCCACCTGCCTCTTCGGAAACTAGAATACCGTAGTTTGTTTGTTCGATAACTATTAACGGTTTACTGAAGCTCTTCTGTGTACTGGCTACACAACACATAACGAGAATGACAATATCCTGTCCTCATGGTGCTCACACTGTCATTGGCACAAGTGATTAAATGAAGAGGCAAGATAGTTTCAGACTGAGAAAGATGATGAAGGAAATAAAATGGGCTGCTGAGCTGGAGGAAGGGGAGGGAGACAGCTGGCTTAGATGAGATGTGCAGGGAAAGTGTTTCAGGCAAGGCTTGAATGATAAGAAGAAGCCAGCTGTGTGTAAAACTGGAGAACGTGTTCCTAATAGAGAAGACTGCAGATGAAAGACCCTACAGGGGCCATCAGCCTAATGTGCTCCAAAAACAGAACAGAAACCAACAGAGCAGAGCAAAGGAGAGGAGAGTGGTAACAAAGTTGCTGAGCAGAGGCCAAAGCATAGAGGCCTTGTTTCCATGTTCTTGAGAGTAGGTTTGTTAGTTCCCTGGCTCTCCAAATCTTCTATACTATTTGTTAGACTCACCTTCTCCCTGACCCCAGATGGGCCCTTCTTTGATGGCAGTGTATGGTTACAGACTCTCTAATTCCACTCACTGCTCATGGGCATTAAGTGGGCAATACCCACTCAGCACATTCAAGGTGAGATGGTGCCCAACCAAGGTCTACGTGTTCTCCAAAGCCTGATTCCCATACCAGTGACTTTAGGATGTATTCCTGAATGATTCTGGTTGGAAAACGATTCTTTTGCAGTAGGCTGTCTTGGTCTGAGCCTTCACCTAGCTCTCCTCCTAGTCTATACTGAGGTTTTACCTTTCCTCCCAGATTGAATGCCAGACCGTCTGGTTCAATTTTGTTCCACTCAGATTAAACAGCATGGTGTCCTGCTCTCGGTTGCCATGTAAGAATAGCTGTGTTTGGAGAATAAACTCTTTGTAATACCATCTGGCTACTGTCATGAGAATCAAGAGTATGTGTGAAGCACCCAGTAGTACCTGACACAAAGTAGGTTCTAAACAAACTGTAATAAAATGATCATTATCACAGTGGTGTGATTTTGGGCATAACTCTTTAAATTTAAATGAAGCTGCTGGATAAAATGATTTCTAAAGTGTTTCCTAGTTCTAAAATTTGATCATGACTTGGATGAAGACACTGAAAAATCTCAGGAAGAGACAGAGTCTTTGGCTATTGCTAGTTTTTCCCCAGTGGGAAACCTTGTACACATTGGAGATTCTTTTATGGCATCAGTGGTATGTTATTTGCAGCAGTTGTGTATTTATTCTTGGTAATATTTCAAGCATTTTGACTGTAGAAAGAGTGGTAATACTTTCTTCACACGTACACCAGAAATACCAAGCATTGTCAAGGATGTGGTTACACAGAAATTCTCCTGTACGTGTCATAGGTGTATTCATCAGGACAGCCTCTTTGGAGAATGATTAGAAAAGAGCTAGGAAAGTAAAAATGCACATATTGTATGATCCAGAAATTCTGAACTCTAAACAAATATGTACTAAGAGGCTTATTCAAGAATATTCATGGGAACATTGCTTCTCATAACAAAACTTGAAGCAACACACGTGTCTATGAATAGAAGGAATAAATAAATATAGTATATTTGTATACAACCATTAAGATTAGTGAGCTACAACTATACAAATAGCAACATGGAAAAATCTTAAAAACATTATATTCAGTGAAAACAAATTATATAATCATAATATAGTATAATACCTGTAAGATAAAGTTAAAACATGTAATATATAGGTTATTGGTATGAACATATAATGTAAACATATAACAACATGCATGGGAAATATTGAATTCAGAATAGTGGTTAACTCTAGGAGGGGTGAAGGGAAGGGAGTGGAATTAGGAGACGAGTATATAAGGACCTTGAACTGAATATAGAATGTCTTTTTTTTTCCTTACAAAGGATTTGAAAGAAAACAGGCAAAATATTAAGATTTAACAAAGCTGGATATATACACCAGTGCTTATTAACAGACTATTTTTTTGTATGCTTGTATTAATTAATAAGAAAATAAAACACGACTATTAAAATATACCTGTAAATATTAATAGCTGGATTTGAAGAAAGCAGATAATTTAAGTTACTGCTGCTGCTGCTAAGTCACTTCAGTCGTGTCCAACTCTGTGCAACCCCATAAACAGCAGCCCACCAGGCTCCCCCGTCCCTGGGATCCTCCAGACAAGAACACTGGAGTGGGTTGCCATTTCCTTCTCCAATGCATGAAAGTGAAAAGTGAAAGTGAAGTCACTCAGTCGTGTCCGACTCTTAGTGACCCCATGGACTGCAGCCCACCAGGCTCCTCCGCCCATGGGATTTGCCAGGTAAGGGTACTGGAGTGTGGCGCCATTGCCTTCTCCGGAAATTTAAGCTTACTAGTGAACTGGCTAAAATCTATCTTAAAAAAAATTTTTTTTTAACTCAACTAGAATTGTGTTAGTTTCTAGTGTATAGCAAAGTGATTGTTTTATACATATATATGCAAATACATATATTCATGTATACATGTATATATATCTTTTTTATTTCATTTATTACAAGATATTGAATATAGTTCCCTGTGCTATATAGCAGGACTCTGGTGTTTATGTATTCTATATATAGTAGTTTGTATCTGTTAATCCAAAACTGCTAGTTTATCCCTTTCCCACCCCTTTCCCCTTTGGTAACCATCGGCTTGTTTTCTATGTCAGGGAGTCTGTTTCTGTGTCGTAAATAAGTTCATTTGTTTTCTATGTTTGTGATTCTGCTTCTATTTTGTAAATAAATTTATTTGTATCATATTTTAGGTTCCACAGAAAAGTGATATCGTACGGCTTTTGTCTTTCTCATTCTTATTTTGCTCAGTACGACCATCTCCAGGTCCATCCATGTTGCTGCAAACAGCATTAGCTCATTCTCTTTTATGGCTGAGTAGTATTCCGTTGTGTGTACGTGTATGTCTATAGATACACATACATATATACACCACATCTTCTTTGTCCACCCATCTGCTGAGGGACACTTAGGCTACTTTCATGTCTTGGCTATTGTAAATAGTACTGCTATGAATATTGGGGTGCATGCACATTTTCCAAATAGAGTTCTCTCTCAAAACCGAAGTCTTGCTGCTTGTCTTTGTGTTCACATAAGAAAAACACCTGGATTAGATTTTGAGACTAAGTATCACCACTTGTAATGGATAGTACTCAAAATAATTAAGATGACACATTTTGGAAAGCATTTTTTACTCTTACATCATGGAAGCGTAAAGCATTATTTTCCTTTAGATAAACTTTAGTTTATTGAATATCTATTAAGACAACTGTGTACTATTTTTTATTTTCTTTTAAATGTTCATATGCTTATCCTCCTAACAGAACTGAACTAAACCCTGATCATCTAAATTTCAGCCTGAATTCTTCCAGTCAACAGCACTCTCCTTTCCTTACTCAATAACTGATTCTTGAGGTGATGAATATATAATTATAACTTTAATGTATTGATTTCTCTTGTGTAAGAAGCCTAGGAACTCCTCAGAGCACAGCAGAATTAATTACCTACTGAAAAATTGGATTTTTCTCTAGGGAGTAGGATAGGACACTATTCTTTTCCCAATACACAGGTATCCCAGGAGAACACTACGATGAACCAACCAAACAACCTGATCATTTATTCCAGAGTTTCTAAAAATGCACACTTCCAGCTGCCTCCTAGTCACCCTCCCAGCACAAGGAGAAATGGTCCCACCATGTTGTTTAGCATCACTGGCTTCCAACCAGAAAACACATACCTTATGCCTCCTCTGTTCTACTTTGATTGACACTTGTGATTCTCAGAGGCAAAAATCAGATTTTAATATTCAGACCTGAATACTCATTGAATTCTCAATAAGGGCAGGACAAATTAGAGGATACAGGCAAAATTTTCAGCAACATGGATGAAAGCAATCTTTATTTTTCTCAGTCCGGCTTTGAGGTTCACTATTTCCACCAGATATAAAGCCAAGCCTTTGTCGTGTGTTTTTGTTTTTTTTCTTTCCTTTCTCTCTCTCTCTCTCTCTCTCTCTTTTTTTTTTTGATGTGAGCTGGCATCTCTCATGAAAAGATAAAGGCATCAATTAAGTATATTACCAAACCCCAAGGATAAAAGCTATTGTTGTGAACAGGAGTTAGGCACGCACATGGTATCAAGTAAGGGCCTGGAAACAGACTGCTGCCAAGGAAAACAGATGTCTGTCTCTTTTATAGAACCCAAATTGTGTGTATATTAGCAATTGCTAATCTCCCGATTGACTTAACAATGATGGTATTGATGAACTAATTTGGGCTGAGTACAATCATTGCTGTTACCATTGTCACAATAAAATTTAAAAACTGATTCAACCAACTAGTAACAAATGACAGAGACAACGAAACAATAGCCAAGGAGCCACCCTAAAGGAGAAGAGGATGCCTCACATCCAAAAATGAGAAAGGGTCAGATGGACTCTGCTTCCAGCCTTTGCTGTTACAGCAAAAGTCCAGATGTGGGTAGGAGAGGAATTCCCCCACAGAACAATGAGTAATAACGGCTAACTCACAATCATAGGATGCATGAGACAATGATGAATTGTATATTTCAAACCTATAGAGGACAATCAAAATGGTTACTTTCTTCCTAGTGGGTTATACTAGCAAAACTGGGAGTGGGAGAAAATTCCGCTTGAGGTTTTGCACATTGTTTTTCCTGTTTTCCTGACATGGTTATAAATAAGAAAAAGTGCAGATGTTCAGATCCTCTTCTCTGCCGCATGACTATGTTTCATCCTTTTATTAGGTTGCTCTTATTGTTCCTTTTATGTTGTTGTTTTTAAACTCCCCTGCACATGTTGTCCTCAGGACTTTTAGATTCCTTTCTTTCTCTCTTTCTTCCTTTCCTTCATTCTTCTCCCTGCCCTCTTCTCTTTCTTCTTTTCTTCTGCTTTTCTCTTATCAGGATTATTGGGAAAGGAGGGAGAGGAGAGTGAGGCATAGACTATGAGCTGGAGTCAAGAGGAGGAGGGTGTAGTCAAGAGTGGCTGTCTAAAAAGAGGATGGATGATGTCCTGCCAACGCCCAGTTGATTCTGTCTCCTTAGAAGCTAATTCCGTCCATATTTAGATTCATATTAAGGGGATATTTAGATACAGGTGAGCTTAAATGTTAAATGAGACAAGTCCTGGGTGTTCATTGGAAGGACTGATGCTGAAGATGAAACTCCAATACTTTGGCCACCTTATGTGAAGAGTTGACTCACTGGAAAAGATCCTGATGCTGGGAGGGATTGGGGGCAGGAGGAGAAGGGGACAACAGAGGATGAGATGGCTGGATGGCATCACTGACTTGATGGACATGAGTTTGGGTAAACTCCAGGAGTTGGTGATAGACAGGGAAGCTTGGCATGCTGTGATTCATGGGGTTGCAAAGAGTTGGGCACAACTGAGTGACTGAACTGAACTGAAATGTTAAATAACTTCAGCATGACAAGCTGGTCATAGAAAGTTCTGAAGTCAGTCTAGAAGATCAGGTTCACTTTTGGGAAGGAGAGAGTCAGTTTAACGGACAATGTCTGATATCAATATAAGATTAGATTCAAACATTGACTTCCTTCAGAACTCAGCTCCCTGCAACCCATTCCCATATAACAAGGTCCACTGACTGGGTAAGAGCCTGCAGAGTCACTTGAACAGCAGTGAGCTGTATTGTGTTTTTCTTTGAAGCAATTCCTCTGGCAAAGCCCTATTAAAACTCTGTTTGATTCAGGCTCTTTTCACTTTTTAAACTGAATCGCCTTAACCTCGTGAAGGTCTTACAAGATTCCCAGTTCCTACTAACTGTCAGGATAAATGACACTCAAGTTCTTGAGTTTTCCTTGCATAGTGGTCCAAGGCTATGTATATAAGAAAGCAAATACCTAGCTATATCCAGATTTTGATGTAAGTCTGCCTGATTCCAAACATCTGTATAGCTCAAAACATCAGGATGTTTGGCATCAAGCAGACAAAACATCTGGATGACTGCTTAAGTTTTTCACTTTTTCACTAGATGTTTGGTGTCATGTAGACACAAGCTGAAGCTCTAACTTCATCTTGTAACAACTCCCAGGCTGCCAGGCTGGCTCCAGATTCCTTTGATTATAACTGACATTTTTACAAGAAAACTTTGCATTCTGTGTGATGCTTGTTGCTCTTATGCTCAGCAACAGATTCATTATGCAGAAAAAAATGGCCCTAACCAACCCCCAAAGGCCACATGCTTGAGGAAGAGCTTGAAGAAGCTGGAGAATTTCAAAATCACAACTGTCTCTCTAAGCAAAATCATAACAACTTTAGCCAGAGAGGGTGGCTGGAGAGAGAGTGGTAAACGTGCCAGATCCCTTCTAACAGCCCTCATTTTGTTTCACTCACATTTCAGCCAAGAAATCTTGTTTCCTTGCTGGCAGAGGTGATGCTTCCTCTATCGTTAGATGTAGATAACTGACAAATGGCCAAACATTCCATAAAATACACCAGAAATTTCACAAATGAAACAGTGGGGATTTAGAAAACATCATTTTCACCAGAATTTTTGCAAATAAGATTCTCCACTTGGCCTAATTTGGCAGTTTCACAGTCAAAATGAGGACTTATGCACCCCGCCTTGGGAATAGTTGTGCTAATGATGAAAGTAAACGATCAGCAACCATACAGTGACCATCTTCTCTGTACCTGGCTGTCATGAACTGCCTGACTTCATGCCCTTTGTCACCCCTGCTCTTGCCAAATATACTCATGAGCTTCTCTGATGAGCTCATACCTGCCCACTTGCTGTGACCAGCCCTGCTCTAAGACATAGAAGGATCCCTGGCCTTAGAACGCTGTTAGAGCAGGTTCAAGCTACACCCTTTCCTCTCCTCCCTCAACACCTGACAAACAAGATCCTTTGCCTGATGCTTCCGGTGTTTTACAATTAATTAAGAAGCTACCTGCATTTCTTCTTATATATATATATACACTTATATACTAGCTTAATATACACTAGCTTATGCACTTAATATCCTTATAAAGAAGCTTATGCACTTATGGACAGTGATCAGTGCAAAGAAATAGAAGAAAACAACAGAATGGGAAAGAATAGAGATCTCATCAAGAAAATTAGAGATACCAAGGGAACATTTCATGCAAAGATGGGCTCGATAAAGGACAGAAATGGTATGGACATGACAGAAGCAGAAGATATTAAGAAGAGGTGGCAAGAATACACAGAAGAACTGTACAAAAAAGATGTTCATGACCCAGATAATAATGATGGTGTGATCACTCACCTAGAGCCAGACATCCTGGAATGTTAAGTCAAGTGGGCCTTCAGAAGAAGCATCACTGCAAACAAAGCTAGTGGAGGTGATGGAATTCCAGTTGAGCTATTTCAAGTCCTAAAAGATGATGCTGTGAAAATGCTGCACTCAATGTGCCAGCAAATTTGGAAAACTCAGCAGTGGCCACAGGACTGGAAAAGGTCAGTTTTCATTTCAACTGCAAAGAAAGGCAATGCCAAAGAATGCTCAAACTACTGCACAATTGCACTCATCTCACATGCTAGCAAAGTAGTGCTCAAAATTCTCCAAGCCAGGCTTCAGCATGTGAAGCCGTGAACTTCCAGATGTTCAAGCTGGTTTTAGAAAAGGCAGAGGAACCAGAGATCAAATTGCCAACATCTGCTAGATCATCAGAAAAGCAAGAGAGTTCCAGAAAAACATCTATTTCTGCTTTATTGACTATGCCAAAGCCTTTGACTGTGTGGATCACAATAAACTGTGGACAAGTCTTCAAGAGATGGGAATACCAGACCACCTGACCTGCCTCTTGAGAAATCTGTATGCAGGTCAGGAAGCAACAGTTAGAACTGAACATGGAACAACAGACTGGTTCCAAATAGGAAAAGGAGTATGTCCAGGCTATAGATTGTTGCCCTGATTATTTAAGTTATATGCAGAGTACACCATGAGAAATGCTGAGCTGGATGAAACACAGCTGGAATCAAGATTTCCATGTGAAATATCAAAAACATCAGACAATCAGATGACACTACCCTTCTGGCAGAAAGTGAAGAAGAACTAAAGAGCCTCTTGATGAAAGTGAAAGAGGAGAGTGAAAAAGTTGGCTTAGAGCTCAACATTCACAAAACTAAGATCATGGCATCTGATCCCATCATTTCATGGCAAACAGATGGGGAAACAGCAGGAACAGTGTCAGACTTTATTTTTTGGGGCTCCAAAAATCACTGCAGATGGTGACTTTAGCCATGAAATTAACAGACGCTTACTCCTTGGAAGGAAAGTTATGACCATCCTAGACAGCATATTAGAAAGCAGAGACTACTTGGCAAAAAAGGTCTCTCTGGTCAACGCTATGGTTTTTCCAGTAGTCAGGTATGGATGTGAGAGTTGGACTATAAAGAAAGCTGAGTGCTGAAGAATTCATGCTTTTGAATTGTGGTGTTACAGAAGACTCTTGAGAGTCCCTTGGACTGCAAGGAAATCCAACCAGTCCATCCTAAAGGAGATCAGTCCTGAGTGTTCATTGGAAGGAGTGATGTTGAAGCTGAAACTCCAATAGTTTGGCCACCTAATGGGAAGAGCTGACTCATTTGAAAAGACCCTGATCCTGGGAAAGATTGAAGGCAGGAGAAGAAGGGGATGACAGAGGATGAGATGGTTGGATGGCATCACTGTCTCAATGGACAAGAGTTTGAGTAAACTCTGGGAGTTGGTGATGGACAGGGAGGCCTGGCGTTCTGCAGTCCATGGGGTTGCAGAGTCAGACACGACTGAGTGACTGAACTGAACTGATACACTAGCTACCATGTTAAGTATTTCTCACGTTCCCCATGTCCAATTTTCTTGAATATTTTGATCATAATGGGTATTGAATTTGGTCAAAGACTTGTTAAGTATCTCTAAATACAGCCATATGACCTTTTCTTCTACACTTATTAATATGGTATATGATACTAAGGGATTAATGTGTACATGCTAAGTCACTTCAGTTGTGTCTGACTCTTTGAAACCCTATGGTATGTAGCCTACCAGGCTTTCCTGTCCATGGGATTCTCCAGGCAAGAATACTGGAATGGGTTGCCACTTCCTCCTCCAGGGGATCTTCCCCACCCAAAGATCAAACCCACACCTCTTGTATCTCCTGCATTGGTGGGCACATTCTTTACCACTAGTGCCACCTAGGAAACCATTAATGGATTAATTAACATTAAAATAACTCATATTCCTGCAATATAAAAAAGAAAAAAAAAATCCCTTGCCTGGATCTTGTTACTTATTACCTCAATCTCCAGCCTGTGTGTTTAGTCTCCATTTGAGTCCCTCAGTGTTTATTTTTTTAATCTCAGAAACTAGAGTCTTTATCTCTGGGCTCCAACACCAAACTCTGGGTGAGGCTTATTAGCTACTGGAAGGACAAGATTTGCTTCCTCCTGTCTGTTGAGTACAGGATCTAGCACTGAGTTGATCTTTTTAATCTGTGTGCTGTGCTTAGTCACTCAGTCATGTCTGACTCTTTATGATCCCATGGATTGTAGCCTGCTAGAATCCTCTGTCCATGGGGATTCTCCAGGCAAGAATACTGGAGTGGGTTTCCATGCCCTCCTCCAGGGGATCTTCCCAACCCAGGAATTGAACCCAGGTCCTGCACTGCAGGTTGATTCTTTACCTTCTGAGCCACTGGGGAAGCCCAAGAATATTGGAATGGGTAGCCTATGCCCTCTCCAGGGGATCTTCCCAACCCTGGAATTGAAACAGGGTATCCTTTATTAAATCCTCACATTTAACGTGTAGTGTAAGTTGCTATAGGGCTTCCCTGATAGCTCAGTTGGTAAAGCATCTCCCTGCAGTGCAGGAGACCTTGATTTGATTCCTGGGTTGGGAAGATCCACTGGAGAAGGGATAGGCTACGACTCCAGTATTCTTGGGCTTCCCTTGTGACTCAGCTGGTAAAGAATCCTCTTGCAGTGTGGGAGACCTGGGTTTGATCTCTGGGTTGGGAAGATCCCTTGGAGAAGGGAAAGGCTATCCACTTCAATATCTTGGCCTAGAGAATTCCATGGACTGTATAGTCCATGAGGTTGCAAAGAGTCAGACGTGACTGAGCAACTTTCACTTTCATAAGTTGCTATTACATGGAGTAGAAACTGAGGTTCAGAGCAGTTTAACAACTTGTCCAAGCTCACAAAGAAGAAACTAGCAGAGACAGAGCCAGAATTCAAAGCCAGGATTGACCCCAAAGCCCAGACATGTAGCTGCTCTTCAATATTGCTTCATTTGGATTCTCAACTTGACCCCCTTGCTTGCCTAGCCCACAGTCCATCTTTGCCTTCAGCATGCTGACTTTTCTTCACTTGAATGACTTTACTTGACCCTAAGGCTGACACAAATTCACTTTTTCCTTTATTAGACAAATAGATTGAGAACCCACTTTATGGCAGGCATTGTGTTTTGTGCTAAGAATAAAACAGTGAACAAGACAAGACCCAGGCTCTTCCCTTGGTGCCTAGTGGAGGAGATGAACAAACAAAAAGTCAATTTCAATGCCGGGTAATCAGTGCAGTGACACAAAGATCTGTATGTAATACCTGGTAGTTAAATTCATGATCCAGAGCCTTTTCAATACTTCCTGCTACTGCCCCCAGCTGGTCCCCTTTGTCTCTCCCCTGTTGAGCTGACACTGGGTCCTCTGAGTCTTTTGCTAGCAGGCTCACTCCCACCCTGAGTGAAGCCAGAAGGGAGGATGGGAGGTCAGCAGCCTCAGGTCACCATCTGCAAGAGTTTATAATTGAGTTCTATTCCCCAGATCTGAAACTCAGTGACTCAGTTGTTATGCCTGGGCTCCTAAGCCTCCTTTGTAGCCTAGGAGGTATAATTTCTGGGGTTCTGGGATACTGGAGTTTTAGGTATGAGGCGGCTTGTTGCCAGCAGTTTCATCAGAGGTTCATAGAGTCTCTGAGGGTTTAGCTAAAAGTCCCAAGTGTTGACTAAGTTACCCTCCTTAGTACTTTCTAGGTGTTCTTCAAGATTAAGGCCACTTTATTCCCTTCCTCCAGAGCAGGAGTCCTATAACTGATGGACATGTGACTCCTGACTTGGACTGAAGTTCAGAGTTCCTTTCTGCCAGGTTTTATTCCCTGTGTGAGATCTCTGATGCCAAGGGTTCCCTGAATCTCATGTGAACAAGAATGTGGATTACTCTGAGCTTGGGACCATTGGCTGCTTCATCCAGGATCACTTACCACAGCCTGGTCAGTTTGCCCTCGACTTTGTGCGGTACTGGTAATTTTCTTGGAAACACAGAGTTCTAGAAGGAAATATAATCTGTCTCAGAGCAATGATCATATGTGTAAGTAGATGCTCAATAAATGTGTTGAAAGAATAAAAACAAGTAAACTTAAAGCCAGAACTGGTGCCAGTGTTCAAGTAGCACAGATCCTCGCATGCATTGGTCACCCAATAACCATTTGCTGATTTGAAGCTGTTTGAGTTGGACTACAGTGTATCTGGGGAGATAAGATTTATAGATATGAAACAATTAAAGAGCAATAAAAGACAATACACTTTGGTGTCTCTATATCATATCAACTGGCCTATGGATAAAGGAGATTGCACTAGGGACCAACCAGGGTAAGCAAAAAACTTACAGAAAAGGAAAGACTTGAGATGGACTTTGCCCATTAATTCACTTCATGCTTTTCCAAATGAGTTTTTCAAATAATTCTACACTAGATATATCACTCTCATCTTACCAAAAAACAAAACCAAAAAAAATTCAGAAAGGCTGAGAGAATGAAATGAGAATTCTGTTTAAATTTGACAGATACTGACTGCCTGCTTTGTGCCATGTTTTACTGCCAAGAATAAAGGATGTGAAACTAATGAAAAAGACACAGTGTCCCCTTCAGAGCACCACAATGGTGTGTTTGGGTTATAAATAAGAAATTAAAAACTATGCAGTAAATTCTAAAACAGAAATATATAATAAGTGCTATAAGAACCCAGTGGACAGGTGTTGAAAACCACCTTTTTGGCCATGACAGGAGTGGGAAGATATCTGTTAGGAAAAATTGTGAAAGCTGAGTTTTGAAAGATGACCTTTTGTTCCCTGTACTGGGAAGAGAAAGTATCAGAGAGGAAATTGCAAGAGGAAGATTTGTATCCAGAAAGAACACAGTACACATCCATGCTGGACAGGAAGGTTAAGGCCAGGCTGTGAAGTGCCTTGCTAAGGTGGATAAGATGTCCAAAAAAGATGTCCTTTTCATTATAGGGGACTGGAATGAAAAAGTAGGAAGTCAAGAGATACCTGGAGTAACAGGCAAATCTGGCCTTGGAGTACAGAATGAAGCAGGGCAAAGGCTAACAGAGTTTTGCCAAGAGAACACACTGGTCGTAGCACACAGGTTATTTAACTTATATGCCGAGTACATAATGCAAAATGCTAGTCTAGATGAAGCACATGTTGGAATCAAGATTGCTGGGAGAAATATCAACCTCAGATATGCAAATGACACCACTCTCATGGCAGAAAGTGAAGAAGAACTAAAGTGAAAGAGGAGAGTGAAAAAGTTGGCTTAAAATTCAACATTCAGAAAACTAAGATCATGGCTTCTGGTCCCATCACTTCATGGCAAATAGACGTGGAAACAATGGAAACAATGAGAGACTTTATTTTGAGGGGCTCCAAAATCACTGCAGATGGTGACTGCAGCCATGAAATTAAAAGACACTTGCTCCTTAGAAGAAAAGCCATGACAAACCTAGACAGCACATTAAAAAGCAGAGACATTACCTTGCCAACAAAGGTCCATCTAGTCAAAGTGATGGTTTTTCGAGTAGTCACGTATGGATGTGAGAGTTAGACTATAAAGAAAGCTGAGTGCTGAAGAATTGATGCTTTTGAACTCTGGTGTTGGAGAAGACTCTTGAGAGTCCCTTGGACTACAAGGTGATCAAATCAGTCAATCCCAAGGGAAATCAGTCCTGAATATTCATTGGAAGGAATGTTGCTGAAGCTGAAGGTCCAATATTTTGGCCATCTGATGTGAAGAACTGACTCATTGGAAAAGATTCTGATGCTGGGAAATATTGAAGGCAGGAGGAGAAGGGGACGACAGAGGATGAGATGGTTGGATGGCATCATCAACTCAATGGACATGAGTTTGAGAAAACTCCAGGAGTTGGTGATGGACAGGGAAGCCTGGAGTGTTGCAGTCTATGGGGTCACAAAGAGTAGGACACGACTGAGTGACTAAACTGAGAACTGAAAGCCAAGCATGTCATTATATCTCCTGTTCTATATAGATTTGCAGATATGATTCTTTTCTTCCAAATATTAGGCAATTCCACTTTCCATTTTGGCTGTGATATGGCTTTTTGGATTGCTTCTTCTAGAAGTCAGAGTGGCCCAACAGAGCATCCCCAAATTAACTAAACCACAGAGAGGAGTCTCCTTCTTTCTCACTCCATGACAATGCACTCCAAGAATCCCAGGTGCTTGTTTCTATTCTGGGAATAGGCTCCAGTTTGGAGATTTGCACAGCCCATTAAATCAGCTCTGTGTCCTGTTGAGCCTTTCCTCTATGAACCCAGAGATCTCCATGTGAACAAGAAGCTGATGGGATTTCCTTCCAGGAAAAATGGAGCCTAGACTAAGCTTAACACATCAGAGTTTCACCCCTCCACAGCAGGTTAAAGGAAATGGTAGAAGTTGGGGACCACACATCAGGACTTCTGCTTAATCCTCTGTGGGCTGGACTGTTTTGTGGTAAAGAAAGTCCAGTCCCAGGACTGACTGAGTTTATAAAATGGCATTCTCCACTCGTGGATTTTTATTTAAGAGAAAATACATTTTTCCTTTGCATTATATTATTTTCCATCTTTCCTGAAATACTTATTTTTAACTTCATATCTTCCAAAATTTCGATGGCATAACCAGATTTCTCATCTCCCTTGGTATCTTACCCAGTGCTTCTCAAACTTTAGTGCATATGAATCATTTGGTGAATTTTGTTAAAGAGCACAGTCTGGTTCAGTAGATTGGTGTAGGCTGAGATTCTGCACATCTAACAAGTTCTCAGGTTATGACAATACTACAGGTCTATGGATCACACTAGAGGTAGCACAACTGTAGAATTTTGGGCTCCTATGGACCAGGCATTGGGAGAAGTAATAAGGAGGCAGAGGAAGAGGACAGAGATATATTTTACATCCTTGTAACCAGGAATACAATCCTAATTAGCTAATTAGTAAAGCTTGATTTTGTGCTTGTTTGAGATTGATCTAAAGTTGGACTCCATATAATTTCATCTAAGTAAGATTACTAATTCACTTACAAGCAGAGTCTTATAACTCGTAACTCTCCAGGAGCCATAAAGTGATCATCATTAACTCTGATTTCCCAAGATTTGTTCCCTTTTTGGGATAAGTGAAACACATACTGATTTGTTCCTAGGGTTGAGTGATTTCCAATCTATTTCAATTCATGACATAATAGAAAAACACAATGTTGGTATATCACCCTAGGGGAAGCTTCTTGCCTTTTGAGTTGCTACTGACCATTGGAAAGAAACTGGCCCAGAATGTTTGGAATGGAGACCCAAACCTTTACATGAAAGTAATCCATACACTCAGGCCCCTGATTGGCAAGCTCTGACTTTACTATAATTTCTCAGCTTCAGAGATTCATTTTAAAATATAAATGGTGAAGATGTTTATATTTGGAAAAGTATCACTAATGTCACTATCAGTTAAAAGTCAAGTGGAGGGGACTTCCCTGGTGGTCCAGTGGTTAAGCTCCCAATGCAGAGGACCTGGGTTCAACCCCAGATCAGGGAAATAGATCCTGCATGCCAAAACTAAAGGATCCCTTGTGCTGCAACTATTAATAAGACCCAGCCTGGACAGATAAATAAATAAATATAAATAAATTTTAAAAAACAGAGCCCAGAAGAAATTACTTGTGGGCTGACTCAAATAAAGCAGGAATCTGGGAATGACCTAAAGCAGAGCAAGGAAGAGAAGAAATAGAGGACAGGGCCAGAGAGAAGGGATGGTGGAAAGGCAAGGCTAGCTTCTCCTTCCTTAAATTTTGCCAAAGCCTACCTGTTTCAATATTGATCACACTTGCCCTCAAATAGTTTCCTTTCTCTCAGCAAATATTATGAATCTATATGAAAACCAAAATAAAAACTGAAATGGTAGGAAAAATGGGCAGGTATATCTGATAAACCTTAAAGATATCTGCAAATTATCTTTGCAGAGAATTTTTTTTCTTAGTAAGTTGAAAAGCAATGACTTTAAATAAAAAAACTTTTGCAACATTTTTATGATAGAGAATTAGCACCCAAACCCATGTGGATTGATAATCCCCTCATACAAGACCAGAGTCAGCAAACATTTTCTATGAAAGGGCCAGATAGTAAATATTTTAAGCTTTGTGGTCCATGCCATATCTGTAGCAGGTATTCAACTGTTGTGGCATCCATAGACAGTGCAAAACAAATGGCCGTGGATGTGGCCTCATAAAACCTTATATATTAAATCAAGTGAGAGACTGATTTGGCCCATGAGCCAAATCTGTGACCCTGTTTGGACAAAACCTTACATGTTACTGAATCAAAAATAGAAGTTGAGAAATCTACCATGTTCATGGGTCAGAAGAATCAATATACTGAAAATGAGTATACTACCCAAAGCAATCTATAGATTCAATGCAATCCCTATCAAGCTACCAAGGTATTTTTCAGAAAACTAGAACAAATAATTTCACAATTTTTATGTAAATATAAAAACACTTGAATAGCCAAAGCAATCTTGAGAAAGAAGAATGGAACTGAAGGAATCACCCTGCCTGACTTCAGGCTCTACTACAAAGCTGCAGTCATCAAGACAGTATGGTACTGGCACAAAGACAGAAATATAGATCAATGGAACAAAA
Source organism: Capricornis sumatraensis (assembly GCF_032405125.1). NCBI lineage: Eukaryota > Metazoa > Chordata > Mammalia > Artiodactyla > Bovidae > Capricornis > Capricornis sumatraensis. The sequence goes on along the minus strand of NC_091081.1, from coordinate 32,175,685 downwards.
TAGAAAGCCCAGAGATAAATCCACACACCTATGGACACCTTTGTCTTTGACAAAGGACGCAAGAATATACAATGGAGAAAAGACAATCTCTTTAACAAATGGTGCTGGGAAAACTGGTCAACCACTTGTAAAAGAATGAAACTAGAACACTTTCTAACACCGTACACAAAAATAAACTCAAAATAGATTAAAGATATAAACATAAGACCAGAAACTATAAAACTCCTAGAGGAAAAGACAGGCAAAACACTCTCCAATATAAATCACAGCAGGATCCTCTATGACCCACCTCCCAGAATACTGGAAATAAAAGCAAAAATAAACAAATGGGACCTAATTAAAATTAAGAGCTTCTGCACAACAAAGAAAACTATAAGCAAAGTAAAAGACAGCCTTCAGAATGGGAGAAAATAATAGCAAATGAAGCAACTGACAATTAACCTCAAAAATATACAAGCAACTCATGCAGCTCAATTCCAGAAAAATAAACGACCCAATCAAAAAGTGGGCCAAAGAACTAAATAGACATTTCTCCAAAGAAGACATACAGATGGCTAACAAACACATGAAAAGATGCTCAACATCACTCATTATCAGAGAAATGCAGATCAAAACCACAATGAGGTACCATTTCATGCCAGTCAGAATGGCTGCTATCCAAAAGTCTACAAGAAATAAATTCTGGAGAGGGTGTGGAGAAAAGGGAACCCTCTTACACTGTTGGTAGGAATGCAAACTAGTATAGCCACTATGGAGAACAGTGTGGAGATTCCTTAAAAAAACTGGAAATAGAACTGCCTTATGACCCAGCAATCCCACTGCTGGGCGTACACACTGAGGAAACCAGAATCGAAAGAGACACATGTACCCCAGTGTTCATCACAGCACTGTTTATAACAGCCAGGACATGGAAGCAACCTAGGTGTCCATCAGCAGATGAATGGATAAGAAAGCTGGGTACATATACACAATAGAATATTACTCAGCCATTAAAAAGAATACATTTGAATCAGTTCTAAAGAGGTGGATGAAACTGGAGCCTATTATACAGAGTGAAGTAAGCCAGAAAGAAAAACACCAATACAGTATACTAACGCATATATATGGAATTTAGAAAGAAGGTAATGATAACCCTGTATGCAAGACAGCAAAAGAGACACAGATGTATTGAACAGTCTTTTGGACTCTATGGGAGAGGCGAGGGTGGGATGATATGGGAGAATGGCATTGAAACATGTAAAATATCATATGTGAAACAAATGGCCAGGAAAAAAAAAGTTGAATGTGGAAAAGAAGAGAGTGTATTTGCTTAAGAGGGCAAGGTGAACCACAGAGGTATGAGGATAGATCCTTCCTGACCGCCAGATGCTGAACAAAAAATCCCACCCAGGGCTTCTGAAAACAGATAGTAGCCTGGCAGATTGCCCAGGAGTACAATGTAAGTGGGAAAATGGAAACAATTTACACAAATGTTCTATGAAATGGTCTTTCTTGTCAACTTGGCAGATAGATTTGAAATGCTACCATTTTGCATAGGTTTTGAGTTTTTCCCCCAAAGCTTTTTCACCAGCCCTTGGCCAGAGCAGTTGTCATGCAGGAGATGATACTGAGAAGCAGTAGTCTGCAGAAATTCTGAATAGTTGGTATAGGTTGTATTTTCATGTTTTACTAAAATCCTTCTTTTACCACACTCTGATTTATCTCTTTGAGCCTATGAGACTATGTTAATTTGGATGTCTGTGGTTTATGAAGTGGGATCATCTAGCCATTTAAATTGTGCATTCTGAGTTTCTTAAAAGAGGCCAGATAAATCTCTAAATCTTATGATCTCAAAATACAACAGACAGATAAATGAACTTTTTGGGCTTGTAAAAAACCTATGTACACATCTGTTGTACATACTATTCAAATATGTACATATTTAGAAATCAAATTTTTCTTCCTATGTGGCCTTACCTACTTTAACTATTAAACTTCATTTGAAATGCAAATTAAAGATATCTAAATAAAAGTGCTTTTATGTTAATTGCTCAAGTAACAATTTACTTCACTCATTTATGTTTCCATTTTTGTTTTGTTTTCACAGGAAGTGAACTGCCTGTCACCATATAGAACAGTAGGTAAGACTGGGATTTCTTGTTTGTAATAAGTGTGTTGTTCACATTATGCCTTTTAACATTTATCCTAAATCAACCCTTTAATCTAGGAGTCTTTGATCCTAGTTTCTTTCTGGAGTCTTCAATACCAGGACTTCCCCCAAGTAATTCTTGTGTAAATCGATATCATGGCTGTTAGAAGGCAATAAATGAACAATGCCACAACTAGTATTTGTAACAACAGGGATTATTAACTTAATTACCTTATCCTTTTGAAATATCTGAGGAAGAATTATGACCTCTGGGATACCAGCAACAGTCACCTAATCTATTTCTAAAGTTATAACAGCTAAGTCTCCAGCAGCCATCCCTTCGTGGTCTGGCTTATTGCAGCCCCAAATTGAGGCATTTAGCAGTGCTCTGTTGTGAAGTCTAAAGGCATAGTGCTGATTTCAGGAGTTTTGAGTTTCCTTAAAAAGTAAAATTTTACACTTAAATTTTTGGCCCAATATGGGAGAGTCAGTTTTTCATTTTGTCAAGTGAGGGCAATAAACAAAACCCTTCCATCTATTGCACCCATAACTTCAAAAAGGGAAGGGTGTTTGAACACCAAAATAATAAATAGGAAATAATCTCAAACTAAAGAGCAGATCTTTATGAAGAAAAAAAGCCACCTCACTACATTGTTTTTACTTTTTCTATTTTAATATAGATTGGGAAGCAAAAGCATATGTGATAAAGAAGACAAGGAACTAGGGAATCTTAAAATCTTACATAGAATTAGAATGATTATTTTCTGTGTTTAGGTTAAATCATTGGAAACTATTCCTTCATAGTAAGCGAAGTTAAAAGAGGAACTAAGAAGACTTCAGAAAGTTTTCCCCCCTCAAGTACTGTAATTCTACGGGACACATTGCTTCAACAGGATAGGACTTTCCCTAGAACGTCATCCCTAGAATTACAATGCAGGGAAATTTATCTCAATATTTTCTAAACTTTTCATACAGTCAAATGAAAGTCATTATTCAAGAGAGCTATTAATATGGTGATTTTAATTGGTAATGATATTAATAACCATATAGCATGGCAGTCCTTCTATATAAAGCAATATTTCCTGGTAAATCTATTTTTAAAATAGTTTAGATGGGAAAACTATCATACCCCATGCAACGAAAAATTTATAGAAGATGTTGTCAGCTCCTTTCCTATCCAATTTTTATTTCCTATCCATTGGCCTCAGGAATATGAGCCAAGTAACATTTCAAAAGCTCCTGGGAAACAGAAGCTCTGTGTGTGTGTGTGTGTGTGTGTGTGTGTGTGTGTGGAGAGAGAGAGAGCAAGTGAGAGGAGAGGGGGAGGGGGACAGGGAGGGAGGGAGAGAGGATGGGGTAGAAGGACTCTAAAACGAAAACATTAAAAATGTCCCTTTTTTGTAGTCTTCCTGTCTTCCATAGGCTCTGATATACACATGCTCTGGCTTTGTGGGTTTCCCTGTGATAGGCAGTGCTTGACTGATAATGTGCTGTATAGAGGAAATCCAGTGGAAGCAGTCACTGAAGGAACTTAAATGGTTTGAGAGACACCAAAGCTATCTTATCCTCAGTGTTATCAATGAGGCTGCTATAAACATCAATACCTAATCCATTACATGGTTTAAAAAAAAATAGAGAGGATACTAATTGGGACCTGGACTGGGTGAGAGCCAGTGATTCAATACCCTTTGGAGTTGGAGGGTCAGGTTGAGCTAGTACCACAGATCAGAGACAGAGTAGAGGTGGGAGGTATCTGTGCGTGGAGTTATGAGTCAGTGCACTTTCACAGAAAACAGTGAGCTTCTCAGTATGGACAGTCTTTTGCATAGAGAAATGGGCCATTAAAAAGTGAAATTCCTGCATCTTAAGATTCTACAGCAATACAGGAAATCAACATTAGGATTTGTGGTTTCCTGCAAATGGGGAATCTAAGAGAACATTAAAAAGAGGCCACATGTTTCAACTATCAGCAGAGATGTTACCCAAAGATTTCTCACTCTCTAAGTGTCAGGGACAAACATATGGGATATAACAGGAGGTCGAGAATAGTAATTTTAGAAGCTTGGAAGAGGATGTGTGTAAAATAGTCGTTTAGAACACTGATGGTAACCTGTCTGGAAAAGTGGGGCTGGATACTGAGTTAATGAAAATAGAATACTGAAAATCATAGCTCATATTTACTGAGGAGTGATTCTGTGTCAGGCACTGTATAAAGGCCTCTATTCAGTTGCTAAATCTGTGCTTCTGAAGGAGGACAGGGGGTTATTAAGGAAATTATTAAAGATAGCTGCCTTATGTTAGAACCACTGGCAAATTTACTATCTTTATTATGCATTCCAGGTGACTAACAGCAATAGACTGTCCTCTGGTTATTAGAAAGAATGAAGTCTAAATACTGAAAAAGGATAAACAACATACAGATAAATATTTTGAAATGACCCAGATTTGGAAAGTCCTAATACATTGCCAAGCTTTCAACATTTTCCTTGCCACAGAATGACTCTTCTGAGAACAAAGTAATTGCTGACTTCAAAGAGCTCTGAGGAAGTTCAGTGGATGGAAAGAATTTGACTAGCAACTGGGTGAATCAAATCTAGAGTTTTTCTATCACTGGTCTGTGTGTGTGTGTGTGTGTGTGTGTGTGTGTGTGTGTGTAAAGCACATGAATACATCTACAGAATTTAACTTACTACCTGAAGTATTTCTCAAGGTCAAAAATTCACTGGAGAATTGTAATGCTGTCTCTGAGTTGTTCCACATTTGGGCTCCTCCCGGACAATGTTAGTTATGGTCTCCAGAAGTTCCCAAGACTTACTGGGCCTTGAATCCTGGATAGCTTTAAGAAAAGTACATATTCACAAACCTACTCAATCAGGCACTCTGGAGTGGAACTGGCATAGATGAGTATGTATATTTATACAAGTGATGCTGATATCAGTTTGGATGTACTCATGTAATTCGGGTTGGTAGTGAATCTTGAGAACCACTCATCTGAACAGCTCAACTAACACTCAGGTTCGGTGGCTGTTACCTGTTTTTCTTGAAGCTATTTCCTTAACAACAGCAGATCTGGGTTGACACCTCCAAGGCTTTACTTTGAATGGATTGACCTCTCTATACTATCACAGGAGATTCTACTTTGCATTCTTGCCTGTCAAAGAACATGTTCCATCATGAAATCCTAAGAGAACCTAGACAGTGTGGCTTTAGAATGGATGACCTCCAAAGGGATTCGGGGAACCTGACTTAATATCTCCCCTTGGCAAGATGCCAACAATATTCCAAACAAGAATATTTTTTCAAATATTCAAACCTGGAAAACATCTCAAGTGCCACATAAGATGTTATGATTAATCTCTTGGTTCCACTGATTCTTCCTCTTTTAGTCTGTGTCTATACAGTCTCTTGGTTTCTCTCCCCACTACAAACCTAGCTTATCAGGCTGTTGGGCTCTCTACTGGACAGAATTACCTGCAAAAGACAGGGGCATTAAGGTGCCAGTTGGCAGTCTGGAGACCTTGGCAGCTTGAATTTTTAAGGTCACTGAATCTCACTGGAGGACAGCCCATTTTGATTGTAGATTTTCCTCTCTTGAAAATTATTTTGGTAAATCAACCTCCACCAGCATCTCACATGTGTTTGTAAGTCTGGCAGAATACAGCAAGGCATTTTCAAGATTTCAACATCCAATCCTTTCCTGGAGAGACAGGGAAATGTACATTTGCTCCCATCCTTGGGGAAATGGCCCCTCCCAAGCAGCTTCAGAGATACCACGTTTCCCCTTCCTATCCCAGCCCAGCTTTCCTTTTGGGTCTTCCCAGTTATGGAAGTCAGGAAGAATGAATACATTGTTGAACTTATTTGCTAATCAATTTATCTTAGTATGTATTTCTCATGGCCATGTGCCAAGAGATAGAAAAGGAACCATGAGGAGAATAAATTCGATATAATTTCTAATGCAAAGTTGAAAGTGATTAGCAGCATTAAAGAAGAACAAAAAATTGCTATAGGAGCTTGGTGGTCAGAGCTTCTATCTCATATTATGGAAGAGAAGTTTGTGGGGAAGATTCTCTCTCTTTCCCTCCCTATGGCCAGCCCTCCAGCTCTACAGGGTATGATAAAACATAAATCCTGAAATGCCTTTGAGGTCTTTTGTCTCAGGAGTCTCTGTGGAAATGTCAGCATTCATGGATTTGAGGAGGATTGAGGCTAGCTTTTTGTTAGAATGCTTCATATCACCTGCGAGCCTGTTGTATGTAAAGATTCTTACTTGGACCTCAGAGACCCAGATCCACTGGACTGGGCTCAACCCCTCATGTCACCTCCAGGTACATGTACAAAATTCTCCCAGGACGTAGGTCAGTGTCTCCCAGTTGAGACAGTCAACTCTTTGAGTTAAAATCTTAACTTAAACTGATGTTCAGATCCACAAGAGAGAAAGAAAAATAACCACTGAGCACATAACAGCACCCACTTGTGGCCTTTAATTCTCACTGCCACTCATTTCACAGATGTGGACACACACTGAGAAAAAGATCAATGACTGACCTGAGGTCTTAAGTGGTAAATGGTAGTCCCTGGTTCTAGACTCAGATCTCCCAACCCCAAAGTCTGGATTATGTTCATGCAGTCTTACGGGGCATATGGTAGTTATTCAGTCAGTATCTGCTGAGCGGAATTGTATCAGAGACAAAGCAGTGTTTCCAGAGTGCTGAAGTCCCCAGCTGTGATAGTGGATTCACCTATTTATCTCTGCAATTCTGTTAGTTTTGTCATGAGCATTGGTGAAGAATGCTGCCCTCTGGCACGTTTCCCTGGGGCTGGAGCCCAGAATTTGGCACTGAGGCACACGAGTGACACAGACACAGCCAGGTGACGTCTGCAGGCCATGATGCGGGCACTGGAGCCTCACCCAGTCCTTCATCAAGCCTTTCTTCTTCTCAACTCTATGATTCTAGCAATGACTGAGGTGCAGTATGCTACTGGCAAAACACCAGATCTTTTCCGAGCTCTACTTGTTGACATGTAGAGAAAGGGGAAAAGCCACCTTCTAAGGTTCCACTGCTTTTTTTCCCTCAAATTTGCCTTTATCTGTAATGTTTGCATTAGCAGAACTCACACCCTATTCAAACAGGTTACACCTTCCAGAAAAGGCACAAACATCATGAGTCATCAAGGAAGCAGAGAAGTTTGCACTTGTAGGTTGCTATAGAATTTTCTGTAGTACATACTAATATCTATAATGAAGTTTCCTTTCAGCACATTAATATCACTTTTATCTTTCATTTGGTGTAACTTCCATTCATTATAGACTGTTATTACAATAGTCTACAAATCAACTGCAGTAGAAAGAAAATGATTTAAATATTAGATAGCTAAGTTGACTAATGTCTACATAGAAAGTTGTGGTTTGAGGTATAGTCAGATCAAAATAATTCTATCAGTTTTAAATTACTATTATTATTCTCATCAAATTTTTCTGTAACCTGAGACAAAAAATGTTTATAAGCTTTATTTCCCCTTCACAGTTCCCCTTTATCTTGATGATTTGGATCTTTCGGCTTCCCTCCTCAATGCTGTGATTCACTGGTTTCCTGTCATTTCACCCTGCAGGGTCTGGTTTTCCTATTGGGGGAGCCTGCCATGACTTCTCAGCAACAAAATTAGCCTGGAGTAACTTGGGGGCTGAGACGGCGGCTCCCTGATTCATTTGTGTCTACAGGGAGATGGCCACGACCAAACAAAACAGCCAAAAGGAAAAGCCACCAGGTCCTTCTGTATCTGGACAGCCCAGATGTTATTTACAGCTTTGTTTATGAAGCAATTTCTTGACTCTCCTGGCCAGGATCCACACACTTTGTCATTTTAGAGCACACACGTCCTGTCACATGGTGACGATGTGCCCTGAACAAGTAAACAGGCTGTAAGACTATCATAGGGAGAAAAGTTTTTTAGCATAACACACTGCTCTTCCCCTAGTTCTATAAAAGACAAAGGAAAGCAGAGACAGAGAACTGAATGTTTTCTTAATTTTAGTTTTTCAACTTACCACAATCCGTGCCGCCATTTTGAAACTCCCACTATGTGCAAAGTGCTATGAGTAAAGAAGTTGGCTAGTTCAAGAGCCCAACACTCAAGACCCTCCCATTCCAGTGAAAGGCAGGCATTAATAAACACAGGGAACCCACAAACAACCTGCAGGCGAAGTGGGTGTACCACTTGGGATGGGGGTACAAATACTCCTTATAGAGTTATTATAAATAACACTGTGGAGGTAGGGACAGCACCTTCCTCAAATTAAGAGAAGGATTCATTAAATTAAAGTCTGTCCCTACAGTGGAGGGCTATGCTGCCCTGTTTGCTGCCATCACCACCAGAAATCTCCCCAGCCACACCGCCTCTCCAGCCTCTGGCCATGGTGGTGTACCTTCTGTAGTCTGATGCAGTCTCCCACTCTTCTGATCACTCCCAGACCGCTCCATCTTGCTGTTGTCAGCAGAATCCTCCGCATCTTCTGCATCTTCAGCTTATACTCTGAACATTTTTGTTGTACTTGAAGCCTGAATATTTTCTGACGAGGGTACACCCCACTCCTAGAGGGTAGCTGATATGTTCTCATGCCCTAAATCCCACAGCACCTGGGATGAGAGTCGCCTTGCTCTTCCCTCCAATTCACTAGTTCTTTTCATTCTTTTATGCCATAAGGTATCAGCTGCTGTCTATCCTCACCGAGGTAACACTGACAACCTGATCATTCTTCCTCAGTCTTTAAGGATCTCAGCACATCACTTACTGCTTTCCCATCCTTGTGGATTTTACCACCTCCCATCAAAGATTTAGCTAAATGTACTGTCCTTGACCTTGTCCACGGTTCCTTGATTTCATCAGTTCTGATGGCCTTTTCCTTTATAACACCCTCTTTCCTTTATAACACCCCTTCTAACCTCTTCCATGGTTATGCCCTAGAATTTAACATTATCAATTCATACACTGCCTCCTAAATTTCAAGCTTCCCACTCTCTGTTCATCACCAGCTACTTTTCAAAGTCAGTTATTGTAGTATCCTTCCTCTATTACTTTGTCCATATAGAGTCCACTAATCCACTGAATATATCATTTTTCAATGCCCATGATCCACCTCACTACACATCCTGGGAGCACTTTCCCTTCTAGAATCTATGGTTCATGGCTATAATCACTTCTTCGCAAATACGCTCAGCCCCTGTTGTGAGTTGGATGGACAGTATCTCCCCAATGTTCGTGTCCACTCAGAACCTTAGCATATGACTTTATTTGGAAATAGAGTCTTTGCAGATGTAATTGGTGAAGATGGGACACACTAGATTAGTCTGAGTCCTAAATTCAAGATGCGTGCTCTTAGAGAAGAACACACAGAGGCACAGACACAGGCAGCAAGGCCCTATGAAGATGGAAGCAGGGAAGGGAGTCATGTTGCCACAAGGCAAGGAATGAAGGAAACCACGAGAAGGAAGGAGAGGAACTGGGACAGTTCCTTCCCCAGAGCCTCAAGAAGGAATCAATCCTCCTGATACCTTGATTTCAGATTTCTGGTGTCTCAACTGTGAGAGAACAAATTTTTGTTATTTTAAGCCACCAAGTTTGTGATAGCATTTTTATGGCAGTTGCAGGAAACTAATATAACTCTCTTAACCTCTATTATACTCTTATAGCAAAAATCTTGATAATGATTAAACCTCATTCTCTACTTTCTCTGTCCCTGCTTCCCTAACAGCTCAACTGGTAAAGAATCTGCCCTCAATGCAGGAGACCCCAGTTTGATTCCTGGGTTGAGAAGATCCACTGGAGAAGGGATAGACTTTCAGTTCAGTTCAGTTGCTCAGTCGTGTCCGACTCTTTGTGACCCCATGGGCCACAGCATGCCAGGCCTCCCTGTCCATCACCAACTCCCGGAGTCCACCCAAACTCATGTCCACTGAGTCAGCAATCCCATCCAACCATCTCATCCTCTGTCACCCCCTTCTCCTCCTGCCCTCAATCTTTCCCAGCATCAGGGTCTTTTCCAATGAGTCAGCTCTTCGCATCATTCTTGGGCTTCCCTTGTGGCTCAGCTGGTAAAGAATCCACCCACAATGTGGGAGACCTGGGTTCGATCCCTGGGTTGGGAAGATCCCCTGGAGAAGGCAAGGCTACCCACTCCAGTATTCTGGCCTGGAGAATTCCACGGACTGTATGTATAGTCCACGGGGTTGCAAAGAGTCAGACATGAGTGAGCAACTTTCACTTTCTGTCCCTGCACCTCACTGGCAGATTTCAGGTGAAAGAAAACTCACAAATTTACTAACTGGTCTAATTTTGCAACTTTGACCACCAATCAAATGTCTCTTGACATTTTCTGGTAATTCAGCCGCGTTTTGTAGTACATTCCTCCTATTCTCTGGGGCAAATATTTCCATTTCTTTTTAGTTCCAAATTGGTGACTTGCCTCTCATGACACCAAGAAAATAGAAGTAATGAGAAGAGAAAGAATTCTTCTGTCCACTACAAACCTACCTGCATTTGTACACCTCTTTCTCTATTTTTTTCTTCCTGTTTCACTCATTTAATACACAAGTATTTATGAAGGGTACTCTCCCCAGGCAACGTTATGACATCTGGAGAGAGCAAAGTCTCTTCTCTTCTGATGATCATATTCATGGATAAAAGACAAACAATAACTTAATAAAAATATGTATATTCAAAGTAATATTAGACAGAAAAGGGATTACAAAGAAAAGTAAAGCTGTGATCCATAGGCAGGGTACAATTTTAGGAAGGATGTTCAGGAAAGATATCCCTGATATGTCTGAGCAGAGATCTGAATAAAGTGAGGGATGGATGAACTGTCTGTGCTTCCTTCCAAGACTAACAATCTCTGTTCTGGATCCCATCCCTCTTGTCCTATTGAGGACAAGTAGACCTTTTTCCTACAATTTGCACCCAAATTTTGCATTACGAATCTCTCCTTCTTTACTCGGTCATGTTCAGTTCAGTTCAGCCGCTCAGTCGTGTCCGACTCTTTGTGACCCCATGGATCGCAGCATGCGAGGCCTCCCTGTCCATCACCAACTCCCGGAGTTCACTCAAACTCATGTCCATCGAGTCGGTCATGTTCATCAAACTACAAACATGGTAAAATATCTGCCATCTTAAAAAAAAAAAAATGCTCCTGGAATCCACATCCCCATTACTTTGGTCTTCTTTGGCATAGCAAAAGTGAAAGTTGCTCAGTTGTGTCCTATTCTTTGTGACCCTACAGACTATACAATCCATGGAACTGTCCAGGCCAAAATACTGGAGTGGGTAGCTGTTCCTTTCTCTAGGGGATCTTCCCAACCCAGGAATGAACCCAGGTCTCCCACATGGCAGGCAGATTCTTTACCAGCTGAGCCGCCAGAGAAGCCCTTCTTTGGTTAAAAAAAAAACTCCCCCAAAGAGTTTCAATATTAACCAATTCACCTCAAGTCACTCCAATATTTTTTCATTCCTATCAACAATTTCTATCATGCCAATTGCAAAGTCCATTTTTAACCCTAATCTTATTTGTTTTTTTCATAGCATTTGAGAGTTGATTACAAACCCTATTTTAAAAAACATTTCCTTCGGTAGATGTCTCAGACACTTCAATCTCCACGCCTTTCTCTACCTTCATCGGACTCTCCTGGTCAATGTCTAAACATCTAAATGTTGGCACGTCCCAGGGTTGAGTCCTCAGAACTCTCTGCCTCTGCACCTATGCTGCTGTGTGAGGCAATGTCTTCTTGCCTCCCTGCTTTAAAACCCATCCATACACTGCTGACTCAGATTTTTTCTCCAGGCTATCAGAGCACCAAACTCATGAGTATCTAATTTCCTACTCAAGATTTCTGCTAATTGGCATACTGAATTTAATGTGTATAAAACCAAACTTGATTTCCTTTACTAACAAGTTCAATGCTTTCCCACTTTCCCCATCTCACTTAACCATAATGGCTCAGCCCCAAATGTTAGATTTTCATTATCCTAAACTCCTTTGTGTCTTTCTATATTCAAATCTAGCACCAAGGCCCGTGAGCACTGCTTTCAAGTCATGCCTTTCTTTCAGCATATCTACTGCTGTCATCCTAAGCCCAAACCTCTGCTTTCTCTCTCAGTTCAGTTCATTCACTCAGTCGTGTCTGACTCCTTACTACCCCATGGACTGCAGCACAGCAGGCTTCCCTGTCCAACACCGACTATCAGAGTTTACTCAAACTCATGTCCATTGAGTCAGTGATGCCATCCAACCATCTCATTCTTGTCCCCTTCTTCTGCTGCCTTCACTCTTTCCCCAAATCAGGGTCTTTTCAAACGAGTCAGTTCTTCGTATCAGGTGGCCAAAGGACTGGAGCTTCAGCTTCAGTATCCGGTCCTTCCATTGAATTTTCAGGACTGATTTTCTTTAGGATTGACTGGTTTGATCTTCTTGCAGTCCAAGAGATTCTGAAGAGTCTTCTCCAATACCACAGTTCAAAAGCATTAATTCTTCAGCACTCAGCTTTCTTTATAGTCCAACTCTCACATCCATACATGACCACTGGAAAAACCACAGCTTTTGGACCTTTGTTGGCAAAATAATATCTCTGCTTTTTAATATGCTATCTAGGTTGGTCATAGCTTTTCTTCCAAGGAACAAGCGTCTTTTAATTTCATGGCTACAGTCACTATCTGCAGTGATTTTAGAGCTCCCCCCAATAAAGTCTCTCACTGTTTCCATTGTTTCTCTGTCTATTTGCCATGAAGTGATGGGACCAGAGGCCTTGATCGTAGTTTTCTGAATGTTGAATTTTAAGTCAAATTTTTCACTTTCCTCTTGCACGTTCATCAAGAGGCTCTTCAGTTCTTCTTTGCTTTCTGCTGTAAGGGTGGTGTCATTTATATATCTGAGTTTATTGATATTTCTCCCAGCAATCTTGATTCCAGCTTGAGCTTCATCCAACCCAGAATTTCGCATGATGTTCTCTGCATATAAGTTAAATAAGCAGGGTGGCAATATGCAGCCTTGATGTATGTATTTCCCAATTTGTAACCAGTCTATTGTTTCATGTCCAGTTCTAACTGTTGCTTCTTGACCTGCATACAGATCTCAGGAGGCAGGTCAGGTGATCTGGTATTCCCATCTCTTGAAGAATTTTCCAGTTTGTTGTGATACACACAGTCAAAGGCTTTGGCATGGTCAATAAAGCAGAAGTAGATGTTCTTCTGGAACTCTCTTGCTTTTTCTAAGATCCAATGGACGTTGGCAATTTGACCTATGGTTCCTCTTCCTTTTCTAAATTCAGCTTGAACATTTAGAAGTTCATGGTTAACGTACTGTTGAAGCCCAGCCTGGAGAATTTTGAGCATTACTTTGCTAGCGTGTGAGATGAGTGCAATTGTACAGTATAGTCTGATCTCAAGATGGTGGAGTATAAGGACGTGCACTCTTCTTCTGTGAGAAGTCCAAAATTACAACTTGTGGCTGAAGAACTGTTGACAGGAGAATGTTGGATCCCATCAAAAAAATACCCCACACCCAAGGGCAAAGGAGAAGCCCCAGCAAGATGGCAGGAGGGGCAAAATCACATTTAGAAGCAAACCCCATACCTGCCAGAGCTGCTCAGACGGCTCAAACAAAACCTGTGCACACCAGGGACCCCACAGAGATTGAGCCATACCTGCTTTTGAGCGTTTGCGTGTCTCCTGCGGGGGTATGGGTCAGTAGTGGCCTGTCTCAGGGGCAGGGGCTCTGGATGCAGGAGACCTGGGTATGGCATAAGCCCTCTTGGAGGAGGTTACCATTAACCCCACCATAGAGCCACCAGAACTTACAGGACTGGGGAAACAGACTCTTGGAGGGCATAAACAAAACCTTGTGCTCACCAGGACTCAGTAGAATGGAGCAGTAGCCCCACAAGGAACTGACCCAGACTTGCCTGTGAGTGTCCAGGAATCTCCAAAAGAGGCATGGGTCAGCAGTGGCCTGCTGCAGGGTTGGGGGCACTGAGTGGGGCAGAGCATGCAGAGGACCTTTTGAAGGAGGTCCCCATTATCTTCATTACCTCCACCATAGTTTGGCCCCAGGTCAAACAACAGGGAGGAAATACAGCCCCGCCAAACAACAGAAAGTTGGATTAAAGACTTACTGAACATGGCCCCACCCATCAGAACAAGACCCACTTTCCCCCTCAGTCAGTCTCTTCCATCAGGAAGCTTCCATAAGCCTCTTATCCTTATCCATCAGATGGCAGACAGAAAGAAAACCACAATCACAGAAAATTAATCAAACTGATCACATGGACCACAGCCTTGTCTAACTCAATGAAACTATGAGCCATGCCACGTAGGGCCACCAAAGATGGACGGGTCATGTTGGAGAGTTCTGACAAAACATAGTCCACACGGGCACAGGAGGGCCTAGAGGAGCCATTCCACGTTGAAGGTCAGGAAGGGCGGTGGTGAGGAGATACCCCTCATCCAAGGTAAGGAGCAGCGGCTGTGCTTTGCTGGAGCAGCCGTGAAGAGATACCCCACGTGCAAGGTAAGAGAAACCCAAGTAAGATGGTAGGTGTTGCATGAGGGCATCAGAGGGCAGACACACTGAAACCATACTCACAGAAAACTAGCCAATCTAATCACACTAGGACCACAGCGTTGTCTAACTCAGTGAAACTAGGCCATGCCCGTGGGGCAACCCAAGATGGGCGGGTCATGGTGGAGAGGTCTGACAGAATGTGGTCCACTGGAGAAGGGAATGGCAAACCACTGCAGTATTCTTGCCTTGAGAACACCATGAACAGTATGAAAAGGCAAAAAGATAGGATACTGAAAGAGGAACTCCCCAGGTCAGTAGGTACCCAATGTGCTACTGGAGATCAGGGGAGAAATAACTCTAGAAAGAATGAAGGGATGGAGCCAAAGCAAAAACAATACCCAGCTATGGATGTGACTGGTGATAGAAGCAAGCTCTGATGCTATAAACAGCAATATTGCGTAGGAACCTGGAATGTCAGGTCCATGAATCGAGGCAAATTGAAAGTGGTCAAACAAGAGATGGCAAGTATGAATGTCGACATTCTAGGAATCAGTGAACTAAAATGGACTGGAATGGGTGAATTTAACTCAGATGACCATTATATCTACTATTGCGGGCAGGAATCCCTCAGAAGAAATGGAGTAGCCATCATGGTCAACAAAAGAGTCCAAAATGCAGTACTTGGATGCAATCTCAAAAACGACAGAATGATCTCTGTTCATTTCCAAGGCAAACCATTCAATATCACGGTAATCCAAGTCTATGCCCCAACCAGTAACACTGAAGAAGCTGAAGTTGAACAGTTCTATGAAGACCTACAAGACCTTTTAGAATTAATACCTAAAAAAGATGTCCTTTTCATTATAGGGGATGGGAATGCAAAAGTAGGAAGTCAAGGAACACCTGGAGTAACAGGCAAATTTGGCCTTGGAATATGGAATGAAGCAGGGCAAAGACTAATAGGGTTTTGCCAAGAAAATGCACTGGTCATAGCAAACATCCTCTTCCAACAACACAAGAGAAGACTCTACACATGGATATCACCAGATGGTCAACACTGAAATCAGATTGATTATATCTTACAGCCAAAGATGGAGAAGCTCTATATAGTCAACAAAAACAAGACCAGGAGCTGACTGTGGCTCAGATCATGAACTCCTTATTACCAAATTCAGACTTAAATTGAAGAAAGTAGGGAAAACTGCTAGGCCATTCAGGTATGACCTAAATCAAATCCCTTATGATTATACAGTGGAAGTGAGAAATAGATTTAAGGGCCTAGATCTGATAGATAGAGTGCCTGATGAACTATGGAATGAGGTTTGTGACATTGTACAGGAGACAAGGATCAAGACCATCCCCATGGAAAAGAAATGCAGAAAAGCAAAATGGCTGTCTGGGGAGGCCTTACAAATAGCTGTGAAAAGAAGAGAAGTGAAAAGCAAAGGAGAAAAGGAAAGATATAAGCATCTGAATGCAGAATTCCAAAGAACAGCAAGAATAGATAAGAAAGCCTTCCTCAGCAATCAGTGCAAAGAAATAGAGGAAAAGAACAGAATGGGAAATACTAGAGATCTCTTCAAGAAAAGTAGAGATACCAAGGGAACATTTCATGCAAAGATGGGCTCAATAAAGGTCAGAAATGGTATGGACCTAACAGAAGCAGAAGATATTAAGAAGAGGTAGCAGGAATACATGGAAGAACTGTACAAAAAAGATCTTCACGATCAAGATAATCACGATGGTGTGCTCACTCATCTAGAGCCAGACATCCTGGAATGTGAAGTCAAGGGGGCCTTAGAAAGCATCACTACAAACAAAGCTAGTGGAGGTGATGGAATTCCAGTTGAGCTATTTCAAATCCTGGAAGATGATGCTGTGAAAGTGCTGCACTCAATATACCAGCAAATTTGGAAAACTCAGCAGTGGCCACAGGACTGGAAAAGGTCAGTTTTCATCCCAATCCCAAAGAAAGGCAATGCCAAAGAATGCTCAAACTACTGCACAATTGCACTCATCTCACATGCTAGTAAAGTAATGCTCAAAATTCTCCAAGCCAGGCTTCAGCAATACATGAACCGTGAAATTCCAGATGTTCAAGCTGGTTTTAGAAAAGACAGAGGAACCAGAGATCAAATTGCCAACATCCGCTGGATCATGGAAAAAGCAAGAGAGTTCCAGAAAAACATCTATTTCTGCTTTATTGACTATGCCACAGCCTTTGACTGTGCAGATCACAATAAACTGTGGAAAATTCTGAAGGAGAAGGGAATACCTGACTCTTGAGAAATCTGTATGCAGGTCAGGAAGCAACAGTTAGAACTGGACATGGAACAACAGACTGGTTCCAAATAGGGAAAGGAGTACGTCAAGGCTGTATATTGTCACCCTGCTTATTTAACTTATATGCAGAGTACATCATGAGAAACGCTGGACTGGAGGAAACACAAGCTGGAATCAAGATTGCCGGGAGAAATATCAATAACCTCAGGTATGCAGATGACAGCACCCTTATGGCAGAAAGTGAAGAGGAACTAAAAAGCCTCTTGATAAAAGTGAAAGAGGAGAGTGAAAACATTGGCTTAAAGCTCAACATTCAGAAAATGAAGATCATGGCGTCCGGTCCCATCTCTTCATGGGAAATAGATGGGGAAACAGTGGAAACAGTGTCAGACTTTATTTTTTGGGGCTCCAAAATCACGGCAGATGGTGACTGCAGCCATGAAATTAAAAGACGCTTACTCCTTGGAAAAAAAGTTATGACCAACCTAGATATTATATTCAAAAGCAGAGACATTACTTTGCTGACTAAGGTCCGTCTAGTCAAGGCTATGGTTTTTCCTTTGGTCATGTATGGATGTGTGAGTTGGACTGTGAAGAAAGCTGAGCGCTGAAGAATTGATGCTTTTGAACTGTGGTGTTGGAGAAGACTCTTGAGAGTCCCTTGGACTTCAAGGAGATCCAACCAGTCCATTCTAAAGGAGATCAGCCCTGGGATTTCTTTGGAAGGAATGATGCTAAAGCTGAAACTCCAGTACTTTGGCCACCTCATGTGAAGAGTTAACTCACTGGAAAAGACTTTGATGCTGGGAGGGATTGGGGGCAGGAGGAGAAGGGGACAACAGAGGATGAGATGGCTGGATGGCATCACTGACTCAATGGACGTGAGTCTGAGTGAACTCCAGGAGTTGGTGATGAACAGGGAGGCCTGGCGTGCTGCGATTCATGGGGTCACAAAGAGTCAGACACGACTGAGTGACTGAACTGAACTGAGGTAGGCAATAAATTTCCTGATTGGTTTTCCATTAGCCTAACTTGCGCTATTTCCATTGTTTATTCCCCACACATAATGAATGACCCTATGGAGACATGAATCAATCACCTCCTTCCCCCGTACAAAATACTCTACAGACTTTCCATTATACTCAGAATCAAATCTGAAGTATCTGTCCTGCATGACCTGGCCCCTTAACAATCTCTCCAACCTCATTTCCATCATTCTGTTCCAGTCATCCTCAGGATTCTGATGGACACCACCAGGACAAGTGTGTTTCTAATTCAAAGTCTTGTACTTTTCCTTCTCTCTACCCAGGAGGCTTTTCTCTTTTGTTATCTACATGGCTTATTCTCTTATTTCATTCAAGCCTTTTTTTCAAATTATGCTTTCTTCAAAGAGGGCTTATCTTACCATATTATTTAAAATAACATTGTATCTGCACCCTATCCAATCATTTTATACCTCCTGTGGAAAAGACTCTGATGCTGGGAGGGATTGTGGGCAGGAGGAGAAGGGGACGACCGAGGATGAGATGGCTGGATGGCATCACGGACTCGATGGACGTGAGTCTGAGTGAACTCCGGGAGTTGATAATGGACAGGGAGGCCTGGCGTGCTGTGATTCATGGGGTTGCAAAGAGTCGGACACGACTGAGAGACTGAACTAACTGAACTGTGGTAGTTTAGTTGTATCCAACTCTTGATCCCATGGACTGTAGCCCTCTAGGCTCCTTTGTCCATGGATTTCTCAAGCAAGAACAGTGGAGTGGGTTGCCATTTCCTTCTCTGGGAGATATTTCCAGTTCGGGGATTGAACACAAGTTCTCCTACATTACAGGTAGATTCTTTACCAGTGAGCCACTAGGGAAGACCTTATATCTCCTAACTTGCCTAATACTCCTAACTGACCAGTATTAGTACTTTATATTACATATTATGTTTATTTTATTGTTCATTTAGTATGTCTTTCCTACTAGAATATAAATATCAAAGGGTAGGAAGTTCATCTTATTTATGATTTGAATGCTAGAGTTTAGAACATGTTGTCATCAGATAAATATTTGTTTAGTTAATTGAGAAAAAATATTTTATGAAAAACTTAAATGCATGGAGCAAATTTATAAAATAAAGTTAATAATCAAAATTGCTATTAATCATTAAATAGGTTCCAGGCAGTTTGCTAAGTGCTTTACAAATATTTTATTTTTAATTCTTATATTAACCTCATAGCTAAGGGTATTATAACCTCCATGTAGCATATGAAGGAAGTACAGTTATAGTAGTAGGTCAAAGAACTGAAATTCTAACCTAGATTTGCCTGGTTCCAAAGCTCCAGGATACAAAATCATAACCCTATAAATGTTTATTTAAGCTGCCCCCACAGCAGGCTAAGCATGGCAGCCATCAGGACCAACAGGTTCCAGATAATAGGTAGCACTGAAAAGTAGTAGATCTAGCAGCATTCACCAAAGGACTAGTGTGAGGCCAGGATGCCCTCTTGCCTTAATCCCACAAGGACACATAAGTCACACATCTCCTTCCATACACTTGGACATACCCTTAAGGGGCATGGGTTCTTTGAGAATTCAAGCATTTTAATGAAAATAACACACTATTACTAAATATTTTTTAATTATCGAATTTCAATAATATGAAATTAGACTGAAATTTGAGTTAATTTTTATCTGCAAAGCAGTTGGGTTTGTAAGTAAAACTATGTTGCTACTGCTGCCGCTGCTGCTTCTGCTATTGCTGCTGCTGCTGGTGCTGCTGCTACTTCAATCGTGTCCGACTCTGTGTGACCCCATAGACGGCAGCCCACCAGGCTCCCCTGTCCCTGGAATTCTCCAGGCAAGAACACTGGAGTGGGTTGCCATTTCCTTCTCCAATCAAGAAAGTGAAAAGTGAAACGGAAGTCGCTCAGTCGTGTGTGACTCTTCCCAACCCCATGGACTACAGCCTACCAGGCTCCTCCGTCCATGGGATTTTCCAGGCAAGAGAACTGGAGTGGGGTGCCATTGCCTTCTCCGAAAACTATGTTAGTTACAGACGAAATTACAGAGCTACAATTTCTCAGCACATCTGAATATATGACATGATAATCTTTGTATAATCTTTTGTTTAAACAGGCTAAAATCACTTCTAATTACATTCAAACTTAATTTTATTCCTTGTAAGGGGCTTCCCAGGTGGTGCTAGTGGTAAAGAACCAGTTTCCCAGTGCAGAAGACATAAGAGACACGGATTCGATCTCTGAGTCAAGAAGATCCCCTGGAGGAGAGCATGGCAACCTACCCTTGTATTCTTGCCTGGAGAATCCCACAGATAGAGGAGTCTGGTGGGCTATGATCTATAAGGTTGCAAACAGTTGCACACAACTGAAATAATTTAGCACACATTCATTACTTGTAAATGTATATTATTAATTAGAATACAAAACAAAAGATATAGGGGGAAATTGTTTTGCCACAAGTTTTATTTTTTCAGTGCACATGACTCTAATGCAACTTTTATGTAGCACTTTGATCATCTATGTCATATGTTGTTTGATTCTTTGCACCTGTTGCAGAGACCTGGCTTCAGTAAAACTTTTAAGTAATTCTACAAGTTTGGTAGAGGGAGAAGAAAGCCAGAACTAAAGAACGTTTCTTATTTATGCCTATGTGAAAAAATACTGGCACCTAGAGAGAGAGCAGAGGGCATTAGAGTAAGGGCTGAGACACTAAAGCAACCCTAAGAATGCCCTGTTGGTCACCATAGTCTCCATCTTAGGGCAGTGATTTTCCATGGATATAAAGGACAGTCAAGTGAGTGGTGGAATGAAGGATTGTTATATCTCCAATCCACAGCCATAGTGGGTGTTGGAAGGCCAGCAAGTGCCTAAAGACAGACACTGACATGGAGGCATTATCATGATCCAATGGGTGTGCCGTCATTATCCATTCTGCTGACTCATTGAGGGCCTCCATCTTGTAGTCATGACTGACCCAGTGGTTGAGGACTGAAAGAGTTTCTAAAACTATTTCAAGTGGTAGAAGGATATGATGGGAAGGAAAAGAGTTTTCTTTTTGGCATGGACTCAACTGGTTGTGTGCTGAGAGGAGAGACAGGTAAGAATGTATCATTTTAGCCCATATATTTCATACTGCTCTCATTCTTGAGTCAGGATGAATAACTTCCAGAATAACTAACTGGTCAGATTTCCAAAGACTCAAACTTGGAGGCATGCTGGATATCACTAAACTGAGCCTCTTGCCTGCAATAGAAAACTGCTCCTGGCTCCCTGCCCTCTACCACTTAGAGGACTTTCACTCCAGTAGCCCTGCCAAGTATGGGAGCCCACTTCCTCAGAAAGGCACATGTTCTTTCTGGACCAACTACTGTCTTTATTGCAAGGGAGTCTGATACTTGATTCATGTGGTTTGTGTCCTGTTTGACCACTGAGGTGGCCTGGAGCAAGTTTTTCCCCATCTGAAGAGTTCTCTTGCCCTCATCTGGATTCTTTTCTCTGTGTTCAATTGCTATCTCTGTTGACTTTTACTATAACCTGTCCAAATCCTACTAATATTCTTGTAGAATTATCTTTTCTGACTTATATATATTGTTGCCTTGAAATTCACCTGTACTTTGTTAAAGTTTATCTTAAATCCCACCTCTTTTTTAAAAAGCTATCTCTAAAAATTATACTAAAATGTTAAAAAGTGTCAAAATGTTTATAATTAAATTTAATGCAATTCAGAGTACACAATATTAGATTCACCACTAACTCGAAGAAATAAATGAACAAAATAGTTAAAATTCCAAATACCTGAAAGTTATATGATATAACTGAAGATAAGGAAGACGAGCTTTTCTTCCTTTCTTTCTTTACGAAGAGATTTGACAATCATTTCTTAGTCTTTTTAATTAATGACAAAGTCTATTCAGCTTCTTAAATAATTTTAAAAGTTTATTTCTACCTCTGTATTCCTACCATCACTCTTGGTTAAGATTTCATTATTTCTTACCTGCATTCTTATGAAATTAAAGAAGGCAGAGGAAAAGAGATCAGTTACTGGGGACTCACTCTGTGCTAGGAAGTTTGTCACATGAGGATTTAGGAATGAATCACACATGGTTCTTTTTATAAAGGGGCTCACAATCTAAAGAGGAGATGGACATGCAAACAAGTGATTAGAAAACAATAGCAACAGTAGAAGACAGTATTAGTGTTGAGGAAGGAGTCATTAAACTCTGGGTTGGGATGCTGGAGAATGCTTTCCAGAAGTCACTTTTCAGTTGGCAGTAAAGGAAGTAGGTCAAGGCATTCCAGGAAGAAGTAACAGTAGATGTCTGGCCTGCTGTGGATGACCTGGCCCCTCCTAACTTCTCCATCCTCCACCTCATACTCACGACTCAGACACTGTCAAAATGCTTGTTTCCCCTGTCCAGTCCCATGTGGTTTTATGACGTTTTACTTTTGCACGTGCTGTTGTATTTCCTCCTTTTTCCTGGAAGTGATGATAGGTAGGGAAGATTTTTGAGCAAGGGATAAACATGATCAAACTTTATTTTAGAGACATTATTACTGTGGTTCTGTTGAGGCTGAACCTAGGGATGGAAAGACTATAAGTAGAGAAATCAATTACAATACTACTGTAAGTGCTAATAAGATTAAACTAAAGCAATTGTCATGGAAAAGACAGGATGAATATATAAGATGTTAAAAAGGTAGATTTGATGGATAAAGACAATATGGTATGTATATATATATATATATATAAAACGGAATACTACTCAGTCATAAAAAGAACAAAATAATGCCATTTGTAGAAACATGGATGCAATTTGAGAATATTATACTAATGAAGTCAGAAAGAGAAAGACAAATCCCACATATGGGATCTAAAATATCAAACAAATGAACTGTCTACAAAACAGAAATGGTTCACAAACATAGAGATCAGACTTACGGTTGCCAAGGGGGAGGGGAGAGGGAGAGAGATGGACTGGGGACGTGGGGTTGGCAGGTGCACACTATTGCACTGAGAATGGATAAACGCCAAGGTCCTACTGTATAGTGCAGGGAACTATATCCAATATCCTGTGATAATGGAAAATAGGGAAAGAATGTAAAACCATATATGTGTAAAACTGAGTTACTTTGCTGTACAGTGGATATTGGCGCAACCTTATAAGTCAACTATACTTCAGTCAAAAAAAAAGTGACGGGAGAAACCAACAGAACATTGTAAAGCAGTTATCCTCCAATTAAAAAAAAAAAGTGGATTTAAGGGTCATCATGATGATTTCTTGAGTGGGATGAATAGGGAAAAGAAGAAATAGAATGACATGAAGGGACTTTAAGATGCCCCTTAGATTTCTGCCTTGAGACATTGGGTGTTCAGCACTTGACCTGCCAAGGTAGGGCATATAGGAGGAAGAGCACATTTGGGGGAAAGATTAATTCTATCTTGGTTATAAGTGTCAAGGGAGTCTTTCAGGTGGAGATGACAGTAAGTAGCTGGATTTGAGACTAGGTTTCAGGAAAGAAATCTGGGTTAGGGATTAGTACTGAGAAGCATCATCAAGTAGATGATAGTTAAAATCAAGGAAATACCTTTAAAAAGTAGAGAAAATGAGAGTGAAACTCATGGCTGACTCCTAAGAGAAGGGATTCACGGGTCACTGCTGTGGTGGAGTCTATTCTTGGAGTATCGTAACTGGACAGAATGCTACAGTTCCCCAAATAAAGTGGATTTCAATTTCTCCAACCTGTGTGACTGAGAACAATTTGTACAGCATGGGGAGGTCCAGCCTCTCAGACTGAGCCCATTAGGTACTTGCTATCCTGAAAACAGGAGTGTCTGGAGGCAAGAAACCATCCTGAATGTGCAACTTGAGAGTATAACTTGTAGTTTAATGAATAAGGTGCTTTCCTCTCTAAGTAATGACAATAAGCCTTACAAACTAAGATAAGAAGTTATGAAATGATTTTGAATGGAAGAAAAGATGTGGTATATAATAAATGTGAAAAAAATCTTCACAGTCTGATAAAAGAGGTATAAAAAATGTCTGTATTTCTCTAGTTACTGTCCTAAATACAGCGACACTGTCTTGCCAACACAATGCATCATTGAAGTTGGCAAGTAGGGAATATCTTGGGATAGTAAAGACAGACAAAAGCATCAACTGTAGTGAAATAAAAGTCTGTTAAAATCATATTTATTCTGATGAATACACAGCAAAGACTTAACCAATTCTTGTTAAATTAATCAATGACTTCATGGCTTACCAAGCAATTTTTTGAATTTTCATTTGCCTTTCCAAGTAAATTCTCCTTTGGGAAAGAGAAAAAATTGACTGTTGAACATGAATGTATAACTGGTGCAGGGATGTGGCTCTGATGTATCTGGCACATAGTATGTGCGCAACAAAAATTAAGGTCTGAAAAGAAGGATGTAGAAAGGATGGGAAGGAAAGGTTAAATGAATGTTTTTCAAGACTTTGGGCAGTGTAAGTGGTATGTTCTAGGATAGCGATTCTTAACTTTGTGCCTGAATCACTCAAACGCTTAAAATAGAGACTCAAAAAGGCTCCGCTCTGGATCTACTGACTCAGAATTTCAGGAGGTGACATCAGGCTTTGTGTCGATTTTTAAACCTCTGCTGTTGATAGATTCTGTTGTACAACCTGCGTTAGGAATTGCTATCTTCAGATCTGTTAGATCCTGGATATGTTAATTAGTGAAGTTCCAGGCCTGTAGAAGTGAGAGGTTGGGTCTTGAACCCAGAGTATCATTATGAGGTAGAACACCATGGAGTTCCCCTAATTAATTTTCTGGGTCTAGTTGTCTTGACTGTGGAAAGTCATAGGTTAACTGTACCTTGCTCACAATACATAACCTTAAGGTCCCTTGGACTGCAAGGAGATCCAACCAGTCTATTCTGAAGGAGATCAACCCTGGGATTTCTCTGGAAGGAATGATGCTCAAGCTGAAGTTCCAGTACTTTGGCCACCTCATGCGAAGAGTTGACTCATTGGAAAAGACTTTGATGCTAGGAGAGATTGGGGGCAGGAGGAGAAGGGGACGACCCAGGATGAGATGGCTGGATGGCATCACAGACTCGATGGACGTGAGTCTGAGCTCCGGGAGATGGTGATGGACAGGGAGGCCTGGCATGCTGCGATTCATGGGGTCGCAAAGAGTCGGACACAACTGAGTGACTGAACTGAACTGAACTGACTGAAGCTACCTAGTAAATGGGGGTAGAAAGCTGAGTTGGTTCTTGACTAGTTATTATGTTTGAGGAATTACTGATTGCACCAAGCTTAACTATCCTTCCCCAGCAATGCTAATCTGGAATGAGTTCTTAAGTTCCTGCCGTTTTTCCCCTCAAAAGAAACCGATTTCTAGCTCCCCTGCAACTATTAATGTTAGAACAAATGAAGTTCTCTAGAAACATTTTGTATAACATATAAGCACCTATTAATTGTTTATAAAGTTATAAGTGCTTTAATTTATTGCAATATCCCTGATGATTAAGCTCAATGTTTAGATTCTAGCCTCATTCTCACAGGAAAAGAAAATAGCAACGAAACAAGCTTCACCTGTCTCAGTTATTCAAAAATAATCCTTCAGTAAACTCCTCGCCCCCAAATTTAAAGCTACCATTGCCCATGAGGAGGAGTGATAGGCAGGGACGCCTAAACCAGACAAGGCTGTGGTTAGGGAAGCAGACCTGTTGTCACATCCTTTGTGAACTATTTGCTCCAATTAAAACATGGCTCTATCTACCATCTTGGAAAGATTGATAATGGGGGACCAAGCAGGAAAAACTATTGACCTGTGTCATTGCCCACCTAGTAGTCAATATTTTCTTTATCTTTGAGTACCAGACACTCTAAACAGCTAAGAGTCGTCTGAAGCAAAGATTTTTTTTTTCTATTGAAAACTTTCACTTTTATTTTCCCATTGATCAATATAAATATATTTGCCTAAAGTTTAAAAAAATAAAGTTTTACTGCCACAAATATCAGAAAATGTTTCTCTTTTCATAGGTGTGCTTTCTTTGTATGGTAATAACTCTGTCTATATACAAGAATGCAGTCAATGATGTTATAGTGGAAAATCAGCCAACTGGAAATCCTTCCTTCATTCCAAAGATAAACACTGCATTTGTTTACTGCCATTGTTGATTTTTTCAAATTCAGGTTATCTTTTTGATGGAAAAAAGGTAAGGCTTAGTTTCAACAAACTGTTCTTAAATGTCTCTTCATGTATGGAGTTGGAAAAAGAGACACTCCTTAGGTCATCATAAGAAGCATGAAGCTGTGTCTGACAGGAAGGACTGGCTCAGGAATAACTAGCATTTAGAACAATCCTTCAGAGAAGGGGTGGTTCATAACCCCAAGGGAAAGCACTCCTAGGAACAAACAGGCACAAACTCAGATCTATACATATATCGATGCTTGGAGGATGCATGGGCAAAGGCTGCCCTGTGCTCTGATAGACTGATCTACATCTAAAATGCCTATTTTACCTCTCAGGAAGATCCTATATCAAGAAGTAATCTGGATACTATATCATGAAAAAAGGGAGCTTTCAGGAAGTACTTACAAAATGTCAAATTAAAACTCCCCAAGTATTTTCTATACCTTCCTCTTTTATGGTGACATGATACTTAGAAGTGATTACAATATCTAGGCACAGTTGATAATGATCCATAAAAATATTCAGAAGAAAGAGAGTTATCACTATAGATGCATATTCATAAGTTCATTTCATTATATACTCCTTCACTAATAAGAGTGATTCACATACTCCTTTACTAATAAGAATGATCAGCAATATTTATTGACTTAAGACTTATCCATATAAAACTTTCTTTTAAAATTTGAGGTGGTGATGGATCCATAAGGGTTTCAGTAAGGAATCAGATAGCATATTTTAAAATAGTTGACTGAAACTGATTTGAAGAAAGGATTATTTAGAGTGGTATGCTCAAGATTGAGGAAACCAACAAGGAATAGTGAAACACCAAGATGACTAGGAACAGCCAGAAGTTATGGCTACCACTGGGCCTGAATGAATAAGGAGGGCAATGCAACCAGAAAGAACATCAGAGAATTTTGGGGGAGGTAAATGGAGATTAAATATCTTAATGGGAGAGCAAACATATACAAAAGAGCTAACTAATGATACAAAGCAGTAAATGGCAAACATCAAAACTACAGAGACAAAGACAGTAGGACAGAGCACAGCCTATTAGTTAGGAGCATGGCCTTGGAGGTTGGCAGGAATTTTCTAAAACCCATCATGACTGTATGACTTCTTCAAGTTATGGAAACTTCCTGTGTCTCAGCTTCATTCAGATGCAAATAGCAGTGCTAACTCTATAGAGTTGTTACAAGGCTTAATTGAGATAACATATATAAACCTTTTGGCTTGGTGCTTGGCACAGAGAAAGCACTCAGTGAATGTGAGTTACTAATATCACCATCATCAATAATAGAGATCAGTTCAGTTCAGTGGCTTAGTTGTGTCCGACTCTGTGACCACATAAACTGCAATAGAGTAGATCAGCTATAACCAACGGCTATTGGAGTCAGAAAAGGAAGAGTAGAATTTAGACACGTAGAAAGAGAAAGGAAGGACCTCTGGAGAGGTTTAGTAGGGAGACAGACGTAAACAGATTAGGAAGCAGGAAATCACAGAGCGTGTTCATAGGGTTGATTCAGGAGCAGTTGATTCAGATTAGGAGTGATAAAATGTAGAAGGAGTGATGGCCCGGGGATGGAGGTCCTTGAATGTCAAGTCAGATTTGACTTTTATCTTGTACATTGTGGGAAACAATAAAAATATTTAAATCAAATGGCAAGGTAAGAGTGGTGCTTTTAGAATGTGAGACTAGATGTGTGTTTGTAATAGGGGGTTTATAATGTGGCAGAATTTAGGATGAACTTCAGCAGAGGAATGAATTAGGTTTAACTGTAAGTTATCAAATTCTTTGAAAAAAACATGGGAAAATTGATATAAGTAAAATCATTGATTAATATCTGTTAGTCATTTTAAGTACTGCTGCTGCTAAATTGCTTCAGTCATGTCTGACTCTGTGCAAGCCCACAGATGGCAGCCCACCAGGCTCCCCAATCCCTCGGATTCTCCAGGCAAGATCACTGGAGTGGGTTGCCATTTCCTGCTCCAATGCGTGAGAGTGAAAAGTGAAAAGTGAAAGTGAAGTTGCTCCGTTGTGTCTGACTCTTCTCGATCCCATGGACTGCAGCCTACCAGGCTCCTCTGTCCCTGGGATTCTCCAGGCAAGAACACTGCAGTGGGTTACCATTTCCTTATCCAATGCATGAAAGTGAAAAGTGAAAGTGAAGTCGCTCAGTGGTGTCCAACTCTTCCCAACCCCATGGACTGAGGCTCCTCCGTCCATGGGATTTTCCAGGCAAGAGTACTGGAGGGGGTGCCATCACCTTCTCGACATTTTAAGTACACTTACCCATTATTCCTCCTAACAGTTCCTGCTATCTGTGTTTTTTGGGTCTTGGTGTTGCATCCATTAACATTTCAATCTGCTTCTACACCCAGTGATTATTGTTTTAGCAACATTTACGTTATTTAACAACATTTACGTTGTTTAGCAACATTTAAGTTGTAAGAACTTACAACTTAAACATTTTAAACAAAAAAATTTTCTTGTGTTCATAGGAGAAAGAAGGACTTTTTATAATAGAAAGATACATTTTTTTCTGGACTTATAATGTTCTTTTTACAGTATCTTATAGGTCTTAATAAGGGCATCCCTGGTGGCTCAGACAGTAAAGAATTTGCCTGAAATGCAGGAGACCCAGGTTCAATCCCTGGGTCAGGAAAATCTCTTGGAGAAGGGAATGGCAACCCACTCCAATATTCTTGCCTGGAGAATTCTGTGGACAGATGGGGTTGCAAAGAGTTGGACACGACTGAGTGACTAACACTACTACTACTATGTAGGTCTTAATGCATCTAAATCTTCACAGCAATTCTATGAGGAAATTCTATTGCCATTTTACAGATGAGAATATTAAGACTCAACACATCTAAGTAACTTACAAAATGCACACAAGCAATAAAAATTAATGGTAGAAACGAGGTTTGTTCATAGGTGTCTATGTACTTGTGCTACACATTTCCCAAGAAGGACACCTTCCGAATATAAAGCTCCAATTATTAAAGTTTGATCTCAATGTCAGATTTCATCATGAGCTACATTATGTTTCATCTCTGCCTCTTACTTATCATTTGTTATATTTTTAAAATACTTTACTATTCACGAAGTTTACGTTCATGGTCATATCTGATCCTCACCATGATGTAATAAATTTGAAGCGGTTAACTAATTTGTTCAAGGTCTTCAACTAGTAGGTAGCACATTTGGAACTTGATTATAGGTCTTCAAACTCCAAATTCTGTATGTTTTCCACTAGATGAAAAGAGATTTAATTCAGAGAAGAAATTTAAAAAGCATCTATTTTTAATGTGATAATCATTTACAAAGCACAGGTTATGAGTTTGGCAACACCCTGGGTACTAATTTAAAAGAAAGTCTCTGCCTTTAAGGTACTCATCACTTTGGAGACTGAAAAAAAAAAAAAAGAGTGATAGAATGAGAGGGGCTATCATCTTATTGGTATAGAAACTAGATGAGTACTAGGAAAGGACCTGGTCAGTCTGGAGTGGGAAGAGACACTGGTTTGTGACTGGTGTGGAAAGAAAGATTTACTTGAGAAGCAGCGCATGAGTTGAATTTTAAGGAGGAGATAGCAAAAGGAGAAAGTTTGTGTAAAGATTTGCAGGCTTAGAGAACATAGCATTGGGGAGGTATGTGATGTCTGACCTGGAGAAACCACGAGGTAAAAAGATGAGCCGGAAGATCTGATGGTCCAGGGTAAGGAACTGGGACAGGAGCTTGAAGGAAAGGAGCAATCATCTCAGATTTGCATTTCAATAGCCACACTTAGGAAGCAGTCTAGAAGATGAATTGGAGGGGACTACGACTAGAGATTCAGACACCAGGTAGAGAGGTGGCTTCTTGTAATAGCTATGAGAGAAAGCATTGCATGGGGATGTAGATGGGCTCAAGATGCATGGAAGCGTAGATGAACTCAAGAGTAAATAAAAGGTGAAATCATCAGGACTTTGGGATTCTCTGCATGAAAGGAAAAGAAGATATCTAGAATGATTTCCAGATTTCTGACTTGAACAACTATGGAATTTAGTGGAAGTAGAAAATATGGAGATGGGACAAAGGAGGGATACTGTGAGAATGTTAGAGTATGTTGTATATGCTGTGTTTGAGATGGCTCTTGAAAATATAAGGGGAGATGTGTCATAGGAAGTTAGATGTGTTGGGAGGCAGAAAGTAGTCTGGACTGGTGATAGAAATTTAGAAGTCTGCAATGCATTACTAGTGCTTAACAATAATAATACTTCCAAATATTGGTTGACCATGTATTTTTTTGGGTCCCCAAATCATTGCAGATGGTGACTGAAGCCATGAAATTAAAAGATGCTTGCTCCTTGGAAAAAAAGTTATGACCAACCTAGACAGCATATTAAAAACCAGAGACATCACTTTGTTAACAAAGGTCCATCTAGTCAAAGCTATGTTATTCCAGTAGTCATGTATGGACGTGAGAGTTGGAATATAAAGAAAGCCGAGCGCCAAAGAATTGATGTTTTTGAACTGTGGTATTGGAGAAGACTCTTGAGAGTCCCTTAGACAGCAAGGACATCCAACCAGTTCATCCTAAAGGAAATCAGTCCTGAATATTTATTGGAAGGACTGATGCAGAAGCTGAAACTCTAATACTTTGGCCACCTGATGCAAAGAACTGATTCATTTGAAAAGACCCTGATGCTGAGAAAGATTGAAGGCAGGAGGAGAAGAGGATGACAAAGGATGAGATGGTTGGATGGCTTCACCGACTCAATGGACGTGAGTTTGAGTGGACTCCGGGAGTTGGTGATGGACAGGGAGGCCTGGCGTTCTGCAGTCCATGGGGTCACAAAGAGTCGGACAGGACTGAGCGGCTGAATTGAACTGAACTGACCATGTATTTGGCATTCATTTTTCTGCATATACCTAATGTTTCATTGTCTCACTTAATCATCCTAAGAAAATTTTATGAAGGACATTATTGTCCTTATTTTATGGGAGAGGAAACTGAGGTTCAAAGAGTTCATGAAATTATCATGGTTGTTATAAGGGTGAATGAATTGGGAAGATTATGTAGAAGAAAAAAGAAGATACAGAATACAGGTTGGTGTTTGTTTGCCAGAGGTGGAGGGTAGGTGAAAGAGATGAAAGGGCTGAAGTATACAAACTTTCCATTATAAGATAAATAACTTTTGGGAATGTAATCTATAATGTGGTGACTATGGTTAATAATATTCTATTGTATATTTGAAAGTTACTAAGGAGATTTTAAAAGTTCTTATCATAAGAAAAACATTTGTATTTGTAACTATGTTTGGTGATGGATGTTAACTAGAATTATTGCAGTGACTGTTTCTCAATATAAACATTTATAAAAATATTACATTGTACACCTAAAACTAGCATAATGTTATATACAGACAATATTTCAATAAAAAATATGGCAGACTGCTTAGACCTCTAAGGAACAATCTGCACAAATATTTGTGCTGTGCTGTGTCGCTTAGTTGTGTGTGACTTTTTGTGACCCCATGGACTGTAGCCCACCAGGCTCCTCTGTCCATGGGGATTCTCCAGGCAAGAATACTGGAGTGGGTTGCCATGCCCTCCTCCAAGGGATCTTCCCAGCCCAGGGATTGAACCTAGGTCTCCCACATTCCAGCTTTACCATCTGAACTACCAGGGAACAAATATTTACTGAATGCCAATTATGTGCCAGGCACTATTTTAAGTATTAGAGATTTTCCCTAAAGTTGAAGTAAACAAATTATTTCAACTCCCAATTTTTAAAAAAATCTATAAATATGTTTTTGACTATAATGTTTTTAAAAATGCACCTGATCAGGATGCAAAGTGGAAGTATGTGTTTAATAATCCCAAATTACTGGTAAGATTTTGAAGAGCAAGATGATGTTAGAAAAATAATGCCATGTTTTTTAATCAAGAAAAAGAAGATTTTAAATTTCTGTCAGATGTGAAAGCTCTTTGGGAGAAAGTTAACAGAGGATGGTGACACAGGGCTTGGGGTTTATGCTTTGTCTTTCATCTTCATTAACTATGTAACCTGCTTAATAAATACTTAATGGACATTCATGTAAACAATAAGATAATACTTATGATAATATAGTTCGACACAAGATAAACACCAAATTGAGGGAAGATATCATTAGAATCTAACTCTGAATTGCATATTATCTTGTAAGGCATTAAATATGTTTTTTGATTCCCTATAACAGTATATGTCACTTATTGAGGTGCCAATATCTAGGACCAGATTCAATACCAGGACTGTTACAATCATTATTTTGTTTGTCAGCCTAATGATTGAGGTTTTCAGCCTTCTATCAATGTTATAAGTTTGTTCTTATTTATCATATATAACTTGAGTCTCATAAAGGTTAAATAACTTGCCAAAAGTCATAAACCTGACACATGGAGTCTAAAGAAATGATGATCTCATTCCATCCTATAACCTCTCAAATGTAAATCCTCAGTAGGCAGGTCAAAGGAAGCCCTTCACCACTCTAGCTAAAATTATTTGCCTGTTTTGTCCATACCTTAAGCTCTTCAGCAAAAGGACTGTGAATATGAGCCTTATTGTTCTCTACTTACACAGACATTCTTGTCATCTCCTTACTATCATCCTCCTCATTCTGAAAGTATGAATGACATCGGAAAAGCAAGGTTGAGTCAAAAACAGGAGATGAACAGAGATGGTTGTGTTTCTGACAAAAGGCAAGAAAAAAAAAAATCCCTCAGAATGTCCATTTGCCCCTGTGTAGTTATCAGGAATAACATTGTGCAAACTCCATATAAATGTGTCATAGCACGCTAAGGGGAAAAGTGAACGTAGAGGAAATGACAGCGCTTTCTTAGCTAGGAAATCTGTCACTCCTAATTAGTTAATATAAAAGACTTCATGAAAAAGGTGGAATTTCAGGAAGTGTATGCTAATTTCACATTTCACTGTATGAATCACTGTGTCTGGCTCCCACAGGATCTGTATGCAAATAACATACTGGCTTTAAAGAGCAAAGTAAAACAAAACATGAGGCCAACCAGGATTTCTTCAGGGTATTAAGACAACCACTTTGTGGTTTCAACAATGTTGGCCCAAATGAATTACCTGGATTATAATATTACAGAAATATATTATATGAAATTAAATTTCTCTTGTCAAATATAAAGTATTTAAAGTTGAGTATTTGCTAAGTTCTTATTGAACAGTGTGACAGTTTCCTTTGTACCTTATTTAGCAAAGAAAACAGTTTAGATGAAATATATTATCATGGGAAATATTATCCATTAAGATGATTAAAATAGTTAGCTTTTCTTGAAGCCAGTGTTTTTCCCCTAAATTGCTAAAGGAACTTTGCAAATGTTTACCATCTAAAGAACAATGTAAGTCATATGTTTAGCTTTACTACTACAAATAAAATGAATGTAAATGTTCATACCAAATTCCAGATGTCCAAGCTGGTTTTAGAAAAGGCAGAGGAACCAGAGATCAAATTGCCAACATCTGCTGGATCATCGAAAAAGCAAGAGAGTTCCAAAAAAAAATCTATTTCTGCTTTATTGACTATGCCAAAGCCTTTGACTGTGTGGATCACAACAAACTGTGGAAAATACTGAAAGAGATGGGAATACTAGACCATGACCTGCCTCTTGAGAAACCTATATGCAGGTCAGGAAGCAACAGTTAGAACTGGACATGGAACAACAGACTGGTTCCAAATAGGAAATGGAGTACATCAAGGCTGTATATTGTCACCCTGCTTATTTAACTTATATGCAGAGTACATCATGAGAAACACTGAGATATGCAGATAACACCACTCTTATGGCGAAAGTGAAGAGGAACTAAAAAGCCTCTTGATGAAAGTGAAAGAGGAGAGTGAAAAAGTTGGCTTAAAGCTCAACATTCAGAAAATGAAGATCATGGTATCTGGTCCCATCACTTCATGACAAATAGATGGGGAAACAGTGGAAACATTTTTGGGGGCTCCAAAATCACTGCAGATGGTGACTGCAGCCATGAAATTAAAAGACGCTTACTCCTTAGAAGGAAAGTTTTGACCAACCTAGATAGCATACTAAAAAGCAGAGATATTACTTTGCCGACTAAGGTCCATCTAGTCAAGGCTATGGTTTGTCCAGTAGTCATGTATGGATGTGAGAGTTGGACTGTGAAGAAAGTTGAGCACCAAAGAATTGATGCTTTTGAACTGTGGTGCTGGAGAAGACTCTTGAGAGTCCCTTGGACTGCAAGGAGATCCAACCAGTCCATCCTAAAGGAGACCAGTCCTGGGTGTTCATTGGAAGGACTGATGCTGAAGCTGAAACTGCAACACTTTGGCCACCTCATGTGAAGAGTTGACTCATTGGAAAAGACTCTGATGCTGGAGGGATTGGGGGCAGAAGGAGAAGGGGACGACCCAGGATGAGATGGCTGGATGGCATCACGGACTCGATGGACATGGGTTTGGGTAGACTCCGGGAATTGATAATGGACAGGGAAGCCTGGCGTGCTATGATTTATGGGGTTGCAAAGAGTTGGACATGACTGAGCGACTGAACTGAACTGAACCAAGTCTAAACTAGCCATTTCACTTTTTTACCACAATCAGCTTGACATTTTATTTTTAATCTTAAGCAACTTGCTTTGGAATTAATTTGACACAGCTTAGTGAATTTTTCTGAATTAGATTAGGGGGAGAAAACAAAACCGAACATACAACCCAAGCCAATAAAATATAAAATATTTTGTTGGACTTACATTTAGTTGTTCTGTGACTATAAAATTGTTTCTAATATTATATATGTATATAAATGTAGTTATAGATATGACTATATAATATACTATTTTTATATGGCTCCATAAAATTACTTTGAGAATTAAGTGATATAAAATGTTAAGCATAACAATAATAACAGCAATAGTAATCATTATAATTATTTTTATCATCATGAGTATGTATTCTATCTGAAGACTGACTATCAGCAAATGCCTTTTACAGATGAGAAAATGGCAGATTCACTTATCAAGATAATGTTTATGCTTCTTGGTTCATTGTAATCATCTGCTGGTTTTAACTGAAATGTTAAATTCATTACCATCCTCAACAATGTGCTTCAATTTCACAAGTGTGAGTGAATTTCATTTGATGGCAGTCCCTAGCAGGAACTCATTCAACATGTTCATACTTACCTACTATGATCATGGTAAAGGATTTATCTTATAATTAAGAAATTATTGTCTTCCACAATATATCTACACCAGAACCCTAATTATTAACAACTTTTTCTTTTGTGGCATTCATCCTTATTAGTCATTGCCTTCAAACAACTTATTAGTCTGTACTAGGATTACTAATATGAAATCACTCACACATAACTCTTTATATTTTTATTTCTGAATCTCTAAGACTGTTTTTTCTATTTCTCTTGATTATACTATGTAATTTCTCAGCAAGTTGGTGACAGAATTAATACTGTGAACTGAATTAATTAACTAATAGATCTTAGTTTCTTGGGCAAAATTTGTACCTAGATGTGTTGGCTGAAACTTTAAGTGAGAATGGGTTGAATTTTCCAAGGAGTTAAAATTCAACGAAATATGGTCATCTAATAGTTCTTTGGATAACATTTCAAGGCAAAATCTATAGCAATATGTTTTCTCCAGAATGACAAAGGTGATTGACAGGATATTGTTTTAGACTACAGTAAACCAGGGCTTCCCTACTGGCTGACTGTAAAGAATCCACCTGCAGTGCAGAAGACCTGGGTTCAATCCCTGGATCAGGAAGATTCCCTAGAGAAGGGAATGGCTACGCACTCCAGTATTCTTGCCTGGAGAATTCCATGGACAGAAGAACCTGGTGGTCTATAGTCCATGAGGTTGCAAAGAGTCGGATACAACTCAGTGACTAACACAAACACACACACACGCAAAGCAGCAATAAGATCATTCCAATTCACCCAGAATATTTAACTGCAAAGGGCTATTCCAAAGAATTACAATGACTGAATCCACTCAGCACAGGGAGTGGCGCTCTGTTGATGGATCACAAGCCAGTTCTTCCTGGGAAACTCATCTAGAATTAAAATCAAAGGAAGCAAACCATGTCACAACTGGCATGCACTGTCATCAGAGTTTCCAAGTAAGAATTACGTGGCTTCTTGACAACAGAACAAGACTGAGGCTTTCAGCAGATGACCTGAATGCTTTCTCTGAAGGTCTACCCAATCACACTCTTTTCAATGCTTTATTAAAATAATAAAAAATATTAGTGGCAACATACTTTTGGAATTTAAACAACAGCAGCAAGAAAAACCTCTCAACGTTTGTTCCTATCAAGTTATATTTTAAGTCTTTGTAAAAAGACTGAATACCTCCATATTTGGTAATGGTAAATAATGGCAGAAATTACATTATTATTTATTGATAATTGATGTTATTCTGAACCAATTTTTGCAAACATGAGCAGTAATTTTTGCAAACATGAACAGTACAGAGAGAGCTATATAAGCATAAAGATTTTGAATTCATAAATTGTCACATTTGAACACTCTCTTGCTCTAACTTCTCTATTAAAAGCGTAGAGCAACACAAAAAAATTCCTTTTTCCTAAAAAAACAAGTGATGCAGGGTGTGTTCTCAATAGAAAAAAGAGCAGGTAATTTAACAATACAAATACACAAAAGAGGAAAATAGAATGGAAATTCAAAATATTGCAGAAAGTTAAAAACCTTACAGTCCCCAAAGGCTATCAGACTGATTTTGTAAATGGTACTACTACTTCTTGAAGCTGAGTGTGCTGATGTTAGCAATTCTGTCACTGGAATTTGATTCTAGGAAAATATCTTATTACACCAGCTGTTTAGCAACATCCACAACCCACCCTGCCTCCACTAAATCCACTAATTTCTTATGTTTAACTTTAAAAAGACTCTGAAAAATGGTGAGGCTCATTGATATATTGACATATTGCCCCCAAACCTGCAACTGAGAAAATTGTTTACATTTGATGGATATATATTTTAAATATATTTTAAAAGTATTTTCAAGCGCAGAGCCTTTTTCACTCATCCTCTATGTCATACATAAATTAATGGTTACATGGGTTTGCTTCAATCTTTAACCCACAATATTCAATATTCAACTTAGATATCAAATGCTTGAGTAATTCTTTCCTAATATCCCCAATTTGGTTAACTACGCCTTCTACTCTTTACTTTAAAATAGCACTCTAGTTTGTCTGTGAACTTCTCTCGTGGCTCAGATGGTAAAGAATCTGCCCAAAACGCAGGAGACCCAGGTTTGATCCCTGGATTGGGAAGATCCCCTGGAGGAGGAAATAGCAACCCACTCCAGTATTTTTGCTGGAGAATTCCACGGATAGAGGAGCCAGGCAGGCTGTAGTCCATGGGATCACAAGAGTTGGGCATGACTGAATGACTAAAACATACACACAGTTTGTCTGTATTGTGGTTGTAATTTATTGCCTACTTCTATATGTTTACTGGGCTTCCCTGATAGCTCAGTTGGTACAGAATCCATCTGCAATGCAGGAGATGTCAGTTCAATTCCTGGGTCAGGAAGATCCCCTGGAGAAGCGAAAGGCTACCCACTCCAGTATTCTGGCCTAGAGAATTTCATGGACTGTACAGTCCATGGGGTCACAAAGAGTCAGACATGGCTGAGCAACTTTCATATGTTTACTGCCTTGGGCAGAAAGGAAATCAAACCAGTCAATCCTAAAGGAAATCAACCCTGAATGTTCATTGGAAGGACTGATGCTGAAGCTCCAATACTTTGGCCACCTGATGTGAAGAGTCAACTCATTGGAAAAGACCCTGATGCTGGGAAAGATTGAGGGCAGGAGGAGAAGAGGGCAGCAGAGGATGAGATGGTTGGATGGCATCAGCAACTCAATGGATGTGAGTTTGAGCAAACTCCGGGTAAGAGTGAAGGACAGAAACCTGGCATGCTGCCATCCATAGGGTCACAAAGAGGTGGACATGACTTAATGAATAAACAACAACAACAAATACATTTACTCAGGACAGCAATTTCTACTGTTAATCACTTTCTCTTGCTCCCAAGAAGCTTGGAACTTGGAGGGAGTCTCAAAATATATAGATGGATGAATTCTGAAAACCATGAAGTTGGGTGTTATCATTTGTTATTAAGGATATTTTTAAAATTAATAACCTAAAACATGATTTTGAATGCTGAAAAGTTAGAACAACAACAAAAAAACATGTGACATTATTTTTTAAAAAGCTTAGAAAACTTCAAGGAAAGCAAAGTTTTATCCAGATATTTTGTAAGATTCTTTTTATGAAAAAAATAGTGTGAACTCATGTTCTTAGAAAGAAGAGATTTGCTCTCTCCATGAGTATGCAGAAGGAAGATATGCTTTAAATGGCTGTATTAGTCCATGAACTGAGCAGAATTTTGCCAAGAGAAGATGAAGTGCCCAATTAGAGGATTCAAGCTGGTTTTAGAAAAGGCAGAGGAACCAGAGAACAAATTGCCAACATCCTCTGGATCATCGAAAAAGCAAGAGAGTTCCAGAAAAACATCTATTTCTGCTTTATTGACTATGCCAAAGCCTTTGACTGTGCGGATCACAACAAACTGTGGAAAATTCTTCAAGAGATGGGAATACCAGACCACCTGACCTGCCTCTTGAGAAATCTGTATGCAGGTCAGGAAGCAATAGTTAGAAGTGGACATGGAACAACAGACTGGTTCCAAATAGGAAAAGGTGTACATCAAGGCTGTATATTGTCACCCTGCTTATTTAACTTCTATGCAGAGTACGTCATGAGAAATGCTGGACTGGAAGAAACACAAGCTGGAATCAAGATTGCCAGGAGAAATATCAATCACCTCAGATATGCAGATGATACCACCCTTATGGCAGAAAGTGAAGAGGAACTAAAAAGCCTCTTGATGAAAGTGAAAATGGAGCGTGAAAAAGTTGGCTTAAAGCTCAACATTCAGAAAACAAAGATCATGGCATCCGGTCCCATCACTTCATGGGAAATAGATGGGGAAACAGTGGAAACAGTGTCAGACTTTATTTTTTTGGGTTCCAAAATCACTGCAGATGGTGACTGCAGCCATGGAATTAAAAGATGCTTACTCCTGGGAAGAAAAGTTATGACCAACCTAGATAGCATATTCAAAAGCAGAGACATTACTTTGCCGACTAAGGTCCATCTAGTCAAGGCTATGGTTTTGCCTGTGGTCATGTATGGATGTGAGACTTGGACTGTGAAGAAGGCTGAGCACCAAAGAATTGATGCTTTTGAACTGTGGTGTTGGAGAAGACTCTTGAGAGTCCCTTGGACTTCAAGGAGATCCAACCAGTCCATTCTGAAGGAGATCAGCCCTGGGATTTCTTTGGAAGGAATGATGCTAAAGCTGAAGCTCCAGTACTTTGGCCACCTCATGTGAAGAGTTGACTCATTGGAAAAGACCCTGATGCTGGGAGGGATTGGGGGCAGGAGGAGAAGGGGACGACAGAGGGTGAGATGGCTGGATGGCATCACTGACTCGATGGACGTGAATCTGAGTGAACTCTGGGAGTTGGTGATGGACAGGGAGGCCTGGCATGCTGCGATTCATGGGGTCACAAAGAGTCGGACACGACTGAGCGACTGAACTGAACTGAAGTCACGGAAAAATATTCCCTGGGGTAGCGTTAAATCTGAATACTAAAAAATCTGCTATTTTCTCATAAACAAACCTTGTAGGAAATAATCCTAAAAGGAAAATGTGCTATGACATGATGTAGAATTACACTACTGGCGATTTGGAGAGGCAGTACTAGTCACTGAAAAAAGATCAGTCTTTGAGGCAAACCATTCTGAGTTCATATCCTAGCTCCACCCTTTAGTTGCTTGAACTAATGAATAGGTATTAAATTCTTTATTAAAAATCCTTAATTTCTTCTGTAAAGTGGAGAAAATAATGCCTATCTTACAAAGCAAAAAAAAAAAAAACAAACCCACAAAAACACTCCCACCAAAATATGTACAGGGCTTGATAGATGGTATATCTTCAACAAATATTATTTATTGTTATTTTACTTCAGCCTACTTGTCCTGTTGATTACTTTTAGGGATTCAGGGACATATTTTAAATCCTCTTTTGAATCTCAGTATGAGAAGTAAAGTTAAAATTACACACATCTGATTAGAAGGACTGTTATAAAACTTAAAGTGAAGAGGGTGTCATATCAGTATATAATAATATTAAGGATTAACATGAAAAACATTCTTCAAACTCAGAATAGAAGATGATAATTGGCAATGACAGAAGTCCAGGGAAGGGACCAAGCTGTCATTATGGGTTTATTTACTATTCATTCTTTTTCTTGGGACATGGATAACTTATCATTACAAATTAAAGGAAAGCTGCATTTAATAGTGCTTTTCAAAATTATTGAAAAGATAGACTTTAGTTTTCTTGCCCCAAAATAATATATCAGTAACTCCCTTGACATCAAAGTTATATTGTTTGTCCTATTGGGAATACAATTTGCTTTGCTTTAACCAATAATCCTAGGAATTTTCTTTTTCTTATTTTAGCTAATAAATAGAGGTCATATTGCTACCTCCTGTGTTTCTGGTGGTTCTGAATCTTGGCTCACAAAAGCGCTTAGGTTAAATAAACAGAAACTTGGTCACTCTGCCTCAGACACATTAAAAGAAACACAAAGACCACATCCGAAGGTCACTTGAGATTCTCAGGAGGTTAAGCTCAAGATTGTAAAATGTAATGTCCGAAGACCCAACGCTGGGGTGCCAGATCAAGCACTGACTTGTTTGTGAATCCATTGTGTTGTAACAAAAAAGTCACCTATTTTTCTCTTACTTTTTTCTTAAAAAAAAAAAAAAAGCAAATAACCAGTACATCACATGCAAGTTTACTACTGAAGACATGCTTTTATGCCCATCATTTGACTTCCTTTCCCCATCTCCCTCTGAGATAGGCAGAACAAAGATTATTCCAACCCCAATTGTTCTAGATGAGGTCTTATAATTTGTCCCAGTGAGAGCTGTAAGATTTAAGAGATAAAACTTTAGCTTGAAACCCATCTTAGTTTGAGTTTGAGCCCTTTCCTCTGATGAACAATAATTACTGAAGTATGTTCTACCAAGCATTATCTTCACGTGATGACACACGTAAAGAATTCGCAGGGTCAAAGAAGATAGAAACTGTTGGAGTAAAGAAAATTCAACTGTTTACTGCCCTGTCAATAAAGCAGTGTGTGTTGTCAATAGGAAATAAGAAGGTGAATGTACCAT
This sequence comes from Capricornis sumatraensis, assembly GCF_032405125.1. NCBI lineage: Eukaryota > Metazoa > Chordata > Mammalia > Artiodactyla > Bovidae > Capricornis > Capricornis sumatraensis. The sequence goes on along the minus strand of NC_091081.1, from coordinate 32,134,218 downwards.
ATCCCTGAAACATATTTAACCAGGATTGTCTACTAGACAGACAAGATGAACACTTTCACGGGAAACTGCCTTATATTATGCTTATTGGAGAACATAGATGTTTTGTTGGATATTTATTAGTTCAAATTCTGATTTAGCCCTGGCTTTCTTCTCTGAAGCCAGTTACCATATTCTACCCAAAAGTCTCCCTGATAGTGGAGAGGGGCACTGACCTTTTGGTCCAGGCATCCTGAAGGGTTCATACTTTCACAGTCAAAGTCTTCCCAAAGTGAAGAAATTTGTTTTACCTTTAAAAGTGTTATAATGTGGAGCAAATAAGCTAGAGTTTTGAATATGTGCATCACTTTGAAAGTTGTCTTGCTTTAGACTTTAGTACAGAAGTTAAAATAAGCCATCTCTTATGTTTTTGAGTTGTATTGAGTCTGTTTAGGGAGCTTTTGGGGGCATTTTGGAAAAGAGGGATGGATGTTACCATGTGGAAATAATAGTGTTTTTGGAAAAAAAATTAAAGGAATATTATTTTGTGTTATGTGCACTCATCCCCAGGGGACCTATAGAGGAAAATTAAAAAGAAAACCTTCCCACCATTGGTGAAACAAATGATAGATTCTGTTTTCACTGGCTTACAAAATAATCCCCTAAATATTTAGCAACAGTATTTTTATTTCTCTCATTTCAGATGCTTCATGGGGATAAAAGACTTGATTTACAAGTGGGAAATAGCCATATATATAATTTCAACCATCCAAATTGAAAACTGGTAGCATCTCACATTTTTAATTAATAACAGGGCTGCCATTCACATCAACTCATATGGGATTGATGCTAGCCAATGTGTTATAATCTCATTCCAAATAGAGAAAAGGCTGCAGACACAGATGTGGTAGATACGTTCCAGTGGTTATGGTTTTTACTTAAAATAACTGAAATCCCTAACTGGTGTAAAGGCACCATGAATATAAGGATACACTTGGATCCTAAAAATGGTTGCACCTAAAGGAATAAGAACCTCAGGAATAGAAATGTTATAGTTACACAACTGGGCACTCAGTCCCAGGTTTGAATCCTAGTCTTGCTGCTGCTGCTGCTGCTAAGTCGCTTCAGTCGTGTCCGACTCTGTGCGACCCCATAGATGGCAGCCCACCAGCCTCCCCCGTCCCTGGGATTCTCCAGGCAAGAACACTGGAGTGGGTTGCCATTGCCTTCTCCCCTAGTCTTGCTAGGACTCACTTACTAGCTATGTGACTTTCTACAAGTTTCTTAGCCTTTCTTGAAGCATCACTTGCTTATTTGTAGGATAGAGATAATCATGCCTGTTTCTCAGAGGTGTAGTAATGATGAAAAAAGACAATATATGTAAAGAGATAATGTTCTGACATGGTTATAACCAATCACTCAATAACTATTTTATTTACCTGCAGCAAAAAGGGGGTTAGTGTAGAGGGAGTGATAATTTGAGAAACTTTTTGTAAAACTGGTAAGTCTGAAATAGCTGTGATCCCTGGAAATGTTCCTCAGAAGCAATGCAGCAATAAAATGTATTTTATTTTTCTAGACTATGTTCTCCAGGTTCACCGCAAGCATTACTCGTTAGGAAGTGAGCAAAGAAAAACCTGTGCCCTACTTCCGAGATTTTGATGTTTATGGTTACTTGATATTTCTAGTGAAATTGCTGAAAAACAAAACAAAATAAAAAATACTTTTTATGCTCAAACTCACATCCGTCAAGTCGGTGATACCATCCAACCATCTCATCCTCTGGCATCCCCTTCTCCTTCTGCCTTCAATCTTTCCCAGCATGAGGGTCTTTTCCAATGAGTTTTTTAGTTTGCAAAAATGAGATCAAAAAGGGATCTCTAAAACCTATAAAAAATCAGGCTCCTCTGTCCATGGGATTTTCCAGGCAATAGTACTGGAGTGGGTTGCCATTTCCGTCTCCAGGGGATCTTCCCAACCCAGGGATTGAACCCGGGTCTCCTGCATTGTAGACAGATGCTTTACCATCTGAGCCACCAGAGAAGTCCTATGATAGTGTAACTGCACCTCCCAGAAAACATTCTGGTTCAGCTTGGTATTGATTTTATTTTTAAATTTTAATGTTTTTTACTTGGAGGAGAGGTTTTGGCTCATTTTCAGTTGTAGTTTTGCTTCTGTCTAGTTGGACAGTCTTGTGTTTTGCTAAATTTCTGGGCTACCTAAGGCTTTTCTACTTTTCATACACATACTGGATTATCGGAGACAGTTACCCAAGTTCCTGGAGACAGCTAATCTCAGCCAAGAAACCATAACTCAGCTTCTTACTCATCAAGCTGGGACTAAAGAGAACAATGCATGACAGATAGATAGGTTCTTCATTCCGGCTCATAAATCACGATCAGAGCTTGAGGAATCAATCTGTTTGACATTAGCTAGTTTGTTTACTGACGTTAGCCTAATTTTCAAGACATTTTCTAGAGACTAGAAACACCTGAAGCTTGAAAGAGAGACAATGAACTTGTGTAACAACAAAGAGGCAAGATAATTTACTTTTGTCTTGAAGACATCTGAATTGCTTTAGAGTCTCTGTTTTCTCTGAAAAGCAGGTATTTGCCTTGGACTCACTTTATCTCAATGAATAACAATTCTTCTTTTTTGATTGTAATACACTCTTGACTGAACGGTAAATACCAGCTTTTAAGATGGAAACCACCATGGCAATACGCATGAGTGATATTTCTCATGCGATTGATTCTGGAGTCCCATGCCCTTGATGGCTGGCCTGGGAAAGCAGGAGGTCATTGTTAGCTCACTCTATTTGTATACAGCTATTGAAAGTTAGAGGCTTTCTCCTGGGCTTGGCCTCTTAAATGCAGTGCAAAACACAATTCCCACTAACATGCCACTTGAAGTAAGGAAACCGTATTCATATCCTGTGAGCCAATGTGGATTTTTCCACTTATGCCCATTTAAATGTCTCAGTTCCTGAACGCAAGAAAGGGGGTGTCAGAAGCTTAGCATTTCCAGGATTTGGGATGGGGGAATCCTGTGAGTGCTGTCTCATGACTTGAGGAAATTTATCTATTCTGAGAAACTCATAGTTATTTATCCCTATAATAATTACTCATTTCTAATTTGAGAAAGAGTCGTTTGGAAGACAGGAGTCTTGCTGTAGTGATTCATTTCTTTCTTTCATGGGGATTAAGAGCATTACTGGACAAAGTACAATGTGAGTTGCATCATTTTACACTACAAATGAGAGCAATATGAGATATTAAGGGATGGACATTTTCCAAAGTCTAATTCTGCTTTGTGTCAACAGCAGGATTAGCTTTAAGGGTGATCTTTTTTTTTTTAATTTCTTTTTCTTAAGTATCTCCAATTCTAATGCCATGTGCGACTCACTCTCAGAAATGGAACCAGTACAGAAAACATGTGGTAAAACCTCCTGTTTCTAATCCCACAGAGGACACATAAGTGGTGGTCCTTTGAGGCTGGCCTTTGTAAGAATTGTGGGAACAAGGCTTAGGGCCAGGGACTGTCCCTCAATGAAGAGGCTCAGGCCATCTGTGTGTATGAAAATATATACCACATGTTGACCAGGTAGACCCCAAAAGCTCAACCAGCAGAGGCAAGGAAAGCTTTATGAAAAGGGGAGTAAGCTTCTATAACAAAGTATGTATTTCTATGTGGGTAAAATTAGGAAGGAGAATAACTGGAAAGTAGATGATAGATGTAGAATAATAATACAGAGAGCAACCAAGAAAATATAAATAATATGAAAATAGAAAAAAGTGTAGAATTAGTAGAAGAAAAATGCCTTCAATGAATAGTTTATCTTTCTAGAGCTCAATGTACTTTGTAAACCCTTTTGGTTATGGGCAAGAAAACTTTGGGAGTTAAATGGACAGAATTATTGTATTCCTTTGATAACCAATAGCAACTTACTTTGGTTTAGAAAGAAGAAATCTTTTGCAAGTGGTTGGATGGATGTTTAAGAGATAAAGATTTTTATCCTGATCCTACTGTTAGACAAGTCATCTGACCTCTCTGGGCCTTAGATTTCCCATCTGCAAAATGAGTTAATGGATTCTCAAATTCCTTCTGTTGCTGGAATAATCAACATAAGACTACTCTTTAGAATAGCCTTTTGGACCTTTCTTCATATGAACATTACTATTCATTCACTCTTCTGAGTTACTTTAACCTCTGTATATTTTCTTTCAGATTTCCATTTAAGAGACAAATTTCTCAAAATGAAGTAAACAGAAGCACGTGGATTTGGGATTACCAATTGGTATCATTGTTGTTATCTGATGTTCTGTTGTTAAAATTTTGAACTTATTACCTAATTCCTTTGCATTACTATCTTTCTTCCTACTCATTAAAGATAAGTTCTTGTCTCTTCTTGGATTATAGAAGAAAGGATTGAAAATTTTAGGATGTCTGTTAATATTTTCCAGGCCATTATTCTATCACTCTTAAGCTAAATCAACAAAGTAAAGCAAATGACAGTTTTTCTTTTGGGGTCTGTGTGGGAGTGATGCTACTTTAGTCTAAAACGTAAACACCTAGACCTGTATGCTTGCTAAACTCTCTTTCTTTCCCTAAAGGCCTCATACAAGTCTGTACTTTCTTATTCCTCCTTGCTTCTAACTCGTCACCCTACCTGCAAGCTGACTTCTGATCCTGCCCTACAATGAAACTGTTCTTGCCAATGGACAAACCTCATTCACTCTCTGCAGCACTTAACACCATGTTTTCCTTCCTGAAAAGTCTCTCCACCCTAAGATCCCATGACACCAATCTTTCCTGTTTTTTATTTTCTCTACTTCTTGGTCCTCTATTAGAATTCCTCTTTGTCTGTACAGCCCTTAAATGTCTGTGTTTACCAGGCTTGTGTCCTTGAACTTTTCCCCCCTTATATGCTCTTGCTGGGTGATTTCCCTCTCATAACTTTTATCTCAAGTCTAGATCTCTTCTCTGGAGCTCCAGGCCAATGTTTCCAGCTGCCTTCCAGAATTCTCCACCCACAGGCATCTTATACGCAAACATTTAAAATCCAACTCTTTATCTTCCATCTAAATCTACTTCTCTTCCCATAATTTCTGTCTCAGTAAATGCCCCACCATCCACCCCATCATCCAACCTAATCTGGAAGCATCCTCTCGTTCCTCACTTCTGATCAATTACCCAGCCTATCCGTTTCTGTTTCCATTAGCAAGGTTCAAGACTTGGTCATTTCTCACTTGAATTACTGCAAGGACCTATTCCAGCCTTTTCTTTCTGTGATCAATTTTCCAAAATGCAACCGGAAAGGTTTTTTTTAAAACATTATCTAACACTGTCATCCTACCCACTTCTTCCAAGTGCTGGAAAGCTTTCTGCTTAAAGCTTTCTGTTTCATGTTAAAATCTGAACTCTTTGTAATGATTTCCTAGTACTTCTTGCCCTCCCTTTTATCCATCTCTCCAATTTGTCTTCCAGCACATACCCTCTGCTCCTCCAACTTGTATTTATTGCAGTCTCATGAATCAGCCATGCCCTTTCAACAAGTTTAACAAATATTCTTGACTGACTGTGGGGCATCCTCTCTCCAACTTGGCAGGGTGTATTGGGGTTGCCTACTTGTCCTCTACCTATCTGACATGGAACTGATGAAGATGAGGTCTTGGTCTTACTCCTTTTACTCCAATGCTCCCAACAGTTCTGAACTTAATACAAAACTTAATACATGAGCTGAGATTTAGTTTTTCAATTTCACCTTGCTTGTAGAAGTTATTTCGAAATAGCTATTGAATAAAGCATGCTTTATTTCCTTTTCTGCTCTTAGTTTTGCAAATTCTTGACAGAAAGAAATTATTATTATTATTTTATTCCCGGTCTAATTCCTAGCAAACATGCCTAAATTGTCCCCTTCAAATGATCATCTATAATTTCTTGGAGAAGATCCAAACCAGTATTCATATATTGTTCAGACTTTTTTCTTTATGATTCTGACCATAGTATAAAAATTTAACTGCTTGCTATCAAAGAGAAAGACAAATTTTAAATTATCAAATACGATGAAAAGTCTTTGTGAAGATTTTATTCCAAGAGTATTCATGTTTAGAATTCTTCTGCTTTTCTTAGTAACTAAATTGCTCCTCGATTTAGTTTACAGATAATGAACAAAACTTAGCACACTTGATTGTTTCTGCTCACTGGCTTGCCTGGCTCCCCCTTTATCTGCGAGGTCCACAAGGGAGGGGCCATGTCTATCTTTTCGACACACATCTACAGCACCAAGCCTTACACCATAGTTGGCCCTTAAAAACATTTTTTAGCAAAAGTTGAAATATCTAGGTTTTGTTTTATAAAAGCCTGATTTTTACACACATAAAAGACAATGTTATCTGCCAAAGATGAGACAAATGTCACACAAGGTCACAAAAATTGTACTGGATCAACTCTTTATCATGAAATGCCAAAAAATCATTCTGAGCTTGACTCTCATGCACAGCTTGTTGAAAGTTTTACAATTCAAAGTAAGCTTTTGGTCAGTCATAGCCAGCCCTCTAAATGAATCTGGGATAAATTTAGTACTGATTAAACTTGGCAAGTTATTGCTATGGGAAGCAAGGCACAGCAAAGTGGATCCCTATTTCTATTATAGCTAAGACAGGGAGGCAAAGACAAACTTTTCAAGAACCACTCCACCTATAAGAAAACAAACATTGGATTCAGAAATATCCATTTATCCACATAGATTTTCAGTGATAAACTTTCCCAGGATTGTAAGTTTTCCTTCTGCAGTTTCTTCATAGGTGATCAATCATCAGGAAGTCATGCCACATCAAGGGATACTCATAATAGACTCAATATTCTCCACTTAATATCATTTAGGCAAGCCATTGTCTTCACATTCAAGGTTATTAAAAAAAGAGGAGAATCTTTTTTAGTATATGCGTCTGGTTACGAGAGAACAGGATAAACCCCAAGTTACAAGAAGTGACATTTTTGTTTTCTGATTCAGCACAAGGAAAGCCAGAATCAGCAAGACCTGTTTCCCCGGCATGAGACCCTAGAGTCAAAGTCCTGATCTAGATATGGGTACTGCAAAAACAGAATGAGATATTCTGCTAAGGTAGCACTGCTCGGAATGATCAGAACAGATTTCATCTTGCTGGGAAATATCACTCAGTTTTGTAATAAAGCTGGAAAGACTTCCTAACCAAGATGCTTTCAATGATGAAAAGCTTGGACTTTCTGGCTTTCCAAACGCAGGAAGAAAACAAGTTAGATAGCTGTTTATAAAACAAATCCAGTGAAAAGGGGGGAGGGCACTGTCAATAATAAACATTTACGTTATTCTGTGTGTTTAATATGGGAAAAGACCATATTGGTCATTGAAAGTTGGCCAAACATGGTCAGTATTAGTCTCTGCAAAGTTACTGAATCTTGTGTTAAAAATGTTCTCTAACGTTTTTCTATTCTATTCCCAAATGGATTAATAGTAGGCAGACACAGAAAAAAGTGAGGGCAAACTAGAATAGCCTATATATCTGCACAACTTACTGTGTGATTTATGTCATGCTGTCCCTTTTTCCTAATTCTGTTGTCTAATTTCAAGAGTCATCTCCTCTCTGTCTTAACTAGTTGTCACTTCCAGCACCTCATACCCCCAGAAACATACCCACATTCTGCCTAGTATGACTGTCACATGTGTACTTATACTTTGGGGTCCATGTAGGCCTTATTTATCTCTGCAGCATCCAGAAACATTCTTTATCACAATAAAATCTAATGTAAATTTCTGGAATAATCATCCCTTAAATTTTTAAATTTGTGAGCATCTGATCATATTATAAGGTATAAATCACACTAAATTGCTATAAAAATGAAATTTATGTTAAATAAAGAAACATTTAGTAATATCTTTCATGTGAGGTGATTTGCATAAATGAAGATAATTTATGAGAAAGGCACAATTTTTTCTTTTTTACCTTGTTGATTTCTAGTGTCTATAATAGCATTTATTATAGATGATTTTTCCTGCTGCTATGTACTGTTTGACTATAATGGTCATTTTTGTACATCGTTATTCTTATGTAAGCTTAGTATCTTCCCCAGAACGTCTGGGTGGGGTTCCCTTTTTTCAAATTCCTCTGCTGTCACTCCTTTAGGTATTTTATTCAAGCTTCATTTTTATATGTGGTTTGTTCTTTGATTCCAAATACCTCAGGACTCCTGTGCTTTAATTCAGTGGTAAATACCTGGGTTTTAAGGAACTTAAAGCAAAAGAAACTGGGGCCTTTGAATGATAGAGGGGGTGAAAGGGACTGCTTGATTATCATCTTGAAATAGGAGACCCAGGTTAGTGGCTACAAAGAAAGGGAAATAGAGAAGATTCAATAAAATGAATCCTCGATCTCCAAGATCTGGTAAAATATTAGCTAAAATTATAAGAGTCTTGTTAGAGGAAGAAGTGTCACAATCTGTATGCTTTCAGCTATTATATTTGCTGGAGTTCTAACTGGAAAAAGAACTAAAGCACAGTCACAGGAGCAGGTGCTGGGAGAAAGAGCCTGCCACCTGAGACGGGTGGTCAGCAGAGCCTATGGCAGTAGCCATGGGATAAACTCAGATCCTCAGCAGGCTGTCATCAATGGTTGAAAGTAATGCAGGCACATCTGGGTAGGAACTGTGCTTATTTCCCAGCAGGTGATATAGCCAGATTCAAAATCTTTCTGTGCTGAAAAGAAGTCCACTGAGTGGCCAAAGGTTTAGAGATCACCATAAAGGACTGGAGTGCAAATTTGAAACCAGAATGCAACTCTAATCACACAAACTATGGGAGGGTGTTAGGAAATGAGAGAACACTGTGGCTCCATGCACAAGCGTAGCCACAGTAACCATAAACTCTACCAGGAACAGGAAATGGGTGCCAGCTCCATCCCACTTTGGGCAGATGGAGTCCTGAATTTGTTCTTTTGTTCCAGTTCAAGAGCAGGGCTATGATTACAGGACCATTTGTACCTGTGTTGTATGACTCAGGAATAGGTACGTATAAACACTGGAAGGGAAGGTAGGAGTTTGATCTAGGCCTGAGACTCTCCTATTGTCCTTGAGAAACAGAAGTGCCTGTCAAACTCCAGTGTATTGTTTGAGTTCAGGGTCCACTGTTTCCGCTTTACAGAAGCTTTCCTCAAATCCCCATGCACTTGAGAAGAAATAGCCATCACTACCCACCACGGCTACCACTGACATTATCGTCATTACTATTATTATTTCCATTGGGGTTAATCAGCTTAGCAGTTACATGATAACCCTCAGTTCAGTTCAGTTCAGTTGCTCAGTCGTGTCCTACTCTTTGTGACCTCATGAATCGCAGCATGCCAGGCCTCCCTGTCCATCACCATCTCCCGGAGTTCACTCAGACTCACGTCCATTGAGTCCGTGATGCCCTCCAGCCATCTCATCCTCTGTCGTCCCCTTCTCCTCCTGCCCCCAATCCCTCCCAGCATCAGAGTCTTTTCCAATGAGTCAACTCTTCGCATGAGGTGGCCAAAGTACTGGAGCTTCAGCTTTAGCATCATTCCTTCCAAAGAAATCCCAGGGCTGATCTCCTTCAGAATGGACTGGTTGGATCTCCTTGCAGTCCAAGGGACTCTCAAGAGTCTTCTCCAACACTACAGTTCAAAAGCATCAATTCTTCGGTGCTCAGCTTTCTTCACAGTCCAACTCTCACATCCATACATGACCAAAGGAAAAATCATAGCCTTGACTAGACGGACCTTTGTTGGCAAAGTAATGTCTCTGATTTTCAATATGCTATCTAAGTTGGTCATAACTTTTCTTCCAAGAGTCTTTTAATTTCATGGCTGCAGTCACCATCTGCAGTGATTTTGGAGCCCCAAAAAATAAAGTCTGACACTGTTTCCACTGTTTCCCCATCTATTTCCCATGAAGTGATGGGACCGGATGCCATGATCTTTGTTTTCTGAATGTTGAGCTTTAAGCCAACTTTTTCACTCTCCATTTTCACTTTCATCAAGAGGCTTTTTAGTTCCTCTTCACTTTCTGCCATAAGGGTGGTGTCATCTGCATATCTGAGGTTATTGATATTTCTCCCTCAGGTCACTTTAAATGCTATTCAACTCCTCACAATGGATGGACATTGTTTTTAAAGGGGTTTCACCATAAAATTAAGCACAATTATTTTAAATAGCATATAACTTAGAGGCTTACTGAAATTCTGTGAATAATATTTAAAGTATAAATGGGGTGGGTCAGGTAAGATGCTTTTGTCTAGAGATAGGAGAAAAATTTATCTCCAACTGGCTTTACAAATAAGGGGAATTGTTTGGCTCCCAGATGAGAAAGCCATAGGGAGTGCTAACTCCAGGTGTGCCTTGGTCCAGCAGCTCAATGATGTCACCAAGGAATAGGATTTCTTTCTTCCCTTTTTTCTGGCCTTCTGAAGTTGGCTGCCTCTGAGACAGGCTTGCCAGAGTTGCTAGGCTACGAACATCTTTATTTATGTACAGCAGGGAAGAGAATATCTTTGCCTCAGCATTCTAGAAAATGTCTGGCACGTCACTGTGAGCAGATCATCTCCAGGTCTTGTCCACTCAGGAACCAATCACATTGTTGACTGGCTAAGAGGTAACATCTGTTTCCCCAGAACCACATGAATTCTAAAATGAGAAATGGAGCTGTTGGGAAGGAGGAAGGAAAGAATGGATACTGAAAGATAGCGATCATGGTCTTAAGGCACTGAGAAGAAACCAACTCCAGTTAAGGAAAGGAAAGGACTAGGGGCTTCCCTGGTAGCACAGTGGTTAAGAATCTGCCTGTCAAAGGAGGTGACATGGATTGGATCCCTGGTCTAGGAAGATCGCATGTGTTGCGGAGCAACTAAGCCCATGCACTACAGCTACTGAGCCTGTGCTCTCGCGCCCAGGAACTGCAACTATTGAGCCTGTGCACAAATTATTTTTTAAAAAAGGAAATGATTACATACACTGAGTAGCTCAACGAACTATCAGAAAGGCTGGTAAACCAGGTAGGGTAAAAGCCTATGCACTAGTTTGTTAAGGCTGCCTCAACAAAATGCCATAAACTTGGGGCTTAAACAAACACCCTTATTATCTCGAAGTTCTTAAGGCTAGAAGTCTGAGAGGAAGGTGTAAGCAGGGTTCGTTCCTTCTGAGGCTGAGTGAAGGTCTTTTCCTTGCTTCCTTCCTAGCTTCTGGTAGTTACCGTCAGTCTTTGGAATTCCTCGGCTAGTAGACACATCATCCAGTCTCTGCCTTCATACTCACATAATGCTGTTGTGTGTGTGCCCGTCTGTCTCTGTGTCCAAATTCCCTTTTTTTATAAAGATACAGTCATATTGAACTGTAAAGGCAATAGGGCCCATACTAATGACTTTATGTTAACTTGACCATCAACAAAGACAATTTATTAATAAGTTCCCATTCACAGGTATGGGGGTTAGGCTTCAACAGCTTTTAGAGCATCTGATTCAACAGATAACAGTGTAAGGATCAACTTACACCATGGCAATCAAGTGGCAAGGTATACATCTCAGTCACTGGATACTTGATGCCATTTCTGCTGGCTCTGGCCGCCCCTGAAGCTGGTCCTGCCTCACGGTCCCTGCTTCATGCCAGCTCCTTGACATCGCGGTGTGGGGAGAGAGCATCTGGCTCCTTCTCCTCACCCTTTCCTCCCCAAAGATTCACAAATTGTGATGTTCTCGCAACACAGCAAAGTCTTTAGTTATTCGGAGGCCAAAAAAGAAAACTGTATTCTACAGGAGGCAGCCAACATACTACCATGTTGCCAAAGATGGATTCTTTTCTGATTTGTTTAAGGAGAGGGTTGGGGCAAGGCACACACTGTGTTCTGAAGTGGGGAGGGAATGTGATTCTGACAGCGTGAAGAGGAAGCAGAAATGGTAGGTTGCAAAGTCAAAGACAAACTTCTGCATTTTGTCTTTGTGGCGATTCAGTTCATCTTCCTCTATCTGTGGTCACAAAGAAGCTGTGTTGGGTGGGTTCTTTTATGCTGAGCAGAGCTCAGTCAAGTGATGCTCAGGAGTGAGGACCTCTGCTGGATGGTGCCACAGAGTCCATAGAGAGCTGTCCTGGTACCTCCAAACTGGCAAACTCATGGGACGTGTTGATTGGCCCCAAATCTACAGCTGATCCATGTGCTTTTTTCTTTTTTTACCTGCACCTTCTACATGTGAGATTTTAGTTCCCCAACCAGGAACTGAACCTGGGCCCCTTGCTTTGGAAGCGTGGAGTCTTAACCACTGGACTACCGAGGAAATCCCCCGTGTGCTTTTGAAATAGTGCTAAGAAGCCTGTATATCTGAGATACCCAATGATGGGATAATTTTTTCATTCTAATACAGCTTTGATTCATCTCCTTGTGATGACTTGTGTGTCTACCTCCCTTATAGGGTTGTAACTTTCTAGGGGCTAGAGAGGCTCATCTATCATAGAGTTTTGGGGATGGACCTGACACACTTCCGATGCCCAACAAATGTCAGATGTTTGAGTAAATGGATGGATCAGAAAGGTTGTGTGTGTATTGACTTTGAGGATGAGGCAGGGATAGAAGTTATTAAACAATGTTAAAAGGCTCTCAGTTTAAGAACATTTTCTCAGAGCAATTCTACCATGATCCATGACTATGCCTTATTTTCATCACAACCAGGGTATGTGGTAAAATAATGGGAAACAAACAGAGATGTTAGGATGTATATTTCCTCTCCCAGATATATGACGTTTGCTTGGCACTGTGTTCACATCTCAGCAGAGGTTTCTAACACTGGGGGCTTAGTGCTACTTCTACCCCTGCTCCAGTGAGACACCCTAGACACTAGCAGAGATTTGTCAACAGATTTTGCCAAATTAAACCTTCAGCAGAAATTCTGCCAACAGATTTTGCCAATTTACACCTTCCTAAGGTGATCTTTAACAACATTTCCATTATATCTTTTCTAGGTTCTTACTTACTCGTATGTTTTTAAACTTATATCCTGGAAATCATATAAATAATAACCCAAAAAGAAATAAAATGATTTAAAACCTGAAGTGAGAAGAGAATTTGAAATGTTTTAGCTTATGTTGTATTCAACTCTGAAAATGCACTAGCTCAGCCTTTTGAATTTGGTTTCCCTTGTAGTACTAGAAGCAAACAAGAATTAATTTTAAACAAAAATCTGTCTTGTACAATACAAGCTTGAACTTAGTTAGAAAAAACATGTTTTTTAAATTAAATTTCCTTTGAAAAACAAAGGCTTAAGTTAAGGGTAAAATGTTTTGGAAAACTTGAAGTTTCAAAAATAAAACTTGAAGGAAAATAAAAATGGTTTTAGGGCTTTCTGAAAAATCCCTAATACTCCTGAGCCCCCCTCCCCTATTTGTAACAGGAACTAGTCTAAAGACTTTCTCTTCCAATGTAAAAACTGAACCTCTTTGGAGGTGCTAATAAAGTGTTAAATTACTCTTTTCATTATTACATTGATACTTCTCTTCTATCCTTGTTTATAATTTTTGATTCAGATGCAAGTGACCTGATATTACAAATTAAAAATTTATAGACACTTCTCAGCACAGAGCAAGTGTATTTGAATGGTCAGTGATAATCAGAAGTATACCAACTGAACTTACCTATCATTTTATTATCCTAAATCAGGGTATGGATACGGCATTCTATTAGGTACATGCCCAATAAGAAAGATTTTCAAAAGATATTCTTATACATCTCTGGTGTATAATTTTTATTCATATTTTACCTCAGACCCAGCTCCTAGGCTTCTAGAATAATTTTCTACTTCATTTTTAGGAAGGTGTCCTGTTTCCCTTGTATAGTATCTGCGATTATTCTCCTATTCTAAAAACCTTTCATTCATCAGTCTCGTTGCATAGATGTCCTGTCTATGTTACTACAGTAGCCTTTAATCAATGAACCCATCGGTACCCTCACAAGTGTATACTAATCACTTTCATGTTAGTAAGTCTCATGATGCTCTGGGTAGGGGTAATAAACTCAAATGCAAAGCAACCTAAATGTTCATCAAAAGAAGAATGGGTAAAGCAGATGTAGTGCGTATACACAACGGAACATCACTCAGCTGTGAAAAAGAAGAATGGAATGGTGGCATTTGTCACAACATGGATTTACCTAGAGACTGTCATCCTGGGTGAAACAAGACAGAGAAAGACAAATATTTGATATCACTCATACGTGGTATCTAAAAAAAAAAAAAGAGGGGTATAAATGAATTTACTCACAAAACGAAGAGTCACAGATGTAAAAAACAAACTTATGGTTACCAGGGTAGAAAGGTGGGGGGATAAATTTGGAGATTGAGATTGACATATACATAGCACAGGGAACTCTACTTAATACTCTGGAATGAGCTGCATGGGAGAAGAATTGGAACAAGAACAGTATATGTATGTGCTCAGTAGTTTCAGTTGTGTCTGACTCTTTGCGACCCCATGGACTATATAGCCCACCAAGCTTCTCTTTCCATGGGATTATCCCAGCAAGAATACTGCAGTGGGTTGTCATGTCCTCCTCCCAGGGATCAAACCCACATCTCCAGCAGCTCCTGCACTGGCAGGCTGATTCTTTACCACTTGAGACACCTGGATATATGTTTATGTATAACTGAATCACTTTGCTGTATGTACAGCGGAAACTAACACAACAGTGTAAATCAACTATTCTCCAATAAAAATTAAAAAAAAACTCAAATATATTTACTGGCCAAGAAGGTGACAGAACATGTGAAATTAAAAAGTAACATGGAGTGGTTGGCAAATTGGGGAATACATGCTCTGCCTAAAGTCACTTAAATTTGTTTAAGAACATGATGCTAGCCCAGGAGAGCACAGCGTTGAGTTTTTTGGGTCTGTGGATTTTGATTTTCTCTTTCTTACTGTTTAGACAATAATAAGACAATACAGATCTCTCCCTTTTAAAACACCAATACAAAGATTTGTGGTCAGTTGTTTGTTTACTCTTGACTATGGCAAAAATAAGTACTCTAAAATGTTTTCTGATGAGAGTGCTGTTAGCTAAAATAATAAAACTACTATTAACTGAGAAGCAATTGTCATTACCAGACTGATCTACCAGAGCCATATGGCATGTTGAATTCCTAAGAACTCTTATGATTATATTATTGTTTATTTTTTTATTACAAACTAATTGTTCGAGGGCTCTTGTGTGCAGATTCTTGCTCTGTGTACTTACTAGCAATCATTAGACATGGTGTTTGTTTTCTATAGTGTTGACTCCAAATTCAACCCAATGCTCTTCAAATTGTTATCCCCCAGTTCAGCCCCAATTCAGAAGCAATGCTCAATTTACCACCACAGAGAAGGAGCTGATCTCGAAAGAATAATGGGAAAGAACAACAGCTGCTTTAAACAAATCTTACAAATACAATTTAGCACAGACACCGAACAGGAAGAGAAAATAAAGACTGACTAATCACCAGTGGACCAGCGTGTGCCCTGGAGCCTTGAATCTGGAAATTATTAATTTCTATTTTTCTCTCACCTCCCCAAAGGTTCAGTGAGTACATTGATGTCTGGAGCAAAATCCACACAAGATGCGTTTTCATCACAGCATCTGGTTCTCTGGGAACCCTGCTGCTTGCTTTCTCACTGCATTTAACCTTTCGTCTGAAGTATTGTTTTGGCAGCCAAAGATATGTCTGCATTACTTTGTGTTTTTAAGAATCCCACTTTCTCTTTGCTCATAAAATCTGCAAGCTGGTGTGGGGATGTTTGAAATGTTTCCCGAGTCCATACATTTGGGGGAGAGTAATGGAACAATTCACTTTAGATCCACTCGTATTTCAGTCCTCATCCCACCCAGGTATCAGGGTTTCCTTTTGTCATAGAGTCTGTAGCTAAAACCACAAACCCTCTGGTGACCAGTGAAATCATGTTTTTGTCGTCTTTGTCCTATAAATGAGGTAACTATTAGATCTTGGATCTTTTGTGAAAATAATCCCAAAAGAAGCGAATATAAAAAGGAAAACCTCTAGAGTTTTTTAAGTGCAAAAGTATTCAAGTTTGACAAATACTGTAGATTTTTGACATTATTATTGGCATCAAACCTACACGCTTTATTATATTAAAAACATCTTTTAAAAAGAAATCATTTTAAAAAGAGTGTGAAGAGCCCAAAATATGTGTCTCTTGAATAAACTTGTTCTTTTGCTGAACCAGAACCAAACATGTTACATAACGTGAATAAGATAAAACCACAATCAGCGGTCTTCCTCTTCCAAACGGAGGTGACTTCTCAAAATGGCATGGCCTAGTTACACCATTTTCAGTGTTAAAAATCATGGGGAGGATCATAGCCACAATGATTAAAGTTTTCCAAAGAATGTTCTATAAATCCTTGTAACAACAATTTCACTATTTCAATTCTAGGCTGTGGGAAGATTTCAAAGGGTTTAGTTTAGTTTTTTTTTTTTCATTCTTAAATTGTTCATTCTGTTTTTTTCAAACAGAGCATTTAGGAAATGATCCTGTAGCAATTTAATGAAAATAACAAGATCCATTAACTTCACACTGAATAATATGTAAACCTCGATGTTTAATTAGTGTTTGACTCTGTAAACTACAAAATATTTTTCTAGTCATTTGCTGTTGCTGCTGCTAAGTTGATTTAGTCATGTCTGACTCTTTGCAACTCTATGGACTGTAGCCCACCAGGTTCCTCTGTCCATATGATTCTCCAGGCAAGAATACTGGGGTGGGTAGCCATTCCTTTCTCCAGAGGATCTTCTCAACCCAGGGATTGAAACTGTGTCTCCTGCAGCTTCTGCACTGCAGGCAGATTCTTTACCACTGAGCCACTAGGGAATGTCCATCAACTAAGGAAAGGATAATGAAGATATGGTAGATATACACAGCGGAGTATTATTCAGCCATTGAAAGGAATGAAATATTGCCATTTGCAGCAACTTGGATGGACCTAGAGATTGTCACATGTTGCTGGAAGAGGATGTTTGCTATGATCAGTGGGTTCCTTGGCAAAACTCTGTTAGTCTTCACCCTGCTTCATTTTGTGCTCCAAGGTCAAACTTGCTGGTTACTACAGATATCTTTTGACTTCCTACTTTTGCATTCCAATCCCTTATGATGAAAAGGACTTCTTTATTTTTGGTGTTAGTTCTAGATGGTGTTGTAGGTCTTAACAGGACTATTCAACTTCAGCTCCTTTGGCATTAGTGGTTGGGCAGAGACCTGAATTATTGTGATGTTGAATGGTTTGCCTTAGAAACAAACCGAGATCATTCTGTCATTTTCGAGATTGCAAGCAAGTATTGGATTTTGGATTCTTGTTGACTATAAGGTCTACTCTGTTTCTTCTGAGGGATTCTTGCCCATGGTGGTAGATATAATGGTCATCTGAATTAAATTCGCCCATTCTCATCCATTTTAGTTCACTGATTCCTAAAATGTCAATGTTCACTCTTGCCATCTCCTGCTTGACCATGTGAAATTTACCTTGTTTCATGGACCTAACATTCCAGGTTCCTATATAATATTGCTATTTATAGCACTGGACTTTACTTTTGCCACCAGACACAACCAAAACTGCGTGTTGTTTCCACTTTGGCCCAGCCTCTTCTTTCTTTCTGGAGCTATTTCTCCACTCTTCCCCAATAAAATATTGGACAACTATTTGACCTCATCTTCCAGTATCATACCTTTCTGCCTTTTCATACTGTTCATGGGGTTCTTTTTTTTTTTTTTTTTGTATATGATTGTTTAAATTATTTTATTTTATTATTTTTTCTCTAAGTAACTTTTTTTTTTAAATTTTAAAATCTTTAATTCTTACATGTGTTCCCAAACATGAACCCCCCTCCCACCTCCCTCCCCATAACATCTCAGTGGGTCATCCCCATGCACCAACCCCAAGCATGCTGTATCCTGTGTCAGACATAGACTGGCGATTCAATTCTTACATGATAGTATACATGATAGAATGCCATTCTCCCAAATCATCCCACCCTCTTCTTCTCCCTCTCCCTCAGAGTCCAAAAGTCCGTTATACACAGCTGTGTCTTTTTTCCTGTCTTGCATACAGGGTCATCATTGCCATCTTTCTAAATTCCATATATATGTGTTAGTATACTGTATTGGTGTTTTTCTTTCTGGCTTACTTCACTCTGTATAATCGGCTCCAGTTTCATCCATCTCATCAGAACTGATTCAAATGAATTCTTTTTAACGGCTGAGTAATACTCCATTGTGTATATGTACCACAGCTTTCTTATCATGGGGTTCTTGAGGCAGAATACTGGAGTGTTTTGCAATTCCCTTCTCCAGTGAACCACATTTCATTAAAACTATCCACCATGACCTGACCATCTTGTCCTTTTCATCATATGGGATTAGAATGCAAAAGAAGGAAGTCAAAAGATACCTAGTATAACAGGCAAGTTTGGTTTTGGAGTACAAAATGAAGCAGGGTGAAGGTTAACAGAGTTTTGCTAAAAAATACACTGGTCATAGCAAACACTCTCCTCCAACAATGCAAGAGATGACTCTACAGAAGGACATCACCAGATGGTCAATACTGAAATCAGATTGATTATGTTTTTTGCAGCCAAGGTTGAAAAGCTCTGTATAATCAGCAAAAACAAGACCTGGAGCTGACTGCAGCTCAGATGACATCTACATGTTCTTCAGTGACTACGTGAAAGCCTTTGACTACGTGGATCACAACAAACTCTGGGAAGTTGTTAAGATAGGAATACCAAACCACCTTACCTGTCTTCTGAGAAACTTGTATGCAGGACGAGCAGCAGCAGTTAGAATTAGATGTGGAACAATGGGCTGGTTCCAAATTGGGAACAGAGTACATCAAAGCTCTCTGCTGTCATCCTGGTATTTAATTTATGTACAGAGTAAATCATGGGAAGTGCTGGGCTGGATGAAGCACATGCTGGAATCAAGATTGCCAGGAGAAATATCAACTTCAGATATGCTGATGATACCACTCTAATGGCAGAAAGGGAAGAAGAACTCTTGATAAAAGTGAAAGAGGAGAGTGGAAAAGCTGGCTTAAAACTCAACATTCAAAAAACTAAGATCATGGCATTCAGTCCCATCATTTCATGGCAAATAGAGGGGCAAACAATGGAAATAGTGACAGAGTTTATCTTCTTGGGCTCCAAAATCATTGCAGATGGTGACTGCAGCCATGAAATTCAGACACATGCTATTTAGAAGAAATGCTATGACAATCCTAGATAGCATATTAAAAAGCAGAGACATCGTTTTGCCAACAAAGGTCCGTATAGTCAAAGTTGTGGTTTTTCTAGTAGTCATGTACAGATGTGAGAGTTAGACCATAAAGAAAGCTGAGCATCAAAGAACTTATGCTTTTGAACTGAGGTGCTGGAGAAGATTCTTGAGAGTCCTTTGGACTGCAGGGAGACCAAGCCAGTCAATCTGAAGGAAAATCTACCTGAATATTATTGGAAGGGTTGATGCTGAAGCACCAATAATTTACCTACCTGATGCAGGCTGACTCATTGGATACAATCCTGATGCTGGGAAAGATTGAGGGCTGGAGGAGAAGGGGGCAACAGAGGATGTGATGATTGGATGGCATCACTGACTCAATGGATGTGAGTTTGAGCAAACTCTGGAAGACAGTGGAGGACAGGGAAGCCTGACTTGTTGCAATTCATGGTGTCACCAAGTCGAGCATGACTTAGTGACTGAACAACAGCAACAAGAGATTGTCATATTGAGTGTAATAAGTCAGACCAAAGAGGAGAAATATTATGTAACATCCGTTATACGTGAGATTTAAAAAGAAATGATACAAATGAACTCATTCACAAAACAGCAAGAGACTCACAGACTCAGAGAACGAAGTTACACTTGCTGTGGGTCGGGGGTGGAAGAGTCGGGGAAGGCATAGTTAGGGAGTTTGGGATCAACATGTATACACTGCTGCTGCTGCTAAGTCGCTTCAGTCGTGTCTGACTCTGTGCAACCCCATAGACGGCAGCCCACCAGGCTCCCCCGTCCCTGGGATTGTCCAGGCAAGAACACTGGAGTGGGTTGCCATTTCCTTCTCCAATGCAAGAAAGTGAAAAGTGAAAGTGAAGATGCTCAGTCATGTCCTACTCTTAGCAGCCCCATGGACTGCAGCCTTCCAGGCTCCTCCATCCATGGGATTTTCCAGGCAAGAGTACTGGAGTGGGTTGCCATTGCCTTCTCCATGTATACACCGCTAAGTCCTTGTTGGTTATCCATTTGATATATGTATACACTGCTATATATCAAATGGATAACCAACAAGGACTTAACTGTATAGCACAGGGAACTCTGCTAAATGTTATATGGCTGCCTGGATGGAGGGGAGAGTGGGAGTGAATAGATACCTGTATATGTACAACTGAGTCCTTTAGAGTTCACCTGAAACTATCACAACACTATTAATTGGCTATACCCAATACAAAATGGCTCAGATCATGAACTCCTTATTGGCAAATTCAAACTTAAATTTAAGAAAGTAGGGAAAACCACTTACGATTCAGGTAAGACCTAAATCAAATCCCTTATGATTATACAGTGGAAATGACAAATAAATTCAAGGGATTAGATCCGATAAACAGAGTGCCTGAGATAGACAGAGTGCCTGAAAAAATATGGATGGAGATTTGTGACACTGTACAGGAAACAGGGATTAAGACCATCCCCATGGAAAACAAATGCAAAAAAGCAAAATGGCTGTCTGAGGAGGCCTTACAAATTAGGGTTATGGTTAGGGTTACAAATAGCTGTGAAAAAAACAGAAGTGAAAAGCAAAGAAAAGGAAAGATATAAGCATCTGAATTCAGAGTTCCAAAGAATAGCAAGAAGAGATAAGAAAGCCTTCCTCAGTGATCAATGCAAAGAAATAGAGGGAAACAGAATGGGAAAGAGTAGAGATCTCTTCAAGAAAATTAGAGATACCAAGGGAACATTTCATGCAAAGATGGGCTCTATAAAGGACAGAAATGGCATGGACCTAACAGAAACAGAAGATATTAAGAAGAGGTGGCAAGAATACATGGAAGAACTATACAAAAAAGATCTTCACGACCAAGATAATCACAATGCTGTGATCACTCACCTAGAGCCAGACATCCTGGAATGTGAAGTCAAGTGGGCCTTAGAAAGCATCACTACGAACAAAGCTAGTGGAAGTGATGGAATTCCAGTTGAGCTATTTTAAATCCTGAAAGATGATGCTGTGAAAGTGCTGTACTCAATATGCCAGCACATTTGGAAAACTCAGCAGTGGCCACAGGACTGGGAAAGGTCAGTTTTCATCCCAATCCCAAAGAAAGGCAATGCCAAAGAATGCTCAAACTACTGCACAATTGCACTCATCTCACACACTAGTAAAGTAATGTTCAAAAATCTTCAAGCCAAGCTTCAGTAATACATGAACCGTGAACTTCCAGCTGTTCAAGCTGGTTTTAGAAAAGGCAGAGGAACCAGAGATCAAATTGCCAACATCCACTGGATCATGGAAAAAGCAAGAGAGTTCCAGAAAAACATCTATTTCTGCTTTATTGACTATGCCAAAGCCTTTGACTGTGTGGATCACAATACACTGTGGAAAATTCTGAAAGAGATGGGAATAGCAGACCACCTGACCTGCCTCCTGAGAAATCTGTATGCAGGTCAGGAAGCAACAGTTAGAACTGGACATGGAACAACAGACTGGTTCCAAATAGGAAAAGGAGTACATTAAGGCTGTATATTGTCACCCTACTTATTTAATTTCTATGCAGAGTACATCAGGAGAAACACTGGAGTGGAAGAAACAGAAGCTGGAATCAAGATTGCTGGGAGAAATATCAATAACCTCAGATATGCAGATGACACCACCCTTATGGCAGAAAGTGAAGAGGAACTAAAAAGCCTCTTGATGAAAATGAAAGAGGAGAGTGAAAAAGTTGGCTTAAAGCTCAACATTCAGAAAATGTGATGGCATCTGGTCCCATCACTTCATGGGAAATAGATGAGGAAACAGTAGAAACAGTGTCAGACTTTATTTTTTTGGGCTCCAAAATCACTGCAGATGGTGACTGCAGCCATGGAATTAAAAGATGCTTACTCCTGGGAAGAAAAGTTATGACCAACCTAGATAGCATATTCAAAAGCAGAGACATTACTTTGCCGACTAAGGTCCATCTAGTGAAGGCTATGGTTTTTCCAGTGGTCATATATGGATGTGAGAGTTGGACTGTGAAGAAGGTTGAGCGCCAAAGAATTGATGTGTTTGAACTGCGGTGTTGGAGAAGACTCTTGAGAGTCCCTTGGACTGCAAGGAGATCCAACCAGTCCATTCTGAAGGAGATCAGCCCTGGGATTTCTTTGGAAGGGATGATGCTCAAGATGAAGCTCCAGTACTTTGGCCACCTCATGCGAAGAGTTGACTCACTGGAAAAGACTCTGATGCTGGGAGGGATTGGGGGCAGGAGGAGAAGGGGACGACCCAGGATGAGATGGCTGGATGGCATCACGGACTCGATGGACATGAGTCTGAGTGAACTCCGGGAGTTAGTGATGGACATGGAGGCCTGGCGTGCTGCGATTCATGGGGTTGCAAAGAGTTGGACGTGACTGAGCGACTGAACTGAACTGAACTGAGGTGTGGGTTGAAGATATAAGGATTTAATTGTGAAGGGAGATATTATATAGATTTAATGAAGAGATTAAACAGCATAGATTTGAAAAGGAGCTTGAGAGATATAATGAAAGAGATAAAGTTGTCTGAGAGATAATTAACAAGTAGAATCAACAGGTCTTAGTGACTGATGAGATTAGAGCATAGACTTGAGTGAGAGATAAGTCCAATAAAAGTGTCCTGAGAACAGTGTGATTAGATGAAGCACGTAGGAAACAGAGAAGAAGGTACGGTTCTGGAAGGAAACTCTTCCAGAGTGTAAGTTCAGGACATGGTAATTTTGAATTACCAGTAAATATTTTGAATTGGAGCTCAGTAGACATAAAATTTGCAGTCATCAGTGTGGAGAATGTGAAGCCACCAGAGAGAGTGAGAACCCAGGAACAAGGTACAGAGTGAGAGGAAAGGAAAGAAAGAAGGGGAGGATTTCACTGTAGTCAATTTACCTTGGCATCCCTGAATGCTCCTGAAATTCAGAGCTCCCCCCCAAAAAAAATTTTTTTAGTCAGGTTTTTAGAGTATAAATTTATACAGTAAAATTCATCCTTGAACATGTACAGTTCTATGAGTTTGATGGCTACAAACAGTTGTATAACCATGACCAGAATCAAGACCTAGAGCATTCCTATTTCCGTCCAAAAATTCCTGTATGCCTTTTAGTAGTTAATTATCTCCTCACACTAGCTTCTGGGTAACAGCTAGTTATTTTTCTAACCCAATATTTTTATTTTTTTCAGAATGTCTTATGAATGGAATCGTAGCAACATGCGATTTTTTGAGTTTGGCTTCCTGTATTTAATTGAAGGCAGGAGGAGAAGGGGACGACAGAAGATGAGATGGTTGGATGGCATCACCAACTCGATGGACATGAATTTGAGCAAGCTGTGGGAGTTGGTGATGGACAGGGCAGCCTGGTGTGCTGCAGTCCATGGGGTTGCAAAGAGATAGACACGACTGAGCAACTGAACTGAACTTGAGATTTATCCAAGTTGTTGCAAGTATCAGTAGTCCATCTCTCTTTATGGTGAGCAGTATTCCCTGTGTGGAGACACCACAGTTTATCCATTCGCCACTTGACATACAATTGGGTTGCTTCCAGTTTTTGCTGATTATAAATAAAGGTCCTATAAACATTTGCATACAGACTTTTGTGGAAACAGTTTTCTTTTTTAGGGGTAAATCTTAAGAGTGGGATTGCTGGATGGTATGGCAAGTCTAAATTTAATTTTATGAGAAACTGCCAAACTGTTTTCCTGAGAAGTTACTCTGTTTTGCATTCTTCTTGGCAGTGACTGGTCTTCCCAGGTGGCTCTAGTGGTAAAGAACATGCGTGCCAGTGCAGGAAACATAAGAGACATGGGTTCGATCCCTGGGTTGGGAAGGTCCCCTGAAGGAAGAGGAGGGCATGGCAACCCACTCCAGTGTTCTTGCCTGGAATATTCCATGGACACAGAAGCCTGGCAGGCTTCAGTCCATAGGGTCGCAAAGAGGCGGACATGACTAAAGCGACTTTGCACACATGGGAGTAACTGAGAATTCTACTGCTCTTCATTCTTGGCAGTACTTTGTGTTGTTGTTATTTATCATCCTTTAGGTGTGGGCTGTATCTCACTGCAGTCAATTTTTTGTGTCTGTTTGGGAAAAGGGTCTGTAACTCCATCAGATTCTTAAGGTTTGTGAACTTGAAGGTGAAGAATCATCAAATTATGAGCTTAGAGAATGAAGAGAGGTCAGAAAAGCACATTGAGAAGATTAGAGAAGAGTTTAAGAATAGAGTCTGCAACGCAGAGGGAAAAACAGTGTATAACATGAACTGAAAGAATGATGCTGTACTTAGTAAGGGAAGAGTCCTGCTCATCTCTGAGATGCCTTTTCAGTGGAGTGGAGGGGAGGAGGTGAAAAGCACAAGAGAGCCAGTTTAAAGTAGAAATGAAAAGGAAGGAGATGGAGGCAGCACGTGCAGACCATTCCTCTAAACACCAGCATAGAGGATTCCTCTAAATATCCAAGCCTCTCCCTGTTGCTGGAAAAATCACTTCTGGGGAGACCTAGAAGAGGTAATTTTGATAACAGTGAGCAGTGTTATTGGTGTGAACATTATTTTTTAAAATGTGGTTCTTCAGTATACACTAGATTTTACTGGCATTGACTTCATATTTTCCTGAGAAGCAAATCCATTCTACCACTGATGCCACTGACTTGGCTGGAAAGAACTTTCGGGCACACAGAGTGTCATTGTGGCTGAAAAAGCTTTCCCTAAGCTCATGTCCAAGAGTTTTACAACATGCAATAGTGTGCTGTCAGGACATTTTACAAGTCAGCTGACGCGAGCTGCAGGGCCACAATCATTACCCTTTCCCAATGGCCTGCTGCTGGGCGCAACCTCAGCTAATCTATCTGGACATTTCCCCAAACACAGAAAAGATGAGCGCACTGAAATACAGAGGCAGTCAGCATGTGGTCAGTCAGGATTCACTGCTATGCTTTCAGTCTCTGTGTAGAGTATGAGAAAAGCTGTGGAAGAAGAGGAGACCAAGATTTAGTAAAACTCAAGACATCTCCAGAGAACAGTTTTATTAGTCGAGGTGTAATGTGAATATATAAGAGCGATCCATTCCTGAGTCTGTCTGTCTGCTCTTGGAGCACACTGAAGAAACTAGCAAGCAGAAAATACGCAAATATACTCTCCCCTACCATTTCCTCTTAGTGTTGCTCTCTGTCTCTCTCTTATACATAGACACCCACCCTACATATTTTGATTCCTTCTAGCTCCATATTCAATCCTTCTGTGTTCTCATTGGGAAATGGGCCAGACAGATGCCTGGTATTAGGGCTGTGAGTAGCTTGTCCTCCACTAGCTTACCTCTATAATAAGAGTACCACATTCATGCCATTATAAGACTGGAAATCTTGTCTAATGTCTAATTTCTCTCCTTAACTAGTCTAGATGTTAGATTCACAATTCCACTTGATTTACACATCAATGCTCTATCTCAGAACGGATCACAAAATAGGTCACTGCAACAAGTGTGGTCCCCTGGGAAAAGCATAGGACCCAAGAGATGGGTTTGAGACACAGTTCTGTTATGTACTAGCTATGCTATGAGCTAGTTACTGAATTTTCCTTTCCCAGGATTTTCATCAATAAGAGGGAAACAAATAGCTTCTAATTCATCCTTCATCTTGTATTGGGTGTTCAAACAATGTTGTAGAAGTTCATATGACCTCTAGAGAGTCTGACATAATTACTATTATCACTAATAATAGTTGCTATTATCGCTCTCTACAAACTGGCAGCCTTGGCTTCACTCTGACCCCTCCTCCCTGGGAGCTGCCATTGGTGCTTCCTTGCCTAGGAATTCTGTCCTCTTCTCTTCCTTGACATTTCTTCTATCTCCTATGAACAGACTTAAACTCACATTGCAAACTGTACTTCCTAACTTAGACATTCTTAGAGCAGACAAGTTACCATACTTGCTGGGATCTGTGGCTCTTTCTCTTTTTTCCCTCCACTTTATCATTAGGAGTCAGGATAATCTTTTCAAAACAACCTCTCCCCTGTACCATTTACTCCTCTTTTCTCCATAGCATCAATTTTAGTCAGTTGGTGGGTGCTCTTGAATGGAGAATTTAGGGAAGCACTAATATAAGTGAACCCCCCCCTCCGCCCCCGGCCACAAGGTGAATTAGGGTTGCAGCTTCCTGATTTATGTGAGCACAGATAGTTATTTTCCTGAAATGGGTACTCCACAAACACTCCCAGTCTCTGTTCAACCATTTTCTAACAATGCTCCTTCTGGATTTACCTGATAATTAAGGTTTAAAAAAAAGCATATGTAAATGAAAGCCCTTATCATTGCAGAGTTTTAGACAAAGCCTTACATAGTCAGAGTGGTAGCGACAGAAAACTTGTCAAGGTGTATGATAGATAAGTTTGCACATGGGAAACCAAGTCCTAAGATGTCAATGCAAATCAGGTTTG
Source organism: Capricornis sumatraensis (assembly GCF_032405125.1). Taxonomy (NCBI): domain Eukaryota; kingdom Metazoa; phylum Chordata; class Mammalia; order Artiodactyla; family Bovidae; genus Capricornis; species Capricornis sumatraensis. Next base: position 32,107,517 of record NC_091081.1, on the reverse strand, counting down.
CCATTTCCTTCTCCAGGGGATCTTCCCTACCCAGGAAACGAACCTGGGTCTCCCGCACTGCAGGGAGACGCTTTACCGTCTGAGCCACCAGGGAAGCCTAGAGAGAACCCATCGAACTGGAGCTACAAACTACCATTTGCCTGAAAATATCCCACCCATTCTAATGTGAATGGTATGCCTGGGCCAAGGATGAATGTGACTCTTTAGGATTTCGAAACTGGCTGAAGACTTTGAAATAATGGTTAAAGAGTTATTTTATGTTGATCATCACATGACTGAATTATAGACTATGATCTCTTCTTGCTTCAGAGTTCCCTTGAGGAATAATTTGTTATTTGTGTTCTCTGATCTGCACAACGTCAAAAAATGTTAAAAGTGGAATGATGATAGGGTGATGATACACATCAGAGAAATCCTGTTATTTTTGCCTTTTATTAGACCAAATTGGGTATTTTTTTAAAAAAACCATGATTTGACAAACTATTTCTATGCACACAGAGTCCACTGGATAAAAGGTATTGGTAAATATTTGCTGTTCTGTCACTAAATCATGTTCAGTTCTCTGCAACCCTGTGGACTGTAGCACATAAGGCTTCCCTGTCCTTTATTAGCTCCTGGAGCTTGCTGAAATTTATGCCCATTGAGTTGGTGATGCTATCTAACCATCTCATCTTCTGCTGCACTCTTCTACTTTTGCCTTCAATCTTTCCCAGCATCAAGGTCTTTTCCAGTGAACTAGTTTCTCACAGCAGGTGGCCAAATATTGGAGTTTCAGCAGCAGTCCTTTCAATGAATATTCAGGATGGATTTCCTTTAGGACTGATTGGCTTGATTTCCTTACAGTTCAAGGGACTCTCAAGAGTCTTCTCAAGCACCACAATTGAAAGCATCAATTCTTTGGTGCTCAGCCATATTACATAAGTGAAATTATATAAGGTCAGTTTTTATGAATGTCAAGTCAGCTGCAAGATACTCATTTGTTAACATGACCTTTCTCCCCAGCTCTTTATTTAGAAAATGGTTCTTAACGCTATTTCAAATCTCAGTTGGAGGGCAAAGAGTGAACAGTCCTCTAAAAGATCTAGAGATGGAATTGAATTCGAACTTTTCAAAACTTTAACAATTCCCCTTTCCTATTTTACCTACCTGTGAGGTCTCCAAAGTGCTGTGGGATTAGATTAGCCCTGGAATCAACTCTAGCCCCTGGGGCCTCACAGAGATGTACTGTTCCAGTCCTAAGTTTTACTGAGGCAAGCTCACCCTAGAGAGGTAAGTAAGTTGGCCTTTCTTTGGGTATCTATGCTGGGAAGGCATTATTTTGCATATTTGGTTACTTTTTAATTAATGTGGTGATTTACTATATCTGCTTACACTTCTCTTTCAAAAGAAAGCTGCCCAGAATTTTCAACATCACAACTGAACCATTTTGTGGCAACTTCATTCACCTGTTAAGCTTACTTTGAGGGATATTTGTCAGCATGGTGATCACCATGGGAGCTGCCCATGAGCACTCTCAGTGATGTTTCACCCCTACCACTCCAGTAGGCAAACCCTCTCTGACTTTGCCAGGGAACAACAGACTACTGATTGAGTGAAAAATAAATGTCTTTGTAGAACCTTCTTTCTTAGAAGCAAAGTACCTTTTGGTATAACATCTAGGATTGAAAACACGATGTATCAGCAATGAAAATGAACAACGTAGGTCATGCATTTTCACCCATGCTTGACTTCTTTTGGAATTAGCTTTATTGAAAATGAGCCAAAGCACCTTTCAAAGCTCAGCTGAATTTTGAGAGTCAGTATGGAGTATTTAATGTAGAAAATTATTTTCTGAGAAGAGGTGATTCTTGGGGAAACATAGACACAGAGCTATGAAATAGTTAATACCCAGCTAACTACAATCTGGGCAATCATTTATAGAATGATTCATGAACGTGGAAAAAGTTCACTTTTAAAACCATTAGCCCAATGATAAGATCGTTAAGAATTTCATCCAAAGCACCATTCCCTGCCTATTGAGAGTCTTTTAATGTTTGTGGGAGATAACCTCTTGACTTTCTTTTTCTGCAGTGTGCCTTGTCTGGTGAGCCTAGAGTTTGGCACAAAAAGATAACACCTTCCCTCCTGTGGACTTTGACAAATTCAAGTTCTGAGTCTACTGAAACCATGTATTCTTATCCAAAGAAATCTAAGAATCAGCATGTTCTTTTTAGTTAAATTAGTCCCTCTCTAATCTTTGCTTAATTTTTGTTATAGCACTGTGTTATGTGGCCATTGGCAGTTTCAGCAAAGATTATGGCATTATTAATAAAGTTAAAATTAATAATGATTTTAACCTTGTGTGGTTTTGTGAAATTCAATAACAATGAATACCACTGACCCTTGAACTACATGGGAGTTGGAGGGGATTAATGGTGTCAACTATCTGTGCAGTTGAATATCAGGTGTAACTTGTTGTTCAGTTACTAAGTCAAGTCTGACCATTTGCGACTCCATGGACTGCAGCATGTCAGGCTTGGCTGGACATGTACTCAATTCCCCTGTATCTGTAGTTCTGCACCAGCAGATTCAACATACAAGGATGGCATAGAACTATATTTTTTAAAATCCACATATAAGTGGACTTGGGAGGTTTAAACCCATGTTGTTCAAGGGTCAACTGTATGAACAACTTTGAGATCTGGGGGCAGGGTAGGCACTTTTCACACATGCAGTTAATCCTGATGACCGGTGAGTTAATGTATGAAAAACAACATAGAACCTGAGACATAGTAAATGCTCGTTTCAATGACCGATTTTCCAATCTCTCCATCTTGTGTCCTCAAAAGGGGCTTCAATTGTTACATGTTCATAGTTATTATATGGTTTCAACTATTCTCTGATGTTGGCACAAAAGCTTCAAGTACAGCATGGAAGTAAAACTCAAACTCAAATTTCCATAGCTTCAAAATGGACTAATTATTCATGTTAGCAATGACTGTGAAAACTTATAATGTCTTCGAAACCAAGGCATTGGTTTCATACCACCTTAGATGACACTTTCTGGAAGCATGCTTCTATTGCTGAGAGCATCAGCCTTTCTAGCCCTTTGTTTCTGTCTAACCAAATAGCTGGGGATATTTGCTTCATAATCTCTTGAATCACAGCAAACCTATAATTGACAGGAGAAATATCAGCTTCCTCAGTCTCTGAACCTTCCCTTTCCTCATTGAAGTGGAATTCATTTGTGTCACGGAGATTGCAGAGGAAAAGCAAATGCGCTGAGAAATTCGTGGTATTTCTATCAGTAGTGATGAACATGGCTTACATGTATTAAGCTATATGGCAACTACTTTGCAAACATTTCTGTTAATCCCTATAACATTGTTGCTAAGAAATATTATCAGCTTCACTTACAGATGAAAAAACTAAGGCACAAAGAGGTTAATTATTAAAAATTTGTCCAAGACTATCTCTCTCGAGATGCTAAGGAGGGAATTTAAATATAGGTCATCTAAATGCAGAACTGTGGTCTACAGACCAGCACCCTGTTGGGAACCTGACAGCAGGGAATCAAGAGAAGGAACAGCTACAGGAGAGTGCTCACCAACACGCTAATCCAGTGGGCCTCTCCCCAGCAGGGAGGTCCCTATAGTGCTGACGTTCACTGAGGATCCTCACTGTTTTCTAAGTGAAAATGTCTTCATGTTTACATTTGTTATTACATAAATAAAGAGTGGAATTTGGGATGGTGATATTTGTCAATATCTATTCATCCTGGTAAAACTGAAAGGCACTTGGAAATCATTTCACAATATATGTAAATATCAAATCATCATGCTGTATACTTGAAATAAACATGTTATACATCAATTACACCTCAAAAGCAAACAAGAAAACAGAATCCGAAATAAATGTATAAATGTACCATCCTGAACTCCGGGAGCTGGTGATGGACAGGGAGGCCTTGTGTGCTGCAATTCATGGGGTCGCAAAGAGTCAGACACGACTGAGCGACTGAACTGGACTGAACTTCATCTCCTCTAACCTCGCCTGTTTCCCTCTATTTCAAGCTGAGTGTTGGCTAGTATATGGAGAAGTAGGGTAGAAATCTAAAAGAGAAACTGAAAGGAGGCAGAAGAGAGAAAGAGAAATAGAAGTAGGAAAAGAAGACAGTGGTCACCAGCTGAGTAAAAAATAAATTTCACGCAAACCCTGTCACCCTTCTATGTGCCAGGTGTGCCCCTCTCTGACATATCCTTCTCTGAGTCTCAGGCCTTCACCCCTCTCGGCACTGCAATGCTCAGAGCCCATGCTCATTATTTAGTTAACACTTTCTAGTCCATGTTGTAAAGCTATGACTGCCTTGGACAACACTTTTCAGGTGGGTTATTGAATAGCCCTTGCTGCAGCACTAGAGAAATATTTTCAGGTTCACACAAGCATTATTTGATGCTCACCATCAACATCTCAACTGTTATGATCTCCATTGGTCACCTGGAAATTTCCGGAGGAGCTGAAGGTCCTAGTTAAAACCCTAGGCTTTGGAGCCAGACTCACAGTGGAAACTGGCTGTGCTGTTAGCTGTGTGCCTTCAGCAAGTGACCCAGCCTTTCCTCTCTGTACACAGGCGGTGGCAATATCTCCTACTACTGGTATGAGTGGCTACAACAATAAAATGCTTTAAAAAGCTTTTTAACTTTTTGTGTCATGGACCCCTTTGACAACCTGGGAGAGCCCTTCAAAACTGTTTTCAGAATAATATATTTTAAATACATAAAATAAAATATACAATACTATAAAGCAAACCAATCTGAGAGTTTTTCAATATTTTAAAAAATAAATATATGATTAGTAATACATACATTAAATAATATCTAAAAGCAGGTTTAATATCAATAGGAAATTTCAAGTTTATGATAAGTATATGTGTTATTTTGAGACAGCTGTAATAATTGTAATATAATATGAAAATATCTGTGGTTTCTACTTGTGATAAAAACAAAGATGCTGCTAACATCACCAAAGTTTGCTGTTTGCATCTACAGTTGAAAGAAATGCTAAGCTCCAGTTAAAGCTTTATGGAAAACAAATATGTCAATTTTTTTCATCTGAGCTCAAAGATCATCAATTCTAGTCTGGACTGTTTGGGAGGAGTCTATGGGCCCCAGGTAAAGAACTTGGACTGATGACAGACAGGGCTTAGAACAGCAAGTCACCTGCTGGGAGAGCTCTATAAATTGTGCATTATTCAAAGGTTTCTTCTTAGGAATTGAAATAATGTCTTGCTATTAGGGTGAACCACATGAAATTGTCAATTTTTTAGGTAAAAAAATTAAATATTGGCAATTTCAAATGATTCAATCTAATATAATTCAGGAATTCTGTAAAATATCTTGTGAAACGAATTTAATTCTCTAGTTTATACTATGAGGTTCCCGTCCTCACTACCCAAGAAAGTATATATTAGCTTAGTGGGTTTTTTTTTAAGCATAGACTATTTGGAATTACAGTTGATTATTTCTTTTGGTTCTTTCCAGTAATTTTTGACAAAGACAAATGGACATACTTGGGGGTTGTTCTGAGATTTATAATACATCTTTTAAACATACATTTTATCTTAATTATCAGAGAAGGCAATGGCACCCCACTTCAGTACTCTTGCCTGGAAAATCCCATGGGTGGAGGAGCCTGGAAGGCTGCAGTCCAGGTCGCTGAGGGTCTGACAGGACTGAGGGACTTCACTTTGACTTTTCACTTTCATGCATTGGAGAAGGAAATGGCAACCCCAAGCATTTGTTATGTCTATGATTTACTCATTTCTAATGATTCATTTAGATCTGGAATAGCTCTTCCATGTTGCCAAAAAAGCTTAGTTTTATTAATTTAGAGGAAGTTTGTGATTTAACTACATTTAGGTGTCACACATTATTTAAAAAGATACTTTAAATATGGTGCCTCAAGCATCCCCAAATGAGTATATCTCTTATAGTCACAAAAGTAACTTATCACCCTCAGTAACACAACACTGTTCCTGGATTGAAGGAATGGAAGAGAGGGGAGATTTCAGGTACTTAAATGCAAGTTCTTACAACAGAGTGTTATCATTGCAGGTTAACTTTTATGTAACCCTAGTTAGATGGTAAAATCTGAGGGTAAGAATTCTCTCTTGTCCATTATGGTATCCCGTCCACCTATTTCTGTGGCTGCACAGAGTAGAGATACAAGAAATGTTTGTTGAATGAAAAAATGAAGAGATGAAAGAATGCTAGCTACATCAACAACTGCTCCTCTTACCTTCTGTGATAGATGAGTCAGTGGTTATGATTCAAGTTTGGTTTGCTTTCAGAATTCCAATGTTATGTTTGAATGCTCAGAAATATTGTCAATTCTATAAAATATAATCATGTGGGAGGGAAACAATTTTGTGAGCGTTAAAAAAAATAGATTGCTTTTGAAGACTGTGCATTCTGCAAAAAAGAGTGTGTTAATCAAATTAAGCATATAAACAAGATTGCTAAAAGTCTGACTTATGTAAAAAAATCACCTTTCACGTATTATCAAGCTCTTCAGAAGCATGTTTCCATTCAAACTACTGATCATATTATGAAAAATTGGCAGATAATGGAAAATATGCTCACAAAAAGTATGTGAAATATACTTAAAAATACTAAAAACACCTGGCATCTAGGAAGTGCTCAAAAATAATGTTAACTGAATTCATGTGATAAGCAAAATGTCCTATCAGTTTGTTGTTTAAATTTTTCTGTTTTAAATTTGTGGCAAAACTTTGGCATCTTTTTACATGGTTTATTAACTGTGTGTATTTCTTTTACCCTGAACTGTCTGCCTCTTGTCCTTATTTTAATGGGCTTGTCATATTTTCAATTGATCTATGAAAGCTCAATGTTTTGTCTTAGAAATTGACAATGTTTCCTCCAGTTAACATTTGACTTCTGGCATTGTGTGTGTGTGCGTGAGTGTGTGTTTTGGCCAAGTCAATGATGAATACTGTCCTATATTTTAAAAGGTTATGTTTAGTTCTTTTATAGCTGATTTTTTTTCCATTCACACCTTCGATCCATGTAATTTGGGGTTAAGGAATTATGTAGAAATCTAGCCTTATCATTTTCCAAATGGCTATCTAGGTGTCCCAAACTTCTTATTGTAAATCTATTTTTCCATTGATTGGAAATCCCAGCTTTATCGAAGTCACTCTGCATAAACTTGTGTTTATTTCTCAATTCTTTCCATGGAGCTCTCCATTGTTACAAACCACAATTACAGTTGGTTAATCTGTACTCTTTACTTTCTTTCCCAGAATTTTCTTTGCTATTCTTGTGTGTTTATTTTCCAGATAAACTTTAGTCATTTTGCAAGTTTCCCTGAACTTGTAATTTTGATTAGAGTTTGATGAACATTTAAGCCAGTGCTGGACACACAGTAAGCCCTCTGCAAATGTGTAGTATAATTGTAATTTTAGTAATAATTAAGTTTAGATCCCACCCTCCACCTCTACCCGCCCCCCCCCCCCCCACCGTCCACCACCCACCTTGTGGCTCAGCTGGTAAAGAATCCGCCTGCAATGTGGGAGACCTGGGTTTGATCCCTGGGTTGGGAAGATTCCCTGGAGAAGGGAAAGGCAACCCACCCCCGTATCCTGGCCTGGAGAATTCCCATAGTTCATGGGGTCACAAAGAGTTGGACACAACTGAGTGACTTTCACTTTCAAGTTTAGATCAAAAATAATGATAGAGATGAAGAGGTTTAACATCTTTGCAATATTGAGTCTTTTTATTCAATGGAAAATTTGGATAATTTCCACTTAAACTTAAAAAAAATTTACCCCAGAACTTGAAATGTTTTTCTACTCATTGTCATTCTCTTGCAACAACTTAGACCTTCTTCTTCCTCAAGTCCTTTCCAGTATCTATACCTTTGTAGGAAAAAATCATTGTCATGAGGTTTCAGCCACTTTATTTTCTCTAGGGAAATTTGCAAGGGTCTTCCCTTGGTGTTCCTTCTCCCCTCCTCCACTCCAGTTACAAATGATCCTCATGTTGCTAAATCCAATGGCCAATTTCCATGCCTCATTGGACTTGATTTCTCAGCAGAGCATTTAAAACAGGCTTTACCATTCCTTTCTGGAAATACTCTCTTCCCTCTGCTTCCCCCACATTACTCTTGGATTTTCACCATCTCTCTGACTGTATCTTCTAAGCCTCCTGACATTTTTTTTTCTTTAAATTTTTGTTTTTAAATTATGAAAGTATGGTAACACATTTATAAGAGAGTTGGAAAATACAGAACAAACTTACACATAGTTCTACTATATGTTACAATTTTTTAAGTGAATAAATTAAGACAGTTGGAGTTTCAATATCAAAATCTCAAAAATTAATATGGACAGAAAAGTAGGATATAGTAGATCTGAAAAGCACTATGAACCAATTCAACATAACTAAGATATATACAATTTTCACCCAAGAGCAGGAGACAAATTCTATTCAAGTTCCCATAGATTATAAACCAGGAGACATTGGAACATATCCAGAGACATAAAACTAGGTGCAAAAATTTCATGGTCTAAAGATATTGAAATCATGCAGAATCTATTCTCTTATCATTGTGGAATTATGTTAGAAATAAATATCAAAAGATATTTGAAAATAACTCACATATTTTCGAGTGCATTTACCAAGAGAGATCTTTGACTTAGCCATTCAAAGCCTCAATAAAATTAGGAGACTGAAAACACACAGAGGGTGATTGCAGAGAAGAAAACACTTAAATGAGAAATTAATATTGACACAAGAAATTAATAAAGATACTTTTAAAATCCCATGTATTTGGAAACTAAGTCCACTTTTAAGTGATGGGTGTATCCAAGAAGCCATAATTTTCCTTTCTAAAAGGAAAATTTGAAAGTATTTGTACCAGAATAAAAATGAAAAGAGAATTTATCAGAATTTGTTGCATCAGCTGAAGCTGCTTAGTATAACTAAATACAATGCAGAATCTTGAATAAGATACAAAGATAAATAATGGACACTAGCACAAAGTTTTGTGAAATTTGAACAAATTCTGTACTTTAGTTACTAACACTGTATCATGTGTGAATTTCCTTTTTTAAAAAATAACATCATATTTGTTTATATTCTAAGAATTGAATTAGAAGTTTCAAGCTTCATTCAATTTAGTTTTTAAAAGATCACTAATTAGCTTTCTAGACTTTTAGCAGTAATACTGCTGTGTTAGCTGATCAGTCATTTCTGATTCCTTGCCACTCCATAGACTGCAGCCCACCAGGCTCCTCTGTCCATGGAATTTTCCCAGTAAGAATACTGGAGTTGGTTGACATTTCCTACTCCAGGGGATTTTCCCGACCCAGGGATTGAACCTGTGTCTCTTGTGTCATCTGCATTGGCAGGTGGATTCTTTACCACTGGGCCACCTGGGAAGCCCATATATATACAAAACCTTTTCTACTGCACTTGATCAAATAAGCCTCCTTGATTTTTAAATGTTCAGATTCATCAGGAATTTCCTCTGGGCCACTTTTTCCTTTCTCTTTTCACTCTCTCACTGCTCATAACTATCAATCTTAACTTTAAATACTAACTATATGCCAAAGACTTAAAAAGCTTTTATCCCTGGTATGTACTTCTTTTTCTGTGTTCCAGATGGAAAGATCTACTTGCCTTCTTGAAAGCTCCATTTGGAAGTCTTGGTGGCATCTTATTTTAGATGTAAAATTGAACCAACCTATCCCCTACCCCACTTCATATCTTCATTTCCTCTCACTCAACCTGCCTGGGAACATTGCTTCTCCATCACCCGATCATACATGTCAAAATCTGGGTATAATCTATGATGTCAATATCTCACATTCAAATCATTACTAAATCTGTCCAGTTATCTCTTGATCTCTTGAATCCATTTACATATCACCAGCTTCACAGAGTCCTCTCCTCCCTCAATTCCAAAAACCCCATCACTAACCTGGATTTCCACAACCTTCTTTTTTCTGCTTATTTGTGAAGATCCTTTCCAACCAAACTCTGCTCTACCTAAAAATCAAAATAATGGGTAAAAATGTAAATTTGAAATTATTACTGCCTTGCTTAAAGCATTTTTATGGCTTTGTGTTATTAACATGATAAAATTACTATAATCCGCAAGTATAAATGACCTGTCCCAAACTAATCTTCAGCATTACCTTCTGTCAGTCTTCCTTATGACCACTATTCTCTGCTGAGACCCCATTCCCTCAAAGGTGAAAATCTACATTTCTACTCATTCTCTTTATCGTTGTTGTTCCGTCACTAAGTCGTGTCTGATTACTTGCAACTCCATGGACTGCAGCACACCAGGCTCCTTTGTCCTCCACTCTCTCTCAGGGTTTGCTCAAATTCATGTCCATTGAGTCACTGATGCTATCTATCTCATCCTCTGCTGCCCTCTTATCCTTTTGTCTTCAATCTTTTCTAAGCATCAGGGTCTTTTCTAATAAGTTGGTACTTTGCATCAGGTGGCCAAAGTATTGGAGCTTCATAACAGGCTTTGAGTGTTACATCTTCAAGGGGGTCTTTCTTGACCCTTGAGTACAGGTTAGATTCCAATATCATATGTACCTATGGGTGCCAATACTTTTCTCTAACTACATCATAGTAATTCCTATATAGTTTTTTGTGTGTGTTTATTTCTTTATAATCTATTTCTGTTAATATTATTAGATTGTATTCTACATATCAGAGATTACATAATTTTTAAACCTTTTCATTTAAAATAATAAAGCCACATTCTGTTGCAAGAAATAATGTAAGATTCAATGCAATCCCTATCAAGCTACCAGCGGTATTTTTCACAGAACTAGAACAAATAATTTCAAGATTTGTATGGAAATACAAAAAACCTCGAATAGCCAAAGCTATCTTGAGAAAGAAGAATGGAACTGGAGGAATCAACTTACCTGACTTCAGGCTCTACTACAAAGCCACAGTCATCAAGACAGTATGGTACTGGCACAAAGACAGAAATATAGATCAATGGAACAAAATAGAAAGCCCAGAGATAAATCCACACACATATGGACACCTTATCTTCGACAAAGGAGGCAAGAATATACAATGGAGTAAAGACAATCTCTTTAACAAGTGGTGCTGGGAAAACTGGTCAACCACTTGTAAAAGAATGAAACTAGATCACTTTCTAACACCACACACAAAAATAAACTCAAAGTGGATTAAAGATCTAAATGTAAGACCAGAAACTATAAAACTCCTAGAGGAGAACGTAGGCAAAACACTCCCCGACATAAATCACAGCAGGATCCTCTATGATCCACCTCCCAGAATACTGGAAATAAAAGCAAAAATAAACAAATGGGGTCTAATTAAAATTAAAAGCTTCTGCACAACAAAGGAAACTATAAGTAAGGTGAAAAGACAGCCTTCTGAATGGGAGAAAACAATAGCAAATGAAGCAACTGACAAACAACTAATCTCAAAAATATACAAGCAACTTATGCAGCTCAACTCCAGAAAAATAAATGACCCAATCAAAAAATGGGCCAAAGAACTAAATAGGCTGTTCTCCAAAGAAGACATACGATGGCTAACAAACACATGAAAAGATGCTCAATATCACTCATTATCAGAGAAATGCAAATCAAGACCACAATGAGGTACCACTTCACACCAGTCAGAATGTCTGCAATCCAAAAATCTGCAAGCAATAAATGCTGGAGAGGGTGTGGAGAAAAGGGAACCCTCCTACACTGTTGGTGGGAATGCAAACTAGTACAGCCGCTATGGAAAACAGTGTGGAGATTCCTTAAAAAATTGCAAATAGAGCTGCCTTATGACCCAGCAATCCCACTGCTGGGCATACACACTGAGGAAACCAGAATTGAAAGAGACACATGTACCCCAATGTTCATCCCAGCACTGTTTATAATATCCAGGACATGGAAACAACCTAGATGTCCATCAGCAGATGAATGGATAAGAAAGCTGTGGTACATATACACAATGGAGTATTACTCAGCCATTAAAAAGAATACATTTGAATCAGTTCTAATGAGATGGATGAAACTGGAGCTGATTATACAGAGTGAAGTAAGCCAGAAAGAAAAACACCAATACAGTGTACTGACACATATATACGGAATTTAGAAAGATGGTAATGATGACCCTGGATGCGAGACAGCAAAAGAGACACAGATGTATAGAACGGACTTTTGGACTCTGAGGGAGAGGGTGAGGGTGGGATGATTTGGGAGAATGGCATTGAAACATATATACTATCATGTAAGAAATGAAGTGCCAGTCTATGTTCGATACAGGATACAGGATGCTTGGGGCTGGTGCATGGGGATGATTCAGAGAGATGATATGGGGTGGGAGGTGGGAGGGGGATTCAGGATTGGGAGCTTGTATACACCCGTGGTGGATTCATGTCAATGTATGGCAAAACCAATATAGTATTGTAAGTAAAATAAAGTAAAAATAAAATTTAAAAAAAAGAAATAATGTAGAAGAATTCTGTGTATATCTCATGTACTTTCCCCCAATGACAACATCTTGAATAATCATAGTACAATATCACAACCAGAAAACTGACATCAATAGAATCTGTTAACCTGACTCAGAGTTCATGAGTTTTACATGTGTTCAACACGTGTATGTGTGTCATTCCATGCAATTTTATCACATGGAGATTCATGATCACCACCATAGTCAAGGTGCAGAAAATTTCTAAGTATCTCTTGTGTTACACTTTTATAGCCACAGCCACCTCCCTTTCTGTGATTTTTTTTTTTAATTGGAATATCTCCATGACTTAAGATAGAACTTTGTATTGTAAGTATTTAAAGAATATTGTCACATGGATAAAGTAAATTAAATAATTTATTAAAGATGGAATTCATTAAAGTAATCTTCCACAACTATAAAGGATTTATCCTAGAAATTTGTGGGAGAAAAACCTAACAAAGTAATGTTCCATTACAAAATTCAGAAATAAAAAGCTAGTAATAACTTATATGCAGAGTACCTCATGAGAAACACTGGGTTGGAGGAAAACACAAGCTGGAATCAAGATTGCTGGGAGAAATATCAATAACCTCAGATAAGCAGATGACACCACCCTTATGGCAGAAACTGAAGAGGAACTAAAAAGCCTCTTAATGAAAGTGAAAGAGGAGAGTGAAAAAGTTGGCTTAAAGCTTAACATTCAGAAAACTAAGATCATGGCATTGGTCCCATCACTTCATAGCAAATAGATGGGGAAACAGTGGAAACAGTGGCTGATTTTATTTTGGGGGGCTCCAAAATCTCCACAGATAGTGATTGCAGCCATGAAATTAAAAGACACTTACTCCTTGGAAGGAAAGTTATGACCAACCTAGACAGCATATTAAAAAGCAGAGACATTACTTTGTCAACAAAGGTCCATGTAGTCAAGGCTATGGTTTTTCCAGTAGTCATGTATGGATGTGAGATTTGGACTATAAAGAAAGCTGAGTGCCAAAGAATTGATGCTTTTGAACTGTGGTGTTGGAGAAGACTCTTGAGAGTCCTTTGGTCTGCAAGGAGATCCAACCAGTTCATCCTAAGGGAGATTAGTCCTGGGTGTTCATTGGAAGGACTGATGTTGAAGCTAAAACTCCAATACTTTGGCCACCTGATGTGAAGAGCTGACTCGTTTGAGAAGACTCTGATACTGGGAAAGATGGAGGGCAGGAGGAGAAGGGGACGACAGAGGATGAGATGGTTGAGTCCACCAACTCAATGGACATGGGTTTGGGTAGACTCTGGGAGTTGGTGATGGATAGGGAGGCCTGGTGTGCTGTGATTCATGGGGTCACAAAGAGCTGGACACGACTGAGTGACTGAACTGAAACTGAGTAATAGACAAATATTCTTAAAGTTTTGTGTCAGTTTCAAAATAAACTTTCTTTTCAAAGTACAGAACTATTCTTATTTGATAAAGGAACCCACGTTAAAAGAAAAGCAAGTGTTAATTCCACAGTAAAACACATTAGCCCCTTTGTTGTCCTCATTATTACTCTATGTTATTTTACAATTTGGTCAATGTAACAAGGCACGAAAAAGAAAAGTTAAAGAAATCTTGACATGAGAGACTATCATCGACTTAAAAAAGAGTCACAACCTAGAAGTTGAGAGTTATGTGTTATTTGGTGGGAATTTTTAGGACTTCAAGCCCAGGAGACAGCATCTCAGGGGACCCTGAAAGAACCATTCTGAGGAGGTGGTGGGGAGGAGTTAGATTATATAGAAACTCACAACAAGAGATAGGTAGTCTAAAAATGAAAATATTATTGTTAATTAAGGAAAAACAGATATCTCAAGTAAAGAAATTTAGCCATTTTCTATGTATGGAAAAATACAAGAGTCTGGGCTTGCTGAAATCATTTCTTTCATATGTATCTCAGCCGCTGCTGCTGCTGCTAAGTCGCTTCATTCGTGTCCAACTCTGTGAGACCCCATAGACGGCAGCCCACCAGGCTCCCCCATCCCTCGGATTCTCCAGGCAAGAACACTGGAGTGGGTTGCCATTTCCTTCTCCATGCTATCTGAGGCCAACATCCTACAATTTGGGTTTTCACATTCTTAGTCCTTTGGTCACCGTAAGGAGTGGTGGGTGGCTGCTGCCTGGACTTCTCACCCCCCTCCTCATCCCACTGTGGCTGCTGGATAGCCAACATTGTTCTTCCTGGGTGCCCTCTGGGCTCAGAAATTCATATTTGGAGGGCCAGACTCATGGACGGCTGTGATATCCTTGTTTATTGATATGACGAAAAATATTGTATTTCACACTGTCAACGTCCTCCAGACAAAGACCACCAGGAATTCACTTTTAAACAATGTGGGCTTATTACTTCTTGCAGGGAGAGAAGGCTTGCTGGGGAATTAAGCCAACAGAGCTTTGTTCAGTATCTTTGTAACAAAGTATTGGGAAGGACTTATAATTTGGCTTGTGTTAAGTGATTTTGGAGGGTTTAAGGAAGCAAGGCTTATCTCTGGAGAGGATGCAGTCAGGAAGTGGGGATAACTCTGAGTGTCTTAATAAATTATGAAAACCTTAATATATATTTTCCAAAGGTATGGGAGACTAGATCAAGGCTAAAGCTATAGCTAGTAACAGTGCAACAATACACATATTGGTCAAAACAGGGAGATATCTGGTATTTTTGTGGTTTGGCTATTGTTCATGATTTGTCTGTGCTCAGATATGATTACAGAGTGGTCTTATTTTTGCCTGGATACATAGTGGTCACAGTGTGGCCTTGTCTGATGTAGATGTTCTGTGAAATTATGTATATCTAGTGCAAAAACCCAAGGCCTGCCTAACATGATCAGGCCAGCTTCTGATGTCAGGGACTGCTTCTCCAAGATAATTTTCATGACTTGCAAACTATATTCGTATATGTACAGAAACCACTGTAACAAAAATTACCTTAATATTTATCAAGAGTATATTATTCAGTAATATTTGTATGGAAGATGATATATACACATTCAGTTCAGTTCAGTCGCTCAGTCGTGTCTGACTCTGTGACCCCATGAACCGCAGCACGCCAGGCCTCCCTGTCCATCACCAACTCCCGGAGTTCACTCAGACTCACGTCCATCGAGTCCGTGATGCCATCCAGCCATCTCATCCTCTGTCGTCCCCTTCTCCTCCTGCCCCCAATGCCTCCCACTATATACATATATATCAGCAATAAGTAACTTTTAAATAATAAAAAGTAGATCTCTTTCATAATAGAAAACAAGTGTATAAACTGGGATTGAAACTAAGTGGGACACTGTGAAGCTTCTGGGCACAAAAGTCTATGTCCCCCTTTTTCCTGTTAGCAGGAAACAGGTTTTGTTCAGTCTACATGACCTTCCTTGAGTTGTAAAGAGCAGGTTCCAGCAATTACTAATCAGGGAAGGGAGGGGATGTGGAGACTAGGGGGAGAACAGTTCAGTTCAGTCACTCAGTCCTATCTGACTCTTCGTGACCCCATGGACTGCAGCACGCCAGGCCTCCCTGTCCATCACCGACCCCCGGAGTTTACCCAAACTCATGTCCATTGAGTCGGTGATGCCATCCAACCATCTCATCCTCTGTCATCCCCTTCTCCTCCCACCTTCAATCTTTCCCAGCATCAGGGTCTTTTCAAATGAGTCAGCTCTTTGCATCAGGTGGCCAAAGTATTGGAATTTCAGCTTCAGCATCAGTCCTTCCAGTGAATATTCAGGACTGATTTCCTTTAGGATGGACTGGTTGGATCTCCTTGCAGTCCAAGGGACTCTCAAGAGTCTTCTCCAACACCACAGTTCAAAAGCATCAATTCTTTGGCACTCAGCTTTCTTTATAGTCCAACTCTCACATCCATACATGACTACTGGAAAAACTATAGCTTTGACTAGATGGACCTTTGTTGACTAATGTCACTGCTTTTTAACAAGCTGTCTAGGTTGGTCATAACTTTTTTCCCAAGGAGCAAGTGTCCTTTAATTTCATGGCTACAGTCACCATCTGCAGTGATTTTGGAGCCCCCCCAAAATAGTCTCTCCCTCTTTCCTCTGTTTCCCCATCTATTTGCCATGAAGTGATGGGACCGGATGCCATGATCTTAGTTTCCTGAATTTGAGCTTTAAGCCAACTTTTTCACTCTCCTCTTTCACTTTCATCAAGAGGCTCTTTAGTCTTTTTTGCTTTCTGCCATAAGGGTGGTGTCATCTGCACATCTGAGGTTATTGATATTTCTCTTGGCAATCTTGATTCCAGCATGTACTTCATCCAGCTCAGAGTTTCTCATGATGTACTCTGCATATAAGTTAAATAAGCAGGGTGACAATATATAGCCTTGACATACTCCTTTCCCTATTTGGAACCAGTCTGTTGTTCCATGTCCAGTTCTAATTGTTGCTTCCTGACCTGCATACAGATTTCTCAAGAGACAGGTCAGGTGGTCTGGTATTCACATCTCTTTTACAATTTTCCAGAGTTTGTTGTGGTCCACACAGTCAAAGGCTTTTGCATAGCAAATAAAGCAGAAGTAGATGATATTCTGGAACTCTTTTGCTTTTTATATGATCCAGCGGATACTGGCAACTTGATCTCTGGTTCCTCTGCCTTTTCTAAATCCAGCTTTAACATCTAGAAGTTCTAGGTTCATGTACTGTTGAAGCCTAGCTTGGAGAATTTTGAGCATTACTTTGCTAGTGTGTGAGATGAGTGCAACTGTGTGGTAGTTTGAACATTCTTTGGCATTGCCTTTCTTTGGGATTGAAATGCAAACTGACCTTTTCCAGTCCTGTGGCCAGTGTTGAGTTTTCCAAATTTGCATGGCACATTGAATGCAGCACTTTCAGAGCATCATTTCAGGATTTGAAATAGCTCAACTGGAATTCCATCGCCTCCATTAGCTTTGTTTGTAGTGATGCTTTCTAAGGCCCCCTTGACTTCACATTCCAGGATGTCTGGCTCTAGGTGAGTGATTACAATCGTGATTATCTGAGTTGTAAAGATCTTTTCTGTATAGGTCTTCTGTGTATTCTTGGCTCCTTTTCTTAATATCTTCTGCTTCTGTTTCATTGGAAGAGACCCTGATGGTGGGAAAGATTAAGGGCAGGAGGAGAAGGGGATGACAGAGGATGAGATGGTTGGATGGCATTACCAACTCAATGGACATGAGTTTGGATTAACTCCGGGTGTTGGTGATGGACAGGGAGGCCTGGCATGCTGCAGTTCATGAAGTCGCAAACAGTCAGACATGACTGAGCGACTGAATGGAACTGAACTGCTTCTGTTAGGTCCATACCATTTCTATCTTTTATTGTGCCCATCTTTGCTTAAAACGTTCCCTTGCTATCTCTAATTTTCTTGAAGTGATCTCTAGTCTTTCCCATTCTATTGTTTTCCTCTATTTCTTTGCATTGATCACTGAGGAAGGCTTTCTTTTCTCTCCTTGCTATTCTTTGGAACTCTACATTCAAATGGGTGTATCTTTCCTTTTCTCCTTTGCCTTTCACATCTCTTCTATTCACAGCTATTTGTAAGGCCTCCTCAGACAACCATTTTGCCTTTTTGCATTTCTCTTCCTTGGGGATGGTCTTGATCTCTGCCTCCTGTACAATGTTACGAATCTCCATCCATAGTTCACCAGGCACTCTGTCTATCATATCTAATCCCTTGAATCTGTTTGTCGCATCCACTGTAGAATCATAAGGAATTTGATTTAGGTCATATCTGAATGGTCTGGTGGTTTTCCCTACTTTCTTCAATTTAAGTCTGAATTTGCCAATAAGGAGTTCATAGTCTGAGCCACAGTCAGCTCCTGGTCTTGCTTTTGCTGACTGTATAGCACTTCTCCATCTTTGGCTGCAGAGAATAAAATCAATCTGATTTCAGTATTGACCATCTCGTGATGTCCATGTATAGAGGGGGGAGCAGTTACAAAACCAAGAAACCAATAGTGTATGCTTGGGGAGGGTCTTGGTTCCTTCTCAAGGACTACTTAACAGTATCTTTGACCTGCTTTGCAGATACAGGTACTGAAATCCCCAACAGGTGGTAGAAATGAACTGTATGATACCTGTAAGCATGTAGACCCCAGACCTGTTGGAATCAGAAGGTTGATGATTCTGATTCCCAATTACCTCACCAGCAGTCAATCAGAAGATCGTCCATGAGTCAATCATGGCCTCCCTTTCTGAACCATTATACTAAAACTCCTCACAGCTTTCCAGTTTGGGACACACAGTTTTGAGGGCATTAGTGTTCTGTGACGCTATTTGCCCCACAAAGCAATAAACTTATTCTTTTCTACTTCACCCAAGACTGTCTTCAAAATTTTATTTGGTACCAGGTTAGAGATGCTGAATATCAGCTATAGATTACACTTAATAATGTGTGTCAAACAAATTTTAGATAGAAAAATAATTTGTACTCACACATGAGTCAAACGTTTAGAAATGTTCTAAACAAACATGGTACATTTTTTAATTGAAGTATGGTTGACTTACACTATTATATTAGCTTTAGATGTAAACATAGTATTTCTAAATGTTTATAGGTTATGACTGTAATAACTCCAAAGTTATTAAAAAATGACTATGATATGGAGGCAAACTCAGCATCCATCAACAGATGAATGGTACATTTTAAAAAATATATTTTGCAGTGCCTCAGCTGCTTCAGATACCTTCTCTCCTCTTCTCAGTGCATCAGAATGCCAACTAACAAAGGAAAGCTGTATTCTTTCCTAAGTGTATTTTAGGTTGAAACGAAATTGAAACGAATAGGAAAAGCTGGTGAGAGACTAACTCTCCATGAGTAACTATTTTCTAAGAAATTAGTTCTAAGGTTAACTTAAGAATTCACTTTTTAAATATTTATAGCATGGCATGGGCACTGGCATGGGTTGTAAATGAAGCACCTAAATCATTGTGTTGTTAAACCATAGTATGTTAATGATAGGGGAGAGATTTCTGTTTTTACTTATTAATCAAGATGTAAGTAAAAGTAGGCAAAATGAGAAGTGACTCCAAAATGTTTTTCTAAATGAGAACATAGATTTTCTTCAACACAAAGGCTTTTGTTTCTTTTATTCTAAGACAGGCAGCAATTGTGGAGATATGAGTAGGATTTATGGGAATTAGAGAGATCTGCTATAAATTTCTTCTCTTTAATTTACTAGGCTATGGAATTTGGACAAATTCTGAGTTTCAGTTTCTTCATCTGAAAATGGGGCACATGCCCACCACATGGCTCCTTCACAGTGATTTCATGAGCCAACACATTAAAAATAAGAATTACTTTAGTGATTGACACAGAGCTGTTTCTCAGAAAAGAAAATGCTCATAGCAAATATACCAGAGATTGATTTAGAAACAAGAGGAGATTAGGTTACAATGCTGAACAAATACCTGACATTAAACATTGTGAGTGCATTCTTCTGAATACAGAAGTTCAGTAACGGTGACTTACAGTGCTAAATTAAAAACCAAAAATTAAGAAGACATTTATCCAACATTTCTGTGTGTTGGGGGAGGGGTTCCCACACACAATGAAGCAATTCTCTGATACCAGCTGGGTGTTTACGATTCAACTCAATTGCAACACTACTCAGAGATGGCATCAGATTCCATAGGTTAAGAGTTTAATCCCACAAGACTGTCCACCCTCTTCTTCCACTTCAAATGCCAAATAGCAAAACCAGGTTGTCACCTGTGCTTCTTGACCCACTGGCTATAAATCAGAGGTTCCCACAACCCACTCTTTGGGTTCAATTAATTTGCAAGAGTGGCTCATAAAACTCGGGAAAACATTCTACTTACTGGATCCCTGGTTTACTGTAAAAGGATGTGACTCAGGACCAGCCAGATGGAAGAGACGCACATGGGGAAAGGGTGCAGAGCTTCCATGCCCTCTCCAGGCATGTCACGCCACTCTCCTTGTACTCCCCGTGTTCACCAGCCCAGCCGTTCTCTGAACAATCACCTCTTTGGGGTTTAATGGAGGCTTCATTACTTAGGCAAGACTGATTAACTCATAGGCCATTGGTAATTGATTCATCCTCCACCCGGAAATCAGAGGGTGGTTCTGAAAGTTCCAACCCTCCATTTGTGGTTGGTTCTTCTGGCAACCAGTCTTCATCCTTAGGGCATTTCCAAAAGTAACATACATCCAAATGTAGTGGAAAGGGGCTTGTTGTAAATAACAAGACACCCATTTCACCTCTGTATCTCTGGAGCATTTTCAGGAACTGATGTCAAAACCAAATGTTACAATAAAAGATGCTCCCGTTTCTCTTATCACTCAGGAAATTCCAGGGGTTTGGGGAGCTGAGAGCCAAGAACCATGGACGAAGATCAAATACACATATTTCTTTTAAATCACATTATCACATACCTTTTCTGAGTTCTTTAATATTAGGCTACGACGAGAATTTCTGCTCCTGGTAAAAAGCTGTCTATATCCTGCCCACTAGTAGTATCAATTTGCCGTCTATGGGGTCACACAGAGTCAGATGCGACTGAAGTGACTTAGCAGCAGCAGCAGCAGCAGCAATATCAATTAAAACACCCATTGAGATCACACCCACTGAGAGACTAACCCACTGGTATTCATTGAAATGCTGGAACCCATTTGTGATCTTAATACTTTTTACCTGGCTCGCACTGAAGATCTAAACTCCGCCCCTACCAGAGAACTGCTGCCCTTGATTATCACGTAAAACAGCTGGGATCTTCCAGCAAGCCCTAGATTTTCCTTGAGCAGTCAGAGAGTTCAAAGCATTCTTCCTTAGAAGCCAGGGGTGGCTTCTATAGCCCCTTCCTCCTCCTCTACAGCCTAGAATTTTCCTGCAGCTATGCAATATGTTGGGGAAGGCTGGCTTGTAGTTGTCGTTCAGGCATTCTGACTCTTCCTCTGTCTGGCGACTTGCTGCCTCTCCTTGAGGCTGATGCCTGCCCCACATCTCTCTCTGGTGTGGACTTCGTGGAGCCTTTCCTTATCTCTGCGCTTCTATGCTGAACACCAGGGACATTTACAGACTTGATTGGAATGAACTTGGAGCCACCAAGCTCAAGTCTCTTGTGAGCCAAATCATTATTTAATCAAGTTGGTGGCTGTGGAAGAAAACAGCAAAACCACTTAAATATGGATGATAATAGTTCCTGGCTTCACCTCTACTTGTGAGAAATAATCACTCTTCCCAGTGGACACATACAGTAAATTGGGAGATTGCCATTTACTGCTCTTGATTTTAACACATTCCTCATCATTATGTATGACTTTCCATCTATCAGCAAAAAGTTAGATTTCATTGACATATTGGTTGTAAATTCACCTAGGAAAAAAAAAAAGACTCCTTTTTCTGGCATGGGTATATAATGTATGAGTATATACAACTTAGTTCAATCCTTAATTAAAATATGCAGTGTCAAATAATTTATTTGTGTTTTCATCTTATCTACACTTTTTCAATGTTCAAAAGTCTCTGGTGCATAACTTTATTCCTATTCTATATTTTTTATTGAGAATTTTTAAATTGAGGAATTACTTTTTTCCATTTCTATAATAAATATTGCTGAATTTTCCTAAAATATTATTTTTGAAAGAGAAATACATATACAGAAGGAAAAGGATCTTGTTTATTGTTCACAAAATCTGAATATTATAACAGGTCTACATGAATATTGAGTTTCTTCAGTCCTAAAACATGTCTGTACTTTAATATATGATAGCCATCATTGCAGGTCCTTTGCTCAACACTTCATAGATACTATCTCAGTTTATCGTCACATCACCCCAACAAGGTGGATATTTTTTTACAAATATATGATGCACCTTAGACTTTAAAAAAATGAAATAATTTTCTCAAAGTTACACAGCTAATTTAGTGACAGACCTAGGATCCAAAATTATATAATACACTCACCTGTAATATAATGAGACATGAACTCTTTTCCCCTTCTAGGATGTGATAGGCAATCATTTTGCCAAATTTATGTAACTAACAATCAACTAAACAAACACATAAGATATACAGACAAACCCCAGAGATATTGTAGATTTGGTTCCAGAACACTACAATAAAGTAAATATTGCAATAAAACAAGTCACATGAATGTTTGGTTTCTCAGTGCATATAAAAGTTATCTTTAGTCTATTGATAATGCACATGTCTTAATTGAAAAACACCCATTACTAAAAAATGCTAACCATCATTTGAGCCTTCAGCAAGTCGTGGTAGTAATATCAAAGATCATGATCACAGATTGCTAGAACAAGTATTACTAATGATGAAAATGTTTGAAATATTGTGAGAATTATCAAAATGTGATACAGAGATAGGAAGTGACCGAATACTCTTGGAAAAATGGCACCAATAGAATTGGTCCTTGCAGGGTTGCTGTAAATATTTAAATTTTGTAAAAAAAAAAAAAAAAAAAGCAATAAATTATTTGCATTTACAAAGAATTTGTACCATAATACAGGAGGCATCGGAGAAGGCAATGGCACCCCACTCCAGTACTCTTGCCTGGAAAATCCCATGGATGGAGGAGCCTGGAAGGCTGCAGTCCATGGGGTCGCTGAGGGTCGACATGACTGAGTGACTTCACTTTGACTTTTCACTTTTATGCATTGGAGAAGGAAATGGCAACCCACTCCATGTTCTTGCCTGGAGAATCCCAGGGACGGGGGAGCCCGGTGGGCGGTGGGCTGCCGTCTCTGGGGTCGCACAGAGTCGGACATGACTGAAGTGGCTTAGCAGCAGCAGCAGCAGCAGCAGTACATAGAGAATATGCTCTTCTCACACAGCTGGGTATGCGGGAATTTACATGCATACCTTCTCCTCTCTATGGATTACAGCACCTTAATTTCTGATTCCAAGCCCCGTGTTTCCATCTTTCTAGTATCCTCAGCCACCTTGTCCCAAAGGCCAAGAAGGTATCACACATTGATGGGGGACTTAAAATGTTTACCATTGCACTAAATGTACCTTGTATCTATTCCTCTTTGAAAGTTGTCCATTTCTTTGGAATTGTGCCTTGCAGACAGGATCTGAGTCCAGATACTTTCTGGACCCCTAGAACTGTCACTCTCTCCTCTCCACATTCTCTATGACAATTTTTTTTTTTTTAAAGCTGGAGGCAGTGAAGGGGACCTGAAAGAGAGCAGGAGATGGGCATAGGTCCAACCAATTTTCACCGTGCTTTGGCAGTTGGTGATCAAATATCACAGTATCATGGGAATTTTTTTGACCTCTATAACTAACAGGGATTCTGGTCCTTTTTGGGGAGATGAACATTTTTTGAGCCTTTTGAAAAGGTAGGTTCTGTGTAATAGACTATAATACTCTGGGGATCATCTATATATTTCTCCTGCAACAAGGAAAAACACTAAGACAAGGACCATTACTCAAATTTGAAACATATTTCATATGTCCCATAATCAATCTGGACTTCTCTCTCTCAGGAGTCAGCTTCACATCATGGAGATACTCACGCAGCCCTGTGGAGGCCCATGAGGTGAGGAACTGGGACCTCCTGCCAACAGCTGTCATTCATTAACTTGCCAGTCATAGAAATGGCCACCTTGGAAATGGATCCTCTAGTCAAACTTTTAGGCAATTACAGCCTTGTCTGACATCTTGATCGCAACCTCCTGAGAGACACCGGTCAGAACCACTTCCAAATTCTTAGCCCGCTAGCCAAACCTAGCCAAACCACTCCCAAATTCTTAGTCCACAGAACTCTGTGCAAAAGGAAATAAATGTTTTATATAAGTCATTAAGTTTGGGGCAATGTGTTTTTATAGTGATAGGTAACTAGTATGAAGACAGACAATGAGTACAATGATAACTAATATCAAATGGCCTTTGCATTTAATTTGGACACAGATGACTTATCTTTGCCAGTGTCTGTAAGATTAATCCCATATCAGGTAATTATTGTTAAGGGCAATGGTTTTAGAAATACCACTGGACAGGATTGTCTACTAACAATTCAGACTCCTGAACCAGCAAAAAGCTAAAGTACTGCCCTTTACTGAGATTTTGTATTATTTCTTCTAGAAGACTTGGTTTATTTTCTTTTTTCATTTTTTGAATTTTTAAAAATTAATTAATTTATTTTAATTGGAGGCTAATTGCTTTACAAATATTGTGGCAGTTTTTGCCATATATCAACATGAATCAGCATGGGTGCACATGTGTCCCCTCACCCTGAACCCCCCTCCCACCTCTGGGTTGTCCTGGAGCACTGGCTTTGAATGCCCTGCTTCACGCATCAAACTTGGACTGGTGATCTATTTCTCATATGGTAACATACATGTTTCTATGCTATTCTCTCAAATCATCCCACCCTCGCCTTCTCCCATAATCCAACATATGTGTCTCTTTACATATGTGTCTCTTTTGCTGTCTCGCATATAGGGTCGTCGTTACCATCTTTCTAAATTCCACATATATGCGTTAATACACAGTATTGGTATTTCTCTTTCTGACTTACTTCACTCTGGATAATAGGCTCCAGTTTCATCCACCTCATTAGAACTGACTCAAATGCATTCTTTTTTTTTAATAGCTGAGTAATATTCCATTATGTATATGTACCACAGCTTCCTTTTCCATTCATCTGTCGATGGACATCTAGGTTGCTTCCATATCCTGGCTATTATAAACAGTGCTGTGATGAACACTGGAGTACATGTGTCTCTTTCAATTCTGGTTTCCCCAGTGTGTATGCCCAGGAGTGGGATTGTTGGATCGTATGGCAGTTCTGTTTCCAGTTTTTTAAGGAATCTCCACACTGTTCTCTATAGTGGCTGTAGTAGTTTGCATTCCCACCAACAGTGTAAGAGGGTTCCCTTTTCTCCATACCCTCTCCAGCATTTATTGTTTGTAGACTTTTTGATGGCAACCATTTTGACTGGCATGAGATGGAACCTCATTGTGGTTTTGATTTGTGTTTCTCTAATAATGAGTGATGTTGAGCAACTTTTCATGTGTTTATTAGCCATCTGTATGTAGAAGACTCAATTTCTGTTTATTGCTAGGATCTTTAGGTAATTATAAGGAAGAAGAAGGAATCCCTGTGGATAAGTATGGTAGTTGACCTTTAAGATGGCCACCGAAGATCATGGCATCTGGTCCCATCACTTCATGGGAAATAGATGGGGAAACAGTGGAAACAGTGTCAGACTTAATTTTGGGGGGCTCCAAAATCACTGCAGATAGTGACCGCAGCCATGAAATTAAATGACGCTTACTCCTTGGAAGAAAAGTTATGACCAACCTAGATAGCACATTCAAAAGCACAGACATTACTTTGCCGACTAAGGTCCGGCTAGTCAAGGCTATGGTTTTTCCTGTGGTCACGTATGGATGTGAGAGTTGGACTGTGAAGAAGGCTGAGTGCCGAAGAATTGATGCTTTTGAACGGTGGTGTTGGAGAAGACTCTGGAGAGTCCCTTGGACTGCAAGGAGGTCCAACCAGTCCATTCTGAAGGAGATCAGCCTTGGGATTTCTTTGGAAGGAATGATGCTAAAGCTGAACCTCCAGCACCTCATGCGAAGAGTTGACTCATTGGAAAAGACTCTGATGCTGGGAGGGATTGGGGGCAGGAGGAGAAGGGGACGACCAAGGATGAGATGGCTGGATGGCATCACAGACTCGATGGACATGAGTCTGAGTGAACTCCGGGAGTTGGTGATGGACAGAGAGGCCTGGCGTGTTGCGATTCATGGGGTCGCAAAGAGTCGGACACGACTGAGTGACTGAACTGAACTGAATGATCCCTGATTCCTGATATTCATGTTATTATGTACTTTTTTTTTCTCATTGAGCACAGACGGTATCTAGTGAGCTGCTTCTAATAGTTCTCCCTTGTTCTCAGTCATGGCCAACTCTGCAACCCCATGGACTGTAGCCCACTACTCCACAGAATTTTCCAGGCAAGAATACTGGAGTGGGTTGCCATTTCCTTCTCCAGGGGATCATCCTGACCCAGGAATCAAACCCAGGTCTCCTGAAATTCAGGCAGATTCCTTACCAATTGAGCTACAGGGGAAGCCCTAAGTAATAAATTATGACAAAATAGATGCAAAATTATTTCCAGGATTAGGATACAAAAGCACAAGGCTTACATTTTACTTGCCTCTCTCACTCTCTCACTGGCTCATGCATAGGGAAGCCAACTGCTATGTTGTATGCTGCCCATTAGAGAGGCCCACATAGGAAGGAAGTGATGTCTCTGGCCAAGAGCCAGCAAGTCCAACAGTCCACAAAAAGCTGAATTTGGCCAATGAGTGAGCTCAGAGGAGATTATCTCCCAGTTGGGGACTCCAGGCAATACCTTGACTACAGCCCTATGAGAGGCCTTGAGCCAGAGATACTCAGTAAAGCCATGCTAAGCTTTGGAAAACAAAGAAGCTATGTGATAAAAAGTTTCTTGTTTTAAGTTACGAAGTTTGGGGGTAACTTGTCACATAGCCATACATTACTGTGTAACAGGTAGATAAAATAAGATTAAATTACCTTGGTTAATTTTTATAATAAAAATTACATAATTATATATATTTATGTTATATAATATTATACAACAATATTAGAAAGGTGATTTTTCTCTCCTATTGAGTCTTTATACATAATCAGTTTTATAGGAATTTGGTCGCTGATTATCCTGAGAGTAAGGGTATATCATGAACAGTGAGAACACTGACAAATTGTTAATTTAACTCATAAAGTATATTATAAATATCACCAGTTGATGAGGACATTTAAACTTCTAGAAAAAAGTATTCTTTCTCTCATTATTCTATTGACAGTCACTATACAAGTCAGTGCATGACCACAAGTATATCTCTTTTAAACTTGGATCTTATTTACAAGAACACATTTTACTTAAACATAACCCAGGATTGCTAGATTTTGTGTTTGATTCGTCATCTTTTTCTTTTATCATATGTTTGACTAATATAAGGACTACTGCAATCATTTTGTAATCACTAAAATTTGAAGAATTCCAAATCAATCTCATTTTTACCTTTCATTTTCCAAGGCAGAGGAGCAAGTATTTATGTAAGACATCATAATGATTTTATTCTTTGGAGTTCAAATTTGGCAAAGACAAAATCAAGAAGCACATGTATTGAAAAAGTAGGATGTGTTATGAGTTAGTTCTCAAAAAGCCACAGGGCTTAGTTTGCTTCCAGAGAGACTGTTTCAAACATTTAAGAAATAGATTTATACTATTTCTTCTCTTGGGGAACATAGCAAAAGAGAGATTATGCTTCCCTGTATAAATTTATGAAGTTAGAATAACTCTGAGAGCAAACTGGGCAGAAAGAATGAGTACTAGGATATAAGCAGAAATGAAAGTTCAGGAGAGCAGAGCCAGAGAATCTCTCAGAGCAATAGGTTGAAAAGGGACCTCAGGAAAATTTTCACTTGAGGATCTAAATTCTGATCTATCGTCCACCCAGAGAAGAATTTTGTGCCTGATGAATATAGTTATTGGTGATTGAACCAGTCCTGACACCCCTGGAAATTAAATGTATACACTTTCCACCTGAGACTTACCTGTCTTTCCATTCGTCTTTTTAAAAAATCAACTGTTAAATTCTGGCATCAATTATGGAATTTGATTGTCTAGTTCTTTATTAAAGACCAAAATAAAGGGAGAGATTCCTATCATCGTCATCTTTTCTTATTTCATAGTTAATCCCTTGGTTTGAGACCACTGATAGTTGATGTTTCCATGGATACTAGCTAAATAACAAGGTAGCAATGTAAAAGTTTCCTTTAGAAAATACAGCCTCTATCACATCTTGGCTTGGGCTTTTAAACAATTCCTAGAGTCTCTGCATCTGCCAGAACAAAACTAAAACGGCATATATACAGAAGAACTGAACACCAGAGAGAGAGAGGGTAGGGTTTAGAGAGCACATGAATAATCATTTCAGAGGACTGCTAGGTTTTGGAAAGGGGATTTAAGAGACTAACACTGTGGATAAATAAAAGTCTATTTCTGGTTCTGTTTGGTTTTTAACATGTAATCGTCAGCGTCCAGCTGACTTGGAAAAAATTCACAAAAAATGATGCATATCAGGTACCAAATTCTATTACACACCTAAAACTCAGCTGTGATCTTTCTTTTCAAAATTCTCTTTCTTCCTGCCCCTAAAACCCCAAGAGGCAAGGAATCCAGGCTTCTAGACACCGCCGAATGAGTCAAGGTACCACGGCCCAGACAAGCTAAGCACTGGCTCTGTCACACACAGACACAAAGGCATGCAAAAAACCACAGCCTTCTGGTTTCATGGCCCCTGCCTTCTTAATCAGATCGAAGCAGTGTGTACACAGACTTCATCCACAATATCACCAAGCACCGTGAAGCACCTTAGGGTGTTGGCCAGCAGAAGTGTCCATTGAACTGTGATCACTGATCAACAGGAAGGCCTCTGAGGCAGCCAATCAGAGTCTAGCGCAGGGAAAAATCACTTGGCTCTTACAGGAAGCCATCTAATTATGTTACCGTAATCCCCAGCCTTGCATTTTTCAGCCACCTCAACACAAACTCACAGACTTCACCGATTATGTAATTACGGAAAGCTTCACAACAAACATGAAGATTCCTTCTGGAGGCCACATTGAGGACTGGGATGTGCATTTGAGCACCCGGCCCACAAAGAGAAGAGCAAAGAGATTTATTGAACTTAAAAGGCTGAAGTTTAAAAGGGGCCTCGAGCAGACCTCCCTTTTCGTGTGCACATTTTTTGCACCTGCAACTGTTTGTGGGCTGGAAAGCAATAGTCCTCCCCCTTCTCCCAAGAGACCATGCTTTAATGCCTTGGCCCCAAATGTGTCATTTTCCTGCCAGGGGGGCAGAAATCAAAAGAAACCAAGGTTTTAGAACTTTGCTGTAAAGAAAATAATAGTTCTGAAAAGGATTGGAGCCACATTTTCAGGTTAGACACAGTTGTTGGAGAAACGTCAGAAGGGAAAACATTCCTCTTCACTTTCTTTCTTAACTTGCCCAAGTTCTTCGCTGCACTGGGTTCTGGGTGACATCTGTACCGTCCCTCTCAGTGGGGGCTGCTGCAAGCTTTCCACTCCGCAGCACGGAACAGCGTCTAGAGTCCAAACGGACCCTCTTCGTTCTTCCCAGAGGAGATGCCCTATGAATTATTCCCATTGAAACCAATGTTTGATACCAGAAGTGAACTGTGGAATCTTAATTACAGTGCTCATGATTGAAGTGCTGACAAATGGTCCTGCTTTAGATGGTGTTTGTGGGTGGAGCATGGGGTAGAGCTGGGATCAAAATTTGATTGTAGCCATTGATCCACTTCCTCCCTCCCCCACCACCCACCTCATCTGTTAGATAAAAGTTAAGAGTGAAAAGCCTCTTTTAAACTATTATGAACTGTTTTATTCAAAGAAGCAGCTGTGGATTTTTATAAGACTGGCCAAGATTTGCCCAGTTATTTTTTCCATCCTATTCAGGAAGTAGAAAGTTTGAAATTAAGGGTCATAATTGAAACAAAAGTGTTATGTTCATAGGAAATAGAATGTATCACTAAATAGAGGGGAGATGCAATAAAGCCCCTCACTCAGTATATATAACAGCACACAGATGAACTTGATTGAACACATGAGACTAGCAGATGCAAACTGAGTAAACTTGATTCTTTGTTTTAGCTTGGTAGACACTGAGGATATAAACCTTGAGGACATAGGGTTTCTCACATACCTTGTAAAATATGAGTGTGCCATGTAGTCAGATGGCTTCAGATTTTTAAAAAGCAGATATATTTAATCTCCTCAATGGGCGTGTTGAGGGGAATAACTTGTCTCAGCTAGACAGAGTGATCCTTTTTCTTATTCTTTAGTTCAATCTAGTATTAACATTTTTTAAGGAGGTAGTTTGGGATTCCTGGTTCTTATAAAGCAAAGCCCACAGTGTTCATCAGTTCAGTTGTCTCATGGGGAAAATGAGGGGAGAAGACTAAAGTGGTTCATTATCACTGGCTACTGAGTTACATTTATACACAGAGTTCTATTGATGGCATGGAATGGAGAGAGGGTGTTTAGGGTAGAGATGTGAAACCTGGGGTATCAAGAATACAGGTTAAGGGACTGGAGATAATGGAAGAGAGAAGAAAGAAGACATGAGGCAAACTCAGGAGCAAAACATAAAATAGTAAACTATGTTGGGTTCCTTGGTATGGAAAGTACAAGATTTCTCTCAGACACATGCTGGCCTGATCTCACTGGGGTCAAAAGAACAGTCAGGAAGCCCTCCTAGAAGATGCGAAGAGGGAAGCTTTAGAGCCAGAGAGAGCAAGGTCAGGATTCTAGGAGGCTTCCTATCTGCAAATGGGTTCCCCAGAAAGTCTTATTTTAGGTCTTTGCTCTTGAGTAAAATAATTCCTCCTTTGATGGAAATTCCTCTCATCTCCACAGAGAGAAAAGGAAAGGATCAGGTGAAAATTCAGTGCCACACACAGAATAGGGTCCACTAAGAATAACCTGGGAGGAAATTCTGGAGAAGCTGATATACTTAGGAACTAGAGATCAGTGTTCAAAGATCTCTGCATTCCATGTCATTTAGATTCCAAAAGCAGGTTTAGGTGACTGTAGGGAATTTATTACACATCTTTTTACCCTGTGAAGCTTCTTCTATGGATGGACTTGTTCCCCCTTGACTTGTACAAACAAAACAGATTGAGGAAAAGGACAGTGGCATGAAAGTCTGATGCCTCCAAAACAGGTTTTATTGTGGCTTTATTTGGAGAAGAATAAATTTTCCTTTATATTTTATTTTCTTCTCTCTTTCAGAAAGTGCATCATTTGATCATGTCTACTTCAGCATTTTGGTATTTTAAACACCCCTCCAAGTCTATCCCCAGTGGGAGGACTTTCTTCCAATGAGAGGGTCTCCCACAGGTTTTCTCGAGGCACACTGGGGTTCCTGGTGTTGGCACTACATGCAGAAGCCATGGAGAGCCCCAGCTGCTGGTACCATAGATATCTGGGGCCCTGGAGCACCATCAGCAAGTTCTCCAAAGGCAGTCCCTTCTTCAAGTATGTGGAATTATTAATAAAATAAAACTTAGAGCCTATTTCACTTCCCACTCAATGAATAGAGTGTACCAAGGGGCAAAAATAGAAACAACAGGTTCAAAATGGAGTCACTTGTGCTAAGTCCCAGGGCAGCAAACCAAAGTACTACTAACTAACCTAACTGTACTTTCAGCCTCTCCCAGGAGTGGAATTTTAAACCAATCAATCTGGACTTTCCTAATCAACACTGGTGAGGTAAAATACATGATAGACCCTTCCCTTTCTGACAAAGAAAGGTAGCTTTGCCTGAAAAAAATCTCTCTTTTTTTTAATTCCCATGTTTCATCCTCTGTCTTAAAAATCTTCCATTTTGTTGAGGTCCTCTGAGCACCTTTCTCTTTGCTAGACGGGTTGCTGTCCCATTCATGAATCATTTAATAAAGCCAATTAGATCTCCGAATTTACTCAACTGAATTTTGTTTGTTAACACAAGAGTTTAAGATTTGCTCACCTTCACTACCAAGCATGAAGAGACATAAGAAATAGACGGTGGTAAAGACATGCTGTGTGGATCACAATAAACTGTGGAAAATTCTTCAAGAGATGGGAATACCAGACCACTTGACCTGCCTCTTGAGAAATCTGTATGCAGGTCAGGAAGCAGCAGTTAGAACTGGACATGGAACAACAGACTGGTTCCAAATAGGAAAAGGAGTATGTCAAGGCTGTATATTGTCACACTGTTTATTTAACTTATGTGCAGAGTACATCATGAGGAACACTGGACTGGAAGAAACACAAGCTGGAATGAAGATTGCCGGGAGAAATATCAGTCACCTCAGATATGAAGATGACACCACCCTTATGGCAGAAAGTGAAGAGGAACTAAAAAGCCTCTTGATGAAAGTGAAAGAGGAGAGTGAAAAAGTTGGCTTAAAGCTCAACATTCAGAAAACGAAGATCATGGCATCTGGTCCCATCACTTCATGGGAAATAGATGGGGAAACAGTGGAAACAGTGTCAGACTTCATTTGGGGGGGGGCTCCAAAATCACTGCAGATGGTGATTACAGCCATGAAATTAAAAGACGCTTACTCCTTGGAAGGAAAGTTATGACCAACCTAGATAGCATAGAGACACTGCTTTGCTGACTAAGGTCCGTCTAGTCAAGGCTATGGTTTTTCCTGTGGTCATGTATGGATGTGAGAGTTGGACTGTGAAGAAGGCTGAGTGCCGAAGAATTGATGCTTTTGAACTGTGGTGTTGGAGAAGACTCTTGAGAGTCCCTTGGACTGCAAGGAGATCCAACCAGTCCATTCTGAAGGAGATCAGCCCTGGGATTTCTTTGGAAGGAATGATGCTAAAGCTGAAACTCTATTACTTTGGCCACCTCATGCAAAGAGTTGACTCATTGGAAAAGACTCTGATGCTGGGAGGGATTGAGGGCAGGGGGAGAAGGGGACGACGGAGGATGAGATGGCTGGATGGCATCACTGACTCAAAGAATGTGAGTCTGAGTGAGCTCCTGGAGTGGGTGATGGACAGGGAAGCCTGGCGTGCTGTGATTTATGGGGTCGCAAAGAGTCGGACATGACTGAGTGACTGAACTGAACTGAAAGACATGCTAGAGGGAACTTTCTCTTCTTTCCATTATTACAGATGCTATTGACCTGTTTTTGAATTGTACTCTTTGAATCATTTCTTTCTCCATTTATTCCAGCCCTACAGGCTGTGGGTTTTTAAGGATTAAAGTTTCTTTTTGGACTTCTTCAGCCTTATTCAGGAACATGAATCTTCCATGATGGCCTGCCCCCTTCAGAATAATGGCCTGATTTATGGATACTCTCTGTCATAACCCAGAGGCAATTAGTAACTCTCTACTTGCCCCACCTAATAGATTATCTGTCTGCAGTTGGGAAATTCCACTAGCCACTTCCTGAAAACAAACCTTCTACTTTATGTTCCAAAGGACAGCTGTGGAGTGCCAGGACCACTCCTCCACTCCAATCAATGCTCATCCTTGTGGAGAGACACCTAATCCTCTTTGCCCAACATCATCCCTCACTCCTTCCCTGTCCTAACCTACCATCTGCCTTTTTCTTGCATTTTTCAGGGTTTACAAGTAACAGCTATTTCTCCTTAAGAGGGAAAAATCACCTTGACAGTTCCCCCAAATATTGCCAGTAAGGACACACAAAATAAAAAGTAAATCATTGTGGACATACAATTCAGGTTTTGTCAATCTGTCCACAGTATTTATTGAGTGACTAGCGTGTGTAGGAAGGGCCTGGTAGGAAATAGTCTTTGGGGATAATAAAACAATGGTAACAAGGGCCAACAGATTGAGTGCCTGCTGTAGGATTCAGAACCTTCATGGAAAGAGTCTGTGTAGGTTTCAGAACATACTCATCAAATACAGCATCTATATGACAAAAGAAATCCTTACAACACTTCATATTAGTGTATTAACTCAAAATATACAAATCAGTGTATATTCCAGGGTGTAATAGTTCAAAAAATGTTGTTTTGATTTACCTATACACATATCAACATAAAAAGATTAATAAATAACTAAGACTTAGTGTTCATTTTAACCAAATCTAAGCTCTTAAAAGCTTGGTATACTAGATATATGTATTTTTAAAATGTTATGTTTCTCTGTCACATTAATAAACATAACTATACTTGAGGGAACAAATTATATTTGTTTGAATAATGTTGATGAATTAAATCTAAAGATAATGTAAGGCAGCAGCCTAAAACTCTTTTGGGCCAGGGCTAATACCAGCACACAGATCCCATGGGAGGACTTGCAGAATGATAGCTCAGGCAAAAAAGATAAAGGAAAGAACATTCTGGAACTTGGGTAGAAAGCAATATTGAAACCTGAGAACTTTCTTCCGTGGACAGAGGCTTTCCGAACACAGCTGTCTTGGAAAAAATTCAAACTGCCCTCTTTCAGTGATTCATTTTACGATAATTCTATGTTTGCGTATTTACCATTTGAGGAAAAGAAGTGGAGTGTTTCATCAGACTTCTTAAGAAAAGGTGCTGTTTAATGGACCCCTGGGCTCCCTGGTCTTGAAATTAATCCTGGTCTAAGGCAGGAGGGGCCTAAGGAGCTCGACAGAGAACTCAGCCTGGAAGCATCCTCAAGGTTTGTCCTGCCAAGATCTCAACTCTGGGTTCTGGTATATGAGCTTCTGCTTTGTAAGACCAGGTCGCCACTTGCAGATCCCTGACTTGGGTTCAGAGCCCAGGTCACGCCCAGTAACCTGCTGTTCCCCAAGTTCCTCTCGGCTGGGTGGTTATCCTCCCAGAGAATGGAGAAACATCTTTATCTGTTTTTAATGACTGCTACTTTATATTTATATTGGATGGTGTGCTGCTGTCTGTCTCCCTAAACATCCATATACTCTCTAGATGTCCCTCTTGGCATCTACTAATCACAGCTCTCACTTATGGAACATGTACATTATAGCAGTCAGCATGCAGAATCACTCACATGCACTCTCTCACTTAAACCTCACAGCAAGGCCATGAGTTAGATTGTTATTTCCATTTAACAGGAGTCTGAGGGTTTAAGAGGTTAACTTGTTAGTAAGTGGTGAAGCTGGGCTTCAAACCTAGATTGGCCTTATTTCTGTCTCCTCCATTCCAATCCCCATGGCCAGAGGAAAATGGTCCAGTCTACAGCAGGGTCTGTGTCTGCTTTGTGGAAGACAGCTTGGTCTAGATTTTTCTCATTGCATGTGTTTTCTAAAATTTGATGGTCTCCCCTTGAACTTTTCAATGCCTTTTTAAAAATAAATGTGCCTTTGCCCATAAATTATATTCTCACTTTTTTCTATCATGGTTGCCACAATCATATCCTCAGTGACATGAAAAGAATCCAACAAGCATGCTAGGAAATGCACAAAGCAAAATCACAAAGCATCTCTTTCTTTCAGACGTATAACAGTCCCTCCAAAGACATCATGAAAGGAAAAGGATGGAAAATCTCCGGGAGGAAGTTTTCTGAGAGTGTTTACGTAACAAAGAAGTTGGGAAAACAGGGTATTGTTGTGATTCCCTTCATCATTTCAGGATCTGAAGTGTTTCAGAAAGAAAGACACTCTGAAAGGAAGATGGACTTCCAGGGGATGTGACTCATAGGAGGAATATGAAAGACAGAGCTAAGTGACTTGTCAGATGGACAATTGGCTTTTATTTGAAGCATATGGAGCCATATGGAAGAATACGAGGGGTGGAAGTAAGGAAGGGAACAAAGAAAATATAGGAAGATGTTCCTGGCTTGCACAGGCTGAGGGGTGGGTGGAAAGGCAGAGGCAAAGGAAACGGGTTGGGGGAGGGACAAGGATACAGGAGACTTGTGTGTGTAAAGGAGAGAAACAAATGCCTTGTTTTTAGTATCTTGAAAAATGTTGCCTATTTACTAACAAGAATGAAAGTATATTTCTCTAATGTTTTCTTCCAAAAGGCTCCAAAGGCTTCCAAAGCTTTCTACAGATGCCATCCATTAGCCAAGAGAAAATCTTAACCCTCTGTTCTCTGACAGACAAAATGAAGGCAGTTTCCAGTCTCATAAAGGGATGGTTTCCGGGAAGAAACATGAAAAGGGTGTTTCCTAAAAGAGTTACCAAAACTTATGCTTTTGAGCTTGGCTATTAACCAGTAAGCCTCTAGGAGAGCGAAGAAAACAGGTCCAGGCAAAGGAAAGGAGTGGGTCTCCTTGGCTGATTTACCCCTCCTTGTCTCCACAAAGCATGGGCACACATGTGGAGCTTCCGTTGGTCCTACTTATCACCCTAAAATAAAAATCTGTGATGACTTTGTTTCTGAGGAAATGCCCATATCAGACATCTCTGTTTATAATACTGAGTACCTTGGAACATGCCATCTGGTGCTCTGGAACTTAACATTCTTGTACGAGTTTATTCTGATGAAATCCTTGGCATTTTCCTGAGGCTTTTTTTGCTTTCCTGCCAAATGTTAATTGGTACCTGTTCCTGTAAGTCTTGACTTCTCCTTTCCCAGCTATAGAGATCAGCCTTAAGGGTACTTTTTTTTTTTTTTTAACTCAGAAATCTTTTCCCCAAAAATGTGTCCTGGTTTCTAGACCTGACAGGTGCCCCCTCCCCAGGCTCTGCATCCTTGAAGGCCTTGTTTTGTATTTATTCATTTTACAGAACAGACCTGCTAACCTGGTTATCTAAGGGTTTGGAAGATACTGTACAATGTGCCACGTCATATGTCATTTAGTGTTTAGTGGTCACCTTAAGTTCCAAAGCCTTCTTTCTACAGTATCTCCGGATTACCATCCCACTCTTTTCAGATAAAGAGCCCATACATACTTTCTTTAAACATTATTTCCATTTCCATTGTTTTTTGTTTTTTGTTTTTTTTTTTTCTGGTCTAACAACGTAAGCCTGGGAAATAGCATGATGGAGAAGAAAAAAAAAGCATTGACTTTGATGCCAGAGAGATCTAATTTTAAATCCTGGTTTCCTCCTTTTTTTTTTTTTTCCCCTCTCTGAACTGGGCAAGTGACCTAACTTCTAATTTCTTTATCTTCAGAGTGGAAGTGGAAGTGATGGTGAAGTTGTAAAGATTAAATCTGATAATCCATTCATGTGACTGGCACATAGGACGTGCTGAAAAATATCTCTTGGATAACAGCATAAATTACTAAATGGATAAAAGAGAAGAGCAAAGAAGAAAAAGGAGACCTAGCTTTGCCTCTCCACTGTGTGCTGGCTTTACGGTGAGTCTGCCAGTTTAGGAAAGGAAGTAAAACTATCAAACAATGCAGTAAGTACAGATGGTGGCGGAAGGTATAGGGGATGCTGGCACACAGAGGAAAGGCTCCTTAACCCAGCCTTATGAAGGGAGGCAGGAGGAGTCCATGCCTTATCGCTCCTGTTAGAGCTCCTCTTACACATGCTTTGCCTGTCTTTTATACAGTGATCATTTACTAGTGTGTTAAAATTTTATGTAAAATACAATGATCCCTTGTCGTATATCACAAATTTAACCACCTTAGGTGGTGATTTTGTGACATGATGGAGCTGGTCCATATAATGTATGTCTAAGGAAATATTCACACTTTTTCCCCCCCTAAGGTTTACAGAAGTTGCCTTTTGGAGACCTGATAGGAAATACCCGTATAAGTCTGTGACACTGGAAAACAGAATACGGTCCTGGTTCTATTTCCTACGTGTTTTACCATCTACTAAGGCAAAACCCCAAACCTCCACATGCATTAACTTTGTTTAGGTGCTGAACATCACCAAAAGTATCTGTGTGCTATGGAGCTGGCATTAGTGATGTGAAGGACAACAGTTAGAGGACAGCTCCCTAAAGTTAGCCATTTCCTATGGGCAGACTGATTTCTAATCCTGACAGTTATTGGTCACCTCAACACAACCAAAAGGCTTGCTTTTCTTCTCTATGAGTTTTTAAATTACATGTTTTCCCATTTTAGACTCCTTTTCTGAGAAAAACAAATATTGTATAATAACACAGATATGTAGAATCTGTGAAAAATCTGAAAAAAATCCGTACAGACAATCTTATTTACAAAGCAGAAATAGACACAGACGTAGAGAACTAACTTTCCTTGGTATGGATACCAAGGAAAGTGGGGATGGCATGAATTGGGAGATTGGGGTTGACCCATATACACTATTGATACTGTGTATAAAATAGATAACTGATGAGAACTGGCTGGATAGCACAGGGAACCCTATTCAGTGCTGTGTGGTGGCCTAAACGGGAAGGAAATCGAAAAGAAGAGGGGATATATGTTTACGAACAGTTGACGCACTTTGCTGTACGGTAGAAACTAACACAATATTATACACTGTAAAGCAACTATACTCCAATAAATTTTTTTTTTAAAAACTACTCTTCTCCTAAATGAAAGTGCCAGAATGCTAGGACTGACCCCACAAAACCAAATATTTCAGTGAATTATCTAGTAGTACTTTCTATTGGTAAGCTTTCCCCCTCTTAGGTTAGAGGACAGCCCTGTGCTACAGATCATTACTGTTTTCCTGTTTTACAGATGAGAACACTGAGGCGTGAGTACAGCAGATGATTTGCCTAAACTTTCGTAACAGCTTAAGGGAAGGTCTGGGACTCTCTGTAGTGCCTATGTTTTCAAGTCTGTTGCTTACTTATGACACATCAAGCATCTCAGGAACATTAAAAATGTTCTCTTAGGGGAGGTCAGTGATTCTAGTCCCAGGATGTAAAATGTGATAAACTGCAGGGAGGAAAATAAATCATCATAGAACAAAAAACCACATTTGAGAGTAGTGGAATCTCCAATCTCAGCTTTGAAGAGTTGAAAAATTATGTGAGATGACTGCCTTGGATTTGGCCACTCTTCAGTAATGTCTATGCTATTCAAGCACTCTTGGGCAAATTCAATTTCTGAAAGTTAAGAAGGGAATTTTTGTTCAGCAACATGTTCTTGTAAAAGTTGTCTGCTTTTAAACTGTACACACAACTCCAAGGAATCTCTTACTAGAAAGCAATGCATGATTCCAACATGAATCACAGGCTAAATTGACTATTTTCCCAGGATGTTTTAACTGACTGCTGTACTCAACTGAGAACTAGGGTACTCTACTACATCTGTGATTGAGATGCTCACTGAACAACTGATTAACCAGACATGAGTATGAGTTTGTCATAAGTCAAAGGGAACACAGTGGAATGTAGTTAGGGCAACTTTCAATTCAAAAGTGTTCAAATTAGGTAGAATATGCATTGTGGACATTAACCACCCCTTACTTAAAACACAGTTGAAGCAGATCAGGAATGTTATTGTAATGCTAGTTTCACCCTAACCATAATTTTATTAGTGGCAGTTGTGAGGAAAGGAAATCAGAAGAAGGTACTATATTTTGTCATGAAGCTAACATTCAAACAGTGCTTTGTTCTTTGAAAGCAGTTTCACACATCCGTCCCTCACAAAATGCGACGGGCTTACTTCAAAAGGTCTTATCATCTCCACTTTTAAATAAGGAAACTGAGACCCAGATGAAGCTGACATTTGCCGAGGTCAAATGCTAAATCGCAGCGGAACTTAAACTAAAAACCCAGATTTCTTTTCTCATGTAGATAGTTTTCATTTGAGGTTTTAATCCTCCTATACCATGTTCTTTATGTACTTTTGAATAGACTTTAACATTTCCTAATCTCAAACAGTAAATATTCGGCAGACACTTTATAAAACAAACAAACAAATGACTCCTTGGTTCTGAAACGGAATGCTTATGGCAAGCATTTCCTTAGTAAAAATCATTAGGATATTTATTTCACTGATTCACAGGATATTCATTTCATTGATTCGTGAATATATATTTCTGTATAAACATGAAGCTTCTTTTACTGATTTGTCTTTGTTTTAAAAGTTAAAAAATTTATTTATTCATTTTACCATAAAATCCAGGGTGTTTGGCCTAGAAGCTGGGGAGAGTGAGGTCACACAGACCATTTGGAGACACAAAACCCTTCCCCCACTCCTGCGGAAAAAGCTCTGACAGAAAAATGCTTAAGTTATCAACAAATCTCTCCCCTAATTAGACACAACCAGCAGACCCCAAAGATAATGCTGCTGGTCTTTTTCTGAGGCAACTGTTGAGTCATTATTTGCCCCATATTTCTAGAATCTTTCTTCTAAAATTTCAGGCAACACTTGGTTCATACTCAGCTCTACAAGCTCAAACAATTTTATTTCATTAAAGTTGTTTATCTATCAATTTATCCATCCATCCATGTATTAGCTCCCAGTGAAAGGAAAGGAGAAAGTGCCTTGGGCAAGAGGAGTAGCTGTTATTTGTAAAAGGTAGAAAAATAATTGGTTGTTTTTCCTTGTCTATGCAAGTTCTGCAGATCACCTACTCTGAAGGGTAATAGACTGGTCTAGCACACTGGGAAACTTAGGAGAAAACTGAAGTAATGTGAGACCTTAGGGGCTTTTCTTGTTGAAAGGTAAATACCATTTTGTATTCAAGGCACGTAACACATGTGGCATACAAACCGATGAATGAGTCATTTGTTGTTGGAAAGTGAACGAACTTGCCTAATGATATAGTTTTCTTTTCAGGGTGTGTGTATGTCTTTTTTCTTTCTGAGCAATACCTCCCTTTGAGTCACCTCATATTTTGAATTATGGCATTTTTTAAACTGGCAAATTCATTTTCAAATTGTTTCCATCTATTTCTTCTTATGTGAGAGACATGGCTGAAGCAATTGAATTACAAATGGAACCTAAAGCATTGATTGTTAAAACTTTGGGGCATAGAAGACAAATCAGAATGACACAAAAGGTATATTTCTGAAAATCTGTACTTCATGATAAACTGATCTTTACTAGAGTTGTATACTAAAGAATGAGATGTTGACAAAAGTGCTATGTGTTACCAACATCAAATACTACTATTATTAACATAAAACAATGTACACACATAGCTGTACAATTATGTCCAGTTTATCATGATAATTCTCTGTGTGACTGTTTTTTACTTCCTATTTAACTCATTTCTTTTTCTTCTCTTTGGGCTTCATTTTCTTCTTGTTTATGTAACCATTTTCTTCTTGTTTAAGTTTTTCTCTTCAGTGCTTTGTTTGCAATTAAATTAGAGATGACTTTATGGGTTCTAGAATGTAAGACCCTCTCTTTCAGTGCACATGTATTCAGTTGGGGCCAGCACCTTCTTGACTGACAGCTGGGAAAGAGGACCTCAGTAACTGACATCCTTAGCACAGCACTGGGGTATTTTTCTGTTGCTGGGCTTTTTTTTTTCCCCTTGTATACATTTCTGTTCACCAATCTTCTCTCAGGGAAATTTGGATTTCCATGTATTCCAAAGCTTTTTGGACTTCATTCTGTGACATTCTGCCACATGTATCCTAATACTTATCTATGCTTCTCTCCACCCTTTTGAGACTTTATCTATCAACTTCTCAGCAGGTGGAGCCCTGTGAGGTGACAACATGTGAAAAGTTTTAAGTACATTTTTGATTGTAGCTCTCCAGACTCATCTTCAGAAAGTGTGGAAAAACTATTCTGTAAATTAAAATCTTTGGAAACACCCCGGAGAAGATTACTCCTTCTAAAAGAAAAGCATGGTTAAAATATCCAGATAGTTTGTTGCATCTTTATATGAAAAAGAGATTCTATAACACCCTTCAAAATACCAAGGGGTATTTAATGGATATTTAGTGGTATTTATCATAAATGGGTAATATTACTTTTGTTGGTATCAACTACTAAAAATATTAAAAACTCCATGGTTTATAGACCACAACATGCCCTAAATGTCTAATTTTTTCATATGAATTAAAAGGTCTATCTGATGCATGTGTTCCAAAGACTTTGTTCATAACATGAATGATATCCTTGGTATTATTAATGCTTTGGCTATTGATTCATGTACCTTTGGCAGATATTTGATTTTATTCACATGCCTGTTATTTGCCCTCTTACAGACACTCACAGGACATTGCCAGTAACTCGGTATTGGATAACTGACTTATTTTTCAGGATACCAATTACCCTTCCCAGCTTACTTCTTGTGTGGGCTTGGCAGACATCAGCACCCTAGTACCTAGAAGGCGCTTTCTTCTCCAGAGTAACTTCATGGAAACAAGGACTCTTGTTGCAACTGGCTGAGCTTGGAATCAACTCCTTCTCTGTCTGCATTACAAAATAAGTGAAGACTAACCAGCCCAGGCAGGTTTTTTGTATCCTTAGATTGATCTCTTTGCCTCTTTTCAAGAGTTTTTTTTTTTTTTCCATAAAATAGCCAGACTACAGCTAAATTTAGCCATGTGAGATGGTACAAACAGGGTTTCATGCATGCTGTGTCATCCAGGGGATTTCAGGATTGTCTAATTGGTCTGCCTGGGTGAATCTGACGCAATCTCCCATTGGTTTGTGCTTAGGAATCCGGGTGGGAAGTGAAAGTACAGACGAGCTTGCCTAGGCCTTCTCTACCATGCAACAACTTGCCACTGGCTGTGTGTGGGTCTGAGACCCAGATTCATGCCAATTCAAAATGAAAACCTTCAAATGAGTGCTCCGAAAGTAAAACAAAAACTGAATCTGCTTGCTACCTCTCAATGAGGCCCATAAGAAGCAAAGGTTTTGGGGTACAAGGTCAAGCTAAAAGTTAAGGACAGAAAGGCGTTGGCCTCTCAGACTAACTAAATACCCTTTCCCAGTGGCCTGGCTGTGGGAAAGTGACCCTGAGCAAGGTCAAGCAACCCATACAGGATCTAAATGTCCCCTGTTGGACCACATCTGGATCCCACAGAGGAACAGGCTTCAAACTGAATGAGGAGAGTTCTAGGGAATCCTCTCTGATTTAGGGCTTTGAAGGGAAAAAAGGGATTTGGGAGAACTAGTACTGGGTGAATATTATGCTTATGGACCTTAACCAGAAAGGGAAAAAATTCTCTAAGTTATTTTATCACTTAAATGAGGAAGAATTTGCTGAATTGTTTGGCATAAAGCATATCACGTTTTTCTTGTTAAAATTTTTTTCTGATTATCAATTCATTCTCACTGGCAAAATACTCAAATATTAGAGAAATGTGTAACATAGAAAATGAGAGGGCTTCTCTTCCAGTACATCCCCAGAGGTAATTTTTTATAGCAATTTGCTTTGTATCTTCAATTTTTCCCCCACTGATACACTATTATCTATCTATCTATCTATGTCTGTCTATCTATCATCTATTTTTCTGTATTTTTTTACAAGAATGGAATCTCCCTTGATAAATATATAAACTGCCTTTCAATAATATACTTTTCCACATTTACTTATAAAGATAAACCTTAATTCTTTGTTTGGTTTTTAAGACTAGATTTCTTTAAAATTGTAAGTTATATGCAGAATTAAAGCAAAGAATACAGAGAGAAATATACTGAAAATAAAAATGTTTTCCTTCTCACCTCCTCCTCCAGTATTTTAACTCTGGTCCTTGAAATGTTTTAAAGCATATACAAGTGTATGCACACAAGTACTTACTCACTTTTATAGAGAGATTTTTCATACAGATGGAATTGCACTGGATAGTTCTGTATCTTCATTTTAAAATTTAGTACAAGAGTGTCTCAGTTGGACCAAAGCTGAAAACACAAAAGCGGACTCCAGGAGAGTGGCAACCACATCTGTATGGCTCACAGCTATTTGGACTTTGCTTGGCATCCATCTCAGAAGCTCTGAGTATATTCCATTCCAGTCAGAAAACCTCTGGAACAAAATCTGTCTCAGTCCTAGATGCTCAACAGACCCAGAGGAAATTTTCTTCTACGGACTCAAGGTCTGGATGTCCATGGAAGAGGGCTTTCCTCTTTTGGTGTCAGCCTGCAGAGAGACTTGATCTGTTCCTGGATCTGGGAACCATTTGATGTTCTAAGGTGGGCAGGGGAGCACATGCTGTCTGGACAGGAAATAAGGAAGCCAAAGAGGCACACAGACTTTGGCTGTGCTGAAATTCTCCCTTGCTTCTAGCAATCCATGAAATATACAAAGGCTTTCTGGGGGAGAAAACCCAACTTTGATAGCAGAAGTAGATTCCTAGTAATTAGTAAAATTAGTAAAATAATGAATTTTAGTAAGATTCTTAGGGAAATATTTTAATAAATAAAAGAAAACATTCCTGCATGTATATATAGGCTGATATGGTCAAGTAACAATATTAAATAATGTTTGTTTATTTAACTCTTATGCCCATTACAAATTCTCTAACATATTCACCCTATAATATACCTTCTTCCTCAAATGTGGTATTTGGTTTTTAATTCCTCAGTATTGGGGGGAAAGGGGATTCGCATCACTAAATTTGAGCATCATCTCAGGCTATAAAAAAGCCAAATATTTCAGAATTTTAATCATAATTTTGGGGTTAATAGGAAT
The DNA here is from genome assembly GCF_032405125.1 of Capricornis sumatraensis. Lineage (NCBI taxonomy): Eukaryota > Metazoa > Chordata > Mammalia > Artiodactyla > Bovidae > Capricornis > Capricornis sumatraensis. The sequence goes on along the minus strand of NC_091081.1, from coordinate 32,063,002 downwards.
TGAAACCAATAATAAGCTGTTCTTGAGTAAGAGAGAAAATCTATCACTGATGAGACTTCAAAAGTCAACACATTCCAGAAAGGCCTTAACTTATAACAAGAGACATTAATTATGCACTGACTTTGGGACATTAAAATGTCACACAAGGATTTACGGATTTTGAGAAATGTGTACAATTTCTGTGAGGAATTTTCATCATCCTGAAGGACATGGATAACAGAAAGGAAGCCTTTTATTAGGGCTGATTTTAAAAACACCTTAAAAGTGCTAAGGAGTCAGGATAACTGTTGTGTAGCTGACTACAGGCAATTGGTACATAAATCAGAAGGAACCGGCCATAGTGAGCCTCCGTGAAAAAGCTAACACAAACTGGCAACAGATCATTCTCTCTCCTTTATTTCTGTATAAACTGTTTACAGAAAACTATGTGCCAAAGTGTCTGAGGCTAGTGACATTCTAATCCCTAATAATTCTTAGGAAATGTAATTGCAGGAACAGATTTCATAAAGTGCTTTCCATTTTATATAAATCTATAAATCACAGACCCCTGGAAATGCCATTTGGATCTCAGAGATCTAGCTGGGATAGCAGCCTCATTCCTCCCTGGAGCTTCCTAGGGCAATTGCTAGTTCCCTGGAGGACCCCTTGCATGCTGGCTAGCAACATCTTATCAACTGTCTTCAGTTCTGGAGAGTTTAGGGCAATCTCACCCAACTTGCTGTGCCATGGACTTGCCCCCTGAATTTGGAAGGCCTTTGCCTTTAAGGAAAAACTAACTCTCTGGTTCTGCCTCATTTTCACAAGAGTTTGCAGATGCCTGAACTGAAGTGATTGCTTACTGTCCTTGACTGTGAAGAGACTCTCTCTATTGAAAACTGAAAATCTATAGGGAGGATGGCACAAGTCCTGTGGAGTGGTGCATACTTCCTCTCCACAAAGTACTTTTAGATGCATAAGGGATGACAGAGTGAGACTGGAAATGGTTTGCTCACAGCTTCCAAAGCTGATGAGCATCAGTCAATGAGCCTCCTGGAACGAGGGGCATCAGTGTCCCTCTTTCGACATGCACATCATCCTGTAAAATAAGTGGCAAGTATGATCTCAAAGATGCAAATGTGTAAACACGGAGCAGGTAACATTTTCATCTTGTGGTTCATATGGGGAGAATCAAATGGACCAATACAGGAATGGATACTCTGAATTTGGTTGTTACCTAAATGGATCCAAGTCATTCTTCAAAATAGGACCCCAATCCCACCCCTCTTCTCCATCAGTCCTATCATTGTCCCACCCCGGGCCTTCAGGATCTCTCACAGGGATTACATCTCTAGTTTCCAACTTGTTCCTCTGATTCTAAGCTGATCTCCACTACTTTATCCTTCCAGACTATTGTCAAGTTATGATCCAACTACCATGTAAATCTATTATGCCATCCTCTTATTTATCATCTTTTGGAGTTTTCCATCACCTGAAGTCCATCCAAGAGTCTCGGTGCCTGCCTGCTGCTGCAGACTCAGCCCTGTCTGTCTAAGCCTGTGTCCTCAGCTAACACATTTGCGGTCCTTGTGTTCCACGCTCCTCTCACCCCTGTGCCTCTGCTGTGCTGCCCTCTCCACCCAAAATGTTTTCCCCATCTCTTGGCTGGTTGAGTACTGCTTGTCCTTTAAGATTCAACTCACACACTACCTTCTCCCGAGATCCTTCTCTAGCCCGTCATCCCTCAAGGCAGATAAAGGGCCCAGAGCTCTGCAGGTCCAGCTCTCGTTGCACTGACCTTATTGTAGTCTGTTCATCTAATCATGTGTTTTCTGGCCCGTGAGGTGCTTGGGCACACAAACTGTGACTTAGTCATTGCTGCGTTGTTCTTACTCCATGTAGAGCATCAAGTCTATCATATATCCAGTACCGTCTAAATGCCTGATGAATGAATGGGGATGGAGAGGTAAAATGAAGACAAGAAGGGTTCACATTTTTATATAAGGTGTAAGGGTTTTAGCAGGTTATATGAAGTTTATAGTAGGTTTTACATAAAGTTATATTAGGTTTTATAAGAAGCATATGTATTTATAAATAAGTAGAAGTTAAAAATAAATTTTTAGAGCTGAAGGAAACTTTAGTGGGTATCTAGTCCTACACCTTTATTTTCCAGAAGGGGAAATAGATACCCTGAAAAGTTATGACCTGTCCAAGACCTCCCAATAAGGTAATAATAACCTTCAAACAGGTCCACATAGAGTATACTATATTAATTGAGATCTGGATAATATATGCTTTAATATTTATGTTCAAGTATAAAACCAGCATCATGATTCACTGATGGTACATTTAGCCCTACTGACACATGAGTTTCAGAATAATACAAAGCTTCCAGTATTGCAACATATTCCTCAGCCACCATCTGCAACTGTGGTGAGTATTAGTACTGAATATCTCTAGAACCTGGGATTTCCCAGGTGGCACTAGTGGTAAAGAACCCTCCTGCCAATGCAGGAGACCTACAGATGTGGGTTCAATCCCTGGATTGGGAAGATCTCCTGGAGAAGGGCATCCCACTCCAGTATTCTTGCCTGGAGAATCCCATGGACAGAGCTGCCTCGCAGGCTACAGTCCATAGGGTTACAAAGATTTGGACATGACTGAAGCAACTTCGCATGCACACAGGTAGCAAGAGCTCCTGCTACCAAATACTCTCTACTTACCAAAGCAAGGCCCATTTCTGACATGAGTGGTGGCACAGCCTACAAGCCTTCATAGCATTTGGTCACAGTCCTTTTGACCTGAGGACACAGAGCAAGAGGAGTGTAACCATGTTTCCCTGGGACCTGAGCAGGGTTCATCATCAGGGCAGATGTTTGGGGGTATGGCTGGGTTATGCTGGTTATAGCACTAAGCACCCATGTGTTGGTTTATAAATGAGTGTTTGTGACATGTGGTGTCCTCTAAAGCCAAGAGATCAGGGTAAGAGTCCCTCTTGCCTCACCTTAAGAGCAGTACTAAATTAGAATGAATGAAATACACAGTAGGGGCTTCCCAGGTGGCACTAGTGGTAAAAAACTCGCCTGCTGATGCAGGAGACATAAGAGATACGAGTTTGATCCTTGGGTTGGGAAGATCCTCTGGATGATGGCGTGGCGACTCACTCCAGTATCCTTGCCTAGAGAATTGGCACGCATGCAAACACAGTAACTGTCACGTGCGTGCTAAGTCATTTCAGTCGTTTCTGACTCTTTGCGACCCTATGTACTATAGCTCGCCAGGCTTCCCTGTCAATGGATTCTCATTGTAATGATACTAGACAGTTGCCATGCCCTCCTCCAGGGGATCATCCTGACCCAGGGATTGAACCCTCGTCTCTTACCTCTCCTGCCCTGGGAGTAAGGTTCTTTACCACTAGAGCCACCTGGGAAGGCCCTGGTAACTGTCACATTCCCCTTTAAAATGTCCTATGATGGTAATGAGGTAATAGTCCATTGGAATCCTTAACACAGGACTTCTTATATTCTTGATGCATTGCATTTAGGATCATCTAAAGTATAAACGTCTAAGGGGAAAGGCCAAGAAACTAAGAATTTGCAGTCTTGGATTGTTTTCTTAAATCTATTCATTACCCTACAGGGTAACTTTGAGAAAATACAACCTGTTAATGGTTAGTCATTTCAGTTTCTCTACTCATAAAAGAAGCCATAAATTATCTACACCCTTGCAGAAATCCTGGGAGAACAAATGCTCAAATGAAAGGAATAGTATAAGTATCACATGGTTTTACAAAGATTGAAATCTGTCCTAACCTCCACTTAAATAGTTAGCATGATGTCAGGCTCACATAAAGAATCTCCAATATAAGCACTCCTAGATGCTGTAGTGTGTTTTTTTGAGCTACTCAAAAGAAAAATATTTTCTAAATCCAATCTATTTTCTTGGGCGAATGAATTAAGTTTGTGTTTAACATGACCCTATCATGTTAAAAGACTCCATTATGAAAACAAAACTATTGCCTGGGAGCCTCTTCCATTCTGTTTATATCCCATCTGTCATTACCTGTCCTCTTCTGGGCTGCCTGCAACTCCTGATTCTCTTGGGCTGGTGATTAACCGGACAGATAGTCTTTTGCCTTCCAGGGCCACATTTAAGCTGTTTGAGTCCTTGAGTCTCCTAGAACAACCTATGATTTGGATTAAGGAGGTATCAAGTAACTCAAAGACCTTGAGACAAATGTGGTTAACAGCAGATATTTTTTTGATTTAGGATTGGGGACAAACTTCACAAGCTTGATTAAGGAGACATTCTGAGAAAGCTGACCACACCAAAACCATCTAATCCTGTCTGGAAGGGCTATGGGATCCCTACTCCTCGACTGGAGTCGTCTTTCCTCATAAGGAATGTTATGTCTCAGAAGAAGGGAAAATCTCCCCTCCCATCTACAAACGATGCTGCACTGGTCCCTGGAGATGCAAGGACTTTGGAAGCACCAGAAAAAAAAAAAAAAAAAAAACCCACACATGATTGAAGGGTGGGTTTTGATGACCTCTAACTTTTGGAGGTTCAAGGTTGAAGAACTAACCTTCAAAATGGGAGTCTCATAATACTGCTTGGAGGTGGATGACTCCTTTGTGTGTTCCTCTCCTTTCCTCAGTGAGAAGGATTTTCACCTTGAAAGAACCATGATCCAATGGTGGATATTTTCCATTCTTGATAAGCCCACTGAACCAGAGACTTCCTGTTCATCTTCCTGTTCAACATCTGTCTCAGCCTTGACTATGATAGATGCTCAAAAAAATATTTGTGGAACCAACCAACAAACAAATAAAACATCATTTCATTACTTTTTCCTTGGTAATTATTCATTTTAAAAAGTGGATACCCCACTTACAAGAACTTCAGAAGAATTTTCCCATCCTAAAGTTCCCAGAAATCCAAATGGACAAAATATTTCCATTTTAATTTTTAAATATCAGAAGAATGCAGTGACCACAGTTTATATTTTCCCTCCTATTTTCCTCAAGGCCTGGGTTGCTCATTTAAATGCAATTTGCTGTATGTTTGGGTCAGTGACTTAAGTTGGGAAGCTCTTACAGTAATTTAGCACAGTGGAAATTCCAGAACTTTGGCTGGGGTCTGGAGGAAAAGCCCAGGATTGGTGGTCCCAGGGGCCATGCTAGTTAGTGCCAGGCAGAGGTTTGGCCTACTTGGGGCAGCAGGTCTGGCCTAACCAGTCTGGATTAGCATGGAATTAGTCGCAATACACGAGAAAGCCAGGAGGCCAGGCAAGATGACTAGGAAGGTTATAAACCCGAAGACTTCCGCCTTGGTATTTGAAAACCACACGGTATTTTACAACATTCCTGTCTATTAACTGCTGGGAAGGGCACTACCTTATTGCTTTTTGCATAATGAAACCAATCTTTCCCCTCAGAGGCCCCCGTGTTGCTTTGATCAAGTTCAAAAGATGAGGGAAAGGATGACTAAGGACCTTGGGAACCAGACTGAAGAATCTCACAGACATACTCAAGGGTTTTTTTGGGGGATTGTTGTTTGTTTTCTTTAACTGACGCATCATTTTGGTAAACAATTCCTATAGTCTGCGCACTTATCAAATTCCTTTACCCAAATATTTGCTATTTATAAAATAATCAAGGAAACAGCCTTGTGTTTATTATTCCGAAATCAGCAGCAGTTTGATGAATTAAAAACAGTCTTACTTTTTCCTCTTTCTTCTCCCTTTACCAGCCGCTTGGAAAAGTGCCAGCATTACACACCCAACTCTCTCTTTAAACAGTAAAAATGAAAACTAAAGGTGACCTTGGTGAACTGTAGGTTGACTCTGCCCAAGTTAGACTTTGGTTCAACCGCCCAGTCCCCCTTTGCAGCAGAGATAGGCTTTTGGAACCAACTGAGTTTGAAGGGAATACTGTCCATGTCTGTTTCCGGTTCACAGGGGCCTCCGCGTCACCACGGAGTTCAGACGTCTGACTTGTTTCCTGACTTTGAGAGTCTCTTACTTTAAACATGAGGGATCAACCCTGCAAAGGAAAGGAAAGACACGCACAAGTCTGCCTCTGACTCCACCGACTGTAACCCTCAGGATGGTTTCTCCAGGCAGGACTTAAGCCACTGTTTTGAGTGGACAGTACTTCCTGTTGCCCTACTGGCAGGGCGATGGGGATGCTCTGAGTGGGGAAGGCCAGCATTGGGTCAGCTCTTGACAATGTAGCTTCCAGGAAATTCCCCTCTTCACTCATTATGAGATATGTACAAAGCAAAAGCAGTTTCTTCAAACTCAGAAAACCCTGTAAGACTGGATCTCAGATAGCTTGTAGTGAAGTGGTTCTATTTATATTTTATGTGTGTGAAATAAAGGCTTTGTTAGAGGCACACATCTAAACTTTTCTTTCTAAAAGAGACAAAGATGCTAAATCATCTTGAGGAGGTAACCAAAGCATTCCAACAAATTCTTTCATTTAAAAATAACTGCAGTTATCCATTATCAAGCTAAAACTCCAGGGTTACAAATAACCAACTCTGTACAGAGCTGCCACAAAGCTTAACAAATAAATTGACATACTGAAGCCCTCTTTAAAGCCACTCTACTCTTGAATGTCCTCAATTTTGTCTTTATTTTCCTGAGCTTGTTTCTGTTAATAAATAGAACAGGGAATCTCATAGACCTCTAGAGGTCTCTCACTCATTGCTCCTATTCCTTTATAATAGGCTGAGCTGACTGAAAATCAAGTTTCTGTTCAGCCAAGGTGAGATTGCTACTGCTATTGCTAAGTCACTATAGTCATGTCCAATTCTGTGTGATCCCATAGATGGCAGCCCACAAGGCTCCCCCATTCCTGGGATTCTCCAGGCAAGAACACTGGAGTGGGTTGCCATTTCCTTCTCCAATGCATGAAAGTGAAAAGTGAAAGTGAAGTCACTCAATCGTGTCTGACTCTCAGTGACCTCATGGACTGCCGCCTACCAGGCTCCTCCGTCCATGGGATTTTACAGGCAAGAGTACTGGAGTGGAGTGCCATTGCCATCTGTGAGGGTGAGACTGGTGGTTGTTAAACCCTGAAGGAGATGGGTTTCCATTGGCATGATCTGGTTGAGAGACACCAAAGCCTCCAGTGTCCCAGAGGAAAGTGGGGAGAGGGGCTGGAGGGGATGCCATGGAGGGATGGGAAGCAGAGACTGGGGGTAGGTTGGATTCCCCAGCAACTAATGTGGGCAGGCATTTGTGGGTTCTACTGTACAGCACATGGAACTATATTCAATATCCTTTGACAAACCATAATGGAAAAGAACATGAAAAAAAGAATATAACTGAACCACTTTGCTCTATAGAAGAAACTAACACAACATTGTAAATCAACTATACTTCAATAAAATCTAAAAAAAGAGAGAGAGAAGCCTGGGTAGAGCCTTGGAGTTAATGCTGCCTTCAGCTGTCAGTCATAGGCTCTCCACAATGGAAGTCCAGAAAAGAGCGGGAAGCAGAAAGCTTTTGTTGTTTTTCTCTTGTTTACTAGCATTATGAAACAACGAGGAAGGCTGGTCCCTTAGGATTTCATGAAAGGCTCGCCAAGATTACTTTCTCTCAGGAACTTTTGCCTTGAACCACTTTTAGGCTCTGGACTAGTTCCTTTTTGCTGGAAGAACGTTATTGTCTGAAATAGTACGTGCTTCCTTCTAGAATGCCAGCGGAAAACCCCAATGATGCCTTTTCCCACTAAACTATTAAGATTTCTCCTTCCAGTAAATACAAAAAGAAGAACACACAACTATCACTAACTGGCAGTCTAGGAATGTTTTTATAAGTGGAAAAGTTATGTGTTTTTTTAATCTTAAAATTTTTACTACCATAAGCTTTATGAGGGCAGAGACCATACCATACAACTTTGTATCTTCACAATATCCAGTATTATTTATGCAGGTAATTGGAGATGATAATGATTTTTTTAAGTGAAGAAACTTGCCTTCCTCTGGCCATGAAAAGCCTTTTTCTCATAGCACTTTGACCAAGCAAAAGCCCATAATATCTGTAAACATGATGGAAAGCAATGAAGATAGTCCTTGTCCCATAGCCTAGTATGAAAATCTAGATGGAAGATAGGTTTTACTGTTCATTATCTGTTTTAATGACTAGAAAGGAAATGCAATTAATTAAGAAACAATTTAAAATTGAAACAAAACTCATCTGAATTTGGCTTTGGTTTGTGGTGACTTCCACACCTCAATGCTGCTCATGATTCTTTTCCATTCATCCTTAAGTCAGCCTCTGTTCAGTTGCTCAGGGCCCAGGAGAAGGTTCCAGATATCTAGAGGGACTAATCTTCTGGGAAAAGAGCAGGGAGGGAGGAGGTACTAGAATGTAGGGCCCAGGAGTCATAATTGAGGCTCATCTCTGCTGCTCTGTCACTTTGTTTCATTGGGAAATGCGTCTTCCCTTTTCATGCCTGAGGTTTCCTCTTGTCAACTAACTTAAATGGACTATATAATGTATAATTTCCTGTTGGGACTGTTATTGAAACTCACATATAAATAAAAGTTAATTGAACTTTGCACTTTTGTGGTATTATACTGAATGTGGAAAAAGCTAATGAATATAATAATAATAGCTACAAAAGGATAACTAAATCAGAATTATCAAAAAGCTCAGAGAAATTCAGAGGCAAAATTGGCAAAAAGTAAAATATGCACATATTTTTAATTCTAGTTTTTACTACTGTTTCCTCATAGCTTATTTGAACAAACATTTCAAAGTTATAATACTTTTGGGTAAAGACCCTCATTGACTTGAATATATGTAAATTTGATCCTCGTCATTTGAACTTGACACAATTTTGCAATAACTGAAATTTGTATTCTAGCTATTCAAGAAAATGAACAGTGTCATTTGCTTATTTGATGCTTTTTTCCAAAGGTCCTTTGAGAAACTACTGGGTATCAATATTAAAAAGAAAACACTGGAAAAAATCATAAAAGCAGGAAAATTAATTTCAGGGCATTTTAATCTTCCCCTGCTTCCTGGGCTCACAGGGCTTCAGAAGTTGAGAAACTCTCTCTGATGTCACTGCTCTCTGAAAGCTGATCCATTAGAATCCATATGGTGGACATCTTTGAATTACACACTGCTGACATTTTTCAATGTTTCTGAAAAAAGAATTTCCCCTTTTAATCCTCAAAACCAAACTCAAATGAATTGTTTTATCCACCTGAATCTTCCTCAGAGGAATATAAACTGTTTGATTCAATCCATAATTTCCTTATATTCTGTAAGCCTCCAAATTATCCTATTTTAGCTTTAAATTCTGGTCATTATTACTGTCACTGTTTCCGAGGTGGGAAAACGGAGGATGACATTTTGCGATGCATCACAGAGACAGTACCCAAACACGAGCCAGGAAAGTTCCCGTTTCCTTGATTTTCTACCACAATCTGCCACTTTGTTAATTCAATGACAATTCAGCATGGTTCCACAGACTGCGCATATCCAGAAACTTTTGGCTTCTAAATGCCTCTTTAAGGAAAAAATGTCTATTTGCTAAACAATAAAGATCAGACAGAAGAGTGTGGAGCCCATTGGTCTGAGCCTCAGGGAGGGGTCCCTGGTGGCAGGAACCTAAAAGAAGAGCCTGTAATATAGAATTGCTGCTGGCCAAGAAGCCCTCACAGAGTGCCCAAGAGTGGGCAGCTGTCAAATGGTTGATGGGTAGGGCCTCTCCTGACCTCTGTCTCTTCACTGTTCAGTGAACAATCTATCCTCGCATTGGCCATGCTCTGCTTCTATCCCATTCCAACACCCTTTAAATGCCTTTAGATATCTTTACTATCTATACACATCCCTATTTTGTGTTTTTGTTTTGTAAGAACATACACCATTGCTGAATTTTTAGACTGAATATAAGATGTGGTTCTCAAAGTACATAACATCACCATTTATTCAGGAGTTCTTAATTCATACTCAGTTTCAAAGAGTCCACTGTTTGCATTCAGGCTATTTGCTCTGTATCTTATAAGGCCTGGTTATTTCTCACATGCTCTATGAGGCCTCTTTGACTGTCACCCTCCTTGGGGCTTCCCCAGCATCCTGGGCAGGCTTTACCGTAGTTTTTAATAGACTGTTATGGGATAAGTTGTGTTACCCTCCAAATTTATATGATGAAGTTCCTACCTCCAGTATCTCACAATGTAACCATATTTAAGGATAAGGTCTATAAAGAGGTGATAAATTTAAAATGAAGCCATTAAGGTGAGGCACTTCCAGCATCACTGGTGTCCTTATAAGAAGAGGAGAGACATCAGGGATGCATGCACACAGTAGGGCCACGTGAAGACACAGCAAGAAGACACCGACCACAAGCCAAGGAGAGGGTCCTCCGGAGAAACCAAACCTGCAGACACCTTGATCTTGGGTTCCCAGTCTCTAGAACTGTGAAAAATAAATTTCTGTTGTTTAAGCCATCCAATTTATGGTATTTCTCTTATAGCCCTTGGAAACTAATATATGCTCCTAAAAATTGTTGCTTATCTGCCTCTACTTCTCTACCATGAATACTTTTTTAAAAATATAATTTTTTTAAAAATTTTTGACTGTACTGGGTCTTTGTTGCTGCATGGTCTTTTCTTTAGCTGTGGTGAGTGGAAGTTACTCTCTAGTTGCAGTGTGTGGTTTCTCATTGACATGGCTTCTCTTGTGGAGCACAGGCCCTAGGGCAGGCGGATGTAAGAGGTTGTGGCGTGTGGGCTCAGTAATTGTGGCTCCCAGTCTCCAGGGCACAGGCGTAATAGCTGTGGCGCACGGGCTTAGTTGCTCTGTGGGATGTGATATCTTCCCAGATCAGGGATCAAACACATGCTTCCTGAATTGGCAGGAAGATTCTTTACCAGTGAGCCATCAGGGAAGCCCGATGTGAACACTCTTAGAAGGGATTGCTGTTCATCATTCCATGAAACTAGCAAAGTGCCTGGCATATATAAAAAAGTTTGTTGAATGAATGAGTGAAGGAATTTCCTGACTCTGAAATTTTATCATGAGCATCCAATCATTGGCTCTCTTATTTTTTTATTTTTATTAATCTTCTACCATCTTAATTCTACTACTTTGAACAAGTGTCTTGGTTTTGCACGTAAGTCTTCAACACTGTCAAATTTATTTAGTCTTCAGAGATGTCATGCAGACATTAGCCATATCTGGACCACTCCTCCCACACTGGATATACACAGAGAAGTTTGGTGCTGTGGTTTCTCATCATGGCAACATGCCCAGCCCAGGAAGTACAAATAGCAAAAGCATGGTAAACATGGGTCTTTTCTAGAGCCAAGCTACCACCTCAATGTTAAGGAGGTTGAAACTGCTCCTAAGAACAACCTCTTCCAACTGCCTGTTCTCAAGTGATCAAAATAAGAGAGGAGGTCATTGTAAATGACCTTGTAAAATGTCAAAAAGTGTGGGAAGTGAGTTGAGAGCTACCCCACTTCCTGAAGTAATTACTCCAATTAAACTCCTTTATGTCTCTCTGTATAAATTTTATACAATTATACATTCACATTTATCTAATACAATGGAAATACAAGGGAGAAAGTAATAAAGTCTCAATTATGAGATATCTCCATATATAACAATTCAGAAAGATCACATTTATTGAATAAGAAATGTTTGTACTTTGAAAACATTTCCTTTCAGAATCACTCTGCTCAAATCTCCTGGGCCCCAGTGAATTTTGAATAAGGAAGAGCTGGACAGAGTATTTACACATCCATAAAGGCTATCCTTTTTTTTTTTTAATAGATATTTACTTGCTGCCTGACTGCATTCTTGCTTAAGAAACGTTATGTTGAAATGGAATGTTATTTTACATGAGTGAGGCTGCAGGGTGAACCCTCTTGTAAAAGAGCAGCCTTGACCTGATGCAAATAGACTCAGGATGACCTGCTGCTCTGGATGTTGGTTAGAAAACTTTGCAGTAAACACTATCTGAATCTAATATTTGCAGGGGTGTTTCCCCCATAGCAAGATTTTGTCAAGGCAAATCATTTATTCCTATGTCCGGTTTTGTTTTGCATGTTTTATTTTTTAATTCTCAGCTTAACTGAGAATAAATTTAACAATTCTATTCTCCATAAGTGTGGATGTGTAAGGGTCCAGAGTACCTTACCCTTACTACACTGCTGCTGCTAAATCGCTTCAGTCGTGTCCGACTCTGTGCAACACCAGAGACGGCAGCCCACCAGGCTCCCCTGTCCCTTGGATTCTCCAGGCAAGAACACTGGAGTGGGTGCCATTTCCTTCTCCAATGCATGAAAGTGAAAAGTGAAAGTGAAGTCGCTCGGTCGTGTCCGACTCTTAGCGACCCCAAGGACTGCAGCCCACCAGGCTCCTCCGTCCATGGGGTTTTCCAGGCAAGGGTACTGGAGTGGGTGCCATTGCCTTCTCCACTTCCTGTACTAGTTATACTAAATATTTTGGACCAGTTTATTTTGCCTTCCAAAGAGGTATTATAAGGCAGTCTACACATTTAAAGGAAGAAATGTTCTACCGAGATGCCCTGAGGAATCAAGAACAAGAATCTCCTCTATGAACTGAGATAACAATGCATTAACTTTAGTGAATTCCTAAGACCACGTTTTCTAGAGACTCAATTAAATAATCTCCTTACTAAATGTCCATGGGTATGAGGCATTCCCAGGTGGCACTACTGGTAAAGAACCCGCCTGCCAATACAGGAGAGATAAGAGACACAGGTTTGATCCCTGGGTTGGGAAGATCCCCTGGAGAAGGGCATGACAAGTCACTCCAGTATTTTTGCCTGGAGAATCCCATGGACAGAGGAGGCTGGTAGGCTACCAGTGGTAGGGTTGCAAAGAGTCGCACACAACTGAGACAACTCAGCATGCATGAATTCATGTGTGTGAGGCATGATGTGGTTTTCGAGGGCCATAAAGAGTAAAAATCATTTACTGTTTCTGACCCTCAGGGAGTTTGCAGCAAGGCTGAGGACAATTTAACCATGATCAAGCTTTTAATTAAGCTAAATGGAAATAAAATATTTCAATAACAGATCTAAATGCTAGAGATGGTAGCTCTTATGAGGCTGTCCATGGTTAATGGCCAAGAGAATTGCATAAGCAGGAAGTGCTCTGAGACCTCAGAGAGGACCAGCTTGGGAAAACATCTTTCAGCGTATATAGATAGACCCAGGAGGAGGCCAAACAAATGTATCCAATTGTCTGCTGATCATGAGACCAGGCAGATTTGGGCTCAGTCCCACCTAGGACTACATGAGACAAGGTCCCTTCTACTCTGAATCTGTCTTCTCAGAATAAAATAGGGACCCAAAATCTACCCCATGAGTTGTTGTGAGGAGTGGAGGAGCTCTTGGGGTAAGTAGCTTCTTGGTACAGAGCCTCCCATATGTTGGCATTTATGATATCAGATATTATATTATGTATCATTTTGTCTTTTAGTCTACTGTTTGCTTCCCTCAGAAGTAGGCATTGGAAGATACGGGTTTAACATTATGTCATGCTTGGATCCACAGCCTTACTACAGGCTCAAAATAGTGTCTAGTACACATTTGTTGAATAAATAAATCAACAAATAATTTAACATCAAAAAAATAGATGAGGGGCTTCCCTGGCATCTCAGTGGTAAAGAATCCATCTGCCAATGCAGGAGATGCGAGTTCAATCACTGCTCTGGGAAGATACCACATACCACAGAGCAAGTAAGCCCGTGTGCCACGACTACCTAGCCTGTGCTTTAGAACCTGGGAACTACAACTACTGAAGCCTGAATGCTCTAGAACCCATGCTCTGCAACAAGAGAAGCCACAACAATGAGAAGCCTACACACCCAACTAGAGAGTAGCCGCCACTTGCCACAACTAGAGAAAAGCCCTGTAGCCCACAAAGACCCAGCACAGTCAAAAAATAAATAAGAAATTTTTAAAAGTAGATTAGCTAATATTATTGTTCAATCTTTTCTTTTTCATATTTCTTTTCATCCTTTTCCATTTTCTTCAACCTTGAGAGCAATAAGAGATATTGCAAGCAGCAGGATAAATTCCAAATAAGTGGGATCACTTGGAATTTTAAAGTTGTCCCTAATAGTTAAGGCTATAAGAATTTGGATTATTTGCCTGGAGAATGATAGATGATACAATGGGGAAAAATACTTGTTTTCCCATCTCTTCTCCCTGCATCAGCTCCTGATCATGTCTGTGCCCTTTGTGTCCCTCTTATCCCTTAATAGTCAAAAATAAAGAACAAGGACTTCCTTGGCAGTCCAGCAGTTAAAACTCTGTGCTTCCAATGCAGGGGACAGAGTTTTGGTCCCTAGTCAGAGAGCTAACATCCCACATGCTGTGTGGCACGCTCAAAAAATAAAACTAAAAAAAAAAAAAAAAAAGAAACCAAAAAACAAAACAGCAACATATCATGGGGAGGAAACAAATCTTTTTTCCATGTAAACCTCCCAATACCCTTGGAGAGAGAGTTGGAACGTAACTTTCCCTTTCTCTAACCTAGCTCAGTGCCCCATTTTTAAGCCCAAGAAGAGTTAGTTAGCCAAATCACACCCAGTGAAGCATGCTGGTTAGAAAATGCTGTGTTTGCCACAACACCAGGTCAGGCAAGAATGGCTTCTACTGTGAGGTCATTTGGTTTTATGCAAAAGTCCCTGTTACTGCCACCAGAGACAGACTTACTTATTTTGACCTAATTTTCTGTTTCGTTATGATTTTGTAAACTAAAATTAAATTTGGTTTGTTTTCAGCACATTGACCTGGGAGGGAGGGGATCAACAATCAACATTTTATCATCATACATTGGTATGTGACCAGCTAGAGAGTCTCATTAAAATCTTATTTGCAGGAAATGCACTCATTTACCGCTCCCCGCTTGGTCATATGTTTGTTAATAGCACAGAGGGGAGGTAAAGTGAGTCACAAAAGGTCAACTCTGGATCAAATAAGCATCCTCCAGACTGTAGATTGTGGACACCTCATTGCATTCATTGTTTTCTCTGCATGTTGCTCAGAGCATCTATCCATCCACACTCTAACTTCTTAGATAGAATCATCTCTCCAGACCTGCAAAACCCATTATTGCCTAAGAAAAGCCAGAATTACTGAATGTTTCCCTTTCTTCTGACTTAAAATGCACGTCATCAACCACGTCAAGGAAAAAGACAATGTGCAAAATATTCTCTGGGGTTTCTCACCCCTTCTGAGATATTCTTGCAATGAATTCTCAGCTTAAAAAATGGTTTCATCAGAAGATTTTAATGTCCCTGTGTGAGTGTTTCTAGAGTCAAAGAAATGAAATTCAAACATTTCAGGGACAGCTTGTGGAGAGGTTGATTCCAAAGCTGAGGGATATTTTGCTTTTCATGTGAAAAATATTTTACAGTCTATACCAGGGTCTTTATGGGCTTTATAAAATTTCTTTTGTAGCTGTACACATTAGTCAGGATCCTGGTAAGAAACAGAAATCATCTCAGAAGTTTCTAGTGATGACAGTTTAATAAGTGACTACTTACAGAGGTATGGACAAGCTAAACAAATAAACAAGAGATGTGGAGGCACCCAGAGAAGATCATACCGTCCTTAGGTCTGAAGGGCAAAAGGGGAAATAGTACTACTTGAACTCAGTTACCTACTAGAGGCTACAGTCCCTGTCAAAGACCCACCAAGAAGACAGGGAGCCAAGAAGCAATACCCCAACACAGTCTCTTTCCAAACTCTGATCTACTGGTGCTTCCCATTGATCTAAATCAACCAGAAAGCAGTAGCAAGGGAGAGACACTGGATGAGACACTCCCTAGGAGTGAGCTTCCCAGGACATAACGCAGGGTGAAAGAAGAAAGAGAATTAATCAGCTAAGACAATTGGAGCATAACCAGATGTTCTCTACATGCAATGATTTTGCCCAAATTTTTGGCCAGTTTTTAATGATAAATTTGTAACTATCTATCCAGACTTGCTCGATACAATGACCCCTTTGAGATCCTGTGATCTTACTAATATTCCAGGCCCTGAAACAGAGATTCTTTCTGTGAAATGCTAACTCTTCCCTACTGGGATTAATCCTGATTTCCATGTCAACCAAATACATTAAAAATTTTGAGAACTGTGAAGACCTTTCTTCATGCTATGAATCTTTTAATTCATAATCTCTGACTTGGCACAGATTCATTCCTTCAAAGACCTTAAAACACTTTTACTTTTGTTATCTCATAGATCTTTACCATATGTCTGATTTGGTACCTAGTGCAGTGACACACAAAAAGAGATGCATAATAAATGCTGGTTGACAAGATGATCATGGTCAAATACCTTGTGCAGATAAGAAAGCTGAAAAGTTAGGCAACTTTGTCAATATCTCATGGTGTGCCAATGAGAATAGAAGCTAAGGCAGAGGGTTTACCCTGAATATGCTGCCTCCCAATGAAGATTTTGCAAACAGATCAAGAATTTTAACAAGAGTTTATTTTCTTCCTATACTTTGACCCAATCTTAAGAATAGTTGGGAAATTCAGGGCATGTTTTTTCAGCCGATTTGTTTCCTAGATTGCCAGAGAAATGTAAGTCCCATTATTTCTTCTTAATCATTAAACATGAGATATTGTCACCAGAAGGAACAAAATGTGGAATTCTACACTTCAAGGAATTGAACTGAACTACTAGGGTTTCTTGTATTATTTCTGGATTGGGGGAAAGAAAATATAAAGAGGAGATTAAGCCTGAGGATTGCTTGTGAAAACAGTGACAGCAACTCCTTCTTATCAATGAAAATAAAGGATAGGAATGACCTGAAAAATAAACGTACTTGGTTTTAAGACCTCCATAGTTACTATCCATCCATCTTCAACCAAACCTACTGTATTCCAAAGTTCTAAATGTCAGTTTTTCTCGGATTGTCACTGGTTTCCTGAATATCCCATGAAGGACTCATATAGAGAAGGAGAAATGGAGGGTTGTGATTCACTGAAAGCCTGAAAACTCTTTGTGGAATAATATTAAATCAGGGAGATGAAATTTTAACAAAATATGCATTGAAGTATCCTCCACATCTTTTCATGGTTTGATAGTGTAGTCATTCATCAACATGAAAACATTTGGGCATAAGGCTGAGCTGTACTCTTGGAGGCCTATGTAATGCCTGTTACTGGAGGGTGTCACCAATCTGCTTTGCTGGTGGCTCAGACAATAAAGAATCTGCCTGCAATGCAGGAGACCTGGGTTCAATCCCTGAGTTGGGAATATCCCCTGGAGAAGGGAATAGCCACCTACCCCAGTATTCTGACCTGGAGAATTCCATGGACAGAGGAGCCTGGCAGGCTACAGTCCATGGGGTTGCAAAGAGTCAGACACAACTTTCACTTTCACCAGTTTCACTGGTGAAACATTCACTTTCACCAGTCTGCTTGACTTGTAGGTGGCTCCTGTGTGCACAGCCTCATGGTGGGCATCTAGGACATCACAAGGGAAATTAACAGTGGGCTTGGTTATTCTCAAAATCACATTTACGTCAATGATAACTAGTTTCTAACTACCTTATTTCTTCATTCAGGCATTACCCTCAGCCCCTTCCATAATCACAATGGCATCCTATCCTATAGATCTCTTATATGTGTCCTTGGAACTTAGTGCAGGGCTCATGGGAGGCGCTCAGTGCACGACTGAGGATCAGTTCACAATAGAAAGGAGTGGAATAATTTAGACTCAAGGGAAATAACTCTGTAGCATTTGAGTAAAAGAAAATAATAGAAGATACGAATTATAACTGAATTACCAAACTAGCTAATATACTTCCTAAAAATGTTTATATTCAAAGGGCCAAGTTAAAACATTCTGTCTAGGAAGATGTTATTTACCAAATTAATGGTCAATTTTTTAAAGCCTACTTGGATTTTTCCAGCATTCTTTGATTTCCAAAACACAATACTAATCTACAAAACACTCCACAGATGGGTTAAGAATGAAGTCAAATATGACATGAGTCAATGGCACCCCACTCCAGTACTCTTGCCTGGAAAATCCTATGGACGGAGGAGCCTGGTAGGCTGCAGTCCATGGGGTCGCTAAGAGTCGGATACGACTGAAGTGATTTAGCAGCAGCAGCAGATAGCAAACTCAATTGTGAGTGTTACCCTCCATTTAGACAGGAACCATTAATACAAACTAGCAACAAAATTTCTTGTAACCAGCATTTTAGGTCTATGTCACTTCAAATGACTCCTTTATCTATCATAGGCAAATAAAATCATTAATGTGAGGAGGAGGAACATTTGACTTTCAGGTGGAACCTTGGAAACAAAGGTCCTGCTTGCCATAGAGATGATTATTTCAAGGAATGTAGGTGTTTTAACTTTTTCTCAGGTGTAAGAATCAATAGCTCATCATATTGAGTAACCAAAACTTCTTATCTCTTTTCTAAAGATAATACTTTTATTGTCACATAAATGTGTGTTGCTAGCAAGAATAGAAAAATATTCAGGCTAAAATATGTTTACACATATGCTTATATGTGTGTACATATATATACATATGCGAGGAGAGAGAGAATTTATTTAATCTGGAAAATCAACTAATAAATATCCTCTGAGTGAATTCTCTATACCCAGCATTTGCCATATTATGCTAAGGATAAAGGATAAAAAGACAAGGTCTTAAAAGAACAATAAGAACTACACACCTATCAGAATGGATAAAATCTGGAACACTCACAACATCAAATGTTGGAGAGCATGAGAGCAAGAGAAACTTTCAGTCACTGCTGGTGGGAATGCAAAACCACTTTGGAAGACACTTGGGCAGTTTATTACAAAGCTAAACGTATCCTTACCATATGATCCAGCAATTGTGCTTCTTGGTATTTACCTAAATAATTTGAAATTTTATGTCCATACAAAAACTTGCATATGGATATTTAAAGCAGCTTTATTCATAACTGTGAAAACTTGGAAACAACCAAGAAAATGTTCAGCAGGTGAATGGATAAATAAACTGTGGGGCATCCATATAGTGGAACATTATTCAGTCCTAAAAAGAAATGAAAATGAGACACCAAGCCATGAAAAAATATGAAGGAAACTTCAATGCATATTACTAGATGGAAGAAGCCATCTCAAAAGGCTCCACACTATGATTTCAACTATTTGACATTCTGAAAAAGGCAAAACTATGGAAACAGTAAAAGGATCAGTCAGTTATCATGGATTGAAGGAAGGGGAGGAGAGATGAATAGGCAGAGCACAGAGTATTTTTAGGGCAGTGAAATTATCAATATATGATACCATAATGATGGATAGCATTGTACATTTCATTACACATGTCATTAATACCTGTACAAATTCATAGGATATACAACACCAAGAATGAACTGCAGTGTAAACTATGGCCTTTAGGTGAGTGATTGTGCTGTGTAGGTTCATCAGCTGTATCACTCTGGTGGGGATTTTGATCATAGAAGAGGCTATGCATGTGTGAGCATAGGGGTACATGGGAAATCTCTGTAACTTCTATTCAATTTTCCTGTGAACCTGAAGCTATTCTTAAAAAATAAAGGCCTAAAATAAGAAAATAAGGAAGAAAGACAATGTCATATTCCCTGGAAAGTTTACAGTATTTGATGAGAGTTGGGTCTTGAGTGACAGCAGAAGTTTTATATGCATAAGTTGGGGGGGGTAAGGTGGAGGATGTGACCCAGATTTGCCAATTCCATCCTATGAATAGGCATTGGGATTAGACGAGTCCTATTAAACTCCAGTACTTTGGCCACCTCATGCGAAGAGTTGACTCTTTGGAAAAGACTCTGATGCTGGGAGGGATTGAGGGCAGGAGGAGAAGGGGACGACAGAGGATGAAATGGCTGGATGGCATCACCAACTGGATGGACGTGAGTCTGAGTGAACTCCGGGAGTTAGTGATGGACAGGGAGGCCTGGCGTTCTGCGATTCATGGGGTTGCAGAGTCGGACATGGCTAAGCGACTGAACTGAACTGAATTAAGCTATCAAATTTAACTCTCACCAAACCAGTGTGAATGTAAATACTCTCTCCATTTTCCAGATGAGGAAACTAATGTTTAGAAGAACTCAATGAAAGGGGCAATTAAGCAGCTGCCAAAATAACCACTTAAAAGGAACTTACAGAATTGGAAATTAGTATAGCAACTATGGAAAATAGTAAAAATAAAATGACCATATGATCCAGCAATTCCACTTCTGGGTATATATTTGATGAAAATAAAAACAGGATATCACAGAGATATCTGCCCCCCCCCCCCATGTTAACTGCAGCATTATTTGTAATAACTAACATACAGAAACGGGACTTCCCCAGTGGCTCAGTGGTAAAGAATCTGCCTGCAATGCAGGAGATGTGAGTTTGATCCCTGGTACGGAAGGTCAACTGGAGAAGAAAATGGCAACCAACTCCAGTATTCTTGCCTGGGAAATCCCATGGACAGAGGAACCTGGTGTGCTACAATCCATGGAGTCATAATGAGTTGGACATGACTTAGCAGTTAGAGAACAGTAATAACAAAAGTATGGAAATAGCCTAACTGCCCATCACGGGATGAATGGATAAAGAAGATGGAATATACACACACACACAGGAATATTATTCAGCTATGAGAAAGAAGGAAATCCTGCCATTTTCGACAATATGGCTGGACCTTGATGCTAAGTGAAATAAATCAGATAAAGATCAATACTGCATGCTATTATTACATGTGGAATCTTAAAAAAACCAAACTCATAGAAATAGTAGACAAGTTGTTGCCAGGGGTTGGGGACTGGGGACTGGGGGAAATAGGTAAAGTTAGGCAAAAGTACACAAACTTTCAGCTATAAGCATGTTGGCTATGTAGATAAGACAGTATTGTATAATCAAAATTTGCTAAGAGAGTAGAATTTAAGTGTTGTCATTAAAAAAAAAGATAAATAGGTGATGGAAGTGTTAATTAACTAGATGAGAGGAATCCTCACAATATAAATATTATATCAAATTACTATGAGGTGCACTTTGTCAACTATACCTCAACAAAGCTGAAAAAAATAAACAGCTGAATCAGATTGCTCACATAATTCAATCATGTTGTCAAAGACACAAGTAGTTCCCTCTCAATTCATTGCAAGTTCTGCAAATGGGAAAAATGAATGAGTTTCACAGAAATGATCAAGGCTTTAGATACAGAGAAAACATGTACAATGCTTACTTTATTTTTCTGGGCTCCAAAATCACTGCAGATGGTGATTGCAGCTGTGAAATTAAAAGATGCTTACTCCTTGGAAGGAAAGTTATGACCAACCTAGACAGCATATTGAAAAGCAGAGACATTACTTTGTCAGCAAAGGTTTGTCTTGTCAAAGCTATGGTTTTTCCAGTGGTCATGTATGGATGTGAGAGTTGGACTATAAGGAAAGCTGAGCGCTGAAGAATTGATGCTTTTGAACTGTGGTGTTGGAGAAGACTCTTGAGAGTCCCTTGGACTACAAGGAGATCCAACCAGTCCATTCTAAAGGAGATCAGTCCTGGTGTTCATTGGAAGGACTGATGCAGAAGCTGAAACTCCAGTGCTTTGGCCACCTGATGCGAAGAGTTAACTCACTGGAAAAGACCCTGATGCTGGAAGGGATTGGGGGCAGGAGGAGAATGGGATGACAGAGGATGAGATGGTTGGTTGGCATCATCTATCAACGTACATGGGTTTGGGTGAACTCCGGGAGTTGGTGATGGAGAGGGAGGCCTGGTGTGCTGTGGTTCATGGGGTTGCAAAGGGTCAGACACGACTGAGCGACTGAACTGACTGAACTGATGCTTATTTAGTGCTAGTAATGCCCCAAATCAAGAAAAGATTTAAAAGTAGAATCAAGCTAATGCTTATCTACGACATCATCAACTCTTCCTGTTTAACCATTTTATTTTAGGTCTTCTTTTGTTTTGAAAAACGTTTCACATGTACTTCAGTTCAGTTCAGTTCAGTCGCTCAGTTGTGTCCGACTCTTTGCAACCCCATGAACCACAGCACACCAGGCCTCCCTGTCCATCACCAACTCCTGGAGTTCAGTCAGATTCAAGTCCATCAAGTCGGTGATGCCATCCAGCCATCTCATCCTCTGTCATCCCCTTCTCCTCCTGCACCCAATCCCTCCCAGCATCAAAGTCTTTTCCAATGAGTCAACTCTTCGCATGATGTGGTCAAAGTAGTGGAGTTTCAGCTTTAGCATCATTCCTTCCAAAGAAATCCCAGGGCTGATCTGCTTCAGAATGGACTGGTTGAATCTCCTTGCAGTCCAAGGGACTCTCAAGAGTCTTCTCCAACACCACAGTTCAAAAGCATCAATTCTTCGGCGCTCAGCCTTCTTCACATGTACTTAAAGATGTATAGTCTTTAATTGTTGGGTAGAGGATCTGATTACGTGCCTATTAGATCATGCATATGAATTATGTTGCTTAAATGTTCTCTATCTTTACTGAGTTTTTTGATGGTTGACCACCAAGTAACTAAGAAAAATGTACTGAAATCTCCTAGTGAATATATTACACTTGTAAATTTCTCCCTGTAGTCTTATCAATTTTGCTTTACATATTTTGAGGCTATTTTAGATTTACTAAGTAATCTTAACTTCCCTGGTGGCTCAGATGGTAAAGCATCTGCCTACAATGCGGGAGACCTGGGTTCGATCCCTGGGTTGGGAAGATCCCCTGGAGAAGGAAATGGCAACCCATTCCAGTACTCTTGCCTGGAAAATCCCATGGATAGAGGAGCCTGGTAGGCTACAGTCCATGCGGTCACAAAGAGTCAGACACAACTGAGTGACTTCACTTCAAGCGTGAGTTGAAAAAAGAAATGATAAAATGAATATAACAGAATGGGAGAAAACATTTGCAAACGATGTGACTGATGAGAAATTATCCAAAATATACAAACAGCTCATGCAGCTCAATATTAAGAAAAAACAACCCAGTAAAAACAATAGGCAGAAGATTTAAATAAACAATTCTCCAAAGAAGACATACAGGTGGCCAAAACACACATGAAAAGATGCTCAACGTTGCTAATTATTATAGAAATGCAAGCCAAAACTACAGTGAGGTATCACCTCACACCAGTCAAATGGCCATCATCAAAAAGTTTACAAGCAATAAATACTGGAGATGGTGTAGAGAAAAGGGAAACCTCCCACACTATTGGTGAGAATGTAATTGGTATAGCCACTATGGAGAATAGCACAAAGTTTCCTTAAAAAAACTAAAAATATGATACCATATTTTTATGATCTAGCAATTCCCCTCTGGGGCATATATTCAGAGAAAATCATAATTTGAAAAGATATGTGGACCCCATTGTTCATCGCAGCACTATTTACAATAGCTAGGCCATGGAAGCAACCTAAATGTCCAGTGACAGATAAATGGATAGGAAGATGTGGTATACATTAATATTACTCAGCCATAAAAAAGAATTAAATAATGCCATTTGCAGCTTCGTGGGTGGACCTAACGATTATCATACTAAGTGAAGTAAGTCAGAGAAAGACAAAATATCATATGAAATCACTTATGTGCTGTGCTATATCGCTCAGTTGTGTCAAACTCTTTGTGTCCCCATGGACTGTAGCCTGCCAGGCTCCTCTGTCCATGGGGATTTTCCAGGCAAGAATATTGGAGTGAATTGGCATGCCCTC
This sequence comes from Capricornis sumatraensis, assembly GCF_032405125.1. Classification (NCBI taxonomy): domain Eukaryota; kingdom Metazoa; phylum Chordata; class Mammalia; order Artiodactyla; family Bovidae; genus Capricornis; species Capricornis sumatraensis. The sequence goes on along the minus strand of NC_091081.1, from coordinate 32,039,317 downwards.
CTCCAGGGGATCTTCTCAACCCAGGGATTAAACCCAACTCTCCCACATTGCAGTTGGATTCTTTACTGTCTGAGCCACCAGAGAAGCCCAAGAAAACTAGAGTGGGTAGCATATCCCTTTCTCCAGGGAATCTTCTCGATCCAGGAACTGAACCGGGCTCTCCTGCATTGCAGGTAGATTCTTTACCAGCTGAGCTGCCAGGGAAGCCTGATATCACTTATATGTGGAATCTAAAAAGATGATACAAATGAAATTATGTATAAAACAGAAAAAAACTCACTGACTTTGAAAACAAACAATGGTCACTAAAGGGCAAAGGGGAGGTGGTGTAAATTAGGAGTTTGGGATTAACATATGCATACTACTATGTATAAAATATAGAAGTAACAAAGACCTGCTGTATAGCACAGGGAATTCTACTCAATATTCTGTAATAACCTAAATGGAAAAAAGAATCTGAAAAAGAATAGATGTATGTATATGTATAACTGAATAACTTTGCTGTACTTCTGAAACTAACACAACATTGTAAATCAACTATACTCCAATATAAAATAAAAATTAAAACAACAAAAAGGAATGTAAACATTTTGAAATTAATCACGATTATGGTGTCAGTTAGTTCAGAATAATTTTAGTTCAGAAATAATTTTATTCCGTGTTACCTCACATAACTTGACATGTAAATTGCTCCAAATTCTGCCTTAGCACATGTATCAATCCCTCATTTGAATTTAGTTAAATAACAGGAACATTTTACATTTATATCTTAACAATTTCTTTACTACCTCACTCCTAACCTGTTACTGATCCCTCCTTCTTCATTTAGTTGAGTTTAATGAAGTGTTTATTTGCAACAAAACACTGTTTGACATATTGAAGATTTATATTATCTTGTGGAAGAAAGTTGCAAGTTCAGTAGAAGCTGAGACAAAAGTTCCTCTGCTACGTGGAGTGAGATCTCAGGAAGTATAAGACCTGAGAATAGGGTGTCAAAGCCAGGAAGTTTGAGTCCGGAAAGAGAAAGGGAGAGATAAAAGAGATCTAGGACAGGAACAGATCCAAAAGGACTTGCTCAGGGAACGTGCTGTGAACACCGTGTGGCGCTTCTCATGTTCCTCCAGCGTCTTTGGTGAACTCTCTGTGTCGTTGGGCTTCCCAGGTGGCTCAGTGGAAAAGAATCTGCCTGACAACGGAGGAGATACAACTTGAGTTCGATCGCTGGGTCAGGAAGATCCCCTGGAGAAGGAAATGGCTACCCGTTCCAGTATTCTTGCCTGAAGAATTACAGGGACATAGGAGCCTGGTGGGCTACAGTTCATGGAACCACAAAGAGTCAGACACCATTGTGCGTGCACACATGTGGATGCACACACAGGTCATTGATGATTTGGCTTGGAGGAGCTGGAGCCATAGGACAGGGAACAAATATAATGTTTTGTAAAAAAAAAAAAAAATATGGAAACTTTGTTATTAGAGAATCAGTGTCTCTGTGCTTGCACTCCAGAGAAGGCAATGGCAACCCACTCCAGTACTCTTGCCTGGAAAATCCCACGGATGGAGGAGCCTGGTAGGCTAGGTCCATGGGGTCGCTAAGAGTCGGACACGACTGAGCGACTTCACTTTCACTTTTCACTTTCACGCATTGGAGAAGGAAATGGCAACCCACTCCAGTGTTCTTGCCTGGAGAATCCCAGGGACAGCAGAGCCTGGTGGGCTGCCATCTATGGGGTCGCACAGAGTTGGGCACGACTGAAGCGACTTAGCAGCAGCAGCAACGGCATGCTCTCACTCTGTCTATCGTATCTAATCCCTTGAATCTATTTGTCACTTCCACTGTATAGTATAAGGGATTTGATTTAGGTCATACCTGAATGGTCTAGTGGTTTTCTCCACTTTATTAAATTTAAGTCTGAATTTGACAATAAGGAGCAAGAAGGAAAAATGGTTGTCTGAGGACCCCTTACAAACAGCTATGAAAAGAAGAGAAGCGAAAGGCAAAGGAGAAAAGGAAAGATATACCCATTTGAATTCAGAATTCCAAAGAATAGCTGGGAGAGATAAGAAAGCCTTCCTCAGTGATCAAGGCAAAGAAATAGAGAAAAACAATAGAATGGGAAAGACTAGAGATCTCTTCGGAGAAGGCAATGGCACCCTACTCCAGAACTCTTGCCTGGAAAATCCCATGAACAGAGGAGCCTGGTAGGTTCGTGAGGTCGCTAAGAGTCAGACATGACTGTGCGACTTCACTTTCACTTTTTACTTTTATGCATTAGAGAAGAAAATGGCAACCCACTCCAGTGTTCTTGCCTGGAGAATCCCAGGGACAGGGAAGCCTGGTGGGAGGCCGTCTATGGGGTCGCACAGAGTCGGACACGACAGAAGTGACTTAGCAGCAGCAGCAGCAGAGATCTCTTCAAGGAAATTAGAGATACCAAGGGAATTTTTCATGTGAAGATGGATATTATAAAGGACAGAAGTGGCATGGACCTAACAGAAGCAGAAGATATAAAGAAGAGGTGGCAAGAATACACAGAAGAACTATACAAAAAAGATCTTCACAACCCAGATAATCATGATGGTGTGATCACTCACCTAGAGCCAGACATCCTGGAAAGTGAACTCAAGTGGGCCTTAGCAAGCATCACTATGAAAAAAGCTAGTGGAGGTGATGGAATTCCAGTTGAGCTATTTCAAATTGTAAAAGATGATGCTGTAAAGTATTGCGCTCAATATGCCAGCAAATTTGGAAAATGCAGCAGTGACCATAGGACTGGAAAAAGTCAGTTTTCATTCCAAGCCCAAAGAAAGGCAATGCCAAAAAATGCTCCTTGGAAGAAAAGCTATGACCAACCTAGACAGCTTATTAAAAAGCAGAGACGTTACCTTGCTGACAAAGGTCCATCTAGTCAAAGCTATGGTTTTTCCAGTAGTTATGTATGGATGTGAGAGTTGGACTATAAAGAAAGCTGAGTGCTGAAGAACTGATGCTTTTGAACCGTGGTGTTGGAGAACACTCTTGAGAGTTCCCTGGACTGCAAGGAGATCCAACCAGTCCATCCTAAAGGAAATCAGTCCTGAATATCTACTGGAAGGCCTGATGCTGAAGCTGAAACTCCAATACTTTGGCCACCTGATGCAAAGAACTGACTTATTTGAAAAGACCCTGATGCTGGGAAAGATTGAAGGTGGGAGGAGAAGGGGATGACAGAGGATAGATGGTTGGATGGCATCACCAATTCAATGGACATGAGTTTGAGTAAACTCCGGGAGTTGGTGATAGACAGGGAGGCCTGGGGTGCTGCAATCCATGGGGTTGCAAAGAGTTGGACAGGATTGAGTGACTGAACTGAACTGACCTGATGCTCTCACTAAATAAAAGTAAATATTTAAAGACTATTAATTTGAAGGGGCAGCTGGTCACCCCGCCCACTCCCACCTGGAGCACTAACAACTCTGGCAAAGTCGCCTTGTCAGGCAGTGGCTATCAGCAGAGTGGGGATTCACCCAGTCGATGATTTCTTTGACTGACACCACCTCCTTTGTGGTGGGAATAATTCTGAACCTGAAGAGGGGAAACAGCTATAAGCCTTAGTTCTGCTACTTATTAAGGTTTAAATTAATATAACTGGGTCTAAATTAGACTCATTGGTTCCCATCTGTGAAATGTGAATAATCAAACCTTTCCAGTCTCTTCATAGGTCAATTTCAAGGATCAAATAAGAAAACAAAAGAGAAAATATTTTATAGACTACACAGATGTTTGGGTTAATGAACCCCACAGAAAGCCCTGAAAAATCACAAGCATGTTTGGCCTGAATTGAAGCTCCTGGGTTCAGCATAAACTGATGATACAGAAGAGTATTAATCACTTGTTAAATGCCCAAATGACCAGAATACAATAAACACCACCACCACACACACACACACACACACACACACACACCCCAAATGAACGAAGCCAAGTTAGGCATATTGTTTTCACAGTCAATATCAAAGTTTACTCACCTGTTGTGCTACTGTGTTTAGTCGCTCAGTCGTTTCTGACTCTTTGTGACCCTTTGGACTGTAGGCCACCAGACTCCTCCCTCCATGGGATGTTTGAGGCAAGAGTGCTGGAGTGGGTTGCCAGTTCCTTTTCCAGGGGATTTTCCTGACCCAGGGATTGAATCGACATTTCCTGTGACTCCTGCATTGCAGGCGGATTCTTTACCCACTGAGCTCTTGAGGAAGTACAGTTTAGTCATGTGACTTTATAAACAGTTTGCTGCTGCTGCTGCTAAGTCGCTTCAGTCATGTCTGACTCTGTTCAACCCCATGGACGGCAGCCCTCAAGGCTTCCCCATCCCTGGGATTCTCCAGGCAAGAACACTGGAGTGGGTTGCCATTTCTTTCTCCAATGCATGAAAGTGAAAACAGTTTAGTATTTTCTTATTGACTCAATTTGGTTCCTGAGAATAGAATGGGGAAAAAAGTTAGGATTCAATGAAGTGTTTAGCTGGAAGTTCATTGGGTAATAGTCTCTTTCCCATAATTCTGAGAATTCTGGAAGTTAATTTGAACATTTTGAACGGTAAGTGCTACAGTGAATACCTTCTGGGTTTATTGCATGTTTAAGGTGGAAAGGCTCTGAATTTGGTATCCCTAGTGGTGACAACAGGTCCTTAGTTTCACTTCCATCCCAGTACTTACAGACACGATGTAATTTCCTTTGATTTTAATTGCCATGGACTAACGTTTTCTTTTCTATACGTTTTTCCAGGTATACTAAATATAAGTACCTTCCTAAATCTGGTTTTTATTTTTCAAGATTAAGGAGAAAAGTGAGCATCAGCGCAAGTCTATTTTGGGGTTGGTCCCATTCAGTGTCACTTTCTTTTTCTCATACATGTGAATCTATTGAGCCAAGCTAATAATTAGGTTAACATTTCTCTTCCTTGATCAACCAATAAAATAAAAGTTATTAATCAGTTTTTTTTAATGTATGGAGAAACTTCATGCAACACTGCAGGTTTTTAAAGTTCTGTCTTAGGAATCCTTACCCTTACAACTCAGGAAACGTTAGTGCCAGGAAAATCTACATTTATAACTCCCTGAGGCATATAGTCCTATAACAGACCGTTTTATATTATGGAAAAATTGTGCTTGTCCTAAAACATAGAAGAGATAAATGAATCAGCTTGTGGTCCCACACTTGGAGACTGTGTTTGTCATAAGGAAGGATTTATATTTCACCATCTTCAGCTTCAGTTACAGTTTACATTGGAAACTTCAACTTCCATGCCTAGCATATTTTGTGACATTTTTGCTAAACTCTCAATTGAGCAAGGCTGATCTATTGTCTGTCAATTTGGATGTCTTTTAAGGACTAAAAGATCATCATCAACCTGTCTCTGAAGCAGTGCAATGAGGATGTGAACACCTGCTCTGGAGAACATGCTTTGGGAGGGCTCGGAAAAGGTTTCCTCCTCTTCTGTCTCCCACAAGCCTAATACAGAGATAAAAAATGTATGATAGCAATAAATGCTGAATTAAATTGAATCAAAATTGCTAGGCTATTAGATCCAAGAGAAAAGTCAAAGCAACCAATGAGAAGGGTTATTAGAGAAATAAGAGAGAAACCAAATCTGTCTCTCAATAGGAGGCACAAAGGGTTCTCACCAAATTCAATCCTATTGAACCCATGTGGACAAGTTCCTTTTCCCATTCATCTCCCTACCTATCTATTCTTCCACTGATACATTGACTTTGACAACTATCGTGCTGTGTGTGTTATGTCACTGCAGCCATGTCTGACTTTTTGCGACCCTGTGGACTGTAGCCCACCAGGCTTCTCTGTCCTTGGGATTCTCCAGGCAAGAATACTGGAGTGGGTTGCCGTGCCCTACTCCATGGGATCTTCCTAGCCCAGGGATAGAACCCATGTCTCTCACGTTTCCTGTATTGGCAGGTGGGTCTTTACCATTAGTACCACTATTAGGTTGGTGCAAATATAATTTTGGTTTTGAACTGTGAATTTTAAATTATGTGCTCAGTTGCCCAGTTGTGTCTAGTTCTTTGCAACAACATGGACTGTGCACAAGAGGCTCCTCTGTTCCTGGGATTTTCCAGGCAAGAATACTGGCGTGGGTTGCCATTTCCTCTTCCAAGGATCTTCCTGGCCCAGGGATCAAACCTGTATCTCCTGCATTGCCAGGTGGACTCTTTACCACTACACCACATGGGAAGCCTTTAAATCATTATAACTAGGCTCAAACACATCTTTATTAATCAAAATAGGAACCATTATAATCAACAGATTTTTGCAATTAAGAAATAAGTTTATTCCTATCACATAAAAATCCATGCTTTGAAATACAACAAACTCTTAGAAAGCATTTTCTGCCTCCTTCTGGTTGTGGAAAGTGTTTTCCTGGCAAAAAGTTGTCGAGATGCTTGAAGAGAGAGATCAGGTAAGATGGCAGATGAGGCAAAATTTCATAGCCTAATTCATTCAACTTCTGAAGCGTTGGTTGTGTGATGTGCAATCAGGCACTGTCATGGAGAATTGGGCCCTTCCTGTTGACCAATGCCAGCTGCAGAATTGCAGTTTTGGGTGCATCTCATCAATTTGCTGAGCATATTTCTCAGATGTAATGGTTTCACCAGGATTCAGAAGCTATAGCGGATCAGACTGGCAGCAGACCACCAAACAGTGACCATGACCTTTTATGTGGTGCAAGTTTGGCTAAGTGCTTTGGAGCTTCTTCTCGGTCCGACCACTGAGCTGGTCATTGCTGGCTGTCATATAAAACACACTTTTCTTCACACATCACAATCCAATCTAGAAATGGTTCGTTGTTGTTATGTAGAATAAGAGAGGATGACACTTCAAAATAATGATTTTTTTGATTTGCGGTCAGCTCACGTGGCATCCAGAAAAGGAAATGGCAGCCCACTCCAGTGTTCTTGCCTGGAGAATCCCAGGGACGGGGGAGCCTGGTGGGCTGCCGTCTCTGGGGTCGCAGAGAGCCGGACACAACTGGAGCGACTTAGCAGCAGCATGTGGCATCCACTTATCGAGCTTTCTCACCTTTCCAATTTGCTTCAAATGCCAAATGACAATAGAATGGTGGATGCTGAGTTCTTTGGTACTTCTTGTGTAGTTGTAAGAGGATCAGCTTTGATGATCTTCTCAAATGGCTGGCAACTGTACTCCTCACCTTCAAGACTCTCATTTCCTTTGCAAAACTTCTTGAACCACCACTACGCTATACATTTGTTAACAGTTCCTGGGCCAACTGCATTGCTGATATTGTGAGTTGTCTCTGCTGCTTTACAACTCATTTTGAACTTGAATAAGAAAATCACTTGAATTTGCTTTTTGTCTAACATCAGTTCTATAGTCTAAAATAAATATAAAATAAATAGCAAGTAATGTTATTAAAAAAAATAAAAGTGAGAAACGCACATTAAAATGATGTAAAACCTAACCACATTTATTTAAGAATGTATTCCAATATCAAGTGGCAAAGTTCAACAATATAAAACCACAGTTACTTTTTGCACCAACCTGAATACTAAAATCCAACCCACCCTTTAAGACCTCCCTCCACATCATCTCCTCTGGCAGACTTTTTTGACCTCCCTAGTGTTGGATCCTGCCCTGAGGAGCTTAGACTCACCTGACAGGTTGTTCTTGACTTTGTTTCAGAACTTATCTTATACATTTATGGTATGTTCACATATCAGTCTCTTCCCTCCTCCAGACCCAGACTATAACTTTGAAGACACTATATCATTTTTTCTGTTATTATGATGATCATTTCTGTATCTAGTCCCTAACTCAGTCCCTGGCCCACAGGAAATAACAATGCCTAGTGTACCTTTCATTTGTGGTTTCCATTGAAGGCCTAAAGGAAAAAAAGGCAAAGGAAAAAAAAAGCTTCTTGAATGCCCACTTGAACTACAGAAAAGCTACAGCAATGGCCATTTCTCAACAGGTAAGAGGAGAAGGCCCATTAACCACAGAAGGAGCACCATTTGTAAACATTATTCATACCTAAATGTGTAAGCCATAGCCCTCTACACCAGTTCACATTACTCTAGGATGAAGGAGATCAGTAGACCTCTGTGATAGGAAAGTTCTTTCAAAAGATCCACTGCCTTGCTTCACAACGGGACTCCATGTGGGATTACTTTCTATGCTGCTTTCTCAAGGGCCTGGTTTAATCTGGTTTTAAAATAACCACTACAGAGAGGGCTCCATTAATTCCCTAAGATGGCTGTCTCCTGGATTAGTAGACTTCTAGGGATCTCTTGTACAAATAAACAGTTTGTGACACCGAAGCAGGGCTGGCCTGCTTTGGTAGTTCTCCGTGCGCAGCTTAACTGAAACATAGCTAGACTTGGAACATGTTTATATAAACTAACTAATCCTACTAGATCATCATGACCTGCAATTACCCTGCTCTTCCCAGCCTGCACTCAACTTGTGCCAAATGAGGCAGTGGTTTCACAATGAAAGAGCTTCCATTAAAGAGACAGGTCGGACCCCTGCATGACTTTCCTTTCACTCCAGTGTCCAAGTCTCCCTGTATCTAGCACTCCTAAGGAAACAACATTAGGACACCCACCTCTACAAGGCTGTTCTATTGAACTTAAAAGAAAGCTTCTCTTTGTTGTTAGTTGGATCAGACTTAGAAACTCTGAGTTGGAGCTTATTCTTGTCTTGGAGCTTATTCTTGTCTTCTGGTGGCAGCCATTTTGCCTAAACAGGATCTTATGGTTTCTCTCCACTTGTAATAACTCTAGCTACTACCTAGTTCACTTATATACCTATTAATGAAATGATATTCCTACAGGCTTGCACAGACGTACTTTGAACTCATAGACTATCTTTCAATTTTCTATGTTTGGAATATGATGGCACCTCAATCATCAGTTCAGTTCAGTTCAGTTCAGTCACTCAGTCGTGTCGGACTCTTTGCGACCCCATGAATCGCAGCACGCCAGGCCTCCCTGTCCATCACCAACTCGTGGAGTTCACTCAGACTCAAGTCCATTGAGTCAGTGATGCCATCCAGCCATCTCATCCTCTGTCATCCCCTTCTCCTCCTGCCCCTAATCCCTCCCAGCATCAGAGTCTTTTCCAATGAGTCAACTCTTCGCATGAGGTGGCCAAAGTACTAGAGTTTCAGCTTTAGCATCATTCCTTCCAAAGAAATCCCAGGGCTGATCTCCTTCAGAATGGACTGGTTGGATCTCCTTGCAGTCCAAGGGACTCTCAAGAGTCTTCTCCAACACCACAGTTCAAAGCATCAATTCTTTGGCACTCAGCTTTCTTCACAGTCCAACTCTCACATCCGTACATGACCACTGGAAAAACCATAGCATATTTTCTCTCAAATATCTCCTTTAAATTTTTAAATAGCCTAAAGATTCTAGGAAGGTATGAATCCATGTGTTTCTAATTCATTTACACTCATACCATTAAAATCTATACTGTAAGAGTTAGTTGATGTTCAAGAAACCAGTTCAACCTTTAAATAATCTTTGCAAATCCTTTCTTCTTAACAACAGGAAGATGTGTTTGCCAAAAGAAAATGAACTGAAACACTAGAAAATCTGGGTTTGATTCAAAACTAACTCAGGCAGTTTAAAAGGGCTATAAACTTGGTGAGTGAAAGGAGTTTAGTTTCCATATACTACATATCCATATCCCATGTTGATACTTGGTGCGTGTATCCTTAGCTCACATGTGCTGATGCCTTGTGTTAACATTTGGAAAGTCAGAGTCAGTTGGCAGGTTGGGTTAGAACAGGGTGCTAATGAGGTCAAGATTCCAGGCCCAGTTTTCCTGAGGATAGGGTGCCGTTTCTCTTTAGCCAAACACTTGCCGCTAATGAGCTCCTTGGCTTTGAGCTACTCTGATTCAGTCTAATTTAATAAGTTTACTGAGGTCTACAAAGCATCGGCACTGTGCTTAGCACTGGGGCTACTCCCAGGACTGTGATGTGGTCCCTGCACTAAAGGAGCTCATGGTCCATCAGGAGAAAGAAGTCAACATATCAGGGCAGCAGTGTAATACAGGGAAGAGGTAGGAGGCTCTTTGGGGGCCAAGGGAGGCTCCATGGAAGGGGCTTTTCTTCATCTTTTGAGGCTTAGTAAAAGCATTAAACTCTTCTATGTAGAGTTCCCTTCTATGTAGAGTTTCCTAAGGATGCTTAGGAAAATTTGGTGAATAGATCATAGAGATAATACAATATTATAGACAGAGTTTGGAAAAAAAGAACATACCAGACAAAGAAATAGGGGAAGAGGGATTGGAAGGGCCAATAGATGGAAGAATAGCTGAGGATAAGGCTGGGGAGGTAGAAAAATAGGGCACGGCTCTTGAAGATTTTACATACCCTGAAGAAAAGCTCAGATTTCATTTTGTAGTCTATGGGGAGTTATTACAGATTTTAAGAAGAATTTGACCTGTGGTTTAGCAAGATCAACATGGTAGGCTCCCTGGAAGGGAGAAAAATGAGTCTGGAGGCAGTGGAACCCATCTGGAACCTACTACCACTCTCTAGGAAGAAGCCAAGGGTGATCTGGACTTCAGCTGTGGTGGAGAAGATGACAAGGAGAGGATTGATGCAAGAGAAGGCGAGAAGGCAAAGTCAAGGAGATGCAGAATGGTTGGGTGAGGGGTGAGGAAAGGAACGTGTCCTGCATGATCCCAGATTTCTCCTTTGGGAGATGAGGTGGCTAGTGGTGTCACCAGTCAGCATGAGCAATGGGAAGGTGTCCAGGATTGGGCAGGGGGAAAATATAAGTTCAATTTCAGAGGTAATCAATTTCAGCTGTTGATGGACATTTGTGGGGAAAATGTGGATTGTTCAATAAGAAATGAGTTATTTCTTCAGGAGTTAGGGGAACTGTAATATAGATATAAGATGAGATGGAGATGGAGATTGAGATAAATATCTAGGTAGAGAGGCTAACAGTGAGAAAGAATAGGAATGAAATAGGAACACGCTCAAAGACTCTAATATATGAGCTATGGACAGAGAGAATTGATCCACAAGAATTCTTAGACTATTCAAGATGTAGTGGTGTCAGGGGCAGAAAAGGAGAAGGGAGGTAGAGGCCATTTGTATCAAATGCCCCAGGAAGACCAGGAAGGAAGGGATGGAGACAAGCCCACTGAATTTGCTGTCGGGAGATCACCAATGACTACCAGAAAAGGTATCAGAAGCAAAGTCCCATTTTCAGAGGAAAGTGTGACTAGATGTGAGGCGTGAACCATGCCTATTGTTGGGCATCTTGAGGACTCTAGAGAGGAGAGGATGAGGTAAAAGTTGGCAGGCCATTCTCCCTTCCTGTAGAACAGGCAAGATTTAGGAAGGCTGAGAGGCTGAAGGTAAAAAGTCTTTGGGGAAGGAAGGATCATATACAACGTCTCCAAGGAGACAAGAATATGCACAAGGGAGGGACTGGCCTCAACAGGAAGGAGCCCTGAAACCTCAGCCTCAATGAGAAAGTTCTTTCTTAGCTTTTAGAGTCAAGTATTTGCAATGTTTTCACACTGAAACCTTTTATTCCATTATTCATCTAAAAATCTTCCTATGTTCCCACTTTGAAGACGTTCTTAAACTTTGTTTTAGATATGAGACCAAATCTTGGTGAAATGATGTAGAATTCGGAGGCATGTAAAATCACGGGTGTAGGGAGATGAGGTTGCGGGGAGGCATGGGCTGGAGTCCCAGGTCTGGGACTTCTATATTCCCTGGCTTCTTGGGGCCTTGTTCCTTTACCTTTGTCCAACCTACACAGCAGGGCTCCAGGAGGGTCAAATGAGACCAGCTCTGTGAACGCTCTTGCTAAACTAGTGCAAGACAATGTTAGCAGCTGTATCCAGTTTCCTGGCACCTGAGACTGTCTTGTTCTGTTTGACTTCCAGGGCCCCCTTGTTTTAAGTGAGGTAACACAGGCATATAAAGCCCTTACATGTTGCTTGGCATGGGTAGGTACACAATAAAAGGTAACAGTGATCAGACTTTCCGCCACCTCCCCCCACCTCCACTGCCCTAGGAGGCCCCAACAAGTCATCCAGATCCTGTATGGCCTCCTATGGTGTCCATTTTACACCTGTTATGAAGCATGTCACCCTGCCTAGAATGAAGGTTCACTGGTCTTCTGTCACATTCCCTCATACCTACCCTTTCTTAGCAGCTATTACAGTGAAGCCCATCCATTGAGCTAGGTCTCACTATAGCTGTGATGTCTGGTAATATTTTAAATAATTACTCCTCACAAGATTATTCACAGTTTAGTATGGCATGAATCTGTAGCTGAGATATGAGCCCTCTACACACACACACACACACACACACACACACACACACACACACACAAATAAACACACACATGCTACAGATTTGACTTTGAGCTTATTGATTGCCTGGGCAAAAAGAAAAATAAGAACTCAATTCTGTAGTGAGAATTGTAACTGCTCACCAGTGTCTATTCCTTTCTAAAAATGATGCTTCACATTTTCCTTATAGTTAACCCAGCCATGAGATTAACTTCTAACCAATGGGATATAAGTAGAATTGATAGGTACAACTCATAAGTCATACTCTTTAGCATAATAGACATGATGGGATGCAGATGTGGTAGCAGGAGCTGAGGCAGTTGTTTGGAACCCAGAGGGACTGTGCATTTTGGATGGCAGAATGTCTGTACTAGCCCTGGACTGCTGACCTTTGGGCTATCACTTTGGAGAAAATAATGCAACTTTGGATTTTTTGTTTCACCAGATTAGACTGTACCCTACTAATATACAAATTGGTGTCTAGATGTAGAGTCCTGCAGTAAACATAGAAACCCTAAGACAGATGCTAATGCCTTAATGGTCAAGCAACAGATACTGAGGACAAAGAATTTGAAATCTGTTGTTGTTCAGTTGCTAAGTTGTGTCTGACTCTTTGTGACCCCATGGACTGCAGCAGGCCAGGCTTCCCTGTCCTTCACTATCTCCCAGAGTTTGCTCAAACTCATGTCCATTGAGTGGTGATGCCATCCAACCATCTCATCCTCTGTCGTCCCCTTCTCCTCCCTCCTCCTGCCTTCTCTCTTTTCCAGCTCCAGGGTCTTTTCCAATGAGTTGGCTCTTTGCATCAGGTGGCCAAAGTATTGGAGCTTCAGCTTCAGCATCAGACTTTCCAATGAATATTCAGGGTGAATTTCCTTTAGGATTGATTGGTTTTATCTCCTTGCAGTCCAAGAGACTCTCAACAGTCTTCTTCAGCACCACAATTCAAAAGGATCAATTCTCTGGTGCTCATCCTTCTTTACGGTCCAACTCTGACATCCGTATATGACTACTGGGGAAAACACGGCTTTGACTATATGGACCTTTGTCAGCAAAGTGATTTCTCTGCTTTTTAATACTCTGTGTGGGTTTGTTACAGCTTTCCTCCCAAGAAACAAGCGTCTTTCAGTTTCATGACTACAATCACCATCTCCAGCGATTTTGGAGACCAAGAAAAAGTCTATCAGAGTTTCTACTTTTTTCCCCATCTATTTGCCATGAAGTGATGGGACCAGATGCCACAGTCTTAGTTTTCTGAATGTTGAGTTTTAAGCCAGCTTTTTCACTCTCTCCTTTCACCCTCATCAAGAGGCTCTTTAGTTTCTCTTCACTTTCTGCCACTAGACTGTTATCATCTGCATATCTGAGATTGTTGATATTTCTCCTGGTGATCTTGATTCCAGCTTGTGATTCATCCCGCCAGGCACTTTGCATGATGCACTCTGCAAATAAGTTAAATAAGCAGGGTGACAATATGCAGCCTCGATGTACTCCTTTACCAGTTTTGAACCAGTCCATTGTTCCATGTTCAGTTCTAACATTGCTTCTTGACCTGCATACAGGTTTCTCAGGAGACAGGTAAGGTGAGCTGGTATTCCTATCTTTAAGAATTTTTCACGGTTTGTTGAGACCCACACAATCAAATGCTTTAGCCTAGTCAATGAAGCAGAAATCGATATTTTTCTAGAATTCCCTTGCTTTTTCTATGATTCAGTGAAGTTGGCAATTTGATCTCTGGTTCCTCTGCTTTTTCTAAATCCAACTTGTACATCTGGAAGTTCTCGGTTCAGGTATTGCTGAAACCTAGCTTGAAGGATTTGAGCATAACCTTGCTAGCATGTTAAATGAGTGCAATTGCATGGTAGTTTAAACATTCTTTGGCATTTCTCTTCTTCAGGATTGGAATGAAAACTGACCTTTTCCAGTCCTGTGGCCACTGCTGAGTTTTCCAAATTTGCTGACATATTGAGTGCAGCACTTGAACAGCATTGTCTTTTAGGATTTGAAATATCTCAGCTGGAATTCCATCTCCTCCACTAGTTTTGCTCATAGTAACACTTCCTAAGGCCCACTTGACTTCACACTCCAGGATGTCTGGCTCTAGGTGAGTGGCCACACCATCGTGGTTATCCAGGTCGTTAACACATTTTTTGTATAGTTCTTCTGTGTTTTCTTGCCACCTCTTCTTAATCTCTTATACTTCTGTTAGGTCCTCACCATTTCTGTCCTTTATCATGCCCATCCTTGCATGAAATATGCCCTTGATATCTCCAATTTTCTTGAAGAGATCTCTAGTCTTTCCCATTCTATTATTTTCATCTTGTTCTTTGCATTGTTCACTTAAGGCCTTCTTATCTCCCCTTGCTCTTCTCTGGGATGCTGCATTCAGTTGGGTATATCCTTCCCTTTCTCCCTTGCCTTTTGCTTCTCTTCTTTTCTCAGCTATTTGTAACAGGTCCTCGGACAACCACACTGCCTTCTCACATTTCTTTTTCTTGGGGATTGTTTGGTCACTGCTTCCTGTACAATGTTACAGACCTCCATCCACAGTTCTTCAGGCACTCTGTCCACCAGATCTAATCCCTTGAAATCAGTCAGCTCTTGAGTTTTGTCATACCATGGTAAACATTTGGTAAAACTACCACCAGTAGTAGATGATTAATTATTGGCAATCTTAGTAAAGGCTTAAAGACAGGTTAATTCAGGTGTTGCTAGTATTCTTACAAGAGATTTCTTTTCTGGGAAGTTCTCTATTGCCTGCAGGCTGCAGTCTAAATTGAATGAAAGTCTGGTGATTCAAAGGTTTGAAAAATAATACATCAAATACACTGAGAGATGAGACTTTAATGCCAAGCCTTTCTCTACTAGACAATGGGGCCACTCCCATGGTAAAGACTAAGGATGTTGGCATCTCACTCAAAGCTATTGTTTCAGATGGTCCTAGGGAGTCTCCAGCAATATGAGAGAGAGGTATATTGAGTATGGAGACCAGAAAATGAAAGAATAGACTCTTTTGGCTTAAGAGTTATGGATAGACAAGATCTTTGGCAGTAGTTATCGGTATCTGGAACTGACAAGTAGCAAGTAGACCGTAAGTCTGTTAAGTTTTAAGGGAACTGTATTGAACAAGCCTGACCGGAAACAGATGGTGGCCATCTAAAGCCTGACCGGAAACAGATGGTGGCCATCTGAAGCTTAAAGTAATTCTCAATCTCCTAAACCCTCACCAGCAGACAGCAGGCTATGCCCACTTTATAAGTGCCTGTGAAGGATAAAGGCAAGAAAACCTCACATAGGACCAGAAGAGTTGCTCCCAGCATCCCAGTCTAGCCAAAGGGCCCTGCACTGCCAGGGCACAGAATCTGCGATTTCCATCTGGTGGGGTGTGACAGTTGCGATGGATGAGTGGCTGCTGTGTGTTCATCATTTTTCACTTTTCTGAATGGGAGTTGTTATTGTGGTTATCCACAATAAAATGGTCATAAAGCTTTGTTTATTGTGGTATTTGGGGGGAAAGGTGGGGCTAAAGATAACTTTTCTTGTAGTTTCTAGGTCACCAGATTACAGAGTAAGAGCTAGACTTAATAGAGAGGATGGTACATTATGCAGAGATTCTGAACTTGAAGCCTGGGGGAGAACGTTATGTTTGGGAAAGGAAGGGTGTGCGTGGATATTTGGATAGCCAGAGGAGCCAATTTTGGCAGATATTGAGTTTGTCCTTTATACATATGCCTCTTTCTTCCTTGATAGTCCAGCTTTTCTTATCCTCCCTCAAAAACAAGCATGGCTATGAGACTAATTTATGACCAGTGAGAGAAATTAGGGAGCAGAAATATTGTAAACCACTTCTGGTTCCCTTGCACTTTGTTCTTTGGGACAATCACTGTGAACCCAAACATAGAAGCTGTGTGTCAGCAATGGCAGAGATTCCCACCAGCTCTAGACCATCTATGTCTGGACTTTCACACAGAAAAATAACAAGCATCCAATATGTTTAAAAGCCACTGGTTTGGGGTATCTTTGTCAAGGCTGCTTAGGCTAACATACTCTACTTACTAGGAAGGAGAAAGTCTGCCAATTTCATAAGAAAAGTCTTTTTGTTTATCCTGGATCTCAACCCCAAAGACAATTTTTTGAGTGTAGCTGTACATGGAGTGTCCTGTGGATAGTATCCTTGGCAACACTTTACCAAAATAAAAAAAATAACAAGCAATGTGCACATGCCATCTTCCACTCTCTTACATTTTTAAAATGTCAAAACCATAAGCATAACTTTAAAGAGAAGCTCAATGAAAGTAGTTAAGGAGATCAAACAGTATAAACCAATATGTATAAAATCAATAAGGTATGAGAATAGATTGTACAACAAGGGAATACAGCAAATAGTTTACAATGACTTTAGGTAGAGTATAATCTATAACAATTTGTATCACTACATTACTAGGTTAGTGCAAATGTAATTGTGGTTTTTACATTGTTGAAATTTTCCATTTGATATTAGAATATATTCTTAAATAAATATGTTATATGTCTTGCTTTACTTTTTGCTAATGACATTACTTGCTGTTTATTTTACATTTATTTTAGACTATGGAAATTGTTGTTGTTCAGTCCCTCAGGAGTGTCTTGACTCTTTGCGACCCCAAGGACTGCAGCACGCCAAACTTCCCTTTCCTTCACCATCTCCCAGAGCTTACTCAAACTCAAGTCCATTGAGTTGGTGATGTCATCCAACCATCTCATTCTCTGTCGTTCCCATCTCCTCCTGACTTCTCTCTCCCAGCATCAAGGTCTTTTCCAATGAGTTTGCTCTTTGCATAACGTGGCCAAAGTATTAGAGCTTCAGCTTCAGCATCAGTCCTTCCAATGAACATTCATAATTGATTTCCCTTCAGATTGATTGATTTGATCTCCTTGCAATCCAAGGGACTCTCAAGAGTCTTCTCCAACACCACAGTTTGAAAGCATCAGTTCTTTGGGGCTCAACCTTCTTCATGGTCCAACTCTCACATCCGTACATGACTAGTGGAAAACCCATAGCTTTGGCCATATGGACCTTTGTTGGCAAAGTAACGTCTCTGCTTTTTAACACACCATCTAGGTTTGTCATGGCTTTTCTTCCAAAGAGCAAGTGTCTCTCAATTTCATGGCTGCAGTCACCATCTGCAATGATTTTGAAGCCCAAGAAAATAAAGTCTTCCGCTGTTTCCATTGTTTCCCCATCTGTTTGCCATGAAGTGAAATAATGTTACACAAAGAGTAAATTTGAGCAATTTCTTATTTGAGTTCAAAATAGGTCAAAAAGCAGCAGAGACAACTCACAACATCAACAATGCATTTGGCCCAAGAGCTGCTAATAAACATACAGTGCAGCAGTGGTTCAAGAAGTTTTGCAAAGGAGACGAGAGTCTTGAAGATGAGAAGCGTAATGACCACCCACTGAAAGTTGACAATGACCAATTGAGAGCAATCATCGATCTCTTACGACTACACAAGAAGTTGCCAAAGAACTCAGTGTCCTCCATTCTACAGTCCTTTGGCATTTGACGCAAACTGGAAAGGTGAAAAAGCTTATAAGTGGGTGCCTCATGGGCTGTTTGTGTGCATGCTAAGTAGCTTTAGCTGTGTCCAACTCTTTGAGACCCTATGGATTGTAGCCCTCTAGGCTCCTCTGCCCACGGGATTCTCCAGGCACAAATAGTGAAGTGGGTTGCCATGCCCTCCTCCAGGGGATCTTCCCAACCCAGGGGATCGAACCAGTGTCTCTTATGTCTCCTCTATTGGCAGGCAGGTTCTTTACCACTAGCGCCATCTGGAAAGCCCTTCTGGGGGGAAAAAAAAAGTCTTTGGAAGTGTCATCTTCTTTTATTCTAGGCAACAACAATGAAGCATTTCTCAATTGGATTGTCATGTGTGATGAAAAGTGGATTTTAAATGACTATCAGTGATGATCAGCTCAGTGATTGGATCCAGAAGAAGCTCCAAAGCACTTCCCAAAGCTCAACTTGTACCAAAAATAGGTCATGGTCACTGTTTGTGATCTGCTGCCAGTCAGATCCACTAAAGCTTTCTGAATCCCAGTGAAACCATTACATCTGAGAAGTATGCTCAGCAAATCGATGAGATGCACTAAGAATTGCAATGCCTGCAACTGGAATTGGTCAACCGAAAGGGCCCAGTTCTTCTACACAACAATTCCCAACTGCACGTTGTACAACCAACACTTCAAAAGTTGAAAGAAATGAGCTATGGAGTTTTGCCTCATCTACCATATTTACCTGGCCTCTCTCACCAACTGACCACCTCTTTTTCAAGCATCTCAGCAACTTTTTACAGGGAAAAATCTTCTACAACCAGCAGGAGGCAGAGAATGCTTTCCAAGTTTGTCGAATCCTAAAGCATGGATTTTTATGCTACAGGAATAAATGAAATTATTTGTTGGCAAAAATGTGTTGATTGCAATGGTTCCTACTTTGATTAACAAAGATGTGTTTGAGCCTAGTTATAATGATTTAAAATTCACTATCTGAAACCACAATTACTTTTGCACCAACTCATACATACTGGAGACTATATATTGTAAATCAACTATATTTCAGTTTTAAAAACAGGATACAAAAAATAGAGCATCCACCAGAGTATTTCAAATATGGAGTCTTGTGGCAGTGGAGGGGGAGGGACTTGATTCTAGGATAGAACTCAAAATCTTCAAGAGTAGCAGAGTATACAGAATGCCTCCCAACTTAAGTTGCATAAACCTCCCCAGGAAACTCCAGCAATGGCAGTGTGTACATGATAGCACTTTGGAGGCCTGTGATGTGAACAGGAGGGTTAACACATTCTATCAGGAAACCTGAGAAGCACAAGTAGTGTTCTCCAGTGTCCTATATCTTCCCTGTCCTTGCTTAAAAGAGTTCTGCTGCATTGGAAGTCAGCAGCTGGCTCAGGATGGGCACAGGTACAAAAGCTGTCTTTGACTTTGGACTTCTTACTACCCAGAGTCATCATGCCACTCTGTGGGCCTAAAAACAGCAAAAGATGTGGACCCCATGTTTCCACCATCTTTTCAAAATAAATCTCAGAATCCAGAACACAAAGAGCTCATCTTTGAAGCACTGGTCTTTGGCACTTGGCCACCCAAAGAAACTTTCAAAAGCCAGATTTAATCTGTCTGATTGTTTTATAGAATTGCTGTTTTCTAAGCTGCATTATTTCAACATCAATTAAGAAAAATATTTGAGACACTCTGGGTAGACTTCTGCTTATGAGCCCATGTGAGCCTCTAGTTCTATACCATTGCAGGACACAGCTAATTCAGACCTGGAATATTTTCACAATAAATGTTCTATGACACCTGCTTGATGCATAGACAATCTTCTACAATATTTATATGGATTTTCAACTAGCCAAACAGTGACCTTCTGGGTATCAGAACACATAGGCTTCCTCTCTGGTTATTTGATTTTATACTATTTGAATGCATAAGTTATCTGCCAATGACACTGACTCTGGATTCAGCATAATATCAACCCACGTTTTTAATTGCATATTTAGTATCTGACCATTAACTTCTGTGGGCTGTCAGAAACTTTGGGAGGTTAAAGCAAATGACTTAAGGATAAATCTTCAAATCTTCTGGAGTAGCAGAATATACAGAGTGTTTCCCAACCTGGTATCTAGATGTCTTCAGTAAACTCTAGCCATGACAACAAGAGTCTTGAAGGCATGTATTTTATGTTACTTTGGAGGTCTGTGGAGTACATGAGGGATTGGCATTCTATCAAGAAATCAGAGAAGCCTCATGATCACTGCCAAGAAAGCTCTTTGTTTCCTATTTGTTGCACAGTGTAAATGCACCAGAACACTTCTCAGTTCGTGTTAACTGAAAAAAAAAGCTGCATACAAAACTACATACCTAACATTTCTGTGTTTACGAGGGGGGGGGCAGTGAGGGGTGTTTATAATTTGGAGGGTGAAAGTGAGGATAATTTTTATTTTCTTCTCAGTGAATGTTTGTATTCTTGAAAGAATGACATCTTATTTATATATTGACAAAAAAACACTTTAAGAAATATGCCTCTCCAACTTGCCAGAATTTTATAACAGACAGATTGGGTTGGCATTACCTAAACCCAAGGCTCTGGCCAGTTTTAGCATCTTTAGAAGCATGACAATCAGATGTTATGTCCTTCTTGAGATGAGGCAATAGCACAAAGCATCTACCCAAGAAATATTCTTTGTCACCCACCCTTGCTTTTTACCCCCAACCCCTCACACACACACACACACACAGACACACTCGCGCGCATGTGCACACACACACTAACTTTGAACAATTCAAGCCTCAAGATCTAATTGCCAGTTATAGGAAATATAGGAGCTAGAGAAACTACAAGACATTACCAGGAAGCAATGTACCAAATTCAGAATCATGTGAGTATTTTACATGATGAAGGATCTATTTTCTTTATCAGAAGAAAAAAAAATGGCAGTAAGAAAAAGAATAGTGGTAAAGTTTAAAAGGGATGATTTGGGAGAATGGCATTGAAACATGTATAATATCATATATGAAACGAATCGCCAGTCCAGGTTCGATGCATGATACTGGATGCTTGGGGCTGGTGTACTGGGACGACCCAGAGGGATGGTACGGGGAGGGAGGAGGGAGGGGGGGTTCAGGATGGGGAAGACATGTATACCTGTGGCAGATTCATGTTGATGTATGGCAAAACCAATACAATATTGTAAAGTAATTAACCTCCAATTAAAATAAATAAATTTATACCTGTGGCGGATTCATGTTGATGTATGGCAAAACCAATACAATTTGTAAAGTAATTAACCTCCAATTAAAATAAATAAATATATATTTTAAAAAATTTTAAAAAATAAAAGGGTTTTATGAAAGTTAATGATGAAATGCAACCTGTGAAAGAACCTAATAGAACCTAATCCCAATAAACCAACTATATAAAGATCTTTTTTAGTAATTGGGGAAATATGAATATCAAATGGAAATTGGACCTCTATTAATAAATTAATGTGAAATGTTGATTGAGAAAGAAAAAACTGCCAAGAAAAATAACTGCCAACCTAGAATTGAGTAGCTAATGAAACTGTTCTTTGAGAGGAAAGGTGAAATAAAGGTATTTTCAGGCTAACAACCATCCTCACCACAAATACATCACCACATTAATGTGAAAGTTACGAGCTTGAGAGGATTAAATATTATCTCCCTTAAATCCCTAGTGGTTCAGACAGTAAAGAATCCACCTGCAATGCAAGAGACCCAGGTTTGGTCCCTGGATTGGGAAGATTCCCTGAAAAAGTGAATGGCTACCCATGCCAGTATTCTTACCTGAAGAATTCCTTGGACAGAGGAACCTGGAGGGCTACAGTCTTTGGGGCTGCAAAGAGTCAGACACAACTGAGCAACTAACAGTTTCACTTTCCCTTTATATCAATTGAGACTGTGATATTATTTCTATCCTGTTATAATTCATACAAAGGGATTAGATTCAAGTTTTGCAGCAGCTATCACTAACTATTGTACTAAAGTACAGAAAACATGTTCCTTACACTGATGACTATTGTCCAAATCACCAAAGGGAAATAGCATAAATAGATATGAAAATAAAATGATAAATAAAAGCTGAAACAGACTCATGTCATTCTCCTCAAAATGAATATAATTTTAGTTAATATATCAACATGCCTAAATTCCATTTTTTTCCTCAATCAAATTTTTGCACTAAGGGATACAAACCTGCCTTTGACAGAATGCTAACTCAGACTTCAGCTTCCTCAACCTGTTTGCCATGGATAGGCAGGGATTCTGGGGAAGCAGCTAGAAGTTCAGGCCCACAATGGCAAAGCTTTTTGTGTTGTTCAATGATGTGTCCCAAGAATATAGAGTCAAGATCGGCGCATAGTGCTCTGTATTTTTGGGTTGAATTTTTAAATGTGCACCATAAATTTTTAAATTTGCACCATTGAATGCAAATGTGCATTCAAATGTGTACCATTGAATGTGCACCATTGAATTTTTAAATGTGCACATATTAAAAGAGAGACCATGAAAGCTAGCCTGGGGCTTCCAGCCCTCACTTAGCAAAGGAGATACTGGAGGAGAAACCACTGAGAGTTCTGTGCTTTTGTGCACAGGCCTATGCTGGAAAGCCCTTAGGATAAGACATGTGGGCACATGGTGGGAAGAAAAGATAAAAAATGAAGGCTTTGTGTATTAATTGACTTGCTGAATAGACAATCTAGGCTGCCATACAGTATCTTATTCTTCCTTCTGGAGATGAGGTCAAGGAGTACAGGAGAAATTTCTTAACTTACTCCACTTTCAAGATTCCTTTTCAGGAGATAGAGGTTCACAATCAATGAGTAGAGTGGTAAGATTCCTGCTTTGCTGGAAACATGGAGATCTGGAGCAACCAGTTTAAATAATGAGTGTGTTATAAGTTGGGTGGATAACCCAAATGGAAACACCTATCTCCTTCCTACAAAAATCTATGTCCTAGCCAGTATTATACCCAGGGTGACAGAAGAAGGACTTAGTTACACATGTGTTTTGATTAATATCATATGCACATTCAACCTGCATCTGCAGACTCTTAGCGTACATCTGTAGTCCATCCAAGCCCATTTATTTATATTGAGATCTGCAGATTTCATAGGGAAATCCACAGACATGTAGATCTCTTCTTAAAGAGCACCATCATACCCAATAAATTCGACTTGGGAAGTTTGACATGAAAACTCCTATGGGCTTAGGAGAAGGTCTGATTCTGGGTACAACTCAGTGTCCCAACAGTCTCATTTTCAGCTCATCCTTGATATTTTAGCAATTTTAAGGTTCTCCCAATTTTCAAAACATTTCAAAGATGTTGGAAAGCAACCAATGTGAACTTGTTAAACGTAAACACTCTTCCCTATTGATGTAACAGTTTTGGTATTAACATCATGGCCATAACAATGGCTGTAAATGCCATTAATTTTCACATGTATTTAATAGCTCAGTTTGTACTAATTTAAAGGGGTAAAGGCTCTTTATAAGCTGGCACAACTCAACTAATCCTTCTACCTTGATTCTCCCAAGCTGTGCCAAAAGGAATTTTCATTTTAATGGGTGTGACACGAAATGATGAGGGAAGTGCCCTTCTCAGTTCTTGGAATGTTTTTGTCATTAAGTTTCCATGAATGTCTTGATTGTACCATCATGTTAATAGTCTGCTCTGAATTAGGAGGAAATTTTATTTCATAACACTTGTCACCAAAGACAAGCACATCTCACCATCCATCCATAACATGTATAAACATATGAAAAATCAAATCCAGGTGTACTGTTAAACCTGAGATCCTCAGATGGAACAGGTTAGCCTGGTAGAAGGAAGTTTTATAGGCTTTTGATATTCCTCCTTTGTAAAGTGTAAATAAAAGTCCACCATTTGACATAATTTTGCAACTATGGTTAAGCCATTTTTAACAAACAAGAATCAATTTGGATGAGGAGGAAACAAGTCCCATCAGATATCGAGACATAATATAAGGCTATGGTAATTAAATGTGTGTAAGTGCTCAGGAAAAAAAGATAAACCAGTTAAGTGGAGAACTCAGAAGTAAATGAAAAAAATTACAGTTTGAGAAAATGTTATGTAAACAATGTTTCCAAAAGAAGTGGATAATCAGAAAATTAAAACCATACACAGATATAACTACCCCCAATAATTCTTTACTGTTCACTCAGGTGATATTTAAAGATAATAAAAATGTGTTCAATAGAAGTGATATTAGGAGCACCAAAAACAATGGCAGAAAAATGGGACCAATATAGATTCTTTTGATTCATGACCTACATTTGGAGGCTGAGAGCCTTCTGAGTATCCTATGACAATAAAAAGCATGTACTATATCATTCAAACTGTGACACCCTGGAAAACAAAAGAGGCCTTATTACTAATTATCATGAGAGAACATATAATTCAGGACCTTCCTGGGAAATGCAGGATATGCAGTCATCAAATTCATGCTCATATATATTCCAAGGACTTCATATTAATTCTAATGTCCTTGGGAGCACTTATAATTTCCAAAGTTGCCCCTAGGGGTCTAGACCTAATTGGATGAGTCTGTACTTTCTGTTTTGGCCCAAGAATGTGGAAGTATTTGTTCCAGAATCACATCATTCTTTTCTTTCCCTCCTTACTCCACTATCTTTTAAGTTCTTTCAGTTTTGGGTTCTGATACACAGGTAGCAGCAACTGGAATGCATTTCCTAGGTAGGAAGATGAACTCTTGATATCTTTGTTCAGTTCAGTTCAGTCGCTCAGTCGTGTCTGACTCTTAGTGACCCCATGAACCACAGCACGCCAGGCCTCCCTGTCCATCACCAACTCCCGGAGTCCACCCAAACCCATGTCCATCAACTCGGTGATGTCATCCAACCATCTCATCCTCTGTTGTCCCCTTCTCCTCTTGCCCTCAATCTTTCCCAGAATCAGGGTCTTTTCCAATGAGTCAGCTCTTCGCATCAGGTGGCCAAATTATTGGAGTTTCAGCTTCAACATCAGTCCTTCCAATGAACACCCAGGATTGATCTCCTTTAGAATGGACTGGTTGGATCTCCTTGCGGTCCAAGGGACTCTCAAGAGTCTTCTCCAACACCACAGTTCAAAAGCATCAATTCTTCAGTGCTCAGCTTTCTTTATAGTCCAACTCTCACATCCATACATGACCACTGGAAAAACCATAGCCTTGACTAGACGGACTTTGTTGGCAAAGTAATGTCTCTGCTTTTGAATATGCTATCTAGGTTGGTCATAACTTTTCTTCCAAGGAGTAAGCATCTTTTAATTTCATGGCTACAATCACCATCTGCAGTGATTTTGGAGCCCAGAAAAATAAAGTCTGACACTGTTTCTACTGTTTCCCAGTCTATTTGCCATGAAGTGATGGGACCAGATGCCATGATCTTCGTTTTCTGAATGTTGAGCTTTAAGCCAACCTTTTCACTCTCCTCTTTCACTTTAATCAAGAGGCTTTTTAGTTCCTCTTCACTTGAGTGATGTCACATACATATCTGAGGTTATTGATATTTCTCCCGGCAATCTTGATTCCAGCTTGTGCTTCTTCCAGCCCAGCGTTTCTCATGATCTACTCTGCATATAAGTTAAATGAGCAGGGTGACATATATAGCCTTGACGTACTTCTTTTCCTATTTGGAACCAGTCTGTTGTTCCATGTCCAGTTCTAACTGTTGCTTCCTGACCTGCATATAGGTTTCTCAACAGTCAGGTCAGGCGGTCTGGTATTCCCACCTCTTTCAGAGTGTTCCACAGTTTATTGTGATCCACACAGTCAAAGGTTTTGGCATAGTCCATAAAGCAGAAAGAGATGATTTTCTGGAACTCTCTTGCTTTTTCGATGATCCAACAGATGTTGGCAATTTGATTTCTGGTTCCTCTGCCTTTTCTAAAATCAGCTTGAACATCTGGAAGTTCACGGTTCACGTATTGCTGATATCTTTGTAGCCTACCCCAGAAGACTAGAAAGCTAGCATTTTCCAGAACCAAACCATTTCATCATGACTTGAGTTGACCTGGCCAAAAATTAGTAACACACTAAATTTTCTAAATGTGTTATGTGATTCTATCATCTTTAGACCAAGACATTTCAAAGCTGGTAAGATGCCTGGACACATAATGAAGAAGGGAACGGAGCAAGTGGGGAATTAACATTTCCTGAGCACCCAGAATATGCCTACACTGGGTTTCATGCATTCTAAAGATTATCTCATGTCAATCATCCCAGGAACTCTGTGATAGGTGTCCTACACTCATTTTTAAGATGGAAACATTAAGCCTCAAAGTTGGTAATTTGCCTAATATCACACAGCCCTAAAGAGGCAGCTAAAAGAATATTTATTACCCTGTGCTATCCTACTTCCATCTGAGTTTCTTCATTTTGTTATTGGCTTTATTCTACTTAATGTTCCAAGTGATAATAATGGAATTCTCCTTTAAGACACAGCTATTGGAGGCACAATCAGTGGAGAGGAAAATGCGAAATCTCCCAGTGCTAGAAAGGCAGAAACACCATCTTGATCATTTAAAGGAAAGAAACTGCTTAAGGAAAAACTTACAAAATGTAGACCCTGTAGTTTTCTACACTGACAACAAACTTTTCAGTGCTGTGGCTTCAGCATATGTTCCGAGTTCTCAGAAATCATCATGTTTCTGCTCACTCCTGAGAGTCTCTGTCACCCTGGTGGTGAGTCCTGTGCTTAAAAAGCCTATGCTCCCCTAGTGTCAGATGTGCTATTTACATATGACCACATTTGTTGCTTTGATTCTCAGTTTCCTGTACATCTGGCTGAAGAATGGCCGGATGGAAACTTGGGGTGGGGGAGATGCAGTTGTTCACCAGGCCATAGTACGCAGTGGCTGCAGCATGCTGGATTATATACCAGATTTTTAAACTGTATTCTAAAGATGACTTCACGCAGTATCACCTCACGGGTGTTGAATTTGGAGTGCCCCTGAGTCAGGCTGAGAACTTCCTGTGTTTTGCTCCTGGTGGTTCATCATATCTGCTTCTGACAGTTCATCTCCACTTTTGGTCCACATCTCTCTCTCTTTCAGTCTCTTTCAATTAGATTATATCTATAAGAGATACACTGAACCTAAAACAAATGCCTATGGTTAAAAATTCTAGAAAAGTTTGCACACATTGCACTAGACTTTTTTTTTTAAAACACAACTCTACTCCCTTGCAGTAAACACTGGAAAATTTAGAAAGAAGCTTGTGAAAACTATTTTGAAAGGTATATAGGTTTGATTTTTTGGTGTGGGCATACATATATTTAAGTTACAGGATTATCCACTGTGCTCAGAAATTACAATAAACAGGATACTTGACAAGGATCATGGAATCATAGAATTGCATCATTGTTCATTAGGGAAAACAATGACCCTTATGATACTGTGCAGGTACAGAATGACATTATCATTTATTCCAAGTGCAAGCACAAATATGGAACAGACTAACTAATGAGTTGAGATGTCATCCGAATTTCCATGTGTTACATTTACAGCTCAGAATTGTAGCTTTATTGAATGGTGCCAAACCATTCTTACTTTATAATAGCATTAGTGACAATTTACTTGGATAATCCTATTTGTTTTCATTTATTTTAATGAGGTAGTTTGGGATGGTAACCTGCAGTGGAAAACTGAGGAACAGGTGACGGCATGATTCGAAATGCCTCTTAAATTGAAAGGTAATTAAAAACTAGACTAAATACTTAGATGCACAGTGGTTATCCAGCATTATGTATTTTACTCTAAAAACAGTGAGGCTAAAGTGCCAGTTTTAAGAACCAAGGATTTTATTACCTTTTAAATTTTTCCTGCATGGATGAGTGGATAATAAAGACTAATTTGCTGCATTTTTGTGGCCTGTTTCCACATGTTGTATTTCCCAGTGATGCTTTCTTTATGGAAAAGAGTGTGCTGGGCACAACACATTTTTTTCCATGCAGTGATCATATGTCTATGATTCACTAAATCCTTCAAGATACACACACAGTCAGTGGTGATGCAGATGGCTAACAAGTATGGATATTTGCCAAGCCTTTAGGTGTACCAGCTTATAAAAGAGGTTTCTAACAATGAAAACTTCAATTATGTCACTTTAACCCATTGATCTTTTTCCCTTGCCTTATGCTATAAATCTTTTGGATCTCTTATTTCTATAGCATTTGATGCGTGGAGTGAAAAGAACTCTTCTGATCCTTTAATTTTCCATAGAGACCTAGAATGAGAAAATGGAACATCTGTAAGTCCCTATCAATTAAAAATGAAAAGTCTTTCCTCATTCCATCTTATCAAAGGCTAACTCAACTAGTAAGCAGACCTCTCACATATTTCTGGAGCACAGGATAAGAACTCATACTAAACAGTCTTTTAGGCCCAGATAGTAAAGAATAACAAGATATTCCCCTCAAAGAGCACCATTCTTAGGTCAGCTCCAGGCAGGCCTTGTAAGATCTAGTTAATGTTCAAGTGAAAGAAATGTGAGGTAGAGAAAAGAATCCCTAATTTATCGCAGTCTAGGACCAGTGACGTCCCTGGTGGCTCAGACGGTAAAGCGACTGCCTACAATGTGGGAGACCTGGGTTCAATTCCTGGGTCGGGAAGATCTCCTGGAGAAGGAAATGGCAACCCACTCCAGTATTCTTGCCTGGAAAATCCCAGGATGGAGGAGCCTGGTGGGCTACAGTTCATGGGGTTGCAAAGAGGTGGACACGACTGAGCAACTTTACTCACTCACTCACTCAGGACCAGCCAAGAAACAAACTATACCAACAGAGAGAATTTAATATAAAGAATACAAGGAATTATTTACTAGGTACTGAGTTAAGATGCACCAAGGAAACACCAAGTTGTCATGGAAATAGGATACAGTTATCACCTGTAGGATTGGAGAAGAAAAGGAAGAGATGGAAAAATTTAAAAACCAAATGCTTAGAGGAAAGCCCCAGTGGATCCTTCACTCAGATGTCTGAGGCAGGAGCACAGCTTTAAGGGTGCTGGACCTCAGGCCTTAGAGGGTGGGCCCTGTGGAGGTACCTTCCACAGGGAGGTGGCAGCTGGCAGATGATGGTATATCAAAGGGCAGTGGAAGGGCTTCTGGGGTTGACTAAGTCAACCAGCTGAGATGCTGCCAGCTGAGACAATGTCTCTGAGGGGCTACTGTGAGACCGGTTCTGTAAGTTTAGGAAACATTGCCAACTGGTATGAAGTTTTGTGACTGGAACCAACCAGCTGAAGAATTGTTGCTGGGAGATACAGAAAGGAACAACCAGCAAAACTGGCCTCAGAGGTAACAGGGAGAAAAAGAAACTTTCTCCTCCTCCAGGCCTGCAGCTTCCCTCTAGCATTCCCTATGTGGCTGCTCATTGCTGTCTGACTCTTTGCAACCCCAGGGACTGTAGCCTGCCAGGCTCTTCTGTCCATGAGATTTCTCCAGGCAAGAATACTGGAGTGGGTTACCATTTCCTCCTCCAGGGTAGGTAGAACCTAATCAAGAGCTAGCAACAGAGAAATAAATGTGTTTTGAGGAGATCCAGCATCCCAAAGCAAATTATAGAAGTAGAAGGATGAGTTTGGTGCTTAGAGACAATGGCTGCTGCTGCTGCTGGTGCTAAGTCACTTCAGTCATGTCTGACTCTGTGCAACCCCATACATGGCAGACCACCAGGCTCTGCCGTCCCTGGGATTCTCCAGACAAGAACACTGGAGTGGGTTGCCATTTCTTTCTCCAATGCATGAAAGTGAAAAGTGAAAGTGAAGTCGTTCAGTCGTGTCCAACTCTCAGCGACCCCATGGACTGAAGCCTTCCAGGCTCCTCCATCCATGGGATTTTCCAGGCAAGAGTACTGGAGTGGGGTGCCATCGCCTTTTCCAAGAGACAATAGCATCATATGTTTAAAAAAAAAAAATATTGACCAGAAGTGGAATTCTAAGTGGAATTCTTAAGGTGGGTCTTGCACTTGACATTGTACTTCTCCATTCACCACCACCCCCAACACACTTATTGGTAAAACTTGAGTCAAGACTTTTTCCTTCTAACTTTGATGCATTATTTCATCAGAATCAGAGCTCAGTCAACTGCAGAAGGTCTTTTATAGAGATTACCAGATAATCCAGATGACTTATACTTCAGAGAGTTGTTTATCACTCTGAGAAAGGATTTTTAAAAATCTATTCTTTTTTAAAACGGAGAAGCAAAGCCTACTTGAGGAATGACTTACCATGGAGGTCTTATTCATGTGTAGCAGCAGTAGTAAAGCAGCCCTCATTATACCCTAGAATATGAAGTACCTGCCATTCTTCCTGAATGTGGGACAGAACCTACAAAGTATGTGGTTTCCCTTTCAAAATCTCTAGGCTTCGCTATTGGCCTTCTTGTCTGTGATGACTTGATTTAGATAACAGAATGAGAAAGCCCACCTGTTTGTCTTACTTTTTTTGTTTTATTTTTTAAAGTGTGCAACCTGACCGTTTACATAGGTTTTTCTTCTGAGGTGCAGAGTGGTCTGCAACTGTCTCCTAATGGGAAAGCAGAACACCAGTTGTGTCTTGCGGGTGTTAGGGACTTTAGCTGCTGAAAATAAATATTTGATTCATGTAAAGAATGATCAATCAGCTGCCACTTGGTATACAGAGAGCAGCTTGAAAATCCCTGGAGGCCAGCTTATGTAGCAGCCTTCTCACAATAGAAAACACGGAAGCAGTACAGAGTGGTATTGTTTTCCAGTGTTTCTCCTGGAGAAGTTGGTTTGCCATCTGGCAACAGAAGAGATGTGCAAGTATTCCTAGAAATAACAATTTACCCATGTGCTGGCGCTGCCAACATTGGAGGAGGCCCCTTTGTGAAGGGCAGGTATCAGTTTCTATCCTGTAAGCCTCCCGGGGCGGGGAGTTCCCCAGAAGAACTGGGAAAGAATTACTTAGGTCTCAGTCTATACCCTGAACTTGCTTTTGAAGCAAGTTCCTAACAGGAATGTCACAATAGATATTTTAAATGAAGCTTCATTCAGTAAATTAATTGGTATAGAACACTGGGTGAGATTTATTTGCATGAGAAAGGTAACTGGGCATGGAAAATTTCAACCTGAGAATATTTGCAAAGCAGATAAGTAACATCACACACCCAAAAATGAGGCCAGCCCTCTGCTAACAGGACAGTATGAGCACTGTTTTATTTACTTTGGGATGGAGGAGAGTGAGAGATTGTGTATGTCAGGTCCGATAAAACTCGATTTCCTCTGTAGTAGAGTTGGTCCAAATTGTGTATTTATTCTTGCACAGACACTGGGCTCTCCCTTAAGTTGAAGAGTTCAGATTACTAGTCATCCTCAGAATAAACCTGGGAGAAAGCAGGTTCTAGCATTGAAACAGAGGCCATCTATATTCCTGTTGTCTGGTAAAGCACCTAGAGTAATCACAAAATATCCCAAGTCTCAGGTCGCTGTACAAGGATGGTGCAAGATCACCAGACTTCCTATTCAAATAACCATCCAAGGATGCCTCACCTGCCCGCCCCCCAACCAGACAAAGGGGAACTTGGTGAGACACTCTTGGGGATACAGGGTGACTTGAATTCTGTTAGCCTGGACAGAGTAAAGTAGACCAATATATTCAACAGCAATAGGAGGTCCTGAGAGCCTGTGTTCCACCAAATGCATTAATAAACGAACAGATCTGTAACTAACCTTCCCACCAACATTAACCACACCAAAAGCAAGCCAAACCCAGGCTTCTCATAATTGGTTCTTGTTCCGACACAAGAGTGAGAAGAGCCATTTGCTGTGGCCAACGGTTACTATCGCTCTCCTCTGTAGAAAGCCACTGTCTTCGAAGAGCTTACTAAGGGTCTCCACTAAAGTACAAAAAAACATGGGTAAAACTGGTTTCCTCTCAAGCTATGACTCAACGTTGGTCACCACACTTCCACTTGGGCCTATTAACATTCAGTGGCCAGAATGTCACTCTTCTTAATCGGCTGCTCTAGCAAACAACAGCCCTGCTGCCTTGCAGTCATACAGAAAGCCACAAGAATATTTCCTTTTGACTCTCTTCTCTCCACATCAGACCCACAAGTCAAGCTAATGCTGAGATCTATCTTCTCACAATCTACTAGAAAGTGGCCTGCCTTGACTTGCTTATCCTGCTAAAATGAGAAGCAAGAAATAAACAACTTCATGTGAATTATAAATAGAGGGCACAGGTTATTGAGCCTGCCTGTACCCTAGTCTGATGAAAACTCAGGAAAGCATTCTGCTCCATCTTGACCTTAGTTGGGAGCAATCAGCACCAGAAAGAAATTAGCACCAGAACAAGAAATAGCACCAGAGAGAAATTAGCACCAGAACAAGCGACGTGGATCCACGCAGAAGCCAGGATCCCCGTGAGCACTCCTGGACTTCAGGACTTGGGGGGAGATGGGTCAGAGAAAACTAAAGCTCTTGTTTTCTTTTCTCCATTTATCCTGGAGGTCAGGAAAAAACATTAGCAGGTTCTGAAGGTCTACTCTTTACACATGACCTCTGCTGTGCTCATAAGCACATTAATAATTTCATGGTGTTCCTTGGCTTTGAGATTTTATTATCATTACTGTTGTTAGTATTATTTATAATTACAGTAATAATAAAATACTAGCTAAGATTTATTGTGCCAAGTACTATGATAAATATTTAAATATTTTATCTCCTTTGAACCTCACAACTACCAGCTGCATGAGATACTAAGACTATTCCCAATTAAAAATTAGGAGCCTAAGGCATGAAGAGGTAAACTCAGAGATTGCAACTGCTAAAGAATGGCAAAACTGAGTTAAGTTGTAAGCCCAATGTCCCAGAGTCCATTCTATTATCCACTTCAGGTCAGTCCATGCCCCTAAAAACAGTGAACTGTTTATATCCTCAACAAACCCAAATGCTTAGCTCCAAAAGCCAAACAAAAATAACTGTTAAAATACACTTTTGGTTTCTCTGATGGTGCCTCTCAGGATTATTAAATTCAATCACTTGTCCCTTTGTTCCAGTAGTTTCTTTGTCTCTTGGGGAGCATTTCTCTCACTCTTCCCCTAATTTCTTCACACGCCCTCATCTCAGCTCATCCTTACCCAGGCTGTCTGAATTCTACTCAGTCTCAAAGATGTAACTCAACTTCCTCCTCTCCCCAAAAGGCTTCTCTAACTACTTATAGCTCCCACCTTTGAACACTTATAAAAATATTTATACCAGTTACTTGGCATTTATGTTTTATTTCTTACAGTTAGTTCTGGTGGAGAATAATCCATCTTCAGGCTGAATTCACTATGCCCCATTTTTTCATTGATTATTTGTAATCCTTGAAGGCAGAGATTCTATATTAAAATATCTTAATATCTCCAAACCCAGTAAGCTCAGGTACTCAATAAATGATCCCTGAGAGAGAGCCGGTTAGAAAGCCTATCTCAGAAAAAAAAAAAAAAAAAAGAAAGCCTATCTCAAGCTGGAATTTGAAACAGGCAGGTGGGTAGAGAAGGAAGCTAGCCTACCTGCCCAGATCTCTGGTGAGCACTGTGGAGTACAATACAAGAACAGTAACAGGAATCTCTTCAGGGTCAGAAAACAATCCTCTGATGCCCCAATTCTGGGCAGTCCATGTCCCAAAGTTTTTCACATTGTCCACTCAAACTTCTAAATTCTGAACTAAAAGTGTGCAGTGTGTCAGACCCTGAAAAACAACACTAACTTTTACTTACCAGTTTCACTTACCTTCACACCTGTGGTTTGCAAGGTGTCAAATTGCCTCTGAAGCCTTTTTGCAAAGCTTTATCCCCCTCCTTTTTCCACCCTGCCCGTCATCCCTGTCAACAATGACAGCCTCCTTGTCAAACAGAAGCCACTTGAGCTATCAGTTTTCATGAGCATTTGAGCTGGGATAAGCCCTGCTCCCTATAAAACCATTTTCCTTCTAGGAATGGCTGGTTCCTTTTTATTTAAGGTTTCTGAAACTTCTCTAATTAAAGCCTCCTGCCTGGATGATTTCTCATGGTTTTATCAAGGTCTCTCTCAGCTAAAAAGATTTGGTAAAACTTCATTTTCTCTAGTTCATACAGTGAAAATATTTGGTGTATTATTTTTTTCCTCCAAACTGTACATGTTGTCTCTCAAAGTTTCATGTGGCCTGGAAAGGGATATCTCCCCTGGGATAAGTTTTCAAATTACTTTTTGTTTTCAATAACATCTGCTTCTTTACCCCTTCCATTTCCTATCTAGAGCCCATCCTCGCCACATGAAGAGAGATCACTACATAAGAAATGGCAGAAGTGATACACTCAGGTGACTTAGGATCATCCAATGAAGCTCTAAAATCAGATCTCTTTTCTCTCAGGGATGTGGTCTTCGCCTGACTAAAACTAATGCAAAGGACTCAGGTGACTGGAGTAGTCAGAGGTGTGGACCAAAGCATTTTCATTGACCCAGTGCCTCTGAATGTTCATGTCAAGGTATAAAAGATACTAATTCACCTTAAAGGAAATGGTTAGAAACCTTGCCTTTCTTTCTCATCTTCTGATTCTGCTGAAATCAGCTAATGGCAAAGCAGAAATCCTAAAGCTCTGATTTCCTTTCCAAAGGAAAGGAACTATCACTCCCAAGAAAGATCCTAAAGTCCTGCATCAATACAATCTCAGCAATACAGCTTTGGGCAAATTACTTAGCTTACCCCGTATTAGTTTTTTCAAATGTAAAAAACAGATTTTGCCCCAATTTTCCCACAGAGATACTGTGAAAATTGACTGAGTTAATATATAAAAATACTTTATAAACTTTAAAACGTATATAAACTCTACATAATATAATTATTCTAATTTTATTTCCCATTATTAAACTTGATATCCTCAGTTCAGTCGTTCAGTCCTGTCCAACACTTTGTGACCCCATGGACTGCAGCACACCAGGCCTCCTTGTCCAGCACCAACTCCCAGAGCCCACTCAAACTCATGTCCATTGAGTCACTGATGCCATCCAACCATCTCATTCTCTGTTGTCCCCTTCTCCTCCCGCCATCAAACTTTCCCAGCATCTGGGTCTTTTCCAATAAGTCGGTTCTTTGCATCAGATGACCAGTGTATTGGAGTTTCAGCTTCAACACCAGTCATTCCAATGAATATTCAGGACTGATTTCCTTTAGGCTGGACTGGTTGGATCTCGTTGCTGTCCAAGGGATTCTCAAGAGTCTTCTCCAACACCACAGTTGAAAAGCATCAATTCTTTGGTGTTCAGCTTTCCTTATAGTCCAACTCTCACATCCATACATGACCACTGGAAAAACCATAGCCTTGACTAGACAGACCTTTGTTGGCAAAGTAATGTCTCTGCTTTTTAATATGCTGTCTAGGTTGGTCATAACTTTTCTTCCAAGGAGTAAGCATCTTTTAATTTCATGGCTGAAGTCACCATCTGCAGTGATTTTGGATCCTCCCAAAATAAAGTCTGTTTCTGTTTCCCCTGTTTCTCCATCTATTTGCCATGAAGTGATGAGACCAGATGCCATGATCTTCGTTTTCTGAATGTTGAGCTTTAAGCCAACTTTTTCACTCTCCTCTTTCATTTTCATCAAGAGGCTCTTTAGTTCTTCTTCACTTTCTGCCATAAGGGTGGTGTCATCTGCATATCTGAGGTTATTGATATTTTTCCCGGCAATCTTGATTCCAGCTTGTGCTTCATCCAGCCCAGCATTTCTCATGATGTACTCTTCATATAAGTTAAATAGGCAGGGTGACAATATACAGCCTTGACATACCCCTTTTCCTATTTGGAACCAGTCTGTTTTTCCATGTCCAGCTCTAACTGTTGCTTCCTAACCTGAATACAGATTTCTCAAGAGGCAGGTTAGGTGGTCTGGTATTCCCATTTCTTTAAGAATTTTCCAGAGTTTGTTGTGGTCCAGACAGTCAAAAGTTTTGGCATAGTCAATAAAGGCGAAGTAGATGTTTTTCCCGGAGAAGGCAATGGCACCCCACTCCAGTACTCTTGCCTGGAAAATCCCATGGACAGAGGAGCCTGGTAGGCTGCAGTCCATGGGGTCGCGAAGAGTCGGACACGACTGAGCAACGTCACTTTCACTTTTCACTTTCATGCTTTGGAGAAGGAAATGGCAACCTACTCCAGTGTTCTTGCCTGGAAAATCCCAGGGACGGGGGAGCCTGGTCAGCTGCCGTCTATGGGGTCGCACAGAGTCAGGCACGACTGAAGCAACTTAGCAGTAGCAGATGTTTTTCTGGAACTTTCTTGCTTTTTCGATGATCCAATAGATGTTGGCAATTTGATCTCTGGTTCCTCTGCCTTTTCTAAAACCAGCTTGAACATCTGGAAGTTCACAGTTCACGTACTGTTGAAGCCTGGCTTGGAGAATTTTGAGCATTACTTTGCTAGTGTGTGAGATGAGTGCAGTTGTGCAGTAGTTTGAGCATTCTCTGGCATTGCCTTTCTTTGGGATTGCAATGAAGACCGACCTCTTCCAGTCCTGTGATCACTGCTGAACTAAGGACAGAGGTTCATGACATTGTAGAGGAGACAGGGATCAAGACCATCCCCAAGAAAAAGAAAATGCAAAAAAACAAAATGGCTGTCTGGGGAGGCCTTACAAATACCTGTGAAAAGAAGAGAGGTGAAAAGCATAGGAGAAAAGGAAAGATATACCCATTTGAATGCAGAGTTCCAAAGAATAGCAAGAAGAGATAAGAAAGCCTTCCTCAGTGATCACTGCAAAGAAATAGAGGAAAACAATAGAATGGGAAAGACTAGAGATCTCTTCAAGAACATGAGAGATACCAAGGGAACATTTCATGCAAAGACAGGCTCATTAAAGGACAGAAATGGTATGGACCTAACAGAAGCAGAAGAGGTGGCAAGAATACACAGAAGAACCATACAGAAAATATCTTCATGACCCAGATAATCACGATGGTATGGTCACTCACCTAGAGCTAGACATCCTGGAATGCAAAGCCAAGTGGGCCTTAGGAAGCATCAGTATGAACAAAACTAGTGGTGGAGACGGAATTCTAGTTGAGCTGTTTCAAATTGTAAAAGATGATGTTGTGAAGGCATTGCATTCAATATGCCAGCAAATTTGGAAAACTCAGCAGTGGTCACAGGACAGGAAAAGGTCAGTTTTCATTCCAGCCTTGATATCCTGCCATTTCTCACATCCATGTTTTCAATGTACCAATCGCTCTTCTCTGGAATATTGAAACATTTCTATTTTGGAGTCTGAATTCCACTTCTAATCCTCTGGAAAATAAAACTGAGCACAAACTCAGCTTTCCTGACTACTTCTGGATAAATATATTCAGGCATTCTGCACTTTACATTTTTTAAACAAATAACTAAAGGAGCTAGTTTTCTTTTGAGAACTTTTTACACATTAATTTTTAAATTATTTTTTAACAAAAAAAATGTGATGATGCCATTATTTTGAAGTACACCAAAAGAACAATTGTATTTTGCTTAGAGGGCTCTTTTGAGGACTATATTTAAATTTCAATATATTTGTATTTATTTATTGACTTAGTGACTAAGCACAACAATTTAAATAAGAAAGATCACAAATGCCAGCAAAAAAAGAAAACATCTCAAAAGTCTTTCAATACATATTATAGGTTTTGTTTTTTGGTCTTTTTAAAAAATTGAGGTCTAGTTGATGTATGATGTTTGTTTCATGTGTACCACACAGTGACTCACAATTTTTAAAGGCTATATTCCATTTATAGTTATTATAATATACTGGCTATAATCTGTGTGTTGTACAATATATCCTTGTAGCTTATCTACTTTGTACATAGTAGTTTGTACCTCTTAATCCTCTACCCCTATCTTGTTCCTCCTGCCTTTCCTCTCCCCACTGGTAACCACTAGTATATTTTCTATGTCTGTGAGTTTCCTTTTTGTTACATTTATTAGCTTGTTTTATTTCTTAGGTTCCACATAAAAGTGATATCATACAGTATATGCATTTCTCTATCTGACTGATTTCACTTAGCATAATACCTTCCAAGTCCATCCATGCTGTTGCAAATGGCTAGACTTTATTCTTTTTTTTTTTTAATGGCTGAATAGTATTCTCTTGAGAATTTTAAAAAAATTCTGTGTCCACAAAAAAAAAAGAAGATTGAAACCTCTTTACATCTGATTCTGAGCATATGGGAATTCTCAATAATAATTCATATTATACTGTTACCACATCAACATCTGCAGACCTTAAGAAACATTATAGATGCTGTCACCTCAATCATTGCTTCTATGTATTATATTTATTTTTAGAGCTAAAAAATTGACCTAAGAATTTTGCAAAAGCCATCCTACTATCACATTCAAAAGCCCAAAAGTAAATGATAAAATGATGGTGCTGTGGCTAGAAGGAGGGAGATGTGAACTTAGAAAAGCAAAATTGGGAACAGAACACTGTAACTAGATTCCATTACTCTTACTTGGTAACATTTTAAAAACATAGCTTTCACAGTGCATTTTTCTCACCATTTACTGGCATTTCAATTTAATAGAGTAGCCATTCTTGAATCAGCAAGAATAGCACACTACCTTCTTAAACATCATTAATTATCTTCCAAAAATATTTAATTAAATGATTAGGACTAATGAGACTCTCCTAGTGCTGAAATGAACAATTTATATGACTCAATCATTTAATTTTATAGAAAGAAAAAAATCCACACAACATAAACAAAGGATTAACTGCTTCCTGAACTCTTTAATTGATGATTTTGGCATTATATAGATAGAGTTCCATTTAGAACTGACCCTGGGATAAAACCAGAAATCAACTCGACCGTTAATACTTGTTAACAAGGATGATTCATTCTTCGTTAGTTGATGCAAAACAGTTTAAGGGGTGGAGGCATTGTTAATCATACCTTTAAAGAACTCAAGAAGAGAAAACCGTGAAGTAGGCAAAGCTTCAGAAATTGAGATGAGTTGTGGTCCAGATACAGTTTTGCCAAGCAAAATATTTTCTTGTAAATTGAATTGTCATTTCAAATGTAAAAGTGTTGGCCTTTAATTAGGGAAATAAAACTGTTTGAATAGATAAGAATTTTAAAAACAAAGTGTTGCCTACTAAGCCAACTACCTATGCTAGATATATAGAAATATCTATCTATTTTCTTATGATTGGACCACACCTAACCTGGTGGTGCAGTGGTAAAGAATCCGCCTGCCAATGCAGGAGACACTGTTCCATCCCTGGGTCAGGAAGATCCTCTGGAGGACGAAATGGCAACCCACTCCAGGATTCTTGCCAGGAGAATCCCATAGACAGAGGAGCCCGGTGGGCTACGATCCGTGGGGTCACAAAGAGTCAGACATGACTGAGCATGCACACACTAAACTATAGGAAATTGCTCTGGTGCAAGTAGAGAAAAGTGGGGAATTTTCATATAACACAAAACAACAAGTGAAAACCCCGTTTCCTCTTGTAACACAAGAAAGAAGCTACTCCCTAAAGTACGGTGAGAAATGAAAACTACTACAGGAGGGAAACAATGACTTAGACCTGGAACTTAAACATTGGTTGTATAATCATGCATCTTGACCCCGAAAAAGAGAAGTTAAAAGTAAAAATAGCTGGGTGGAGTACACCTCTTTTATTAAAAACAATCCTGAAGGCAACTGAATCACAGTTTACACATTTTAATTAGTTTGAATTAGAAAACACATTCTTCAAGGCCAATTATTTCTGACTCAATTGTTTACTTACTTACTATGAAAGTGACCCATGGAGTCTTGGTTGAGCCAAGATACTCTGAAAAGCTTTGGCTGATAAATGTTGGGACACTTTGTAATGAAGCTCATTCTAAGACAGTGTAATGACATCTAGATAAATAATTCAGTGCATATGAAGGCATTTTGAGTAACAATATTTTGCCTAAATGATCATTTAATATCTAGGTAACTCACTCTTTCCCTGTAAGCATTACTCATAAGGCGTTCATTTTTACATCATTTTTGAGAGGAGGGTTAAGTATAATTAGTCACTGAGACTAAAGTTAATTTCACAGATTCACTCTTCAAAATACAAACTGAAAGAGGGAAGAGACTAGAGGTCAACAACAATAGCAAGTCAGTCACTTAAGACTTTTTGGTTCTTTTTTGTTTAGAGATGAGAAGGAAGAAAAAATTTGAATAGGAAGAATCTGGAGAAGACAAAGGTCTATGGAAGAAAAGACAGGATAAGTAAACACCACAAAATGAGAATAGATAG
This sequence comes from Capricornis sumatraensis, assembly GCF_032405125.1. Taxonomy (NCBI): domain Eukaryota; kingdom Metazoa; phylum Chordata; class Mammalia; order Artiodactyla; family Bovidae; genus Capricornis; species Capricornis sumatraensis. The sequence continues at coordinate 31,999,132 of NC_091081.1, read as the reverse complement.
ATTTGTTTCAGCAGGAAGTAAAACCTGTAAGTTCTGATGATGCTCTGAATCTTTTATTCTGCTTTATAATTCAGGTTAGTCCCTGAAAAGAAATACTTTTAAAGAACTCAGGGTATTACTCCAACTCTGATTTCCCAGATTTAGAGAAAATTATCTTGTCTTTTATTAGAAGCTTAAAATATTGCCTGGATATGCAGGATTATTCATTTCAGAGGTTGTTTCACAAGCAAAAAAAAAAAAAAAAAAGATAAGCATCTGCACAGTGATCTGGGACCCATGTGGACACCCTTTGTTCTTTCCACACAACCGTACACAAGCGTACTAAACGTCCCCATCAGTAACAGAGCTTTCCTGTGGCCCTGATCCACTATGGGCAGAAAGATTTAGTCTGTCTGAGATGAATGGCAGCATTTAGGTCAGATGGATATCATTCCGGGGTATGTGTGGTAAAAATGAGAATGTAGCACATACTCAGTTTCCTTCAGGAGTCAGCTGATCCCAGGCTCAGAGGAGGCCCCTTACTGTCCCACAAAAATGAGATAGTTCATCATTACCAGTGGGAGGAGTCTCTCTCCTTTCAGTCACCACAATGGGCATGCTCCGAAGACCCTGGTACCAAAGGACAAGGGAGTTACCATACTCCTAAGCCTCAGAGCCCTGCTGAGATATGGGAGAGAGGAGTGGTGGGGTTGTAACAACTTGGATGGAGTGGAGGCTTTCTCTCTGAGATCGCTTGAATACAACAGGAACAGTTTTACCCAGTTAATTAATAACAGAGTGCCAAGAAAAAGCACTAGAAGACCAGAGTCCACTCATGTGTCCTAGGTCAGATAATTAAGTCATATAATGTGGTTATGCCAATATAGAGAGTAGCGTGTTTTAAAAATAGAGATAGAGTTCATGTACAATAAAATGTACTTGTAAGTGTATAGCTGAGTGGGGTTTTAAAAGGTATATTCACAAGGTTATGCAGTCATCAGCATTATTTAACTGCACAACATTTTCATCACCCCACAGAGGGATCTCCTGCCCATTAGTAGTCACTCCTTATGCCCTCCTCCCCTCAGCCCTTAGCAACCACTAAGCAAATTTTTGTCACTATGGTTATGCCTATTCTGGATATTTCATATAAACAGAATCATAAAATACATTGCATTTTGCGTCTGTCTTCTTTCACTAAGCATGTCTTCAAGATTCATCCATATTGTGAAGTGAATCAATAGTTCATTCTTTTTTCTTGCATAATAATATTCCATTGCATGGGCATACCACTTCTGTTAATACATTCATCAGTTGCTGGATGTTTGGGGTGTTTCCACTTTTTGGTTATTATGAATAACATTGCTATGAACACTGATGTACAAATTTTATGGGAATACATATTTTCAATTTTCTTGGGTATATAGCTAGAAATGCAATGTTGGGTCCTATGATAACTCTATGATTTAACTTCTTGAAGAAATGCTGAAATCTTTTCTAAAATGGCTCTACCATTTTACATTTTCATCAGTAACATTTGAGGGTTCCAATTTCTCCACATCCTCCCAACACTTGTTATTTTCCACTTCTTTCATTATAGCTACTCTAGTGGGTGTGAAGTGGTATCTCATAGTGGTTTTTATTTGCATTTCTCTAATGACTAATGATGCTGAGTATCATTTTATGTTCTTATTGAGCACTTGTATATTTTCTTTAGAGAAATACCTATTCAAATGCTTTGCCCATTTTTAAATTGAGCCATTTATCTTATTTTCTTGAATTACGACAATTCTTTGCATATTTTGGATAATAAATACTGGTCAGATATATGATTTACAAATATTTTCTGAATCTTTATGGGCAGTCTTTATACTTTATTGGTAGTGTCCTCTGACACACAAAACTTGTCAGTTTTGATAAAGTCCAGTGTATCTATATTTTCTTTGATTGCTATGGTTTTGGTGCTATAACTAGGAAACCATTGCCAAATCCAATGTCATGAAGATTTACTCTGTTTTCTTTAAGAATTTTACTGTTTTAACATTTAAGTCTTAATTGATTTTGAGTTAATTATTGTATATGATGTGAGGCAGGAGTCCAGCTTTATCCTTTTGCATATAAATATACAACTGTCACAACAATATTTGTAGAAAAGACTATCTTTCCCTGTTGAATGATTTTGGCATCCTAAGAAGATCAATTGACCACATACGTATGGGCTTATTTCTGGACTCTCAGTTCTATTCCACTGACCTATATATCTAACATTATAGAAGAAACATACTGTCTTGAATATTGTAACTTTATAATAAGTTCAAAACGAGAAAGTGTGAGTTTTCTTGATTTGTTTTTCTTTCTCAAGGTTGTTTTGGCTATCTAGACTCCTGCACTTTCATGTGAATTTTAGGATCAATTTGTCAATCTTTTCCAGAAAGGCAGGTAGGATTTTAATAGAGATTTAATTGAATCAACATTCAGAAAATGAAGATCATGACATCTGGTCCCATCACTTCATGGGAAATAGATGGGGAAACAGTGGAAACAGTGTCAGACTTTATTTTTGGGGGCTCCAAAATCACTGCAGATGGTGACTGCAGCCATGAAATTAAAAGATGCTTACTCCTTGGAAGGAAAGTTATGACCAACCTAGACAACATATTCAAAAGCACAGACATTACTTTGCCGACTAAGGTCCATCTAGTCAAGGCTATGGTTTTTCCTGTGGTCATGTATGGATGTGAGAATTGGACTGTGAAGAAAGCTAAGCGCCAAAGAATTGATGCTTTTGAACTGTGGTGTTGGAAAAGACTCTTGAGAGTCCCTTGGACTGCAAGAAGATCCAACCAGTCCATTCTGAAGGAGATCAGCCCTGGGATTTCTTTGGAAGGAATGATGCTAAAGCTGAAACTCCACTACTTTGGCCACCTGATGTGAAGAGTTGACTCATTGGAAAAGACCCTGATGCTGGGAGGGATTGGGGGCAGGAGGAGAAGGGGACGACAGAGGGTGAGATGGCTGGATGGCATCACAGACTCGATGGATGTGAGTCTGAGTGAACTCTGGGAGTTGGCGATGGACAGGGAGGCCTGGCATGCTGCGATTCATGGGGTTGCAAATAGTCAGACACGACTGAATGACTGAACTGAATGGAACTGAACTGAACTGAACTGAACTGAACTGATAGATCAGTTTGGAGAGCACAGACATATGAATATGAGCCTTCCAATCCAGGAATATGGTATGCCTTTTCATTTACCCAGGTCTTTCAAAATTTCTTTCAATGACGTTTTATCTTTTTCATAATACGTGTTTCGTACTTCTTTTTTACATTTATCCCTAAGTATTTGATGATTATAAAAGCAACTGTTTCCTTAATTACATTTGTTATACTCATTGCTATCACATAGAGATATAATCAATTTTTGAATATAGATCTTATGCCTTGCAAACTTGCTAAATTTATTTGTTCTAATAATTTTTTTGATGAATTCTTAATTCTGCATTAAGGTTTTCTATATACACGCTTATGTCATCCACAAACCAAAGTAGTTTCACTTTCTCCCAACACTGGTGACTTTTATCTCATTTCCTTGCCTAATATTGTTCTGGCTAGGACCTTCAGTACAAAGCTGAATATAAGTGGGAAAAGTGAACATCTTTCTCTTGGGAAAGCATGCAGTCTTTGCAGTCTTTCAACATTAAGTGTAAAACTAGCTATAGGAGGTTCATAGATGTTATCAGCTGAAGGAAGTTTCTTCCTATTCCTAGGTGTTAAATGTTTTCATCATGAAAGTGTCAAGTGTCAAGTACTTTTTCCTCACCTATTGAGATACTCATGTGGTTTTCCTCCTTTGTTCTATTGATGTGATATAATACATTAATTGATTTTTTAATATGAAGTCAATCTTGCACTTGTGGGATAAATCTCAGTTGGTCATCGTACTCATCAGCTCAGGCTGTCATAACAAAATACCATAGACTGGGTGACTTAAACAATACAAATGTATTTTCTCATAGTTCTGGAAGTACGAAATGAGGATGCAAGCAAGCATGGCCAAGTTCTGGTGAGGTTTCTCTTCCTGGCTTGCAATGGCCGATATCCCACTGTGTCCTTACATGGAGGAAGAAAGAGAAATTCACCTCTTTCTTGTCACATTTTACTATAAACAGGAAGAATCAAGCCACTCCTTCAATATTTAGCTTATAACTATTCTCAGCTAAGGGGCTTCCCTGGTGGCTCACTGGTAAAGAATCTGCCTGCCAGTGTAGGGTACACAGGTTCAAATCTGTGGGTTGAAAAGATCCCCTGGAAAATGAAATGGCAACCCACTCCAGTATTCTTGTTTGGGAAATCCCATGGACAGAGGAGCCAGGCGGGAGTAGTCCATGGGGTCACAGAGAGTCAGACACTACTTTGCAACTAAACAATAACAAATCCTCAGCTAGATATCCAGTTTCATCACTCTCAAGTGCTACCTTCCACAAGACATTAGAACACTGTTCAGCCAAGTTCTTTGCCACTTTATAACAAGAACCATCTTTCCTTCAGTTTCTTTTTTTTACATTTTTAATTGGAGGATAATTGCTTTACAATATTATGTTGATTTCTGTCAACATGAATCAGCCATAGGCATACATACGTCCCCTCCCTCTTAAACTTCCCTCCCATCTCCCAGCCCATCCCACCCCTCTAGGTTGTCTCACAGCACCAGATTCGAGCTCTCTGCATCATATAGCAAATTCCCACTGGCTATCTATTTTACGTATGGTAATATATATATTTCAATCCTGATCTCTCTATTTGTCCCATCCTCTCCTTCCCCCACTGTGTCCACTAATCTGTTCTCTATGTCTGCATCTCTATTGCTGCCATGCAAATAAGTTCATCAGTTCAGTTCATTTCAGTTCAGTTCAGTCCTCAGTCATGTCGGACTCTTTGTGACCCCATGAATTGCAGCACGCCAGGCCTCCCTGTCCATCGCCAACTCCCAGAGTTCACTCAGACTCACATCCATCGAGTCAGTGATGCTATCCAGCCATCTCATCCTCTGTCGTCCCCTTTTCCTCCTGCCCCCAATCCCTCCCAGCATCAGGGTCTTTTCCAATGAGTCAACTCTTCACATCAGGTGGCCAAAGTAGTGGAGTTTCAGCTTTAGCATCATTCCTTCCAAAGAAATCCCAGGGTTGATCTCCTTCAGAATGGACTGGTTGGATCTCCTTGCAGTCCGTGGGACTCTCAAGAGTCTTCTCCAACACCACAGTTCAAAAGCATCAATTCTTTGGCGCTCAGCTTTCTTCACAGTCCAACTCTTACATCCATACATGACTACTGGAAAAACCATAGCCTTGACTAGACAGACGTTTGTTGGCAAAGTAATGTCTCTGCTTTTGAATATGTTGTCTAGGTTGGTCATAACTTTCCTTCCGAGGAGTAAGCGTCTTTTAATTTCATGGCTGCAATCACCATCAGTAGTGATTTTTGGAGCCCCAAAAATCTTAGGAAATGCCAAAGAATGCTCAAACTACTGCACAATTGCACTCATCTCACACACTAGTAAAGTAATGCTCAAAATTCTCCAAGCCAGGCTTCAGCAATATGTGAACCGTGAACTTCCAGATGTTCAAGATGGTTTTAGAAAAGGCAGAGGAAACAGATCAAATTGCCAACATCCGCTGGATCATCGAAAAAGCAAGAGAGTTCCAGAAAAACATCTATTTCTTCTTTATTGACTATGACAAACCTTTTGCCTGTGTGGATCACAATAAACTATGGAACATTCTGAAAGAGATGGGAATACCAGACGACCTGACCTGCCTCTTGAGAAATCTATATGCAGGTCAGGAAGCAACAGTTAGAACTGGACATGGAACAACAGACTGGTTCCAAATAGGAAAAGGAGTATGTCAAGGCTGTATATTGTTGCCCTGCTTATTTAACTTACATGCAGAGTACATCATGAGAAACTCTGGGCTGGAAGAAGCACAAGCTGGAATCAAGTGTCAGAAATATCAAAAACCTCAGATATGCAGATGACACCATGCTTATGGCAGAAAGTGAAGAGGAACTAAAAAGCCTCTTGATGAAAGTGAAAGAGGAGAGTGAAAAAGTTGGCTTAAAGCTCAACATTCAGAAAATGAAGATCAGGGCACCTGGTCCCATCACTTCATGGGAAATAGGTGGGGAAAGGGTGGAAACAGGCTCATCAGTGCCATCTTTCTAAATTTCATGCTGCTGCTGCTTAGTCACATCAGTTATGTCTGCCTCTGTGTGACCCTTTGGACTGTAGCCTGTCACCTCCTCTGCCCATGGGATTCTCCAAGAAAGAGTACTAGAGTGGGTTGCCATGCCCTCCTCTAGGGAGTCTTCCTGATCCAGGGATAGAACCCAAATTTCCTGCATTGCAGGCAGATTTTTTACCAGGGCAGCCATGTGTTAATATACAATATGTCTTTTTCTCCTTATGACTTACTTCACTCTGTATAATAGGCTCTAGGTTCATCCACCTCATTAGAACTGACTCATAATGTGTTCCATTTTATGGTTAAGTAATACTCCACTGTATATACGTACCACGACTTCTTTATCCGTTCATCTACCGATGAGCATCTAGGTTGCGTCCATGTCCTAGCTATTGTAAATAGTACTGCAATGAGCAATATTTCTTTTTCAATTGTGGTTTCCTCAGAGTATATGCCCAGTAGTGGGACTGTTGGGTCATATGGTAATTTTATACCTAGTTTTTAAAGGAATTTCCATACTGCTCTCCACAATGACTGTATCAGTTTATAAGAAGGCTCCCTTTTCCCCACAGCCTCTCCAGCATTTATTGCGTGCAGATTTTTTGATGATGGCCATTCTGACCAGTGTGAGGTGATACCTCATTGTAGGTTTGATTTGCATTTCTCTAAAAATGAAGCAATGTTGAGCATATCTTCATGTGTTTTTCAGCCATTTGTATGTCTTCTTTGAGAAATGTCTTTTGAGGTCTTCTGCCCACTTTTTGATCAGGTTATATGCTTTTCTGGTATTGAACTGCAGGAGCTGCTTGTAGATTTTGGAGATTAATCCTTTGTCAGTTGTTTCATTTGCTATTTATTACTTTTTCCCATTCTGAGGGTTGTCTTTTCACTTTGTTTATAGTTTCCTTTACTGTGCAAAACTTTTAAGTTTAACTTAATAAGGTCCCATTTGTTTATTTTTGTCTGTATTTCCATTACTCTAGGAAGTTGGTCATAGAGGATCTTGCTGTGATTTATGTCATTTTCTTCAGTTTCTAATAACACATTCCTCATTTCCATCTGAGTCCTCACCAGAATCATTTGGAACATCCATATTTCTACCATGCATCTCAAAATTTTTCTATTCTCTACCTATTATCCAGTTTCAAAACCACTTCCACAATTTCAAGTATCTGTTATAGCAGCACCTAAATCCTGGTACAAAATTTATCTTTGTTAACTCAGGCTTCTATAACAAAATACCATAGACTTAGTATCTTAAACAATATAAATGTATTCCTTCACAGTTCTAGAGACTGGAAGTCTAAGATACAGAACAGAAGACTCTGTAATCAGTCCAGGCTGCTCTGCCACTTAGGTCATATTTGTGAGGCCCAATGGTGCTTGAAATGCCATTGACAGACAGAGATGCAGTTTGAAGACTTTGGCAGGACCTGATGCTGGGAAAGGCTGAAGGCAAAAGGAGAAGAGGGCGACAAAGGATGAGTTGGTTGAATAGCATCACTGATGTAATGCATATGAATTTGGGTGAATTCCAGGAGATGGTGAGGGACAGGAAGACCTGGTGTGCTGCAGTCCACGGGTCATAAAGAGTCGGACATGACTTAGCAAGTGAACAACAACAGCAACAACAATGGGTGAACAGAAGTAGGGGCTTTAGCATTTTTTAACAAAGCCCTGCCATCCTCTGCAGATAAGCTCTCCTTTTGAGAAGTGGCTCCTGGCCACTAGTTGGCCTTAGTAGAGACTGGATGCTTAACAATGGACCACAAAGTTACCATATCAGCTAAATTACCTATGAGGAACTGGATGTTATCTGACCCACCAAGTCATATAGTTGGGTATGCAGCAGCATTACATCATTAAACAGAGTGGTATATATATGACTGAACCTGAGCAGGCCTTGATGGCATAAGCAAGTTACATCAATAAGTGACTCAAATACCCATGGTCTCCACTCCTCCTATAATACCCTTTTCTCTACTGGCCAGTACATATGGCCTCATGGGGAGTTCCCTATGATCAGTTGACAGAGGAAGAGATGACTGGGGCCTAGTTTACAGCTGGTTCCACACACTAAGCAGATACCACCCAAGAGCAGACAGACAGTTTGTCCCTTTCTGTAACACTCCAAAAGACAGTGAAATCTTCCCCCAGTGGGCAGAACTTCAAGCTGCACACTCAATTACTCATTACCTGGAAGGAGAAAGGGCCAGATGTGGGATTTTACACTGATTTATGGGTTGTGGCCAACTGTTTGGCTGGGTGGGCAGGGACTTGGTAGGAACATAATTAGGAAAATTGGTGGCTAGGAAATTTATGAAAGAGATATGTAGGTAGATCTCTCACTCTCTCCAGCTTTTAATTTCTGGACTCATGAGTTTTGCTTATGGGAGAAATACCACCTTATATTGGTAGATGACTGAGACTATTTACTGCTGTTTGGAGAACTTTACCCCAGCTCTGTAAGGTATTACCACCTGATTGGTGCTGTAACTGAGTATTCAACAGGTGATTCCATTGTACTATCAAACCAGATGTGGAATGTGGTAAGACTAGTGAGTTCCATGAACAGGTAGCTTTTGCTGTGAACTTGGCCTTTTGGCTAAGATCAAGTGGTGGCTCAGATGGAAAGCGTCTGTCTCCAATGTGGGAGACCAGGGTTCGATCCCTGGGTCGGGAAGTTCTCTGGAGAAGGAAATGGCAACCCACTCCAGTACTCTTGCCTAGAAATCCCATGGACGGAGGAGCCTAGTGTCCATGGGGTCGCAAAGAGTTGGACACGACTGAGCGACTTCACTTTTTTAAGATCCTTAATCAGAATCAATCTTGTGTGGAAAACCAGGACAGTAGATAATGCATTCTGTAAGTTCACAGATGGTAGTTTAGGCAGAAGTATTGAGTGTAGGCAAGGTAAACCTATTATCAGGATAATACTGACCTCACGAAATGAGCTGGGAAGTGTTCTCTTCAATTTTTGAGGGGGATCATTTCTGAACAATATTAATTTTTACTTAATACTCTTCTGTTTCATATCTTTACCAATGAAGCCATCTGGGCCTGGGCTTTCTTCTATGGGATTTTTGTTGCTGTTGTTATTAATTCAGTCTCTTTTACTTCTCATGGGTCTATTTGAATTTTTTAGCTTTCCTGAGTCAGTTTTCGTAGGTTTTGTCTCTCTAGAAAGTTGTTTATTTTATATAAGTAATTTGTAAGTAAGTGCTGTACTCAATATGTCAGAAAATTTGGAAAACTCAGCAGTGGCCACAGGACTGGAAAAGGTCAGTTTTCATTCTGATCCCAAAGAAAGGCAATGCCAAAGAATGTTCAAACTACCACACATTTGCACTCATCTCACACGCTAGTAAAGTAATGCTCAAAATTCTTCAAGCCAGGCTTCAGCAATACATGAACTGTGATCTTCCAGATGTTCAAGCTGGTTTTAGAAAAGGCAGAGGAACCAGAGATCAAATTGCCAACATCTGTTGGATCACAGAAAAGGCAAGAGAATTCCAGAAAAACACCTACTTCTGCTTCATTGACTACACTAAAGCCTTGGACTACATGGATCACAACAAACTGGAAAATTCTTAAAAAGACAGGAATATCAGACCACCTTACCTGTCTCCTGAGAAATCTGTATGTAGGTCAAAAAGCAACAATTAGAACCAAACATGGAACAATGGACTGGTTCCAAATTGGGAAAGGAGTACGTCAAGTCTGTACATTGTCACCCTGCTTATTTAACTCGTATGCAGGGTACATCATGTGAAATGCCACACTGATGAAGCACAAGCTGGAATCAAGGTTTTTGGGAGAAACAGCAATAACCTCAGATATGCAGATGACACCACCCTTATGGCAGAAAGTGAAGAGGAAATAAAGATCCTTTTGATGACAATGAAAGAGGAGATGAAAAAGCTGGCTTAAAACTCAAAAAATGAAGATCACGGCATCTGGTTCCAATCACTTCATGGCAAATAGATGGAGAAACAATGGAAACATTGACAGACTTTATTTTCTTGGGCTCCAAAATCACTGCAGATGGTGACTACAGACATGAAATTAAAAGATACTTGCTCTTTGGAAGAAAAGCTATGACCAACATAGACAGCATATTAAAAAGCAGAGACATTATTTTACTGACCAAGATCCATATAGTCAAAGCAATGGTTTTTCCAGTAATCATATATGGATGTGAGTTGGACCATAAAGAAAGCAGAGTGAGTAAGAATTGATACTTTTGAACTGTGGTGTTGGAGGATACTCTTTAGAGTCCCTTGGACAGCAAGGAAATCCAACGAGTCCCTCCTAAAGGAAATCAGTCCTGAATATTCATTGAAAGGATTGATGCTGAACCTGAAACACCAACACTTTGGCCACCTGATGCAAAGAACTGACTCATTTGAAAAGACCCTGATGCTGGGAAAGATTGAAGGCTGGAGGAGAAGAGGATGACAGAGGATGAGATAGTTGGATGGCATCACCGACCTGACGGATGTAAGTTTGAGTGGGCTCCAGGAGTTGGTGATGGGCAGGGACCCTAGCGTGCTGCAGTCCATGGGATTGCAAACAGTCAGACATGTCTTAGTGATTGAACTGGACTGAAATCTATATATAGCTCAATCTATATCAATCTATATTTATCTATGCAACATTAGTAAAAGACTTTTCACAAAATATTTTAGAAAAAAAAACTTATACAAATCCATTATGTAGAACAACTTTCAAAGATATATGTAGTTGTAGAATTCCATTTATGTAAGTTTAAAAAGAGGGAAAACCAATCTATGGAACTGGGAGTTATAGAGTATTTTTGAAGGAGGGAGTTATAGTGTTAGGGAGAGAGGATGATGGGATCTTTGAAATGCTAGACATATTCTGTTTCTTCATCTCGGTGGTGGTCCCAGTGGTGAGTTCACTTTGTGATTGTTATTGAATTGTACATGTAAGATTTTTTACAAGTTTCTGTATGTGTATTTTTCTTCAGTTTTGAAAGTATAAAAATTACAAAAAAGATACAAGGATTTCCCATTGGTTTACACATTGAAATTTATGAAGTATCATTACGTTTGTTCATTTACAATGAAAACAAAAGAGGTGGCTTTTATGTAATAGTTGAAAGGTGTTTTCCAACCTCATTTTGTGAGAATGGTAACATTAAAAATTTAAAAACAAATTTGAGTCAATTCTATTAATGAAAAATACTCTTTTTAATTTATCAAATCACTTATTCTTTAATAACTATTCCTAAAGTGTTTAGTATGGACTGAAGTGACTTAGCAGCAGCAGCAGCAGCAGCATGGTCTATACCTTGTGTTTATCAGAGACAGTCAATAATGTAAAGAAAGATTCACATCACGTGGGATTCCTCTTTGAAGCAAATCTAAGAAAATGGAATTCAACATGATCTCTCTTGTGAGAGAAACTGGGACTCCAGGAGCCTGTGGCCCTTTGGAACTCTTTCACTCAAATAAGGGGGAAGGATTTAGCTGCTGCTCTGGAGGTAGGTGTGGGATAGTTTGGAATGAGAGAGGAATTTAAAATTCTGGAAAGGTACTTTTTTCTGAAAATTCTAAAAGACCACTCTTTTCTCAAATCATTTATTCTTATAAAATACAATTACTAAACTCTGCAAATGCTTGTATAAATTTTTTGGCAGAAAGTATTGTTTTATTTATTGTATTCTACAATTTCCATTAGATTTTTAGGATTCTACTTTCAACTGAAATTCTACAACTTGTAGTCTAGTTTCCTGAGTGTTTAACCATAATTATTTAAAATTTTATGCCTGATGATCCTGAAATTTCTATCTACTTTGAGTCTTTCTATAGGCTAGCTTTGCTCTTTGTCTTTTGGCTATTTGCTTATTTTTCTTGGCTTGTCTGGTAATTTTATTAAAAGTAGATTTTGTGTATGAAAACTTGTGAAGAGTCTGGATGATGTTTTCTTCCTCTAGAAGGGCTTTAACATAATTTTCTGGGTTTGAGTTTGAAACTGAAGTTGCTTTATTTCTGGTTTTTCCTTACCTGGGTTAGGCCCTTCAAGGATCTCAGTGACAGCCTCAGTGTTTTCCAGCACTCTTTCTCTCTTGGGTGGGGAAAGGGTACTCAGCATTTTTTGTTGCTGTTTGTTTGTTTGCTCCTAATTCTTTCAGATGGCAAAAATCTCTGAGTGGACTTTTAGCCTCTCGGGATCTTGACCTCTCGATTTGATTACCTTAGATGCTAATTTTTCTCTTTCTAACCTACAGAGGCTAACTGATGCAAGTTCCAAGACGGCTACTATCTGTTTAGTCTCTATGGATCAGATAGGTTCCTCAGATTAGACTCCAGAAATAGAACTACATATATGTTGTTAGTTGATTTTTGACAAAGATGCAAACTCAAAAGACAATGGTCTTTTCAACAAATTGTTCTAGGAAATTGATCACATATACAAAAATATGTACTTCGATCCAATCTCAAACCAAATATAAAAATAACTCTAAATGAATCATAGACCCATGTGTAAAACCTAAAACTATAAAACTTCTTGAAGATAATTTTGGGTAAAAAAAGTTTGCAACCTTGGTTTAGGCAAAGAGTTCTTAGGCATGAAACCAAAAGTATATTTCATAAAAGAAAACAAATTAGTGAATTGGAGCCAACTGAAATTAAGAACTTCTATGCTCTGAAAGGCACTCTTAGGAGAATAAAAACACACATCACAGACTGGGAAAAAATATTTGTAAATCAAACTAGCAAATATCCTGAGGAAAAAAAGAACCTTAGTTTTATAAGTGCTATTTCCTTATAACTGTTAATATTTTTTTTATTTGTCCTATTTTGTTTTTCAGCTTTAACTGAAATTAAAGTATTATTGGTGTACAATAAACTACTATTTAAAGAGTACAATTTGATGAGTTTTGACATATTTATACACCCACGATACCATTACCACATCAAGATAAAGGACATTTGCATTACTGTCAAGAATTTCCTAATGATTTCCCTCCCTATTCGTTTCCTACTGCCTGTCCCCATGCAACCACTGGTCTGATTTATGTCACTACACAAATATGAAATACACTGTTTTGTGCCTAGTTTGTTTCACTGAGAATGGTTATTTTAAATTAATTTATGCTGCTGTGTATATAAATTGTTCATTCCTTTTTATTGAATGGTAGTATTTCATTGTATAGTAACAACACAACTTTTTTATCCATTCCCCCTGCTGATGAACTTTGGGGTGATTCCTGATCTTTGCTATTACAAATAAAGCTGCTATGAAGATTCACGTACAAGTCATTCTTTTCTATCTATTGGGTCAGTAATACCTAGGAGCGGAATGGCTGAATACACTGCAGCTATATATTCAACATTTTAAGAAACTGTGGAACTGTCTTTTCAGACTAGTTGTACCGTTTTACATGCTTTCCAGCAGTGCATGAGAATTTCACTTGCTCTGCATCCCCACCAGCACTTGAATATAGACAGCGTTCTCAATTCTATTCAATTCAGTGGTTATCTACTATTATCCCATTGTAGTTTAGTTGGCATTTCCCTAATGATTAATGGTGTTGAGCATCTTTTACTTTTTCTCCTTTATTGTAGGTTCTTTTATTTTAGTTTTTCAAGGGCATTTACTAAAGTATGGTCTTCACCATGTTCTTTCTTTTTTTTTTTTAATTTTAATTTTTACTTTTTTTTACTTTACAATACTGTATTGGTTTTGCCATACATTGACATGAATCCACCGCGGGTGTACATGCGATCCCAAACATGAACCCCCCTCCCACCTCCCTCCCCACAACATCCCTCTGGGTCATCCTCGTGCACCAGCCCCAAGCATGCTGTATCCTGCATTGGACATAGACTGGCGATTCGATTCTTACATGATAGTATACGTGTTTCAATGGCATTGAAACATGTTCTTTCTTTTACCATTTTTTAAATTTATTTTTTATTGAAGGATAATTGCTTTATAGAATTTTGTTGCTTTCTGTCAAACCTCAACATGAATCAGCCATAGGTATACATATATCTGTTCCCATTTGAACCTCCCTATCTCCCGCCTCATCCCATCCCTCTAGATTGATACAAACCCCTGTTTGAATTTCCTGAGCCAAACAGCAAATTCCTGTTGGCTATCTATCTTACATATGGTAATGTAAGTTTCCATATTACTCTTTCCATACATCTCAACCACTCCTCCCCTCTCCCCATGTCTATAAGTCTATTCTCTATGTCTGCTCCTCCATTGCTGTCCTGTAAATAAAGTCTTTAGTACCATTTTTCTAGATTCTGTATATATACATTAGAATATGATATTTATCTTTCTCCTTCTGACTCACTTCACTCTGTATAATAGGTTCTAGGTTCATCCACCTCATTAGAACTGTCTCAAATGCATTCCTTTTTATGGCTGAGTAATTCTGGGGGGTTCCAAAATCACTGCAGATGGTGACTGCAGCCACGAAATTAAAAGACGCTTACTCCTTGGAAGAAAAGTTATGATCAAACCAGATAACATATTCAAAAGCAGAGACACTACTTTGCCGACTAAGGTCCATCTAGTCAAGGCTATGGTGTTTCCAGTAGTCATGTATGGATGTGAGAGTTGGACTGTGAAGAAGGCTGAGCACTGAAGAATTGATGCTTTTGAACTGTGGTGTTGGAGAAGACTCTTGAGAGTCCCTTGGACTGCAAGGAGATCCAACCAGTCCATTCTGAAAGAGATCAGCCCTGGGATTTCCCTGGAAGGAATAATACTAAAGCTGAAACTCCAGTACTTTGGCCACCTCATGTGGAGAGTTGACTCATTGGAAAAGACTCTGATGCTGGGAGGGATTGGGGACAGGAGGAGAAGGGGACAACAGAGGATGAGATGGCTGGATGGCATCACTGACTCTATGGACGTGAGTCTGAGTGAACTCTGGGAGTTGGTGATGGACCGGGAGGCCTGGCGTGCTGCGGTTCATGGGGTCGCAGAGTCAGACACGACTGAGCGACTGAACTGAACTGAAGATTCCATTAGGACTTCCCTGGTGGCTCAGTAAAGCATCTGCCTACAATGCAGGAGACCCAGGTTAAATCCCTGGGTTAGGAAGATCCTCTGGAAAAGGAAGTGGCAACCCACTCCAGTACGCTTGCCTGTAAACTCCTATGGACGGAGGAGCATGGTTGGGTACAACCCATGGGGTTGCAAAGAGTCGGACATGACTGAGAGACTTCACTTTCACTTTCTTTAATATTCCATTGTGTATATGTACGACAACTTCCTTATCCATTCATCTGTCGGTGCACATCTAGGTTGCTTCCATGTTCTAGCTATTGTATATAGTGCTGCAGTGAACAATAGGATACATGTATCTTTTTCAATTTTGGTTGCCTTAGGGTATACGCAGAAAGATATACCCATTTGAATGCAGAGTTCCAAAGAATAACAAGGAGAGATAAGAAAGCCTTCCTCAGTGATCAGTGCAAAGAAATAGAGAAAACCAATAGAATGGGAAAGACTAGAGATCTCTGCAAGAAAATTAGAGATACCAAGGGAACATTTCATGCAAAGATGGGCTCGATAAATGACAGAAATGGCATGGACTTAACAGAAGCAGAAAATATTAAGAAGAGGTGGCAAGAATATACAGAAGAACTGTAAAAAAAAAAGATCTTTGTGACCCAGATAATGACGATGTTGTGATCACTGACTTAGAGCCAGATATCCTGGAATGTGAAGTCGAATGGCCTTAGGAAGCATCACTATGAACAAAGCTAGTGGAGGTGATGAAATTCCAGTTGAGCTATTTTAAATCCTAAAAGATAATGCTGTGAAAGGGTTGCACTCAATATGCCAGCAAATCTGGAAAACTCAGCAGTGGCCACAGCACTGGAAAACGTCAGTCTTTATTCCAATCCCAAAGAAAGGCAATGTCAAAGAATGCTCAAACTACCGCATAATTGCACTCATCTCACATGCTAGTAAAGTAATGCTCAAAATTCTCCAAGCCAGGATTCAACAGTATGTGAACCATGAACTTCCAGATGTTCAAGCTGGTTTTAGAAAAGGCAGAAGAACCAGAGATCAAATTGCCAACATCCGTTGGATCATCTAAAAAGCAAGAGAGTTTCAGAAAAACGTCTATTTCTGCTTTATTGACTATGCCAAAGCCTTTGACTGTGTGGATCATAACAAACTGTGGAAAATTCTTCAAGAGATGGGAATACCAGACCAGCTGACCTGCCTCCTATGAAATCTGTATTCAGATCAAGAAGCAACAGTTAGAACCGAACATGGAAAAATGGACTGGTTCCAAATCGAGAAAAGAGTATATCAAGGCTGTATATTGTCACCCTGCTTATTTAACTTATATAGGAGTACATCATGAGAAATGCTGGACTGGATGAAGCACAAGCTAGAATCAAGATTGCTGGGAAAAATATCAATAACCTCAGATATGCAGATGACACCACCCTTATGGCAGAAAGTGACAAAGAACTAAAGAGCCTCTTGATGAAAGTGAAAGAGGAGAGTGAAAAAGTTGGCTTAAAACTCAACATTCAGAAAACTAAGATCATGGCATCTGGTCCCATCACTTCATAGCAAATAGATGGGGAAACAGTGGAAACAGTGTCAGACTTTATTTTGGGTAGCTCCAAAATCACTGCAGATGGTGACTGCAGCCATGAAATTAAAAGATGCTTGCTCCTTGGAAGAAAAGTTATGACCAACCTAAAGAGCTTGTTAAAAAGCAGAGACATTACTTTGTCAACAAAGGTCCATCTATTCAAAGCTATGGCTTTTCCAGTAGTCATGTATGGATGTGAGAGTTGGACTATAAAGAAAGCTGCTGCTGCTGCTAAGTCACTTCAGTCATGTCCAACTCTGTGTGATCCCATAGACGGCAGCCCACCAGGCTCCTCCATCCCTGGGATTCTCCAGGCAAGAACACTGGAGTGGGTTAAAGAAAGTTGAGTGCCAAAGAATTGATGCTTTTGAACTGTGGTGTTGGAGAAGACTCTTGAGAGTCCCTTGGACGGCAAGGACATCCAACCAGTCCATCCTAAAGGAAATCAGTCCTGAATATTTATTGGAAGTACTGATGGTGAAGCTGAAACTCCAGTACTTTGGCTACTTGATGCCAAGAACTGACTCATTTGAAAAGACCCTGATCCTGGGAAAGATTGAAGGCAGGAGGAGAAGGGTATGACAGAGGATGAGATGGATTGATGGCATCACCGACTCAATGGACATGAGTTTGAGTAGGCTCTGGGAATTGGTGATGGACAGGGAGGCCTGGTGTGCTGCAGTCCATGGGGTCGCAGAGTTGGACACGACTGAGCGACTGAACTGACTGAACTGAATTGATCTGAGTAGATGCCTAGGAGTGGGATTGCTGGGTCATATGGTGGTTTTACTCCTAGCTTTTTAAGGAATCTCCATACCGTCTTCCATAGTGGCTGTATCAATTTACATTCCCACCAACAGTGCAAGAACTTTTCCTTTTCTCCATAACTTCTCCAGCATTTTTTATTTGTAAACTTTTTGATAATGGCTATTCTGACTGGTGTGAGGTGATAGCTCCTTGCAGTTTTGATATGCATTTCTCTAATAATGGGCAATGTTGAGCATCTTTTCATTTGCTTATTTCCTATCTTTACATCTTCTTTGATGAACTATCTGTTTAGATCTTTTGTTCATTTAAAAACTTGTGTTGTCTTATCAAATTGTGACTTCATTATATATTCATTATATATGAATGTATAGATTCATTTTATTGGGTGGACTCCAGGAGATGGTGAAGGATAGGGAGGCCTGGTGAGCTGTAGTCTATGGGGTCTCAAACAGTCAGGCATGACTTAGTGACTGAGCAACATTGTATATTTTAGATACAGGTTCTTTGTCAGTTATCTATTTCGCCTTTTTCTTTTTCTTTTTTTCCAATCTGTGTCACCTTCATTTTTGTAACAATGATTTTAAAGGGAAAAAAAAGGGTAAAAAAAATTTCAGGTTAATTCTAATTTACATATTTAAGTTTTACGCATCTTCTTTTGGTGTAGTATTTAAGAAATCTTTGCCAATTTCCAAGTTATTAAGATTTTATCTTTTTATCCTATAAGAAAATCTTATAGAAAACACTTATATGTTTCATCATTTGGGGTTTTACATTTAAAATACATTTTGAGTTCATTTTTGTATTTATTATGTATGAGGTAAAGGTTAAAGAGTCAGCTGCTTAATTGTGTCCAACTATTTGCAACCCCATGGACTGTAGCCTGCCAGGCTCATTTGACCTTGGGACTCTCCAGGCAAGAATATTGGAATGGGTTGCTATTCCCTTCTCCAGGGGATCTTCCTGACCCTGGGACCAAACCTGGGTTTCCTGCACTGCAGGCAGAGTCTCTACCATCTGAGCCACCAGGGAAGCCTTTGAGGTAAGGGTAGAGTTTCTTTTTTGCATATGCTTAATTGTTCCAGTACCATTTGTTGAAAAAATTATTATTCTACTCTGAATTTTCTTGATACATTTGCCAAAACTTGATGGTACATGTGTACTAAGTGAAGTAAGTCAGAAAGAGAAAGGCAAATGCCATACGATATCACTTACGTGTGGAATCTAAGATATGCACAAATGAACCTATCCACAAAACAGAAACAGACTCAGACTTGTGGTTACCAAGAGGGAAGGTTTAGGGGAGGGGAGGACTGGAAGTTTGGATTTAGAAGATGTAAACTATTACATACAGGCAGGACAAACAACAAGGTCCAACTGTATAGTGCAGGGAAATGTATTCAGCGTCCTGTGATAAACTGTAATTGGAGTGAAATGGCAAGCATAACTGGAGTAGGAAATTGCATGGACTGAAGGGGCTGGTGGGCTATAGTCCATGATGTCACCCAGAGTCAGACACAACTGAGCACGCATGCACACAAACCATAATGGAAAAGAATAGTAAATAAATATTAAATAAATGAATATCTGTGTGTGATAACTGAGTCACTTTGCTGTACGGCAGAGGTGCTACAACATTGTAAATCAACTAAACTTCAACTAAAAAAATAAAATTAAAAAAGTTTCAATTTCTGGAAGTAAGTTTGATATTATTTTGATTGGTGGCATTAAATCTATAGATTAATTTGAAAAGAAATGATATATTAATAATATTGATATTTCCAATGTGGTGGTAGTTTGTCACTAAGTTGTATCCAACTCTTGTGACTTCATGGACTGTAGCCCACCAGGCTCCTCTGTCCATGGGATTTTTCAGGCAAGGATACTGGAGTTGATTGCCATTTCCTTCTCCACTTCCCTATTTAGGAACATATTATATCTCTCATATTTAATTCTTCTGTTATAATTTTTATAGTAATGTTCTATAGTTTTCAAGTTGTACACACTTCTGTCAGATTTATGCCTAAGTATTTTAAATATTTTGATGCAGTTTATATTGTATTTTTTTAAATTTTAAGTGGCTGATTGCTCATTGCTAGTATATAGAAATATATGTGTATATATTATTATATATGTGTATATTATTATTATATTATATATATTCTTTTTTTGTATATTGATCTTTTGTCTTGCAACTTTCACAAATGCACTTACTATTTAGTAGTCTTTTTAGGAAACTACTGTATAGATTTTCTGTATAGATGATAATACCATTTTTATAAAAGAAAAATTTTGCTTTTTCGTTTCCATCCTTTCCAACCTGTACACTTTTTATTTATCATAATGCAGCAGAAACACAAAATTTTAAAGCCAAAATAAATATTATCAAAGAAAGATATTGTAAAAATGTATAAGGAAAAAGCAGTTATAAAGAGGAATCAATTATAGTTACAGGATATGAAAATGTATTGATTTTAATATCCTTAATGGATTAGATATACAGCTGGGTGATACTGAAGTATGAGTTAGGAATTTGCAAGGCCAAGATAAAGGATACATTAGTCATCAGAGAATAACAAAGAGATATGAGAAAGGATAAGAAAAAAGAAAGGAAATATGGGGAAAGAAGTTGAAATATCAGCATTTGTAAAATTGAAATCCCAAGAGGAAAAAGAAAGAACACAGTGATGAAAACATTCGAAGAACTAATGGCGCAGAATTTATTAAAGAAAAATATAATACCTGAGCTTGCAAAGTCTCATAGAATAACAACAAGTATAGAAGAACAACAAGCCACACCTAGAAACACAAATAGTAACAGTTAAGAGCATCCAAGAAAAACGTTCTAAAAGCTTCCATAGAATAAAGGATCTCACCTACCCAAGAAATAAGAATCATATTAACATAAAACTTCTCAATAGCATCCCTGGTTGTAAGAGGACAGTGGAGAGATTTTTTTTTTTTTTGGTGTTGAAAGACCTATGAAACCAGAATATATAATCCAATAAATTACTGTTTACTTATAAGAGCAAAATAAAAAATTTTTATACTTATGACACACAAAATTGTTTATCACACAAAAACAGCCTGAAAATACATATGAAGGGTATATTTCAAGAAAAAGAGAACTAGATACAAAAGGAAACTGTGTGACATGGGAAATAAGTCTGAGTAAACAACCTGTGTCTCTATATGCAGTTCTCAACATGTGCATGCCCATATACACACACACAGACACACAGAGAAAATAAGAAAAATGAGTACACAATAATTAGAATAAAAATCTAAACATTTCCAAAATGGTAGCTGGGAAGTTGATGGGAGTAGGGACAAAAAGAGGAAAATAAGGGAAAGAAGGAAAACAACAAAAGTTTAAGTAATAAAAACAAGAAATAAGATAGCATTAATAAGTCCTATTAAAACCATGATTATGATAAATGTAAATGTTATAAGAAATATAAATGACTTTGGTAATTAAAAGACAAAGGATCTCAAATAGAATAAAAGGGAATCAAAATGCTAAGCATTATACACTGAAAAGGAAATACTATGTAAAAGTTGAAAGTAAAGGGCCAGCAAAAGATTTCACACCCATCAGAC
Organism: Capricornis sumatraensis; assembly: GCF_032405125.1. Taxonomy (NCBI): domain Eukaryota; kingdom Metazoa; phylum Chordata; class Mammalia; order Artiodactyla; family Bovidae; genus Capricornis; species Capricornis sumatraensis. Next base: position 31,977,939 of record NC_091081.1, on the reverse strand, counting down.
TGGGGAAAATGGAAAAGTCCGACCAAACCAAAAGAAGGTAAAAAATGTAAAGATAAGAATTATTATGCACAAAGGTGGAGAGTGTAAGCTAGTATTGCGGAAAGCAATTTTGCAGTATCTTACAAAGTTCCCAGGATCTAGTAATGCCACTGCTTAGTAATATTGGTCAACATAAATACCGCTAGCTGCTTGATATGTACAGAACAGTGTCCCCCTCAAAACTCATATGTTGAAGCCCTAATTGCCAGTACCTTAGAATGTAATTTCATTTGGAGGAAATTTCCTTAAAGAAATAATTCAGTATAAATGAAGATAAATAGACCATCCTAATTCAATCTGACTAATATCCTTGTAAGAAAAGGAAACATGGACACCCACTGAAAGGCACCAGGGATGTTCATGCACAGAGGAAAGGCTATGTGTGGACATGGTAAGAAGGCAACCATGTACAAGCCAAGAAGAAAGGTCTCAGGAAAAACTAAACTTGTGCCAACACCTTATTTTGGACTTTCAGCTGCCAAAATTTGGGGAAAATAAATTTCTATTTAAGCCATCCAGTCTGTGGCATTTTCTTTTTTATGGCAGTTCTAGGAAATTAACACACTAGTATAAAACAACGTCAGAACTTTAGTAGGTGATGAACAGAAAATTTTTTTCTGGTCTCACATAAATCCCAGTCTAGAATTCAGTGATGGCCTTCCGTCTAGTGATTCAAGGACCTAAGGTGTTTCCATCCTGCGGCAACACCCAGACTTGGGTTCTCCACTTCATCCTCTGTGTCTAACCAGAAAGCAGGAGAAGAAAGAGAAAACACTAGAGAAACCTTTATGGGAAGTTTTCATGAGTTAATACTGGAAACATCATATATCATTTCTACCCACATTCTACTGTCCAGAAGCCAGTCACATGCCACCCAGCTAACAAATGTAATAGGAACTATAGAATATATATCCCAGCCATATATGAAATATATTCCAGCCATAGAATGTATAGAGGAAAAGAAGACATGAATTGTTTAGTATATAGCAGTCTCAGCCACATAGACACATAACTTAGTGAATATCCTCACACATAGGAGCAAAGAAGTATCAAGGGATGTTCAGTATAGCATGACCTGAAATGGTAAATAGCTGGATAAGTCTAAATGTTCAACAACATGAAACTGGATTTAAAAATCAGACTTCTTTAAAAGGCCTCAAAAGCACAAACCATATGGCAAAAAGTTAATGGATTTAACTGTTAAAACACCAATGATTACATCAAGAGAAGAGTCACAGACTGGGAGAAGCCATTTGCAACCTCTAAATAAGAACATATTTGAGAGAGAAAGAAGGTCCTATTAATAAGGACAATGGGCATAAATCTGGCATATAATCGTTTTCTCTAATACCAAAAAGGTATTTATTACTAGATACTCACACAACCCTAAGAATCAGTAAGAAAATATAGGAAATCTAACAGGAAAGAGAAGGGACGGGAGAAGGATTGACAGTTCACAGAGAGGAAAACTGAGTGACTAGCACATATACAAGGAGTTTTTCAAAGGAAATAGTAATATGATAAATGTAAAAGAGGTAACTCGTATCCATCAGATTTGCAAAAATTACAAACATGCAAAAATACTGAATCACTATGTTGCACACCTGAAGCTAATATAATATTGTAAATCAACTACACTTCAATTTTTTAAATGTAAATTAAAGAATGAAATTGATAGAACAAAACCATTTATGCAAATTAAAAACACAAGCATACACACAATACTCAAGTCTGTAGGCACATACAAAGACATATAAGTACCCAAGAGTGGCTGCTTGTAGAGGGGAAATAAAGAAAGAAATCATGGTTTGCAGAGGCTTTGACTGGACTGATGATGGTAGTGGGTTTTAAAATGGTGAAACGATAAGATCAGAAATGCATACCTAAAACTCCTCCCAGCAAAAAACCCTAAACAAAGAGGAGGGCGTGCAGGCAAGGGGACAGGCAGGCAGGCTGACTAAAAGATAAGAAAAAGGTATAAAAGAGTCCCTCAAATTTTGGTCAATTCTTATTAAATTGGGATGGTTGGAAAACTCAAAAACCAAACAAACAGAACATTGTCCTGTGACATCACTGGTTTTGCAGGGTGTGAGAAGCTTTGTGGGTTTTTGTGTGCGCTTTCCTTTTTATCGAGAAGCACATGGAGCGGTTTGAAATTCTAAGCATGGTTTGCCACAATGAATGCCCTATACTGTAATTAAACCATTGGCTTAGAGGCCTGTTTGCCCTGTTTAAAGCGCTTTGTGAAACTCAGGGTTTGCCTTTTGTTACTGCTGAATTTGACAAGCAACTGGGACAGGGGAGGTCTGTATTTCCCCGCTCTACATGTACCCAAATGCTGCGTGTGCTGTCAGTTAAAAGCATTGCCTTGCCATGCCTATTTGACTTCAGTTACAAATGTTGGCAGGAGATGTTCAAGGAGACAACAAGAGGTACTTAGAATCTGTGGTCCTTTGAGATACAAAATTATAAAGCAGCCACAGAAATGAGTCAGCCCATTAGCTTAGGCCATAACCACAGCTAACTAGAGTGCTCAGACTTCCAAAGACAAGAGGCAACATAGCCTTACACATGTTCCATTTCTTTTGTATCATCACAACACCTGGGGCCACTTGCTTTCCATGAAACTTCCCTTCCTAAGTGAATTTTGTTGATTAACCACTAAATACACACACATGCACGCACATCTGAATCTCAATTCTGCACAAATATTATAATGTTCTTACAGTTCTAAAATTGTTAGTAGAATTAGTTCTATATTTTTTTCGGGCAGAAAACAGTCTCTGGAAAGATAGAACATGACAGACACTTTGAATGACATAAACTTTAAAATGTGATAGATAGCCAAGGGAACTCATTTTAAAGGGCAGGAGCAGTGGTAATGAAAAAAAAAAAAAAAGCAAACTCATCAGTGGCAAGAGAAAATGCAGAACTATCAGAGCGAAGTGATTTAAAGTACCACAACAAGAGGCAGTGGCTAGTGAAATATAAGGATTTAAGTGGCAGGAAGTTCAACTTTCAACTATGTTTTAAGATGTTCTTCTGGCCCTATTCACACTTTTGTCTACCACAGTATTTCTCTGCTCTCCGTAGTAAAACTCCTCTAAAGAATTGTCTCCACTCCTTGTCCTGGCATCTTCACTTCCCATCCTCCCTTGAAAACACTCACATCAAGCTTTTGTCCTCACCACTCCATGCCATCGCTCTTAGTAAAGCCAACGATGTCCAGACGGAACACTCAATTCCAAGTCCTCTCCTTCACTGACTTCTCAACGGCATTTGCTTGCCACTCTTCTGGAAACTGCCTTGAACCATTTTTTTAAATGTCTACTTTCAAATACATTTAGACTCACACAGAGGTTGCAAAAATAGTTCAGAGAGTTCCTGTGTACCCTTCACTCAGCTTCCTCTAAGAATAGCACCTTTCATAACCGTGGTGCAAACGAGCTTGAAACTTTTAAAGCCTGCTTCTAACTTCTTTCAGCCTTTTCCTCGTTTGGCTTGTTTCACTATCCTCCTGGGTTTCCCTCTCCTCTCAGTCTTTCATGTTGAGACTCTTCCTTCTCCCTGTTTCTGGAAGTTGACATGCCCCAGGGCTCAATCCTCATACTTCTTTTGCACCTCAATTCACATCTCACATGACCTTGTCTTGTCTTATAGCTTCAGATAGAACATATGTGAAGAAATTTCCAGATTATTATCTCCAGTCTTGAACCCTCCATTGAATTCTGGCTTGCAGGTCAAACTGCCTACTCAACCTTTCCACTTTGGCATATAGTTGTGCACCTTACTTTAATATCATAACTGAGCTCATTCAAGCCATGCCACTCAACACTTTCTCCCATATTACCCTTCTCAATAAGTGGTTCCATCATTCAGTCGTGTACTTAGGCTGACTGCAGAAACTAACCCAGACAGTTTTCCTCTCATATAACTACATTCAATCTAACAGCATAATGTATTGGCTCTAACCTTCAAAATATGATCTATATCTAAGCAATGCCCACCACCTCTTCTCTCAACCATCTTTGGCCAATTCACCCTCACCTTTGTCCCAGATTATTGCAATAGCCTTCTAACTGGTCTCTAGGCTTCCATTCAGACTCCCTAAAGTCAGTTCTCTGCATGGCAGTCAGAGATTCTTTTTAAAATATTTATTTATTTGGCTGTGCCAGGTCTTAGTTATAACATGTGGGATCTTCAATGTGACATGCAGGATTTTTATGGGATCTAGGTCCCTGACCAGAGATTGAATCCAGGCCTCCTCTGCACTGGGAGTATGGAGTCTTAGCCACTGGACAACAAGGGGAGTCCCAGTTAGGAATTCTTTTAAAATGCAAACTAAATCATGGTACCCTTCTACTCAGAGTAGAAGTCTTTTCATATGTATAAATCCAGTGTTGCCATAGATCAAAGCCCATGGCACCAGTCATGCCCTATGCTCAGTCACTTCAGTCATGTCCAACTCTTTGCGACCCTATGGAGTGTAGTCTGCCAGACTCTTCCGTCCATGGGGTTTTCCTGGCAAGAATACTGGAGTGGGCTGCCATGTCCTCCCCTAGTGGATCTGCCTGACCCCGAGATCAAACCCCTGTCTCCTGCATCGCCTGCACTGTGGGTGGGTTCTTCACTGCAGAGGCACCTGGGAAGCCCTACAAGATCCTATAAAATCCCCAGCACCTTCTTCCGTGAGCTCTCCTACGACATCGGCTTCCTCGGCTTTTGCAGCCTCCTTGCTATTCCCAGAACACCAAGCATGTTCCTAGTGTGGGTATTTGCTGTTAGACTTCTCTCTGCCAGGAGCACAGTTCCTCAGCTATTCACGTTTAGGATTCTGTTCATTCCTTCAGAGAAACCTTCTCTGACCCCCTTCTCTGAGGCAGTACTCCTTCTTCCATAGATCTATCCCTACTCACGCTTATTGTTTCTAATAAAAATGTGGTAGAACCACATTTCTAATAAAAACGTGGGAGAACCAGGACTTTGTCTGACTTTGGTACACTCCTGATTCTCTGCATGACATATAGTAGGCACCCAATAAATCATCTGTTGAGTAAATAAATAAGAAAAGGAACAGTAAAGAGCTGCATATAGAAATACTCTCAGAAGACACACAACATTTTACATGGCAATGATGAAATTTGAAATCCAAGTTAAAAATAGAAGATTTTTATAATGACTGATTGAAATTTCTGCCACTTATGATGAAATGACTGTCTCTGGCCATCTCAGCTTTACTGTAGAGGAAATGTCATTAATTATAAATACTCTGAATTATCCATGGCTAATTATGAATATGTCAGCATCAAATGTGAAACTATTTTAGTTGGTTTACCTCAAAGAATTTTTAAGAAACTTGAAGTAATATATGAGGTCCACCATCTCCCTACTATGTAAATGAAAGAAACATAGTAACTGGTTTAATCTTTGTCCACATGACCTCCCTCCTGGGTCACTGCTCTAACAATAAATAGACTCACTTGAACAATAAAGGTGTGAGAGTTTTAAATTATATCCTTGGTTACTATAATGACATTATAAACATTTTCTTCTTTTACCTTTAAAGGGATATACACATAAATTACAGGTATAGACTACATTCTTATTATCTGTGTTTCCCATCCTCCCTGAGGCAGTGTTCTGTCCTTATGTAATTCTTAAAGATACAAGTCAATGACAAGTATATCCAAAACCAAATATGATTTCTCTATCCTTTCTCATTATCACTTTGTAAATGCTACAGTCTCTGAGAAAGTGGGTCTAAATTATAACAGCATTTGGGGGCAAAAATGGCTGAGTTCTTTATATCAATATTCTGAGTTGAACAAATTTACAGATGCTCAAGGGAAAAAATATAAAAAGTATAAAGTATATATTTAATATACCAGAAAGTATAAAGGATACAGACAGTTTTCAACAGGAAAGAACTCAAGGAATATTTTTACCATGAGCCCTTATTGAGGATACTATTAGAGATGAGCAATAGCCAATCAAAGGATCACCAGGAAAAATATGACAGTTGAACAGAGAGCAAACATTTACTATATTTAACTGGTAGAAAATAGAATGTAAATATTTTGAAGAAATAGAAATGACACCCAAAATATTGTGAGAGGAAAAAGAAAACCAGAATATTGCTACAAAGGTAATCAGTGGAAAAAGAAAATACGAATCTTCCTGAAAAATTATACCATATACATGAAGCAAAGAAAATAAGTAAATTTCTTTAATTATAAAAAATAAAAAGCATAAAATAGTATGACAGATCTAAGATCAAATTTATCCATCAAAATGGTAACTATAAATGAATTTAATATGCCTATTGTATTAGAGTCTAAGCTGTTACATCAAAGAGAATCCAAACCATATATAAATAAATTTTCTTTCCTATAAAACTTTCCAGAAATAAAATACTCCAGGATTTCAGGGAAACTGTTCCACAAGGCTATCCAGGGACTCAGGTTCTGTCTACCTTGCAGCCTGGACATTTGTAGTAGATTGTCCTCACCAGCATTATCTCAGCTGGCTTATCATCCTCACAACCCTAAGAAAGGGGACAAAGAAAAGCCAGAGCAAATGGCTTCCTCTTTTGAAATGAAGTTGCACAATTTCCTTCCACTCATATACTTAGTCACATGACCAAGTTTAACTGCAAGGGAGAGTATGAAATAGTGATGGAATTCCTTCCTGGCATTTCTTAGATAATTTATGTTTTTCTGAATCTCAATCCCAAGAAAATTTGTCAAGAATTTAGGGAAAAGGAGGGAAATGCAAACTTTTCTTCAGGAATCAAAATCTTACAAGCAGGATGGAGCTACTAATTTGAAATAATCCACTGAATAAAACTAAAAACAAGAACAGGAAATGCTGACTTGTGGGTTTGAAGGTTGAGGTAGATGTTTCCAGGGACAAGGACATTGGGACATAGGAGGGAAGCAGTCGTAAACTAATCAGTCAGTCTTGCTTTCAGTTGTTTTTGTGTTCCGAAGAGGAGAGACAGAGAGATGCATAAAAAGACAGACAGGGAAACTAAGGCTGGAGAAAGCCATCTTCCAAAAGGATTGAAGGAACCATTTCTTGGAGTTCATACAAGACCTGGAATAGCTTCTGATTTCATTATCCAGAGTAGAAAAAACTCATAATTCAAAAGACATCAGGTAAAGTATTCAGAAGGCTATGGCTTTAATACTGGAAAATATTAGCCCTAAAATAAATGCTGCTGTCTATAAAGCTTAAAATCCAGATTCCCAAAATATCCAGGCTTTTCCCAGGTAATTTAACTGTGTCCTAGAAGAAAGCTCACAAATATTTATATAAATATAAAAACAAGTACATTACAAAATAAAATTCACAATGTCTAACACCTGATCAATAATTACCAAGCATACAAAGAAGCAGGAAAATATGATTCATAATGATGAGAAAGGTAAATCAATTGAAACTAACCTGGAAATAATGCAGCTAATAAAGTAAGTAGGCAAGGATATTAAAATAATTATTATAAATTATTCATTTTGTTTAGCAAGCTAGAGAAAAGATTAAGAATGTTAAGTAGAAACATGGGAAGCATGGAAGACATTAAATCAAACTTCTGAAAACGAAAAATGTATTTCTGAGATAAAAGATATCCTGAATGAGATTAACAGCAGATTAGACACAGAAGAAATGATTAGTTAACTTAAAGACATAAATACGAAAACTATCCAAAATTAGACATAGAAAGAACTCTGAAAAAATAAAAGTAAAAGGGCATCCACCAAATATACACATAATTGGTGCCCCTAATAGAGATAAACAGGAGAATAAAACAGGAATTTGAATAAACAATGGTTGAACATTTCAAAATATGATGAAACTATAAACACACATATCTAATAATCCCCAAAATGCAAGAAACATAAATAAAGCTATGAAGAACATCATAATCAAATTGCTTAGTACCAGTAATAAAGAGAAAATTCTTAAAAGCACTCAGAGAAAAAAGACAGCAGTCTTTTTTAAAGAAACAATGCAAGTCAGAAGATAGTATAGCAATATCTTTAAAGTACTGAAAGAAAAAAAAGGGCACCTAGAATTCTAAACCTAGCAATTAAAAAAAAAAAAACAAATGTGAAATAAAAGACTTTTTCAGGCAAACAGAAGCAGAATTTATCATTAACAGACATGTACTGTAAAAAATGTTAAAAGAAAATCATTTAGGCAGAAAGAAAATAATTAGAAATGGGAATCCAAATCTACCCAGAGAATGGTGAGTAGTGAAATGGTACCATGCAGCTAAACACAAAAGACTTGCTCAATTTTTAAATCTCCTTGAAAAATGACCACTTAAAGCAAAAATACCTTGTACTGTAGAATCTATCACGTAATAGATTTTAAATGTTTCTGTATCTAAAAAGACTCCAAATACATGAAGTAAAAACTGAAGACTCCAGTAAGGAATCATAAAATCTACAGTTACAACCAGAAGTTTCTCCTAAACCTTCTCTCAATAACAGGTAGAACAAACTGGCAAAACATCTGTAATGGTATAGAAGATTTAAACAACATTTTCAACCAAACTGACTTGAGTAACGTTTTTGAACACTAACCATCAGCAGAAGAGCACAAATTTTTTTTTTAAGTGCAAGCAGAATATTTATTAAAAGAGATTATAGTTAGGCTGTAAAACAAATCTAACTAAACTTAAAGGAATTTGAATGATACAAATTATGTTCTCTGACTACTATGGGACTGAACTAGAAATCAATAAAAGAAAGGTATCTGAAACACTCTTAAATATTGGAATCTAAATAATATTCTAATCTAAATAATATTCTAAATAATCTAAATAATACTCATGTAAGTATGTTATCTACTCAAAAATTAATTAAATAATATGTTTTTAAGCAGTGGGGTTAATTTGGTTGCATAGCTAACAAATAGCCATTAAGGTGATTTCAAAGAGATATTACCCAAATATTCTGAGCTTTACTTGAAAAGATATATGTTCTTTCAAGAGTATTACCATAAAGGACAATAGTTATCCAGGGTAGAAGTTTGATTACTTTGCTAGAAAATCGGGCCTAATTCTCTAGAGCCATATAGTTTTTAATAATTCTTAAAATTATTTAAAAGGCTAAATTAATACTCTAGCAACAGACTTGCCACCAGAGCTGATATCCTTTGTCTTTCTTTCAGGAGAGAAAACATTTTTGAACACTAACCATTCTTACACTTATCCTTGCTTTGCTGAATGTTCAAGTATTCAACAAGTACTTAGAAAGCACTCAGAATGTGCCAGATTCCATTTTAATAGACAAAGAGAAAAACATAGTCCTTGTTTTCAAAGAGATTACATTCCAGTGCGGTGAGTGGGAGGAATGTACAAGAAACCAATAAACAAACATATGATATGTCAGATGAGAAATGACATGTGACAAAATAAAGCATCCGGGTAGCTGGAGATTTTGACAAAGGACCAGGTGAAAGAAGAATGTCTCCCGACACAAGAGAAGATTTTATTTCTCAGAATTTTTTAAACTTAGGGTTAATTTCAGTTGCCTTTGAATGAGGTCATCATTTAATCAAACTTTTTGTGGAAGAACAAAAGGTAGAGCTCCCAAGAGGCAAAATTCAAGCATTTTAAATGGTGAGTGCCAAGGAGAAGTCTTAAAACAATAGCATAAAAGATGCAGGAAGCTAAGAATTGGCTTCAGAGTCAGCAAATGGCCAACAACTTGGTCTCTGGGGGCCGTTCTTACTACAAGGAACCTTACAACAATAACAAAAACAAGTAAATGAAAGAAAGGAAAGCATAGCCACTTCTCAACAAATTATTAAATATTACTAAGCTTCTTTGGAAATCTCCAAAAAGGGCCCTTCTGAAATTGGTTATCGAAACAAGTCTTCTTGTTCGGATTCATAATAGTAAAAATAAGGCAGTATGTATAAAGATGAGAACTTTGTGTAGTAGGGTGTGATACCGCTGCTGCTGCTAAGTCGCTTCAGTCATGTCCGACTCTGTGTGACCCCATAGACGGCAACCCACCAGGCTCCACCATCCCTGGGATTCTCCAGGCAAGAACACCAGAGTGGGTTGCCATTGCCTTCTCCAATGCATGAAAGTGAAAAGGGAAAGTGAAGTCACTCAGCCATGTCTGACTCTTCACGACCCCATGGACTGCAGCCCACCAGGCTCCTCCATCCACGAGATTTTCCAGGCAAGAGTACTGGAGTGGGCTGCCATTGCCTTCTCCTACATCTTATTAAATAGGAGCAGGGAAATTCATTCCTCTGATTAAAAGGAGGGTGGACATGTATAGTTTAGAAAGTCTCTCCAAGTGATCCTAATTAGCAGCAAAGCACCACAGACTTTCACCTGACAATTATTGCCCCATTGCACTGTCACTACAGGAAGAATGAAGCTTAATTCTTTGAAAGGAGGCAGAGTATATACTGTGTACACACGGCAGTATAGCCATTATTTGGGAACTGAGTTAGGGGTCAGATTCAGAAAAGTTAACATACAGGATGGGGGCTTATAATCACTTGACTTTTTTTTAACTGGTTGAAAATCCAAATTATGTAATTATTTCTTTACTTGACATGGTATTGTTTTTCCTCTGCTTCCTTCAAAGCTTTAAACAATCTTGCCATTTACCTTGGTTGGTATAGAGTATCACATACCTTGTCCCACCAAAGTCTGATACAAGAGGAGTCAAGGATGGTCAGGAGTGTTTTAACCTAGCATTTCCATTTAAGGCAAACCTTAGCACCAACATCACCCCTCACCTAACACACACACACACACACACACACACACAGACTCCCTTCAACACATCCTAGTCACTGAGTTGAATAAAAAGCCTGGTGACAGCCTAAGCTTGAAGATATCCTTCTCAGGCTCCAGTGAACTTTCCAGAGTATGACAGTCTAGTATGGCATGGCATGAGCGTTCGGGAAACTCTTTCTGGCTGGAAAGCACGTGTACTGGCTAGCTCTCAGCTGGTAGTCTGCAGCTGCCTGGACCTGTTGTCTAGGTGGGATATGTAGTAATGACAGAAAATTGGACCAAAAGGCATTTGCCATCTTCAGATGAGAGTTTCTGAAATGGGACTGTAACCTTGGACACTAGATGTTTCTTCCGATTTCTATTTTTCTTGGTGAAAAAATATGCACATCAAGTCTTCTTCCCAAAACTTCCAGTTTTGACGTCCTTAAAGTTTAACATATGTGATCAATAGAATTGCTGTTCTTGTTGCTTTGTCACTAGTTCATGTCCAGCTCTTTGCAACACCATGGACTTAGCCCACCAGGCTCCCCGTCCATGGGATTTTCCAGGCAAGAATACTAGCGAGAGTTGTCATTTCCTGTTCCAGGGGATCTTTCCAACCCAGGGACTGAACCCACATCTCCTGGTTGGGCAGGCAGATTTTTTAACACTGAGTCACAGAATAGTATACCATAATATGTATCTTATAGTATACTACATATTACCCTTCCTCAAAAGTGAGACTTTGTTTTCAGCATGATAGGATTTCAGAAACCTTTCCATCATATGGTGAAATGAAAGATACATAAAGTTTGAAAATGACTGGATGAGGCCATGAAGTTTTGTGAATGGTTAGGAGTTGTTTCTTTTTAGGATATATTATAACTTAAATGTAATATTGTTTTTTCTCACCTCAAGAACAATGGTAAAAATTGGCCACCAAAGCTAGTACGTTTGTCTTCCCCTTTGAAAAACTAGTAGATCCAGCCATAGGTTTGAGTTTGTATCCTAAACAGAAATAAGGAATGTGTTTGATGAAAATAAAGGCTGGGTTAATCATCAGTGCATTCATTTACTCTGACCCACTGCCTGTGTTTTCTTCACCTCCATGTGTTGCTTTGTTTTATGTCTGGCAAGAACACCGCTTCATAAACGGGTCAAAATTACAAGGAAGGGCCATCTTGGAATCTGGGAGTTTCCTCCACCACATGAAAACACTCAGCCAGCATGCCAGAGGTGTACATCACACAAGCACAAAGGAAAATATGGCATTGCAAAGGGTGTGGGAGGGAGAAACAAAGGAGATGCAGCAGTTATGTCAAGGAAAAAAAAAAAAACAAAAAAACCTTTTCCTTGAAAGATGACTATGACGTATTTCAAACATAAATCAGTATAGCTCTGAACGTTTTTTTTACACACAGTATCTTGGTGAGAGACATTGGTGTGGACCATTGACAAACAGAAGCAGCTCACTGGTACTCCAGCGTTATTTATACTGCTTTAAGGTTCTGGGCACCTGATCCTCAATGGGCGAGTGGCAGATACTCTATCTGATTTTAACCACAGAAACCTCTGTCACAGAAACATAAAAGGGCAATGGAAAGGGCTATGAAATCAAAGTGCGCTCAGGACTTTGATGTGGGCAGGGTTGCCTGGTGCCTGTAAGTGCCACCTTCCTCATACATTTCCCCACCTGTGACTGTCAGTGGCCACTGATCCTTATCTATCCAGGTTATTCACCAACAGATGCAAGGTAGTTACATCCAACTTAAAATGGGTAAATCTGTATTCACATATGTTGTGCCTGACCCCCCCACCCCAAAATTACCTAAAGATAAATAACTCATGGAGAAGTTTGAATGTTTATACCTCACTCATCCTCATATAGTCAACTCAAGCTATAAATTTGCCTGATATTTTATTTGCATTCAGGATAGGAAGCCTTGCTTTCAAGTGTCAGCCCAATGAGACCATTGGCTGACTGGTTTCCAGATATGTATGACATTAATATAATGTGTTAGTGGCACAGTCATGTCTGACTCTTTGCAACCCCATGAGCTGTAGCCCACCAGGTGCCTCCATCTGGGGAATTCTCCAGGCAAGAATACTACAGTGGGTTGCCATTCCTTTTTCCAGGGTATCTTCCCAACCCAGGGATCAAACCCAGGTCTCCTTCATTGCAGGCAGATTCTTTACCATCTGAGCCACAAGGGAAGTCTATTTTATATACTACCCTATTATGTATATGAGACCTGGGTTCAATCCCTGGGTTGGGAAGATCCCCTGGAGAGGAAACAGTAACCCACTCCAGTATTCTTGCCTGGAGAATCCCACAGATGGAGATGCCTGATAGGCTACAGTCCATGGGGTCACAAAGAGTGGGACACGACTGAGCAACTTCAGTCAGTCAGTCACAGTTATTATGTATATATATACAAACACACACATATATATAGTATATTTGTCTATGACACCCTAATCTAACTGCCTGGTATCCAGCTGATGCTATTATGGCACTTTGAGGGGTAGTCTTCCTACCCAAAAGTAAAATAAAATTCAGAAAATATTTATATCTGTCATATAAACTAGAAGGCAGCAAAAACTCAAAGGACTAATATTGTAATTCAAACCAAAATCTGCTGAGATTAATCTTACTAAGATCAGAGCATTGGTCAAAGTCAACATCGATTACAGCAATATTTTTTCTGAGATTATAAACAAAACTACTTTATTACTATTCTATAACAATTCCTCATGGATATGAGGCAGATTGAGTTTGTCTGATGACTTCTGTACAGTCTTATGGTGTAGAAAAGAAGCAAGCAGAGATAGTTAAAAGTAAATAAAGAGAGCGAACCTCTCTCTTTTTAGGTTTAGGTCATTTAGAAACAGAGTAGCCAGGCTGAGCCTGGATGCTGAGTCACCTCTCTCTTCAGGATGTTCTCCCCACAATTTTCTGTAATTAAACTGCCTTCTCTGTATACACACTCTCATTATCTCTTGCTTAGTGCACATTAGGACATTTTTTTTTAATAGGAAAGATACCATATTTTCAGAACTCCAAATCAAAACATACAATCTAAAGAAGGATTTTAGTTTAAGGATTTTATGAATGAATTCATGTAGAAAGTTGGACAAAACTAAAGAAATTAAGTTACATTTGCTATATATTTAATAATTCTTCTCTACTGCAAAGGATAAAATTTTCAAAAAGAGTCTGCCAAGTTGACTTAGCTAAGAGCAGTAGCTATAGACAAAGGAGTACGGAATTTGGAATGAAACTTATTTAGGTTCAAATCATGACTCTAACAGTTATTAGCTGTGACCATGAGCAATACCATAAGTCACCCCATAAGCATTGGTGTCCTCATCTGTAGAATAAGAGTAATAAACTATCTTACTGGGTCACACAAGAGATGCAGGTTTGATCTCTGGGATGGGAAGATCTGCTGGAGGAGGAAATGGCATCCCACTCCAGTATCTTCGCCTGAAGAATTCCATGGACAGAGGAGCCTGGCGGGTTACAATCGATGGGGTCTCAAAGAGTCAGACATGATTGAGTGGCTGAGCATGAACTGGATCATTGTGAACATTAAGGAAATGGCACCCCACTCCAATACTCTTGCCTGGAGAATCCCATGGACGGAGGAGCCTGGTAGGTTACAGTCCATGGGGTCGCAAAGAGTCAGACACGACTGAGCGACTTCACTCACTCAAGGGCATAATACATAGAAGCAGAGATTCCAGCCCAGTGTCTGGTTTATGAGGGCTCAACAAATATCTCTTCAATTCTCTTGCTTCTTTCTACTTTTTCTCTCTCCCAATTATATAAAGCCATTAGTCCTTTGACAAATTCTCACAAAGAAACAGTTGATAGGATGCATACTGCCTTCAGGAAACCAATCTGACTCAAAGGTCACCTAACTTCCAGGCAATATTAGGGGCTGTAATACTCCAATCCATCGTGAAACTTTCCTTGATGACAGCATTCCTAGGTAAATTTCTCTTCTGCTGCTGACCCACAGCAACTAAATCTTATACCCCAGAACAGAGAACTTTATTCTACACTCACATGCATTTGAGTTGGTCACTCCTGGCTTCCAAATAAACCTGAAACTTCTTCATATCAAGGTATAATTTTTTTTTGTCTGTTTCAGCCTGAGAATGAATGGATATTCATGGATTAATTTACCTCAGAACTATATTTAGTTCTGGACTAAATAATCATTTTAAGAACCCCAACATTAAGAATGTAATGCATTTTCACAAACCCTGAAAACTAACAAATTCCATTAGTAATCTTAACAACTAAATACATTCTTGAATTAAGTACAATTTAATCAAGTATAGTTCAAATTTTTGAAGTCTTGTGTTAAAACCAATTCCTGAAAAGCCTCTCTGAGAGTATATTTGGAAAGTATGTAGTGTTAATTTTCAAAGGGTTGATAAAATTAAATATTTTTAAACTTATAGTGCAGATTTTAAGAATCATGTAGTATAGTGTATTTTTTCTCTAACTTTTCTATTGCAGAAACACTGTGCTTCTAGCCAAAAGAGCTTGAAAATGAAAAGAATTTACTAATATTAAAACAATTCTAGACTTTCTATAACTTAAAGGTTTATACTGTCATAGAGCAAGTTGTATAATTTTGTAAGATGGGTCTGGTTTCCTTTTCTCTTCTGTGGAATGGAAGGGACAACTTCCCTATGGAAAAGTAGTATAGGAAATAAAAAACAGAAGTTTGTTTGTGAGGGCTGTGGTTGGAAAACTGGTCACTATTCACTTTTTGAGGTTTTTGAAAAGTCCCTTCTCTATTCCTTATTTCCACAAAGAATGAAAAATAGGTATCATGTGAATTGGGATGTACACAATCATATTATATTTTTCCAGTTAGCAAACATTCATCTGATTAACCATCACTGACTGCTGCAATGTAATGCATGCGTACATATAAGTATATATATATCCCTGTATATGCATGTTTGATTCATATTATGTATGTACAGTTCAATGGCATTTTCTCTTAAACACACTCTAATATGTTGTTCAGTTATTTCTTAATAGCTTCAGGTTCCAGTTCAGTCCCTCAGTTATGCCCAACTTTTTGCAACCCCATGAATTGCAGCATGCCAGGCCTCCCTGTCCATCATCAACTCCCGGAGTTTACTCAGTCATGTCCATTGGGTCAGTGATGCCATCCAGCCATCTCATCCTCTGTCGTCCCCTTTTCCTCATGCCGCCAATCCCTCCCAGAATCAGGGTCTTTTCCAATGAGTCAACTCTTCACATGAGGTGGCCAAAGTACTGGAGTTTCAGCTTTCGCATCAGTCCTTCCAATGAACACCCAGGACTGATCTCCTTTAGAATGGACTGGTTGGATCTCCTTGCAGTCCAAGGGACTCTCAAGAGTCTTCTCCAACACCACAGTTCAAAAGCATCAATTCTTCAGCGCTCAGCTTTCTTCACAGTCCAACTCTCACATCCATACTTGACCACTGGAAAAACCATAGCCTTGACTAGACAGACCTTTGTTGGCAAAATAATGTCTCTGCTTTTGAATATGCTATCTAGATTGGTCATAACTTTTCTTCCAAGGAGTAAGCGTCTTTTAATTTCATGACTGCAATCACCATCTGCAGTGATTTTGGAGCCCAGAAAAATAAAGTCAGCCACTGCTTCCACTGTTTCCCCATCTATTTGCCATGAAGTGATGGGACCAGATGCCATGATCTTAGTTTTCTGAATGTTGTGCTTTAAGCCAACTTTTTCACTCTCCTCCTTCACTTTCATCAAGAGGCTTTCTAGTTCCTCTTCACCTTATGCCATAAGGGTGGTATCATCTGCATATCTGAGGTTATTGATATTTCTCCCAACAATCTTGATTCCAGCTTGTGCTTCTTCCAGCCCAGCGTTTCTCATGATGTACTCTGCATATAAGTTAAATAAGCAGGGTAACAATATACAGCCTTGACGTACTCCTTTTCCTATTTGGAACCAGTCTGTTGTTCCATGTCCAATTCTAACTGTTGCTTCCTGACCTGCATATAGGTTTCTCAAGAGGCAGGTCAGGTGGTCTGGTATTCCCATCTCTTTCAGAGTGTTCCACAGTGTATTGTGATCCACACAGTCAAAGGCTTTGGCATAGTCAATAAAGCAGAAATGGATGTTTTTCTGGAACTCTCTTGTTTTTTCCATGATCCAGTGAATGATGGCAATTTGACCTCTGGTTTCTCTGCCTTTTCTAAAACCAGCTTGAACATCTGGAAGTTCTAGGTTCATGTACTGCTGAAGCCTGGCTTGAAGAATTTTGAGTATTACTTTACTAGCGTGTGAGTTGAGTGCAATTGTGCGGTAGTTTGAGCATTCTTTGGCATTGCCTTTCTTTGGATGGGAATGAAAACAGACCTTTTCCAGTCCTGCGGCCACTGCTGAGTTTTCCAAATTTGCTGACATATTGAGTGCAGCACTTTCACAGCATCATCTTCCAGGATTTGAAATAGGTCCACTGGAATTCCTCCACCTCCACTAGCTTTGTTCATAGTGATGCTTTCTAAGGCCCATTTGACTTCACCTCCAGGATGTCTGGCTCTAGGCGAGTGATCACACCATCGTGATTGGTTCCTATGCAATATTGCTCTTTACAGCATCGGCTTGCTTCTATCACCAGTCACATCCACAGCTGGATATTGTTTTTGCTTTGGCCCCATCCCTTCATTCTTTCTGGAGTTATTTCTCCAACTGATCTCCAGTAGCATAATGGGCACTTGCTGACCTGGGGAGTTCCTCTTTCAGTATCCTATCATTTTGCCTGTTCATACTGTTCATGGGGTTCCCAAGGCAAGAATACTAAAGTGGTCTGCCATTCCCTTCGCCAGTCTTAATAGCTACATATACATAATTTACCAGTTTCCTTAGTGCTATCATTGCCTAACAATGTACAGGAAAAAGATGTAGCAGGATTTGCTTCTGAAGCCATACAAGCAAAACTGGGTATTTTTAATTGATTCAAATGGTACTGAGAAGTAACCCAGATTGGAAATGATTCCAGGGAGGATCTGGAGAGCCAGTCATAGGCAGCTGGGCAGATCGATGGCCCTTAGGGATTCCGTGATTAATTGGAATCTTCCCCAAACTATTGACATGATGGGACAGGGGTTTAAGTCAACCAAATTGTGTGACAATAGGGACTATGTGCAACCACATAATGAGAACAGCTATGTTTGGAGACCCTTGTGGAGTTTCCATGCCCACTGTCTGGGAATCAGCATCCCCAGGGCTCCCTTCTTGACACTTGTCAGAGCTTCAGGGGAAAACTTGCCACCCTCACACAAAAGGCCTATTGAGGGGGCTGTGAGTCAACTGGAAAACATACACGGCACTTTCTCAACTTGTTTCTTTCCACTCCTGCAAAATAGCATGTCTTTTAATTTGAATTTCCACTCAACAAAAGAAGGGCACCACTTTGACAAGCATTTACAAGTGGGCCTTAAGGCAGGGCAGAGTCTAGTTCATTAGGAACTAAATTTCTAGTAAACACCTTGGTGGACAGATCTGGTTCATAAATATCAGGCCCAGTTATTTTGTGCCTATTTTATACCTGACTGAACTTTTGAGCCCTTTGAAACCATGAGGGGTATGAAGGATGCATTGGGTACCCCGCTCTATCTACAGTGAAGATCTCCCTGACCACTCCTCCAGGCACGTGAGGAGGGTTGCTCAATAGAAACTAATACTAAGCTGCATGTCACCCGTATTGGTATCTTCTTAAGTCAATGTAGTTGATTCAAAGAGTTACGTGTGAACAATAGCAGACAAAAATTTCCCCCTGGCAGATTGCGAAGGGAATTTCTGTTTCTAGTTTATTCTTTTATTGAGTTCTGTGTAAAGTACTTGAAGGGATTCTAAAACCCTTTTCTCTCCTCTCTGTCTCCCAGCTAATGCTGTTTTCCAGTCTCTGAGCTGCCAATGTACCATAAGAAATACACTCATTGACATGACAGAAAAGGCAGTTGTACAGCAGAAATGGTATGGTCTATTGCAATAAATTACAGGTTTCCTTTTCATGTTCAGCACAAGAGGCGGCCCTCATGCAATTAGCTACAGCTGGTTAAAGAAAGAAACCATGCATCTGTGGACAGATCAGACAGAGAACCAACTCTTAATTTCTGGAATATATCACCATAGGAACAGAGAAGAAACCTGATTTTTGTTCCTGAACAGAAGCCATTTTTAAAACTTGTACTTCCCCCTGTGAATCATCAAGATAGTGTAGCATTTGGGGGAAACGAACCTATGATCACGTTTTTTTCCTCTAAGGTCACTGGTTATGACAAATAGCTGAGTGTCTTCCACTTGGTTCTTGGCTTCAGCCTGGCAAAAACTTTTCCTTGCATATCTCAGCCTCATGCTCACTCAATTATACAATTGCCACTGTGTGTACTATTCTCAACTGGAACTTTGTATTGGTATGCTAGCGTCCTTCTAGAATGATAATCTGATGTGTTTTATGTCTTTTTATTATTGCTGAATGCTCATTTTGCATGATTTAAACTGCAGTTTATTTCAGAAAAATTGAACATTTAGAAACTCTTAAGAACAATTTTAATTGCACATGCATGGGGCACTGGATCATACATGTATTAATAATGTATTCAGGACACTCTCTTATGTAGAAGATGTAAAAATACTTTAGCACATGTATCAGGTGAGTAGTTTGTCTTCCAAGAGACAGCTTAAGAAAATACTGGTTATTATCAGTTTGAGGAAGGCATCCATATGTCTGTATAATGCATGTACATTCTAACTATCCACTTTTTAATCATCCATGTGAAACTTTAGCTCTATTTTTTTTCTGCAAATAAAGTTGACCATAGGAAGTCTGGGACTTATCTCCCAGGCCTATGATTTTCAGATAATGAAAATTTTAAATCATTTCAGTATTTGAAAATAACTGTTCTTACCAATCCTGGTCGAGAATAAATTTACTTTATAAATGAAAGAAGGTTAAAAAAATGAAGACAAATCTTAAGATTAAAATTGTTCATCGTTATCTCCTGGAACTGTTGGGAGCCCCTATAAAGTTAACAATTCATTTAGATACATTCAAATCATGAAAGTAAAAAGAGACTTTGCCTGCCGAGGTGTTTATTTAATGTAGAAAAGAGAGATCATAATGGAAATCATCTGCAATTACTGATTCTATACCCTACCCACTCATACCTCCAGCAACAACACTGGCTGTTTATTTTGTACAAAAGCAGTAGAGCTGCTGATGTTTAAAAGCAGAGGGGGAAAGGGAAAAGTAACTTGACAGTCCAGCTGAAGATCACAAGGCATTTGTGGAGATGTCTCCAGAGCATTTGCCTGAAGATTTATTCTGAAAACTGTACTTAAAAGTTAAAAGCTGTTTGCCAGTTTCCCTCCCTCGTGTCGCAACTGACCTTACTGTGCCATCAGAACAAAGGCAACAATGATTCCCACGTTTTTGTTTCATTTGGTGTAAGAGAGACATACATAGAGTGAACACCCTTTAAACAGAAAATCAGTAATACATGTTTGGAAGGAAGGAAAAGAACCAGAGTGTGTGGCCAGACAACAAATTTCTATCATCTCAAAACCTGTAATTTACTTGAAAATGTGTAGTTTCCTTGAACTGGACTTCCAGACTCCTTGTGTAATGAGCAACCTTCACATTGTGTTGTGAATAGAAACAGGTTGGGAGGGGGGGAATTATGAGATCTGAAGGCAAACATTTGCAAAATTGTGAGAATAAGCAATATTTTTTGAGCCTTTTCTCTCCAGAGAGACAAATATTGCTCTAGAAAAAACAGCAGGCTACATAGACCCCTGAGGGCCAAAAATTATACTCAACTGGTATCTATTTAGTAAAAACCATCTTCCAATAAAAGCAAACTCAGCACAGAGTGAAAATAAGAAAAAAATCAAATGTAAACCAGTATAAAGACCTGGGAATCACGGCTATTGAACTTTTAGAGGAAATAACCAATTCATTACATCTGGAAATATTTCAAGCTGAGGGGGACCAAACACTAAAATCTAAATTTGTATTAATGCCTGAAAAATAGCACTGGGAAGATAAAAGATCTTTCTCTTTATTTTGAGTCTAAAAAATAATATTCTCTACTGTCCAATTTTTGAGCATTATTTAGTCAATGAAAGGCGACAAATTATGAAATTGCTAAGTAAATGTTTCTGATAGTTACAAAGAAAGGAAACCTGAATGGGCCTTTCATTTATCCCTGGAGAAAAACAAAATACAGAGCTTCTTGGTGATATTTTTCTAATTATTTCAAAAGTATTTCAATAATATCAATACTTGAAGTAAAAAATACAGAATAAAAGGTTGCTACTGCTGCTGCTGCTGCTAAGTCGCTTCAGTTGTGTCCGACTCTGTGCAACCCCATAGACAGCAGCCCACCAGGCTCCCCCGTCCCTGGGATTCTGCAGGCAAGAACACTGGAGTGGGTTGCCGTTTTCTTCTCCAATGCATGAAAGTGAAAAGTGAAAGTAAAGTCGCTCAGTCTTAGCAACCCCATGGACTGCAGCCTACCAGACTCCTCCATTCATGGGATTTTCCAGGCAAGAGTACTGGAGTGGGTTGCCATTGCCTTCTCCAGAATAAAAGGTTACCAAACCCTTAAACCCAGAATTTCAAACTGTTCCTCAATAGATGATACAAACTGATAGTTCTGATGAGATTATTATTTCCTTTTAAAGTACTCCTAGGGAGGATATTGAGCTGCAAGTGAGGGTCAGAAAGTTCCTACTTTATCAAAGCTCCACTACTAGCCTTTCATGCATGAGCATTAAATTTGTTTATGAAGCAAAATGTATTGAGGGCTTGCTTTTGCTGGGGACTCCTCTGGGCTACGTTAGGAAACAAGGCTGACAAGTACACTTGCTTTCATGTTTATAATTCAACTGGGCAGCCAGAAGATAAGCAATGCTGCTGCTGCTAAGTCCCTTCAGTCATGTCTGACTCTGTGTGACCCCATAGACGGCAGCCCACCAGGCTCCTCTGTCCCTGGGATTCTCCAGGCAAGAACACTGGAGTGGGTTGCCATTGCCTTCTCCAATGCATGAAAGTGAAAAGGGAAAGTGAAGTCACTCAGCCGTGTCTGACTCTTAGTGACCCCATGGACTGCAGCCCACCAGGCTCCTCTGTCCATAGTTTTCCAGGCTAGAGTACTGGAGTGGGGTGCCATTGCCTTCTCCCAGAAGATAAGCAATAAGCAAAAGCAAATCACAGAGTATGTGAGCCCATGACAAGAGTCATGAAAAGGAAAATGTTAAGTAGAATAAAGGGGATCAGGAGTATATTGGGAGTACATTTAAACAGGATGATCAGAAGAAAACTCATTGAAAGAGTGACATCTGAGTCCAGAGCTAAAGGAGGTGAAGCAGTTAGACATGTGGATAAGCCAGCTTCTCAACCTCAGTCCTGTTGATACTATGGGCTAGATAATTCTCTGTGGTAGGGGCTGCCCAGTGCATTACAGGATGGTCAGCAGCCTCCCTGGCTTGTGCCCACTAGATGCAAGTAATATACACCCCTAACAACCATAAATGTCAAAATGCAACAACCAAAAATATCAAAAATGTCCCAGTTGTAACAACCCAAATAGTCAAAAGAACCCTAGTTGGGGGAGGGGGGGCGGGAACCACCATTGAGAGTCAATGGTCTGGCCAGGAGCATGACAGACAAAACAAAATCAAGATTTGGCTAGATATGGAGAAAGAGGGAGTTAGGGCTGAGGCCAGAAAGGTGACAGGAGTGATCCTTTAGAGCTTTCATGACCTGTCTGGATTCTTTGTTTTGTACCCTGGATGAAACAGAAGGCCACTGGAGAGTTATAAAAGCACCACTCTGACTGCTGGAGCGAGGGAGTGGGCAAGGGCAGAAGCAGGGTGATCAGCGAGGAGGCTGTCACTATCTGAGCAAGGGGTGATGGCAGTACCTACCAAGGTGATCAGGATGAGAGTAGATACAGGACATCTTTTTAGCATACTGAATGAAATTCCCAATCAGATGAATGAAGGGCTTGAGGAAAAGGAGTTAAAGATCCCTAAGCAACCGGAAGGATGGAGGTGCCATCTGTTGAGATGGGGCTTGCAGTAGAGAGCACATGATTGAGAGGGTAGATCAGAGAACACATTTAAAACCATTCCTTGGCAAGTAAGAGAGAGGAGAAATTTTATTTTTGCATATGCCATGATGTTTTAAATCAAAGCGGTGGCAAATTTGCACGCATGAATGTAATATTGGATAGGAAGAGAGATGAAAAGCTTTATCTTAATGCAGAATCTGTTCAAATGCTTCTCTTTGGTACGGAAGGATTTTTTGTATGGGTGCATTTTCTAATACAAGAATCTCAATGTAGACATGCAGCATATGTGCCTGTTCTATGAACATAAAGCAGTATTTCTCTAGTTGAGTACATTCAAGGGATATCTCAAAAACAATATATTTTTTTTTTCACTAAAGAACCTGTAATTGTTCTAGAATCAAGAATTATTACTCTCAAATTTACTTGTGGAGACCCAGAGTACTGTGTCCCTTCAGGGCTCCGTTCTTATTTCCGTCATGGCAGTGAGCAGGTTGGACTGCCATCTTGCAGTTCTGTGTGTCATCACCACTGGACCTTGAGTTGTTCAAGGCCACAAGCTGGAGTTTCTGTCCCTCAGTAGCTCAATGCCTATCACTCATACACGCTCAATCAGTATCAACTATATGAATGAGTGAATGAAAGTATAGTGATTAGGAACCCAGATCTTGTGGGGTACATTTACAGTACAGCCTCAGACATACAAACCAATCTCACAAAGGTAGAGACCATGACTCCACTTTCTCTCCTCTCCTCTTTTTCCCCTCCCTTCTGCCACTCCGTCTGCCTGCTATGAAAGACAGTGGTAGACCTGGGAATCAGTCAGACCTGAGTTGGAATCTCAACTCCCCCACTGACTACTTATGTGAATCTGGGCAAATTACACCATGAGGAGACAGATAACTTGGTAGACACACTAGTTCCCAGGTAGATTTGTAGCAAAGTAACAGCTGTGTGTCCAGAACTTAACAATCAGAAAGATCCTGAAATCCAAAAGTAGTTCTCTGAATTTCCACACAGGTGGTTAGCTTCAGTGACAGCACCCGTACAAAAAATCCTTCCGTATCAAAGAGAAGCATTCAAACAGATTCTGCATTAAGATAAAGCTTTTCATCTCTCTTCCTATCCAATATTACATTCACACGTGCAAATTTGCCACCGCTTTGATTTAAAACATCATGGCATATGCAAAAATAAAATTTCTCCTCTCTTTTACTTGCCAAGGAATGGTCTAGGAGGCAGCAGGTTCTCTAGGTGTCTTAATCTTGCTCTGCGATTGGCACACTGTTTAGGCTGTTAGGACCCAGGGAATAGGATGGGCTGGTCCTTGCCTTCATGGAACTTTCTGCCCAGTGGAGAAGGCAGACTTTAAACAAATAATTACACAGATTTATTTGATGCTGTGGTAAGTGCTGGGAAGGAGAGTAATGATATAGTGTACCAGAAGAATCCAGCCAAATTTTGGGGAAGGTTGGGGTGGAGGGGTGTGGAAGCTTTCCTATGGAAGTCACATTGAAGCTGAAAACTGAATCATGAGTTGGAGTTAGAAGCTGCTGTGTAGAGTTGGAGAGGGATTAATTGGAGAACAAGGAAGTTGGGAAAAGAGAACGGGGAAGAAGAGTACTTCAAACTTCAGGCATTTAAAGATATCCAATAAGGATCTAGGCTTCTGCCTTTGCCCATCAATTAAACAAATATAATCCCCAGAGTAGGGACTCAGTTTATGTTTGATGGATGAATGAACTCTGGAAACCTATTATTCTGGTAGCTACAGTCACAGATTTTATATACACACTCTCACCCATTCCCTAAAATGCCAAAGTGACCACCTGGCAAGCCCAAAGTTCCCAAGGAGCTCAGGCTTCTAGTTTGCCAGTATTCAAATGGCCACTTTGTCTTTCATCTAAAGCTCTTCTGAATCATTCTTCAAACCACAAGGCAGTGGACAGCATTTGTGCTGTTGAGTAGGATTCCATCTTTCATCTGCAGTTGGCCCTAGCTCATCAATATTTTCTAGTGTATGTTGTATCTGTACAATTGGTGAGTCACCCATTCTTTGGGTAGTATGACTACCATTGTCCTTTATGAAATTATAGCTAGAGTCTGCTCTAGTTTTGCTTTAAATGAAGCCCACAGACGAGAGGTCTTTTTCAAAGCCTTTCATTTTTCTCTTTAGTTCAGAGGAAACTAAAGGAAAGGAGTCACTTCCCGTTTATTTAAAGAATCATTAGAGATAAGTGGACTCAACCAAATGAGGAAAATAAAACCTGAGGACCTGTTCCTGCAGTCACATCTTCATTCCCTGGTCCTTTCCCCGAGAACCCCTGTGGTTCATGTATTTATGTTAACTCTATCATAAAACGTGATCTTTACTGCAATTTGGCATACAAAGTTTAAGCTCAGGGGCAAGTTTACTTCCTTCCTGAACTATGTTTGCAAACTGGCCCTTTTTGAAAACTATTCAAATATTTTGAAAAGGGAGCTTGAATCCTAATCCATTCTTCTATTGTAGTCACTTTGATACTGCTAAAGAAAGAACAAAAGTCTGGTGAAGAATTTGCCCCACTTGTCGTTAAGTTTCTCTCATCACCAGTGATAAACAAGACTTATTTTAAGATCTGTCGTTTTTGGCCATATTTGTATTAACTGTGCTATCTTTCATATTTTTTCTTTTCAAAATTAAAGTATTTTTTCCTGTTATTCCTGGCTGTAAATATGTAATACTCTCATTATAAAAAGCATTCAGTTATAATAGAAGTTTCCCTCAACACCTCTGTAATTTTGAAAATTAAATTGCCAAGATATTTAAAGTTTTATGAATTGTTTGAATGCTTACAAGTTTCATACATTCTATTCGTGTCATCAGAAAGACTTCAAACACCCCTATTCCTCCAAATAACCAACTAATATGCACATCCACAAGCAGTCAGCTTTTCTACATTTCTTTCTAACATTTTTAAAATCTAGTTTAATTAGCCCAGGTTCTGGAGGTGGGGAGGGGGGAGAATGTTACATTACAGCTAAATTAAATAGCAGACTGGAAAATATTTAGCATATTGTTCCTTCAGTCCATGAGGACTGAATATGAACAGTGCACATGCCTCTGTGGAGGGAGACAAAACATAAACGTATTACTACTTTCAGGAGTTACAATCTCACTAAAGAGATATGATGTACAGAAATGGTATATAGGATTATGTGAAGAGACAGAGATGTCTCTCTGGGTTTTGACCATCTTCACACATAAGCTGCACTGAGGCTGATGTCCTAATGCCAGCTTCTCAACCAGCCCTATTGGTATTATACTTGTCAGCACTGAGGAACATTCAAGACTTCTTTATCTTGCAGGTTTGAACATCTCTGGCCATGAGATGCTGCTATAATCAGCAGATTCCAGCCTCTCCTCCCACCTCCTCCTTCTCAAGTAAGTAACTTTTATAGAACACTGCAAGGAGCAGCAATAGAGGCTATGCAGACTCAAAGGGGTTGAAGGAAGACATGAAGAGCCCCAGGTCAGTCATCTAAAGGTGTTTCATGTCAGTGACTCTGCTCAGGTACAGGAAGTACAAGCCGCCATCTGAGATATTGTGAAATCCTCTGGGGAAGCATCAATATGGTATGGCCTGACCCTCAACTTTAAAAAGACCCTCACTACTTTGAAATTCTGTGCTTCTGAGGTTACAACTCAACATGCTCTGAAAACCTATACTTAACAAGATTTTCACCCAGCTTAGAAACTCATTCCTGACAATAAAACTCTCCTATCATATAATAGTGGGCTTCCCCGGTGGCTCAGTGGTAAAGAACCCACCTGCAATGCAGAAGACGTGAGTGTGATCCCTGGGTCAGGCAGATCTCCTGGAGAAGGAAGTGGCAACCCACTCCAGTATTCTTGCCTGGGAAAGACCATGGACAGAGGAGCTTGGAGGGGTACAGTCCATGGGGTCACAAAAGAGTTGGACATGACTTAGCGACTAAACAACATCATATAAAGCAACAACTTCATCTAGAGATGGAATTACAAAGTTGCTGAAAAAGTGAATAAAGGAACAAAGATGACCTGAGGAAATCAGTAGAAAATAGTGTTCATTATGGTATGTTTTTCAAACTGCAGGTTGAGATCCTTTAGTGGGGTTGGGGTAGGGAGGTGAAATCAATTTGGTGAAACCAAAAACAGGCACATATTGAAGATATGGTGGGTTTGGTTTCAGATCACTGCAGTAAAGTGAACATCACAATGAAGTGAGTCACACATTTCTTTTTGGTTTCCCAATGCATAGGAAAGTTACATTTGCAGTATACTATATGCCTGAAAGATGTACATAATTTTAAAAATACTTTGCTGCTAAAAAATGCTAACCATCATCTGAACATTGAGTGAATCACAATCTTTCTGCTGGACAATGACCTTGCCTAGATGTTGATGGCTATTGACTGATTAGCATGGTGGTTGCTGAAGGTTGGGGCAGTAGCAATTTCTCTAAAAAAAGATGACAATGAGATTTCTCTCTTTGATTAATTCTTCCTTTCATGAATTATTTCTCTGTAACATACAATGCTGTTGATAGCATTTTAACCATAGTAGAACTTCTTTCAATATTAGTCAGTTCTTTAAAACTCTGCCACTGCTTTATTAACTAAGCTTATGTACTGCTCTAGATCCTATGTTGTCATTTCAACAATCTTCACAGCACTTCACCAAGACTAGATTTCATCTCAGGAAAACACTTTCTTTGCTCATCCGTAAGAAACAACTTCTCATCCATTCATGTTTTATCATGTTCAGTTCAGTTGCTCCGTCATGTCCGAGTCTTTGCGACACCATGGACTGCAGCACACCAGGCCTCCCTGTCCATCACCAACTCCCGGAGTTTACCCAGACTCATGTCCATTGAGTTGGTGATGCCATCCAACCATCTCATCCTCTGTCATCCCCTTCTCCTCCTGCCCTCAATCTTTCCCAGCATCAGGGTCTTTTCCACTGAGTCAGCTCTTCGCATCAGGTGGTCAAAGTATTGGAGTTTCAGCTTCAACATCAGTGCTTCCAATGAACACCCAGGACTGATCTCCTTTAGGATGGACTTGTTGCATCTCCTTGCAGTCCAAGGGACTCTCAAGAGTCTTCTCCAACACCACAGTTCAAAAGCATCAATTCTTCGGCGCTCAGCTTTCTTTATAATCCAACTCTCACATCCATATATGACTACTGGAAAAACCATATGTTTGACTAGATGGACCTTTGTTGACAAAGTAATGTCTCTGCTTTTTAATATGCTGTCTAGGTTGGTCATAACTTTCCTTCCAAGGAGTAAGCGTCTTTTAAGATCACAGCAATTCAATTATATCTTCAGGTCCCACTTCTAAGCCGATTTCTCTTGCTCTTTCCAGCACATCTACAGGTACTTCCTCCACTGAAGTCTTGATACCTTTCAAAGTCATCCAGGAGGGTTGGAAATCAGCTTCTTCCAAATTCCTGTTATTGTTGATATTTTGACCTCTTCCCATGAATAATGAATATTCTTAATGACATCTAGAATGGTGAACTCCTTCCAGAAGATTTTCAGTTTATTTTGCTCAGATCCATCAGAGGAATCACTATCTAACACAACTATGGCCTTATGAAATGTATTTCTTGAGTAATAAGACTTGAAAGTAGAAATTACTCTGTGATCCATGGGCTGCAGAATGGATGTTGTGTTAGTAGGCATGAAAACAGTGAATCTCCATCAGAGCTCTTGGGTGTTTGGGTACATTTTCAATAAACAGTAATATTTTATTTTATTTATTTTATTTTTTTTTTTGCATTTCTCTTAAGCAGTTTTTTTTTAATTTTTACTTTATTTTGCTTTATAACACTGTATTGGTTTTGCCATACATTGACATGAATATAAAAGGAATATTTTTTTTTGTTTTCTGAGAAGTAACAGTGAGCTTAAAAAATCACTCAGTAAACCATGTTAAGCACTGGTTTCAATTTAAAGTCACCAAATGCGTTAACCCTAACAAGAGAGTCAGATTGTCCTTTTAAACTTTGAAGCCAAACACTGACTTCTCTAGCTATGAAAGTCCTAGATAGCATCTTCTTCCAATATGAGGCTGTTACATCCACACTGAAAATCTGTTTTTTAGTGTAACCACCTTTCTTAATTATCTTCACTACGTCTTCTGGAAAACTTGGTGCAGCTTCTACATCAGCACTTGCTCCTTCACCTTGCACTTTCTGCTATAGAGATGGCTTCTTTCCTTAAATCTCACGAACCAAACTCTGTTGGCTTCAGATTTTTCTTCTGCACCTTCCTTACCTCTTTCAGCCTTCACATAATTGAAGAGAGGTAGGGCTTTGGTCTGGACTATGCTTTGACTTAAGGGAATTGGTGGCTAGTTTGATCTTCTATCCAGACCTCTAACCTCCATATCAGCAACAAAGGTGTTCTTTTTTCTTATCTTTCATGTCACTGGACTAGCACTTTTCATTTTTTTCAAGAACTTTTCCTTTGCATCACAGCTTGGCTAACTGTTAGGTGCAAAAGGCCTGGCTTTCAATCTGTCTCAGCTTTAGACATGTCTTCCTCACAAAGCTTAATCATTTCTAGCTTTTGATTTTAACTGAGAAATGCATGAAATTTCTGTTCACTCAGAGGCCATTGTAGGGTTATTAATTGGCCTAATTTCATTATTATTGTCTCCAGAGTATAGGGAGGTCCAAGAAGAGGGAAATATATGGGAGAATAGTAGGTCAGTGGCATAGCCAAAACACACACAACATTTTAAAATTAAATTTGCTGTCTTATATAGGCACAGTTTGTGGCGCCTCCAAAACAATTACAATTGTTACATTAAAAATCACTGATCACAGTCACCATAAAAAGTATAATACTAATGAAAATGTTTGAAGTATTGTGAGATTCACCAATATGTGACACAGAGATGAAGTGAGCAATTTTTCAAATGCTGTTGGGGAAATGGTGCTCATCAAGATGGCCAAAAATTTCAGTTTTTAAAAAATGTAGTATCTGCAAAGCCTCAACGAAGTAAAGTGCAGTAAAATGAAGTGTACCTGTATTTTTTTGAAAAAATGAAATAGGACAGGAGAGAAGGGAAGAGTAGAGGGGAAGTAACAGATACCTCATAAAATTAGTACTATTTTGACTATGGGGCATGGTGAAAATCATATAAAAATACTATATTATACCACTGCCTCACTATACTCATCAAGTTAAATTTCTCAAAAAAAA
Organism: Capricornis sumatraensis; assembly: GCF_032405125.1. Lineage (NCBI taxonomy): Eukaryota > Metazoa > Chordata > Mammalia > Artiodactyla > Bovidae > Capricornis > Capricornis sumatraensis. The sequence goes on along the minus strand of NC_091081.1, from coordinate 31,947,789 downwards.
AAAACACAAAAAAACCCAAACCCAACCCACTGAGATTATTATTGGTATGACACTTGTATCTAGCCCACGGTCATATCCCACCTGAGCAATGGCAGTATCTCCAGGATGCCATTTGGTCCATGGGACAAAACAAGAGAACACACTCAGACCAAGACACCAAACTCCAGCCAATGCTTCCAGCCAGGTCACTCTGCAATACTCTGTACACTAGTTTTTGCTTCTTCTGAAGGGGAGGTGTTTATATGTATATTCATTGAGGAGGGTCTGCCCTGAATCTTAGCTTCATAGCACTATTATAACAGCAACTAATAGTGACTGAAAACATATATGCTCTATAGGCATTATCACTAATTTTCACATCAACCCTATAAGGAATGTTCTAAAATTATCCCCATTTTCTAGTAGCAAAAGGGAAAGTCAAGTAATTTGCTCATGGTCCACACAATGGTGGAGCCAGTACTCACACAGAAACAATACTGTGATCATCCACATAGACTTGGCGTTTTGACATAGACTTGGCCATTTATGACTTGAACGCCTCTTTTCTTTTCTTACCAGGTCAATCATAAAAATGATAATTGATGTCTTCCTCACCTTTTACTGACATTTAAAAATTCTTTCTCCTAAATGTGCACCCTAAAGACAACTGAAAATTTTCAATAATCTAAGAATCAACTGAGCACACGAATTCACTGATGGTGCACTTGATTTTTCGTTATCACCTATCTGAACACTGTACTCATCCAAACACTGCTCTTCTAATACAAGTAGAAAAAATAATTTGGCTTGTGACCCAAAACAAAAAGGCTTTTTAAAATCTGTTATTTCATTGCTCCCCTGCTTTAAATGGATACACCTAGAGTACAGTTATTAATAATAATCATTCTTTTAGATCTAAAGTTACTAACTGTGGCTCGCTCTTTTAAACTTTTTATACCTTGAATATTGTGTCTTATTACTTATTCCTCCCAGTTTTTTCCTCATTCAAAAACAATCCCTTCAAATTCTGATTTTGTTTTGTAGGTATTTGGAGATCTGGTTTACTTTAAAACAATGAAGCGGACATAATTCCCTAAGGGCAACTCACTGAGAACTGGGAGGTCCTAGTGGCACAATTAAACTGGCAACAAATCAATAGAAACAGAAGAAAAGAAGAAAGAAAACAATAATTAAAACATTCTGTCAAAAAATAGAGTAGGAATTAAAAGATGCAAACTATTGTTTTGACAGATAATCACAGTTTAATTTTCAATAGATTGCTTAGGATAAAATATAGACTTTGCCTTTTACAATATTCTGGTGTTCCTTTCTAGGTTGTTAACACTGTGATTATGTCACAACTGAATGGCAGGTATTTTCACCAAAAGAGGTTGGGGCAAACAGTGAAATGTTGCCCTGCTTGTTATATAATGTGAATCAAACCCTCTATCAGTCATTCCAAAATGGCCCATTATGGTCCACATGTTTTAACGTGCACATAAGATGATGTGTTATCATGAGGATGAGGACGAAATGAGGATGAAAACAGCTCTATTGAGTTCCGTATAATAGGCACTTTGCTAAACACTTAACAAACATTAATTAAATTTCCATAACAAATTTAATCCTCAGGTAATTTTATTATTTTCCTATTATATAGCTGAGTAAAGTATGACTCGAGAGATATAAAAAATTTTGCCCATGATCACACAGCTAATAATTAGGGGAACCAGGATCTGAATCCACTCAGTCTCTAAAGCCCATTATCTGAGCCATATGGTTCAACTAGAGCCTCCCAATCTCACAAGGCCAGCAGAAGCAGCTACAAGCTTGCCCTGCTCTTACTAATCATTGCTGCTGCTGCTGCTGCTAAGTCGCTTCAGTCGTGTCCAACTCTGTGCGACCCCATAGACGGCAGCCCATGAGGTTCCCCTGTCCCTGGGATTCTCCAGGCAAGAACACTGGAGTGGGTTGCCATTTCCTTCTCCAATGCATGAAAGTGAAAGGTGAAAGTGAAGTCGCTCAGTCATGTCCGACTCTTCGAGACCCCATGGACTGCAGCCTACCAGGCTCCTCCATCCATGGGATTTTCCAGGCAAGAGTGCTCGAACGGGGTGCCATTGCCTTCTCCAACTAATCATTGCTAGACTCACATAAATGACTAATCATTGCTAGACTCACATAAATGATTGCAACTATTCATTTTATGGGTGCTCTGATTTCAAAAGCTGTTAAAACCTTGGGGGAGGAGGGAATGTGTAACTTTTAACTTTTCCAAGGAGTTCTGATGCAAAGGGAGAGAGAAATGAGTCCAGTCGGAAGGAAGAGTAGGGAAAGAGAAAGTTTAAAATTAAAATTGCAAGAAAGAATAGCATGTGTCTGTTGATGGAACTATTTGGTGGGAGGTAATATTGAATGACGCAAGAAAGGAAGCAGCAGATTCCTGGAGGATATCCTGTGAAAGGGTGAGAAGAAATGGAAAATAGAGCAAAACTGGGGGACTAGATTTGAGGGGGAACATGATGGCTCCGATGGTAAAGAGTGCCTGCAGTGCAGGAGACCCGGGTTTGATTCCTGCATTGGGAAGATCACCTGGAGAAGGCAACCCATTCCAGTATTTTTTTTTTTTCATTCCAGTATTCTTGCCTGAAGAATTTCGTGGGCAGAGGAGCCTGGCGGGCTACAGTCCACTGGGTCACATAGAGTCTGACATGACTGAGTGACTGACACACACACACAGAATGGTGAATTTGATGACTATAACAAGCAGGAGGCCAAGAATATGGTATAGATGGTGGGTGTGTGAGTGGATATGGTGAAGGGAGTCTGTGGAAATTCTTTTAAGATTGAGAAAATTGAAAAATTGAAACAATTAGAACATCATCATGAGTGGTTAATATTTTAAAAGCAATTTAGAAATACATACTGAAAGTATTTTCAGGTGATATGACATGATTCCCAGTATTAAAACAAAATGCTCCAGAAAAAAAAAAAAAAATTAAGTGTATCTGAGTTAATGAAATGTGGTAATAACACCAACTGACATTTATTGAGTACTTACCACAAGCCACTGTATTAAACGTTTTACAACTGACCATGATTCCTGACTTTCTTGATTTTGTTTTCGTCTTTGTCCATTTGCTCAAGAGGTTGAGAGAGCCCCATCTTGGCCTTTCCTTCTCCATCATGTAAACACTTCCTTCTTGTACCCACAAGCCTAAAACCCCTTGGCTGTGCACTGGGAACCACCAGTGACCGCGGAGCAAGGTACCAAAGATTGTCTCCCCGCCTGTAGCTATCCTGACATCATAGGTCGACAACACTGCTTCCACTAAAAACATCCGAGTCTTACAAGTTTGGGCAATTCTTTACCTTTCAATCCTCCTACTTCATTGTTTTACTTCATTTCTCTGAACTTAAAGAGACACTAGTTTGGGGCGAGGGAACACAGAGATTATTCCGGGGCAACAGTATTGATAAAACCATATCTCCATATAGGTAGCATGATGATGTTATAACTATCAATTAAGGAAGTTTTTTTCTTGGAATTTTACTTTACATCCTTGCCAAAAGTCCTCTCATTTAGTCATCTAGCTTGGCTCAAAGAAAAGATATGAGCACAAAAAGCAGAGGAAAAAGGAATTTGCTTCCTGAATGTTGAGTTGCAGGAGTGTAAATCTTTAGGGGAGAAACAGTGGACTCAGCACAGAAACAATTTGAAATGAAGGCTTGAGAGGAAGAGAAAGTCTCCCATCAGACATGACTTGTGAAAGAGAAGTTGGGTGATGGACAAACCAGGGAAAGAGGAGGATTACTGAGAGGGGTCAAAGAAACAAAAATGTCTAAAAGAGCTGTTTATTACCTACCATAACACATTACTACAGACTGGGTGCCTTAAACAACAGAAATGCATTCTCTCATAGTTCTGGAGGCTATAAATCAGAAATTGAGGGTTGGTAGGGTTGGTTCCTTCTAAAAGCTGTGAGAGAAAAGCTGTTCCCAGTCTCTTCCCCTGACTTACAGATTGTTCATCTTTTCCTGTGTGTCTTCACATTATCCTCCCTCTACATGTGTCTCTGTGTCCAGGACACCAGTCATAGTGGGTTAAAATCCACCCTAATGACCTCACTTGAACTTGGTTCTCTCTGCTGCTGCTGCTGCTAAGTTGCTTCAGTCGTGTCCGACTCTGTGCGACCCCATAGACGTCAGCCCACCAGGCTCCCCCGTCCCTGGGATTCTCCAGGCAAGAACACTGGAGTGGGTTGCCATTTCCTTCTCCAATGCATGAAAGTGAAAGTGAAAGTCGCTCAGTTGTGTCCAACTCTTCGAGACCCCATGGACTGCAGCCTACCAGGCTCCTCCGTCCATGGGATTTTCCAGGCAAGAGTACTGGAGTAGGGTGCCATTGCCTTCTCCTGGTTCTCTCTGTAAAGACCCTATCTCCAAATAAGATCATATTCTGAGGTACTAGGGATTAGATTTAAACTTATGAATTGGGGAGTGGTGAGGGAGTGGACACAACTTAAACCATAACAAGCAAGAATATGAGAATTTTCTTGAAAGAACCTTACATATATGCACCGCAATGGCCATCCATTGGCTAGAGCTCTGGAGCCACATGGGAGCTGAGAAGGTCTTCAAGGACAGCTCAACTCTCACCCATTCTCTGAGCCTCAGTACTGGTCACTCTCATCATTGTTGGATGATAGCTTTCCTTTACCCTGTGGGACAACTGTGGCGGACAACAACAGGAATTAAGTCCACCTGTGCTCAAAACCTGAATCTGTCCCATCCAACTAACCTATAGAGAGAAACATCTTGGATCAATCCACAGCAGAACCCTAGCTATGTGGTGGCAGGGTAAACAGAAGTCCTCTCATTACTCTCATGGGATCTCAGAGCACTAGCTAGCAATGCCGTCTACAGTGTTGTTATTGTTAGTCACTAAAGTCACATCCAACTCTTTAACACCCCATAAGCTGCAGCACACCAGGCTTCCCTGTCCTTTCACCATCTCCCTGAGTTTGCTCAAACTCATGTCCATTGAGTCAGTGATGCCATCCAACCATCTCATACTCTGCTGCCCCCTTCTCCTCCTGCACTCGATCTTTCCCACCATCAGTGTCTTTTCCAATGAGTCAGCTCTCCACGTCAGATGGCCAAGTATTGGAGCTTCAGCATCAATCCTTCCAGTAAATATTCAGGGTTGGTTTCTTTTAGGATTGGTTGGTTTGATCTCCTTGCAGTCCAAGGGACTCTCAAGAGGCTTCTATAGCATCACAATTCAAAAGCATTAATTTTTCAATTGTTCAGTCTTCTTTATGGTCCAACTCTCACATCCATACATGACTACTGGAAAAACTATGGCTTTGGCTATAAGAACCTTTGTGGGCAAAGTGATGTTTCTGCTTTTTAATATGCTGTCTAGGTTTGTCATAGCTTTTTTTCCCAAGGAGCAAGTGTCTTACTTTCATGGCTACAGTCACCATCTGCAGTGATTTTGGAGCCCAAGGAAATAAAATCTGTCCCTGCTTCTACTTTTTTCTCCTTCCATTTGCCTTGAAGTGATGGGTGTATGCCATGATCTTAGTTTTTTGAATGTTGAGTTTCAAGCCAGTTTCTTCACTCTCCTCTTTCATCCTCATCAAGAGGCTCTTTAGTTCCTCTTTACTTTCTGTTATTAGAGTGGTATCATCTGCATATCTGAAGTTGTTGATATTTCTCCTTGCAACCTTGATTCCAGTGTGATTCATCCAGTCTGGCATTTTGCATGATGTACTCTGCATGCATTAATTTAAATAAGCAGGGTGACAATATACAGCCTTGTCATACTCCTTTCCCAATTTGGAACCGATCTGTTGTTCCATGTCTGGTTCTATTGGACATGCATGCAGATTTCTCAGGAGACAGGTAAGGTGGTCTAGTATTCCCATCTCTTTAAGAATTATCCACAGTTTGTTGTGATCCAGTAGCTCAGTTGGTCGAAGAAGGCAATGGCACCCCACTCCAGTACTCTTGCCTGGAAAATCCCATGGGCGGAGGAGCCTGGAAGGCTGCAGTCCATGGGGTCACTGAGGGTCGGACACAACTGAGCAACTTCACTTTCACTTTTCACTTTCACGCATTGGAGAAAGAAATGGCAACCCACTCCAGTGTTCTTGCCTGGAGAATCCCAGGGACGGGGGAGCCTGGTGGGCTTCTGTCTATGGGGTCGCACAGAGTCGGACACGACTGAAGCGACTTAGCAGCAGCAGCAACAGCTCAGTTGGTAAAGAATCTGCCTAAAGTGCAGGAGACCCGGGTTTAATCCCTGGGTCAGGAAGAGCCCCTGGAGGAGGAAATGGCAACCCACTCCAGTATTCTTGCCTGGAGAATCCCATGGACTGAGGAACCTGGTGGGCTACAGTGCATGGAGTCATGAGAGTCGGACACGACCTAGCGACTAAACCACCACCACCACTGTCAAAGGCTTCAGCCTGGTCAATGAAGCAGAAGTAGATGTTTTTCTGGAATTCTCTTGCTTTTTATATGATACAATAGATGATGGCAATTTGTTCTCTGGTTCCTCTGCCTCTTCTAAATCCACCTTGTACATCTGGAAGTTCTCGGTTTACATACTACTGAAGCCTAGCTTGAAGAATTTTGAGCATTACCTTGCTATTGTGTGAAATAAGCACAATTGTATGGGAGTTTGAACATTCTTTGGTATTTCCCTTCTTTGAGATTGGAATGAAAATTGACCTTTTCCAGTCCTGTGGTCACTGCTGAATTTGCAAATTTGCTGACATATTGAACTTAGCACTTTCACAGCATCATCTCGGGATTTTAAGTAGCTCAACTGGAAACCTTTGCTAGCTTTGTTAATAGTAATGCTTCCTAAGGCCCACTTGACTTCACACTGCAGGATGCCTTTCTCTAGGTGAGTAACAACACCATCAATGTTATCTGGGCCATTACGACCTTTTTTGTATAGTCCTTCTGTATATTCTTGCCGCCTCCTCTTAATATCTTGTACTTCTGTTAGATCCTTACTCTTTCTGTCCTTTATCGTGCCCATCCTTGCATTAAATATTCCCTTGAAATCTCTGATTTTCTTGAAGAGATCTCTAGCCTTTCCCATTCCATTGTTTTTCTCTATTTCTTTGCACTGTTCATTTAAGAAGGCCTTCTTATCTCTCTTTGCTATTCTCTGGAACTCTGCATTCAGCTGGGTATATCTTTCCCTTTCTCCCTTGACTTTCTTGACTTTTACTTCTCTTCTTTCCTTAACTATTTGTAAAGTGTTCTTAAACAATCACTTTGCCTTCTTAAGAATTTCATTTTCTTGGGGATGGTTTTGGTCACTGCCTCCTGTAAAATGTTATTAACCTCCATCCATAGTTCTTCAGGTACTCTGTCTACCAGATCTAATCCTTTGAATCTATCTGCAGTGGGCAGGGCTAAAATTTACTCCTGGAATATGTAATATACATGATAGAGATAGTTTTATTACATATTTATTCACCTATAAGGGTTTTCTTTTCACCATTCTGTGTCTAGCTTTAATAGTTAGGGGTTAAATAAAAATTTTGATAGCCTGCCTTCTAATTCCTAACTTGATTCTAAAATTTTAATGTATTTACTAAATCTAAGATATGAAAACAGTACCAAATGCGAGAATGGAATGACCAAAAATGAAGGTCTGCTTTTTAATTTTATAAGGGGAAATCTCATTAATCATCACCCATCATATAAAATAATAAATGCCCTGTAATAACAGGTAATAATATATAATGACAAGTAGTATTCAGTTTTATGGTTTTCTCCATGATTTCTAAGGTCATGGCTGGAAAACTCAAAAGGAAGTTTGAGTGTAATTTGCTTCCCCTCTTCCAATAATATTATTAGACACACTTTGAGCATAAATTTGGTGAGCTCAGCAGATAAAGTCAAATTTTGCCCCTAATTCAAATCAAGTTAATACGAGTCTTAAAGGGCCAGAAGTAAGTGGGGTAAAGAAAGTACTGATATCAGTTCAACTTAAGAATTACTCTGTCACTGCAACAGAGTATATCAATTTCTGTCTCTGATTATCAATTTCTACTTAGGAGGGAGGTTCAGAGGTCTTGTCAACTATTCTTAGAGGCATCATGCTGCTATGGCTGCAAAGACTCACAAAATGCCAGGTCTCCTTAAATGGCATATTCAAATAGAAGAGAAAATAAAATCATTGCTTACTCCTTGGAGGAAAGTTATGACCAACCTAGACTGCATATTCAAAAGCAGAGACATTACTTTGCCGACTAAGGTCCGTCTAGTCAAGGCTATGGTTTTTCCTGTGGTCATGTATGGATGTGAGAGTTGGACTGTGAAGAAGGCTGAGCACCAAAGAATTGATGCTTTTGAACTGTGGTGTTGGAGAAGACTCTTGAGAGTCCCTTGGACTGCAAGGAGATCCAACCAGTCCATTCTGAAGGAGATCAGCCCTGGGATTTCTTTGGAAGGAATGATGCTAAAGCTGAAGCTCCAGTACTTTGGCCACATCATGCGAAGAGTTGACTCATTGGAAAAGACTCTGATGCTGGGAGGGATTGGGGGCAGGAGGAGAAGGGGACGACAGAGGATGAGATGGCTGGATGGCATCACTGACTCGATGGACTTGAGTCTGAGTGAACTCCTAGAGTTGGTGATGAACAAGGAGGTCTGGCATGCTGCGATTCATGGGGTCGCAAAGAGTCAGACACGACTGAGTGACTAAACTGAAACTGAAGGAAGCTATGTTACTATACCTCAAAACAGATGAAATAGTATGAGATAAGACTCAAAGAAATGAAGTTTAAATTATTATGGAACTATAGTGCTTTCCCAGTTAATATATATTAAAAGAATTAGACATCTTAGACTTGGTGGATAAAGCCAAAGAGATCATATGATTAAAGTTGCTAAAACATTGAACAGTGAATGTGACTACTCTGGAAAACGAAGCTTACACTTCTTATATGCACCCCAACTCCAAACACTAGCCATAACCAAAAGGAATGTTATTCACAGTTACTAATATTATGTTGAAGGAAGATATACTCTGAAAATACCTCTTGGTTCCCTAAATGCAGTCATTCCTTCTTCTTATCTTTTCCTTTGTATAATTCAAGATGGTAATTAGGTACAGTCATCCAATCCTATGCTTTTCTACTCAGGCTGGTTTTACTTTCCTGAGATACACCTATCTACTGTCTCATTTGTCAGTTTTTCTCCAGCTATCCTCAGTTCAGTTCAGTCGCTCAGTCATATCCTACTGTTTGTGACCCCATGGATTGTAGCACGCCAGGCCTCCCTGTCCATCATCAAGTCCCAGAGTTTGCTCAAATGCATGTCCATTGGTGATGCCATCCAACCATCTCATCCTCTGTTGTTCCCTTCTCCTCCTGCCCTCAATCTTTCTCAGCATCAAGGTCTTTTCCATTGAGTCAGTCCTTCACATCAGGTGGCCAAAGTATTGGAGCTTCAGTTTCAGCATCAGTCCTTCCAATGACTATTCAGGACTGATTTCCTTTAGGATTGATTGGTTTGATCTCCTTGCAGTCCAAGGGACTCTCAAGAGTCTTTCCAACACCACAGTTCAAAAGCATCAATTCTTCGGCACTCAGCTTTCTTTATAGTCCAACTCTTACATCCATACATGACTACTGGAAAAACCATAGCTTTGACTAGATGGATATTGGTTGGTAATGTCTCTGCTTTTTAATGGGCTGTTTAGATTGGTTGTAGCTTTTCTTCCAAGGAGCAAGCATCTTTAAATTTCATGGCTTCAGTCACCATCTTCAGTGATTTTGGAGTCCAAGCAAATAAAGTCTGTCACTGTTTCCATTGTTTGCCCATCTATTTGCCATGAAGTGATGGGACTGGATGCCATGATCTTCATTTTTTGAATGTTGAATTTTAAGCCAGCTTTTTCACTCTCCTCTTTTACTTTCATCAAGAGACTCTTTAGTTCTTCACTTTCTGCCATATGGGTGGTATCATCTGCATATTTGATGTTATTTATTTTTCTCCTGGCAATCTTGAGTCCAGCTTGTGCTTCATCCAGTCCAGCATTTCTCTTGGTGTATTCTATATATACGTTAAATAAGCAGGGTGACAATATGCAGCCTTGATGTACTCCTTTCCCTATCTGGAACCAGTCTGTTGTTTCATGTCTGGTTCTAACTGTTGCTTCTTGGCCAGCTATCCTACTTCCCTATAATCCTAGGGAACTTCCTTTAAGGATGCAAGCTCCCTTTCAATCACATAAAAGTTTAGTTTTCTCAAACTTTCTTCCTTTCCTCTCTTTGTACCATTGCTTTGTACAAAAGTGAAATTCCCTTTTATTTATCCCAACTTTTTCCTTCCTTCTTGATAAGCTTCTTGAAATAATAATTTACATAGTTTACATTCACTAATTCCATGTCATTCAGGCCCCTATCCACTGCCACTCTATTTCTTTAACTCTCTCTTGAAATTCTATATATCAAGGTCATTAGTGACCTAATTACCAACTCTAATACCTAAATTCAGACCATCCCCTTTCTTCCTGAAATTGTATATATAATGGCTTCCTGGTTAAGTTTCCAGTGTGAATTTTCAATTACATCTTTTACTAATTCCTTTGTGTTCTATCCTCAGTCCTCTTCTCTTCCCATTCTCTGTGATCTCATAAATTCCCATCTACAAACAATTTACCCTCATACCTATCAGTCCTAATCTTGCCTTTCTTCTGAGCTTGGAATTGTATTTTTAAATTCGATCACAGCATTTATTATACTTCACCGTAACTATCTATTAAAAGCCTGGGACTATCAGCAGATTCTAACTTCCCTAAAAAGAGGAACCATATCTTTCTTCTCTCCTAGTTTTTCTTCGCTTATCATCAAACAGGTCTTCAGAGTAAGTCAGCCTATTCAGGTAAATCTCATGGAGAAGGAGACATCTTCTCCACTAACTGAAGACCAGAAGAATGTAATGGAATGAGGTTTATGGATATCTGGGAAGAGTATTCCAGGCAGAGGGAACAGTGATTATGAAATATATGAGTTATGAGTGTGCCTGCTGTTTTCACAGAATACCAAGGAAATCAATGTATCCAGAGCAGAGACCCTAGGTCAGCAATAAGGACAGAAAGATAACAGGGGGCAAAGGTCTTACAGGACTGCACAAGGGCTTTGAATCTTTCTCTGAGTAGAAGTGAGAGCTACTTCTCGGGGTTGGGGGCAGAGAAGTACCATAGACTAACTTACAGTTTTGTTTCCACTCTGGAAATAAAAGAAATAATGCTAGGAGTATTCTGTTTCTGGCTTCTTTCACTGAACATTATCCTTGTTAGTTTCAGCCATATTATTACATGTACTCTTTTAATTTTCATTGCTGTATATATTTTAATTGTTTGCAATTCACATAATTTAATTATCCATTTTACTGCTGATACATATTTTTCTAGCTTTCAGTTATTATGGGAGTACTACTATGAACACACTTGTAATGTTTTATATTATATTTGTATATATTAATATCAATATCTATCTATCTATATATCTCTCTAAATCTGTTGGGTATATACTGAGAGCAGAATTTCTGAGTTATAGGTTATGTGTCTATTCAATTTTAATAGCTACTGCCAAATTCCAAAAATGTTTAGAAAAAGTATACTTGTGTGTGTGTGCGTGTTAGTTGCTCAATCATGTTCAACTCTTTGTGATGCCATGGGGTGTTTCCTGTCCGGCTCCTCTGTCCATGGAATTTGCCAGGCAAGAATACTGGAGTGGGTTGCCATTACTTCTCCAGGGGATCTTCCCAACCCAGGGATCAAATCAGGGTTTCCTGCATTGCAGGCAGATTCTTTACCATCAGAGTCACCAGGGAAAATCTGTTTAGAAAATATTCTGTTCTAGAACTGAATTTGACCTTCCCTGGAAATAATTTAATCACACACCAAACATTTTGTCATTGCACGTTGTGTGTCATCAGGGCCGATTACAAAGGATTCTGACCATATAAAGAAGTTATTTTAAACATTCAGTTCACACAGGACACTGTAAGGGAAATCAGAAAATTAAGGAAAAGATAAAGAATAGGCGGTGATACTGATAACAGCAAAAATTTTTAAAGCAGCTACTGGCTCTCCTCATGAAGGACAGTAACTTTTTTCCCCTCAAATGCCCCATCATAGGTGTTCCTGTGTCTCACTGGGCTAAACACCTACCTCTCAATTAGATTGAAAACAAACATGGAGTGGAGGCTCGCATGGAGTCAAGTTCAACTGGTGTGCTGTGCTATACTTGGTATGCTATTTACTGCAGTGTCCTGGGCCCCTTAACATGATGTCTGGCACATGATAGATGTTGAGTACATATTTGTCCAATGAGTATGTAAATTAATGATTAATTTAAAAAAAACAAAAACCTGCTGGTAAAAACATCTGATTGGAAATGATAAACCTAAAGGTTTATGCTATTGACACCGTTATACCATAAAATTGTACTCTATCTCTTCTTTACTTACATGTCAGACCTGGAATCAGCTAGCTCCTGTACCCTTCAGGCTTAAGATGAATTGGCTCAGACCACCATTACTTATGGCCTGAGAAAACCCATTTTTATCCCAGTTTCTCCTGAGAATCTTAAATTTCTCTTTTTTTTTTTCTCATCACTGATGGATTCATACTTCCAAATCCAATGAGTGAGGTCCTCTTGTGAGTTATCTTGCCAAATTCTGTACGTTCTTTTTCCTATGCTTACAAAAGTCTAGATTTTCTATGTTCAAAGTACCATCAATACAAGAACAGTATGTACAGAAAATTTTTACTGAGGCTCGAAACAGTAGAAAAGTTTACATCACTGAACCTCAGACAACTTAAAATTAACAAGTAGATAGCCTTGTTTTAAAATGTCTCCCAGACATCCTGACACCAGGAATCTTACTATTTACTACTTCTCAGTAGATGCTTTTCTGCATTAATTCTAGCCTTCTGACTAATTGCTCAGTATTCTCTTCCTGGACCCACCTTCTTCCCCTTTCCTTTTTCAAATGCCTGTTGGCTTTACATGCAAAGAAATTCAATTTTCTGGAATAATCTATTGCAAAGTTCTCCTCGCCCACCTGGCATTCTTTAGAATCTATTTATCATACAATAGCCAGATTAACTTTCTTAAATGTAAATCTGATTATGTCACTCTTTTGCTCTAAACACACTAACAGCATCCCTTTCACACTTAGATTAAAACACAAACTTCTTGCCAATGATATTAGTTCTAAATGTTCTGGCCTGTTTTTTCATCTCAGACCTCATCACCTTTCATTCTCCTTGTTCACTGTGTTCCCCTACACTGGTTTGCTTGTTCTTCCTTAAGCACATTAAAGTAATTTTACTTTAGGGCCTTGGTCTTTTAGGTTTCCCTCTGCTTAGATCTTTACAGGTCTGTCTTTCTTCCACGGTTCAGACCCTGCCCAAATGTCATTTCCTCATAGAGGCCTTCACTGAATTACCTACATAAAATTGCAACCATCTCCCCCCATTTTCTTCACAGTGCTTACCACCATCTGCATTAACTTTATTATTTAAAGATATTTCTGTTTATTGTCTGTCTACCCCCACACTCCCACTAGAATCAAAGTGCCACAAGGATGAAGAATTTCCTGTCTTCTTTCCTGGTATATTTCAGGGCATAATAAAGTAGAAACAGAACCTAGTAACAGGTAAGCATTACCAACATATTTGTTGAATGAATGAATAAATGAGTGCAAAAAAAAAAAAAAATCCCTTTACTCCACTTTCTCCTCACAGAAATTTTAGTTAGGACTTTAACAACTACATTGAAAAAAAATAAAAAGGTGGAGGTATCATGCTTCCTGTTTTCAATCTATACAAAGCTATAATAAACAAAATAGTGTAGTACTAGCGAAAATGACTGAAGTGACTTAGCAGCAGCAGCAGCATAAAAGCAGAAACATATATCAACAGACAGCATAGGGAACCCAGAAATAAACCAACTCAATATGATCAGTTAATTTACCACAAAGGAACCAAAAATATACAATGGGGACAGGACAATCTCTTCAATAAATGGTATTAGGAAAATTGTACAGCCATAGGCAAAGGAATGAAAGTGGACCACTCTCTTACACCATACACAAAAACTAATTCAAAATGAATTAGAGACTTGGACATAAGAACTGAAACCATAAAACTCATAAAGAAAAATAGGTGGCAGCTCTTTGACACAGGTCATGGCATGATATTTTGGATTTGACAACAAAGCAAAAGCAACAAAAGCAAAAATAAACAAGTAGAAATATGTCCAACTAAAAACTTCTGCATAGCAGAAGAAACCATCAATGAAATGCAGAGGTAACCTAGAAAATAGGAGAAAATATTTGCAAATCATGTATCTAATAAAGAGTTAATATCTAAAATATATAAAGAATGCATACAACTCAATAGCAAAAATTATAGACAGTCCAATTTTAAAATGGGCAGAGGATCTGAATAGACAATTTTTCAAGGAAAATATACAAATGGCTTGCAGGTACATGAAAAAGTGTTCCTCATGACTAATCATCAGGGAAATGCAAATCAAAGCTGCGATGAAATATCACCTCACAAATAGAATGGCTATCAACAATAAGATAGGAAACGACAGGCATTGAAGAGAATATGGAGAAAAGGGAACCCTTGTGCAGTGTTGGTGGGAAGGTAAATTGGTGTAGCCACTATGGAAAGCAATATGAAGTTTCCTCAAAAACTTAAAAGTAGAACCATATATAATTTAGCAATTCTACTTCTAGGTAGCTATTTGAAGAAAACAAAAACACCAACTTAAACAGTTTAATCCATATAAATGGACAAAAGAAAATGTCACACATGCATACACACGTGTGCTGTGTGGTGCTAAGTCACCTCAGTTGTGTCCAACTCTTTGAGACCCTATAGACTGTAACCCACCAGGCTCCTGTCCATGGGATTCTCCCGGCAAGAACACGTGAGTGGGTTGCCATTTCCTTCTCCAGGGATCTCCCGACTCAGGGACTGAACCCACGTCTCTGGTCTCTTATGTGTCAAGCATTGGCAGGTGGGATCTTTACCACTAGCACCACCTGGGAAACCTACACACACATATATAAGTGTAAATATAATATTTAGCCATGAAAAAGAAGAAAATCTTGGATTCACAACAATGTGAAGATAGAACTTGAGGGCATTATGCTAAGTGAAAGAAGTCAGTCAGAGAAGGACAAATACTGTATCTGTATGATCTCACTTTTATGTAGAATCTAAAAAATAAACAACAACAAGTACATAGATATAGAGAATAGATTAGTGATTACCAGAAATGGGTGGGAGGTGGGTAATGTGGGTAAAGGTGTTCAAAAGTTACAAACTTCCAATTAGAAAAATAAAAGTCATAAGGACAAAATGTATGGTGATGACTCTAGTTAATAATACAGTATTGTATATTTGAAAGTTGCTAAGAAAGCAAATCTTAAAATTTTTCATCACAAGAAAAAAACTGTAATGATGTTACATGTCAATTACCTCTCAATTTTTCAGAAAACATGAGAGAATGTTGTTAGCAGAACTTCTCCATAAAAAATGTTAAAGAAAGGACTTCAGGAAAAGTAAATTACATCAAATGGTAATTTGGATATACAGAAATAAATGAAGAGCCTTGGAAATGGTAAAAATATGAATAAACAGAAAACATATTTTCTGACTTTGAAACCACTAAAAGATAATGGACTATCTAAACAAAAGTAGTAACAGTGAATTGTTAGGTTTATAGAAAGTATTAATAAAATGTATGACAATGACACAAAAGTAGGGAAATTGAACTATTCTGTTTTGAGTTTTATGCTGTATATGAATTGAAAGTAGACAGTAATAAGTTTAAATGTGTATTGAAAGCCCTGAAGTAACCATTAAGTTACAGGCTAAGAGAAAGTATTTGTAAACATACATTTGAAATAGGTCTTCTATTGAAAATATATAAAGAAATCTCGCAATTCAGTAACAAGACTATCAATCTGATATTTTCAAGGGCAAAAAATTTGAATCTATACTTCATCAAATAAGAACATGGAAAGTAACTAAACAACCTTAGTTACATGGAAAATGCAAATTAAAATCATGATGAGATAGCTGCACACTTACTAGAATACCAAAAAATTTAAAGATTAACAATAGCATGTAGGTGAGAATGTGAAAGAAGAGTTCTCAGGCTTGGTAATCAGAAATAAAAAATAGTACAATCACTTTAAAGAACACTTTGATAGTTTCAATAATTTATCTAGCCTAAAATTTCCAGACACCATCTTTCTTTTTCATCATGCTATCATCACATGAACAAGACATCCAAAAAGAAAAGGCAATAACAACCATTAACACTGAATTTTCTTCATTTGAGGTCTTAGGTGGGGAAAGAAATATTTTAGGCATGCAAGCAAAGCAAGGACATTAAATTCATAAGAGAATTAGTAGAAAATCTTTCATTGGTAAGTCACCCATACACAACATTTGAAGAGGTAAATCTCTCTGAGATTTTATTTCTTCTGCTATAAAATTGAAATAATAAGATACTTCTTGCAAGGTTATGATAAGTAAAGGTCCTCTATGTATAGCTTATTTAACATATATGCAAAATACATCATGAGAAATGCTGGGCTGGATGAAGCACAAGCTGGAATCAAGATTGCCAGGAGAAATATCAATAACCTCAGATATGCAGAAGACACCACCCTTATGGCAGAAAGTGAAGAAGAACTAAAAAGCCTCTTGAGGACAATGAAAGAGGAGAGTAAAAAGTTGGCTCAAAGCTCAACATTCAGAAAACTAAGATCGTGGCATCTGGTCCCATCACTTCATGGCAAATAGATAGGGAAACAGTGGAAACAGTGGCTGACTTTATTTTGGGAGGCTCCAAAATCACTGCAGATGGTGATTGCAGCCATGAATTAAAAGATGCTTACTCCTTGGAAGGAAAATTATGACCAACCTAGACAGCATATTAAAAAGTAGAGACATTACTTTGTCAACAAAGGTCTGTCTAGTCTAGGCTATGGTTTTTCCAGTGGTCATGTATGGGTGTGAGAGTTGGACTATAAAGAAAACTGAGCGCCAAAGAATTGATGCTTTTGAACTGTAGTGTTGGAGAAGACTCTTGAGAGTCCCTTGGACTGCAAGAAGATCCAACCAGTCCAGCCTAAGGGAAATCGGTCCTGGGTGTTCATTGGAAGGACTGATGCTGAAGCTGAAACTCCAGTATTTTGGCCACCTGATGTGAAGAGCTGACTCATTTGAAAAGACCCTAGACACAAGGAGAAGGGGATGACAGAGGATGAGATGGTTAGATGGCATCACCGACTCAATGGACGTGAGTTTGGGTAAATTCCGGGAGTTGGTGATGGACAGGGAGGCCTGGCATGCTGCAGTTCATGGGGTCGCAAAGAGTTGGACATGACTGAGCGACTGAACTGAACTGTTACTGATGTATAGCTTAGTGTAGCACCCTAGCTAGCAGTTAAGCCTATGTTTTTGAATTCTTCAGTGAAGCAGGGGTGTTCTCTATTAAAATAAATGTAGAAAATGAATGTGAGTTAACAGGTTTCTACACATCAGGATTTTTAAAAGCTATCAATATTCCATAGTCATTTTTAATCTCCAGAAAAGGAAATATGCATGTTGTTTTTCACACTTTTTCTATGAAATAATTTGTCCATGCTACATGAATTATAAAATTCTACCTTAAAAGAAAGTACATGCCCCTCCTAATATTTTGTCCAACATTTGCTAGCTTCTTCCTCTTGAACACTGAAACATTTAAAGGCTGTAGTTAAGGGGGTTTCACAGTCAAATCCAGGGGCTCAAGTACCCTCTGTATTGTTTCCTAAGCTGAGCCCAGTGTAATTCAGTTTCCTTAACTGTGAAGTGTAATCATCACCAAATGTAAAGGGTTATTGTAAGGCCTAAATGAGTTCATAAACTTAAGCATTTGGCACAATCTCTAGTTCATCATAAGAACTCAGTAATTGTTAGCTATCACCCAGGTTTGGTGTTTTGATTTAGGAAGAAGGCTGCAGTTCAAAGTAGCCACAAAGAAAAATTGAACTGATTAGTGCTGCTCGAATAAGTAGTGACTCTTTCCCTGAACACGTGGGTACGTGCCTGCTAACCCCTTTGCAATTGTTGCATGCTCAGGGTATGCCTGGGCAGGAGACCCAAGAGATTAACAGCTACCTCCGGCACGAAAAAAAAATTTCATGCCTGTGGGGCTACATGGTTACCTCCTGAACAGCATGTGACCTCCATGGTCTCCATGATAACATGATATTAGTGGTAGTGCTTGCTTCCCAGCTAACTGGAAGGAGTTCAGAGGAGGGCAACCAACATAATAAAAGGTTTGGAAATGAAACCTTATGAAAGCAGATGAAAACCCTGGGCATGTTCGGTCTGGAGAACAGATAGGGCAGCACAGAGGTACACCAAGCCATGCAGAAGACAGATTCATGATTCTCAGTAATGAATGGGGCAACCACATATGATACGGGGTTTAGATTTGTTCAGAAACATTTTGGAGAAAATAAGTGCACATCAAAATGAAGTATTAGACAATATACAAGACTAGGATGGCTATTAAATGACTTTCAGGAGGAATGCTTAGGACCACAGTCATCGATAAAATGGTTTCCTGGAGTAAATCAAGGATAAAGAAATCACTCACACAAGATTAGAAAACATTGACTAAGTGCTAGCAGGCAAGATTCTTTGGTTGTAAACACAAAGCCTGGCCAACTCTTTGCAGAAGAGGATTTTCATAGAAGGACACTAGGTCGTCAAAGTACTAAATTTGAAAGGAAACATCAATTGTTGCAGCTCTGGTGATCCAGACAGCAGACACCCAGGGACAGTCTCTTCAGGGTGTCAATTCAAGGTTCAAAGTCCCCAAAAGAGAATCTAATTGGCTTAGCTCCAGCCATATGTCCACCTCTTTTTAATGAAAACTGAGCACTTTGGCAATTACACCAAGGGACAGGTAAGAAAATCAACATCGCTGTTATCAAAAGAAGGAAAAATCAATGCTAGGTGGAAAAATAAAATATTCCAAGACAGTCTGTGAATTCATATTAAAATTTATAACTATCATTTGAGTATTTACTCAATGTAAAGTGTGAGAACAATGAGGCTTAGAGGATTTTAAGGAACTCGTCTAAGGTCATAGAGCTGATAACTCATGGAGAAGGGACTCGGGACCAGAACATTCTGAATCTGAAGCTCAGCTCCTTAATTAATATGCCATACTGTTCTGTTCATCTTTTTCATAATCTCTGCTATCCCTGCCACTCCTTAAGGCAGCTTTGTCACTAACAAATTAGACAGAGAAAAAAAACTCACCGTGATCCACTTCCCTTCTAAGCCATTATGATCTAATGCAAGACTGAAAGCTTAGATTTCTCACCACGCACAGAGCATCCCATAATATCCTAGCTTTGGAGAACCTAGGAGGGCAATCTAGGAAACTAAATTCCCTTGCAATCGGCCAAGATTTGGTCTTGAGGGGGTTGGAATAAAGGACGATTAGGAACAACCATTTCAGCATCAGAATCTCCTTATCCTCCTAAGAATCTTGAAGAGCAACTTGAAACATCACACCAAGCTATCACATCGGTGAACAGCTTAAAAAGGAACAATGTGGGGTGATGTCTCTATCCTCACATACTGTCCTATGTAACCAGACTGTAACTCTCTTATGAGCGGGGACCATGCCCCCACTTCTGCTTCTTTTTGGCCACTTCAAATATAGGCATGCAATGATGTGGATAAAAGCAAATATAAAGAAAATAAAGGTGATAACATTGACTTTTTAGTTTTAGAGCCAAGGTAAGCCTCCCATTTTCATGGCCTCTAATTCTAAATATTCAGATTCTATGGAGCCAAATCAGAGCTCTGGAAACTGGGAAAAAAGGGGCGGGGGGAGCATTATGTATATGGAGCCAAGAACTTTACAGTGTCATTGGACATGAACAGTGAGACGACTGAGAAAAGAAAAAGCCATTGAGTTCAGTTTAATGATGAAATCACAGACTTTGGAATTAACCAGATCTGGGCTCAAGTCTCAATTCTGCTACTTACTATTGAGGGATGTAACAACTATTAAAGATTAGAAGGGACTTTTGATTCTCTGCACTTCAGTCCCATCATCAGCAAATACAAGGCCTAACAAATTTGTAGAGAAAGTGAAATGAGATTATGTATGTGAACCCTTGATGTGTTCCTTCTGCCTAAAATGCTCAGCAAATACTTGTCACTATTTAAATACTTTATTACCTTTCTACCATCACTACAATGGGGTGTCTGGGTGCTGGGATGGGGCTGGGCTGGGCTTGCTTGATTTTAAAGTAACCGGATAACATTAAAAGTTCTGGTCTAAAGTTTTTATATGTAATATCATAATTTCTAGAAAGACTCTAGAGCTAATGCTATGGTCTACACCAGTCATTTTATGTTGCTAAGTCACTAAGTCGTATCCAATTGCTTGCAATCCCATGGACTGCAGCTCTTCAGGCTTCCCTGTCCTTCATTATCTTCTGGAGTTTCCTCAAACTCATGTCCATTGAGTCAGTGATGCCATTCAATCATCTCATCCTCTGTTGTCCCCCTCCCCTGCTGCCCTCAGTCTTTCCCAGTATCAGAGTCTTTTCCAATGAATTGGCCTTTGCATCAGGTGGCCAAAGTATTGGAGCTTCAGCTTTACCATCAGTCCTTCCAATGAATATTCAGGACCGATTTCCTTTAGGACTGATTGGTTTAATCATGCAGTCCAAGGGACTCTCAAGAGTCTTCTCCAGCATCATAGTTTGAAAGCGTCAAGTCTTCTGTGCTCAGCCGTCTTTATGGTCCAACTCTCACATTCCTACATGACTACTGGAAAAACCATAGCTTTGACTAGACAGATCTTGGTTGGCAAAGTAATGTCTCTGCTTTTTAATATGCTGTCTAGGTTAGTCATAGCTTTTCTTCCAAGGAGCAAGTATCTTTTAATTTCATGGCTACAGTCACCATCTGCACTGATTTTGTAGCCCAAGAAAATCAAATCCATCGCCATTTCCACTTTTTCTCCTTCTATTTGCCATGAAGTAATGGGACCAGGTGCCATGATCTTAGTTTTTTTAATGCTGAATTTCAAGACAACCTTTTCATCTCCTCTTTCATCTTCATCAAGAGGCTCTTTAGTTTCTCTTCAATTTCTGCCATTAGAGTGGTATTATCTGCATATCTGAGGTTGTTGATGTTTTTCCTGGGAACCTTGATTCCAGTTTCTGATTCATCCAGCCTGGATTTCGTATGATGTACTCTATATATAAATTAAATAAGCAGGGTGACAATGTACAGCCTATCACACTCCTTTCCCAATTTTGGACCAGTCTTTTGTTTCATGTCTGGTTCTAACTGTTGCTTCTTGACCAGAATACAGGTTTTTCAGGAAACTGGTAAGGTGGTCTAGTATTCCCATCTCTTTAAGAATTTCCCACAATTTGTTGTGATACACACAGTCAAAGGCTTTAGTATAGTCAAGGAAGCAGAAGTAGATGTTCTTCTAGAATTCCTTTGCTTTTTCTGTGATCCAGTGGGTATTGGCAATTTGATCTCTGGTTCCTCTGCCTTTCTAAAACCCATTTTGTACATCTGGAAGTTCTCAGTTCATGTACTAGTGAAGACTAGCTTGAAGGATTTTGAACATTACCTTGTAACATGTAAAATGTGTGCAATTGTATGGTAGTTTGAACATTCTTTGGCATTGCCTTTGAGACTGGAATGGAAACTGACCTTTTCCAGATATAATTATTGTTGGACTAGAAATTATTTTGTAATAATTTTACATTTTTATTAATTTGAGTAAGTTTATTGCAATATAATACAATAGACTTTTATTCACCATCTTCTCTGGCCCAGCACTGCACTGAGGATCTGGAAATATACAGATCTGAAACATAAACTTGGCTTTAAGTTGCTTGAAGCTCAGAGCATTAACACAGTGCAAACAGTAGGACAGGATATGTAAAAAAAATTAGAACATAATCTCAAAAGAGTTACTCTATCATATAATTATGTAGCGATTAATAAAATGAAAGAAAAGGTAAAGGATATGAAAGGAAAATTATTGTATATTATAATGTTATAAAATATAAAAAATATAGGTATTAAATTACAGAAGAGAAGAAAGAAATGAACAAAAGCCACTGTACAAACCTACAGTACTTTAACCTAAACTGTTGGGAGACTTAGAATTAAGATCCTTAGAATTTAAGCTTTGGTACATATACACGATGGAGTATTACTCAGCCGTTAAAAAGAATTCATTTGAATCAGTTCTGATGAGATGGATGAAACTGGAGCCGATTATACAGAGTGAAGTAAGCCAGAAAGAAAAACACCAATACAGTATACTAACACATATATATGGAATTTAGAAAGATGGCAATGACGACCCTGTATGCAAGACAGGAAAAAAGACACAGCTGTGTATAACGGACTTTTGGACTCAGAGAGAGAGGGAGAGGGCGGGATGATTTGGGAGAATGGCATTCTATCATGTATACTATCATGTAAGAATTGAATCGCCAGTCTATGTCTGACGCAGGATACAGCATGATTGGGGCTGGTACATGGGGATCACCCACAGAGATGTTATGGGGAGGGAGGTGGGAGGGGGTTTCATGTTTGGGAACACATGTAAGAATTAAAGATTTTAAAATTTAATAAAAAAAAAAAAGAAAAAAAAAAGTTTATAAAGTATGATGCAAAATTAATGAAATGACTTAACTATGTCAACATTTTGAATTTCAAAAGGAAAGAAAAATCACACAAATTTCATTTAGGAAAATAAGCAAACATTATTTTATTCTACTTTTAGTTTCCTAAAAGAGAAAATTTTTCAGCTATCATTGTCTTCATTCCTACAACAATAAGTCTACAAATTCCATACTTATCCTCACTGTTTCTAACGTATAAAAAGAGCAGAGAGGCCTGTTCTTTGATACATGAGGATAAAGAGAGAAAAGAAATCATTTATCCTTTCTAATATTTTTGACTGAAAATATACATCAACTGACCTAGATGTTTTAGCACACACATGTGTGTGTTCAGTCGTGTCCAACTATTTGTGGCCCCATGGACTATAGTCTACTAGGCTCCTCTGTCCATGGAATTTTCCAAGCAACTATACTGGAGTTGGTTGACAGTTCCTACCTACTCCAGGGGATCTTCCCATCCCAGGGACTGAATCCACGTCTCAGAAGTTTTAGAACAAACTTAGATAATACTTATTAAACTTAATGCAAATGTCAAAAATAAACTTTCAAAGAGAATATAAATACTGTAAAGAATTATTAGAGCACAATAAAAATAAGGACAATAAGCTAATTGAGCAGGAAGAAAGAGGAAATCAAAGAATGCTAAATTTTTATTTTATACTGGACATTAGTAGTTTTATATAAACAGTCTTAGAAAGATATAAATATTAGCACATGATAAGCTAACATCTCAAATCATAAAAGAAAAAAATGGACTACCTAATTTCTGATTAAGACTACCAGCTAACTATGTGGAAAAATATTAAGTTAAATTACTACAATATACAAGGCACCAAAATGAATCCCAGATGGTTTAAATATTAAAATGCAAAAAATAAGATCATAATTATACTAGAATAAAATGTAAGTGACTATATAGTCTTAGTAGAGGAAAACTTTTCTATGTGTGACATCAAAGACAAAAATATAAATGAGAAGACTGATAAATACAAATGCTTAGTAAACGTCGAGAAAAATTTCCATTTGCAACAACCTTGAGAGTATCACACTAAATGAAATAAGTCAGATGGAGAGGGACAAATATCATATGATTTCACTCTTGAGTGGAATATAAAACACAAACAAACAACATAAATGAATAAGCCAAAAATAGACACATAGATAAAGAGAACAGAGTACTGTTTGCTAGAGGGGGAAGGATGGGGTGAGGCGTAGGAGGGTGACATGGGTAAAGGGGTTCCACTGTACTGTGCTGGATTAAAACTCAGTTTTTGGTGGTAAGCCTACTATAGTGTATATAGAAGTAGAACTAACATGTTGAACAAATGAAACATATGATGTTATAAACTGTTACCTCAATAAAAAATAAATCAATAGAATGAAAAACTTTTAAAGTATGTTGTCGTGTTCAAAAACGAAAACAATAAATGAGAACGTTTTAATGGTGTTTATTCAAAACACTCAGGATAGAAAACAGACACTCAGCAAACATGTGCTGAATGTTTTCCTCCTCCACTTTTAATTTCTTTTTCTGAAAATAAGTATTAGTTTGATGCTGTAGGGGATGTTAAGATCTGATGATTGCTTCATTATTTTATTCTACTATTGATGGAGTCTTCTGTTCTTTGCTTGGTTCTCCTTAATATGCGAAATCTATAATCATTGTAGACACTTTAAAAAGTGATTCACTGCAACTCCTTTGTAACTAAAACTACAGACACTTAAAAGTCAATATAACTAGAAAATTGACTTGTGTGTAAGTTACATCTTTACAGTTAATAAAGATACAACTGATTTGACTAGTTTAGGGAAAGCCAAATTGTGCTATATGTGTTTTGCCTTAAAATTTTTCTCAGAAAATCCAAAATATTTTGCATATATTTTAATTTCCCTTTTTACGAAGAAGATGAAAAAAAGATGCCCACTCCACCCCTGCAATTCCCCCAGGCAGTGGTTGCAAAATTTGAAGAAATTTACCATCTCCAGTTTGGTTTAATGTCCAGCCAGATTAATTAACTCCTCTCTTAAAACATTCCAGGAGCTCCAGCCCAGCCTTGGCCCCTGGCCAATTGGAGGAACATGCTGGAAAAGGCAGGGTCAGAACCAAGATTAACCTAGTGAAACAAATTATTCTGAACTAGGCTCAGAATGACTTGGTCCCTTGGATCACTTGAAAGTAACTAGGCTTCTCTGAGAACTCTATAACTCTAAGAGCTTTGGAATCTAATATACACAAAAGTGAAGTCACTCAGTCGTGTCCGACTCTGCGACCCCTGGACTGTAGCCTACCACGCTCCTCCATCCATGGAATTTTCCAAGCAAGAGTACTAGAGTGGGTTGCCATTTCCTTCTCCAGAGGATCTTCCCAATCCAGGGATCAAACCCCGGTCTCCCGCATTGCAGGCAGACGCTTTACCATCTGAGACACCAGGGAAAGCAACGCACACCATGATGCACACGATATACACAAGACCCACTTATTTCTGGATTCAGTACTCAGATAATCGGGTGGACCCAAGACTGCCTTTAGAAAGCGAAAGGAAGAGTTGAAGACCACTGAATACATTGGCTACAGAGTCAGCAGAGATTAAAATCAGGGGGAAAAAGACAATCTTAATGGAAGGCAGGTAAAATTCTATTAAAACAAACCAGTGAACTTGACAAATCACCTCATGAGGGTAAATTTAGGATAATGGATCAGTTCAGTTCAGTTCAGTCACTCAGTCGTGTCCGACTCTTTGCGACCCCATGAATCGCAGCACGCCAGGCCTCCCCGTCCATCAGCATCTCCCGGAGTTCACTCAGACTCATGTCCATCGAGTCCGTGATGCCATCCAGCCATCTCATCCTCAGTCGTCCCCTTCTCCTCCTGCCCCCAATCCCTCCCAGCATTAGAGTCTTTTCCAATGAGTCACTAAGGTCCGTCTAGTCAAGGGTAATAGATATATTACTGAAAATAATATTCAGTCTTCTGGACTAAAAAGGAGAGAAAGGAAAAGACCTGAAGAGAAAAGGAACCAATGCCAGGAATAGGCTTCCTTAGTGGCTCAGCTGGTAAAGAATCTGCCTGCAATGTGGGAGAACTGGGTTCAATCTCTGGGTTGGAAAGATCCCCTGGAGAAGGGAACAGCTACCCACTCTAGTATTCTGGCCTGAAGAATTTCATGAACTGCATAGTCCATGGGGTGGCAAAAAGTCGGATACAACTGAGTGAATTTCCCTATTAGGGAAACAGAGTTGATAGGAAAGATGGGAATGGGAGGTCTCATTTTCAGACAGCTCTCCCATTTTATTTTTCCTAATGCTGGCCCCCAAATCCTCTTTGAAAAAAAGATTTTTGGTGTATGTATTCACTGCTTTGTTTTGGTAGGTTTATGGATTTATTAATAATAGTAGCATTTCCTTACAGGGAGGGTTAGAATCCCTGATATAGGGAAGGTGAAAGAAAGTTGAAAAGTTCTTACCACTTAATGGCAAGGCATAAAGTCTGTTAAGGTCTATGTTGCAATAAGTTTTCAATCTTTCTTCCCAGTGCCAACTGCCAACAATTAGTTAATTTTATTATACAGACTAGCAGGCGCATAGAGGGAGGCTAATAAAAATATTTGTTGAGTTTATTATGGAGAAAATGCTTAAGTTACTTTCCCCAAAGCACTGTTATCATAGACCAATGTCTGTCAGGTCATATAAACGGCTTTCCTATAAAAAATGTTTTCTTTTAAAGAGATCTATTGTCACGGGATTTTATCTGAAAAACATGTTTATCAGAGAAGAATGTAAGATGTGAAGCTTGTGACTTGTTATCCAGAAGAAATAATTAAAGAAATGTCTTCCAATGTATTTAAATAATAGGGTTACTTTCAACAGAACAAAGGAAAAAATTAAATTTTGAATTACAGAAACTACATCTAAAGCTTAGAAGAAACAAGTTTAAGGCCTAGGCTAATTTTATTACACTCTTATTTAGTCTTATAAAGCAACTTGTATATATGACATGTGATATACACGTACACACATGCATCTGTTCTGATGGCAGCTGTTGGGAACTTAAGAATGTAGAAAGAAACTCCTGTAAGTCATTTATGAAGTAGGATGATCAATTTTTTGGATTTCTACTATTAGTTTCTTTCTTTTTTGAATGGTTCTTGATACCTACCCAGGACTCCCAATTCACTTCCAAGGCAACCATTTCACTGATGGAAAAAAATCAACAGTGAAAGTTCAATCACCGGAGAACTTTCTCATTGTCTCTCTGGGCTATATTCCTCTACTCTGAGATGATAAACCCTTTTGTAGTGGACCATATCTAACCATTAAGAGGTCATAAAGCTTTCGATGCAATGATTATGATTAATCTGACATGGTTTGATCTTCAAGGATCTAAGGCAATGGTAATAGAACATAAAGACCCACTGCTTTCATTAAAGAACTCCAAGTCACCACCCTACTTTATTGGGACTATTATTTCACCTGCTCAGTTCAGATTAGTCGGTCAGTCACGTCCGACTCTTTGTGACCCCATGGACTGCAGCACACCAGGCTTCCCTGGCCATCACCAACTCCCAGAGCATACTCAAACTCATGTCCATCACGTTAGTGATGCCATCCAGCCATCTCATCCTCTGTTGTCCCCTTCTCCTCCTGCCCTCAATCCCTCCCAGCATCAGGGTCTTTTCCAATGAGTCAGCTGTTCACATCAGGTAGCCAAAGTACTAGAGTTTCAGCTTCAGCATCAGTCCTTCCAGTGATTATTCAGGACTGATCTCCTTTAGGATTGCCTGGTTTGATTTCCGTGCAGTCCAACAGACTCTCAAGAGTGTTCTCCAACACCACAGTTCAAAAGTATCCATTCTTCACTGCTCAGTTTTCTTTATAGTCCAACTCTCACATCCATGCATGACTACTGGAAAAACCATAGCTTTGACTAGACAGACCTTTATTGGCAAAGTAATGTCTCTGCTTTTTAATATGCTGTCTAGGTTGGTCATAACTTTTCTTCCAAGGAGCAAGTGTCTTTTAATTTCATGGCTGCAGCCACCATCTGCAGTGATTTTGGAGCCCAAAAAAATAGTCTCTCACTGTTTCCATTGTTTCCCCATCTATTTGCCATGAAGTGATGGGACCAGATGCCATGATCTTAGTTTTCTGAATGTTGAGTTTTAAGCCAACTTTTTCACTCTCCTCTTTCACTTTCATCAGGAGGCTCTTTAGTTCTTCACTTCAGGGAAAATTTCTATTTTCTGTGGTATTTTTGAGGCATTTTTCTTGTGGGTTCTCCACTAGAGGGCCTCATGATGCTATACACTTAATAAATACTTTGAATATTGATTACTCTTGAATTGATTACTCTCAAAACACTATTTTTCATGCTCAGAATTCTGATTTAAATGAATAGAAATGGGCAGGAAACAAGCAATTTATCTTCCATTACATCTGCATTAAGATCATTCAGCAGAATTGGAGACAGACTAACATCCCATATTGCCAAATCTACTGAATCCTACACCAAGAGAATTCACTTCCTGAAAGAGTGGATATGGCCATTCTTTGGATATGGCTAATGGGACAATTCCACATGGCTCTTGAAAGAAATTATTCCCTGTTCCATCTTTTTTTTTTTCCCATCCTGAGCATTATAAACTAAGAACCAACATTTGACTAATTGCTCCTCCGGAGATTGTCATGTTCAAAGTTCAACTTGTATTTCTTGGAAAATGCAAGATATACTTGCTTCTTGATATAAGACCTCTGGATGTCAGCCAATGGTTCATCTCTACCCTGCCAGTTTGGGAGACATTGTTGGGAGCTATTAAGTTGGGCTTGGATTCAGTTAACATCTTGCTTCCTTGATTTCTTTCACCCAAGTTTCATGAAAACATTTGGCAAAAGATGGTCAAGACATGTTGCCTTTTGTGGTACATGAATAGCCTTAACTTAAACAACAATTTACTTTGCCTAATATATAATTATTTCTCAAGCAACTGGGGCTAATAGTGGTTTAGCTGTTTTGTTTGTTTCTCAAGTCTACGTATTGTTACCCTGCTTATTTACTTTATATGCAGAGTACATCAAGTGAAATGCTAGGCTGGATGAAGCACAAGCTGGAATCAAGATTACTGGGAGAAATATCAATAACCTCAGATATGCAGATGACACCACCCTTATGGCAGAAAGTGAAGAGGAACTAAAGAGCCTCTTGATGAAAGTGAAAGAGGAGAGTGAAAAAGCTGGCTTAAAACTCAACATTCAAAAAATGAAGATCATGGCATCTGGTCCCATCACTTCATGGCAAACAGATGGGGAAATAGTGGAAATAGTGACAGACTTTATCTTCTTGGACTCAAAAATCACTGAAGATGATGACTGAAGCCATGAAATTTGCTCCTTGGAAGAAAAACTATGACCAGCATAGACAGCATATTAAAAAGCAAAGACATTACTTTGCCAATAAAGGTCCGTATAATCAAAGCTATGATTCTTCCAGTAGTCATGTATGGATGTGAGTTGGACCATAAAGAAAGTGGAGTGTGGAAGAACTGATGCTTTTGAACTATGGTGTTGGACAAGACTCTTAAGAGTCCCTTGGACTGCAAGGAGATCCAACCAGGCAATCCTAAAAGAAATTAGTCCTGAATATTCATTTAAGGACTGATGCTGAAGCTGAAACTCCAATACTTTGGCCACCTGATGCGAAGAACTGACTCATTGGAAAAGACCCGGATGCTGGGAAAGATTGAAGGCAGGCGGAGAAGGGGACAACAGAGAATGGGATGTTTGGACGACATCACCGACTCAATGTACATGAGTTTGAGCAAGCTCTGGGAGTTGGTAATGGACAGGGAAGCGTGGCATGCTGCAGTCCATGGGGTTGCAAGCAGTCAGACACAACTGTATGACTAAAGTGAACTGAAACATTTGTATATAGGATTTCGTGTGGACATTCAATTCATCTGGGCATTTTGTTTTGTTTTTAGGCTATCTGAGATCTTTGAGCAGTGTTTCCTTGAACTAACTGATGTCTGGCCATTTTGGTTCTGCTGTCTCATAGACAGCAATATGGTATCCGAATTGGAAGGGAATTAAATTGTTCAATTGGCTAAGCCAACCATTGCTTCTCTAGGAAATCCAGGCACACACATGTGAACTGGTTGTTATTCTATTCATTTTTTAAAAGGCAAATATTTCTAGGTTATGTTTTCTGGTTTTCTCGGTTTTTGCTTTTTTTTTTTTTTTAATGCAGTCATATTACTTTTTGAATGACTAGTACATTTCAAAGATTTCTTTCCTTGGTTTCGATCTGGAATTTTATCATTAGCTTTTTCAGGGAAAAATACATACAAATATGAAAAAACACAGCAAATAATTTTTAAAATGCAGTGTTTGGAACAGGAATGAGCATGGAGAATAAAGATGTTTTAAAGATGGGGAAACAGTGGAAACAGTGTCAGACTTTATGTTTGGGGGCTCCAAAATCACTGCAGATGGTGATTGCAGCCATGAAATTAAAAGACGCTTACTCCTTGGAAGAAAAGTTATGACCAACCTGGATAGTATATTCAAAAGCAGAGACATTACTTTGCCAACTAAGGTCCGTCTAGTCAAGGCTATGGTTTTTCCTGTGGTCATGTATGGATGTGCCAGTTGGACTGTGAAGAAGGCAGAGCACTGAAGAATTGATGCTTTTGAACTGTGGTGTTGGAGAAGACTCTTGAGAGTCCCTTGGACTGCAAGGAGATCCAACCAGTCCATTCTGAAGGAGATCAGCCCTGGGATTTCTTTGGAAGGAATGATGCTAAAGCTGAAGCTCCAGTACTTTGGCCACCTCATGAGAAGAGTTGACTCATTGGAAAAGACTCTGATGCTGGGAGGAATTGGGGGCAGGAGGAGAAGGGGACGACAGAGGATGAGATGGCTGGATGGCATCACTGACTCAATGGACATAAGTCTGAGTGAACTCCAGAAGTTGGTGATGGACAGGGAGGCCTGGTGTGATGTGATTCATGGGGTCGCAAAGAGTAGGACACGACTGAGCAACTGAACTGAACTGAACTGTCCCAGGTAGTGATTTTACTTCAGTGCTGTTGTCAAAAATCTCATCTTGCTGACTGCCCAACTGGCCATCAGCCACCTCCTCCCCAGTCAACCCTCCACGCAGGACATTAGCCTCCAATCTGGAAAATCAGTCACAGTAAGTAGCAGGAAGGAAATGTTAGTTACTTAGTCGTGGCTAGCTCTTCATGACCTCCTGGATGGTAGCCTGCCAGGCTTCTCTATCCGTGGGATTTTCCAGGCAAGGATATTGGAATGGGTTGCCATTCCCTTCTCTGGTGGATCTTTCTGACCCAGAGATTGAACCTGTGTCTCCCACAGTGGCAGGAAGATTATTTACCACTGAGCTACCTGGGAAACCCAAATATCCTGGTGAATGAATCCATCTGACGACTGAAATAAATTCACACTAGGCCTCTAACTGCACAAGGGGGTCTGAAAAATGCACTTTTCATCTGTACAACCCTTCCTACTGGAAGCAATATAGGAGGAGGCTGAATGAGTCCATCCCAAGTACCTAGGTCAGCACCCTCTGAGAGAAAGGACCCGTAACTGGGTTCCTGCTGCACGGATAGCCTCTAAGTCATGTTACAACAACAATGGCCAATGGGACTAGTACACAAGGTAAATAGTGAAAAGGCCATATCCATATCCAGGAGGAAAACACTGTGTTGTTCCTTGCTAATATCATACCCTGCTCCCCTCATGTGATCAACTAATTACATAA
Source organism: Capricornis sumatraensis (assembly GCF_032405125.1). Lineage (NCBI taxonomy): Eukaryota > Metazoa > Chordata > Mammalia > Artiodactyla > Bovidae > Capricornis > Capricornis sumatraensis. The sequence continues at coordinate 31,916,219 of NC_091081.1, read as the reverse complement.
TTACAACTGATTTTTCACTTGGGTTAATCACAATGACCATTTTATTGTGCTGTAGTAGTCATTCATAAGTGAAGTGAAGTTGCTCAGTTGTGTCCAATTCTTTGCAACCTCATGGACTTTAGTCTACCAGGCTCCTCCGTCCATGGGATTTCCCAGGCGAGAGTAATGCAGTGGGGTGCCATTGCCTTCTCCAGTGGTTATCCTTAGAACAGAAAAACTTCCATTGTTTCATTTCTTCTGAGTGAAAAGATTTAGGTGTAGAGACTGGGAAAGAGATTTCCCTCTCAGAAATAGTGAGGCTTTTGCCTGGGGCAAGATGTTTGAAATCTGTCATATAAAACTTCTCTTTCTGTTCCCAAATAGGCTTCACATCACAGTGAAGATGGAAGTGAGTACTGGTTAAATTAAAGACAGTTTTGTCTTTCAACACAACAGACGAGGAGCTGACTCACCCTGGGCACCCTAAATCAGTCTCTCTCTCTTCCGTCTCTTTGTCACTCTCTCTCTTCCCCAGAAAACCTGACTTCGTAATGGATTTCCTATGGTGAGAGTTACAGAACTTTATTCAGGAAATACAACTCAGCATGGCATCTCTGTTCCCACAGATAGATAAGTGGTCTGGAGACAAGAAGTGAGAACTCTAAAGAGATAAGAATCGCAAAGAGACTGAATCAAACTGGGATGACTCCAACAGACCAAGGCCTAGTGTCACCACGGTCAGATTTAAGACCCGTGAGGCCATTATGGGAAGTCTGCCGTCTGAATGTTGCCCAGATCCTTGAAGTCTCCCGAGGGCAATGCCCAGAAACTGTGTTTTGATCCCTTAGTGCGTGCAAGTGTCGTTTCTGAAAGCTCTACCCACAAAGCCATCAGATGGTAACAATTTTCAGTCACTTCCAACATGAGATGGTTTTGAACTTTAATATGCAACCTAATTATGACTGCAAACACTTTGTTAAGCAAACAAACTTCAAACCCTTTTTTAAAAAACAGTTCTTCTCTGGTCATTTTGTCTTGCACAAAAGCCTTAAAAATAAAACTGTGTGGGGAATTAGGGAATCTAAGGTTGAAAACAAGAGAAGGCATAAAATGAAATGGCTTTAATGTCATCACCATGTGTGTGCTGAGCATCTGAATGTTTTCTTTCAAATAAAAACCTAGAGTTACAGTATCCTATGCTCCATTTCGACTCTTTGCCATTTGACTTCTACCCTAGAATTATAGATAATATTTTCAAAGATAGAGAAGTAGATTTTTCTGTTTGTTCCTCAATTTTCTTTTGCTTACTAAACTCCTCTTTTTCAATTCTGAAATATCCAAGTCATCTTTTTTTTTTCTCTTCCCTGTCTCCCCACTTTTTTATTTTCTCACAGTCACTTTTCTTTTTGCCTTTCTTAGTCATTTTTCAAGAACTGGGATTATTATATAGCACATGGAAACCAATGAATATCCCCTTTCCAGGGAAAAACAAAACAAAACAGGGAACCTGGAAGATCTGCAGTGTGAGGGGATAGTGGGAACAGCTGGACTCTGAAATAAATTACTAAAGGAGACTGCAATCTCTGCATCCTCGGATCCTAGAGAAGTCTTCATATGCCACAGTCCCCAAAATTCATTTCCCTGCTATCCTCTCTACTTAGAGACTTTGATAAACTTCTTGAGTATTATCCATTTTGCTTCAGAGAGATGTCAGCGAATAGAGAACAGAACTCTGATTCTTACTCATATCATTACCTAAGTTTAAGAAGGGAAAGACATAGATGTGTTCTCCAGGTCTCTACAACACTGAGCTCTTCTTTCAAAAGGGGAAAGTTATTAAGATGAGGAAACTTCAGAAGAAACACTAACACTGACCCTACTTGGGAATCACCTAAGATCACATCTAAAACCCATGTTCTGTCAACATGCCATCTCTCCCTCTTTTCATTTCCAAACAAGAAATTGCTTCATCCCTTTGTGAAAGTGGGGAAAGGTTGAAGTCAAAATATTTTCAGTAATCAAGCACACGAGACTACCCTCTCTCCTAGGAATGCTTTCCTCCCTGTGTTTAGTATGTCAAACTCCAACTTTGTGACAAATGTTTTTTATTGCCCACTAAACTGCTTATTTCTCCCTGTGCCTCCGGCCTCCCAACAGTGAGGTGTGAAATATGCTGCAAGCTCAGGAGAAGTGTTCTTTATTGATACAAAGAGAGACACACAAAAGGAAACAGACTCTTTGCTATCTCTGGATCTTTCTATTTGGATCTGAGGGTTGGAATGATGGCAGCCATTTTGGGGCCATGAGGAAATTCAGGTAAAAGACAAACCAACTTGTTATAGAGGAGAGATGGAGAGACACTGGAATATTGATGATGTCATATGAACACTAAATTAAATAGGACTGGAACCAATGAAATCATAAATGCCTTGTTACATAAAATATATATGTTCTTTTAGGTCACTTTCAGTTGATTTTTCTTTAGTTACAACAAAAAGCATTCTGATGCTGATGGTTGGATTAAAACTTTGAAAGCAGGGAAACATAAAAATGTATTTTTCTGTAAGCTTATTGGCAAGCATTCTTATTTTAAGTGTTTGGTGCAAAATGCCTTGATATGTGGAGACTGGTCACGAAACACCACTGTGCCTGATGTCTGATAGCATTTCTTAATCCTGGCCTACCAGGAGCCCTTCTTTAACCCTTCTATCCTGGACTGATTGAAAATAAATAGAGATTCGTTTAGAAACTTTAAATTACAGTATTTTATTAGCTTTCACAACAATAGCAATCTGGGGGCTATTAATCTTCACTTGGAAATATTTATCCTTTCCCGTCTATCATCTACATTACCTCTTCAACAAAACATGGAAACAACAAAAGCCAAGTTTCTATTGTGATTGTGATAGCTTAGAAATGAAATCATGCAGTTCCTATGCCAATAGAAGGCCCCAGGATGGTTATTCACATCAATAATCTGGCGATATGAGAATGCCAGAAATTTTGCTGTCATTGCCTAAGCTTTTGAGAGTCAACCTCAAGCCCTGTTTTACAACTGAATTTAGACAAGTCACAAGTTCTGTTTTTGTAGAATTTTTTTTACAAAAAAGTTTGTAAAATTTGAGCTGAAGTCTTTTGTTCTCGGCCTGCTCCTTCAGTCCACAAGGTAGAAGTTCCATAATCGGCCTTCTGCCCATTTTGGGAGGGAGCACAGTGGGAGACTGCCGTGGCTTGAGGCCCTGAAGAGGTTCCTTCCTTCCTAACTGAGGCTATGTGGACCAAAGAAGAGGTTATCTTCTTCCCTCCTGCTCCTCAATAATAAGAATGAAAAAGAACTGCTTCACAGGTGTGTCTCACTTAAAGCCTTTCTGGATACAAGATTCCTATATGGAAAAATCCCAGGGGCATTAAAAGAAAATCCATTACATTTTCAGACTAATAAGTGGAGCGTTGCCATCAAGAATTAACTGCCACTCACTATTAACAACAGCAAGTATGTGGAGGCAGCCTAGATGTGCGTTGACAGAGGAAAGGGTAAAGAAGATGTGGTACATACATACAGTGGAATATTACTCAACCATTAAAAAAGATAACAAAATAATGCCATGTGCAGCAACACGAATGGACCTAGAAATTGTCCGGCCGAGTGAAGTAAGTCAAACAGAGAAAGACGAATATCATATGATATTACTTATAGGTGGGACCAAAAAAATAGCACGAATGAACTTATTTACAATATAGAAGTAGAGTCATGTTTGAAGAAAACAAATCTGTGGTTACCAGAAGGGGAAGGGGAGGAGGGATAAGTCAGGAGATTGAGATTGACAAATACACACTACTATATATAGAATAGATAACTAATAAGGACCTACTGCCCAGCACAGGGAACTCTACTCAACATTCTGTAATGACCTATATGGCAAAAGAATCTTAAAGAGTTGGATATATGAACACGTATAACCGATTCAACTTGGCTGTACACCTGAAAATAACACAGCATTGAAAATTAACTATAGGCCAATTTGAAAAACAAAGAATTAATTGCTGCTACTGAATCTCATCTTTCAGGTTTCCTGTCCTACACATTGACTTGGGGAACAGTTGGAGTCTAATGATTAACTAACCATGGGAATACTCCCCAGGTGGGGAAACCTGTGCTCTCTAGGGAGAGGGAACTGGAGGGACTGAGGTCTATTTAAGCCAGTCCTTCTAACTAAACTGGCTTGTATTATCTGCCCCTGTCAGGGCTCTGGAAAGCTCAAATTGGCTTTCACCAGAGCCTAAACTGTACCATTTGGGAGATTTTCTAATCTTTCATATTTTTTAATATCATCCTTTTTTTGTCATTCTAACAAAAATGTTCTTCTCTCTCGCTCACCATTATTCTTTTTCCTTCATATGCTTACATTATAATCCACCTAGGAGATTTGATGTTATCTAATCATTCAAAAGCTTATAGGCATTGGGGAGAATCATTTCAGCTTAAGGAGAACCTTGGGAAATGAATACATTATTTAAAAATGAGTATTGATAATACCTAGAGAAAAATGTGTTTCCATTCTGAGAAAAAATTACTATGTGTTGTTTGGTTTGGTTTGGGAGTTTTAGTTGGGTGTTTGCAATGATAATTTAAGGTTTAATGCAGAGATTTCTCTTGACTATTCATGTTGAATAAAAAGACTGATGGTTGGTATGGATATGCAGCATAGGGATCATTCATGGAAATGGCTATTTGATGTTTCCCAGATGGCACAGTGGTAAAGAATCCACCTGCCAATGTAGGAGACATGGGTTCAATTCTTGGGTCGGGAAGATCCCCTGGAGCAGGATATGGCAACCTGCTCCAGTATTCTTGCTTGGAAAATTCCATGAACAGAGGAGCCTGGCAGGCTACAGTCCATGGGGTCACAAAGAGTCAGACACAACTGAGCTCACATGTGCACGCACACACACACACACACACACACACACACACACACACACACACACAAGTCATAATTGAAATCAAATTTTTTAGAAAATAAGAAACCCTGGCAATAGCATTCAGGATGTGTGTGGCCAACTTCAGTTTGTTATAATATTACTCAAAATTATTTTTACTCAAAATCATGTTACTCAAAATGATTCCTTCAGGTGGGAAAAATTTTTTTTACTGCAAATAAATAAAAATATAACTGATCTAGATAAACAAAACTGACAAATTAGCACATGCTCAAATGCTAGGGTCTAAAATAAGTCAGGCTGCAGAACTTAAGAGAAATTCCATAAGCTCTGCCTTTTATTTCTGTTTCCAGGTTAGTTCTCAGAGACTTCTCATATACAGATGAAATCTAATATTACTTAACACTGATTCCGGAAATTAGAGATATAATTAGGAAGTAGTGGAAGTAGTGGCAAAGGAAATACTAAAAATAAATAAACAAATAAATAAATAAAAGGAGAGAGAAAAGAGAAAAAATAAACCAGTGGCCCTACGTAGTTCAATTAGCTCTGCCCAGCTGCAATAGAGCTAAGAAAACTGAGAGACTGCATTTCAAACATGGATGAAATTAGTATGCAGGAAGCACTTAAATTAAAGCTCTTCTTATTCAACAAGGTTTATTTGTAGAGTCTGAATAGCTCTAGAAAAAAGATGCTGATGATGCACATTTCTTCGACCTAAACTTTTATTTATTCTTTCACTCCATCAAATATTTATTAAGAGTCTTCTGTGTGGCAAACGTTGGTACTGGGAGAACAAGAGGAGTTTAGTGACCTCATGGAGTCTATCATAAACAATCACCCAAATAATTATTTGATTAAAGTTGTGATTAATGCTTAAAGGAAACTATAGAGTGCTCTGAGAGTATACTTTGTCTGGGGTGAGGGTTCAGGGAAGATCCCTACAGACTAGATGTTCCAATTTGAGGTCAGAAGAATGAAAAAGAATTAGTGACTAGGTGACAAGACACTGAAAAGCTTCCCCAGCAGAAGACACAGAATGAGTTGGGACAGAGGTGTCCTGGAACCAACACATTCAAGGAAACCAGAGAAAGTCAGAACGTAACTACAGGGGTGAGGAGCAGGCAATGAGGCAGAGAGGTAGGCAGGGACAGGGTAATATAAACATTTAGCAATTTGCAAAGGCACAGACCTGGCAGGTCAGAAGGGAAGATGACTGTCAACAACCTGGGTGGTGGAACCAGTACAACTGGCTGACCGTCAGCCCAGCATGAAAGGCCTGGTAGGACATGGTGTGAGCTCTGTACCTGATGCTTAGAGCTGGAAGAAAGCACTGAAGAACTTCAGCAAGGTAACAACAGGATCAAATGTAAGTTGCAAATATTTTCTGAAGAGAGCAAACTGCAGAGGATGAGTTCTGCTCCCATGAGTGCCCACCACACAGATGCCAAGTGCTGCTGAGGGATTCTGAGATAAAGATCAGATACTTCAGTCACCGCCCTCAGAAAACCTAAAACTGATAGCTAATGCCACCTTGATATTAATCACTTAAAGATCTACTGTGGTTGGGTAGAAAGTTCTAAAAGCTCTTCAGAGCAATAGGTGGGAGCAGAGAAACAGCATCTGCCTGGAATTCATTATCTCTTTGTATATTAATAGCAGATGAAAATACCATCCCAGCAGCTCTCCTTTACAAAGGGAAGATAAATTATTACTTTTTTTTTATTGAAAGATCTTTTCTCCTGAGAGCTCGTCATTTCTAGCTAATTCACTGCTCTCCAGGCCTGCATAAACTGCTCTTCAAATACAGAAAGCCAGAGAAAATCTGACATTGCCATTCACACCTCTGTCTCCAAGCATCTAACAGCCTGAGTATTGTCAGACATGCTAACCGACAAGACTTGTCAGAAACACTTCCTGTGGGCATCATCATGTCTGGTGGTCAAGAGAACAGGTTAGGAGCTGTCTTCCCCAATGTCCCTATAATGTCAAGGTGGTCTCATCTGGTGACTCCCTTCCTAAATTATGCTTTAGCAAAGCTATGTAAATTAGTGTAGCCCCATAGTACAGGGTGGGAGGGAGCAGTCAACCTAACAATAAAGAAAATAAACTAAGGTTAAAATTTTAAGTTTAAATCTTCATTTGACTTCTTGAAAAATTTAGTAACAAATAGCTAAATAAATGAAAAAATCACAACACGTTCAGAGAATGTAGAAATACACACAGAATGTACAAAGAGACAATTCTCTCTTCTCTCTCTCTAATCTCACTCCTCAGGGGGGCCAATTTCACATGTATATATTGGCATTTTCTATGTTTATCAACATATACACATACATAGTTTTTATTTCTTATAATAAAGGACCATCCCAGCATATTATTTGACATATTGTACTCATCACTTAACAAAATATCCTGGAGATCTTTCCAAGGTTGCCTATATAGCAGCATCTTATTCTTTTCGATAACCATATGGCTATTCACAGAATGGATTTATTATCATTTTGTTATGCATTCCCTTATTATAGAGCAATTCATATTGTTTTCACTTTTTTTTTTTTTGCCTTTTAAGCAATGTTATAATAGAATCTTTATAACTTTGTCTTAAGCCATTTGTAAAATAAGATTCCTAGAAGTGGGACTATAAGATTATAGAGGATTCACATTTTTATATTGAAAGAAAATTTCAAACTGGTCTCCTAAAAGGGTTATGCTGATTTACGTTTCCAAAGAAATTCTTTTAAATGGGGAGCACAGGGAAGAAAGATCCTAAACTGACCTTTACTCATATCATGCTAAGAGGTTTAGGACACATTACCCCCAGTGGCCACTACCCTCTGAGGAAGTGAGCAGAGCAGAAACTGTGTGGTCATTTTACTGCTGAGACATCGAGGAGGAGAGAGTGTGGACCCTCTGCACACGGCCAAGCTGGCAACTGGCATGGGTGAGGAAAGGAAGAGGGGACAGCCATGGGCTCCGAGGACAGATTCGGAGAAAAATCTTGGCCCCTTTTTACAGCTGATGACATGGGCTTGCTTCACTTCTCTATGATGGCTAATTTTACGGGTCAGCTTGGCTAGGCCACGGTCCCCACACATTTAGTCAACATCAGTCTCAATGCTGCTCTGAAGGTATTTTCTAGGTATGATTAACATGTGAATCAGTAGGGACATGTAAAGAAGATTACCTTCCATAATGTGAGAGGACCTCCTCCAATCACTTGAACACCTTAAGAAAAAGACAGATCCCCTGAGAAAGAAGAAATTCGGTCTCCAGGTGGCCCTCAGACTCCAGCTGCAACATCAAATCTCCTGTTTCTCAGCTAGCCAGTCTGCCCTGCAGAATTTGGACTGGCCAGTCCCCACAATTGTGTGAGCCAATTCTTTAAAATGAATGTCTTGATTGATAGATAGGTAGACAGATAGGGAAAGATAGAGTTGTATACACACACACTCCAACATATCCTATTATTCTGTTTCTCTAAAGACTTAGCACGCATGCACGCATGCTCCAAAGAAACCTAATACATTCTCTAAACCTCGGTTTCCTTATCTATACAATGGTGCTAATACTACTTACTTTGTGAGATTACAGTATAGACTCAACTAAATAATCCATATTGATCTGGGTGGGCCTCATCGAATCAGCTGAAAACCTTAATGGAAAGACTTGGGTCGCTGAGAAAGAAGTTCAGCCTCCTGATGGGCCTCAGACTCCAGCTGTAACATCACTTGCCAACACTAGGCATGTGGCCTGGAGTCTAGACAAGCTGACTATGATTTTTAGAAAAATGAGCTTGAACCCACTGCTCTGTTCATGCCATTCTCTTCCTCCTCCTTCCCCAACACACACACCCTCTTAAACACGCTTACATTCACACACTCACATTCTCACACATAAGATCCTCTGGAAAACTCTGAGCACAAACCCTTCCATTTACAGACCAGACACAGAAGCCTGAGTTGTAAAGAGATATGCTCAGCAGCTTCCTGAGCAAGGCCGAAACCCAGAGATAGACCATCTCCATCTCCGGGAGGCCTGCCCCCTCTGCAGCCCCGCCTCCCCGCTATGAGCCCAGAATGTCTAGTTTCCTTCATTTAAGCTGTTCACTTCCAGCCCACACAGGGTCTCCACCTTGACCTCTGCATCGCACAGGACTGACGTCATGAGACTTTCGTTGCTTCTGCTCTGTGTCGCCTTGAGTCAGGGCCCTCTCCGTGGCTGTGCCCTCTCCCCTGGGCTTCACTTCAGTCAGTCATCCTGCAAAAGGCAGGAGGAGTGGAAGGGAAACCAGAGAAGGAAACACTTCTCAGTGACAAACTCAGGTGAACCATTACCTGAAACCAGATAGTTCGAGTCTCCATCTTGCCTCAGAAGCAACAAGTATGTGCTCAACACTTTTATTTTGTGACAACAGCAGGCCTGATAGAATCAGAGCTAGTGCTGGCCCCAAGGTTGCTTATTTTCCTAAACATAATATAGATGGTCCTGTGTGGCCAGCAACGTATCCGGGGGCACGTTCATCCTGCTTTGGCTTTCAAGGATGCTGCTAGTATGTCTTGCTATGTTTTCAAACAGACAGGCTTACCAGAATATGTCCAAATATGCAGAAGAAATTTGAAAATCGATGGACGGTTGAATTGTCCAACCCAGAGTGACATTCAAGAGAAGCTCAAATGAAAATTTATTCATGAATATGAGTATAATTTAGGTAACATCATGGCTAATTGAAATGGCATTTTGGGATCTTCAAACTCATTCCAGATATGAAGGTGCCCACCTTTTTAGCCTGAAAGTCTTTCCCTGAGCAGACAGAGTAGAGGGAGCTCCCCATGCTCATATTCACTGCAGACCCACCAAGAAGTATTTCTTTATCCAATGCTGAGAAACTCAAGTTTGAGGGTAAAATGTTGAGAAATATTAAATAGCCTTATTTATTGCTTGTCAATACCAACAGTGCTCAGGAGAAATTGAATAAGCTCTAGTAAAATAAACTCAATTGGCAAATAAATGTTATGAATTATGAATAGGCTTTGAAACGCCTTTCCCTTGTGAATACACTTCTGTTAATAATATTGCATTTCTTAACAAAACTCATTAAAATTAAATCTTTTGCTGAAGATCACCTTTGTATAAGTTAACTAAAAGCCCATAACGAATCCACGTTGTGGTGGGATAAATCTGGATGGCATCGAAGGACAGATACCTACATGTTTTTGTTTAGTTGCCTGTTACTCCTCCTCAGTGGCCCTGTGAATTGCAGTCTCAGAACCTGTGTGTGGCTGACTCCTCTCTTATGAATTTAACTGGATAAGCTATTTCCCACACTAAAATACAAAGGTGGTAATATCTCTTTTTTATCACTTCTTTTAAAATTTAACCAGCTCCGCTAACCAACTATCTGCTAAGTCCCTCTTGAGCAATACTCAGCAAATTAGCAAGAAATCCAGGGGCATCTTCAGGTCCAAACTAGTGCAGAAACCTGGAGTCTGATGAAGTCCTGGCCAAGGTTGCCACTCAGAGTCACACAAAGGCTCTGGGTACTTTGCTCATTGGTCCTACATGCTGAGACTGATCATTCGTGTCCACTGAGTCAGGAATGTCCAGCCCTGGGGCATGACTCACTCAGGTCTTCACTGCTAAGCTCTTCAGTTTACTGTCAGATACTATCTCCAAAGTATATCCTCTGTGCTAGGGATGCTGGGAGTAAATGAGTTCCGTAGGGCCGCTCTATCCAAGTATCCCAACTTTGGCATTCTTTCGGAGGGAATATAATTTAACTCATAATACCACTGGGTTAAATGAACATCCATATTCAGTCAAGCCAAATGCTGAACTTCAACACCAATACGGAACCACCACACCAGGGGTCCCAGACCTTGAATCTCTAGAAGCAGGGGTTGTGGTTCTGATTCTTCCTCTCACAGAAGTCCCTTTGCTTCCCAGGTATATGAGTCTACCCCCTCCTCTAAGACTGGTTTACTATACCAGGCATCTCCATCATCGTTGAAACACTGCATCATTTTACTCCCAAGCAATGGCTATGATGATTCAATGTACATTCCTAAAATTAACAGGACTGTGACAGGACACCTTAACTTCACTCAATTTTTAAAAATCCCTGCATAAAATAAATGACCACCTCATAAAGCTGTTGGAAAAGGAAATGGCAACCCACTCCAGTGTTCTTGCCTGGAGAATCCCAGACACAACTGAAGCGACTCAGCAGCAGCAGCAGCAGCAGCATAAAGTTGTAATGACCATGTAAGATATTAGGAAAGAAAATAACACAATTAATCCTAAAGGATATCTCAAGTAAATCCTTATCATAGAGCAGACATTGACAAACTTTCTCTGCGGACCAGATAGTAAATACTTTTGGGCTTTGTGGTCCAGGAGGCAAAACAAGGATCTTACAGAGATACTCTATAGCAAGAGAAAAAGCTAATTTTCACAATATCAGGGGGCAAAACTCAAGTATAATAATAATTGAGTACAACTTTTTTGCAACACAGGCCCACTAAAGAAATGAAATTCTTTTAGAAAGAGGGGCTGACATTTCCATAAGCGAGGTTTAAAGTTAGTGCTTCCTATCATTGAAATAACTAATGTTCATTTATTAATGCTGATCTTCAACAAGATTTTATGCACTTCATCTTTGAAAATGTTTTTTCATGCATGTAAGTGACCCACATGGCACCCAAATACCGTTGGGCTTATAACCACCTGTGTGATTTAGAGCACATGGAGCGGTGGCATAAAGCAATGAGAGAACCACACACGGCTTTGGCCACACTCCTGAGCTGTGCTGTCTGGGCACAAAGGAAGTCATAGATAATATTTAAACAGATGGTTGTAGCTGTGTTTCAATATAACTTTAAGGACCCTGACATTTGAATTTCATGTAATTTTTCCATTTTTCACAAAATATTGTTCATTTGATGTTTTAAAACCATGTAAAAATATAAAAGCCATTCTGAACACCAATTTACCTATTATCACCTATTTACCAATTCTTGTTGTAAAGCATTTTTTAACTGCAAAAAAAAAAAGTATCCTCATATGATTACTTCTATCTAAGGTAATTTCATCATCTTAGTTTCCACCAGTCTCTTCCTCCACTGATACTTGGAGTGTTTTATTATTAATACACTACATTTACTTTATTCCCAAGTTGAGTGGTGTGTTCTGTAAATTACTTTGCATAACTGCTCAGGAAAGAGAGGGAGTGTGTGAAGACAAGGGACTCTGGTTTTTTTCTTCTATATCTCCTGATAGCTAAAGCAATGTTTGACAGAGAGTCACTTATACAAATTGGACTTTACAAAATCCTCGTATGGGACCTTCCCAAACTGTACCCATTGTACTGAGCAGCTCTCACTCCTCCAGCCATTCCCGTCCATCCTGACATCCTCCTTCACTTTTCCATTGAACGCATGCATAATCCATGCTACATAATTTACCAGCTAACCCTTGATGCATTCTCATGTTCGTTCTGACTCTTCAAGACCAGAAACATTTCCCGAAAGGAATTGCTTATTTTTCTTCCCATGGAAACTAATTAACTCCATACTAAGCACAATCAGAGGCCGTGGGCTCCCCTTTGGGCGGGACCAGCTGCTTCCCTGGCACTCCTTTAGGGACTAGGCTGGGTCACTGTCCGCCCACCTCTCTGGCCCAGAGCCTCTGTAGACCTGACTACACTGAATCAACAGTGATGCCATCCATGTGGGCACCGAAACTCCAGAGCGCAAAGAAAGGGACTGGTCCCCACCACTCTAGCCATGGTTGGAAGCCAGGAATCAGGACTGACCGCAAAACTTACAAATTAGAAAAAAGTTTATAACTGAAAGATTGTCTTCAGCACAAAGCTATTTTAAGTCTCATATGAGATACTTTATAATGACTAATAACATAGTATACATACTCCTTTTAGGTCTTATGTAGACAATACGTGTTTTAAGTTGCTCTGATCTGATATTTTTAATTGTACTGAAGCATAGTTGATTTACAATGTTGTGTTTAATTTGGGCTGTACAGCAAAGTGACTCAGCTATACATATATAAATATATTCTTTTTCATATTCTTTTTCATTATGGTTTATCACAGAATATTGAATATAGCCCCCTGGGCTGTACAATAGGCCCTTGTTGTTTATACACCTCTATATAATAGTTTGCCTCCAGCCCAAAATTTTAGAGAACATGAATCAAGCTTACCACCTAATTTGCACCCTTTCAAAATATACACATTTCTAAAGAGTAAAGCCCAGCATCTCCCGTTTCACTCAGCCTCCTCACTAGGCATTTTCTTTCCTAGAAGATACTACAGTAGTCAATTTAAAATTTTGAAAATTAGAAGCCTGATCCTTACTATATAATACAAGCTCCACCACACTAACCAATATTTTGAAGCTTATCAAATGAGGGGTTTACAGCACCAGACCAATACGTTCTCCTTTATGGATGACTTGCAGTGAGAGACTAATAAAGCACTCCACAATGTGGTAAGAATAGGTGATATCACCACACCTTGGGTGGGGGAAGCCACTTGGCACAGGCACCCCGTCTCGCCCCACCTCTGAGGAGTGGCAGGACACCAGAGTATCACCACACCTGCTGAGTGTGACAGCTCAGTGCAAACCAAATCCTTCCAAAGGTGAAGGAGGGAAATCAATAGCAGTGCCTCAGGAAGTGATACTGGAAAATGCTGTGATGCTCCCAGAGGCTTTCACTGCAGTAAGGAAACACAGTCAAAAGATCACTATTTGAATGGGTGGGGCACCCTTGCCAGGGCCACCTGTGCAACCTACAGCCACGATTTTTGGGTGGGTCAGGACTAGTGTTTCTTTGGTCAGTTCCTACCTAGGACAATTCCCAAGTTACTCAATCTTCTAAACACTCTGAGGGTTTGAAGACAGAGCTGAAAACTTAATTAGCATTATGCAAACTGTGGGCTTCTGGTGTTTCTAGTAAGCTTAGGGAGCTGCCAAACCATCTTGTCAAGTTTCCCTGAGCCTGGAAAGGCCTGGAAATGCTAATCCAAGAAAGTGGCTGGCTGGTACAACAAGCACTAATTCTCTCACAGGCTGAAAGGGAAATGCTCTGAGACTGGGAAGGTGGACTTTCTTTTGTGATGGAACAACTAGGCCCTAGGCATGTCAGCTTTGGAAGAAGTTATAGGTGGAAACAGTCTGCAAGACCTCAGAGACGTGGGATGTGGGCTCAGAGGGATCAAATACACACATTCATCCACAATAGTGCCCACCTCCTGCAGACAAGACCCAATGTCTGAGGAGCTCAGAGATATCAGTCCTAGTAAGTCTATTTTCCTCAGTAAAGTTGGAGGATATCAAGGTTCCTACACTTGGTTCTAGGAATAAAAATACATTACATTTCTTGGTGAAAGCTTTGGCTTTCACACAGTTTCAATTTTAGTTATAGTTTATATGGAGTTCTTTAAAAACGGCAGCTGGCTTCCGCCTCCTCTTTTGTTCTACGTCATTTCTTAGAAGACTGACTAGGAGTCATGAAGAATCTATTTGTGCAACAAATAGTTTCAAGGATCATACGTAGCTGATACTAATGACATAATTTTGGTAAAGACAGGAGTGAAGAAACCAAGCAAACATGCTGAGCATTCTATATACGCCAGGTTCTGTGCTGAGGTATTTTGCATTAGTTATCACATTTCTTTGAAGAAAGATCATGTTAAACTTGATGCATATCAGAAGTGATTAAATTTCAAAGGGCTGATGAGTAAATTAATAATGGAGACCAAGTTTATCAGAAGGGAAGTTCCTTCGAATCAAGCCTGGCTGTCTTGATTAGCACGTGCCTTGATGATGGCCCTAGTAAGCATCTCAATCCACTCCTCAAACAGCGACTATCCAGACCCTCTGCATCCTCCCCTCCCCACCATGTGCCATGAAGGAGCCTCTCATTAGAAGCAAAATGGGAGATCGGTCATCCTTTGGCCTATCTGGGAAACCTATGCTTTGACTTCAGTTTCCAGCTAATGCATACTTTCAATTGGTTATCACTGCATCTAAACGATCATTCAATTATTCAACCATTATTTATTGGTGTTTGTGCCAAATGTTGGGCTATACGTTGTGTATCCAAGGAAATAATTGCTACCCTCAGGAAGTCTGCTGCCAGTTGTCTTCTCCCAGGAAGCAGGAGACAGGGACGCTGGCCAGAGCTGCAGGGAGGTGCCCAGGGAATCACTTCAGGCTGGCTGTACTCGGTACTTCAACATGTGACGCCTCCACCCAAACAAGAACAGGAGGACTATTACTTCCATAGGATCAGAGTCAGAAGTCAGGTAGAAAGAGTCTTTGACATAGCAGGAAGAAGCAATTAGTGATCAGAAATAGAAGAAAACAAATGAAAAAGGCTGCCCCCATTTGGGGGTGGAAGAGGCTATGGAGGACTCTCTGAATCAAGAGTGTCTAGTGCACAGACTTTTACTGGGCTTGGATTCCTCCATGAGCAGTGCGGGAGCGCTCAAGGATGCTGCTCATGGCCCTGAGGCAGCTCAGAGGCCCATAGTAGCCAAGAAGACAAGAAAACTGTTAGCCATGCTGAAAAGGAGTGTGGCATATAGTCAAAGGACAAAAGATTTCAGAATCAGAACAGAGTGTTAACTCTGGTCCCACTGTTTCCTTGAACAAGTAACTTCAGCTCCGTGAACCCCAGTTTCCTTATCTATAATAGGGATGATATTTTTGACATGAGGATTAGATGAAATGATGAGTATAAAGCCCCTGGCATATCCTAGATAACCAATAAGCAGAAGCTATTTTCATTTTTTTTAAGGATGAAAGCATAATTGCTAAAATAGAAGAAGACACCCATAAAAGCCATCTTTAAGTCTTCCCCAGAAGAATCTAGAGGAGATTTCACTGGTGCACAGCCTTGAAGAATAATAAGTAGTTCTCTGAGTTGTCATGGAGGGAAGGGAGGAGAAATCACCAGGCTGAAACATGCCCAGTGCCTACCAGTATGGCAGGAGGACAGAAGATGGAGTATATGAGAGAGCAGGGTGAGAGAAGAGGTGGGGCCATGGTGAGTGGCCACGCCATGAAGGGATGTGGGCCAGGGACAGGAGCTACATCTCCTTCACTGCAAGAGGGGGAAGGGTTTTAAGCTGGAACCCACAAGGATCAGGTAATACTAGCTAACATGTATGCAGCCGACACTTAATTAGAATTCCTATGTGCCAGGTACTATCTTCAGCATGTTACATAAAATAATTCACTTAAGCTCACATAACCCTTTGAACTACTAAGAAAATCAAGCCACAGGTAATTAATAAGTTGGCCTAGAGTACATCACACTAAGTGACTTCAGATGTGAACTTAGATGAATAAGAGGAAGGACATTGGAGAGAAGGCAACCCCAGTGTTCATTACAGCACTGTTTACAATAGCCAAGACAGAAACAACCGAAGTGTCCATCAACAGATAACTGACTAAAGGAGATTGTGGTACACACACACAGTGGAATATTACTCAAAGAAAAGAATGAAATAATGCCATCTGCAGCAACATTAATGGGCCCAGAGATGATGATATTAAGTGAAGTATACCAGACAAAAACAAATATATGATATCATTTATATGTGAAAATTTTTTAAATGATACAAATGAACCTTTTTATAAAAGAAATAGACACATAGACATAGAAAACAAACTTATGGTTATCAAAGGGGAGAGAGAGGGAGGGATAAATGAGTTTGGGATTAAAGTATACACACGACTGTAAATGACAGAATGATCTCGGTTCATTTCCAAGGCAAATTATTCAGCATCACAGTAATCCAAGTCTATGCCCCAGCCACTGATACTGAAGAGATTAAAGTTGACTGGCTCTGTAAAGACCTATAACATTTTCTAAAACTAACATTAAAAAAAAAAAAAGATGTCCTTTCATCAAGAGGGGATTGAAATGCAAAAAAATGGAAGTCAAGATATACCTAGACTAACAGGCAAGTTTGGCCATTGAGAACAAAATGAAGCAATGCAAAGGCTAACAGAGTTTTGTAAAGAGAACACACTGGTCATAGCAAACACCCTTTTCCAACAACTTAAGAAACAGCTCTACACATGGGCAACACTAAATGGTCCATACCAAAATCAGATTGATTGTGCTCTTTGCAGCCAAAGATGGAGAAGCTCTATACAGTCAGTAAAAATAAGACCTGGAGTTGATTATGGTTCAGGTCCTGAATTCCTTGTTGCAAACTTCAGGCTTAAATTGAAGCAAGTAGGGGAAACCACTGGGCCATTCAAGTATGAACTAAACCAAATCCTTTATGATCATACAGTGGAAGTGCAAATAGATTCAAGGGATTAGATCCGGTAGACAGAGTGCCTGAAGAACTATGGTCAGAGTCTGTAACATTGTACAAAAATGTTAACACTGTGCAAAAATGTTTCCACTGTTTCCCCATCTATTTGCCGTGAAGTGATAGGACTGGATGCCATGATCTTAGTTTTCTGAAAGTTGAGCTTTAAGCCAACTTTTCCACTCTCTTTCACTTTCCTCAAGAGGCTCTTTAGTTCTTCACTTTCTGCCATAAGGGTGGTGTCATCTGCATATGTGAACATCTTGAGAAACCTATATGCAGGTCAGAAAGCAACAGTTAGAACTGGACTTGGAACAACAGACTGGTTCCAAATAGGAAAAGGGGTACGTCAAGGCTGTATATTGTCACCCTGCTTATTTAACTTATATGCAGAGTACATCATGTGAAATGCTGAACTGGATGAATCACAAACAGGAATCAAGATTGCCAGGAGAAATATCAATGACCTCAGATATGCAGATGATACCACTGTAATGACAGAAAGTGAAGAGGAACAAAAGAGCCTCTTGACGAGAATGAAAGAAGAGAGTGAAAACCTCCTGTACAATGTTTCCACTGTGATCAAAACCATCCCCAAGAAAAAGAATGCAAGAAGGCAAAGTGATTGGTTGTCTGAGGAGGCCTTACAAATACCTGAGAAAAGAAGAGAAGCGAAAGGCAAAGGAGAAAGGGAAATATATACCCAACTGAATGCAGAGTTCCAGAGAATAGCAAGGAGAGATAAGAAAGCCTTCTTAAGTGAACAACACAAAGAAATAGAGGAAAACAATAGAATGGGAAAGACTAGCAATCTCTTCAAGAATACTGGAGATAACAAATAAACATTTCATGCAAAGATAGGCACAATAAAGGACAGAAACAGCAAGGACCTAACAAGCAGAAGCGATTAAAGAGGTGGCATGGAAGAACTATACAAAAAAGGTCTTAATGACCTGGATAACCACAATGGTGTGGTTATTCACCTAGAGCCAGACATCCACATTCTGAATTGTGAAGTCCAGTGGGCCTTAGGAAGCATTATTACAAAGCTAGTGGAGGTGATGGAATTCCAGCTGAGCTATTTTAGATCCTAAAAAATGATGCTGTTCAAGTGCTACAGTCAATATGTCAGCAAATTTGGAAAACTCAGCAGTGTCCACAGGACTGCAAAAGGTCAGTTTTCATTCCAATCCCAAAGAATGGCAATGCTAAAGAACGTGCACATTATACAATTGCACTTATTTCACATGCCCGAAATCCTTCAAACTAGGCTTCAGCAATATGTGAACCAAGAATGTCCAGATGTACAAGCTGGGTTTCAAAGAGGCAGAGGAACCAGAGAAAAAATTGAGAACATTCATTGGATCATGGAGAAAGCAAGGCAATTCCAGAAAAGCATCTTCTTCTGCTTCATTGACTATACCAAAGCCTTTGACTGTGCATATCATAACAAACTATAGAAATTTCTTAAAGAGATGCAAATATAAGACCACCTTAGCTGTCTCCTGAGAAACCTGTATGCAGGTCAAGAAAAAACAGTTAGAACCAGACATGGAACAACTGACTATTTAAAAATTAGGAAAGAAGTACAACAACCCTCTATATTGCAACCCTACTTGCTTAACTTCTGTGCAGAGTACATCATGTGAAATGCTGAACTGGATGAATCACAAACAGGAATCAAGATTGCCAGGAGAAATATCAACGACCTCAGATATGCAGATGATACCACTCTAATGACAGAAAGTGAAGAGGAACAAAAGAGCCTCTTGATGAGGATGAAAGAAGAGAGTGAAAAACCTGGCTTGAAACTCAACATTCAAAAAACTAAGATCATGGCATCTGGTCCCATCACTACGTGGCAAACAGAAGGTGGAAAAGTGGAAGCAGTTACAGATTTTATTTTCTTGGTCTCTAAAATCATTGTGGATGGTCACTGCAGGCTGAAATTAAAAGACACTTTCTCCTTGGAAGAAAAGCTTTGAAAAACCTTGACAATATATTAAAAAGCAAAGACATCACATTGCTGACAAAGGTTTGTATAGTCAAAGCCATGGTTTTTCCGGTAGTCATGTACAGATGTGAGAGTTAGATCATAAAGAAGGCTGAGCACTTAAGAATTGATGCTTTCACTCATTATTAGAGAAATGCAAATCAAAACCACAATGAGGTACCACTTCACACCAGTCAGAATGGCTGCGATCCAAAAATCTGCAAGCAATAAATGCTGGAGAGGGTGTGGAGAAAAGGGAACCCTCCTACACTGTTGGTGGGAATGCAAACTAGTACAGCCACTATGGAGAACAGTGTGGAGATTCCTTAAAAAACTGGAAATAGAACTACCTTATGACCCAGCAATCCCACTGCTGGGCATACACACCAAGGAAACCAGAATTGAAAGAGACACATGTACCCCAATGTTCATCGCAGCACTGTTTATAATAGCCAGGACATGGAAACAACCTAGACGTCCATCAGCAGATGAATGGATAAGAAAGCTGTGGTACATATACACAATGGAGTATTACTCAGCCATTAAAAAGAATACATTTGAATCAGTTCTGATGAGATGGATGAAACTGGAGCCGATTATACAGAGTGAAGTAAGCCAGAAAGAAAAACACCAATACAGTATACTAACACATATATATGGAATTTAGAAAGATGACAATGACGACCCTGTATGCAAGACAGCAAAAAAGACACAGATGTGTATAACGGACTTTTGGATTCAGAGGGAGAGGGAGGGGGTGGGATGATTTGGGAGAATGGCATTGTAACAGGTATACTATCATGTAAGAATCGAATCGCCAGTCTATGTCCGACGCAGGATACAGGATGCTTGGGGCTGGTGCACGGTGATGACCCAGAGAGATGTTATCAGGAGGGAGGTGGGAGGGGGGTTCAAGTTTGGGAACGCATGTACACCCGTGGTGGAGTCATGTCAATGTATGGCAAAACCAATACAGTATTGTAAAGTAAAATAAAGTAAAAATAAAAATTTTAAAAATAAAAAAATAAAAGAATTGATGCTTTCAAATTGTGGTGCTGGAGAAGACTCTTGAGAGTCCTTTGGATCAAACCAGACAATCCTAAAGGAAATCAACCCTGAATATTCACTGGAAGGACTAATACTGAAGCTGAAGCTCCAATACTTTAGCCACCTGATGCTAAGAGCCAATTCATTGGAAAAGACCCTGATGCTGGGAAAGGTTGAAGGCAAAAGGAGAGGGGACAGCAGAGGATGAGAAGCTTAGATAGCATCACTGACTCAATGGACATGAATTTGAGCAAACTCTGAGAGACAGTGGAGGTCAGAGGAGCCTGGCGTGCTACAGTTCAAAGGGTGGTAAGACTCAAACACGACTTAGCAAATAAACAACAACAAATATATAAACTAGATAATCAATAAGGTCCTTCTGTATAACACAGGGAACCATACTCAATATCTTATAACAAAATAATAGAAGAGAATGTAAAAAATCATATCAATGTATAATTAAATCACTTTGTTGTACACTGAAACTAACATAACATTGTAACTCAAGTATATTTTAATAAAAATAAAAATTTCTGGCTCTTCAGGGAGAGCAGCAGATAAATAATAAATAAACCTGTTCTCTATGCAGGACTGGAAAAGGTCAGTTTTCATTTCAACCACAAAGGAAGGCAATGCCAAAGAATGCTCAAACTACCGCACAATTGCACTCATCTCACATGCTAGTAAAGTAATGCTCAAAATTCTCCAAGCCAGGCTTCAGCAATACATGAACCATGAACTTCTAGATGTTCAAGTTGGTTTTAGGAAAGGCAGAGGAACCAGAGATCAAATTGCCAACATCCACTGGATCATCGAAAAAGCAAGAGAGTTCTAGAAAAACTATCTATTTCTGCTTTATGGACTATGCCAAATCCTTTGACTGTGTGGATCACAACAGACTGTGGAAAATTCTTCAAGAGATGGGTATACCAGACGATCTAACCTGTCTCTTGAGAAACCTATATGCAGGTCAAAAAGCAACAGTTAGAACTGGGCTTGGAACAACAGACTGGTTCCAAATAGGAAAAGGAGTACGTCAAGGCTGTATATTGTCACCCTGCTTATTTAACTTATATGCAGAGTACATCATGAGAAATGCTGGACTGGAAGAATCACAAGCTGGAATCAAGATTGCCAGGAAAAATATTAATAACCTCAGATATGCAGATGACACCACCCTTATGGCAGAAAGTGAAGAACTAAAGAGCCTCTTGAGGAAAGTAAAAGAGAGTGGAAAAGTTGGCTTAAAGCTCAACTTTCAGAGAACTAAGATCATGGCATCCAGTCCTATCACTTCATGGCAAATAGATGGGGAAATAGTGGAAACAGTGGCTGACTTTTATTTGGGCTCCAAACTATTTAGTTTGGGGTCCAAACTCTTTTGGGGGGCTCCAAAATCACTGCAGATGGTGACCACAATCATGAAATTAAAAGGCACTACTCCTTGGAAGGAAAGTTACGACCAACCTAGATAGCATATTAAAAACCAGAGACCTTATTTTGCCAACAAAGGGAGGCTATGGTTTTTCCAGTAGTCATGTATGGATGTGAGAGTTGGACTGTAAAGAAAGCTGAACACTGAAGAATGGATGTTTTTGAACTATGATGTTGGAGAAGACTCTTGAGCATCCCTTGCACTCAAAGGAGATGCAACCAGTACACTCTAAAGGAAATCAGACCTGAGTGTTCATTGGAAGGACTGATGTTGAAGCTGAAACTCCAATATTTTGGCCACCTGATGCGAAGAACTGACTCATTTGAAAAGTCTCTGATGTTGGAAAAGATTGAGGGCAGGAGGAGAAGGGGGTAACAGATGATGAGATGGTTGGATGGCATCACTGACTCAATGGACATGAGTTTGGGTAAATTCCGGGGGTTGGTGATGGACAGGGAGGCCTGCTGTGCTGCAGTCCATGGAGTTGCAAAGAGTTGAACACAACTGAGCAACTGAACTGAACTGAACTGAATGTAAGAAGAAAAAAAAAGAAAGAAAGAAAAGAGAAGGCATTAGAAATGAGTTAGGAGCAATTGTTCAGGTGGGAGCTGAAGGGGGTAGAATAATGCACTGGAGGACAAAAAGGTACAATTCAGTGTAAAATTCAGAGTATAAGGAGTCTAGCGACCAACTTGTATGTGGAAAAAACTCTTGTGAAGTCAGCTGACCTTTTTTCCCTCTTGGAGGTGTTTCCAAAACATTGTCCTTTTCCAAGGGGATTGCTTTACAAGAATGACATCTTGCACTTTCACCAATAACCATGCAGTTACCCCTAACCCCCAAATCTAAGCACTCAAGGTATTAGGACTTCAAAAAAAAATTCAACCTGGTGTTTTAGTTTTCATCTTGAAATGGAGTACTCTCCATCTAACAATAGACATGTTGTTTCTATCTTCTAGGAGTTTCACTTTGATGTGTCAAACGAAATGCCCTGAACTCTAGAGGAGAGTCATCCCTATGTGAGGACAGAATAAACAGCAGGTGTGACTGGGGCTTTAGGAGATGTGCCAGGGCTCCTCTTCCATTTTTAGGGATAAAAAAGATGAATATTTCAAATGCTTTAGTTCTCAGAAGTCAAAGACAGTTTCCAAAAGAGTCTGCAAATAGAAAGTAAACACTTCAGCGTGAAGCTGCATCACAGAGGTGCCTCTCAGTGTCCTGTTGACTGTGATGAGGAAGCTGAAACCCACACGCTCTTCTCTGCATCACTTAAGTGAAGCAGGTGGGAGGCAGATGTACTGTCTGAACACCTGGGTAGGTTGAAGGTGGCTTGAACCTTAAGCAATGATCTTCCCTTTTAGAACCTTACAAACTAAAGACATAAATAAATGGATGACCTGCAATAGCCAGCTCCAAGGTCTAGAAGGAGACAATGGCAATAATCTCTCCCATTCTTACTATTTCTGTATCTTTCACACAGTGGTCTCAATGAAATGACCACATGCAAGTTCTTGTCCCCAGTGAACAAAACAGGTCTGAGGCTTAGATGTGTCTTACCCAAGGTGACAGCACAATGAAGACTGAGTGGGACAGGTCTGGCTATAAACCTGGTGCCTTTGCTACCACAGTATGATGAAGTGGATTGTGATGTCTTTGGTACTTCTAGCAATAGAATCCTTTCTTTCTGACAATAGAAACTTCTCATTTGGGGGGGGGTACCCTACTCTCTGACTTTAGGAATGGACATGTAATCTAGGATGTAGATCTCCTCCTTTTGGTTAAAAGACAGCTGATCTGAGCTGGCCCTTCTTCCATTTTCACCTGTCCACAACATCTTTCACTTTTGGTGAAAGGTGCTCTCTTCTTGCTGAGGTTGTGAAGCTGGTAGACTGGCGGTCTTAAACATCCACTGGCCATTATCACCCCTGGAAGAATGACTCAAAAGAGATGGAGCTGGAAATTAAACTTCTGATTACAGCCATGTCAGAAATGAGCCCTACTCTTGGACTGTTCAGTTATATCTGCTAATAAATTATTTTTACTGCTTAAGCTCATTTGAGTGTTCTGTGTTGCTTTTGGGGTTTTGGTTTGGTTACTTTCAGCTAAGGGTCCAAACTCACCAATGCCCAATAGAAATTACAAACCACAATATGAATGGCTCAAAGATCTCCTCGGGCCCACCCTCAGTGATGGTCCACTCATGCTGTGAGTAGCCTACATCCTGGGGTATGTCAGGTAGCTCTGATCTGTTCCTTTCTATAGCCAGAATGGTTTCTTCCTTCCGCTGTCTTGAATTCTCGAAAAGCACACTATGGATCAAGTCAGTGGTTGGGATAAGGGTTTCTGGGAGCCCTTGGGCTCAGAGTCCAGGGACTGGAAGGGAAGTGCAGGGTGGGGCTATGGTGGGCTATACTTGGTAATATTGAAGGAATCAGAGGGAGAGGGGTGGGTTTTGTTCATCTCACTTATTTGCGGTCTATCTGACTGCTTTCAAGGCTCTAAGTCAATAAAGTAGAATCCTTCACAAGACCCCCACATGGCCAGAAAGGCTCATGAGGATTTGCCCATTGGAGCCCTTACCACTCTCCTATCATAGAGGCTAGCTCAGCAGAGATGAACCCTGTGCCCCTTCATGTCTCTCCTTAATCTAAACAAGGACAGTGATGGAACCAAAATATGTTTGCTTTTCCTATTTCTACCAAATATACAGTGTTTCCAAAGAAATGCCTTATGTAAACACAATAACACAATCTAATAAGCACATAATGAAGTTGGAAGGAAAGTGCGCCCTGTTTCACTACTACAACTTACAAATTGCTTCTTTGGCAAAGCTCAATTCTAAGAAAACTGTAGCTATTTTGAGGCACAAATTCCAGCCCCCAAACCAAAACAAATAACTTTGATTTCTTTAAATTAAGACATATAAGAGGTTTGATCCAACGCTGTCTCACTGCCTCTCAAGAACACACACATCCCAATGATGGGCTTGCTGCTGGTAGCAGAGCATGTCAACTTGCATGATCTAGCCCCAGGAGCATTGCTGACATGTTGTTGTTTGTTTTACTCAGGATTAGCAGAAAATTTCTGTGGGTGTTTTACGTCACTAGAGTAGGAAGCACTGAAAAGTTGTACCCGCCTGTTTGATATTTTTGGAAAGAGAATTCTAAATTATTAGAAGAGGGGGTTGGGGAGCAGGGTGGCCAGGAAAGAAAAGAATGAGTAAGAATCAAGAAAGCCCCATCAGGAAAGTCCCACATGGAAAACTGAATTGATGGCAAATGGGATTTCTTGCTGCTGGACAAGGAGATGAAAGTTCTCATTGTCTCCGATAGGCAGAAAAAAGTATGGATCACATCTCAGTGTCTACCAATTTGTGGAACTGAATTTTGGCAATCAACAGTGAAAGTTATTACAGGCCAGGAGTTTCCCTTTCAGTAAACTGCAGATCTGTATATCATTGGATGGAAAGAGCTGGCAGAGTTTAGTCTGGAAACATTTGGTATGAAGTTTGAGATTTTTCAGATACTCCAAAGAAGTGGAACAGTCATGGAAATAATGTCTAGCCCACATTTTTTTGGAGGGAGGGTGGGGGGTGGGGTTGGGGGACGGTTACAAGAAAAAAACTAACACTGAGATCTAAGAACGGGCAAAAGATGTGAATTTACTGCTTGCAAAAGAAGAAAATATAAATGTTGTGACTCAAAAGAAGTAGAAGCAAAACCAAAAATTTCTGACTTTGTTCATAACCAAAGAGATGCAGTATAAAATAATAAAGCCCTATTTTTATCCTTTAAATGATCTCAAGAAACAGGGATGTTTACACACTGATTCATTTAATGCTACCATTATGGAAAGTGACTAGCCAGTATTTTTTTTTTTAAGGTAGCCTTTTGTCCTTGCTAAGCTCACTTCTAGGAATTTATCCTAAGGAAAATGTTAAGCAGCACACAAATATTTACATTCATGGCAGCACTGTTTAAATATTGAAATATGGGAAATAACCCAATGTCTAACAACAGAAGAAGGGAAAAATAAATGAAAGTGTACTCATATAACTGAATATAACAAAAATGTTTAAAACCGTTTCTACGGAAGTGTTTAGGGTCATGGGAAAAAGGCTAAAAAGAAAAATCCAATTCCAAAGTTGTGTTTAAAATATATATCTTTTATATAATATATGCATATATTAAATATGTATTATGTAGTCAATATTAAATAGTATATAGAATTACATAGTATAGATCATATAATAGATATAATATATATTATCTATAGCAAATATTTATACATAGAAAAATATCAGAGAAAGTAAAATTTGTTCATGGTAGTAATTACCGGGTGAAGAAACTATAAATTACATATATATTTAATTATTTGCAATTTTTAAATATTTGAGATGTGGGAAACCTAAAAGAAAAGCCTACCTTAGATGTCCTAAGTTATATTTCTGGGGTAGTCAGATAGCCAGACAGCCAAACACATCTGGGCAAAGCATTCACTTTTTAATATTTCATTGTATTTATTTTTTAAATAAGTAAAGTAGAATGGTGGGATCAAGTTGTATTAGACTCACAAATATGTTATATGTCATATAAAATATGACCCATTATATAAATACATGTGTATGATATACATAAAAGCTCTTGATCTCTTAATAGTAAGAACATGTATTAGAAGCAGGTAAGTTACAAATATATAAAAAGAGACCTAGAACTCTGGAGTATTAGACAAAAGTGAAAGTTCACATTACCAGAAACAGGGAGTATATTTGTACAAGTACTATATTTAAAGTTGAGCTTCTTAGAAGTAAGCCAAAATGAGGAAGCATAGCAAGTTACACAGTTGTAATTATCTGATGAAAGGCAGCACACAGGTATATCTGGAAGGACAGATAGCTTTTCCCTAAGGATTTCCAGTAAAAATTTGCTTTGTGAATCTTTATAAGAAATGCTGCATAGCAAAATAGACATTGAGTTTGACAGAGGTCAAGAACATCATATTAAAACAAAGCTCAATGAAAATATCTTTAAGGAGTCAAGCAAATATGTCAAGCTTTGTATGCTGCCTTCCAGTGAGTTAGCTTGATACAAGAATAAAACTTAAAGACTTGAGAAAGGATTCAATCTGGCTGCCATAGGATGAATTTGGCACACAGGGTGTTTTACGAAAAATTTTAATTCATTGCCAACATTCAAAAATCAGATTTTACATAAAAATCTAGCTTTGGAGTTTCTTTTTAAAAACTGCAATATTTGACAAGTTAAATCACTTTTCATAGCCATTGGATGGCCTCAAGCAGCCATGGCTCTTGGGAAGGGTGATCTGCTTATGGTGATCTCAGTTAGAAGGCTTCCTTCATGTGTCATGGTGGCCTGGCCCCTGGAGACTTGTGCACATGTGAGCCCTGATCTAGAAGAATGAGCAGAGAGCACACTCTTTGGAGTGCAGCTCTCAAACATAAATTGTTTCATGTTCACTAAATCTAGATAACAGCCAACTTAACAGTGAGCTCTCAGACAGTACGTTAAAAGGCAGCATAATTGATTCCATGATTCAGAAAAAGTTCATGAAATAGCACACTGGAAGCTGCGATCTGATAGAGTCGGGCACCGCTGAATGATTGTCTTAAAGAAGTCGTGGGTTTAAGTCTGAGGGGCTTTGGCATTCCCATTTCCTCTGAAGGCCAAGGTGGTTGCACACAACTGGGCCAGCACTGCCTGTCCCTCTACATTTCTCCTCTTCCCCTTCCTCCTGCCCTACTGTCTTGACACTTCCCAGCACTATCATGAGGCATTTGCCCGAGTTTTCCCAGTAGTGGTGATGACTTTGCACTGGCCCACATGCACTCTCCCCAGTTCTCCCACCCTGCCCGCCCCCATGCGTGGTGACTCATGTTATATACTTGCGCAAAGACAAGTGGGAATTCACAGTTCAATTTGTGGCACAGAAATGAGAGGTATTAGCTAATTCAGACATTGATCTATAAAGAAAAATACCCCTGACTTTCTTGGCCAGTATTATACCCAAACAAGTTGAGAGGTCTCCAGCACATTTGCCTGCTGGACCATCTTTAGTGGTAGCAAGAAAGAGAAGTTTTCTATAGTCAAGCAGCCCAGAGAGTGTTGGTTGCACGGTTAATATCTATCCCCTGTCTTCTCTCTTGCTTATGGTTTTGTGGGTCAGAAATTTTAAAGTGAGCTGAGAAGTTCTTGCTAGGAGTTTCTCATGTGGATGTAGACAGATGGTGTCTGGGGCAGCTGTCATCTAAAGACTGGACATCCAAGACAGCTCATTCTTGTGGCTAGATGTTAGCTACTGGCTGAGAGCTCAGCTGAAGCTGTTGACTAGAAAACCTATATGTGGTCTCTCCAGCGTGGTAGTTTCAAAAAGTCAGGCTTCTTTCTCAGCCGCTGTGGCCAGAATGGGCATTGCAAAAGAACCAGGCAGAAGATGCATGGTCTTTTACCTTTCTGTGGCTTCAGAAGACACACAGCATCACTTCCAGCACATTCTATAGGTGGAAGT
Source organism: Capricornis sumatraensis (assembly GCF_032405125.1). Classification (NCBI taxonomy): domain Eukaryota; kingdom Metazoa; phylum Chordata; class Mammalia; order Artiodactyla; family Bovidae; genus Capricornis; species Capricornis sumatraensis. Next base: position 31,887,947 of record NC_091081.1, on the reverse strand, counting down.
AGTGCCAAGAATGTTTCGACTGAAACAAAGGAGAGTCACAGAATTTGCAGATGGGTTTAAATTTTTTTTGCAAATTGTGATGCATCAGCACACTGCACCTTCAAAGATAGGCCTCATTCACAAAGTTGTGTGTTATCCAAGTCAGCTGTTGATAATGCAAGAAGGGTTCATTCATAATTCACCTGCATTATAAGAGACTGTAAGTGAAAAGTTGCATTATCCACTGTCTCATTTTCCCCACTGTGTTTTTATTAACTGTAGAGGAGCTACAGCTGGGAACTGTGGTTCCTTCTCAGACTGCCCCACATTTCTCTACCCCTCATAACTATTCCCACTCCTATCTCTCTCACATACACACACACACACACGCACACAACCCTCCCTCTCATTCTTTCTCTTCCCACAGCAACTGTAACTTTTGGTTCCATGTCTCTAACATAAACACAACTTTGTGCAGACATGGCCACCTCACCATTGCCCTGACATTAACATCTGAGACTAAGGACACTCTCTGGGTTGCAGTTCCAAATTCTAGGATCCAAGTGCAGACTCGTTGAGAAAGGGCATAGGAATTTAGGAAACTTAATCTATGCCATGAAATGTTCCCTTGGTATCTCTAATTCTTGAAGAGATCTCTAGTCTTTCCCATTCTGTTGTTTTCCTCTATTTCTTTGCATTGATCGCTGAGGAAGGCTTTCTTATCTCTTCTTGCTATTCTTTGGAACTCCGCTTTCAGATGCTTATATCTTTCCTTTTCCCCTTTGTTTTTCGCTTCTCTTCTTTTCGCAGCTATTTGTAAGGCCTCCCCACACAGCCATTTTGCTTTTTTGCATTTCTTTTCCATGGGGATGGTCTTGATCCCTGTCTCCTGTACAATGTCACTAACCTCATTCCATAGTTCATCAGGCACTCTATCTACCAGATCTAGTAACTGGTCCCACCACTTCATGGGAAATAGATGGGGAAACAGTGGAAACAGTGTCAGACTTTATTTTGGGGGGATCAAAAATCACTGCAGATGGTGATTGCAGCCATGAAATTAAAAGATGCTTACTCCTTGGAAGGAAAGTTATGACCAACCTAGATAGCAAATTTGAAAGCAGAGACGTTACTTTGCCAACAAAAGTTCATCTAGTCAAGGCTATGGTTTTTTCAGTAGTCATGTATGGATGTGAGAGTTGGACTGTGAAGAAAGCTGAGCGCCAAAGAATTGATGCTTTTGAACTGTGGTGTAGGAGAAGACTCTTGAGAGTCCCTTGGACTGCAAGGAGATCCAACCAGTCCATTCTAAAAGAGATCAGTCCTGGGTGTTCTTTGGAAGGGATGATGCTAAAGCTGAAACTCCAGTACTTTGGCCACCTCATGCGAAGAGTTAACTCATTGGAAAAGACTCCGAGGCTGGGAGGGATTGGGGGCAGGAGAAGGGGATGACAGAGGATGAGATGGCTGGATGGCATCACCGACTCGATGGATGTGAGTTTGAGTGAACTCCGGGAGCTGGTGATGGACAGGGAGGCCTGGCATGCTGCGATTCATGTGGTCGCAAAGAGTCGGACACGACTGAGCGACTGAACTGAACTGAATCTATTACATGGAGAAGGAAATGGCAACCCGCTCCAGCATTCTTGCCTGGATAGAGGAGCCTGGTGGGCTACAGCTCTTGCTATTTGAGTAGCAGATAACCAATTCCATATAAGTTGGCTTCTGCTGCTACTGCTGCTAAGTCGTTTCAGTAGTGTCCGACTCTGTGCTATCCCATAGGCGGCAGCCCACCAGGCTCCCCCATCCCTGGGATTCTCCAGGCAAGAACACTGGAGTGGGTTGCCATTTCTAGTAACATAAAATAGCTCTTCCAATCCACACCCCCCTCACTGGACTTCTACTACCTTTCACAGGACCTCATGGCTCGCAGTCTGCCCTGCATCCATGTCCTCTGTGATCCCCACAGGTGGTGACGCTTGCACGTCTTTGTTCACTTTACAGTCACAGTTCACTGATCCCTGATGCAAGCTCCCAATTCTACTTTTCAGAACAAGACATTTGTAGTCTCACAAAACTGATCTCAAACATTGTTTACTCCAGGAAAATACCTGCATACCCATGGTCAGACCAATAGCTAGACTCAGATTTCAGGAGCCTAAGGCAGAATCACATTCTCCAAGGCCCAGGGTCCTGCTACTCACTCTTCCACTACAGGCCAGGTAAACTTATAGGTGTCTCCCTTGTGGCAAAAGCCCCATTTACCATTTCCTGACATTTGCATTCTGGCATTTCTTTTGAAAGAACAAGTTAGAAGATAAAAATGAATCTAGCTTGTATATAATTTGAACATTTCCATTTCCAGCAGAACACTTTCTCACACATGCATAACTAGATCACTTAGTCATGGAAGTTCACAGGATTGAGGAGCTTGGTTTTATGTGTATCATTATATATGTACCTAAGAAATACTCAAATGATTCCTTTATTGCCTCCTCCAGAAAAAAAAAAAAAAAAAACAACGAAAACAAAAAAACTCTTGGCACAGACCATCCTCAATTATATGGGAAAAGAGTAGCCATGCTCCAAATACAGGTGCAGGTACTTTTAGGTGGTATTGAGGGAGAGGGCTAAAGAACAAGAGCAAGAATTTTCAGGTCTCATGTGCCCACTTCCTTCCTGATAAGGAACAGACAAGGCTACACCGGAATGCTGAGGATTTCAAAATATTCAGACACAGTGCTCTAGAATCTCAAAGCATGTAGACTTCTCAGCTAATTCAGATGCTACTAAAACTCATAAGGAATAGTATCAGATATTACAAGAAATTAGAGAACTACACTCTTTTTGGTAATTTTAACAACATGGGCCTTTTTCTAGTCTAAAAACCTATAGAGTATCAGCTGTTAAGTCTCAAATTCACAAAGAGTAGGAAACATCATATCCAAAACAAAACTCAGTGAATCTCTGAGACAAGGACAGTGCATTTAATCCACTGGTTAATTTATAAACATTTGAGAAATTGCTCAGCAATCCCATTGATCCTAAGATATCTGAGAATGGTTTAACGTAGTTTCTCATTAATCAGATTTTAAGTCATTGTGCCCTGCTCTGACACCTTTCAATCAAGAGACTCAGACTGTTTAACTGCTCTAATCTGGAAGTGCCTTTAGACTAGAACTTTTACTTAACCTTATACAATCTCATAACCCATGAGGAGCAGAAAGACATCAAGATGAATATAATACCCTTCATTTTCAGGTCTTTTATTCTTTCCCTCCTTATAGATGAAATGTACACCGACACATATTTAGTATTAACCACACTTTTAAGAGGAGAAGGCAATGGCACCCCACTCCAGTACTCTTGCCTGGAAAATCCCATGGACAGAGGAGCCTGGTAGGCTACAGTCCATGGGGTTGCCAAGAGTCAGACACGACTGAGTGACTTCACTTTCACTGTTCATTTTTATGCATTGGAGAAGGAAATGGCAACCCACTCCAGTGTTCTTGCCTGGAGAATCCCGGGGACGCGGAGCCTGGTGGGCTACCGTCTATGGGGTCGCACAGAGTCGGACACGACTGAAGCGACTTAGCAGCAGCAGCAGCAGCACACTTTTAAGAAGGATTCATAAAACTAACTGAAGAGAAAAACTTCTAGGTTCAGGTACCTTGCAGGGCTGAGAGCCATGGTTGAAGAAAAGTGGGATTATATTTATTTCTGTTGTATCTCTTATAACACCTGAGTTCAACTTTTTAACCAATTGCATTACTTAATTGTACCTTCAATTTCTTTCTAAAGGTAGACCCATTTTACCTACTGAATAAATTAAAAAGATTTTTTCCTATAAGCAGAACATGTTTTGATTTATTATTGCTTATTTCTTATATACTTTTTAAAATTAATTTTTATTGGCAAATAATTGCTTTACAATGTTGTGTTCGTTTCTACTGCACAGCAAAGTGAATCAGCTATACTCTTTCCTTATATACAATCTCTTACAAATCTCTTACACCATTGGCATATAGACAAGACTAGAGTATTTTGTCGCTTTAATTTATTCTGGAAAACACAAAAGATGTTCCTCACTATATTCTTCTATTTCCATAATCAAGATTTTGAAGACTACAGGTTTGTTGGGGGTTATTGAGAGTTTCTGAAGCATAAGTCACTGCCTCAACTTGTTCCACCTTTCTCTTAAGATAGCTCAAGAAGCACATGATTCACCTCATGAGAAAGCCAGCAAAGATAAGAGGTGGCTTTAGCAATAGGAAGCTACTAAATGTACCTAACAACAAGGATGCATAATGTATAGATGATACCCAAGGTCCAAGTCCCATCACAGCGCAGTTGCAAGCAAAGGAGGAAGTAAACGTGTGGTGGCCAAGAGTTCAAATTCTGTGGTCAAAACTGTCTAAGCACAAACCCAAGCTGTGTGATCTTGGGAACAGCCAATAATCTTGCCAAGCCTCAGTTTCCTCTTCCATAAAATAGAAAAATACAAATAGATACCCCATATAATTATTGCAAGAATTAAGTAAAATAAACTAACACATTTCCTGTACACACTAACCATTTTTTTACAATGCTGCTGCTGTTTATTACAAAAGACAGGAATGAAGTAATGGTTTATTGCAATGGTTCAACAAAAATCAGCACAAAGAGAAAGTAATAATTATGTTATTCATGAAGATACTTGTATTCAATCACCTTCCTCTTTCACTGAACAGAAGTAACAATGTTCTCAATCTCAAGTGCCTCTCTCTTTTAAAAGATCAGAGCCCATTGCTGTAAGCATCTGACAGAATGAAAACTTGTCTTGATTGTTACATATCTTGACCACCATACACATACAGTTGCAGATAGAGTACTAGCCTTCCGCCCCATTTCTTTGTTCTTCTTAACAAGAAAACTCTTGAAAACAATCCTTCTGTGTTCACTAATTTCATTTCCTCTCTTCCCACACTCTTCAATTCATTCCTATTGGCCAGCATCTTTCATAAAATCCTCTCCTTACCATCAGCATTAGCCTCCGCCTTGCCAAATCTAATGCTTGACCTTCAACCATCCTCTGCCTTGTTCTCTCAGTAGTGTTTGCCATGGTCGATCCCTTCCTTCTTTTTTAACTTCTTCGCTTGGCTTCTGCAGCAACTTCTCCATCCACCTCACTGGCCAGCCTTTCTCAGATTCCTTTGTCATCTTTCCCAGAGTTCAGTCTTCGCCCCATTGTCTTCTGTCTACATTCATTCCTTCAGTCTTTTATCTTATAGTTGCATGGCTTTGTATACTGTCTGTGACTTACTGCTCCCAATTTGTATAAGCCCAACGTTGACCGTGTGCCTACTATCCAGTTCCTTATGTCTGTCTTCCAACTAGACATCTCCATCGAGTCATCTAACAGAAGTTTCAGACTCAAAATGTTCACATGACCATTTGAGTCCCCACTCCTCCCCCAAATAAAGTAAAGCCCCCTTTAGTCTTCTTTATCTTAGCCAAAGGCAACTCTATCACTATCTTTCCAGTTGCTCACACCAAAGTCTTCAAGTGGTCTTTGACTTCACTCTTTCTAGTACATCTCATATCTAATCCTTCAGCAAATCTTGAGGACCACATCTTCAAAATATACCCATAATTCAACCACTTCTCACCTCTCACCACTAAACTCCAACCCAGGTCACCATAGCCTGTGGGTCATTCCAACAGCCTCCCAACTGTTTCCTTTGCATCCATCCTTGCAAAGAAACTGTTTTCTTTGCATCCAGCCTTGCAACATCCTCTTCTCCCACAGCAGCTGAAAGGAACTGTCTAAAACATGTCAGAGCAATCCTCTGTTCAAAAACTTCAGGGTTTTTCCATCCACTCAGAGGGACTGATCTTGCCCTGGTTCCCTCTGCAAAATCTATCTCCTATTAGTGTCTGTTCCCTTGGCTCTTTCAGCCAGGCCGTTGCAACAGCCTATTTCTCTGCTTCCTATTTGCCCCTCCTCTGCTCAGTCCTGCTCTGCTCTTACTGGCCTCCTTTCTACTCGAAGTCCACCCTCAGAGCGCTACAGGCCTGTTGTATTTGCTGCTCCCTCAGATAATTTATTTGACTTGTACCCGTTCCTCCCAAGGTCTCTACTCAAACATTACCTATCAGAGGGACCTTCCTTGACCATCCTAAATAAAAAAAGCAGTCTCTACCTCAATCACTTTCTATCCTCTTATCCCAGTTTATTTTTCATTTTAGTGCATAGGAACACTGGACGTGTTATCTGTGTTTGTTTACTATCTGTCTCCCTAAGAACATAAACTCCATAAAGGCAAGGACTTAATTTTAATCACTGGTTTAGTCCAGTGCATAAAACTGTACCTGGCTGACAACAAATGCTTAGTAAATATGTGCCGAATGGATGTATAAATCTATGAATCCATTAATAAATGAATAAATAAAAGAAGTGGCCTCCTACTCAATACACAATTTGTGGTAGGTAATACAAGTTTTTAAAAGTTAAAGGAGTAGATCAGACTTGGGTGAGTAAGAGAAAAAATGATAGTTTAAAGAAAATCAGTGAAATTGGCTAACTGTCCAGTTGATGCCATTAGAAGCTCATTTTTCCATTGCGGACATTATCAAAGAATCACTCCCCTGACTAAGACCTACAACCAGGCTGAGTCACAGGGAACATACTGTCAGGCCAATTTTTCTCCTGGGTGACCTGAATGACTCAAAGTGATGATGACAATGTCAGCTTCATGTCTCTGAAACTCCACTTGGAAGCCTGGAATCAACTGTCAATTTCATTCAAGTACATCTTGCTCAACATGGAAACATTCATTCCTTGAACAAGATTGCTGCTGTAGCTTTTGCCATCCGCTAGCTGTGTGACTGATTTGAATGTTAACATTTTTAAGTGAAAACACTTTGATGCTAAACAAAACCATTTTAAGATATTCAGATGTCTGGATATGATATTTTATGGGGGAAGGCAATTTAAGACTTACTAATCATGAGGGATTGGGGGCAGGAGGAGAAAGGGACGACAGAGGATGAGATGGCTGGATGGCATCACCGACTCGATGGACGTGAGTTTGAGTGAACTCCAGGAGTTGGTGATGGACAGGGAGGCCTGGCGTGCTGCAATTCATGGGGTTGCAGAGTCGGACACGACTGAGCAACTGAACTGAACTGAACTGAATCGTGAACTAAACATACATGATTTTAATTGAATGTCAGGAGTCCAAACCTATCCTATAAGTGTAAGAACACCTTACCAACTGCTAAATATTGTGGCATGCTCTATCCTCTACAAATCTGTGTCTCACATGCTAAGCTTCTAAGGCATGAAAACCCCTCTCCTGCCAACCACACCTGAGATGAACAACAGTGAAGCACTCAAGCTGATAAAGAAGGTGTTATGGATTTTATTATTATTACTTAGTATCATCATTATCATTTGTTTTGGAAAAAAACATTTAAAAAATATTTTAAATGAGTTTTGGTACTATCTTCACACCTGATTTATAAATCCATATTGGTGTTATTTGACTAGATTTAAGTCTTTTAGATAAAAAGAACAAAAAACATTTCTAGAGATGATCAGGGAAACAAAAAGAGGAAGTAAATGACTTATGTTGTTATAGCCAAGTGTTAAAAAAAAAGTGGGGGGCCTGGATAGCCTTGGGTGATGGTAGAGAATTGCACACAAACTATTAACATCCTTTGTGTGAGTTTTTGACTTTGCCTTATGGAAGATGTTCGAGTTTAATTCTTATCTCAAAAGAGAAGGCAAGGTGAGAAGCTTGGGATATCCAGGTAAACTTTCTAAGGTACTTTCGAGATACTGGTTTGCCACTTCCTGAAAGATGAATTAGCTGGCAACAATAAGCCAAGAACTGGATGTAGTAATGCAGAGTTCCATATTAAGTTTCTCAACAATATGAAGAGAATTTATAGCCTCCAATATGATCATTTTAAAGGGTGACATCTAATGGCAATCAATTCTCTGCGTGGGTCAGACATTTCCCTTAGGTCAAGTGAATTAACTTTTTTTAATTTGTTGATCATATCAGTGCAACATTCCACAATCTCTCTCCTAGAATAGATCTCCTATCCATAGTCATAGAATCTTATGCCTGAAACTCCAATCTTACTCATCCCAAAAGGAGGCATTGGTCAGCTACAGGGCAATGTGTTGGATACTTGGAGATGCAAAGACACAGTCCCAAAACATCACAGAACTCCCAGTCTGATGCATAAACTCTTTACTATAGTGCTGCTGGGATCAAGGTAAGACTTTGCCATGGGTTCAAACACAGAGCCACAGAAATCTGCACATGGCTTTAGAGTGAGAAGGTGCAGCAAAGATAGGGAAGGCTTCCTGGGAGATCGACGTTCAAATCTTGTAGAAGGAGTAGGAGGTGACCTGACATTAAGGACTGAGAAGTGGAGGAAGGTGATTTCTAAAGGTGAAGACCATCTGAGCTGTGCTATCCCATGCTGTTGCCACTAGCCACTGGTGGATATTTAAGCTAATGGACTTTTTAAAAAAGTCCAGGTTTTAGCCTCTTGGTCACATTAGCTACAGTTATTCCGATAGTTTTGTATCAATGTGAGAGTTGGAACATAAAGATGGCTGAGCATAGAAGAATTGATGCCTTCCAAATGTGGTGCTGAAGAGTTCAAACCAGTCAATCCTAAAGGAAATCAACCGTGAATATTCATTGGAGGGCTAGCGCTGAAGCTGAAGCTCCAATACTTTTGCACCTGATGCAAAGGCCGACTCTTTGGAAAAGACCCTGATGCTGGGAAAGATTGAGGACAAGAGGTGAAAGGGGTGACAGGATGAAGTGGTTGGATAGCATCGCTGACTCAATGGACATGAGTTAAGCCTACTCAGGGAGACAGTGAAGGACAGGGAAGCCTTGCATGCTGCGGTTTATGGGGTTGCAGAGTCGGACACAGCTTAGCAACTGAATAACAAGAACACATTAAGCACATTTGACGTGCTCAGTATCTACATGTGGTTAGTGTTTACTGTATTGGATATCATTACAGAAGTTTCTATTGGAAAGTGTGGGCTCTTAATGAAGAATGAAAACACAGAGATCTAAGATCAGATGTTGGTGGAAATAACTGCAAGGGGTTAGGTATAGCTGGAAGGCAGGGAATTCAGAGAGGGGAGTCAGGTGATGAGGCAGGAGGCACAGGTCAGCACAGGCAGACCAGGTTCCTTGGTTGATCTCAGAAAATGTAGGGGGACTGGAGTTCTGGCAAATTCTGTCTCATTATCATCCAGTTCACTGCAGCGCTGGAAAGCTGCATGGCCAAAACGTTTCAACAAGCATTCTTAGTTCACTCATTGTGTTTATGAAACCATATGTCTCCTAGTAATGATGGCAACTTACCACATCATGAAAGCATTACTTTTCTTTGAAAAAAGGAGATTGATTTTTTCTTATTTGGATATCTTATCCCTCTTTTTATTTTTTATACTGTATTTTAAAAATCAGTGTAACATTTTGTACTTACAAAAACTGGGTTTTTACAGTTTCTTGGGGCTACAACATACAGATTTTGGTAGAATCAAGTCTAGCCTCTAAAAACACACTATCAAAACATTAAAAATTTAAAATGATGATAGATAAGCTCCATCCAGCCTCACAAGCATCTTTCCTCAAACAATTAAAAGAGATCAAAGTGAGACTTTTAAAATAATATAAATTTAGAACTATATAGGATTTCATCAATCATTTAGAATTTCCTCTCCTACAATTCTTGGCTTTCTTAGCAGCCCATATGAGGGCACAAGCGGCTATAGCCAACATCCATCACTTAGTTAAGTGACCTTGGTTCAATCATTTACCCTCTGCAACCTGTTTCTTCATCTGTAACAGGGTGTTTAAAATGTCTCGAGAGAGAGTGTCAGAGACTAAGTTAATATGTGCAAAGCACTTAGCATGTAAGATCACTCCAAGTGTTTGTTCAGGACAGTAAGGAGATGAAGGCAGATATTGACCAGGCTCTTTACATAACCTGGTGATGCTATCAGTTTATTCCAATACCACTGGTAATAAGCTTCTTGACATGGGTTTTAAAACTCTTTGTACCAAAAATGCACATTAAAGATTATCAAGTAACCAAACCACCAAAAATAAGTAACTCCTATTTATGCCACACCCTAGTGCCCAGCACCTACAAAGCTTTCCCCAAATGGATATTTATCAGCGAGATGCCCAAACTTCCTCATTCACAGTACATTTCCTCACTCAATTTTTCTCGAGGGGTCAAAATATTAAATTTATGCTTAATATTTTGGGATCAAACAATACATTATAATATCTCATGCAGCACTCAACAAATGTTACTGTGTTTCCTAAGAAAAGTTAGAATGAGCCACAGCTCCCTTACAACTTCATTGCAACACCCCAGGGCCTCTCAGTACATAGCATGGGGAACTCATGGGTTCCTCATTTTACACTTTAGAAAGCACTTTCTTTCACAACTATCAGCTCACTTATCTTCACCGCAAATACTGTGAGACACTATTGTAGATGAGGAAACTGAGACTGCAAGACAGTGTGTTCAAGGTTTCACAGCTAGGAAGTTGCATGTTTCCTGGATTCTGACTCCTGAGTCCTCTTCCCAACCTGTATGCTGTCCTTCCTCTGCTAAGAGTGTCAACCGTATCTTTTAATCATCTTCATTGTTCTCCAGTATCGTTTTCCACAAAATCTTAGTAGACTGAGATACACAAGAAATATTTCCAAACTCTGATATTCCTTTTCAAATTTATATTTGAATTCCTCAATTACACTAAGTGTTATTCCAAAGTACTACTTTACAATAAGTGAATCTCTGCCAAACTTTTTTTTTTTAATTACAGCAGGTATATGTCTAGCTTCCCAGGTGGCACAGTGGTAAAGAATCCACCTGCCAATGCAGGAGATGTAACAGTCCCGGGTTCAATCCCTGGGTCAAGCAGATCCCCTGGACAAGGGAATGGCAACTCACTCCAGTATTCTTGCCTGGAAAAATTCCATGGACAGAGGAGCCTGGCAGGCTACAGTATATACAGTTGCAAAGAGTCAGACACAACTAAGCAACTGAGCATACATCCATGTATGTGTGTGTCAGGAATACAGTAAAATACAGGTTTCAGATGAGACAGCAGAAAAGTTGTCTTGCAAATTAGAGAATGAAAATTTTAAAAAAATAAGAACTAACAGTTATCAACAGATTAACATGTGCCAGACACCTTACTAAATGATTTACAAAAATGAAACCTTTCTAATAACTCTATGGTATAGATATGATTATCATTCATATTTTTAAAGGTGAGAAACTTGTGATCAGAAGCCAATACTTAACCAATATACAACTGAAAAAGATCTGGAATACTCAGAATAATTTTGAAAACAGCTGGAGGACACACACAACCTGATTTCAAGATATACTATGGAGAAGACTCTTGAGTGTCCTTTGGACTGCAAGGAGATCCAACCAGTCCATTCTGAAGGAGATCAGCCCTGGGTGTTCTTTGGAAGGAATGATGCTAAAGCTGAAACTCCAGTACTTTGGCCACCTCATGCAAAGAGTTGACTCATTGGAAAAGACTCTGATGCTGAGAGGGATTGAGGACAGGAGGAGAAGGGGACAACAGAGGATGAGATGGCTGGATGGCATCACTGACTCGATGGACATGAGTCTGAGTGAACTCCGGGAGTTGGTGATGGACAGGGAGGCCTGGCGTGCTGCAATTCATGGAGTCACAGAGTCGGACACGACTAAGCAGCTGAACTGAACTGAACTGACTGATAAGTTGTAGTAATCAAGATAGTGTGATACTGGCCAAATATAAACATATAGATTTAATGGAACAGGATTGAGTCCTTAAATAGATCTACATAGTGGCTCAGTTCATTTTCAACAAAGGTGCCAAAGCAACTGTACAGAAAAGCTTAGTCTTTTCAACAAATGGTAATAGAACATTCGTATGCCAAAAAAAAAAAAAAAAGAACTCTCACCCACACCTAGCACCATATACAAAAATTAAACTCATGAGAGATCATACACATAAACTTAAAAATCTAAAAACTATTAAACTCCTAGAAAAAAATAGGATATTTCTTCTGTCACTTTGGGACCCACAATGATTTCTAACAAGGAACACAAAAAGAATGATTCATAAGAGGAAATCAATAAACTGGACTTCATCAGTGTTTAAAAGACACTGTTTGAAAAAGTCAAGCACAAGCCACAGACAGGATGAAAATACCTACAATGCACTTCTTCCAAGGAACCTGAATCTAGAATTTGTAAAGAACTCCCAGAACTCAATAATAAGAAAACAAACAACCAATTTTTCAAATGGGCACACGATTTGAACAGTTTATCAAAGGAAACATATGGATGGAGAATAAGCACAAAAAGTGTTCAAAATCCTTTATCATTAGGGAAATGAACATCAAAACCACAATGAGATACTATTACACATCTATTAGAACAGCTAAACTTTGTAAAACTGAGAAAACCAAGTGCCGGTAAGGACTGAACATACAAAGCAACTAGAACTCTCACACATTGTGATAGGAAGGCAAAGGGTGCAGCCACTTTGGAAAATAGTTTGCCAGGTTCTCGTAAAGCTAAACATATACTCACCATGCAACACCACACTTCCACTTCTATGTATTTATTTCTCAAAAATGAAAATGTATGTCCACATAAAAACAAAGCATTACAGCAGGTGTTCGTGTTTTTCATGATCACTGAAAAACTGTAAACAATCCAAGGTCCTTTAACTTGTAAGGGCAGAAACAAATTGTGTTGCATCCATACAATAGGATACTCTTTAGCAATAAAAGAATAAATAACTGATAGATACAGGGAATCTCTACCACAGTAATTTTTTCGCCCTTCATTTCCCTTAGAATTGAATTTTACAAAGCACCACTGCTACCATCATATTTGTCATCGTACTAGTAAGCAGCGGCAACTTGCATTTTTATAACCACATAAATTCTAATCTTATTTACAAATAGGCTAGTCACTTGAACTGTATTTGATAAATGTTCTAGTCTCCATGATGGGATGCCATGAATATACTCTAACTGTCAGCAACAAATACCAAACCACTTGGCTGATGACATGGCTTAAACATTGATCTTTGCCAGTTTCTGTTTCAAAAGGTGAATCTATCTTTTTTAATTGAAATATAGTTGATTGACAATATTGTGTTAGTTTCAGATGCACAGTAAAGTCATTCAGTTTTACATATATTTTTCAGGTTATTTTCCATTATAGGTTATTACAAGATTTTGAATATAATTTCCCATGCTATGGAGTAAATCCTTGCTGTTAATCAATTTTATGCATAGTCATTTGTACCTGTTAATCCCATACTCCTAATCTCCCTTTTCCCCTTTGTTATTTCATTCTCAAAAATGAAAATGTATGTCCACATAAAAACAAAGCATTATAGCAGGTTTTATTTCTACGTTTGTGTGTCTCTATATGCAGGTTCTTGAGGTTCCCAACATCATCGGTTCCCCAAAACAGGGTGACCCAAAAAAAGAATTATGCACAGAAGGAACAATAATTTTACTTTTAGATTAAGAGACTGGAACGTTCTGAATAGTATGGATTATAAATCATATATTACATAATGTCATACATTACACATTTCCTTTTCTAAAACTGATCATATAGTTGAACAAGGAAAAATTTCCCTGATAAATCAATTCATTCATATGAATGCTACTAAAATAACAGCCAACTCCAGTCTCTCAGTGTCTGATTCCCTATTTCATTCCCAATGACCACCAACAGAGCAAGAGAGAGCCCCTTTCCTCCTCCGGAGACCTACTCCAAACCTATTCAAGTCTCAGAGAGTCAAGATCAAATACCTCCCTAGCTCAGAAAGAGGAAGTATCCACACCCCCATCCTAAACTAAGAACTTTCACTCTGAGGTTTCATCCTCAGCCTCAGTAGTCAGCCCTCTTCAGAATGACTGACAGTGGACATAACCATTCCCCTTAAGATAAGCGTCTCCCCCATCTACAGGGTGCATTCTGGCCTTGATGTCTGGAAAAGATAGCCTCTTAACAAGCAACACTGATAGATTAACCAGAGTCCAGATTACACAGTTTATCAGAGTCACCTTATTAAATATCCACGAAGATAAATAATAACAGTTTGGACAACAGCAAGTTAGTGATATAGACAAATTATTCTGTGCTATCAGACTATAGTAGAAATGCAACCCCAAAGAATGTTCAAACTACCACACAATTGCACTCATTTCACATGTTAGCAAAGTAATGCTGAAAACTCTCCAAGCTAGGCTTCAACAGTGCCTTAACCGAGAACTTCCAGATGTTCAAGCTGGATTTAGAAAAGGCACAGGAACCAGAAATCAAATTGCCAACATCCATTGGATCATAGAAAAGCAAGAGAATTCCAGAAAAACATCTACTTCTGCCTTATTGACTATGCTAAAGCCTTTGATTGTGTATCACAACAAACTGTGGAAAATTCTAATAGAGATGGGAATACCAGACCACCACACCAGCCTTCTGAGAAACCTATATGCAGGACAAGAAACAGTAGTTGGAACTGGATATGGAGCAACAGACTGTTTCCAAATTGGGAAAGGAGTATGACAAGGCTGTATACTGTCACCCTGCTTATTTAACTTCTATGCAAAATACATCATGTGAAATCCTGAGCTGGCCATCATCACGATTGCTGAGAAAAATGTCAGTAACCTCAATATGCAGATGATACCACCCTTATGGCAGAAAGTAAAGAGGAACTAAAGAGCCTCTTGATGAAGGTGAAAGAAGAAGAGTGAAAAAGCTAGCTTAAAATTTAGCATCCAAAAAACTAAGATCATGATCCTATCACTTCATGGCAAATAGATGGGCAAACAATGGAAACAGTGACAGACTTTATTTTGGGGGGCTCCAAAATCACTTCAGATGGTGACTGCAACCATGAAATGAAAAGACACTTGCTCTTTGGAAGAAAAGCTATGACCAACTAAGACAGCATATTATAAAGCAGAGACATTATTTTGCCAACAAAGGTCCATATAATCAAAGCTATGATTTTCCCAGTAGTCATGTATGAATGTGAGAGTTGGACCATAAAGAAGGTTGAGCACTGAAGAAATTATTTTTTTTGGGGGGGGAGGGGAGGCAGGAACTTTTTTCTTTTTTATTCTTTTTTTTTTACTTTACAATATTGTATTGGTTTTGCCACACATCAACATGAATCCGCCACGGGTGTACACACGTTCCCAATCCCGAACCCCCCTCCCTCTTCCCCCCACCCCACACCATCCCTCTGGGTCATCCCAGTGCACCAGCCCCAAGCATCCCGCACCCTGCATCAAACCTAGACTGGCGATTTGTTTCTTATATGACATTATACATGTTTCAATGCCATTCTCCCAAATCATCCCACCCTCTCCCTCTCCCACAGAGTCCAAAAGACTGTTCTATACATCTGTGTCTCTTTTGCTGTCTCGCATACAGGGTTATCATTACCATCTTTCTAAATTCCATATATATGTGTTAGTATACTGTATTGGTGTTTTTCTTTCTGGATTACTTCACTCTGTATAATCGGCTCCTGTTTCATCCACCTCTTTAGAACTGATTCAAATGCATTCTTTTTAATGGCTGAGTAATACTCCGTTGTGTATATGTACCACAGCTTTCTTATCCATTCATCTGCTGATGGACATCTAGCTTGCTTCCATGTCCTGGCTATTATAAACAGTGTTGCAATGAACATTGGGGTACACGTGTCTCTTTCAATTCTGGTTTCCTTGGTGTGTATGCCCAGCAGTGAGATTGCTGGGTCATAAGTCAGCTCTATTTCCAGTTTTTTAAGGAATCTCCACACTGTTCTCCATAGTGGCTGTACTAGTTTGCATTCCCACCAACAGTGTAAGAGGGTTCCCTTTTCTCCACATCCTCTCCAGCATTTATTGCTTGTAGACTTTTGGCTCACAGCCATTCTGACTGGCATGAAATGGTACCTCATTGTGGTTTTGATTTGCATTTCTCTGGTAATGAGTGATGTTGAGCATCTTTTCATGTGTTTGTTAGCCATCTGTATGTCTTCTTTGGAGAAATGTCTATTTAGTTCTTTGGCCCATTTTTTGATTGGGTCATTTATTTTTCTGGAATTGAGCTGCAGGAGTTGCTTGTATATTTTTGAGATTAATTGTCAGTTGCTTCATTTGCTATTATTTTCTCCCATTCCAAAGGCTGTCTTTTCACCTTGCTTATAGTTTCTTTTGTTGTGCAGAAGCTTTTAATTTTAATTAGGTCCCATTTGTTTATTTTTGCTTATATTTCCAGTATTCTGGCAAGTGGATCATAGAGGATCCTGCTCTGATGTATGTCAAAGAGTGTTTTGCCTATGTTCTCCTCTAGGAGTTTTACAGTTTCTGGTCCTACATTTAGATCTTTAATCCATTTTGAGTTTATTTTTGTATATGGTGTTAGAAAGTGATCTAGTTTCATTCTTTTACAAGTGGTTGACCAGTTTTCCCAGCACCACTTGTTAAAGAGATTGTCTTTAATCCATTGTATATTCTTGCCTCCTTTGTCGAAGATAAGGTGTCCATAGGTGTGTGGATTTATCTCTGGGCTTTCTATTTTGTTCCATTGATCTATATTTCTGTCTTTGTGCCAGTACCATACTGTCTTGAAGAAATGATTTTGAACTGTGGTGTTGGAGAAAGACTCTTGAGAGTCCCTTGGACTGCAAGGAGATCCAACCAGGCAATCCTAAATGAAATCAGTCCTGAATATTCATTAGGACTGATGATGGAGCTCTAGTACTTTGGCACCTGATACAAAGAGCCAACTCATTAGAAAAGACCCTGATGCTGGGAAAGATCGAAGGCAGGAGAAGGGGACAACAGAGGATGAGATGGTTGGATGGCATCACCAACTCAATGGACATGAGTTTGATGAAACTCCAGGAGTTGGTGATGGACAGGGAAGCCTTATGTGCTGCAGTCCACGGGGTCACAAAGAATCGGACACAACTGAGCGACTGAACAACAACGAAATCAGACTATAGTGATGGTAGGGATAGAGAGATATGCTAGTGTTTTTCGTGATATTTAAGGAACTTAGTAGATCTTAACATCTGTATAAAGAAATAAGAGAATAGACCAGACCAGAGTACAATCCAAGCCTGAGTTCATAGTGAGCTCTACCGCTTACCAGCATTGACTTTGGGGAACACACTTAAACTTTTGACTCTCAGTTTCCTCATCTGTAAAGTGAGAACAATAGTTTCTACCACATAGGATTGTGAGGATTTAGAGGTTAGTATTTTTAAGGTACTTAGAGCAGTGCCTGGGACATACTAACACCTAAAAATATTCACTATACATAATACAAAGTATGTGTATATACTGGATTGTGATAAAAATTTTGGAAAAACTCAAAACTAGAGAAAGTAAGACATAAACTTAACGTATGTAGGATATAGACAAGCAAAAGGCATGTATGTGCTGGGGTGGGGGGTCCTTGAATAGGAAGCATGGAGTATAGGGGTCTGAGTTTAAGTTTCTCCTTCCACAGTCTGGGAATCATCAAGGGAGGAAAGGATAACATGAAGAGTGGAAGAAGTTGTTATTTTACCTTATGTGGAATTCTTTTGCATTCAATTCCCTTTATCAGGACCCAGAAGTTTCAAAAATGGTGCCAAACTGCGATGAAAACAGATGCACATTCAGGAAATAAAGCACATCTAGCAAGAAAGACTGTTGGGTAATTCAGTTTGTTAATGACAAGTGCTGTGTAATATTAGTTTGTAGGTAATCATTAAAATATATCCCCAACAGCCATTTCTTTTTTTTTTTATGCTTTTAAACTTTTTATTTTATGTTGGATTATAGTTGATTAACATTGTTGTGAATCAGCAGTTTCAGGTGCTCAGTAAAGCAGCTTAGCCATACAGACACATATCTATTCTCCCTCAAACTCTGCTCCCATCCAGGCTGCCACAAAACTCAGAGCAGACTTCTGAGTGCTACACTGCAGGTCCCTGTTGGTTACCCATCTTAAATACAGTAGTATGCACCTGTCCTTCCCAAACTCCCCAACTATCCCTCCCCACCAGGTAACCATAAATTTGTTCTCTAAGTCTGTGATTCTGCTTCTGTTTTGTAAATAAGTTCATTTGTATCATCTCTCTTTAGATTCCACATATAAGGGATGTCATATGCTATTTCTCTTTCTCTATTCCCAACAGTCATTTTTTATCATTATTATTTTCACAGTTTCCATCTTTAAAAAATCTTAAACCCACTTACTCAGCTGGGCTGAAAGCAAGTTACAGTTAGCTATTTAATCCCAAACTGAGACAAGGAGGTGGACAGTATGATTTGAAGATCTCCGCTCCCTAAAAGTTGGAACTCAGCACACACAGGATGTCTGTGACTTCTGCCAACCAGCCCAGCTACGTCTGAACTGGTTAGACCCATCTAACTTAGATCACTAGACAGGATTTTAACCCCATCATTTTTCTGTGAGTGCTCATCCAATGACTGCTTATTCATGATACATAACCTTCCAAAGTCACCTAATCTGTTGTGATATGTGAACTGGGGATAACAAAAACGGAGGCTGGCTGCATCCAAGTGAGTTAGTCTCAGTGCCCATGAAAGATGCATTCATCCAAATCAGTCCAAAAACGAACCTGCCAGGAAATTCTATACTGGTGATATAAAAGCATGATTCAGAATGAGAACGTAAGGAATCTGAAAAGATCATCATCAAGCAGGATGTCTTGAGATAGGTAATATATTATTATAATCCCCATTTTATAGATGAACCAACAAAGCCAAAAGAGATTAAGCAACTTGAATCATGAAATGAATAAAGGGCAAGGGAAATGTAATGCCCACAGCCAAGTATCCCTGAGTATTCTGGGTGCTGTATTGCTTGGGGCTTTCCTCATCTTTGTTCCTATTATTCAAGAACATAGTACATGTTACAAATCAGGTACCAGCTGTATAAATAAGCACCTGACCTGAAGGAGATATGTGTCAATTACCTGTAGGGCTGGCTGGCCTGAATTACAGTCCATGTGACAGAACCCAGTTGGCGTGATGTGAGCATACACTCACTGCAATTTCACACATAAGCTAAACAATAACAAAAAATACTTTCCTTCAGGTTGCCTGGTGATTCAGATAGAGGACATCCACCAAACTCATGGTTAGGGAAGACGAACAACAGGTTTGTCAACATTATACTTGGTGGGGAGTCAGTCCTCACAGCTTTTCATGCAGAAGCAAGTTGTTTTGGTTTTTTTTAATGACACATTTGCATGTAGTTAGGAGGGGTGTGCCTATTCAGATCTGTGACTAGGACACCAGGAAGGTTAGCACTGGTGTGAATCCCATGAGGCAATGACCTTAAGTACAGGTGGCTGCCACGATGTCTATTATTAGGATCAATGAGATGCAGTCAGAAGCAATGTTGCAAAATGGCAAGATGGAAGGCCAGTTTCCCCTGACAAAGTGCAAAGGCATGCTATAAACACTCACATGAATAAACAGCCTTAGCAGCAACCACAACCAGGAGAAAAATTAGAGGAGGTTTTCCACAACAAAGGAAGTATTGTTCTCCTGTGGTCACCCTTAAATTCATCCTTTGTTTCAGAAGACGCTTAGGCTCCATGATGGCACTGTGGTGTCCCACCCAGCAGTCTCCCTGTGGGCCAAGTGTTGGGATAAATGGATTCAGAGTGAATTGTCTTTCTGAATGGAGATCCCACACCTAGTTCAATAGCAAAGTGTTCTCCAAGAAACAATGAGGTCCAGTAGGCCAAGATGGCAGCTGGTATGGCAGATGTGGGCAGTCGATTCTGTTCCAGAGGCTGGCACCATGTCTGACCTGGGGCAGGACAATTGCTCAGGGTTCCCATTTCCCTCATCTCCACAGAGGGCTCCAGTTGGTGATGGTTATCACCAGAGACAAACACAAAGCCCTTCCATGAGACTTTCTTTTTCTTTTTCCAAGTCCTGGAAGCCAAAAACCTGCTTGCTAAGAGAAATCAAAAGCTTGCAAGAAAACATATATCGGTTGTGTAACAGACATGGATGATACCAGACAACTGTCTGGATTCAGGTGAAGTCAGAGGGGGAATTACACAAACAGGGAAAGAGGGAATCTCGATAAACCCTCCTGCTGGGGAGGACTTCATCATCCTATGACTCCACAAATACTCTCTCTCCACCCACCCCCACCTCCAGTTGGGAGATTAATCATCTCTGCCACGTCATCAAGGTGTGCCAGGTCTAATTTCTGCCTTCTCGGTATCCAAGTTCATGAGATTCAAAAACATTTATTAATTCAGCAAGAATGTCTGTTGAGCACCTCTTAAGTTCTTTGGCAGAATGAGATGGGATATAAAAGTCATAATTATTTAGTCAGCTTGAACAACATTCTTGACATGGAGGATATAAAAGTTGAATAAGACATGGCCCCAGGTTAGCAGGGGCTCACAATCTAGTGATGAACCTGACAGGCAAATAGATAGCTCGGAGTCAGTGCTCTACTGGAGGCAGCCAAGAGTGTGTAGAAGTCATGCGGAATCTCCTGCACTGCTAAGGTGTGTGCATGCCATTTCTCTTGCTTGTTCTTTTACTGGCAGAAATTCTCGAGAGGAGCACGTTGTCTTCAGAGGGTCCCCACTCCACACCCCCTGATGTGGTCAGGTAAGAATGAAAGAAAATAATTATAGGCGGGGTTCTGAGTGATACAATTTGGTGTAAGTTCAGTTAAGCTAGTAAAGCCCATTTGTGAAAGAACTTCCTGTAAACAAGGCACCATGACTATCTCCAACTCATGATGAATAAATGAAGTAATTTATCGCAACAGACACATTGCCCAAAAGAAAGTGGCTCACACAATAATATGTCTTTTATTTTTCCTGTTCCAGGGTGTGGTTATGTGACTTTCCCTTTGGTAAAGGGACTTTCGGGTCTGGGTATGTAAGGTTAAGTGCAATTGCAAAATGGAAGGACACAGTCCGAAAGTATTTGCAATTTGAAAGGGAGAAAAAAAAATCCCTTGATGTTATAAAACAAAACACACACACACCCAAACCTGATGAAAACATTTTTTTAGCTCATTGACTTACATTTTAAAACATGTGATTATGTTTTGTGTATCTTATTGGGAAAGCATTTCCCAATACTTTCTTATGAACAGATACTGTACAAAACACAACTACAGTGAGAGATATTAGTAATATGTTTCACTTTACTTCCTCACCTCCTTTCCAAACTAGAAGACTCCATTCCCAAACAAAGCCTATGAATATTGACCAGTTTGTTCCATTTTCCTAAGCTTTGTGCTCCAAATCCTCCACTTCTATACAGATACAGGTTTTTAAACTCTGCAAAGTGGTTTTCTTTGCTACGGTTTCTCCTTCTACTTAGAACACTGAAATACTTTCAGATTTTAATAGATTAATCTAAAAACTAAATCTGAAAATTCGCTTCAAATTTAAACCTGAACTTGAAAATTCAAGGGAAAGTATCTGTGGTTTGAAATTACCTCTAGAAGTGAAGGTAAGGCTAGAAGGAGATAGGGGCTGGGGGAGAAGGTGAACCCACCCATCCACCCTTCTCACTATTAAGGTCCCATTATTAAGGTCACTAACATTCCTTTTTGAAGAAAATTAATTACAGGTGATTGATGTATAGAAAACAATGACCAACAGTCCTTTCCAAGTTAGGGCAGGAGTAAGAGAAAGAGGGAAGGTGGAAATCCTCAGTTTTGTCACTACCAGCTCTCCACAGCTGCTTTATTCTTTTGCTCTTGGCTTTCTCTTTTGAAAAAAAAAAAATTACTGAAAAAGGAACTGATTTCAGTTAAAAAATATGATGTGAGAAATTGGAAAATAATAACCGCTAATACCTTGAGTAGTGTTTACTCTGCTAGGCACTCCTCTAAGCACTTCATATTTATTAATCCACTTATATCTCACAATTCTATGAGGTGAGTAGATTATGAACCACATTTTACAGGTGAGGAGATGAGGCACAGAAAGGTTAAGGAGCTTACCAAGGACACACAGCTATCAAGCTTATATTTGAAGTGAGGCTGCATGGCTCCAGAATCTGTTTTAATTTGTTTTGTTTTTTAACCATTAGGCAGCCTTCCCTCTTTATACTTTAATCCCTGTCTCTCAAGAATTTACAGAGTTGCAGGGTCCCTGGTGGTCCAGTGGTTAAAAATCTGCCTTGCGATGCAGGGGATGCAGATTCAATCTCTGGTCCGGGAACCAAGATCCCATGTGAGCCCAAACCCAGCACACTACAACTGCTGAGCCCACATGCCACAACTGGAGAATCCATGTACTGCAACAAAAGATCCCATACGACACAACAAAGTTCCCACACGCCACAACTAAGACCCAGGCAGCCAGATAAATAAATGTATGGAGCTGCCTGTGCATGGTGGGATGAAGGGGAGAACGAGCACGGATGTTCGAAGGACATTAAAAGAGGACAAGGCTAAGGGAGGAGTCACCACCTGCTGAAGGGCAGAGGGGCCGCTCACAGATTGTCTGGGTTTCCCATTTGAGGAGTTCTGGGAACAAAACTGATTGGGGATATTCAGGGAACCCTGGAGGCAGAGCTTCTAAGATCATATTTTTGGAGCGGGAGGGCAGCTTGGAGCCTCCCCAGAGGGTCTCCCTGTGGAGTCAGCTGCATGTTAGGGGGTGTTTCCAGCTCCAGGTTCCCAAACTGCCCTCCTTCAACTCCTGAGCTTCAGATCTGTGAAGGGAGACTAGAACTATTCCCACCCTGACTTGAGCTTTGGCCATTGGACAGTTTCTCCAAGAGCAGCAGCCACATCAGAACCCACATGGGGCCCCAGTGTGTGTCTTTTCACTCCATCTTTCCTTTATTACCATCGTGGGAACACACCTTGTCTCTCTCCATCATAGAACAAGCAAACGTGGGCCTCAGATGGGGCTGGGTGATGGTCTAGTTGGGGGAGGGGAGCAGAGGAGATTCTGACAGTGTTCAAAAGGAGATGTGGCTTTTTGCAAAGTTTAGAATCCACCTTCTGGTTCCATGCCTCCATTGCACATCCAGGAGGCTGAAGCCAAGTAGGGTGAGATGACTTATATGGGGACCACTGGGCTAGCTAAAGGCCAAGGGAAACTAGAACCCAGAACTGGTGCCCTTGAGTCTCACTGTAACAGTTCCCACCAGGTTTTGAAGGTGGCACTTGGCTGTCACCCCACAGGCTCTTCCTCAGATCAACTCCTGGACTCTTTGAGAGACAGTCACAACTGAGGTTTCCACAGACCCTCTTCAGCCCTCACTCCCTGAGCCCAGAAACCACCCTTTACCAGGTGAAAGCTCACGTTACTGCTTTCACCCTCCCTGCATGCCTGTTTCCATGCTTCTTTCTGTCCCAGCTCCTCCTTTCCTCTCCATTTCTCTCTTTTCAGTTTTTTTGCAAATGACTCTTGTGAGGTCTGGGCCAGCGCACCTGCTTCTTCCCATCAACTTCTCCTTGGCCCACCTCTGGGGGTTTGGACTCATGGCTCCCTTCTCACTTGTCCATGATATAGCAGAAGGACCGAGTGCTATCCCACAATCCCTGCTGGCGGCTAGCGAAGACCACAGGGCTTGCATTCTGTACCATCCTGTTTGCCCCCCAGCACCCGTGTAGAACAACGAGGGACCTCACAAACCCAGACAGACGTGCATCACACGACCCTGGCCTCCTCCCTGCAGACATGTTTAGCCACAAAGTTGCCTTCATGGTCTCCATTCCACTCCAAACAAGATGACAGCAACTGCTCTTCTGTTCATCTCTCTGTGGCAGGAATCTTGACAGGCCCTTTGCCTACATCACCGCAAACTTCATGAGAAACCTATGAGATGTTAGTATTCTCATCATTTTTAGGTGAGGAAGCTGAGCTGTCTTAAGCCATGAGTCCTTCTCCCTCAGAGTTATTAACCGCTGAAGTCAAGGCTGAAACCCCGGTCTGTCATGGACCCCATCCAGGCTCTTCCCACTGCAGCATCCTCACCTTTGAGTCAGTATTATAAGTCATTTGAATGCCATGCATCTCACTGGAGAAGCTTCCAGTGAATTAACTGATCTGGGATTTTTACACAGGGCTCTGTTCTCTCTCCCCCTCAGTGGCTCCGGTTCCTTGCCTTGCCCATGTGCCTCTCTGCCCTTCCTGCCCTGCAGGGCTCTCCCTCTCCCCTGCTGTCTGGGACTGCTTCTTGTCTCTCTGAGTCTCTCTAGAGGAAGTAATTAAAAGCGGCAGAGGACAGGGACTTCCTCCTTGGCTCTTGCTCTTCCCTCTCTCGCCACTCAAGTTTTGTTTTCTCCAGGTACCGGGTTCTCCCAGTTCTGTGTCTTTCCCCCTTCAGGTTTGAAATTCTGGCCTTTTCTCGGGTGCTTCAGTGAAAAGTCAGTTCTTGGAGGCAGCCTCTCTGGCTCTTGGTCAGCACACAGTTTGCTTTCTGCCTCCTGGTTTTCATTCTACTCTCACCAAATAACGTTTGCAGGGCAAACCTCTCCCCTCCCTCCCAGGCCACTGACGACTTTGCTTCACTCTTACTGCACTGACCTGTGGGAAGCAACTACTGTAGGGTGAGCATCGTGTTTCTGGCAAGACCTGGCTGAGACTCTGTTGAAGCCACAAGGCTTGTCAGTAACAGTGCACAGACCAGAATCTCAACTTGAGACAGTGGATGGTTTCTCTCGGAGTCTAACAGTTTATCCAATACATGAGAAGTCTGCAAACTTTGCTTCCAAAGTGGAGTTGAAGTGATTTTCCACTAAATTAGGATAATGGTGGTCTAAAAGGTGGGGACTGAAAAATAATAGTGGGCTTTTTATCATTTTTGTTTCTTTCATAACTTCTTCTAAACTTTTAAAGATCCCTCCTACTACTCATCTGAACCAAATAAATAATTTATTATAAAATATTATCAAAAATATACAAATATATCTAATATTTAATATCTCAAGTTTTTTAACTATTATGAGATATAATATACATATACAATAGTACTGCAATTTCTGCTAACAAAATCACTACTATCTAAAATGGAATTTATTACATCAAAATTTAGTTTCATGATTTTTCCTTGGGAGCCCCTGAACTGAATTTCCTTAAGGGAAGAATGGGAGGGTGAGTGACTGAGTTTGCTTGTTCCTCACTAGAATAATTCAAATGCAAGATTAACCTTAGGTGGTTTGGATCAGAGTACCTGCCCTGATTGCCAAGGACATTGGAGCTTCCTCTGTGTTGCTAGGGATGTTTGGAGCCAAGGGTGGGAGGAACTCGGCAGCAGGAGCCAAAGAAGGCGAGAAGAAGCCAGAGCAGGCTGCACCAAGACTCAGCTTTTCTTTCTGCCTCCAGCTTTTTTTTTTTACCTTTTTCCTTGTGTCTGTTTCTTCTCTTTTCTCCCACTAGACTTCTCTGCTGCTGCTGCTGCTGCTGCTGCTAAGTTGCTTCAGTCATGTCCGACTCTGTGCGACCCCATAGACGGCAGCCCGCCAGGCTCCCCCATCCCTGGAAGTCTCCAGGCAAGAACACTGGAGTGGGTTGCCATTTCCTTCTCCAGTGCATGAAAGTGAAAAGTGAAAGTGAGGTCGCTCAGTCATGTCCGACTCTTCGAGACCCCATGGACTGCAGCCTAACAGGCTCCTCCATCCACGGGATTTTCCAAGCAAGAGTACTGGAGTGGGGTGCCATTGCCTTCTCTGAGGCTTCTCTAGATGACCATTATTGATACATTCAGCTCCCACTCTTAAAAGTGCAGGATAGACGCAGCACATTGCAGTGATGGGGTAGAAACCGGTACCTTGGCCACTACAGTTTGGAATTTCCTACTCACTTTCTTAGATGCCAACACCTTTGGAACAGACATGGGGAGAAAAATGCCAGTTGCCTGACTACCTGCAAGTACTTTGTGAGTTTGTCTCTTTGGTGAATTCCAAAGATACTCAACACGTTCACAAAATAACCACCTCAACCAGCAGCGAACAGTGCAAACATAAGGGCACCAGAGTGCTTCTCTTTCGGGCTTCCATGGCTAGACTCTTGCCTGGCTCACCAGAGTATTAAACTCAATAGCAAACCTACTCGATAGCAAACTGTCTCTTCCTCTGGGTGTACGAAAAACGAGAAAGGTCACCCACTGATTTCAGTAGTGAAACTTTTGCTCATGGAAGGCCAGACGTGCGATGCGGTGGGCAGCGTGCAGACAAGCAGGAAGCTGCATGTCATGGAGTGACTTGGCATTCACGAAGCTGGCGGCGGCAGCCACCGGCCTTGATGGGCAACGCTCTCCCTCCTCGACAACACCAACAAGTTCCTCTTGAAATTTGGAAGCAAGGTCTGGCAAGGATGCTGCCTCTTCTTGAGGATGTAAGTGCACAGATGAAGTCTGTTTTCAGAGGAAGAGGAGAGCAAGGTTCCCAAAGCAGCCATAGGCAGACACCAGAGCAGGCCTTGCTCACTCTGGAGGGCGAGCACTACCTGGTATGATGCTCACACTCTCTCCCCCTCCCCCATCCTGATTTAATTGATCTGGGTTGGGGACCCAGAGCCTTAGGATTTTGTAAACCAACCCAGCTAATGGGCATGGGCAGCCAGGATTGATAACCACCTCCCTGGTCAACTGGATGACTTGCTGCAAGTCTCACTCAGGAGCATGGCAGCCCCTTTAAGAGCAAAAACACAAAAGAGCCTCTTTTCACTCATTTGGTGCCAGAGACCACGTTCCCCATACCTCATTTTTTTTTTTTTTTGCACACGCTCTCAGTACAGGAAATGGTGCAGCTCCTAAGGAAGATGAAGTCTGGGTTTTCAAGAAGCCTGAACTTGGCCGCTCACTGGGCTGGTGCACAGTATGGGACACAAATGACCTTCCACCCAGAGACTCAAAGAGAGAAAGCCCACATCCCCAGGCAAGTTCCTTCATGCCTTTGGTCTCAGCACCTTCTTCTGTGAAAGAGAGGACTGGATTCGCTAGATAATCTCTGAACTTTTTCTAGCTTTAAAAATATGTAAGTGTCTGATGTTTCAGTCAATGCATCTGAACATTTCCATCTATACTGGTTCCTGCCATCTACAAAAAAAAAACATCTTCAGGAGATCTCATGTATAAATTCTTAGTTTGAAAAGCCAAAGGATTTTTAAACTATTTGCAGCTAAATTTCATCTTAAATGTATGAGCTGAAGCAAGTCTGGTCAAGGCTTACACTGGCAGATAGTAAGATGATGCCCAATTCTGTTCTGATGCACCTCCGAAGTACATGTTCCAGGGGAAGAATAAGGGACTGGGGCACATTTCATTTTTTGCACAGGGCCCTAAGTACACTATTGTAATAAAGCTTCCTGAAAGAATCTGCTAAGCTTTTCCTGATGCAATGCTCTTGAGAAATTGTCTAAGAATATGGATATCTGATGGCAGATTTCAAGGCCTAGGCTCCCAGGTATGCTTGATTCACATGCAAATCTGACCATCCCTGCCATTTGTCACCAGGCAGGAAAAGGACATGGATGAAGTAGGGCTCAGAACCCTAGGAATTCAAAATATTCAAAAGTGAAACTGGCAGTTTGCCATCCTGTCTATGCACATGGATTTCCTTTTCTGACTAATTTCTTTTGTAGAAAGAGTAATTAGCTTTATTACTAGCATTGCCTCTATTACTAACCCTAGGCAATTCATTAATAGTCAACCGTATCACTCAATCATCTTTCCAGCGTTTGAACTTTTACTCCCTTAAAAAAACTCACAATAGATAGACAGGCACATATATATCTATTTATACATACAGGATTATATGTGTATAAGCGAATACACACCATCATCAACATCGGTATCAACAGTTCACTTTATTGAGCACCTATCATGGTCTCTGCCCTCAAGAATCTTGCAGTTTGACTATGGGGGCAGGGGAGGGGATGAATGAGAGTACAAAATATCCATAAAACAAGATAGATATCCATGTATAGCACAAACTGTCAGTTCTGAAAGGGTGGTCCCAGGGACTTCTAGGGATCCTGAGGCTCCCTCAGGGAGTCCACCAGGGAAAATCTATTTCTATTATAATACTAAGAGCTTATTTGCTTTTTTCACTCCATCTCTCATGAGTTTTCTAGAAGCTACGTGATCTGTGACATGCAACAAATTGAATGCAGAAGCAAATAAGGATTCCAGCTTTCTTTTATTAAGCCAGAAATTCAAGAGATTGGTAAAAATGGAAAAAAAAAAAGCAAGTCTATCTTCTCATTAAATATTTTGGCTTTAAAGCTTTTGCCTATTTTTTTTCAGTAAAAATGTGTTAGTAACATTAATATGTTATAAGTTTATTACTGCTACTGTCAAATGAATTAATAAAATTTAAAAAATTTTCTCAGTATTAATTTTTAATAAGGTAAACATCAATAGATACAATCCACATAAACAAAAGTGTTTTGGGATCCTCAGTATGTTTTGTGTAAAGGGTCCTGAGTCAAAAGTCTGAGACTTGCTGGCCTAGGTAATGTCCTTTGCCTGGAAAGTTCTTTTTCCCTTCCTCTCTGCTTCATTCAGGTTTTACCTATTTGATCAAGACTGAAGGCCACTTCTTTCATGAGGCCTTTCTGGTCCCCTGTCCCTTCCTCAGTCACACAGAAGGGGCCTAATAGTTTTTCAAATAGCTGGTACACACCAAGTAATGTCCTAGGAGTTTTCACATACGCTCAATGTCAGCTCTCACTCATGGGATCTCCTACTCCTCCTTGAAAGATCTATGCCTACTTTATCCTTGTGTCCTAGAAAATGATAAATAGATAATTAATGCTAAATGACAAGAGTGACTGGGACTCAAACTGTATAGGAATTCAGAGGAAACACCTACCCTGTTGAAGAAAGAGAGCTTGAGGTAGATGTTAAAAGCTCTAAAACTGGCTTTATTAACATTTGTATGAGATGTAAAGGATCAGCTAAAAGAGTTTAGGTGGTTTGATCATATTCTTTGTAGACTTAATTTGAAGAAATGGTCCCATTAAGCCTCTGGAAGATGAGGAGAGAGGTATTAACATTCTGTAGCTTATTACCCCAAAACTCAACAGTAAAAGTAAAACCAAGTTGAATTCAGTAGGGATGCATAATAAATTACCATCACTTCCTACATGGGTCAACCAACTCCAAGTTTGTGTTTAAAAATCCAGTGCTTAGTTATCTAATACAAAATGTACTTTCCTAAAAATAACCCAACTTCAAGTTTTGAGAGGTTATGGCTTTTAAAAAAATATCATATTTTTATTTTGTAAAAACTTAAGGTCACTAGGTCTGGTAAAAGTTGCATCTAATTATTATTTTTTTTAATCTATTCCCACAAAATAAATATTGGAAGCAAACAATTCAGGCATTTCAAAGTAGTTTTTCCCATTAAGTAAGTGCCTACCTCTTCTTTACAAACAAGCATAAAATTTTCCTGACAGATACACCCTATTTTCCATCCCCACTCAAAGTTCTATAAGTCTTTAAATATTTTAAACTTTCCAAATTTTTGAAATTGGTCAAGTATTTATTTTTCTTTATATTGTAGTGGTTATAATTTATTAATACCTAACATTTAAATATAAAATTACTTGATTTTTTAAATAAAACAAGTTTTTTTCTTTTATTGTGTTCCATTATACAATTTTGCATAGTACCATTATTATTTTAAACAATAAGGAAATCAAATTAGGTTTTTTGAGCTCTATTTCTCAGTGTAGAGATTTACCTTAAAAGGTACAAATCAAACACACTAATACAATTTTCTACGCACTTTCAAGTTGCCTAAATATTTATAAATATGTAGGTACCCCGTTTGAAAACATCAACAGTTTGGTGTCAGAAAGAAATTCTGCAACCAGCTCTATAGGGAATAAAATTTAATTAAAATGTAATTTGCCTTCTAATACATTGACAATTGACAAACCAAAACAAAAACCCCAAATTACCCAATAACCAGAAAGCTGACACCCAACTTCTCTGGAGTAGGGTGGGTTGGAAAGTTGATGCAGCACAGGTTCGATCTCCATACAAGAAAGGAAGGCAGCAAGTGCACCCTCCTTCTCATGGGAACTACTGTCCAAGGCACTAACATGTTCAGTGTGTCCTATTTGCTTACAGTTTGTTAAAAAAAAAAAAAAAGACAGGGAGAGGATGGTTTACGTGAAATATGAAAACTGATGGAACTATAAAAATATCTGCTACCAGTAGCTAAATAATAGAGTTCCGACCTTGTGAGTTTTCTTTAGCATATTTTTGATACAGAGTATAGCCAATACGTGTTTAACAATTAGGGGAAACATTTCCTATACTGTGTCATTCATGGTAGACATTT
This sequence comes from Capricornis sumatraensis, assembly GCF_032405125.1. Classification (NCBI taxonomy): domain Eukaryota; kingdom Metazoa; phylum Chordata; class Mammalia; order Artiodactyla; family Bovidae; genus Capricornis; species Capricornis sumatraensis. The sequence continues at coordinate 31,857,569 of NC_091081.1, read as the reverse complement.
TCTCAGAAAATGTTCATCAAAACACTATTTTACTAGAGGTCAAAAACCCAGAGAGAAAAATAATCTTATAAAGTTATTTGTATTGGTATCAACCTCAATGTAATGAAAATTTTCTGTAAGTTTTCAGAAGGCATCTCTCTAACTTTTACTTAAGTACTCTATGTATTCTACAGGCAACATTTGTTATTTTCCAAACCAAGCACTTTGAAGGTTCTTGCATAAAATAAACTTTGCCTCTCTGCATGGGCATACATCTGCTTTTAGTATATGCATATGCCCCCCTCACCCCACACCATGACACACACAGCCAGCAGAGGGATGGTGGGAAAACTATGGATTTAGAGGCAGAAATCTCGGGAGCCAGTTATGATTTTGTTCAACAAATTATACATGAACAAAGAACTTAATTTTCCTGAACTCCAATTTCCTTATTTATAAACTGGTGATAGCAATTACCTCTCTGCCTATCTCAGAGAATCATAATACCCCTCAAAAGATGACATATAGGAAAATATTTTGTACAAAGATATGATTTTCACAAAATATTTAAATATATTTCTTACACTTTAAGGGCTCAGTTTCAATAAGAGCTATCTTTGTTAGGCAAAAGTTGAGTTATGAAACTAAAAGTACAACTTTCCATATGATGTAGAGTTTCCTGTTCTGTGTTTTACAAGGCATGTCCCAGATGGGTGGCTATTTATTACCATATGACCAACTCAAGCTTTGATTGCAGTTATTGGAACATGAAAATATTGACAGAGCTGAGATCCCTGTTGTGAAATACGAGGACCATGAAAATCTAAAACGTCATGGGGTATCATCCTTTACTCACAGGTCCTAACAGCTAATAAGGTTGAAAATAGTTTCAACAAAGTGATTACAGTTAGAACTAGATTAAAATTTAACTTATTGGTGAATTTACCTAGACTTCCCTGCTGGTCCTCAGTGGTCATTCTGAGATGTGGACTCTGATGTGTCCATGAGGCTGACCCAAGGCTGAGGAGAAGGAAGTCAGTCCTCCTTTTGGGGGCACCACCCTGGTGTGCTGCTGGGCTGCAACCCAGGTGCCTGCCCCCTCCACTGCCCTGTACCTTAGCCATTGCTCAGGAGCTGGGGTGGGACCTCCCTCCCCACCCTCCTTTCTCTTTCAGCCTTTGCCTCAGACTTCTCTTCACTCCCAAAGAGCTTCTGGTTGTCTGTGAAATTGCTGCTCTGGATCCAGGTTTCCTATGCCTCATATAAGTGACAATAAACTCAACTGATCAGCTAAGTTCAAGGGCCTCACTCTGAAATGATTACAGGGGGCTAGACAGAAAAAGGAAACAGTAAGGGACTTCCCTGGTGGCTCAGAGGCTAAGACTCCTCGCTCCCAGTGTGGAGGGCCTGGATTCAATCCCTTGTCAGGGAACTAGATCCCACACAACTAAGAGTTTGCATGCTGAAACGAAAGATCCCATGTGCCACAACTAAGACCTGGCACAGCCACATAGAGTAAAACTTTTTTAAAGTAAATGATAAAATGAATCAAGCACAGTTGTTACCCTGGAGAGTGCCTGAATCCTAAGAGGGAGCAGTGACCTCTGAGCTGTAGCTAGTTGTAACCAGACAGAAATATAGGCACCAGTGAGGCCAGAATTTATCAAGAAAAAATAGAAATCTGTCTTTTTAGCTAAAATCTTGACTTTTTAAATGCTGACCAGTGAATCAAGGTATTTTAATTTTTTAAAAAATTTTTTTGTTTGCTTTAAACTCTAAGGAGACAAAACACATAAACAAGCCATACTCAGCCAACAAGCAGCCACCCTTCCACCTTTTAATTAACAAGTGCAAAGGGAGAATGCTAGAGGAGGGTCCCCTCTCAGATACACACAGAGTCTTCCTTCAGTTCAGTTCAGTCGCTCAGTTGTGTCCAACTCTTCGTGACCCCATGGCCTGCAGCACTCCAGGCCTCCCTGTCCATCACCAACTCTTGGAGTCTACTCAAACTCATGTCCGTTGAGTCAGTGATGCCATCCAACCATCTCATCCTCTGTCGTCCCCTTCTCCTCCGGCTTTCAATCTTTCCCAGCATCAGGGTCTTTTCAAATGAGTCAGCTCTTTGCATCAGGTGGCCAAAGTATTGGAGTCTTCCTTACCTTATCAGTTAACACATACGGGTTGGAGAAACAGCCCATGGATGCCCCACTTTTATTTGTTGGAAATCAAAAACACTCAGTTACAATGAGTATTTCTGACTAGATTGGAAGAAAAGGTGACTCACATCACAGAGGAGGAAACAGTGCTGGAAATCCAGTCCTTATGGCACTCCCTCGCCTGCTCTACTGACAAATCTAGCTGATACTGCATTAAAACATCCTTACAACTTCATCCAAGGCAGACACCATATTGTCACCCCACTGGCTACTTTGCAGTCCCCCCCACCCCCCTGCCCCCCTGCCCAGGCCTTCGGCTAGTTCAGAGGTTCTGGGTAAAGAGAGAAGAATGTACTGCCAGACAACAGGACACACACAAATCAACACATCAACCCTATATCCAGATGAAGAAGTCATAGTTAACAAGTTATTAGCCAACACAGAAATAAGAGTAGAGTTCATTATTTCCAGTGAATCAAAAAAAAAATTGTCACTAATTCAGAGAATCACAAAATGATTGCCCTAGATAAGACTGGGGGGGGTCATCTTGTCCTACGTGATCATTTTTCAGATGAAAACCCCAATGCTCAGAAACTTCTAAACCCACTATGTCAGCACTACATGCCTGCTCATGTCCAATACAAATACACTGGATAAAAGATGGCATCCTGTGCCTGGGCTCCTTCATGTAGGTATAGACTTTGCTAGATGCTGCATAAATGTCAGGCCAGCACTTCTCAGAAATGGAGGTCAAAAGATGTTATCAGTGGTCAACATATTAGTCTATCATTGATTATAATACCAACATCCAATAATGGTCTGCATTTCAGCCAGAAACTGGTCAAGTATGACAAATGTGCCCTGGTTGCTCAAAAGGTCTCTACAAAGCATTGCTCTGCTGTTTGTGACTTTTGAAAATCAAAAAATGACTCAACCAAAAAAAAAAAAAGATTTGATTGAATTACCTTGCTGAAACCACCTTTGAGACCAGTGAGCCTGCAGATGGTGCAAATGGGATCTCAGCTGGCCTGGAAAAAGGCACAGCAGGCTTTCTCTAAAGAGAACCTATGTCTGCAACTATAGAGAAAACAAGCTCTAGAGTTCATAGTTCAGGACATGAGATCTTCTGGCAACTCTGCCGTAGCTGGGGAAGGAGGCACACTTTATAGGTGATGGGAAATAGGCTTTCAACACAGGGCACCAAGAGTGGCTCCCAGTGAAAGCTGTTTGGTGGCTGTCACCCACAGGAACTGGCTTAATTGTCACAGCCTGCTTGGTTAGCATCATGTTTTCCTGGGAGGTTTTTATAGCTCTTTATTATTCCAGAAAAAAATTACTAACCAGGTTAGTACTTAGCCTCCCATTTAACCCATGGAGAAACTAGGCTGAGCACTAGGGCTTTCCCAGCCCCTCCCAAGAGGAGTCCCTTTGATACTAGGGACTCAAAGTCCCAGTATCCTAGGTTTCATCCTAGGTATCATCCTAGATTTGATACCTAAGATGCTGTAACCCAGCCTCCTGACCACAGCAGTAGTCCGCGAAATTGTGATGAAATGTGACAACCGAGGGAGAAGATTCAGATCTCAGAGGAATTCCTCTTTTGGTTTGGGATGGTTAATTTGGGGGAGAGGGAAGGGTTGTCTTTACCATTTCAGAAATGTAGATTTAGACCTTAAATTGTATCATCACAGAATATTTTGCTTTTTTTCCCCCTTTTCAGACCAGATTCTGCATTAGGGACAATTTCCAAGCATGACTTCAACTGGAGACTTAGCTCATTCAGGCATGACCTGCATCATTTAACGAAATGCTGCTTCATTGTAGAAATAAAGGAGCTTGCAGCAGGGAACTGTGTCTACTATAAAGAGGAGCTGTTAATTCTGCCCACAAAGAACTGGGCTGTTACCTATTATCACATGCCCAGAAGGGCCAGAGCAGCTACTCAGGTCAAGTTTTGTAGAGGGAAAATAAGTGGGACATGCCCTATAAAACAAAATCCTTTATATTTGTATAATAGTTTAAGATGCATTTTTCTATAACTAATGTGATTTTCACAACCACCCTGTTTTACAGATGAAGTACCAGAGGTTCTGGGGTGTTAAAACTTGCCCATGGGCCCCAAACTTCTACAGTGTTCCACCCGACCACACCTCTAGCCCCCTTATCGTTCAAGCAACGCTCTTACCTCCCCAGTCCCACTTTCCCAAGTAAAGAAGGAAGCCAGGCTTTCTCCATCTAGGACTTCTCTTCTGTCAGGAGATAAATGCCTTTCTGCCCCTTTCTACAGCAAGCTGGTCCTCTGACCTTCACTTTTGTAAAGTCCTAAATCATCAGGGCCACACCTGCCTTCTTCCCAGCTGTCTCCCCAAAGGGGCATGATGCCTGTCTCCTACTGTGATAGACATTTGCAAAAGAGAGGGAGGGAGGATGGGAAGGAACAAGGGAGGAAAGGAAGAAGAGAAGGAGAGAAGGAGAGAGGGGAGAAGGAATATAGGAAGAAAAGAAGGGAATCTTAGAAAATTCATCTTCTCACATTACTGTAGCAGCTAACCATATGCATTTTTAAGCACTAACTAGGTGCTGTATGCTGCTAAGATATACGAGACGTGCCCATCAGGGGTCTCACAGTCAGGAAAATTACAATATAGCAAAAAGAGAATCCTAATGGATTCAAGAAAACACCCGCGTAGGACAGGCTGCCAGAATAAGGAGATTAAGATGCAGGGAGGAGATGGTGAGTCAGGAGAGGTGTCCAGAATTGGGGCCCGGGAGGAGCCAGAAGCTTCCTAGCTCTCCCTTAGGGAACAGAAGAAAGAAGGCTGTCAGGGAACGCAGGCTGATGCAGGAGGAACTTGATGCCCAAGTTTTATATGATGTACATGACTTACGTGCTTTATGTGAGACGGCCAAGAAGACCACAGGTGACACAGGCTACTCTGTGGGCATGAAGGGGCTCCGTGAGTCATTGCTAAAATGTCAAAGGGACTTCTCAGTCAGGAACCAGTCCCTACCTTCGTGTTCATGACCAACAACATAGACAAACAGAAGTCTAAAGAGAAAACAAGCCAGCACAGCTCCCCAGACCCCACTGGCCATGAAGCACCCTCAGTCTCTGCACACCAGGCCTTTCATGGCTGCAGGGAAGTGGTGTGGAAGTTCTCCACGCACAGCCATGCCCTCTACTCAGCACTTCACTCAGGGGGCGGACCAACATTCATGCACAATCAGTACACCCACAAGATATCTTTAAAAATCACAGTAAAAATGTGTGGAATGTATTTGTCATATCCACATAAAAATATTGCCAAAACACTGATCCAAGCCACTCTACATAATTCCTATGGGGCAGAGTATGACATGCATAGCTTGACATTTAAAATCACATTCTTCTTTAAAGGCAAAGTCATTTACATGAATTAGATTGAAATCTTTTGGAAGACAAGATTTCTGTCTTGCTGGACAAACATGTAGAAGCTGGGAGTTACCCAATATCTGGGGTCTCATTTTGCTCATGAATGTAACGCTTAGTGAAGAGAGGAACCATCTCTATCCTTCCCTTTCAGCTGGGAGACTCCATGAATCTAATAGCTTTCTTTTCCTGAAGTAGAAAGCAACACTTAAAGGCATGCAGTCTCTTCTTCAAGACCCTGGATATTGTGAGTGACCAGGAAAGTTACACTAGGCCCCTCCAGACTCTCCCAAATGGAAGCACATTCTTTCTCTCCCACTATGACTGAGATTTTTTAAAATGACTGGAGATTTGGAGATGCTACCACCAGCAGATTATTTCAGTAGCATTTGTCTCCCTGAAGTATTATCAAGTCTGTCCCCCCCCCCAAAAAAATCATATTATTCTATCACCAGATCTTCAAAATATTGTTTAAAAAAAACAAAAACAAAGAGCACCAATCTTTGAACTAGAAAACCTAGACTTTAGTCCTGCTTTACCATCCCCTACTTAGGTGACTTGGTTCTCAGCACTCAGGGCCACACAAGTCTCATTCTCTTGAAGGCGGTAGGAGAGGCAGAGTGTCTTCCATGTCCAGCTCACGGGTTTGCCTGAAGGACTCAAGATATTTAGTTTTAAAGTGCTTCATAAAAACTTAACATGTTCTAAATACAAATGAAAAGGATCTTTTTTTTTTTTTTAACTGTGAAGCATTGTTCTGGTGTTTTCCCAGTGGTTCAGTGGTAAAGAATCAGCCTGCCAATGCAGGGAACGTGGGTTCGATCCCTGGGTCGGGAAGATCCCCTGTTAGAGGAAATAGCAACCCCCTCCAGTATTTTTGCTGGGATAATCCTGTGGACAGAGGAGCCTGGCAAGCTATAGTCTACGGGGTCACGAAGAGTCAGACACGACTTAGAGACTGAGAGCAATCGCACGCTGATCCAGGAACTGGAGGAAGCTGGATCTTTAAGCCCACTAATAGCCCAACCAGGTGCTACAAACGTCAGTCTAAAAGTGAATGCCTTTTGCTAAAGAAGCAGTATTTTATTACAATCATGACTGAGAGGACAGAGAGAATTCAATGTGAACAATCAGGAGAAAACTCATCAGAGGGAGCTCCACCCTTTCCAGATTATTCAACCTGTGACAACACAGGCAACCTGACACCTGGAGCACCTCCCACCTCAAAACAACGCGGGTGACAGCGGCATAACTCACCCTTTCCTTGGTATCGAGTGTGCCTGCCACTGAGAACACCACCCTCATTCGGGTAATGACAGCACCAACGTAGGTCAGCATCACCTCCCCAGGAAACGCAGTCCCATGACAGGGACTCGTGATGCCACGTGAATGTCCACCTAGGCAGCTTGGCTGGCCACACAGACCTCCAGAAAAGCAAACTTCCATAGCTCTTTGCTCTTACAGGCCACACAGGAACTATTCCAGGCAGAAAGCAAGGCCTATCTTAACTGGGCTAACATAATCATAAAAAGTAGCATGAAGTCACCAGTCAAAAAAACACTGGACTGGGTTACTCTTACAGGGCAGAACTTTTCCTAAAAATCCTGATGGTCAGATGTTTACAATTACAGGCAATGAGGCTCATGGATCACTTGGGTTTTATTTTTGGTTTTGTTTTCATTAGATGCAACACTGAGCTGAGCCCTGAGCCTTGCAAGGAGTTGCACAATCTCAGCTTTTAGAGATTGTGTTTCATGCTCACGAAAAAAAAATAATTGGATTTAATAGGTTTTCACAATCATATTATCTACTTAACCTTCCAAGATCATTACTCACTTAATTGCAAGTTCCAAGGAAAGATCATAGGGTAGGGGCCACATGAGGCAGCCACAGCGATAAAAAATAGATTCTTCACAATTGATGCAAAATCTAAATATAATAGCAAAATCCATTTCAAGCGCTCTGATTGAAGCCCCTTAGATTGGAAATAACTGCCCTCCTTCAATAATTATTTCCAGTACAAAATGGATACTTACATGTTCTATGTTTGTGTATTTACCCAAGAATATATATTTGCATGTGCCGAATAGAGATTATATGGGTCTAAAGTGACAAGATATAAGCTTTAAGCTGTGGGTGGCAGGCTCTGGCTCTGTTACACCGTAACTTTGTACAAATGCTCTCATCTCCTTATACAAGACTAAGTACCACTGGGAATTTCGAGGTCCTTTCGAATATTGTGCCTGTATCAGAATGGAGAGCAGAGAGAACACATCACATGCACTTCTGTGATGTACACAGAAAAGGTACATCACATGTACTGGATAAAGATGCTGCTGTCGGAAGTGAATTTCTGTGGGCAGTAAATTTCTGTGTTAGCTCTGGAGAACCACAACAGGTCATGCAGGTTGTAAGAAGCCTTAATTAGCCTTTCTACAAATGAGAGCACTCACTCTTCAATCTCCAAAAGATATTTTCCACCCTGACACTGTCTAAAGGAAAATTTTGAATGAAAGATTTACCCTAAATCTGGTTCTTGTTCTCTCATTTACTTCTGTGGGATTAAGGCAAATCAAAAGCAATTTTTTTACCCTCTCTACAGAGCATCCTATAATTGGATTCCTTGATCCTGTTCTGAGCCAAGGCATTGGATTCGTGTTGCTTTCTGCCAAGTTTTTCTTCAAGCTGTAAGGCGCTTGTGTGTGTTCACTCCCAGTGCTCCTGGTAACGCCATCAAGCCAGGCTCAGGCTTTCCTGCATCCTCCCACAGAAAATGATGGTTTTGTTGCTGAGAAAGGTGCTCGGCATGAGGATCAAGTCCAAAGCATTCACAATGCAACTGAATGGCTGTCCCAGGAGGATGGAAGCCAAAATCTCTGGTGATAGCAGAATTAATGGCTACAAATGAGACTTCCTGCTGATGGAGGACCATCACACCAGTGTTACAAACCCTGGTAGGCTCTCTCAGCTCCAAACTGACCTATAAACCAGAGCTGGGACAGACTGTCCTGATCTGGGCCTGGCAGCTTTTCCTCAGTCTGCATGGAGCCCAACAAGCAGAGGGCCATCAACCCTGGGTTCCTCTACAGTGACTGCCTGCAGTAGCTGAATGAAGGCAAGAAAAACCTGCTTTCTCTAAAAATTGTTTGTAATTCTTTATATAAGGTGCAATAGAACAAAGAAAAATCAGATGCTCCTGATAAACCATGAAGCGTATAATTTTTGGAGGTATATAAAAAGGAAGGAACCAGCGTTGTTACAAAATTAAAACTTCATTTACTCTGTACAATGTTAAAAATCCATTTTACATTAGATAATGCCTTAATGAGGGGGCCAATCACTTTCACTTAATGAGGTGGCCAATACAAAAAAAGGTTTGGTTAAATTATTATTCTAATTTTCAAAAGCATGTCTTCAGGGAGGTTGGTGTTTGGTGACTTGGTTGCCCTAACTGAAAGGCTCAAAGAAGATTCTGAGCACCCTACACCTGTGGTAACCAGTGGCACCAGGCAGCCACAGTCGGCTCCAATCTTTATCTACCCCCGTGCAGCAGCCCCTCTCCTCACTGCCAGCCCATACATCACGAAAGCTGTTTTTCATCTCTTTTCCAAAAGCAACCCACTCTTCTCAGTGATGCTTTTGTCTCCCAGAACATCATTTCCAGGTTATCACTCCTGATCCCAAGCTTGCTATGTACTCTGTGGGCATCAGTATCCCAATAACAGAGCCGCAACTCAGAGATGTCATCAAATTGCCCGCTGCAGTGATAACATAAGCCGAGCCTGGCAGGCACACCCTATGGAGGCCCCGAACCTCAGCAGAGTTCCCAGAACTACTCCATCCCCTGGAGGAAACATTCCACATCTCTGAACACACGCCCTCATTCACATCCACATTAACTGTTCTGGAACCATTTACTTTTGCTTTCTACCTCCCCCAGCAATCACCTAAACAAGACAGAAAGCTCCTTTTCCCTAACATTGGCCTTTGTGCAAAACCGTCTACTGAGAACCTAGTCTGTAAAGCACTGTGCTAGGTGCTAAGGATGCAGAGATGAAAAGACAGGTAGACCAAAGCGGTGGTGGGTGTTAACAATGGTCATTAAGGCCATCCCAGAGCCTTTGTTCTCACTCCATGATCACTAGTAAACCTTGAGTTTTATAGAGGCCTTAAAACACTTTGACATACCTGGTCTCGTTTGATCTTCACAACAGCCTTGTTGGATAGGGATTGTTCATCTTGTAGATGAAGAAATTGAAGCTCAGAGGTGCTGAGTGATTTAACCTCAAGTCATGTAGTAGTGGAAGAATCAGGAATCAAAACTTCTGACTCTAAGTCCACTACTTGCTCCATACATTACCCAGATTACTGAGGATCAAGGTGGGAAGTATTGAATATTTTTCCAAGAAACTTTCTGGTGGTAACAAAATCACAAACAAGCCTTGAACACCTGCCATGTGCAAAACCTGCCCTGGCCTCTGGGAAGGAGATGTAGCAATACACACATGACTGCAAAATTGCCCTGACTCAAAGGAGTTCAGGCAGGGAAGAAAAGTCACTGAAAGTGAACTAATTCAAGGAAGTTGATGAATCTGGAGAAAGAGAAAGTGCTAGTGGGGGTTGGAACCAAAAAGAATCAAGAGAGAACTTAGGCATCACGTTTGGAGGGGGCTATTTTTATACACCCTCTCAATTACTCTTGAGTCGAGAAGCAAGGAATAGCAACATGGTTTTCCGTGCAGACTTTTCTATAGTAGAGAAACTGTGCTGCCCAGTTGGTACAAGTATTTGTGTGTGTATGTGTGTGGCATATATATTTTTTAAAACCTTTTTATACATTTTTAAGGTTATATTCCATTTACAGTTATTACAAAATATTGGCTATATTCCATGTTGTACAATAGATCCTTGTAGCCTGTCTGACACCCAATAGTTGTATCTCCTACTCCACCCCCTATATCGCCCCTCCCTTCCCCAACTGGTAACCTCTAGTTCTCTCTCTGTGAGGCTGCTTCTTTCTTTGTTATATTCACTAGTTTGTTGTATTTTTTAGACTCCACATATAAGTGATATCATGTAGTATTCTGACGGCCTGTTTTTAGCATCTATTTAGCTTTGAAATATCACCATGGTATGGCTAGACAAATTGAGCTACTACCATTCCTCCAAGAGGATGAGGAAAAATTCAGAGAGTTGGCAGCTGAGACAGCACTACTCATAGTCAAAAGCAGCAATTCTGTTAATTAAAGAGGCTTGGGACTACTGTGTCAAGTACTCCTTAACACAGTAATACCAGGAAAGCTCTTGTGCAAGGGGGAGGGATAAACTCTGTTTTCTTCGTATGGACGAGACTGGGTTGTGCTGCCTCTGCAGATCATTGCTTCCTTTATGTAGGGGTACTACTCCTGTGAAAACCTAGTCATGAAGACCACTTGAAAGACCCAACAGGAATGTGGGGGCATCCCACCAATCCCGCTCTCTTGTCCAGTCCACCCTGACCTCTCCAGGTTGCAACCCCCAGATAAGAAACCACCACTGGCATCCGGCACATGCTGTGCACAGCAGACTAGAAAGGCATCTGGCATCTGGAGGCGATGCTCTACTTCCTGAGGAAGAGGTAAGAACCTAGATCCTGGGAGACTTGAGAGAGGGAACTGAAGATGGAGAAAGAAGGCTAAGGAGAGAGGTGGAAGGGGCAGGATATATGTGACAGCCTCTTTTCATAGACTCCTTACCCTTATGAGGTGGAAAGAGCTGAATTCCTGATCCTGATATACTACCCTGCTCTGTGAGTTCTCTTTGAATGAAGAAATATGCTTCCCTGTGCAGAGATGTAAAAGGGAGTTACTTCCCTTTGCGGATTACCAGCAGTATCATCACTGGCTATTAACACTCTTTTTTTTTTTTAAGCTACCTCAAATTCATCTAAACTTTCTTTTGTTTTGTTTTGTTTTTTGCTTCAGTTCAGTTCAGTCACTCAGTTTTGTCTGACTCTTTGCAACCCCATGAACCACAGCATGCCAGGCTTCCCTGTCCATCACCAACACCTGGAGTCCACTCAAACCCATGTCCATTGAGTCAGTGATGCCATCCAACCATCTCATCCTCTGTCGTTCCTTTCTCCTCCTGCCCTCAATCTTTCCCAGCATCAGGGTCTTTTCAAATGAGTCAGCTCTTCACATCAGGTGGCCTAAGTATTGGAGTTTCAGCTTCAACATCAGTCCTTCCAAAGAACACCCAGGACTGATCTCCTTTAGGATGGACTGGTTGGATCTCCTTGCTCAAGAGTCTTCTCCAACATCACAGTTCAAAAGCATCAATTCTTCGGTACTCAGCCTTCTTTATAGTCCAACTCTCACATCCATACATGACCACTGGAAAAACCATAGCCTTGACTAGACAGATCTTTGTTGACAAAGTAATGTCTATGCTTTTTAATATACTGTCTAGGTTAGTCATAACTTTCCTTCCAAGGAGTAAGTGTCTTTTAATTTCATGGCTGCAGTCACCATCTGCAGTGATTTTGGAGCCCAGAAAAATAAAGTCAGCCACTGTTTCCTCATCTATTTGCCAAGTTAACCATAGTTAATTTCTGTTGCTTGTAGCCAAAGCATCCTAGCTACTCTCTCCCTAATCTTTCCAGTATTACACTTCTCAACCTACCTAGGGCATGGCAACCCACTTCAGTATTCTTGCTTGGAGAACCCCACGGACAGAGGAGCCTGGCGGGGTCACAAAGAGTCGGACATGACTGAAGCGACTTAACACAACACACTTAACACAACCTACCTAAATTAGCATCTACACTCTCCCCACCTTGTTACAAAGAAAGAAGAGTTCCTTCTCCTGTGGGAAAACCATCCCTTCATTGAGTTCTAGATCCCACCTCCTTCCAGACATTCTAGGACTCTATTTCTTGCATTACTAGTCTCTCCGTGCCTACCGGATCATTCTAAGCCTATGATCAGAGTCTGCTAGCAATGAACTTAAATGGTCCCGCTTGCCCCTACATCCTCTACAATCACTATTCTTTCCCTCTACTTCATGTTATAACTGCTTTTCTGCAGAGAGTCGTGTTGACGTGCTGTTTCCATTTCCTTGCTGCCAAATTCTCTCTTCAACACATTTTTATCTCGATTCTACCCCCAGTATGCCTCTGGTGCTAAAACTGCTTTTGCCAGGTCACTAGGGACCTCCATGTTCCAAATCCATTAGATAGTTTCCTCATTTTATGAGACTCTGGTAACGCTGGCCTTGTTGACCCACTCCATCCTTCTTGAAGGCTCTTTTTGACTCATGAGCAGCCTGCTCGTGCTGAGAGCACAGAGGAAGAGCAGCAGCTGTGGGGGTTGTGGGGTCTGAGGAACCAGGAAACCCAAGAGAGGAAGAATGGAAGTTCATTTCATTCATACATGGCAGTACCTGTGGTCTCCTTAGATAAGTCCCATGATTTCACTTTCCTAATTCAGATCTTTCACTCACATCCCATCATGCTTAGTGTAAAATCCATATTCTTAAAATGCCCTCAAGGGGGACTTCCCTGGTTCAGTGGTTAGCACTCTGCTCTTTCACTGCTGAGAACCTAGGTCTAATTCCTAGTCGGAAGTTAAGATCCCTTAAGCCCTGCAGTGTGGCAAAAAAAAAAAAAAAAATGCCCTCAAGGAAAACCCCACATAATTTGATCTTATCTACTTCTCCAACAGAAAATGGTCTCTTGAGTTGTTCAATGTCCTGTCTTTTCCTTTCAAAACATGAAGAGCTATTTAAGAATTATTTTCTTCTATTTTGTTTTTTTGAACTATATAAAATCATTGTGGTACTTAGAGAGTAAAGAAGAGAACTCATTGGCTATTGAATCCAGTCAATACGTGTATACAAACGTCTATCGCTGCCAATGAGATTTAGGAAAGCAGGAGGCCCATGCCCATCCTGGAAGCTCTCTGTTCTTTCAAGCAAACAAAACCATAACCAACCTCTTATTATTCAAGAACCAGTTGTTCTGGACCTGCCACCCCAACCAAACATAACACAGAGACCTTGTCTTGTGGTATTTTGGGTGGAAGGGACCTCACAGAGCCAATGTTTTATCTGTGTAAGCCAAGACGAAGCTCAAGCCAGTGAGTGAACTTGTTGGTCATCTAAGAAATTTGATGAAGCAGTTGACTTAAAGACAACAGTTAGCATTCGCAACAGACTTGTCTTCCCTCTTTTCCCCGTGCCATGAATGCTTGAGATCTGGGTGCAATTTTGAAAGTATATACTTCAATTTTATTTCACATTTTTTTCATTATACTACCACTTCCAGGGAAATGTGTCAAGATCCATGATCAGATTTATACATGTATTCATTTCATGTACAACATATGTTGTTTTGCAAAACTTATAAGCACGATGGCAAACATCACCAGTTTGCTTTTATCTATTGGTAGAGACAGATACACACTCATCATACCAAGAAAAGAATGGTTTTCTATGAGGTGAAGAGATGGACCAAGTGTTGTGATTTTCAAAGAATAATAGAATGGAAATTTCTAGCATTCTAATCTCCTGCTTCTGCCCGTGGTTCCCAGTGCTCTGTGTTGGGGGTCAAGATGCCTAGCCTCTTTTGGACAGACATCACTTGACAAGGCTATCCAGAGGGTTAAGATAGCTAAATATTTATCTGGATTTTATCAACCTGTTATGGTTAGAAAAATAAAAGTGATTTCAAAAACAAAGTAGAAAGTCACACTCCCTTCTTAAATAAAAAGAGGGTTTTTCCAAACACAACAGCTTCTTTTTTAGCCTCTTTCCCTCTTAAGTTAATTTTCCTGGTTATTTTATCTTCTTCTATCATACTCTTCCCCCACATCTGGGTATAACTGAATCTAAAGATTCTATCCTTGTTCCTTTTTCTGAAGAAGAAGCATGTAGATGTGACCAGCCTAGTGCGGCTGAAAAAAGGCACAGAGCCTGCTATATCACTGACATTGTTATAGCATACAAATTTACCTTCAAGGAACTTGAACTTGGGCTTTAGCTATTAGTTGAGTCAGTGTTCTTGCCTGAAGAGTCCCAGGGACGGTGGAGCCTGGTGGGCTGCTGTCTATGGGGTTGCACAGAGTCGGACACGACTGAAGCGACTTAGCAGCAGCAGCAGCAGCAGAGTCAGAGGAGGTCACAAAGAAATTCAGTAGCACTAACTAGGATTGGTCAATCAAACAATGAATCAATAGGAATTTGCTAAAAACTCCAGGGAGGACAAAGGTTAATTCAGCACTATGAAATTCAAAGAAAATACCCAGTCTGGCCCCTTCTTCAAAAATCTCATAGCCTAGAAGGGGAAACACAATCAACAGCAAACTTTCACTGTCTTCTTCACCAAGCAGTTACTAGTCTCTTGTTCTTAGGAGATTCCACCATACTCCAGTCTTAGAGAGGCAGAGCTTTGAAATCAACACATGTCACTACACTACTATAAGTACTTGACTCCTTAGGACTTGCTATTCCATCCCAGCACATAAGCAGCACTTGTAATTTTCCAATCTCTTCCCATTCCTTCATTTGGATATTGGTCTATCTTCTCAACGGGGAAGGATAGGAAGGTGGACTGTGAAGGCTCCCTTTGAGCGTTAGGACAAGGCAACTCATTCATAACTGTATCTCCAACCAAATAGCACTTGACATGGCACCTGGCACATAATTGGTATGCCAAGGAGCAATTTTCAAAATAATTTTAAGCCAAGAAAAAGCAATGAATAAAGTAGATAACTCAAAAGTTGAATGCAGGAGAATGACAAGAAAATGCAGGGTTCAAGGATGTTTACCAACTGAGCAAATGAGGCCAGATGGGAGGGTGGACGACTAGAGTCGGGCAGGTTGGCAGGGAAGGGGCTACCAGTGACCTAGTCCTGAGACGACCAAGACCCAGACTAGGAAATGGAAAGGACTTGAGAAGGTAAAAGGAATGTGGTGGGGGGAGGTAGAAATCAGTAGAAATTAATGAATATTAAGCATCATGGGTAGAGGCAATAGGGCAACAAAAGATCAAGCAAGGCAAACATTAAAAATGACTTCAAAGCTGTGAGCTGGAAAAACTTGAGACAGGGATGTCATGGCAGAGACAAGGAACTTGGAAGGGGAACTGGTTTTGTGGGGGAGGTGGTGAGATCAGTTAGAGACTGTCGAATATGAGGTGATGGGAAGACTTTCAAGTGAAAATGACCAGTGATATGGGAATAAACCCTAAGCAGGGGGCAGAACATGAGCTGTAAATCTGTGAGTCATCAGCCTCATGTGTTTGCAGCCATGAGAATGGAGACAATCTCTCTGCCTCACGGGGACCAGCAAGAAGAGAGGAAAACCAAAGGGTAGCTGGGGGCATGAGGGGGAACCAGAGGCAGATGGGAAACATCAAGAGAACTGGAAAGTTAGCAGGGAAACAGGAGAGTTTAACGCTGGAAATGTGAAAGGAACATTTTCCAAGAAGTGGGTGGCAAAAAGTAATGAGGGCCACAGAACAGACTGTGAGAATGAGATTGAAAGGAAGCACATTGGCTGTTCCGATGGCAGTCGGTGACTTCTAGGAGCCAATTTGAGCAAAGAGGTGAGGGTGAAAATTGGATTTCAAGGAGTTCAGGAGGGATTAGGAAGAAAGGAAACAGCATAATGAACCATATATTCAGTAAAATAGTGGCTAGAGAGGACAAAAATATGCACGTTATTTGTGGGAAATTTTTTAGAAAATATTTTATCACATTTTTTAAATGAGGCATTTAATTCCTAAATCCCTTGCTGACATGGAAACTAGAAATTTGGATGAACTTTAAATATCCCTGAGGCGGAGCTTGATCACTCCACCATACTCCCACCCCCACACATACACATATTCACATGCACACACTCATATCCATACTCAGTTTAAAAGTTCACAGACCCTTATTCGTGCCACAAGGGTTGCACTTCTCAGAATGAGGACTGTTAGATAAACTTGCCACAGTGGGCAGTTTGGACTCTAGTGGCATCAAGGCTTGCTAGCAGCCAATGCCCAAGGCTGCCTCCTCTCCAAGTAATGCTCTTAGTTGGGCATTTCACCTCAGCCTTTGCCCTCATGCTGACAAGACACCTTTTGGGCAAAACAGACTTCGTGTTCAGTGCTCATGTTTATCCTTTGACTAGCCTCACCATATTAGGGGCTTTCCATCATTCTTCAGTGGTCAGTCCTCAAGTGATTTCAAAATAGTTTCTGAGAAGACTGAGAAAACTACATATCCAATTGCCCAGTCTGTGGCAAGAACACACTGAGAAATACCTTCACTTTTCACACAACCACCCATTTGGCTAAGACCATCTCATCTCCTATAACCCCACCCCTACCTTGTCCCACAACTTAAATGCCCTATACCTTTCCAAGGTCATGGAAGATTAGACCTGTGAACCTAGAGTGTGTGTTTACTGTGTAAGTATCTAATATATTTCAAATCTGGCACCCATGATGTTGCTTGACACTAACCCCAATTTAAACTTCTGTAAGTTTCATTTGGAAAATAGAAACAATTTTCCTTAAACCTGAGAAAAGTGAAAACCAGATGCCTTCAGAGAAACACATAGACTGTACCCATGATTTTTTGATTTCAGTATGTAAAATGAAAAACTATTAAATTCTAACATACAACATAAGTGCACAAGTTTCAAACTTAATGAATTTTCGTAAAATAAACACATTTAATTGATGTTTTGAACCGTGGTGTTGGAGAAGACTCTTGAGAGTCCCTTGGAGTGCAAGGAGATCAAACCAGTCAATCGTAAAGGAAATCAGTCTGAATGTTCATTGGAAGGACTGATGCTGAAACTGAAATTCCAATGCTTTGGCCATCTGATGCGAAGAACTGACTTATTGGAAGACCCTGATCTGGGCAAGATTAAAGGCAGGAGGAGATGGGGACAACAGAGGATGAGATGGTTGGCTGGCATCACTGATCCAATTGACATGAGTTTGAGCTCCTAGAGTTGGTGATGGACAGGGAGGCCTGGTGTGCTGCAGTCCATGAGGTCGCAAAGAGTCAGACATGACTGAGCAACTGAACTGAACTGAAACACACTCATTTAACCAGCACCTAGATGAGAAAATAAAGCATGACCAGCCCCTTAGAAGCGCCTCACATGGTCCTTCTGGGTCACTACTTTCCTGTACAAGAAACCATTATGCTGACTTCTGAAATCATATATTAGGTTTACTTAAGTTTTGTAGAACTGGTTATAATAGACATATTCTTTTGTGTTTGACTTATTTTACTCAACATTCTGCTTGTAAGATTTGTCTGTTTTTGTAGTTTGTCATAGCCTGTTCATTGTATAAATATATCACAGTTATCTTCTGTTGATGGTTATTTCAGTTGTTTCCAGTTAGGGGCTATTACAAATAGTGCTGCTGGGAACATTCTTATACTTATCTTTTTATGCCCATGTCTTTTTATGTCTTTTTATTTCTCTTGGGTATAAATGTAGGAGTGGAATTGCCAAGTCATATAGCATGCACGTTAGGTTCCCAGGTAGCGCAGTGGTAAAGAATCAGCCTGTCAACGCAGGAGACACAAGATCCCTGAGTCAGGAAGATCCGCTGGAAAAGGAAATGGCAACCCACTCAAGTATTCTTGCCTGGAAAATTCCATGGACAGAGGAGCCTGGCAGGTTACAGTCCATGGGGTCACAAAGAGTTGGACATAATTGAGCATGAACACTCACACACACACACACACACACACACACACACACACACCATGCAGTACCAAACAGTCTTTTGAGGTGGTGTACTTGGTGAGCCTCCCATCAGAGTGTAATTGAGCTCTAATTTCTCCATATGATCACCAGCACTTGGGATTGTAAGGTGAGTTCAGGTTTTTGTTTTTGCCATTCTGATGGTTTGGAAATTTTTAAATTATCTGCAGAGACTACAGTGTTAGGAAAGACTAGAGCATGATCATTCTCAGCCTTTGGTGAATGTTACTAATATTGAGAATTCCCCACTTTAATAATGTACAATTCTGAAAATTGTGTTTTTTAATATCTGAGACTTACTTTGTGTTCACATTGAATGGGGGTTTCACTAGGTCTTTAGTTTAAAAGTCATACAATCCATTAGATAAACTGAAGCGCCAGAGTGCTGGATATCTTAAGAAATAAACAAAAGAGAGAAAAGGAAAGATGATGCGAAGGAGGCAGGGAGGCAGGCAGACAGATCTTGTTGATTCTCACTAGCCAAAATGACCTCATGTACACGGCTGTTTTCAGCAACAGAAGAGAACAAGTTCTATAGAAAAATCTTTGATTGACTTTAATTCCCTCATAAGTATATTATTCTTTGGGAATATCCATGCCCCCCTCAAAACACATACATATACATATTTGTTGTGCTTAGTCACTCAGTCATGTCTGCCACCCCATGGACTACAGCCTGCCAGGCTCCTCTGTCCATGGGGATTCTCCAGGCAAGAACACTGGAGTGGGTTGCCATGCCCTCCTCCAGGGGATCTTCCCAACCCAGAAATCAAACCCAGGTCTCCCACATTGCAGGCGGATTCTTTACTGTCTGAGCCACCAGGGAAGCCCAAGAATACTGGTGTAAGTAGCCTATCCCTTCTCTAGGGGAATTTCCAGACTCAGGAATCTAACCAGGGTCTCCTGCATTGCAGGCACGTCCTTTACCAGTTGAGCTACCAGCTTCCTGGTGGCGTGGACATACTCATTTATGTACATGCAAAATAAAATATAAATGCAAATAAAGAGAAATTTCATATGATATTGCTTATATGCAGAATCTAAAAAAAAAAAAATACAAATGAACTTATTTACAAAACAGAAGCAAATTCACAGACTTAAGAACACAGAACTTATGGTTACCTGGAGGGAAGCGTAGTGGGGGAGGGATAGTTAGGCAGTTTGGGATTGATAGGTACTGACTGCTACATTTAAAATAGATAACCAACAAGGACCTACACTATAACACAGGGAACTCTACTCAGTATTTTGTAACAACCTAAACTTATATGCAGAGTATATCATCAGAAACGCTGGGCTGGAAGAAGCACAAACTGGAATCAAGATTGCCGGGAGAAATATCAATAACCTCAGATATGCAGATGACACCACCCTTATGGCAGAAAGTGAAGAGGAGCTAAAAAGCCTCTTGATGAAAAGTGAAAGAGGAGAGTGAAAAAGTTGGCTTAAAGCTCAACGTTCAAAAAACTAAGATCATGGCAACTGGTCCCATCACTTCATGGGAAATAGATGGGGAAACAGTGGAAACAGTGTCAGATTTTATTTTGGGGGGCTCAAAAATCACTGCAGATTGTGATTGCAGCCATGAAATTAAAAGACGCTTACTTCTTGGAAGGAAAGTTATGACCAACCTAGATAGCATATTAAAAAGCAGAGACATTACTTTGCCAAGAAAGGTCCATCTAGTCAAAGCTATGGTTTTTCCAGTGGTCATGTATGGATGTGAGAGTTGGACTGTGAAGAAAGCTGAGTGCTGAAGAATGGATGCTTTTGAACTGTGGTGTTGGAGAAGACTCTTGAGAGTCCTTTGGACTGCAAGGAGATCCAACCAGTCCATTCTAAAGGAGATCAGTCCTGGGTGTTCTTTGGAAGGACTGATGCTAAAGCTGAAACTCCAATACTTAGGCCACCTGATGCGAAGAGTTGACTCATTGGAAAAGACTCTGATGCTGGGAGGGATTGGGGGCAGGAGGAGAAGGGGACGACAGAGGATGAGATGGTTGGATGGCATCACTAACTCAATGGACATGAGTTTGAGTAAACTCTAAGAGTTGGTGATGGACAGCGAGGCCTGGCGTGCTGCAATTCATGGGGTCACAGAGAGTCGGACATGACTGAGTGATTGAACTGAACTGAACTGAAATGGGAAAGAATTTGAAAAAGAATAAGCACATGTATAGGTATAACTGAATCACTTCACTGTGTACCTGAAACACAATATTGTTAATCCAATATAAAATAAAAAGTTAAAAATGTAAATAAAATAAAATAGATAGTCAGTGGGAATTTGTGTTGTTGGAAGAGGGTGTTTGCTATGACCAGTGGATTCTCTTGGCAAAGCTCTATTGGCCTTTGCCCTGCTTCATTCTGTACTCCAAGGCCAAATTTGCCTGTTACTCCAGGTATTTCTTGATTTCCTACTTTTGCATTCCAGTCCCCTATAATGAAAAGGACATCTTTTTTGGGTGTTAGTTCTAGAATGTCTTGTAGGTCTTCTTAGAACTGTTCAACTTCAGCTTCTCCAGCGTTACTGGTCAGGGCACAGACTTGGATTATCGTGATGTTGAATGGTTTGCCTTGGAAACAAACAGAGATCATTCTGTCATTTTTGAGATTTCATCCAAGTACTGCATTCCAGAATCTTTTGTTGACTATGATGACTACTCCATTTCTTCTAAAGGATTCTTGCCCACAGTAGTAGATATAATAGTCATCTGAGTTAGATTCACCCATTCCAGTCCATTTTAATTTGTTGATTCCTAAAATATCAATGTTCACTCTTGCCATCTCCTGTTTGACCACTTCCAACTTGCCTTGATTCATGGACCTAACATTCCAGATTCCTATGCAATATTGCTCTTTACAGCTTCAGACTTTACTTCCATCACCAGTCACATCCACAGCTGGGTGCTGTTTTTGCTTTGGCTCCATCTCTTCATTCTTTCTGGAGTTATTTCTCCATTGATCTCCAGTAGCATATTGGGCACCTACCGACCTGGAGAGTTCATCTTTCAGTGTCCTGTTCATCTTTCAGGGGGTTCGTGGGGTTCTCAAGGCAAGAATACTGAATACTGCCATTCCCTTCTCCAGTGGACCACATTTTGTCAGAACTCTCCACCAGGACCCGTCCGTCTTGGGTGGCCCTACATAGCACGGCTCATAGTTTCATTGAGTTAGACAAGGCTGTGGTCTATGTGATCAGATTGGTTAGTTTACTGTGATTGTGGTTTTCAGTCTGTCTGCCCTCTGATGGAGAAGGGTAAGAGGCTTATGGAAGCTTCCTGATGGGAAGCTGGATGTGAGAGTTGGACTATAAAGAAAGTTGAGTGCTGAAGAATTGATGCTTTTGAACTGTGGTATTGGAGAAGACTCTTGAGAGTTCCTTGGACAGGAAGGAGATCCAATCAGTCCATCCTAAAGGAAGTCAGTCCTGAATATTCATTGGAAGGTCTGATGCTGAAGCTGAAACTCCAATACTTTGGCCACTTGATGCAAAGAACTGACTCATTTGAAAAGACCCGGATGCTGGGAAAGATTGAAGGCAGGAGGAGAAGGGATGACAGAGAATGAGATGCTTGGATGGCATGACCAACTCAATGGATATGAGTTTGAGTAAACTCCACAAGTTGGCAATGGACAGGCAAGCCTGGCATGCTGCAGTCCATAGGGTCACAAAGAGTCGGACACAACTGAGGGACTGAACTGAACTGAACCGAACTGGGAATTTGTGTATGAGGCAGAGATCCGAAAGCCTGTATTCTGTGACAACCTACAGGGGTAGGATGGAGGGGGAGGTGGAAGGGAAGTTCAAGAGGGAGAAGACATATGCATACCTTTGTTTGATTCATGTTGATGTATGGCAGAAACCATCACAATATTGTAATTATCCTCTGATTTAAAATAAAATAAAATTTTAAACAATATTAAAAAATTAATATAATAAATAAATGAAGTAGGGATTCCCTGGTGCCTCAGTGATAAAGAATCTGCCTGTCAATGCAAGAGACATGGGTTTGATCCCTGGTCCAGGAAGATCCCACATGCCTCAGAGGAACTAAGCCTGTGTACCACAATTATTAAGCCTGTGCTCTAGAGCCCAGGAACCCCAACTGCTGAGCCCACAGCCACAACTACTGAAGCCCGTGTGCTCTAGAGCCTCTGCTCTGCAACAAGAAAAGCCCCTGCAATGAGAAGCCTGAGTATCTCAACTAGAGACGAGTCCCCACTCGCTGCAACCAGAGAAAAGCTCGCAGAGCAAAAAAAGATGTAGTGCAGTCAAAAATAAATAAATAAAATTATTTTAAAAGATAAATAAATGGAGTAAAACACTGACATCTGCAAGAGGATATTCCCTACTGCACGTTTCTCTAACATGTTGACTCTTGCTTGATTTGGATGATGGTTGCTGGAAATGCCCCTGAAATGCCTTCATCTTCATAGGCATCACGAACTAACCACATACAACTCCTCAAAAACCCCCTGCTAAAAACAACTTAGGAGGAGAGGCAAAGGGAAAGGAGCAAGGCATCTGTTATCAAGTCCTTCCCTGACTCTAAACCCAGTGTAGATACTCCTCGGAAGCCAGTTCTGAAGCTGACCTCCTAAAAAGACTTTCAGGCCATGACTGCTCTGTCCCCTTGAGCTCCAAAGTCCAGAGCAGGGCAACCAGGTCCCCAAGCAAACAGGGCTCCTTCTCATTCCTCCCAACACATACCATGTTCACCCCATCAGAGCATCACAGTGCATCGAGTGCCAGAGAAAAGATTGTGAGATTCAAAATGGCAGAGCCCAGGTCTTACTCATCTTTGGAGCTCCCCAGAGTCACAAGCACCTTGTAGACACTCACGTCCAAGAAAATTTGCTGCACTGAAGTGGCCCAGAGTCCAAATCAGTTCTTACCAAGAGTGGTGAGTTGCCCATGAATTTGAAAAGTAGGTGTTTTTTTTTCCTACAGCATGGAACCATTTATTAGATCACATTTCTATCATTTTGGATACTTTCACCTCCCCAACACACACACACACACACACACCCCTTCCTTCCTCTTACAAATATGCATGAGCACTGCAAACCACTCTCCTGGCACTGATCAATCACAGCCTGGTTAGCCTCGCCCTGTTAGAAATGAAAGCACAGCTGGAAGCAGGGTGATGGGAGAGGCCAAGATTGACAGAAGGAACAGCACACTCTACTCCATCGGCCACTAATCGTCTGGGGCTCTCATCCTTGGGGCATTGCCTTTCTCACACAGTAGGAGGTCTCTGGATTCCTGCAATATTACAAAGGTGCATATCTCCAGAATTCCTCATAAGCAAGGAGCTCCGCAGCTCTTCTCCCAGTTTCCCCAGGACTGAGCAAGGTCTGAGTCTTCTCTTTGCTCACAAAACAAGTTGGTTACATCCAAGATCAGTTTATTAAACAAAATCATGGTGAGAGTGCTTCCTGTCTGTTTTGGCAACAAGATACTTGGAAATAGGAACTCAACAGCTGGACTGGCAAGCCCTGCAAACTCACTCTCCCTTTCCAAATGCAGACTGACTGGCTAACTGGATGACAGAAAGGAAACCTTTCAATTGAGAACCAAAGACTGTGCAAGAGATACCCAGCAGCCAAAGACTTTACCAAGTACTCAGCCATTCTCTCCCTTTCTACAGCTTGAAGAACCATAATTTTTTAAATTACTTTTTGCCAGATTGCTGCTCACAAGAGCTGATGAGGTCTTGGCTTTCTCCTAATCCTGAACAGGTTGAATCTTAAGTCTAAGTAGATTTTCTCCACAGAGCTGTCTGATCCATGATGAAGTCTGCACAACCCCCTGTGTGAGTCTGTTTGCCTTTTCTCCCAAAGCCAAGACAAAGAAGACAGTCTGGGAGGGTGAGAGACGTTTACTGAAGTTGCTTTTCCAGCACAAAGTAAAAACCTGGATATAGAGACCAACAGAAAGTTAACTGAACAAAAACACATCAGTGAAGTTGGTTCCCTTCCAAAAAGCATGGGTCTTAAGGTGTGCTTGGATATTTTAACAAGGTATCTGCAGGGAATTCCAATGTACTTCCTCTTCTGGAAGAATCAAAGGGAAATTTCATTCTGGCTTCTAAGATCAGGAGTGAGACTGACTGTTTTTTCCTTTTTCTTTGTTTAATTCCAGGCCGAACACGAACATGAACACGGCCAAGCACCAGATGTTTAAAGCAGTAAACTGTTGGAGTTCTCTGCAAAAGCTGTTTAGCCAATTGCACTTGGGTGGTGGCTGTCCCTGCTGGTCTCTGGCCACTCCTTCCCATATTTTTTTTTTTTTAAGGTTAAAGTTCAACCCCAGCTAAAGCTGCTTTCAGAGAGTGGGAGTAAATGTCTGGCCACAGAGCAGAAGAAGGTAGGGAGGGTGACTTTCTCTGTAGCTCTGTGTCCTAGATTTTCTGAAATGATTACATTCTGAGGACTCAGAGGCAGCTCACACTTTCAAGTCTGATGCTGACTCATGTCCTCCCCTTCAGGGCAACGGAAAAGAAGGGTGGAGTTGGAAGATCTGGGGTTGGGGAGTAGGGTAGGAACTGGCAGGGGTTTGGGGGGAGCATAGAGAGAGGGCGTGTGAACACCAGCAAGACCCCTTTTCTGAATGCAAGCTTTCCAGTTTCCTTTGAGCTTCATGAAACTTGACGAAACATTCTGAAAAAGTCATCCATATAGCACTTTCTCATCCTTTTCAGCCCACTCTCCCCATTTTTCTTTTGAGATCTTTGGGAATTGAACAGTTAATAAAGGCCAAAAGAAAATATCAAAAGGCTATTTCTGTCTTGTTTGCAAGGACTGATGAAATGAGTCAAATGAATTGAGGAAAACCAAAAATGAAAAAACAAAACAAAATTGAAAAAAAAAAAAAAAAAACAACAACAAAGCCTGTAACTCAGGCTGATCCCAAAGGGAATCTTCACTGAGACTTAAAAGTGTCCTTTCCTCCAATGACTTAAATAGGTTCATGCAGCTGGGCATCCACAGGGACTTAGAGTCGCCTAAAGTTTTAAATAGCCTTCAGTTTGAAGGTGTCAATTATCCAACTAGTAACAGGAAACACACACTCTTTCCTAGACTGAGGTCCTTTGGTGTGGTATCAGGAAAGCCAACCGTGTTGGCATAGAAGCCATCATTCCTCTGGTGACTCAGGACAGGTTTAAAGAACAAGTTTGAAACCAGCATTTTATGTAACATTTCCGGTGTATATGTCTTTCACAGAATTGATGGTTAATGATTTTGATGGTTTTATGGTACTTGGATAATACCTTTGTGACCATTGGCTCATTTCTTCAACAAATATTGCTTCTGTGCCTCCTAAGTGTAAGGCACCTTGATGGGAGATGAGGATACTTGGAGCTCAGGTCTACTGGGGAGTCTGACTATAGGCACATACACCCACACATATCCATTCATGAATGTATGTATTTAAAACCAGCATCAAGGTGGGTGTTGTGAAGGAAGTTAATGGGAGGCAGTGGCGGGACTGGAGGATGAGATGGAATCGGCTGTGGAAAGGCAGATGTGACCAACTCCACTGGCTGGAGCCAAGTGCTGAAATGGGGTCTCTTTCATCTTTACAGCCCCTTTGCCCAACCCAGCAATGAGCACACAGAGGGCATTTAATCCTGTGTTCTAAGCTTCCCTTCACTCACCACAGATGCTCTACAGTGACATTCAGCCTAAGGCCACTGCTTGTACTAATTGTTCAGTTGCTATAACTCAGAGACTCTGAAATGTCCTCTTCTACCCACTTTGTGACCCATCCCCACGACCCTCCCCACAATTTAGCAACTAAAAGGGTCATGGGTCCCCCTTGTCTAACATTCCCACTGGTTCCCATTGTAAATTGTCCATCCTAGAGTTATCTTGGCTGTTAAATACTTCAGAAATTATCCCTGCTCATAAACTACGGGGGTAGGGGTGGGGGAACATAGGGTGGGGAAGGGGTTACATGAGAAGGTACAAGCTCAGCTGGCTTAGAAACAGCCACATGTCTTGAGGGAATGGTTTGGGTCTTGATAGTACGGTCCCCTTTGTGAGTCTCATTCCTGCCATTAAACACTATCTCCCCTTCTCAAGTCCCAGTAAAGAAATTAGACATGGCTCATGCCTTTTAAGATTATATACTTAAAATGGATAACATACAATAGCATGCAAAAAGTGGCATTAGGTGTGAAGAGAGAAAACATTCATATTATCTCAGCAAGTTTGATTTGGGACTAGGACAGCTGAATCAAAGCTGACTGCTTCTTCCTCAGAGCTCTACCCAGCATCCTAGTCACTGTGATAAGTCAACCAAACAGTGAAACTCTCTTCAAATAGACATGCAGAGAAGCAGAGATAGAAAAAGATCTTTTTCTGACATAAATATAAAACTCATATTTGCATGTTTAATCAGTTCAGTTCAGTCACTCTGTCTTGTCTCTTTGCAACCCCATTGACAGCAGCATGCCAGGCTTCCCTGTCCATCACCAACTCCCGGAGCTTGCTCAAACTCATGTCCATTGAGTTGGTGATGCCATCCAACCATTTCATCCTCTGTCATCTCGTTCTCCTCCCACCTTCAATCTTTCCCAGCATCATGGTCTTTTCCAATGAGTTAGTTCTTCACATCAGGTGGCCAAAGTATTGAAGCTTCAGCTTCAGCAGAAGTCCTTCCAATGAATATTCAAGACTGATTTCCTTTAGGATTGACTGGTTTGATCTCCTTGCAGTACCAGGGATTCTCAAGAGTCTTTTCCAACACCACAGCTCAAAAGCATCAATTCTTTGGCACTCAGCTTCCTTTATATTCAGCACATTTAATATTAAAATGTTAAGTATTAAGATAATAGTAAAATACACTTTTAACTTTAGGGGCTCAAGATATAATTTGAGATATAATTTTGGAGATCTATAAAAACTTAATCACAAGTAAGTCATCTCGCTCTTTGTGACCTGATGAACTAAAGTCTGGTTCTCCCTCCTCTGATGTAGGAAAGCTCTCTCCATTAACTGCCATCTTTTCCTTCTCTGACTCCAGGCCAAAGTCTTTGCCATTCTTTTAGATTTCAAGAGAATCACAGATCTA
Organism: Capricornis sumatraensis; assembly: GCF_032405125.1. Classification (NCBI taxonomy): domain Eukaryota; kingdom Metazoa; phylum Chordata; class Mammalia; order Artiodactyla; family Bovidae; genus Capricornis; species Capricornis sumatraensis. The sequence goes on along the minus strand of NC_091081.1, from coordinate 31,830,187 downwards.
CCAGTTCTTGGCCTGCTCAGTGGCCTCTCCTGCTTCTCCTTAACAAAAAGGAAAATATCGCTTTCCTTTCATGTGGCTTAGCTGAACCCCATTCCTGCTTACTGTCGCAGCAGAGAAGAAAAAACAAAAACAACAAACCACGGGGCTGTGATCATAAAGTGAGTTCTTCCTGGTGGCATCTTTTTTATCAGAAAACAAAAAAAACAAAAACAAAGAACCTCTCTCAAAAAAACAACTCAATCAAAAAACTAGGCAGAACATCTAAATATACGTTTCTCCAGATAAGACATAAAGGTGGTCAAAAAACACATGATAAGATCCTCAACATCACTAATTATTAGAGAAACACAAACCAAAACTATAATGATCAGAATGGTCATGAAAAAAGTCTACAAACAAAAAATGCTGGAGTGGGAGTGGAGAAAAGAGAACCCTTTTATACTGTTGGTGGGCGTGTATGTTGGCACAGCCACTCTTGAGAACAGTATGGAGGTTCCTTTAAAAAAAACTAAAAATAGAGCTACAGTATGATCCAGCAATCCCACTCTTGGGCATTTATCCAGAGAAAACCACAACTCAAAAAGGCACATGAACCCCAATATTTATTCAGCATTATTTACAATAGTCAGAACATGGAAGCAACCTAACTGTCCATCGACAGATGAATGGATAAAGAAGATGTAGCTCATATATACAGTGGAATATTAGCCATAAGAAAGAACGGAATAATGCCATCTGCAGTGACATGGATGGGCCTAGAGATGGTCATACTGAGTGAAGTAAGTCAGACAAAGACATATCATATGACATAACAATGTGGAATCTAAAAAACGGTACACATGAACCTATTTACAAAACAGAAGTAGAATCACAGATATAGAAAACAAACATGGTTACCAAGGGGATAAATTGAGATTGACATATACACACTATTATACATAAAATAAATAACTTAAGAACCTACTGGATAGCACAGGGAACTCTACTCAATATTCTTGCTGTAATGACCTACCTATATGGGAAAAGAATCTAAAAGAGAATGAATATATGTATAACTGATTCAATTTGCTATACACCTGAAACTAACACAACATTATAAATCAACTACGCTCCAATAAAAATTAATTTAAAAAAAGAAAACACGGACCTCCCTTCTAGAGCCCATCTCTCTCATTTTGTAGAGGCTCTGTGCCTTTAAGATCAGAGATCCTTGTGTGGAGCAGAGAATTGATCTCCTAGGAGTAGTTGGAAGATTCTAGGGGAGCTGTGGAGCCATGGGGCCCTGAAATCACTGACAGTGGAGCTCTATCATTCCTCTTCTAATCACTCATCTTTTGCCTTCCCCAGCCCCACTTCTTTTTCTCCTGTCTGCCCAAGCCCCTAGCCCCTAATGGGATTGTTCAGTTCAATTACTTTAGTTCATTTCAGTTCAGCGTGTGTTATCAGGTGGCAGGATATCTGTGAAAGCACTTTGTAACAGATAAGGTGTTTTACAGACAAAGTTATTATTACTAAAGTACTCATTATGTGCTGGCCCCTCTGCTGGATGTAGGTGGGAAGAGTGAAGGCAAAATAGATGAAAAGCCTTGATTCTGACATTCCAAGAGCCTGGTGTCTAATCGAGGAGATGGAAGATAAGAAAAATATGATGACTGCAGTAAGAATTAGAGATCATCAGTCATAAAGCGGTCTTCCCAATCTCCTGGAGAGGAGGCAGAATTTGAATGCACCTAGGAAGACATGAGAGACTTCCATATGGTATGCCTCTTGCACAGGGATTCACATGACATGAAAGAAGTGGATCCCTTCCTAAAAGGAAAGGATCCCACCTGATCAATGATAACCCAAGAGAATGAAGTGAATGAAGACTATAGCCATCTAGCTGTAGCCTCCATGATGCTGAATGTATAGATTAAGTGTGTAGGTTTCATCCCTACTCTGAAGGATGTCAACTTACACCTGAGGTCCTTAAAGAAATATGACAGAAACTCACCTATGCACAGAAAGAAGCCAAGTCCCCTTGGTCTGGTTATAGGACTTGAGGAAACTGAGGGTTTCCTTCAGCTACAGAGAATAGCCTGGGAGTGGAGGGTAGGAGGTGACATTCTTTTCTAACCAAAGTGCAAACACTCTTATAAAGAAAGGTGCATTTAGAAGGAATGTAGTCCCCATACATCACCTGTGATTAGCTTTGGGGCAACTTCCATGGACAGGAAGGCTTCTATTCAAGAGCAGACAATTTGCCTGCTTACCTCGTAGGTCTTAGGTCATCCCCTGAGAATGGGAACAATGCCCCCCAGACCTGTGGAGGAAACTCAATCAACCAACTCAGGTGTGCAATGAAGCATTTGAAGAGCCATTGAAGATAATGTTTACTCTCATTGGTTTGGTTTTTTTTTTTTTCTCTTTTGGATAGAGATAGATAGCATGATGTCTTTTACTAGGTACTATATCTGGGAGATTTTTGTTTTTCTGTTTGGGGCTTTTACCAGTTCTATATTCAAAGTCCAACACAAAACCCCTGTTTATTTTCTGTCCTGGAAGATGCTGTCAGTTGTGCACTGAGGACTTCCTAGAAAGCCCTCCCCTCTCCCACCCTAATAAGCCTCTTCAGTTTGACTGCAAAGGGATATTTACCGCTGACACTTATCATCAGGGTTCAGACTCTGTCAATTTTTTACCAGCTCTGAACACACAAAGCCAAATTCCCCTAAAAGGACACTGGGCACTTCTGGATGCATTTCAACAATGTTTTTACCCTAACTTCTGCATTTTAGATGATTGCAGAGAACCAGATCTCATGCCCATGTGAGACAGTTTTGTCAGCTGTGATTTTCCTAAGGCAGGGATCCATATTCAAAGATGAGGGCAAGAGAAGAGTTTAGCCCAGATATTAAAAGGGGGGGTAAATGAAATGGAATAAATAAGCTTAGAATTGCTGCAAAGTTTCAGTCTTACCAAAAATAAATAAATGAATAAATAAGGCCAGAACTGTAATTAGATTCTCAGATTATAACATTATGATTATATCCACTTGTTTTTCTCTTCCACACTCATTCAATATCACTTCTTTGACAAAATTGAAAAACTTAGCATTTCTGACATATACTCTCACTACGTGATTGGAAATGGAAGTGGAGGGGAGGCTTGGGGCAGGGGAGGGACTCTCTAAATGTCATTCAATGCAAAACTATCCACCTAGATGCATGAAAGAACTAGCAAGTGAAATAAATCACCAAAAGATGTAAAGGAGAGGGAGTGAGCACCCAGCAGTTTTAAAACTCTTCCAAATCTTCCATTGAATGTGTTTAGCTGGCGTGTTACTGAAATTAGATCCTCAAGGAAAGAACCAAAACAGCAGACAGTAGGATCAGACAGCATGAGCAGCAATTTTATGCCAAAAGACCTTGTAGAAAGGGAATGTTTATCATTATTTTTGCAGGGGTGCAGGGAAGAGGGGCAGGCCGGGTGGTGCAGGGAGATACCATTTTAGCATCCACCCACACAAAAAAGCTTTGTACTTCTTACCATGGAAATATTAACTAAGAGAGGAAAGGAACAGACCTTTGGGGACTACTACCCTAAAGCCTTTCTGAAAAGGAAGTACCCAGAAACATATCCAGAAGGGAAGAGCCTGGCAAATGGATTTGTGCAGAATCCAGACATCAGATATGTGTGCACTTACTCACCAGGGAGTCAGGCAGATCATTTTTCATGCTGCCGTCCTGGCCACTCCCAGCCTATGGCCCACTTGTCAAGCCCTCAGCAGAGCCCACGGTTTTTTAAAACATCACATAGCAGCACCCATCCCTGCTCAAACCTGACCAACTCCCTGCAGCATCCTAAGTGCCCCAGATGGTATTATCTTAGTTGCCCTGTTCAGAACCTTCATTGATCCCATAGTTGCAGGACGGAGGTACTAGACACACTTGGGCACCCAGGTTATTCAGGAGCCAAACCCCTTCATTCAAAATGAATCTCCCACTTTCTAACATCTCATGAAACAGAGTTGGAGGGGATAACAATGATGGACTGCTAATGAACTTTCCTTGTATGCAATTTCTCTCCGTTTCTTTTTCCTTCAAAGAGGAGAATTTATGAAAGCATTTACACAGTCACATGGAAAATTCTGGGTTTGGCATTCATTCCTTTCCCTTCACAAACACCACCACATTCATCACAGGCTAATGACTGGTCACAAGGAGCTGTAGATACGGGAGGAGGGGAGTACCCTTAGGACACCCTGCCGGTTCGGTGATGTGTTTTCCTTAAGTCCCTGGTGCCCATATTCCCCAGGTTCAAGGTAAAGGGGAGAGACTGAAAAAGAAACTTCAGAACATGGGCTTCTCCTGTTCCAGGAGTGGCCCAGTTCCATTGTATATTTAGGACAATATTTAATCTAAATGCCCATCTATAGATGGAGAAGAATAATTGCCAGGTAGCTCCTAATGATTTGGAAAGGTTGTTTTCAAGTGAAAGGCAATAAAAACAAAATTACTTTTCATGGAGAGGACTTTCATGGACAGAATATTTGAAGTCCTGTGTTATAGACCTCACTTTGCCTCTCAGCAGCTATCACAGAAATTTGTTGAACACAAAGATCTAATCTGAAACACGAAGAAGGTGAACTCACAGGTTTGTAAGGCTGCTTCCACAATGAACAGTTCATGAGCCATTTTCTTTCTATAAAAATATTCAACTATCCAATTATCCAACAGCCATGTACACTGACCTTTCCTATATAGTACTGCAGCCAAGGCTGGGCCAAGTCCCCTGCCAAAGAGAGGGTTGGGATTTTGTTGTATCCCTAAATCACATTAGGCTATCTCTTCTGCTTCTATCTGCCTGCATCTCTTCTCCCTGTTGGCACAGATTACTCAGAGTTAACCCTCTAGTTGATTCAGCCAAAAATCGCCTGGCAGATGGGCATCCTGGGAAGTTTGCCACACATACAACAATAGGACATTAGAGGATCAAAGAGCTTTAGAAACTACCAGGATGAGTGGCTTCAACATCTCAAGAGGATATACAAGAAGATCCATCAGAATGCAGGAAAAAGTACTAGGTCAATTGTTTTTATTTATTTTATCACATGCCTTTAAAATTATTTTGGAGGTATGTTCTATAGTATATCTACTATATTAGAACCTTAAAGAGTCATAATATTTATAAATTAGTATCCATCTGTTGACACATGAATGCTAAATTTTGTTGTTGTTGTTACTTACAAGAGTATGTGATCAACAAAAGTTCAAAGATTAATCATATATGGCCCCAAACCAAATTCTGTTTTTGTAAATAATGTTTTACTAGGACATGGCCACACCCACTCATTAAAACACATCTGTGGCTATTTCCACACTACAAAGGCAGAGTTCAGTAGCTGCAGAAGAGATGGTACGACCCACAAATTCTGAAATATTTATTATCTGGCCCTGTTCAGAAACAAAGTCACTAACAACCTCATTTTTACAGATGAAAGAATTGGAGCCAGAGATGTCAATTAAATCGACAAAGCAGAACTCGAAGCATGGGTCTTCTTCAAAGCATTCTTCAGCTGAGGCTTTGTGCATGCTAGTACGCTGTTAGCCACACTAACTTTGTGTCCTTTCAAGTCTTTTTTGCCCAAACTAAGATATTACTTGACTGAAATTCCATTTTGCCCATAAAGGCTATCGGCCTGAGTTCATCTCACATTTCCCGCATGACTTGGTCCCTTTCCACCCCAGGCTGGGTGGCATCAGCTTCTTCTGCGCCATACTAGTGGCCCATCACTGCCAAAAGATGCTGGCATACTCCTCATCTGATATTTAATCCAAACAGAAGATCACTTAGTTTTTCCCCTGTCCTTGACACAATCTAATTAGTACCCTGTATTTTTTGAAACACTTAGAAATATGGTGATCAACAACATATTCACCCACTTGAAATATCTAGCAAAGGTGTTAGTACTAGTAAGATAATGAACATCAGTCAGAACTCTCCAACTATGGGGCCATCAAGAGATCATGTTCTGCCTGCTCCCCAATCCCAAAGTCTACTTCTTCAGGCATGTGAACTTTCTAGACAGAGTCACCAATATAAGCAGGTGTGAAGTTGGAAGTCTGTCCTCATGAAGGGAAATTAGTCTGGGACTAACAGACTGAGTTTCATGATGGAATCACTGAAGTCTGTGATTCTCTAAGTGTGATCCAGCAGCAACAACTCATGGGAACTTGTTAGAAATGCCAAATTCTCACCCTAAAACCATTGAATCAGAAACTCTGAGGGTGGGCCATAGAAATCAGTGTTTCAACAAGTTCTTCTGTGGATTCCGACGCTTGCTAAAGTTTGAAACACACTGATGAAAGGGATTTGGCATCACCACCGAGGACCAGGAGCCAGAAGGAAAGAAGCTCTTCTATCACCTCTGCCCTCCCCCTGCAGTCTCAATCCCGCCACCCTCTACTGCTTGTTTACATTTGCAGAAGGTCCAGGAGAGACATTCCTTCCTTGCCTTCAGTGAAACAGAAAATCTAAGAATGAGCTTTGGGTACTGAATGGGAAAAAAATCCCAACTTGCCTGCTGACCATAGTGTCTTAATTCAATTACAGTCCTTTCCCACTGCTGGCTCATTGCATTTTTTTAATGCTTATCAAGAACTTACTAAATACAAAACTCTTACATAAAAATGAATTGTGGACATCTTTCTCAGTGAGCATTTAACCAGTACTATGGAGTTTACACTCTGATGAAGGAGATAGATTTTTAGCTAAAATAATTACATGCAAACAAATATTATGAAAATCCAAGTAAGTGCTTTGAAGGAAAGGAACCAGTTGCTACATGAATGTATCATAGAGGAACTTGCCCTAAATGGGGATGCTTCCCTGGGGAACTGACATTTGAGCTAATCTATCTGAAAGACAAGATAAAACGATTTTTTAAAAGAAACAGGAGAAAGCATTGTCCAGTGAGGAGGAAAAGTTCATGCAAAAGTCCAGTAGCAGAAGGAAAATGATATTTTGATGAAGTGAAAGGAGACCTGTGGGGCTGGAGCACAAAGTGGGAGGGAGTATGGCAGGAGAGGAGCAGGGAAAGAGGCATGCCCACGCCAAAGATTTAGCAGTGAGATCACTTAGGCTGCTGCGGGGAAACTATCAGGCTGGAAGGGAGTGACTATTGTAGCTGTCCAGGCCAGACCAGAAGGTAAGGCAGGTCAAGAAGAGGCATAGAGAAGTAGACAGATTTTTGGAAGCTATTCAAGCAATAGCAATATATAAGACTTGGTGGCGAAAAGAGGAAGTTGGCAGGGAAGTCTCCTTAGTTTCTGGTATAGGAGCTGGATGACTGTTCAGAGAGAGCACTGGAAGAGGAGCAGCTGGAGCTGGTTTGGAGCAGATGTGGGAAGTCTGTGAGGTTTGTTTTGAATAGGCTTATTGGGGTTCCTTTGATATTTACAAGGGAAAGTTCAGGTAGGCAAAGTAGAGTTCTTCTGGACTGTGCAAGAACGACCTAAGCTGGACATATAAAATTGGTACTCACAGGCACAGAGATGATACTAAATCTACAGACTTGGGAAATTACTACAGAGAATATAGAGAGAGACAGAGAAGAGGGTCTGACAGAGAAAGAAAAATACTGTATGATCTCACTTATATGTGGACTATAAAAAATTGTTGAATTCATAGAAACAGTAAATTGGCGGTTGCTGGAGTAGGGGAATGGGGAGACGCTGGTCAAAGAGTACAGACCTCTATCTTTAAGATGAAAATTTTCTAGGGATATAATGTACAGCATGACTATAGCTAACAACAGAGTACTATACACTTGAAAGTTGTTTAAAAAAGATAAATCTTGAATGTTATCTCACACACACACAGAGTAATTATGTGAGGGGATAGATGTGTTAACTATCTTATTGTGGTACTCATGTTTATATATGTGTGTGTGTGTGTGTGTGCATCAAATCATGTTGTACCACTTAAATTCACACCGTGTTAAGTGTCAATTATACCTCAAAAAACTGGGGTAGGGGAGAGGACTCTGAGACAAACCCTTCAGGAAATATATGTAGTCATATATATATGAGAGAGTACTTCCTCTCAGAGATAACTGAAGAAAAGACTAGAATAGTTTTGAAAAACTGAGAGAACAAGGCATCACAGAAACCAACAGAGGAAAATGTTTCCAGAAAGAAGATTCTACTCCCAGGGTCGAGCTCCAGGCAGCGTCACCATTTTGTAAGATATGTAGCTGTCAGCAAGAACCTTGACCACACATTACAAGAATGTGTGAAAGTTAGGAAATTCATCAGAATCTTATTGAGATTAAAAAAAAAAAAAAAAAGATTCTGCAAATCCAATCACACTAAAAAAAAAAAAAAAATATTGGGACTTCCCTAGTGCTGCAAGAGACACCCTGAATTGCTTGACCTAAGGCTGTAACCAGTCATGCCAAACCATTAAGTTCATTATAACTTTATTTTGCATAATTATTTTGACAAGAATGGGCAGGGGGGTGGGACGGAGGGGCGAGCAAGAGGGGTTGGCCCTGGAGGCCTGAACCTGTAATTCACATCTTCAGAGGAAGAAACTGAGACTCAAAGAAATTAAAAGACTTACTATATGTGTCTGAGCTCAAAGACAGTGACCATTTCAATAAACTTAGTCAGTCAGTCAGTTAAGTTGCTCAGTCGTGTCTGACTCTTTGCAACCCCATGAATCAAAGCACGCCAGGCCTCCCTGTCCATCACCAACTCCCGGAGTTCACTCAGACTCATGTCCATCAGGTCCATGATGCCATCCAGCCATCTCATCCTCAGTCGTCCTCTTCTCCTCCTGCCCCAATCCCTCCCAGCATCAGAGTCTTTTCCAATGAGTCAACTCTTTACATGAGGTGGCCAAAGTACGGGAATTTCAGCTTCAGCATCATTCCTTCCAAAGAAATCCCAGGGCTGATCTCCTTCAGAATGGACTGGTTGGATCTCCTTGCAGTCCAAGGGACTCTCAAGAGTCTTCTCCAGCACCATAGCTCAAAAGCATCAATTCTTCAGCGCTCAGCTTTCTTCACAGTCCAACTCTCACATCCATACATGACCATTGGAAAAACCATAGCCTTGACTAGACAGACCTTTGTTGGCAAAGTAATGTCTCTGCTTTTGAATATGCTATCTAGGTTGGTCATAACTTTTCTTCCAAGGAGTAAGCATCTTTTAATTTCATGGCTGCAGTCACCATCTCCAGTGATTTTGGTGCCCATTAACTTTATTTTGGGGGGCTCCAAAACCCCATGGAAACAAAGCTTGTATTATGTGTGGGAAGCTTGGTGGAAATTGTTACACATAGAATGTTTTTTTCAGAAAAGTAAAGCGTGTGAAAGAACACACAAAGTATTTTTTAACTCTTTAAAGAAGATTGTAAGTCAGTATAAGGTTTAGCCACTTTTGAATCTGAAGAGGACAGTCAAAATAGAAATATGTCTTATTTCTAAACAAATTTTTAAGTTATTTTTATATAATTCTTATAAAACAAATGTGGCACATCATTAGTTTGTTTACTTGAACATCTTTTTTTTCTAAATGAATTTCCTTGGGTTTGGCCACATGCTGAATTATCACTTCTAAAAGTTGAGTATCTTGCAATTTTTAAGTAGATGATCCTATAATGCAAAAGTCACAGTTGACAGTTCTATCTCTTTCCTTCCAATCTTTGGCTAGAACTTCTGGTTCGATGTTAAATGTTAGTAATGATGATATCCTTTTCTTTAATGAGAATGTTTCTAATTTCCTAATTATGTTCTCCTTTTCTGTATTTCAGCCTCTCTCTCATGTTTCTGCCTTCTTTGTTTTTACTCTATTTATGTCTGTCTTGCAGGAAAATTTGGGGAAAATGGTGAATTAATTTTCTTTTGGCGTAGAAAATAAAGGCCAGAATGGCTGGGGGCTAGGAGCAGCTGAATCCGGAGAATTCCCAGAGCACAGGTGATGGGCAGGATGAACACAAGCATACACTCATCACCAACAAAGGAGAGGCAAATGCTCATCTTCCAAAGAGTGCTGAGGTTGGGGAGGGAGTTCAGAGGTCCTGGGAGCCACGTCCACCTGCAAGCACCAAGGAACCAGCACCAGCTCCCAGCTTCAGGTAAATGATCTGGGCACTGATTTGTCTTTTTATTACCATGTGCAGAGGTCAACAGGCATTTTCATATGGACCAGACTTTGTCACATATTTGGATCAGTGAACAAAAGAAGAAACTTGATACTAAAGAGGTGTTTCTTATCTTATGACCCTGCCATTAGGAATGAAGACCAGTTATTTTCTGTCTTTTTCCTTCTGGGGGGTTACTGATACTAAGTAATTTTTCTGCCCAACAGCATCAACAGGACACTATAAAAGGATATGAAAACTCAGAATCTCCCTCACTGAGTCAGGGAATCTTTAATCACTTCTGACTTCCTATTCCTTAAATCACTCCTTTGACAAAAGCCAGAGACTGACAGAAATGTTTCAACCTACATAAGAATCACATCTCTTGGAAAAAAACAAAATAAATTATTTTACAACCTTATCCGTTGACACTTAACAATACATTTGAAATATTCAAAATGTATATGTATACCTGAGGAAATTAGGTATACAAACAGTGTAATTTTATTTATTTGTTTAATGACTTTCTTGATTCTGCTGAGATCTTTTGTGTACCTGTAGAGAAAAAAAATTTCTTGGTACCTGTACCAAGAAATTGTAGACTTGACTAACTTTGAACAGAATCTGATCGCCAGCTACACTGGGTTCTAGGAAAGCTGTGTAGCTGTGAATCAGACATCACCACAGATACACACATAACAGTTTTTAAAAACATAAAAGAAACTTTTTGAAAAAATCACTATTCATCACTGACTCAATGGACATGAGTTTGAGTAAACTCTGGGAGTTGGTAATGGACAGGGAGGCCTGGTGTGCTGCAGTCCATGGGGTCACAAAGAGTTGGACACGACTGAGCGACTGAACTGAATCGCAGTGTTACAAAGATACCATGGAGGGTCAATGTTTATCAGAAGACAGTTCTCCCTTCCCACACTCCAGCTCCTCCAGACTGGAGCATGCCTTCCTCCACCTCGCCTTCCCATACCAGCACTCTGCAAACAAGAGAAGCCATCAGATCCAGACAAGGAACCCTGAAGAGAGAACTTTACTTAGAGTAGGGGCCAGTTAGGGATGTCTTAGATTGAGAAAGGGAGCAAAGGGGAAGAAAAATGAAACTACACTTATACAACTAAAAACACAAGAATAATAAAGGAAAGAAATACAGCATTTCATTCAAAAGAAACATCAGACGGCGAGTGAGGGACTGTTACTCCATAGCAAGTGCTGAAGCCCAGATGCAAACTTCATGGGGATTCCTGGAGAGTCATTCGGTGAGACAAGCTTTGGTCCTTGATAGCTTCTCACTAGCAGTATTTTCTTTCTGAGTCATGATTTTGCTTTTACAGCAATAGTCAGGGCCAAACATTTAAGAAGATTACCATTTGAAGAAGAACGAAAACTTCCCTCTGTTTATACTATTTCCTCATCTTGGGAAACTTAAAAGGCTAAAACTTTAGCAAGCTGAATTTTTCTGTAACTCTTACATATTAAATTGTAGCCAGTAGGGCTGAGCTCTTCACAGATTTACAGTTCTGTTATCAGGAGTAAATTTTTTAAAAAAAAATCCCCTTATATCTGTTCCCTGAGATACTCCTTTACTTCCACCACGAACAAACAACAAAATACAACCAAGTACTCTACTCAGAACAGCCAGTGGCTGGAGAGAGAAAGTCAGCCTAGCCAAGAAATATGTATGACATCTTACCTCTTTCTTCTCTGGAATCAAATCCTTAACTTACTAATTCACTATCAAGTCAGCAAATCTACAGGCCAAATCCAGCCTACAGACTGTTTTTATATAACCCACAAACTGAAAATGGCTTCACACTTTTAAACAGTTGGGAAAAAAAATCAAAAGAAGAACACTTCTGTGGTAGAAATTATATGAAATTCAAATTTCAGTAGCCTTACAAAAAAAAAGTTTTATTGAAACAGAGCTATACTGAATCACTGACTTACCACCTATGGCTAATTTTGAGCTACAACCACCAAGCTGTATAGTTCTGACAAAGACCATATGACCTGCAAAGCCTAAAATATTTACTCTCTTGTCCTTTGCAGAAAATGTTTACCAACCCCTGCACTACATAATATCTGACCATCACCATCTCACAGTTTGAAAGCTTCATATTTCATAATGTACTTAATATAACCCAAATGGAATATCATTAAGCAGGACAAAAGCAACCACTTATACTGGATTTTGTGGGACAATCCTTATTTTAAATATTTTTCCATGTTGCCAATAGATCATATTCATTATGCAGAGTCCATGTGACACATGGCTTATAAAAGGCAGGCACCAAATCCAAGGGACTTGCACGCTTTGCATGCTTGTTTGGGAGTCAAGATGCAACTTTACACTAACAAGCATTTCCAAATGAAACTCTTGTGGAGCAATGTAAGAGAAAGAAAAAAATCACACACTGAAATTATGCCGTTCAAGAAGACCCAAATGAACTTTTACTAGAAAGTTTTCAGGTGCTTTTGACAGTGAGGCAAACAGCTCTGCTCCAAAAATTATAACAAGGTTGAGAATGAAACAGCAATTACCATATTTTTCTCTTTATCTGCAGAAAAGGTAATGAAAGGGAAGGATTTCTACGCCTCATGCAGCGACTTAACTGAAAGACACCAACTAACAGGGCAAATGCCTCCAGGAAGGCTGAGTGTGGAGAGGAGTCAGACAGCTGTGGTAAGAACTGGGGTAGCTGAGTAGGGAAGATCTACAGGAAACTGTCCACAGCATGACAGAGATTGAAACTGACAAGACTTCTCTGAAACTGTACCCACAGATTGTCCAAGGACTTCTAATAGAGTGCTCTAACACGTGTGTGTGCGTGTGTGTGTGTGTGTGTGCGTGTGCGCGCACGTGTATGCATGTCCAAAAGGAAAGCTTAAGGAACATGGAGATAAAAGAACATATGACTGGATGTGGGTGTCTTGAGGAATACATCAGCCCTGATGTAAACATGCTTTCTATGCAGCAATTTGTACTTGTCCAAGTCAGCTTTCAGATTTTCACCCAATTTTCAGCATCATCAGAAGCACCGATTTAACTTTCTCCAATGATCCAGGGAACAATTTCTCAGTGCACCAAAGGTCCTTGGGCAATTCCTTGTTTTCATATGTATTTCTGAACTTGTATGTAACTTAGGGTGGGTACACTTAATATTTCTTTCTATTTGATGAAACTGATTGCCTCCATAGTTGTTTCTACACCTCAGGTGCCATTGCAGTGTGTTTTTTGCTTTTTTTTTATGAGAACACTCATTCAAACTGACTTAAGGGCTATGATTTATGGAACACACTGAGTCACTAATCTCAGCTGGCTGCCTTTGTCCTGGTTGGTTTACTTCCTTCTTTTCTGAAGGGAATTTTCTTTGAAGAGAAAAAAAAAAATTACTTTTAGATTACTTGTTACAGAACTTTTTTTGAAAGGGAGTTTTTTTGGGGGGGAAATTATATGAATCTAATAGTGAAGTTCTTGTAAAGCAAAAATTCTACTCTTCATGTTGTGAACACTAACAACAAATGTAGAGAAAATCATCTGTGTGGAGAATGTTTATAAGACACGTCAATGAAAACAAAATCTTTTCTTAATAAAACTGACATGGGGGTGTGCCCCTAGCTTCTCTGGGCCTCCTGGTGTCCTTCTACCATGAAGGAAATCAGTTAGATAGTGTAATTGTATTCCATCATGCTAAGAAGAAACATAAAATGAAAAGTACTATTAATACTAAAGTTTAAAATAAGATTTGTTCTACTGAGACAAAAAATTCCGATTTATAAAATATGAGGTAATTCAAGTGTTATAAGCATTTTACTACAGGGGTTCTTGTCATAGCCAAGTCACACAGGATCTGTCAAAATGTAATGCACTCACCAAATAGATCCAATTCACCAAAGTTGATGAATGTAACCATTTTGAAGCCCTTATACTGCTTCAATATGATCTCTTTGTATATATGTTGATTCACGTATCAAAATACATCAGATAACTTGATGCTCTAGGCATTTCACAGACATTGTCCAATTTAATCTTCCTAACTTGGAATTTTACAGAAAAGGAAACAGGGCAGACCACGGGACTACTGTTTGAACCCCACCGGAGTCCGTCTGATACAAGCATTTACACTAAGACTGTGCTTTGCACACTCTGGTTCCATTAAGTTTTTACTTTGTCACAAAAAGAGACCTGGTCAAGTTGATTTGTTCTGTTAAAGTAGATTTTTGGTTTAAGTTCCTTTTTTCCTCCTTTCCCTCCCCCAGCTCCTTTCAATTGTAGTGTTTTTTTCTCTTTTGTGGCTGGGTTTGATTTTTAAAGACTTCTCAGGAAACCTGTGTTCATGTAAAACTGGAGAGCCAAAGCACTTCCTAAGTGGAATAGGCAGGTCTTATTTGAGGGTGTGGGGAAGGAGCCCACCTCAGAAAGCCCCCAGAAAAGATTCTTTTATATATGTGCACCAGGTGATATATCTCCATACCTCACTCTGTTTAGTTCATGTGAAATATTGTTATGAATGTTGTTTTCTTTTCTAAATGAAATCATAAAAGGATTTTACCTTCACTCTAGCTTACTTGTGAACATAAGTGACCGAGGAGACTTAAACGCCGCTCTCCAAAAGCAATTATATCAGATGGTTACTTACAAACTGTTGTCTTCCCAATTTCATCTAAATGTATAAGCAAATTGAAACCTGCCAAATATTAGCCTCAAAGGTTAGTATTTTTCCTACATGTACAGAACCCATGGTACTGAAGCTGTGGACTGAGAACAAATGATAGTGGTGCCAAAGTCTTGGGAAGATTGCTTTTTCTAAAAAAAAAAAATCTCGTTCTTATTTTTTCTTTCTAACCTGCTATTCATTGATAACAGGAATATTAAGAGCTTTCTATTATGGAGCTGATTTTTGAAGGGAGAAATTGGCTGAATGGGATGTATCTGGATGGAATTTATTTTAAAGTTTTTCCTATTGAATATTCTGCTTTTCTAATTAAGAAACATCTTGGGAATGTCAGAAGTTGGTACACCGCTGGCTTCTTTCTGTCCCCATCTTCACCAGCACATTGACAGTGGTCCTTTCTGTGTCGTGAGGCAGAGTTAAACATTTCCTTCATTAGCTGCCACAATCAACCCAATTGTCTGCAGATGCATTTCACACTGTGATACGTCATCTTGACGGCAAATTCTTTTCATGGCTGTGAACTCTTCTGCTTAAACCACTTACTTCATTGACATAAACAGGATCTTCTTACCCTGGCCCAGCAGGAGATAGAAGAAATCTTTTCAAAACATGTCTTTCTCTGCCACGGAGAAAGTGTGACGCCAGAAGTTTAAAATCGCACCATTTTGCAGTTAGGCCTTGGAATTATTCCAAAGTGCACACTATCTTGGGAACCAGGTGTGCAGTCAAAAATAGTTGCTTTCATTTCTATAACACTGAGAGTCAACAAAACTCATTTACATACATTATTTCATTTGATTCTAACAATAATCCTGTGAGGTCAGCAGGACAAAAACTACTATTGCTATTTTTCAGATTAGGAAACCAAGATTCAAATGTTACTGGTGTGATTATTTTAAGACAATGGGAACTAACAAAGAATGGTGAGCTGGGAGTACAGTGTAATTTCACGTGCATTCCCACAATTGCATGGATGACAACCCTGCAAGGACGTGGGACAAATCCTCTTATTCCAGTACTTCAGGTAAAGAAACAAATAAATGCAGGGAACCTCTGTCTGTGTTTCTGCTGACAAATATCTCTACAGAGTTTTTGACAGGACACACTCCCCTTGTTACCGTCCCTCTTGGTGGGCAGCTATGTGGAGGGATAGGCCAGGGCCCTGGCTAGCCCGTTCTACTTACTGGCTCTGACTCCGCCCCTCCTCCCACTCACTTCCAAACCCCCCTAGCCAGCCTCCACACAGCTGTGGAGAACAACTCAATCAGACATATTTTTATTGAGAATTTGAATAAAAGTCATATAAATAACATTACTGAAATTTTGGAAAATAGAAAGAGAAAAAACCCACCAAGAAGTCCCATGACCCTAACTAAACCTCACTTAGTATCAGGGTAAGTTTCCTCTTTTCTTTTCTTTTTTTTTCCTTGTACATCTGCTTTTCTATTTGTAATTGTAAAACAAATTTGTATACATTTTAATTTTGCACTGTCAAAATTTTGCAATTTTAAAATTGCATCCTAAGGTGTTTATATTGTCACCACACTAGTCTTTTTAATGGCCATTCTATCAAGTAAATAAAATATTATTTACCATGACCCAATTGTTAGACACATATGCTATTTCTGCTATTTCGTGGGTGTAGTTTTCTCCCTGTTTTGGATTGCTCCTCAGGATAGATTCCCAGAAGTGGGATTACAGGGTCAAAGAGCGTTTTTCTGGCTTTCAGTCTTGCCAAAACACTTTCCTACGGATTTGTCCTAATTTAAACTGCCGCTGGTAAAATAAGAGATTCATTTCATTAGGATAATTATTTTGATTTTTGGAATTTTATTTTTTATTACTCTATTATTTAAATTTGTATATTGCTAATTATTAGTACATTTCAACATTTCCTCATTTTCATATATTTTGTGTGTGTGTGAATGATCTATTCATGACAGTTAGACTTTGACAGTATTGTCTCACTGACCAGTTGAGATTATGAGTAGTTCCCAAAGCACGGGGGAAGAAAAAAAGCATAATTAGGAAATGTAATAATTTCTAAAATCATAGTTAAATGACTCGGCAGTTTTCCTGCCTGCTGCTCCTTCTACATAATGTACCAGAGTTTGATTCATGTATGTGATGTGGGAAGCAAGGTCAAAATCATGTCAAGGTCCATCAGTTCAGTTCAGTTCAGTCCCTCAGTCATGTCCAACTCTTTGCGACTCTAAGGACTACAGCACGCCAGGCTTCCCTGTCCATCACCAACTCCCGGAGCTTACTCAAATCATGTCCATTGAGTCAGTGATGCCATCCAACCATCTCATCCTTGTTGTTGCCTTCTCTTGCCTTCAATCTTTCCCAGTATCAGGGTATTTTCAAATGAGTCAGCTCTTCGCATCAGGTGGCCAAAGTATTGGAGTTTCAGCTTCAGCACCAGTCCTTCCAATGAATATTCAGGACTGATTTCCTTTAGGATGGACTGGTTGGATCTCCTTGCAGTCCAAGAGTCTTCTCCCATACCACAGTTCAAAAGCATCAATTCTTCGACTCTCAGCTTTCTATATAGTCCAACTCCTCACATCCATACATGACTACTAGAAAAACCGTAGCTTTAATCAGACAAACCTTTGTTGGTAATGTCTCTGCTTTTTAATACTCTGTCTAGGTTGGTCATACCTTTTCTTCCAAGGAACAAGCATCTTTTATTTTCATAGCTACAGTCACCATCTGCAGTGATTTTGGAGCCCCAAAAAATAAATTCTGTCACTGTTTCCATTGTTTCCCCATCTATTTGCCATGAAGTGATGGGACCAGATGCCATGATCTTCGTTTTCTGAACGTTGAGCTTTAAGCCAACTTTTTCACTCTCGTCTTTCACTTTCATCAAGAGGCTCTTTAAATTTGTAAATCAAGGTCCATAAATGATCCTAAACCAAAACATTTGCCCTGTCTTTACACTGGACTACTCTTCACGTTAGTTAGCACAGAAAAAGTAAAGATTATACACCCTGGTATAAACCGAGGCCCTACACACTCCAAACCAACTGAGTTAACTTATTCGGGATAAACCAACTAAATGTGCTGAGCCTGGGTCTTCATTTATAGAAAGGAATAATAGTGATCCTTATACAAGTATGTTGGGATGACTGAGGAGACATATGTATATCACCTACGTATATTAAAATGTTAGACATTAGTAATTTTCAAACACAATTTAAAGAGCTAAGAACATTGGACTCTAAAAGCACCAACACAGATACGACCTTCTCATTTTCTAATCATTGAGGACCCCAGCTAAGCCCTATAGGGAACAAATAACATTTTATATGTTCAAAGCTCAAGTATTATTAAGAGACTTCACAAAAGCTACCAGCCCTTATTGTTAACAACTCGACAGAGACTGTAGGCACTGGACAATTATGGTTTCAAATGGTAAATGTTTCTTCTTAACTCTAGACTCCCATGAGAGCAGAAACTGTAAACTCTTCAATGTCTTTTGCAATGCATGGCACAGGAGGCATTTCATAAATATATACTTGCTAAATACAGAAACTAATCCTAACAGAGTAACTAGAAGTTATTGACTCCTGTCTTGGGCTGAATAAAAAGGCTGAATGAAGGAAATAAATTTGCTAAAGACATCTGTTTGAAGAAGAGTGGAAGTTAAACGACCTGACTTACTAGTGCAAAAAAATACATACAAATTTAAATACCAACTCTTTGCAATCTGCTTCCTAATAGCATTAAAGGGCCTCACGCTAGTGCTCGCAGCCCTTTACAACATATACAAGCAAAGCCTAAGAGGAATTAGCTTGTATTTGAAATCCCATCTCTGTATCCTCTTGATGTTCTTCAAGAAACAAAACCACTGAGCTGCATCAAGACAGCCAAATATTCTCATTTAAAAGCTTGACTTAGCGAAACAGAAATGTATGTACCAAGGACAGTGAAAGGATCTAGTCCACGGACATGCTCAAACATTTTAAGGAAAGCTATTATTTCGAGCACATGTCAAGATGATGAGAAGGGGATGTAATGAATTACAGAAAAACCGGTGTTTATGCCTGAGAGGTCCCTGGGCTCTTCTGTACCTCCTGGAAATTGTTTATGTGCACAAGTCCTGTGATCATGGGGCTGTGATTAGTGGATGCTGACAGTGTGACAGCAGAGGAAAGCATGAATCACTGCTGCTCCATACAGGAGAAAGCTGAGCAAAATCAACTATGCCTAGAGAAGGACTTTTTCCACATTCTGCTTAAGTTCTGGTGACTTGGTGCTGTGTATGGGACAGAATGGGGAAAGAGGGGGAGGATAGATGAAGGATGGATTTCACCATTTCTGGAAGTTCTTCCACTTCTCACAGTAACTCTCCTCTATCAGGAAACTATACCTTCTTAATCTGTACCTAACAGCTAATGACCTCCTGACTTTTTTTTCATATTGATCCATCTATTTTTTTTTAAATTAAACTCCCCAAAGTGCTCAGCACTATATTTCTGAAATGACTCCAGCAATAGGAACATTCATGTCTCTTCATTCCATGCCCTCGCTGCATGAAGAATTCAAAATAAGACTGGGTAAATAAAATTTGGTAGCTTTCCCAAATTTCTAGGAGTTATCTACCAATGAATTGGACTGGATGATTGAGACATAACAACATGTCATAGTATTAGCAATATTTGGTTATCATCTAGAAATGGTAGGAAAAGGTAGCTAGAAAAAAAGTCTTCACTGAACACGGGTGGAGATGTCCATCTTTGGCAAAGTCTGTTCAGTCTTGCTTGGTTGAGACGTTGTTCTATCTTTAGCTACAAAGACAGAATATGAATCTCAGTTGAAGCAAGTAACTAGAGAAAAAATATGGTGATACACAACTGCCTAAATCAGTCAGAAGACACTAGTTCACTTCAAGTATTGACGTTACTTGATTGAAAAAAGACTTTGTACCTCTGAATCCCTTGAATTTGTTATGTCTGATTCTTTGGATGAGGGATAGTTATTCTATATCTTACTGTCCACTCAAGAGAGGTTCTTGAACAAAAGTAGATGCACTTCCTGTCACAGACACCAGTGGTGGATTTGGGAATATAGCTAGACTCATCTTCCTGCAGACCCTTCTCCTGTCTAAGTCTGAAAAGCTGACTCAGTTCTAACTAATGGATGGTATGGTGGGGAAGACCCGTTAACTTCAGGTAACCTAGAAGAAAACACCCTTAGAATGACATGAGGTGGGACAGTTAGAGTTGATGTCATCTTCTAATGGCTTTCCAGTGATTTCCTTAGAAGAAATCTGTCCGTGACCCCTCAGAGAGATGCAGAGGAAAAAAAAAAAAAAAAAAAAACCTGGGGTTGGATGAGGGCCTTTATTCACAGCTGAAACTGATGAGGCCTCCTGGCAAAACCCCAAAGCACTTTGTTTCCTGTCTTCTCAAAGTCCTGACCTCCAGTATTTAAGGAACCAATAACATTTTCTCATTTCTTGAGTTATTTTTCTCATGCAACTCATGGCAGCTGTTTGCCAGCTCAGCATTCAGGCTAATTTGTTACAGAAAATGGGGTTAATGTGTGTTTACCAAGTTCTAAAGATTATCATAAAGGCCTAAATACATGTTGTGTGCAATCAAATTAAGTGTATAATATCTTCATCAGTCACGTGTACTAGAACCTTGAGATCCAGAACACAATTTCTAGATGTGTCTCAGTTTCTCATTTGTTGTTTTTTATTTTTCCTTGGAAAACAGGATAGCACCATATTCTGATAATGATTTAACTTTTCTTTAAAAAGCTTTCTGAAAAGAAACACAACTTTTGTATTAACTATGTATTTGTGCTATTTTACAATATTTTTCTTCTGTATCTATAGTAAATATGACATTCATAGGTGCCTCACCAATATTAATTGGGTTGGGAGAAGATCCCCTGGAGAAGGAAATGGCAACCCATTCCCGTATTCTTGCCTGGGAAATCCCATGGACGGAAGAGCTTGGTAGGCTAAAGTCCATGGGGTCACCAAAGAGTCGGACATGACTTAGTGACTAAACAACAACAATCTTCCATATTCACTTGAGGACTGAGAATTTCTACCCAGATAATGGGATAGAAAAGAAAAATACACATAGTCTGTTCATTTCTTCAAATATTAAAATTTTACAAGTGTTAAGCCTGTATGTATCATGTTACTATCTGCTTTCATTTGAAAAAAAAATATTAGTGATATTCACATACAAGGGGAAAAAACTTATATTTGATTGTCCCACTGACAGCTAAAATCCATTGGAAATCACATACATTCACTTCCTTTTTTAAAAAAATTTCCAGGAACTCTCTCAAAAGAAAGAGCCAAAAAGCTTCCCAAGCCATAGCCAGCCTATTGTTCCCTGGTCCTGTTTGGGGTTTTGTAGCACTAGTTGATGGAGGAAAAGTTATCAAGCTGTGGCAACATTTTCTCAAGTTTAAATCCCTCTCAAACATTGGAGTTGGGGTCCAGCTTAGGTATTCTGGTACATGATTGTATATATTTTTGTTCAATGCAACTTTCCGTTTCTAAGAAGGGAAGAGGCTGCAACAGAACAGTAAAAGGATCATAAGTCTGCTTGAACATCAAAGAGTGCTCCACAAAACTCAAAACTCACATTTTGATGTTAAGAGTAAATGAAATCAGAAACTTATGACTTACATATCCCTAAAAAACACACATGGACTCAAAGAAATGAGTTGAAAAAATATTCATAACACAATAACTTTAATATTTTGCCTACCAACAATTAAAAGAAACTAATTCCATACTTGTAGCAGAAAAAAAGGATTTGCCCAGGATTTGTCTGGGCATGTATCTCTGCCATCCTTGAAGTATAATGGCCTTCAAGAACTCATCTATGACCCAAACCAATTTAAGCACTAAAGTACATAGTTTTCTTAACCAGTTTCTTTATTGCTTAATGTTTTCTTTGAAGAATAAGCGCTGAAAGATACTAATGGCAATGAACAGAGTAAAAGATAATAAATTATTCTCTATCTTAAAAACTCACTTATTCACTTTTCCCAACAAATATTTATTAAGCATCTACTATGTGTCAGGCACTGTTCTGAGCTCCAGGGACTCAATAGGAAATATAACAGGTAAGGCTCTGTATGTACAGAATTAACCATAACAGGAAACCTTCCCTTTCTTGCTACTGTTGTGAAGCAGCTCTTTAGTTGTTGTCAAAAACTTGGATTTAGACATGTGGATGACTAACTTTGTGTCTATCCTGAACATCTGCAGAAGAGGAAGAATAAAAGGTCCTGGGGGACTCTAAGTGAATTTATGAGAGGCAGGCCTCAAGTTCACTTGGATTGGCTTTTTAGCAAAGATGCAGTGAACAAAATGATGTAAACTGATATTATTTTCAGAGAAAAGCTGACGTTATAAAAGAAAGTTATGATCTTTTTAAGGGGCTTATTTTAATCAGCTATAAATGAGACAATCATACCTGATAAAGCACAGATCTTTAACCAATATAAATCAATTCAACAGGGCAAATACCTAGATAGCATTTTATTTATTCCCAGCTCAAGAGAAGTGCCATGAGGAAGAGCGGGAGAGATCACAAGAACTAAAGAATAGCTTTATATGTTACCCAGCACTTAGATGCCCTTGGCCTACATGTGTACCCCATAATAGCAAGACATTAAGTTAGATCTCCAACTTCCAAAAATTGCCCACTTCTATCTTAAATCACGCATACTAACCCAACACTACTACTGTTTCAAGCTCTGATCTCCTGACCCCCCCATCTCTTTCCTTATATGAGTCTACCTGCGTTACGCAGCCCCTACCCAAACAGGTACCCCGTTCCCTCACACTCAGTTGTTTGTATCTCCGCTTCCTACATGTTTCCTTCCCTGTTATAACCTTAATGCCTGACTCACAGTAAGTAAAATATTTTTTTGTTGGATGGATGGGTGGACTTCCCTGAATAATCTCCTGACTTGAGGCTCCTGGACGTTTCTCAAACTACAGCTTCCATGCAGATTCTTAGGGAGAGACCCCTGATAGATTTACTCCCTCAGTAAATTCCTGACAGGAGTCAATACAAGTAGATGCCATCGTCAAAAGAGACCAGAGTTCAAATTCCAGTGCTCCATCCAGTTCTCTCAAATTCCAGTTTATGAGCTCTATTATTCTGACCACTGACTTTCCATCCCTGGGCCTCAGCGCCTCATATTACACCTGTCTCCTCAGGCTGCTGAGGGTGGCATGTGATGGGTTCCTTAAAGCACCAAATACATGCTAAACTCTCCCTCTCCACCTTCCAATGCAAATTCAAGACAGTTAACCTTGGGAAAGGGGGCAATAATCTCATACAATTAAATTTTACTTAAGAACTCTTGAAGTCAAGAGCTGGGAACAGCAAAGGGAAAGGCTGGGAGGTCTTGAGATAACTCTTGTAGACATTTTCCTGAGAACAGCTGTGCCTAAGGAGGGTTTCCAGGGAAACCACAGGAAGAGAGCTGGAGAAAGGGGAATAGAGTCAGTCCTAGAAGGCGTTAAGACTTAGAATATGTCAGGAAGCTGTGTCAAGACCAGTGGTCTCCAAAGTGCATGAGATGACCCATGAGGGTGTGGAAAGTAAGCATTAAAGTCTATACTTAAAATTTTTTAATCCAAGAAGAAAATCTTTTTAAAAATTAAGCTTTACCAGCATTTACTATACAGGTTGGCACCGGCCTCCTTCTCTTATCCATGTATCAAGAGGTCAAGGCCTCAGTGACTGCTCAGGAGGGGTCCCAAGGGAGAGGGTTCCCTTGGTGGAGAGTGGGACTGGGGTTTTCAATGTATTGCAGATCCCATGTGCCTGGTTAAGTGGCTTTATAGCTCATCTAGTCCAGTTTTAACTAAACTAAATGGCAACCCCCTCCAGTGTTCTTGCCTGGAGAATCCCAGGGACGGGGGAGCCTGGTGGGCCGCCATCTATGGGGTCGCACAGAGTCGGACACGGCTGAAGCGACTTAACAGCAGCAGCAGCAGCAGCAGCAACCTCAAAATAGACAGGCAGCCCAGAAAGTTTACTCTAAGGTAACTGTGGGTTGGAGATAATACTCATAATATGAGGATCAGCAAATAACAGGAAACTACAAAGCCAACACTTCTACTCCAAGTAAGACCTCTTCATCATCTATATTATGAGATCAAAAACTATAACAGTCTTGTCAGATCTGACATCATATTAAATCACACTGCTCTCACTTAAAATATTATTAATAATATTTATCTCAGGAAAAACAAAAATGTCTTTTGTATCATTGAACTAAGCGAATGAAATAAAAATTATGAATAAAACATTATCACAGTTATAGCTCATCCCTTTAAAAGTTACATATCATATATGCTTTATAAAATATATACATCTTGATATAGTAAAACATGCATATATTTTCTCCATAAATAAGTAGGCATACACTAGAAGCACATGCTCCTAATTTTTTCCTGACAGGAATTTCCCCTGATATCTTGAGAGACCCTGCCCTTGAGAGCAGTTTGTACATGTACACACTGCAGGAAATCACCTGGCTGCAATGAGCAGAGCCCTGCAAGAGTGAATCAATGTGAGCCAAGCCCTGTCTGGGTTCCTGGAGACCACCAACAGTCAGGCCACGGGACAGGAGCCATGCTGGCAGGCTCCCCAGAGCAATCACATGGTCAGCAACCAGGAGGGGGAGCAGGCAGGCTGACAAGCCCAGGTGAAGACCCACTAGAATTAGTGGGCATTTATGGCTTTGTTTATACCCCTTACTCATGGAAAATATTTTGAGGAGGAAGTTAAAAGAAAAAATGGAATCTGGATTCTTGAACAGGAAGGGGGGGGAACTTTCAATTATAGCAAGCAGTCTGGGGGAATGCAACAAGATGGGATTTGGAGATAAGAATACACAAGGGGCAGTGAGATAAGATGACTCAGCCAAGGGTGTTTTGAAGAATGAAATGAACTCATTCTAGCAAGCAGAAACGGGGAAGGAAGCTCCTTTGATGCCAGGATTCTCATTTGGAGACATAACAATTATGACATACTTCACAATGGCAGAAAGAAGTGCAGGAAAGAGGAGAGGTGGTGCTCAGGATTTAGTCTAGTTTAGGGACTAAGAAACTAACATGTACCATTTTGGCATTTCCAAGTAAGTTTTGAAAATATAAAAATATTATAAAATGGATGATGGAGGAGTAGAGAAAGCTTCCCTCTTCCCTGAGGAAGAGCCTATCTATCAGTTACAAGAAGCTCACCCTCAGTATCAAGGGTTTTCCTTCTCACTGTTGCAGAGTCTCGGTGAAAACTGCAGCTTTCCAGGGCAGCTCCCTTCTAACTTGTGACTTAGGAGTCAGGCTGCCTTTATCTTGTGGCTCCATAATTTTAACCCATGGTTTCCAGGCCAGCTTGGCAAGGGAAGATTGGAGCTTAAAGGTTGCAGGGGCCTCCCACTCCCTCTGCCTAGAAATGGCGCATATCATTTCTGCTCATGGTCCATTGGCCAGAAGTAGCTGGGAAACGTTGCCTCCCATGGGCCCAAGAAAAACAGGATATTGGTGAGCATCCAGATGATCTAAGAGTATATGAATCCTCACTTTGAACTACATTATGAATTCGCTGGAGAATCTGTGAAGAATTTAGAAAATGTGACTGAGAGCATGAAATAAACAACCTATGTGTTCTCAGGAATACTTTGCTAGAAGGTCTTTGTTCCCCATTAAAGGTGCCTAAGTTCCCCCTTTAATATCCTAGGGCAGAGCTGCATACTTGGGCAGGTAATCTTCTGTGTAAATCATCAGTAGTAATTACCAACTTCTCCCTGGTTCAAGAGAAATTTCAGTTTTTACTTAAAGGTTGGTACGGGGTTTCCAATAATTACTTTTTTGTCTCCAAATAACTTGTTAATAATTTTGCTTGGAATCAGGAGCTGAATCAGTTCCCTGAGTGAGGATTCTCTGTCACCTCATCATTTCTTGGATCTTTACCATTCTGTTCCATGAATTTCCTGTTTCCTTTCTGCAGTGACTGTTTCTATCCCCAGAGACTCCCCGTGTTCACTGACAACACTTTTGTTGTTATTGTCGTTTAGTCACTCAGTGGTGTCAGACTCTTTGTCACCCATGGACTATAGCCCGCCGGGCTCCTCTGTCCATGGGATTTTCCAGGCAAGAATGCTGAAGCGGGTTGCCAATTCCTCCTCCAGGGGATCTTTCCAACCCAAGGATCAAACCCACATCCTGCAGTGCAGGAGGATTTTTTTTTTTTTACCACTGGGCCACCACTTTAATCTTGACTGAAAACCTGCAGGATCCACTGGAACATAGGTCAAGTTGACATGTTAAAGGCAGGAACAGAATGACTTGGGTCACCTGCCACAGGAAAGAGGAGCAATAGTAGCATTGCTGGTAACACTCAGAGCTCCCATCTGGATTTCCCCGCCGTGGCCTGTTTCTTAAGAATGTAGGGAGAAAATACCCCAGGAAAACTGAAGTTTTTCTTCATTGCTCATTCTTATGCTTGATTTGAGCCATTACAAGGGAAAGGCAGAGAAATGACTCAAATCCTGATTTCACAGGCCTGTCTAAACCATCAGTGACTCCAGAGCCTGGATACCCTGAGGACTGGGGCACCCCAATCCACATACGGGGAAACGCAGAGGCAGTTTGGGGAGTTACAATGCTCATGTATAATATGGTGCTTCTCAAATGATTCCTAGAAATGTTCAATCCTTTGACGAAAGTCCAACACTTGAAATCCTGACCTTGGGGAGCAGGGGGTGTCATCTTCCACTTTAGCCACAAGCACTTCATTTTCCTTAT
Source organism: Capricornis sumatraensis (assembly GCF_032405125.1). Taxonomy (NCBI): domain Eukaryota; kingdom Metazoa; phylum Chordata; class Mammalia; order Artiodactyla; family Bovidae; genus Capricornis; species Capricornis sumatraensis. Next base: position 31,803,559 of record NC_091081.1, on the reverse strand, counting down.
CTATGAATTAGAGATTTAAAAAGAAAATACTAGTATCTAGTTCAAACAGTGGTTGCAAGGATTCAGTAAGATAATGCCTAAAGCAACAGTTCAGGGCTCAACCACTTTAATCTCCCAGTAGAATCAGTTCAGACGGCGAATACTCCTGAGCTGCAGGGTGCAATATAGGATTAAGCAGAAGACAGGAGACCTTTCCATTCTTATCTTTGTTCCTGTCTCTCTTTCTCAGCTCAGACCCAGCCTTCTCTTCCTTACCAACTTCTCTTAAGTTTCATCGTTTCATGAGATTAGCAAGAGAACTCTACTGCTCCAAACTTTAGAGAAGCCAATGGAAAAATGGAATGAATAAAACTGAATTCAACCTAAACAAGAAGAGTCAGGAATTTTACAAGCCAACCCTAATAGCGCGCTTTCTCCTTCCATACTGCAATCTTGCGCCTCTTATAAAGTGGCCCCCATTCTGGCATATTATGGATAGTTTTGAAGTACAGGTAAAATGGGATGTAGAGACTATAACCATGTCCGCACGTGTCCTGAAGCCACTGTTTGACCTAGCCTCTTCAGAGGAAAAATAAAATTATATATACATATATATTGCATCCAACTAAAAGTGCCAGGACCTAGACCTTTAATTATACAGCTTCTCTGGATAAAGGAGCCCACCACTAATTTTATATTGTCTGACTATTGCCTGCACAAGTACAGTTTGCAAGAGAACGGAGCAATCCCGAATTGGGCCATAAGGATCAAGGTCTGTGCCGTTTAGTCCCCCCGCCTAGGTAAACCAAGACATGAATACCCTTATTTCCATCCTGTGAAACTGTAATAATAATGATGAAGTAAACCTTCAGTGATGCACACTGTAGGTTCTCTGCAAGATAGTCTATTAACTAGTAATCCACTCTGGTTACTCCACTCTGAAAACTTATTGGCTATTGATCCAAAGGAGAAGCTTACTCAGGGAGCACTTCAATCAGAAATTTCTAGCAAGAATTAACTGTATAATAATACCCTCAATTTTTGTTTTGTATATGTTTATGAAGCTTTGGCACCATGAAAAGAAATTGTGACTCTTGACAGAGTGATGACCTAGCCTATAAGCCAATGGCACTATACTTGTTATCATGTTTTATAATCATTTATTTCTTATGATAAAAGCAATCACTTTAAAGGTAATCCTGGTTTACTGCAGAAACTTTGGGGAATATGATAAGGAGACTGAGAACTCATAATCCCACTTCTCAGACAATCACTGTTCACATTTGGTTTTCCTTCATTCATGCAGATTGACCTGAATAGCTGAAACCATGCATATATCTTTGTATACTGCTTTTTAGACTTAATATTACATATTCAGCACTAACAGTCATTAAAAATCACCTGCTATGATCATTTTTACAGCTTCATTCCTTTGCATTGAAGACCATGCTGCTATTAGCATGTAAGTCTACTGCTACTTCTTCATTCTCTTAGACATGTAGGGTGTTCCAAGTTTTCAGTTCTTAAGCAGTTGTGTATTGAACATCTTTATGCATACATTCCTATCAGCATTTTAAACTATTCCTTAAAACACACTTCCAGACATCAAATTATTGAGGCAGAATATATAAACACTTTATAAATAAGTGTTTGTTTCTAACACATAGCATACATATAGCATCACACTTATCTTTCTAAGGTGGGACAAAGCAGATGAGATTTAGGGATAGGAGCAGGGAATGGTGAGGAGGCAAATAGGAACCCCAATCTCTAGTTATTCTATGAAGCATTCTGGCATCTGCACCGCCTAGTGAAACAGTATCCATTTACCTAGTTCCTGATGTGAAGGTTGTTTTGACAGAAGGAAAAAAAGCAAGCTTCCTCTTCCCAGATAGAGAAGAGCCACTAGGCCAAAATACATGGCAGGGGCCTGTGGGTCTTCTACCTATGGGCCTCTGCAGCATCCAGAGAAGCCCTCCTATTCTCAGTCCCTCTGCTGCTGGAGAAGGGAAGGTACCCCTGGTTTACAATGCCCATGACACCTGCCAAAGGACATCCATGCAGCTCCCACCTCTGTCCACAGAGCTCCCAGCCTTTTGCATTTAATGCAGGAGGCAACCATTTGTAAATGTTTGGGGAAGACTTGTGCAAGTTTGGTGGGTATGTCTAGCCAGCAGAGAGTCAGCAGTCTCCTCCACTGAGATCCCCTACACTCACCCCTTAAGTGAGGGAACACCTCATTCACACCTTTCATTTCTCAATTTGTTCTTTGATTTGAAATATATTTATTGGGTCCTATCTACCACCAGGTGGTAGCTTGGCAAAAAGGACTCAACAGTAAATGTGATATCTGCCCCACCTGCATAAAGCCTTTGGTTTAATCAAAGAAGCAATTCAACAAGCCACAACAACATAGGACAGCCTGGGGTCACGGAGGCTTCTTGTTGGGGGGGCAGGCTAAGCAAGGGCCATAAAGTGACCCCAGGACACAAGTGCCCCAGGCAGCAGGAAGAAAGATCCACATGGTGCTGCCACTCCATCCACTAGGTGCTGGGGGTTTTCTCAGTAACCTTGCCTTCAGGGGCTCAACACATATATATTCAGTTCAGTCACTCAGTCGTGTCTGACTCTTTGGACTCTGGACTCTTGGACTGCGACCTCATGGACTGCATGCCAGGCTTTCCTGTCCTTCACCAACTCCCAGAGATTGCTTAAACCCATGTCCATTGAGTTGGTGATGCCATCCAACCATCTCATCCTTTGTCTTCCCCTTCTCCTCCTGCCTTCATCAGGGTCTTTTCCAATGAGTCGGTTCTTCGAATCAGGAGGCCAGAGTATTGTAGCTTCAGCTTCAGCATCAGTCCTTCCAATGAATATTCAGGACTGATTTCCTTTAAGATTGACTGGTTTGATCTCCTTGCAGTCCAAGGGGCTCTCAAGAGTCTCAAGAATATATATATGCATATATATTCCTATGTCTAAATACATGTGTTCTAGATAATATCAACAGACACAGATGTAATAGTAACCTCTAGGCTTACAGAAAAATCTTTTGACTCTGTTACTATCCCCTTCTGAATTTGGCTGAAGCCCAGTATTTGAACTGCGTTAAATAAATAGTCAAGGTTAGGGTAGGGGGAAGCAGCTGCATTCATAACTCTGGCCCGCAACAGAGAGGATGCATGTCCTTATTGAGTCCCTTCAAGGCAGAATGGCAAATCCCATTGCTTGTGAGCACTGAGTCCATTCATGGGCAAAGTTGAATATGGAATGCAGGAAATGATGCTGAAAATTAAATGGCTGTTGCACGGTAGCCACAGGCAAAGCCCTCCACAATCAGTAGGGATATACCGCCCCCCCCACTGAAGAAGGTTCAATGGAGGATAAAGCATGATATGATTATGTACGTTCAGCAATCGACTTACCTCTCCTGAGACTGCAGAATCCTCCTCCTTTATGTCTTCCTTCCATCGTTCTAACTGAACTGCATTAATGTTTGTCAGAACAGTCCTTGCATTTTTTCCCCTATCAGATCTGTTAAGAGGGGACGAAGGTTCCTGTTGTTAATTGCGGGGAATCTCCCACTCTTTGTTTTAAGGAAAGTTTAAACAAAATGATCACCCACTCTGAGGCTTTAAACAAAGTTCAAACAGAACAAAGTTCTCTTGCCAAGGTTTAAGGCAAATTTCCTCCGTCCAGATGGCTTCCTCAGGCAGGCCAACGTAAGAACCAAGACACTCAACTCTGCTGGCTTTTAATGCGGCTCCTTGATTGTTGCTAACGATCCCCAGCTGTTTGCCTTTACTGGCTCCTTCACCTCTACTCTGCTGGCCACATCTGAGGGGAAAGGGACATGCTTTGCCCCCAGAGCAACACAGGTGGGCTCCTAAGTGCTGGGACCATGTACTGGGGTAGAAAATTCATTTCCACAAAAACCTTTAAAAAAAACTAAAGGACCATTTTTGATATTAGGTAAATAAATCTGATGATGGGAAATACCACTAACTAAAGTGAACCTGACAAGAAGCCAGAGTGCGGCCGTTATCCTGGGCAGGCCACTTGCCCTCCTGAATGGTCCACACATTGATCTGGGCAGCAGCCTAGACTGTGGTGGTGGACATGAGTATTCTGAGAGTGTTTTAGGGACATGTGCCCACCCTCTCCACTCTCCTCCCCAGCTCTGCATTTTACGCAAGTCCATCACCTCTAAGACACATTCACCTTGGATCTGCACCAGATAGAGGGGGGATCATATCCATGTCCTGCATTGATTTAGTGCTTATTGTGCATGTCCTACAGATTTCTGTTAGCAAGTATACTCTGAAGACTTAATACATAAGCCTGCCTGGGGGTCCATTGGATTCAGACATTAAAAAGTGTTTCCTGATGACATCACCACATAGGGTGCACAAGTTTTCATCCTCAAATCCATTTTGTCTATGTTTGTCTAAATTCCTTTTCTATGCCCTATATTCTTTCTTCCCCAGATCCTGTTTCTAAAGGGAAGCAAGCTTATTATCTTTAGCCTAAAATACAAATATAAGAAGCTGACATAGCAGGGTTCTTATTTATTTGCTTATTTTTTGATACTATCATGTTTTCTTTTTTAAATTCCAAATGTTGGAAAAGAAGTTTGAGCTCCTGGTTCAGCTAGCAAACTCATGGCATGAGGCTCACAAGAGGCACAGAATGGTCTAGTACAACAGGATGCAGACTTTCCATGCAGACATGGATTGAGATTCTGTTCCTTTGATTCTTTATCCTCTGATCCTAGCCATATCTGGAGGCATATCTGAGCCTTTGCCTTATTCACCCGTGAAACTGGAGGATATGTGCTGCTTTCAGGTTCACTGAGGGAATTTGGGATAAAATATATAAAGCTTCTAGCCCAGTGCCACATCATGGGCATTATGGGAACTATGGTTAGATGTCGCAAAGTCTTTACATTTAGTCACAATGTGAGCCAATTTTTTCCCCATAAGTGGCCATTTTGTCCACAAGGACACGATATGGAAAAAGAGTAAATGGCTTGGTTAGAAAGCAATTGGAGAAGGCAATGGCAACCCCAAACACGACTGAAGCGACTTAGCAGCAGCAGCAGAAAGCAAATGGCCAGTAGATGCAAAGTGGCTGGTGCTCACACAGTGACCCTGGGGAAGTGGCACACCCAGAGTCTCTCCAACTCCCTTCTCCAGTTTTCTGTGCCTTAGGACAGGCCACTAGACCTCAACTCCACACCTATGTCTGATTATAATTAAACTATCAAGCTAGTATAGCCAGGCTGGCAAAGGTAGAACAATACCTTTCAAACTTGACCAAAGATTAGACCACTGACTCGTATACTTGGTGCCTAGAATATACCTAGCGATACGGAAGGCACACAAATACCACTCTGCCCAGAAAAAGAGACCCTCAGATGAGGCTTCCTAATACAGACCTCAATTTTGCATTGACCTTGGCTCACTGCAAATGATGTAAAGATGTGATGTAAAGATGTGACTGTCTCCCCACTTGTTGGTATAAGGCCCTTATCCTGTCTGTCCTACATGTGTCCTAGAGTGACAGCAATTAGAAGCAGGACCCAAATGCTGTCCAGAATCTTCAACAGTTACAGATTATAAAGAGGCTTTTTGACAAAAGTGAGAGCAACATGGAAGCAGGAAGCTTTACTTTCTCACATTAAAACATGAGATAAGCTCTTTACAGCCTCATCAGTGACCTATTGATGAAACATGTCTCAAAACATTAGAGGCAAGTCTAAAGAAGTATGCCTTCCTGCCAGAAGGACTGCTGGGTAGTCACTGCCACAGTGCTTTCAGGCCAAAAGAGATCAGACAAAGTCAGCTTAAAAGCAACTTACTCTTTATACAACACACAATCTTCTATATACATGGTCACTAGCAAACACATTATGGATCTCACAAGTTTATATCTTTCAGACTTTCTTCAAGCTTTCAACCTGACTTGTATTTAAACTTTAAAGAGCATTATGACAAATCAATGCACATGTGTGTGCCCCTCTTCGATGGCAAAGCAGAATTATCACTGGTTCCTTTTCCTAATTCAGAACGTCCCTCTTCAGGGGATCCAGAGGTTTCATGCATCTGTTGAACCCCAAGAAATCTGCATTCTATTCCAAAGAACAACAACATGGCATTAAGTTTTTGTGAATATAAATAAAACATTATGTAATGATGAACCAACAATAGTAGTAAGTCCTCTAACACAAAATAAAACAACAGCAGCTGCAGCCTGGAACAGGTGGTGAGGAGCCATACCCAGAAATCAGAAACAGCCTTTCTGCTGAATCAAAGCCTAAGAACCACCGCCCACCCCACCCCCACCTCCACCCCCCACTCCCGGCTTCCATCTCTGTGGCTTGGCCAGAAGGAGGTCTGCCCCTCTGAACAACAGCAAACACAAAACCAAAGAGAGATGGTGCTATGAAGCATCATTTGATCCATTTTCCTTTCCAGCTTGGCCAGCTGCACTGGATGTCATCCTCACAGGACCAGCTTCTTTGCAGGTTCTGGCACCATCAGTGACTCTAGCCACTGCCTCAGCACACATAGACCTAAACATGCACACGTCCTTAGCTGAGATATTTCCAAAGATCTGGCTTGGCCTGATGTTTCCAGGCCAAGCTCTGGTGTCCATGTACCAAGGCCAGCAGGACATGGTGGGAAGTCTATAGGGTGATGTCTCTTGGAGAGGAGCATCCAGTATCACAGACCAGGAGATCATAGCCATGGTCTTAAGAGAATAATGTTAAGCTTATCTTCTGACAGTTATGTTGTTAGGGAAAGAGCTTCTTTAGGTCAAATGCAGCAGATCAGATCAATTTTTCTTGGAAAATGTTGGAGAAGAGAAGATAGGTTCTCCTCTGTGGACCTTAAGCTGTGTCCAGTACAATGCAGTTTCAAGAGTATTACTTTCTTTTCATTTGACCTATTTTTTAAAATCTTCAGAGGCAATTATAGGGCACTTCCCCAGTGGCCCAGTAGTTAAGGGTCCACCTTGCAATTCAGGGGACGCAGGTTTGATCCCTGGTCGAGGAACTATGATCCTACATGCCATGGGGCAACTAAATTTGGCACACCTAGAGTAAGCTCGCGTGCCACAAGGAAGACCCAGTGTAACCAGAGTTTTAAAAATTAATAATAATTTTTAAAGCTTATGAATAAAAATTTAAAAATAAAGGCAATTATAAAAACAAATGAATTTAATGTCATCAACTTTAGGGGAAAAAAATCGATCATGTAACAGTGGCAAATAGTAACTTTGACTAGACCCTTAGATAACATTGAATTTTAAAGGCATTAATCTGCCCCTTGTTGAGCTATTGAATAAGCAGATCCTTTGTAATCAATTCTTTTTGTCATTTTTTTTTTTAAAGACTGGGTTAATGTGCTCACAGACAAGAAACTGGTATGCTTCATGGGCAAGTCTGAAAGTCCAGTGGGCCTGCACAGTATCAGCTGCAAGGGTGACAAGACCAATAGCTTAGGCTGGCTTCTCAGGGGAAAGGCATGATGCAGACAAACTGCCCTGGATGACACAGGTGCATGTGCACCTGTGGCGGGGCGTGAGGACAGAGGAGGAATTACAGACCCAGCCCTGAGACAGAAAAGGCAAGAAACGTTCCCATCAGCAGTAGAACTGAGAGTTCTGACACAGCAAGTTTCCTTCCTCCTTCCACCAGGGTTCCCTTGGTCACTAGAACTGTGTGGACAAAGTATTTGTCTTGGGGCTTCTGAGTGATTCTCTTCCTGTGGAAGAAAATGGAGCTAATAATCCAGTGGTAATAACTGTTAGGAGCACTTACTAAAATAAGTGAATATGCACTAGTTGGGCCTGTCCCCCTCCACTGACAAAGGTCAGAATGTAGTTGGAGGAAGAAAAGCAAAAGGAGGGAAGAGAAAAGAGAGGGGGAAGACGGGCTGTTGCAAATCAGTGTTGGGCCACAGCCAATTCTTAGCCAAAAACCAGTAAAACCTTCTTGAAGATTAAATCTTCTCATGAAGTCTGTTTCCCCAGCGCTACTTCTATCCTCTCTCCTCTCTTCCTTTTCTTCTCCTCACTGCAGTTTTTCTTCCCTCTCTTTCCTTTGAAATCACCCAGAAGATTTGAAATGGCTTAAAAGTAATCCAAAAACAAAAATTGTAAATATAAATTATGTTAGAAATTCAGAAGCAAGGATAACATATATTAGAAAAGAAAGTTGAGCCAAAGGGAATTAACAAAGCATAAATGCAGGTCAAAGATCTCACAACTATGCAAATCAAGCTCCACATAAACAAAAAATAAATAAACAAACAAACAAAACTGACTCTAAAAGAAACAGAAGAACTGAAGAGAACCTTTTGAAACAGTAATTGGCAATCTCAGAGACATTTAATGTTAGGTCCACTGTAAAAAAAAAAAAGGTTAATATAAAAAGGAGAGATTAGAAAGTGTAACACAGCTTTACAAAGATTACAAAATATGTAGACACCAAAGAGTAAGTTAAGTGGGGCAAAGACCAAGTTGGGGATCTACATAGTCAAGTTCAGATATTATCCCAGCACATAGAGCACAAATTAAGAGATAGACATGAGAGAAAAGAACACCAGTAGAAGGATACATCTAAGGAGTCCCTTTTCCATTTAAGGGAAAGACTATGTAAATATTAAATAAGCAAAAGAAAAGATAAAATAAATTTCACCAAGCTGGGGAAAAGCACAAGTCCTAAGAATGAAATGGCCCTACCAATGAGGGACAGATAAAATTTTTAGAAGATCGACACCAAGATAAACATTGTGAAGTCCCAAAATTGTTTAGAGAAAACTCTGGAGGGTTTCAAAGAAAATAAATGGATTATCTGTAAAAAACGAGAATCTGAATGACATCAGACTTCTCATCACTGCCTTACATGCTAAAAGAAGCAATGCCTTCAATTTTCTAAGGGAAATGCATTGGAATCTAACATGTCGGTGCCCTACTAAATTGTTAATTAAGGACTAAAAAAGGTATTTTTAAATATGCAAGAACTAAGAAATCTTATTATCCAAGAATTCAAAATGAATACATTATCCAAAAAAGTATAACAGCAACACCAAAAAAAAAAAAAAAAAAGATTTTGAAAGGAAGAAAATGACAAGAGAATCGAAAAAACAGTACAATCTTAATATGACCCAGGAGGTGTAAAAGGAGCTGAAAATAATTAAAAGAGAATCCACTGGACCTTGACACTTAAGACCATCTATTCTGAGAAGCAAGATTTTCAGTGACACGGGATTACTTTTCCTTCAAAATAGGGTGAATCACACGACTTAGTTTTTGCTATTTGGGGGGCTTAAATTTTTAGATGTCTTTAGAGCAGTAACAGAAGAACTTAATTTTATTAAAGGAAAAAATGTAAATGACATAAACCTTGACAATTTTAAAATGATAAAAATCAGAAGTTGAAGCAGGAAAGGGAAGTGAGAGATAGTAAAATGCTTGATTCCTCATAGAGGATGTAACGCATTGTATGTGTTTGTGTGTGTTCAGTCATGTCCAACTCTTTGCGACGCCATGGACTATAGCCCACCAGGCGCCTCTGTCCATGGAATTTTCCAGGCAAGAATACTGGAGTTGGTTGCCATATCCTGATCCAGGAGATCTTCCCAACCCAGGGATCCAACCCAAGTTTCCTATATCTCCTGGATTGGCAGGTTAATTCCTTACCACTGACCCACCCGAGAAGCCCTGTAATATGCATTAGCAAATAATAAAGCAGGAAAGAAATTTCAAGTGTGACTATGTTAGATAATGAAATAGTGAGTTTTCTTGATCAAAATGGCCAAATGAGGACATGCCTCTCTTCCCTCTCAAATACAAGAAAACATAAAGGAAATTGAAAAGGTCTAAGCCCATAATATCAAAGAGAACTAATTAGAGAAGACCTATCAGTACGTGAGGACTTTCCAAAAGTTTCTGAAAAAAACGGATGACATGTTGACAAATTAAAATAGGTGAAGGAACCTCAGTCAATTATTCCTGGGGAGGAAGTTGCCATAGAGGAAGGAGCAGGGTATCCCAGGTGTGAACCGATGACACAGAGGGCAGAGTGAGGAAAATGGGAAAACATGAAGACCAATTGAAAGTCTTAATCCAGAGGAATTACTCTCCCCACCACATTCTGTCCCTACTCCTATATCCAGACTGTCAGACAGTCACACATTACCCCCAAATTGTAGCGGTCTTTGCTAAAGAAATTAAATGTACTCTCAGAGGAGAAATACGGAAGCTAACAGGAGTTCCACTCACTCTGACCTTTAAGGGACATGTAGGATAAAAGGTAGCTCCCCACCCTTTCTATCTAAAGTAGACTAGCACCTCAATCCACAGAGCTGCCAAACAGCCACCCCACACAATCCCCTCTATTCTCAAACTTAAATTTGAATAGACAGAATAGATGTGCAATTGAAGCATAAAATACACGCAGAAAAAATGAACAGGTCAATAGTGTACAGCTCAATGTAAAATCACAGTGAATACACTAATTTTGCTGTTATTTAGTCACTAAGTCATGTCTGACTCTTTTATGACCCCCATAGAATGTAGCCCACCAGATTTTTCTGTCCATGGAATTTTCCAGGCAAGAATACTGGAGTGGGTTGCCATTTCCTACTCCAGGGGATATTCCATCAACTACCACCTATATCACCTAGATTTTAAATAGATATATATTTAAATATACATGTATTACCCAAACCTCAGTGTTCCCCATCATGCCCCTTTCTAGTCACGACTGCTTCTTCTCCACAAAGAAACCTGGCAACCAGATTCGTTCTATCTACATTTGAATTTTATATGAACGGAAGCATGTAATATGTACTTTCTGACTTTTTTCACTGCATATTGTGTTCATGAGATCCATCCATGAGTCTACGAAGAAAATACAGATGTGGTCCTGCCCTCAAGCTTACCCTTAAATGTGTGGAAACACTCAACAACAAGCAAATAAGAAAAACAACAAAACTTAGTTATGCAATAATAGAGTTTTGTAATACAGAGGGACCAGATAGCTTCTTTAGACCGAATGAATGGAAAAGTCTCTCTGAGAAAACGACATTTAAACTGAGATAAAGCACCAATCATGGTAAGGATAAAACCATGTATAAGGGGCTTCTCTGGTGGCTCACTGTTGAAGAACCCACCTGCCCATATAAAAGACACAGACAGGGGTTCGATCCCTCATCCAGGAAGATCCCACATACTGTGGAGCAAATAAGCCTGTGCATCACAACTGTTGAGTTGAGCCTGTGCTCTAAACCCCGGGAGCCACAACTACTGAAGTCCCCTTGCTCCATACCAAGAGAAGCCACCACGATGAGAAGCCCACCATAGAGAGTAGCCCCCCCTCACTGCAACTAGAAAAAGGCCCACACAGCAACAAAGACCCAGCACAGCCACAAATAAATATTTTTTAAAAGAATTTCTTTAAAAAAAATCCATAGATAAGTAGTAGTGTAGAATATATAAAAAGCTCCCTTCTTCCCTCCTTAAACACACACACACACGCACACACGCACACACATATCAATAAGAAAAAGACAGTCAAAACAATAAAAATTGGCCAATAGAACGGAACAGTCATTACACAAAAGAACATATCCAACAAATATATCTAATACATAAAAAATCAATACATATACAAAACATGCTCAAATTCATTACTAATCAACAAAATTAACAATTTTAGCCACCAGAGACTTGAAAAAAAAAAGGAAAGAAATCCGCACAACTATTTTACCAAGAGTTAGGAAGAATATAAGAACAACTAGAACTTTACTATGCTGATGAAGGAGTGTCAGTTGGTACAGCTGATGTGGACCAGGGTTCTTGGCCTTCCCCAGTCAATAGAAATTAACTAGAAGCCAGACAAGAAATTCAGGCAAGGCTTTACTGGGGCTCCTGGTGCAGCAGTGGGAAATAAGAGCTAGTAAGTTTCCTTTGTTCACCCCAGGAGGTTTGCGGGGGCCCGGGAAGGGGGGCTGTGAGCTGGTTCCTTATATGGGGTAAAAATAGGTGGTGTGTCCAGGGGTGGACTGGGGGGGTGGCTTAGGTAGTTTGCCCACGCTTTAGGTGCTGTTGAGAGGAAGGGGCAAGCACAGCACCCTGCTTTCGCTCCCGACACCCTGTTTTAGCTCTGGGCTCTTCAGAAGTGGCAGTTGGGTTTTTTGGTCTTTTTGTGTCTTTTGTTCATAATGTGCCCCAACTGTGCATGCATGCAGTTATTTTTAGTCTCTTATAGTTTCTTTGTAATTTGTAGCTCCAGGAGTTGTTTGTCCAGGTGCAAGCACGGCAACACTGCAGGAAAGGGTCCCAGACTGTCTCACAACTATTTGGAAGACTGTTTGCCATTATCTTCTAAAGTTGAATTTAAGCTAATCTCTGACCAGAAATTTCATTTCTATTTACATCCAAAAGAAATTTGTCATATGTGCGCCACACGTGGTTTTTTTTTTAATGTTTATAGTTGTTCTGTTTGTAAAAGACAAAAATTGGAAAGCACCAAAGGACCAGAAACAGAAGATGAATAAACTGTGGCATATTCATAAAAGAGGATACCGCAGTATCCTGCGGTAAGAGTTAATGAAGTGCTGCTACACAAAACTTGAGGGGAAAGTCTGCCTCCAAAATCCTCTTTTTGTTCTTTCTGACCTTGGGGATTCAAACCCCTGCCCTCCGCTGAACTGGGAGTCTCTGTCTCCAGCTCTGTGCTTCCTGCCTCTGGGTCAGTCAGGGCGAAGCCACGCAGACGTTCCTTTCTCCACCCACTCCCGACTCGTGCACTCACTGGCAGCCAGCTAAGGTCTTCACACTCCTGTTCCTAAGTTTTCTGGTGATCCTCACATGAAGTAGTCAGGGGGACAATCCATGCCAGGAGGCCCACGTCCTTCACCATTGTGTGCCCAGCACTGAACAATGCCTGACACAAAGAAGGGGCTCAATAAGTATTTTTTGAATGAAAGGATGAATGTTCAGTCACTGATGTCCCTGTGACATCCCATTTGGGATCCACTGAAATCCAATTGCTTGAAAAAGTGTACTGTCTGGGTAAGCGGCTGAATTCAGTGGTGTCAGATAGTCTCAGTTGGCATCATGTGACATGTTGCTTTGCTGATTTTGTATGCACACACACGCACACAAACACCATCAAAATTTGTTTCACTTTCAACTGTCTTTTTGAATTTAAATATAGGATAGGCAGCTTGTTTTTCCCAGGCAAGGATGAATTAAATTTGGTTTCACTTGGTTTGTCCATATAAATGGAGACTTCTCTGTTTAGGAAAGTGCTCTAAGACCCTTAAATGCAAATAATTTAACCAAAGATTTGAAGAAATCTTACTTCCACAGGACTTTCTTATCTCCTAAATGGTATCCTTTCCTTTTTGTGTAAGACAGACTGCAAGTTATACTGAGATGCAAAGAAATGAAATAGGAAATCCAACTGTAGAGTGAATTTCAATGAAAATGAGCTAATTAGTAAATAAATGGCATGACTTTCTGACACCTTGGTAGAAACAGAATAGAATAAATAGAATTCTAATGATACTATCTAGCGGCTACCATATACTAAGAATGTATTATATGCCAGGCAGTGGGTTAACCCTTAACTAGATAAAGGCAGGATAAATTGATTTTATCAAGGTGCTAGATCCAGCCTAGAAGAATTCAGTTCTTACATGGAATAGATAATACAATAGTTGGTGCTCCGGTGTGAACTGAAGTCAGAATGACTGGTTTCCCCTTGTACTTGCTAAAATTACTCTGCCATAAAATTGGCTGTTGGAAAGTCCTAAAATTCTGAGAAATCACAGGAGATACACAGAAATGTAAGATTCAGTGCCTGCCCTCCAGCTGCTCACCATCTTGAGTAGGAAAGACAATGTGTGTTTGTGTTCAGTCACTCAGTCATGTCTGACTCGTTGCAACCCCACCACCTGGACTGTAGCCTGCCAGGCTCCTCTGTCCATGGGATTATCCCAGCAAGAATATTGGCGTGGATTGCCATTTCCTCCTAAAGGGGATCTTCCCCACCCAGGGATCGAAACCACATCTCTGGCAGTTCCGGAATTGACAGGCAGAATTCTTTACCACTGAGCCACCTGGGAAGCCCCTGAGGAAGACAATACATAAATTCGATCAGAATGCTAAGGACTATGAAAGACACAGTGCAAAGTATTGTGGTAGCCTGGGCTTGACTAAGGAAGTGATGTCTAAACTGGGTTCCTGAAGGAGGACTAGGAGTCTGGAAGAAACACTCCTCCCAGGCAGAGGGGTCAGCACATGCCAAGGACTAGCTATGGGAAAAGGCATCCTACACGAAGAGAACCGAAAGCAATTCAGTACTGGCTGGAGCACACAGTGTGTGCGGACATGGCAAGATCTGCTATTGAGAAGTAAACAGAATCCAGACCATGAGAATTTTTAAGCCTAGCTGAGCAGTTTGGAATTCATCCTGTGGACCATAGGGCGTCACTGAAGAATTTAAAGCCAGAGAGTGATTGATCAGATTTGTGTTTAGAAAAACCACTTTTGAGAGGTGAGACTGAGTGTAGAGGTGGGTAGTGATTTCAAGAAGACCATGGTGATGACATGGTAATGAGCCAAATCACTTATTTGGTAATACGCCAAATTAGAAGCATTCAGTTCCATTCAGTTCAGTCACTCAGTCATGTCCAACTCTGCGATCCCATGAATCGCAGCACGCCAGGCCTCCCTGTCCATCACCAACTCCCGGAGTTCACTCGGAATAATGTCCATCGAGTCAGTGATGCCATCCAGCCATCTCATCCACGGTCGTCCCCTTCTCCTCCTGCCGCCAATCCCTCCCAGCATCAGAGTCTTTTCCAATGAGTTAACTCTTCGCATGAGGTGGCCAAAGTACTGGAGTTTCAGCTTTAGCATCATTCCTTTCAAAGAAATCCCAGGGTTGATCTCCTTCAGAATGGACTGGTTGGATCTCCTTGCAGTCCAAGGGACTCTCAAGAGTCTTCTCCAACACCACAGTTCAAAAGCATCAATTCTTCAGTGCTCAGCTTTCTTCACAGTCCAACTCTCACATCCATACATGACCATATATGGAAAAACCATAGCCTTGACTAGACGGACCTTTGTTGGCAAAGTAATGTCTCTGCTTTTGAATATACTATCTAGGTTGGTCATAACTTTTCTTCCAAGGAGTAAGCGTCTTTTAATTTCATGGCTACAATCACCATCTGCAGTGATTTTGGAGCCCAAAAAAATAAAGTCTGACACTGTTTCCACTGTTTTCCCATCTATTTCCCATGAAGTGATGGGACCAGATGCCATGATCTTCGTTTTCTGAATGTTGAGCTTTAAGCCAACTTTTTCACTCTCCTCTTTCACTTTCATCAAGCGGCTTTTTAGTTCCTCTTCACTTTCTGCCATGAGGGTGGTGCCATCTGCATATCTGAGGTTATTGATATTTCTCCCAGCAATCTTGATTCCAGCTTGTGTTTCTTCCAGCCCAGCGTTTCTCATGATGTACTCTGCATATACGTTAAATAAGTAGGATGACAATATACAGCCTTGACGTACTCCTTTTCCTATTTGGAACCAGTCTGTTGTTCCATATCCAGTTCTAACTATTGCTCCCTGACCTGCATATAGGTTTCTCAAGAGGCAGGTCAGGTGGTCTGGTATTCCCCTCTCTTTCAGAATTTTCCACAGTTTATTGTGATCCACACAGTCAAAGGCTTTGGCATAGTCAATAAAGCAGAAATAGATGTTTTTCTGGAACTTTCTTAGGGATGGAGAAAAAAAGATGAAAATCAAGATGAGAGGGAAATAAGAAACTAAAGATGACTCCTAGGTTTCCAGATGACTGTTCCAGAAAAAAGTATTGTATTTTGCAATATATGATTGGGGCTTCTCCTGTGGCTCAGTGGTAAAGAATCCACCTACCAATGCAGGAGACATGGGTTCAATCCCTGGGTAGGGAAGATCCCTTGGAGAAGGAAATGGCAATCGACTCCAGTATTCTTGCCTGGGAAATCCAATGGACAGAGGAGCCTGGCAGACTACAGTCCATGGCGTTGCAAAAGCATCATACATGATAGAAACTAAACAACAAAAATATATGATTGAGGATGCTTCCAAGTCAGGAAAGAACCATTCATTTGTTTTTCAAAACATCCAATTCTGTTAATTACAATTATAGTGCTGCTAGTTGGGAAGATCCCCTGGAGAAGGGAATGGCAACCCACTCCACTATTCTTGCCTGGAGAATCCCGTGGACAGTGGAGCCTGGTGGGTAACAGTCCACGGGGGTCACAAAGAGTCGGACATGATGGAGTGACTAACATAACATAATGTCATCAGGGGGCTTGACCACAGTTAAGAGGAAGCTCAGCACTCCCGTTTCTTGTAGTGGGGGAATTTACGAGTTTCCTGGTTCATTTCATCTAAGAGGAAAGAGGACTTGAAAGGCAGTTAACCAGAGGCACCAACTGATTACAGTCTAGGGAGAGACCTAGAGAGAGGCAAATTAGTTGTTGGTCAATCCGCAGAACAGAATCTCCTGGCAAGGAAGCAGAGGGAGAACTGAATTGAAGAGAATGATTAGTATCAATGGGATGTCACCAAATGGGCACCACAGGTGAGAGTGAATTCAGGGTAGAAGCCAAGAATCAGATTTGATAGGATGAATTGATTTGTTGAGAACTGATTGACCAGATGTAAGGAGAGGACCCACTGCTGAGATCCTGTAGATTAGTAAGTTGGCTCAGAAATATCTCTGGTATAACTCAAACTGCTTTTTGTTTGCTGTTAGCAAACTGGGCAGAAACACTTGGAGATGCTCTCTAGCAGCTAGCAGAACTTCCCTGCCTTCTATGGAAAGCTGCAGCTCTTATACTAAGTGGTTGTTTGCAAACTGAACTATGACTAGGACTAGAGATGCTTAACAAACTCTGAACCAGCCAACTCCTACAATAGGCTCATAAGGGAGGTATACTAAGGAAAAGCACAAACAAACATCATTATTTGTAAGCCTTCTGACTTGATGCCTACTGTTTTTTTTCTGGTAAAATGGGCTGGACCAAGTGAAGACAGAAGTTTCCATTTGCCTAGAAGTGGTGCTCTGAGGTCTGGACAAGTTCTCTAGTTTGGGCATTAAAACTCCCTACAGATCTGAAGAAGCATTCTTAGATGTCTCCAAGTTCTCAGCAGGAATTCTTTTGTTCCGAGTTTCCACTTCAATAATGACGGTAAAAACTAACAAATTTATTTTGGATTAATTTCATGACCTTCTTAAAATCCAGTACCACCCAGTAATGCCAGTGTTATCTTTGTTTCTAGTTAGAGACACACTGGTGACAGGTAGTACTTTTTTGTTGTAAGCTAATGAGGTGGGGCGGGGGGGACAGAAAATATTCAGTAGAAGTGATTCTCCAGGTGGAGTACCCATAAGTACGCCAGTAATGTTGAAGCACTAGTTAATAAAGCATAGTAAGTCGCTTGGTAGATAATATTTCAAATGCTATGGTAAGTCTAAGGTACAGTAATACTAAGAGCAGTCAGGAAGAAAGAGCTGCATACTGCTTTCATAAATGACAAAACAAACCTGTCTTTGTCAGAAATGCCCCTGGGGAAACTCAGAAGACATAGGCAAGGCAAGCAGGAGGAAAGGTCTTCACACAGGGATGACTGATGGGCCCTAAAGTGCATCAGAAGCTACAGTCCACACAGGGAGAGAAAGCCAGAGTTCTGGACAGAACAGAGAATGAGAGGAGAAGGTGCTTGGGAGACCTCAATACAGGGTAAGAACTCTATCTTAAAGTTTTGGGGGAAGGGAGGATTTAACTTGATTCTGTTTTCTCTGGGTTTCTGCATTCTTCTAGGTTCTGTGGCTTATGATATATAATACCTAGGTTTGAGCTGCTTTTCTTATGACACTTACAAGGCTGAGGTCACATTTATTATTAGGTTGGAAAACTTTTGTGATTTGTCAGGTTCTGCTTGTGTAACAAGGAAAAGCATCCACCTTAATGGCACTCCCAGGCCAACACTAAATTTGTTCATTTACTCACTGCATTTACTGGCCATCTAGTCCATGCTTGCCACTAGGATATGTTGTTGTTCAGCCATTAGGACACTGTCAAAAACAGGAGTGGTACGATCCCTTCCCCGACACCCCACGCCCCATGCAGCAGCTCTCTATCATCTAGTAATCTGATGGTCGACACCACTGGACCACGCTTATGATATAAAAGCTCCTCCCCATCCTGACACTGCATTTATTTTTTAAGTAAAAATAATAAAATAGATAACAGTATACTGGTAAGGTCTGTTCTCTGGGCCCTCCCCGTTCAAAGTAAGGTTCCTGTTCTGACAGCAGCAGCACCTGGGAGCTTTTTAAAGTGCAGAATCCAGGTCCCATTGCAGACCTGCCTTGTCTGAATCCGCATTCTGACTCCAGGTGATTTACATGCACATCAAAAATTAAGGTTCTCTTATACAGTTTTAAGAGAAACAGCTGCCTTTCATCCATGATGATAAATCTGAAAATATTTTATAGGTGCTCTTTTTTAAAAAATCATTTAGATTTCATCACAGTTTCTCTGGATGAACCCTATTTCAATGAGTCTCAAGCCGGCCAAGAAAAGTGTGTCTGGTAATAATCTAAAAATAAAATTCTCAAGTTCCCTTTATAACTTCTGCATTTCTCATACTTAGTTTTTTTTACTTTTACTTCCAAACAGCCTATTGAAAGGAAAAAAGTCTCAATCGCTATGACTTTTCTTGAAAATTTTATGAAACTTCTAACCTTGGAATTCACGTGTTTAGAATACTTATTAAGATTGTCTAAAATAATAATCTTAAATCTGATTTACCCATAAAAGCTCACAGACTGAATCCTTAAAAATTAAGAATGTAACTATCAAAAAAGTTTTCTAGTTATATCACAGGTATGCATTCCTTTTTATGAACTATAGAGATAATCAAGGGAATTCATGAGAACTTTATATAGATTTATATTTATCTGGGGGGATGGGTGAGAAACAGAGAGGGAGAGAAACTTTGTTTACCAAGCAATGTTAAATAAAACTATTTTAGGACTCTCTTCCTTGCACAAACAGCAAGGAAAGTAAGAACTGTTTGGAAACCACTTTATCAGTTCCAAGCGCTTCACTACTTTACTATCCCACTCTTCTTCCTCAGGGTTTTCCCTTTATTTGTCCAGTCACCTAAAAGGCTTTCCTTTCTCTCTGCTTGTCAAAACTCTGATTCCTCAAGGTGTTTTTTTACTTCTTTCTTTTTCTTCTTTTTGGAACTTTTAACACTAGCACTCCCATACAGATAGCATCACACTCCTAACCCACACTTTCATACATTCAGCCTTGTCATTCTTGCTGCTAAAATGCTAGTCTCTAAAAGACGTGAAATTAAATATAAAAAATATATTTTATATTTATAAATTATGTTAAATTATAGATATAAGATAATTCTGAGCACATAATAATGACCTAATAAAAACACATTTGTGGATTGATCAGGCTAGGTAAAAACTCCACTTGCATTGAATAAGCAAGGATATGAAAAGTGTTCACATCACTTAATTTAAATGAAGCTGAAAATTATTGGAATTAATAAGATTCACAATGAACACCTGGCCTAAGGTTAAGAAATTTAGGGGTTTCACAGTATTTGGTTAACTCTTTTTTGGTTCAGTTTCCCCTTCAAATCGGCTAAAGAACTAAAACAATTTAAGAAAGGTTCTTTTCAAAGTGTTTCTGTGCCCACAAATCTTACCAGTATTAGTAACAACCTTACGAGCACAATCAAATGGAAGCTATAAATAAAAGGAACACAGTCTAATAAGAATTCACAAGCACATGTTGACCTCTAAGAAGACACAGCTCAACTTGAAACTCTGTCTACACATGACTCCATGGTCGACCCCAAAAAGCCCAAAATTAATTTTAAAGTTTCCCATCCTCTGTTGTCTTCTTGAGAGTTTATACATCTGAACTAAATCTTCAAAATCCATTAAAAGTCCCATTTCTTCCAGCAAGCTCTCTTCTACTCCAAAAGGTAATTACTACCCCTGTCTTCTACAAACTGCAATTAAGATTCTACACTACCTTAAAGAGTATTTGTTCTCATAAATGCTTTACATTTAGTCCTTATTTTTTTAAAAATTTGGTATATCTGTACAGAGCTTAACACAGAGAGCTAAACACATAGGCACACAAGAAAAGTTTGCTAATCAAATACGATAATTCTATCACAAATAATTCTATTTGCTAATCAAATAGATATACTGACTAAAGAAAAGTAATTATTTGCTTATATGTAGTAAGACAGGACGGAGAAGGCGATGGCACCCAATTCCAGTACTCTTGCCTGGAAAATCCCATGGATGGAGGAGCCTGGTAGGCTACAGTCCATGAGGTTGCTAAGAGTCGGACACGACTGAGCGACTTCACTTTCACTTTTCACTCTCATGCATTGGAGAAGGAAATGGCAACCCACTCCAGTGTTCTTGCCTGGAGAATCCCAGAGATGGGGGAGCCTGGTGGGCTGCTGTCTATGGGGTTGCACAAGAGTTGGACACGACTGCAGTGACTTAGCAGCAGCAGCAGCAGCAGTAAGACAGAAAGTTTTGGAAGTAAAGTCCTTAATGATAAAAGTGAAGATTGGGGAATGTGGGATAAAAATGATAAGTGATTTTGCATCTCACAAATGTTTGGGGTCATACATTTTTCTGAAAGTAGTCAGGATAAATTTAAGATGCACATATGAAAACACCAGCTTCTATGTTGAAGCATCGGCTCTAAGGAGAAGGCAAATGATCTGTATTTGCAGTGCAGAGTCAGTCTCGTAAGTTCAACTCAGAGTTACACATTTCCAAAATCAAATGCCAAATCCTTTCACATCAGCCAGTCCTCCAAAACCATAAAACAGCCATCAGTCTATCAAATATGATGGAAGAAGTTTTAAAATTCCTGGCATAAATATCATTCTGGGTATATTTTTTTTCTTGTCCTATGGGAAGACAACACAAGACTCAATATTATTAGACAACCTAACATTCCATATTTCATCACAGTCAACTCATCCTGAGTGCACAGCCAAGTACCACGCATCTCACCCCACAACCTATACTCCCCAGTTCCCAGTGATTAAAAAAAAAAGAACTTCACCCAAGTTCTGCTGACGTCAATGGTGTGTTTGCGTGCAAAGACAGTCTTGTGGATGGATTGAAGACAGTGATGTTGTAACTTTTCTTAAGGCCTCAATTATTCAAAAAAAACCTCACTTCTAAAGGGAAGTGTCAGAAAGTCCAGAACTTTATTTCAAGGAAAAGGCAGCAAGTAAATCTTAAAAGAACTAAATGTGTTTCAAAGTATGTCCTTAAACTGAAAGTTGACATTCATGTCTTGGCATGTCCTAAACCCCATGGTAATAAAAAATGATAATCATACCTCCTTAGGGGGAAAAGAAGGTAAAGGAAAAAATAGCATAAATAAAAATTGAATCACAAGGATCCATAACTTTTCATATTGTGGATTTTTTCCTTTGTTTCTTCAACATTTTACTTATGCAAAATATCATCTATGAATCTTAGTTCTCATAGAGTTGTCTGACTAATCAGAAAATTAATACTAGACATTCTGGTATTTACAAAGAGCCAGTTGCTCAAATAATAAATTAGTACTTATGAAGAAATAAAAATGTCACATGTTGGACTTTGCACTACATGGTGGGGAATGGTGAGTATCTAAAAAAAACTAGAGAGAGAAACTCTTGCTCTCAAACATTCACAGTCTACCAAGAGGGACAGGTATAAATTCTGCTTTTTGTTAATTTAGAAAACATTTGCTACCAACCAGATATGTAGTACAAAATAACTGAATAAAGCTTTAAACATCAGTTGACCAATAAAAAGCAATGAAAGTTAAGAGTCCCTAGTGCATTCTAAGAAGGGTGCACAGAGGTTAGTGGATATCTGGGGGCAAGAGTGGGTTGCCCCTCAAAAAAAGTTGTATTTGGTCCATCCTTAAGATTGTTTATTTCCTGTACTCTACCCCCTTATAAACAACAGGGTGGGAAAACATCTCTGCAACTCGGAACTGATCTTATTTACAAAACTCTGTCAACCAGAAGTTCAAAATAAGAGTGTTCTTTTTCAATTTCTACATGAAGAAAGGAATCCTTTCATTCCAGGAAAGACAGTGTTACCCAAATGAATCACAAAATTGTTGCTTTGACACACTTCCAGATTTGTGGTTGTGAAAGGCAAGTTTCAAGTAGAAAATGCTGTCTAATTGTCAAGTAGCTTGTTCCTCAGAGCCTTTTCTGAAGCATAGGGAACAAATCAGCTGACCAGTTGTTTCAATTCATTTCAGTCCCATAAGCCATGTAAAGATCGGCTCTCAGGGCTGAAGTGACACCTACAAAATGAAGACAGAGCCTCCACCCCCGTCTCCCCAGTGGACTCACTTCCACATAGAACCATGTTTGGTGCCCCCACACAACAGGGACACCAGCCAATCTGGTTATCTTAGCCACTCTAGCTCGATTTTTTCATGCATAAAAAATGCCATTAGAGGGGGATGTGATAATAAGATAGGCTATGCATGTGTGGGGACTTAGGGGAAATCTCTACCTCCAACTAATTTTGCTGTGAGCCTAAAACTGTTCTAAAAAATAAAATGCCATTAGATAAGCTAAGTGTTTATATTCATCATTTGAATTTTACTACTTTAGTCAGAAAGGATTAACCTGCCTACACAGGTGTTCTCTGAATGTTCAGGAGAGCTCATCTAGAATTCTCACCAGATGTTGACCTTCTCTATACTTTCCAATCACTATTGTCAGGGAGGTGCTGTGTTTGCAAGTTCACTGTCCATATCCTCCACTAGAACATAAGCTGCATGAGGGCAGGGCCTTTGTTTTCTTCACCATCACAGCCCCAGAGCTTGGCACAGTGCCTGGTACTGAGTAAGTGTTCAATAGAGTTAACCACCATCTGGCAAAGAGAATGAATAAACTATTGGAGAAGAGCCACAGAGCCAGCCTTCCAGACTCTACTCTCTAAGGGCAGGATGCCTGTGGGATGATTCTCTAAAATCAGAAAAATACACAGTAGGGATTCAGTAAACGTGTGATGTATCAGTGAATTAAATCACAGCATCTTAGAGTCTCACTAAAGGATAGGCCGGTATCCTTATGCAGCACCCCATCTGCACAATCATTCAGCCCCTCCTGGATGCTTCCAGGGATGGGGAGTCAGAACTCCCACTACAATTTCTACCCTTACGTTAGCATGACAAATAAGAATTAATTATATCTTTATTCACATACGGCACTGTTCAAATGTCAATTCATGTGACATTTTGGGGCCTCCCTAAAGAGGCTCTTTTCTAGCTGAGTATCATCCCTGAGCCCAAGGTTGATGATTCCTCTGGGTATACCCTGGTATGAGTGGATAACCTAAGGCAGTGTCTTCCACAATGTATGTGGACCTCTGAATCCTCTACGAGCCTCAGAAAAATACAAATGCCTATATTCCTCATTAGACTTCCCGAATCAGAGCACCTGGGGGAGGCCTCCAGGTAGACATAGTTAGTCAACCAGGGCTGAAAAACACTGAAATAAGGACATTTTTAGTTTCAGGTTCAAGAAAGAGAGATGTCTGTGGCAGAGATCCTTTACATCTTGAGTGGGAGAGAAAAGGGCTTTCTCTGCCCTGCTCCCAAGATGGTTTGGGTTCCCACGAGGACAGCAGAGGCAGAGGCGGGAAGGTTGAGGAGACACTGACACAGGGAGGGAAGCCAGCATGCTGAGGCAGCACAGACACTGGGGGCAGCTGCTGCAACCTCCAGGGAGGCAGGGCAGGGGACTCAGAGCAGCCAGAGGTCACAAGGGGACTGTGGTTGACAGATGGACCTGAGCACATGGTCGACACCCTGCTGGGGACTTCCAGACTGGCTGGGGAGAGAAGAACCCTGCAGGCAGTCACTCTTTCACCTAAAACATCTTTGCTGAGCACCTACTATTTCCCAGGCACTGTCAGAGGTTCTAGGGTTACAGGAAAGAATGGAAATAAGTATAGAATCAACCATAGCTTTGCCAAGTGAGGACCTCAAGAATCAGGAATGCAGTCTTAATAGCTAACATCAGATTAGATACACAAAAGTTCAAAAAAAAAATATATGCTTAGTGAAAAGAAGTTAGAGAAAGACAAATACTCTGTTGTCACATATACTTGAAATCTAAAAAATAAATCACATGAATATAGATAATAGAAACAGATTCACAGATGTAGAGAACAAACTAACAGTTACCAGTGGAGAGAGAGAAGGAGATGGGGGCAGGACAAGGTATAGGATTAAGAGAAAAAGTATATTATGAACAAAATAGATAAGCCACAAGGATGTATTATGCAGCACAGAGAAATTTGGCCTCATTTTGTAAAAACTTAAAATGGAATACAACCCCAAAAATAGTGAATCACCCTGTTGTACACCTGAAACTAACATAACATTGTAAATCAAGTATACTTCAAATTTTAAGGAATAGATACACATAAAGAGATCTAGTGAGTATTTCTCTTCCTGGCCTCTTACTTGAAGAGAAGGGAAATCACTCTTTGGCTTGCCTATATTTTTAAAAAAGTACACATCCGCAGCACACCCTGGCAGTTTCTCTGGGATTCCAGGCATCCCTTCTACACAGAGCCACCCTCAGTTCCCACTCTGCCCCACAGCACTCGGGAGAATGGCAAGTGGGGTGCAGCCTTCCCTTTGTTCTGGCCGCAGCTGTCTCTAGGGGGATGAGCCCTCTAAAAGCCCAGGGTAACGGTCTTGCCCATAACTGCTCAGGAGAAGCTATGAAAGGCTAAACAGGCCGCCACATGAACACGATGCTCTTTAATTACGAGGTCCCCCCATGGAAGGAAGGCCGGCAGACAGGCAGACACATTCCAATTACGCTAATACACCTTGTAAACATCAAATATTTTTATTCTGAGATTAAAGAGAGCCTGTATCCTCACAGCGCTCCTGAGACGACTGTGCATCTCAGGGCTGTTGCCAGTGCTGCTGGGGAAACAGGATTTCCTCTGGTTAAAATAGACTTTCACAAAAATAACAGCCTCGAGTCTGGAGGTGGTCAAATGTGACTTCCACTGCAAGCTGTCCAAAATTTCAATCACAGTACTCAAAAAGCTTACAAAAGGACTGAGTTTACATTCTCAGAAGAAACTGATCAGCCTCCCCAGTGTTGTCCCAGCCTTTACCCCAACCATGCAGAGCCTGTGGTCAGTTCCCTTGGTTAAGCCTGATGGTGGTAGGCCTTCAGGCTTCAGTCTGGTTGCCATGTGGGTCACTCACCTTCATCAGTGTCAGCCCCTCCTGGGCAACACACACACACACACACACACACACACACACACATACATGCACACACTGATGTAACTAACTCAGCCACATTCTCACATTCAGGTCAGCTAGCAACCAGTAACCTGAATGTGCCAGGTAAATAGTCGGAGTCATCAGCCACTGGTTCCAAGCTAATCTGAGAAGTGGGTAATGAGATTGGAAAAACCCACACATAAAACTTTGAGAGCAGGCCTTTTGGTGGGTCACCATATGAAAAAAAGTCCTTGAAATTCCTATTCTCTATTACAAATAACTGTTGTAACAAATAAACTCCCTAAGGAATAGGTTTTTCCATTTGAACCAGTAAAACTCAACTCCTATAAAATGAAAAATCCTACTTAGCGCAAACAACTCCACGTTGCAACAGTAGCTGTTTATGGTCTGCTAAACAGTTGCAGGCAAATCAGTCTTTATAAGGGCATCACAGTTTCAACACCTAAGAGAGTTCAATACACAGAGAAGAAGGCAGAGAATCATTGAAAACTCTGCTCTGGTGGCGTGAGCAATCACTTCTAATTTCTCCATCACATTAATATGAATTTTTGTATACCAGTCCCTCAAACTGAGTGTTCCTGCTGCACACTAGGGGAAAGTAAACTTTATGGGTCCCTCTACAAAACACAGTCTCTCTGAGGCGAAGGAGGTAATGAGAACCAATGACTTTCACTTTAAGGGGCTCTTACAGCAAAACCCTGTCCATGGAGTCGCAAAGAATCAGATATAACTGAGCAACTAAGCACACATATACAGCAAAACTCTAAGATACTGAGGGGCTCCCTGAGTGGCTCAAAAAGCAGGAAGTGGGCAAGTTGACCAAAGACAAGTCTGTTCACATCCTCCTGTCCTCCCTTCCCCTCCATTTCATCTTGGGCTTTTATACAGATGCAAGGGAGCACATGGGAAACTCTGAAGGGCAGGTCAGTACTCAGGGCATTGAGGAGTAAGAGTGAGGAAGGCAGGGTCCATTCCCCCATGTACCCCACATTTGGGTTAGGAAGCACATAACAGTGGGGGTGCTTTAGGCTCATTGCTGGCACCCAGGAAGCCAGAGCATTCACGGCTGTGTTCACTCAGTAAACACCCTGACGACTCAGCTACTATGGAACTGGCACTGGGGTGAGTTCTGGGGTTGGAAATGGGAACTGGACAAAGCGCTCAGCCTCAAGCTGCTGAGAATCTGGTACAACACATACATAAGGAAGCACACTCAAAAATAAACAGCGTAAAAGCTCATCCTAACATGATGTGAAGAGAATATAAAGCACAGAAGTGGCATAAAGGAGAGAAAGATCACCCGGACCTGGGTGGGAGCAGAGTGGTTACGGCGGGAGGAAGGGGAAAGGGAGGTGTCTCGGCTTTGGTGATATAAATCAGACTTTAAAGAACAAAAAAGGACCCCACCAAGGCAAAACGAGGAAATAAAATTCTAAGCAGAGGGACCAATCTATGGAAAGTGCCGGCACGTACAACAGTACGGAGCACTTGGGCAACACCACGGCCTTCAGGATGGCTAACTGTGCTGAGGCTAGATGCAGGAAGCCAGGCCATGGGGACCCTTGAACCTCACGCTAAAGAATCTTGGCTCTAACCCACAGTCTTGGGGAGCCACAGAAAGCTGGGGGGCAACAGAGTCACTGAATCTGCAATGTGCTTTACTAAGATCACTCTGGCAGAGGAGGAGAGAATAGATCAGAGCAAGGCCAGACGGAGGGAAATGAAGGTTATGGCACAAGCTCAGGGTAAAGCAGCAGGAGCTTGGGCTAGGGCAGTGGCCATGGAGATGGAGAAAACAAGAGAGGCTGGAGTCAAGTTTACAGGGTTGAATCATGACAGGAGTTAAGGAATGAGGAGGAGGAATTGCATCTAGAAAGACTCCCAAGTTCTTGGGTGCTGGAAGAGGAACACAGGGGAGACATTTTGAGGGGGTTGTGTAGGATGAGTCGAGATTGGGATATTTTGAGGCTGAGGTTCCTGTGGCTCGTTCAAGTTTGAAATGTAGAAGAGAGGTCAGTACTGAGTAAATATCTCAGAGCCTCATCTCTTCCAAAATTGGGCAGAGCCTCAGCATAGAGGCACCCAGAATATATTTTTTAACTAGAGAAGAGTCTAGTGGAAAAGTCTGATAAAAATGGGAATGCCAAAGGAACACCAAAGATGAAGAGACTGTCCACTCAAGGACTTGGTAGATTTCTGCTCAGATTTACTGTATTTGAGTACAAATACCAAATTTTCACTGTCTAGGAAACTTGGTAAACCTCTTCTAGGTAAAGAAAAAAAAAAATATATATATATATACAGAAATATATATATACATACACATATATTTATGTTTCCCTTTTTCTTAAACTTTATGTGGAAATCACTGCATTAAGACTGACAAGTTACTTCACTTTCAATTCCAAACTTGTTTTTACTTTTCATAAAAACTGAAAGTGATGCTTCTGAGCAAAAATGGATAAGCATTTTAAGGACTGCCTTCTTTTATGAAATCTAGCCCATATCAAACATTTTTTACTAGAAATTACGAACACATTACAAAGACTCACATTTCCTTAAATAAAAAAATAAAAGTCCACTTTCCCATAACTTAGATCAGAAAGACTGCTTCTTGTTTGCTGGGGGGTTTTTATAGTTGCAGCTTAAATTTGGGATGATTTTTATGAGGCAAGGAAGACGTAGATCCTTCTGCAAAAAGAGGAACTTTCACAATTAGTGAAAACCAAGAGTGCTGACATGAGGGGCTGGGGGGGAAGATGATGTGATCACAGCACCGTGGCAAAGGAAAGAAGAGCCCCAACCCCCCTTCCCAGCCTGCATGCCAGCCCCACACGTGCCCCCATGCTTATGGATGCTCCTCCGTGGGCTTCATCTGATTCCCAAAGCAGGTACCACAATAAAGAGCCGAATGCCTCTCTCTGCTTCTAATATTGAAACCAGCTGTGTTTATATCTCCCTGACCACCTCTTCTGTCTCCCCTCATAGTCTGCACAGACAAAATGTTTTCAGGCCAGCCAGGCAACCTTTCAACTTCACGGAGCACGTAACTTCTTAACAGCAAAAGCCTTTTGTAAGCTTGTTTTCAAAAACTGCACGTAGCCAGTAGAAGCCAAAGTGACATATAAAAGGATGTTCTCCTCTTAGCAGGAAAAACTTCAAAGCAATCCCTGACATACCAGAATTCACTGCTTTCCCAGTAAATATTATCTGTTTTGGCCAGAGAATTCTAGGTTTGGGGATAAATTCAAAGATGAAGAGCCTGTGTTTGGCATAGTCTTTCTATTTATATTCTAAGCTGAAAACGTCATCCACTGGCTATGTATAACCTCACAAGGTGGCCACTCAGGGGGAGTGGAGTGAAAGCTCATTTTGGCTTTGTGGACTCTGCCCTTAAAAAGCCATTTTGGCAAGCACATGGGCAGGCACTGTAGCAATGGAAACAAAAAGCAGGTGTGAAGGGAAGTCTGTTCCCAGGAGTGTTCACCACTCAGGAGCAGGGCAAGCACCCTTGTAGAAAGGAAAGTTAAAGGATTATCCAATCTTTGGATAAAAGTGGCATAACTTTTAAAGATGAAAAAAATACTGTAAAATAATTGCCATATTACTACGAGTATTTTATACATATTAGTTAAAAATTTTAATTAATGAACTACAGGGGTTTGGGGCTTGTGTCTGTTTTGTGTGTTTACTCAATTTGTGTCCTCAATTCTCATTCATAAGATGTCCTTTCTGTCTCCAGCCTAGGTTCCATCCTCACCATCTTTCACACACTCACCACAATCTTCCCCATAAGCTTTATCAACAGCTCCGTTTGACCATTGCCGGATTTTGCTGCTGACACAAAGTACCTTCTGTACTTTGTATTATTCTGCAGAGCACCAACCTCAACAAAGCCCATGAACATCTTTTTCATTTTCTTTGATGAGAGGAGGGGGAGAAAACTTTTTACTCTTTGACTTAGAGCTTCCACCAGGTGAGATCTCTAGCTCTTTACCTCTTTATGATCATAGCAAGCATGTCTCACAAACTCTGGTCTACCATATGCAAAATGATATCTCAACATCTCTGACACAAAGGAATTCATGAACCAATCAGAACCAAAGCAATAAAAAGACAGTGTCTAAAGGAAAAAAATGTAGATGGAGCCACATTGCCGATTGGAATAACAGAGATTTAATTGGGCAGGATACAGGATAAGAAGTTAGAGATATGGGCATTTGAATCCCACTTTGCCATCAATTCACAGGGCACCTGTTCACATCCCCTTTGCCTCAATCTCTCCATGGTGTAATTCAAATTACCTACCTAAGACACACAAAGTTATCCACTTTTTTGGACCAAGTTTTATATGTGGTTTTAGTGTGAAAAGCAGTATTTGGTGGGGGAGGAGAGAGATGGAATATTTACTTCCTAGGAGAAAATTTAAGTCTGCAATCCTCTTAGTATCTAAAGAATAGGGTTACTTGGGAATAGACGCCCAGAGACCCCCTTGAGCATCCCTGAGCCCCCTAAAGCCCAGACAAATGATTCTTTTCAGCTTCGAAAGCCTAGCTGGGAGTTCCAGATTGAATCTCACAGGCATAAGTCCTTGATAGATCCACTGTGGTTTCAGAGCTCAGCCTTCAGAAACTCAGCTTCAATCAGCTGAGCCAACGGGGATCCTGCTGGAGGCAGTGGGCTCAGGCTGTCTAAACCCATGAAGAGTAACTGCTGCAACAGCACACAAATGACATGGTGAGGTGGCCTCCTGTGACGGATGAGTCCACGCATCTGTGGAGCTTTCCCTTTCCTGGATGGTTAGCCATCCAGTAGGTTCACGAGGAAACTCCCGCTTAGCAAACTCCGTTTTCCATCAAGAGCAGCTGGTCTTTGTCAAGAACTAGTTCCTACTGGAAACACTCATAGAAACTGCTCCTCTCCTCCAAGGAAGCTTTCTATACCAAGAACTGAGGCTGGCTGACTTGAAATCAAACACATTCTTATCTGAATTCAGCTGGATAGATTTCTTTCTTGGTTTGCTTTTTCCTAGCCCTTCTACGTCGCACACCCTTCTATTCTTGAAGCCTAACAATTAGTCAAATTGAAATGCAGCTGAGTAGTTCACTTTCTCAATGTGCTACATTTCTGGATTTCTCTGATAACATCTTAGAATCATTGGTAGCATTTTAACAAACCATCTCTTAAGTCTCCTTCATTTCCTGTTGATCTTTTCCAACTACTGTCTCACAGGACAGGGGCCCTCAATAGGGCCCCCAGTTTTGAGAATCTGCCTTCAGAGCCTGCTACTTTCCAAGAGATTAACTGTGTAGGCAAGCCTCTTGGCATGAAAGAGAATCAAAACAGGTCTAACACGTGACACACACAACTAGGCATTCTTAAATGAGTTACACTGTGTAACTAGAGAAATCAGACCCACCAAGGCTATAGTTAACTTTGTCTCAGTAAAGAATGCTACCATGCAGCGTACCAGTAATATACTGTCCTTTGGGAACAGTAAAGAATATCCCCAAAGGACAGTCCTTGGACCAGTTGATTGAACTGATTCAGAATCTATATAATTGTTCAAAATATATATTCCCTAGTCCCCACACCGAATATACAAATATTAGAACTTTTTTGGCAAGATCCAAAAACCTATATTTTTTTAACTTTCCTGGGCATTTCTTTTTCTTTCCCCTTTTTTAGCTAGAATCTTAGCTCTGCCATTACTTAGGAGCATACACTGGGGAAGTTACTGAACCTCTCTGAGCCTTAGTTTCCTTCTCTGCCAAATGTTTATAATAGACACAACTTAGGATTTTAGTGAAGAATAAATGAGATGATATGAGGAAACTCCCTGACACAAAGTAGGCACTTTAGACTTGGGAGCTATCAACAACAGTAATAAAGGAGTAATGCAAATGATATGGCCATGTGTCTGGGGCAGGAAGGAAACCAAGAGGGACCAAGCAAAACACTGGCTCACACACTGAGGGGCAGGTTCCCCTGAAGGTGCTTGGACGCCATTCATCCCAATAGGCACAGCTGTCAGCATCCAAATGCAGGTCCAGCTGTCAGCGTGAGAAGCACAACAGGAAAGAGCAGGGATGTCTTGGGACATCCTAGGGAGAAGCCCCTGGGACTAGGGGGAGGAGACCAGAAGCAAGGAATCCGAAAGTCTCAGAAATCGAGGCCAACAAGTAGCCTCAAAGCAGCAGGCAGTCATGTGATCTGGCAATCCCACTTCTGGGGTTATATCCAAAGGAAATAAAATCACTATCTCGAAGAACTATCTCCTCTCCCATAATACCACAGCATTATTCACAATAGCCATGATTTGAAACAATCTAAACATCTGTCAGATGAATGGATAAAGAATATGTGATGATATATACACACACATATCTGTATACATGTATACATATTTAGCCATAAAAAAAGATTCTGCCATTTTTGACAGTATGGAAGAACTTGGAAGACTTTATGCTAAGTGAAATAAGCCAGATATGCAAAGACAAGTATCACATGATCTCACTTATATCTGTAATTTAAAAAATAGGTTGAACTTATAGTTACAGAACCACTCCAGTACTCTTGCCTGGAAAATCCCATGGGTGGAGGAGCCTGGTAGGCTGCAGTCCATGGGGTCACAAAGGGTCAGACACGACTGAGCGACTTCACTTTCACTTTTCACTTTCATGCATTGGAGAAGGAAATGGCAACCCACTCACTCCAGTGTGGAGTGGATTCTCCAGTGGAGAATCCCAGGGACGGGGGAGCCTGGTGGACTGCCATCTATGGGGTCACACAGAGTCGGACACGACTGAAGAGACTTAGCAGCAGCAGCAGCATAGTTACAGAAAGTAGAATTGCAAGAGACTAGAGGATAGGAGGAAAAGGAAGATATTAATCAATATTGATCAAAAGGCACAAATTTTCAGATATATGGAAGTTGACTGATTGATATTAAGAATCAAGTGTAGAATAAAGCCAATACCCAGGGGATGGGAGGAGGACAGAAATAGATGAGGGAGAGGAAGAGGTGCAAACTTGTAGTTGAAAAATACATGAGTCAAAGGTATGAAATGTACAATGTGGGGAATATAGTCAAAAACCAAGCAATGTCTTTGTGATGACATGTCTAACTAGACTTGTGATGATTATTTTCAAATGCATACAAAGAAAATCACTAAGTTGTGTAATGGGAACATTGTGTTAAACAAGCATATAAACAAACTAAAAAAAAAAGAGGTCAGATTTGTGCTTACCAGCAGTAGGGGGCTGGAGAAGGGGAGACTGAAGCAGACAGTCAAGAAAGGTACAGACTTCCAGTTATAAGATATATAGGCACTGAGGATGCAACATATAACATGATAAATATAATTAACATTGCCATATGTTATATAGGAAAGTTGTTAAGAGACTAAATTCTAAGAGTTCTCATAAAATACATTTTTTCTACTTATTTAATTTTGTATCTATAAAGATACAAAATTTAAAAAAATGGCAACCCACTCCAGTACTCTTGCCTGGAGAATCCCATGGACAGAGGAGGCTGGTAGGCTATAGTCCATGGGGTCACAAAGAGTCGGACACGACTGAGTGATTTCACTTTTCACTTCCTATATAAGATGATGAATGCTCTCTAATCTTACTTTGATAATCATTTCATGATGTATGTAAGTCAAATCATTATTCTATACACTTAAATTTATACAGTACTGTTTGTCAATTATATTTCAATAAAACTGGAAGAAACCCAATACCTATATTCGCCATTGTATATAGCTTGCTTTTACTTACAAAATCTTTAGAATTTCTTTCGTAAAACATTCACAGCAGAAGTGTTCATTTTACTTGCCTATTTCACCTCTAAATTCCACCACAGCTATTGGGATTGTGTGAGGTAAAGAAATAAACACAAAGACTATTAGGTCAACTTGGCTACCTAGAATTCTGATAGGAAAGTTACCTACAGCCAAGTCTTACAAAAAGTGCTTAAAAGCTCAATCTAAGGACTTAAATACATAAATTTTAGATGTACAGCATGGTGACTTAGTTAATAATGTATTATACACTTGAAATCTGTTAAAAGAGCAAATCTCAAGTTGCCTCTACACACACACAAAAAAGATAAGTATGGGAGGTGATGGATATGTTCATTAATTTGGTTGTGGAAATCATTTTACAATGTGTACATATATCAAATTATCACGTTGTATATCTTAATTATATACAATTTTTATTTGTCAAAAATAAATAAAAATTAAACCAAAACCCAAAAAAGCAGCAGGTAGCCAAGCCGGGGTGACCCCCTAGGTAACCCCACTAGAATCCACAGCAGGATTCCAGGCCCTTAAGACAGAACAGAGGACTGTGGAGCAAGCTTCTTCCAAAGACAGAGACTTAGGAACAAAGAACAGGACAGAAGCCAAGATATCAAACAGCTCAAAATAAGTGACAAAGGACAGGGCCTAGAGCCCCACCACCTTCTTCAGAGAGTGTCAGCGTCAGTCTTTGTCATAAATTGGTTTGACTCAGGTGAAAGCCACAGTATGACTGTAGCAGCTGAGACGGTGGGGCTGGATGGACCTAGGTAGCAAGTCAGTGGGGCCGTTACCCTGCAGAGGCAGCTGGCAGAGCAAACTCCTCATCCCAACAAGTGCAGTGAGGAGGGCAGGGAGAGGGGAAGGCCAGAGAGCAGGTGAAGAGTACTGTGATGGGAGAAAATAAAGGATTTTTCCTTCCCGGGTCTAACAGACCCTTAAAGTGTTTCTTCATGTAAGGAGAAAAAGACAAAAAGCACACCAGTTTATGTTCTCTAGGGAAAAGCAGAACAACTAATTAAACTGGCTGGAGGGTGGCCAGCGTGACAAATTGGGAGGCAGACACTGCAGGGTCTGAGGTAGACAGGAGAGGGGATCGTGAAACAAGACAGCAGGCACTAAGTGCATGTGGTCAGCAGTTGAGGGTGGAGAGCGAGGGGCTCCCTAACGTTTGGGAGGACTTGAGAGGAGGGCAGGGAATGTAAAAAAGAATTTTGAGCTATGTTCTAGAAAACATTCAAATGTTAGCAAGCTTAGAGAAAGATGAAAATTCGTCTGTGCTTCTTTAAACACAGAGCTCAAGACTGACCCACGTGGCTCCCAGCTGTCCAACGGCTGCATTATAAAGAGCAGTGCAGGACAGAGAGCTTAGCCCTGCGAGACCTCTCCCGTGATCACATCTAGGGAGTGTAAACTGGATTTGTTGGGGAAAAGAGCAGGCACCCCTACCACAGCCTCCTGGGCTGGAGAGGCCCAACCTGCCCAACCTCAGCTCAACCTGGAGTGCCAGCCACACTGGCCACGTCCAGTCCTGTTGCATAACTTCTTGCCTCTCCCCCATAGTAAGTGTCTTTATGTCTGAGAGCCAGCTAAGTACCCATCCTCCCCAGAAGGGAAGTCTGAGGATTGATAACCTCAACCTGAACCTGAACCTGCCCCAGCCTTTCTCCACTTCACCCTGCCAGCAGCTTCCAGCTTTGGCTTCACTCATTTTATTCATAGCCTCATCCCAGCAACCCCTGGGCACCCCAGGAGATGGCCCCTCACCACCCCTGTTATGGGATTCTGCTTCAATCAAACAATCAACAAGGAAACCCAAATCCAGACCCAATGGAGAAAATAAAGGGAAAGGAGATCAACTATTTCAGAGGCCAGATCAGCTCAATGCAGTGAAGGAAGGAGGAGGATGCAGGCTGCACCAGAATCCTGGGTTCTCAGCTAGACCACACACACTGGATTGGAGGCAAGACGAGTGGCAGAGGCGTTGTTAATTTCCTGCCTCGTCAAGCATGGCTCACGAAGTCGGCAGCTTAAATCCACAGCAGCAGTAGGAGCTGGCAACAGGCAACCTGCTGTAAGGGATAAAGATGGCAATGGCTGAGCACCAGGGACTTGGATGGGCAGAGGTCAAGGAGGCCAGTCCCGGGGAGAAGCTGCAGGAGTTGGATAGGAGAGGAGAGATGTCACATTTGTCAAGTGCCCACCAACTGCAGGGCATTGGGAGATGCTTTACGTATGTCATCAACATTAATCCTTAGGTAACTCTGGGAAGCATCTCCACATCACAGCAGAGATGCCTGAACCTCAGTTTCTCCTCACTCACAGCTAAGGAGCGATTTAACACCTGTGTCTCATTCTACATCCTGGGCGTGTTCCCACAGCACCACTGAGCGTGAACCAGACACCACAGCACAGCACAGGAGCCTGCCCCAAAGTGCACCTTGGGTGAAACCAAATGACATCTGAGATCTATGTCAAACATCACCTGGGGGGTGGTGGGTGGTGAGTGGGAGGAGAGGAGAAATAAGACTGGCCACGTGTTCATAACGGTTGAGGCCAGAGGAGGGCTGAGCCGAGGCTCAGTGTACGATCCTATTTTTGTATGTGTTTGAAATTTTCCATAACACAAAACAAAGTCTCTGCTGTATGAAGTCAAGTTAACACATCATTTCCCCTGGCCTTACCCATCACTAAATGCACACTCTTTGGTTTGGGGCTTCCTTTTGGTTACAAAACTGAATATTCACTTTAGCAAAGAATTCTCACTTTTCCTAGGAACTTCCTTCTGTGTGGAGTAAGCAGAAACAGTAGGCAGAGTTCCACTGAAGAGAATGCTTTCAGGAATTTCTTGTTCCATGAAAATAAGAGACTTTTCTCGTTACAATATTAAAGGGGAAAAAACAGGATATAAAACCACAACTGAATCTTAAAAAGGAATTTGATGTAAATACATATATAGAAGGAAAAGCACTAACATGAAAACCATGGAATTAATTTTCTGAATTTTACACTGGACATTGAACATGCGTTTGTTTTTGGGAAATATTTTTAAAACAGTTTTTTTTAATGGGCTTTAGAGAAACAGAAGTGGACTAATTAAAGCCTTTGGTCTGTGTTGTCATTGGTCTAGCAGTACTTTTCCAATCATTAGTATTGAAAGGTGTCTATTAACAGCTATCACGTGCCAGGCAAGGCACAGGTTATTTCTAATCTTTACAACAATCCCGCAATCCGGATGATTTTGCACTGATTTTGAACTCAGACCTGCTGGTTCTGAAGCCTGTCTTGCTCCATCACACCTGACCTCCTGCCTCTCAGCTCTTACCTTCTGGAGTGAGAAAACACCAAAAGCAGATTCCTGAAACACTGGAACTAGAGGCTTATACCTGCAGCTGTGTCTTGGGTTTCCCTATGCCATCACGACCCATATTGCGCAGTAGTCTCGGTCTGGCCAGGATGGAGCTGATTAATCACTATCTGGCCAACAAGACAGACCAGACTAGCCTGTTTCTCCTTCCCCTGAGCTGAGAGCATGTAATCCCAGCACTCTGAGTACCAGTGACTTCTGATTTATATTGGAATGCGACCATTCTCTCCAAATAATACTCATTTAGCAATTTCCCTATGATTTAGTTGTGGTCCTTGGAAGGGTGAATTCTTATCACAAAAAAACTATTTCATTATGGAAGAAACGGCCAAGATTACCTCTCCCTCCATACGACAGCAGAAGCCGTAACACGGCAACCAGATGAAGTACAAAGAGGGAAGAGGGCTCCCTAAGGGGGCTGGGGGCAGGCGCTAAAGCCAGGGGAAAGAGGCTTCAACCATCCATCTGCATGGGCTATCGGCGAGGGCAGCCTCTCGAGGTAAGAGGGCAGAATGAGCTGTTTGAAACTGGCCATCAAGGAAATGATCCAGTCAGCAAGCCAGGTCAGGGAGCTCATAGGCTGGGAGTTGTGAGAGCTGCTTTATGCCCCCACCACCATCGCCACAATCTGAGTGACTGTGAGGCCTGTGAAAGCTGTTCAGTCGTGTCCGACTCTTTGCGATCTATACAGTCCATGGAATTCTCTAGGCCAGAATGCTAGAGTGGATAGCCTTTCCCCTCTCCAGGGGATCTTCCCAACCCAGGGATTGAACCCAGGTCTCCCATTTGCAGGCGGATTCTTTACCAGCTGAGCCACAAGGGGAAGTCCAAGAATACTAGAGGGGGGAAGCCTACCCCTTCTCCAGTGAATCTTCCCGACCCAGGAATCGAACCGGGGTCTCCTGCATTGCAGGCGGATTCTTTACCAACTGAGCTATCAGGGAAGCCCAATGAGGCTTGAAGCAAACTTAATTCATTTTTCTATTGGTGAAACATAGAGACACCTGCTCCTTGACAGGAAGGTTTCTTGTTCTATGAAGTGTATTGAGCAATTCGATAAAAAGTATTCTATACACAGCTCTATTTTACAGCAAATTTCCCCAGAAATGGCCAAATCATTTCCCCTGGTAACTAAGGCTGCCCACCGCACACCAATTCCCCAGTGGTAGGTTAACCACTGTGGCGGCACAGCTGTGGGGGTGGCCTCTCACACCTAAACAGCCCCGGCGGGCGCTCTGCTAGAGCTGTTCTCGGGCAGTCGGAGACTAGGGTGCTGTGGCTGCCTATTCTTGGTCTCTTCTTAGTTCTACTCAAATGACAGTAACCAGAAGGACATCCACCCTTCACAGCCTCCTCAGCTATAAGAATAGGTAGGGATCCCACTTGGGAGGAAAAAGAAAAAACCCAGGAAAATATTCAGAACCACTTTCTCATGAAAAGAAATGGAGATCTATGAAGGTGGCATCTCTTATAGAAAAAAATCATCCACCTAAAACAAAGTTATTGCTGAAGACACTGGCGCCTGAGTCTCTGAGAGTGGGCAACGAGAGAGACGTCAGCAAAAGGATTAAAGGAATGCATTGGTTATTGTTGAATGATATGGCTACTAGAACCTTAATTGTCAGGCTATTTGGATAACAGTCTTAGTGGCCGTTTACCTCTTGCAGGTTTCCCGGGCAGCTGAAAGACTTCCATCCACTTTGGATTTGATCATCTCACCTTGTATTTGTCCGTGATCCCAAACACTAATCCTGCAATCTACT
Source organism: Capricornis sumatraensis (assembly GCF_032405125.1). Lineage (NCBI taxonomy): Eukaryota > Metazoa > Chordata > Mammalia > Artiodactyla > Bovidae > Capricornis > Capricornis sumatraensis. The sequence goes on along the minus strand of NC_091081.1, from coordinate 31,765,203 downwards.
ATGTCATAAGGTAATTAGAATAAAAACACATTTGAGGCTTAGGAATTCCTGCTTTCCACTATTTTGCCAAATAAAGTGTTGCTTGCTCTATGTTTAAGAGGCAAGGTATTTTCTAAAAGGTCTAAGATAACTGAAAGGACTAGGCATCAGTTTTGGTTTGATTTTACCTTTTAATGATTCAAAAATTACTAGCCATGAAAATAATGAGTAGACTAATCAGGTGCTTTTACCTTCAGAAGCACCTTTGTGTGTAGTGGTTTTGGTTTATGTGGGTCTTCTGTTTTTGTTTTGGGGGTTGTTTTTTTAGTACAAAGGGAAAATGGTGGGGAAAATACATATTGTATTTTATCAAACCCCAAATGTGAAAAATAGTTTAAAAGACTGCTGACGCAATTGCAGCTGGGCTCATTGAAGCCTAATTAAAATGCCGGTAACACATGATCCTGCCCAGAAGTGCTGACTACCGCCAGGCAGAAACCAGGGCCATTTGGCTGTACAATATTAATAACAACAGCAGCCAGAACATTATCATAAATGTTTTGAGTGAAGCCCCCAACCTCTATTTCAAGGTTTACAAAAATCAATGATTTTCCAGGCAGTGGTAACCACAGAGAAACCAGACTTAATTACAGAATAAGAAACCAGCAACTGAACATATATCTTAAGACTATTGGACTGCTCAATCACTATGATTCCATCCTTCATTCATTGTTGCAGCAATGCACTAGAAACTGGGGATTCAAAGTTAGAATAAGGGCATGATTCATGTTCTCAAGAAGGTCAAAGAGTTAAAAATCTTGAACTTAAAGCTTATGTTTTTTGAATCACAAAAAAGCTCCTAGAGAAATGAATAATTAACTCCAGACAGAAAAACAACATGAATGACAATAGAAGATACAGGAAAAGAGTTATACACATAAATCCCTCTGCTGCGTACCTCAGGGTACCTGTCATTAAACTGGTAACAGTTGAAACAGATTTTCTTCCTGCTCTAACAGTAAGAGTGAACTGAAATAGTGTCTACTATATGCCACATGATATTCTAAGCACTTCACAAATATTAACTTATTTAGTCCTCAGTTTTGATGTAAATAACATTATCATCCTCATTTTACAGATGAGGAAATAGAGGGGATAACAATTCACCCAGGTTTATCCAGCTAATAAATGATGGAGCCAGGATTTGAACTGAGGCAATCTGGCTTTATAGATGGTATTCTCAACTATGTTATGCCTCTTCTCTATAAAAATGGTTATGTTTAAAACCAAGGAACCGTACCTAAACACTGTACCCTAGTTGCTAAATTTGTTTCTCATGGGGATATAGGTTTAACAATTCTGAAACTGTTTTACATTTATGCTGCGGTGGTTGTTGTTGTTGTTCAGTCGCTCAGTCGTGTCTGACTCATTGTGACCCCATGGACTGCAGCACGCCAGGCTTCCCTGTCCTTCACCATCCCCCCAAGTTTGCTCAGACTCGTGTCCATTGAGTCAGTCATGCCATCCAACCATCTCATCGTTTATTGTCCCCTTCTCCTCCTGCCTTCAATCTTTCCCAACATCAGGGTCTTTTCCAATGAGTCAGCTCTTTGCATCAGATGGCCAAAGTATTGGAGCTTCAGCTTTAGCATCAGTCCTTCTAATGAATATTGAGGTCTGATTTCCTTTAGGATTGACTGGTTTGATCTCCTTGTCATCCAAGGTTCTCAAGAGTCTTCTCCAACACCACAGTTCAAAAGCATCAATTCTTCGGCACTCAGCCTTCTTTATGGTCCAGCTCTCACATCCATATATGACTACTGGAAAAACCATAGCTTTTACTATCCAGACCTTTGTCAGCAAAGTAATGTCTCTGCTTCTTAATAAGGTGTTAGGTTTGTCATAGCTTTTCTTCCAAGCAGCAAATGTCTTTTTATTTTATGACTGTAGTCACCATCTACAGCGATTTTGGAGCCCAAGAAAATAGTCTGTCCTTGTTTCCATTGTTTCCCCAGCTATTTGCCATGAAGTGATGGGACAAGATGCCATGATCTTAGTTTTTTGTATGAAGAGTTTTAAGCCAACTTTTTCATCTTCCTCTTTCATCTTCATCAAGAGGCTCTTTACTTTCTCTTCGCCTTTTGCCTTAAGGGTGGTGTCATCGGCATATCTGAGGTTATTGATATTCCAGCTTGTTATTCATCCAGCCCAGCATTTCACATGATGTACTCTGCATGAAAGTTAAATAAACAAGGTGACAATATACAGCCTTGATGTACTTCTTTCCCAATTTGGAACCAGTCCATTGTTCCATGTTTGGTTCTAACTGTTGCTTCTTGACCTGCATACAGGTTTCTCAGGAGCCAGGTAAGGTGGTCTGGTATTCACATCTCTTTAAGAATTTTCCACAGTTTGTTTTGATCCATATAGTCAAAGTCTTTAGTAGCGTAGTCAATGAAGCAGAAGTAGATGTTTTTCTGGAATTCTCTTCTTGTTTCTATGATCAAGTGGATGTTGGCAATTTAATCTCTGGTTCCTCTGCCTTTTCTAAATCTGGCTTGTACATCTGGAAGTTCTGTGGTTGAACAGATATTAAATGGACAATGAACAGTGGGAGCCAGGTTTCCTACTTTTGGAGAAGGAACTATCGATAAGCAAGAAAGACTGGAATCAAACCTATGGTGCTGTATTATAGTCAGAGACACCACTATAAACTTATGTTTAGCTTAACATATATCAGTTCAGTTCAGTTCACTTCAGTCGCTCAGTCATGTCCAACTCTTTGTGACCCCAGGAACTGCAGCACACCAGGCTTCCCTGTCCATCATCAACTCCTAGAGCTTGCTCAAACTCATGTCCATTAAGTCGGTGATGCCATCCAACCATCTCATCCTCTGTCATCCCCTTCTCCTCCTGCCTTCAATCTTAACATGTATACAGATGGTTAAATGCAGAAATAGTTATAGACATGTGTTTATACAGCTAACACATGTACATTATTCCCAGCTCTGTCTGCTGACAGGGCCCGGAAACAATAGGGCTCCAGAAGCAGTGAACACACCCAGTACCAAAAATGGTGGTTTCTAAACACCATTTTTTCTAGTTAAAGGAAGCAGAGTCCCTTGAATAAATGGCTATTTCTGGGAGTGGGGCACGGATATACCTGAAACATCTTGCAGTACCAGAAGAGAGAGATGTGCTCAAAAAAACAAAAGCATGGAGACATAGAAAAGGGAGACAAAAGCCAACCTGAAAGAACTCCATGCCAAAGCTTGAATAACTTCAGTAACAGAATAAATAACATTCTATAGGATTATCCTCCAAAGTATAAAATAAATATATGTGAGTCCACACGGACACAAGTAAATGATTAAATAAACAGGTGAATGAAAAGTGACTTATCTTCCTTATAGAAGGATTCTAAATAATTTATGTAGATACTCTTCATTCCAGGAGGTACAACTTTATCCCTCCCTATTTGGGGAATGAATTAAACTTAGTGACTGGCTTCCAAAGAATACAGTTGACAAGTCAAAAATATACCAGTGAAGAAATCTGCCATGCACATGCTACTTTAACCAAGTCATGGAGGTTAATATCCTCTGTGATATTATGTGGGCATCATGTACCCTGTCATATGATGTGACAAGAACACTCCACTGTCGTATTCTTTCTAAAAACCCATAACCCTGGTCTAATCATGAGAAAATATCATACAAATCCAGACTGGGGGGCACTCTATAGAGTATCTAGCCAGTATTCCTCAAGACAATAAGGTTGTCAAATTCATAAAAAAACAAGGAAAGACTGAGAAACTGTCACAGACCAGAGGAGACCAGGGAGACATGTCTAATTGCAATGTGGTTCCCTGGATTGAATTCTGGAACAAAAAGAGAAAATTCATGGGGAAAAGTGGTGAAAAGCAAATAAAATCTAGAGTTAGACTGATAGTAATGATGTGCCAATGTCAAGTTCTTCATTTTGACAAATATAACATGGTAATATAAGATATTGGAGAAGGCAATGGCACCCCACTCCAGTACTCTTGTCTGGCAAATCCCATGGAAGGAGGAGCCTGGTAGGCTGCAGTCCATGGGGTCTCAAAGAGTCGGGCATGACTGAGCGATTTCACTTTCACTTTTCACTTTCATGCATTGAAGAAGGAAATGCCAACCCACTCCAGTGTTCTTGCCTGGAGAATCCCAGGGATGGGGGAGCCTGGCGGGCTGCCGTCTATGGGGTCGCATAGAGTCGGACATGACTGAAGCAACTTAGCAGCAATATAAGATATTAACATCAGAAGAACTAGTAATGGACATTTAGGAACTCTCTGGGCTATCTTTGCAAATTCTTTGTAAATATATAATTTTTCCAAAATAAAAAGTTTAAGAAAGTATTATATTCTAAAATAGCCATTCTATGTAAAATAAGTAGAGGAGCAATTAGGTATCAGGCCAGTGAAAGGAAGCTAGAAATAAAAGCATAATAATTTTTATATTAATATTAGTTTTCTGCTCCCCAGAACTACTTATAGTACTGTTGTTCCTTTCCTATGATACTTTGGGGGAAACACTAAACTCATCTGAACTCACTTTGTTTACAAATGCTTACTGGGTAAATAAGCACCAGGCACTGTCCTAGGCTCTACAGATGCTCTGATGGACAAGACATGCTTCCTGTGTGCAAAGAACATCCAGCTTCATTGATGTCAACACAAAATAAAACACAGCATGATAAATCCTGATGAAGAAGAGGTAATTTCAAGATGATAGGGGCACACCCAGGAGGAGCATCCGACCAATTCAGTACCAAGGCACCATGGAGTACAGAGACAGACACCTGGAAAAGCCCATGAATGATCTATATCTTATGACCATCACAAGGATCTCTGGTGATGGTGATATACACCAACCTCCTGTCAGCATAAAGTGCATTTTGGAAATGCAAATTTAATTACATTTCCTCTTCCTAAAACTCTTCAAGGGCTTTCCATTACTCCAATGTGTGGCACATCCTCACCACGTGTGATGGGTAGTTTTATATGTTAATTTGGCTACATTATACCTCCCAGAAATTATCCACTAATTGAGGTGTTTTTGTGAAGACATTTTAGATACACTTAACATCTACAGTTAGGGCTTCCCTGGTGGATCAGATAATAAAGAATCTGCCTGCAATGCAGGAGACCCAGTTTCGATCCCTCAGTCGGGAAGATTCCCTGGAGAGGGAATGGCAACCCATCCCAGTATTCTTGCCTGGAGAATCCCATGGACAGAGGCTGCAGTCCATGGGGTCACAAAGAGTCAGACACAACTGAACGACTAACACTTTCAACAATCTACAGTTAGTCAACTTTAAGTAAATTCCTTGATAAAGTAGTGGGCCTCATCCAATCAGTCGAAGGCCTTAAGAGCAAAAATCAAAGTTTCTCAGAAAAAAAAAAAACTCTCAAGAAGAAATTCGACTTCAAGATTGCAGCATCATCACCTGCCTGAGTTTATAGCGGCCTGCTTGCTTGACCTACAGACTTCAGACTTGCCACCTCTCTTTATTTAAATATATTTCATTTGGGCTTACATTATAGATAGGATTTACGGAGAGAACTATATGTAAGGTATACATTATGTGCATCTGTGTCCTATTGATTCTGTTTGTATATATGTATAGTGTATCTGTGTCTTCTATTGGTTCTGCTTCTCTGGAGAACCCTGACACACCATGGCCATGGGCGCCAGGCTTCGCGGCCCTTCCCCTTCTCATCAGCCACACCTTTCATCCTGCTCCTCTCACTCTCTCTCCCACTCACAGTGGCTTTTTCTCATCCTTTTCTCATCCTGCATCCTTTCAGCTCCTCCTCCTGTCCCCTCCTCCCACAGGCTCTTGTCTCTGTCTGGGCCACTCTTCCTTCTTTTCCTGATTGACACCTACTCTTGCCGCAGTCCTTAGCTCAATCAGCTACTGCTTCCTCAGGGAATCTTCCCATTATCAAACTCTCTTAGTAAGCCTTCAAGGCACTTCACGTCCCTCCTGGGTAGTTGGACAAATTGCCACCTCAGTCTTCATGATACATAAGCCCCATGTAGGTGGGAACGATGTCCAGTTTTGCTCATTTTTTTGTAACTATATCCCCTAGCACAGTTCTTGGGACATGAAAGCTTTCAATAAGTAATTTTTTAATGAATGTCAACACAAATGTGAGACGAGCAGAAAACTGCCCCTCTCCACAGCCGCAGCCTCTGAAGCTCTCACAGGTAGAATCCAGTGACCCAGTCCTTTTGACAATTCATAAAGCTGAAACTTAAGGTCAGAAAAAAAGGGGAACTTGGAAAGGCAGTCAAAGCAGGCAGAAGGAGGGGGCTTTACTAGCTGGAGACAGAAATGTCTCTGCAGATGGGTTGGAGGTGGTCAGTGTGGCTGCAGCCTCAAGTTGACACCGACTTCTCCAAAAATACCACCTGCCTCTTCACCCAAACTGGAGTTTATGTAATCACATTTCCCAGTTATTACCAACTGCCAAATGTTGAAACTCTCAGAAGCACCTTTTTTAAGTCTTAAATATCAACTCTAGCCTATTAAAGAAGAGAAAAAGGAAATGAAGATATGTTCTTACCAGATTTCTTTTTATAAAGAAAAACTCAAACCTGAAAAAAAAAAAAAAATTCCCCAAGTTTAAGTACTAAGATTTTATTAGGAGACACAATCCCAGGGTAACAAGGGTGAAGGGAAAGGCAAAGGCAAAGCAAAGCAAATGATATACCCAAATGATCAATACATTTCTTCTTTAGGTTATTTTTACCATGAATGACCTGCACTGAACAAGCTGGCAAATTTCTCAAAACATCAGGCCACTAGATCATGTTTCTAAAGGCAGTAGCCACAGCTGATTTCTTGATTCATATATATGGCAATTTTAAAGCATATCTTCAATTTTATTGACATTTTTCCTTGTGACAGATGGGGTCTATATCCCTTGCTTTTGAATCTGGGAAGTTTGTGACTTACTTATATCCAATAACATGTGTTGGAAGTTCTGCTGGGTTTGCTTATTGACATCAATGTGGTTCTATCTTATTCACAGAGATTGCCACCACTGGACCCCTGAGCCAGAAGGTAAGAAGTCTGATAGAAGGTTGCCATGCCGTGAGGAAGCCAAGTCACACAGGGAGGCTGCAAGAAGGTGCTTGAGTTGGCAATAGCAGTCTTCAAGTCCTCCTTTCCAAGTGCCAAATATGTGAGTGAACAAGTTCTCAGATGACTGTAGCCCCCAGCTATTGAGTCAACCCCAGACATGGGGGAGGGGAAGTGCAAGCAAGCCATCCCCATTGTTCCCCTTCTAAATTCCTGCCCCAGCGCATGCAAACAAACATATTGCATTGCACTTCTGTGTTTGAGGGAATGTTTATTATGTAGCAATGGTAACCTGAACAATATGGAAAAATGGGTATTATTTCTTAGGTGTCAAAACAAGTGTCTAACTTTCCTCCACAAGAGTCAATACCCATCAACAGCTTTTATCTCTGACAAATCTCTCAAATGTAAACAAACAAATAAACAAGTAAAAGCTGGCTTCAGCACCTCATGAAAGGAGTAGATTCCAAGCAGAGAGAGAACAGAATTGTCTTTGAGAAAAGAAGTGCTCAATGTTTGATGAATGAAGAAAGGAATCGCCCAGAGAACCATGAAATATTTAGGTGAGTATATAGTAGAGAGCACAGGATCATTTTCCACAATCAGTGGCAATCTTAGTCCCCAGTTCGAAACATGCAGTCCTTCAGAAATGTTTATGGCTTAGCCTTGTGTTCTCATCCTTTAATATTTAATGGCATTTATCAACAACTAAATCACATGAAAAATGTATACTTGTATACTGCACATTTTCTGATGCAAAACTAAGCTGGAAAACAACATCTTCTGATGCAAAACAAGCTGAATGACAAAAAGAATCAAAATTATTTTGACCAGGTGGAAAAATGAAGCAAGATAAATATAAGTGGCTGGAGTAAACTTATCCCAGCAGGCAGCTGGGGAGTGTTGGACTCATTCTGAAGATGATAAGAAACTATAGAATACTTTGGATAGGGAAGAACTGTGATGAAAAAAAATTAATTTGAAAATTAACTTCAACATCTCTTTAGGTGATGAAGTCAAGGAGGACAAATAGAAGGAAGAAAGGTCACAGTGTGTAGCAGAAGTTTCTAGTCCCACAACAATATAAATGCATACATCTGGGCTGGTATGACCATAGAAAGAGGAAAAGAAGGGCAGAGGTGATTCAGCGGTACAACCAGGGAAACTTGGGCAGCTGATGGGGTATGGAGAGTACAGGAGAGGCCTGGAGTGAGAGGTCAGTAGAAATGATGGAGAGAGAAACAATGGAGGATGAAGCATGCTTGGAGAAGAAGAAAGAGCTCAGTAGGAACCTATGGCCTTTGAGATGGTGCTAGAAAGACATTTAGGTAAAAAGAGCCAGTGGATAATAGGAGACTTTGGATTAAGGTTTAGGCAAAGACATAGGCCTAGAGAAGTAGATTTGGGATTCATCAGCCTCCAGGCAATCCCTAAAGCTGTGAATGAATTCCCATAGTGCACCATATTCAGTTCAGTTCAGTTCAGTTCAGTCGCTCAGTCGTGTCCAACTCTTTGCGACCCCATGAATCGCAGCACGCCAGGCCTCCTTGTCCATCACCAACTCCAGGAGTTCACTCAGAATCACGTCCATTGAGTCAGTGATGCCATCCAGCCATCTCATCCTCTGTTGTCCCCTTCTCCTCCTGCCCCCAATCCCTCCCAGCATCAGAGTCTTTTCCAGTGAGTCAACTCTTCGCATGAGGTGGCCAAAGTAGTGGAGTTTCAGCTTTAGCATCATTCCTTCCAAAGAAATCCCAGGGCTGATCTCCTTCAGAATGGACTGGTTGGATCTCCTTGCAGTCCAAGGGACTCTCAAGAGTCTTCTCCAACACCACAGTTCAAAAGCATCAATTCTTCAGCGCTCAGCTTTCTTCACAGTTGGCGGCGGCCGGGAGGAGCAACCCCACATCCAAGGAGTGGTGGCTACACAGGCACAGGAGGGCCTAGAGGAGCCATCCCACGTTGAAGGTCAGGAAGGGCGGCGGTGAAGAGATACCCCTCGTCCAAGGTAAGGAGCAGCCCTGAAGAGATACCCCATGCCCAAGGTAAGAGAAACCCAAGTAAGATGGTAGGTGTTGCAAGAGGGCATTAGAGGGCAGACACACTGAAACCATACTCACAGAAAACTAGCCAGTCCAATCACACTAGGACCACAGCCTTGTCTAACTCAATGAAACTAAGCCATGCCTGCAGGGCAATCCAGGGCGGGAGGGTCATGGTGGAGAGGTCTGACAGAATGTGGTCCACTGGAGAAGGGAATGGCAAACCACTTCAGTATTTTTGCCTTGAGAACCCCATGAACAGTATGAAAAGGCAAAATGATAGGATACTGAAAGAGGAACTCCCCAGGTCAGTAGGTGCCCAATATGCTACTGGAGATCAGTGCACCATATTAGACTCTGTTAAATCTTGAGTTTTTATAGCATTTCACAGCTCAGGGTGAAATATTTTGAAAATATACTGAATCCTTCTTATGCAGAGGCTGCATAATTAGGTCTATCACAGCACAGCCACTTTATTGATCCTTTAATTATTAAAAAAAAAAAAAACTATGAAATGCCAAGAATACCAAGATATGAATTTATTTTGACTCTCAATATATTTTGAACTATTCCTCCTACTCACTTCCACTGACAGGACTGGCCCCAGAAATGAAGAACCATTTTTAATGCTTTTAAAGAATATCTGGGTGGGCCACTATCCCTATGGCTCTCCACTTGAATAAGTTGTAAGAACACCAAGAGCCTTGGTAGAGCCAAAAAGAATCAAAGGATGTGCAGCTGGAGGTATCAGCTGCGCGTGTCGAGTTCTAGCCAAAATAACTCCCCAAGCTGTCCAGCTGTAGAGAGAGAAAGAAAACCAGAAAGAAGACAGTAATTCAGTCAGGGAAGTCACCAGTGGCTGAAGAGTCCTGCAGGCCACAGAGCACTATTACAGTTGGGGACCAGACAACGTGCTGCAGCCACCACGCTCAGGCTGCTTACAACTGCAGAGTGAACATCTGTGGCCATCTGTCTGCAAGCAGGCTGGGGGTCAGAGGCAGAGTGAAACAGAGACCTGAAAGTGGACTGAGATAAGCTTAGGAGAGGAAAATATGTAAGGCATCTAACAGATTCCACTTAGAAAGAGACAGCCAGTTGAAAGAAAGTATGGATGGGGTCTCCTTAGATAAATTATGACTCAGCAAGTGCCATTTTATCTGCCTAAGAAAATAATTACAGGAAAACAGTGTTTCCTGAAAAGTCCCTGTGAATGAGCTCTTCTGGAATAGCACCAGAGGTTTCTGGCAGATGGGAGTAGCTCTGCAGGACTTTGGAGATGACCCGGCCCAAGCTCTGTCAGGTAAAGAACTGAGACGTTACAACCATGCCCTTCTAGAGGCACTGAAATCTGCTTTCCAATCCTTCCATGACAACTAGCATATTCCACTTGTGGCTTGCCCTTTAACCTGACTTTTACAGGTTTTTATTCCTCCACTTGTTTCTTAATTCCCGAGTTCCTCTGGGCTTTAAGCCCTCCTCTTTCCTGATACACTCTCCTTAGGGGATGCCATCTGCTCTATTGTCCTTACAGTCATTTATGTATTGATGACTGTCAAATATTTACTCTCAATCAGACCTCTTGTCTGAGCTCAGACCTGGACAGCAACTGCATATTGCATATCTCCTCTTGTGCATTTTACAAATTCAACTTGTCTAAAATTGAACCCACCACTCCTGGAGACTCATGCCTTCTCTATTGTTAACCCAAGTTGGCCACCTGGAGCCCTCATTTGAATGCTCTTTCCCTTGGCCCACACTTCACCCACACACTGCTGGCCCAAATTAACCCACTGCTCTCCAACCCCATTTCCATTAGCCTAGACTCAGGAACCACTATCTTTCATTATCACAACAGCCTTCTGAGTCATCTTCCTGTCTGTGATCTTGACTCTGCCTAACTGCATCCCCATTCCATTGTAAAGCACTCATTCTGAAATAAATCCTATCACTTCACTTCTTCAGCCCAAAACACTTCAGTGGGCTACTACTGCTCTTAGGATAAGATCCAAAGCAGTTAATACCATCTGCATAACTTGACCCATCCCATTGTCCTACCCTTCACCAATGCCTCCCTTTACAGTCCAGTTGAGTTTTTTCTAGTTCCTTGAATCCACCAAGTTCTCCTTTAACAACAGACTTTTGTACATGCTATCTGGCATTCTCTTCTCCTTTGCTTTGCCAAACAATGACTATTTCTCCTTCAGGTTCCAGTTTAGACAAAACTTCCCTTGACAAGCCTTCCCTGTCCAGTCTAGTCTGTTTTAAATGGCCTGAAATGAATTCCCAAACACATTGTATTTTCCCGCATCAAATCACACTCTACAGTTAATACCTACATATATGGCTTTATCTTTCACTAGACATTGAGCTCAGTGAGGATAGGAAGCATATCTGTTGTGTGGGCAATTGTATATCCAGCACCCAGCCTAGAATTTTTGTATGTTATTTAAATGATTATATAAAATGTTGGATTTATAGGCCCTCTGATCAGCAGCAAAACTGCTAGGTCTACATCAGACAAGGTCCCCTCAGAGAATTAGAAAGATTTTCAAGTTCCTTTGTCTAAGTTGAGCCTGGAAGCTGCAGCATCTCCAGGAACATTCGTTCCCTGATGTATGGCCAACAGAAGTCTACTGAGGGATTCTCAGCTGCAGCTCACTGCAAAGCTCTTACTTCAAGCACAAAATAATCTCTTCACTTCCAATGAGGGACATCAAGAAAGAAAGAATTTTCCCTTTGGTGTCAGGAGCCTAGGAAGGCAGAATATAAAGCAGAAAAGTCTACATGAACTCAGAGTCTTTCTAGAGAAGACTGTATTGGACTGTACCCTAGATCAGTGGTTTCAAAACTTGAATCAGAATCACCTGGATGACTTGTCAAAGCACAGATGTCTGAGCCTGACCCCCAGAGTTATTCAGTGGGTCTTGGATGGGGCCAGAGAATTTGCATTTCTAACAAGTTTCCAGGTGATATTGATGCTGCTGATTTGGGGACCACAACCTTGAGAACCACTGCACTAAATATCTGAGTCACCCTCTTAGTCACACAAACACAAGAGAAATAGGCACCCCTTGTCCTGAGGGAGAGGCACTCTTCCCAAACTCTGGAGAGGAAGATCTCACTGCTGGGCAGGGTGTAGGGAAATTTGCATAGGGATTCTAGAGCCTCTGGGAAATAAGAAATCAGAAAAATGAAAACTCCAATCCCTTCTGTATTGAAGTTGAAGTCTGCTAGAACTGCTCTGATAACTTAGGACAGTTCAAATTATAATAATTCTTCAAGAAAAGGATATCAGGGACATTGGGATGGAAGTGCTTACCCAGCAGTCTTTCACTGGGCACAGACCTATTGGTCTGTCCAGTGAATGTGCACACACCCAACCCACATAAATTGGCTGGCAAGACACAGGTTGATCTAATGAGACTCAGCCCCAAACAACTGCTGAAACTGTTGGAACAGAGACCTTTCCCCTCTGGTATTACAAGACAGATAAGCAGCATGTCTGGGGCTTCTGGTGGCCAGTGCCAAGAGGGAAGAGCATGGCGGAGAATGACACTCACACTGAAGAAAACTCAGCCAAGAAATGAAAGAAATAAGACTCCTGATAACATCATTTGAATCCCGCAAGGGCCTAAAGTTACAATATCTTGAGCTTGAGCTTGAGTTTCTGTCAAGAGTCTTGACTGATGGAATTCTACTAGCAAACCAATACATTGCTCTGGTCGAGAATGTTCAAGTAGCTATCTGTTCTAGCAGTTTCTCTGGAGACAGATAGAACTGCCAGACCTACAGCTTTGCCAGCCCCTCTGGGATTCTGATTTTCTCCTAACAAATCCCTAGCATAGTGTATGTGTGCTGTCACTCAGTCGTGTGCAACTGTTTGTGACCTCATGGACGCCAGTCTCCTCTGTCCATGGGATTTCCCAGACAAGAACACCAGAGTGGGTTGCCATTTCCTCCTCCAGGGGCTCTTCCCAGCCCAGGGACTGCACTCATGTCCCCTGCATTGGCAGATGGATTATTTATCACTGAGCCACCAGGGAAGCCCACTTTAGCACAGTTCTTAGCCTCATCACTGCTTACTTGCCTTCATCCTCTGTGAGCTCCTTGAATATATGTTCTTTATAAGAATTTTCTTGATTGCCAGGCAGGGTAGCTGGCTTACAGATGCTCACTTTGCAAACAACATTTAAATGAAAAATAACATTTGGGTCAGATTAGTTTGCATGAATTAAAGGGAAAAAAGAAGAGGAGGACAAGGTACAATGGAAGGAATATAAATTAAACCAGGTTAATAACCCACAAAGGTGGGCTCCCAGAGTCAGGTAAAACTTTACTCTGCCCCAGAATATTTCTAACTGAATCTCAACTCCTACTAACAGCTTCAGCATTTTTCTTTTCTTTGGGGAAAAAAAAAAATCATGGGGGAGGGGGTGCCAGAGAATGACAAGTGACATGGTGACTCCCACATAAGTCAGCTTCCTCTTCCCCAAATCTGTTTCCAGAAACTCTGCCACATCATGCACTGAGAACCCCCTGGCTTCCAACTCAAAAGAAAGTCTCAGAGGTGTCAGGCACAGATGGCAGGAGCCCTCCTTTGGTGGTTCTCAATGATAAATAGCTTCCTGCCAGAGCGCTCCCCAACTCTGAACTCCTGGAAGAAAATTACCACGTGAGAAACAAAACCCAGGAAAAGGTTGGAAGCATACCCTGAGTAGGGTTTGTCACTCACATCTTCTAGGTTAAATGTGTCTGTGGGAACCCCTGGACACAGCTGTGGTCACAAATGTTCCATCCAACAACTGGACCCAGAAGTGGCCCATTTTTCTGACATCAAGAGACCTTCCATGGAAGGAAAACAGAAACAGCACAGATGGAGCTGCCTTTTCAAATCCTTGTGGATGTCATGAGATTAGCAGCTTTCCTCTGAGTCGGCCTCAAAGACTTCCTTTACAATTGTTCATAAGCTCGCTCAAGGGATAGGCAGTGAAGTTCACTCAAACAAAAACATAACCTCAAACATCGAAAACAGCTGGTGGAAATTGTGACTGTTATAGAGGAGCTGACTTATCTAGCTGAGTCAAAACAAGTGTGAGTGCTTCAAACAGGCACGAGATCAGAAACATAATTAGGTGTTTATTGAGTGCTGTCCTTCTTGATTTTTTTTCTCCCTTGCAGGACGTGAGTCTCCTCTTTAGGCTTCATCCTGACATGGAGTAAAACCCTTTATGATATCAGAATTGACATTTTTTAAAATTTATTTGAAAATAATTTTTTTTCTAATTATAAAAGTAGTCTGTGTTCTTTGGGGAAAAATTAGGGAACACAGAAAAACCATGAAAATAAAAATCATGTGTAATCCCACTGCCACTCTTTCCATTTTGTTCTTTTGACTCTGGATGTTTTTTTAAAAAAAATAATTTTATTTATTTATGGTTGTGCTGTGTCTTCACTGCTGCGTGGGCTTTCTCTGGTTGCAGAATGCATGAGCTTCTCGTTGTGATGACTTCTCTCATTGCAGAGCACAGGCTCTAGGGTGTGCAGGCTTCAGGAGTTGCAGCCCCCAGGCTCTAGAGCACAGGCTCAATAGTTGTGGTGCCCGGGCTTCATTGCTCCACGGCATGTGGGATTTCCTGGATCACAGATCACATTCATGTCTCCTGCATTGGCAGATGGACTCTTTACCACTGAATCACAAGGGAAGCTCAACTTTGGTTTTTCATACACATATACACACCACACAATTTTAAATATATATTTAAATATGCCTGCATTAGTCACTCAGTCGTATCTGACTCTGCAACCCCGTGGACTGTAGCCCACCATGCTCCCCGTCCATGGAATTCTCCAGGCAAGAATTACTAAAATAACTCCTTTTGATCCTGATTTTCACCTAGTCCATATGACCATTTCCCGATGTCACTGATATATTCTTTCCCACATTTTTATGCCTGCATATGAACACTATAAATTATTGAGCTAATGCCAATTGTAGACATTTGGGATATTCTGCACTATTGTAAACAAGGCTGTGAAGAATACCCTTGTTGATAAATCTTTGCACATGTTCGTACTTAGAAAACTTACTTTCTCTTTCAAGGCACTGAAATTCGGGCTATAAAAGGGATTGTAATTGATATTGAAAGAGTATAGCTCCTTTCTCCCTGAGAGTTTCTGCCAATTGTCTTTTTCTGCATGTTTTGAGTTGAGTTAGCTCCTTTTGGAAGAAGAAATGGCAACCCACTCCAGTGTTCTTGCCTGGAGAATCCCAGGGACAGGGGAGCCTGGTGGGCTCCTGTCTATGGGGTTGCGCAGAGTCGGATATGACTGAAGCGACGCAGCAGCAGCAGCAGCAGCAGCAGCTCCTTTTAGGACTTGCAGGCCTTCATGTATTCACAGAAGACTTGCTTTCAATCAAGTTAATGGTCTCTCCAGTTTGCAATGCAGAAACATTGAAATAACTGTTTTTTAACTGTATGACAAGAAATGAAAGCAATAAATATTAGAAAAGATTACTAATCTTATTAGGAAAAAGAAAATATAGAAGTGTAATTCCATCAAAAGAGGTATCAAACTGATTAGACTGAGTTACTCAAAACTGTCTTCTGAAAAACTCTCAAGTTGAAATGATTTGTAGCAGGTTTTACAACTGCAGGAAACGAGCTAAAACTTTCCACTTTCTTATTTTTCCTATTTTTCTAATCCAAAAAGTGAAATGAAACATTCTTTAAGGAGAAGACTCAACTGGCAATATTATCTCTCATTCGAAATTTACTGCCTGCATTGAACAATTGCTTCTGTATTGGCACAAGTCATTCAGTCACTCACCATCGGGGGATGAATCACTCCCCATGAAAAATCATTCCAGAATTTGGGTAACAGAGAAGTTTGCCTCCAGCCAAAAGTTCAACAAATGTTGGTAAAATTTAGGAAAATCATTATCATGAAAGGCTGCCATGGTTTCAAAGAGCATCTCTTAGTAGTTACTGCACTCTCTGACCTCTAAAAAAAGTGCAAGCAACTTCATGCACACACACAGCCCCTGCCAGTTTCCCTTAAAAATTTCATTCCCTTCATCACCACTGAGTGGAATTAAAAACAGTTGGTCAAGCTCCACTAATCGACAGCTGCTTGCAATTAGATGAAGCATTTAAAGCCATTCTCTTAACTACCTTCCCAACTGCCTAAGCATTCAGTATGAGCAATACACCGTGATAATTTGCCAGAATGTTTAACTTATCTCCATCTCTAGTGGTTTCTATACCTTCCTATTTTCTCCAGTCTTCCCACACACTGTCTGACTCTTCCAGTTCCTCTTGTTAAATTAGGGGTGTGCAGAGATTAGCTGAAACCAGGTCGAGCTGTTTTGTGCTAAGATGGAAAATTCTACCCAGGCAACTATTAGGGGGCAGAGTAAATCTTGATGTTTTGCAGAGAGAAAAGATTCCTTTTTTTCCCTCTTTTTTTATTAAACAATGAACTGGAAAGTTCACTGTAATTTTTCTCATCAAGGATGATGAAGAAAAACAAAAGTTCCTAGGCTTTTGTAAACTCTTTCCAATTCTCAAAACTCACAAACACTCATTTTGGAGTAGGGAGAAAATGCACAGATCACTTTATTCAATTTTTGCCCTTTACAAACTGGGCATCAAAAGTCAAGATGCTTTTCCCAAGGTCACAGAAAAGAGTGGCAGTGCATGGCCTGAATCCAACTCTCTGACTCTTGGTCCAGATGGTTTTCTGCTACTTAAACTCCTTCTGCTAAAGAGAAAATCTTCCCACCTCTTCTAGAAGGAGGCAGAGACCATCATGGCTACCCCACTTGCCTTCTCCAAGGGGTAGAGCAGCTGTTCTCCCCACCCTCTGCCCCACAAGCCTCTCCAGCCAGGAACTCATCCTGGGGCTTAAAGGGCAGGAAAACAACAGACATGAAATGACTTCACCTATGCACTCATCTTTCTCACTCCATCCCTTTCAACTCCCCCACCTAAATAAGAACCCCCACAAAACCACATCCATGGGCACATAACCATGTTGTTTTTCTGTCTCATACTCCCTGATGCTTATCTCCATCCGATACCCATTTGACCTGTTGTGTGGTCAGTGAAGGAAGGGGATGAAGGGGGTGTTGGAGGAAGGAAAGAGAGAAGCAAGAGGAGCAGAAAAGGACAATCAGTTGAAGGAAGCAGTTTTACCTCAAAACTCAAGAAGCAGATTCATGTCTAGACAAGAACGGGAGCCCTAGGACTTCCTTGGTGGTTGAGTGGCTAAAACTCCGTGTTCTCAGTGCAGAGGGCTCAGATTTAATTCCTGATCAGGAATCTAGATCCCACATGCCACAACTAAGACCCTTCACAGCCAGATAAAATAAATAAGTAAAAATAAATGTTAAAAAAAAAAAAAAGAAAGAAAGGGAGCCCTCACACCCCAGACCACTCACCCATAGCTCTGGCTTTTCTTATCTCTGCTCCTCCCAAGGCGAATCCCTTCTTTTCCAGAAACCTCCTATATTCCAATCTAGTCCACTCCTCTAGACAGTCATGGACTCCTTCTTCTGTCTCTGAGGACAATTCACTTTCTCCTTAAACTCATATTTCCATTATACTCACAGCAATGAGTCATCCTTATATTTTTTTCTGGTTCAAAGTCTTTTTGTTGATATTTTATAATGTTTATTATAAACATTTTATTATGTTGATCATTTTTTTATATAAATAAAGGCTTCCCTGGTGGCTCAATGGTAAAGAATCCATCTGCCAATGCAAGAGATACAGGTTCGATCCCTGGGTCAGGAAGATCCCCTGGAGAAAGAAATGGCAGCCCACTCCAGTACTCTTGCCTGGGAAATCCCATGGACAGAGGAGCCTAGAGGGCTACAGACTATGGGGTCAAAAAAAGTGTCAGACACATTTAATGACTAAAACAACATCAAAAATATATATGTATACACAGATACATACATATATTTCTGTTCTATATAAAGAGTTAGAGCCATATAAATAAAGACAGAGATAGAGAGATTGAGATAATTTTTTTAAGTTTTTCTATGTTAAAAAAAAAAATACTATTCTGCCTCTTGCCCATCTTGCAAGATGGCAGATGAAAACACAGAGAAGCTGGATAATAATAAGAAGAAACATAAAGCCAAGAAGGCTGATGCCAGGGCAAGGTTAAGAAGGGTAACCTCAAGCCCAAAACACCTCAAAAGGGGAAATCCCACAACAACCAAAACCCCATCCTAGTCAGAGGAATTGGCAGCTTTTCCCCATCTGCTTTGTGTTCCAGCAAAGTCGTGGAAAAGAGGAAGTAATCATAAGCTACATTTAATATTGAAATTAAAGAGAGATTTCTTTCTACTACACAAAACTTGTTTGGGTGGGGGTGACAGAAATGATGGGATACAAATGGCTAAGCTTCACCGAACACCTGGATGATGCTCCACTGAAGATGTACCTTGAAAGCTGGTGAGCCTCAGGAGAAAACCCTTCCATCAGATGAGAGGAAGCTGTGAGCTAGCGTCACTCCCAGCACCATTCCAAGCATCCTCACTGGGTACCACAGAGGCATGACGGTGGTTTTCTTAAAGCAGCTGAGCAGTAGCATGCTGCTCGTGACTTGTCCTCAGTCGAGTTCCTCTGTTAGAACACACCAGAAACTTGTCATCACCACCTCCACAAAAACTGATGAGTGGTGTGGAAATCCCAAACATCTCCCTGAGGCTTATTTCAAGAAGAAGCAGCTTCATAAAGCCCAGACACCAGGAAGGTAAGACCTTCAATGCAGAGGAAGGGAAATTCAAGCGCACAGAGCAGCACAAGGTTGATCTGAGAGACCTGGACTCACAAATTCCGCCAAAAAATCAAAGCCATCCCTCAGTTCCAGGGCTACCTCTGTTCTGTGTTTCTGCTCACAAATTGGTGTCCTAAATATCTTACAAAGAACTGATACATTGACCCCCAAAAATTATTCTGGGTGGTGTAGGTATTATGTTGATCACAAGTATAAAGCTCGTCAACATAACGTAAATATATTGTAAATTTTGTGGATAATGATTAAATACATACACTGTAACAGAAATGAATCTCATAATGAGTTCCTCAACCCTGTTTTTATCCCAATTAATTTATGCATCTATGATTTGATAGTACCTGGTGGCTCAGAGGATAAAGCGTCTGCCTACAATGCAGGAGACCCGGGTTCAACCCCTGGGAGGAAGATCTCCTGGAGAAGGAAATGGCGACCCACTCCAGTATTCTTGCCTGAAAAATCCCATGGACAGAGGAGCCTGGTAGGCTACAGTCTATGGGGTTGCAAAGAGTCAGACACAACTGAGCGACTTCACTTCACAATGCTAAATTATGACAGTTTTCAGTTATTTCTTTTTCTAATTTTTCATATTTATAGAGGTAAGAGAAAGCGCTTGTTTTATCCACCTAGAGGAAAGAAAAGTTTTGTTAAGGAATGACATTAGCTTCCATAAGGCTAGACTCTCCTTTCTAGTTATATATCAAAATAACAAAGTGATCCATCATCAAAAATTACTTTTAATGCCCTACCTGCTGACAACTTATTTAGGGCCTCCTTCAATTTTGTTGAAAGCCAAGAACTAGAGACCAACTGCCTTGAGAACAGGTTTTATTTTAATTCTATGATAAGAGTAATTCACTTTTCCCCCTTTCAACACCAAGGTTTTTTGAGTTTTTTTATTGAGTTATTTTATCTTAAGGTGAGGTAAGGTAAGGTGAAGTCGCTCAGTCGTGTCCGACTCTTTGCAAACCTGTGGACTGTAACCTACTAGGCTTCTCCGTCCATGGGATTCTCCAGGCAAGAATACTGGAGTGGATTGCCATTTCCTTCTCCAGAGGATCTTCCCAACCCAGGGATCAAACCCCGGTCTCCCGCACTGGAGGCAGACGCTTTAACCTCTGAGCCACCAGGGTATTTCAAGTTATTTCTTAGTTTATTCTCCAAGTATTTTATACCCTAGGGCAAGATACCCTAAGCAAGATTCACTAGGAGATAAGTTGGCCTTTATTCATAAAAGGGAAAGGTAAATGAGAGCTACCAAAATATTTGGCCCTGGGTGGATCCATTTTAAAAGAGCACAGAGTAAGGTGAGTTTCCTAAACATTACATGTGCCTGCATACCCGTTAGAAAGTCTACATACTCTCCAAGAACGCACACATTCCAGTTTGAATGTCATTGCACTAAAGAGCCCACATGATCTAGCCCGTACCTACTTTCCAGTCTCAATTCAAATCTTTCTCTCACTCATGCTTTCACTTCCTCTGGGTCATTGATATGATGTTCCTGCTGCCTGAAAGCTATTTTCTCAGACATCACCCCTAACTATCCAAATCATAATAGTTTTCTCAGTTCTCTCTCTCTCTCTCTCTCTCTCTCGTTTTCTCTCTCTCTCACATACACACACAGTTCTGTATTCTTCTTTCTCCTAACACTTATTACAAACTGCCATCAGATATTTATTTGTATTTATTTAAGTAGCTCACTAGACCAGTGCCTAACGTGGTCCCTTACCAGGATCCTTAGCTTCAATTGAGAACTTAGAAATGCAAAGTCCCAGGGCCCACACCATACCTAATAAATGAGAAATTCTGAAGCAATCTGTAGTTTATTAAGTCTTCCAGGTGTTTCTGATGCTGCTAAAGCTTGAGAAACCCTGTGCTAGATCATAATCTGCATGAAGGAAGAGCATACGTCAGTTTTTTCATCACTGTGTACCTAGAATTTTGCCCAGTGGCTGGTATATAAGAAATGTTTTGTAAATTTGTATTGTTGAATAAACTCAAATCAAACAAAAATTTGCCCACAGTAAGGGATATAGTATGGCTTATATGCAAAACTAAAACAAATGATACAAGAGAACTTATTTACAAAACAGAAACAGACCCCAAGACTTAGAAAAGGAACTTATGGTTACCAGAGGGGAAGGGTGGGAAAAGTGATCGTACTGGAGTTAGGGATCGACATGTACACACGGCTGTATTTAAAATGGACAAGCAACAAGGGCCTACTGTATAGCACAGGCTACACTGTCAATGCCAGGTGGCAGCCTGGATAGGAGGAGAGTTTGGAGGAGAATGGACACATACATGTGTATGACTGAGTCACTTTGCTGTCCACCTGAAATTATCAGCTACTTTCTCGGTTCAGTTCAGTTCAGTCGCTCAGTCGTGTCCGACTCTTTGCAACCCCATGGACTGAAGCATGCCAGGCCTCCCTGTCCATCACCAACTACCAGAGTCCACCCAAACCCATGTCCATTGAGTCGGTGATGCCATCCAACCATCTCATCCTCTGTCGTCCCCTTCTCCTCCCGCCTTCAATCTTCCCCAGCATCAGGGTCTTTTCAAATGACTCAGCTCTTTGCATCAGGTGGAGTTTCAGCTTCAGCACCAGTCCTTCCAATGAACACTTAGGACTTATTTCCTTTAGGATGGACTGGTTGGATCTCCTTGCAGTCCAAAGGACTCTCAAGAGTCTTCTCCAACACCACAGTTCAAAAGCATCAATTCTTCAGCACTCAGCTTTCTTTATAGTCCAACTCGCACATCCATACATGACTACTGGGAAAACCATAGCCTTGACTAGACGGACCTTTGTTGGCAAAGTAATGTTCTTTTTAATGTGCTGTCTAGGTTGGTCATAACTTTCCTACCAAGGATTAAGCGTCTTTTAATTTCATGGCTGCAGTCACCATCTGCAGTGATTTTGGAGCCCCCAAAAATAAAGTCAGCCACTGTTTCCAGTTTCCCCATCTATTTGCCATGAAGTGATGGGACCAGATGACATGATCTTAGTTTTCTGAATGTTGAGCTTTAAGCCAACTTTTTTACTCTCCTCTTTCACTTTCATCAAGAGGCTCTTTAGTTCTTCACTTTCTGCCATAAGGGTGGTGTCATCTGCATATCTGAGATTATTGATATTTCTCCTGGTAATCTTGATTCCAGCTTGATCTACATTCTAATATAAGATAGAAAAGTTTTTTTTAATGAAATATATTTCTGTGGTGATCCATTAAATATATGGAAATATATATATATATATACACATTTCACAAAATACTTACTACATGCCATCGACTCCAAACATTCTCAATCCTATTCTATTTGCTTTATTTATTTTCTTCCTGTTTTTCTAGTAAGAAGACCTATAAATTCATTTTATAGTCTGCTAATGGATCTTATGGAGAAGGAAATGGCAGCCCACTCCAGTATTCTTGCCTGGAGAATCCCATGGACGGAGGAGCTTGGTGGGCTACAGTCCATGGGTCGCAAGGAGTCAGACATGACTGATCAACTTCACACTTCACAATGTATCTTATGTGCAGTTTGAAAACCCTAGTCACTAAGCTGCTCTGAAGAAATCCACACCTATGCCCTTGTTATTCTTTTAACCTGGAATTCCCATCCCTCTCGGCTCCTCATGCCCAAGTCTCACTGATTCTTCAAGGCCCACCTCTCAGAGTAGATTTCTATGCTGTGAAGGTAATCTTTCCCTCTTTTAAATTCCCACCATATTTTTTTCTGTGCTCAGCTCTTATACCTTTTCTTACATGGTCCTTTTAATATACTGTTTATAGAGTATCACTTTTCCTATTAAAGTTAATCCTTCAGAGCAGAATCCATATCTGATTCATCTTTGGACTCTTCACAGCATTTAGCATATACCTTCAAATAATGTTTCCTAAGTAAACTGGACTTTCAAGGTTCCAGGGCGAAATATTTCTAAAGGAAATAGGATTTCAATGGGTGGCTGAGAGAGGAAGGGCAGATGAGGAAAAAGGAACCACATGGCTTGGTGCCAATGACAGAGAAGGGAGGCATGTGCAAGCCATATATGTATGGTGGAGGAAAGGTGGGTGGGGTCAGATGGCAGAGCACCATAAGTGACCCAGACTCTTCTGCAAGGAAAGCAGAACTATCACAGGTCTATGGGTGAACTCCTGTTTTTTTTGTTTTTGTTTTTTTAATGACAACTTTGGTGGCAAGATAAAAGTGGTATAAGGGTACAGAGGCTATGAACATATGTCTCTCGGATCTCCTGAATATTCTAGCACATTCACCAGCACCCACCTGCTACCCCCGTGGGCCCACTGCTGTGTTCATGCTGGGGACACTCTTTCCCAGTTGCCCCCAACCAATCGCTGTGGCAAGTAGCACTGACCCCTCCCGGGGACATAGGCTCAAGGATTTTGGCTCAAGGATTCCTGCTGCTGGGGCACAACTCTCTGAGAACAGCACTGTGTGGAAGCCTTCATATGCTGTCTCCTTTTCTCCAGCCAGATCTGCTCTGCAAGGTAACATTCTTCCCACCACTCCTGCCTCTTCATCTTAAATCTTCCCAGGCATTTCCCCCCCCCAGAATATCTCCTACACTTCTAATCCTATCTTGGTGGCCACTTTTCTGGTAATATGAACCAAATGCAGAGGAGGGTAAGAGGCAAAGAGCTACGATGGACATGCCTGGGTATTAGAATACACGTATGTCTGAAAATATACCTACATGTTCATTAATGTACACATAGATTTTGAATTGCAGTGGATGCACTTCACTGAAATTACCAAAACTGAGGGAAGGAAGAATTCACCTAGACAGCCACTGTTAAGAAGAAAGGCAGATCTTTCATCAAACCGTATTTCTTAGTAGGCATAAATCCAACTAAGGTCAGATAACACAAGACAATCTCTCACAAAACGTGAGATGCGCCACGAACTAGAACTCTCTTGCCCTATCACGCGCTACCAGAGAAGCTCGGACCACAAAATACAAGCAGATGTCAACACTTTCACCTTCCACTTTCTAAATATCGCTGATTGGGCCAAGTTTCATTTCACTTAATGGGCCACTTTCCATGTTGAGGGAGAAGAGTTGAGAAAGGGCGGAAGAAAGTGTTAGGATTCAAGTTTCATATCTGCTTAAGTAAACTGATGTTGCTTACTGCTGGGTTTCAAGAGAAAAGCTTCCCTAAATTAGCCAACAGTTGCTCAGAGGAACACACAGACCCAGGGTAGGCAAATGTTTTCTGTAAAGCGCCAGATACTAAATATTTTTGCCTCTGCTGGTGATGAGGTATCTGCTGCAACTACTACTCTGCTATCATAGCCCAAAAAGCAGCCACTAACAATACGAAAATCAACAGGTGACTGCATCCCAATAAAACTTCATTTACAAAAACAAACAGTGGGCCAGATTTGACCCATGGACCATCATTTGCCAACCCCTGATGTAGAGCACTAGGAATTCTCCAAAATACCCTCTTCTGGTTTGGATGTGGATGTTCCACCTGCTTTCTAATCTTTTATCTACTTAATATAAAAAGCACACAATTAGAAAATGTAGTTGAAAATGATCAGCTATATTAAACACCTATGCTAACGAGGGAAGAGGCCATGAAGCAAGCTCTGGCCTGGAGGAAAGTGAAAGTGAAGTCGCTCAGTCGTGTCCGACTCTCTGTGACCCCGTGGACTGTAGCCCACCAGGCTCCTCCGTCCATGGGATTCTCCAGACAAGAATACTGGAGTGGGTTGCCATTTCCTTCTCCAGGGGATCTTCCCAACCCAGGAATCGAACCCGGGTCTCCCGCATTGCAGGCAGACGCTTTAACCTCTGGAGGAAGGGAGCCAAAATAATCATCAGACTTCAACCTGAGATTACTTTTATCTACTGGACCATTAATTCTCAAAGTGTGGTCCTTGTACCAGTAGCATAAGCTGCACCAGGAAAATTGTTGGAAATAAAAAATTCCTGAGCCCTGTCCCAGACCTACTGAATCAGAATATTTAGGAGTGGGGCCCAGTGTTTTAACAAGCCCTCCAAGTTATTCTAATGCAAAGTCAAGCATGAAGCTCTCTCTGAAGCTGCCTGTGCCTCAAATTCTCCAGCACCAAGAGGAATATTGAAATTTTGTTATTTTCTCCTATCATTAATATCACAAAGAGATTGCCAAGACCTGGCTAACACACACTTAAAAGATGCTTCACTACCTGAAGACTTATTAGTGATTAAGTCAAATACAGGCTCTTTTTTTCTTCATTGAATTTGGATAATCTAACATTTAGAAGAAAATATTGTGTAGTTCTAAATCAAATATATATTCATAAATATTTTCTTTAACTTGATTTGCAGAGTGACCAATAGAGTCCATAGAATTGTAGTGATAAGGTGTATATACCTGGTAAGAAGGGGATTGGAACCCATGGTCCAGAGCCAAAATTTGCATATCACTGGTTTGTGGAATTAGGTAATACCCAAACCCCACTCAAGTACTATTTGCAGGCCTAATTTACATGGGGACCAATGAAAATCCTGAGGACTATCTCAAGCCATATCTATGACTACACATCAGATATCAGAGACATATCTGGGAGACTTGACAGAGTAGATGGGAAATGGACATGGAGAATGAGAGAGGAACAGAAGGCAAATTTCAAGTTTCCCCCTTCCCCACATCATGCACACACACAAACACATGAAAATAAAATTCACCATTACTAATGGAGAGTTCTCTGACAAACTAGCAATAGACATAACCCTCTAGAATGCCTTTTGGAGCCTGAACACCGAGCAGTCAGGTTCCGAATGCTGCTGGGCAGCGTGTGAGCCGTATTCCCCAGCTCTCCTAGAACCACAGACGCACCTAGGGATACCCAGTGCCTGGCTCACTGGGCTTGTACATGGCAAAAGCAGGCTCTCTAAGGGACTTCCCTGGCAGTCCAATGGTTAAGACTCTGAGCTTCCACTGCAGGAGGCCCAGGTTCCATCCCCATGTGCTGTGCAGCCAAAAAATAAATAAACTTAAAAATTCTGAAAAGCTCAGTAAGTCCTGTAATGTTCCAAGTTCTATAAAGTTCCATGGGTCCAAGAGAATCAATCCCTGATCAGCAAACTAAAATCCATGGCCAAAAATAAATAAATTAAAAATTTTTTAAAGCAAGTGTGCTAAGTTCTATGATATTCCAAGTTCTATAATGGGGAACTGGCAGCACAGTGGAGGCCAGTAGTTTTGCAGTCAGGAGTATTAGGCAACTTTCAGGGACTTCCTCAATACCTGTTCTTTTTTCTTAAAACCTAAGGGTAAGAATGTCTTCATTCATACTTAATTTTCTAACTTAGTCTGCTCTTCCTCCCACCACTCCTATCCTCCCACCAAGAGACTTTGGCTTCTCTGAACTGGTGGTTGCTGCTTTATTCTGTTTTCTATTTCAGGCTTTAAAACTCTAAAAGATCGTTTAGATTGCAGGCAAAATTAAAGGAGAATACTTTTACTAAGAGACAGAAAATAAAGTAAATGCAGCTAAGATTTTCAATATAATCTATAGGTTAAAACAGTCTTATTTAGAAAACAAATTCTTGGAATACAAAGAGTTGAGAATAGGGAGAGAGTCCCATTTCTGATACTCTTTAATCAAAAATAGAAAAGGATGGAGGTATGGATTAATTTTTTCACCTGTGGTAGTCATTGAAATTTCTTGGCCATAAATATGAAAATGTCTTAGTCATAGTTGGCACATGGACCACCTCACAGATCTCCTCAAACATTCCTATTGATGCTGGGCACCCCATACCATCAACCTTCAATACTCTTCTGCCCAAGACCTCCCCAGATGTGAATCATGTTTAAGACCAGAAAATAAAGCTTCTTCTTCAAATATAAAACCTTTAAATGCTATCAAAATACCCTTCAGGACTTTTGTCATCATTAGGCCAAACTCTCAACCCATGCCGCTCTCAAGGTTTGCATCCCTGAGGATAACATCTGGTTCTTTACTGTTGAACCACCTTGTTTTGATGGCATTGCACTGTGATCACAGTGATGTGATCAGCCAATAAAAAAGTATCACTTTGATATTATTTCAATATAAGAATCAATTAATTTACTGAATAAATGATTTTGTTGAACTCAAGTTACATGAAAAGTTATTCAAACTCACCTTCTCTGCCTTCACAAATGTCTTTAACAGCAACTCAGGACCCACACAGATGTGCTAGGAAAGGAAACCTCAGCTCATTTGATTTTTCCCAGAAAAATGAAATGGCTGAAATAAATAAACCACCTATATAATTAAAATAATACATAATACTATATTTTTCAGCTCTCAAATGTGGCTATGTGCTGGCTAACAAAATATAAACTTTATAAATATTTCAGTTTTTCCTAAGTTTATCTAAAAACAATATAGTCCCTATAAAATTCCTTCATTTTATTTTCCCTAGAGTAGACAAGTTGATTATAAAAAATTATTGGTTCTTCTGGGACTGGTCATTAAAAGAAGACTTTATCCCTTTCCTCCTTCCTATTGTTAAAAATGAGATGACTGGAGCCCTAGCAGCATCTCAGGCCATGAAAGTTCTTGCAGATGAATGCCTTACGCTAGGATGCTGGACCAGGAAGGAAGAGCTTAAGCCATGGATGGTGTTAGAACCACCATGCCAACACTGAACTCCCACATTCAACCTCCTTTTTACCAGAGAAAGCAAATTCTTTTCAAACATAGCAAGCTATTCTGTTGGTTTTTTTTTTTTTTTAATTAACTAGCTATTCCTAGTCCTACCAGATGCAATATACCATTGGCCAAATAGCAAGCTGGTATCATTTGTGATTCAAAATAAACTCATTGTTTCGGATGTCCACAACTCATTTTGAAATGCGCACCCCCCCTCGCAAAATAATAAGATAGAATGATAAATGGATAGAGGAATGGAGTGAGGTAGATAGAAACATGATAAAGTAATAAATATAGCAAAATACTAAAGTAGAATATAGATGGCAGATATGTGGGCATTCACTATATAATTCCTTCAACAATTTATAATAAAATAATAAAAATTCTATTGACAAGCCATCAGCACCATTTAATATGTTTTTAAAAGATAATCACTAGTAAGGAGTTTTATAGCTTCTTTTCTCTCACTAGCAGGGCCATTTCTCTCCCTGTTCTATAAACACTATTGAGGCCTTAAAATCTTAAAAAAAAAAAAAAGAAAAGAACTGGAAGTACTGCCAATGGGACAAACTGGGTGCAAGTAAAAATTTTAAAGGCTGTATAAACAGAAATTCATCTGGAAAGATGTTTTCTCCATCAGCACAGTAAAAAGCTAGAATATAATTTCCTGATATAGATGTACTGTTTGACTCTCTACAGATCCCACTGGGTACAAGAGAGAGGCATCGTGTTCTTTAATTTAAAAGTAACTTTCACTCATAAAATGAGGTTAGGAATGTTAGAATTTCAACTCAGCTGAGCTCAGCACTAAGCAACATCATTTTCTTCTCCTATTAAGATTCCCTTCTCCTTCCCCATCAGTACAAGGACACATCTAAGGAGATATAATTTCAGTTTGGTCTTCTGAGCAACTTGAAGCATTTGTGCTGAAAAAGTAACAATTGTGGTGTTGGATCTTTTCCCATCCGTCTGTATTCCAAGCAAAGAAAGACTGGAAATGAGTGTAGAACAATTCCTGGCAAGAATGCTAAAGTTTGCAGAAGCATTGCCTGCAAACTGCCAATAAAAGAAAAAGTCTTTTCCTATTCTCCAAGATGCAGTAAGAATAGTAAGAACGTGAATCAGGACTGCTGGAAACAATGGCAAAACACTGATTTGGACTACCGTGTCTACTAAAAGAATCTATTTGTTGGGACTAAAATGCAATGCCTTCAGAAAATGATACAAATTTAATTCCAGAAAATTAGCTGAGAATTCATCCAACAGTATGCACTTATTATATTTATTGAGGGATATGAGAGCAGATACTGAAGAATGCAGATTCACATAATAATCCCATAGAGTCACTTGCTTATGACTTACTGAAAATTTCTGCTTCTGAAACATTTTTCAAATTTGATCTCATCTCAGAAAGAATGCTCTTACAAAGCCTGGAGAAAACATCCTCAACTGTGTTTAAGTTATTCAAGGATAAACAAGTACGATTTACATATGTATTTAATTTTTGTAGAAAAATCACCTGCAATAGATGGCATTTTATAGCATAGTCTTCTGGGAGAGGAATAAAGGATGGGCAGTCCGGATATTACAGACATTGTCAGTCTAGGGCAGAGGGTTAAGCACTTTACATGGATTATCACCTCTGATCCTCACAAAATCTATTAAGATAGGAATTGTTATTCTTTCCATTTTATGGATGAAGAAACAGTTACTTAGAAATGCTTGCCCAAGGTCACCTGTCAGGAAGTGGTGCAGCCAACACTGGGATGCAAGTCTGACTGATGACCGAGGCTGGTCTTTTAACCATCATCTGAGATGGCTGTGATCTTTGAAAGTCAAGTGCCCCGCAGAACATTCAGTGAGAAAGTGAGGGAGAAGAGTGGTGAAGGGGAGGAGGAGAGGCAGAAAGGGAGGGAGAAGGAGAAAAACTTGTCTAACATATAGCTTGGGAAAAACTGAAAAGAGGCAATTAAAAGTTACATATATGAAATATTTCCCATCAAATCTGGATGATTTCTTTGCTTCTTGCTTACTATTTTCATTCTTCATTTCTTCCATGTATCATTTCTGGTAAAAAATTTTTTTTAAAGAGGAGCAAGTACTTATATCTTAATCCATTGTAAAAGTGATTCATTGTAAACTACCTCTTCCTCTCTTCCACTTTTTCCAAATATTTATTAAACACCACTGTGTGCCATGCCCTGTCATTTATGTTCTGCCTTAACTATAGGATAAGTCAAGCTTAATTTACTTTTATTAATTAAAAAGGAAAAAAAAACTTTAATTACTGACACAGACTAAGGCAATGAGGCACTAAGCCAAAAAGCAACAAAGAATCTGTCAGAATATTAAAAGTGTTGACATGAAAGGACTGGATGAAGTTTCATGTACATGAACCAGATGCCCAGCTTGAATGACCACTTTCCTTGGCCTTCACCATGTAAGACAGGCAACCATTACTGACATTAAAGCCACTTGAGAAGGGCCTTTTATGGGAAGGAAAACAGATAAAAGGAGTGGACAGGATCCAGAGAACCAATAAGAGTTGACGAGAAAAACTGAGCATACCTCATTTTCACTTTGTTTACGGCCTGATGGTTCTGTGAGTTATGAGGAAAGAGTCAAAACCTTGTCCATCTTGTTCACCATTGTATACACAGCACTTGGCACTCTACCAAGAATATAATAGGCACTAGCTTAAAAAAAAATTGGTTGAATAGATTAATTAATGAATAAGCCAGAAAATGACCAAGAAGCAGTGACTTTGATAAACAACAAGGTCCTACTGTATAGCTCAGGGAACAAGATTTAATATCCTGGGATAAACCATAATGGAAAAGAATATTAAAAAGAATATGTGTGTCCATACACATATATTTTTTTCAATTATATCACTGTGCTGTGCAGAATAAATAAACACAATGTTGAAAATCAACTATACTGCCATTGAATAAATCAGTAAAAGAAGCAGTGAGTTTATTGTCTCTGTCATTTGACACTAAAGGAATAGCTGTCCATCCAAAAAATGTTGAGGTCTCTTTATCCAATTTATGTACATCCAGAAACTCTGACAGTCTAGAAATTCTATTATGAATTCACATCTCACAATAACAACAACTAAAAAACACACTAATCTATAACTCTAATATAAAAGATACAATCATAGATAAGTGAAGAAAAAAGGCAGTACATGGCAGAGATTACTCACTTCCTTACTTCTAAACCTGTTTGGTTTCATAAAGAGATTCAGTCACCCTCGAGATTTGTCATACCCGTGAGGGAACGCTCCTTTTGGAAAGATCACCTTGTTGGGTTTCTGTTAAATGAACCCATTGACCACTGCCTTCCAAGCATACTAAATTAAGAAATGATTGTGAAATGTGGGGAAATCTTGTTTAGCTCAGATCACAAGACCCTAAAGCCCTCACCAATAGTCATGATATTTAGTCTGATCAAGTGTAACAGGAAAAGCAAATATTCTGCTCAGTTCTCCTCATTGATGTCACCTGTTTCTCTTCCTACCTCACCCCACCCCAAGGGGGTTTTATGTAATAGAGTCATAACAGGTCAGTATAAAAATACTAAAACAGGTCAAAATGACAATATATTTTAGTAGTCATTTTTATTTCAGCGTTCTGAGTCCCGCAGGACACATTTGTTCCCTGTCTAATAACAGTCCTCAGAAGCCACTGAGAGTAGTTGCCCTGGATCTACTCCATCACAACTGAGGAAAAGTCAAGACGTGACCCAAAGGAGCACAAGAGAAGCAAGGCTCAATGGAAGTGAGAAAGCGCAGGGACACAGAGTAGAGGGGCACAGCATGGAATACAGGGCCCCTGAGAAAAACAAACGGACAAGCAGAGCCAAATGGGTTATAAGAAACTGAGGTCTTGGTGTGGTGGTAACAGAGAGTAATGGTACCCAAATAAAACGTGAAGAAAGTAGTATGCAGACAGACAGGGGAGAAGAAGGAAGCAAAGAGAAATTCAATACAATGTCAGGGACTTCCCTGGTCATCCAGGGACTAAGGCTCCATGCTTTAAATGCAGGGGGCCCAGGTTCAATCCCTGGTGAGGGAGCTAAGATCCCACACACCATAACCAAGAGTCTGAATGCTGTAACTGAAAAGATCCTACGTGCCACAACAAAGATTGAAGATCCAGCGTGCCACAACTAAGACCTGGGGCAGCCAAATAAATAAATAATTTTAAAAATACAGTGTCAGAGTAATCCAGAATTAGGTGATGAAGAAACTGATTAGAGCTGGGGTCACAGAAAACTCAAGAAGGGACCAGACTGAAGGCTCGCCAGACTGTGTGCCCTTGGGGCTGCATGTTTCTGGCACCACCGTGCACAAGACATTTTTGTTGAACGAATGGAATGGAGAGTGAGAAGATGAAGAAGAAGAAAAGTGACAGGCTCAGTAGCTCTTGGATGTCTCTAAGCATTGAGTCCAAAGGTTAAGAAATGGAGAAGTACCTGTGACAAGATGGAGAAACATGGCACTTGACCATGGGATTGAGTTAGCAATGGGACTTCCATATGGAGCTGCCCAATGGGCAGTCAGCAGTATGGAAATTCAGTCCATGACAGAATCAGTACTAGAGATGGAAGCTTAGAGGTGCAACCTAATGCAGGCATGTGAGTGAGATCGTAAGAGAGAAGACGAGAACAATGGGCAGAGCTTTAGGTATGGTAGGAAAGGGAACTAGCAAAAGAGACTGAGAAGAAAAAGTCAAACAAAAACAAAAAAAGAGAGAGAAAAGAACTAAGAAGATGTGATGAAGAAATTATCAAGGAGTGGTTTGTGGTATGTTGAGGACTCAGACCTGAGAATGAGGGAGGCTGAACTTGAACACTGGCTCTGCCAGAAGCTCACTTTGTGATCTGGGACAAATGTCCAAATCTGTGTCACCTCCATGTCATAATCTGCAAGTGGCCTCTGGGGGGGGTTATGCCAGGTCTCAGGATCCCAGGGTTCTGAGAACTAAAGGAGCCAGAGATCAGGACAGTTGGAATGAGGAAAAGAGAGTGGTAATTAATCTCAAAGCAAAAGTATCTCCACTAAGGGCAGAAACCAGCAGGCAAGAATTGAGAAGAAAAGAATAGATAGTACTTTGAGACTTCGCAAAAAAAAAGCAGCATGATCAAAGGGAGTTTTGTTTTGATGATAGGGGAGACTAGAGTTTGTTGAAACCAAGGAGAAATTAAAGGTGAAAATCTGAGACAAACATCTTAGAGAAGATAAGTGAGAATGGAGTCCAAAGTATAAGTAGATAAAAATGAAAGAACATTTTTGTTCCTGAGGTGCAAAGGAGAATGGTGTCATACAGTGCAATGTGGACAAAAAAATTTTTAATAGAGAGTATTTATGTGTGGAGCTGACTCTTTTTACAATATAGTCTAAAAAGGAGGCAAATTGTTATACTGGTTACTTTTTGCAATATGACAAATTACCCCAAAAACTGTGGTTGAAAACAAAAATTATAGTTAATAAGGGGTAGGAATCAAGAAACATCTCAGCTTGGTTGTTATGGCTCATGAGGCATGCAGTCATGATGCTTTTCTGGGCTGCAAGCATCTGAAGGTTTGACTACAGCTGGAAAACCCGCTTCCAAGATGGCTAACTCACATAATTATTGATTGGAGGCCTCTGTTTCTTGTCATAGGTACTACCTTTCCTCATGTATGTCACCTGACCTCCCCCTATCCTCACCCAGAGCAAGTGATAGAAGAGAGTAACCAACACGGAAGCTGCAATGTCTTTTATGACCTAGTCTCCAAAGTAGCACAGTCACTTCCACCATATTCTGTTCATCAGAAAAGAGATAATAAGTACAGATCACTCTCGGGGGAAAAGGAAATGGGCCCCACCTCTTGAAAGAATGAGTATAAAATAACTTGTGGACAAATTTTAAAACTACCACAGTCTTTAAAGAACACGTGGATTAGGAGGAGGGTTGACCATTTAGAAAATAATAGCGGTGGAATATCCACTGAGAGGGTATTCCAGGGGTTACTGAGTGTAGATCAAAAGGTTCCCCAAAAGGTTATACTAATGCTACCACAACATGGCCTTTCACTAAGAGTATAAGCCATGATATGACTGATATGACTTTTTACCAGGAAGAATGCTATTGTTATCAGACTAAGTAAAACCTCAAAAAGAGCCCATTAAAGGTCATAAAAGGTAAGAAACTAAACCCACTCCAGACACACCAGACATACTTGCCCTCTGTAGAGTTAGAGTGGAAACATTGATGGACTCACAGGATCTGGTACACAGCTATCCTCGCTGCAGTGGTCAACCAACTCCACTTTGGTTGTTTGCCTCAGTGCTCTTGGCTCCACTGAATTAATTATCCTCTGAAACCAACTTAGAGCAAGAATCATATTGTTATTGTCATTACTGTTATTGTTTATATTAGTATCCCCAATGTTAGTGTAACATCTGGAGGAAGAAAAGCATAGAGAACACATAAATATCTATTTGGTAAAAAGATGTGTATACAACACCAAGGAAACCAGAATTGAAAGAGACGCATGTACCCCAATGTTCATTGCAGCACTGTTTACAATAGCTAGGACATGGAAGCAATCTGTGTGTCCATCAGCAGACAAATGGATAAGGGAGTTGTGGTACATATACACAATGGAATATTATTCAGCTATAAAAAGAACGCATTTAAGTCAGTTCTAATGTGGTGGATGAAACTGGAGTCTGTTACACAAAGTGAAGTAAGTCAGAAAGAGAAACACCAATACCGTATATTAATGCATATGTATGGAATTTAGAAAGACGGTAATGACGATTCTATATGCAAGGCAGCAAAAGAGGCAGAGATGTAAAGAACAGGCTTTTGGACTCTGTGGGAGAATGTGGAGGTGGGATAATTTGCGAAAATAGCATTGAAACATGTATATTACCATATGTAAAATAGATGACCAGGGCAAATCTGTTGCACGAAGCAGGGCACTCAAAGCTGGTGCTCTGGGACAACCCAGATGGATGAGGTAGGGAGGGAGGTGGGAGGCGTGTTCAGGATGGGGGGAACACATGTGCACCCATGACTGATTCATGTCAATGTATAGCCAAAGCCATCACAATATTGTAAAGTAATTATCCTCCAATTAAAATAAATTAATTTTTAAAAAGATGTGTGTATGGATGGATGGATGAAATTAGTCCAACAGAGAAGCTACAGTATGTTATTTCCCTTTGTGTACTTTGAATGTTTACATTTTAATGGGACCAGAAGGCACTGAATTTGCTTCTTCTTAACCTTGGAAATATTGGTAGTTTATGAAGGATCATATAGTATACAATGTGGTAGCCAAATATACATTCCAAAATAGGAAACAATTAGCAAATGTATTAAGAGTGCTTTTATGTTGAATAATTAACGAAGTTATTTACCAGCTGAGCCACAAGGGAAGCCCAAGAATACTGGAGTGGATAGCCTATCCATTCTCCAGGGGATCTTCCTGACCCAGGAATTGAACGAGGGTCTCCTGCATTGCAGATGGATTCCTTACCAACTGAGCTATCAGGGAAGCCCCTTTGTTAAATTTTTAGTATATTTTCAATTGAATGATTTATTTATCTTTATTTTCTTCTGCCTGTCACTACTATTTAATGATAAGTGAACGATAGATATTCTTAAACTTATATTTTCAAAAAGAAGGAATGCAGACTCAATTAAAACTTTCTTAATCTAATTATTCTTAAAGTTATCTATCTTCCTTTAGGTAAAACTGATGATTTAAAACCCATGTTTATCAAAAATAAATACATAAACAAGAAAGCCAGTTAGAATAGTAGCTAAATTCTTCCCAATTATAGATAGCTCAGGTGTACATGTTAACACACAAGCAATATTATTTCTCCCCTTTCATAAAAGTATAATAAAATTATATCATCATAAACACATATTTAATCTTATTGAGGATCTGTTATAAATAAATAGGATATTATACTGGAAATAAAAAGCATATGAATGTATTCGTTTGAGTAAATAAAACAGAAATAACTGTTTGGTGTATAGCTAAAAAAAAAGTTGTCCAGACCCATAGTTAACATGGCTATAACTTTTATGCACACTTTAGTATATAACATAAAACAGCATTAAGTTAAATAAGATTAAGAGCAAAATAGGATGCTTGTTACTTTAATATTAATTTTATTGTAAACTTATTTTAAAATATCATATTCATGTTTGATACTTATTATACACATGGAAATGTATAATATATCACATAATGAACTATGAAATGTATATATATAGAATGCTGATATTTGTAAATATTAGCAGGTCAAATGGTCTTAAGAAAGAAACACATTTTTTTCTCTGAACATTTGTAGGAAAAGACTAAAAAGATTTTCTTTGCTGTTGGTCAGTCACTCAGTCATGTCCAACACTTTGCAACTCCATGGACTGCAGCACGCCAGGCTTCCCTGTCCTTCACCATCTCCCGGAGCTTGCTCAAGCTCATGTCCATGGAATCAGTGATGCCATCCAACCATCTCATCCTCTGTCGTCCCCTTCTCCTCCTGCCTTCAATCTTTCCCAGGATCAAGGTCTTTTCTAATGAGTCAGCTCTTTGCATCAGTTGGCTAAAGTATTGGAGCTTCATCTTCAGCATCAGTCCTTCCAACGAATATTCAGGACTAATTTCCTTTAGGATGGACTGGTTGGATCTCCTTGCAGTCCGAGGGACTTTCAAGAGTCTTCTCCAACACCACAGTTTAAAAGCATCAATTCTTCAGCGCTCAGCTTTCTTTATAGTCCAACTCTCACATCCATACATGACTATTGGAAAAACCATAGCTTTGACTAGATGGACCTTTGTTGGCAAAGTAATGTCTCTGCTTTTTAATATGCTGTCTAGATTGGGATCAGCAGATGCAAACTAGTCTATATAGAATGGACAAACAATATCCTACTGTGTAGCACAGGGAACTATATAGTCAGTAGACTGTGATAAACCAGGATGGAAAAGAATATAAAAATGAATGTACATAAAGTGAGTTCATGTGTAAGTGAGTCACTTTGCTATATAGTAGAAATTAACACAACACTGTAAATCAACTACTGTTGTTGTTCAGTCTCTAAGTTGTGTCCGACTCTTTGTGACCCCATGAACTGCAGCACACCAGGCTTCCCGGTCCTTCCTTATTGCCCAGAGTTTGCTCAAATTCACACCATTGAATTGGTGATGCCAGTTCATCCTCTGCTGCACGTTTCTCTTCCTGCCCTCGATGTTTCCCAGCATCAGGGTCTTTTCTAATCAGCCAGCTCTTCACATCAGGAGGCCAAAATATTGGAGCTTCAGTTTCAGGGTCAGTCCTTCCAGGGAATACTTAGGGTTTATTTCCTTTAGGATTGACTGACTTGATCTCCTTGCTGTCCAAGGAACTCTCAAGAGTCTTCTCCAGCACCACAGTTTGAAAGCATCAATTCTTTGGAACTCAGACTTCTTTATGGTCTAACTCTAACAACCCTGATAGCTCAATTGGTAAAGAATCCACCTGCAATGCAGGAGACCCCGGTTTGATTCCTGGGTTGGGATGACCCCCTGGAGAAGGGATAGGTTATCCACTCCAGTATTCTTGGGCTTCCCTTGTGGCTCAGCTGGTAAAGAACGTGCCTGCAATGCAGGAGACCTGGGTTCGATCCCTGGGTTGGGAAGATTCCCCTGGAAAAGGGAAAGGACCCATTCCAGTATTCTGGCCTGGAGAATTCCATGAACTGTATAGTCCAAAGAGCTGCAAAGATTAGGATGCAACTTAGCAACTTTCGCTTTCTCATAACCACACATGACTACTGGAAAAACCACAGCTTTGACTATATGAATGTTTTGTCAGCAAAGTGATGTCTTTACTTTTCAATATGCTGTCTAGGTTTGTCTCTCAATGTCATGGGTACGAGCCCCACACTGGGTGAGGTTTTTGATGGTTCAGATGGTAAAGAATCTGCCTGCAATGCTGGAGATCAGGGTTTGATCCCTGGGTTGGGAAGATCCCCTGGAGAAGGGAATGGCAACCAACTCCATTACTCTTGCCAGGAAAATTCCAAGCACAGAGAAGCCTGGTGGGCTACAGTCCATGGAGTCACAAAGAGTCCAACATGACTGAGCAACTACACTTTACACTTTTTCTTCCAAGAAGCAAGCGTCTTTTTATTTCATGGCTACTGTCACCATCCGTAGTGATTTGGGAGCCCAAGAAAATAAAATCTGTCACAGTTTCCATCTATTTGCCATGAAGTAATGGAACCAGATGCCATGATCTTAGTTTTTAAAATGTTGAGTTTTGAGCCAGCTCTTTCACTCTTCTCTTTCACCTTCATCAAGAGGCTCTTTAGTTCTTCTTCACATTCTTCCATAAGGGTGGTGTCATCTACATATCCAAGGTTTTTGATATTTCTCCTGGCAATCTTAATTCCAGTTTATGATTCATCCAGCCCAGCATTTCCAATGATGCACTCTGCATATAAGTTAAATTAGGAGGGTGACAATATACAGTCTTGTCATAATCCTTTCCCAGTTTTGAACCAGTCAATAGTTCCATGTCTGGCTCTAACTGTTGCTTCTTGTCCTGCACACAGGTTTCTCAGGAGATGGGTAAACTGGTATGGTATTCCCATCTCTTTAAGAATTTTTCATAGTTTGTTATGATCCAAATAGTCAAAGGCTTTAGTGTAGTCAATGAAGCCAAGTAGATTTTTGGGGGAATTCCCTTGCCTTTTCTATGATTCAATAGATGTTGACAATTTGATCTCTAGTTCCTCTACCTTTTCTAAATTCAGTTTACATATCTGGAAGCTCGCGGTTCACATACAGTTGAAGCCTAGCCTGAAGGATTTTGAGCCATTACCTTGCTAGCATGTGAAATGAGAGCAACTGTATGGTAGTTTGAATATACTTTGACCTTGCCCTTCTATGGGATTGGAACGAAAACTGACCTTTTCCAGTTCTGTGCCCACTGTTGAGTTTTCCAAATTTTTTGACATATTGAGTGCAGCACTTTCACAGCATCATTTTTTAGGATTTGAAATACCTCAGCTGTAATTCCATCACCTCCACTAGTTTTATTTATAGTAATTCTTCCTAAGGCCCACTTGACTTCACACTCCAGGATGTCTGGCTCTAGATGAGTGACAACACTATCATGGTTATCCTAGTCATTAAGACCTTTTTTGTATAGTTCTTCTGTGTATTCTTGCCACTTCTTAATATCTTCTGCTTCTGTTAGGTCCTTGCCATTTCTGTCCTTTATTGTGCCCATCTTTGCATGAAACGTTCCCTTAGTATCTCCAATATTCTTGAAGTGATCTCTAGTCTTCCCCATTCTATTGTTTTCCTCTATTTCTTTGCATTGTTCACTTAAGAATGCTTTCTTATCTCTCCTTGCTATTCTCTGGAACTCTGCATTCATTTGGGCATGTCTTTCCCTTTCTCCTTTGCTGTTCACTTCTTTTCTTTTCTCAGCTATTTGTAAGGCCTCCTCAGACAACCACTTTGCCTTCTTGCATTTCTTTTTCTTTGGGATGATTTTAGTTACCACCTCCCATGCAATGTTACAAACCTCTGTCCACAGTCCTTCAGGCACTCTGTCTACCAGATCTAATCCCTTGAGTCGATTTGTCACTTCTACTGCATAATCATAAGGGATTTGATTTAGGTCATACCTGAATGGTCAACTATACTTCAATAAAATAATTTTTTTAATGGTTAACATCACTTTTCCAAGTTGAACTTGGAATTCTTATCTAATTCAGAACCTGATCTAATTTCTCCCATAGCACTATACAAGTGTACATGACTACATCAACTCTGATATTATTTTATTCCCCATATCAAACTCCTATAGTTAGGTACAGGGTAGTTACCAAAAAGAAAACACACCTAAAATACACCTTGCTCCTCTAAAGCAAGAGCATAAGGCCAGAATAGAACAGGTAGCAGAGAATGTAACAACTTCCAAAAATGTCAAACACAAGTCTAACTTCAAAGGGAGAACGGTTCTCACACAGGACCATCCTTGAAGCCCAAACAATAAGAGCTAATGTTTTCTAGTACTTCCCACAGGACAGACCCTGTGCAGAGAGGTCTCCTGGACTATCTCATTCCACATTATAAACAGCTCCATAAAACAAATACACTGCCTTAGTACTTCCATTTTACAGATCATGAAACTGAGCCTTACAGGTTATGGTCCTGGTCCAAACTTACATAGTTGGTAGCAAGATGTAATTTAAATGTAGACAGCCTGCTTCTAGAATCCAGACTTCTAACCCCTGCACCAGAATTTAGGCTGGGGTCACAAAACTGCTGGTGACAGGGAAATTTAATATTTGCCAGGAGAGTTAAAGCAGAAGGAAAAAACCTTCGAACCTTTTTCCTGCAAACTGTTCTTTTTTTTCCCCTTTGAAATCTTCAAGGTCACCCACCCAGATCTGGGAGTTAGGGTGGAGGTAGATCTGGGAGGAGCATTCTGTATATTACTTTCTGGCACTGGAAAAAATGTCTTCTTGGCCTCAAGCTCTGCTCTCTCCACACTTTGCAGGGTTCTCAAGTTCACACTCTTCCAAGAAGTCCCCATTGTCTTGACTCCAAAAAGGCTCTGTAGTGCCCTAGGCCACAGAGCATTTATTCCTGTCAGTTCATTGAGTCACTCATTCCTGTCCAATTCTTTGCAACACCATGGACTGCAACACGCCAGGCCTCCCTGTCCATCACCAACTCCTAGAGTTTACTCAAACTCATGTCCATTGAGTTGGTGATGCCATCCAGCCATCTCATGCTCTGTTGTCCCCTTCACCTCCCACCTTCAATCTTTCTCAGCATCAGGGTCTTTTTAAATGAGTCAGTTCTTCACATCAGGTGGCCAAAGTATTGGAGCTTCAGCTTCAGCATCAGTCCTTCCAGTGAATATTCAGGACTGATTTTGTTTATGTTTGACTGGTTGGATCTCCTTCCTATCCAAGGGACTCTCGAGAGTTTTCTCCAACACCACACTTCAAAAGCATCAATTCTTCAGTGCTCAGCTTTCTTTATAGTCCAACTCTCACATCCATACATGACCACTGGAAAAACCAGAGCTCTGACTAGATGGACATTTGTTGGCAAAGTAATGTTTCTCCTTTTTAATATGCTATCTATGCTGGTCATAACTTTTCTTCCAAGGAGTAAGCATCTTTTAATTTCATGGCTGCAGTCACCATCTGCAGTGATTTTGGAGCCCCCAAAAATAAAGTCTTTCACTCTTTCCCCATCTATTTGCCATGAAGTGATGGATGCCATGATCTTCGTTTTCTGAATGTCGAGCTTTAAGCCAACTTTTTCACTCTTCTCTTTCACTTTCATCAAGAGACTCTTTAGTTCTTCTTCACTTTCTGCCATAAGGGTGATGTCATCTGCATATCAGAGGTTATTAATATTTCTCCCGGCAACCTTGATTCCACCTTGTGCTTCATCCAGCCTGGCTGCTCGCATGACGTACTCTGCATATAAATTAAATAAGCAGAGGGACAATATACAGCCTTGATGTACTCCTTTCCTGATTTGGAACCAGTTTGTTGTTCCATGTCCAGTTATAACTGTTGCTTCCTGACCTGCATACAGATTTCTCAAGAGGCAGGTCAGGTGGTCTAGTATTCCCATCTCTTTTAGAATTTTCCAAAGTTTGTTGTGATCCACACAGTCAAAGGCTTTGGCATAGTCAATGAAGCAGAAGTAGATGTTTTTCTGGAACTCTCTTGATTTTTGGATGATCCAACAGATGTTGGCAATTCGCTCTCTGGTTCCTCTGCCTTTTCTAAAACCAGCTTGAACATCTGGAAGTTCATGGTTCATGTATTGCTGAAGCTTAGCTTGGAGAATTTTAAACATTACTTTGCTAGCATGTGAGGTGAGTGCGATTGTGCAGTAGTTTGAGCATTCTTTAGCATTGCCTTTCTTTGGGATTGAAATGAAAACTGACCTTTTCCAGTCCTGTGGCCACTGCTGAGTTTTCCACATTTGCTGGCATATTGAGTGCAGCACTTTCACAGCATCATCTTTTAGGATTTGAAGTAGCTCAACTGGAATTCCATCACCTCCACTAGCTTTGTTTGTAGTGATGCTTTCTAAGGCCCACTTGACTTCACATTCCAGGATGTCTGGCTCTAGATGAGTGATCACACCATTGTCATTATCTGGGTTGTGAAGATCTTTTTTGTATAGTTCTTCTGTGTATTTTTGCCACCTCTTCTGAATATCTTCTGCTTATGTTAGGTCCATAGCATTTCTGTCCTTTATTGTGCCCATCTTTACATGAAAATTTCTCTTGTTATCTCTAATTTTCTTGAAGAGATCTCTAGTCTTTCCCATTCTACTGTTTTCCTCTATTTCTTTGCACTGATCACTGAGGAAGGCTTTCTTATCTCTCCTTGCTATTCTTTGAAACTCTGAATTCAAATGAGTATGTCTTTTCTTTTCTCCTTTGTTTTTCGCTTCTCTTCTTTTCATAGCTGTTTGTAAGGCCTCCTCTGACAACCATTTTGCCTTTTTGCATTTCTTTTTCTTGGGGATGGTCTTGTCACTGCCTACTGTACAATGTCACAAACCTCTGTCCATAGTTCTTCAGGCACTCTATCAGATCTAATCCCTCGAATCTAGGTCTCATGTCTACTGTATAGTCTTTAGGGACATGATTTAGGTCATACCTGAATGGTCTAGTGGTTTTCCCTACTTTCTTCAATTTCAGTCTGAATTTGGCAACAAGGAG
This sequence comes from Capricornis sumatraensis, assembly GCF_032405125.1. Lineage (NCBI taxonomy): Eukaryota > Metazoa > Chordata > Mammalia > Artiodactyla > Bovidae > Capricornis > Capricornis sumatraensis. The sequence goes on along the minus strand of NC_091081.1, from coordinate 31,722,816 downwards.
TTCATGATCTGAGCCACAGTCAGCTCCCTGTCTTGTTTTTGCTGACTGTATAGAGCTTCTCCATCATTGGCTGCAAAGAATAAAATCAATCTGATTTTGGTATTGACCACCTGATGACGTCCATGTGTAGTCTTCTCTTGTGTTGTTGGAAGAGGGTGTTTGCTATGACCAGTGCGTTCTCTTGGCAAAACTCTGTTAGCCTTTGCCCTGCTTCATTCTGTATTCCAAGGCCAAATTTGCCTGTTACTCCAGGTGTTTCTTGATTTCCTACTTTTGCATTCCAGTCTCCTATAATGAAAAGGACATCTTTTGGGGGTGTTAATTCTAGAAGGTCTTGTAGGTCTTCATAGAACCATTCAACTTCAGCTTCTTCAGCATTATTAGTTGGGGCATAGACTTGGATTACTTTGATATTGAATTTATTCCTGTAGTTATGTATAACAAACAAAGGCAAAGACAATGATTTCAATAAATGTTTTACCTACACTCTCTTTTGTGATATTCCAGATATGCAACAATTAACAGAAGTTCTCCAAGGTGTTTTAATTATAAACTTCTTTCCAAGGATGTGGAAGGAAATGGTCGATTTCACAGATGAGTACTTTGTAAAACTTAAATGTCAAATTGATCTGAAAATGAGTTCAATTATTTCACCTAGTTCTTTTCATATCCTTGGAACACCAGCATATCAGACTAGAACTTCAGATAGTGCCCATCAGATGCTTCCTTTAGTGGCCAGTTCGGGTTTAAGATTAGCAATTGGAACTAGTAACCAGCCTTTTGGGTTTCTAGGAACATCGCCCTATCGACTGTCATCTGCTCCTTTTTAACTCACCAAAAAGCTGAATGTCTTGTTTCATTTTCTCCCCAGCTCTAAGGACTGGGGTACTATCAGCGTGTTCGTTTGCTGGGGCTGTTATAACCAGGTCCCACAGAAATGAGTGGCTTAAACAACAGAAATATATTTTCTCATAGTTCTGGAGACTAAAATTCCAAGATCAAGGTGTTGCAGGGTTAGTTCTCTGGAGGCCTGTAAGGGAAGGATCAGTTCCTGATCTATCACCTTGACTTACGGAGGGCTGCCTTCTCCTTGTGTTGTCAAACTCTTTCCCTGTGGACATGTCTGTCTCAAATTTCCTTTTCTTGTAAGAACACTAGTTGTACTGGATTAGAGTTCCTTCTAATGACCTCATTTTAACTGAATTACCTCTGTAAAGACTCTGTCTCCGACTACAATAATATTCTGAAGTGCTTGGTGCTCAGACTTCAACATATTTTTTAATTTTGTATTTTGTGGGAGCCATAATTCAGCCTGTAATCATCAGTGTCACCTATAATCAGCGTACTGTCCTTTCCACATCAACCTAAATAACACATCCGCTCTTGACAAGTAAAGCCCCTGACATTCAAAAACTGTAGCTACCTCACTCCACCCTGATTGAAGACATTCAAAAATTGTTTTTTGTTTCAAAAAGAAAAGAAAAATGCAGAGCGGGATAGTAGAACAGCTTATTGAGGAAGCCTGAGTTTCAAAACTAGTCCTCGGATAACAGAACCCCAGGTCCTAATCCTTAGACATTCCCCCAAATTACTGTTTTTCACTCTTTAGAACATTCATTTTTGTGGTTTCCTTTTTATATATTCCCCAGGGAGAATTTTCCCAATTGGGTTTTCTTCCTATATTTATCTTTCCCATGGCTTTGGATGATGTCCATGTGGGCAGGTCTAGTTGGAGAGAACAAGATAAGGCCAATACAATCACCACACACCAGCAATAGCAAATGAGCTTCCTTTCACAACATTTTTCCTTGAGTATCATTTCTTACTTTAAAACAGCGAGAGAGAAAGTTCCTGTTAATGCAAGAAGCATTATTACTGGCCCATCCACTTTGTTGGCAGAGGATGAGATGGACTCAATGGACATGAACTTGAGCAAACTCCAGGAGACAGTGGAGGACAAGGAAGCCTGGCATGCTGCAGTTCATGGAGTCACGAATAGTTGGACATGACCTAGCAACTGAACAATAACAACACCCACTTTGTTATCACCTCCAATTCCAACCACTACAAAATACACGTTACAAAAGGTGGCCAAATGGAAGCTCAGTGTATGTAGATCAGCTGAATCTATATATCTTATTTTACAGAATCAGTTGGCTAATGATTCAAGAGCAAAATGTAGTGATTCAAATACATATTTTAGAAAAAGAAATGTGCATTAACAGAGAAATGGATAAAGATGTGGTACATAAATACAGTGGAGTATTACTCAGTCATAAAAAAGAACAAAATAATGCCATTTGCAGCAACATGGATGGACCTAGAGATTATCACCCTGAGTGAAGTAAGTCAGACAGAGAAAGACAAACATCATATGATACCACTCATACATGGAATTCAATCATTAAAAATGATACAAATGAACTTATTTACAAAACAGAAACAGACTTATACAGATGTTGAAATCAAATTTAAGATTACCTAAGAGGAAACATGGGAGGCAGGAGGGATAAATCAGGAACTTGGATAACCAACAAGGACATACTCTATAGCACAGGGAACTCCACTCAATATACTGGAATAATCTATATGAGAAAAGAGCCTAAAAAAGAATGAATATGTGTATAACTGAACTCTGCAGGACACAACTGAGCAGCAACACTGGGGCTGAACAACTGGAACATTTGAAACTAACACGACTTTGTAAATCAACTATACTCCGATGAAATTTTTAAAAAGGGAAAGCAGCAGCTATTTTCAGCTTACAAACAGGCTCTATTCCCAAACAGACATTGACAACTCAATTGCTGAGAATTTGGAATGCATTTTCACTGAAAAACACTATGACAAAAAGGGTTCAGTTTGCAGGCACCTCCAGGGGAGCCTGAGCATTCCATCAGCAGGTGAAGTGAAAGTGAAAGTGCCAGTCATTTAGTCACATCCTACTCTTTGCAACCCTGTGGACAGTAGTCTGCTAGGCTCCTCTGTCCATGAGATTCCCCAGGCAAGAATACTGGAATGGGTTGCCATTCCCTTCTCCAGGGGACCTTCCCAACCCAGGGATCATATCCTGTCTTCTGCTTGGCAGGCAGGTTTTTTACCCTGAGCCACCCGGGAAGCCCTAAATAATAAAGGCAAGGGACCAAACAGTATGTGCTTTAAACACCAGTAACGTAGTACTATATAAATATACTTGCTATATAACAGATTTCTAAAAGGATATCAGCTCTGGTTGCCTCAGAGGAGTGGGAAGATGAATTGATGGTAAAAGGCAGAAAGACAAACCTTACTGTTTTATCCTTCTGTGCTATTTAATTTTTATCACAATAAAAATGAGTTTTTTCATTTTTTATTATGGTAACATATACATAAAATTTAACACTTTAAATATGTTTAAGTGTATAGTTTAGTGGCATTAAGTACTGTTGTACAATCATCACCACCATCCATCTCCAGAAGAATAGAGAAAAGCTGAAACTCTATACCCATTAAAAAATACCACCCCATTCCCTCTTCCCCCAAAATGGCTTATAACTTAAGAGACTCTCATAGGGAAACTCTTTCCACACAAAACAGTCATGCTAAATTCACTGCTAACAGCACTACCTTTAGAAGTGATAAACATACTTAATCATTTTTGATAGATATAGTTCAGTTCAATTTACTTAGGTTGCTCAGTCGTGTCTGACTCTTTGCGACCCCAGGAACTGCAGCACGCCAGGCCTCCCTGTCCATCACCAAACCCTGGAGTTCACTCAAACTTATATCCACTGAGTCAGTGATGCCATCCAGCCGTCTCATCCTGTCGTCCCCTTCTCCTCCTGCCCCCAATCCCTCCCAGCATCAGAGTCTTTTCCAATGAGTCAACTCTTCACATGAGGTGGCCAAAGTATTGCAGTTTCAGCTTTAGCATCAGTCCTTCCAATGAACACCCAGGACTCATCTCCTTTAGAATGGACTGGTTGGATCTCCTTGCAGTCCAAGGGACTCTCAAGAGTCTTCTCCAACACCACAGTTCAAAAGCATCAGTTCTTCGGGGCTCAGCCTTCTTCACAGTCCAACTCTCACATCCATACATGACCACTGGAAAAACCATACCTTGACTATATAGACCTTTGTTGGCAAAGTAATGTCTGCTTTTGAATATGCTTTCTAGGTTGATCATAACTTTTCTTCCAAGGAGTAAGCGTCTTTTAATTTCATGGCTGCAATCACCATCTGCAGTGATTTTGGAGCCCAAAAAAATTAAGTCTAACACTGTTTCCACTGTTTCCCCATCTATTTCCCATGAAGTGATGGGACCAGATGCCATGATCTTCGTTTTCTGAATGTTGAGCTTTAAGCCAACTTTTTCTCTCTCCTTTTTCACTTTCATCAAGAGGCTTTTTAGTTCCTCTTCACTTTCTTCCATAAGGGTGGTGTCATCTGCAGATCTGAGGTGATTGATATTTCTCCTGGCAATCTTGATTCCAGCTTGTGCTTCTTCCAGTCCAGTGTTTCTCATGATGTACTCTGTATATAAGTTAAATAAGCAGGGTGACAATATACAGCCTTGACGTACTCCTTTTCCTATTTGGAACCAGTCTGTTGTTCCATGTCCAGTTCTAACTGCTGCTTCCTGACCTGCATATAGGTTTCTCAAGAGGCAGGTCAGGTGGTCTGGTATTCCCATCTCTTTCAGAATTTTCCACAGTTTATTGTGATCCACACTGTCAAAGGCTTTGGCATAGTCAATAAAGCAGTAGATGTTTTTCTGGAACTCTCTTGCTTTTTTGATGATCCAGTGGATGTTGGCAATTTGATCTCTGGTTCCTCTGCCTTTTCTAAATCCAGCTTGAACATCTGGAAGTTCACGGTTCATGTATTGCTGAAGCCTGGCTTGGAGAATTTTGAGCACTGCTTTACTAGCATGTGAGATGAGTACAATTGTGCGGTACTTTGAGCATTCTTTGGCATTGCCTTTCTTTGGGATTGGAATGAAAACTGACCTTTTCCAGTCCTGTGGCCACTGCTGAGTTTTCCACATTTGCTGGCATATTGAGTGCAGCACTTTCACAGCATCATCTTTCAGGATTTGAAATAGCTCAGCTGAAATTCCATCACCTCCAGTAGCTTTGTTCATAGTGATGCTTCCTCAGGCCCACTTGACTTCACATTCCAGGATGTCTGGCTCTAGGTGAGTGATCACACCATTGTGACTATCTTGGTTGTGAAGATCTTTTTTGTATAGTTCTTCTGTGTATTCTTGCCACCTCTTCTTAATACCTTCTGCTTATGTTAGGTCCATATCATTTCTGTCCTTTATCGAGCCCATCTTTGCATGAAACGTTCCCTTGGTATCTCTAATTTTCTTGGAGAGATCTCTATTCGTTCCCATTTCCTCTATTTCCTTGCATTGATCGCTGAGGATAGATATAACTTGATAATAAATCCATGCTGTGAAATCAGACTAACAAGCAGGTTTTGTAGGTTCTGTTGAAATAAGAATCAGACTCTGTTTCTGAAACAGGAAATTCCATACACAGTATCAGATTGAGCATTCATCTGTAGACAATTAATGTATACAATTTATTAATCATCCCTGATGGGGAGGTTTTTCTGCCTCTTAATTGTTCTGATTTCTGATCATTGCCACCTCCAAGCATTCGGGAATTTGGAAACACCATAAAACTGACCTATTAGTATGGTAACACAGGCTGCATGCTTCACTTACCCTTCCCAGACCCTCTCCCCTTTGCTCTTCCTAGTCACAGGCCAACAATGAATCCATCCAGAGGGGAAAGACATTTTATTTACAGAAATGTGTGCCAGTTTGCTCTGAAAAGGGAGCCATTATACAACATGTACTATATGTATTCAGGGGCCACTTAAGAAGGAAACACTAGCCCAAGCCAGGTGTGGGCAGGTTGTGTGGGTGAGCCATGGGTAGGGGGTGTGACACGGGAAGGGACTGGGGGGGTCCAGAGTGCAAGAACACAGCCAGGGGCATCTGAGATGCAGATATGAGGAGTTGGAGGAGCCAAGATCTGGCTGAGGGTCAAGAGAACAAACAAGAGAAAGCTTAGCATCTGGAGCTCTGTGCTGTGGAGCTGCCTTTGGACAGTGGGCTGTTTGGTTCATTGTAATCAATGGCACATTACTCAGCTGGTCTCACTATGAAGGCAAGAACATGATGTAAGTTTTTTCAGGATATTTTGTTCCTCACGTGTCTGCTAGATGTGGAGGGAAAAGAAATTAGACTTAGTACTTCTTTTCGATTTATAAAGATAAATCAAGAATTTTCACCTATCTGCTTACTCCCCAAGAAAGCATCTAAGAAAATCAAATGCAAAGCCAATGATATTAGCCATGTACAGAGAGTAATGAGCAAAAAATATGAGGCTGAGGAACTGTGAGGCATCCAAAAGCAAGATGGTTAATGTGTGACCTCAGGGAAGCATGTTCCAGAGTGAAGTTACAATTAAGAAAGCTGAAAACTAAATACTTGACTTTCCAGAGAAAGTCTCTGGAAAAAATTTTATTTAACTCTCTTCCCCAGTAATGTCGGGAGGTTAAAATGAACTAATAAATTAACCAGTCTATGTGGCAGGTAGTTCTCCCTGAAAGCAGATACTGAGACAGAGTTAGGAGCGAAAGTGGTTGATCTGGGGATAACACCTCTACAAGATAAAAGCAGGAAGAAGCAGGGCCAGGCAGGGAGTCTTCAGACCACAGTGTGTAATCTTGTCATAATGTGATGATGTTGGGAACCTAAAAAGCAAGAAATTTCAGGGTGGGGGTAGAGAGGAATCCAGATCCCAATCTTTTCCATTCCAAAATTCAAAAGCATTAGTACTTCTTAAATGCGCTGTTATAGTCTTGACTGGACCCCCATAGGGGAACTCAACACGAGGCGAACATCTAGACCAGTGCCCCAGGCTCACTACTATGTCTGTGGGTGTCAGAAGAGAGGATGGTTCTACCACTGCTTGCGGAAGCCTGTCCTGAGCAGCCTTGCTGGGAATCTCAGTTTCCAAGGCCCTGATTCAATAAAGAACCTAGATACCAAATAACAAAGTTTTAATTTTTAAAATAAGAAAAGAAAAAATCTTTCCAGCACTGACTTCTAGTTCTACCCTCCAAGATGCATAGACAACTGCTGAAGTTAAAGGAAGACAAAATAAATTAAGAGATGAAAAAACAATCAAGGATTCAAACTTAGAAAAAAAAATATGTTCAAAAGATTTAAATGAGTTTAAACTTATTTAAGGTTGTTTTGCTTATGTGCCAAAAGAAAGAATGATCCTGGATAGGGAGGAGGAGACAAGGATTTCTCCTAGCCCATCTGAACCAGGCATCAAAGGGAAAATACTGGCTGATAAATGACAGGCTTCTTTTTCAAATATGATTTGTTGAGTAACAAAATCAGAGTCATGGGTATTAGGAAGGCAGGAACTGTTTTTCTCCCCCAAAGTGCCCCAGTGCCACCGTTAGGGAGATGAACGTTTGATTCTGAGTGACCTTAGGATCCACTTATTTGTCATCATGGAAACAATAAGGTAACAGCTTTCAAAATACCTGAACAATATAAACAAACAGTAACTTTGACTAATCTGGGATCTACTGTTCCCATGAAATCACCTCCAGGACATTTTTAGAAAGGTTTTTTTTTTTTTTTTAATCTCCTGACAGCATGAAAGACCTCACCTGCAAATTGGTGTGTAAAAGGAAGCCATCGGTCACACTAATGGCACCTTCAGCTTGATCCCCTGCACCCTAAGCTGCCCTAGAGCTGAAATGTGAGGCATCTTAAACGCAGGGATGGGCTAGAGAATGTCACCACCCTTTCTAGGCACTCCAAGTAGGCTTCCTCCTAGCAGGTTTTCTTCACGTTTCCATCCAAGACTACTAGAATCACTCAAATAAAGCTCTCAGCTTTTTAGCACCTGAAAAGTGCTGACATGCTTGGCCTCAAATGAGGAGGGTGTATAAAGCCCTTCTCCACCCCCCACCCCCCACACCAGCAATAGCCATGTGTAGTGTACTAACACTATCCATCTTTTATCCCAAGTGCTGTTCTCAGTTTGTTTTTCCTTCTCCCTGCCTCCCACCACAGGAGTATGTACAAAATTTGAATCACGTTCAGAATTTAAACCAACAGAGTAAGAGGCTCAACATTTTTATTTATCCACTACTATTTCCCAAGTCTGGAAAATTTCTAATGTTCATGTATTTTCCCTGGAGAAAAAAAATTCTCCATGACCACAGACAGCTTTCATAATCAGTCCAAGGAAATGACAAGTTCTTCTCGGGAACAATTCCTTTTGCTTTCTGAAATCTGAGGTGAGAAATTTCCTTTGTTTTTCACCAAACCAAAAAATGGATGATGTCATTCTTATACCACAGGAACTAGTGCTGTCAGTTTTACTAAGAGAGATACGTTCTCATTTCCAACATCGATTATCAAATTATGCATAGTCTTAGTGAGATAAAAGAGAGCAAGTGTGAAAGCCACATTATAATCATTGATTACTCAGAACCATCTGCACAGCTGTCCTGGTATCTGCCTGGGATGGGTTCTAGGATGACCACAGATTCCAAAGTCTGAGGATGCTCGAGTCCCTAATATAAAATGGTGTGCAGTACAGTGGGCCCTCTATCTTGTTGGTTCCACATCCACCAAAATCAACGGAGGATTCCATCCATGGTTGGCTGAATCTGCAGATGTGGAATCCCCAGATACCAGACGCTATCTGTATTCCTATATTTCTCCCTTCTTTCATTTTCTTCTGAAAAGTGTTAATGCAGTATTTGGGGCTTATTGTTTTGTATCATTTCCCCTCAGCTGGAAGCTGCCACCTAGTTATCTATCAAACTCCAGGAAACAGTGAGAAACAGGGAAGCCTGGCATGGTATAGTCCATGAGGTCGCAAAGAGTCAGATATGACTTAGCAACTGAACAACAACAACAATTATCTAAATTAGTTCCAAACAAGAGCAATCTGACTACTGAGAATAAAAGATCCACTTCTTCATTTGGCTTTGTAGCAGGGTTCAGCTATAAAGAAATATCGTTGAAAACTGTATCAATCATTTGGTACAAGATCTGCTTAAAGGTCCTTTGAATATTTTTTTAATTACATGAGACTTTTAAAAACTTAGAGGCATTATACAAGTTCGATGCATGAAGCTGGGCACTCAAAGTCGGTGCTCTGGAACAACCCAGAGGGATGGGTGGGGAGGGAGGGGGTTTCAGGTTGTGGGGACACACGTGCACCCATGGGCCATTCATGTCGATGTATGGCAAAAGCCACCACAAGATTGTGAAGAAATTATCCTCTAATTAAACTTGATTAATTAATTTAAAAAAAACTTAGAGGCATTATAGTCCAGCTACACTGTCCTCTCTATACGTAGACCAAACTATGGAGCTTATTTTTCTCAACACTGCACAATTAATTAGAAGCACAATGAAAACCAGAACCTACATTTTCTATTAACACATCTATCTTTGTTGTATGATAATAATGGTGGCCAAGAAATTAATATTTATTGGGTAGAATTTAAACTAGATTTTTATATTCAAAGAAACACTCAGCACTTATTTTCCATTTTTGTAAATCTTTTCATCAGTCCTATCACTTCCATACAGCTGTCCAGATCTGTCTTCACCTTTGCTGCAGAGCAAATAAATTTGGGGAAATAAAATGAACTGCAGTATGCTGAACTGGTATTAGACTCAAGCAAAAAACTGAAAGGAAGGGTTATTGAATATTACTTTAACCAGGCAGGCTAGTAAAACATTAAAAATTATAAGAGTCCTTGAGGAGAGAAAGTGAAAGTTGCTCAGTCATGTCCAACTCTTTGCGACCCCGATGGACTATATAGTCCATGGAATTCTCCAGGCCAGAATACTGGAGTGGGTAGCCTATCCCCTCTCCAGGGGATCTTCTCAACCCAGGAATTGAACCAGGATCTCCTGAATTACAGGCAGATTCTTTACCAACAGAGCCGTCAGGGAAGAAGAAATTAACTCTCTACCATTTAAGTGTGAAGTGAAGTGAAGTGAAGTTGCTCAGTCGTGTCCGACTCTTTGTGACCCCCTGGACTGTAGCCTACCAGGCTCCTCCCTCCATGGGATTCTCCAGGCAAGAGTACTGGAGTGGGTTGCCATTGCCTTCTCCAATTAAGTGTGGGTTGGGCCTTTATACTTGCTTCCAAAGAACAGAGTATGTACAGTGGGGAAGCCTACAAGTCAACTCCCCTCCCCTGCCCTGTTATCAAGATGAACATTGTGTTGATAGCATGTACTCTTGATATGATATAATAAGAATGGCCCTTCATATCTGTGGTCTTCCTTCCAAAACTCATAACCTGTTTACCCATGAGAAAAACACAAGATAAACCCAAACTGAGGGACATTCTACAAAATGCTAAAACAATACTCTTCAAAACTATCAAGATCATCAAAACAAGGAAACCATTTGAGAAACTGTTACAGACCAGAAGAGGAGACGTGACAATTAACTGTAACACGTAACATAGATAAAATCCTGGGACAGAAGAAAAAGAGATTAGGAAAGAATTAGTAAAGTCTGAATAAAGCATGATTTTGTTAGTAATCTGTCAATGTTTATTTCTTAGTTGTGACAAATGCACCACACTAATGTAAAATGTTACGACATGAAAAAAAATGTGTTTAGGGTATATGGGAACTTTCTGTACTATGGTTTCTAACTTTTTCCAAAAACTAAACTTACTTGATTTTTTTTTTAAAGTATAGAGCAATCTTATGCCTTAGATACAGTTCTAAGAATAACAGATAAATGACCCCCCTGGAGTTTTCTTCATCTTGGTAGTGTATCTTGTTTCATTCAGAATGAGACATAATGGAAAAATTCATATGCTTCTACATTCCATGACTTGTAACAATGATTAGATCACCTCATGTTCAACTATGGAAACATCATCTTCAAAGTGGTAGAAAGAACTTCTGCTACTTAAGATGGTGAATTCAGTTGTATCAGACCATCCATTCTGATGAGAACAGCTAGCGATCACGGATATAATATTTTAAAAATATGTCTGAGGCCAACAGAAGGCATCAACAATAACCAGAGCAGGAGAAGACAAGATGCTGGAGAGAAAGGATGTATAAAGAATTGGGCCTGACATTCAGAGCAGCTTTTCTCCTCAAGGCTTTTGTCAAGTTATCAGTAGCAACTGTCAAGTAGAAAAGCTTAGCAGAGCATCCTGCAGCCTCGTGGACATGGGGACAAAAAAAACTTGGAAGTTAGGGTATGCCAAAGAAGAACCCACATAAATATCCAATAATTCCAATTAAAATTACTGAAGGACTTCACTGTGAAATATGGGCTAACCAGAACTAGACCAGCTCTCAAAAATATTGAAACCCAGTCTTAAATCCCTGATTAGATTTAGCTAACTAGCTTAACTACATGCCAGAGGTAAAATATATATATATATATATATGTATACATATATATATATATGTTCTCTGTGAAAGAAGATAACAGCATCCAGAGCCTTAAATTATCACCACAGTTTTTCACACACTCTGAACAGCATTCAAGAAAGATTATCAGAACACCCAGAAAATAAAATTTAAATGAGCCCAAATTAAGAGGGAAAAAAACACAAAATAGAATTATAGCCATAGGAGATCCATACATTTAACACAAATGGTAAAATGGGTATTTTCAGAAGAGAATAAAATAAAATCCATAAGAAAGAATTAAATGGAAATTCTTGAACTAAAATAATAAAATAACTCAAAATAAGAAGTCAACAGATAGATTTAAGAGAGAAAATAAACAATGGAAAATACAGAAAGGAGTATAAAAGATACATGAGACATGAATAAAAAATCTAACACACATGTAACTGGATTCCCAGAAGCTAAAGAAAGACAGAGTAAAGCAGAAGCAAAGCAGAATAGCCAGGAATGATCCAAAACTGAAAAAAAAAAACACATTAATCTATAGATTCAAGGAGCCCCAAGCAGAATAAATAGAAAAATCATACCTAGCTGAATGCATCATAGTAAAACATCTGAAAAGCATAAAAACAAGCAGCCAATAAGACACATTATCTCCAAAGGAACAATCATGAGGCCGATGAGTGACTTAACAGAAATTATTAAAGCCCAAAGACAATGCAAGGGTACCTTCAGAAAACAAGCATAAAAGAGGCAGACATAAGACACAAGGGTTCAATCCCTTGGGTGTGAAGATCCCCTGGAGGAGGGCACGGCAACTCACTCCAGTATTCTTGGAAAATCCCATGGACAGAGGAGCCTGGCGGGCTACAGTCCACAGGGTCACAAATAGTTGGACGTGACCAGAGTGACTTAGCATGCACACATCCAAAGACTTACATGTCAATTAGTGTGAAATTTCTAATGAGATAATTTTCCAGAAAGAAAGAATCTATTAAACTAACACAAGAATAAAAAGAAAACCAAATACTTCTTCTTGTATTAAAGAAACTGAATCTGTAATTTAAAAACTGTTGCCTTCATATATTCTTCCAAGCATTTGAAGAAATAACCATTATCTTTCCCCCTACAAGCAGTCAGATATGACTTAGCGATTGAACAACAACAACAACCACTTTTTCATTAAATCTTTCAGAGAATAGAAAGGGAGAGAAAATATTCTTATCAGTTGTATAAGGCCAGCATAATCTTAATATAAAAGTGGGACAAGGGAATTCCCTGGTGATCCAGGGGTTAGGACTCAGTGCTTTCACTGCCATGGCTTGAGTTCAATCCCTGGCTGGGGAACTAAGATCCTACAAGCAGCATGGTGTGACCTAAAAGAAAAAAAATAGGGATAGTAACATTGCAAGAAAGAAAATCACAGTCAAATCTCTCATAAACTGAACCCAGCAATGTAAAAAGAAACAAGGACATGGAATTAAATAGATAAAAAAGAAGCATTTTAAAATTCAACATTCATTCAATATTGTAATATAAACAAGAACCAGTACATTAGGAACAAAGAAGAACTTCTTTTATCTGAAAAAAGTTTATCTACAAAAAAATTTATAGCAAAAATCATACTTAACAGTGAAATTTGTTGAAAGCTTTCCCTTGAGACTATAATAAAACAAGGTAATGAAACAAAGACACCAGCCATCACCACTGTTACTTGACATTTGTATTTGAGGTCCTTGACAGCTCAACAAGGAAAGAGAACAAAATGAAATGAAAAATATAAGGATCGATGTACTTCTGCACTCATGTACAAATGTGCAAAAGAATCACAGATAAACTATTAGGATTAGGATATCAATTTTTCAAAGTCATTGGATAAAGTACCAACAAAATCAACTATATTTCTAAATAAGCAGTAGCAATTATATTAGCAACCAAAGAAATAAAACACTAGAAATAAATCTATCAAAAGATATGTAAGACTTCTAGGTCAAAAACTAGAAATCACTGAGGAAAGTTCTAAAAGGCCTAAGTGAATGAAGCAGCACACCATGTTAATGTGTTGGAAGACAATATTGTAAAGATGTTAATTCCACCTAAATAGATTAAGGAGTAGATGCAATTCTGATCAAATTCCAGTAGGGGTTTTTTGTTTGTTTTTCTCCAAATAAAAAATGTAAAAAATCAAGAATAGTAAAGACAATTTTGAAGACGAAGAATAAAGTGAAATAACCTACTCTATGGAATATCACGACTTAATATAAAGCTCGGAGAAGGCAATGGCACCCCACTCCAATACTCTTGCCTGGCAAATCCCATGGACGGAGGAGCCTGGTGGGCTGCCGTATAAAGCTATAATAACTGCAAAAATTGGAGAACAAGCTGACTAGAGAAACAGGATAGGTTTTGAAAGTCTGGGTGAGGAATAGTGTCTGTGAATTCTTTATAGCTTCTGTTGCAGGTGGGAAACCTGATTTTCCCTTGATAGATGTTTCCATATGAAGGAACTAACATTCCTGGCTTCTCTCCATCCCCTCAACTAACCCCTTAGCAAGCAAGAGGAGTGGCTTAATTGATCAGTGAGTTTGAGAAAGTTGTTGAGCCTGAACCCAGCAGACTGTTCCTGTGGGTGCCATCCAGCCTACAGGAAGCTCTGCTTGACAAAGCCAGGCTCCCTTAGCAAGCAGGCTTAGCTGAGGCTGTAGGCGGGGACCCAGTACTGCAAATGAGTGTGTGAGGTGCTGGTAATCAGGTTTTCCCAGGAAATTAAGAAAGAACTGCTGTGATTCAAAACTATGCTTCATGAATGGAAACAGTGGAAGAATGAAAAAAATTAAAAGAGGGCTGGCTAAAATGCTTGGAAGGAGAAAATATATCTAAGGAAGAGAGTGAAGTCTTTGAAGACCAGCTGCATACAATGGACATATAAAAAAGAAACAAGAAGATACACTCTGATCTTTGAAAGGAAATTCAAAACAAAATGAGATCTGAAAGACTACTGAGGCCCAGTAATCTAACAGGGGAAGGAAGGCACAATTTTGGAGGAGAGACTAGAAAACTGCCTTCATAGGAAACTACTGGAAAATATTCTCTTAAAGCCTCCGATAGTTTATTATAAGAACACATGAGTGATGATCCTTTAAATATTATGACATCTGTTCCAAGTGACTGGATATAGATTGGGTATATCTGAGTGGAAAAGGTCAGAAATCTCAGAAAAAAATATTTTTAAAAAAGTATTGAGTAACTTTCAGGGCAGTACAACTATTACAGATGAGTACATAGGTTTTGTCTATATCCTAGGGAAAGACATTGAAGAAAATTGTGGAATTAGGACTATAAGGGCAGGCATAGAAAGGACTGTGGTGTTGGAGAAGGCTCTTGAGAATCCCTTGGACTGCAAGGAGATCCAACCAGTCCATTCTGAAGGAGATCAGCCCTGGGATTTCTTTGGAAGGAATGATGCTAAAGCTGAAACTCCAGTACTTTGGCCACCTCATGCAAAGAGTTGACCCATTGGAAGGCAGGAGGAGAAAGGGACGACAGAGGATGAGATGGCTGGATGGCATCACTGACTCGATGGACATGAGTCTGAGTGACCTCCGGGAGATGGTGATGGACAGGGGAGGCCTGGCGTGCTCCCATTCATGGTGTCACAAAGAGTCGGACACAACTGAGTGACTGAACTGAACTGACTGAAGAATAACAAATTCTGTCCAGACCTGGATAAGATATTGGTCTGGTGGGTGGGATCATCTAATCCAGGTAAACAAAATGTGCTTGAACAACAAAGCTTTTGACAAACCCCAAATTCACTGATTTTTAATCTCTTTCTATGGGAGATACCACAAAAGATAATATAGATGGTAAAAGAATATGTAAGAAAAACAATGATCTGATCCTTAAAACATTTAAAAAGTATTGGAGCACTCAGCAATCCCACTACTGGGCATATACCCTAAGAAAACCACAATTCAAAAAGACGCATGTACCCCAATGTTCATTGCAGCACTATTTACAATAGCCAGGACATGAAAGCAATCTAGATGTCCACTGACAGGTGAATGGATAAAGAAAATCTGGTACATATATACAATGGAATATTAGCCATAAAAAGGAATAAATTTGAGTCAGTTGTAGTGAGGTGGATGAACACAGAGTCTGTTATACAGAATGAAGTAAGTCAGAGAAAAACAAATATCATATATTAACACGTACATAAGGAATCTAGAAAAATAGTACAGATGAACCTATTTACAGAAAAGAAATGGAGACACAGACGTAAAGACACAGCAGGGGAAGGAGAAGCTAAGACAAACTGAGAAATAGCATTGATGTGTATACACTACCATGTGTTAAATAGATAACTAGCAGGAAGCTGCTATGTAACACAGGTAGCCCAGCTCTGTGATGACCTAGAGAGAATAGGATGGAC
This sequence comes from Capricornis sumatraensis, assembly GCF_032405125.1. Taxonomy (NCBI): domain Eukaryota; kingdom Metazoa; phylum Chordata; class Mammalia; order Artiodactyla; family Bovidae; genus Capricornis; species Capricornis sumatraensis. Next base: position 31,706,944 of record NC_091081.1, on the reverse strand, counting down.
TCTAGACGGAATCTCAAGAGGGAGGGGTGTATATATATATACTTATGACTGAATTGAGTTGTTGTACAGCAGAAACCAATACAATATTGTAAAGCCATTATCCTCCAATTAAAAGAAAAAAAAGTATTAGAGCATACAGAGCTAGCCCCACCTGCATAAGGGAAAGGGACCAAATTTAAAAGCAGGTTAGACAGATGCTAGTGACAACGGTGGTGTTAGGATTTCCAAAATTTCTGGACTCCACAAAAGCAATGAGAAAACTGGTAACAACTATCAGAATCACTTCTGTGGTTACTTTAGTCCTGTGATTTTTCTTATGTTATTTTAAATGGAATTATTTTCTTAATTTCATTTTCTGATTGTTACTAGAATGTGTGTGTGTGAGCTCAGTCATGTCTGACTCTTTGCGACCCCCATGGACTGTAGCCCACCAGGATCCTCTGTCCATGAAATTTTCTAGGCAAGGATACTAGAGTGGGTTGCCATTTCCTCCTCCTTCCTCCTCCTCTTCCCAACCCAGAGATTGAACCTGAGTGTCTTGCATCAGCAGGCAGATTCTTTACCACTGAGCCACCTAGGAAGCACAATTGATTTTTGTATATTGACTTTGCACCCTGAAACTTTGCTGAACTAATTTATTAGTTCAAATATATACTAGATTTTTTGTAAATATTTTTAGATATGTAGGATAATATCATTTGCACTAGTTCTTTCCATTCAAATTTGGATTACTTTTGTTTCTTTTATTGTCAAATAGTCCTGGCTAAAACCTCCAGTACAATATTAACTAGCAGCAGCAAAACAGACATCCTTTTCTTGTTTCTGATCTTGGGAGGAAAGTTTTCAGTCTTTTACCATCATGTATAATGTTAGCTGTGGATTTTTAAAGATTGAGGAAGTTCCCTTCTATTCCTAAGTTGTTGAATGTTTTCATTACGAAAAGTTGTTGCATGTTGTCAAACATTTTTCTGTATCTATTCAGATGATCATGTGACTTTTGTCTTTTACTCTATTAAATACGGTATATTAAATTGTTTGAACTAGTAATCAAAAAACTTTCTACAAATAAGAGACCAATGCCATAGTGAATTCTCCTAAATGTTTAAAGAAGAATTATCACTAATTTGTCACAAATTCTTCCACGAAACAGAAGAGGAACATTTCACAAATCATTCCATAAAGCTAGTATTCAGTTCAGTTCAGATCAGTCGCTCAGTCGTGTCCGACTCTTTGCAACCCCATGAATCGCAGCACACCAGGCCTCCCTGTCCATCACCAACTCCCGGAGTTCACTCAGATTCACATCCATCGAGTCAGTGATGTCATCCAGCCATCTCATCCTCTGTTGTCCCCTTTTCCTCCTGCCCCCAATCCCTCCCAGCATCAGAGTCTTTTCCAATGAGTCAACTCTTCGCATCAGGTGGCCAAAGTATTGCAGTTTCAGCTTTAGCATCAGTCCTTCCAATGAACACCCAGGACTGATCTCCTTTAGAATGGACTGGTTGGATCTCCTTGCAGTCCAAGGGACTCTCAAGAGTCTTCTCCAACACCGCAGTTCAAAAGCATCAATTCTTTGGCATTCAGCTTTCTTCACAGTCCAACTCTCACATCCATACACCACTGGAAAAACCATAGCCTTGACTAGACAGACCTTTGCTGGCAAAGTAATGTCTCTGATTTTCAATATGCTATCTAGGTTAGTCATAACTTTCCTTCCAAGGAGTAAGCATCTTTTAATTTCATGGCTGCAATCACCATCTGCAGTGATTTTGGAGCCCCAAAAAATTAAGTCTGACCCTGTTTCCACTGTTTCCCCATCTATTTCCCATGAAGTGATGGGACCAGATGCCATGATCTTCGTTTTCTGAATGTTGAGCTTTAAGCCAACTTTTTCTCTCTCCTCTTTCACTTTCATCAAGAGGCTTTTTAGCTCCTCTTCACTTTCTTCCATAAGGGTGGTGTCATCTGCATATCTGAGGTGATTGATATTTCTCCCGGCAATCTTGATTCCAGCTTGTGCTTCTTCCAGTCCAGTGTTTCTCATGAGCTATTCTGTATATAAGTTAAATAAGCAGGGTGACAATATACAGCCTTGACGTACTCCTTTTCCTATTTGGAACCAGTCTGTTGTTCCATGTCCAGTTCTAACTGTGGTTTCCTGACCTGCATATAGGTTTCTCAAGGCTAGTATTACCTAATACTAAAGCTAGACATATCTTTTGTTATGATAAAAATATCACAAGAAAGGAAAACTACAGATGAAATCCTTCACAAACACAGATGCCAAAATCCTCAACAAACTACTAGCAACTGAGTCCAGCAACATGTAAAAATGATTATGCACCATGACCAAACAAGATTTATCTAAGGACTGGGTAAAGCTGATTGGGTAACACATGAAAATCAATCAGTATACCTCTTAACAGAAGATTTCCCTCAATCAGTTTTACTTTATGGGTCATGAAAAAACAGCTGGCATCAAAGAACAGGGATCATAGCTAGACTGAAAACTAGAAGAATTTTTTCCACTGAGTATCTGCCATGGCCTGTGGCAAAACTGAGTCCGGAGTTTTGGGAACATTGTTTTTTCTTGTTTGAAATAATTGCCCTAGGGCTGAGGATTTGCTTGTTTTCTAAATTTCATGGGTGTTGGCTATTGCTGTGACAATCTTGAATATTCTATTTAATTCTCTGGACTTTTAAAAAAGGGAAGACACAGGAGAGCCATTGTAGTGAATTAATATAGCCTCTGAGGCTGTGAGGACTTTGGCTTCTGAAAAAGAAAAACCACTGAGTTGAAACTGAGCAGAAAAAGAAATTGAAGAGGATGGTTTTGGGATTCAATCATTTTTTGTTTTAACTTCATTGAACTCTAACTTTTTAGATAATTTCATCTTTGGACATGAAATTCATCCTAAAAGATTTGTAATGGAGGGAATTTCATAATTTGGGACATCTCTATGTTGGTGGCACTTTATTATTGGAGTATCCTTACATGGATATTTAATCTTATTGTAGAATGTCTCTATTGGATGTATGTGAGATGGAACAAAGAATAAGTTTATTCTTTTCTGTCTTCAGTTCAGTCCAGTTCAGTCGCTCAGTCCTGTCTGACTCTTTGCGACCCCATGAATCGCAGCACACCAGGCCTCCCTGTCCATTACCAACTCCAAGAGTCCGCCCAAACCCATGTCCATTGAGTCAGTCAGTGATGCCATGAACCGTCTCATCCTCTGTTGTCCCCTTCTCCTCCTGCCCTAAATCTTTCCCAGCATCAGGGTCTTTTCAAATGAGTCAACTCTTTTCATCAGGTGGCCAAAGTATTGGAGTTTCAGCTTCAGCATCAGTCCTTCCAGTGAACACCCAGGACTGATCTCCTTTAGGATGGACTGGTTGAATCTCCTTGCAGTCCAAGGGACTCTCAAGACTCTTCTCCAACACCGCAGTTCAAAAGCATCAATTTTTCAGTGCTCAGCTTTGTTTATAGTCCAACTCTCACATCCATACATGACCACTGGAAAAACCATAGCCTTGACTAGATAGACCTTTGTAGGCAAAGTAATGTCTCTGCTTTTGAATATGCTGTCGAGGTTGGTCATAATTTTCCTTCCAAGGAGTAAGCGTCTTTTAATTTGATGGCTGCAATCACCATCTGCAGTGATTTTGGAGCCCCCCAAAATAAAGTCAGCCACTGTTTCCCCATCTATTTGCCATGAAGTGATGGGACTGGATGCCATGATCTTAGTTTTCTGAATGTTAAGCTTTAAGCCAACTTTTCCACTCTCCTCTTTCACTTTTATTAAGAGGTTCTTTAGTTCTTCTTCACTTTCTGCCTTAGGTTATTATAATGATTGTCCATTAAGTTCATTTAAGAGACTTCTGAGTGGGAGCAGATTACACTATTTATCAGCAGTCCCCAGTAGGTTTGGGGAACTGTCATGGGGAGATGGAAGAAGAAATGCCCTGGGGACTGTCAGTGCCCTCTTCCTGGGGGTCCTCCCCTGCTTCAAGGTAAAGCCCAAATGGTTAAGTGGGATATTTGGCAGAGGGGTAAGGGTGCCAATATTTTCATAGAAAGGAATCTCTACGAGAGTGACACTTCTGGATTTTGCCCTTGAGATTATCAAGTTTGAGGGGAGGAAATAAGCCAGACTGTAGTAGGCACACACTCTCTATTCCTTTATGTCTTGAATTTTATGGAGGTAGAAGTAGTTTCGTAAGCATGCTGGAAAAATAGGAGTTATGATCGAGGAGCAAGAATGCTGAATTAGTAACTTTGGAGCAAGGGCAGTATTGACCAAAGATTGGATCCAGGGTGTGTGGCAAAGAGTCATTGACATGTGAGAAGAAAGGGATCACTGGAGGTTGAAGAGGACACAGTCCAAGCCAGAGTATGGAATGCACATCCACAGGCACTCCAGAGCCTGCCAGCAAAAGGTGGGGGTGCGAGGAAAGCCCAGGAACCTGCTAAGACACATCCCTGATGAAGGAGGCACACCTGGGAAGTGGCAGACAAAGGCAGAGGAGCAGTGAAGTGTGCAGCGGAACACCAGGCAGCTCAGTGGAGAAAGAGCTCTGGGTGGTAGTGACACAAGGTGACCTGGAAGCAGCAATGGGAACAAGGACAGTCCCTGACCTCACCTCCAGATTCAGAGGTCTAGGCCTGTGAGTGGAGAAGGCAAAGGCACCCCACTCCAGTACTCTTGCCTGAAAACTCCCATGGATGGAGGAGCCTGGTGGGCTGCAGTCCATGGGGTTGCTAAGAGTCGGACACGACTGAACAACTTCACTTTCATTTTCACTTTCATGCATTGGAGAATGAAATGGCAACCCACTCCAGTGTTCTTGCCTGGAGAATCCCAGGGACAGGGGAGCCTGGTGGGCTGCCGTCTATGGGGTCGCACAGAGTCAGACACGACTGAAGCGACTTAGCAGCAGGCCTGTGAGAGAAGGAAAGTGTCTAGGTGACAGACTGCAGGGGAAGGGCAGAAAGTTTCAGATGAGATTGCACACATGGAGTGGGTTTGCAGGGAGAATGATAATGGGGGACTAGATGGTGTTGGAGGAATTAGAGAGAGTAAAGTATGCCTGGAAGCAGATGGGGACTCTGAGCAAGAGAGCTGGAGGCTAAGGAGACTTATGCTTCCAGATACAGAAAAAGTTTCAATACCTCCTTGGTAGAAAGGTAACTATCCAAAGTAATCATTAAAAAAAAAAAAAAAAACAAATAAGATAAAAACAAGGTTCTGCTGTTTAGCACAGAAAACCATATTCCATGCATGTAGTAACCTATATAAGGTCTCTCTGCAAGAGATACACATAAAAAAACCTTGTTTATTTAAGGCAATCCCAGAGGGTGAGCACCCAAAAAAGATGTCCTTTTCATTATAGGGGACTGAAATGCAAAAGTAGGAAGTCAAGAAACACCTGGAGTTAACAGGCAAATTTGGCCTTGGAGTACAAAATGAAGCAGGGCAAAGGCCAACAGAGTTTTGCCAAGAAAACACACTAGTCATAGCAAACACCCTCTTCCAAGACTCTTGAGAGTCCCTTGGACTGCAAGGAGATCCAACCAGTCCATCCTAAAGGAGATCAGTCCTGGGTGTTCATTGGAAGGACTGATGCTAAAGCTGAAACTGCAATACTTTGCCACCTGATGCGAAGAGTTGACTCATTGGAAAAGACTCTGATGCTGGGAGGGATTGGGGGCAGGAGGAGAAGGGGACGACAGAGGATGAGATGGCTGTATGACATCACTGACTCGATGGACGTGAATTTGAGTGAACTCCAGGAGTTGGTGATGGACAGGGAGGCCTGGTATGCTGTGATTCATGGGGTTGCAAAGAGTTGGACACAACTAAGCGACTGAACTGAACTGAACTGAACAACACAAGAGAAGACTCTACACATGGACATCACCAGATGGTCAACACTGAAATCAGATTGATTATATTCTTTGCAGTCAAAGATGGAGAAGCTCTATATAGTCAGCAAAAACAAGATCAGGAGCTGACTGTGGCTCAGATCATGAACTCCTTATTGCCAAATTCAGACTGAAATTGAAGAAAGTAGGGAAAACCTGTAAACCATTCAGGTATGACCTAGATCAAATTATACAGTGGAAGTGAGAAATAGATTTAAGGGACTAGATCTGATAGACAGAGTGCCTGAAGAACTATGGACGGAGGTTCGTGACATTGTACAGGAGACAGGGAGCAACACAATTCCCAAGAAAAAGAAATGCAAAATGGCTCTCTGATGAGGCCTTACAAGTTCAGTTCAGTTCAGTTCAGTTCAGTCGCTCAATCGTGTCCGACTCTTTGTGACCCCATGAATCGCAGCATGCCAGGCCTCCCTGTTCATCACCATCTCCCAGAGTTCACTCAGACTCATGTCCATCGAGTCCATGATGCCATCCAGCCATCTCATCCTCTGTCGTCCCCTTCTCCTCCTGCCCCCAATCCCTCCCAGCATCAGAGTCTTTTCCAATGAGTCAACTCTTTGCATGAGGTGGGCAAAGTACTGGAGTTTCAGCTTTAGCATCATTCCTTCCAAAGAAATCCCAGGGTTGATCTCCCTCAGAATGGACTGGTTGGATCTCCTCACAGTCCAAGGGACTCTCAAGAGTCTTCTCCAACACCACACTTCAAAAGCATCAGTGCTTCGGCACTCAGCTTTCTTCACAGTCCAACTCTCACATCCATATATGACCACAGGAAAAACCATAGCCTTGACTAGACAGACCTTAGTTGGCAAAGTAATGTCTCTGCTTTTGAATATACTATCTAGTTTGGTCATAACTTTTCTTCCAAGGAGTAAGCGTCTTTTAATTTCATGGCTGCAGTCACCATCTGCAGTGATTTTGGAGCCCCAAAAAATTAAGTCTGACACTGTTTCCACTGTTTCCCCATCTATTTCCCATGAAGTGATGGGACCAGACGCCATGATCTTCATTTTCTGAATGTTGAGCTTTAAGCCAACTTTTTCGCTCTCCTCTTTCACTTTCATCAAGAGGCTTTTTAGCTCCTCTTCACTTTCTGCCATAAAGGTGGTGTCATCTGCATATCTGAAGTTATTGATATTTCTCCTGGCAATCTTGATTCCAGCTTGTGTTTCTTCCAGTCCAGCATTTCTCATGATGTACTCTGCATATAAGTTAAATAAGCAGGGTGACAATATACAGCCTTGACGTACTCCTTTTCCTATTTGGAACCAGTGTGTTGTTCCATGTCCAGTTCTAATTGTTGCTTCCTGACCTGCATACAGATTTCTCAAGAGGCAGGTTAGGTGGTCTGGTATTCCCATCTCTCTCAGAATTTTCCGCAGTTTATTGTGATCCACACAGTCAAAGGCTTTGGCATAGTCAATAAAGCAGAAATAGATGTTTTTCTGGAACTCTCTTGCTTTTTCCATGATCCAGCGGATGTTGGCAATTTGATCTCTGGTTGCTCTGCCTTTTATAAAACCAGCTTGAACATCAGGGAGTTGATGGTTCACGTATTGCTGAAGCCTGGCTTGGAGAATTTTGAGCATTACTTTACTAGCATGTGAGATGAGTGCAATTGTGTGGTAATTTGAGCATTCTTTGGCATTGCCTTTCTTTGGGATTGGAATGAAAACTGACCTTGTCCAGTCCTGTGGCCACTGCTGAGTTTTCCACATTTGCTGGCATATTGAGTGCAGCACTTTCACAGCATCATCTTTCAGGATTTGAAACAGCTCAACTGGAATTTCATCACCTCCACTAGCTTTGTTCATAGTGATGCTTTCTAAGGTCCACTTGACTTCACATTCCAGGATGTCTGGCTCTAGATTAGTGATCACATCATCATGACAGAGCATGGTCCACTGGAGAAGGGAATGGCAAGCCACTTCAGTATTCTTGCCTTGAGAACCCCATGAACAGTATGAAAAGGCAAAATGATAGGATACCAAAAGAGGAACTCCCCAGGTCATTAGGTGACCAACATGCTACTGGAGATCAGTGGAGAAATAACTCCAGAAAGAATGAAGGGATGGAGCCAAAGCAAAAACAATACCCAGTTGTGGATGTGACTGGTGATAGAAACAAGATCCGATGCTGTAAGAGCAATATTGCATAGGAACTTAGAATGTCAGGTCCATGAATCAAGGCAAATTGGAAGTGGTCAAACAAGAGATGACAAGAGTGAACGTCGACATTCTAGGAATCAGCGAACTAAAATGGACTGGAATGGGTAAATTTAACTTAGATGACCATTCTATCTACTACTGCAGGCAGGAATCCCTCAGAAGAAATGGAATAGCCATCATGGTCAATGAAAGAGTTCGAAATGCAGTACTTAGATGCAATCTCAAAAACAACAGCATGATCTCTATTCGTCTCCAAGGCAAATCATTCAATATCACAGTTATCCAAGTCTATGCCCCAACCAGTAACGCTGAAGAAGCTGAAGTTTTATGAAGACCTACAAGACCTTTTAGAACTAACACCCAAAAAAGATGTCCTTTTCATTATAGGGGACTGGAATGCAAAAGTAGGAGGTCAAGAAACACCTGGAGTAACAGGCAAATTTGGCCTTGGAATGCGGAATGAAGCAGGGCAAAGACTAATAGAGTTTTGCCAAGAAAATGCACTGGTCATAGCAAACACCCTCTTCCAACAACACAAGAGAAGACTCTACACATGGACATCACCAGATGGTCAACACCGAAATCAGATTGATTATATTCTTTGCAGCCAAAGATGGAGAAGCTCTATACAGTCAACAAAAACAAGCCCAGGAGCTGACTGTGGCTCAGATCATGAACTCCTTATTGCCAAATTCAGACTGAAATTGAAGAAAGTAGGGAAAACCGCTAGACCATTCAGGGCCTAGATCTGATTGAGTACCTGATGAACTATGGACAGAGGTTCGTGACATTGTACAGGAGACAAGGATCAAGACCATCCCCATGGGAAAGAAATGCAAAAGAGCAAAATGGCTGTCTGGGAAGGCCTTACAAATAGCTGTGAAAAGAAGAGAGGTGAAAAGCAAAGGAGAAAAGGAAAGATATTAGCATCTGAATGCAGAGTTCCAAAGAATAGCAAGGAGAAATGAGAAAGCCTTCTTCAGTGATCAGTGCAAAGATTAGAGGAAAACAACAGAATAGGAAAGACTAGAGATCTCTTCAAGAAACTTAGAGATACCAAGGGAACATTTCATGCAAAGATGGGCTCGATAAAGGACAGAAATGGTATGGACCTAACAGAAGCAGAAGATATTAAGAAGAGGTGGCAAGAATACATGGAAGAACTGTACAAAAAAAATCTTCACGACCCAGATAATCATGATGATGTGATCACTAACCTAGAGCCAGATATCTTGGAAAGTGAAGTCAAGGCCTTACAAAGAACTGTGAAAAGAAGAGAAGCAAAAAGCAAAGGAGAAAAGGAAAGATATACCCATTTGAATGCAGAGTTTCAAAGAATACGAAGGAAAGATAAGAAAGCCTTCCTCAGTGATCAGTGCAAAGAAATAGAGGAAAACGTAGAATGGGAAGGACTAGAGATCTCTTCAAGAAAATTAGAGATACCAAGGGAACATTCCATGCAAAGATGGGCTCAGTAAAGGACAGAAATGGTATGGACCTAACAGAAGCAGAAGATAGAAGAACTGTACAGAAAAGATCTTCATGACCCAGATGATTGCGATGGTGTGATCACTCACCTAGAGCCAGACATCCTGGAATGTGAAGTCAAGTGGGCCTTAGGAAGCATCACTATGAACAAAGCTAGTGGAGGTGATGGAATTCCAGTAGAGCTATTTCAAATCCTGGAAGATGATGCTGTAAAAGTGCTGCACTCAATAGGTCAGCAAATTTGGAAAACTCAGCAGTGGTCACAGGACTGGAAAAGGTCAGTTTTCATTCCAATCCCAAAGAAAGGCAATGCCAAAGAATGCTCAAACTACTGCACAATCACACTCATCACATACATGCTAGCAAAGTAATGTTCAAAATTGTTGAAGCTAAGCTTCAGCAATACGTGAACCATGAAATTCCAGATGTTCAAGCTGGACTTAGAAAAGGCAGAGGATCCAGAGATCAAATTGCCAACATCTGTTGGATCATTGGAAAAGCAAGAGAGTTTCAGAAAAACATCTATTTCTGCTTTATTGACTATGCCAAAGCCTTTGACTGTGTGGATCACAACAAACTGTGGAAAATTCTAAAAGATATGGGAATACCAGACCACTTGACCTGCCTCTTGAGAAATCTCTATTCAGGTCAAGAAGCAACAGTTAGAACTGAACATGGAACAACACACTGGTTCCAAATAGGAAAAGGAGTACATCAAGGCTGTATATTGTCACCTTGCTTATTTAACTTATATGCAGAGTACATCATGAGAAATGCTGGACTGGATGAAGCACAAACTGGAATCAAGATTGCTGGGAGAAATATCAATAACCTCCGATATGCAGATAACCCCACCCTTATGGCAGAAAGTAAAGAACTAAAAAGCCTCTTGGTGAAAGTGAAAGGGGAGAGTGAAAAATTTGGCTTAACGCTCAACATTCAGAAAATAAAGATCATGGCATCCAGTCCCATCACTTCATGGGAAATAGATGGGAAACAGTGGAACCGTGGCTGACTTTATTTGGGGGGGCTCCAGAATCACTGGAGATGGTGTTTGCAGCCATGAAATTAAAAGACGCTTACTCCTTGGAAGGAAAGTTGTGACAAACCTAGACAGCATATTAAAAAGCAGAGGCATTACTTTGCCAACAAAAGTCCATCTAGGCTTTGGTTTTTCCAATAGTCATGTATGGATGTGAGAGCTGAACTATAAAGAAAGCTGAGTGCCGAAGCATTGATGCTTTTGAACTGTGGTGTTGGAGAAGACTCTTGAAAGTCCCTTGGACTACAAGGAGATTCAACCAGTCAATCCTAAAGGAAATCAGTCCTGAATATTCATTGGAAGGACTGATGTTGGAGCTGAAAGTTCAGTACTTTGGCCACGTGATGCAAAGAGCTGACTCATTGGAAAAGACCCTGATTCTGGGAAAGATCGAAGGCGGGAGGAGAAGGGGACGACAGAGCATGAGATGGTTGGATGGCATCACTGACTCAATGGACATGAGTTTGAGTAAACTCCAGGAGTTGGTGATGGACAGGGAGGCCTGGCGTGCTGCAGTCCATGAGGTCACAAAGTCAAACACAACTGAGCTACTGAACTGAACTGAGAGGGTGAGCACCTTATTTTAAAGTCTTCCGGGGGAATGTAAAAACATTGACATTCAAATACCCCATTTAGGAGCCTCTCTCCTTATTGAGAAATAATTGTATTCTGTATTTAACTCAATCCTCCCAAAATGTGTGTTCATTATGTGCAGACTTAATAAAGCTATCAATGTAACCATCTATATATTTGGTATACATTTTTGTATCACCCTACAGTTTCCATTTTTGTAATACTAATGATAATTTCTGCCATCCTTTCTTGCAAGTTTAATTTCCTCTTCACTGTATCTCTGGCTCAGTTTCCTACTTCCTTTGACCTGAGGGTTCAAGTGTTAGTTGCTCAATCATGTCCAACTCTGCGATCCCATGGACTGTAACCCTCCAGGCTCTTCTGTCCGTGGAATTCTCCAGGCAAATATACTGGAGTGGGTAGCCATTCCCTTCTCCAGGGACTGAATTCCGGTATCCTGCATTGCAGGCAGATTCTTTACAGTCTGAGCCACCAGGGAGGGTTCAAAAGGCCAACCCAAAATGGATTTCTATAACAGGATGATTTCTATACTTGATGTTTCTAAATCAGCATGGTCTAGACCCTTGGGATCTTGTTAGAAATTCTTGAACCCCATCTCAACTACTGAATCAGACTTTGCCTTTTAACAAGATCGCAGGTGATTTGTCTGAGAAGCACTGTTCTAGAGTAGTGAAAATGTGAGTACCACCAACATCCCCAGTTCTCTCAAAGGGCCTGGTGACTTGATCTTTTATGCTACTGACTTTTTTCCCCTCATGACCATGTTTCTAGCATAAATCAGTAATTCCTCTGTTAAAAAAATTTAGTTAAACTGCAATATCATCTTACAGCCTTCATTTTAACCCTTAAGAAAAGCTATTTCTTCAAGGTGCCATTTATCACACAAATGAAGTTCAATACATGCTACCTTGCATTGTTACTCGTTAATGTTGATCCTTCACCCTCTAGATTATAAATCCTTGAAGGGCAGGGACTGGGTTTAATCTCTCTTTGCAGCTCCTAAGTAAGCATATATTCAGATTTTTATAAACAGTTGTTACTGACTGTAAAAAGAAGGCATTTCCTCACATCTTTTGTCCTAAACAATTAGCCCAAAGATGCAGAGTTGGGAGAGTCAATTGCACTTGTCAATTTCATTGTGAAAAAACAAAACCAAAATTCTTGCTAAAATCAGTTTAGATAAAAATCTGCCATTTCCTCTTGCCCTACCAATCCCATTATCCTACCAGAGTAAGAGATAACATAGTCTGATCACGTTTAAGACCAAGCTGTCACCACCTAGGGCTTCTTCAAATTGCTAGCAGATTAAATCCATGATTACTTTTTTCCCTAATAGTACACTTTTAAGGGTCATACTTTTTCTAAATTTTAATATGTTTTCTATCAAGCTGAAATTCTTAAAGATAATCAGCAGCACTACAATCTTAATCAGTACACTAAGAAATGCTAGTGTTTTTACAGCCCTACTACATGAGTAATCAAGGCTGATTTTTTTCATTTTTCAAAAAACAAACTCCCTTCTTCACTTTGGTTTCTCTTGCTACTGAACTGCTTGTTAAGAGTAAGAGAGTTGATGGTGCCAATTAAAAAAAAAAAAAGAGTGAAAGAAATCATTTTTTTCCTAAGGAGTGTATATGTATGATACTGCCTTTTCAAGTCATCTCTTAGGAGCTTTTCACATTTAAAAAGGGCATTAATGTTTTCTTCTACTTTCCCTCTATTTCTCTGTATTGTGGGTACAAGAGAGGGATTTTTTTAAGTCTTTTTTTTGCCTGAAATCCTGTGTTTCAGAGTCTTCCCTGGGAAAGGCTGAGTACAAAACCGGTTTTTTAAGTGCTTTTCTGAACACTCCTACCAGCCTTCAAAGCTTATTTGTATTTCTTGATAATTTGCTCAGCTCTCCCGCTTTCTCCTCTTCCTTACTCTGTGCACCTAATACAACTTTGAACACTTAAGCACTTCTTTACTGATTGATTCATTGACTGGCTTTTACTCTTTCACAGGAAATAGTCTGTATCCATATAGGTAATGTAAAATTGAGAGTTCAGTCAATCACATAGCTATTTAAAGCAAAAACCAATCATTCTCTCCAGCCTCCGTTTTCCTCCCACAATAAAACTCGCCAACTCAGCAAATTGGGTGCTTTTAATATGAATCCATACATAGTCACTACTCAGCCCTCCACCAAAGTATTTTGTTTAAAAGTAGCCAAGATAGCACAGAGCTTTGTTAAACATACAGCCAGGGTATGTTTTCTCCATATCAGGACAAGATTTCAATGTATTGTATGTATTATATAATTCTAAAACATAATAAATTATGCTACAGGTTATTTATTCATTTTCTTTTAAAATCTGACCTCTTTTTATTATTTTGCACGATACAACGTGAAAAAGAGGCATCTTAATTTGTATATATTACAGACATATCAACAGGCTTTCTAATAAATATTAACATGAGCTTTGTTTAAAATTAAAATTCTACTGTGCACATAGATTCCGTAACTGCATTAGATTTTACCAAAACTTTTTTTTTTTACAATACTTGAATATATGGATTTGGAAATAGAACAATAGTTTTATATTTATTTATAATCATCTCATCCCAAAAAAGTATTTTAAATAGTGTACAGAACAACAAAACCCACATCCACATACTTATAAGCACTTATTCACACATATACAAATGTGTATATGTATGTATATACATATGTGTATGTGTGTATATACAATGTGTTTCATATAAAACACATATGAAACAGCCTAGGCACTATTGAGAATCAATTTTACAGCAAAGTTCAAGCTTTAGTTCCTGTTTAATAGTATGTATTTCATTTAATTATAGAAAGCAGATACGTAAATATTGGGTTGCTAAAAAGTTCGGTCAGGTATTTAGCATCTTATGTAAAAACATGAAACTTTTTGCCAATCCATTTTTATTATGTAAATTATAAGTTAGATTGTGTTAAGCTCCTTTGCTGGTTAGATTTGAATGAACAGAACTGCATACTCTGATTTAGGACTGTAAGTAACCATATACTACATCATTAGTCATCTTCAAAGACTAGGAGGTCTTCACACCTTTCTCTCAGTTTCGCCTTGCCTGGACCAAAAAAGGATACTGTAAATGTCATGTTGTAAACGATAAATCACATTTTTATGGACTTGGAAGTTAATTTTGCTTAGAAGCATTTTTATGGACTTTGGAAGCTAAAGAATAAAAGCAACTTGGTTTGTGAGATCAAAAATGTTCCTTCCAGGGAGAAGCATTTGTTCTTTGTTCTGGGATATATGCCATTGGTTTCAGTTTCCTCCTGGTATGTTTTACACTGCTAAGAAGTATAAAGTAAAAACAAAGTATATGTAATAAAGATAACTTTTTACCCAGTCTCTCAATGGAAAGAGATTTTTTCTTGTTGTTATGTATGGGAAACACTAAAACAATATTGGAAAGCCCTTTCCCCTCACCACTGCCCTTTCTTCCTTGCTGATGAGATGATGATTTTGCTGAGGTGTTCACACTCCTCTATGAAAGGCTGGCCCAGGCCCAAGTGGTGAATTTGTGTCTAGTAATGAATAACGAAATTAGGAGGGGCATGTGGCCTAGTGGGGGCTTCCCTGGTGGCTCAGTGGTAAAGAATCTGCCTGCAATGCAGGAGATGTGGGTTTGATCCCTGGGTCAGGAAGATCTCCTGGAGAAGGAAATGGCAACCCACTCCAATATTCTTGCCTGAGAAATCCCGTGGACAGAGGAGCCTGGCAGGCTGTAGTCCTTGGGAATCTCAAAAGAGTCAGACATGATTTACCAAATAAACAGCAACAACAATGTGACCTAGGTCTGCTCAATAAGATCCCATTTCTGCACATAATTCTTGTTGTCCTTCAAAGGGACTGTGAAACCATAGTGGCTGTCTTGCTACCACAAGTGAAGCTGGGCCACCTTGATGAAAATGGTGGAACAAAACATGGCACCTGGATCTCCGGTGACACCATGGAGCCACCGGATTAACCAACTCTGAAACTGTCCCACTTCTGAACTTTTTCTATTATTTCAAATATAAATTACCAATCTTCTCAGCCAGTTTTGAATCAGGAGTTTTGGTTATGTGGACCTGGAAACTAATATATCTTTTATCTCACACTGCAATGACATGCATGCTCAGTCCTGTCCAACTCTTTGTGACTCCAAGGAAGAAGGGTGAAAACAGGATCTGAGCATGAGTGCCCCAGTCATGTATTAACTGTCTCTTTAACCTCAATGTTCATTCACTTGTTCCACTATCTGTTGCAGAATACTGAATTCCCCGGCATTTTGCTGGGTACTAGGATACAGAGATTAACATTAACAAACCTCACCCTCTCAGCCAATGGGGGAGATGGATGTGAAACCCAAGGGGTACCTAAGTTAACCTGGGAGTGAGAAGCCAGCTGTCTCATTTGGATGTGTTAAAGGAAATAGCTGAAGCTCCAACAGTTTGGCTACCTGATGTGAAGCACCAATTCATTAGAAAAGACCCCGATGCTGGAAAAGATTGAAGGCCGAAGGAGAAGGGGGCAACAGAGGATGAGTTGGTTGGATGGCATCATTGATTCAATGGACATGAGTTTGAGCAAACTTCAGGAGATAGTGAAGGACAAGGAAGCTTGGTGTGCCACTGTCCACAGGGCTGCAAAAAGTTGGACACGAATGAACAACAGAACAAAAGGAAATAGACTATTCACCCAGGATTCTGAAAGGATTTTTTCCCACAAGTTCTAAGATATTTTCCTTTAATTTATCCAAACATTTCATTCATGAAGTCATTCATTTCAGAATAAATCTAAGTGACATGATTGTTGGAATAAACAATCAGCCTTACCCAAACACAAGCCATAAAGTGTTACCAAAGATGCCAGTCCATGTGCCTGACACAGTGAAGCCATACAGTACTGAAACACCAGAGTTTGGAACCCGGAAAGGTTTACTGGGCCAGGCAAGGAGATGGGTGGCTCATGCCTTAAAAACCCAACTCCCTGAAAGCTTTCAGCAAAGCCCTTTTCTAGGAAAAGTGAGGGAGGGACCTAGTTAGTTGTTGCAAACTTCTTGGTGTCAGAGCCTTTGTTTTTGAGGTCAGGTAATGCTGTTCCTGTAAATCGCCACCAAACAAATGTTTTTCTCTGTCCTGACAAGAAAAGGCAAGGTCCCAAGGCACAACTTTCACCTTCTGGGGTCCTCCCAGTCCTAGCTAAGAGGAGAGAGACCTCAGTTGGCAGCTTCCTCAGGGATAGGTCCCCAGACCCTGTTCAACTGTCATAGCTGAGGGAGCCAGGTGCCCAGAACCCAACTGGCCCTCAGATTCCTCAGGCTGCTCAAACTGGGTGGAGGGGGGCAAGAGGGAGGGGAGAACCAGATCCCAGAGAATGCAACCAGGGCTAACTAGGTCACAGGAACAGGGATGGGGGAGGTTTGCCACTGCCTCAGGGCCACTGGGTAGCCCTGGTGAAGGCTCTGGAGTCCTGCTGGACACAGCACCCAGTCTGTTTTCTGGGCCCCTCAGCTCCCCCACTGGCCCAAAGCTGAGTGAGCTGGAGGGCCTCTGGGAGAAGGCTGAGGGAAGAGGAGCTGCCTCTTTCCTCCGTCTCCACCTCAGGACCACCACTCCACCAACTGTTGGCTGAATGCCCACTAACGCTGGCTAATTGACAGTTGGTTTCTTGTGGCTGGGGCCCACTGCTGCACTGACCAGTGGCTGAGCGGGACCACTAACGGTCACTCACTGACAGTTTGTTGCTTGTGGGCGGGACCCACAGCAGCACCAACCAATGGCCAAGCAGGGCCTGTTGTCTGATAACAGGGTGCCTAGTAACGACGCACAGCAATGGCTGCATGCTAAGGGACGCGCTTGCTGCACTGTTGTTACAAAAGGACCATCCAAGAACGGAACCACTGGTGTGCACAAGGGCACAAAAGTAGGAGAGAACACAGCTGGAAACGAAAAGCAACCTGTTCAGTTCAGTTCAGTTCAGTCGCTCAGTCGTGTCCGACTCTTTGCGACCCCATGAATCGCAGCACGCCAGGCCTCCTTGTCCATCACCAACTCCTGGAGTTCACTCAGAGACGCGTCCATCGAGTCAGCGATGCCATCCAGCCATCTCATCCTCTGTCATCCCCTTCTCTTCCTGCCTCCAATCCCTCCCAGCATCAGAGTCTTCTCCAATGAGTCAACTCTTCACATGAGATGGCCAAAGTACTGGAGTTTCAGCTTTAGCATTATTCCTGGTTGGTGCAAATGTAACTGCGGTTTCGGACCGACCGTAAATTTTAAATCATTAAAACTAGGCTCAAATACATCTTTTAATCAAAATAGGAGCCATTACAATCCACACATTTTTGCCGACAAGAAACGTTTGTTTATTCCAGTAGCATAAAAATCCATGCCTCAGGATTTGACGAACTCTTGGAAAACACTTTCCCTGCAAAAGGTTTTTGAGATGCTTGAAGAAGTGGCAGTCCGTTGGCGAGAGATCAGGTGAATATGGTGGATGAGGCAAAACCTCATAACCCAGAGGAATAGCATGAGCAAAGAAATGAAGTCCAGAAAGAATACAAGGAGCCAGGGGCACAACTCACCGTGTGTTTGCTCTTTGGTGACTCCCCTCCAGCATCTGACTCCACGCAGGTGCCTCCGTAGCCCTTCCTGTAGCTTACCAACGTCTCTCCCCAGCAAGAACACACATTCCGGGAGATCTGGGATGTGCCGTCTGATCTCTGCATTTCTTGCACACGCTCCCACACCTGTGCATAATTAGCATTCAGCACCAGCTTATGGAAAGAATGCGTCTCCCTATGTACTTCCATGAGGGCAATTCCAGGCACCTGGAACCAGGTGGGATGTGGGGATGCAATGGGAGATGAAATAAGAAACAGAGCTGCAGCCAGACCATGAACAACTCAAACCCCTTCATTAAACAGTTTAAACTTTATAGAGAAAGTGGACAGTTTTCATCCTGAGACACCAACGGCAATTGTCTGACCAGATAAGAACCTATTATGAGGAACCTTTAAGATTAGGAATGTGAGAGATAGTGAGAGGGGCAGAGGACTTGGCAGCAATTTAGTTGGTGCTAACCAAGTGTCAGGTATTGTGCTAAGTACTTTGTGGAAGCCTGTTATATCACTGGGCTTCCCAGGTAGGGCTCAGTGGTAAAGAATCTGCCTGCCAACGCAGGAGACACAAGAGAAGCAGGTTCAATTCGTGGGTTGGGAAGATACCCTGGAGGAGGAAATGGCAACCTACTCTAGTATTCTTGCCTGGAAAATTCCAAGGACAGAGGAGCCTGGCAGGTTACAGTCCATGGGGTCACAAAGAGTTGGACACGACTGAGCACGCATGCTGTTTCACTAAATCTTCACGGCGCTCTGAAGTATGTAGTATTATTCCCAGTCTGAAGCTACTGAATCTGAGTCCACTGAGGATCCCTATAGATCCGTAAGTTTAAGATTCCTTCCCAACCACATCTGACTCTGAGAACAAATCATTATTTTGAGCAAACAAGTATAAGGTACCAGATAGAAAAAAATGCCAGCACTGATCAAGAAGGAAGCACCATCTTCCAACAGGCCTAGGGGTGGTCCTCTCAAGGGAAGCTGAGGCCCAAGACCAGGAGCACAGCAATGATTTAACCTTGTCATGAAAAGTTTTAACACCAGTTTTAAAATATGCAGACATACATCATTTTTTTGTTTGTTTGTTTGCTTTATCCTTTTTAGGTGGTAGAAGAGCAGAGATATTTAAGAACTTTTGTCCTGGATTAATTTTTTCCATAAAATTTTCCATGTAAGGAATATTTAGAGGGACAATTATTTTCTCCTTGAAGACATGAATTTGTTCTTACTCATTTTTATATTGATTTAACAATCCTTCAGTCACAGTTGAAGAGCTATAATGTATTCTAAACCAACCTGAACCTCATCAGTTGAGGGATGATAGAAGGCATGGTGGCAAGATGATGGACATCAAATGACAAGCTCAGAATCATAAATGTTGTTTGTGGGTCATGATTTTTGGAAATACTTGTAACGGGAAGTTTTTTGGTAAGCAAAGAAAAGGAGGGAAAGCAGGTATGGAATAGAAGAGAGAAAGAAAGAGACCACAGATTTCACTCTGCAGGACACAGTGATATTTTCCCAGAAGCAGCCTCTTAAAGCCAGTTTCTATCAGGAGGCAAAATCGTAACTGATTACAAGTTAAAGTTTACTGTCATTGTCAAAAAAACCACAAGGCAAGGTTGGGAAAAAATGAAGATCCCTATTGCCTGGAATGAAAGCACGCATCCGTGACATGCAGAACAGACAGTGGATGCCTACAGACTTTTGGAAAGAAAACAAACCCCCAGGTGCTTTTTTTTTTTTTAATGACCATTAGATCGTAACAGTTTAGACAGTGAAGAAACAGGGACTGAATTAGAAGACATCCCGACATAAGGAGACTATGATGCTGTTTCACAGAGCAGTATCATAAAGAAAATAATTAGAAAACACCTTAACCTCTTAAAAGGTATGAATTTACTTCGTTTCAGTATTAATGAACTTAACTGGTGATGTGAAATAATATCCTAATGAATCAGTGAATCCAGAACATACTCATATTGTGTTCACGCTTCTAAATCTGATGCCTCTTTAGTTGTTTTCTTCATTTGGCTGAAGAGTCAGCACAGGCTCGGAACACATTTTCAAAGAGCCAAAATCAATTTCCTGATTCTTTTATTCTTTGTACAAGTATTTTTCCTAACCACATATTAAACACAGCACTCAATACCAGTGTACCCTGGGGGCCGGGGGCTGATGATAACTGGCACGTTCCAGAGACAAGGACTTCTAATGCTGCAGCAGAGGACACCTACACAGCGAAGAACTAGAATTTAAGTAGCAAGCGCCACAGGAGAGAGACGAACGTGCCCCTAGGAGTTCAGAAAAAGGAGAAATCTGGCCAAAGAATCGAGGACGGCTCCAAACCGGAGGAACCAAACAAGTTCCTAAAACTAAAAATGCCCCCACCTTTGGCTTTCAGAGAGAGATTTCACCTAATGCCACATTCTTTGCTTTCCCTTCATGGGCTCATTGTTTGAGAGAAGAAATCCTGACCTGTCTCCTTCAGGATTAAGACGCGTCTAAAATAAATACAATAGCAAACAAAAATTAGCTAACAACAGAATTCCTAGACATGTCTTCAAATTAGTGACAATAATTTTATCAAAGTAAATGGTAAAGTTAGTGGCAAGTTGAGATGATTCACCCTTTCCTTCTCTGTGTTTTTCACTCATCCATACAAGAGAAATTATCTTCAGTTAATCAGGCAACACACCTGCAAACAACCTGGCAGTATTGGCTATAATAACTAGGGGAGACCGAGGGAGGAGACACATTCCATCTCTGACCCCACCTCCAGATATGAGGTATATACCATTGTATTCTTCATCTTTCCTCACCTTTCAGCAAAGACTAGGGTATAACCATGTTCTCGTAACTAGAGCGAGACCCATGGGAGTCACCTGGACAGCTTTTCAATTACAAACGTAATGTATCTAAATTTTGTCACATATATTTCACTGCCTTGAAAAAAAATAATGTATCTAAAGGCACTTCCTTTTGAAAAGAAAGAGACCCAGGGATCAAACCTAAGTCTCTTGCTTTGGCAAGTGGAGTCTTTGCCACTGAGCTACCTGGGAAGCTCTTGAGAGATGTTTGCCTTATAATAATTCCCTTAGCTAAACTTATGATTTATACACTTCTCTGAATTTTTATATTTCACTATTACAAAAAGGGTTTAAAGACAAATAAAGGGAAACCCTGCTATGTGTCTCTGCCCAAAAAAAATAAAAAATAAAAAAATAAAAACAGGTCTAAATCTCCCACCATGTCTGAACCCATTCACTTCCCCAGACACAGATGTTCCTCTCAATTTGGGATGTATGTAGCCTTTCTTCTATTTTTTTTTAATGAACAATATATGGTGTTTTCTCTGCTTTTGATTTATACAAATGGTATCACATTATTCATGTCATTCTGCAACTTGCTATTTTTCCTTTCAAGGTGTTTCTAAAATCTGTCCATGTTTGTTTTGCATATAAGATCTGGTTCATTACTCTCAAGGCTTCCTATAATTACAGTCTGCTCTATAGGACCATTTCCCACTGATAAACAGTAAGGATGTTCCCGCTTGTTTACTATTATAGTGTTGCAAAGAGCATCCCCTCTGTCTCTCTGTGCTGCTGTGGAATCAACAGAGATGGCCTGGAGCCTATAGGTTGCTCACCACCTCCAGCCTTTCAGCTTTGACGACAGGAGGAACCCTCAGGAGAAACTGCTGCTATTGTCTCAGAACTCAAATTGCACCTGGCCCAGGGGGAAAGGGCTGAAGAAGGAGACCTACAGAAGCTGAAGGAGCTGAAACTAACACAACACAGTAAATCAACTATACTGCAATTTAAAAAAAGAAGAGATGAGCTATCAAGTCTGGAAAACATGTGGAAGAAACAAATATATATCACTAAGTGAAGGAAGCCAATCTGAAAAGGCTGCAGACTATATGATTCCAAGCACATGATATTCTGAAAAAGGCAAAACTATGGAGATGGTAAAAAAGACCAGTGGTTGCCATGGGGTGGGGTAGGGGTGGGATGAAAGTCAAGAGGATTTTTAGGGCACTGAAACTACTTTGTATGATATTATAATGATGGACACATGTCATCATATATTTATTCAAACCCGTAGAGTATACAATACCAAGAACGAATTATGATCTACACTACAGATTTTAGGTAATAATGATGTGTGTATGTAGGTTCATCACTTGTAACAAATGCACCACCCTAGTGGGGGGTCTTGATAATGGGGAAGGGTATGCATATTTGCCATGGGGTCACAAAGAGTTGGACACAACTGAAGCGACTAAGCATGCAGGCACACACAAGCGTATTTGGGGGGCTGGTATATGGGAAATCAGTCCTTCCCGTTGGCTCAGTGGTAAAGAGTCCACCTGCACTGCAGGAGACACAGGATCTATCCCTGGGTTGGGAAGATCTTCTGGAGTAGGAAATGGCAACCCACTCCAGGATTCTTGCCTGGGAAATTCCATGGACAGAGGGGATTGGCGGGCTACATACACTCCATGGGGTCACAAGAGTCAGACATTAAACAAGAACAAAATGTGGGAAATCTCAGTATTTCCCCCTCAATTTTGCTGTGTATCTAAAACTGATTCAAAAATTGTCTCAATTTTTTTCTTAAATTCGTTATTGCCAGAGGCCTACAAAGAAGGTAACTGCCTCATTTTTTGAGTTAAAGGACATTCATTTTCTCCATTTTAAGTGTGAAGAATATGACATTTGAAAACAGTAAGTCAACACAGCACTTCACCAAGACTCCTTCTTTATTGGATTTTCATCAAGATTGAAACAGACGAGGCTTCAGGAGAAGGAAAAAAAAATTAATCAGTTTTTTAAAGCTGAAAGGTGTAGCTGAAACAAGTAATAAGCCAAGAGTAGAAATCCAACAGATTTGCTTCTCCCAGGGAGAAATGGGACACAGCCAACTCTGTTACATTCTAAGAGGTGTCATAGGGCAGGACTGGACTGAACGTCCCTCTGGAGTCAATGCCAGCAGCCAGGGCCCATTTACACCAGCACAGACAGCAGGGGACGGAGAATGTGATTCTGGAAGCTCAGTCTCCTGAAAGAATCTCCCGCCTCGTCAAGACTTCAAGGAGCTGAAAGCTGGGTACTTGAAGAGAATTAAAGCACCACAGTTAAAAAAAAAAAAAAAAAAAGACGGAAATCCACTGACTCTCTCACTTTTTTCAGTTAGATTACTTCATCCTGCCAACACTAACACTTTCCTCCCTCAACTTTAGGAGTGACAAGGGATGGAGGTGAAAGAAACAATTCGTCCTTCATTGCTTTTTCTCTTAGGAGAGAGAGAGGAAAACAAGAAAGAACTTAGGAATAAGTTAAATACTTTCCCCTCATATAACTATTATATAACTATTCTCAAATTGGGGTTAAAAAACAGACATATGAAATCATGGGGAAAAAAAATCAAAAGGTAGAACAAGATATTTTGGCCAAAAAAAAAGTAAAACAACTAAGTAGTGAGAGCACCTAAGACTACACCTCATATACACATTCCTAACATAGCTCTGCACCTGCTATGGTAAAAGGAATGTAGTTTTACATGAACCTACTTTTATAGTGAAGGGTGAGTGCAAATCTGGTAGGATCTAAGTTCGTGCGTGTGCATGCTAAGTCGATTTAGTCGTGTCCAACTCTTTGTGACCCTATGGACTGTACCCCCCAGGCTCCTCTCTCCGTGAGATACTCCACACAAGAACACTGGAGTGGGTTGCCATCCCCTCCTCCTGGGATCTTTCTGACCCAAGATGGAACTCAAGTTTATGTCTCCTGCATTGGCAGGCGGGCTTTTTTACCACTAGTGCCTCCAAGTTCATCTCCTATTCAATATTCAAATCCAAGTGAAAAAGAGACTCCAGACAAAACAAGTAACTCTTTGCTTCCACTGGCTGCCTTCATCTGTGCGTCACCAAAGACCTAATTAGAGATGCCCTAAGCTCTCAGGGAACTTATTACATCGCCGGAGTCCAGAGGAAGATGAGTTCCAGAACTGATGAATACAGTGATTCAGCAGCAGGGTCCTGGACCCAGGGTCATTCCATCCTCCCACCTCATCACTGGGTCTTCTCATAATCACAAGCCAGTTACAGCATCACATCCTCAAACACCGATGTCCAGAAGTTCGTGTCTCTTTAAGAGCTAAGGTGCCCCTTTCAGAAACTACTTCCCGTCTCCTTATGGAGAAGTTGATCATAGGTCCATCCCAAGCCATTCACGAGGAAGAAGAATGAAACCTCCGTGATCTGGTTAGGCCAGGCAGGGTTGAGTTGAGTCCCATGGGTGGACACAGGAGCTAAGGCACTGAGTAAGCCACTGAGAGCACAGGTTTGCTGCTGAAAGCCAGTCTCTGGTCTACATCGATCAGGTTCAAAATGGGCAATTTCCATAACTTTTCTTGTTTAACATTTTGCCTATTAAGAAGTCTAATGAATAAAATGTTAGCAGGAACTAACCTCATCTGACCCATCTTTATGCCAGTAGTCAGAGCTCATTCTAAATGAGCAATTTGAAACCTTTTTCCAGGAAACATTCCTCCTAAACACCAACAAACAGCCAAAGACCACTTAACTTCTTTGTTGAGAAAAACACTCACTGTTGACATGAACAGGTTTGAAAACCCTGGGTGTTCAGACAGCTACCTTGTTTTGTCTACCCAGAATTATTCTTTCTGTCGAAAAACATAATCCCCTACCGCCTCGTATTCCTCTGTGGTGCTGGTAGACCTGCCAAACACAGTGCCAACCACAGAGGTGACTTGAGGCCCAGGCCTTGGCAATCAGGGAGCTCCCATCCCTTGACTACAAATTAGACCATCAGTCAGATACTTAACCCTCACTCAGGCAGGCAACAACGACAAAAAAAAAAAGAAATCCTTCTTTGAGATTAATCAGATGAAAAAACAAAATAAGTGTCACCTTTCTTTTTTGGGATCCGGCCATGTTTAGATGCTGCGGACCACACGAGACAACACGGCCAAGAACGTGGCAAAAAAGAAGAAAAGCAGCAGAGACTAGCGGCCGTGAGAGAGAGAGAGAGGGAGAGAGAGAAGGCAGCTAAGAGGTGGGTCCAGTGGGCTTGGTGCTGTGACAGATTACACAGTTGCCGCCAGTTTTCTCCCTGTATCCACCACTTCTGCCCTGAGACTCTGCACTTTCCCTCACCTCCACGGGGAGCATATATTTTCCCACTCCCTGCCTCTGGGCTTGATCAGGGGACTGACTGTGCCCAGTGGCACGGTAGCACACACGACCCAGCGAGAGCTCCGAGTGCCCTTCCCGTCACCAGGAGACCCTGCTGGGGGAGAGAAGCCGAGGGACCCCGCTTTGCACCACAGACTCCCACACCCCGTCTGCTGATGCCTGAGCACACAGTGAGACCAGCTCAGCTGGGACAGCCACCCTCAGATGTGTGCACTAAGTCACTGCTCGCCGTCCCAGGTCACTGACATGTGTGTGGTTGTTCGTTACACAGAAATGGCCCCTGTGAGCCAGGAGATCACTCCCCGCTTTTCTTCACCTACCGTCTGCCTGTTTGTTTGTTTTTGATCACCAAAATGGAGGCTTCAAATGGGGCAGGGCTTTTTGCCTATTTTCTGCTACATTTCTAATACCAATAAAAAGGACTGGGACACTGTAGGCACTCAATAAATATCTGATGAATAAAGCAAGTTTGAGCTGTGCTTCTGTCACTTCAAGCCCAACCTCTGACTAATACAAGCCACAGATCAGACAGGGTTTTTCCCCCCCTTTGATTTTACAGCATATATTTACGTCACAAAAATTACATCAATAGAATTTAGTCTAGTGGTTTTCTCCCATATTGAAGGATTTTCAGGGTCAACAAATCATTAATGTATCAAGGGCTGGCACAAAAGTACAGATTAGCACTTAATGAAGTCAATCCTCAACTATTTCTTGACAGAGAAAACACAAGCCATAAAGCCCTAAACGCCACACTAACACGCTACAGCAATGCTACTCTTTTCTTACCTACACCTCTGCGTGTTATTGAGACCAGAGACCGCCATTTGGTTTTGGTTTCTTAATTTTTATTTCACAAAGAAAAGTTTGATGAATGGCACAAAGAGCTCCTTTGGGCCTTTTACCCAGACTCATCCACGGTCAACATTTTCCTCCATTTGCAGTATCATCTGCTTGCTCCATTTCTTCCTCTGAATCATTTCAGAGGAATTGCAGACATGTTTGTGTGTGTGTGTTCAATCGCTCAGTCATGTCAGACTCTTTTCAACCCCATGGACTGTAGCCTGCCAGGCTCCTCTGTCCAAGGGATTTTCCAGGCAAGAATACTGGGGTGAGTTGCCATTTCCTTCTCCAGGGGATCTTCCCAACCCAGGGACTGAACCTGCATTGGCAGGTGGGTTCTTTATCACTGCGCCACTAGGGAAGCCCCGTTTTCATGAGTACAACATTTTAAAAAATTTGTAATTGAAACTAAATTCATCTAATAGGATTTATTCTTTCTTGAGCTTTGCACAGAATTACGTATTTAAGTTCTCTGACCCTAATAATTGATTTAGGGCATAGTACCAAGGAGTTTTATTAATCCTAATTTTTAAAATTGTGGTAAAATGCATGCAAGCTTTATCATCTTAACCATTTTAAAAATATATAGTCAGTAATGTTAAATACATTCACATTGTTATACAACCATCATCTATGCATCTCCAGAACACTTTTCACCTTAAAAACTGAAGCTCTGTGCCTACTAAACAATAATTCCCCATTCCTCCTTCTCTCCAGCCTGTTGCAACAATCATTCTGTTTCCATCTTTACGAATTTGACTATTCAAGGCACCTCATGAGTGGAACCAAGTGGACTCATTCAGGGCTTTTTTGAGGGAAGGGTCAACTAGCTTATTTCACTTAACAAAATGTCTTAAAGGTTTAACAATGTCGTAGCTTGTGTCAGAATTTCCTTCCTTTTTAAGGCTGAACAATATCCCGTTGTGTGTATGGACCATCTTTTTTTATTCATTAATCTTTCCATGAACCCTTGGGTTGCTTCCACATTTTGGCTATTGTGATTAATCCTGTTATGAACTTGGGTGTACCTTGCTTTGAATTTGGGTGGAATTGCTGGATCATCTAATAATTCCATGTTTCATTTTTTGAGGAAGTGTCATGCTGTTTTCCATAGAGGCTGCACCATTTTACATTCCCATCAGCAATGCACAAGGATTCTAAAGGATTCTAATTTCTACATACCCTCAACAACACATTATTTTCTGGGGTTTTTTTCCTTTTCTTTTCCTTTTTCTCCCCTTAATCGTAGCCATTCAAATAGGTGTGAAATTGTATCTCACTGTGGTTTTGATTTGCATTTCCCTAATGATTAGTAATGTCGAGCATATTTTCATGTGCTTACTGGCTATTTGTTTATCTTTTTTGGAGAAATATTTGTTCAGGTCTTCTGCCTATTTTTGAATTGGGTCATTTCTTTTTTTGTTGTTAAGCTGCAAGAGTTCTTTATATATTCTGAATATCAACTTTTTATCAGGTACGAATTGTAAAAATTTTCTCCCATTCTGTGGGTTGCCTTTTCACTGTATTGATTGTATCATTTTAAGCATAGACATTTTAAATTTTGATGTAGTCAAATTTATCTATTTTTCTCTTTTGTTGTCTGGGATTTTAGTGTCATATCTAAGAAATGACTGCTAAATCCAATGTCATGAAGCTTTCCTCCTATGTTTTATTCTAAGAGTTTTAGGTTTTAGCTCTTGTAATTAATACATTTAGTTAATTTTTGTGCACAGTTGGGTAAAAGCCCAACTTAATTCCTTTGCATGTGGATATCCAGTTTCCCCAGCATCACTTGTTGGAAGGCCTGTTCTTTCCCCACTGAATGACGCTGGCATCTTACTAAAAGTCATCTGAGCATACATGTTCTCTACTGGGTTCTCTATCATATTCCACTGGTGTATATATCTCTTCATGCCAGGACCACACTATATTGATTAATGTAGCTTTATAATAAGTTCTGAAATCAGGAAGTATTGAGACATCCAACTTCAGTTTTCCTTTTCATATTGTTTTGGCTATTCAGGGCCTCAAAAATTCATATGTATTTTACAATGGATTTTTTTTATTTTTATGCAAAGAATACCATTAAGATTTTGACAGACTGAACTGATCTATACGTTGCTTTAGGTAGTGTTTGACATCTTTATATTATTAAGTCTTCCAATCCATAAGTATAAAATTTCTTTTTATTTATTTGTGTCTTCTTTAATTCCTTGCAACCATGTTGTGTACTTTTAAGTATACAAATCTTACACCTGTTTGCTTATGTTTATTCTGAGGTATTTTATTTTTATGCTATTGTAAATGGAGTTATTTTCTTAATTTCCTTTTCAGATTGTTCATTGTTGGGGTACAGAAATGCAACTCACATTTGTGTGTCAATTTCTTGCAACTCTGCTGAATTTATTAGTTCTAGTGGGTTTTTTGTGCAATCTTAGAGTTTTCTACATATAAAATTACGTTGTCTGCAAACAGAGATAATTTCACTTCTTCCTTTCCCATTTGAATGCTTTTTATTTCCTAATTGCTCTGACTAGGACTTCTAGTTCTATGTTGAATAAAAGTGATAAGAGTGGGCATCCTTTTCATGTTCCAGATTTTAGAGGAAAAGCTTTCAGTCTTTCACCATTGACTGTGTTAGCTGTGGGCTTTTCATATATGACCTTTATTACTTGACCATTATATATGACCATATTATTTTCATATATGACCTATATTCATATGTGATTTTTATTGAGATAGCTTCCTTCTATTTCTAGTTTATTGAGTATTTTTTTATGAAAAGAGTTGGATTTTGTTAAATGCTATTTCTGCATCAGTTGAGATGAATATATGCTTTTCTTCCTTCATTTTGTTAAAAGCAAATGGTAAACAGCCTATTCTCTTGCTCTTTGATTAAGAAGGTAAAACAAGTTTCTATAATAGCAAAATATATAACCTGCCTTCAAAGATAGTGCAAGTTCATTCATTCATTTAGTCAAATATTTATTGAGAAAATGTTCAATTTGTGGCAAGTGACTTTCTTGGCACTAGAGTTCAAAGACTGAAAGCATATATCCTTTCCTTCAAGAGTATCTTAGTCTACTGAGGGAGACAGGCCCTTCCTCAAGCAACCCCATGAACTCTATACTCTAATCACAACATTATATCAACCACATCCCCTGTCTGTTTACGGAGTTCCCTGAGATCACGATTTTCTGACTCTCCTCCCTTCTTTGCCTGTCAAAATCATAAACATTTTTACAGTTCTAGTTGAAATTCTACTTCTGAGAAATACTCTCTGATCACCTTGTCCAGAATTAATTTCTCTACCTCTGCGATCTCTGTTATACCCTACTTCAGTTCAGTTCAGTTCAGTTGCTCAGTTGTGTCCGACTCTTTGCAACCACATGAATCGCAGCACGCCAGGCCTCCCTGTCCATCACCAACCCCCGGAGTTCACTCAGACTCATGTCCATTGAGTCGGTGATGCCATCCAACCATCTCATCCTCTTTTGTCCCCTTCTCCTCCTGCCCCCAAACCCTCCCAGCATCAGAGTCTTTTCCAATGAGTCACTCTTCGCATGAGGTGGCCAAAGTACTGGAGTTTCAGTTTTAGCATCATTCCTTCCAAAGAATATCCAGAAGTGATCTCCTTTAGAATGGACTGGTTGGATCTCCTTGCAGTCTAAGAGACTCTCAAGAGTCTTCTCCAACACCACAGTTCAAAAGCATCAATGCTTCGGCACTCAGCTTTCTTCACAGTCCAACTCTCATATCCATACATGACCACAGGAAAAACCATTGCCTTGACTAGACGGACCTTTGTTGGCAAAGTAATGTCTCTGCTTTTGAATATGTTATCTAGGTTGGTCATAACTTTCCTTCCAAGGAGTAAGCATCTATTAATTTCATGGCTGCAATCACCATCTGCAGTGATTTTGGAGCCAAAAAAAAAATAATAATAATAAAGTCTGACACTGTTTCCACTGTTTCCCCATCTATTTCCCATGAAGTAATGGGACCAGATGCCACAGTCTTCGTTTTCTGAATGTTGAGCTTTAAGCCAACTTTTTCTCTCTCTTCGTTCACTTTCATCAAGAGGCTTTTTAGTTCCTCTTCACTTTCTGCCATGAGGGTGGTGCCATCTGTATATCTGAGGTTATTGATATTTCTCCCAGCAATCTTGATTCCAGGTTGTGCTTCTTCCAGCCCAACGTTTCTCATGATGTACTCTGCATATAAGTTAAATAAGCAGGGTGACAATATACAGCCTTGACATACTTCCTTTCCTATTTGGAACCAGTCTGTTGTTCCATGTCCAGTTATAACTGTTGCTTCTTGACCTGCATAGAGATTTCTCAAGAGGCAAGTCAAGTGATCTGGTATTCCAATCTCTTTTAGAATTTTCCAGTTTGTTGTGATCCACACAGTCAAAGGCTTTGGCATAGTCAATAAAGCAGAAGTAGATGTTTTTCTGGAACTCTCTTGCTTTTTCCATGATCCAGTGGATGTTGGCAATTTGATCTCTGGTTCCTCTGCTTTTTCTAAATCCACCTTGAACATCTGCAAGTTCACGGTTCACGTATGGCTGAAGCCTGGCTTGGAGAATTTTGAGCACTGCTTTACTAGCATGTGAGATGAGTGCAATTGTGTGGTAGTCTGAGCATTCTTTGGCATTGCCTTTCTTTGGGATTGGAATGAAAACTGACTTCTTCCAGTCCTGTGGCCACTGCTGAGTTTTCCACATTTGCTGGCATATTGAGTGCAGCACTTTCACAGCATCATCTTCCAGGATTTGAAATAGCTCAACTGAAATTTAATCACCTCCACTAGCTTTGTTTGTAGTGATGCTTCCTCAGGCCCACTTGACTTCATATTCCAGGATATCTGGCTCTAGGTGAGTGATCACACCATCATGATTATCTTGGTAGTGAAGATCTTTTTTGTACAGTTCTTCTGTGTATCCTTGCTATCCCTTCTTAATATCTTCTGCTCCTGTAAGGTCCATACCATTTCTGTCCTTTACTGAGCCCATCTTTGCATGAAATGTTCCCTTGGTATCTCTAATTTTCTTGAAGAGATCTCTAGTCTTTCCTATTCTGTTGTTTTCCTCTAATCTTTGCACTGATCACTGAGGAAGGCTTTCTCATTTCTCCTTGCTATTCTTTGGAACTCTGCATTCAGATGCTTATATCTTTCCTTTTCTCCTTTGCTTTTCACTTCTTTTCTTTTCACAGCTATTTGTAAGGCTTCCCCAGACAGCCATTTTGCTTTTTTGCATTTCTTTTCCATGGGGATGGTCTTGATCCCTGTCTCCTGTACAATGTCTCGAACCTCATTCCATAGTTCATCAGGCACTCTATCAGATCTAGGCCCTTAAATCTATTTCTCACTTCCACTGTATAATCATAAGGGATTTGATTTAGGTCATACCTGAATGGTCTAGCGGTTTTCCCTACTTTCTTCAATTTAAGTCTGAATTTGGCAATAAGGACTTCATGATCTGAGCCACAGTTAGCTCCCGGTCTTGTTTTTGCTGACCCTACTTACTACTCTGAAAATTAAGGACTCCTCTCTCCATGGGATTTTCCAGGCAAGAATGCTGGAGTGGATTGCCATTTCCTTCTCCAGGAGATCTTCCCAAACCCAGGAATCGAACCTGGGTCTCCCGCATTGCAGGTAGACATTTTTACCACCTGAACCACCAGGAAAATCTTAGAGAAAGCATCAAGTATTTATCCTGCCTTTCCTATACCATAATGCTTCAAGAGAGCCAAAGAACAGATGGTAGAAAGTTATTTAAAGAAATATTCCAGTCATAAATGCAGATGAATGATAGAGTTAGAAAATAACCATTTATAAAGCTCTAATGAAATGACAGATCTTCTAGGCAACAATCATCAGCGGATCCTAAAACCCTTAGATGAAAGGCTGATAGAAAAATTAAGTTGACAATCCCTGAACCCAGTCATCACTGCAATCAGCATAACCAGACATTATGTGCTTCAAGAAATGATGCCAAACAAGTACACTACAAAGTATTTCTGCTGAAATAAACTGAACCTATATCTAATCAAGCCTCTAGGTCTAATCACCAATCCATAAGAAATACAAGTAAAGGAACAGGATAAGCAAGACAACAATGAAAGCAATCCACCAAATCCATAGAATGTGGCACATTCTACAAGGATGATAAACGTTCTGGTTTCGCTAACAAGACCATTAAACAAAAAAGGAGGACAGATAGTTATAGAATAAAAGAGGCTGTGAGTCACAATGATTTACAATGTGTAGACCTTATTTGGATGCCAGTTCAAACCAACCAACCATGAAAACGACATCACTGATACTGTTAGAAAAATGTGAATAATGAGTAGGTATCAAATGATACTAAGGTTTACTGCTAATTTTCTTAGGTATGCTAATAGCATGGTTATGTTTTTTAGAAGTCTTTA
This sequence comes from Capricornis sumatraensis, assembly GCF_032405125.1. NCBI lineage: Eukaryota > Metazoa > Chordata > Mammalia > Artiodactyla > Bovidae > Capricornis > Capricornis sumatraensis. Next base: position 31,674,561 of record NC_091081.1, on the reverse strand, counting down.
TCACTTTGTGTTGCATAGCAAAGTATTTACTGGTGAAATGATATGGATACGGGGATTTGCTTTAAAATACTTCAAAAATAAAGATAAATAAAAACAATGACATAGATGAGAAATAAGAGTGGTATAAAGCTAGGCTATATATAGAGAGAGACAGACAGAGGTAGAGAGAGGTTCATTATACTAGCCATTCTTTTTTCGTACATATTTGAAATTTTCCATAATAAAAAGTAAAACAAAATTTAAAGCAAACAACAGCAAGAAAAACACTCTGATGTGGAAGGGCCCTGGAGCATCAGACAGTGGGCATCTGTGTCAAAGTTCAGATCTGCTACTAACTAGGGCTCTGGGCATCAGCTGTTTTATTCTTAGTGTGAAAAGCTGGATTTGGACTTCTAAAAGTCTCTTCCAATTATAACATATTATGACTCTGTTACTCTGAAATCCCCATCTCTGGTTCCTTCTCAAGAATCCTTTCCCAACTAAGTAACAGTAAACAAGACAGGAGTTTCCTCTAACTCTCCCAAGACTACTCTCTCTGAGTATATGACTTGCCTACCTCACTTTCTATTCACTCATACAGAGAAAGCACCACAACTAATTTCTGTATATCTAAGTCATTCAGCACTTGCTGTACCCCATATATACATCTGCTTCTGTTTTACGTGTACATATACATGTCGATGTTGTAAGTCGGGGACTGTAAACTAGGACACTGTCAACCCAGCATATGGGTGTTTGCTTTAATCACCCTGATGACTTCGCACATTGTCAGCATGAAGCAAACATATACAATCATAATACTACCGTGTAAATAGTGACCTTTCCAAGCAATATGTTGCAGCTGGCCTAACTGTCCATAGACAGAACACAAACCTGTATATTCTGGCTTAATTTGCTTCTTTTCCTCCTGCCCAACATTATGATTTGTCATTTAGTGGATTTTATTTCCAGGGATGAGAAATGTGATTTAAGGAATAGGTAAAATAGGCCATTCAGTATTGACTTAATCCATAAGATTTCTCTTTTCCCTCATGAAATCAGAGTGTATGACCCTCTTTCCTGAGTAAGGACTGCAAACTTCTCCAATTCTGTCTTTTAGATAACTTCTAAAAAACCAAGTAGTGATCATATGAAAGCTTATGTGGATTTCTTTTCTCTTTGGGGTGGGGAATGGGGTGAAGAGAGGGAATAAGGCAGATGGCTGTGTTATGAGTGTTTGGCTTATTCCAACAGAATCATCTTATTTTGCCTATATGTAAATTTGCTTATAGATAAATTTTCTCTAATCTATCCTCTCAACTCTAGAGTGACCTGATCTAAGGGAATTAACCACTACAGGTTAGTGATAAAGGTTAGTGAATATAGCAGAATTTTCTTAAGGAAAAAAAAAAAAAAAGTGACCGTAAATTTCCATCAGATTGCAAAAGAGTAGCTCTGTACTCTTGCAAGTGACCTCACAGGGCTATGTTGCTCAGGTAGCACCTGGCTTACTGAATTGCATACAAACTTTTCAGCTCACATTCTATACACAGGCTAAGGATAGTTCCTACTTTCAGGGATCTGTTACAAGTATCCAGTGAAGTATATACATGCAGTGTTTAATACAGCACCTGGGAGCAGTTGGCACACAAGAGAGTTCTTTGTAGGCACTCCCTTATACCCCTTGAAGTCCCTAGAACGAAGACATTTTCAATAAACATTTGTTGAATTAATATACTGAATGATATCATGAGAATAAGTTGTTCAATAATCGTGAACAAATAGAGGCTTTCCCTTAATCCAGTCATATAACTTGTCAGCAAGTTTTACACCAAGTGTTAAGAATGCCCCAGCATAGAACTTTAAAATCAAATAACTCAATTTTGAAATTTTAACAGGTAGAGTTCATAAAAGGAAGGCCCATTTATTCAGATGAATCAAAGATGAATCTAAGATATAATCATATTTTATGTGTACAAGTCATTCACCCTAGAATCAAAGCACTCACCACATATCTCATTAACCCTTGTAACACCCACAGGAGGCAGGTAGATGTCAGAGAGGATCCCCTTGTTATTGATGGAGAGAGAGCCTGAGGCCCAGGACAGTGAAGGGACTTGTCAGAGGCCACATCAAGTGAGTGAGTAATGGAGCAAGAAACGGAACTAAATTCTCGTCTTTATCCTCAGTGCACTATTAGGTTTTATCGCGAAGTTGCCTAACATCTCAGTTATTTTTTATTGTAAAATCCATTTTTAGATAAACCCTCCTCTTTTAAGAAAATTTGTCAAGGGTATGTGATTCAATAACTAAGTTAGAAAAAATGTAAATCTATTAGGTTTTTTTGTTTTGTTTTAATTGTTCCATGATGTCAGTTAACAACAAGAAAATGGAAACAAACGTTGGTTCAAAAACAAACTACTTCATAAGGCAAATCGCTGCCTTTCAGGGCAATTAACGTGAACGCTAATTTGCAACTGGAAACAGAGAACTTGGTTTTGAGTTTCCAAATAGAACTGTAGAGGTTGAGCATATTTCTTCATTGATTCCCCTAAGATTCTACCTGGGGAGGGGGCGGTGCATAAAGGAACTCTTCTTAATTGACTCATTAGAACAAAGATTACCAGAATTTTCACGTATTTTCATCTCCACATTTCTCCCAGAAACCTGCAGGATGAGTAGTTACGGTTTTAGTATCCCTTGACTGAAAATAAAGGCGAAATGACCAAAAGCTCCTATGAATTCAGGGGCATTCTCAATGAACTTGTATTTATTCCCCCCTATCTCCCCATACCAGAAAAAACCTACGCGCTGCAAAAGCGTGCTGGATGGACAGATTCCCCTACCCCCGCCAGTAGCTTCCAGGCGAGGACCACGAAGTCGGGGGCGCAGGGCCAGAAATTTGGAGTTTCCGTTCGCTCCATCGCTGGAGTAACGGGAGAAAAACGGGCTCACAGAGTCAACCACTCCATTTCCAAGTGCGTTCTCTGTATGAGAACGAGGAACTAGGTGCCAGGGCCTTGCAGCTCCGCAAGTCTCAACGCCCGCTCCCCAGCGCCCCCGCGCTCGCCCCGCCGGCGCCGTGTCCGCGAGTCCCCGCCGGAGCTAGGCGCCCAGACCGCCCCGCGGAAACCCGCGCCCGAGCTCGCCCCCCACGCCAGCGGCCAAGGGCAGGCAGGCTCTCGGTTCCCAGAGGAGTAGTTCCCAGTTTCTAGTTTCCTTCTCGACACGATTTCACCCTCGGGGGCTTCCACGGGGACTGGATGGTAGCCGCGCCCCAGGCTGGGGAAATCCGCGCCCGCGTCGGGCTCGGTCTATCTGGCCTTGTGTGGCTTATTCCTACCCGGAAACTTCGAGTCGCGTGGGCCCCGGCTGGGACTTTGGAGGGAGGGAGTCTGAGAAGAGACTTCTCTTACTCTTCTGGGCAGTGTGCTGGGCCCACGCCAGGCGCTCGTTGGCTTCGGAGCAGCTCGGCCAGAACCTCAGACACACCCGGTAGCCGAGGAAGCGCAGAAAATGTTTGACTGGCCGGAGCCTCTGGCTTTCTCTCCACCTTCAGACCTTCAGAATCCAGGCCTATTGTGCCTGAGGCTCGCGATCGTCTTTGCCTTCTTCCCAAAGGAAGGTTGGGACTTCGAGCCTGGACCCACATTGTGGGGATTCTGGCCTCTGCCCCACCTCAGCTCCACCTGAGCAAGTTACTGACTCTCACTGCTCCTCAGCTTCTCTGTGGAGCGGGAGTTTTCAGAACACCAACTTCAGAGGGTTGTGAGAACGATATGAGGTAAAACATTTACAGCGCTGGGGCACAAGGGCTGTTCTTCTCATGTCAGGGGCTGCTTGGCAGAGATCAACAAGCTCGGTATATAAGGAATTTATTGACCCTGTATGCCAGGACCTAGCCTGAAACTGGAAAGAAAGCGGAGAATGCAGCAGGCAAAAGTAGCTGCCCCCTTGGAGCTTGCCTGGCTGGGGTGGGGGGGGCCTGGAGGAGGCAGGGGAAGGCTAGGGAGAGGGCAGGGGGTGATCTTACACAGCAAACATATAGTGTGTGCAATGTGAGAACAGGCAGTGGGACCCAGATGCACCTTTAAACAAGGCAGGCAGTTGAGCTAAGTGAGGGCAGGCAGGGAGTCATCGGAGAAGGTGGTCCAGCTAGAGGGAAAATCACAATGGACCTACTCTCCAATTTGCTTCTGAATCCTCTCATGCCCTTCCCACTTTCTGGACCTCCGTCCGTGCCCCCCCTTGCCCTCCCACCTCAGCAAGCATGTGACCCAAGACCCCTCTCTAGGGAGCTCTGCCTACGGAAACAGGCTGGGTAACTGAAGGGAAGCCAAGTTCGAGCACCAGTTCCAGCCTACTGTGTTTGTCAAATGCCCCCTCTCCATGCCACCTCACAGTCCGCAGCGCATCCTTACACATCATCAAAAGAATTTCCCTGATAGAATCATAAGGGGGGAAAATTCACATTCTTGAATCCATCTTCCCCTTCTCCCTTTCCATGGAAGATGATGGTGCTGACAGAAACCAAATAGAAGTGGCCCCCACCCCACCCCAGAGCTCTCAGTGGGAGCAGTAACTGCACACCTCCAAGACACTGCACACAGAAGCATCAATAACAGAGAAACAACTTCAGCTGATGCTACATTCTTCTTCACACTGCACCATCACAAAGAGAGAAACAGCTTCTAAAAGCTAGGTAAGGCATAAGGCATGTATGCACCCTTACCGGTCAGGCTGACCACACACTATCAATCCATATATCAGTAAAAATCACTACCATTTAGTGTGCTCTTCTCGTATGTTTAGTGTTCTGAGTGTATTCACGTATTTAATATCATTGGTAACCCTATGAGGTAGTATCTACCTTCATTTTACAAGAATACTGAGTTTTAGAGCAGTTAAATGACTTGCCCCAGGTCACAGAGCTAGGGTTTGTTGTGAGTTCCTTCATAATAAAATAAATATTTATTGAGTGCCTTCCACGTGACAGACACTATTCTAGGTACTGGAGACACTGCAATTAAAAAAAAATTAATCCCTGCTCTCCTGTATGTGATCGTCATTCTTGTGGAATAAGAAAGAAAAGTAAATACAGGATATGAGAAGTAAAGTACCGAGCAGAAAACTAAAGCAGGGCAAGGGGAAAAGGAGGCGATGCAGTCACCATGATAAACAGGGGGTCAGGGAGAACTTCACTCAGAGGGTGATACTTGAGAACAGAACAGAAGCAAACCATGACTTTGTGAAGAAAAGTGCTCCAGGACTTCCCCGGTAGTCTAGTGGTTAAGAATCCACCTGCCACTGCAGAAGACGAGGGTTCAAACCCTGGTCTGGGAAGATCCCACATGCCATGGGACAACTAGTCCATGGGCCACCACTGATCCCAGGCACCCCAGAGCTCATACTCCTCAAAGAAGAATAGCTCCTTGCTCACTGCAACTAGAGAAAGCCTGAACACAGCAACGAAGACCCAGCACAGCCAAAACTTAATAATTTTTTTTTTTAAAAAAGAAAAGTGCTCCAGAGGGCACAGCAAGTGCAAAGACCCTGAGGCATGACTAACAGGAAAGGCAGGGTGGCTGGGGAGAGTGCGCTTGGGCCAGAAGACAGGGAGAGAAGGGGTCAAGAAGGGTGCAGACTCTGAAGGACATAGGCTGTGACCCTGGGTGAGGTGGGGAGTCACTGGGGGCTTCTGAACTCCCTCCTAGAACAGGGTCACTCTGGCTGCTGTGCACTGCAAGGGGACAAGGCAGAAATATGCAGAGCAATTGAGAGGTTGTCATAACAACTTAGGTCCGAGAAGATGAGGATGTGGACTAGCAGAGGTCGGATTCTGAGGATACACGGAAGAGTGAGGCTCAACGTTTTCCAGTAGGCTCCAAACCGAGTGTAGAGGGAAGAGGACTCAAGGATGGTGCCAAGGGTTTGGCCTGAGCACCTCCTGGGGGGGGGGGGAGGGCGGGGGGGAACTGACTTGCTGTTAAGGAGGGAGTAGGTTTGGGGACAAAGCTTTCAAACAAGTTACATTTGAATATGTTGTAAGCCTTTGGGTGGAGATACAAACGCGGCATGCAGTATAATAAACAAAACCGGAGATTGGAGTTTAGGGTAGTTCCGGCTGGAAATATGTATATTTTATTTTTTATTATTTTTTTATACTGGGAAATATGTATATTTTAAATGGGGGGGGGGGAGAAGCTGGAGGTGCTGTTAACTGCCAGAGATCACTTAAGGGGTGAGGGCAGTAGGGGAAAAGAGGGCCAGGTGCGCCTCTACTTTCCCCACTTCGGCAGAACTGAAGAGTGAGGGAGAAGAGCACAGCCTCGGGGATTGGCTTACTAGGTGTTTCCACTGTTGAAGCTCTGCCTGCTCAGCTAGACAGAGAGAATCCTCCCTGAGGCAGCTAGGAGGGAGCAAGAGATTGGGGAGCCCCATTGGGTATGAAACAGCCAGACGTTCAGGTGTCCAGGATGCCCCGCAAGTCACTAAATCTCTCATGTCAGTATACACGGCTGTAAAATGGGGATACTAATACTCTCTTGGGCTTCCTAGTGGCTCAGCTGGTAAAGAATCCACCTGCCATGCGGGAGACCCGGTTGGATTCCCTAGGTTGGGAAGATCCCCTAGAGGAGGGCATGGCAACCCACTCCAGTATTCTTGCCTGGAGAATCCCCATGGACAGAGGAGCCAGGCGGGCTACAGTCCATGGGTCGCAGAGTCGGACACGACTGAGCGACTAAGCACAGCACAGAACAACATGCTCTTACTGAGTAGTAGTCTGGGTTGCGTGTGCGAAAGTAACCCAGAAAACCAACTCTTGCCTCTTTCCTGTTACTCAGGGCTCTCCCCTGCATTGCACGTCCTATCTCCCTCCACGCACTGTCCCCTCTTTGTTCACGCCTCCCCAGTGCAACATTGGTACAAAATGAGTTTTTCGGGAAAACATGAATGAAACCACAAAAGGGGAGTGGACTCCAGAGCCCAGATCGGACGCCTGGGTACCGGAGCAAGCCCGCAGTTCACCCACCTTGAAGGGCAGGGATCGCGGGCACCGAATCTGGTGCGGAGCCTCTGTGGCGTGGCTCTGCCTCGAGCCTGGAAAGGAGGCGCGGTCCCCGACACCACCCACTCAGCCCTCGGACACACAGCCCCTACGCGAGCGCCTTCTTCTACCGGCAGACTAGGCGGGAGGGGTCCCAGCGCTTCCGCCCAGCAGCGAGGGGCGCAGAGCCGGCCGCGGTTCTCCCGGAACAGCTCCGGGAGGCTGGCGGCCGTCGCGCTGCGGCTGTGCCGCCTCCTGCACGCGGGGTCAGGGTCTTGAAGACGACCTGGAGACGGGCGCGCAGGGAACCTGGGGACCGCGGCACCCCAGCTCCCGTCGCACCCGCCTGAGCGCACCGGGAAAGGCGCTTTATATATATATATATATATTAAAAAAAAAAAAAAGGGGGGGGACTCCTCTCCTTACTACGGTCCCTCGGATTTCTAAAGGGAAGAACCTAGATTTCTTGTAGCCAGTCATCCGAGGAAGATCGTGTAGAACCTTCTCTGATCTGAGACCAGACCGTTGGTCTGGTAGAAGCAGCCCGGGCCTCCAGGAGGCATGGAGTCTGCCCGAGAGACTAGAACATCCGGAGAACTCAAACCGTGGGACCATTTCCCATGCCCGCGGGTGAAATCCTCGGGGATGGTGCTGAGGATCTCACCCGTTATTGTAGAAATTCATTAAGCCGAATTTACAAGGCATCTTTTCAATATCTTCCAGCGAAATGGGCCTAGCAACAATGGGCCCAATCCAGCACAATGGAGGAATTGATGTAGGTGCTTGGCGCAGTGGTTCTTCAACTTCTGAGGGTCACAAATTTCTTCAACATTGGATGCAAGCTATGGATCCTAGCTTGAAAACACACAACACTTTGGGATGCATGTTTGACATTTCAGGAACACACACACACACACACACACACACACACACACACACACACTCCTCTGTGATAGAGGAGTCACACCTGGAGCCCTGGATAAGAACGGTGCCTGACAGAGTATGCACGGACTTTGTGATCTCTGCAGAGGAAAACAAAAACAAAACATCTACAGGGGTTGTTTGGGTGGTTGTTTTTTTCCTCAGTAACAAGTGGACAACAGCTAATCAAGCGATCAAGTGAGTTTGGTGGATATGAAAGGACACAGACCTCCTGGAAAAGAAAAGATGCAATTAAAATAGAATCTTTCTCTTAGGTTGTCCTGCCCTCTCCAAACCACCAACAAAAAATGTAATTAGAGCAAAAATGTTTTGGAAGGAAGTTAGGAAACAGGGAAGATTTCCTCAAATGTAATGGTGACAGTTCTGTAATTTTTTTATTCTGTTAACCAAGATATGTCTAAGTTATAAACAAAAAGCTTTGATGGCCTCAGAGAAGCAGTCCATGTGCTGTTTTAGGGGTAGAGGAGAGAGGGGAATGGGGAATGCCTTCCGTACTGCTCCAAGGACAGCAGCAGCCCTCCACCATCTCACTGGCCTGCTGGTGATGTTTTTGTGTAACAGTGGAGGATAACATATCTGTCTTATTTTATTTCACCAGATGGAGAAAATGCAACAATATTGAAAAAAAAACATTTCCTGTCTTTTTGTTCTTAACATAAAAAGTACTTTATGGCTATTTTTTTTTTTCAGCATATTTTCTCCTCCTCTGGGGCACTTTTTAAAGCCTCAAAGCATATATTTGCAAGGAGTCTTTGGATTTTCACAATATTCTTAACTCTCTATAACCAAGACTTGCTGGACCTGCTCCATTAGGGAAACTTGTGTTTTACAAGCTGTAGCCGATAACTGCAATAGCTAAAGCTTTTTTTTTTTTTTTTTTTTTAGGGAAAAATCTAAACTTAAAACACTTAGTATTTATGGGCCATCACTTCTTCTTTTATTACCCATTTAACCATGTCTTTTCTTTGACGCTCATCCAGAGAGACTCTCATCATCCATGGCTAGATCAGAGAAGCCAAAAAGAAAGGTCTTCATCATCTCTAATCTCCATCTCTCACCTCCCTCCAAAGCAGTTTACAATAAAGAGAACTCACTCCCACATCCTGATCCCTGTGCTGCTTTGATCTTCCCCATCATTTTCTTATTAAAAACAACTGCTCTGTTGCCACCACCACCAGTATTAAGTTGTCTGAGTAACTATTTTCATCCTTAAATTTTTAATTTTGAAAATCAAGTCATATATTAGAGTTATTATGGCAAATACAATATCCCCACTTGAAAAACAGGGGAAATCTGTAGAACACAACCTATTAATTTTCCACCAGTTAGAAAGCACTAAAATGCTACTTTCTGAATATGGGTCTCTGGTTTTCCAGTCTGGCTTCTTCCTGTCTCAGTCACACCACCTTCATGGTTTCCTGGATTATTTCTTTCACTGAACAGTAATTAAAAACGAGCAAATATTAAATTTCATACCCATCAACAACCATTTTAAAATGTGCATCCTGTAACAAGTTACCAAACTCCGCCAATGATGCAATATACCACCAAATTCCAGAGAAACAAAATAATCTGAATAAGCCTTCAGATTTCAGTCTTAGAATTTAGTAACTACACGTTTCCTCTTTACAAATGAGCGGGATCAAATAATTTAGCAAATAAAACATGTAAAACAAAGGTTAGAAAGCTTATGCCATAGATTTTATACATAAAGATTATAATCAAATTTTGGGGAAAGGGCATTAACATTAGTCAAAGTTAAAAAAGAAATTAACAAAGCAAGGTTCTTTAGATTTTTATATGATACCTAGACTTGTATACAAGTCTACAGGGAATTCTTTCATTCACAGTTAGACATATACCTCCAGATTCTGAATTTCAGGGTCCCTAAGATCACAAGCACTTTCCACTTAGAATTATCTTCCTCCAGGAAATATGTTCTCATCCTACAGCTTTCACCAGGTGGGGTGGCTGGGTCAGGAACTGTTGCTACAATTCCCTTAGCCACATGTTGGCCTTTCAGCAGAGCACTGACTGAACATTTCTGCCTTTGCTCAGACAACTGTGAGTCTTCCCTGATAACGTATAAAGTGTACCAGGGAAGGGATTACATCTATTTTGTTCAGTATTGTATTCCAATACCTACTAAATATTTAATGAATTAATAGTAGACTTGATAAGTGTCTTTTTGTTAAACCTAGGGAAGCGAAGAGCAAGAAACAGAACCAGAGATGAATTCCCTCCATCTCTTTCATTCAATCTAACGAGGAAGCCTCATGAATAAAAGGAAGGCTGCGTAACAACTAGCCAGACACCTGAGTTTAAAACCCAGCTCAGACACATGCCAGCTGTGTGACTTTGGAGAAGTTACTTAACCTCTCTAAAGCTCATCTCCTTTTCTGCAGAATAGGTATAACAAAGCCCACCTTGTAGGATTGTTTTAAGAACTTATAAACATAGAAAATACATGACACATGTAGGCAGTCTATAAACAAGCATTATAGAAACAATAGGGACCTACTATAGAGCACAGGGAATTATAGTCCATGTATTGTAATAACCTAAAATGAAAGAATCTGAAAAAAGAATACATATATAACTGAGTCACTTTCAGTTCAGTTCAGTCTCTCAGTCGTGTCCGACTCTTTGCGACTCCATGGACTGCAGCACACCAGGCCTCCCTGTCCATCACCAACTCCCAGAGTTTACTCAAACTCATGTCCATTGAGTCGGTGATGCCATCCAACCATCTCATCCTCTGTCATCCCCTTCTCCTCCCAGCTTCAATCTTTCCCAGCATCAGAGTCTTTTCCAATGAGTCAGCTCTTCGCATCAGGTGGCCAAAGTATTGGAGTTTCAGCTTCAGCATCAGTCCTTCCAATGAATATTCAGGACTGATTTCCTTTAGGATGGACTGGTTGGATCTCCTTGCAGTCCAAGGGACTCTCAAGAGTCTTCTCCAACACCACAGTTCAAAAGCATCAATTCTTCGGCGCTCAGCTTTCTTTATAGTCCAACTCTCACGTCCATACATGACTATTGGAAAAACCATACCCTTAACTAGATGGACCTTTGTTGGCAAAGTAATGTCTCTGCTTTTTAATATGCTGTCTAGGTTAGTCATAACTTTTCTTCCAAGGAGTAAGTGTCTTTTAATTTCATGGCTGCACTCACCATCTGCAGTGATTTTGGAGCCCTCCAAAATAAAGTCTGCCTTTGTTTAAAACTAGCATATTAAAAACTGATTGTGACCAAAATTAGCACATTAAAATTAACTATACTTCAATTTAAAACTTTAAATTGAATTTATACTTTAATTTAAAAAACATTATCATCATTCATTCATTGATTATGGGTCTGCTATGAGCACTGGGGATACAAAGATGAATAAGCCAAAACCCTTCCTCAAGACATCAGTCTCATAACTAATACAGCAAATGTGGTACCAGAGACAATCAAAAGGAATTGTTGGAGCAACTCAGGGGAGAGAGGGGTACAATCCAAACAGAGGGGAGCATATGATTAGAGATAGCTTCCCATTTACTACAAAATGAGTCCCCAGTTTATTACAATGACTGATGGGAACCCATCTAAAATCACACTCACATACACTATCTTCTCTCTGACCTCATCTGGTATTATTCCCTTTGCTCTCTCCTCTCCTGGATGTGCTGAGCACACTACACCTTAGGGCTCCGCACAGGCTGTTCCTTCTGCCTAGATATTCTCCGTCTGTTTATCCATGTCTCACCTCCTTTCCTGTCTTTGCTTTAATGTCACCTTTTCAACAAAGCCAACCTTGATCAGCCAATCTAAAATCACACTCCCCCCAGATGCTATAAAATGTGCTTGCTTCTTATGTTCATTGCCTACTGTCACCAACCACCCCCTTCCATATAAACTCCACAAGGGCAAAGATCTTAGTTTTGTTCCCCAAGGTATGCCAAGGGCCTAGCACTCGGGCTGGCACACACTAGTGTCAAAGGAATGAATCAAGTGTGGCTGGAATGTGAAGTCAGGGCAGGAAGCGGAGAGGTAAAGCTGGAGAGATGTATGGAGGCTTGAATGCTGCAGCAAAGAGCTGAGATTTTTATCTGGTAAGTAAGGGGAAGCCATTAAAGGTGACCGGCACGTTTAGATCTGCTTTTTAGATAACTCACTCAGGGAAAGGATTTGAAGGGAATAGTGGCCAAGCCTTAGTGTTAAGAGCCTACAGCAGCAAGTGAGCTAGAGAGTAAGATGGGAAAGCCTTATGTAAGAGCAGTGGAAATGAGGAAGAAAAGGGAGGGGCATATCTGAGACAGAATTAGGAGGTTAAATCAGGCAGTACTTGATAACTGAGTTAAAGTGCAGGGAGCGAGAGAAAGAAGACTCAAAAATCACTTGGCTGTGCAGCATGTGTGACTACCCAGTGAGGTCTAAAATATGGAGAGGGAGAAGGGTGGTGGAGGGGGAAGGGAGGGAGGGGTGATGAGTTCTTTCCATATATATCCATACATAGTGGTCCCAGTGTCATTGTGGAAGAGGAAATTTGGAGCTTAGGAGAGAGGTTTAGATCAGAGATATTCTTTCTACCTAGTGAAAATGACATTAATTTTAAAAGGAGAACAACTTTCATTTCACACACCCAAATTTACTTCCAAAAGCAACAAGAATTAAAACAGCTGTTTCTTAAAATTTTATATATTTACATAAATATCTCTGATTTTTCCACCAGATAGCAAAGAAAATCTGATTTGTTGTTTTTTAATTGACTCTTACTCCAGATTTCACTTATTGTTAGGAGATGTTTCACCTAACTGCCCTGAGAAAATAATAATTTCTCCCCACCCCCTCAAATTACCTTGTTTGGTTGTGAAATAACTAGTGGTATAATACAGAGAACATACCCTTTCATTTTGTAAAAGTGTAAGGGGGAAGTTAAAGAAATTCAAAGGCAATATTATATATGCAAAACAAATTTGAGGAAATACTTTCAAAATGACATGTAATTAGTTACTGGAAGTTACTATCACAACATATGATTGAAACAAATTGCTTTATGAGCTTTTCTTTCTTTCCAATCAAACCTCTATATAAATATAAAGCATGAAAGGGACAACACTACATTGTCACTTAAAATTACAAACAAGAGGAGGTGTAAATTGTCTCACTTCAATAATGATAATAATAATTTACTGAGCATTTACTTTGTGCCAGGCACTGTGCTAGGTAGTTGTCCAAGCTTTACCTGATTTCCTCTTGAAAAAACAACAAAACAGGACTTAGACAGTTGAGCAACTTGCTAAAGGTCACTTTGCTATCAAGTGGCGAAATCATCTTTTAAGAGAGGGGAAACAAAATTCTTTTTTCTTTCCAAGACCCAATTATTAGTTGCAACTTGCCTTGACCTGTTCCAGATGGGCCCTGTGAAAGCACTGTATGTGAAGCAGTCTAACTGGTTCACAGGTTGTTGCTATACCCAGCACCTAGCAGGGCAGGCACTTAAAAATATGTATAATGTATGAGTGAGTGAAGTCACTCAGTCGTGTCCGACTCTTTGCCACCCCATAGACTGTAGCATACCAGGCTCCTCTGTCCATGGGATTTTCCAGGCAACAGTACTGGAGTGGATTGCCATTTCCTTCTCCACGGGATCTTCCCAACCCAAGGCTCGAACCCAGGTCTCCTGCATTGTAGACAGACGCTTTACCGTCTGAGCCACCAGGGAAGTCCATCCTGTATAATGTATAATGTATAATAACTTTGTTATATAAATAAATTACCACATGAATGGGCTAAGCCCATGTAAGTTGCCCCACAGTGTTTGTAATAATAAAACTGTTTTCACTACCTCAGTATTCTGAAACAGTATCTTTCTAAAGGTGAACTTATTATTTAGGACTCTGGAGATAATGTTTTTAACTCAACAGACAGCAACTAGCCACAACCACGGAAAACAAGTGCCCAAGCACACACATTGGATTGTTAGCTGGGCCTGGGTTACACAGACTCACAAGCTCATCCCGGAGAGCCAGCGCAGAGCCCTGTCCCTGCAGTTTGGATGAACCGATTCCAGCCAAGTTATCCACGGATTAGGAGTGAGATGAATGCCATTGTCAGTTGTTTTTTTAAAACTAGCGCTGGGTCCTAGTTTGTGTTAATAAGCTAGCATCGGTGGTCCCTTACTTTAACCTCATAAACTGCGTGGAGGACTTTGCTCCTCAAAACGGAACTACCAAATCAGCCCTCCTCCTGCTTTCTATTTTGGATTGCGATTCCCGTGGCCCTTGTAATTCGCTGAACATTTCGCAGACCTGCCGGTTCACTTTTACCCTTGCAAGGCGGTAAACAGCCGCTTGCCAGTCCCTCTCCTTCCCGGAACATGGACCCAGGATGAGCACCCCCGCCACCAGCACATGCAACCTTTATTTCTTTAGAATGCCTCCTATTTGTACCAGTGACCTCAAAATCCTTTTTAACCCCCTCCCCTTTCCACAGCATCGCCGGAGTCTGAACCCCACTGCCGAAAGTGAAAGCCGGCGCGGGGCCCAGCCACTGCCTCGGAGCGCGCGCGGGGGTGGGGGCGGGGCGCGAGGACGGCTTCACGTGACACGCGGCTGACCAATCCCAGCCCCGCCGCGCCGCGCGCGCTGTCTGGGCCTGGGAAGCTCTTCTCTGTCAATGAAAGTTGTCATTTGGGCTGTTACCGCCTAAACGCAGTGTAGAGAGGGCTTGCACCTTTTTCCGCTTCACGTTTCCCGACCCCCCACACCGCCTGTGGACGTGGAGAGTCAGACGTCCCGAACTCGGGGCTCCTGGAAACCATCCACAATTACTTTCATCATCCGCTACCTACTTAAGGCGGGAAAGAGCACTTTCTTTTAGGTGTAAGTCCCCAGGTGGGCCCAGGAAGGACTTTGGCCTCAGTTCTCTCTATAGTTTGTTTGCTGGGGAGGGAGCTAGGACTGTACGCTTTGTTCCTCCAAAGCAGAAGAGCAAAGTGATAGTTAGAAGGAATCCGAAGTCTTTGGGCCCCAACTTGCGACCCGGAGAGTCTCCCTGTCTCCACCTTTCCTAATTTGAGAGCGGCGACCCGTGAGCCCCTGAAAAAACAGCAGATAAATGCAGACGTCAGCCCTTCTTTACAATATTTATAATAACTGAATCTTTTTCTCCACTGGAGTCTTAATGCTTAATTCGGCATCTCAAACCATTTCAAAGAACTGGAGACCCAATAGATTAAAAAGTTTTGCCCTTTCCAAGACTTCTGGTAGGCTTCACGGTTTTTGCCCCCAGTATCTACCACGAAACAAAACCCAGCTTTCCCGAAGTGAATGACAATAGGAGAGCTGGTTTAATCCTCCTCCGGTTAGGCAGTCCTCCCCTGCCCCACTCCCAAACCCTCCTTCACACTCCAACCTGCCCTTAGGTATGTTTGTGTAATCAGAGACTGATTGTAGCTGTCTTGTCGCTTCTCCCGAGGAAAGCTTAGTTGGCATTCACTGAATGCTTGTTTTCTAGGTTAATCTAGGCCAGCAGGGAAGATGCTACTTGGAAAACAGCCGGGTTCCTGCTGGACGTCTTCAGGAGCGCGCCGAGCTGCGCAGGTGTGCAAGTTTTGACTGCCACGAAGAGGGTGAAGTTACAAGGTCTTTAAAACGTTAGATTTGAGATTTTAGGAAATACAGTTTCCAAGACTACGATGGCTATATATATATAGCTAGGATTTTAGTGAAGAGACTCACTCCCGGGGTTAGTAAGAAGAGTGGTGGTGACTTGGAGGCTCTGTTCTTGTGTCATCTGAAACCCTAGCGATGCATATGGGTAGCTCTCCGGCTTTTATTATTCGGTATTTTAAAACGGTGTCGAAAGAAAGACGTTAGAATTGATTATTTCAGTTTGTTTGAAGGACAGAATTCCGTGTCGCCAACGTGTAAGGGTAAATGAAATGCAGAATCAGATACACCCTATTTTTGGAGTGCTGAACTTACCGAATTTATGAGTTGTGAAGGGGAGCAAGGATGTCTGCGTTAGCTGAACCAGGGCAAGAGCGTTTATTACTCTCCAGCCAAGGAAAAGCTGCGCCCAAAGTTTTACAAAGCTCTGGGACAGTGGCGAGGGGGGCGAGGAGCGGGAGTGGCTCCGGGGACCGGGCTCCCTGCCGGCCTGCGGTGGACGCAGTTGGGAGTGGAACGTCCACCGGAGACGCCGTGGGAGGCCGGGGGGGTCGAGGTAAGACACGGCTAACGGGGGATCCCGCTCGAGACAGGCTTTCTCCCCTAGGGTCATTTGAAGAAACACTTTCCATGGCGAATTCTACCGAGCTCAGCGTGTGTGCAACTAGCGGCTCTCGATTGGACTATGTTAGCCTAAATTGCGTAATTAAAAAAAAAAATCTTGCAGCGAAGCTTCCCCTCAAAGACAAGCGAGGACCTGTGACCGGAGATAGCTTCTCAGTTACGCACCTTTACTTGGTGCTCGAGCTCTTTTAAGTCACTCACCCCTCAAAAAAGCGGGTAGGAGAAAGAGAATCACCAAAACGTTGTGTTCCTTTGGATGAGATGAGAAGGAAGGAATTAGGGGTCCTGCCAACAGGTCCAGAGTACTCTCGACATGGGTTGAATTAGTCATTTTGTCTCGAGGTCCACAGGGCTCCTTCCAGGACAAGCTTCCAGAGAAATCCTTTCCCGGATGCCCTTTAAGTCACAAGCTCCATAAGTTACTAAGGGGAGCTTTCTCGGAGTAGATTTCGCAGCTAGGATGACTGGATGTAGAAACTGTAAGATCAATTTCAGCGCGCGCGTGCCAGGCTTAGGTGGGGAAGGAATTCCCGCGTCCGGGCCCCTGGTCGCGCCTTTCGCCCCAGTCGGGGGGTAGTGGGCAGGTCTCAGGAGCCTCCGCAGACTTCGGAGCATCTCGAAGTCTTGATTATTGTTATTTTATTTACTTATTTATTTTTGGCTGGGAGAGAAGAGGGCCCCTAGATGAGAGGATTAGCGTGCGCTTTTTCTCTCCCTCCTGGCGTACAGCCTAACTCCTTAGCAGCCGCACACTTCCCTCTTCCCGGTTTTGAAAGCCAAAGAAATGAGTCAAACTCAAACGCCGCAGAATGACAATCTGAGCTTCTCGCCCAGTCTCTTCCAACTTCCCCCAACCCCGCCCCCGGCCCACTTTCGTTTAGGTCTTGGATTCGAGGCAAGTCTGTAGGTTAGTCTTGGGCGGAAGAGAGTCTGGACAGGTGCCATCGGGGGCACCTACCCTGAGTTGTCACATTCTCCTTGGGGGTTAATGAGCCACTGACTGCGTCTCCCTTTGATAACCTGGCTGGGCACGTGAACTCAGCCATCTAGGTACTGAGGGGGACGGTCCCGTAGAGTTTCTCTTTTTCCTTTTTCTCTTTCAGCGGAGACTTCTAGGAAAAAAACATTTTTAAAAAACTTTAAATATTTTGGTGTATATAGAAACGAAAAACAAATTTCCCAAATGGGAGGCGGGGAATCAAAGGAAAAAAAAATGACAGCGGTCATTGCCTGCGCCACCCCGGTGCAGGAAGAGGAACCCGCGTTTCAGAAGAGAATTGGTTAAGTAGATCCTTTGGGGAAATAATAAAATACACAATAGATACACGATACAGATGATTTGAGAAGTTCTGCTCCCACTGAAAGCCTTGTGGGGAGACATTATTTGGTTGATTTCACAGTATTACATCTCCTTTTGAATTTTTTTTTTCCCATCAGCGTTGGTTCTTTAATTAGGAGGCACAATGGAGTTTCTAACAGATGTAATCAGCCACAAACTCTGATCCAGAAGAATCAGTATAATTAATTTTAAGGGACATCTTTAGTTTATAAGGCCTGAAATTAAAATATGATGTGTTTTAAACACTGTGGTTCAAAAACACAGGGAAACATATTTGTTCCAGAGTCTCGTAGTGACACCATTTCCCTGCTCTGGGTTCAGTGAAAAAGGCTTCAGAAGGAGATGGCTCCTCTCCTCTCTAGCTCCAGTACCTCTTTATTCCAACTTGATTTCTTTGCATCAAGAAACATCTTAGGAAACTCCGCTTTTAAAATATTTCCTGATTTTTAAAGTCAGCAAGACAAGATGAAATCCTTTACATACCACATGGTCCTGAACAGATCACACAAATATTTTTGTCTTATAACCTCACTGTTAGAAAGAATATGCTTGAACAGCAATTAATCTAAATATGGTTTTCAAATATGTATAGTTTAATCCTAATGAATATTGCCAAACTCCTAGTACACCAAAATGTAAGCACAAAGGTCAAATTCTTTATAACTGCCAGATAAATGTGATTATCAGTGGTTCTTCTTGGTGAAGTGAAAATTAATTCATGATTGATTATTTCTGAATTGAACATACAGCACCAAGACAAATTATTAAGATTTCCAATTATATTCAGTTCTTAATTCTTAACAGTATCCTGCTTTTTATGTAGTATATTAAAGATTTGGCATTATAAATTACATTTCCTAAGCCTTGGAAAGAAGTGGAAAGTTGCTCTGTTTTCTAGAGCTTGCAACCCCTCCTCTGACAAAAACCCTATGATGTGGACTGTATTTTAATATGTGCCATGTTTTGAAACCCGTTTTTAACAAACTTCAGCCTCTGTGCATGATTAACTTCAGTAATCTATCAGATCTTTATGGCTATTTTAAGTAAAAGTTTTTAAAAAGTAAATACCAAGAGAGAATATTGCAAAGTAAAGTCTGTATCTTCTTAGTAACATATCCATCTGAGACTTCAGATTCATAAGTACATTTCATTTTATAATGATAACATCTTTGAAAGGGACACAGATATATATTATCATCTCCCTTTGACAGGGAGATGGTTCTGACACAAATGTTTCTGCTAACTAGACTGTCTCCTGTTTCAAGTCACATCACCAAGATTTTGGTTTGCCATATTTAAATAAATAAGAAAAAATGTTAGCCTTGCAAATGCTACGGCTTATTTCTCTGCTTCTTTTATAACTGTCATTCCGTCACTTAACCTGCCCTGTGCTGTACACTTATACTATATACTCAAAGGTGGCTGAATTCTGAGCAATAAAAATCTTCTTGATGGGCAATCTAATTTAAATGACAAATGTGTATTAGGTAGCTGGGAAAGGTAAAAAGTAGAAGACTTGAAATCCAGAGATTACCAATAAAAATGCCTCACCAATAAGCATAAGGTACTGGGATGGATCGGTGTTACTCTTCCCCCAAATTCTTTTAATAGCAGTATTTTTAGTTTTGTGCTAAGCAGCTTCTTCTAGCTGTCTAAATTGTTACTGAGCTTTGTCATGTCTCAGGGAGAGTCTGAAAGTGTGGGCCAGGATTAAAATTTTTTAAAGTAATTTCTTTCAGTCTGTTCTCTCTCTTTTTAATATTAGTACAGTTGTTCAATTGATGGTACAAGTTTAGTCCTTTCTAAACAAAATTACTTATTTGTTCTTTAGAGTTAATGACATTTCTCAATTGCACTTTATTAAGAATCTCATTATATTTGGGAAACTGCCCAGTTCTGTCTCCTGAACTGATTAGAGGTGATGTTACTGCGGGTAGGACTAAAGTTTCCCTAAGTATTTCTAACAGTCTACTTATAATTCTTTTTTATTAGAAGTAGGTTGGAAGGGTTGCAAAGGCAAAAGCTTGTCTTCTCTTGTAAAAGGGATTTTTAAGTATTTCTTTACCTATTGGAAATTATAAAAGTAATTGGAGGCGTTACAAACTACAGGAAATGACTGGAAAATAATTAAAAGGAGAGATCTCTGGGCTCTGTAATGGGCATTTGGAGGAAAGCTTCCAGAGTATGTATTTTGAAAAAAGGAACCCTACCATCCATTTCAGTAGTATTTTACCATTCAGTAGTTAAATATGTTGATTTCTTGCCCTGCAAAAATGTACTTAAAGTCACAGATCTTTCTTTCAAGATTTTAGCCACATTTGCTCTCGAGTTTTAAATGGTCCTGTAAACAAAGCTGCTTGTGTAAGCAATGGAAGGCTTTGTGTACCAAACTGAATGTCTTTCAACAGTTGCTGAGTGAAATACATGTGGAGTTTTCCCTAATGAAATTTTAAATATGGCTCTGAATTCTAATACAATCTGTGGATAATACATGAACAAAAGCATGTGTGTTAAACATTACCATCGCAGAAGAAGAATATTGTGTTTCTTTTTACTGGGACAGTTTAAAATTTAGTAATGGTAAAGATCATTGCTTTAAAGAAAAGATCACTGCATGTAGTGTTTATTCACATCTGACAACCGAGAATCAATGTTTCGTAACTAATTCACTTAGTAAAATAAAAGAGTGCTGCTGTATGCTCAGGCAGAATTAAAAAGTCAACTGATTGTTAGATTTTAGAAATACTCTATTAGGAAACTACATGCTTTTGTCGATTTCTATTATTGTATATAATTATAAAGTGCAAGGACTTTGAATACTGTGAACGTCCAGTATTTTTGTTACAAATTTAATTTGTATCTGGTTATGGTTTTCTAACTAGTTTGTTGTTACAGATTAACACTGCTGCCTCTTAACAATATTTCACACATGAAATATCTGTGAATTGCATTAGTTTGTGGCTAAATATTCACCCTTTTAGGGACATACTTATAAAACTTTCTATAATATTTATATTGGATGATAAATATTCTCTATCCCTGACATAAATTAATCTAAAAGGTATGACATTTTGGTTGACTAGAAGTTTAGACTGTAAATAAACCCATGAGTCAAATGGATACACTAAGCAGTTTCCTTTTATACCTTTGACACAGTTATTAATAATTTTACTTTATTTAGATAGTTACCACTCCCAGGATTGCCATTCACAATCTCTTCATGACTCAGATACAGGGGAGCCAGTTCACCGAGTTTAAAATACAATGACATTAATTCCCAGTTTCTCTCAGTACGTCATTCCTTCTCACATTTTTCCTTTGTCAGCCCAAGGACTGTTAGCCAACTCTCATCCAAAGGAAACATTTTATCATTTCCTATTCTGTTTCTGCTAGGCTGGTTAACATTTATCTCCACTTATTGGGTTATTACAAATCAACCTGGCAATGGTTTTGCATTGGGATTTTTAAATAAAATACCCATGTACTTTTTCACCCAAATTTAGAAAACAAATTGTGATCCATTGGGGAAAAAAAAAAAAATCTGTGTACAAAAGTAACACATCATGCATTTGTTTCTATTAACCTAGGGCAAGACACCAGCTTCCAGAAAGTTTCTGGCTGGTAATTAAGTAGAAGACTGCGCCTGGAAGCCAGAGAGAATTGGTATCCCAAGTACACAGCAGACCAAATGCCCTTCCAAATGGTTTCCCATTTGGAACCTTTCTTCTGATTTCTTTCCTCCGTTTTGCTCTTCAAAATACTGTCAGCTTGATGGTCCAAGTAGACTCAATCCCAAGGGCATCCTTTGTTCGGTTGGTGACAATCTTGTAGACTTCTGTTGCATTTGTTGCCACTTCTGTGTTACTTGCCTTATTTTCAGTCCTCTTGGACATTACTTCCATTGTGTGATGAACTTAATTATCAGGACTGGCCTTGCAGTTCTCTGCCGTCAAATACTGTGGCACTGACTCTGGGTCTTGGTTGCAGTAGACTTGGACCCAGTGTTTGCAAAGTGCTCAGTTGCTCAGTCGTATCTGACTCTGTGATGCCCTGGACTGCAGCTCGCCAGTCTCCTCTGTCCATGGGATTCTCCAGGCAAGAATACTGGAGGGGGTTGCCATTTCTTCCTCCAGGATGTCTTTCTGACTCAAGGATGGAACCCACATCTCACCTGGGAAGACTGGACCCACTATTTACCTGCAAGCTTATGTAACTTTTGGAGTTACTTTCCTGTAGCACTTTGGTTTTCCTTGTGTGTTCAATTTGGGGAGTTGAGCTAAAATGATTTTTTAGAAAATATCCAGCCAAATCCAAGAGCTTCAGAGTATTTTCAGAATACTTTGTTTTAACTTATGCCATTTTTTAAGGTAGTATGAAGTATGTGACCTATCTTTACTTATATATTTTGTGCGTGTGCGCCAAGTCACTTCAGCCGTGTCTAACTCTTTGCGACCCTATGGACTGTAGCCTGCCAGGCTCCTCTGTCCATGCAATTCTCCAGGCAAGATTACTAGAGTGGGTTGCTGTGCCCTCCTCCCAGGGACCTTTCCAACCCAGGGATTGAACCTGTGTCTCCTACATTGGCAGGTGGATTCTTTACCACTAGTACCACCTGGAGCTATATCCAAAAGTTTGCAAAATGATGTAACTACCACTATCTTCAATGTACTAATCTCTATGTACCTATCTCCAAGGCACATCAAAGCCAAATTTGCTTCAACTTTTAAAAAGATATACATTTTTATGTTAAAACTTTCCTTACTGTTTTTATCTTTCTCCTCTTCATGAAGGTTGCTCCCATGCATAGATTTTAGACTTACTATATTTGAATGTATATATAACATTGTTTTGCCTTTTTTTTTTAAGTGATATAAATCACACCATATTGTATATGTATGTTCTTTTTAACTAAACGTTGTTCTTTTGAGATTTACCCGTCCTGATATATGCTGCTTTTGTTGATTCCATTATCAATGCTGTAGTGTTCCATCAACAAACAACATCATTTTTTAAAAAATAATTACTACTGGTTTCTTTTTTTTTTTTACCTTTATTGAAGTATAATTGATTTACAGTGCTATGTCAATTTCTGCTGTGCAACAAAATGATTCAGTTATCTTTTTCATATTCTTTTCCTTTATGGTTTATCACAGGATATTGAATATAGTTCCCTGTGCTATACAGTAGGAACATACCATCATCGATTAATTTATTTTGTAGTATTTGCTATTTAAAATAATGCTGCTCTGAAATTCTCCAACATGTCTCCTTGTGCACAGGTTGTCTCTCTAGAATACTACGCAGAAATGCAGTTATTGTCACCAACACTTGTTAGGATCAGACTTTCAAATATTTCCCCACTTCAGATGGAGATAAAATGGTAATTCACTATTGTTTTAAATTATATTTTCCTAACTACTAGTGAGACTGTACTTAGCTATAAATCTTGCTTTCCTCTGCTCTAAATTGCTTGTTCTTATCCTATGCTTATATTTTCATATTTGGAGTGGTTTGTTTTCTTACTGATTTTTTTCTGTTCTGGATTCTATTTCCTTATTGGTTATGTTTGCTATAAAAATATTTTCCTGTTCTGTGGCTTAGCCAGGCATTGTTTATGGTGTCTTTAAAAATGCATAAGTTTTATTTTTAATATTAAGAAATATATTTCCTTGAAAGTTTATGTTTTCTCCCTCTTTAAAAAATCTTCCTTAGCCTGAAGTCATAGGTATATTTACCTATATTTTCTTGTGAGCTTCATAAAGTTTTGCCTTGTTTTTAATCTACCTAAAATGTATTTTTCTGTTTGGTATGAAGTCTAAATCTATTTTCCGTCCCCAATAGATATCTAATTGTCCAAGCACCATTTAGTAAATAACTCATCCTTTCCTTATATTTTGAATTGCCACCTCCATCTTTTGTCAGATTCATACATACATCTGTGTGTCTCTTTCCATTCCATTGGTCTGCTTGTCTGTCTGTTCTTGTACCAGGACAGTGGAGTCAATTACTTTATGTCTTGACACCTGGTAAATTCCTCAGCTGTGTTCTTCAAAATTGTCTTGGTTATTCTTGGCCTTTTACTCTTCTATTAGATAAGGGCCAGTATATATATGTTTTTTTTTTTTTTCAAAGTGGAAAAACAGATTGGGGAGTGTGCTAGTATCTGTAAACAACTTTTTGTTGAATTTCAGGTTGGAAATATTCATTTAATATTTTCTGTCTTTAAATTTTGGATCTTCATTGAAATGCATTATGTAGTTGACACTACATTACCTGTAAATCTGCTGCTGAATTTGGCTGCTATCCTGAATTTTGGTACATGAATGGAATTGGAAAAGTTTAGTTTTGTTTTTGTTTTTTTTAAATTAGAGTTTGACTAAGCTGAAAAGTGTTTGGTTGCAAAAAATGAGGGTTTTTTTTGTTTTCTTAAGTAGCATTTGAATTGAGATGTAGAGGTAAGGCCAGGTAATCGGTTTCTTTTCTCCTTTTGTCATTAAGTTGGGATAGAACAATGGATGTTATTTGAGAGCTGCCCTTCTAACCTCTGCTGCTCTGCAAATGCCTTCGGGTCATCACAAGTTTCTTAGTGGTGTTTTAATTTTTTTAATTTAATGTTTAACTTCTGAGAGAATTGCTTAGAAACACTTAACCTTGTTGAGCTGCAGGGAAATGGTTAGATAATAGTATCTGTTGGTGACAGTAAAGGATTTCATAACATGTTTGTTTCGGTGCCTGATTAACATAGGTTTGTCAAAATTTCATCTAATTGTAAATTACTTTGAATTATTCATCCTTAAGGTATCCAACATTGGAAATGAATCATATGATATTATCATATCATAATAATGAATCATTAAAACAGCAGAAAATTTTTGATTTTTTAAATGAATCCTACTTTATACAAACTTAGAAAGTATATTGAATTATCCTCATTGGCTATGAATTTACATCATAATTAAATAAATGTTTTGTTTTTTCCTTACTGACCTCATTGCCTTTGTCCTCTGGAAGAAGAAAAGATGCTAAAACATTCAATTCTTTCCATTCTACAGTTTACCAGGAGTGGCCCTAGGTGTTGCTATGTATACCTTCAGAGTGCAGTTTCTGGTTCACAGTGCTGATTTTTCTCGATTTCTCATACACTTTCTGTCTTGAACATTTTGGCCATGTTCCTCAGCTGTGTGTGGCCAAGAGAAAAAAGCAAAAGCCCACCCTGCACCCCCCATCCGCCCCCCCCCCAAAAAAACACAACATAAAGTTAGCCATTCTCCTTTGGAGGCTTCAGCAGGATTATGGTGTTTGGAAA
The DNA here is from genome assembly GCF_032405125.1 of Capricornis sumatraensis. NCBI lineage: Eukaryota > Metazoa > Chordata > Mammalia > Artiodactyla > Bovidae > Capricornis > Capricornis sumatraensis. The sequence goes on along the minus strand of NC_091081.1, from coordinate 31,649,665 downwards.
TTTTTATTTTATTGTAATGCAATTTTGTGTGGTTATTTTTTTGTTCTTTAGTTGGTTTATTCCAGCTTAGTAAAGACTAAGACAAGCCTAGTCAGAGAATTCTTTTACACATAGAAACATATAGTTGGAATTGAAGATAGTCACTTATTTATTCATTCACACATTATACATATATAAACATGTTATGAATACAGTGACCATATAATGTATAGTTCAAAGCAGGACACTTAAGAGTGAAAAGGGGCATTAGAAACCAAGATCTTCCCTGGTGAACTGTAATGCTGTGAGCACTGTGTATCATGCTTCCTACAATGAGGAAGTATTTTTTAATAACCTAGTTAACTCAGGATGGGAAAGGAAGGGAAAGAATTGATTAGAAGGAAGGGGAAGGCTTCTGTAGAGGCCCTGCCCCTATTAATATAAAACAAACACCCAGAGACTGCAGGTTTATTGGGTGCTAAGTGTGCCCTGGCTATAATCTGGTTTCATTGAATTCACACACTCTTAGTCCTTTTCTAGAAACTGCGCCTCTGCCTTGCTTCCTTATTATCCTTAGACATTTTGGGAAATATATATAATTGACATATAACATTGTATGAGCTTTAGGTAAACCTTAGGTATTTAAAAAATTAGCTTCTGCATATCTTTCTTTTGAACCAGTAACATACTTCTGGCCCTTGCCTTTGTTCCTAGTTTTCTTATTTTATAGTTAGACTAGTTAGATTTCCAGGCCATTCTCTAGGCAAAATTGATTGGCTATTTCTTTTGACCACTTGAGAAGAAGGCCATGTGCTTTTCATTGCCATCCAGTTGTTCAAGTCATAGGATTTGTAGGTACTTGTTTTGGATTATCAGGAATCTGAGGAACTTCCCTGGTGGTCCAGTGCTTAACAGGTTCAATCCCTGGCCGGGGAAGTAAGATCCCACGTGCTACACAACCAAAAAACAGAAGGAAAAAAAAAAAAACTGAAAGGAGCACAAACTTTCACTTCCAGTCTGAACCTGGCTAATTTTTGGACCCGAGTGCAGATGATTCTTAAAGCAGCACAGCTTCATGTACCTGCATTCCAGTCCTGTGGTTTTGCAGTTTGCCTCTTCCTCCAAAGAGAGAGTGAGTGTTGAGTGGAGGGAAGGTAGATGCAGGAAGGGGTTGCCTTGCCTTATGTGGCAGACAGGATTGGAGGGATGTATGGACTGTTTGGGAAAGAGTCATTCTGATTTTGGGGGTTCTACCCCTCCCTTTGCTGAAATCTATTCTTGAAAGTATGAAATATGTGAGTGTGTATTTGCTGATAGTCAGATCAAAGGTCCCAGGGGGCTGAAATACTGGGAAAGGGAAAGGAGGAGAGTGGCTCTCTGCAGCCTGACCTCTACTGCTCTCATTGTAACCAGGCTTGTGATGGGCAGCTAGAGAGAAAGCTGCTGGTATGACCTTCCCAGGTGCTGCTGAGAGGGAAAGTGTGGCCCTGTATATGGATATGGTAAATTTGAACCATTGGAGGTAGAAAAAAAGACAGTAACATACATGCTAACATCAGTATTAAAACAGATTGTTCACCTTTCATCAGAGCCCCTTGGTTTAGTATCCTTTTGTTCAGCAGTAATGAGTGTAACTATTGACTAATACTGTTTCAAAGACTGATATTTGTGGCACCAAAGGTAAGCATAACCTGAGTAACTTCTTGACCCTTTGCAAATATTTACAGGTTGAAAGAATATAGTTCGACAAAAGAGCCAAGTGATTCTGTAGTGGTTTACCTTCTGGTTTTCCTACAGTTCACTAGATAACTTACCTGGAAAAAAAGAGAAGATTCTTATTTATTTTTTCTTTGGTGGTGGTGTAGCAGATTATTCTAAACCACTTTGTTGTTTTCAACTTTTTGGAAACACAAAATCTAGATGAACTTTGTTTTTAATTGAAGGAAACTGCTGACAGTGGTAATAGCATGACACATTGTGCTGTTATAAATATATTAAAGCTATTTAAAATCTTTTATACATTTTGGCATGGTGATTAAAAATATATATGGTCGACATCCCTTTTTTTTTTTTTAATAGATGTTGACTTAAAAGTGTATTTTGATGAACTTCTCAAAACAAGTCAGGAATGATGTATTTGTGAAAAAGAGAGCAACCTCCCTCAAATAAATGTTTTTATGGAAACAAACTCCTCGATAGATTTCCTCTTCGGGTTTGTGGCTCTAATAATGTCATAAGTTTACCCTAGGCCTGACACCTTTAATTCTCCAGTCCCTTTGTACAGTTAAGTGCAGGCTGCAGTCTTCTCAAGAATGAAAGAATGACACATTCAAGCAGCCTTTGACAGTGTTTAAACACCTCTTATCAAAACTTAATTTCCATGAATGATTGATTTTGGCACTTGATGGAAGGCTGAAGAATGTTCAATTACCCCATTTTCATGTGCTAATGAAGCCGAAAGTGACTTAAGGAGATTTCTTTACATCAGGGCAGGCTGTTTGGATATGCACATGACTTCTTAGGTTTCTCTCCCAGGGTTTGTCTCTACTAAGTAGTTGTTTTATTGAGTAACTGTGGCTAATCTGTGTGCTTGGTCCCAGCCCTTGGCCTTCCTCTGCAGAAGGGACTGCAATTAGTGAAGCTGTCAAACCAGGTGTTTAATTTCCAGAGAACTTATTTTTACAAATCTTCCAGTAACCTGCAAAAGTCAATGAGGTTGGGATTTTCTGTTTGTTCATAGGCACTCCTTGGGAATCAGGGTTTGAATAAAATCAATATGGGACACATTTTAAACTGGAGAAAAAGCAACTTTCAATTCCAATTCCAAACTGGAGGTTGAAAAGTTTGACCATCAAATTCAGTTTTTCATACACTGCACTAGAATTTTTATTAGAATGTTTAATCCAAGCTTGACCAGAAGTATAATATTTAAGGATGTCCTGGCTTCTTTTTTTTTTTTTTTTAAGAAGTGAAGGAGAGAGGAGAAAAATTGCACTTATAGGAAAATACTTAAATACTTCAGATTCTCACTGCTAAAATATATGGTGGCCGTGGATTTAAATCTTGATGCTTATGCTACATGTTCTTTTATAATCATCTTCAATATAATTTTAGTATCAAGAAGCCAGAAAACTTTAGATTTAGACATCCTTCTGGGTTGAGATTCCCTTGGGGTTTATAATTCTGTAGATTCCAGCAAGGTTGTTTCTCTGGCTTCTGAAGACTTCTGGGGCCTGAAGGAAATCGGAGGCTGGTTTTGTGACCCTAGATGAGCAACTTCTAGCCTCTTAAGTTCAAAACAGCAACATTCCTCATCCAAACTGCTTATTACTTCCTCTCAGGTTCCACTTCCTCCTAATGAAGGTGTCTGACTCCCCAAGCATGGAAAGCGCTGGATTCCCGGGAGATCAGATCCTTGTTTAGATTGAGGCAAACATGCTGTGTGTAAACACTTAAGCCTTTCCTTAGGAGGTATTCAGACTCAGCCAAGACTGACAGTGTCTTTTCCTTTTTTCTTTTCCTCCCCACTATGAATGGTAAGGATGACCTCTCTACATGACTATTGAGTGGCTGATTACTGACTCCTGACATAATCTTTATTTATATAGGAAGCATGGAAATTATGTCAGGGGAAAGAAACAGCTTTGCTTCCTGAAAGGAGCCCAAGTGAATGAGCTTGCAATTAGGAGATTTTAATAAATCTCCCTTCTGGGGGTGAACCTAAACTCTGATGAAGCAGAAGCTTGAGATTCTTTTAAAATGTTATTCAACTTCAGGTATCATTTTATCAGCTGCTTGTCCTTAGAAGACACCTTCTTGCTTCCTCCATCCTCCCCCTAGTTATCCTCCTCATTCCTCCACCAAAAAAGAAAAAGAAAGAAGGGAAGAAAGCAAAAACAAAACAGAGAGGGAATTCCCTGGCAGTCCAGTGGTTAGGACTTCCAGCTTCCACTGCAGGGGGCACAGTTTCCATCCCTCGGGAACCAAGATCCTACATGCTGCATGGCCAAAAAAAAAAAAAAAAAAACCCCACTAAAAACAGAGAATGAATGAAAATGAGACCATTAGCAGATATCACCAGTGTCCTCAGGGTTTGGCTGGTACTGGTAATGGAGAAGTACTTTCTTCTTTCCAGCTCTGCAAGGTGAAGGCCATGTCCTGGACCCCACTTTGCTTCAGAAACTGCCTGTCCTTCCTACTCAGGTGCTGTGTTGTGGGGCTTCTGTACTTTGATAACAGAGCAAAATCATCTCATTCCTTGGGCTAGAGTGTAAGTTTAAAATGTCTAAGGTGTCTCCTAACTCCCACGTTCAATGATTGTTTATGCCACTTGCATATAATTTGGAAGGTGTACTAACAGATGATAACATACTGCACACAAATTAATTATTATTATTTGTAGTTTCCCTGGTGTATTCAGGAGGGCTTAGTCACAGTTAGATCCGACCTGTTTTCCTTCTGGGTGTTCTCTCGTTTTTACCTTTGCTGTATTACCATTTCACATGTTCTTTAGGAGTTGGTGAATCAAAAATTATTTGACACAAAGGCAACCATCATTTTTGCTACTGTTTGAGCAGGCCATTCATGGAAATGATCTGCTCTATTACCTCTTCCAAATTGTGTGGAACTAAAGATGAGGGGGAGTTGGCAATTAAAAAGTTATATTCCAAACTAATTTTCCTGGTATTTTTAATCTTCTTAATTTTGTTAAGACTTTTTATATAGACATTTCCCACCTTGTTTGAACTTTTCCCTACTTCTTTATTCCTTAAGACCTTCTCTTAATGGCACTCTTCACTTGGACATGAGCAGATCGAGGCATGCCTACCTTTGCTTTTTATCATACTGGTCAGCCTTCTTGATGTTTTCCTTGACTTGGCTACTAAAGACTCCCCAGCTCCGGGCTCTCCCAGCACCTGTCCTTCCTCCACACTGGTGTCAGCTTCAGCTTCCTAATGCACCTTATCTATGCCCTGTGAGGGCAGGGACCAGGCTGGTCCTCTCTCACAACTGTATCCCTTTCACTCACTGGGTGTTAGTTCAGTGAAACAGGTACCACTTCGGTGAAATCTCTTTTTATCTCCATAGCCCCTAATGGCTTTACATTATATACAAACTAAATTTCAAGCCCCTTAATCCCACATTCTTGTCAAAGCCTTTTAGGAAATGGCCCCAACAGTTTCTCACGTAACTCATATTAGTGGGAATTCTCTCCCAGGCTTACCTTCCTTCCTGTCTTGGTGCAGAGGTGGGATACCCCCTTCTTTAAATATGTGCTTTCTAGGATTTTTTTCCCTCCCCTGACTGGTAGGCAGGAAGAGACAGCCCCTTTGGTAACATCTGAGTGTAGGAGGGAGTGTGGGGGTATTTGGTGGTGCCCCCTTTTCATCCCTGTTTCTCCATAGCTTTACCTGCTGCTTTGCTTCAAGTAAATGTGTGCTTATTGCAACCTCTTTCCCCTCTTCTGCTCTCGCCTGAAATTTCCTCTCCTTCAGCTCTGCCTTTCTCCAAAGTCAGACATCATCTTTCCTCTGAAGACCCCAGAGACTGAACATGATCCTCTTGTGGCAGGAATCATCAGATGCTGCCTTGTGTCTGTATTGTCCCTTGGGTCCGCTACCTTCTCTCGCCTTACTCACTGTATTAGTTACTTTTGTCTCCCCTCGAACACTTGAATGGGGGTTATTATGCTCTTGGTTTTTCCTCTCAGCGTGAAATAAATTCACTTTGACAATAGGGATTATTATTTTTATATTTTTGACCATGCCATACTGCATGCGGGATCCCCTGAGCAGGGATCAAACCTATGCCCCTTGTGTTGAAAGCTTGGAGTCTTAACCACTGGACTATCAGGGGAGTCCTCAACAAAAGATATTTGAAGCAAGGACAGTGAACAAATTCCAAATGGATGAAATATGCTAGAATTATATATGTGACAATCATGTTTTAAAAATTTTACTGTGTGCTTCAAAGCAGATTCATTTCCATTTTAATTTGATTTCTTTTTAAATTTACTTATATTTTGGCTGCTCTGGGTCTTTGTTGCTGCACAGGCCTTTCTCTAGTTGGGGGGAGAGGGGGCTGCTTTAAAGTTGCGGTGCATAGGCTTCCCTTGTGGAGCACAGGCTCCAGGGCACATGGGCTTCAGTAGCTGTGATACGTGGGCTCAGTTGCTCCACATCCTACGAGATCTTCCTTGGCAGGGATCAAACCCTTGCCTCCTGCATTGGCAGGCAGATACTCTATCACTGAGCCACCAGGGAAGCCCCAGTTTTAATTTATATTGTAGCAAATATTAAGATGGGTTTTTAGGATTACTGTCTCTTCCTTCTGGTCTAGAGAGCTGTATCACACTAAGGTGAAGAAAAGAAAAGAAAAACTTAGAAAGGCTATATGTTTACTTGGATGAGTAATTAGCACTCTTTAGGTAAATCATTCCCCCAGGGTTATGTTTTGTTTTGATTTTCCCATGAACTCTGCTCATTTCAAAAATTCACACATATTCAGAGCTGTAGTAAAGGAGGAAGAGGGTACCGAAGCTGTGTCTACATAGATACATATGCAGGAAAGAAAAGGCTGTATCTAGGTGAAGGAAAAAAACGAATCAATCAGTGAGGGCTACAGATGGGAGGGAAAGCACTGAAATTGAAGAGGCTAAGAGAAGGGGAGGGAGGCCAGAGGAAATTACTGAGACTCTGCCATGAGGGGCCTGTGATTACCTGCCACCCCCTGATGATCTGAGGCACCACCATGGCAGGTCAAATGAAGCCCCCAAATGCCCTTCTCTCTGGAGTAGAGTGAGGTTGGTTTAGACCCTTTCAAACGAATTACCTCAAGCCTCACAGCTTGAGATACCCAGGACTCTGGCAGGATACTCCTACTTGTGTTTTCAATCCTTCACTTTTTTTTTTCCCCTAAGGAATAGACCTCCTATTTCAGAGAAACATTTACTCAAAATCTCTAAATAAAATATATGTAAGTGATAGTTTAATAATGTCAACAAAATGCACAATAAATTTACTTTATATATTTAAATGTAAAACATTTATTGATTATGAGATGAATCAGTTCAACTCTTACTGAATCTCAAATATGAAATCTATGGTTATAGATAATAGTTACAGCCTTCCATCAGCCTGTTAAAGTTCCACCTTTCACTCAAGGGTCATCTTCACAAAGAACCAACACTTTTCATCTTCATTAGTGCTGCCAAGAGTTTCAGAAGAGCCCACTTGAACCAGTAGAGCTACAGATGCTGAAGTGGCTGCAGGGCTCGCTCAATGCGTGATTCTTGAACCACAGCCTCCATTCAGTGAACAGACCACATCTTGGAACTTAGCGGGTATTACATAAAGATCTGTTGAAATTAACAACCCAGGTTCCTACTTCAGTATAACTTGTCAGAGACCTTCACATTGCTCAGAACCCATATGAATGGTTCAGACAGCGATGTTAGATCTGCTCATTTACCATAATTTGACCCTCTATTCGTTTCCCATTTCATTTAGGATAAAATCCATGGTCTATGACAGGGGTTGACAAACTTTTTCCTGGGAAGAGCCAAATAGCAAATATTTTTGGTGTTATATATGTATTGGTCTGCTCAGGCTGCCATAGCATAATACCACAGATTGGGTGGCTTAAGCAACAGAAATTTCTTTTCTCACAGCTCTGGAAACTGGAAGTCTAAGGTCAGGATGCCATACTGATATGGTTCTGGCGAGCACCCTCTGTCTGGCTTGTAGCTGGCTGCTTCTCCATGTCCTCACCTGGAGGTGGGGCCAGCAGGAGGCGGGGGATGGGAGATGGAAAAGCAGGTTTATAAAGGCACTAATCCTGTCATGAGGGCCCCACCCTCATGACCTCTTCTAAACCTAATTATCTCCCAAATGTCATGTCTCCAAATACTACTGCATTGAGGGTGAACGTATGAACCTGTGGGGGATGCAGTTCAGTCCATAGCAGTGGGCCATCTGGTCTCTGTCACAACTTCTCAACTCTGCCGTTGTAGCACAAAAGCAACCAGAAAAAGCATAAGGATGCCAAAATTTGAATTTTATGAATTTTTATATGAAAACTTGTCATGAATTCTTCTTGTGATTTTTTTCCCCTAGCATTTAAAAACGTAACTGCTATCTCAGTGTTAGCTCCTGGGCCATACAAAACAAAGCAGCAGGCCAGACTTGGCCTCTGGGTGATAGTTTATCCACTGCTGGTCTATGAGGCCGCGTTGGTCTGGTCTCTTCTTGGTTCTTTGACCTTCTCTCACTGCTCCCTTCTCTTCACCCCAACTTAGCCTCCCTGTTCTCCACCATTCCTTCCTAGGCTCTTTGCTGGACCCCTAAGTTCCCAGGGAGTGGCCCTCTGCCTTTATTGGTTTTGGTCACCTCCTCACAGGGGCTTTCCTGATGGTCATCTCGAAGAGAGCTTCCTCTGTCCTCTCTCCCCATTCTGTTATCCTGCTTTATGTTGTTGTCTCATAGCTCTTGTCAGTGTCTAAATATGCATGTCTATTTCTTTACTTCTTTGTTGTCTGCCTCTCTAGCCAGAATGCTAACTCCCTGAAGGCAAGGAATTTATTTGCCCTCCTAGTTCACTGTGGTGTCTGGAACCATATCTGGCACATAACAGATGCCACCCCCCCCCCAAATACTTGAATAGAAAACATTAAATAAATGACTTGAATGAATGCAAATGCTAAAATACTTCAGTTTTTTTTAAGTTTGAAACAAGTTATTATATATTTTATCTACCTTTAATATATAATAGCTACTACCATTGTCCCTTCTAAATTTTAGATTTATCCTGAAAAGATATAAAGTGATATTCTTTTTTTTTTTCAGTAGAAACTTAAAAGACAGCAGTTGGTTTTCTGGTGACAGGTGTCTTTCTCTGTCTTTTAATAGCCAAAGTTGTAAATTACTGTGATTAAAATAGTTTGGGAAAATGATGGGCTGGATTTTGCTTGTTTTGTCTGTCTTTTTGTGAGATGGGGTTGAGGGGAAAGGAAGGAGGCCCTGGGACAAAATAGGTTTATAGAGTTCAAGGCACAGTCCCCTAGGACGCCCAGTGAACTTCTTTAAATTGAAAGAACAGAGCCTTGCCCTTGCAGTCTAAGTGGCGACCATCCAGAGGCTGCCCCCACCCCCGACCCCAAGTGTTCCCTTTTCTGGGACGGATAACTCGAGGGTGGGGAGGTTTCATTTCTTCCTTTCTTTTACAAGGTGGTAATCTCTTAGCTGCCTATGGAAATAAGGCTGCTTTGAAAGAGGAGCTTTACACCTTGTAAACTTTTCCCCCAGGGCAAGTCAGCCATCCTTAATGCTTCTTGAAGTTAAATTTTCTTTTCTCTCTCTCTGTTTTTTGAACTTCTGTTAATGAAGTAGAAAGTGAACTCCACTGCACTTGTTAAAAATTGCTACATGGGTAAAGAAAATATGTCTGTGTCCTTTTCCTCCACAAATGTGTAAAATAATCACTTATGAGGTTGCATTAAAACATTTCAACCTTCTTAAGATTTAAAAGAACAGCAAGATGCTACATCATGATATAATGTGCTACCTCTTGTGTAAGAAAGAGTGGAAAAATGAGGTATCTATTTGTGTTCGCTTCTGTTTGCTAAAGAAGAATAAAGGAAAAAGGAGAACAATGGTCCCTGATGGACGGCTGGGACTGTGAGGGCCAGTAGGAGGGCAAGGCTGGAGACTGGACCAAGGCTGAGACTCTCCCTGTTTATCTTTTTATATCATTCTGACTTTTGAATCATGTAATGTATTTCCTATCCAAAAATTGTAAAAGAAAAATTTTCCAAATTCTTAACTCCCATCTTATTTTGATCTTTGGTACTTACTATTCTAATCTTTTCCTTCTGTATTATTATTATTATTATTATTTTTGGAGGGAACTGCAATTTTTTAAAAAAAAATTGTGTTAAAATACACACAACATAAATTTTACTATTTTAACCATTTTGAAGACTGCAATTCAGAAGTATTAAGTATGTTCACAATGTTCAGCAAGTGCTGCCAATACCCATTTCCAGAAGTTTTTCCATCAACTTAAACAGATACTGTATATGAACTGAACAATAACTCTCCCTTCGCAGCTCCTGCTCTACTTACTGTTTCTTGTGTCTTTGGCTATTCTAGTAGCTGTATAAATGGAATTATATCACATTTGTCCATTTGTGTCTGGCTTATTTCACTTAGCATAATGTCTTCAAGGTTCATGCATGTTGTAGCATGTATAGACTTTCACTCCTTTTTAGGAATGAATAATATTCCACGGCATGTATATACCACATTTTGTTTACACATTCATCTGCTGATGGACATTTGGGTTGTTTCCTTCCACCTTTTGGCTATAATAAGTGACACTGCTTCCTTTTTACCATTATATACTAATGGTGTGTAATTATTTACATTGTTTCTTTAGTCCCTTCTAAACTGGGAGTTGAGAGAGAGAGCCATGCCTTGTTTATCTTATTCATCTCTGAATCCCCAGCACTAGAGGAGTAATAAGCAAGTGTTTACTTGGCACTTGACTCTGTCAAATGACTAACTGGTAGGTGAAAATGAGTTTTGAGTTTACTTCATAAGTACAAAAGAGAATTCAAAGGTACTTACTCAGCTCTATCAGTTTTGAAGCAATGATCTTGTTTATTTGGAATTAGTTTTGAGTTCAGTCACATTTTGGTGATGGAAAGTGGCTGCACAAATGTAGCCATTTTCTAAACACAACATGGCAGCCAGACGACAATATTAATGAATGCAAGCTAATAAAAAACAGCCCTGCTCTGTGTCTGAGTGTGGGTATGTGACTCCACCATGAACTGGCCATAGAGGTTGACCCGTGTGCTACCTAGCCCTGCCGGAGGGCACCGTGGTAAGAATAAAGTGACTAAGTTTAGAAACAGGCAAAAGGGTGGCGGTGATGGGGTTTGGGGTAAGTTCACGCAGTTGCTTGGCCATTCTGACCCTGGGCAGATGCCCTCTCATCTCTGAATGATGGATGGTGCAGCAGCTTTGACCACGCTGAACAACCCTAGTTCCAAGGCCAGCTGCCAGAGTTTTTAACTTCTTGTGAAAGGACCCTGAAGGGATGTTGATTTCGTGGCAGCTCCTCACGGTTGACTCTGTCAGTCATGGTGATGATGTGGGAGCAGAGGCAGATGAAAGGTCAAGCCCACTTTTAGAACAAGAAATATAGCCTGCTGTTGGCTGAGAAAAGGGGCTGAGGTGGAGCTGGGAGAGACCTCTGTTATTTTAAATGTATGCCTCTGGCTTTTGGAGAAATGATATTGAATATGGTAGAAGTGGAGAGCTGTAAAGAACCATACTGATAATCTAGTCTGGCTTCTTGGACATACTGGTGTGGAAATTAACAGACGAGGTTGAGGTTGCTTAAGAGGTCTTCCATGTAGCCATATTACACTGAGGTCAAGCTGGGCAAATACCAAGACATTTTCATCTGGACTGCTCAGCATTTATGACACAATGATTTTCCATTGATGACTATTCCTTCAACAGAAGACCATTTTTTTTTTTAACAAAGCTGGAATGAATAGACATTTGACTCTCGGAAAATAATTTGCTAGTAATGGAATGAATAGTTATAAAAGTAGTTTTGTTAATATAATGATCTATAGTGTTTTTTTAAGAACAGACTTAGACATACAGAATATCTGGTAAGATAGTACAGAGTTTCTTCTGTTATTAACATCCTACACTAGGATGGATCATTTGTTAGGATTAATGAACCAGTATTGAGATGATCGTTGATATGGGCTTCCCTGATGGTTCAGTTGGTAAGGAATCTGCCTGCAATGCAGGGGACCTGGGTTCGATCCCTGGGTTGGGAAGATCCTCTGGAGAAGGGAAAGGCTACCCACTCTAGTATTCTGGCCTGGAGAATTCCATGGACTATATAATCCATGGGGTCACAAAGAGTCAGACAACTGAGTGACTTTCACTTCATTGATATGGTTTATTAACTAAAATCCATACTTTTTCTCAGATTGCCTTAGTTTTTACCCAGTGTCTTTTTCCCTCTTCCAGGATTCCATCCAGGATACTGTTATTGTGGTCATGTCTTCTTAGGCTCCTCTGGTCTGTAACAGACTTTCTCAGACTTTCTTTGTTTTTCATGACCTTGACAGTTTTGAGGAGTCCTTGGTCAGATATTTTGTAGAATATTCCTCAATTGGGATTTAGTTTAATTTTCTCTTCATGATTAGACTCAGGTTATAGGTTTTGGGAAATATGACCCCAGAGATAAAGTACCATGTCATCAAATCATATCAAGGGTACATGTTGTCGATGCAGCTTATCACTGTTGATGTTAATCTTACCCTCTTAGCTGAGGCAGTGTGGGTCAGGTTTCTCCACAGTACTTTCTCCTACCAACTTCCCATACTATATTCTCTGGAAGGAAGTCTAATGCACAGTCAACACTTAAGGAGTAGAGTCATATTGCATTTCCTTGAGGGCAAAGTATCTACATAAATTATTTGGTGGAGAGAGTTTTTATAGTCTAAGAAAAATTTAATCTTATGTATATTACTTACTCATGTAAATTTACCCAGGTGGCATCTCAAAGTAGCATGAATAATTGAAACATAGGTAAATTACAACTATTGAGTTAGTTGATAGCTTTTGATTATTTCTTCTCCCTACAAATTAGAACTGAAACTTTCATAAACTTGCATTTTTGTTCATCTTCGACAGGAGTAAGCTACTTAAGAAATGGAATGGAATGGTTAGAAAAACAGATGGAAATATTCCACATATTTGTTATTCACCTAAGAAATAAATTATTCATTATGTTTATTATTGATTGATATCTTTTTCTGTCTGACTATTTATTTTTAAAATTTTGGAGTATAATTGATTTACAGTGTTGTGTTTCAGATGTACAGCAAAGTGAATCATTTATACATATATATCCACTCTTTTAGATTCTTTTCCCATATAGGCTGTAACAGAGTATTGAGTAGGGTTTCCTGTGCTATACAGTGGGTCCTTACTAGTTATCTATTTTATATAGAGTATGTCAATCCCATAAAGTATGGTCAATCCCAATCACCCAGTTTATCCCTCCCCATCTCGCTTTAATTGTTGAAATTTTGCTTAATGTCAGAAAGAGGAAACATTTACTTAGTACTTCTTGTATGCCAGGTGGTTTACATTTATGTTACCTGACAGAAACTCTGAGAGCTAATGGGTGGTTGGGGGTGGTTAGAGTATATTTTCCCTATTTCACCTCTGAGGAAGGTGATACTTGGAGAGATTAAGCTGTTTGCTCAAAGTGTACATGGACTAATCCAGATCCAGTCCAGGTGTGCCAAACCCTTGAGTGCTCTTTATATGCTACTCTTCACCTCCATCCCGTGTTCTGTTCCTAAACTTCATGCTGAACTCGATTGAGAGGAAAGGAGGATTCGCTGTGATGGAGAGAACATCCTGAAGCCACGTGCATGGCATTCCACGAAAGACCATTTTTCTATCAATCACTTGAATAATTTATAAACTGATCACTGACCTTTTGTTATTTGGGCAAATCCCTTTACACCTAAATCTCGGTTTCCAAATGAGTAAAAAGAACTTCAAGTAGGTCGTCTCTGAGTGCCTCCCCAGTAATCACACGGCATCCTCTTCTGGATCAGCCCTGGCCCATTTTTTTCTCTCTTCACATCCTCTGAGGATTTTGACTCCATTGGAGTGGATTGTGGCTCTTACAAAAAGCCAATAGCGTTCATAAGTAGAGTAGAAATGTAGGCCATGCATAACAATAACTTAATAAAGATAGTGTTATTTGCTTTTTGATAATCGAAAGGAAACATAAGTGTGTGCACTAAATCACACTGGCAAGAGTGTGTAATCTGAGGCCAAGTGTAAACTGAACAGACTTGAGGCTTACTGACATCAGATTCTTTGATTATGTTTTTTAAATTTCTTTTTTTAAGTACTTCCAGTTTCCTGCATTTAGATGGTTTCCCTTCTCAACCTCCTCCCCTACGCCCGCTTCAATTTCAGCAAAAGATGCAGAGAATGGAGAAAAAGTCAATGGAAACTGTGTGTGTGTGTGGGGTGGGGGTGTGGGGATGGGAACGGATGGCAGTGCAGCAGACTCCTTTCCAGTGAAGTTTGCAACTTATAAAGCATCCATGAGGGGAGGACGCCAGACAGAGTTGGTTTTCTTCGAGTTTACCTAAGAGGCCCTTACTCCTTTACTTGGGGGCAAAAGGAGGCTTTCCTGAGCTTAATTAATGGCTTAATTAAGAAGCAAAAGAAACCTCCCCACTCTCCTCCAAACTAAGTGTTTATTTCTTCAAGTGTGTGCCAGCACCAGGAGATTGTCACTAAGGAGACTGATGATTCTGAGAAAGTCATTTTAAGTGGATGATTCAGTTTCCTCATATCTAAAATGGGAATTACAGTATCTGTCTTCCCACCCTAAAGGCAGATTTCATACCCTGCTGCTGCTGCTGCTGCGAACTTGCTTCAGTCGTGTCTGACTCTGTGCGACCCCATAGATGGCAGCCCACCAGGCTCCTCTGTCCCTGGGATTCTCCAGGCAAGAACATTGGAGTGGGTTACCATTTCCTTCTCCAATGCATGCATGCATGCTAAGTCACTTCAGTCGTCTCCGACTCTGTGCGACCCTATGGACAGCAGCCCACCAGGCTCCTCTGTCCACATGATTCTCTTGACAAGAATACAGGAGTGGGTTGCCATTTCCTTCTCCATTTCATACCCTATCTACCTTAAAGACCTTACTTCATAAAGATGGAATAAGACAAGAAAGAGCATAGGATGTTTAAGTTGCTACAGAAGCCGGATGGCATTTCTATTGAAAGAGCAAGCTTTTCTAGCAGAATTGGAAAAATGAAATTCCATGTAAATCTTCTAGCTAGTAAGGCATGTGTACCCTTAAGCAGTGCATAGAGTTTTGAACATCACTCTGTTTCTTAAAGATTCAAGGTAATCACCAAGAATGTTGGTTATAGAATAGTTCAAAGATCCCTAGAGTCAATTTTAGAATGGGGCTATGTTCTGCAGCCAACTCATTGATTATGTAAACAAGGAAAGAAGTTTATATAATTTTCTTAGGGAATTTTCACAAGGGAATGTCTTCCTACCTATCTGTTACTTATAAAAACAAACAGGAATGTTTATTTAGGTATAAGAAATATTAGCTTAATAAAAGCAGACATTCACAACCCAAAAAAGAATTGTGCAGAATCTTTATCCTTTATTCTGAGTGGCTTTAGGCTGCTGTGATTTTTTTTTTTTCTTTTTGAGTTCTTAATTGTTTGTTCAGCTTTTCCACTTCTGTCTTACTGAAAGACTGTCAGCTGCCCCTCTCATGTAGTGAATGTGGTTTCCTTCATCTTTTTGATTGCTTTTTCTGATTTTCTGCTTTGGTGCTTGGAAATCTGGTACTTAATTCATTAGAATTATCTCTGATAGAAGATAAATGACTGGCAGTGGGGAGCTGCCATGATTTATGGATGCCCCCTTTGTTGCCTTGCTGTTGGTTATTTGGTCTGTTGCTTTCCATGGGCTTTACTCTATTCTTATTTTTTTCCTTTTCCTCCATCTTCTACTGTGTATTTTCTATGGTGTGTGTATGATTCTGGCACTTTTCTACAACTACCTTAATGTGTAACAGTGCTTTAGATTTTAGTGAATTAAAGTAAGTTCTGATCAGCCCTCGGCTCCTCCAAGAATCTTTCCTTAAGTAGATGAGGCAGGTCATTCCTTTTTTTTTTTTTTTTCATTTGACAGGAATTTAGCTTAATTCCTTGTCTTGTCATCTATCTTGCGTAAGCTGGGTTCTTAGCTCTTCCTTAGGGTAGGAACCACACTAATTGTCTGAGAAAGTCTGTCCTTTAGGACAGACTAGATGCTCTGCATAATTCTGTCCCTGTTTCTACAAATAAGGAAACACTGGGGCTGGTTTCAGTAGCACAGGCCACATGGCTTATGGCAGGGCCAGGACTGGTGCTGATGGAATCTGCTGGTATTTGACTCCACACTGTGTTTCTGCCACATATCAATGGTGACTTGAAGCCTTATTTCTCTGATAAAAGATCCAGAAAAACCAAGCCACGTACCTACATAACCATTTAAGTTCTGGAAACCTGTTTGATTCCTTTTGTGCCTATGGGGCCATCTCTCCCTGTAGAGCATGGCTTTGTAACTGTCTTCACAACCGCCCCATCCCCCCGCAAAAAAAAAAATTAAATGCAAGAATTGTGTGCCTATGACTATGACCATAGCTTTTTTCAAAATTTCAAGGACCTTTGGCCCTTAAAAATGTGGTACATACTAACATAATATGGTTCGTACATTTCCCCCCACCTAATTAGTACTATGTCCCATTCAGGGGGTTAAAATACTTCAGACACCTTGTTTCATTTGCTTGCTATGATGATAGCAGATTGCTGTTGAAATTTTAAATTTGTCTTGGACTGCTCTTCTATGGAAGGAAATGACTTTCCCATGAGACAAACATGTGACATTTGAAAATGACATTATTATTTTCTGCATTCTTAATGATCTACTCAGTGGAGGAAGTCACACTGAAAGGTATGGAGCTTTTAAAATTTCTCTGAACCTGAGTCTTTTTTTCTGTCCAGCAGAGTACAAGTTTTTATGCAGACTGTACCAGATCCCGGGTTTAGCTCATCCTTCCGTGAGTTTATTTGCCATGGTCCAGGTAGTGAAACCCTTCTTTCTCTTAGCCAGCAGCTTTGCAGATAGAATATGTATCAAGTAACATACCCATGCTTGTTTTTTAAAAAGGGAAATGGAAATGGTTCTTCGAAAAGGAGGAGGATTGAGACCTAGCATGTGGGAGTGAACCCCAGTCTCCTGTCTGCCTCCGATTCTACTGATTACCTCTGCAAAGGCAGCGCATCCTTGACCACTGCAGGAAAGAAAAGAATGTGTAAAAGCCATGGTTTTAAAATGTCATGCTGCATGTAGTTGAGTTGGTTTTGGTTTTTTTTTTTTTTTTTTCCTTTTTTTCAAATAAGAAAACCACCTCTGGGCTATCTGGTAAAGTTGAAATATGTTATCAATCAACTTCTTTCACATTTAAAAGGAGAAAAGAAGGGGAGGAGCAGTAGCGATGGAGACCTTATGTTAAGTTTCAAAAGTAGAAGCCTAAAAAATGCAAATTGTTGCAGTGTAAGTTAGGCTCTTCCACAGCTGTATCCCTTTGTGTTGTTGAATTCATTAACTTTTACCCCATATGCCGGACATAATCTGCAGCACAGAATGATCCAGAAGCAAGAGAGGACTGAACTTGCCATCAACAGTCCATAACTTTCAGCTCACAGGAGTTTCTCAGGTGTAGTGTGCTGGCAGTTTTTTAGGCTTAAAATCATTTAATTAGTATTTGGTCCCCATAGTGATGCAAGTTGAAGATTGCACTTTTTTGTTGTTTTTTTAAATTGCCTTCCAGCTGAAAGGCAGATTTAGAGTATTCAGATCTTGAATCTGCTTCCTAGAAGAAACATCTTAGCATGAGATGAAAGCTGCTTAGTGTGTTCAGGCTTAATTGAGAAGGACGTATGTAAAAGTAACTTTCATTTCTCTCCTAAGGAAAAAAAATGAATGATCTGTATCCTTCTATAACTGAAGGTGTAACAGCATGGCATTATGATGCTTTCTCTTTCTGTCAAATAGGGATTCTTTGGGGGAGTTTTGTATGTGCAGTTTTCTCACAAAGTCATTTGGCCTTATAACATCGTACTGTCTTTCTGGTGTTTAGTCATGGAGAGTAATAAGAACAATAAACATGACTAAAAGTTGGTAATCGTATATACAAGGGACTCAGAAGTTTTGAAACAGACCTCATGCATTTCGTAAAGTTAAGTGAAACATTACGAAGACATTCTTTCATTTTCCCCTCATTTCTTCTTCCTTTATTTCCTTCAACAATCTTCTCAAAAATTCTGTAACTCAGGAGAGGTTTGTTAACTGAGACACTTAGGATGGGGTACGTTGCCTTGGGAGTGACATTAAGGAAATATATAATCAGATAACTTCTTTGAAAGAGGGTGGTTTTCTTTTTTGTTTAACATAGTTTTTGGTACAGAGGGAATCCCATTTGAGTGTTTGATTTAAAGAGCAGAAAACTGAACAATATGTTCTCCTCTGATGCGGCAGAGCAGAGGGAGGAGCGTGAATTTCCTGCTCGTTAGTGACAGTAAGTGGAGGGTGTGTTGAGCAGTGCCTGGCTGACCAGCACCAGATGGGTATCACCTAATAATTAGTTTCTTGCTTCTTACTTAGTTCAGCCCTTGGATCTGCAGGTCTTTATTTTTCCTATCTTAGAGAGAGAGGTATTTGTGCATACAAAGATGTCTATTTGTGGAAGGAAGCCTGTAGACTGAGAATGAATGCACATCCATGAGAAGCGAACAGAAAAGTCCCCATCTGTGGGAAAATATGGACCAGCAAAACCACAGACAGGAAACAGTGCTGAATCTAAACGAGTCACAGCAGTAAGTTTCAGCAAACGGGAAAGAAAACGTAAGATGTGCTGTTTTTACCAAAGACATGTGTCAGAGTTTGAGCGTCGCCGACTGTAACTTCCATCTTGTCTCTTCTGGGCCCCGCTGCTGTTGAAATTCAGACCCCCACCACCCACCTTATTTTTCCACAATATGTCCTATGTGATCTATTCAGATCTCATTAAACTGATTTACTGGGCCCGCTGGCTCTGCTCACCCTCAGTTTATTCCTACTTTGTTTAAAATTCGGGAAGTGCTGGGGGAGGGGCAGGGCATGAATCGCTGCACTTGTGCAAACGGAGTGCCAGCTGATTTATGGCAAAGGTTATAAAGGAAAAGTATTAAGTGCGCTTCATTCCATTTGGCAAAACCATCCTGCACAATGTCCACAGAAACCCCAAGAGCCCTGTTTTGTAGAAAGAAGGGGGGAAAAACTCCACCAAAGATGTGCTCTTCTTCTTTTGAGCATTAATTAAGACTGTAAATCACAGGCCACATGAAACAACTGTATACGACAGAACGTGGATGGTCGGGGGGATTCTGCTGGGCTTGTGTGATCAGTCTGAATACCTACACTGAAGCCCTAATGGGAGGGCAGACTTCAAAGGGCAGTTTTGGCATGAAGGAGAGGTCTGCTCCAACAGGCAGGGAGAGAAAGAGTTGTAAAGTACCGGCTGCATGGAAAATAGGTGGCAGGGACCAGGAAGGAGGGGAAGAGAGAGAACAGAGTGGCGTGGTTGATTGTTTTTAAAAGTGCCAGATAGGTATTATGTGATGTATTATTCCTTTATCCTAAAATGGTGGTTTTAATTGTATCATTTGAGAGCTGTCTTCCAAAAAACAAAACAAAACAAACCTCTATTTTCAGAGAGAGGAAACTACTGCTTATATTCTTTTTTTTTTTTTTTAACCTGAGTGTAATGTCCTTTGGCAGCTTTTTTTGATCATTTCACCATCTCTTACTGTTGGATCTCAGGCCACTTGGACAAGTGTAGTTAGCTCATTACATGTGATCCCCTGTGGGGGTTTGTAAATGTGAATTTAATTATTAATTCCCCTTCCTCAATGTAAAATCAGCCTTTGGCATGATAGAGCTGAGATACTATTATTTTCGTTGGAGAACTCTTCTGCATTCCTCTTCCACCCCAGAATATATGTTGAAGACATGCAATGAATATTTTTTTCTTTTTTCCTTCTTTCAAGACTGATTAAACATATTCTTTGTGTTCAGAGATAATGTGGTGGATACTCCTTTTCAGCATATGCCTCTTTCTCTTCTGGTATTGCTGGAGTTGTATTGATTTTTTACCTCATATTGAGTTCGTCCAGTGCCTTGTGGTCCAATTGTGTGTATTTTTAGCATAGCAGTTCAAGACTAAGGTTAATTCCAAGTTCATGGCTGTGGAACAGAACTTTAATGTTGGACCTTTGCTTCATGAGTGTTGTATTCTAACCAACAGAGGTAATGCCACTGAGAGTCAGACATGGCTGCTCATTGAAAATATTGTCTGTGGGTCATGATAGTGAGCAGTTGAAAGCAAATTGAATATCAAAGCATAAGGGT
Organism: Capricornis sumatraensis; assembly: GCF_032405125.1. Taxonomy (NCBI): domain Eukaryota; kingdom Metazoa; phylum Chordata; class Mammalia; order Artiodactyla; family Bovidae; genus Capricornis; species Capricornis sumatraensis. The sequence continues at coordinate 31,629,596 of NC_091081.1, read as the reverse complement.
TTGGTTAAATAAATCAATATGTTCATGTAATAGAATACTAAAACAGTACAGAAACATGCATTTGTATAGAAATGTGTTCACATTGTATCATTAACTTAGAAACAATATGTATGTTTGATTTTGTTTTTCCAGTTTATTGAGGTATAACTGAAGCAAACCAAACTACTCATATTTAAAGTGTACAATTTGATGAATTTTGACATCTACAGATACTTGCAAATTCATCACCACATTCAATATAATAACTATTCTATCCATTCCCCTCCAAAAATGTTTCCTTGTGCCTCTTTGTAATCTTATTAATCTATTCCTCCTTCCACCCCTGTCCATAGGCAAACACTGGTCTGCTTCCTATCACTATAAATTAGATTGCATGTTCTAGAATTTTATGTAAATGGAATCATGCAGTACATGTTCATCTTTCGTCTTCTTTCACTTAGCATAATGATTTTGATGCTCACCCATATTGTTGTGTGTATCAAGAGTTCATTCCTTTATGTTGTTGAATTATACCCCATGGTCTCTTCATCTCATGATGGTTCTGGTCCTACTTACAGCTCCCTAGTAGTTTTTCTTTGTTACTTGTTTATGGAATCTCACTTAAAGGATTCTAAGCCCATTCAGTCAGAGACTCAAGGAGACCCACCTGCAGATATCTAAAACTTTTCCTCTGCAGAGCTCCCTTCTGTTTGGTTCTTTGCCATACAAATTCCAACCACCTCTGCTGCCTCATTCCTGGATATTTGGCACCTCAGGTTACTGAGATGGCAGTGGTCTTCTTGGGGTCCTTTCATTTGCTGTAGCTTGTAGATGCTCAGGCAGAAATCTGGGAGGTGCTAGGGCTCATCTTGTTAGTTTTGCATCTCTCAGAAATCACAGTTCTATGTTGTCTATTCTATATCTCAAAACATTTGTATCATATTTTTGTCCAGTGCTCAAATTGGCTTTAGTTGGAAAGCTGGTTTAGAACTAATCACTCAGTTGTAACTGTCAATGTTAAGTTCACGTGTATTGTTATAGTGATATCTAACATTCAGTGTGAAGATTTGTTTTTAAGAATCTTAACAATTTTCCAAAAGAAGAAGGTGGCTCTTAGTAAGTATTGTCATCTTCTTAGTTCTCAGGGCAAGTAAACCACTTTAGTAAGATTCGGTGGGAGTGCAAAATCAGGAAGCATTTGTAGTGTAGTTCATACTCCTATGACAGGAAGAAATCTTACTGACTTAGATTTCTTTGAAATCTTTTTTCATTAGGAGCTTTCTTCATTGACTAGAGTGAACCAAAGCTAACACAGAACAATTAAACTATTTCAAATGCCCATTTACCAGATGAAACCAATGTAACTTGTATAGGCCAAGGAAGTTTGGTTTAGGATGTGTGTAGTATCTGCTTAATGAAATAGAAAGAGTCCCAGCTACAACTTTCTGTTTTCCTTCAAATACATTCCCTAGCTGACAGATGCTATTGATTAAAAAAAAAAAATAAAACTTGCTTCAAAATCAGAGGAAAAAATGAACAGTCTTTATTTTTGGTGTTTTAGTAATATTTGCTATTATCATCCAAAGATTTAGATAAAGGTTACAAAAAGGAAAATGCAAATGTAACTTATGGAATAGACATACAGCTGATAAAAACCCTTGCCCTTTATCCCATCCTTGCTTTGGGAGTCTACCAGAGTTGTACCTGGCTTGATTTTTGACTAGAAACATCTAGAAATGTTCTCACATAAGTCTCAGCAAACCCTCACCAATAACTTGACTAGAACAATTCCCAGAGTTTGCTTTATTTAGTTTATATTTGCTTTGTGACTGTTTTTGTATTGTGGCAAAATACACATATAACTTATTATCTTACCCATATTTTAGAGTATAGTTAAATGATATTAAGTACATTCATATTATTTTCTAATCATCACTACCATCTATTTCCAGACCTCTTTTCATCGTTCACAACTAAAACTCTCAGCATAATGTCCTTAAGGTTCATCCATGATATAGCATGTGTCAGAATTTTCCACCTTTTTAAGGCTAAATAATATCTGTTATATAGATTTACAATATCTGGCTTATCCATTCATCAGTCAATGTACAATTGAGTTGTTTCCAAGTTTTATCTATCATAGATAATGCTGCTGTGAACAGGAGTGTACAATATCTTTTTTATATTCCACTTTCAGTTCTTTTAGGCATATACCCAGAAGTGGATTTTCTGAACTATAAAGTAATTTTATGTTTAATTCTTTGAGGAATCGCCTACTGTTGTCCACAGTGGCTGCAACAGTTTGCAGTCTAACCGACAGTGCACGAAGATTCATTTTATCCATAAGTGCTCCAACATGTGTTATTTTCTGGGTTTTTGATAATAGCATACTCTGTCATCATGGTTCTGATTTGCATTTCCTTGTTGATTAGTGATGCTGAGCATCTTTGCGTGTGTTTATTGACCATTCATATGTCTTCTTTGGAGCAATGTCTATTCAAATCCTTCACCTACTTTTAAAACTTTTCTCATGTATCATGCTGGCTTCTTTTTTTAATATTTATTTATTTATGGCTGTTCTGGGTCTTCATTGCTGCAAGGCCTTTTCTCTGGCTGTGGCAAGTGAGGGCTACTCTCCAGTCGCAGTGCTCGGGCGTCTCATTGCAGTGGCTTCTCACTGTGGAGCACGGGCTTCAGTCGTTGCAGCACATGGGGTCAGTAGTTGCAGTCCCCGGCCTCTGGAGCATAGGCTTCGTAGTTTTGGCACACTGGCTTAGTTGCTCTGTGACGTGTGGGATCTTCCCAGATCAGGGGTCCAACCTATGTTTCCTGCACTGGCAGGCAGATTTTTCACCACTGAGCCGTGAGGGAAGCCCCTTTGCCTGCTTTTGAATTAGAATTGTTTTTATTGTTGTTGAGTTTTAGGAGTTCTTTATATATATTCTGAATATTGATCTCTTTATATATAATTTGCAAATATTTTCTTCCATTTCATTTGTTACTTTTCACTCTTAATAGTATCCTTTGATACACAGATTTTAGTTTTCATGGTCTAATTTGTCTTTATTCTCTTTGTCTTTTGAAAGTTTGATAATAACGTGTCTCAGTGCAGATCTCTTTAAGTTCATCTTACTTGAAGTTCGTTGAGCTTCTTGGTTGTTTTTACTCATGTCTTTCATTAAATTTAGGAAAACTTTCGCCATTATTTCTTCAAATATTCTTTCTTCCTCTTTTCCTCTTTTCCTTCTGGGACTCCCATGGTGGGTGTTGGTCTACTTGACTTCCAAAATAATTGCATCAGACAGATTTTTCCAGTGGGATTGTTATTTAGTCAGGGAGATGAATTGCTGATACTTCTTACTCTACCATCTTCCCAGAATCTCCTCCAGATGCCATTTTGAACACATATGTTGTATTCTTCTGCATGCATTTTCAGAAATCTAATTCAAATTTGCATAAAATTTGTCAATCCTCATGACCCATTGCTAGAGGAGAGCAAATGAGATGACATAAAAGTATGCTTTTTAAAAATATTTGTAAAATAACTAAGGTATCTTCTTTATTTCTCACATTCTTTTAAGAAGCCTGTGAATTTAGAAAATGCAGAAGTAGCTATGGTATAAGATTCCTTTTGATTTCTTGTGGTCATCTCTATCTTTTCAGCTTGTATTGTTGGGATGAGGGGAGACTAAGAGATTTTTTTCAAAGGATAAGGACATTTCTTACAAAAGAGACAGGTGAGGAGAACTTCTGTGATGTCAATTTTTAGTATATCAAGAATAGAAAATTACATTTGGTCTGTGTATTTAGAGAAGTCTTCTTAGGGTTTTCTTAAGAAACAAATGAATCAGTTCCTGTTACAGTTGTATAACACTGTAGCACATTAATTACAGAGAGAGGAATTATCCTCTATAGCTACTATTTTGGTTTTTCATAAATGTTTATGAAACATCACGCCAACTTATCAGACAAGTCTACATTCTAAGCTCACTCATTTCAGGAAACAACCACAGCTTTTTTTTCTTTTTCTTTTTACTTAGTTTTTATTTTGTAAGGATTGAAATATAAGCCACCTGGAATTTGCTCCCTTTTATCTCTCCTTAAATTCAAGTATATAATATTACCCTGATGTGTTCAGTGAAACATTAAAATTTTACTGAAAAAGTTAAAATCTAGTTTGTAAAATAATAGTACTAAATGGATTAGTCACAAATGTATTGTCATATAATATTAGAATTAAGTATTTCTTGCTGACATCCCTGCCTTAATCAGCTAGCTAGTCCATCGAGGCTTAGTGAGATTGTATTTAGCCTATTTCCCAAATGTCAATTAAGAAATGGTTTCATTTCCTAGTAAAGGTTCACCCGTGAAATCTCTCTGGCTTGTCCACCTCTGTGAATTCTGTATGTCCATCCCTCCTGCTCCCCTCCCCACACCTCTCTAGAAACTCTCTTCCTTTCCTCATCCCTAAGACCAAGGCTTTCCAAACATTCCCTTTGTGTTTGTACAGTACATAGCAAGGAAGAAATGATTAAGCAACGAAATGTTTGAAAGTCAGCTAAATGCAAGGATTATCATCTATTTAACTCTTTCTTATCTTGATCTGAGAGGGGCTTAATGGCTGGACCTATTGTTCTCCTTTTCTTGACATTAATGAAGAAATCATAGCATCCAACTGATTTCCAGAGGTGGCTCAAACTGACCTGCTGAATTGATTCATTTTTTTCCCTCCTTACAACTAGACTGGAGTAATGGAGAGCATGGTATTGTTAGAATAAATACACATGTGCCTACGTGCTTGCACACATAATACAAGCACACCACCTCTGTCCACATTCAAACCAGTGTGTTTAGCCTCTAATAAAAGGATTGAAGGGGCTTGCAGATAGTCTGCTTAAGAGATATACTGCTAGTTTCTGTTCTACTTTCTCGGTGATTAGGAATCCCATCAGTAGCAGCCAGCAGCTTCTCTGTATAAAGCAGACTTTCCAGTTCTAACCTGTATCTTGTAGGCTCAGGTGTGGTCAGAATACATACCTGTCTATAGTGGGTCAGAAGTTTACCTATTTCTTATTTTTCTTACTTAGAAGAATTACTATTAACGTGCATTTTATGAATTAAGAATAAAAACTCCACTTTTAATGTAAACATCATGGTGTGTGTCCTTTATTGCCTTCTTCCATAATCATATAATTATAGAGGAACATAAAGTTACACAACGTTTTCTGTCATTGTTTTTGAAAAATCAGGTTATATTGTGTATCTTGCTCTTCTCAATAAATGCGTGAGGGAACTCCTTCTAAAACTATTACAGATCCAACTTCTATTTAATTTATGCCTGGCATTTGTTGGTATGACTACTCAATATATTCCTCATTCTCTGTTAAAAGGCATTCATTAATTTCTTGTTTTTTCCCGCTGTAAACCACACATTCTTCTAGGAGAGGTAATAGTAACATAGATGCTGAAATTGAACTGCTTGGATTAGAATCCTGTTAACACCACTTAGCAACTTTTTGATCTTAGGCAAGTTACTCAACCACTGTCTGCCTCATTTTCCTCCTCTCAAACTGGAAAGAATGAAAGCATTTACCCCCCATATCTCTTGCACAGCAAAGCTGAACACTTGCTTAGCTTAAGGGCAAAAATAATTCAGTTCACCTGTTCACCTCTGTTTGGAAGAAGGGGTCAACGTGAACCTTCAGGCTGTGTCCTTCTTGGGGAGGTGGGCGGGGCAGCGATGGGGGTAGGATGGGCTTTCTAAGGATCCTCTGGAGGCTAAGGACTCATAGTTGTGTATGTTTGGCATCGAGTGGGGATACCATCCAGATTTCACCCTGTCTTTCCATCCAAGTCTTAACCTCCACATCATTTCAGTTCAGTTCAGTCGCTCAGTGATGTCCAACTCTTTGCAACCCCATGGACTGCAGCACACCAGGCCTCCCTGTCCATCACCAACTCCCAGAGTTCACTCAAACCCATGTCCATTGAGTCGGTGATGGCCATCCAACCATCTCATCCTGTCGTCTCCTTCTCCTTCCACTTTCAATCTTTCCCAGCATCAGTGTCTTCAAATGAGTCAGTTCCTTGCATCATGTGGCCAAAGTATTGGAGTTTCAGCTTCAACATCAGTCCTTCCAATGAATATTCAGGACTGATTTTCTTTAGGATGGACTGGTTGGATCTCCTTGCGGTCCAAGGGACTCTCAAGAGTCTCCAACACCACAGTTCAAAAGCATCAATTCTTTGGCGCTCAGCTTTCTTTATAGTCCAACTCTCACATCCATATGTGACTACTGGAAAAACTAGTCTTGACTAGACGGACCTTTTTTGGCAAAGTGTTGTCTCTGCTTTAAACTTCCATATAGATTAGTTGAAAGCTGCCCTTCCCCCATCCAGTCCTGCCCAGCCTTAGCAGTTGCTCCCTATTTGGATTTGGGTTGAGCACTGCAAGCCATCATCTTCCTGAAATCCCATCCAGAAGAAAACTATCTACCTAGACTTGGCCTCATAGAAATATATTTTTCTGCTTAACGAATTCAAAATAAAGTATATACTTTCAATGCTGGATAATTCAATCAGAATAGACCATGATAGTTATAAAGTTCTGTGACTAATTCTTATAATATTGTGCAAGACCTAGGATTACTTGCACATGTGCTCATATCACTGGAATAGATTCTTAGTTAAACAAGAAAAAGAACAGAAATGTTTCCTGTATTGAATTCCATCTCTTCTGCTCACAGGTCTTTGAGCTGGCTTCCCTATTAATGTTACTGTATGTCTCAGCTACTTTTCACTGATGTTCATTTGAGAGAGTCTTCTGTAGGACAAAAAGCCTCCCCCTGGCCCTGTTCCCAGTGATGATCTATTTTCACATTGCTAAAAACTTAGTATTTCTGGCCAGGAGCAGAATGAGTTAGCTGAGGAAGGTTCTGAAATTTAAAAAATATATGAAGCATGAAAGAAAGTGTGTTAGTCGCTCAGTCGTGTCCAACTCTTTGCAACTCCGTAGACTATAGCCCACCAAACTCCTCTATTCATGGGACTCTCCAAGCAAGAATACGGGAGTGGGTAGCCATTGCCTTCTCCAGGGGATCTTCCTGACCCAGGAATATGAACCTGGGTCTCCCGCACTGCAGGCAGATTCTTTACCATCTGAGCCACCAAGGAAGCCCACATTAAGCCTATTAATCTTAAATAATGGTTAAGAAAAAAAGTAATTGGTTAGGGAATTACTGTTTACTGTGTTCTTTTATTTCTACTACTTCAAATTATGTGGCTTTTCCCCCTGAAAATTAAAGTGAAAGTGAAGGTCACTTAGTCATCATGTCTGACTCTTTGCGACCCCATGGACTATCCAGTCCATGGAATTCTCCAGGCCAGAATACTGGAGTGGGTAGCCATTCCCTTCTTTAGGGGAACTTCCCAACCCAGGGATCAAACCGAGGTCTCCTGCATTGCCAGATTCTTTACCAGCTGAGCCACAACGGAAGCCCCCGAAAGTTAAAGTAATGCATACTAATTGTAGAGAGTTTGGAAGCTACAAAAAAGTGTCACAATTAAGCCATAAAGGAATAACACAAGGGAGTTTTTTGGCATGATGGGATCACCCTGTAATTGATTGTTATAGGAATCTATACATGTGTAAAGATTCATAGAATTCACTTTACTGTATGATAATAGGAAAACAAAGGTAAACAAAATTTGACCATCTATCAATGTAATTCCTCCATTTAGCTTTAATCATTTTTAACATTTTAGTGTAGTTCCTTCTATTTCTGTTACTACAACTACAGATGCATTTCCCTTTTACAAAATTGCTCTTTTATGTTTATGTATATACTGATTTTAAATATCTTGAACACTTTTTGGTATCATTAAATATCATTTTGAAGCATTTGTACATGGTTCGATAATATTCTATCATGAGATATCCCTAATGTATTTAACTGTTCTCTTATTGTAGTATATTTCCACAGCTGAATGTGCCACAAAAGTTCTTAAGATAAATGCTCAACTTTTGCTCCTATTTTAGAATTATCCTCAGAAGAAAATCCTTTTCTCACCAGGAGCTGCAAAGATCTATTGCTTCTGCAGCCTCAACTCACGTCACTTACACAGCCACAGCTGTGGTCCTTCCACCCCCAGAACTCACTGAGGACTTCCTGGCTTGGGAGTACTGAGATGCTTCTCTTCTTTCCATCCCACCTGGTCTCTGCCCCTGTCCTCTTCCTCTCTCTCCAATCTACAAGGCTGACACCTTTAAGCTAGGCTTCCCTGGTGGTCCAGTGGTTAAGACTCTGCCTTCCAATGCAGGGGACGTGGGTTCGATTACTTGTCTGGGAAATAAGGTCCACGGCCAAATTTTTTTTGAAAGCTTCAGCTTTAAGAGTTCCCTCATAGAATGTTCTTCCTTGAACATCCCGTTCCCCGCCATTCCTCTCCTCTTTCACACAGCACCCTCTCTTTTTTTCCTTTTCTATCACTTCTCACATGTGGTCATTATATTTTTCCATTTACTTGTTTCATGTCAGTCTCTCCCTTAATAATTAGCTTCATGAAGGGTAAGGACCACGTCCATTTGGCTGAATACTGGACACCTGGTGCTTAGCACAGTGCCTGCTACCTAGTGGGGACTCAGTAAATCGTGGATGGCTGCCTGACAGGCTGAGTGAAAAAGGGCTGTCATGCTCTAGTAACACACAGACCTAATAATGACGAAAATATGTTTGGAGAGCTTACATTCAGACTTTAGTTTTTTTAATTGAAATAATAGTAAGTAGCGTTGAGATTAGTAAGTGACTGTCAGTGAACTTAGTTTAACAAAATGGGTTGAGATCCTGTTACTGTACACTGGAGTGACTATTTTAAAACCTAAGGAAAGGCTTTTTCTCACTTGCCGTTCTTTTCTGTGTTAAATTTATGTCCTACTCCCTACCCCTACTTTTTCTCTCTCCCCACCTCCCCACACACTTTTTTGTCAATGTATATCTGTTATTTTTAAAATTACCATTTTAAGTTCTCACTTTTTAGAGAAAAGCTTTACACTTTTTTCTCCCATCAGCCACTTTCTCTCATTTTGTTCTTTTTGTTGTTACTTAAAAAGAAAACTCTTTCTCTACCCCTGCACACACCCCAAATTATGTCCGAATTCTTAACTTCATCTCTCTTCCTTTGAACTGTTAGGAGATTTGAAAGTTGTAACTGAGTAATTAAATTGAATACGAGGTAAAACTTGGCACAGTAATGTAACTGTGTGTGGGTTTGCTTCTTTTGTTTTTGTTGTTGTCGTCTGTTTGTTTAATAAATCACTTAGTATTTTTTTCCCAGGGGAAGCCAGAAGGCTACCATCATTGAAAAGCATAAAATATATATTCTCTCCAGGGCAAACATTTGGGTGTGGAGGGAGAGTATCCAGCGTTAAATCACATAGCCTATTTCTACCCTTCAGTTCCCTCAATCTTTTACTGATGCTTCCTAGAAAATCTTAATTGTCTAATCCAAAGTGGATCAAAAACCTTAAGTTAAAGGTTTGGATTCCTGCTACTTGCCAAGTAGGTGAATGGACCATTCTCATTCTTGTGATTGTAGAGCCCAGAATAAGCTTGGTAGTCATCAAAGTGAGTTAATCAGGTTCCTTCTCAAAGGACATCCTATCCACCTAGATAAGACCAAGGAAAGGAGAAAAGATCACTCTGATTCCCAGTGAGAATCAGAAGATAACAAAAAAGACCACGAACATCATTTCTACTGAGGATTTTTCCCCCTCAAAATGAGAGGGGAAAAAAAGGAGGTGAATATATAGACACCTTTAGAAATTTCACTTTCACTTCAAAGAGACTAGGAAACCAAATGGCTAGAAATGTTAAATCCAGTTAACCCTTAAAGATAAGATAATTGAATACACTGTAAATGAAAAATATGGCATTCGGATATTTTTCAGATAATTAAAAAAACTTTTATCTTTCTGGTATATCAATCACTATGGCTAGAAAATGCAGTTTCTCAGCTGTCTTATTAATGTTCTAACTGATTCAGGAACTATCCCAATAAAACAACATCCTAGTTAACATAGCTCAGGTGGGTGTGAATAGTAGAATAGCAGCTTTAATCCTCAGAGCAGTAGCTGTTGCACAAGTGGCAGCAGGGAGAGAGTCGTGTCAACAGGATTCAAAACTTGGATTAAGGGTCTCAAGTCCACTCTTTTACTGCTTTCCTTAAGACACGTGATTTAAAAAAAAAGTTTCATATTAGACTTTTTTTAAAAGCAAATAAACTTTCCTGAGTTTGGTAGCCTTTCTTCCTGGTGTCTGAAACTATGCCCTCATTTACTATGATTTATTCTGGTGGCTCAGTGGTAAAGAAGCTACTTGCCAATGTAGGAGATACAGGTTCAGTCCCTGGGTTGGGAAGATCCTCTGGAGAAGAAAATGCAACCCACTCCAGTATTCTTGCCTGGGAAGTCCCATGGATAGAGAAGCCTGGTGGGCTATAGTCTGGAGGGTTGCAAAAGAGTCAGACACAATTTAGCAACTAAACAACAATAATTCAAAATAGCATATATTAAAGCAGTAATTAAAGTATAGATGATCAGGAAAGCTAAACATACATGCTAGGCTAAACTTTGTATAGTGTTCCGAGAAATCAGTACTGTTGTTCTCTTTTATTAGTGGTTGAAAGTAGTTTAGAAATATTTTCATTAAAATCTGGTTGACACTGAAGATATTATTGTAAGAAACAATGGAGGGACAGAGGATAAATCTCTTTTGGCTTCTGTGTGGTTTTCATTGATTCTCTCTGAAATGTGATGGATAAAATCACACAGAGATCCAAATCTATTTCTATGTGCTTCAGTCTGATGAGGGTATGGGGCAAAATTTAGAAGACCTTGGATTTTAAAAACTCAAACTAAATATAGTATTTACTAAGTGGAAGGTTAAGCAAAAGCAATGTTTGCATTCTAGACAAATGTTCTAATTAACAATCCCTTCTCTCCACTCCAGATCTTCATGGCTGATTTTATTATAAAATACATTCTCACACCCATTGCCACCAAATGTCTGATTTTTTCCCTTGAGCAAGACAAAAAACCGCACCATTGTTACAGGAAAAGAAAGTATTAGTCCTGATCCTAACAGAGCTGCTTTAGGAAAGAAAACACACAAACACACTCACATACACAAACCCTTGATAGGATGGTAATCAGGCCTATTCAGAAAAGCCCTAATTAATGTAATTAAAATCTGTCAGATCAAACTGATTAGCCTGATTCTCAAGCCAGAGCTGAGGGAGTGGAGGTCCCGGTGGGGTGGGGAGGGGAAGCCGGCACCGCCAAGGTGGGGTTAGTTTTCAATAGAAGGAGGTGGTTGGTCTCCAAGGTGATCAAAGCAACTTGTCTTTCATTTCCATGGAATAAGGACAGTGGGCTCCTGGCCGCAGATCTAGTTTCCTGCGTCTCTAGTTCCTGGCACGTCCTGAGCCTTTCAGGTGGGAGAAGCAGATCCTTTCTGGGCTGTGATGGAAGGCAGTGGAAAAGGCTGTTTGTCTTCTCTCTTTGACAGCTAGAATACAAACATGTGAAGCATTTTTCATCTCCTGGCAATCCCCTGTTGCAGTCTTTGGCCATGACCACTGACACACCAGCAGGAAGGAGACAAAGGCCATGTCATGTGATCATCCCGATAGGGCTGTTGACTCAGGCCTCTTTTGCAAAGAGAGCCACATTCTAGGGGGAGAGCCGCTCTGCACTGCTTTGCTCTAAGCAGCTCCTTCCGAGTCCGCAGGAGTATTCCAGGCCGATTGAGTGGAAAAGTGAGTATTTCATCAGCAACAGGAGAGAGGCTGGTTGTAGCCAAATTAAATTAAAGAAGAATGAAGGACAAGTAAATAGAGGGTTAGGAAATTCTGAGCTTCTAATTGTTTCCTGAGAATATATTCTTTCTTACGGAGGGAAAATGGCATTCTTCCTAATAACAGTTTTTTTGAAGCTTCAAGTAAGATCATCATAGGTATTTTTCAATTTTTTATTGATTAAGGAATTTGAAAAGCAAGACACATTGAAAGATTCATGACCATATAGGAAGTGACCTATATGATCTTTCCTGGTTTCTTTAACTAGTAAGTACAGAGGACCAGATGTCTTGGGTCTTCATAATTCTTTATACACATTGCACCTATTTTCATTTCTCTGCTAATACCTGTGTCAGAAATACTAGGAAGTGAAAGAAGAATAACTAGTGGAGGTGAGGGAAGAATTTGGAGTTTTTATTCGTTTCCTTAATCATAAGTACTACATGTAGTATACACTTCATTTTTAGTTGCAACTTATGCAGTTTCTTTAGTTTTGAGGATGGTGAGAGAAGTAGTTACTTGGGGTTTTATTAGCATGATACATTTTTAAAATAGTCTTTTGTTTCCACCAAATAAATAGGTCTTTGGATAGTGCATTTCTTCTAGTCATTGTGTGTGGCGTAGCTCATCACACAAGAGTAGGATATAAAGAGGTAAATCTTTATTATCACACATTCATTGGGACTTCCCAAGGGGAAAATATGTCTTAGGGTGGCCACTTCTTCCATCCTTATCTTCAGAGTTATGTTTCACTAGAACCTCTCATAATAGTTGCACCAAAGGAATAAGAATTACATGGACTTTCACTAAAATTGTAAAGACTACTAAGAAAACTATAGTAATGGAGAGAGTAAGGGCCAGGAGTTGAGAACCTGTATAGTTGTCAGTTTCCGCTGTTCATTAGCCAAGTGTGAGCAAATCCCATCCCTCTCTGATCCTTGGCTTCCTTGGAGCTAAAACTAGGAGCTGGCTGGGAGAACTGCACAGATCTAAAAGTCCAGGACATTTTAATAAACAAACTCAAAGTAGAGGAAGAGTCTTTGTTTTTTTTAGCTGTAAAACTTGGGATTTGGCGCTTCTTAAACAGCTTATACCAGAAATCCTAAAATGTAGTGGCAAATAGTAAATGGGTGTTATGCCTTTGTTTATATTTTGTTTGGTCTGAATAACTAGACTTTGGAAAATGCCTCTCCCTCTTCCAGACTTCTGATGGCACGGGCTCGGCATCTCTCAAAAACATCTCTGGAAGAAGCAATGTGTGAGTGGACCTGGGCAGGACTGGGGCACTCAGAACTGACCACACTGTGTTATCCGGATGTCAGCAGCTTAGCTGTCTGTCCACAGCCATACTGATCAGGCTAGGCCAAGCCTATGTCTAACTTAGCCCCCTCTTCTTGAAATTTCACAATTTTATGGCTCTTCTGGTTGCACTGATATCCTTGAAAAAGACAGCTTAGTTAGTTAGTGAACCTGCAGTAAAGTGTGACTGCCTGGTCAGCACAGAGTCTTATCAGAAGGGAAATGCGTTTTATGGGATACTGAAGGCCAGAAAGGCAAGGGAAAGCTTTTCTCTCTTACCTTGGTATTACTTTTGTCTTGCTTCAGAGTTAACCTTTTCCATTCCTTAGTATATTATAGTTTTGTGGTGTTTCCCCCTCCAAAAAACGGGAGGGAAAAGCTTTCTCCAACTCTATAGTAGCACTTTTGGAGGCAGGCAGCAGAGTACAAGGAAGGGGAAGTGGGGGCAGGGGTGAGTTGTAAAGACACTGATGGTAGAAAGCAAACAGGTTGCAGCCTCCAAGCCCATTATGCTACCTCTACTCTTTCTACAGAGAAGAGCCCGGCAACAGCTGTTGAAATCTATAACCTCCTTTTACCAACAACCGTTAGGTGACTGACCAAATTTTACACATCTCATTTCTAGATGGATTGATCTTCCATGCATCTGTTAGTAAATAAGCAGCTCCTTTATCCCCCACCCCGCCGAGTCTGAAGCCCTGGCCTGCACTTGGTCTCCTGGCTACCTCTTTTCTCCCTACTCCCCACCCCTTTAAGTTTTGGCCAAAGTAACTTTCCAGACATACTTCCCACAATTCTGTAAGAGGCCTTCGTTTCAGTCAGAGTAGATGTGGGGAAGGCCTGTGTTCTTCCCTTCCTTTCCACCTCTGCACTCCAGCTGCGGCTGCTGGGAGTTCACCCTCGTGCTACCATTCCGCACGATAGTTTTTCAGGCTCAGCTCAGATGACACCTTCCCCTGGACACCCACGCTTGATTGCTCTTTCCTCTCTGCGTTTCCTGCATCACTTTCACGGCATCTATCACATCCCGCCTAGGACTGTATGCAAGTGTGCACACACACATGCGCAGCACCATGCCAAACAGGAAACGTGCCTGGCAACAAGGTCCTGATTTATTTGAGCATCTTTCTCAATGCCTGGTGCAATGTCTGTGGTAACGGTCTGCTGAGCGAATGAATATAGGAAAGGATGATGAGGATGATGATGCCTAACTTCAATTCAGTTAGGTCCCTTCTTTTCCTGATTCTGTTTCTTGTCTGTTGGGCCTTGATAACAGAAATTGAAGTGATCAGGAATTTCAAACACATACTTCCCTACAACCCCACCCCTACCCCCACTAAAGTTTATGCTACTTCTTTAGTTCCCCAAGTGCAAAATAATAAATTATTTGCAATTCCAAACCGTTAAGATTTGGTGGAGAGGAAGGTAGTGAATAAGGAGTGCAGGTACTAGTCTCAGCTCCGAGGCTGGTGTGATGTGAATTTGCAGAAGTCACCTAATCTTATTGGGCCTCTGTTTCCGCTTCTGTAAAATGAGGGGATTGGACTGACACAAAGTGATTCTCTGACACGGGCCTTGGACCCTCAGGTTGCGTCCCCAGTCAGATTTCTGCCTTTATCTATTCCACTTGCTCAGAGTATGGTAAGATTTCAATAGGTTTAACAGAAGAAAAAAAGCTAATTAGTGGTAGCTCCACTACTGGAAAAAAAGAAGTTTGGATATTGTTACACTATACTACATCATCTATAAGGTTCCATGCGTGTGTGCGAGCTCAGTTGCTTCAGCTGTTTCCAACTCTTTGCAACTTGATGGACTGTAGCCAGCCAGGCTCCTCTGTCCCTGGGATTCTCCAGGCAAGAATACTGGAGTGGATTGCCATTCCCTTCTCCCAGGGATCTTCTGCACCCAGGGATCGAACCTGCATCTCCCACATGACAGGCAGGTTGTTTACCCACTGGGCCACCTGGGAAGCCCATAAGGTTCCATACAGAATTCTGAAATTGTGTGATTTTAAGAGAGCATGAGGAAAGTTTTAATAAAATTAAAATGAAAGCCTAAAAGAGAATTATTACACATAGGAATTTTAAAACCAGAATTATTTATGGTACTTTATTATATAAAATGTTGCAGTTCTTTCTAAATTAAAAGCAATTATCAATATTTTGCCAAAACAGATGAGATTTTTTGAAAATAGTGAGCTGTCTTCTTTCCAGGCTTGCTAGGTTTTCTCCCTTCATCCGTTTCACCTACCAAGACAAAACTTCCCTCCCTACGGAAGGCTCAGTATGGACTTGCTCATTTTGTGTGATAAAGTTCTTATAGGGTTAGACTTTCTACAACATATGAGTCAGTTCTTAGGTGGGTTTTGGTCATTCATCCTTTCTCTTTTCTTGACGTGAAATAAAGCAAAGCAGTTTACTCATACCTAAGCTACTGAGAGAAGCATTACTCCAAATTTACAAGTAGTGGAAAACATTTTTAAAAGATGTGTATTTAAGGAAAGAATTGTATACTTTTCATTCTTATAATACAATGATAAATTGTACTTAGAAAACATGTATAAAAATATATTTGGGAAAGGACACTCATAAAATTTTTACATCTGTTTGAATGGTTTTGCTGCTATATCTATAGTGTTGTATCGGTTTTCTAAAAGAAAAACAAAACTTTTTTCTGGAAAGTTCAGACTTCATCTGTCAAAAGACCACAATGTTAACCATTCAGTTTATATATTTTTTGCCTTTAAAATCTTTAGGCCCAACTGAAAAGAAACTTAAGAAAGGTCAGAAAGCAAAAATATCTCCTTGATTATACCTTGGAGTAAAAAGCATGGTAACAAGAAAATGTGACATGTAATATGGCCCTTGTTAATCGTTAACTCTTTGAGTTGAACCTAGCTCCTTAAGCAAACATAACCACGGTGGGATGGGTCCTCTTTCCCCTGTAGACCCAGGCTTAGGGACTAAGCTGGAGGACTGAAGAGGCCTCTTCCCCAAACTTAGAGAGTGGACTCTCAGCAGGAGGGCTTTCACTGTCTCTTCAAACAGGAAGGGAAGGACTCATGTTACTTCAACTGCTATTTTCACATAAAGAAGACAGAGAAGGGGGACTGGTTTTGTAAATGTCTTTCAGATCAGAGGGTAGCTGACCTGGCTTTCTCAGCTGTTATTTTGCTTGTTTAAATGACCCGTTGTCTGAACAGGTGTGTGGTACAGCAAAGGGTTGCTTAGGATAGCTGGCATAACTTTCTTTTCCGGGCTAGAAGTAGACCACAACATGGCTTGTCCAGGAAAATTCTGGAGTCTGAACTCTTGAAGGGGAAAATGATGCTGAAACCTGAATTTTCTTTATAGAAGGCAAAAATTATTTTTGAAGAGGTGAGTGGATGGTCTGTGATGGTTATACTGTATTTGGGAAATTATATTGCCTTTAAGTTTTTTTTCCGTATATAAATTGGATAATTAAGATTTACATTTTCTTAAAAAAATTAACATTATGCTAAGTGAAATAATCAGACACAAAAGGACAAGTGTATGATTCCAGTTACATGAGTTACCTGAAACTGTTCGATTTTCAGAGACATTAAGTAGAATACAGGTTACGAAGGACCGGAGGTGGGGAGAAACGCAGAGTTGGTGTTTAGTGGGTTTGGAGATCCTGAAAAAGTTCTGGAGATGGAGAGCAGTGAAGGTTGCATACCAGTGTTAGAGTGCCTAATACCACTACACTTAAATATGGTTAAAATGGTGAATATTATGTATCTTTTGCCCAGTTTTTAAGAAATAGGCTATCATAAGATTTGTTCAAAGACATTTTTATTATAAGACTTACCAAAGGGAGTCTGGAGAAGTTTGGTTCAGTGAAATGGAGATTAACATGACTAAGACATAACGAGTTGCTTGGTTTTGTTTTTTAAGTGAACCGAGTCTTTGGGTAATTTTTTTTTTCTGTTTTGTGGAAGCTTTTCCACATCCTGTGTGTTAAAGGCATAGTCGCCTTCAATTTCTAGTTAACAGATGCCTTTTTATCTCTTTTAGGCTTTATGTGCTTTACATTTAATTAACAATTCTAAAAATAATCATCAACTTGATGTTAATATTTACCTCACCAGACTGTCACAGTAAAATACCCAGCATGTTAAATTCAGTAGTTATTTTGGATCCTTTGTTGTCTCCTGGTTGTTAGCCATTGATGATGATTTGGTGGGATGGCAGATTTACATTCAAACACTTCTCAACTAGGTGTGTTTAAATCATATAACATTAAAAATTCATGGTGATCATCCAGAAGTTATTAATACTTAAAGACTATCACATATTATTTTCTACAATTTTACTCCTTAATTTAAAGGTATTGTTTAGAGTGAAATTTTATTTTAATTAAATTTGAGTTTTAGAATAAATGTATTCCTTATTTTCTTCAGTTTAGGCAAACTGGACCCAATTTCACTTCCTGCTTCCCCCAGTGATTTTATTTCCACCAGTTTTAAGAGCATGGAGGCTCCCTTCTCTCCTCTCCCTCTCTCCCCAAGAAGAAAATACTTTCTGCACTCTAGGATCAAATAATCTAATTAAATTTGTAGTCAAAACATCTTTGAACCTGAAAGAAGTAAGATCTCTTACTAAAAACTAGAACGATCAAAAATTAAGACAGCCAAATGAAAATGAAGCAGAAATGCTAAGTCATAAGTAATTTCTTTTGAGTAGCAGCCTCCTCTTTACATGTGTTTTTTTCCCCTTGCACTTCATTTACAATTTAAAAAACAGAAAACACTGTTGCAATCCAGATTATAAATATATATTCTATTCTATTGTGTCCTGATTCCTTTTTATATATACCTTTTATTAGCACCGAAGGATGCTGACAAAACTTTAAAAGTGCTCTAAAATTTTGCTCTAAAGAGGCTTGCTTGTTTTCACTGAGGCCTAGCTCTTGAGTAAAAGGGTTGAAGTTAAAATTGGGTTCCCTGAACTGAGAGAGGCTTCCTGAATAAAAGTGTCTTGGCTAATGTCCTTTTTTATGGTTTATTTTAGCAGTAGCACTGGGCCTCCCCCAAATGTTTACAGTCCCCTGTTTGGGTAGAAAGTTCAAGCCTCGGAGCATCCTTAGCCCCTGGTTTACAGAGTGGTGGGGTAGTTTGAATGAGTGTCTAGAGTACAAAGGTTATGAACTACTTGTAACAACTTCCAGAATAAAAGCCCCTCTGGGGTTTCACTGCAGAGCTTGAGCATTGGGTCGGTCTCTTTTTTTTCATGGAGACTAAACTCTTGGATCACAGGTCACCTGCTGGAAGCATCAGTCTGCCTTACTGCTTGTTGAAGCAGCCAACCCCAAGACTGATAGTGTCTGAGGTGGCTGTCATTATCCTATTGAAGCAGACAAATAGAGAACAAGTTAATATAAAAGTTTTTGCACAAACAGTTATGTATAGAAAAAACCGAAGGAAGATACATACTCAGACATTTTACAGAGAAGGGTTTTAAAATGCTTTTTTGCTTCAAGTAAATGAATGCCTCTTAATTCTTTTCATAAATATTTTAAAATCTTTTGTGTGTATGCCTGGTCATATTTTTTGCTCTGGATTGAAAATCAAATTGCTACTTGTTCTCTTCTGTGTGTCTTACTGTCTCTCAGTTAAAACTAAGTCTGAATTGTGGGGACGGGAGGGGAGTGTGTCTTTGGCGCTATTTGGTTTCCTTTCAAGATACTCTTCCAAGAACCTGTCAAGTATTTAAAAGACTGTTAGGTGGGAAATAAGCATAGCTCTTCAACTTTTGTGCTTTGCAAACCTATATATGAAAGACTTGTACATTTCAGTGTCAGATAAATATATAAGCTTTAAGAAGATAAGGACTATGTGCATTTTAACTTTTTCAGGTAGAGCTAAGAATATGTGTGGCTTAATCAGTGATTTTATGGTAATTGTAATGAATCATAGCTGTACTTTTTGAAGAGAAATGAGAGAGAAGCTTAATTTAATGCTTTTCAAACTTTTCTATGCCAAGAAAAGGTGTACATTTCTTTTGTCTTTATGGGATGAATGTATATGCGTTCCTTCGTAAGCAAAGACGCAGTACTTACTGATCTTTTGACAGAGAGGACATATATTTTGAATTTGTAGTAAAGATAGGGTTTTGACCTTTCTATACACACCATTTTACTTAAGATATCACTACCATAAATATTGGCACATAGTTTACACCCTTGGAACAAAATATGTTGAAATGATCCATACTGCTATAGGATTTGTGACCTGGGTTTCATCAACTAATCAGCAGTTCTCAGTGTGATCTGTCCTGGATGATCGGAGCCAAGAAAGGAAACCATTCATACCCAGCAAGTCTCCGCCAAGGGCTTCCCAACAATTAATGTGTTAGGACTTGGTTCACCACACCCAAACTTCTCACCCTCCCTTCAGTGTGGGTAACTTTGCAGAAGGGGTTGTCGTGAAGGATGACTCTTCCCACTCAACATTTCTTGGTTCAAAACATGCCATGGAGTTTGGACCCAAGACTGTTCAACAATTATAAATCACTGCCAGTTAAATTTTCCTAGTACTTTGGCTGGTAGGAGACAGGGTGGATAGCCTTAAATATATATCCAGTAATACCCTACTCTGCACTTTGCTGAAACAGCAAGAAGACTTCGTTTCAGAAGAATATTTCTTTTTCTTTCATTTAGTTATATTTGTGTGAACAAAATGCTGTCATTGTATCGAGAGGATACATATGTACCCTGCATTACTATATACATGAGACATATTACTAATCTGGTTAGCACCCTGATTCACAATTATACCTAGTTGTCTATACATCTCTTATGTTTTATTTACTTGTAAGAACATTTTAAGTGGAAAATATTTGTCATTTGAATGTCTGAAACTTAAAAAAAAAATGTGTCCCTGTGAAAAGCCTGCAGGTTAGATTATCAGCACAGTTAATACTTCAGAGATCTGTGTCTCCCTCATTTGCCAATATCTATTTGTTGAGTGTTGCAAGAGTTTGCTAATTAAACAATTCACAAGGTGTTTTGAGCAGTGCTTGTGGACATTTCGCCAATTAGACAATTTATTGCTGCAGTTGAAAAAAGTTAGTTGCTGTTTATTAACTAACTTTCTTGCCATGTTTATAGAGAGGCATGAGTGAAACTTCTGGCCCCTGACTCAAGTTTTAAAGGGCTAATAGTCATTATTGGCACTTTAGTTGCCGAGGTGCTTGTTATTATTCCAAGACACAGCCATCACTTTGCTGAATTTGCAAAATTAAGTTAAGTAATATGACTCTAAACCTAATAAAATGAAAGCTGTATATATGGGAAGAGGATTGGGCGAGAGTTTCATTCTTAAAACAAGCATCACATTTTTCACTCAAGGGAAAAAACTCATTGTTATAAAAAGGTAGAAATTGAGGTGTTGAAGATAAAAAGAAAACCTTTTCAAGCTAAGAATTTCCATATCATAATTCTTAACAGATGAAGCTACAAAACGCTTCTATTTCATTAGGTAAGTGCAAACTTTCATCACCAGCTCTTTGTTGTCACAGCCCAGCAGAATTTAGGGTGCTGACTTCCTACTCTGATGTGCATTGAGCGCTCAGCAGAAAAGTGGAGGAAGCACAGGGCATATGAACTGGGACCCACAGACCCCTAAGTGGACAAGGAAGGGCAAGTTTTGGTCTCTCCACCTTCCTGCCCCCTCTCCTGGGCAGGTGACTGAACTTTAACTAATTTGACCATTCCTAAAATGCAGTTAGTAAGAATATTAATCCAGCCTTGACAAAAGTGGAAAAATTGCCTCACTCACCAGATACCATATCTAATCTCCAAGGTGTATACACTTGCTTAGGCTTGAATCCCTTGGACCCAGTAGCCTGTTTCATCAGCCGTATACGAACCGCTCAGAAGCAACAAGAGAGGCTCCTGCGAGGAAGTGGGTTTGAGTCTATTTGCCCTTTGTTGTGGTCAGTAGAGGAACTACTTGTGCTTTTTAATTACAAGGGTGGGACCAGAGTCTTCTTAATTGCAATTTGAGCTATAATGTAAAGCGTTTAAAAGAAGAATTAAAAAAAAGAAATTCATTTATGTTCTCTCCTTCTTGCAATCCCTGGCCTTTTCTTTGAATGACTTCTCATTTTACATGTTTTATTTAACCCCTCCACCAGAATATATTCAGCTTTCTCATCTCTGAATATGTTTCTGAAGCTGCAACACTGCTTGTGTTGCTTATTAACTTGAGAAGGTGCCCAAAGCGTGCAAAGCCCTGGCTGGTGAGGATGCAGAAACGCTGGGTGTGCCCTTTGTTTTTGGAATGGAGACTCAAAAGTGCACACAAAATATGAATTCAGCCTTGCACGCTTAGAATAGCCAGAAAGGGTTCATCAAAAATTGCAGACAGCTGCTTGTGCTAAGTAGGATTTATCCTTAGAACTAGACAAGGAAATTTGTATTTCCTGTTTTAATTAGAAGGGACTTTCACAACATAAGAATAAAAGGCATGGTTTGCCCCAGAGACACACATCTGCTTTATATAAAAATAAATGCATTATAAGTGTGAGAAATTGCTTGAAGATGGCCATAATATTGAGAATATGCTGTGTATTTACTTTATAGCCATCTGAGGTTTTCTTTTCCAGTAAGGTTAAGAACCTCAAGAATTTTTATGAGTGGTGTAGAGAAAAGCATGTTCAAGTACTCTTGTTAAAGTTATATTTGCACAGAAAGGTGAAAAGAAGCTTTTTACTTCATACACCTGCCAAATATATTCACACAAATGCAGCTTTTTCTTGTAGACATAAGAGGAGGCGATGTTCCTGAATTTTTCACCACAGTTGTTGGTTTGAGATGCATACTGAATAGAGTATAAGTTAATAAGAATGTATGTGTGTGTGTGTGTGTTCTAAATTTGTAGGATAATATACTGGTTTACTGTACAATGTTGATTTTTCTTTTTAATAAATCAACTCTACATATATCTATGCCAAATTCACTGTGTATCTAAGGAAAACATGTCAAAGAGCCATTTAAAATCATTTGGAGTGACAGGATTCCTACCAGTACCATAAATCATCTTTTAAAATGAAAAAATATAGTAATCATGTGACCCTTGGTTCTTACTTTATATAAATCCCAGGTTTTTTTCCCATGCTTCTCTTGCTTTAAGAAAATGTGACATTTCTTAATCTGTTTTCTTCTTAAATAGACAAATAAATATAAAGGAGATGTGAAGTGCAGAGGTTGCTGACGCCCAGGATGACCGCGGTTTGGCGCCTGGGAGGGTTCTCACAGTCCGCTCCCAGCTCCCTCCTTTGAGTGGTGCAGCTGTGGTCCACGCACAGGGATGCAGGTGGTAGGGGCACTTGCAGTAAGCTCCTCCCACAGTCACCCAGCAGCCGTGGGCCAGTCTTCTTTCATGTGAGTCTCTTCCCCTTTTTCTTGCTGCAGTTTTACCCCAGCCCCAAGTCAAAACCAAAAATACAGTGAAATATAGTTAAGTCAGAAAATAAGGAGAATTCATAGTTCACCTATTGCTGTTAAAAGTAGGTAGACCATGAGGCAAATTAACCTGTGATCTTCCTCTCTTGCCCCATGCTTTGGGCAATAGCACTTCTGGGTTGTATAGGTTTGCATTCTTAAACTGCCTTGTGACTTTTCCTCACCTTGGCCCCTCCTTACATGACATACCATTCTGCAGCAATATCTAGCAAAAGTTCTTTTCCACTCTCAGATGCTGCTTGGAACAGCCTCAGGGCAAAGTGATCCTGACCTCTGTTTGCTTCCGCTTCAGCATTCTCACATGAGTAGCTGGCATATCTCTCTAACTTCATCTTCATCGTGTCAGTGGCCCTGATCAAGAGATCACTGTGCTTCAGTTCAGTTCAGTTCAGTCGCTCAGTCGTGTCCGACTCTTTGTGACCCCATGAATTGCAGCACACCAGGCCTCCCTGTCCATCACCAACTCCCGGAGTTCACTCAGAGTCGCGTCCATCGAGTCGGTGATGCCATCCAGCCATTTCATCCTCAGTCGTCCCCTTCTCCTCCTGCCCCCAATCCCTCCCAGCATCAAAGTCTTCTCCAATGTCAACTCTTCTCATGAGGTGGCCAAAGTACTGGAGTTTCAGCTTCAGCATCATTCCTTCCAAAGAAATCCCCAGGTTGATCTCCTTCAGAATGGACTGGTTGGATCTCCTTGCAGTCCAAGGGACTCTCAAGAGTCTTCTCCAACACCACAGTTCAAAAGCATCAATTCTTTGGCGCTCAGCCTTTTTCACAGTCCAACTCTCACATCCATACATGACCAGAGGAAAAACCGTAGCCTGCTTAACAATCACTTAATGAACCAAGTTTAAATGTGTAGCATTCAATTTCTCCATCCACTCATTCAATAATCTTTGTCTAACAAATATTTGTTGAGTACCTACCAGTAGTACCAAGCTTAATTCTGAGTGCTAAGGACTATAGGTAAAAAGACCAAAAATGAAAACAAAAAATATATTCTGTGATCTTAATGGGGATTACATTCTAGTGGGAGAGACAGATAAATCAATAAGCAAGCAAATTAATTAAAGCAATTTTGGGTTTTTCTGAGATAGTGATCATGATAGTAGAATTAAAACAAGGTAATGTCCCAGAGGATGGGTTCTGAGCTATTTTATATAAAGGTAGATAAGAAAGGTCTCCCTGAGGAGGTGGCATTTGAGTATAGACTGTAATGAAATGAGTGGGCAAATCCATGTAAGATCTGGTGAGAAAATAGTACAGAATCAAGGTGAAAATGATTTTGTTTGTTAGAGAACAGCAAAAAGACAGTGTGGCTAGACCCTGAAGAACCAATGGGATCATGAAAGGAGATGTGATTTGAGAACTAGAACCCTGAAGGTCTTGAACCATGGTAAGTAAATAGTTTAATTTCATACTAAGGATGATGGAAAGCCCTTGGCAGGTTTTATCTTTGGAATGATGTGATCTGATTTATGCTTTAACCAGCTCTCTGAATATTGGGTAAACAATGGATGGTGGAGGACAAGTCAGAGACTCTACCAGCTAGTAGACTCTTTAACAGTCTAGGCAAGAGATGATAGTGTCTGGGGCTAGAATAGTTCTGGTAGAGATGATGAGATGTGGTTGGAGGACTTGGGATATATATAGAACGTAGAGCTAGTAAGACTTGATGATGGACGGGATGTAGGGGAAGGAACAGAGAGAAATAGGGAAGCATAAACAATTGATTATTCCTAAGTTTGATATTGGTGAGTGGAGGTACCTTTCACTGAGACTGGAAGACAGAGAGAAGAGTAATCTTGGGAGGAGAAATTCTATTCTATTTTGGATTGTTAAGATGGAGATTTCCATAAAACATCCAAATAAAGACGTCAAGTAGGTTGCTGGTTATAGAGATCTAAAACTGGGCGTTCTCAGCATATAGAACTATTAAATAGAATTATTTAAATCTAAGCATTAGATGCTTCAGCTGAACCCTAGTACACTCCACCTCTTGAAGGAGGAAGATGAGAATTCAACAAAGAAGACTAGAAGCAGTGGCCAGTGAGATAGGATGGAAACAAGAGTGTGTAGTGCTTATAAATTAAATGAAGGATTTTCTCAAGAAGGACGATTGTGTCAAGTGCTGCTCAGAGATAAATATGATGAGAATAAAGAATTGCTGACTCATTTGACAAGATGGAAGCCACTAGTGAACATGGTGATTTCAAGTGCAATTCTGGGAGTGAAAACTTGATTGCAGTGGATTGGAGAGAAATTAGGATGAAAGAAAGTAGAGTTGGAAGACATAGACACCTCTCTTGGGTCCTGGAGTTTGGGGTAAGCTTGACAGAAGTGCGACTATGTAATTGCAAACAATATGCAAGGGAGACTAGATCGTAGACTCAAAGTTGGGTAACAAGGGAAGTCAGAACAGGAGGCAAATATCAGACAGTGAAAAAGTAGGGCGTCTTGTCATTGGACTAAAAGATCTGATGTGATCGGAGACATTTCCAGAGTCAGCATAGTAAAGTGAATGTGCTGGGAAGACTAGAGAAGAGGAGATTGAGACAGAGGCTTAGAGGAAGGATGTTGCATGGCGCTTCATGATGTGATGTCATTAAGTGGACTGGGAATGGTTGATTGGGGTAGAGTTAAGGGGAGAAAAGATCAGGGGGTCAACCAGGAGGGTCTGTGAATGATGGCAGCAAGCAGAGGTATGGCATATGCCTGTGGTGTCCTTCAAAAGGAGGAACTGAGGGTGAGGAGAAATGGTCTAGAAGCAGTCACAAGAAGCAAAAAACATCTTAACCTCAGTGCCAGGCAACCGGCCGCCCCACCCCATTCCTTTTTTTTGTTTGTTTTTCAGCCATTGTCTAGAGATTTAGCCAGAATAGGTAACTAGTTCCACTAACTCAGACCAAATGCCTTCCAGCAATTCATATCCTGTCCTTTAACACCTGGCTCAAGTGTTACCACCCCAGCCAGATGTCTGAATTCATCTGCCTTGGTCATGATAATTGTGTCCCTCAGGTCAGTGTTATTTCAAATCGATTTCCTACTATGCAGTTAGATTCTGAGTTCTTCTACTTCATTTCAGCCATCTCTAGCAATAAGCACTGTGGTATAAAGATACACTATTTCTTGTTTGAGTTGAGGGTCTTTAATAAGGAAATTGAGACTCAGAGACATTGAGTGATGGGCCTGAAGCTTTCAGCTAATTAGGGGCAGAGGTCTTCATACATTTCAGAGGCATTGGGAGACTTTAATGCTATCTAACAGGGAAATTCAGCCTGGTCCATCCATGATCAGTT
Source organism: Capricornis sumatraensis (assembly GCF_032405125.1). Taxonomy (NCBI): domain Eukaryota; kingdom Metazoa; phylum Chordata; class Mammalia; order Artiodactyla; family Bovidae; genus Capricornis; species Capricornis sumatraensis. The sequence goes on along the minus strand of NC_091081.1, from coordinate 31,603,677 downwards.
TCTAGGTTTCTAGAGAATGGATTTAGAGTATACATCTGTCGAAGAAGAAGTGACGTGGACAGGTTTTAAAGCACATTTACAACATGTAGTCCAGAGAGGATCTATCCTGATGGACAACTAGCCCATCCCATGTCATTTTGCTTATCAGACTGGCAAAGACGATTGCTGAAAAATGCCAATATAGGTAAGGGCAAGGGAAAAATAGTGATTGGTGAAGTTATAAATGCATTCATCAGTATTGTAGAGTAAGTGGGACATATATATTACAATAATAATAATTTGGCTCCATGTCTACATATCTTGTTTTATAACTCGGGATGTATATAAAGAGATTCTTGATCATTTCAAATTTGGACCTAGCTATAGCATCTTAAAAATACATTTTTGCTTCATCTATTGGAACATACCTCTGAAATGCAGTGTTACATTTTATTCTTAAGATCTAAGTATTGAGTAATTTTCCATGTCTTTTTTCTTATAGCATTCATTTTCAATCTATTTTTCTTGTCAAAGGAAAGGAAAACATGTAACCCCTTCTTCCATGAGATTAATCCGTAATACAAAAATTTGAATCTTAAAAGTGATTTTTCCATGAATTGATACTGCGAAACAGTTTGAGATGTATTTCCAGTGCTCTGTATATCACTGCCAACACAGTTAATGTTGGAAGTACAAAAAGCAGAATCTCATCAAAGTACTTGCAATGTGATATGTACAAAAAAATGTTGGCTGCATCTGACCATTTCTAAGAGTGGACTAGTTTTTATATGGAAATATTCTAACAGAAGTTATTCCTGACAGAAAAAATTTAGGAAGAGCTTCTCAAACCTTTTATACCTCCCAACCCCCAACATACATAGCTCCTCTAATTATGGGTTTTGACTAAGTTGTGACTTGCTGTGGTTAATAGGATGGCTGCTAATGTGTGGGGCCATGTTGATTCTTTCCCAGTTGCCCTACAAGGGTTTGGTGGGGGGCACTGGATGGAAATGAATAATCACTGCTGGCTTCTGTTTTTCAAAGCCAAAGGAAATGGCAGGCCCCCTCCTTCCACCGTCCCCCTCCTAGAAAGCCTAATGAAGATGGATGGATTCCCTCCCTCCCAAAGGGCACAGAGGATGCCCTCCGTCTGCAATAAGAACGGTGGGGTGATTCTTGGGTCCCCGCAAATGCAGCCCTTTCCTTGTGCTGTCTTCCTGGGGTTTCCTGACTGTGGCTGCTGCTCAGCTCTTAAAACCTCTACCTCCAGGTCAGGCTGAGGTTAATGTAAACTAACTCAACACCTCCGTTCCAGATCGTTCTTCAAATGGCAAAAAAAAAAAAAAAAATTCCAGGGGAAGTAAAGTGCTTGGATTCTCAAAAACTGCCTTGTACACCAAGGATTTCACCTCTTGGTTACAGACCAGATAGTCTTGGCACCAACTAGAATGACCTAAAGTTGGTAGTGTTTACCTGATCTTAATCTATATTCTGCCTATAAATGTCCCGCAACCCCACCCCTGAGAAATGAGCAGTCACATTTTAAAACAAGGACATTAATTGCATCTACCGTGAGTTTTCTCCTCATTTTTGGGTATTTAGGTATAAAGTTTGATTGCCTGCTTTGCGTGATATTTTTTTCTCTAAAGTGTAACATGTTACAGAGGTTTATTATAAAGGTAATAAACCAATTTAATAATTCCTGGTTCCCTGAAAAATAATTTCTAAAAACTATGAAAAATTGGCAATATGATCAACCCCCCAAAAATGTTTTTTGGTCAGCTCTGGACATTTCATTTCAAGTGTACTGCATGTTGAATCAAGTTCTTGATCAAATCATTTGTTAGCCTGAGATTTAAAAAAATGGAGAGAGGATAGTGGTTGAGAAGGGTAGAAGGCAGAAATATGTCAAGAAGCTTTTGTTGTTATGTTGGTTAATTTCCCCCTTGTGTGCTAGTCTTATTTAAAGTAAATGACCTTCATTATTGCATCAAGAGTGTAGCTTGTAGGGATTTAGCCTATACTCTGTTGACTTTCACAGTTTAAAAGAGTTCAGTACAGAGGGTGTAGCTTTGAATTGAAAACTGAGAAAATTCTAAGTTCATTGACTTTGCGAAGGGTAATAAATGCCCTCATAATAAAATTTTACCCCAAATCCAGCATCTGGGAAGGACCTGAATGTAAGAGGATGTACATGTCTCAAAGATGAAAGGGAGAATTCACTGTCCTGTCTAAAAATAGCATTGTGTCTTCCACCAGTTACTATCAGTTAGAGGAAGGGTTAAAGAGTAGTTGTCTAGGAGAAAAAGACAATAATTGAGTGTGACTGATTCTTCTGCAAGGCGGGTGCAGGTGGTGAAAGTTAAGTATTGTCATTCAGATAAGGCTCAAAAAAGTTTGCCTCCACATCTCTTTGGCTCTTCTGCAAAATGTCTTCTCTGGGTGTTGAGCCGTAGACAGACACAATCCAGATCCATTCAAAGGGGTCCCATGGCGATCGATCGCTCTCCTGGGTTCTCAGTGAGGGGCTGAGCTGGAAGGGAACTGTGGGACTGTTAAAACACACAGACAGATGTTTTTGTGATGGATCCAAGTCCAGAGACTCAAAGAATATTTGCCAGGTGACTTAAATCTGATCTACTGAGGGACATCTGAGTAATTTGACTCCTGAGTGAAGTTGGAGCAGGGAAGCTGTGCAAGAACCAGGGACTTGTTTTCTGAGAGCAGACCGGCAGTGTCCATTTATCCTGACCTCTATGAGCAGGAAAATTCTCTCTAGTTTTCATGGCAGTGGAAGCTTAAGTTGGGTCCTGATGTTTCAGATGTTCCCAGAGCTGGTTCTCCTTAGTGAGAAGGAAAGAAAGCACATTTAGCCAGAGTTCTCACAAATGTGGGATTAAAGCTAGCACTGATCAGGGAACTTTCCACTGGGGTGGGGTGAGAGGGACAGCAGAGGGAACTGGGTACCTCACAAGTGCCAGTGGGTTCTCACTCACTGAGTTCAAATCGGTCTTTGAACTTAGGACAGTTGCTTCATTGAGTCAGTGTTTCCTCACCTGTGGAAGGGAGATGATGCTTCCTGCTATTGGCCTATCTGGTCCTCGGTAGGACATCAGCCAGCCACAGCTGCTGTTAATGTCGCAGACCTTGCACAGACTGCAGGGATGGCTCAGGAGGCCCATTGAATTTATTCTCACTTCCACGTGCCTGGAGGATGTCTGTGGTTTAAGGTTTCTGTCGCTCTTGTCTCTTATTTATTCAATAAGTATTTCTTGAGTCTCTATGGTGATTAGACCTATCCCTACACAGATCAGTCCACAAGAGCTAGACCCTAGAAGACAATACATTTTCAGAGAACATCCTATAACTCAGCTCCTTTTACAATGGCTTGTGTTGTTAATAAGCAGAAATGAACAGTGGCTAAAATTCTCAAAGGAGGTTTTGGTAACCAACAGTTCGTTTCCTGTGTGTATCATTAGTATCATGCATCATCCATAATGTTCAGGTTACTGTAATTATATACGAAGAGGGCTATACTTCTGCTATGCAAATAGTTTCAAAAGTCTGTTTTTAATTACTGCACAAATGTTCATTTGTGATTAGGCTGCCTGCCCAACAGTATCATGTCAGTATGTATGGTAGAAAATGACTATAATGTCATCTGTAGTTTATCAGTTTATTTTAAACAAAAACTGGGTCAAGAGACCTTCAGATAAGAGGTTAGGATAAAAGAAGATTGAGACTTCATTGCTTCTATAGATTGAGTCTATGACTTCCAAAATCTGGGGCTGCCCAGTAATCCTAATGGATTGACTTCCAAAATTCTTTGGATTTGCCCTGCCGGACTTGTCTCTCTGGGGCTTAGCCAGATCCCAGCAGATAGATATTATGGTTTATATACAGTAATTCCACTTAGTCCAGCTGTAAATTTAAGTCTATTGTATTACTACAGCATTGAACGGCAACCTGGCTCATGCCTGTCTTGCAGACATGTTGAACAGAAAATCAAGGATTTTCAATTAGTTGGTTGGGAGGCCCTTGGAGAAACAGCCGCTCTGCCTCACCACGCATTGGCTGTGGTTTCTGCCTGCTCCTTCTAAATGGGACAAATGAAGAGATTCTGTGCATGGTCATTAATAGGCAAGCTTTGGTGGGGGCTTTGTTCTTAAATGGGGGCTTTATTTTATCCCTGCTGGCTAAGCCCCTCCGCGCACTCCTCACCTGTCATATCTGTCATACATTTAATTCATCACGCTGGGGACAGGAACTAGCTGATCATGTCAAAAGGCAGGAGGGAGCTTGTGGAGAGTGGCTTGTTCAAGTGAGTCTTAAAACTTTACCATCAAATACGATTAACAGATTTTAATACAAAGTTGTAAATAGAATGTTAATCGTAGACAGTTTTGTAAAGGAGAATTTCCTGCTTCGTGATTCTTCTTCAAAGAGGAATCTAGAATTTCTGAAGCTAGGACAGTAAAATCTGTTTAATTTTAGGAATTCAAATAAAAAATGTGGTGAGTATTCAAAAAACAGCTCTCCTATCCAGTATTTTAAACTTTTTCCCCTAAATATAAAAGTAATATTCATTTTTAAAGATTTTTAAAATCTTGAGAAATGCAGGGAAAAACAAATTGTATTTCTACCACTTAGTTATAATTATCAATATTTTGTGTATATATTTCCAGTTTTTTGGACATACATACACATTTCCACCCAAAATCATTATAGTAATGCCAGCTATAAATCCAAGTATTCCCTCCACTTTTACACATCTTCTGCAAAAGTTATTTATTATAAAATTAGGACAAGCTTATTGTAAAGTATTCTAACCATATGTATGGACATGTATTAAACACATTGTATACGCCAGGCTCTCTTCCAAATGTTCTATGTACATTAACTGGTTTAGTCTTTACAACCTCTCAGTAAATATAGTACAGTTATTATTTCCATGTTGCATATGAAGAATATGAGAAGTAGAGAAGGTCATTAATGTTACTAGAGTCAGATATCATGTAAATAGTGGAGACAAGATCTTAACCCAGCTGGGATGCCCTCATAGTCAATTCTCTTAATCACCACCCTGAACAACCTCATGGACTTTGCTCTTATAAATAATACATTTAATCTATCCTATGTGACTTAATCATTTGGCTTGTTTCTAACTTTTCAATTTTATAAACAGTGCTATATTCAATAACCTAGTGGGTAATTATCTGGGAGCATCACAATTAATTCCCTAGAATAAATTCCTACAATTATAATTTCTGTGCTAAAATGTACATGAGTTTGCTTCTTCAAATAGCTAAACAGATTTGCCATATGACACAGAAATTCTTCTCCTAGATATATACCCCAAAGAATTGAAAACAGGCACTCAGATACTTGTATGTTGATGTTCAGTGTTATTCACAATAGTCCAAAGACAGAAACAACAGGTATCAATCAACAAATGAATAGGCAAAATGGTATATACAGAGGGATAAACAAAATATGGTAATATCATACGATAGAATATTACTCAGTCATGAACAGGAATGAAGTTCCAACAGATGCTACACATGGATAAACCCTGAAAACATCATGGCAAGTGAAATGGTGAAAGAAGCTAGACACAGGAGGGCAAATATTATTGCTTTTTACTTATATGAGAAATTAGAATAGGCACATTCATAGAGATAGAAAGTAGGATAGAGGTTATCAGAGGCTGGGAAAGGGAAGAATGGAATGGGGGGTGGGGATTAGGAGTTATTATCTAATAGATACAGAGTTTCTGTTTCAGGTGATGAAAATTTTTGGAGATAGGTAGTGGTGATGATTGTACAACTGTGTGAATGTAATCAATGTCACTGAATTATACACTTAAATAATTAAATTGTTTTATATACTTTATTGTAATTTTAAAAATGTGTGTTTGTCAAATTGCCCAGAATCAAGATTTAGCATATCTTCAGCAACATTATTTTTAAATATAAAGCTATATATACATATATATATTTGATCTATTTCGCATGAGTAAATACAGTCCCATGGTTCAGAATTCAAAAGGTGCCACACATGTACAATGAAAACTCTACACACACAGTCAGCCACCCAGTTCTCTCCAGAAGTAGCGCCTCTTGTGTAGCCTTCCCTATGTATGTCTGTGTGCAGTGTGTGTATTCTTCTCCCTTCCTTTTCTTATAAATCGTATTTCATAAAGCATTCGTGTAAATTTGTATTTATGGAAACCTCGACCACTTCATTTACTTTTTAAAATCCTGATTATGTTTCCTCACTCCCATCCATAGTCAAGCAATTGAATATTGTTATTTCCCAGATATGCTGAGTTGGGGGTTTGGGTCAAGAGATGGACCCCCTTGTCTGGAAACATCATGCAGTCTTGGGATAACCTTTCCAACTCTAGATGCAATGATAACCTCATGGCACCTCCTGCAAAGAGAAGATAAGCAGCCATTTTCTTTCCCTACAAAAAGATGAACATTATGCTCTCTAGCTTATTTCCTGATGAGAACAGACAGGTTCTTGAGGAATTGGTGCTTGACATATGTTCTCTCTTTGAGAACTGTGGGATGTCCCCCACTTTTGGCCATTATTATGTCAACACGGACAGAGCCTTCTTCAACTGCACGGGAATTCCTGTCACTCACTGGTCTCTGTGCCTTGTGGCACGGGGTTGCAAAGAGTGCACAAGGACACGGGAGGAAATACGTCAGCTCTGGCACTGGCTCTCCTGCCACTGCCACCTCTGGCAGGTCACCTAGCCTTCCTCCTACAATGAGGGAGATAACAGTAGACTCACTTCTGGCAGCTAGAGTCTACTAAGTGTTGACTCGCTTGGCACAGGATCCAACCAATTAAAAAAAAAAATCTTAAATCAGTAACTTGATTATATCTAACTCCTGATACTGTCTATATTTAAAAGAAATAAAATCACAGTTCTTCAGAATGTATATAAAGTGAAAGTCGCTCAGTCGTGTCCAACTCACTGTGATCCCATGGACTATACAGTCCATGGAATTCTCTAGGCCAGAATACTGGAGTGGGTAGCCGTTCCCTTCTCCAGGGGATCTTCCCAACCCAGGGATCGAACCCAGGTCTCCCGCATTGCAGGCAGATTCTTCACCAGCTGAGCCACAAGGGAAGTAAACTATAATTCAACAAAATAAAGAGAGAGATTTAGAAGCAATTAAATTTGAGACCCTGAGCAAGAAACAAATCTATCAATAACCGAAATCCTGTCCCTGTGAGCCTAGAGTGTCCTTTTTCTCTTTAGAGTAGAAAGATGGATGCAGAAAGTATGAAAAAACATACAATATAATAAATGTACTGCAATTCTAGGAAACAAAAATACAAATAATAAATAGAAATCCATGTTATTAGCAATTCTGTAACCAGTTTGGCCCTAAATATAGCAGTCGGTTTTGGGATTTAAGGTTTGATGTCTACTTCTTAAGGCATTTAAAACACTGAGAAGGTGATAACAAGACTGTTAACTTTAATTAAATCTGAATGTATATATGAAGGTGCTAAAACTGCCTTATGATGCAGAGCTTTTTTTGAAATCATGGTTATCAAAAATTGTTTATAGACTCATACAACTCTAAAGTGATGTCCAGAGGAAAGAAATGGAAGCACCTTTATAATTTAGGGAAACTATTACAGGGTTATTCTTACAATGGTGATAGATAGCTATCTATCACAATAATTAAAGACTAGACTTTTATTATTTTATCAGTCACAGAAAGAAAAGCAAACTGGAAGCAGAGTAAAGTGCTCCACTTATAAATTCAGATGACACGCTATCTTAGTCCGTATGAGTGACATTACTCTTCCGATGGTTTGGCAGCCCTCTCTACTGCTTGGATGCCACGGAGAAAGAGCGACCAGCTTCTCAGATATTCCAAATGACGCGTGCCAAACACGTGGAAGGTAAATCCCCTAATTCAGTCCGTTCTTCCAGCATTCTCTGGCAGACAGCCAAGCTAAATATTTCTGCTGGATAAAAAATGCACTCTTGTGAGCTACACTCTTAACTGGTTGCCTGATCCAGTGGAAGGAGTTGCCTTAGTGAGGAGAGCAGGAAATAAGCAATTGGCTTCCAATGCCTGTGTATGTTTTTTCACCTTAAAAAATTTCTCTAAGCTATTTATGGGCTGTGATTGGATTAACTTATGCTTGCAGGAGGGAGGAAAATTGGAAAACAGATTTAATGCAATTCTTCCTCTTTCCCTCCCTCTACCTCCCCCTCAATTTGCTTTTAACGATTATCTTTTCAGATTTCCTAGGTGGCTGTCATTTTGTGTCTGTTGCCTATATTTTAGCTAAATCAATTTTCAAAGGCTGTTACATTTGGTTGACTAAGAGGCCCAACATATGGACCAGCGAGTGCGTGTCAGATGGGGATTATAGTTAATTGTAATTTATGACAACACTACTGACTTCATTAAGACTAATTAGAGGAATAGAATTGGAAATCCACTTTCATATATACCCTTCTAATTGTTTGGATGTTTTTGTTTTACATAAAACCCAGGACACTTTTAGTAGTTGTAAAAAAGAGTACAAATGGAATCATATCATAATGCAGTTTTGTAGCCTCCTGTTTTCGTCCATTGGTATATCATGAGCATTCTCTCATGCAACATTTATTTAAAATCTGTTTCAATAGCTGTATAACACTCATCATGTGGCCATATTATAACGTATTTGGCAATTTCTATAAATCTGACTATTCAGGCTGTTTTCACTTTGTCATAATTCTAAATAATATTTCAACTAATATGTCTACATGAATCTGACTCTTCAAATTATTTTCTTGTCAGTATATCTCCATGAGTATAATCATTTGACCAAAGGTTATAAATCTTTAAACCTCTTCACATATATTGCTAAATTTCATTCCAGAAAAGTTATACCATTGAAATATAGTTTGCAAATAATTGGACATTTAGATTCAACTTAAAATGTCAAGAATCTCCTTTTTTTTTTTAATCTATGTGAATATTGATGGCATTACTGATACTTGAAAATTTGCCCTAAGGCATGCATGTTTACTGTTTGTTTATGTCACAAACACATTGGACTCTGTGTATGTTCTAGGCACCAGGCATATCCCAAGGAGTAAGTTTGGCTACTTTCAAGTATTTATTCTGAAAACAATTTTCCAGACTGTTTCTTTGAACAATCATGATTTACATTGATAGGTTTGAACCTTCTACATTAAGAATGTGTCTTGCTATGACCATATAGTCATCTTTTAATTCAGACTATGACCAGAATATAGTTTGATAAGAGCAGTAATATAAAGATAAAAAAATTAATACAAGAAGATTACAGTACTGACCCACTTTCAGTAGAATGCAAAATTCTGAGTTGATTTTCTGGTATTGGGTATTGCACTGAAATTTGTTTATCCACACTCTTGATGGTAGTTTCCTTTTCCAGCCACAATATTCCTCCATAACTGGAATTAGGGACACAGTCTGTGGCCACAGACCCAAGCCAGCCTAAAGGACCCCTGTGAGTACAGAACTTATGTCCTTGGCCTCATTGCCCCAGTTCTTTGCTAATCTCAGCAGCAGACTGTCTGTTACCCGTGGTCACCCCAAGCCATACATTCAGATGCCATTCCTGTGAATGTTCCACAATCGTGGTACATTTCCTTTGCCAGAGGAGGGTTGAAGAAGACAAGATTTTGAATGCAGACTTAATCTAAAAGGTGGGCATCTGATTAAGTAAAGCATTTGGTCCCCAAACTTGGCAGCATATTGGAACCACCTGTATATGTGTGTGTATGTCTATGTGTGAGCGCGCTCACTCCTGTCTGACTCTTTGCGACCCCATGGACTGTAGCCTGCTGGGCTCCTCTGTCCATGGAACTTTCCAGGCAAGAATACTGGAGCAAGTGGCCATTTCCTTCTCCAGGGGATCTTCCTGACCCAGGGATCAAACCTGCATATCTTACCTCTTCTGCATTGGGAGGTGGGTTGTTTAACCAGCTGAGCCATCAGGGAAGCTCTAAGGATCTTTAAAAACTAGTGCCAGCTCCAATGCCTCTGATTTAATTGGTGTGAGCTGTGACCTGGTCATCAGAATTTTTTATTGTTCCCAACACCATTCTAATATGTAGAAAACTTTGAGTACCACTGAGAGAAGGCTTTTGTGGGGCATTATTTTGCAGGGGTTGGGGGGGGGGGCGTTGCTCCAGGTCCTAACGCCAGCATGTGGGGTCTTTGATCTTTGTTGGGGCACGAAGGATCTTTAGTTGCAGTATGGGGACTCTTAGTTGCAGCGTGTGGGATCTAGTTCCCTGACAAGAGGTTGAACCTGGGGCCCCTGCATTGGGAGTTCAGAGTCTGAGTCACTGGGCCACCAGGAAGTCCTTGTAGAGCATATTTTAATGACCTGCTATCAGTATGTTCCAGTCACTGATTCCCTGGCCTGGGCCTTTTGCCTTTATGTCCACACCAAGTCATAGGCATCCATCTTCTTCACCTACCGTGATTAAAAGCTCTCCATCATACTTCTTAGTTATTTCTTCGGGTTCAGGAAAAGAAGAGAGAAGTGAGGAGTAAATTTGTCGTCTAAAAGGAAGCAAAATACTGCAGGCATATTTAGGGGACTAATTGAGTCTAAAGCAAGGTTTCAGATTCCAAAGGAGGCAGTTCTGGGAACTGTGGCCTTTGCTCTCTCTGCACTCAAGTACAGCACATAATTGGGTGCCTCATCTGCAACTAAGGTATTTCATATTCCTCATGCTCAACTCTCCTATCCCTTGTTGTAGAGTCTGAGTATTGCTCCAATGCAGAGGGGAAGCAGAGAGAAGGAATAGTTCCCTCTTCTGTCCCACAAAGTTAGTCCCACAGTGAATCTTTTCTCTGTAACCCAGTTCTAATAAAACTCAAGACCGGATAACCAGATTTCAGAGTGTTCTATTTAGGAGCCTTTACCCAGATGTGTGAGTAGCTTCTCCCGCCGTCTGCGGTGCCGTCTGCGTGGGGGAGCTCCGGGACAACCTTCTAACCATTTGTATTGGGAGCCCTGAGTAAATGAGAACAGAAACACAATGGGGTGGATTTAGCCCTTCCCTGGAAAGGGGATGGTTTCAATACTCTCATCCCACACAGACTTCCAGGGGATGCTTTGAAGGGAGCCTTATGCCAGCAGGCCTTTGAGCTTCCCCGGAAGACAAGGATTGTGTTGTGTGCAGATTTGATTCCAGTGGGCCGAAGAAGGGGAAGTGGAGATGACATGAGGGTGAGGAAGAAGGGTGAGAAGTGGCTGCTGGCTGTTCTCTTCACCACAAGGCAGCCAGGAGCAGGCATCTTCACTCCCGGTGGTCAATGAATTTGTGGGCCTGTGTGCAGTGTATCATTCTAAACCCACCATATCTCTCTTTGAATTGCATATATTAAGAGCAATATTATATCCTAGCATATCAGGATCTTTTTCAATCCAGAAAAAAAAAATGACAAAGCCATTTTGTCCCTGTCTTCAAATCAGTATTAATGAAGCAGTTTTAATGAGCAGTATTAATGAAGTATTATTTTCATTTATTGTTCTGCCTAGATAATGTGTGGTTAAGTATCTTACTGTTTAAAAATTATTTGTGATTTTTAAGTTTGCATAAGAAGAGAAAAGATCAAACTTTGTAACTGACTTCAATTAGTATCTTTGTTGAGCCATGGTCAGTCATTTTATTAATACACATCCGTCTAGTCAAAGCTATGGTTTTTCCAGTACTTATGTATGGATATGAGAGTTGGACTATAAAGAAAGCTGAGCACCAAAGAATTGATGCTTTTGAACTGTGATATTGGAGAAGACTCTTGAGAGTCCCTTGGACTGCAAGGAGATCCAACCAGTCCATCCTAAAGGAAATCAGTCCTGAGTATTCATTGGAAGGACTGATGCTAAAGCTGAAACTCCAATACTTTGGTCACCTGATGTGAAGAACTGACTCATTTGAAAAGACCCTGATGATGGGAGGGATTGAGGGCAGGAGGAGAAGGGGACGACAGAGGATGAGATGGTTGGATGGCATCACCGACTCAATGGACATGAGTTTGAGTGAACTCCGGGAGTTGGTGATGGACAGGGAGGCCTGGCATGCTGCAGTCCCTGGGGTTGCAAAGAGTCTGACATGACTGAGTGACTGAATTGACTGACTGATAGAGTTACAGGCCCAGGGACCAACTGAGGAAGGTGATCTGGCTCTGGAATGTAGGTCCCACCCCTTTATCTGCATCCCTCAGGGCCAGGTGTGATTTGAACTTTGGAACTTCTGAGAATTTAGAGGGGTAATATTGATGCATATTCACTCAGTGAATTTTTCTGATTCAAACATTAGTGTTTCTGCAGCAGAAAACAGCATGACATTTCAGTAATGAGGCAAAAAGAAAAGACAGTCTTAGGTCTGCAGCAGTTGGGGCTGTGCAAGGATCTGGGCCAGGGAAGGGCCTCAGAGCACTAAGTTCAGTGGCAGTGATGTTGACGAAAATTCTAGTGAAACTAGAAATGGAGAAAGCAATTAGAAGACCATTGTAGTATCTTGGTGATGAGAGTAGATACATGGTAATAGGAATAAAAAAGTGAAACAACTTTCAATTTTCAGAGCTTTTTGGATTAAAGACTGGCAGATAAGATATTATGGACCTGGCACTGGTAACTAGGATCAAAAGAAAATTACTCGCTCTGTCTGTGTCAGCTTTTTTCCCCTATAAAATTAGTAAGTTAGATAAGATTTCTAGGGATTACAACTTTCCATGAACTGAATGCTCCTGAACTTTAGACTCAAATTGCTAATTGCCCACAGCATTCGGTATAATAGTTTTAAATATTGTAAGTTTGATGATTAATAAAGCATAGTCTGATATACTTTATGCTCTACACTTTAGAATACGCTATCCCAGGTGGCTCAATAGAATATTCTAAAGTGCATATTCATGGTTTATTAATCATTAAATTTATATCATTATTGTATTTTTTAACTATTATAAGAATGCTATGGACAGTTAGCAATTTGAATCTGAAGTTCAGGAAATTCCACGGACAGAGGTACAATCATGGTGTCGCAAAGAGTCAGACACAATTGAGTGACTGAGCATACATCCCAGGTGGCTCAGGGGTAAAGAATCCGCCTACCAAGGCAGAGGATAAAAGAGACGTGGGTTCGATCCCTGAGTCGGGATGATCCCCTGGAGGAGGAAATGGCAAGTATTCTTGCCTGGAGAATCCCATGAACAGAGGAGCCTGGTGGGCCACAGTCCAAAGGGTCACAAAGAGTCGGACACACTGAGCGACTGTACATACACAGAGCAATTAAAGATGACACAGACATGGGAAGATGTTTCCAGTAATAGTTGAAAAAAGTGGATTATGAGACTATTTACAATAGGATGTCATTTAAAAATACTTGGATAGACTCAAGAATCTACAGAGTAATGGTTAACAGTGATTGTTTTGTTGGGGTTTACTTGGTAGCTAGGAATAATATACCCACCTAAACTGTCTCAGGTATAAACCCTTTTGTTGAAGATTTACGAATGGGGCACACCAGATAATCTCACGGCCATCTATCTGAAAAGCAGTGAAGCAAAGCTGCTGTGATATTGTAAGCAGTATTCATTTCTTTTTAATTTAACCATGAGCATTGATTCCTTGTGTATTAAAGGGGTAATTTATTTTTAAGTTTTTAAAAACTACTGTTTCCTTTATCGGCATCACTGTTGATTCAATTCTCAGCTAGCACTTTAAGAAACATCCTGCTTCTGCTTTGAGTTCTGCTAGTAACTATTTGTTGTTAAAGCCAGTGAAGGCATCTCATGACTCTACCTCTACCAGTGAAAACAAAGACATATTTTTTGCGTGATAACTCTCTTAGCTAAGCATAGGCTTTATAGTTTAGTATTGCATATACTCTTGCTTTTTAGAGCAGAATGTTTATTTTATGGAGTCAATATTTCCAGTTTACTAGTTATTAAAAATCATATATGAAAAATGAATAATATTTTAAAATCACAGCATCTTCTTGGTTATACTTTACATTATCGGTTGCTTCAAAACAATTTATTATCTATCCCAAGTGGAGTGATTTAGAAAAATTCAATTATTGGCTGACCACCTAGAAACGCTATTAACTAACCTCACTCAGTCAGCTTGCTGTGTGTCTTCATATTCTTCTTGTCCTCTGTAAACACATTGACTTTTTAATTCAAGAATAAAAGTCCAAAGATGTTTATTGCATTGTTTATAATAACTCCAAATTAGAAACTCATTATTCATCAAAAGGAGACTGCTTGAATAAACCATGGTTTATCCATAGCATTCTTTTTTAGAAATTTTTATTGGAGTATAGTTGCTGTAAACACACATTTTACTCCCATGCTTCTCTGTTTGACCCTTCTCTGACATTCCTTGAGACTTTCTGCTTTTTATTTTTTGATTTTATGCTTACCAAGAGATGTTTGTATATGTTCCCAAAGTTGATGGTGCTAGTTGGAATCATGTAATTTAATTAAATATTACATAAACCAATGAAATATAAGTATTAAGACTTGGTTCCATTAAAACCAAGTAGAAATCTTTGGCAAGACTCGATAAATACTAGTTGAAAAAAAATCCTATAATTGAAATAGATGTGGGTGAAAGAATTAAAAAATATTGGGGAAAATGTAAGTCTAGGAGGATTTTCCCTTCACCTTTCTTGGACTGAAAAGCACTGCAATATGGGAGGATGTATGCAGGAAAGACACTGGAAACTTCAGAAGGAAGAGGTTCATTTTGAGACAGGAGGCCTTGGCCCTGTATCAAAAGCAGAGACATTGTCATTCATTGACATCTCATGAAATACAGTGTATAAGGTTAGTATTTATTGTTTTTGTTTGTGAGCCTCTGATTTAACTCTTTATATAATTTTAAAAATTGGGGAGGGACAAGATGGGGTAGGAGGTTAAGAACAAGCTATAATCCATGTTTTATAGTAACTATAAGTGGAGTATAATCTTTAAAAATTGTGAATCACTGTGTTGCACACCTGAAACCTACATAATACTGTAAATGAGCCATGTCTGTGCTCGCGCTCAGTCCTGTCCCACTCTGCAACCCTTTGGACTGTAGCCCATTAGACTCTTCAGTCCAAGGGATTTTCCAGGCAAGAATACTGGAGTGAGTTGCCATTTCTTGCTCCAGGGGATCTTCCTGACCCAGGGATCCTCCTGTGTCTCCTGCATTGCAGGCAGATTCTTTACCTGCTGAGCCAATGGGGAATATTGTAAATCAATCATACCTTGATTTAAAAAATTTATAGAAAAAAACTTGATCCCAGGTGCACTGAATATGAAAACACCAACTGTATTCATGGTCAACTAAATTGGAAAAAAAAATAATTTTGACCGTAACAGAACTTGATTTGCATTATCAGTTTCCCTTAATATATCAACAGATCTCATTTTAATTTTTTTTATAACACCAAAGTTTTACAAAGTGAGCCATATTTTAAAAGCAGGGAAAATTTGCTATTTAGAAGAATCCTTCAGTGACTTCATTTCTCAAGCAAACTAATTAAAAAAAAATCATGATTTCCTATATTAGATTTCTAGAAGCCAAAATAATATTTTAGTTATTTTTTAATCTCTAATTCTTCACCAATTCTATATAATTTGAGGCAATTGGATTTTTATTTCCAGTAATCTGTGTCATTCAAAATAAAGACCTGCTACTTAGCTACAATGGCTTCTTGGGAAATCCAAGAGATAAAAAAGCTTTACATAGCCTTATATTAACCATTAAATGTCTCTGGTTCTGATAAGTCTCTTCCCTGGCCCTCGGAAGGTATTGTGTTTGTTTTTCTGTAGGGTTATCCGAATTTTAACACACTGAGAATTCTATTACTGTCAGATGCTCATCCAAACTTCTAGTGGAAGGAGAGTTTACTTTTAATTAAATGTAGACTTTTCCTTTTCAGGTGTAGTTGCAGAAAGCTTCCTTCATCGTTATGCTCTTATTCTAAAAGTCAAGGGAGTTGGTATAAGACTGTCATAAAGATCACTACAGGTAACATCAAATTAAAGTATACAGAACTCCAAATGTATGCTTGAAATCTTATATGGCACTAGTATTGAATAATAGGCAAAATGTTGGAATTATGCCACATTTGGGGGGTACAGGGAAAAGATTTTACAGTGATAATGACTGGGGGAAAAAAGTAGACTTGAAAGCATAGTATTTTGTGTAATTTGAAAGTAATATGGATAGGACGTGGTGAGGCTGAATAGTGACAGAATGAAAAGTCCTAGGTGATAGTGTTGTTTCATGGACCTACCTTGGGTGACTAGGTCAAAGCAAAATCATAACCACACTTGAATAGTGTGATCCCCTCACTGATCCCTTTTAAATTAATATGGCACACAAGTAAAGTATTTTGTATAGAAACATTCAGGAGATTGTATCATGTTTATAATCAATCTTCCATTTAAAAAACACACAAGAGCTATTTAGTAGAAAAAATGAGGCGTTTGTCTCAGAATCATTTAAAACTCTGTAACACTGAAAAAAATAATTTGATCTGAATATTAATTGAAGAAGCCATAATGCTTAGTAAAATGTAGCTAAAATGTAATGGTAATTTTAGACTTCATATTTAAAATATGGAATTGTGTTTCCTACACACTGGATTATATGCAAAATGGTTGCATAACTTATTTATCTTTGTTTTAAACTGCTTTGTACATCCTAAAACAATCTTGCAATCAGAATTATCAGCCCACTAAGCAGCAAGGAGTTTGTTTTGTTAATTGCTCTTGTTAAACCTAATTACCATGGGGTGGAGTGGCTACAAAGGGGAGGAATGCCCAAAGACCAGCAAGGGAAAATTTTAGGGAGAGGTCCAGTATGGCATGAGTGGACAAAAGCAGACCTCAGAGGACTTGGTAAATCACTTAGGCTTGGGAAACTGTTACATTTGTTTTTAGCCAGTGAAGTTATTTTCAAGTGCTGTTGTCAGAGGTAGGTTCCTCCCTTCTTCCATAAATATGCACATTTTTATGTCTGTGGCTTCTGTCCAGGAGCATTTTTTAATGTTCCATGAACTAGAGTTGAGCAACTTTCTCTAGACAAAGAGCCTATGGCAGTGCTTCATTCACAGGTAGAATCCGAGAACCATTTTTTATCCATTCATGAAATGCACATTAATCAGCCATATATACCCAGCACTGTGCTGAGTGGTGGATGTTCTAAGATGCCTGGGATTGCTTGCAGGCCAGTAGGTAGCAGATCTTAGAGACAGGTCCTCCCTTAGTTCATGGGTAGAGCATGAGCCAAAAAGTGGTACACATGAAGACATGGAGCCCAAGGACACAGCCTGGCCTGGAAGCCAGATGTCCTAGCCACGCCTGGCACTGCCATCCTCCAGCAGCTCTTTAGCAAGGAGTATACTTCAGTAACCCAATATCCTGTATGAACTGTCGTGTTAGTCTTAGTTGGTCGGGGATTCTGAAATTTAAAATGTTTTGAAGAATGTCTGGAATCATATGAATGAATGTGTATATTTCATATGCATCACAATTTGAAGCATAATGTATCACACTGTGTTTTTATTTCTATTTTGTAAAAACTCCTCTCCTAAGGAAGACAGGGACATTATCACCGGAGAAAACTAATCTGGCAGAACCTTTTTATATTAGAGTAAACTAGATGTTCATGAAATAGAGGTCGATAAGGAGATAAACCTTTGATTTATTTAAATATATTCTGAGTAGGACATCAAGACAAATTGGTGTCACTTGTCTGATGAGTGAAAAGCTTTGGGAGAACATTGAACTAAGCAGTGAAGTAGTTGCGATTAGTTCTTTCTTGCTGGGTAAATGTGTTTACGTTTTTCCACTGGTATTTATACTAGTTAATGTGTTGTACCAGATAAATCTACTTCCTGAGTCCATCTCTCAGCTTGTTCTCCTCTCTTTAGAGCTGACAAATGATTTGACTTTGACACAGTTTATCAGTTGAGACCCTGTGGGGTGCTTCCAGCCGCTGGCTCAGAAGAAAAAGTGAGTTTTCTGCAATATTTTGTTCCCGGTTCCTCTACCTAGAAGTGCATGACTCAGGGACTGAATTTGAGGGCTGTGAGCTGTTTTACCTCCTGTCACATATTTATGTTTTCAGCCCAAGATGCGCTCTTGATCATTTCCTGGTGGGGTCACCGTAAAACTGCATCCAATGAGGCACAACTTTCAGTTTTATCATAAGGGTGAAATTAAATCAGTTTGGTGACTGTTATACCTCTGATGCTGAAGGGCACCAAAGATGCCTTACACATGCCAAACGATTAAAAACAAAAACAAAAGCTTGTCCCCCAGAATGACTGCAATCCCAGAGGCTGCATCTCTTGACAGGGCCAGGAGGGCAAGCTGGTGTCTTTTTCATTTTGTGTCAATGTTTCTTAATGTGCATTCACATGAACAAAAGGCAATAAACTTGAGTTCAACACCATGGGTCAGTCAGGCAGAAATTTAAAAGTGTAATTTTTTAAGCTTTTTATTATAAAATTTTGTTTACACTACTAAAGAACATATTATAATGCACCCTTGTGACCCAGTTCAACTCAATACCTGGGTTGTTTCATCTGTACCCCAACATGAGGGGTTTTGAAGCAAATCCCAGAAAGCACAATTGCACACATCTGTATTTCAGTGTGTATATCTGAAATGCAAGGATTTCTTTCAAAAACCAAAAAAATTTGTGTATTTTTAAAAGACCGATTACTATATATACTCTTTAGGATACTGAGTAAGGCAGGAATACATGGTTCTAATAAAGATTTTCAGCATTCAAAATAGAACCTAAGGGCCAAACTGTATTGCAAAGATAACTCTGCTTCCTTCCTAAGATTCTGAAAGGAGAGCATGCACACGCAAGCGGGCACTAAACTGGCATTTAAAGCTCTGTTGTTGAGATAGAATTATATGCTTTGTGGTGCTGGGTGAGAATGAACACTTTCCTCTAAGTAGTTGGTGGTGGCAGCATAATTAGTGAGATGTCAGCCACAAATAGAATCACCCAGGCAGATACTCCGCACGCATGAGCACATGCAGAGTTGGCAGCCAGCAGTGATCTAACAGTTGGATCCTCTGTGCCCCGTGCCACTTGCGGAGTCTGATGCCAAATGCAGTTTACTCACTGGTGTGTCCGAAGGCAAGATTAGCTGTTACTGATTAATAAACTGTCTGAGGCCCCAGAGGTATTGATTTGGAGTTAGCCTTCTGTTCCAACACTCCGCTTCCCGCCGACACCCTTCTTTCTCATCTTCTTGAGTTATGAGGAAGAGGGGGGGAAATAGAAGAGAAAAAGAGGTCCAGATGGGAAGAAAAGAATGCTGGAAAGATCCTGTAGGAAGTAGGTCAGGTACTTTGGAGATTAGAGTAGCGTGCTTCATCCTGAATGCTGGAGCCGGGGACAAGTAGCATACAATTAGAAGGAATTAGAACAGCAACAAGTAGCTTGGGTTTATCAGCTTTAATTGTCTATTGTCAGGACAGAGCTCTCCTCCCGAGGATCACGGTGGCGGGCTACATCCTAATACTTCTAATGGACCTCCATTGTGGGATTATCTCTCCTAAAGACCAGTGCCTGTTCTTTTAAAAGGAGCCGTTGGGAAGCCAGCCTGAAAAACACGAAGCCCTGGCTCTCCCTGTGATTGGTCCCATTCTAGGGTAATGCTGGGCTGCCCTTCTGTCCCCAGGGGAGCACCTTAAGGGGGAAGATGCCTAGTGAACATTAACCCCTCAGCCCCTGCTTCCCCTGCATATTTGCAGGAAACAATGGGCTGTAGATGGAGATCAGATAAGCCTGGACTGCCGGCTGCGATCTCCAAGATCTCCACGCTGTCTTCTTGTTAAAAGGTTTCCTTAGTCAATAACAGAGAGTTTTTCAAAAGATAAGATGTCTGTTAAATTAGGTTTGTCATTGTATTGCCTTTCCTTTCCTCCATCACCTCTCAACCCCTCAGGTGAAGAAAGCATTGAAGGGAGGGGTCACCTGTCTCCAAATCCAGGCACTGAAGTAGGCTGGTTTACTTTCATTCCTGTCACCACCAGTTTAGAATGTAAAAGGGTCTACAGTAGGTGAGTCTCCTCCCTCCCCCTTTCCCAGCCCATCTGTACTTGGTGTGTTGGTCCCTGAGTCACGTTTCACTCTCTGTGACCCCATGCACTGTAGCCCGCCAGGTTCCTCTGTCCTTGGAGTTCTCCAGGCACGAATACTGGAGTGGGTTGCCATTCCCTTCTCCCAGGAATTGAAACCAGGTCTCCCACATTGCGGGCAGATTCTTTGCCATCTGAGCCACCGGGGAAGCCCTGTACTTTGGGCCCCACAGGTGCTTAAGAATCTGAGGATTTTACACGAAATGGAGAGCGTAGACCTGGTTTTGCTCATTGTCTGAGCAGAGGCTTGTCGGCTGGCTGGCATGAGCCAGCTCCACAGCTTATGGAAGAGCCAAGTATGGAAGGAGAGCCAGGAGAGATGAGCTTTCTGCTTCCTGACCTCTGCCCCTCAGCTTCCTCGGCAGGAAAATAAAGTGTTAGGCTAGGTCTGGGGTCCTCAAGGTTGAAGGATTATGAAATCTCCTTCGGAGCAGAACGGGGGACGGGGACATCTTTCTGTCTTTAAACAAATTACAAGGGTCCTATCTTCCCCCCCACCCCCACTCTCTGTTTGGCAGGGTGTTCAAGAGATTTCACTATTCATCTCTTCCTAACTCACACTAGCACATAAAAATCAAGCCTCCGCAACCTCGAATCCTCGCTTAGAAAGGATGAGAAGAAACGTCAATCCCGTTTTTAACTAGAAATCATTCTTCCCTGATCTTTTGCTGAACACTCTGGGGCTTCAGAGAAGTAGAGTGTGGTAGGCCCAGCCATGGGGCACATCTTTCCATTCCTTGGAGATGGTTCGTGCTTGCTTGCGTGGGCTCTCCTGGGCTCAGGGCTGCTCTTCCAGCTCCTGTGCTTCTCATCAGCCCACCTTTGTTTTTAAGACAACTTGCCCCTCTTTCATCTCACTCTGCTGAAACATCCACTCTGCTGAAACATCCCCTCTGCAACCCTCCTCTGTATGTAAGTCCGCCTTGGCTCTCCACGCCCCACCTTCAGTGTGATTTCTCCTCCCACTGGAAGGTGCCAGAAGCAAGCTTCCGCCCCAGGCCTTCCTCCCCCTCTGTGACTGCTGCTCTTCCTCCTCCGTAAATGAAGAGAAGAGGTAAGAGGAAGCTGAGTTTCAGGATGGGCACCTTTCCGGTTGCACCCTTACTCCCTTATTTACAGTTCCTACTCTGTCTTCTGTTTGTTTGTTTTATGTCTTTGTCCCATCAAATGCAAGATTAGGAAATGTTTTCCGGTTTCAGAAATGATCTTCCTTCCTGTGTCCTTCCCTGCAGCCTTTTCAGACATTTAAATCCCCCTCTTGTCTGACTATTGGAAAAAATAGACACATAATTAGGAAGAAACACCAATATTGGAAACCCACCTTGTTTGCCCCATGAATCTCATAGGAACGATTTTAATTGCTGTTGTTGTTTATTAAGTGGCTGGATGTCAAACTCATGAATAATTTAAACATATGTAAATGATTCAATAAGAACACAACTATATGTCTGAAGGCTGAAAGGACACTTAGGTAAGATGAGACACAAGTGATTCTGTCAATCCTGAAACCTCAGACATTGTGTGGGTTTTATAAAGTCCTCTGGATGGCACTTACCGGTTCTTTATTCCTAAGAAGGGGAGGGACCTCAGCTTTAGTTCTTCAATTTTCTTAATTTCTGTTTCCCTTATTTAAGAAGTCAAAACACTGATCTCATTTCAAAACACCCACAGTCCCCTAGGATTACCATCCCAAGGTTTAGGCACTGAATAGGTTTGTCCAGAGTCTTGGAGTTGTGAGCTGTGTCACCAGAAGGAAGCCTGGTGCTATTTTTAAACTGATGCAACCCATCACTGAAACATACCATACACATATCATGCCAATGACACACACACTGCATTGTAACATAGCGTGTGTCATACATACATTCTCTCTCACTCACAGCACATCCTTGCCCTTCTTGTCCGGCTTTAAAAAAGGAAGGCAGCCAACACGCCGAGCCCAGTGATTTGAGTTGAAAGGCTGTTAACGTGTAAAAACCAAGTGCCCCTTAGTGCTCAGCTTGGCTTTGAGACATGTGGGAGGGCTTCAAAGCTGCGGTGCCCCTCTTTTAGAGCTCAGACTTGCAGTTGGTCCCCAAATGTTTACCAGCAGGAAGATGCCTGACTTACAGGAAGTGGGAAGTGGGTGTGGGGGGTAAGGGTGAGTGGGTGGGTAGGGAGTGGGGAGAAGAGGGTGGGGGGTGTTCTCTTGATGTGGTTAGTCTTTCATTGACCTTGTTTGGGTAGAGCAGGAGTTGAATTAGAAAATGAAAACACGTTTCATCTTAGGCACATTTCATCCCATTTTTTACTTTCCTTAGGAAAAAAAAAAAAAATTTTTTTCCCCCAAGTGGAGTCAGGTCTCCAAATTTGGTACTCAGTTTCCTTTCATTCTACAAGAGTCTTCACTCACACTCATCTGGCCGCCTACGTTGCAACTCCCAGACCACCGAGGATGGGCCAGGCCCAGTAGCTGAGACCGAAGAGCATAGACTTGTCAAGCCGTTGTGATGACACCACCAAAGGGAATAGATAGGGGTTTCTGAGAGCCCAGCTGTTTGGATCATTTATGATTTTGCTGCCATTGTGAACACTCTTAAGGAGAGAACTCTGCCTGAGAAATGCTGATTAATAAAGGTAACTGAGGTTGGCTTTTTTTTTTTTTTGGTGTTCTAACAGGGAGGGAAATAATATAGTGACTAAAAGTACACCAAGGTATTACTTAGAAATGAACATTTTGAGACTTAATATTCCAGATAGTGGCAGCCTCTGATAGCTCTCTCTGCACAGCAGTACCAGTGCTGACATCTGCCTGCTTGTCAGCTTTCTAAATGTTATGCTCGGGCCTGCTAGAAGAGCGGGGGAGTGAAGTTCAGAAGGCCACCCCCTCTTCTTCTCCTCCAGCACTTTTCTGCTGGACATATCTAGGTGTGACTATATGAACCTACTTTTTCTTATGAGTGGGCTTGCTTCTTTCCTTTATCCTTTCTTCCCTTTTTTTTTTTGCAGCTTTCATTTTAAATTATATTATGGCCGACCTTTGACTGCTATGATTACAATAAAAATGGTTAGGTTTGTGCTTTTGGTATTATTGGAAGGATTTTCTAGTTCAACACTCTGTGTGTCTTTTTTCTTGAAAGCTCCAGTCGTGCCTGCTCCAGCTCAGCTGGAGCACCTGGAACTAATTTTAGGGTTGCCTGGCTTAAGCCCCACACTGGTATTTGAAGTTTGCGTCCTCCCTAGACTCAAGCCCATTTCACCACCTCTGAAGGTGAGTGCAGGCTGATATTAATTAACAGTGAGTTGATTCACTGGCATCTTCAAGTCATTAAAGTAAATATTTGGTTTAAAATAGCCTCTTCCCATCTAAACTATCCAACTTTTTGCCCCTTTCCTTCCTCCACTGTGGTTGACTCACCAGCCCTTGGAGGGTGTATATGGCCTAAGAACAGTTTGATTCTAAAAGGGAAGTGAAATACTCTAACATCTGCAGGCGAGACTGACTGAACAGCAGGCCGGCCTTCAGTGTGACTACGTAGGGGTTTTTTTGCCCATTGTGGCGCTGACTCAGCATCAGTTAATAAACCCTCTCGAGAAGGCTGGATTTCTCTTGTTTAATTATCATCTTGGAGCTTTCTGAGAACTCTTTAACAAACTGTCCATTCAGTTTTACACCCCCTAGCACATTTGCCAATTCAAAGTCCTGTTTCCTCTGGGTGCTAGCGTCCCCTCTGGCCTAACATATAATCACAGGTCATCAGGCAGTGATGGGGACTGTGTTACTTATGTGCCCTAGTGGGAATTTAATTGTTCTCTACTGCAGAGATTGAGGAAGGATTTTAGACACAAATACCATTTCCTGCCAGATAATCTTTTACCGCCCCTCTACCTGCCCACCCCACCACCAAAAAAATTCTAGAAATATTTCCTAAAAGAGAGAAAAGAAATTTTAAAGATAAATATTTTTATAGTTGAGTTGGGCTTTGTTTGGCTTTGTTTCTTCCTGTAAACAAATACTCACATGTCCACTTCATTGTATGACTAAGTTGGTATCATTAGGCTGGGACTGGGTGTGTGTACGTGGGGGTGTGCATGTCTGTTGGGACGTGGGTGTGTATCACATGTGTACTTAAATGTTAGAAAAGACACTGCAGCCTAAGGTTGAAGGAGAGATGATTTTAAAAATCACCACGTATAGAAAAGCAGCAGGAATAGTGGGGGGCTTGTGCTACAAAGATCTAAACAGCCCTTGTAATAGGGTGTCTGCTCTAAATGGACCCTTTGCTTGATTGTTTCCCTGAATTAGAGGATTCCTTGCTGAAGGCACAAGACCATTGAAGGAAGTAAAGCATCTGGTTTGTTTTGTAATGAGAAGCAGGAATGCAAGGTCCACGCTCTTAATAATAAACAAACAGGACATTGTATGCCATCATCACAGGATGTCCTTCCTTCAACAGAGGACGGACTGGGGCTGGAGGAAAAGCCGGACAGGGCTCCCAACGAAGAGCTCCACTAATTACTGCCTCTGTCTGCTTTCCACTTGCAGTGATCAGTTCCACATTCTCTTTAAGAAACAGATTAATGCTCTACATTTTGCAAACACACTCCTTTGCCTGTGGGTTTTGGGGAGGGGAGAAAAGGCAAAGAAATTTCAGTCTGTAGGATTATAACTTTTTCGTATTTCCCTATTTACTAAATAATTGAAAGAGGGAAGTCAGTTTTACTAACTATGAACTTTAATAATCAGGGGAAATGGACGCTTACAAATTTGGGGGCGGGACGGGCGGGGGGTTGGGGGGAAGGAGTCCTTTATTTCCCAAGCAATAGCTTGAGGACTAGACAGCTCTATCTTATTTCATAACATGCAAATTAATTGCTCTTTTTCACGTGCTCTTTTCAAGTAAGTTTTGTAAACTCTCTAACTGGACCTGAACCGAGGAACTCCAACAAGTTTAGATCCTTTTTAGGTTTCCCTGAATTTAAGGAATGTGCGCCCCCTCACAAAGCCGCAGCAGGAAGGAGGGCGGTCTGGAGTCTTTAGAATACAATACAGTCCGAGTCTACGCGGAGGTTAAGTGCCTTCAAAGGGAAGTCACGATTCCAAGTAAATGTTGAAATTCAGATACGGAGAGAGGAAGCTCTGGGCGCTCGCGGGCTGGGGGGAAAGCCCTAGGCTGAGCTCGACGCGGCTTGGCCAGGTGCGGCCACGCCCCCTCTTCAGGCGACTGGTAGGAGTGAATCACGAATGGGAAATCTGCAAGCTGGGAGGGGGTAAGGGCCGAGCCGCCGGCCGGGTTAACCCAGACTGTAAGCGCAGCCGTGACACTCGGCCCTCCAGTGTCGCGGAGAGGCAGAGCAGCGCGGCACCTGTCCGCGCCGGGAGCCGGGACGCGGGCGCGGGCGGCCGAGCAGAAGGGCACCGCCGCGGTGCGCGCCAGCCTTCGGCCCGGAGGGGACGCGGAGCACTGCGGACTGTTTAGGCATGAGCGACATTTATCTCAGATGTTGGATATTTGCTTGGAAAAACGTGTGGGTACGACCTTGGTAAGGAACTTGATCTTGTTTTTCATTCTGAAATTGATCTGAAAACTCCCCCCACCCCTTTTCGGCTAACGTAGTCGCAGTATAAACCAGAAATGCTTCTGCTTTTGGGCACTTAGCACTGTCAAACGTTTATAAGACTTTTTCCTTATGAATCATTAACCCTTTCAGTTCTAGGCATAATTGTCAGTTCATTGAAATTTCAATAGTGACTCCGGCCCACCCCCGTCCAACAAAGTAACTATTCCGCGTTGGCTTAATTTTAAATTTTGGTTTTATTTTAACACTTATGTGGCATCGTGACTGTACGTGTCGCAACTACGTAGACTTAAGCACGTTTGTTTCAATCGTGACTGAGGGAAGGACAACTTCGCATCTGATTTTTTTTAAAAAGGGGGGGTCATCATATTTAGAGAAGAAACAGAGTGGAAAAGCCACCCTGAAGGACTTGGACAGTGTTGTGTTTACATTCTAACGAGGACACGTTCTTACAGGGAAATAATACCCTACTCCTTTTTAATACGTTCCTACTTTTCCCCCCACACGTCTGTATGGGAAAACACTGCAGACGTTGTTTACCTTTTTACCCCCTCTCTCTCTCTTTGGAAAGCACTTTTCCTGCGTGTGAGGAGGGGATTTGCGGGAATACCCTTATCACTTTACAAGTGGAAGCAGAGCTTGTCTTCTGAGTTTTCTATATTTGTTGTAACTTTAGTTACAGTAAACTGTAGCCCATCAGTGACTTCTGGGAATTCGTACACTTTCAGATTTAAATGGAAAGTGCTATTTGTAGCTGAGGGCTCCCTAAAGGAATTCTCTTTAGGGAATTCTATTGAACAGTTTTATGTTTTGTTTTTGCTTTTTCAATCTGGCGTGAGATACCCACAGTCAAAAGAAACTGTGGGGAGTTTGCCCCCTGTCCCCCACCCCCATCTTTCCTCCTCTTTTCCTATGGTCCAAATGGTTTCTGAAAAGCTGCAGCTCAGTGATGCTGGCAGGATGCAGTCCTTTTCAGCCTTCCATGTGAGAGGATGAAAGAGATCGCGCTGCAGAGGGGGTGTGGGGGGGGGCAAGTTGTTTTGAAAGTTGTTTTGAGTTGGGAGCTGGTGGGAAAGTTCAGTCTTCCCCATTTGGAAAAGGCAGGCTGGGTTCCGCTCCTGCACCACACGCGCTTTCCATTTTTAGCTTCATTCAGAGGCAGACAGAGCTCCTTCCTCTTCCTCTCCTTGTTTGTGACACTTTTCTGAGGCAGCTTTTCCACAGCGTTGAGGGTCTGGCGGCCATGACCCCAGGCGTCCTGGGACAGAGGACTGGGCGCCCACAACATTTTTCTGCTGTGAGAGGTAAAGCCAGGGATTGTTCGGAGGTGGTTCTTTTCTTTTTTAAACTTTGTCCCCCAATGAGGTTGCCACATTCTTTGTTGTTGTTGTTAAAGGATAGCATTTAAAAACCTTGCTTCTCCAAGGCAATCTTTATACGGCTTTTTGGCTCTTACTCAACTGTACCAAGCACTCTGCATCTGCTTTTAAAGTCTTCAGACGACTGTATTAGTCATAGCCTCTCAGAGGAGCCACGGGACAATGGGGATTAAAGGCCTTTCCCTTCTCTTCCAGGCTGCCCCCAAGTGTAGCTCCAGTGCTGTGAAGGTTCCAGGGTTGGCAGAA
Source organism: Capricornis sumatraensis (assembly GCF_032405125.1). NCBI lineage: Eukaryota > Metazoa > Chordata > Mammalia > Artiodactyla > Bovidae > Capricornis > Capricornis sumatraensis. The sequence continues at coordinate 31,576,316 of NC_091081.1, read as the reverse complement.
GGGACCGAAGGGACCATGAAAATGGACATGGAGGACGCGGATATGACTCTGTGGACAGAGGCTGAGTTTGAGGAGAAGTGTACATACATTGTGAATGACCACCCCTGGGATTCTGGTGTGGAAGGAGGCACTTCGGTTCAGGCGGAGGCTTCCTTACCGAGGAATCTACTTTTCAAATGTGCCACAAACACCAAAGAGGTAAGCCTCTGGTTTCTTGCTGAAGAAGATTGGCACCTGATGCCAAATCTCCCTACTTGCCTTTGAGGCCTTGTATATCTGTGAGAATCTGTAAGTATCAGTAAATAATTGATCACTTAATTCACTTCTTTCATTGCCTTCTCTTGCCCTAAGTCTATCCCTGCTTATTTTCTCCAGCTCTTGACTATTCCATATTAATCAGTAAACAGTTAAATCTTTTGGCAAGTTGACATGTCTTAGAAAAGCCGAATTGCAGCATGGGGTGGGTGAAATTGTCAGCAGCTTCGAGAAAGTTTCCTGGCCGCTCTGGACTCACTGGCCCTCATCACCCAGTACAGTTGCTTTGGAGGGAGAAAACTTTTTCTTTGAAAAAAATGTTTTCCACGTTTCTTTTGTCTCCTTTTGGTCACGAGATGGCTTTAGTCTCTTTTTAACGAGCCAGCTTTATTAGCTGGGTTTCTAAAATTATTCTCAAAACCTTGACGTGTTTATGAACTGAAGTGATGGTGTAAACTGAGAAGAGGTTCATGTAAAAGTGTCCTCTGTCCGGATGACTTCAGAGCTAACCAGTGTTTATCTGCAGCAGCTCCCTTGCTCTGGCAGGGCTGGCAGGCCGATTCCTTCTTAGCCTCTGAAGTGGGTACACTCTTTGTTGTTTCAAAGGGGTTGAAAACCCAAACTTGGAATGAGCAAAGGATTTGTGTTTACCCTTTTATATAATGATTATAGCAAGGCGTGATGTTTAGCTGTGAAAAAACTTGCAGAACCACTTCTTGTTTTGAGAATTCAGCTACTGCAGTTGCTCTCGTGGGTCGACTGCAGGGCTGAGTTGAAGGAATTGACCCCACCACAGACTTACCACCACCATTCCTGTGGCTCACTGTCAGTCTGTCACTGCCTTCAGAAAGTCGTGACAGGGGGCTCTTTTGCTGTAGGAGTCCAGAATTCCATCCTGAGACTGTTCATTACAACCATGTCAAATCACTTTCCTCCTTCCCGAAGGAACAGTATTTGAAGGCTTTGAGAGCTGATTTGGGAAATACTTTGTCTCTTTCCTGTTGGGGTGTCTGAGTTCAGTGTTGTTAGTGAGGGGTGACACAGCTGTCTAAAATTAAATAGAGCAACTCTGCTTTGGGTTTCATTAAAACTCAACTCCCCCCTCCCACCTCCCCGTTTTTCCTACTGGGAGAGAGGAGGCTGATTTCATGAAAAGCAAAATTTAAATTGTATTTGTATGTGAACATTACCAAAAACTTGACCCCAGAAGTCGGCCTTAATTACACCTTTTTTGTGAAAGTAACACCCTTTTCTATAGAAAGTCTTTTAGTATGTGGCCCGTGGAATCAGTGTAGGATTTGTTTGGGTCTGTAAGGTTTGTCTGTGGCTTTAAAAAGTGTAGCATTTTTTCCCAGATCAAATTTGACCAAATACTGGTCCGTTCCCAGATTTTAATTGTGTTGTGTTGCCCTGTCCAGCCGCTTGGGATTAAAGTCAAGCCCTCCACTCTGGTTCATCCTTGCCTTTTAGTTCTGTAGTATTGTCCTCATTTTAGCTCTTAGCCTGTCTTTCAATTTTCATCACTCTATTTAAAATAATAGCTAAATAGAAAAAAAAATGCCCTTAGATCATTAGTCCAAAGTTCAAAAGACTAAGCACGTACTTAAGGTGTATACTTGGAGGCAGAGCCAGACTTGGAGCAAAGTTCTTCAGACTTTCCATCTAATGCTTCTACACTGTGCTACACTGGCCCCTCTTGGTGTCACTGTGGTTTTATTTATCGTCTTAACATACTTCAGACCAATCCTTTATTAAGCTTGTTTGGCGTTTTTTCATTGCATGTTTAACTCCTTATTTCGTAGTTCAGCACTGAAAATGCATACAGTACCTATATCCTTCAGAACAAACCTAGTAAGAAGTCAGGGTTCTCTTATTCTATTTTCTCCTATTTGATTTTACCGACATGCTTGAAGAGAACAGTATGTCTTTAGTCCTTCATCATAAAAGTAAGCAGGAAACCAGCTTCAATGTAATACTGGCCTAAGCTCCCTCTGTAATGTGTACCTGCTTTCCTGTTTCTCCTTCCTTCCTTTTTGCATTTTGGAAAAGGACAGCTCCTTCAGGATGGTGAAAGAGAACTGTGAAATTGAGCCATTGAGCGTATGATAGCTACAAACCAGTTCTAGGACAGGAACCTTCAGAATGGATGAAATGTTTACATTATCATTATTCAGTTAGTTCTTTTAGTCCCACAAGCCGTGGAAAGAGGAAAAAAGCCTTTGTACATGTAGTTTTTATCTGACTGATGTATCTTGCCCTTCTTTAAATGTTTTCATTTAAGTAGCAGAAGATGTTACATTATGTACTGATGTGCTGACATCCTGGGGATTTTTTTTTAACAAGACCATTTTTCATTATGAATTTGTGCTATGTGTCAGCACCTTTTTTTTTTTTTCTGGTTTAAAAACAAAACATACAAACCATATTTCTGATCTTGACCCTCATTTTTAGATTTAGTTTAGAATCATTTTGCACCTTTAATGAGGCTGTTCTTACTTCCTATTTCCAAAACGCAAACCAAATATAGATGTTCTATTCAAAAAACTTTTAAAACTTTTTAAACTGCTGGGTTATTCTTTTAGGGGGATTTTCCCCTTGATCTCCTGAAATAATCTACTGTGAATACTTGAACACAGAAAGATTGATTTAAACACTTCTGTTCTAGAAGCCGTAGCCTGAACTGAGCTTGCTTACATTGAATTCAGAGGCTCTGTGGCTCTGAGCCTGAACTCCAGAGTCGTGTGGCAATTAAACATCAGGCAATGATGGGGACTCAGTGTCCGTTTTGATTGAAGTCCATTATTAAGTCATCTGTAAAAAGTATCTCGCCGTAATATGCAGTTCCCTCTTCATACTGCCTTTTATTGGGAGACCGTGTAACCAGGCATTTCCTTTAATATAAAGATAATTAAGGAAACTTGCCAAAAACATCTCTTTCCACTCCACCCCCTTTTAAAAACAATGGAGTAAAGTGCAGGCTGAAGTCTTGGTTCACTACAGAGCACTAACCATCTCAATGCAAATATCCTTGTATTCAAAATAGAATTTTAATCTAATGAGTCATTTTTTTGAGGGGGAGGGGAAGAGGTAGCTAGTAATTAAAATGATTTTAATATAATTTGGGGTGAGGATACTTAAACCATCGTTAGACCTGAATGATATTTCTGCTTGAAACTCAATGAGATTCATGTGTATTCATATATTCGTAAAGAGGGAATTCGCTTTAAAAAAAAATTATTCTCCTTACTATCAAACTTTCATTCAGCACTCCTAGTCCACCCATACTAAGTTGTGACATCTTCATTTCGTAAAATGGAAAACAAGCCCTATTTTTTGTCTGCAGGTCTTGGACTTCAGGGTATGTTGTGTAACTGAGGCTGTTGATAGATCCGTAGGGGTCAGCCCAGCACAGAACGCACAGCTGGGAAGAACAGGCCGGCAGGGAAGTGTGAAGGCCAGCATCCTCTCGCTGGTAGATTTATGGGAGGCACACAGGAGTCCCGGCCCAGCAATGATGCTTTAGGACCCTGGTCAGTTCCAGTGAAGTTTCGTTCCTGAGCTTAGGTGAACACATTCTTAATTAGGCCTTCTAGTTACTGGGAAATTCAAGGCACACACCAGGTTTCCCTACATTATGTGCTGGCTCCAAGGATAGAACGTTGTTGGTTGTTGGCTAAGATTCACATCCAAATCTTTCCAGGGCCAGAGGGAGAAGTAGGACTTAGTCACTTACTTCCCATTAAAAACTATCCTGGTTCTGATCCCCGCTCCGGTTACCTGGCTGAGCTCAGGAGTCTTAGAGCTGGAATCTTAGTTATAGCTCTTATGTCCTCTTTGAATAATTTCTCAGATAAGGATCTGAGATGAAGGTGCTGATTGTGAGATAGGGTGCTGAACTGGGAATGGACAGAGATAGTATATGAGCTAAACAGTTCCTTCCAGCCTCAAAATTCTATGATTTGGTGTCTCTATTTATTCATGTGTGAGTATATAAGTACCCAAAGCTCTATGGATCTCAGAACTTAAAATATTAGTGTTCTGTCTCACTTGTAAAGATAATCTGGTATTGAGGCTCTTTTATTTGTTTGGGACTTGAGGATTTCCCTAGACCTCCCTTTCCAGACAAATTGCTCTCCTGTCTTACCTGGCGAGTTGTATTTGTATGGCTATTGATGGAGCCCTTTAATGCCCTCTCATATTTTCTCCAGTGACTTTCCTATGGCTGCCCTCAAAGATGTTTGGTGGCGTGTGTCTTCTGCAAATTCTTTTGTAGGAACAAGTTGCTGGTTGACTTCTTTCAGACCATAAGAAAGTGTTGTATATTTTCTTAGTGTAGGATTGAGAGCTGAATACGAAGCCCATTGGTTAAAAGAATGGCAATTCAGGAGAAAAACCCTGACCTCGATGTCATACTATTTGTTGGTAATCAAGCTCTGACTCCCAAGACATTGTCTGCAAGAGACTGTAATTTAAAACAAAGTTGATAAACCAGTTGAGTACCTTTTTAAAAATTACTGCTTTAAAGTGGATATGTTGAAAATATCAACTGCTAATTATTGGCTCACCAGTGAATGACATTATTTGTTTTTCCTGTTTGTCATTTTAATATTATGGAATAATCACTCAGATATGAATGCCAAGTGATTTCTGCCATAAAAGCCAATTCCATGAATTTTTCAAATTCATTTCAATAATATGTAATAAACAATAACCTCTGAATAAGTCTACCTAAGCTCTAGGACGTTTTTTTTAACTCAAGACTTTTATAAAGTACTCCTCAGAGCTATACTGCCAACATATGCCAATAACGATGAACTGTTATTGAAAGGGCAGATAGATGTAAATGAGGCAGGGGAGGAGAATGAAATGAACATCTGCTTTTTTCAGCTCTTGCCAGAAATTCATAACGGACCAAAAATAACACTCGAGCTCACCAGCCTTGTTTCAACTTGTGTTGGGTATAGGAAATTTTCTTTTTTTCTGTCTTTCCAGTCTGGGTATGCTCCATTGGCTTGATTATTTAATATTAAATTTTTAAAATTAATTTTTAAGTCATGTATATGAGAAAGACTGGTCTGTCACAAGCGTGTAGGTGTGTTCTGTATCCTTTTAAACAAAGATTTCAGTTGTTGATGAGATTTAATGAAGTATCAGTGTATATCAAAACCAAAATCTTAAATTCCACTGCAAACATTTATTGATTCATATATAAAGGCCTACCGTTTCAGGTGCACAGTTAGAAAGGAGCCACCAGGGATAATAAAAACGGGAAATAAGTATGTTTTTACCTCTCCTCTTGGTCCATATCAATAAGGCATTCAGTAAGTGATTTGTAGGCTGTTTTGGGTGAAAAGAAAATCAAAATGGGAAAGTGAGTGAATAAAAAAACAAAACAAAATGTACTGCAAAATGTTGTAAGGGACTGTTACAGAGTTCTTTTGAATAATGATGAATCGCTTCCTGATTAGTGGTTGGTGACTTTTTTTTTAAACCCCATCCCCCACCCCAAGAAATTTACCATCAGGGAGGAACTGGTATAGTTAACATGTTTCTTTTTAGCAAGGCCCTCCAAAGTCAAATGTGTGATCCATCCAGTCTAAGAAAGTCATTTCCTCAGATCTTAGAACCCACAGCTCTCCTAGGTATAAATCCCATTTCAAAGGAAGACTTTTGACCACTGGTTGAGCAGAAGATGCTAGAGAATAGCAAAGTTACTTGAAAGAATTTCCTTCTACCAAAGAGAACTTACAAGTTATAAATAAAGGGGGGGAAAAAAAAAAACCTCATCTGGAATGAAAAAAATATATTATGTTTTGTTTCTGGTTCCTTAGGCCTTTGTGGAACAACCAAAGAACATTACTTTGGTTTCTGAGGTTAAAACTATTTTATTCCCCTTAAGTACACTGTATTTATGGTTTGAGGGAGAAGAAGAAATAGGAAACTAGGAACGGGCTAAAATGATCTAACCTTGACTGTCTAATTCTACAGCATTCGAAACTCATTCTAAACCGGAATGGTTTTACCCACTCTGTTCTTCTAGCATAAAAAGTATTAATAAAAAATATTGGACCCTCAGTCACCAGAGAACTAGACTGTTATACTTGGCTGAATATTTGCTGATCATCTGTGAGTTTAACAGATAGTCTTCCCCAAAAGTCAAGCTCGTTAATTATATAGGCACCATTAATGTCTGCTCTCCATAGCACAATTTTGTTATTGGCGGTATTACCATTTGACAATTCAGTTCATTGAAATGAAAAGATCGATTCATATTTTACTGTTGAACTCACTGTTTCATGTGTTTTACCCCCTTTAGATTACTGGAGTGGTGAGTAAAGAATACATACCAAAGGGAACACGTTTTGGACCTCTAATAGGTGAAATCTACACCAGTGATACAGTTCCCAAGAACGCCAACCGGAAATATTTTTGGCGGGTAAGTAGGGAAATTTTTCCCTACTCATTAAGTATTAGGGGGAAAAAATGAAACTAAAATTGCTGGGTCACTTCCTTTTTCAACTGTCCTGGAGCTCCCCACAATATTCAGGGTCCCCATGGACACAGGGAATTCTAAGCAATTGTGACGAAACTGGTTCAAAATTCAGCCTGGGAAACACAGCTTGAAGGTAGTTGGGGTGAAGGAGGTGGTCTGTGTGAATCTTAATTTTTGCGATTCATTAGAGTTTTGTGATGAAAGGAAACAGTTTGCTGCTTGCTTCAAGGGTAAGTTCATTTGCATTTCTGTGCAAGGAAGTAGTAATGAGTCACCTTAGATTTCACCCCTTCTTGATTTCTTGCTGACTTAACTTTAATTGAATGGACTAATTGAATGGACGAGTAATCACAAATGAATTACCTTGAAAATAAATGCCATTTAGGAAGGATGAATAGAAGATGGTACTGGAGGAATGGAAATGGACTACAAGACTCATCCTGTTTAAATGCATCTGTACCATGAAACTACTGGATTTGACAGTACATAAGTTATTCCATAGTGTAAGGGAGATGCTTACAACATTCAAGATGATAAACTTTGCTTTAACATCCCATCTAGTCAATCCAGTTTCCTTTGGAATATCACAGTTAGAAAGAATCTCACAGGTGAGCTAATTAGATAGAATCTTTCAGTAAAAGACCCTGGATGAGAATGAATAGAAAAAAGTGGACGTTTTCCATTTTCCCATCCATGTCTCTGGATACTCCATTTCCTCAATTAGAAAATAAATTTAAAAGCAATTATATGTATGTATATAGACTTGCATAAAATGTACATGATTCCTGGGAAACCTTTATTGAAATTCTTTCAAGAAACAGTTGCATGATGGCAACAAAAACTGTATTATACTTGTTTAGTCGCTAAGTTGTGTCCTATTCTTTTGTGACCCCATGGGCTGTAGCCCACCAGGCCCCTCTGTCCATGGGATTTCCCAGGGAAGAATACTGGAGTGGATTGCCATTCCCTTCTCCAGGAGATCTTCCCGACCCAGGGATTGAACCTGTGTCTCGTGCATTGGTGGGCAGATTCTTGACCACTGAGCCACCGGGGAAGTCCATATTATACTTACTCTGGTCGGATTTTCCGAGAATGCTTATATTTTTTGGACAAGTATTTTTATAAAAGACCTATATTTTGTGATCACCTAGAAGCTGTCCTAAGAAACAAGCTTTTTTTTTTTAAACCCAGGAAGTTTTGTGTTTTAAGAAATCTATTTTACTATTTTCCGAACAAAAGAGATCACTGAGAATTTTCCACTATGAATTGCGTGCTCACAAATTTAATAATTACTCATACTTAAAATACATGTAATACCTGACTAATAATGGGTAAAATGTGAGTGCACTTTTGCCTTTATTGCCAATAAGGTCTTCTGAGAAGTGAGCCATAGATGTTTGTAATTCTTGAGTCTAAGGTCTGAATTAAAACAATCCAGTATTAGTCTGGTTAATGCATGGTCCTTTCAAAAAAAAATGACAAGAAATATTTAAGAACCTCCTATCTCTGTCTCAGTTCCCTAGTTTATTGAAGATTTACTCTTAAGTAGCTGAAATGCTTTCCCTGAGAGGATTTATTTGAATTGGTCCTTCACATGCAAAGGATACTGTAGGAGATAACTCCCCACATGTTGTTAAAAGCATTCTGATTTTGTTGGCAGGAATATGAACATCTGTTGTGAGGAAAGAAAAAGTTTCATGCAAATTACACACAGAAGAGAAGGGATGTTCAAGTTGAGAAACCAGTGACATTTCTTGTAACTGTGCTATGAGTCAGCACGTTTTTAATCTTCTTGATAATATATGGAAATAAAGGGAGGGTGATAGGCAGCAGTGTTCATCTGACGTATCATTATTTTATTTTCTTGTGGGTGGGTGTGTGTGTGTGTGGGTGTGTGTGTGTGTGTGTGTGTGTGTGTGTGTGTGACTTCATGGCATCGACATTTCTGTTTTAAAATGAGGATACAGTAAATTGTAGACTGTGGAAGACTGACTGGAATCAACATACCCGTAGCTTTAGAAAGCAGTTTCCGCCCAGCGAAGAGTGCAAGAGTGATGGAACCCCGTGTTCCTGGAAGTTTGCACATCAGAGTAAACAAACTTGAAAACCCCTCTTGATAGCAGAATTCACCCAGCCTTGTTCCATTTTCTCTTAACAAAACACACCGCAAAAGCTCTCACAAGCTGCTTTGATGAAGCCACATGTATTTCCCCCTTCACAATTTACAGGAAGTTACTCTTAAAAGAAAGTGATTCTGGTGTTTACTGCCTGTGTTAAAGGGACAGAGTTCCTTTTTGTCTCTGATAACGTTTGAGCGAAATACAGAAACACTTTAGAGATTAACATAGTCAGTATGTGACTAAGAACAAAGCAATGACCTGCTGTCCGGTTAGAGCAAAACTTCTGCTGTGAATCATGCCCTATGACTTGGAGCCTCCAAGATGCAGAAAACCAGGTATTGCTTGTATATGTGTAAGGATCTTTCTTAAGTCTGAAGATGAGATTGGTATATCTTAAAAAGAGGGAAAGAGAAACTTTCTGGGGAAGGTAAAGGGTCTGTTTATAGTCGTTTCAGTAAGACTTTACCTTTTTACTGAGTGGCCTGAAGATATCTGCTAACCAGAAGTAGTATTACTTTAGGACAAACTTTGAATTTCTCATTTTGTATTGCTTTTAAAGAACAACATGGTTTTTTCCTCTTCTTCCAAAAACACAAACCCTGTGGCTCTGTGAGTGGTGTCTTAGCCAACCTCCTCACAGATAAGAGGGTTCCCTCTCCCTTCCTCAGCCTTGGAAGAAAAGCGCAAGGCCAAACACATTAATCAAGAGGAAAAGTGACTTCTCAGTAGACTGTCAGATGCTGGCTTCTGTCCCAGTGTTCACTTTGTTATGGCAGGTGAACTTCACCTTGGCCCCACCCAGCGTTTCCACAAAAAGGCAAAGTTCCAAGTATTCATATGAATAAGTGTTACTGCTGGACTATGAGGCTTGGGGGTGGAGGATGTTTGCAGAGTTTAAGCCTTGGGCGGGGGTGTAGGAAACGGCAAGTACAGAGGCCATAGAAAAAGCTGAGAGACTCAGTTTGACGTACTCAGTCGGGTTGGTCTAATACCTAGTGACTCAAAGCATTAAAAGTCAGAATGATCGGAACTCAAGCCAGTAGTGTTGCCTGTGTGCCATTCACTGCGCTACCAGATAGAGTACTAGGTGCGGCAGCTCCTTAAACCAAATCTTGTGTTTCATTCTTTGTAGCTTTTCCCCAAACATGAAAAGACCCTAAAACTGAAATGGAAAAGGTAACTGACAAAGCGTGCCTCCCTTGTTTCCTCCCTTATTTTTGCTGATTCAAGATAACTCCGGCTAAACTGATTTCCTTTTCTAATGAGGCAGTCAGGGACCAGAAATCACACTTGCTGTGTTTATTCTCAGAAGTGCTGGCAAGCTTTCCGTTGCACTGGGGGCTTTCTTTTCCATGTCTCTCTTCTCTTTTGCGCAGATCTATTCCAGAGGGGAGCTTCACCACTTCATTGATGGCTTTAATGAGGAGAAGAGCAACTGGCTGCGCTACGTGAACCCAGCACACTCTGCCCGGGAGCAGAACCTGGCCGCCTGTCAGAACGGCATGAACATCTACTTCTACACCATTAAGCCCATCCCTGCCAACCAGGAGCTTCTTGTGTGGTACTGCCGGGACTTTGCAGAAAGGCTTCACTACCCTTATCCCGGAGAGCTGACAATGATGAATCTCAGTAAGTGGATTACAGAAAAAAAAAATTTAAAATGCTAGTAATGTCAGTTCTGCCCCCTTTGCACTAATAACATGTTGTTTAATTACATGGCTTCATTTGATGGGCCAAGTACGTGGCTTAAACTCAGCACTGGGGAGAGAAAAACAATTTTTTTCAGTCTCTATTCGCTATAATGGAACTTGATCATTTAAAATCTACTAAGAACAACTCTGAATGTACAGGAAGAAATAAAGGTCCAATGCTAATCTGTCCAAAAGGGGACAGGTAGGATTCTATTGTAATAGAGATTAGTTCTGACATGCCGAGGATGAAAGGTATAGCTCCTGTTTGTGGTAATTTGTCAGTGCTTAAAATATGCTTTGAAATGTAGATGCGCATTTGGTTATCAAGTTATGGTCTGATGTGAAACATAAATTGTTTCTAAAAAAACTTGGAGCTATAATTTTTCAAATCTTATTCAAAATGGATTTTATATCTTCGTTTCCTTCCTTATGGTAAAAACCTAATTATCTGATCTCCTGATCGGTATTACAGTAACCACCTATCACTTTTATCTTAACAAATTTTCAGTTCCTTAGGTTTATAAGCTTTTACTTTTCTATCGGTTAAAGTTGCTGTCATGACCTCTCTGCAAAAGGCTACTTTGTTTTAGTCATTCTCAAGTGATCTCTAGGAATGATGTAAGATTTACCATAAAATTCCAACCTGTTGTAACTATAGTTGTATATTCTCAGACTGCTTTTAAAGCAGATTTTTAAAATCAGCTCCTTTTGGTTTCAGAGTTTGGCATCTAAATGCTGAAATTTTTGTAAGCTTTTTTTTTGATCTCATTTCCAACATAAGGAGAAGTTGGAAGAACAGTACAAAGAATTCCCAGAAACACTTTACCCAGATTCATCAATCATCCCTATGCTGTCCCATTTGCTTTATCTGGAGTCTAAATTGTTTTAGTTCACATTTTGGCCTTTGAGACCTTTGGGATGGATGTTAATATTAACATAAATTAGAATTTGACTTAAATTTTTAGCCAATTAACAAACCAATTACTTATCCTAGTCAGGTATAATCCAACTCTATAGCTATTTGGTACTCACCCCACACTGTCTAGTTGACTGCTCTCCCAGTGATCTCAAGACTATATTTGTAGTTTTCTGAAAAGCTGAGGCTATAAAAGCTTAAAGACCTCTACCATAATATCTTTAAATTTGTGTTTGTGGTCCTTATGTACACACAAATAGTGCACCCTTGAGGTTTGGGGAAAAAACCTTGAAATGTTTGGAAACAAATTGGCTTCCAGCTTGAGCATAGTAGGTATAATCAGGTCCTGGCCAATGGTGGTGGGTCTTTTCCCTCGTCTCTCAAGCACTCGCAAGAGTCCCCATTGTATCACTAGTGCCCAGCGTCCCAGGAGCCCTTCTGCTCTCTCCCCCTCTGAGGTGCCAGGCCCAGTGGTAAAAGGCAGCTTGCACTCCAGCAGGCCATCTCCCAGGAACATGCGCTGCTGCTTCCTGGCTTTCTCAGCATAGCCGCAGCTTCCTCTTGAGGGTCTCCTCCCATTCCTTGAGCTTCATCATTCATGGATTCAGAAAAAAGACTGATTTTTTATTTTCTTTGAACTGTAACTCCATTTTAAAAGACCCACCTTGGTGACTTTTGCAGTAACCACAAAGAAGTTTTTTCACATACATCCCTCACCTCCTTCTGCACAAAGAAAGGTCCTAAAGGCCTTGCATTTTTATTCCCCAGCAAAAGGCTCAGCACAGAATTTTTCAGGTTCAAATGGTTATTCTTTGAGCTCTGAAGGAACTGTCACGTTCTCTATGAAATGACACCTTTGTTCCCTCAAATATGTGTCGTCGTTTATACAGAGTTTTTTCTAAATGGTGGTTGAACATTTTCAGGTACCCATTCACTGTCCAGTATTCGTAGTGCAGAATGAAAGTTCACAATAACCAGTCACAGTAAGCCAAGACTCCTGCTGCCTGTTGTGAAACCAGTTGTCTTAGGTGTGGTAACACGATTGAGATGCTGATCAGGAAAATTTCCACTATTTCATCAGGCCTAACAGGTAGATTGTGTCTTCAAATGAGTTGTGTTGGGTTCCATGTTTCATGCACAGTAGAGGCCTGTGTCAGAGTCTCTGTGAGGGCTTTAAACTGGCAGTGATGGTTCAGTTGGTAGAGTTTTGAGGAGAAGAGATTTGAAGAAAACTGAGGTCAAGAAAAATAAGTAGCCAGAAATCACATATAGTTATTAAAAAAAAAAAGGAGTAGGAATTATTAGGTTTAAGTCTTATCCTCCCAAAGTTTTTTTTTTTTGGTATATTTTTTTTTTCAGTCTATCTAACTAGCCCATCTAGAAAACAGTTGACCAAATTATAGACTTCTAAATGTTAATCTGCTTTCTCAGTTTCAGTTGAAAACAGACTTTGTTTTGCCTACTGCAGAACTTCTAGGTTCTTTCTTATAGTCTTGGGGGTTCTTATTATAGATCGAAAATGTGAGTCGGCATAATTAAGCCATTCAGAGCCTTCAGAAGCAGTTCACTCTTGAAATGACTCCGTCCGCCTACAGCCATTAAAGAATTAAGAACAAAAACAGATCTTGATTTTCTTTTTCAAGTTAACTCAAGCTGCTGCTGAGTGGGAGAGTCAGAAATGACACCAGCTCCACTGATTACTCAGCTACTGAAGGATGGTTTTTTTTCAATATGCCTTCATGTAGGCTCCATGAGGGCTTCCCAGACACCACTGGTGGTAAAGAACCCATATGCCAGTGCTGGTAGATATAAAAGACGGGCTCGATCCCTGGATCAGGAAGATCCCCTGGAGGAGGGCACAGCAATCCATTCTAGTACTCTTGCCAGGAGAATCCCATGGACAGAGGAGCCTGGCAGGCTGCAGTCCGTAGGGTCGCACAGATTCGAACACAACTGAAGTGACTTAGCAGACATGTGCACAGATTCCATGACTGACACATTAGAACACCTGAGGGGGCTGATACTGCTCTCCGGATATTTTTTTTTTTTTAATAGGAAACAAATGTGTTTTTGTGAAGGTGTAAGAGATACTGAACATTTATCATGGAGCTATGATACGCTAGGCACACTCTGCTCAGTATTTTGCATAGAAAATAATAAATTCCAACTTTTTCTTGTTGGCTTGCTTGTTAGCTTTGCAGAAGTTCAATAATTGGATTATGGAGATGCTCAGCAATAACACCTGACTAAATAGGAGGGCAGTGCTATGGACAGATTAAAACTTCCTGCTTATAACTTTAATTTATTGAATTTTAGAACCCAGAGAGTGTTGAAGCTACTAGAAAAAATTAGGAGACTTAGATGTACTTTGCCACATAAAAATGGCAGCAAGTTGTGATGGTGAAGTTTCTGTGTTTTCTTTTTTTTTCCAGGGTTATGTCTTTTTTTTTTTAACCTGAGCCTATATGGTTGCCTCCAAATCATTCTTTTTTTGCCTCAAAATTCCCTCCTGTGGCTGTGAGATGCCTTGCCTATCAGCTTTCCAACTTAGTTGTCTCTCTTCTTTTACCATTTCAGCTTTAAAAAACAAAAGTGACAATTTGAACTTCCTGCCTGCTGAGCCTCACTGAAAGACTGATATTGGCCTGATAAGGGGGTATTTATTTTGGTTTCGTGGCTTCAGAAATCCCTCTCCCTCAACAAGCTTTCCATCACTGCCCCCATCAGCATCTTCCCTGATAGCGTCTGGGCTGTGTTTATTCTGGAGCTTCGGGCTCACCCGGGAGTAACTGATAACAGCCAGCAGAGATAACATTCTGAGGGGGCTCTCAAACTGGAACCGAATCCCTCAAGCCTGTCAGCCTAGAGAATGGATTTGAAGAGTTCAGACTCTGGAGTCCACAGAGTTCATTTCTATAGACCTATCAGGTATCAAGCCTAGAGTTCTTCTCCATTAAATCAAGCAGGGACAACAAAATGATGCTTTTACGGAGGCTTAGCAATGTCCCCCGAGCCTGTCTTCTTCTCAGGCTGAGGCCAAGAGCTCTCCTGCCTCTCATGGCATCTATACAAACCCACAGCTGATCCTTCGTCTCTCCCTACTCTGAGGGCAAGTGTGCAGGCTGGAGTGCCTACCAGCCAGTAACCAGACCTCCAACCAAGCAGCTTGTATTTTACTTTTGGTTTCCAGGGAAGGCTGAGCAAGGAGTGGTCGGTTTTCCCAGCTCTGGCTGGTTGGTGCCTTCCCGAAAGCATCTTTCGTTCTGCGTGTTTGGAGGGAGCAGTGCTGGTGGCATGGCCTGGAGAACCTGTCGTAAACAGGCTCTGTTTAAGAACATTGCTGCTGTTCCTCAACAGTCTATTTACCGAGTAATAATATGCCATCTTTTGGAATAAGTGTGTTCATCTTTGCTGCCTGTTTTCTTTGGTGCTCTAAGTAATTGAACTGGCTCGGAAAGTGCCATTTGTGGTTTGGCAGCGATGACTATGTAACACCTTGTGATTCCGGGGGACAGCATTACTGGGAGCCTGGTGAGACCCAGAGCCTCAGTGAAATTCTGGTGTTGTCAGCAAATCCAGAGGAAGGGTTCACATCACCTTGCTAATCGGTTTGACAGAGGCAGTTTGAACAGGATTTTATCAAATTCGTATTAAACAAGAATGGAGGTGAAAATTGATGACTGCTTATTACTTGAAATGAGTCTTCATCTTTCACATCTGGTTCACAGGGTGTGCTGATTTCCTTTAGGTAAACTCTGACTTTTATTAACCTGTGACACCCCACACCCAGTATTTCATGGAGATACGCTCCTATTCTAGATTGAACAGGACTGTTCTATCATGAGGTTCCTACCAGTGGAAACAGTCATCCAAACGATGTTATTCATTTGACTGATGCCACCGGTGACCCGCTTTTGCTGAGGAGGAACTGGAGTGGCATGAGCCTTCCAGAATGAGTGGGTGTTGAGAAGCCAGGTGGCCCTCTTGGGGAAGCTGGGGCTCAGGTTTGCTCAAGGAGAGAGAAGCCTGGGCAATGTCGCTTCAATTTTCTATCTCCCTCTGAGTAATCATCACCCTTTCTTTATTTCAGCACAAACCCAGGGCCGTCCAAAGCAGCAGAGCACTGAGAGGCATGAACTGTGCCCCAAGAGTGTCCCGAAGAGAGAGTACAGCGTCAAAGAGATCCTGAAACTGGACTCCCGCCCTTCCAAAGGGAAGGACCTGCACCGCTCCAACATTTCTCCCCTCACTTCCGAGAAGGACGCGGATGACTTCAGGAAAGACGGGAGCCCGGAGATGCCCTTCTACCCGCGCGTGGTGTACCCAATTCGCGCCCCGCTCCCGGAAGACTTTCTGAAAGCACCCCTGGGATGCTACGGGATGGAGCGGCCGCCCTACGTCACTCACTCCCCCATACCGTCGTCCGCGACGCCCAGCCCCTCGGCGCGCAGCAGCCCGGACCGGAGCCTGCAGAGCTGCAGCCCGCACAGCAGCCCCGGGAACACGGTGTCGCCGCTGGCCCCCGGCCCCCAGGAGGCCCGCGACTCCTACGCCTACTTGAATGCCCCCTACGGGGCCGCCTCCGAGGGGCTGGGCTCCTTCGCCGGCTACGGGCCGCCCACCCACCTGCCGCCCGCCTTCATCCCCTCCTACAATGCGCACTATCCCAAGTTCCTGCTGCCCCCTTACGGCATGAATTGCAACGGCCTGGGCGCTGCCGTGGGCAACATCAACAGCCTCAACAGCTTCGGCCTCTTCCCGAGGCTGTACCCGGTGTACAGCAGCCTCTTGGGCGGGGGCGGCCTGCCTCCCCCGATGCTGGCGCCCCCCTCGCTCCCCAGCTCGCTGCCCTCAGAGGGGGCGCGCCGCCTGCTGCAGCCCGAGCACCCCCGGGAGGTGCTGGTGCCCGCGCCGCACAGTGCCTTCTCCCTCCCCGGGGCGGCCGCCAGCCTGAAGGACAAGGCCTGCACCCCCACCAGCGGCTCCCCGACGGCCGGGACCGCCGCCACGGCTGAGCACGTGGTGCAGCCCAAAGCTACCTCAGCGGCCGCTGCGGCCCCCGGAGGCGAGGAGGCCGTGAATCTCATCAAGAACAAAAGAAACATGACTGGCTACAAGACGCTCCCCTACCCGCTGAAGAAGCAGAACGGCAAGATCAAGTATGAGTGCAACGTCTGCGCCAAGACTTTCGGGCAGCTCTCAAATCTGAAGGTAGGCCTGGCGGGGTTACCCCCACCCCCCAAAACGCGCGGTCTGTCCCCGGGAGGACACACAGCGCGCCTGAGTACTTAAACCTCCCGCGGGTTGTAGATTGCGGTTTTCTCCGTGTAAGACCCAGGCATGGCATCGTCGGCCATGCAGCTTGGGACCCGTTACTTCCCCTCCCCCAAGTGTCTTCTGATTAATAAACATCTGGGGTTTGGGCTGGAGGATCAGTGTGGAGTCCCTGCCTAGCTTGTGACTTTTCTTTAGCTCAGACACGACAGTGTTCTGAAACTCACATTGGGGTTTGATTTGTTCTAAGACTTCACCTTGGTGCTTAAGAGGTTTGCATCCTAAATGCCCTGAGTCTTTGAGCCGGGACATTCACTCTTACAGCCTGCAGAGTGGGAGCCAAGCTAAGGTGTTGTGGCTTCTTCCCAGGTCCACCTCAGAGTGCACAGTGGAGAACGACCTTTCAAATGCCAGACGTGCAACAAGGGCTTCACTCAGCTTGCCCATCTGCAGAAACACTACCTGGTACACACAGGAGAGAAGCCACATGAATGCCAGGTGGGCAGTGTTTTCTGGGTAGAACTTTTCGACCTTTGCAGACAGTGTCTCAGCAGTCACCCTCCTGGTGTCCTAAACCAGCACAAGAATTCTGCCTTCCTTAGGCTGCTGATGAGATGACACAGCCGGCTTCCACTGGGTGGACAATGGTCGGGGAGGGAAACACCACCCTGTGGGAGTGTCCCCACGTTGCCATATTTGCCTAACGCTGCGGTGAGGGGCCACAGGGAGTTTTCTTTCCCCTCCCAGGTTGTCCTGTGTGGGTGGGCAGCTGGCACCTCCCCTTGGCAGCTCTTAACCTTCTAGTCTCCATCCTCCCTTCTCTGCCTCCCTCCCCACACTGCAGGTTTGCCACAAGCGATTTAGCAGTACCAGCAATCTCAAGACCCACCTGCGACTCCACTCCGGAGAGAAACCTTACCAGTGCAAGGTGTGTCCTGCCAAGTTCACCCAGTTTGTGCACCTGAAACTCCACAAGCGCCTACACACCCGGGAGCGGCCCCACAAGTGCGCCCACTGCCACAAGAGCTACATCCATTTCTGCAGCCTCAGGGTCCACCTGAAGGGGCACTGTCCTGTGGCCCCAGCCACTGTGCTGCCTCTGGAGGACCTGACCAGAATCAACGAAGAAATTGAGAAGTTTGACATCAGCGACAATGCTGACCGGCTGGAGGACATGGAGGACAACATCGACGTGACCTCTGTGGTGGAAAACGAGATTCTGGCCGTGGTCAGAAAAGAGAAGGAAGAAACTGGCCTGAAAGTGTCTTTGCAGAGAAACATGGGAAATGGACTGCTCTCAGGGTGTAGCCTCTATGAGTCAACAGAGCCGCCCCTCCTGAAGTTGCCTCACAGCAACCCACTACCTCTGGGACCTGTAAAGGTCAAACAAGAAACAGTTGAACCTATGGATCCTTAAGATTTTCAGAAAACAAAAGGTGTTTTGTCTTGTTTCTTAACTTACGACTTGGCGAGTCAGGGTGCCCGTCGCAAGCGCTTGTACATAATTCCAGTTCTGCAAAGCTCTCCCTGACAGCAGATGGTTTCCCTCACTTCTCTGGAATTAAAGAAGGAACCCCAAAGTTACTGAAATCTCAGGGCATAAATGAGGCAAAGACAATATATATACCTATTATATATACTTACTTACACCCCATCTATATATTTGAACCTGTTGTATTTTGAATATTTGTGTGAATATGTTTGCATAGCCTCCCCATTGCTAAGACTATTGCCTAGCCATAATTATTTTTTCAATGATAATCCTTCATAATTTATTATACAATTTATCATTCAAAAAGCAATAATTAAAAAAGTTTACAATGACTGGAAGAATTCCTTGTAATTTGAGTTAAGTGTTATATTTTTGTCTGGTGGCCATTCTTTGTAGATAATTTCTGCACATCTGTTTTAAGTATCTAAGATTTAGTAAACAGATAACATTACTTCAGTCAACCTCCCTCTATAATAATGGTTTGAAAGTGAGGTTTGAGTATTGCCAAAGTTAGGCAGTTGATGTGTTCATTCACAGGATTATATTATTTGAACAGCCTTGTATCATTTGAACATAATTTGGGGGTATGTTTGCAGAATTACCCAGTAATAGGTAGAAGAAATAAAAATCTTGTATGTTTCTGTAGAGAGTTCAGCATTCCTGCCCCCAATCACGGATTTACCAGAAAGGTGGTAAGAAGGCTTTGCCAGTCTGTCTCCCTCTTCAAAAAAACAGCGTCGTCCCACCCGCAAAGTCATGTGACCATTTGGAGTGGCCATGAGACTTTAGCATCCCAATGTATTATCTGAAAATGTGAAGAAGACAAAATGCCATGTTTAAAACCACCGCAAAATGTTTCCAAAGCACAGGTGGTTTTGTATGGGTGAGGTCTGGGGGCATAAGTCCAGGTGTTTTTGTTGTTGGTCTTTTTTGTTATCACGTCAAAATTGCACAAGCATGGTGCTCCACCAGGAAGGATTTGAGTTAGATAGGTTCGGGCCACACTTTAAAAACCAGAAACCGGAAAACGGGTATTCTCGTTGTCTTAGGGTCAAAGCGGGTAATGAACATTCCTGTCCCCAATACATCAGTTGTATTTGTTTTTTCTGTGCAACTCAGACTTTCCTCAGTATTTGTGTTTTTACGTTTTATGGTTAATTTAATTGAAGAAGAAAGGGCATTGCAAAGTTGTTCAACAACAGTTACCTCATTGAGTGTGTCCAGTAGTGCAGGAAGTGATGGCATCTTTAATAATTTGCTACTCAAGAGGAGAGAGCATGCGTGCGCCAGAAAGATGGAATGCATCCCATTCTGCCTCGTCCTCTGCTAAGCCCAAAGATGACACGTTGGCATTCAAGGTGTAGCGGACAATGATGTATATTTATAAATCTATTTATACCACTATACCATGTATATATAATATATTTATAACCACTTAAAATTGTGAGCCAAAACATGTAAAAGATCCTTCTTTCCTAATGGCAAAAAAAAAAAAAACAAAAAAAAACCCTTTCTGACTCTCTGCTTAATTAACACTCAATGACCTCACAACTACATTGGTGAGCTTGGGCACCCCCTTGGTATTGTAAGAGATCCTAAAATCTTGGTGCAAAGGTGGGGACCGCATAACAACCAGGGAGAAAGAGACATACCTTTTTTAACTATTAAGGACAATCTAAGATAGCTTTTTTTTTTTTGTCACATTCTGATGTGGTCACACCCAAGTCCCAGAAATAGAAATCCCATCAACCACTGTAACTTTTCTCTCTCTTCCTCTCCTTCCTTAAATAACTGATGGATCACTAATCAATCTGGTTTATTATATATTCAGCATTTTGGTCTGTGGCAACTAATGTCAGCCTACAGAAGAGAACAACAAATTTAGAATAATCCAGGGAAACCTAAGAGCCTTACTGATCTGTTCCTTTAAATAATGAAACTGACAGTATGATTTTTTTTAACAGTGTTTGACAAACAGTCCTTGATTATAAGTAAACGAAAGAATCATACTCTGACATTGACATCAAATACATTCTATTCCCCATCACTCATTTGTTCTCTTTTTTCCCTCTCGTGCTTTCTTGTTAGTGGAAATTTTTACTGAGACCTGCACAGTGGCTTGAGACTTCGTAATTCTCTGTACCATCTGACTTTCCCTCTGAGGCCTCTTACATGTGAATGTTGAGCCCACAATCAACAGTGGTTTTTTGTTTTTTTTTCTTTCTTCTACTCAAAGTTAAAACTGACCAAAGTTATTGGCTTTTTACTTTGCTAGAACAAACTATCATGTTTACGTACTGGTTTACATTGTTATTTATGTGCAAATTGTCAAAATGTAAATTAAATATAAATGTTGATGCTTTACCAGTGCTTGTCCAGCGTCTTGAATGAAGGGTGAGGGAGCAACACCTTAACCGTACTGTAAGGGTGGCCTTAGAACAAATTCTGAACGTGACAGTTTACCTCCATCCTGTTCATGTCCCCACCCCCATCCTCCATCCCCCACAGAGACGATTCCCTAGTTCTCCCACCTCCATTGGTGACTGCATTTGTCAGTGATCTGACAGAGTTGATCACCTGCTTCTCATAAATCGACAGTGTAAGAATTTTGTCTTTAATTATGGGCCATAAAAATGTCTTCTAAGAAAAGCATTTCAAGCATGAGCCAGCTATTGTTTGCTTTTGTTGGACTTTTTTGTTTGTTTTACTTAGTTGATGGGCAGTGGGGTGGTAGCGAGGTGAGGAAGACTTGGATTAAGTCCAGAAATGCCATCCCAGCCTTGATTCAGGATGTATGTGTGTGGACCCAGCCAGTTCATGGGTGAGGGGCTCTGGGGAGCGCTGGGAGCCTGAGGAGCATGTTGCCCATTGGTGGCGTTATTTTTGCTTCAGCAGTCAACACCCCACAGGGAACCATAGGGAATCTTCTGCATAGGTTTTCTGCCCTATGTGCTACAGTATTTTTTTTTCCCTTCACATTTTAACTCAGGAAGTAGATTTGCCACTTGTGCAATTTAAAACAAATTTCAAGAAAGCTGTTTGACAGGCCTCTGGGCACTTTTAGTATGAAGCCCAGGGATCACAGTAGCCTGGCCATGTGGTCCCAAGGGTCATGTGTTGGGAATGGATCTACTTCTTGTCCACTGACACTTCCAGACACTAACCTTTGTCCAGTCACAAACAAAAAGCAAAAATTGAGTTTCACTTGGTAGACATGAATGGGAGAGATACTTATAGAAAAGTGTTAGTCCCCTCAATGAAAAAAAAAACTAAAAGCCCTTCACAAATGGTTTTCATGTTTGCCACTTCACCCATTACCAAGTTCATGGTACCATGCACGTTAAGAAAATAATGTTGCTTATATTTAGACACTCAAAACTGCCCAGTGTTTTTTTTTTAATGTTTCTTCTTTATATTCACTTAAACATCTGTGCCAAGAATTTGAAATGCTGCCAGCATTTTACTGTGGAGTTAAGAAAACCAGACCCTATTGTCATAAATGTGCCAAATGGTGCTGGTTGCACTACTAAATTCTACAGAACCATTGTGGTAATAATTTTTCAAAACAAAGCCCAATCAGATCCAGAGTATAACAGTACTACCATTAATCATTGTTCTTTACTTGGCAAAACATACCTTTTTTTCTTGAGAGTTACGTATCTTGAGAGCACACTTGTGGATTTAGCTGTTTAATGAAACATTACGTGAGAAGGTAATATTCACTAGGAGCTCAAGTCTCCCCGGCCGTTGTCTACCCCGCTGAACAGAGACTTCAGGCAGCTGTTTTGTATGGCAAGGCAAAACCAAAGAAGCCACCTTTTTAAATCCTTAAAAGCCCCGTTCAGAAATGACACATTTAATTCTCTACCATAAGAAAACATATAGAATATAGAGTTCCATGGGAGCTTATAAGGACACTTCTAAATTTTTTTCCCTTGAGGGACAGAAAACCACTTTAAAACCTTTAAGTTTGTGTAAGTGAACTTATTCCTTTTGTGTGTGTGTGTGTGTGTGTGTGTGTGTGTGTGTGTGTGTGTATAGCCTTCTTTAAAAGAAGATAATGGGAAAAGGCCAGAGCAGAGAAATGAAAGTAATTAGAGGCACATGCTGGAGGATTTCTAATGTTTCTGGGATAATCTGGTCCACAAAGGAAGGCTGCACCACAGAGGGTGGCAGCTAAAAACGTTAATGAATAGAAGAGAAGGTACATAGAATGGGATCAGTGAACCAACTGAAAAGACACTTGTATTTCTCTTATGAGACCATAGAGTTCTTTGTCCATAACATGTCTGTTTCATTATCAGTGTCTGGCCAGAAGAAATCAGACCATTCTGAGCACTTCTGGGTATCCAGCAGCTGCAAGAAATGTTTCAGTACACAGAAGCCTCCCATCACATCCATTTCTAAGTTTCATGTCCTTAGGACTCCCAAGTCTATTTGCTTAAAGTGCTGCTGACAGCTGCTCCTTCAATAAGTGAGAAGTGATTTTAATCTCAATATAGCTTTAATCATGTAATTTAGGCCCAAAACACAGCAAGATTCCAAAAAGTTATTTTTAAGCTGATTTACACAAATACTCCTCATGCTCAGTTTCACAGAATACTATAACAAACCCTCTCCTGGTTTGTTCTTCCTTCCAGGTTTGGTAAGTAATGAACCACAGTTAGTCATGTACACATTTCCTCCTCTGAATTTGAGACAGAAGCTTTTGTTCAGCATAAACATGAGCACAACTACCTTGCAGTTTTCTCCTACTCCCATCAAGAAAGAAAGAGGAAGTGACAGGTAAATGCCAGTGGGTGGTTTGAGTAAGAAATTCTTCAGTGTGTTAACAAAAGGAAATTGTCCTCAAGGAAATGTGGCACAGCTTCCCATCTTTAGGTAATCTGAAGGATTTGTATGTAGGTTACGGCAACCAGTGTTCCTCCCTGGATGAGGGGCAGAGCAAAAGACACAAAATTAAACTATTAACAGAAGGGACTTTGGTTTATATGATAAAGGTGAACAGCCACCTTTAGGGATGGTAACACAGTGGGTCCTTTTTGGGGGAGGGAGGAAGTAGTCTCCTTCCTGGGGTGGCCTGGAGACGAAGAGCCAGCTTGTCTAAAAGCACAGGATAGGCAAGATGCCTGGCAAGCCGTTCCCATGCTTATAATTCAAAGGCTTCCATAACCGTGTAAGTGATGGTGCACCTGGGGACGAGACAGAGCTAAGGCTCTGGTGGAGAACTTCAGTTTCCTTGATGTTCCTGAGGCCTCCAAGGAAGCTGTGCATGTCAATATGTAAAACCCTGTATAGACGGCAGATCTGGAGAGCTTGTCTCATCCAGAGGAAGAGTCCATGATACCAAGAAATGAACTGTGCTGTTATGTTTGTAAAATAGTTGAAAATGTATTTCCCATTTGAGTCCTTCCCAGGGATTCTGCGAGGGGGTGGAAAATGAGACAGTGCCACTGTGACCCGACACCCGGCGCTCTGCAGAGGAGCATCCAGGCTGGCAGCCTGTCAGTGCAGTCCTGTCTTGGGAAGGGAGGGACTGTCTCCATCCTCCCTTCTTCCACAGCAAGGCGGCCCTGGTACTATTTCCCATCCATGCAGGCAACGGAAGTAGGATGAAGCCTCATCCCTTTCCATGGAACACTTTCTTGCCGCCTCAGTTTTACAACGATTAACCTGACAGTGATCCGCAGTGAGACTCACCATCTAAAGATCACGAACTGGGTGACTTAAGTCGTTCTTCGATGCTACCCAGGGCCAGAGTCTAAATATACCCCCAAGGTGGGAACTGAGATTATGAGCTCCTAGTCTGCTGGAAAGAGTGAACCAGAGATTTTCCTAGTTCTAGGCCTGGTTCAGCTGCTAGTACCTGGATGCTCTCAAGAAAGTCCTAGAATTTCCCTGGGCCTCAGTTTCCTGATCCATAAAATGAAGGAGTCATTCCTGGGCTTTCTTTGTGCTCTTTCGGAAGTATTACATCTCTTAATATGCTAAGATTCCATCATTGTCTCTTTTTTCCTTTCAGTTTGTTTCCCTTGGAAGTCTGATTGTTGCTATAGGCAGATATTTGTAATTTAGAGAGCAGATGTCAGAGGAAAATGGAAATGAGGGACAGGCTTGTATGGAAAAAACTATTGTGGCTTCTTCTGGCAAAAGAGATTCGGCTCACAAAGGTCCTGCTAATTTGTGAGAATCATGAACTTTCCCCAGGAATTAATATGCTCATCTGAAAGGAATCAAGAGTCTTTTAATGGAAATAATGGCTTGTGCTTAAATCAAACCTCTGCTCAAGTGAAGTACCATGAATTCTAGGATGTTTAGTTTAGTGGCTTTTTGTTTTTTCTTCCCCATCTTTTTTTATTTTTTTTGATGCCAAGCCTTACTTGCATGAAGAGTAAGAAAGATTTAAGTTTGTTGCTGCAAAAAGGAAAGAAGGTAAAAAATATGGGAGCTAAAGAAGAGAAGACAAAGCCAACCAAGAGAATCCAAAAAGATGTTGAAAGGAAACATTCTGTTAGCAAAGCAATAGAGGCCTCGATACTGTTCTAACGGTTCAAGGTTTAAAAAAGGGAATAAAGACAAATGAAGCAGTCAGAGGGAGGAGAGGGAAAGGTTAAGCCAAGACAGAAACTGTGAGTAGATAGATGTGAAAGGGGCTGAAAATAAGTGAAAAGTGAAAAATTGCCTTATGAATAAACCGTTAAAAAATAGTGAGTGAAAAAGCAATCGTGCTTCCAGTTATTACTGAATCACCCGCTGGTGGCAGCCAGAGGCTGACCTGAGCTGCGACTCCACGCTTAACCTACATGCAGCAGTTGGTGCTGGGCTGCTCCTGTGGGCGGACACCGTTTTCTACTTGAGTGTCAGTTTCATTGTGATTACTTGCCGTCAAGATACATGTGGCCCATTTTACCGCCTTGAAAACCAAAAAACATGACTTGGTCATCTCTCCAACCTGCTGACATTACAAGGCAGGAGATATAGCCTCTTGGTACATTCAGGACACCAGCTAGGCCAGGAGCTAGGACCGAGGGATGTGAGGGCAAGCAGATCTTCTACGGGAAGTTGATGGGGTGTGAAGGCTCAGCCTGCTTCTGTTTTTCTGAAAATGAGGCCATGAGTTTATACTCAGTGATCCTTGTCATTCCTGATGGTGTGTCTGTCAGGGCAGGGACACAGCAACCATCCCACAATCTCTTCTGTGCTCGGAGTCCACAGAATACTCTCCTCCCGAGCACATTCAGGCCAGCAAACAAAATGCCAATCATAGCAGAACCCGCCCCCGCCCCTGCCTACTTGAGGAAGCACTGGAGCCCTAGGAAGTGAACCGGTTCCACCAGTTGACTCCGCCCTCCGAGCCTCTAGGAAGAGCGAAGACCGGAAGTGCTCGCACCCACCCCAAGACTGGCCAAGCCTCACAAAGAAGGGCTGGTGCAGATGGTACAAGCAGTTTCCAAAGCTGCAGGACCTCCCTCCTGCTCATTCCAAGTGTAGCGCACACTTCTCTTTCCGAGCTGCCTGCATGCAGAGCTAACTTTTGATTCTCTGTTTCAACAGAAAGGAGGTGGGAGATGGGTGGTCACAAATTCCAAGATGATTTTGCATGGCAGGGCTTCAACTGCAGGGAGGCAAGTGGCCCTCAAGTGTTCTAGAGCCCTGAGGAAATTAGTCCTGGGGATCATTTGACCCAAGTGACCCATGGAGCAGCGAGCCCATGCACACAGATGGTATGGCTGTGAAATCAAAGAATGAGGCCCAATTTTAATGAAACCGTTTCATTTTTAAGAACCAGGATAAGACTGTAGTTCTGTACATCCAGCCAGTTGGGGCTAAGATTTTCTTCAAAGCCTCACACAGTTCTTGGCATCTGTTCTTGCTGTTGCTGCAAGAAGTACCTAGCCTTGTGCTGGTGGAAGGTTTAAGGTTTTCATCCTTGAGTGTTTTCATGGAGACAGGTAAGGATGGGCTTTCAGCATCTCCATCTTATAAATGGGACTGTCAAAGCATGGAAGGTGAGAAGAGAGGCTCAAGCCACCTGACAAGTTCCTGCTGGACCTGGAAACTGAATCCCAGCTTCCTGACTCTACTTCCACTTCTCACTTCCCAAGTCAGCACTTTAGAAGATGCTGCTATTGCCCAGCAGGCAAGGCCCACAGAAGTCACTGATGCTGCTTGTATTTAGGGCAGGCTTGCCAAAATGGCAGGGTTTCACAGCATTAAATTGCTGTCTTTTGCCTTGTCAGGAACTTGACTGTTAACAAGTTCTGCAGACATTTCAGGAAAGCAAGCTGGGGATGGCTAGCCTTGGAGAACCGTGGTCTGCTGCAGCCCAGTATTATTCTGAATTCATCCCAGTTCAACACAATCATTTACATCTCTGAAACCAAGCTTCTTCCAGATATCCCTTTACTGAAAGGCTTTCATCACTCTAAGGTGGCCAGTTCCCCTTCAAAGCGCCAGACTGAGCTGGCATTTCTGCGTGCATTCACAGAGGCAGGGGGTGTGTGTCAGGCTTCAGTGGTTCTGGGTCAGCCTCAGGTCAGCAGTGCTCCAAAGAGGAAACTGAGGCAGAGAGCTCCCAGCTCCCCATCAGGACAGGCCTTGGGGGCCTGGCAACTGTAGCTGAAGAGCACATAGATGCTCAGACAGAAGGCACTGGGCACTTGCAAACATTCAGATGCTATTTTGGATAAAGTGGGTAAGTTCATTCCACTTTAAAAGCATGGGGGCGGGGAGGCATGTGTTTTCTACAAAGGAGAGGAACCACATAAATGGACATCTTTTCTGCTTCAAGTGCACATAAAATTTTTTTGTTGCTTCTGAGTTTAAGGAGGTATATTCTCTGTTTTAAATATTGCCCATACATAGTTAACCAGCATACCTGGACACAGAGATGAAAGTTGAGAAAAAGCAGTCTGTTGTACCTTTTTGTTCCCAGGCAGTGTAATCCCAAAAGGCACGATTCCTCTAAGAATTATCTGAAGACTTGCAGTTTACCCACCGGTTAGACAGCTTTTGCAACCAACAGAAACCTTACAGATTTATAGTCATATTGCTTCAAATTGGTAGTTTTTGTCTTCTCTAGTTCTGACCTGCACGTGGATTCCAGACTGAAAATTACATTTATCTGAAGCAAACCATTCAGCCCATCTTAGATAGGTTACAGCTGTTTCATCCATCCTTCCAACTTTAGTGTAATAACCTCATATATTACGGTTCATCTATAGCCCAAAGAATTATATGTTCTTAAGAGGATTGGCTGGGGAAAAAATAAGAAAGAAAAGGAAGGAAGAAAGGAATATTTTAAGACTAGCTATATAACTCAGACATGAGAGAAGCATCTCTTAAATTCAAGTCCCAATCTTGCTCCCATCAGAGTAAGGAGTTAGAATGTGATTAGGTGGAGATGAACACTGGCTGGCCGGGATGCTGAATCCCAGCTCTCCGTGAGTTCTGCTGAGGGCCGCTGGGCACCTGGTGGACTGCTCCAAAAGAGAGGCATATATTTCTTATAAACAAACCAAAAAAAAGGCAGGGCAAAGTCTGTGCTGAAGGTGCACAGACTTCCTTCCTTCCGTACTTGGGTTTTTCTTCCTTCTAAGGGGTGTTTGAAAGTTTTTCCTGTGCTTCTAACTGAGCAGAAACCACATCACGTCTTTTGTCACCGTCTCTGCTCACCACTGGAGACCCTGGTGGTTAGAGAGGGAAAGTCCCTTTCGATGGGGGTAGAAGGTGTTGGGGGCCTGGGAAGGGGGATGGTGGGGAGAGGGGAGAGGAGAGGTCACTAGGGTTTCCTCCTGGCCTAGACAGTGTACCCACCCTGACTGGACCCTCCAATCCTCCAAGCAGCAAAGCATGTCTTTTAATGCCCTAATCACCTTAGAGTGATAGAGGAAGAGATCGTTTAGTGCAGGAAAGAATATCTACTTCCAGAGCTCTGTGGTTATGGGAAGTCAGAAGAGTGGCCACGGGGACCTGTGTGTAGCCTGAGGATAGCTTCCACCTGACTCCTTAGCACCGGTCCTGGCAGATGGGTGATGGACTGGGAGGACAAGGAGGGGTGCTGGGAGACTGGTGCAGAGCTGTATATTTGATTTGAGTTGTTACAGGGCTGTCTTTGTAGTAACCATTCTTCTTTTTATAAATCGTGGTTAAAAAAAAAAATACACATAACATGAAATTCACCATCTTGACTGTTTTTAAATGTACAGTTCAGTGGTGTTCACTCTACTCACATTGTTGTGCACAGATCTCTAAACATTTCATCTTGCAAAGCTGAAACTCTAAGCCCATGAAACAACAGCTCTCTTTTGGTCTCCCCTAAGTCCCTGCACAACAACATTTCTTGATCACAAGTGCTTTTCTTTGGTTAAATCTATAAACTTGATTTCCGTACCAAAACCAGTGCCAGGTTCACGCACCAGCTACCCTGTCTGGGGAGCAGTTCAAATTCACTTGGCCATGAATATTCATCACTCTCTGGGGATCAGGTTCCCAAATGCCTGTCCTCAGCACTTTGGGCTTTAGCAGCTTACAGAGTTGTTATTGGCACCACCAAACTGGTCAGGAATGAAAATAACAATCAACTCCTTAAATGTTCACAAGCCTGTTGGGCTATTGCTCATGTAATTTTGAGCTGCCATCTTGTCTCCTCTCGCTCAGGGGAATGGAATGTCTTCTCCAGCAGTTTGATACTGCTGGACCATGGGGCAGGACAAGACCACTCGCCCCAGTTTTCTAATGGAACCTGGGTTGCAGGCCTCTCTGGTGGCAGGTTGTTTGGGCTCTTGTTGCTGGGCACCACTTCCTCATACAAGTCACTTCTAAACAAATCCTCCCAGTAGGTTGTCCTCCAAGCCAGAGCAGCAGGCAGGTAAGTACTCTCACCCAATCAGCACAATCAATTTGTCATTCCCTGAAAATAGAGTCGTCTCTCCAGTCGGTCCAGTTTCCCACCCCCAGTGCTTGGTGGTGGGGATGGGGAGGAGGGGATAGGGAGGAGGGGATGGGGAGGAGGGCTGGCCTTGGAGCAAAGCCACATTCCAGGGGGGAGGGTTCCTCCCAGCCACCACACTGGGCGGGCGTGTTGTGCCTCGTGCTTGCAGCCACCCTTGAAGTGTTGTTGTTACACAACAGTCATGAACTCTGGAATGTCTCTGGTCGTTTACAGCATGACTGTGTCACTCCATAAATGACATGGTCAAGCTTCAAGGCCCAGAATGAGGTTGGCTTGTTTTTCAATAGGTCATTTTCTCCCGCCCAGAACAAAGCTTCCAGGCTTTTACGATGTCCTTCTTACCTTGAGACTCCTGAGAGTGGAAATTCAGGGGAAAGAAAATACAGGAATAGATTACAAGTCACACGCCAATAGTCCTACAGATGTTTTAAAAACATGCTGAACAATTTGACCATACTATCTGCAGATAAGAAGCTTTCTAGAAATTAGCTGGGCACTTCTTAGAGAAACTTTTCATCTTCTCTCACTCTTGCCTTGACTTTTTCCTTTTGGTTCATTTCCTTCATGAGATAAATGAAGATAGCAACAGATTAAGGTTCCAAAGAACATATGATTCATGAGTCACATCTATTTTTTCTCTACTGTATTCACTTTAAATGGCATTGGTCCAGTAGAAGAAACAGAAAGTAAAATATGACTTTGGTGCTTCTGTAGTGCAATAATCATTATGAAAATAATGCCTCAATTTGATTTATACTGTATAAGTTACTGGGGTCTGTAGCCACCATTTTCTCATTTTATCTTTTAAGATGGGTTCTATTATTATACGTACAAGGAAACAGAGGCCCAGAGAGATCAATTTGATATTGAAATATAAATTGGATAATGCAGGAAAAAAACCTCTTAACCCAGTGTGCATAGAAAGTACTCTGAAACAGTAATTGTTCTTAAGTAACTTGCTTAATATCACCCAACTAATAACTATGATCAGAACCTTCCTAAACCATGGCCACTAACTTCTCTCTCCACCTCAGCATAGTAATCTTAGTCCATAGAATATAAGAGATTTAGTTTTAAACATTTTCTGGAATCTCCACTTTGTTATATAGAATTACAGAGTTTGTTGAAGACTCACTAAATGTAATTCACACAGCCTTGTGGTTTTTGGACCCATTTCCCCCAAGGAAAAAAATGCTTAGAAAATCCTCTCTACTGTTCCTCTTATTTTTAAATCATTTTATCAGAATGATGGAGCTTTGGGCGGGGGGGAGAGGTTGTTTTAAACTGTGAGGCTTTCAACACAATAATGAAAGGTAAATCCAGCATTTTGACTCATGCATTCAATCATTTGTTCATTCAACAATATTTATTGCCTGCCTATTATACTTTAAATATTGGGCCAGGCTAAAGTAGCACAGCTGGCCAAACCAGGAATAAACCCAGGATCAGGTATAAATAAGACCAGGCCCTGAGACCCCTCCAGAGATAGAGAGTGCATGCTATGTACAATTTGATTAATGCTATTGACCTCTTTCAAATAAATTAGTTCTATTAATAACTGTTAAGAGGAATCAGATTGAATTAGAAGCATGAATTCCTAGGTTTCCTTTGAAGCATTTAGTTTTATAGGTATTTTGGGTATCTTCTGCATATAATTCATCTTTGGCTCAAAACAATACTTTAAGTAAGAACAGTACATGTCCTGACTATATTTGAGTTTGGATGAATAACAGAGAATTCCCCGTTCCACTTGTTATATTTGTACTAGCCTCCATGGGGCAATACCAGAACTGAATTTCAACATAACACATCGTTAAACCTGGCTATGCCTGTAAGGAATTTTTTAATTTCAAAATTTTTGTTATAAGTCAGTGATAATTTATGAGTAGGTGGTCATAGGACTACAGTATCATTTCTACATTAGACCTTCAGAAACATGAGTTTCTGGATGAGACCATAAACAAAAAGAGCTCTAAGTTATTTGTTTTTAATATTATATAAAATGCACTATGCTGAGATGTCCTAGGTTTAACTTTTAAATATCCAAGCATCTCATAAGGATTCATACAATTATGTCAGGTCATTATTTCCTTTCAGAAAGATGTATTCCCATTATAGCAATAATGATGGGAGGTCCTGAAACAAAATGAGCACTATGGGGTGGGGGAGGGAGTTGTGGGAGGTGGGGCAGGTCATCAAGAGACCTGGGTTTATTCCTGGTGTGGCCAGCTGGGCTACTTTCACAAGAGGTATAGCCTCTCCAAGTCTGTTTCTACATCTGTAAAACGCAGGAGTAAAACCTCTAAGTCCATTTCTACAATTCGATGGATGTAAAGCTCATTGCTCATTTTAATAAAGCTGTGTTAACATGAATAGTTCTCGGGAAACCTCAGCAGGTGGCCTCCATTCTAGCCACTCTGTGTTTAGCCAACACAGTGTTTTGGTCGGTCGGGTGGCAAAGGAAAACAGGGTGGCGTTGCCCTGCAGCTCTTGGCTCAGAGCCTTAGGAAGTATTGATGATTCAGCACGTGGCGCTCTGCCCTGTGGTCAGGACTGCAGGTGCCCAGGTGGGCCTCGTTAGGAGGAAGCTGCCAGCTCTTTGGGGTGAGGCAGGCACTTGAAATGTGGACCATTTATAAGCATTCAGATTCCAGGACACTTTACTCAAGCTTAGGAGTGTCAGCCTCCATCCCTTCATCAAACTGCCACCTTGGATAATTATGCTCCTCAAATGATTCTTGCATTTCAGTGCCATGTGGCATCCATACTTACTGTTCCCTGTTGTGCACTTTTCTTGTCATCAAATCCATAAACCTGATGACAAGGCTTTTATATTGCTCGAGGGTGGGAATAAGGGTGAACTGTGATGTTCTTCCTAGACCCAGTGACTCTCCTCTTTCAGGTCACTAAAGAGAAAAGAGAAGAAGAACAAAGAAAACAAGCAACCCAGCACTTCCCAATCTGAGGGCAAAGGAAACTTACTTCCTCAAAAACATTGGTGTCGATACTAGAGTCACCCTCGGCAGGCAGGGGTCTTGGAAATCCTAGAAATGCTTTGTAAAAATGAATACAACACTTAATTGTATGGAAAAATTTTTTAAGGGGGTAATAAGTTGTGAAACTACAAGGCTGTATATATAATCTTTAAGCTATGAGATGTCGACATGATTGTTTTGAGATCAACCAATCGGACCACACATTTTGTGCTACAAGGTTATAATGAGTGTTCATTAAATATCATGATAACAACACCCTCCTTGTTTGCTAACAAAGGGGCATTCTCTTCATGTGTCACTAATGACAGGTGATGTGGCGCAATTAAAGTCATCTACTCATTCCCTTTTTTCCTGATTTCTTCCAGAGCTGTCAGGTGGTCAGAGAGCATGTCTTCTTCCTCTTGATTTTTCTCCTTCCTCTCCCCTTCCTTCTTTTTTTTTTTTAAACTTCCTCTGGACTGAACTAGAGCTCCTCATGTGAGGCAACATCTCCCTCCTGACCAGTCAGGCACTCTGGGGAATGCTTGACTTTTCCAGGTCACTGGGACACCGTTGGGTGGACTGGAGCCAACACTTATTGAGTGAAATTCTAGCAGCTGGAGACACCTGCCTGCCTCCCAGGATGACCAGAGGAGTTGTTTACTCCCCTTGTAGAGCTGGCCAATGGAGCGAACTCTTCCATGTGTGCATGTAAATCTGGAAAAATAGTCTGCTTTTGGAACACATTTTAAATAGCTGCAAATATTTGCATCTATTTTAATTTATTCATGTGTCCTATGCCTGACTGGTTCTCTGTGATGTTAGGCAAGTCACTGAACCTTTGATTTACCATTTGCTTATCTCTGAAGTATCGCTGATACAAACAAGGAACTTTAATTCATTCTTCCAAAATTTATGAAACCCAACTGTGCATGGTGCTGCATTTTGAGTTTTCAGAGGCACAGGACAGCACAATCTCTGTTGTAAATCCCTAGGATTTACGATCTAATTGAAAAGATGGGCATTTACACGTAAAAATAGCACTAACCATATGTGATTATGTCCAGTAAGACAAATGAATGTACAAGGATATTCACTGCAGCACTGTTTATTATAAGAACATTTTGGGGGTTGTCTAAATGTCCATTAATATAGAAGACTGGTTCAATGAAGTATGATCATCTATACAACAGAATACCACGCAGCTAGTAAAAAAGAATGGGCTGGCTCTCCATGTACTAAAACGGAAGTACTATAAAACACAGCTTTAAGAGAAAAAAGGAAGCGTAATAGTGTGTCTTGTGCTATGATTTGTGAAAAGAAAAAATAGGCATTTAATGCAAAGCATTATGTATTCACTGGATATCTTTGAACAGATATACAGGAATCTGGAAAAAGCAGACGGCTTTTGGGAAGAGATGGGAGGTTAAGGAATGGGGAAGGAGGACAATCTACCTCACTTTCACAATCCTATCATCACTTGTGAGTTTTCCAACCAGGTACATATAATATCAAATTTTACCCAATTTGTATAATATTATCAAATTAAAAATAATAATTAAAATGTGTACAATATTATCAATTTGTACAATATTATCAAATTCAGTTAAGTTCAGTCGCTCAGTCGTGTCGGACTCTTTGTGACCCCATGAACCGCAGCATGCCAGGCCTCCCTGTCCATCACCAACTCCTGGAGTTCACCCAAACACATGTCCATCAGGTCTTTTCAAATGAGTCAGCTCTTCACATCAGGTGGCCAAAGTATTGGAGTTTCAGTTTCAACATCAGTCCTTCCAATGAACACCCAGGACTGATCTCCTTTAGGATGGACTGGTTGGATCTCCTTGCACTCCAAGGGACTCTTAAGAGTCTTCTCCAACACCAGAGTTCAAAAGCATCAACTCTTCAGTGCTCAGCTTTCTTTATAGTCCAACTCTCACATCCACACATGACATTATCAAATTAAAAAATAATAATTAAAATGTGCCCTGGGACTTTCCTGGTGGTCCACTGGTTGGGACTTTCCCTTACAATGCAGGAGCTGCAGGCTCCATCCCTAGTCAGGAGTTAAGATCCCACATGACTCGTGGCCAAAAAAACCAAAACATAAAACAGAAACAATATTGTAATAAATTCAATAAAGACTTTAAAAATGGTCCACATCACATCTTTGGCTTCCCTGATGTCTGAGTGGTAAAAAAAAAAAAAAAAAAAAAAAATCTGCCTGCAATGCAGAAGACACAGGAGACGCGGGTTCAATCCCTGGGTCAATAAGATCCCCTAGAGGAGGAAATGGCAACCCACTCCAGTATTCTTTCCTGAAAAAATCCCATGGACAGAGGAGCTTGGTGGGCTACATTCCAAAGGATTGCAAGGAGTCAAACACGACTGAGCACAGCACAGAAAATCTTAAAATTAGATAAAATTTGCCCTAATCCCTCCCTGGAAGATCTATTTCTCTGTCCTCCTCAAGTCAGTTCCCATCTGATGCTTCTAACACGTAGAGTGGGCTTGAAGGGATTTCTATAACCTAGGGCTTCCCTGGTGGCTCAGAGGTTAAAGCATCTGCCTCTGATGCGGCAGACCCGGGTTCGATCCCTGGGTTGGGAAGATCCCCTGGAGAAGGAAATGGTAACCCACTCCAGTATTCTTGCCTAGAGAATCCCATGGACAGAGAAGCCTGGTAGGCTACATAGGTCCACGGGGTCGCCAAGAGTCGGACACAACTGAGCGAATACTCCATTAAACGTAGAGATACAGGGAACTGATTCAACGCGTGATGCCAAAGGATGTGGGACAGCGCTGAGGGCAGGAGGATGTTGAAGGATGCAGGAGAGCAAGCCGGGTGTGCCCTGAGTGGAAGGCTCTTCTCCGGGAACCTCTGCTGACCCTGCCACACTCTTGGGTGTTCTTTGTCACACTTATGCGTGACACCTCTTGGCAAGGAGGGAACTGGCAGCCTGACTTCTGTCATAACGGGGGTCACGTCTTCTTGCTTCTAAGTTCTCCCTGGCACATCCTGGAGGGTATGGCAGTTTATCAGACCTTTGTTCCCATCGGCAATAACATCTCCTAGACCAGTAGAATCTCGGAGTCAGGAGAGACTCTAGAAACTCTGCCCATCTCCCTTGACTTTCCATCCATGGGGAAGACTGACCCGCCCATGGACACCTCAGGCCTCAGGGGCAGAGCTGGACTCTGCTCTAGCTCTTCTGAGTCCAGTGCTCTTTTTATGACACTACATAGAGTCTCACTCCCCTTGGATTTTCAGTTAAGGCAATGCTAAGCCATTGACAGATGTTCCTCCAAGTGCACTGAACACTATCAGGGCAAATTCAACAAGTCAGAGTCAGCGCTTCTCTTAGGCCAGGCTGCTCAGGCAAGTTTCCGGGTGGGAGTAAAGGGACCAGGGGATTCCCTCTTCCTGCTGAAGAGAAGGTGGGTGATTACACAGACTCCCAACCAATAGCCACAGGTACTCTTCAGAATATATACCACCCCTCACCCCCCAAGATCAAGTCCAACCTAGAAACTGCAGCATCAAAAATCTTCACTCCAAAGTGTAACATATCCATTTGCATCAGTGATTGGGTATATAACATCTCCCGTAGTCTCAGATCTAAAAATGCATACTACAGGAGCAAAACAGTAAGAAAAGTAGACGTTTGTCCTTTTTTTTTTCTATAGGAAAACAAAAATAAAGTCTCAGTCCTTGGATAACTTAAAAAAAAATCTAATATGGGCTGTTTGATACCACTTCTATTTTTGCTATTTGTGTGAGTCCCCTCTGTCTACGGGATGGAGCTGAGTTTCTGGGCATCAGAGCCCACAGGGTTAGGCTGGCAAATGCCTCATCAGCCCTGGACACTGACCTCTAACCCCACTCAGTCTCACCTGTGCTGCTCTGATGCCTTTTACTTTCTATTTACTAAAATAAATTTCCTCCTTTATGATGACTTCAGAAAATGGACTCCGGACTTGAGTTTATAAGGACAAGAACCAGCTTATCTCCATCCTGGCCATGAATCACTCCCTCTTCCCACCCATTTCCACAGACACCTGAGTTAATTTAGTCTCATCTAATTCCGCCTGCTGTTCTCAGAGGGATTTCCGCCACCTCGGCAGCATGAGTCAAAACGGATCATCCGACTGCTCAACGAATGGAGCTATTTGTTTGGAGCTGAATGTTTACAACAAAAACCACCAACCATCTTGTTTTTTTTTCATGTTGTGACAGCCTGGAAGCTGAGCCCCAGGGAAAGGGCCTCTCCTTTCCTGCTTAGAAGACGGGGTCTTCTGATTTCTTGGCTTGTTTGGCTTTCACTGAAGCTTGGAAAGTTCTACCCAACATCCAGTGTCCCAGGTCTTGATGAATAAAAACGTGTCAGCACTAAGCTAATCTTCGGTCTTCCTTTCCAGCCACAGCTCAGGGGTTTTGGTGTCTGTCTTTGGATATGACTCAACTAACAGATTGGGGGGGGTGGGGATGGACTGCACCACTGATTAATTATGTTGCAGCTTCAGGCTCTGTCCTTTCATTTACTGAATCGGTGTTTAACAACTCAAGACTGCACTTCCTCGAAGATGAGTTTGAGCTTCATGAGATCATAAAATTAAAGACAAAGTCTGCCGTGCTCATTGCTCACCAGCCCTTGGCCCTGGTCTGACCCCAGCTGCTTTCATTCCCGAGTCCGCCTTGGCACTCCCCTGTCTAAAGAGGAAAGTCTCCCAGAAGGGGCAGTGGGCCACTTCAGAGTGACCTTCGGAGCACTGTCCTTGTTACTTCTGTTCCCGTGACTCTTCACTCTCACTGTTCCTTTGTCGTCTCTGCATCTTTATTTGCCAGATACTGGCGGATGGTTGGGCTGCTTCAGTATTTACATACAGTTCTGTTTTAGCTACTGGTCATTTTGCAAAGACACAGTCACAGAGGACCTCCATGGCTTCTCTCCATTGCTTCCTTTTCTACCATCCCCTTTTCTCTCTTTTTTTTCCTTTGCCTGAAACAAGAAGAATGTTAGTGTTGGGGGCAGAATTTACTCTTGTTCTGATCTAGAACCAGTCTTCATTCAGCCTTGGCTCATTTTTCTCCCTGCCTAAAATTAAAAGCTCACGTTTACTAAATGCTTTACAAACACCTACTCACGTAACATCGAGCGACTGTGGGCTTGTCTCCATTTTACCACAGAGGTAGTCTGGCTCTTCACACTGCGCTGCCCTGTCACCTCTTGACCAATTATAGTCCACACACATACATACACACCCTTACATTTAGAAAGGGTGTAAAATCTGATGTAACGTGGACCCAAATTTCAGTACGTTGACATCTTTGAGTTTGGGCGTTGCCTACAGAGATGAAGCCTGGAGTGGAAAACACATTAAAAATGTTGATAAAGGGGAGAAAGAAAGCAACATAATGCTCAAAATATGACAGAAATATTATATTTACCAAAACCATATAAGTTATTTTGATGATAAGACCTCATACCTTCAAATTACTGGCCTCAGATCCCCCAGAAAGGGTTTCAAAAAAGTTCATTGCTAAAATCCAGCCCTTGGCGTATTAGTTGAGCCCCCATTTAAGTCTCTTAGATTCTTCTTGCTCTGACTTTCTACGCAGTTCTAAAGGGGCCAGGGATCTTCTTTCTAGTCCCTAGTAAAAGACTAGAGACCACAAATCAGAAGACAAAGCCACAGAGAAAGATGCTGGGAACCTGTCTCCTAGAGTGGGTAGAAGAGGTAGGAGGCTGATACGTGAAGAGGAGGAAGAGGAGCTTCACAAAAGATCATTTAGTGGAGGAGATGACAGCCCCGTCCACAGCCACTCTGACACTGAGAAACAGAGTAACTGTGTTCGTCATCACATCCCTAAATCACCAAGACAAGGCAGACCATGACTGACTGGAACATGATGAAGTTCACAACTTTTTCAAGGAATTCCTATACATAATGACTAGAGTTTTACTGCCTGAAGGATATCAGTAACACCAAGAGAGAAAAAATGACTCACTCCCCAAGATTTCTGGTTGCCCAAGTTTTACTTGGTGTGTTTACATGCACGTTATCCCAGAGATAAGCCACACTGTCACTCTTAAACTAGTTTCTGATGACCATAATTTTATATCATCCAGTGACGAGTTCTCAGATTATGAAACAACCATTAGCCTGAACACTGTGTCTCTAAAGCAAGTCTGACTATTTCAAGAGACCCTGCATTTCTGCTAGTACAGGTTTCATGAATGATTCTGGAGTTAGCCCGGCACTGTGGTTATTTTGCATACGTGAAAAGTCAGGTCATTGCTTTGAAGGGCCTGGACTGTGTCCAAAGATCCCTTCCTTTTTGCATAATGGGGCTTTACTTCCTGGATTACAAAAATATTATTTTACTAAAGAGAACGGAACTGAACTTGTGGCATATTTTTGTGCAATAATTTAACTTAATTCCCTATGTTCAAAACACCTGTCAGTTACGAAGCGACTAAATGAAATCATGCATTTCAAAATCAACAGAATTTTTTATTCACTCTTCCACCCTACATAGAGTCAAAAGCTCAATATCATTGCTACCCCAGTTTCTGGTTAAAGAGCATTCTAAGCCTTTCTATTATGGAAATTTTCAAGCATCTGTAGGAATAGAGACAAAAGTATAATGAACGTCCATGTATCCATCATCTAGTTTTAACTTTTGTGAGTCTTAAATAGTACACCTTAGTGGGTTGATGTGAAACTCCCTCTATTTTAATTTTCTAGCAGGCTGGAAAGATTTGGGGTTGGCCTCCAGTGAAGCACAGCAGCCAGGCATCCAAGGACAAGGTGTGACTGGAAGCGTGTCAAAGGCTCTTTATCCCCCACCCCACCCATGACGGCTGCTATCACTGGCACTAACCATTCCTGGTGCTAGCCATTGTGCACCCTCTCTCTCAAGTTCTGTTTTAAAATGCTCTTCTGCTAGGAAATTCCTAAAAATCTTAATAATTGGTTTTTTATCAAAGTAAGTTGGGTTTTATCAAATGATTTTTTTTTTTTTAAGAAGAGAAGACTTGGAAGGGATAGTCTATTATCCCTGTAGTCTGGAGATAGACAGGGCCCTGAAACAGAGAAAGGAAATAGAATGATGCAAGGTAAGAAAGACAGATTCACAGTGCTGTACGAGATTAGTTCTGGTAGTATTTCCTTTAACAGAATGCCGTGGAAAAATTCATAATCTAAACATTAGTATGACCAATAATCAGGGTTTGGGAGTGGTAGAAAGGATAGTCATTTTATCACTTTAAAAATACCTGAATCCACACTATTTAAAAACTTTTTAGTTAATATAAAATGATATTCAAAAATTTCCAACCACCTCTATTGTGAGCAGCAGGGATAACTGGCCTGTTCCCTTAGTAAGAATCACTTCGGTGGTCCTTTTTGCTGATGTACAGTGAGAAACGGTTAGTAGGACTGTTTGTGTGTGTGTGTGCATGCGTGCATGCGTGTGTCTTTATAAAAGTGGTCCCTCTTTGGAAGCTGCCTGGCAGCCCAGTGGTTAGGACTCATCACTTTCACTGCTGAGGGCCTGGTTCAATCACTGATTAGGGAACTAAGATCCCACAAACCATGTGGGCTGGCCAAAGGAAAAAAAAAAGTGGTCCCTCTTTATATATATTTTAGGATATCTCTGCAGCAGGGAGTGGACACACTGTCAGAATTGCCAGAGGAGAGAGACTAAGTTCTTTGCTGTTGATCTTTGGGGTTCAATATTATAAGAACATTTCAGATGGACTGATGTAGCCCTGACTGAGGTCAGTTGGTGAGAAAGGAATGGAGCATCTGCCCTTGCCCACACTACCCCGGGCCATGAAAACTCAGCAGGTGTGAGGGGTCTGAACTGGTGACCCAGGCATGGGTCTGTCCTGTTCAGGGGAAAGTGGGTCTGGCAGCAGACATATGTCCCAACAACTCTGTATCCAGCAGCAACACCAGTAAGCCTCTTGGTTCTAGAAATTATCACAGGAAAAGACAGACTCACAGGCAAGAAGGAAACAGATTCATAGGCAGGACAGGGGCTCAAATCTATTAATTTTAAAGTTAAAAGAGCTGTGATTATTTTGTACTTAAACTGATAAAGCATAGCATAGGTTTCTAGGAAAAAGATTCTAGGGAAGTTTATTCATGGGTTAATTATTGTATCTATAGGGTGAGTTTGTGGTACATTTTTGTTTTCCTTATTCTTTTTTGGTTCTTTTAAAATCCACTTTTTTTTTCTGTAACAAAAAGGCATTGTTTTCTATTTAGAAAATATAAGGACAGTAAGAGTTTTAGTTTTTTAACCCAATTATCCTGCTAGAGTGTAATCCGCCTCTCCTATCAAGGCACCTGTCGGCTCCCTCCTCTCTCTCTGAGGTCTGCCACACTAGAAACAAGCCCCTCTCTCCCCCCAGCTCACCAGAGGTGGGCACTCACTACAGCAAAAAACTCTAGAAAGTTCCAGAGGACAGCCGGATGGGCAGTTTTGGCGGCAGACAATAAGCGCCGAGAAATAGGGAAGCAGAGCACCATCTCGGGGCAGACCGGGGGCAGGAGTGACAGCCTGGCACCCAGGGGCGGGGGTCGACTGGAGGGTTCGTGGATGTCCCCGGCCGCTCAGGCCGAGTGCAGATTTCTGGGTCTCATCCCTGACCTGGTTTGTAAAACTTGTGGCGAGGCCCAGGAGTCCCCAGATGATTCTCTCTTTAAAAAGTGCGACAAGGCTGAATCAGTGCATGAAGAGGAAAACGCAAGTTGGGATTTCGTAACATGATGTTCACTGTAACTCAGGAACCGTCTCCAGCAGCAAGCAAGAAAAAGCACTCCTCGTTCTGGTTCCACAGAAACTGCCCGTGGACTTGGATGACGTAATGCGGTGATGACGATGGAGTCGCGCTGGTTCCTGCTCTACACGCTCCTGGCTCACAACTTGAGGGCCTGACGTGGTGACTTTGACCGGCCTCACCCACCAAACTCCCCGGGTGAGACCTCACTTTCCCGACGCCTTCTGGGTGGGGCTTGAGACACGCAAAGGGGAGGAGCCACCACGTCCCCTTCAGGGATCATCACCCTTCCTTTGGCAGGTGGGGAAGGTATTGCTGGAAGATCTAAAGTATGTCTTTTTCAAGTGTAGCATCCCAATGTGCTCTAGTGAATACAATCACCTCTGCAGGATTGGGTGAACTCACAGGAGGGGTCCTGCCATTTATGCTTTGCACAGAGCCTGGCAGGCGTCCCCTGACTCTCTCCTGCTGCTCTGCCAGGCATTTCTGAATCCTGAACCACTGAGGACAGATGCAGAGAACCACCAGGTCCCTGACTGGAAAGATAAGCTCTGCCTGGAATTCCCTGGGCACTCACTCCTGCTCAGCCACGCAGTTGGGGTGAAGGGGAGGTGTCCTTCTGGGGAGGTAACCAGCTGACTGTCCTTCAAGAGCAGTCCACTGGAGGTGGTGAACACAGGCTTAAGGAGAGCTGAGATATATGCTTCTCTAGCCTTTGTACTTGACCTTCATAGTTTCTGGGAAAATCATGATTTGTGTAATTATTTCCTCGCTAGACAGTAGACTCCAGGGGGTACGAATGGAGTCTGTAACTTCAAAGCCCAGTAGAATGCAAGGTACATCCTTGCCTTCAATCCTGGGCTGAGGAATGAATGAAATGACCCAGCAGCTGGCTGAACCCTGTGCAGAGTGCTGGGCAGGGAAGTGAGAGGCACAACCAGGGGCCAGAGGTGGGGACTTAGACAGCAGAAGCTCACGGAAAGTTTCTGAGCAAGGGGCCACATGGAGCCTTCCACTTTTGGGGAGATGAACATGGGGTGAGGCTTGATGGACAGGAGAAGGGAGGGTGTGCAGTGCAGGAGGCCACCCCAGGAGGAAAGCCTTGCCCCGGACCTCCTGCCTCCCCTTCCTCAGGAACTGTCACAGTCATGAGTCCCATAAGTGGGTTTCCAACCACTTCTGCATTAGAAGGGATAACACCACTGGAGCTGTTTCTGATACACCAAAGAAATGGGGTTGCATGGCCACATCTGTGGTGATTTTGATATCCGTACCAGTGTGTTCATGCCTGTCCACCCCAGAGTTAACGAACCATGGCTTGATGCTTCCTTCCTTCACCATGAACTCTGTCAGAACTTCAAGACTTCAAGTATCCTTTAGTTCCTAAAAGAGCTCATTTTCCAAACACATGCTCTGGTGCCGAGTTAATGGGTGCACTTCTTACTCTCGTGGAATATTTTACTCACTCTGGCTGAACAGATGATTATTATGGTTATTATTAATATTGAGCCTAATAACAATCACAGTAATAAACATGTTTCTCAGGGGCCACTGCATGGATAGCAATTAAAGTCTAAAAGAACATAGTCCCCAGGGACCCACAATACAAGCTAATCAGGCAGTTAAGGAGGATTTCTTTTATTTTTTTTTACTTTCCCCCTTAATCCCATCTTCACTGTGTGGGTGGAAATCATCCCTTAAGGGATCAGCCTTAAGGCCACATTCTGGAGTTATTTCAAAAAGCCTAAGGAGGAAAGAAAAAGGGAAAAAAAGGTTAAGGGGTGGCATTGTGGGCCCAGGAGCCCTGTGAAGTTAATGGCTGGTGCCTCACCCCAGATCAGTGCTGCCCAATAGAAATGTAATGTGAGCCACAAGTGTAATTTTAAATTTTCTAATAGTCATCTCA
Source organism: Capricornis sumatraensis (assembly GCF_032405125.1). Taxonomy (NCBI): domain Eukaryota; kingdom Metazoa; phylum Chordata; class Mammalia; order Artiodactyla; family Bovidae; genus Capricornis; species Capricornis sumatraensis. The sequence continues at coordinate 31,533,448 of NC_091081.1, read as the reverse complement.
GAAAAGGTAAAAAAGAAACAGGTTAAGGAAGTTTAGTATTTTCTTTAACCTAAAGTATCCAAAATATCATTTCAACATATAATCCATCCATTAATGATACTTGAGTTTCTCTGTTGTTGTTGTTGCTCCAAATCTTACAAGTCTGGTGTCTATTTTACCCGTACAGCATATTTCTCTTCAAACCAGCCACACTGCCAGGGTAGCTACATGAGGAGGCCCCTCTAGGGCATTAACCACAAGAATTCAGTTCTGGGCACCCAAGCCAGGGAAAGCATCCAATGAGCAACCTGTCCAGCGCCAGCTGAGCAGGAAAAACACTCTTTTAGTAGAGAAGGGTCAGCGATGAAAGAAGTGTTGGGGCATAGAGAGGTGAAAGCCTCTCTGAGATTCTGAACTTTTGTGAATCCAAGTTGCGCTTTTAGGAGGCTGGGCGTTCAGAGACAGGCCCAGGCAGAACCAAGAGAAGAGGAAATGAGGGCGGCGGGAGGGGATTTGCTCCACCAGAATCTGGCCAGGAGGGATTACCGACTTTGGGGCTTCCTTACAGATGATCCCGTCTACCTTGGACTGGAGAGCTTGCCAAGGGAGGAAGGAGCCACCAACTGCACCAGAGAGACTTATCCTGAGAGATGAAAGGAATGTCACCCAACAACCAAGAGGAAGAGTGGACTCTTGGGCCTCCTTCAGCACAAAGACACAGCTTGGCTGAATGGACGGTGCCCTGTTTCTAGCTACGAGGCCTTGAGGGACAGCCGGGGGTGAGGAGGAGGGCATGTGCACTCTCCTCTCCAGCTTTCTCCCTAAATAGAATTTGAAGAAACATGTTGTAAAACGATCACCTGAATTATTATCAGATGATTCTAAGTCATTAAATGCGATGTGACAGAGAGGTGCGTAACAGGCAGTGGCTGCCAGGCTCCCCAACTGCCTGTATCACTGAAATGAGTCAACCTCCAGACTGAGTAATGCAGGGCAGGGCGGCCCCATTTGGGCTGCTGCTTCCTAAAGAGAACTGGGATCTTTCCCAAATTCCAAAGGTTCAGCCCAGGGATCTTGTCACAGGTAGAAGGGCTACTTCATGCCCAGCAGCCATAGGATTTGCCTTCTGAGGCTTGGGATGAATTTTCCGGTCAAAGGCTACATGTGTGAAGTGATGCTTTAGAGTTAGGCCTTTTCAAAGTAGAGTTCTGGGGTCACAATGGACCATGGGGACAGAGAGACTTCAGGCCAAATGTCAGCTTATAAGCTGTGAAGTCGGCACACTGTGTGGGCCTGGCAGGGCATGACCCACTGGGTTCTTCCAGAGCCAGGGGTCCATTAGCACATTCGGACAGCTGGAATGTTTAGGCAGCCATTGGGTTTCCAGGTGATTTCTAAAGAAATAATACATTTTTAAGGTTTGGGATTGGAAAATGACCACAAGACTGACTTCCTGCAACCCCAAGGGAGACTGCAGTCTTGCAGCATGGGGGGTCCTACCCAGAGGCCCACCCTGGCCGTGCGAGCGCTGCACCCATTCCAGGCCGGCTTGCTTGAAAACCACACATCTGGCAAACAAACAGGAGGGAAGCATGTTTCTCCTGGGTCAGCCCCGCTCTCTTCTCTCCCACAGAGGAAGTAGCCTGCTCCCGGAGTTCAAAGCATCTGCCTGTTTGGAAACTGGGACAATGTGTACTGACTTCCTGGGTTCCTTCTGCCCCATTCTGAAAGTCTGGATGCCAGGGGACAGGTAGCTGCTCAGCGATGGTGAAGAAGAAAGTCTGAACTGACAACGAAGGAGCCAGGCAGAGGAAGGCTTGCTCCAGGGAGCCTGGCCGACCCGGCAATTATTTTTTATGACATGGCAGATATTATGTTGATGGTTTCATTTCTGGTTATTACCTTCTATTAAAAAGCATCTTGAGGAAGATGATTATGGGGGCATCTTCTTCCCGCCTCAGGAATCTACTCTCAAATTTTCAGTGAACTGTTGTTTTTCCTGGACATATTATTATGATTGTTCTTGTTATGGTTGTGATTATGAAAACTGCTAGTTGTCAAAGGGCTCTTTTTATTAGCCATTGCTCACAACCCTATTGCTTTGAGGTAAACAGATGAAGAGTGATGTCCACACAGGGCACGGAGAGGTCAAGCACCCCCAGGAAGTCATCTCCTGGTGAGGGCCTCCCTCCTAGAGTGCCAGCATTTCGCCAGGGGCCAGGGATGCCAGAGGGATCCCTCTCCTCCCCTCCTTAACCTCCCTGCCAGCAGCACTCTTGGGACCTGTGAATAAATGAAGAATATGCCCAGGGTGGTGTCAGCACTTCCCAGTTCTGGGTCCAGCCCTGGTCCCATCCACTGGGCCACGCTGGTGCTGGAGATCTCCTGTGGGTCTCCAGAGCTTTTGACTGGCTGCATCCCAAACAAAGAGTCAGATCTTGGAACCACAGATGCCCCTGAATCCTGAATTGGAACTAAAATGCCACTGTCACCTGGCTGTCCCACCAGTGACTCAACAGGTCTAAATCAGATGTATTATCTTACCCCCCCAAGCCAAAACTTAGCACCTGCTGAATTCTGTCAGTGGCATCTCCCAGTTACCCAGGGGGGGGGAAAAAAAAAAAACCTTAGATTTTTAAATAATCTAATTTTCTAAATTACACACTTATTGCAAAAAAAAAAAAATGCAGAAGCTTATAAAACAACTAAAAATATGCCCCCACCCCCAACTCTCCACCCCTCCTTCCAATATTGGTGTGCATATTTCAAGACTTTGTTCTCTGCAACCAAGACATGTTTTCTTTTGTTGTGGTTATTATCTTTGACCCTACCCTTGCCTGCCTTCTAACAGCCATTAGTCATCAACTCCCACTAATTTTTCCTTTATGTTTCTCACATCTGTCCAATCTTCCCATCTAAATTCCTACTGCCTTATGTTCAGAATATCACTGTTCCACAGTGAAACAAGAGAGGGCTTTGGAACCGAATGACGTAGCTCTTGGTTTTTTTCACTTGAGCAAGTGACGTCCCTTTTCTGAGTCTCAGTTTATCTGCTGAAAGGGAATAATTCTATCTGCCTTTTTAGGTTATCAAAATGAATAAAGTTGTTAAAATGCTAGGTGCTTAATAAATATCCACTATTAATATTCTCTTTTAAGTGGCCTCAAGAACACACTCCAAGTTAGAATGCATACAGTGGTTAGATTAATCTTTCTTAAAAACACTCCTTTTATTTTGAAAGTTACTTGCTCATAACCTTTAACTCAGCCGTTAAAAAGAATTCATTTGAATCAGTTCTGATGAGATGGATGAAACTGGAGCCGATTATACAGAGTGAAGTAAGCCAGAAAGAAAAACACCAATACAGTATACTAACACATATATATGGAATTTAGAAAGATGGCAATGACGACCCTGTATGCAAGACAGGAAAAAAGACACGGCTGTGTATAACGGACTTTTGGACTCAGAGGGAGAGGGAGAGGGCGGGATGATTTGGGAGAATGGCATTCTATCATGTATACTATCATATAAGAATTGAATCGCCAGTCTATGTCTGACACAGGATACAGCATGCTTGGGGCTGGTGCATGGGGATCACCCACAGAGATGTTATGGGGAGGGAGGTGGGAGGGGGTTTCATGTTTGGGAACACATGTAAGAATTAAAGATTTTAAAATTTAAAAAAATAAATAAATAAATCCACAGTATTATCAAAAAAAAAAAAAAAAAAAAAAAAAAAAAAAGGCTTCCCACTGTTTATAGTGTGAGTGGCAAACAGTCTTTAACTCACACCTCAGTTCGAATTGATTGGTAGTGTCTGTTTATGAGGTTGCCCCAGGCTTGGTGGGAGAGTGCTGGGTTAGACTAGCAATGTCTGCTCTGAGAGCAGAGGTAGGGAGTAGCAAGCAGCCCCAACCTACAGAATAAAGTCCTACATTACTTCATTTCCTCTAACTCTTGGAGGGTTCCCCGCTTACAGGAGTCTTTCCTCCCTCTGGACTGGTCTCCTGACCTGCCATACATACCATAGACCCTCGGCCAATGGAAATCTTCCCCCAGATCTTGATGCAGCTGGGTGACTTCCCATCACCTGAGATCACATCTATCTCCCTAAAGAGGACAAGCACTCTTTATAACATTGCCATTGGTTTCCTTCTGAGCACTTCTGTGTCTGAAGCAGTTCGGTTGATTTCATGTTTATTGTTTGTCTCCCCCACAAGAATCTGAACATCTGAAGGCAGGAACTTTCTCTTCTTCACTGTGTGTCCCAAAAGTCTAGACCTGGCCTGGCAGCAGCGGGACCTCAGCATTGGATGACCATGGGGCCCAGGGCTCCTTTGATGAGTGAATCCTGTCTTCCGAAGCAGACTGTGACTTGAGGCCAAGGACTGGGTCTGATTTTTTGTGGTGCCCTCCACATGTAGTCCAGCCAGGCATATTAACTTGCCCAATAAATCCTGGATTAGCTGATTGCTATGGCCTTCAGGGGGAATTTTACTAAGGCATATTTGCCCATGAATTGCATCAGATTCTATGCTCAAAAGCTGTAGGTCGCGCCTGCGTCCAGCCTGCCTTAAACAGGCCACTTTGCACATCTGCTGGTGATTTGTCGCTGGACTTTCTCCTTGGTAGTTTTCACAAAATCACTTGTTGCTGAGTTTCCTGTTTCCCAGAGACACCTGATAATGTGCTGGTTACCTGTGCCATGTACATTTTCAATATTCTGATTTTCTTCTTTCTGTCTTAACATCATGTGTCTACAGGAATGAAACCATCTAAAGGGCTTAGAATATTAAAATCCATCCTGCAAAGACTAGCATGGCCCTTAGGGAATGCTGCAGAACAGAAATGATGGGTAACATGGAATGTGCAATCTTTTTTTTTTCCCAAAGTGAGCAAACTTCCAAAGAACAAATGATGAAAGATTATTAAGTCCCCTGTGTTTAAATATATTTTCATTAGTCATTTTTCTACTCCCAGACATCTTGTTTTAATTGAAGTTTTTTTCTTCAGTTTATTTATGTCTGAGATCACATAACATCAACACTGAAGAGCACATTATGGAGGAAAACTGTTTTCACATTCTACCACTCTAACAATTGTTTTTATTTTTTGTCTCCTCCCAATCTTTCTACATATGCATATTTTTTACATAGTTATAAGCAGACAAGGGCTTCTCAGGTTGGACTAGTGGTAAAGAACCTGCCTGCCAATGCAGGAGACATAAGAGACATGGGTTCAATCTCTGGGTCAGGAAGACCCCCTGGAGTTCTTGGCTGGGAAATCCCATGGACTGAGGAGCCTGGCAGGCTACAGTCCATAGGGTTGCAAAGAATTGGACACGACTGAAATGACTGAGCATGCACGCAATCAGACATGTTTGAGAAAGATAAATGTTTTCTGCTAAAGCCAATAATAATAAACATAAGCAAGCACCAAATAGTTTTACTTTCTATAATAAAATGCTCGTTTTTTTCCCCCAAAGTCTAGGTTTTTTAATTGTTGACCTTGAGCAAAGTCCAGAGGTATAAAAGATTAAGGAAGAAAACGATGGAAATGTCTAGTAAAGGATGCCCAAACTCATACAGAAAGACATTTTACTTGTTCCTGTCCTAGACACATTCCTACAAGTTGCAAAAGATGCTTCACTCTGCCTCAGTTACCATAGAATTGGCTTCCTTGAGTTTTAAACGCTTGGAAACGATACAAGTCAACCCTTATTATTTGCAGATTCTGTAATTACAAATTCATCTACTTAATGTTTATTTGTAATCCCAGGATCAATGCTGGTGGTGCCTTTGTAGACATTTTCGGACACACACATGTGCAGAGCAACAAAAATTTTGAGTCACCTGATATTCGAATGTCAGCTGAAGTTGAACAAGGCAATGGTGTCCTCTCATTTTGGCTCTGAGGCTGTAAACAAGTGACTTTTTGCAGTCTATCTCATTCCACATTATGCGCCTCTTTGTGCTTTTTGTTAGTAATTTCCCTGTTTAAAATGGCCCCATACACAGTGCTGAAGAGCTGCCTCGTGTTTCTAAGCGCAAGAGGGGTGTGATGTTCCTTACAGAGGAAATACGTGTGTTAGAGAAGTTTCATTCAGGCATGAGTTATAGTGCTGTTGGCTGTGAGTTTAGTTTTAATGAATCAATTTCTATTAAGTTAGGTGTCTTTAAAAAGAACCACACATAACCCAAAGTTGTATATTGATCAGTTGATGAAAAATGTTGTGACCAGAGGCTGCCAGGATCCTAACAGTCATGTCTGATACTTTGTGACCCTATGGACTGTAGTCCAGGCTCCTTTGTCCATGGGGATTCTCCAGGCAAGAATATGAGAGTGGGTTGCCATGCTCTCCTCTAGGGGATCTTCCCAACCCAGGGATCGAACCCAGGTCTTCTGCATTACAGGCAGATTCTTTACCATCTGAGGGAAGCCTAGAAGAGAAGTAATGCTGATCCTCTTGAAAAATCATGGGAATGTTTTCAGATGACTGCATGGATCAGGTCTGGACGGTCCTGGCTGTCATTTTGGTCCATGTTAGTCCCAAGCGAAAGAAAACCCAGGGTGTTCTAGGCCAAGCAAAATCAGTCATGGTTCGTAGACTTGGAATGTGGAAGCACTCTGAACCAGCTAAGAATGGTATGTTTCAGTAACCCTATAGAAACAGTGCTCTCATTCATTCCTGTCATGTACAGGAGGTGTCCTCTTAGTAAAGAAAAACCAATATGTATAATCTAAGAACATAACAGCTGCTGTTCATTGAATGTGTATTAGGAACTAGTATTGTTGCAGATAACTCTTCAAACCATCCCAGGAGGGAGGGCATGACTAGTCCCAATTAACAGATGAGAAAACTGAGGCTAAAGAGATCAGACCACTTACCCAGGTGACCCAGCTCTAGAGGGAGGTGGGGATGGGAATGGAGCTCAGCTCAGCATGACTAAAATGCCCACATTCCTAACCACTGCTCAGGAGGGTCATGACTTGCTTGCCCTGATCCTTCCCACCAGGTTCTGTAACCACGAGGAGCCTCAGTGTGCTGGAGGTGTGATCACTTTGCTAACATCTGTTCTGATCACTTCTCAGAAGCCTATTAGCCACGGTGGAGAGAACTGTGACTCTGCACTCCAGAGCGATGAACTGGAACTCTGGTTCTTCTCATACTACATTGTGGTGGCAAATTCTAGGAGTTTCTAAAAATAGGCGGCAAATTCTAGGAGCTTCTAAAAATAGCATTGGGACTTCTGCTTTGCTAGAGAAGGGATTATTCTGACCTTTCGCCTAACAAGGCCCACCTCCTGAGGGTGACAATTTCACTGCTTCGCATGACATTTGGTTTCCCTCACATGTGGCCTGTCGGATTATACTTACAGGAAGTCAGAGAGAACCTCTAACCTCCTCCTGCACTATTTTTTGCTTTTCATTCTCTTTCTCTTCTACTCCTCACCCCGCCTTTGGTTTCTTGAATCTCTGAGAATCTTCTTGAGACCCCCTCCCCCACCCCACTCACAGCCACGGTAAGTGTGAGCTGGGGAATGTGTGTCCTGGGGAGGGAAAGGTGGCCAAGTGACAAGGGCCTGGCTTCCACTCACTCTCTCTGTCTCTCACCCACTTCAGAAGTAGGACTGCCCCCAACCCAGCCCCAGCTTCACCAGGGAGGTGCCGCCTGAAGAAAGTCCTTTAACGAACGTCACCATGTGCCTCCTGGCCCCAGTCTATAAAAACCAGGTGGTCACACCCGCCTTCCAAGTGCAGGTGTTGTGGGGATTAATTACTGTCTGTTGGTGCTTTGAGATGGTCGGATGAAAGACTTTTCTGTAGGTAAGCCTTGTGCTTCTGAGATTCCCTGCTAGCCACGCTCCACCAATGGGACTCTTCAGTGGGGCGGAATCATGTTGATGAGGTACAGGTGAAATAGGACCCGTGTTCAGGGCAGAGGCCCAAATACCTAACAGAAGTTATGCAGAGATGCCTTTTCTGGTGCTAGAACATGCATGTTAAATATTGCTGGGGGTGGTATGGGGGCGTCAGCCAGGTCCAGCTGAGCATGACATAGCAGCCTGCACATAACCTTTCAAATGTGTGGTGGCATTACAGAAATCCCCCTTTCCCAGCATCTGGGCCTTAGTGCTTGTCAAAACCAACTGATTAAAAGAGAGGATTTTGATGGAAGTGGAAATGGTGTTCAAATCATGGGCAACTAACACCATTCTCCACGAGTCATCTTCCATGCTGAGCCAGCCTGGCTTGCTGTGACCTTGGGGACAGGGGCTCCACACAGACACTGTTCTTCAGTAGTAAAGCTCCTCTGTGAACTTCCTCCTCTCACCAAGAGCACCATCCCTGGTAAAAAGCCCCCATCAGGCGACTCAACCAGCCCCTTGGCCTTCCTAACATCTCTTGGGCAATTCTTTTCGGCCAAGAGATCCCCAAATATTTTCTACTTCCATTGAAACTTCAGACTGAGAGGGCTGCCTTAATTACAGAGGAGTTGATGAGATTGTGGTCTGCAAACACCAAAGAGATGAAAAGTCTGGGCTTTGGAGACAGGAGGACACACTTCAAATCCCAGTTCTACCACATGTTATCTGGGCATCCTTGGGCAGGCCTCTTAACTCCTCTGTGCCTTAGCTTCCACATCTGTAAAAGTGTGCTCCTCACTTGATGTGAGGGTTAAATGGAAGACTATACATAATCGTGCCCGACACACTATAAGTGTGCCGCAAAGGGAAGAGAGGGGTGGTGCTGGGTGATGATTCTGGCTTTCAAAAACTCATTTTTCTTTTGTATCACTTGGCCATGTGAATTATGCTACAGCTCATTCCAGAAAACTCCAAGGGGCAGGTTGATTTTTCTGGGATGTGCTTGCCTTACTTTAACCCTCAGCAGTGGGTCTGAGGCCTCTTCCTGAGACAGACTCACCTCTGGCAGTTCTTCTCTGGATGCTGTCGCTCCTCTGCTTCTTCCAGATGCTCCCAAATTCTTTGGGATAAAGCATCTGCTCAGAAGTGCAAGAGGAGAATGGAATCTGCCAGCGGTGCCCACATCACCCACCCCTGTGCCCAGGGCTGTGGCCCCACTCATGAACTGAGATGGGGCAGAGAGGGTGGAACCTGAGGCTTTGCTGGCTTCTTTGCTTTCTAGCTTCACTCTAGGCCAGGCCTGTGTTCTTCGTGCATGTTTGACCTTCGATGTATCTTGAAGCTGCAGTTTTTAAAAACGGAGCTACGTAATAAACTTATTTAAAAAAAGAAATCCCACAGCACCTCAGGCCACAGCGCTAGGCCACAGATCTTGGTTAGAAGCATGCACAGCGTGTGGTGGTAGTTGGATCTCAGTCATCGAAGGGCCCTTCAAAAGCTTTCTGAGGCTGTCATCACAGCAGCAATGGCCCTGTCTGGAAAGGCTGTGCCCCGGCTGTAGGTTCAGATCAACTGTCCCTCCCACCCCCAGGGCACATGGCCCCACCTTTGAGGGTGTAGACCTAGAAACAAGTACTAGGTCTGTTGGGACGCCTCCTTCAGCGAACTAAGCTGGAAGAAGACAGCCAGTGCCATGGTTTGAAGGTGTGTGTGCCCTCAAATTTGTATGTTGAAACCCTAATGCCCAATGTGATGTGTTAGGATTGCGAGGTGCATAGGTTGTGAAGGTGGAGCCCTCATGAATGGCATCAGTGCTCTTTAAAAAGAGGTCTCCAAAACCAGAACTGAAAGAGACACGTGTACCCCAATGTTCACTGCAGCACTGTTTACCATAGCTAGGACATGGAAGCAACCTAGATGTCCATCAGCAGATGAATGGATAAGAAAGCAGTGGCACATATACACAATGGAGTATTACTTGGCTATAAAAAAGAACACATTTGAATCAGTTCTAATGAGGTGGATGAAACTGGAGCCTAATATACAGAGTGAAGTAAGTCAGAAAGAGAAACACCAAAACAGTATATCAATGCATATATATGGAATTTAGAAAGACCATAACGATGATACTATATGCAAGACAGCAGAGAGACACAGATGTCAAGAACAGACTTTTGGACTATGCGGGAGAAGGTAAGGGTGGGATGATTTGAGAGAATAGCATTGAAACATGTATATTACCATATGTAAAAAGATGACCAGTGCAAGTTCAATGCATGAAGTAGGGCACTCAAGTCGGTGCCCTCGGACAACCCAGAGGGAGGGGGTGGGGAGGGAGGTGGGGGGGGGTTCAGGATGGGGGGCCACACGTGCACCTGTGGCTGATTTCATGCTGATGTATGGAAAAAAACCACCACAAGATTATAATTATCTTCCAATTAAAATAAATAAACAAAAAAATTTTTTAAAAGGGGGGCCTCCACAGCACCCCAGCCCCTTCTACCAGGAGGCCACAAGTCTGCAGACTGGAGGACGCCCTCATCTGACCGTGGGGGCACCCTGATCGCAGACTTCCAACCTACAGAACTGGGAGCTGTAGATTCCTGGTTTTATAAGCCACCTAGACTGTGGTGTTTTCTTATGGCAGTTCAAAGCACTAAGAAGACCGGCAATGCCTGGCCCCTCTGAGCCTCCACTGAAAGGTCATCTGCTCACCCAAGAAGAGTTCTGTGCTCAGGGGAGAGGAAGGCAGCACTCCACACCCGTGGTTATCCACTTAGAGCAATCACTTGCTTTCAGATTGTGTCTTGTTTCAGAAGGAAAATATGGAAAACACCGAAAAGTACAAAGAATATGAAGCCAGCTGAAGCCTCACCACTCTGAATTACAAATGGCTACTGAAGAAGGAAGAAGCCTGGCCAAAGGCTGGCCTCAAGCCTCACTCCTTCACTGGCGCTGTCATCTTAGACCAGTAATTTGACTTCTGGGGACCTTGGTTTTGTCATCTTTGAAAGGAGGCCATTGCATGGATGAATCCTAAGGTCTTGTGTTGTGGAGGCTCTTCGCAGTCTCCTGGAACATCCTGCCAGATGTCTGGGGTCTGCTGCTGGCAGAGGGCACTGCTGAGTGTCGGGTGCAAGAGAGCTGGGTGCACCTTGATCCCATCACCAGGATCCAGAGACCCCTGGCTCTTATGTCTATCAAATGGAGAAACCACCACCTGTCTTCTCCAGCACACAGAGCTGCTCTGTCAAATGAGCACATGTACTTAGGGGCATCTAGAGAAGAGTGCAGCCCTCAAAAATATACCAACAAGAGAATGGTCAGATCATGCGAACAAGTGAGTCCAGCCGCTAATGGAAAGTAGGGCTTGACTCTGGTATCCATCCTGTGTGCACACAGAGATGCCCTAATCACCGTAATCAAGAACTCAAATGAACTTACCAAACAGGTGAATGGGAAACAAGAGAGGCAGTTTCAGAGCCTGGCTTTCGGTAAATGTTAGCATGACAGCCGCAAAGCAGGCAGTGCTTCGAGAGCAGGTGGGAGACGAGGAGAGGTTTCCTGGCCCCTGCCCTTCACCTTGGTCACTGACTCAGTGTGAAACAGCGCCTGCAGGGAGGAGGAGGGTTCTCATCCTAGTTCACAGATCAGCCTGCGGCCACAGTGGGGGCAGTAAGCTGAGTTCAAGGCCAAGGATGACTAAACAGCCTCCTCAGCATTAATAACAATAATACTTGGCATTTATCTAGTTCTTTATGCTTTCAAAGTGCTTTATAATCATTAATCAGTTAACTAGCACTCACCAGTACCCCTGCTGTCTGCCTGCTGTGCTGAGCAGACAAAAGAGCCGCATGGGACCTGCTGGTTTGCAGGGGTATTGCAGAGGCAGGGAAAGTGAGGGCTGGGGCTTGTGGGGTGAATGGGGGCTGGTGGTATCAGCATCAGGAACTAAATTTGGAAGGAGATGGTTATGAATCAGTGCGGACAGATGTGGGCACGTTCCTTGACAAGGATGTCAAGCACACAGGCAGGGATGTGACCTGCATTTGGACAACAGGATTCAGTCCTTGGTAGATTAAGCACGGTGCTTTACTGGGGGCTTAGGATTTCCCTAAAATCAGATTGTTCCAGCCTCTGCTGAGTGAGATGACACCGGATATGGGATGCATCTGTGCCCCTCTGTTCTTCCGGACATTCAGGGACTGGGTCATTGCAATGCCCCAGTGGGTTCTAGGGTTCTGCACGTGGCCAAGATCCAAACTTGGAACTGTTTATCCAACTTGCCCTGGATACGAGGAGATTAGCCTTCCTGCAAAGGGTTAAAAGCAGGGTGCCTCCTGGAGGCTCAACAGTGATCCTGATGCTGATCATTGTTGGCAGAAGGTGGGGTGAGGTGAGCTTTCTCTCCTTCACCCGCATCCTGAACTTTAAATGGTGGCGGGGAAAATCACTACGAGGCGTCCAGGACTAGATAAAGCAGCAGAACCCGCAGGTGTAGTCAGGGGAGCTGTATGTACCAACAACTGTCAGCTCCCTACTTACATGGAGATCTGATAACTGTTGTACTTAGAGTAGAAACCAAAGTCATAAGCCGAATAAGTGACCAGAAGAAAGCGATTAGTCATCTTTCTTCCTGAGTGATCACAATACTTCTGAAGCTTCTCTACCTGCAACTTGCAATTTAGGGCCTTGTGTAATGACAGGGTAAGCATCTCTTATTGATCTCCAGACTCCTTAGTAAATTAAATGGCAGGTACACAAAGAGGTGAGGGACAGGAGTGTGGCACAGCCTTACAACACTTGCCCTGTTAGAACAATGTCCTGGTAAAGCCTGTGGGTCTCTGGGCTGCCCAGGAACCCCAGAACCGAAGCCTGTGGCTGGCAGAGCCTCCTGGGGCCAGTCCCTTGTGGTGAGATATGCATAAATCTGCCGATTAGCCTTGATTTATGGTCCTCCTCACTGCCTGGGGCTGTACCTTGTCAGATCTCAGGAACTAAAAGCGAGGCAAGGGCTTGGCTTCAACTTGGCTGGAAGACCCAGAAATGATAATAATAATTAACACAGCCCAACTTCCACTTGCACAATAAACAGTAATTAATGCATACAGCAGTCTAGGGAGGTATCTAGATTTGGATTATGAGCCTTAGTTGTCAGACAGGGAAACTGAGGCCACAAGGTTAAATGGCTTTTTCAAGGCCACACGAGGACTCTGTATCATACCTGAAATAAAATTTGGGCTTCCCTGTCTCCTAGTCTGAGGCCTGGATCATACCTGTCTGTCAACAAAGGCTTAAGAAAATCAAACTTAGACACACACACTGCAAAAAGGGGCATTTTCCCTGAGGTTTAGGAAAAAATAATACGTGAAGTGTGGCACTGACAATATCTAAACCAGATGATTACTGGAGGTGCTGTGCTCACTCTGTGAAGAAAGGCAATATTTCCTATATTTAACTGCATGTGAATGCATTTAACTGCATTTAATGTAAAGTATCCTGGAGGAGGCCATGGCACCCACTCCAGTATTCTTGCCTGGAGAATCCCATGGACAGAGGAGCTTGGTGGGCTACAGTCCATAGGGATGCACAGAATCACAGACATGGCGGAAGCGACTTAGCACGCACGTGCACACGCTGTTGGTCTGATATACTTCCTTTCTTTTTGGTAGTGTGAACTAAGGAGTTGATACTCTCAGGTGATTCAAATACTCCCAGACACTGCCTCCCGAAGGCCCAAAGCTCTGGATCTTCTCAATCAGTGTCTGTCCCTGTTGTAGTGCTTGCACGCTCAGTCATGTCCAGCTCTTTGTGACCCCATAGACTGTAAGCCACCAGGTTCCTCTGTCCATGGCATTTCCCAGGCAAGAATACTGGAGTGGGTTGCCACTTTCTTCTCCAGGGGATCTTTTCCACCCAGGGGTCGAACCTGCAGCTCCTGCATTGGCAGACAGTTTCTTTATCACTTAAGCTGCCTGGGAGTTGACTGGGGTAGTTAATCATAAACTAAAGAATTGAATGTTTTTCCAATAATTTGGACACTGCATGGGAATCACCTTTCCTCATGTTTACCTTGCCCTATCGTTGCCTGGGTATTATAAAATTTATATGAACTTAAAACCCCCAAATATCACTTGTACAATAATTGAAAATGGCCTCATTTGATCTCTTCTACTCATTATATCTAATAATTGATAAATTCAGCATAGAATAAACAAAATACAACTACAAAGCCAGTTATTTTCTCAAGGAAGATATTCTTTAGTGCAGTTGTCAAAAGAATAACCTTCCTTATTCTAGCATCTTAGTTGTCAGTGACAGAAACTCCGTTCAAATTGGTTTGGATGGAGAATTCCAGGGATGGCTTCAGGTATGGTGGGATTCCTATAAGCAAACAGTGTCATTGGCACCTGAGTTTCTCCATCTCAGCCTGGCCCAGGGCTCCTCTGTGGGGGCGAAGGTGGCCACTTGGATTCAGGCTAACTTCTCCTGGTGGAGCAGTCCTGCACATAAAGTCCCTTCCTTACTGATAACACAGGCAGAAAACCTGGGACTGACCACGGCTGGCCCACTGACCCGCCTGACCCTCTCTGAGATCATTGTGATAGGAGGGCATGTCGCTGTTGTCTAGGTCTAGGTTACACGCTCACTCAAAGAGCCAGGGCATTGGGTGGCCTCTCACATACCACTGGGGTTAAGGATGTGGGAGAAGTGGTTCCCCAAAAGAGAACCGGGGCACTGTCTGCAAAAGAGGAAAGGATGTAAGGAAGTTGAAAGCAACAGGTCTCAGGAAGTCCCTGGCAGTCCAGTGGTTAGGACTCTGCTCTCACTACCAAGGGCCCAAGTTCAATACCTGGTGGGAGAACTAAGATCCCACAAGCCATGCAGTGCAGCGCCCCCCACCCCCGCCACCCCCCACCCATCTCCAAAAGAGCAGCAGATCTCTACTACCTCCTGTGTAGAAATTTAAAAGTCTACATTTTCCCATACATAGTAACAGAATATTCTTCTAGATGCTATATCCATTCCCACTCATAAAACCCTGGCTGCGACCTCCAATACTATTGCTAAGGGACACCACCACCTGGAGGAACTTAAAAGCAAACGGGATTCGCCTACTAGTTCAAGTGTCTGCTCACATCCTGTTTATTCAGGATGCTTAAGGTCATGGACTTCAAGACCACACTCTAGAGCTGGGACAGGGAGCCAGTGCTGACAAGAAGGCAGATAGCCTGCCAAGCCAACAAGCGCCTCCTTGCCAAAGAGAGCTGGCAAATAACGTAGGCCTGGTGCATCTTGATTTTAATATAACATTGGATAAAATGTTTTCCAGTTGGCTTCTGGATCATTTGGATTTTCATGAGGAATACAGATAACTTTTGTGATCAAAAAGAAACCCCCCAAATCTGTAGAACATAAAGATGAAGGCAAGTGGGTAGGATGAGAACAAGACAGCTAAAGTGGTGTGGGGCTAGCTGAATCCCCCAGGTCTGCACCCAGAACATGTTACTTACATGCTAATATTGAACGTTAAATTGACAGTGTCTGAAAGATGTCCTCCTGTGGCTGAACTCACGTAACCTGGACATCCCACATTCTCCTGCCCTGGCGGGGCCCCTCCCCTGAATAACCCATGTCAGAAAACCCAGCTGTGTTCCCAGTCCACCTCTTGCCTTCTGAGGACTCCTGAGGAGTATGTCCTGGTCCCCAGATTCATCTGGTCATTTCTTGTCTCTCACTCTTGGTCAGCACTAGCTGCCTCTGTTCCCCCTAAGGACCCTCAAGGTTCTCTGGAACACAGTGAAAACAACAGGTTAACAGCATCGACTGAGAACTCTGGGCTAACACGAAGAAATTACAGAGCAGAAGAAGAAAGTTCAAGTGGATATCAGCTGCCCCACACGGCACTGGCCTTCCTCCTCGTCACTACCTTCCCCAGCCTGCTCTCAGTAAAGCACTGCTCTGCCGCACCTGACCAGGATAGATCATCTCTCCTGGAAGGGTGTCCCATAACATCTAGCCCTATACCTGATATCTTTTTTAAAAAAGGAAATAATCATCACAGTGTTCCTTCCAGAACAAAGAACAAATTGACTCCAAGAGCTACTTTCCTTCTTTCCTAGAAGGCAAAAGTCACTCACAGAACCAAAATGAAAATGTCTTTGTTTCAGCCATTTCAGGGTCCAGACTCAACCTTCAATAACAGGAAAACAATGGCAAATTTGAAAATAGAAGTTTTGGTCCCTGCCATGTAGGGTTTAAGAACAAGAAAGCATACTTGTCAAATCGGTGGAGAGCCAAACATGGAAAGGACTGCCTCTCTCCCAGAGGACAGATCATGAGGAACCAAGTCAAAGACGACACACCATGTCTCCAAGCTGAAGAGATGAATGGCTTGAGGAGAGACTGGGATAGGCTGGGTTAATTTCAGCTTGAGTCGCTAAGTTGTGTCTGACTCTTTGCGATCCCATGGACTGTAGCCCTCCAGGCTCATCTGTCCATGGGGTTTCCTGGGCAAGAATACTGGATTGGGTTGCCATTTCCTTCTCCAGGGGATCTTCCTGACCCAGGGATCAAACCCACATCTCCTGCACAGGTAGGCAAATTCTTTACCACTGAGTCACCGGAGAAGCCTGCCAATGAAGCCCAACTTCAGTGTGGGACAGAACAGAGAACCACGGGGCGTAAGGGA
Organism: Capricornis sumatraensis; assembly: GCF_032405125.1. Classification (NCBI taxonomy): domain Eukaryota; kingdom Metazoa; phylum Chordata; class Mammalia; order Artiodactyla; family Bovidae; genus Capricornis; species Capricornis sumatraensis. The sequence goes on along the minus strand of NC_091081.1, from coordinate 31,516,906 downwards.
TCCCAGGTTAGCGCACGCCAACCGGTCTATTACTAGTAAGTGGTGCTGGCACAAGACTGACGCTGTGGCAGAGGGGACAGGTGTGATCTGATCAGGCCACATCTGAGGTGCATCAGTATCTGTCCAAAGGAGGGTGCTCAGCAGACGAGGGTTTATAGATCCTGCCACGCAAGGTCTCAGAGTGCTTAACCTGGAGCAGAGAACTTGGGCTGAGGGGTAGAGATGACACATGGGAGTTGCGTCAGATCTTTAAAGGACTTAAAACTTGCTCTGTGTTGACCCAGTTGAGTGCAGTTAGAAGCAGCTGCTGAAAATTACAGGGATGAAGGCTTTTGCTCAAGAGCTCAATATTAAGAACTTGCTTATACTTAGAGGGGCTGCTTGGATCCCATGGCTGGAGGCAGAGAATGCATGATCCCCCTGGAGGTTGCCTTAGTGGGACTTCTGCCTGCACGGGAGGTGGCACAGATGACCTCAAAGTCTCCTCCTACATCAGAAGAATAACCCCGAGAGGAAGAAAGACACGAAGGCGTGCTCCAGGCCCTCTCAGGTCACGCACAGGGAGCACAGTGCTAGGGCAGAGATACTTCTGGGGGCCTATGAAACTTTAAGTTTTTTCTCACTTTCAAAAAAAAAGAGAAATTTTTAGGGCCCACAGAAATCAATGAAATTTGCTCTAAAAGAGGAAAACATGTTGAATAATTTAAAGTTACATTTTAAATATTTTAATATTGATATTATTATGATGGGAGGGGCTGACAAAGGCCCTGGTGCCCAGGGCCCTCGGAGGTCACAACGTGGCCTGGGCCCCTGGTATGAGGCCCCAGCTCCCTCCAGGGGTCCCCTTTTGGCACAGGCCTCTCCAGCTGTATGTTGTTACTTACAGCCCAACTCCTGACCTACCCACCATTCTGTGGATCTGGGGATGATCTCTGCTGTTTAAACAAAGAAGGACATTCTGTGTGTCAGAGGCAACCACTTGGTCCCAGAAAACTAAAAGCAAACAGAAGATGGGTCTTAACCACACACATCTTTCCTTCTCTTCCTCCAAAACACTGAACAACCACCAGCTGCCAAATGTCGTGCTGACGAATTGGGAACACAGAGCTGTGTTCAGTCCTCTCCCTGGCCCACCTCTACTGTCCAGGCAGGAGGAAGTTGGGGGCTTAGCACTGGCCCTATGGACTTGCTTCCCCCGCAGAGGGGACTCCATGATATCACATGCCCTGAGGCACACATATGTTCTCATTTTGCCACACTGAGAATATTGGAAATGATGGTCCCAGGCTGCAGGACTGGACTGGAGGTAAAGTGGTCTCAATACTCTGTGTGGAACTAGCACAGAAAAAAAATGCCGTGCACTTATCTACCTTCCCCTGCCCTGTAGCATTTCCCTCTATCCAAATGTATGTCTTTCCCAGTGCTCTGTAACTGTGTTTTTAAACTGTAGTAAAATACACATAATATTTAACAACAAAAGTCCATATGGTCAAAGCTAGGGTTTTTCCAGTAGTCATGTATAGATGTGACAGTTGGACCATAAAGAAGGCTGAGTGCCAAAGAATGGATGCTTTGGAACTGTGGTGTTGGAGAAGACTCTTGAGAGTCCCGTGGACAGCAAGGCGATCAAACTAGTCAATCCTAAAGGAAATCAACTCTGAACATTCATTGGAAGGACTGATGCCGAAGCTGAAGCTCCAATACTTTGGCCACCTGATGTGAAGAGCTGACTCACTGGAAAATAACCTGATGCTGGGAAAGATGGAGGGCAGGAGGAGATGGTTGGATGGCATCATCGACTCAATGGACATGAGTCTGAGCAAACTCCGGCAGATGGTGAAGGACAGGGAAGCCTGGCATGCTGCAGTCCACGGGGTCACGAAGAGTTGGACATGACTGAGCCACTGAACAACAATTTATCATCTTAACGTTTGTTAAGTGTACAATTCAGTGGTACTAAAAGTATTTATAATGTGGTGTAACCACCATGCTATTTACACCCAAACCTTTTCATCATCCCTAACAAACATTCTGGATATTATTCTGTATCCATCGAATAATAACTTCCTCTTCCCCATTCTCCCAGCCCTTGGTAACCACCATTCTATTTTGTCTATGAATTTGCCCATGCCAGGTATCTTGCATAAATGGCATCATACAATATTTATTCTTCTGTGTCTAACTCACTTTACTAAGCATAACGTTTTCAGGGTTCATCCACATGTAGCATGTGTCAGAATTTCATTCCTTTTCATGGCTGAATAATATTCCATTCTCTGGATGTACCATATCTCTTTATCCATTCATCTGTTCATGGACACTGGGGTTGTTTCCACTTTTTGGCTATTGTGGGTAATGATGCTGTGTGTACGGGTGTGCAAGTATCTGTTCAAGTCCCTGCTCTCAATTCTGTGGGATATATGTCAGGAATAGAATTGCTGGGCCATATGGTAGTTCTATGTCTAACCTTGCAAGAAACTGTCAGTTTGTCATAGTGGTTTTATTTTTTCAAAAGTAAGATCTTTTATCTGTCATCATTAAAGGACTGCATTTTAAACCTTCTTGGACTTGTTCAACTTTGGCACCTGTCTCATGCCCAGTCACTTTTCCAGAACTACTACCTTCACCATGTAACCCCATGAGTTTTCCCCAATTCAAACTTGGCATTCTTCAGCATTTTTACTTTTCTAAAGAAGACATCATGGAGTAGATAAATAGACTGGCAAGTCTTTTCTATGTCTTTTCCAATGCTGTTTGGAATCAATTTACTGACCACCTCTTTGAAGTCATTTGCACCTCTCAGGTCGTGATTTCCATCACCTCTGTGCACATCTGATGCACCTACTGGTGCTGGGCATAAGTGGTCTTCCAAATCTGACTGTTGCATTTTTTAGTAAAACCTACACAGAACAGATGAACACTGGTAGGTAGTCTTGACATCAACGTGAGCTTCAATCATGGTCTGACATTTTTTTTGACCATGGAGCACATTTTGTCATGGGTAAGATCCATGTCATGGAAATTAATCAGGCAGTTTTTTTTCCCTGAACATCCTTAGCAATTGGCTTGAATTTCCTAAATGCAACTTCATCATTCTGCAGATCAGCAAGACTCACTTCAAAAATATAACCCTTGAGGCCATCAGATGCGATTTTAATTCCTTGAATTCCAGTGGCCAGTGTTTTACCAGTATTTCTTATATCGAACATAGCTGGTGCTTTCACATCATACTAATCTTTCTTAGAAAATGGGTCAACCATTTTCTTCTTGGCTCCCTTTTTGCCTCCTTTCATATGGTGCTTGTTCTTGACAACTGCCATGGGGCCCCTGCTGCTGCTGCTGCTGCTAAGTTGCTTCAGTCGTGTCCGACTCTGTGCGACCCCAGAGACGGCAGCCCACCAGGCTCCCCCATCCCTGGGATTCTCCAGGCAAGAACACTGGAGTGGGTTGCCATTCCCCTCTCCAATGCATGAAAGGGAAAAGTGAAAGTGAAGTTGCTCAGTCGTGCCCCTAAGAGAGCCAAAGGGTGGAAGTACAACTCCAGTGGGAACTTAGGCCCTGTAATCATGCTTTGATGGGAATGCTCACAGGTAGGTCGCTTTCTTGGGTAGAGATGGTTGGGACATTTGACCTGGGAATAGAGGTGAATAATTGCTTTGACATCCAGGACAAAGGACCCAAGAAAAGCCTGGTTATACCTTAGGCACTCTCTGGGCCACAGTGCTGACAGGCCACCCCAGATACTTTCCTTGTGAGGGTGGTTGTCACATGGATAGAAACTGGAAAACCATTTTACAAATGGAATTACTCACCAGTGTCCCATGATCAGGCAAGCACAATACCACTGGCCATTACCCAGGACAGAGAAATGGCCTCCTTAGAACTTTGCATAAGGGCATTCATTTATATATATATATATATATATATATATAAAATTATAAACTATATGAACATAAGAAGAGTAGATAAGCACATATTAAATCATAACAAAATTATTCCATCACATCTACCAATCAGCTTAACAAATAACATTACTGACACGTTTGAAGTTCTGTGTCTATCTGTTCCCAAGCACATTTTCATTCTCCACCTCACAGGTGACCTGAATTTAGTCTATAACTTTCTTTTCTTTCTTTATAGTTTACCATAAACACATAGAAGGCTGCATTATAATGCATTGTCCAATTTTGCATGTTTCTGAACCTCACATAAGTAAAAACATCTGGATTTATTTTTCTGTGACTTGCTTTTTTCACGCATCATTATACTTTCAAGACTCTTCCATATTGCAATGTGTAGCTGTAGCTCATTAATTTTCACCGCTGTGTTGTGGGCTCCATTTTATGCCCATCCTTAATGTATTTATCTATTCAACTGGAGATGGGCTGTTTTGGTTATTTCCTGAGAGCTCATTCTAATCAGGGTTTTTATGCTCACAGTAATTAGCAATAAAAGATTTTAGGTGTCTTCCTACATGTGTAGGTTTTCCTCTAGATTGTTTAAGCATGAGGGAAACAGGTACAATGGCCCTTTTTTGTTGTTGCTGGATTAATAAATGTTGAGTGGTCCTACCCCATCACCCCACACTTTTTCTGAGCACTGGCTCTCTCTGAACCAGCGCCCATATTTATAACCACGACCCCATCAGAGCTGATTGGGCCAAAGGTAGATACTTCTCTCAAGCTGGGCCAATCAGATGCCCTTTCTTCTGTTACCAGAAGAGAGTGGTCTTTGTTTCTTTGCTGGTTAGCCCTGTGAAAGTGGAAATCTGGGAGCTTGGATCAGCTCTGCTTTCCCCTGCTCAGGGAGGGGAAGGGGTAGGACAAGGGGAAGGGTTAAGGTATAAACGAGAGGACTGAAGAGGATGGACAGTGGTTTTAAGGAGAGACTGTGAGGTGGGCTGAGAGGCCTAAAGCCTGGTGGCCTCAGCCTCAGCACTTTGCAGAGACTTGGCCCTTGGGTCCCTTGAGGTCCTCTGCTGTGTCTTTACAATAAATTGATCTTTTTGACTTAAATTAGTTTCAGTTGTTTTCTATTACTTGTAATCAAAGACCTCTACTTTTCTATTCAATTTGCTTCTTCCTAGCCATTCAAAGGAACGGCAGGGCTGTCACGGACCCCTATTAACCCGAGTGAGTTAAATTCTTTCCTCGCCTAACAAGAGATAGGAAATTCTCCACTTTCAGAGTCAGTCAGCTTCAGGGAGCTAAACAATGGAGTGGATGGTTAGCTGCTTGCTAGTTTTATGTCAACAAGGTATAAAGTAGCTATGATAGTTTTATCTCGAGTTATTTTGACCAGCTCTTAGAAATGACTGAAGAATCTTCCTCTTAACTTCCTAAAAACAGGTGCTTGATAAACATACCCCACCCTTCTCCCATTATCCTCAGGTGCTTAGGAGGGTAACCTTGAATAAATGAAATTCTACAGATAATCCCCAAACCTTATCTAAACTCTTATCTTGGCCAATAGCTTCCTCTTCTTCCTTTTAGCAGAGCTGTTGACAAGAAGCAAATGGACTGTGACAAGCTGGAGTTTTTATCTTTTTATTTCCCTCCAACGCCTCCAGTGGAGCTGTTGAAGAACAATGACAAGGACAAAGAGACCGATGGCAGGTGGGCAAAGAGAAGAAACAAAGCCTGGATGGTTTGCGCACTGGCAAGCCCAGGAGTTTGTCTTAAATGGGCTGGGGGGGAACACAGATCAGTAAGGAGGAGGAAGAGAAGCGGCGGGAAGGGGAGCAGGCTCATTCGGAGGGGAGGGGGGCTCCACTCCGTGTTTCACAAAACACCGATCCCAAGTTGGCACAGCTGCACTTACAAGACAACGTGCTCTCAGCAGAGCCTTCAGTGAGATTTCGAAGGTGTGGGCCTCGCTGAATGGAAGGGAAGCTCACTTGCCTCCCAAGCTTGGTTTTGCTTAAAATCTTCTATCTTCTTCTGTAGATCTTCTCTTAGGTACAGCCCCTAAAAAGGCGCCGTAGTTTTCACTCTAGTCTCTGCCACGCAGTGAAGCCAAGGGCGCGCACCCCACGTCTCACTCTAGAGGTAGCCATTAGGCTTTGATGTGTAATTTGAGGCAAGCGATCTTCTGCCGCCCCTTTCTTTTTGCACTGAAAACCACTGTACGGCCACAAAGCTCAAGTTCAGAGAGGGGAGGATGACTCCTCAGCAGCGCCATCTTAGAACCGAGGGGAAGACGGTCGCTTAAACCTCAGCCCATTGAATCAGATCAGCATTTGCTGTGATGTTTCAACTGTAACATTTCAAACTTGCTCTCAGCAGCTGTTAGGTACTCCTTGCTGAGACCTTGAATTTGGAGGGCACTACCAGCACAGAAGCTCACCAGCAGAGGAGGACAATGGTGTTTCATTATTCATGGAAACATGCTGCTCGTGTGCTTCGGTCTGAGCTTTTGATGAACAGAAAATGCTCTGAACTTATTTTCCTTTTAGTGAAATCCTGACACAGCACTTCTGATTTCAAAGGAAGCTGTATAAAAAAGACCAATAGAAAACCCCACAAAATGGGACCACCTTAAAATCAAGTTTACTGGCTAAATGGGATTAAACTAGAGTTGTGTTTTAAAAAAGAATAAACCAGAAAAAAAAAAAAAGTCTTTGCTGCATGGTGCCCACTTCTATCTAAACAGCTCTGAAGTGCAGATGCATGCTGTCACTGGAGCATCTCTGGAGAGAGCGTGGGAAGTTAAAAGTCAGTGTTTTTGATTAATTAATAATCATCCTCAGCTGTGTTGGCAAATGATAAAAACAAACTGTCTGCCTTTAAAGTAAGGGTGGAAGATGTGTGCTTACCCAGAACCGAGGGGGAAGGAGGAAGAGCCCTGTTGGCCTAGTCGTCCCTTGGCTGGTCTGGTGGTGGCTGAACAAAAGCAATGCTGTGTGTCTCTTAGCCGGTGTGCTCATGAAAACAATCACAGCTCGGGTGGTCAGTCAGGGAGGTGAGTGAAGGAAGCCAGTGTCTAAGGGCTCCCCAGTTGTCTTCTAGAAAAACCCAACTGAGCATTTGCAGGAATAACTATTTCTCCATGTTTGTCATTGTGGGGTTGAAGTCAGCTGGCTCCAGCTGACTGTGTGTATGTGTGTGTGTGTGTGTGTGTGGTGGGTGGATGTGTGGGTGAGGGTGGGGGTGTGTATATACTGGGATGAGATGAAGTTTCATTGGTAGTTAGAGGAGAGACGCAAAGACCCCTCTCCTTTTAAATCTGTCACCTACAAGTTAAACAGTGACCCCACGTCATTTTTTCTCGAAGGCTCTGTGGCTGCAGCTGGGTGCCATCTTCCTCCCTCCTGAGACTGTAGTTCTTCAGCCACGCTTCTCTTACAGGACTTAACATTTTCCTCTTGGTAACATAGTCATATTTCCTCAAATGTCGTGATGTTTGCCTTTGGGGCAGCACCTGGGACAGATTATTGGCTACAGGAGACATACAACACATCTTAAATATGGGAATGAGTGGAGGAAGGTGGGACTGACGGATGGACCCACGGGATGCTATGTTTATTTTGTGGCTCCACTGGTGGAATTTCTATCTTCTCGCATGACTAGGACATTCTCTCCTTCCTCTGTCCCAACTGCCAGAGTCACGATGCAGGCTCTGATTAACTTTTACCTCTTCTTCTCCCACAGTCTGCAAACAATCCTCATTTCCTACCCGCCTTTACTTTAATCCATCCTACATACTCAGTTAGCCTTGATTCTACCCGCCCCAGCCTCTAAACTTTCTATGGCCCCCAATTTCTCACCAAGTTGCCCAAACACACTACTCCCAATGATTCAAGAGGCTTCACACACCATGGACCCAGAATACTGTTTCATTTCTAAATCACCTGATGTGTCAAATGTCGGACATACTATTTCTTTAAAAATCCACTCAATTTCCTACTTTCATCCCTAAAGTAAAAACCCCACTCAGCTTTCAGGGTTCAGCTCCAATGTCACTTCCTCTAAGAAGTTTTTGATTTCAAATACTGGATATAATTTCCCTTGTCTTGATCTACTTTGTATTATACTCTATTTGTTTGTTACTAGATTAGAAGCCCCCGACGGCAGAAAGGCCAAGTTCATCGTTGTCTTGCAGCTGGCAGCAGAGTGCTGGAAACCAAGAATCCCTCTTGTTGCTGAATTATATTCAGGGAGAACCAGGCAGCCAGGCTCTTGTGCTGGGAGTCTGCAATCTAAGACTGACAGTCAACAAAGTGTGGCTGCAGCTGCTGACCTGAGATGCAGGTACCAGGATAAAAGTGGAGAATCCACAGCTCCAACACAATTCAGTATTCACTTATATTGGTTTTCTACAGCATCACAAAAATAACTACCAATTTACCTGCTTGGAACAATACCCATTTATGAGTTCACAGTTAAGTTCTATAAATCAGAAGGCTGGTACAGCATGCCTGGGCTCTAGGCACAGGGTGACACCATGTTGAAATCAAGGTGTTGACCCTGCTGAGCTCTTGCCTGGAGGTTCTGGGGAAACGGGGCACTTTCAGCACTTTCTTGTTGGTGCTAGAATTTGGTCACAGGACTGAGGTCCCTGTTATGATTTAAGTCAGGGCCACTGGGATAATAATCTCCCTTAAGGTCAGTGAAAGTTGCTCAGTCGTATCCAACTCTTTGCGACCCCATGGACTATACAATCCATGGAATTCTGCAGGCCAGAATACTGGAGTGGGTAGGCTTTCCCTTCTCCAGGGAATCTTCCCAACCCAGGGATTGAACCCAGGTCTCCTGCATTGCAGGCAGATTCTTCACCAGCTAAGCCACAAGGGAAGCTGCCCTTAAGGTCAACTGTGCTATAAAACATAACCTAATCACGAGAGTAAAATCCAATGTATTCAAATGGTGTGCACACAAGAGGGGAGACAGGAAATCCTTGGGTAATTTTAGAATCTGGCCTATCACATTACCTTAAATGTAAATTTGAGCAATTAGTGAGAGCTGGGGCCAAAGTTTGGAGGCAAATGGCAGCTGGAGAGACCACAGTGTATCTTCTGGGGGTACAAGAGGACATCGTAGAGAAGGGAACACAGCTCTCGAAGAGCTGGGAGGGGCCTTGAACTCCTGAAAGAGCCCTGCAGATGCAGGAAGAGGAGGGCTTTCCAGGCAGAGAAGGAGACAAGGAAGAGGGCACAGGGAGTGCCCCAAGAAACCAGAGAGACCAGTGCGGGCGGCCAAAGCCGTCAGGGAAGGAAACGAGGCTGGAAACCCCTGGTCAGGGCTGCATTTCTGAGCCACTCTGTGTGGATAAGTTGCTGGCACAGCCAAGGCCAAGGGCACAGGGACCACCTGGTGGATGTGCTGGAGTGAGTGAGGAGGCCAACTGGGACAAGTGTGTAAGACGCCAGCTGGAGCTAGACACCCCACAAGACGGCCAAGGGGAGGCGGGAAGGGAGGCTAGGGAAGGCAGGGCCTCCGGCTGTTGAGCAAACCTCAGGAGAACTGACGGCGTTAGGGCAGGAATCACAGAATGAGGGTCTCCAAGAACTCTTGCTGTGGATGAAGCAGGAAACGTCTTGAGAGCACAGAAGCAGAGCCAAATGCTGGCCCAGGAGGCCAAGAGTCTGTGTCCTGGGCCCAGTCTTCTGCTGACTCAGCCCATGCCAGTGGGTGTCTTACTTGCTCTTTCAATCCCTTTGTTTCCTGATCTATAAAGTGGAGACTAACAACAGCCCTGTGCTGTTCACTCTCATTAGTGCACAGGGATCACTTTCCTGGCACTGGCCACCAGAAATGTGCCTTTCCCACTCCAGGGCTCTGCATTCAGCCTCTGCTCATGAACTGAGGGGACGATTCTGTGCTGGGAGAGCACAGCACAGGTGTAGCTTGGCTGGGTACATCCACCCCTGGGTCAGGCTGGTTCAGGCCACCTCCAGACTGGGTCCTGAGCCCAAGGAGTTATTGCTGCGTAGTCTCTAGATCGTGTCTGACTCTTTTGTGACCCCATGGACTGTATCCCGCTAGGCTCCTCTGTCCATGGGATTTCACAGGCAAGAATACTGGAGTGGGTTGCCATTTCTTTCTCAGGGGGATCTTCCTGACCTGGGGATTAAAGCCGCATCGCCTGCACTGGCAGGTGGATTCTTTGCCACAGAGCCATCAGGGAAGGCAGAGAAGATTTACTTCCAAATCTGGTTTAAATCAGATGGCCAGTCTTGCGTAGGAGACTTGCTTTAAGCTGTATAATCATCTCTTGTTAGATTCCTTTTTAGAGGAATTCTCCCCTTCTAGAGATTCCAGGGCAGAGAAGTCTGTATAAGTCTCATTTAAATCACCACTCACTTTCTTTTTTTTTTTTTTGCAGTTTTTTTTTTCCATTTTCAATTGATTATTTATTTTTTCTGGACAATGGGTTAGTCTTCCTGAGCTTTTCGTATTCTAGGTAAGTTATTTATTTATTTTTATTTTTAATTTTTTAATTTCTTTAATTGGGGGCTAATTACTTGACACTAGTGTATTGGTTTTGCCATACAGCAACGTGAATCCACCATGGGTGTACACATGTTCCCCATCCTGAATCCCCCTCCCGCCTCCCTCCCTGTACCATCCCTCTGAGAGGTCATCCCAGTGCACCAGCCCCGAGCATCTTGTATCATGCATGGAACCTGGACTGGTGATTCATTTCACATATGATATTATACATGTTTCAATGCCATTCTCCCAAATCATCCCACCCTTACCCTCTCCCACAGAGTCCAAAAGACTGTTCTATACATCTGTGTCTCTTTTGCTGTCTCACATGCAGAGTTATCGTTACCATCTTTCTAAATTCCATATATATGTTAGTATACTGTATTGGTGTTTTTCTTTCTGGCTTACCTCACTCTGTATAATAGGCTCCAGTTTCATCCACCTCATTAGAACTGATTCAAATGTATTCTTTTTAATGGCTGAGTAATACTCCATTGTGTATATGTACCACTGCTTTCTTACCCATTCATCTGCTGATGGACATCTAGGTTGCTTCCATGTCCTGGCTGTTATAAACAGTGCTGCGATGAACACTGGGGTGCACGTGTCTCTTTCAATTCTGGTTTCCTCACCACTCACTTTCAAACTCTGTCATTCTCTTTGTCAGGTGAAGCCCAAATGTCACTGTTGAAAATTCTGTCCAACAGTGAGGCTCCTAAGAAGTCTTTGAAACAAGAGTCAAGCACTCTGTATGCCCATACACGTACTCCGGGTGGCAGGAGAGATGGCAGGGGGCATCCATGGGCAAAGTCCACTCCTACAGTGGGTGCAGATCAAGTCTTAAAGCACTCAGGACAACAGCAGGCAGTCATGGACATGTTCTAGAATTTTGTGGCCCCCGAAAAAGTGCTTTGAAAGAGCTAGGCTGCCTTTTCAAGGACTTTGAAAAGCAGGCAGGGGTTTGAACTGAGGAGAAACCCAAAGTGAAAGGGTTCGTCCACAGCTGCCACTTCCCACAAGAAACCAGGACAAACCTCAGCAGAGGAGCGAGGCCACTGAGGCTGCCTGACTACGCACCCATTGGCGAGAGCAGGCAAACCCACAGGGTGGCGTGGGGGCGGGGGCGCTCCTGCCTGCTGGGTACATCAGGGGCTCCTTCAGTCCAGGGCAGGGAGATCCTCCTGTGATACACATGTCATGCGGTCTGAAGGTTTCCAGTGCTGACCCCTGAAGTGTCCCCTCAGGACTGGGTCTTCTTCATGTGGAGTCCCAGTCAAGCCAGGCAGTTGGGCAGTCGGGTCCCAACATGAGACTGCTTGCTGTGTCGCACCCCCAACCCTGACTCTTAGGACAGACCCAGGCCTGCGGGTTATCCTCAGAAATAGGGGTTGGTCTGGATCAGGACCAAATTATCTGGAGTTTTCAGGTAGATAGATGTTTTGATCCAGTCTCCTGTAGAGTCTTGAGGAATCTTTGGTGACAACATAGCTTAGCAGCGATCTTCCTCTAGTCTCTGTGTCCAACCTGGAAGTTTTGGCATTTCTCTAAAATTGCACAATGTCCGGCCATATCTTCAATTTCAAGTGGCTTTGTCTGCAATAATTCTTGGTGCCTAATTTAGCTTCTGAACACATTACATTTAACACACTGAACTCCATCCTGTCCCTGCTCTGTGAATATCAGGAATTAGCCCTTTAAGAAAGGTCCTTCTACAGCTTGGGGCTCTCTGGTTTATTGTCTTGCTTGACTCAAGGACTGGTTTATAGGAAAGAATATTCCCAGTAACTCCACCAGTAGGGGCTGAGGAACTTTGGAGAAGTCACTGTGTGGTTTTGGACCTCACTTTCCTCATCTAGATAGTGAGGAAAGTGAACTATATCAGATCTAAGGTGCACTGGGGCCCTAACACCTCATCATCTGTGATATAACCATCCTGGGCTTCCCTAGGGGGCTTCAGTTATTCATTCAACTCATTTTCATTCATGAATATCATGTGACAACTTCTCTGCTAGACCTGTTTCTTTGTGGGAGCTGTTTCAGATTGAAGGGTAAATTCGGTCTCTGTCATTCCATATTGGTCAGAAGCAGAAGTCTCAGCAAACGTTTTTGGTTTTTTTTTTGGCTACACCATTCAGCATGATGGATCCTAGTTCCTTAACCAGGGATCAAATCCTTGCCTCCCTACAGTGGAAGCACAGACTCTTAACTGCTGGAACGCCAAGGAAGTCCCCCAGCACACATTTTATAATCATATAATCCAATCTCCCTAGCCAAAAGTAGAACCTGCATCCCCATCAGATTTATATTTGTAAATGTTACACACATGTACTTGGGAATTTGTATAGCAAATATTAGTCATATTATTACTAGTAGTAAGAACAAAGCTTAATTCCTTTCCTCAGTTCTACATTAAAACATAGATTAAACAGAAGTTAAAATATTTCCTTCTTGCCAGTCAGTGCATTATCTGTGTACTCTATAGGTCCAGAGTAGAAGGTCTCAGAAGTCCAGCTCTGTAGACTTTCAAGACTGACTGAAACAGATATCCAAGATACTTGGTATGGATAACATTATACATTTACTTCTAAAATAAGAGTCAGAAATAGGAGATTGACAATCTATGGCTGATATTGACTAAGGTTCTATAAAAATAGTTATTTAAAAATAGAGTTATATTATCCAGCAAAGCCACTCCTGTACATATATCCGGAGAAAACTATAATTTAAAAAGATATATGCACCCCGATATTCATAGCAGCACTATTCACAATAGCCAAGATACGGAAACAACCCTACTGTCTATTAATAGATGATGGGTTTAACAAGATGCAGCGTGTGTGTATATACATATGATGGAATACTACTCAGCCATAAGAACAAATGGAATTTTGCCACTTGCAGCAACATGGATGGACCTAGAGTTTATCATACTAAATGAAGTAAGTCAGAAAAAGAAAGACAAATACCATATGATGTCACTTATATGTGGAATCTAAAATATGGCACAAATGAACTTATGTGCAGAAACAGACTCACAGACATAAGACAACAACCTCACGGTTACCAAAGGGGAAAGGAGGAGGAGGGATAAATTAGGAGTTTGGGATTAGTAGATACAAATGACTACATATAAAATGGATAAACCACAAGGACCTACTGTACAGCATAGGGAACTATATTCAGTATCCTATAATAAACCATAATGGAAGAGAAAAAAATTTAAGAGTTCAAAAAATTGCATTCCTTGGTCCTATTTGGCAAAACTCCTATTATCTCTTCATTTTCCTTTGGCCAGGCCTTATTTAAATGTCAAAGGGTCCATAAATATTAAATGCATTCTCAGCACCATACCAGGCAATGTGGGTGAACATAAACGATCTCTGAATACAAATGTCCCACTTGAGTTTAGCTGTATCGCCTTCCTGCCTGTGCTATGGGTGAGATGCATGGGCGGGCTTTAACCCCTGGCACCAGGATTCAGCCCACATTGCCTTTCCGAGACGTGAGCCCTGACTCACTCCTTTCTTCAACCAGCCTGTTCAGCCCGGCTTTCGTGCTTGGCTCCCACAGCAGCAGCAGAAAGGCAGCATGAGGAGGTCAGGCTGGAGAAAGGTGCTGCAGAGGCCGAGGTAGCTGTGGAGGCTGGGGTGTTAGTCACTTTCACTCGGGCCCTGCTGCGCCGGCTGCTGCAGGCTCCCCCTATGCTGCCGGCAGAGGGTCCATGCAGAAAACCAGCAGGAAATAGAACGGTCAGCTGCGAGCGTAAGAAAGAAACTTATCCTTTCTCAGACAGCTTTTATTTCCACCCTGGTCCACAGCTTCAAAGGGCAGCTGCCTCACAGGGAGAATGTTTGCATGTTTGAAGTAAGAAGACCGTTTCTTGGTCTCTGAAACTGAGTTCGAGAAGGCCTGGCTCCCAGCAGCTGTGGCGCCCCTCTCCCAGCTCTGCTCCGCGGTCCAGCGTGCTTCAGCTATGCTGGTCGACCCTCTGGGAAGGTAGATGTGGCCAAGAAACAGCAGACCTGGCCTCCACTTGGATAATTCTGCAAACCTTTGTATGAGGACTGATTGCACAAAGCTGCATGGGTGAGGTGGAAGGAAGAAAAAGGGAAGAGCATTTTCTGCTTATGACTGGGACCCTGTTATTCACTGGCCTGGGTGTTTCAGCTGAGTTCTGTGGATTAGGAGCCGAGTCATGTCAGCACTAGAAACCTCCCGGGTCTCAGTCATATGTGCTACCCCACCTCTTCCCCGCAGCCCAGACCATTCCTTTCAGAGAACCCTCCCTGTTTCGCGCTTTCACAGAGCGAAGCTGTTCTAAGTCTTGGGGTCACACCCAGCTCACATGCCCCAACAGAAGCTGAGGAAAGGTCTGGGGTCCTTCTCTGTGGCCTCCATCTTCAGCCCTGCCCTGCTTCCGGAGGTGGGCAGGAAGGAGGCCTCCCGGTGGGAGCTGCCCGGTGTCCGGCTATCGTGGAGGGTTTGTCCTGCTGGTTTGGCTCAGCAGAGGGCATCCAAAAAGCCAGCGAGGCTGTGTAATGTGGGAGCCAGCGAGGGCCATGTTCCCACACTGTAAGTCATGATGACACTGGTAAAACAGTCTGGTGGGCGGGGGAAAGTGAAAGAAAAAGAAGAGGGGGAACAGAAACCAAAGTGAGGCACACAGAAGGATCGAGCAAGAGCAGAGGCCAGGGCACAAACGGAGGCCGGGAGACGGGACAGGCCTGGAAGAGAATCCGGGAGAGGCAGGGTGAGAGTGCGGGTGGGAGGAGAGAGACTGGACCAAGGGAAACACGAGGAGACTTGAAGGGAAGATGTGGTCATCTGTTTGAGGAAATGGCAGGTGATCTGCTAACAGGTAGTCCAACAGAGGGGGTTGGAGGCCTGGTCCAAGGATGCCCCTGGGTGTATCACCTTCAAAGCCCCAAAACAGGACAGATCAGCCCTGGCAATGCAGTCTACGTCTCTGCTTGCTCAAGGCCTACCTCCTGCCAGGCAGAAAGGGCCTGTGAGACACTCAGGAGAAAGGAAAGAGGGTGTAAGCTGAGGGAAAGGATGGGGGAGATCCATCTGTGGGAGATCCACAGAGATTAGTCAGAGCCCTTCCGTGAGTTCACCTCCAGGCAGACCTGCCCCCAGGCTTGCGGGTGATGCAAAGAAAGAGAGGCAACGGCTTTCAGCTTCAAGAAATTCAACGTCTGAGAGAAGGGGCAAGATGTACGTATGCAAAGCAATGAACAGCACCATCATTACTGGGACTGCTCAGATGAACACAGTAAAGAATACTGGTGGAAAGGAACAAAGAATAAGATAATCCAAGAAATGAACTACAGAAAGGCTTTCTTGACAATGTTCCCAACGTGGAAATTTTTTTAAATGCAGGAATTAAGTGAAATGATGTTGGCTGAACTGGATGGAACATTTTAAACTGGGCCAAGAAGGTGGACCTGGGTTTGACTATAGCATAGCACAGGCTCCGAGTCAGAGCAAAGAGCAGGAGGCATAACTGCCCAATCCAGTCTTCCAGGTGAGTTGGATCTACCTGACCTGATAGTCAATTCAACAGTCAACATTGCAAAACACTGGTGCCCTAGGAGTCACGCTGTTGTTCAGTCACTAAGTCATGTCAGATTCTTTGCGACCCCATGGACTGGAGCCCGCCCAGCTCCTCTGTCCATGGGGCTCTTCTGGCAAGAATACTGGAGTGGGTGGCCACTTCCTTCTCCAGGGAATCTTCCTGGATCAGGGACCAAACCCGTGTCTCCCGTGTCTCCTGTGTTGGCAGGCAGATTCTTTACCATTGAGCTGCCAGGGAAGCCCATGCTAGGAGTCATATTTAGCATTAAAAGACATTAAGAAAAGATTGTTGAGATGACCCCAGAGGAAGCCAACTTTCTAGCATGGAAGCCTGACTTGCCCTAGTCTGAAATAGCTGTTGGAAGACAACTTGAGATCAAGTGTATAATTGAGACTGGGGGGAGACCCAGCAGGTGGATTGTACATGTGTGAGTTAAAGACACAAGGGCATTTAATTTGTGACTGAGAAAAAACGATAGTGAAGGTAGTGATAATTACAACGAATATTTACTGAGTACAAACTACATGCTGGATGCTGGTCTATACACTGTACATGCATGAGTTTACACGATCCTCACTGCCACCAATGAGGGGTTTTTAACTATTATTATTATTTACATTTTATGTGTGAGGAAACTCATCCACAGACAGATCAAGCAGTTACACCACAGAGGTTAGCCCAGGACTCTGAACTCCACAACCTTCTTTCTCTGAAGCCATGGAAAATTCAGCATCTCTGTTTCCTCATCTGTAAGCATTTGTTATCTGAGCTGCTTGTAGAGACACGGTAGATGATGAAGCCTCTATCAGGACACTGGCTGTGGGGTCACTCTGAGAGTATTAGCATTATTAGGAAGGCCATGCTTTTTCCAAGAATGCTAAATGTATGCAAACTTTCTCACATTAATACCACAAGGCCTTGAAGAAGTTTATAGAGACTCATCAAATAAAAAAACCTCCTCTGTGTTCACAATGGACAATAATGCCAAGTGAATCCTATCTAAAGAGGTGAAGGGACTCTTTCTGATACCCCTTTACCATTCTTACAATGCTTGGGGGCTGTGACTCTTTTTTTTTTAAATTAATTTTTATTGGAGTATGGTTGCTTTACAATGTTATGTTAGTTTTTACTGTACAGCAAAAGTGAATCAGCAATATGTATACATACATCCCCTCTTTTTTGGATTTCCTTCCCATTTAGGTCACCACAGAGCACTGAGTAGGGTTTCCTGAGTTAGGTCTCATTAGTTATCTATTTTATACACAGGATCAATAGGGGATGGGACTCCTGTTTCTTATGAAAAATTTCACACTGAGAAGAACAGCCAGGCTTTTGTCCTGGGCAAGAGCCTCTCCCATGAGGCCCAACCAGAGGACCACGCCATCTTAGAAATCAGGGGTTGAGTCTGAGAGGCAGCAGATAGAGAAGCAGATAGCAAATACATCTGTTTTTACAGGAGCCTGTTGTTCTCTGTACTAACTGCTATAAAAACGACTTGAAACTAGCCACATATTAGTTTTGGTTCTCGTGACTAAATCAAGGAATGGCACGATGGTGCTGTGTCATTAGAAATGAAACCAGTTCTTAAACAAGAGAACAGGGCCGACATTTTAATAACCTGAACGATTTCATAGAAAAATCAAAGCTGAAACTTCTGCACCCCAGCTCTGAACACCTGCTGCTTAAGTTTGGTTCTGAACCAGTGAAACTTCTTTCTTGCGATGAAGACACGAGATGGGCCCTGACTTGCCCAACACTTGACGGCCAGGGAAGCCTTCCTTCCACCTGCTATTCTGCTAGGCTCAAACGTGGGCTCAACCTTGGCTTCTACAGGAAGGACTGTATTTGGCACTGCGAGAAAATACAAAAAGTACCTCAGTTTATTTTTTCAAATATGTGACCTTATATATTTTGATATATATATATGTGTGTGTGTGTGTGTGTGTGTGTGTGTGTATATTTTTTTAGATATCTGAGGTATTGTCATCCACATTTTCTCAGATAAAAAACTGAGACCTGAAGAAGTCAAGTCACTCACCAAGAAGCAGGCAGAACTGGGGTTCTGAACAAAAGTTTTCTTGTCTATATCTGTATCACCTCCAATTGGGCCTTTATCACAATAATGATGCTGATGTAGTAACCATATATAGGTTGCGTCCCTAGTGTCCTTTCCTCGCTTTTCCTGCCACAGTACTCACATTGTGCCTCGAGGGAACCACTCTCCTCTCTGTCTCTCCGTCTCTAACAGCTGGATTGATCCAGCTCCCAGGGGAAGCCAGAGTACCCATCACCTGGCCATGGTGACTGGCTCAGAGGTGGGCATACAGCCTGATTCAGGCCAGTGGAACCTGAGGAAATGTTTCCTAGGGCTTCTGGGAACAAGCTTCCTCAGCCCTCTGTGGGTTTACCAGAGGGGGCAATCCCCCTTCTCCTGGACAGTATGTTAGCAAATACAAAGTTCACAACCCCCTCGGCCATTCGTGTCACCAAGAGGAGGGCCAGCCTAAGGATGACGCCAACACACAGAAGAAGCAGGGCTATACACAAGACTGGCATGGGGCTGATATGGTGAGGAGGATGCAAATTCTGGACTGCATGCTCGAGTTTTTAGGCTATAAGCTAACGCAATCCCTTTGTTTGCTTAAGCCAGTTTGAGTTTGTTATTCTGTCATATGAAAATTCTTAACACCACTGGCATCACTCCAGTAACATTTGATGGTTGCTTTGGTTTCTCAGTCAAGAGCATGAAACCCGTTTGACCAAAAGGACCAATCCTTCAAAATTCATCAGCATCTCCGGAGCACGCCCATCTCTGGTGCCCGACTTGCCAGAGAGGACTCATGTGTTTCTGTTCCTGGGGACTGGTTCCTTCTGTTTTCTGCCCCCTGTTGGCTCAGTCTAGGCCCGTCCTCTTCCCAGTCCCTCCACAGTGATGGGAGGTGGCTGCCCTCTGCTGAGGATGCCAGCAGCCAAGTGGGCAGCCAGCTGCAGACCTCAGGCACTGGCACTGTCAAGAAAAGGAGTGTCAAGAAAGGATTCTGCCACAATGTACTTTTAATATAACATAAAATCAGGTGGGAGAAGGGTCTTTGGCACATAGCTAAATACACAATTACCACCCCCCACCCCAGCCCCGACTCAAGTTCCCTGTCAGAATGGTAAAACCCAAGCAATTCTGGCACCCCTCTGAGGATCTTTATTTGTTAGTGATTGATGTTCACAGAGGTTCAGAGCATCCAAGATTATAAAGTCTCGTGGGACTGACAATCTGCGATAAGAACTGGTTTTTGTGATTCTACAACAATCTGTTTCTCTTGAAAAATTCTGTTATTTCCACTTCTGGCCACTATGACTAAGCACAGGGGTAGAAACACAGTCTAAACAGTTAAAGAACCTTGTAACTGCCCGACGCAGGCCGACAGCAGAGGAAGTAAGCATGCGTGCGCGCCGGCAGGTGCAGTGTGGGAGGGAGGGCGCTTACTCCCCCCCGTCCATGTCCCCCAGACCCAATCTGTCAGCAGAACCTCCCATTTCCCAAACAGGTCTCGACTCAACCGTTTCTCTCCATCTTTACTACAATCTTGTAATTTACCCAGTCAACACATATACACCCAAGGGCTACTGTGTTCCAGGCATTGTTCTAGTGGCTGGGAGGGCAAGACTGCCTCTTCTTGCTCTGTCTTCTCTCTGGACGACCCTTCTCACTGACTGGCCCCGCTTTCCTCATCTGCTCTCTCCTACCCTCCACACAGGAGCCTAGAAGCTTTTCTTAAATATCAACACTTCCCTGTTTGAAACCCTCCAATGACCTCCCACTGCTCCCTCATTAAAATACCAAGGCCTCCTCAGTCCTGCTGGTGGGCTGCGTGCCTCCCTATGCTGCGCCTCTTCTCGCATGCGAGATTCATTCCCTACAGGCACACCTACCCCCGTTCGGATCCTCAAGTGTGTTATGGCTTTTTCTCTTTTCAGAGCTTTCATCTGCCTTTATTTCCTCCTACAACAGTGGCTTCCAAACTTTCTTCTGACAATCATCCCCAGTAAGAAATATTTTACTTCATTAACTAGTAAACACATCAACCTACACATAAAGGGAACATGAGTTCCACATGATAATACTTCTAGTATGTTCTGTTCCTTTTTAAAAAATCTAGCCGTGCCCCACTAACCTGCAGTCTGAAAAGACTCCTCCCTCTGCTCTTTGAATGGCTGAATAGTTCTTATCCTTCAACTTTCCACTTGGATGTTAGCTGCTCACGGGGGCCTTCTCCAGCCATCTGATGTAACCCAGGCCCCTGACATAGATTTTTTTTCATCTGAGTCCCCTGTCCCTTCCCTTTACAGCATGTATCAAAGTTATGTATTTCTCAGCTGACATTTGCTTATTGTCTGTCTTGCAGGCCACATCACGAGCAGTTGAAGCCGTGGACCTGTCTGCGCTGTTCCCCACTGTATATTCCACATCTGGGTCAATCATCAGCACGATAGAATATACATCCATATTCCTTGAATGGCTGACTGAGTGGGTGGGTAAGTGATGCTGAGGTCTGGATTGAAAAACAGGCCTCCCCAGTGGAAGGAACCAGGGCTCCTTGGAGAAATGATGGATTCTAGGGCTGGGGCAGGAAATCCACAGGAGTGCCAGAAAGTAAAGAAACACTCAAAAAACAAAAAGACAGGGTATGTTGAAGGGGTATAGGAGTCAACCTAAAAAGAACACCCAACGGCCAAAATTGAAACAATCTGAGCCTGATTATCAGATGATAACCCAAACCTTTAAATAAATATACACGAGAGGCCATACCGGTATAAGAGGTTGCCTAAATAAGTTTTCTTACAGAAGAACTTAAATGATTAATATAAATACTACCCTCCAGGAGGTGGAGTCGAATTCTCCCCACTCCCTTCCTCCTTGAGGGCTGGGGGTACTGCACTCAGTGACTTGCTTCCAAACAAGAGAGTAGGCCAAAGGAGAACAGGGTCACTTTCAGTGCGGAAACCTGGCAAACAGTGCTTTGGCCAGGTGTTCAAGACTGATTTCACCCGCCTGTCATGTGGGTGGCACATACCCCCTGATACAACGTGAGGAGGGCACTCCTGCTCTGCTGGCTTCCTCCAGTAGCCCACAACCCTGGTGTAACTGTGAAAGATGCATCAGACAAGCCCAGTTAGCGGGGCATTCTACACAGTGCCTAACTGAAACACTTCAGACCTGTCACAACTTCACAAGAGACGCGACAAGAGGCCATCAGACCCGAGGAGTTAGGGAGACATGACAACCACTTGTGGTGTGGCGTCCTAGGTGAGACCCTGCGGCAGAAAAAGGAAGCCAGGGCAAAAGCTAAGGAAATCTGGACGTGGACTTCAGTCAATGATAAGGTATCAACATTGGCTCCTTAACTGTGACAAATATACCACTGTGATGTCAGATGCTGACAACAGGAGGAGCAGGCTGACGGGTATGTGGGATCTCTGTACACCATCTTCACAACTTCTCTGTGAATAAAAAACTGTTCTAGAACTAAAAAGCTTAATTTTAAAAAAAGTCAGCCTTAATGCCAAGAGCCAGGCCTTCATTCAGTTGATTTTATGGAGTGCCCACAAAGTACTCCTAACCGTGCCAGGCACAAAGACGACATGTAGACGTATGGGAGATGAAGAGATGCATATGCATGAGGCAAGGCGTCCAGGGCGACAAAACCACAAGCAGAGCATGCAGTTTTGCAAGCTGACTAGAGAGGGGAGGCATGTGTGTGGCGGGGGGCGGGGCAGGCGGAGTAGGGCTGGTTATGAAAGCAGTGATGAGAATGAGGAAGGAAGACAAGGACCGGCTGGCTTTGGTGAGGTGAACTTGGCTCTTCCCCACTGGAACGTCAGCTCCCTGAAGGCAAGAACCTTGTCTGTCTACCCATCACTATACTCCTATGGCCAGAACTGTGCCTAGAACACAGTAAATGCTCAAAAATGTGTATTGAGTAGATGAGAGACTGGACAAACAGATGAAGTCCTACTGAAACTTCACTTGAACTCCAGAACCACTATTGTCATGGGAGGTCTGCCAGGTGCCCACTGGATGTGCTTTTTTGTACACGGTGATGATTGTGTTTGCATCCTCAGAGGTCTTCCATGAAGCATGCAGATATTAGCACTGGTTTGGAATGGCTCTAATGTTCACTCACAGGCATGGAAGTGCCTTGGAACATTCTTGATGGTATTAATAGATAGGTCTGCTGATACCCAATGCTTCCCAAGTGGCTCAGTGATAATAGAATCCGCCTGTCAAATAGGAGACGTGGGTTGGGAAGATCCCTTGGAGAGGGAAATGTCAACCGATTCCAGTACTTTTGCCTGGAAAATCCCATGGACAGAGGAGCCTGGTGGGCTTCAGTCCATGGGGCTGAAAAAGAGTTGGACATGATTGAACAACAGCTGCTGACCCCAAGGAGTGAATGGCATATCCTCTTTGCTCTAGCATCTTGTTAAACCTAGCAGGGGCTCTTAGCATTGTAAGAATGGAGAGAGTTAGCGAGGGCTTCAAACTTCGATACAGTCTCTACAAATATAAGGAAACAGTTTAGAGGGATGTTGAATTTCCCTGTAGGCATCTATTGACATTCCTCCTTAAAGGTCCCAAATACTCAATGAATTATATTCACTGGCATGTAACATTTTTTTATGAAGAAAAATTTAAATTGTGGGAAAATGATGGAAAAGTCATACCCAACTATGAAACTATTAAGAATAGGGCAGACTATATGTATTAATATGAAATAGTCTCCAAAACACACAAAGTAAAGCCTCTCTCTGAAACAGACATAAGACCTCAGTTAACAGAGGGGAGTTCTGGGAAGACAGCACGGGAGGGATGAGAGAGACTTTCACTGAGGGTATACTCTTGGAACATTCTGAATTTTGCAAATGTACACAGTATCGTGAATGAAAAAAACTTTAAAAAGTGATCCCAGAGGAAGAAACTTTTGAATTTTGTCTGCAGGTTATAATAATCTCCTTTTTTAGATTAAAAAAAAAAAAACACCTCCTTTTTTGTTCTATCCTGATTATCTTGGAACCTCTGCTTTCTAGAGGATCTGACCCATGCCAGGCGGTAGTCCTGGCTTCTGACATCATCGCAAATAAGCTTTTACATGAAGTGACAAAGGTACATGAAAGAGGAAGGCACCCATCATTGTTTACACATTCAAAATTAGGAATTAATTTAAAAACTAAGTTCTATAGTTATTTTGTAAACAGCATATTGAAAACTATAAGTAGTCTGGGCTTTTGGCTCTCTGAGCAGCACCATGGTGATCAGCAAAAACGAGCAACTTACAAAAATGGCCGAAAGGGAGCCAAGAAGAAAGTGTTTGACTCACTTTCTAAGAAAGACTTGTATGCTGTGAAAGCACTGGCTATACGTCAATGTAAGAAATACTGGGAAAACACTAGTCACAAGAACTCAAGGAACCAAAATCACATCTGATGACTCTACAGATTATGTTTTTGAAGTGAGCCTTGCTGATCTGCAGAGTGATGAAACTGAATTTAGAAAATTCAAGCTGATTACTGAAGATGTTGAGGGCAAAAACTGCCTGACTAATTTCCGTGGCATGGGTCTCACCCATGACCAGACATACATCATTGTAAAAAAAAAAAGCGGATCATGGTTGATGGTCATGTGGGCGTCAAGACTACCAATGGTTATTTCCTTCATCTATTCTGCATGGGTTTTCCTACAAAATGTAACAGTCAGATTCAGAAGACCTCTATGAACGGCATCAACAGGTCTGCCAAATCTGGAAGAAGACAATGGAAACCATGACCCACGAGGTGAAGACAAATGACTTGAAAGAAGTTGTCAATAAATTGATTCCAGAAAGTATTGGAAAAGACATATAAAAGGCTCTCTAATCTACTTATCTGCTCTATGATGACTTTGTTAGAAAAGTAAATATACTGAAGAAGCCCAAGTTTGAACTGAGAAACCTCATGGAGCATCGCGGTGAAGGTAGTAGTTTCGGAACCTGCTGGGGATGAGACAAGTTGTAAAGCTGAATGAGCGATGGGTAAGAGCCAGCAGTCCAAGAACCTATTTACAATTCAGACTTTGAATGAAGACAAATAACAGATCTTATTTGTGGGGGAAAAAAAGCACATTACTTTGTTAAATGTTAACATTTAAAAAGAAACTCTACACCATTAATAATGAATCACGCTAATACCCTAAAAACATTTGAAGAAAAGACTTGAGAAGTCCCTTTGAATCAATAAACAATAGATCCCTCAAAAATAACTGATCAATAATTCACCTCAGATAAGTATTTCATCAAGATCACATTCTGCTTTTAAGCAATTTTGTTTTCTCACATTCCAAAACAATACAGTTTCAAATTCTGAAGTCAACTCGTTTCTGAGTACTGAGGACGCTGATGTTTGAGATACACACGAGCATTCAGAGTTCTTCAGAACACATTTGTGAGAAGATGTATTTCCATCTTATTTCAGCTAATTTCAGAAGAGAGTTCAGTATTTCTCAAACATAAATCTCACTACCAAGGTTAAGTCAATGTAAACTATTTACATTCAGCTGCCATTACAAGAAGGGCTTCCCTGGTGGCTCAGATGGTAAAGAATCCACCCGCAATGTGGGAGACCTGGGTTCAATTCCTGGGTTGGGAAGATCCCCTGGAGGAGGGCATGGCAACCCACCCCAGTACTCTTGCCTGGAGGATTCTATGGACAGAGAAGCCTGGCAGGCTACAGTCCTTGGGGTCACAAAGAGTAGGACACCACTGAGTGACTAAGCACAGCACACAGTACAGCCATTACATTAAAAAAAAAAAGCCTCCTGGAAGCAAGGATGGAAGGTCTCAATTCAGTGCAGTTCAGTCGCTCAGTCGTGTCTGACTCTTTGCGACCCCATGAATCGCAGCACGCCGGGCCTCCCTGTCCATTACCAACTCCCGGAGTCCACTCACACTCACGTCCATGGAAAGTCTAAGACAGCAACAAGCACATCTCCAGTGTGTTTGTTGGAAATGCCTACTCTCAGGCTCTGTCCCATCTCCTCTTCACAAGACACATTTAAATAGGCAGTGATTCCCATACTTCTTACACTTTGACAAGCTGCCAGGCTAAGAAACCTTAATTATGTTCAATTCAGGTTACACTCTTTAATGAATACTAGATATAATCCTTAGTAATAAGGACAATGTGACTATTTTTTTGAGACCAGAGAGTAACACTTATCAGAAATGACTGTAATTAATAATCACTATTCCTACCCTCCTCCTTCTACCTGTGAAACATTCTTTCTCTTTTCTGAGTCCATCCCCTCCACTTGCTCCAAGACCATCTACCACTCCTTCCCCAAGATGACCACACTTTCTCTGCTGATTTCTCCCCTTTTACCAATGAACACACTGAAGTCTCCCTTAGACATAACACACACACACATTTTCTTTCCACCATGCTAACAGCTCAGCTACAATCTACTTTTTTCTTCCCATCACTGAAGTTCTCAAGAGTAGTCAGCAAGCAACCTAACAGCGATCAGACCCAAATTAAGTCTCTTGGAGGTGTCAAGTATTTAACTGCCAAATCGGAAGGCCTGGTCCCTGTCACTCCTCTAGATCTCTCTGCAATTTATGAGTTCTTTCTCCAGCACTACCACCTCTGGCACCTGCCCTTCTTCCTCTTTTTGTCGCCCATGCCCCTGAGGCATTCCCCTCAGCTCAGCCCAGGGGCTTCTCTCTCCTTCCACGCTATATGCCTTTGTTGTGTTCTTCCTTCCCTCTACCCGCTCCTGCTTCAGAGGTCACCTCCATGCAGAAAACTTCCCAGACACTATCCTCAGCTCTGGTCTCTCCTCAGAACTCCAACAGCCTCGTATGGTTTTCATTTAACATTTATGTATTTGTACATAGCCTCTGATATGCTGCACTCTGCTAGGCATCAGTGAACCAAGACCCATCCCTACCCTCATGGCGCTTATGGCCTGTCAGGTAACACAGATGTGGAGCCATGAATGCAAGCGCAATAAACACTGAGGAAATGTGAAGAGTGATTATTCAGGGGCAGGAATAACGAGATCTAGCTGGGAAGTAGAATTTCCATTTAAAATGTAAGATGTCCAGTTAGAGTTGAATTTCAGTGAAACAAATAAAACTTTTTAGTACAAGTATGCCCCATAAATAACATGGGATATACTTATACTAAATACTAATATTTATATGGGATTTACCTGATATTCAGCTCTAACTGGACATCTTATATTTATCTACTACATCTAGCAACCCTACCAGGAAGGGATTGGACAGTTGGGAGAGGAAAGTCCTGAGGAACTGAGAGAAAGGATGAGTCGGAATTAGCAAAGAGGGGGGTGGGAGAGGACGTCCCAGGGAGAAGGGATAGTTGCAGTAAGTGTTTATGGTGACAGAGAGCTTCATGCTTTTGAGAACCTGGAAGAGGTGCAGCACAGTTGGATCATGAAGAAAAGGAAGAGCATCAGGAAAAAAATCTTGAAAAGCCTGTATATGGTTAGGATTTTGAAGTCCCCTAAAGATAACAGGAAGTCATTTCAAGATCTCAAGCAGAGGAGAAAATGGACCTAAAATGCTTCTGTACCAATGTCAATGTCAGGGGAAGGGGGTGTCCCCGCAACACCAATAAGCACTTTTCTGGATACCAGCAGAGTGTCCTACAATTCAACTCAATTCTGACAGCATCTGCCCAGAGGCGGCATCATCTTCCACAGCTTCAGGGGTTAGTTCCACAAGACTGCTTCCCTCCCCGCTGCCACACTTCAGACACCAACTCCAAGCCCAGGTTGCTGCCTGGTTTCTGGCCAACCAGCAGTACATCAGGGGGTCTCATGACTCCCTCTTCTTTTAATTCACTGCAACAGCGCACAAAATTCAAAAGAGTAATATTTTGTTTTCTACATTACCAGTTTATTATAAAATGATATAACTAAGGAACAGTCGAATAAAAATACATGGGGCAAGGTATGTGGGAAGGGGTGCCATTCTCCCCAAATGTCCATGAATTCACCCACCAGGAAGCTCTCAGAAGCTTTTGGTTTTTTACGAAGCCTTCATTAACTAAACATAATTGATTAAGGCACTGACCAGTGGTGACTGATTCAATCTCCAGCTTCTCTTCCCCTCCCTGGAGGTCAAGGCCAGGTAACATTGAGAGTTTCAAACCTCTAATCACATGACTGGTTCTCCCGGCAACCAACCCCCATCCTTGGATGTGGTTCAAATGTCAACTGTAACGTGAGGAAACACATCTTGATTGGGCTCATCACTAGGAAATTCTCTGTTTTAGGAGCTCTGGGCTGGAAAGGGGACAAAGACCAAGTATACAGTTCTTATTATAAACCACAGTATCACAGGACCTGAGCTGAAGCTTTAAGTGATCTTTCTGGCTGCAAGATGGAGAAAGGAATCGCAGAGGCTGCAGTGGATGTGGGAACTTTATTTCTGAGGTTACTGTGATAGTCAAAGAGCTGTTAGTAACTCAGTCATTGCAGTCTTTCTCTCACTGGTCTCCTAGACTAAGACTGTACTAAACGTCTACAAGATGGTTGACCTGAGTCATCACCTCACAAGGTTGCTTTACACATATGATCTAACTGCTAAGGATATTTAGTGGTTCTTAGTGCACACCAAACAAAATCTCATCTCCTCAGCCAGGTGCTCGGGGCTCTCTATCATCTTGCCAGAATAGATCTTTTCTGTTTTATCTTTCCTTCTCCCCTGCAAGTGATTAAGCCCTGGGCTTTTATCCATATGGCTCTATCTGGCTGTAACTCACTTTCTTCCCTTCCTTCATTCCCCAATTGCTTGAAGACAGAATTTCCCTTTCTTCAAGCTCCAGCTCAAAAGCCTTCTTCAGTGAGGCTTTTCCTAACTTACTCAGAAGCTGTAGAAATTTATACATTCAATAAATACTTAGTAAGGCCCTGCCATGTGTCAAAGGTATGACTCTGACATAAAGCTGGTTCCAGTTGATGCTTTCACATGTTATCAGTATCACTGGTAACTTTCTCTGTTACACTCAAATGTCAGTATCACTATGGTACATCAGAGACACCAGGATAAGCTAACATTTCGTATTACATGATACTTAATTTTAAAACCATGACCAAAGGAGCTATAGAAATATGAGCACTAAGATGACCAAACTCTTAAGGGAGGCCTGGTTGAGACAGCCTAGCCAGAGAAAGGCCGTAGTCAGGGCATGGAATTTTTCCCTAGGCCTGCATGCAACAGATCAAATACAGGTTATAGAGGTATGACCTGTTAGAGGAATGAGGATGAACAGAAGAATGTCCCTGCCCTCATGGAACTTACATTCTGCTCTGCAACCAAAAGTAAGCCAAGGCACCTGCAGTAAGTGGGTGAGAGTGTGGACTAGGCCCATTCTGCCTGGGTTTAAATCCTGGCTCGACCACCCACCTCACAATGCTAGTAGAGAAACTTAATTGTCCTGTGCCTCAGTTTCCCTATGGGGATAGTATCTGTAACTATCTCATATAGCTCTAAAATGAAATGAGTTAACGCTTGAAAAGCACTTAGAATAGGGCCTGGGACACTGTAATAAATACTCAAAAACTGTTAGCTACATAGCCATGTACAACAGGGAGTCCCCAGAGGGAGAATGATCTTGGTGTATTTAAAGGAAATGGTGGGGAAGAAGGTCAGTGCAGAAATAGTAAAGTAGTGGGGGCAGAGAGTGATGAGGCCAGAAGCAGGGACCAGATTAAGCAGAACCTCGTAAATTCAGACCTATTTTGATGGGCTAGAAAGACAGTGGAATGTTTTGATCAAAGGACTGCCACGATGTCACATGCTTTAAGGAGAGACCAGAGGAGAGGCTACAGTTAAGTAGTCCAGTGAGACAATGGTTGCTTAGACCTAGGTAGAAACAGTGGAAGTGGTAAAATATACATATATATATTCTGGGCATATTTTAAGGTAGAATCATTATGACTTGTTGATAGACTTAGGGATGTGAAGAAAGGAATTAAAGATTACTAGGTTAGGAGTAAAAGATACTAGGCTTTGGGGCTGAGTAGCATTTACTAAGATGGGAAAGAGTGAGAGAGGTACTGGTATGAACAGAAAATCAAGAGTTCTACTTTGAATAAGCTTTGAACTATTAGACATCGAAGAAAGATGACAAGTAGGTGGCTGGGTGTAAGTCTGGTACTCAGGAAAAGTTAAGACTGGAGAAAAACACACAATGTTAAAACCCATAAGATGAGTTCACACACTGAGTGTAGCTAGAGGAGGGGACATCAAAGCCTGAGCCCCGGAGCAATTGCAACATTTCGGAGGGAAGAAAAGAATCAAGAGAGAAAACCAAGAAAGGGGCTGAGGGAGAAGGGAAACCAGGAGGGTGTGGTGTCCAGTGAAGAAAGTGTTTCAAGAATGAAGGTGTGATCAACTGTCAAATGCTTCTGAGAGGTCAAGCAAGATACCATCTAGTTCACTCAAAGTAAATCATTTTCTCAGCTCCATTTCCCCATAGTGGTTTGTTTGTACTTTTCTCACTGCAATACCCAGCTGTCATGTTACAGTTACTCTTGTCTTCTCTCCTCTTACAGAGCTTCCTTAAGGTCAGAGACCACGCCTTCTTCCCCTCAAAACACCCACCATCCTACTCAACAAATTTTTGAATAAATGAATCATGTAGGATTCTATATAATCTGGGAGAACATGCCTAGCACACAGTTAGCAATCAGAGTTGGCTTTACTAAGATATCCTAAGTGCTCTAAGACTAACGTATGGGCTTTGTTCTGCCTAGAAAATGAAGAGGTCTGCAATGCATCTGAGTTGATCTATGGCCAACTATAGAAGGAAAAGAGGGCATCAGAGGATGAGATGGCTGGATGGCATCACCGATGCAATGGACATGAACGTGGGTGAACTTCAGGAAATGGTGAGGGACAGAGAGGCCTGGCATGCTGCAGTCCATGGGGTCACAAAGAGTTGGACATGACTGGGCGACTGAAAACACAAAAGACCACAACCTATCTGGCATTTCTACTTTTTTACTTGAATGTTTAATGCATGGTACTATCCAAAAGGGACATAAGGTTTACCTGATTTGCTTAAATATATTCCTCCCCAACCCCTGCCCCAACCTGGCTAGACCTCATCTAAAGTTGGCTCCAGTTGATACCGTCACAGTATCAGCATCATCAGTAACTTTTTCTGTCACACTTGAATGTCCGCATCACTATGGTACATCAGAATCATCAGGATACGCTGACACTTTGTGTGTGTGCTTAGTTGCTCAGTCATATCCAACTCTTTGCGACCCCATGAACTCTAGCCTGCCAGGCTCCTCTCTCTGTCCATGGGCATTCTCCAGACAAGAACACTAGACAGGGCTGCCATGCCCTCTTCTAGGGGATCTTCCCAACCCAGGATCGAACCCAGGTTTCCTGCACTGCAGGCAGATTCTTTACTATCTGAGCCACCAGGGATTACATGATAATTAACTTCAAAACCATGACAGAAGGAGCTAGGAATGAATGAATTTTTAAGGAAGGCATGGTTGAGATGGTCTACCCAGAAAAAGGCCAGTAGTCAGGGCATGATATTTTTCTTTAGGCCTGCACACAACAGATCAGATACAAGTCACGTCTCTGTAAAAGAAAGCTAAAATCCAACAGTTGTGAGTAACAAGAATATCAATACACAAATTACGGATTTAAGCTTTCAGCAATGTAACTTCCTTGGAAAATGTGCACTAGACAACACACAAAACCACTCACCACATCCCAAACAGAAATGAGAAATGCTTGCCACGGGTGCCAGCGCCACAGAGAACCACCTACCTACAAAGCTGGCCTCTCCACTTCTAGCTCTAGTGATTATCTTCCTAGAATGCCACATTTCAGCTCCGTGGCTCTTCCGGCTACCTTCATGGGGGCTCCCAGAGAGCAATTCTTCACCCCTGACTCCTGCTTACTCTCATATCTAAACATTTACCACTTGCCTAGTTTTTATATTTGGATGGAAATCTTGTAAAGAGAGCTTCTGGTTCCCAGCCCTTTCACTAAATCTTACTCTGAATGTGCTGTCAAATTATGGCACTGCTGAGCACCCAGACTGTCCGCCCGGTATTACCATGACAAATTCTAACCTACTGCATTTCTTGCACATAGCTTGGCATGTATTACTCATTACACACTCGGTGAATAAATTTCAAGAAGGAACACAGCTAGAGGATGGAATGAACAGGCTCAAGATATTTTGTTTGGAGTCAGAAACTAAGAGCTACTTTCAAACAGAGTGTCAGAAGAGCAGGGATAAGCCTTATGCTCTAAACTCCAGGTTATTAGTATCTAACAATTTAATGTAGCATTTCCCAAACTAGAGTTCAATGTAATGTGGTACTAGCGGGTAGGGCTTCCCTGGTGGCTCAGCAGCAAAGAATCTACTTGCTAATGCAGGAGATGTGGGTTCAATCCCTGGATTGGGAGCATTCCCTGGAGTAGGAAATGACAACCCACTCCACTCTTCTGGCCTGGGAAATCCCAAGGACAGAGAAGCCTGGCGTCCATGGGGTTGCAAAGAGTCAAACATGACTTAGCTACTAAGCAACAACAAAACTAGGGGAAAAATCCCTATAATTAAGAAAATTTCAGAAATGTGCAATCAAATAGGTCTCTTAACTTTAGAACTTCTTAAAGCTTAATGTATCAATATGCTTTGGGATCTAAAGGGCAGGTATACTGCACAGCCTTTTCCAAACTTTTATTCAACAGGTATGTAGTACAGTCCAAGCTTCAGGCACAGTAGTAGGTCCTAGAATACAATCCTGAGCCAAACAGATCCACTCTCTGCTCTTACGGAGTCTGCTCAGTGTGAGAAACAAACACTACGCAAATATTGACTGTAAACCACAGTAAACGTTATGAAGTATTCATCAGTATTTTCTAATACATGAAGAAGACACCTCTTCTACTTGAACACCAAATATTTCTCTTAAAGCTTTTCCATGAACACGGTTCCAAGAGTCTAGCTCAGTGTGAAGAACCCTGCTCACAGATCTAACACATTTCCCTTGCTAAAAATGTATGACATTTTCAGAAGTAAGGTCTACAGGCAAAAGCAAGACACAAACCACTCATTTATGAAAAGGCCAGAATTAATAAATACCTCCAGATGCTGGATGAGAATAGCTCCAACTTTAGGGGCTGCTTAAATTAGAGTGATGTTGAAACAGAAGATCTGTGCTGTGGTCTACACTACGACTAGAATGAATGTGGACTGACGCAAGGATCCGATCCACAGCGGTTCCTACTGAAAGTGGCCAATTTGAGTAAGCAAGTCTTCACCAGTGCTGCAAACCTGCACCCACTGCACTCTGTATACTGATTTCTGAACAACAAGGTCCTTTCTATTTTTACAGCCGGTATTTTTAACAGGAAAATATAACACCAATTTTAAAGTATCATTAAATAATCCTGTTAATTTTTTTTCTTCTTTATACATAGCTGCAAAGCACTAAGTATGTGCAAGACACTCCACTAACAATCATGGAAGACAAAGAGGAAAAAGCCTGGTTGTGCTTTATTCACTCTCCTGATGTGGGGGTCGAGAAGCTATAGAGGGAAAGCCAAATTCATCACTTTTAGAACAATCAACTGGTATGTCAAAATCATCCTGACATTTTAAAATCTTCAAATTTATCTCATTGGTGATCATTCCAACATACTGTCAGTAAACAAGAATAGTTAAGTATTTAAAATGTTTAATACTTAATGAAACACCTCAAGGATCTAAAAACAGAGTCCTTTTTCACTCTATGCTTCCTATGTTGTGACTACCAGATTCCATAGTAGCATTACATTTGCCACAATGAGTGTGGAGAATTAAATCTGTAATTCACACAAGAGAATGTAAAGGATTCTTTCATCAAAGAAATCTATCTGGTAAATGAATTTTTATTACAAAAGTATCATTTCATCCCAAATTACATGAAAAGAAGCATAACCCCCTTCTCTCCAACAGCCATGCAGGTAATTTTTAATACTTCCAGACCAAGAGACAATTATATTTAAAAAAATACTTAAGTGGATGACAGAACTCAAGAGATAGGTAAGTATTTTGACTGATTCCACTCCAGTGACTGACCATGCATTGAATGGACTATAAATGTTGTCATACTTGATTTTTTTCCTAACAAACCCCAAGGTGCTATACTTCTATTTCAACTGTGTTGGCACATCTAAAAGGAAAGTCAACTTACCTCAGACCTAAATATCAACAGTACGATAAGTAAAACATGAGAACATCACTCTTTGGCATGACCCATGTAAACCACATTTCTGAAAATTGAAAGAAAATAAAATGTTATACCTTATATAGCCTACAATATATAAAGATATCCTAGAAAGGTAATCATTAAAAGTTAATGTCACTCAGTATCAATTCTTGTATACTGTTTTCTTAGGAAACCATCAATTTCCACCTAGTTTCCAGTGAATGGGGAGATAAACGTAACAGGAATAGTTCACTCCTGGGTTCACATCAGACTGACTGGAAAATTATGTTCTAAACATCACCATTCTATAAAGACTGGTAGGTCAGTTTTGACCATAAGCAGGCTATTTTGGGTCTCCAGATACATAAAAGTCCTTATCAATCTACTCTATCCATGAACTTGGGTCATCCAAGTGAAAAGCAACATAATGAAGGATGAAATCATTTTTTTAGGCTGAATTTAGTCCTTCCTAGTTACACAATGACAGTCACTTAAGAACATATTTTCCTTTTCTTAGGATGCTCGCTACCAAGGATGAGTTAAACAAGTATATTGAGATTTGTGCCCCTCTCCAGTTTTCGATCATATGTTCTCCTTTATCCCTCCTATCTTTTCTTTAAGAAACTTTTACAATAGGAACAAGGAAAAAGAAACTAATGATTTCCTCAACAGGTAATTTGATTTATATAAATTCTATTTCCAACTTCCAGAAATAAAGACAGACACAAAATTAATTTGATTTTTTAATAAACCATAAAATTTAAATATTCAAATAAAAAGAAACAAAAATAGATATTTAAGCCCAGCACTAATTTCTGTTTTTATTCTTTCTCTGGGTATCATGGAGGCTTGACTTACCTGGGACTAGAGTAGAGTAATACAGTTATGATGCTGGTGTAGTATGAACAAGTAAGTAAGAAATGAGAAAAGCCTTGGTAAAATTTACTTTCAGATCTGGAAGTAAAGGTTAGTAGCTCACTTGAATCCCCTGCAGAGACCTTCCATGGGTCTTGTCTGGAAAACGACTATGCTTACTGCTTGCTCTTGCCACACTTATCTTCGTCACAGCTTAGCACTCCTGGCATTTTGATCCTTTTGCTCACTGAAGCCCACATCAGTCTGTCAAAACATCAAGGGGGAAAATCCCCAAACTGAATAGATGAATAAACACTTTTAATGTGAACAATCATATTCAGACCAACTTCTTTTGAAAAAAAATACAAGTCAGTGGGTTTTCTTTTTAATCCTTAAGTAACTCAAATATTACTATTTTTTCTGCCTTACTAAAACGGCACTTTTCATTTTATTGACATTAGGCAATTATTTGCTACTCGCTTCTGTTTTTCTCTGATCACAATGCTACCCTATGTTTCTCTTTTTGATTGAGACCTATACTTTCCATTCCAGAATATTTGATCTTTGACTAACTTTGTCTCATTCTGTGAATGTCTGCTACTGATTAGTGAAAAAATATCACAAAAGGAAAAAGGAAGCAGTGAACACTAGTAGGATCTCACTTCAACATTTGTATAATTTTTTTTAATGAGAAAAATATTTATTTTTATTTTGGAATCTAAAATCATTATTGTATGATACTGTCTTTTAGAATACTTAGGTTGACATTCAATATGAACGGCAAGTTAGCTCACAAGAAACAAAGTGTAATGCACAAATTATGTTCAGCTGGTAGAAACCCAGCAGCATGGTAATAAAGTGCAGCAAAAATTTCCTTATTTGAATAACAACTCCAGCAACCTCTGAATATTTTTGGTAACATTAAGGAAAAGCTACTGCAGTCTGGAGATTGGTAATCTTCATACTTCAAAGACAGGCTACCAGGGACCACAGTGAAATATTAGACCTGAGGTCAATGAAAAACACTAATTTGAAAAGGAATAGGTTTTCCCCCCAAAATGCAAAAGTATACAGATGCTTAAGATACTATGATTTGACAGATTTACAATGATAAAACAGCAATGATAAATGGTAACATTACTTCAGTACTTTTAGTGTAAAGAACACAGATTTTAAAAATCGGCAGCAAGAAATTCTGACAGCTCCTTAGACAAGTTATCCTATGCCCGACACCCATCTCATGCCAATGATGACCAGTCTGAAGGGTAACACACAGAATAAAAACAGGGATCTACTGTAGGTGAGTGAGAAAGTACTGGAAAAGTGACAAAATTGTATGTTATTAAATGACAAAACATATTTTGAGGCTTTATTTAAAAATCTCTCACTGTTCATTATCAAAGTTACAAGATTGCATACCAGAGGACAGACTGTAAACATAGGAAATTTTCATTAAGGAAAGATGGGTTTACTGTAATTTGATCTTTTACAAAAAATTACTGAAAGTTATTGATAACAGAATTTCTCTTTTACTTTCTTAAGTCTAATTCTCTTGAAAATTAAACCAATGTTTCCACTCCCTCGAGCTAAAGTTCAACCATGGTCACCTTAGGAAATACCCTTGTTTATTTGTTAATCAGAAATACAAATTGAGTGGCACATATTTCCATTTTCTTCTTAGGCCGAAGGTTTCGGCTTCATTATATTTTACAAGAAAACAGAAGACTTGCAGGGGTCCTGTAAAGTCTTTCATGTCGCAGCTGAGGTTTAATGACGGCAGTGGAGTAAAGCAGTGGTGATGCAAAGTAAGACCAGCTCTAGTGCCCTTATCTGACATGGAATCTTTTTCCTGTTTGGCTTGCAGCAGTGTTTCTGGTCAGGGTGCCTCCACCAAACCTGATTGAAGCAGAAGGGTGACATGCTCTGGTAAATCCTATTTCAGTGTGATTCCACTCAGGAAAATGGTTGATCCTTCAATCTGTTGGTTGCGGGATGATGCTAATATGAAGAAAATTATCCGGGTAGCTCAGATGTTCACTCAGCCACTGCAAAGGTGTTTCCAACATTGGTTCAATTCCATGAATCATTACTTGGTTCTTTTTTTCCCCATCTATTCCAAGAAAGAAATCCAACAATAATCGATGAGTCAAAACAGTTGAAGAAAAAATAATCTGCTGCCTTTGAAAATCCTCAGTGAATCAAATGGATTTTACTGCTTTAACAGGTAAAACCTGGTCTGTTTCCTGAGCAGGAAGTGTGGACATGGAGAAAGTTCAAATGTTGCAATATGTATCACCCAAAACAGAAACCTGAGGGTTACAATGAATTCTGATAAAAATTCTGTTGCTATATGTGAAAGTATTCATTCTTTCTTAATTACTGTGCTTACCTAAGATTGACGTTAATGAAACCATAGTGGAGAAAACAGCCCATTGTACCCACTGATCAAAATTTATTTTAGTTATACATAAAAACTGTACGATTAAAAATGACAGGTGTATGAAGTAGGTCAATACATATTTAAAACATACAAAGCAGAAATGTGTCTAGAAGTTATCAAAAATAAGATCAGGTTTTTTTTAAGATCAGTGTTTAAGAAGATGTTTAATGAAACAGTTGGGAGATGTAAGTTAATTTTCAGTAAAGCTGTTCAAATATGCATGAGAAAATTTTAGAGACTATTAGGAGAGTTAAAATTTTAATGAGAAAGAACTAGGAGTCTGACTCAGGGATTTCTGTTTTGGAATCATGAAATCTGATTGATTTTTGTTGATGTCCATTCATTAATTAAAACGTTGCTGCAATTCACACTTTTTTCCTAAGTTCAAATTTTGTTAAAAATTGAAGATTAGCTTTGTGTCTTTTATGATTTTGGTATAAATCATTGACAATCTTTAAAGAAAACGAAGCAGGCTTGGTTGCTACAGAAAAACACAGAAAGTAAAAAAAACAAACAAACTTTTTTTTGGGGAAAAAAACAAAATAAAACAAAACACAGAACCTTCAAGAAACTGTATCACTCTGTTAGCACAATTCTTGGTTTGTCTCTTTAAGTCTCTTCAACCTGCAACATCTAAATCTCTCAGCTTCCTGGACACAGAAGACAACAAGGAAAACAAGGAATTCATGGAACTGTATGAGAGGGAAATACCCCGTTTTCCCCCCTTCTTCTCTGTTCAAAATGACTTTTGCATCCCTAGTGCTCTAACGTCTAGGCAAAATGGGCTGATGATGTATGGTGATAATGGTGTGGCTGGCACCTGAAACAAGAGACCCTTTTAAAGAAATATTTCAACTTCCTGCTAGAGGCAGCACAGTCCTGGGAGGTGACAGTCAACAGACTGACAACGAGAAGACAAAAAACCACCAGAGAACTGCTAGAAGAATGCCAAAAATAAAGTCCCAACAAACATGCCATCAGCCCCAAAGATGACCGAATGAATGTCTCCGGAAAATGTCGTAGCTTAAAACAATTCTGGAAAAGGCTTATAATACTACTAACCTAAAAAAAATGCTTTCATTGTTTTGATTTGTCCAGCGATCTCTGCTGCACCTATACATACTTACACAGTTGTGATCACAGTATTAATACAATGATTGGTTTTCATAATGATGTGAATCATTTATAACCAAACGATTAAGCTATATACAGAATACTAAAGAAAGCACGGTATTAGTACTTTGAGAAGATTTTAAAATGTTGATACTCAAATCGGATAAACCCTCAACTATCTGGAATGATTCATTCTTTGTAAGTTCTAGATTGCCAAGGTTTTACTGTATTAAATCTTTCTTAGAATATTTAAAAACATTTCCGGTGCAGTTCTCTTTATAGTCTGATTATATATTTCTTTGAAATATCTTAATATTCTCAGAATCTTCTTCCTACTTAGCACTGAGTCAAAAAAATGAAAGAGCAGTGGTGTAAAAGTTCTATATCTATAAAGTTCTTCCTTAAGCAGTGTCACCTTTGGATAGTATGGAATAGAGCTGAATATCCAGAATACTGTGCCTATACCAGTACGTAAACGTGTGAGCAAATACAATATGACGCACAGCATGTCTGAAAGGGAAAAGACTCACACACGGAGTCACAGAAAAGGACACACGGAGTCTAAGAACGGTACAGCAGAAGCTGGAGAACATAAGCACAATTCACTCTGTAAAACAAACCCAACAAATCACATTGTCAGAAACCTGAATAGGCAGCACTGATTCTCTGGTTTAAACTGAGACCACTTTTAATCTGGAACATAAAAGTATCACTGAACATGGACAACTAAGGAAGTGGTCCAGGACTGTCATATCCTTCAACACAACAGCTTAAGATTTTACAGATGTAATTTGGACATTGCCGACATTTGTCCAACAATTTCACCTGTGTATATTTATCTTTCTGGTTTTCTGACTTCCCCTGATAACATAACTGTCACCAGAAACACTGGAATGGGACAGTAGTGCGCTTGGAACTATGAAGTAAAGTTTCTCTCTTATGTATCACTGCAGGCTCGTGCCCAGCATGGTGCCTGACAATAAATGTCTTCAGGGCTTAGATCATTTTGCTGCTGGTTAAATTTGAAAATAGTGTCTAGTGGCTACCACTGCTATGGAGAATAAGAGCTTGACTGAAAAAAACTGCTTTGGTTATTAAAACAACAAAAAGTCAGAATGCTTCTGAATGAGCCAAGATGTATATATGCCATCACCAAAATTCATGTTACCATAAATAACAACAAGCACAACTGCATATTTTGGCAATATCAGAACTAGCAAAACGAAGCAGTGAAAAATTAGCAGATTCTTTTTCCCCTAACAGAAAGGAAACGCTTGATGATACTGCTACTAAAGTAAATCATGTTTTTGGTAAATATATCTTTGTGTTTCAAAATGGGAATCTAGAATTTAATACTTGGGAATAAAAAATATAGCACTACAAAGTAAATGACTCAGGAGAAAAATGTTACTCCACATCTCACCCACTCAGATTTTTAAAAACGTTAGTCTGATGCTTTAAAGTAGGCAAACGTTTGACACAGTAATCAAGTGAACTCGTTCTATATGAAATTCTCTCATACAGGGCACTTTTGAGGGGTAACTTTTTATTTGGATATAATGTCAAACTTAGAGAAAAGTTGCAAGAACAGCACAAGGACTTTCTCTTCAACCAGAGTCATCAATTGTTTACATTTTGCCCCATTTGCTTTATCATTTTATGCATATATAATTAATTTCTGAATCATTTGAGAATAAATTAGAAACACTGAGTCCTTTACCTTTAATTATTTCAGTGTGTATTTTATAATAAAAATAATCTTTTATATAATCATAGCACAGTTATCAAAATTAAAATATTAACACTGACACTATACTATTATGTAATCACTTCAGAAGTTATTAACTATCCTAATTATTTTTTCTCCAGTCTAGGATCCAGTACAGGAATCATACATTGCATTTAATTTTCAGGTCTCTATACTCTCCTTTAACTTGGACAGCTCTTGGCCTTTCTTTGCACTTCCTAACCTCGACAACTTTGAAGAATACATGTCGTTATTCTATAGAATCTCCAAAGAGCAATTAAAAAAACTTTTAATACATGTTGTAAATATAAGAACAGTCATTCATAAATACTTTGAGTTTGTGAATTAAGGAAAAGGACAAAAAAATGTCAGAGACAAGCATTTTCTTTGGAGAGAATAGTAATTAAATTCACGTTAAGAGTTAGATGTTAAATCTAAAGAGATCATATATCTATAAAGAGACTATCACAATAAAATTTTATTTCTTATGCTCATCTTACTTATAAGCCCAAGTATTATCAGACTCAACTCCATAGGTCAGTCTGTAGACCACTGTTCTAAAACAGAGGACTGGTAACATGTTTTCCAGTTCTAGTACATGAGTCTTTTATGGCTAAAAAGCAAAATATTTCTTTTTGAGTTTAAATCAGCATAATACACTAGGTTTTGAATTCGAAGGCAAATCACTCAACCTTCTGAGTCCCAGTTTCCTCCTCCTACAGTGTAGATAAAGAATTCTCATCTCTGGGGTTGCACAGAGGATCAAAGGGGATATCCAAATAAACCACTCAGCACAGGGCTTGGACACAGTAGGTATTCAATAAAGTGAGTGATATACCAAAAGTTATATGAAAACTGCAGATTCAATTAAGTCACTGGCATGCAAAGGGCTGTGAGAATGTGGCCTCATGTTAATATACACTCTGCATTACTCAGCCTCATTATTATGCAGTGTGGCACAGATTTTATGAATGTGTTAAGGAAAAAAAGAAAGAGATGGCAACAACAAAAACCCAAAGACTCAATCATTATGCAAACAACAAAATGAAATTTTAAAAATTCCTTAAGCACTCTAAGCACTCTGGATTAATCTAGTAGTGCTCTCTACATGTATATTCAGCAAAGCACAGTGTAGCCTGGAAAAATCAAATAAGCCCTACTGTACTATGGTAAAGTTACTTAATAAACTTCAGATATGGTTCTCAGTTTATTTTAAAGATGAAAAATTCAGGGAGGGAAAACAAAAAACCTTCGAAAATCTTTGCTACACAAGCTAAAGTATACCATTATTAGAGAACTTAAGAGTACGTGATGAATCTGCCTTTTAAAGATTTCTGTTAGCAATGGCTTGGGCTTCCCAGGTGGCACAGTGGTAAAGAAACTGCCTGCTAATGCAAGAGATTCAAGAGCCGTGGGTGCAATCCCTGAGTCAGGAAGATCCCCTGGAGAAGGAAATGGCCACCCACTCCACTCCAGTATTCTTGCCTGGAAAATTCCATGGACAAAGAAGCCTGGTGGGCTACAGTCCACAGGGTCACAGTCAGACACAACTGAGCACGCATGCAAAGCAAATTAGCAACGGCTCACAGCCTTCCCCATCCAAATCTGGTTTTTAGCCATTACTTTTAAGCCAATTATCAACAAGGAATATGACCTAAATGTCTTTAAAAACAGGGTATGTGAGATTCTAGAAAGATGCATGAGTTTCACTCTTACTGTTAATATGTGTAACTAAATATGTGAAACTTCTGAATTTAAAGGAAGCTAGAGAAATGGATGATGTATCTTTTAAGGGAAAGTGCTTTTAATCAGAAAACTTCAGATTAGTAACTTGTTTTTTAGCTCACACTTATGAATATAGAATAACAGAAATTTAAGACCAGAGATTGTAACCACTGGGTTTAGATCTGTGGCTTCACATATATATTTTATAGTTCAGCAGAAAATGCCTCAATTTGCTATCTTGGAATGTGTGTGATGCTGAAAGGTAAAACTTCTGAAAAATACTTGATCATTCTGAAAAACAAAGAGACGAGCTTTTTAACTGCCACTATTCTGAACAATTTTGTTCTGTCTGACAAATTCTTTAACCTCTGATACGTTCATTAGTAAAACACCAACTAATTGAATCCATCGACATGAAAAACCACAGGCTGAAATCTGAAATGCATACATCATGCTGAAGGATTCTGACTCAGCCTCAGCGGTAATAGTCAGTGAGGTCAGGTCAAAGAGGGTTAAACCAAGCCAGGATATAGCCAAAGGAATACATCAAACGCTGATTTTAAAAGGGCAATTAATCTTAGACAGAAATGCTTCCTGGGGAATGAGATCTCAATCTTAAGAGCACACTACATGACGTAGCAGTAAAAATGAACATATACAAGCTTATAGAGCTTTTATCCTATGATCACAAACAGAAGGAAAGTGCTGTTTATCAGAGAAATACAAACCCATTTAAAAATACTTACATTAACTTCTTCCGGATCTATACTCACTTAGTAGTATAGGTTTTAATGAACATATCACAGTTAATATAGATCACATATCTTTTTCCATGCATAAATTTATATATATGTTAATTATGTCTGTCCAAAATATTGCCAGAGCTTTGATTCTTAACATATTGTATAAGATTTTCAAAACATGTCTATGTTAATTCTTTCATTGACCTGCTTATAACCTGTGTATTTCTGAGGAAGTAATAAACCAAAATTTAAATGTGAACCCCCCAAATCAGCTATTATTATAAAAAGAACATTTGCATTAAGTGACTTTAAGATCATTTAAATAAATTGATTAAATGCCTCTTAATAAAAGTGTGGCATAAGTTACAAACTTAAACTTGTTCATTTCAAACCCCCCCCCCCCAACAAAACCAAAATACAACCTTGAAAATATAGCTCAAATGTTTTTGATTTGCTTTCATAAAAGGATCCAGTAATTCTAGTTGGGTGTAATAGGGCCTATTAATATATGTCAGGTATGAATTACAGAATAGTTCAGAACTACTTGTTTTATTTAAAATATAGGCAATAATCACGCTATTTATGTATGGTCAGATTAAGGTCTCATAGGACTTGCTTTAACAAAGAGATGACTTACTTTTAATCTCCTGAATATGCTATTATTTTGTTAAAGAAATTCTGTTTTCTAGTACTAAAGATGAAATGGTAACTGTGCAAGTATCCGTTCCCACTTTTGAAAACGTCAGGTTAATTCATTTACCATCTCAGGATCTAGATAAAGGAAATCAGAAGCCTCTCCTGACAGGCCCAGTAATCCTATCTTTGCTAATGGAGAATAATGAAAATAAGCAGTTAATTATTTCTTTGATTTTAGAAAAGACATATGTCAACAGACTGAGTTATTAACAGCTTTTGTACTACCAAAATTAGTTCACGGTACCCACGTACTGGGACAAACCACAGACATGGAGGGAGAATGACACAATGAGGCAAAGGGTCTGATTCAGTTTAGAATTTGATGGCATAATGATAAATTCAAGAAAATTACCAAGTTTAAGTCTCGTAAGTTTCTTCTGTCCAAAATTAAATATAGTACATCTCTGTTAATGAGGGCTACGCTTGCAGAACTTCTTGTATTACCATTGTGTGTGACGGTGCATCATTTCTTTTATATCCGGAGAGAGAAAACAGTGAAGAGCAGAGTGTTAGGCTGTGACTGCAGTCCAGTGACCATTCCCACGCAGCAGGCTCACGGTACCTTAGCAAGGTTACAAATGGGCCTTCCACAGTTTACTTGCAATTCTTTCTTCACTCATTTAAAATCTGTTTTCATTCCAGTATCCTTTTGTACCTTCACACTGTCTGATTTAGAAAATCATTTAGTAGTAGGTTTTTCTTTTTTTTTAATGGTTCTTACTCTATAAAATAGAAACAATTACCAAAACTGAAAAATGATTATTATTCTTACTTCTAAACCCTCATCCTGATGGAGTCTGAAGGTTTTATGTTTCTGTGGCATGAACTGGCAAGTCTGAAATGCCACCTCTTTGGGCAGTCAATGTCATCATGCTGACAGAAGTGCCAATTTGAAGTTCAAACTTCAAACTGAAGGATCTGCCTCAGATGAATACTGTGAGACCTGGATGTTTCTTTTTTCTAATTGCTTTATGTATGAAAAAAGTGCTTACAAACAAAGAGTTAAGTCACTTTATAAATAATCTAATCATATGCTACAGAGCTAAGGAGAAAAAACATGAATACTCCATCTTTTCCTAATTTTATAGAAACTGTTCTGTGGTTTCTCATAAAGCATGTCAAAAATAAAACAGTGTAATTTTCAAATTAGATGACCTAGATGGGGTATTGTGACACCCTAGCCTCAGTTGTTAAAATTATCTTCTAATGTCCTAACCAAGCAAATAAAAGATTAGTTCCTCAACGCTTTCTCCCACATCTCTGACCTCACTAAAAATCTTCTCTACTTTTATAGGAGAGAAGTACAAAACTAAAGCGAGTCTTTCAGCAAAATGAAGTAGGGACGTTTTAAATCAGCATTTCAGAGTAGATGTTACCCCTCAGCAGCCTGCCCCTGGGCAAAGGATTCTAT
Organism: Capricornis sumatraensis; assembly: GCF_032405125.1. Taxonomy (NCBI): domain Eukaryota; kingdom Metazoa; phylum Chordata; class Mammalia; order Artiodactyla; family Bovidae; genus Capricornis; species Capricornis sumatraensis. The sequence goes on along the minus strand of NC_091081.1, from coordinate 31,472,881 downwards.
TTCAGTGGTCATGTGATACGTGTGGCCTGGTCCCTCCTTTGCAACGATTTCTGCTCATCTTTTAAGACCTGGCTCAGTCTTTACTATCCACTCCAGAATGGATAAGATAATATTCCTAATATCCTCTGCACATTTCCATTCCAGCAGGGATGCTATCTTACACATCTGAGTAACACCAGTGTCAGAAGACAATATGACGTGAAGAAATTGACTGATGAATAATGAAAGCTACAACATCAAAGTGAACCCAAAAGTTCAATGGAAGTTGGGAAGGGGTTCAAAGAGTAAATAAAATCCCGGGAAGCAGGGCAGAAATGGAAGAAGGCGAGCAGCAAGAAGACTGCACTTGCTCTAAGAGCGATGCTGGGAACCTGAACTCACTTCCCATCAAATGTAAGCCCTTCTCTTAACATACACTCCAGTTGTACAATGTCAAATACAAATTCAGGCTCACAACAGCCCAACTGCTACAGAGGACTAAAACAGACAGCCAAAGAGAATTTGCTGTAAGACTCAAGAAGCTCAAACCAGGGCTCCGTAACAACCTAAAGAGTTGTGAAGGGGAGGGAGGTGAGGGATGTTCAACCGGGAGGGGATGTGGGTAAACCTATGACTGATTTATGTCGATGTTTAGTAGAAACCAATAGAATACTGTAAAGCAATTATCCTTCAATCAAAAATAAATAAATAAAAAATACAACAACAACAAAGCAAGAATGGACACTGTTTTATTTTCATAATCCTCTTACTAGGTTTTTATGCATTACATTAGACAACTGGGAAGTAAGGTATGTTTGGGCAAAGCCTATTAGTTTTTTGTGTTCTTAAAAGAACACAAGTCAGGAGTTTTAGATTTTAAAAAAATTTGGTTATATTGTTTCTAATGGACCAAGAAATACTTCGCTTCAAGCCTGCTACAGAAGCTTAGCTTTCTGAGTCATTTTAACTATTGCTGACATCACAGAAAAAATTTACCTGAGTTTACCTTTGGTTATTTCCTGTTACCCTGGCTAACTTCTCAAGCCACTTGAGAAACAACAAAAAAAGAATCACATAAATCACCTCATCATTAATTATAAGAAAAAAGACCCAAAGTATGTCTTCATGAGTATTAGTACATTCTGCCTTCATATGATGAAACAAGGCAAAATTCCTTCATGCATGAATCACTTGTCATAAGGAGCAATAGACAATGGTGCCACATAACTTTTATGAAGCACTTTCTCTTTTAATCATGTGATGACAGCAAGTTCTTATCCACACACACCCAATCTTACAGTCTTTCGCTTTCAACTTAAGTTGGGTGCAGGTGTTTCAAAATGCTTCATGGCTGACAATATTACAGGTGTGCTAAACCAGACAGTAAACAGTTCTTTACTGAAAGAATGACTTGATGTTTTGAATACTTCCCATAGATCCTGAAATGACAGTTATTTTCCAAAAAGGTGACAAATGGAAGAGGCAAATAAAAGTTTCTCCAAAGATAAGATACTGGTGTGAGAAAGATGGCCTCCTCCTGGCATGAAAGGTGCCATCAAGAGGACCTCAAAAGTAGAGGCACTACTTATAGCATTTCAGTGAAGTGTGTACATGGCCCCTGACTGACACAGCATGCAAGAGTTTGGGAAGAAGTCTGTCACACAAAGATATTCACCTAAGAGGCAAGTTTGTGGATTAAAGTTGTGAGTGTCTACCTCACTGCCCTCTCTTTAAAAAAAAAGTGGGGGGCGGAAGGTCATCTTGTGTATTCCTTAAGAATGGATGGGCAGGTAGGGCAGATTAGAAATTCAGGAGAGAACAGTGTTTAAAAGAATAAAAAAGCCTCACAAATGTGTGTGCCGTTCTGGTGCGGGATGGAATAACTTGTCTGTGCTGTGACCTGGGTGTGGGAATAAACAAAAACATGAAGGTGTGTTCTGACAGAACGTGTCGGCTCAAAGCACATGACTGCTTTTCATCTACATGCTGAATGTCACAGACGTCATTTTCATATAAAACAAAAAGAACAGCCAGAATTATACACAGGAGCACTACAGCAACAGCAGAAGCTCAAGTCCCTAAGATCATACCGGGGTAAAAGAGAGCACGGGCCATGCATGTAGGCCAGATCAGGTACTGAACACAAACCAGAAAGGGTTAAGAGAAAGTAGAGATTTCAGAATGTTATTTTAAAGTATACAAAGAAGCGAAAAGGTGAAAATGAAAATAAATGGCAGCACAGTAAAGTGGAAAAACCAATGGACCAGGAGATGGAGACTTGACTTCCAAACCTAGTTCTACAATGAAGCAGCTGAGAAACCTTGGACCAATCATCTAAAAAACTAGGAGAATGAACTAAAATAACTTTAAGTTCCAACATTTACACTATTCTTTAAAGATGTCAAATACAAAATTAACATCCAACCAATTTCTCCTGCTCTCCCTCCATTAAGTTTCTTTCATCTTCCTGTGGATTTGCTGATAACTGTGCTGTCCATTGTGAACCTTACAGTACAACAGCTTTAAGATTTTGAGTCTCACTGTGATGTTCTCACTCAATGTCAAAGATCTTATAAAGAAATATATTTACATGACACAGTGTTTTGGAAAGTAGATTGTCAAAAAAATTTAAGGAAAGTACAACAAGATAGCCATTTCAATACTAAGCTTTAGCTTAAATTTCATTTTTTCAACAATTTTAAATTTATTTTTTAATTGAAGGATAATTGCTTTACAGAATTGTGTTGTTTCTGCCAAACATCAACACGAATCAGCCATAGGTATACATATATCCCCTCCCTCTTGAATCTCCTTCCCATCTCGCTCCCCATCCCATCCCTCTAGGTTGTTACAGAGGGAGTTTGAGTTCCCTGAGTCATACAGCAAATTCCCATTGGCTATCTATTTTACATATGGTAATGTAAGTCATCTGGTCCCATCACTTCATGGCAAATAGATGGGGAAACAGTGGCTGACTTTATTTTTCTGGGCTCCAAAATCACCGCAGATGGTGACTGCAGCCATGAAATTAAGACGCTTACTCCTTGGAAGGAAAGTTATGACCAACCTAGATGGCATATTCAAAAGCAGAGACATTACTTTGCCAACAAAGGTCCATCTAGTCAGGGCTATGCTTTTTCCAGTAGTCATGTATGGATGTGAGAGTTGGACTGTGAAGAAAGCTGAGCACCGAAGAATTGATGCTTCTGAACTGTGGTGCTAGAGAAGACTCTTGAGAGTCCCTTGGACTGCAAGAGATCCAACCAGTCCATCCTAAAGGAGATCAGTCCTAGGTGTTCACTGGAAGGACTGATGTTGAAGCTGAAACTCCAGTACTTTGGCCACCTCATGCGAAGAGCTGACTCACTGGAAAAGACCCTGATGCTGGGAGGGATTGGGGGCAGGAGGAGAAGGTGACAACAGAGGATGAGATGGCTGGATGGCATCACTGACTCAATGGACATGGGTCTGGGTGGACTCTGGGAGTTGGTGATGGACAGGGAGGCCTGGCGTGCTGCGGTTCACGGGGTCGCAAAGAGTCAGACACGACTAAGCAACTGAACTGAACTGAATGTAAGTCTGCATGTTACTTTCTCCGTACATCCCACCCTCTCCTTCCTCCCCCACCCCTGTGGCTATAAGTCTGTTCTCTATGTCTTGTGTTTCCACTGCTGTCCTGCAAATAATTTCATCAGTACCATCTTTCTAGAATCCATACATATGGCTAGTATACATTTATTTTTCTCTGACTTACTTCACTCCGTATAACAGGCTCTAGGTTCATCCACTGCATCAGAACTCACTGAAATGCATTCCTTTTTACGGCTGAGTAATGTTCCGTCATATAAATGTACCACAGCTTCTCTATCCACTCATCTGTCGATGGCCATCTAGGTTGCTTCCACGTTCTAGCTATCATAAATAGTGCTGCAATGAACACTGGGGTACATGTGTCTTTTTCAATTTTGATTTCCTCAGGGTATATGCCTACTAGTGGGATTGCTGGGTCATCTGGTGGTTTTATTCCTAGTTTTTAAAGGAATTTCCATACTGCCTTCCATAGTGGCTATATGAATTTACATTCCCCTCAACAGTGCAAAAGGGTTCCCTTTTCTCCACACCCTCTCCAGCATTTATTGTTTGTAGACTTTTGGGGGATGGCCATTCTGACTGGTGTGATTTCAATTTATTCTTAATTGATAAAAGCATTTTTTAATTAAAATACTATAAAGTATTCAAAAAGAGAGAAAAATATAGTGCAGAGAAGTGCATAACTGAAGGCAAATGCTTGCAGTGGGGGCAGCCTATGGATCCCATTTCTGTCAGCAATAAAAATGATTAATCTCTTAACATCAAATGGGAAAACTAGTCTATATGCCCAAATCTTTAAGAATTCGGCAAAACTGACATTAAATAGATTAAAACACACACACACACACACACAAACACACTCTTATAGTATGGAGAAAACGAACTGCAATGGTAAGATTATTCCTAAAGTTACTGGGACTATCCCAGTCCAAATTTCTGCAACTTGAGTTCAAAAAATAAAAACTTTAACTATCCCTGTGAGGATTTACAGGAAGATGGCAACACTGATTGTGTCTCTGGAGAGGGGAACTGAGTCAGGGTTTTATGTATAGGAGTTGAGATAGAGGCTTTTCACTAAATTCTTTTATATACTTTTGGATTTTGGAACTATATAAATGTATCATCTACTAGAAAAAAATTTTGATTATTTAACTGAACACAATATGTAAAAAACCTTAATAGGATTTCATCAAAATAAAATATTTTTTACTCTTCAAAAGAAAATGAAAAGATTAAGTCCCAGACTAGGAGAAAAGAATCACAAATCATATCTGGTAAAGGACTTAACAGGCAGAATATCTAAATAACTCTCAGAACTCAGTAATAAGATACAATGAAAATTAAGAAAAGTATTTACATGAAACATTTCATCAACTATATCCATGAATAACAATAAGCACATGAAAATACTCAACATCAACAGTCATTAGGGAAATTTTAAAAAACGTGAGCTACCACTATATAACAAACACTAGGATGGCTATAATAAGACAAAAAACACATGTACAATGGTGAGAATGTGAAGAAACTGGAATCCCCATTCATTGTGGGCAGAAGTGTAAGATGATGCAGCCACTTTGGAAAAGTTTAGCAGTTTCTTAAAAAATTAGCCATAAACCTACCATAAAACCCAGCCATTTCACTCCTAAGGATCTACTCAAGAAAATGAAAATATATGCCTGTATATGGATGTTTAGAGCAGCATTATTCATAAAAGTGAAAAGGTGGAAACTCAAACGTCTATCAATTGGTGAATAAACAAAATGTGTCATCCAACTGGAATACTCTTCAGCAATAAAAAGGAACAAACTAGTAATTTATACAATATGAATGAAACCCAAAAACATCAAATAAAAGAAAAAAACAATTGCGATTTTGTGTAACTCCTTTATGCGAAATATCCAAAGGAAGTAAATTCTAGAGAGAAAGCTGATCAATAGTTGTCTATAATTGGCAGCAGGAGCAGAAATTAGCTACAGACACACACGGGAACTTTTGAGGTGACAGAAGTATTCTAAAACTAGATTGTAGTGATGGCTTATAAATTAAATAAAAATCACTGAATGACAGAACAATTACTTAATGCAAGCTCTTACTGAAAATGAAAACTAGGTAGCAATAAAGATAGATTAGGATTCTAAGATAGTATTACAATCAACTTACTGTTAATTATGTCATGATTCAAAGATCATAATGTTTCAAGTAATGACACAAAGAATTCAGGAATTGAAATACTGAGTAAACACTTACCTAGCATTAGAGATATGAGGATGTGTATGACAGTAACAGAAACTTTGCCTAGTATAGTATTCTTATGTGCCTAGTTGCTCAGTCGTGTCTGACTCTTTGTGATCCCATCGACTGCAGCCTGCCAGGCTTCTCTGTCCTTGGGGATTCCCCAGGCAAGAATACTGGAGCGGGGTGCCATGCCCTCCTCCAGGGAATCTTCCCAACCCAGGGATCAAACCCAGGTCACCCACATTGCAGGTGGATTCTTTACTGCCTGAGCCACGAGGGAAGCCCAAGAATACTGGAGTGGGTAACCTATCCCTTCTCCAGAGGATCTTCCCGACCCAGGAATCGAAGCAGGATCTCCTTCATTACAGGCGGATTCTTTACCAGCTGAGCTACCAGGGAAGCTGACAAATGACATAGTAAGGCCTTATAAACTCTTTTTCTATATATATATATAAATATATGTTTATAAATATACACATGTATTTCATACATACATACATACATACACATGAAACATGCTGCTTTTTGGTTGCACCACATGGCTTGTAAGACCTTAGTTCCTTGACCAGGGTCTGAACCCACGCCCCCTGCAGTGGAAGTGCAGTCTTAACCACTAGATTGCCAGAGAAACTTACTCCATTTTCATAGCTTTGGGTAGTGGTCAATGATCTTTTTTATCAGTCCCTTCTGGAACTGGTTCTGGTGGTATTTTGAAGTCCCTCTTCTTCCCTCCTACTGAGCCTTTGTGTATTTTCAAAGTGCTAGATACACATAGAAATGCCAGGAAAAGGAAGCATATTTGATTAACAGGCCCATCAGCACATATTCTGAGCTCTATATTCTTTGTTTAGTCTTTTAGGCTGGAATGTCAATATTCCTCCCAATCCTATTACTTCTAATTCTGAGTAGGCAAACCATTTCCATAGATACTAAATGCTTCTTGAACTATGTGATATGGTTACAAGTCATGTAAATAACACTGCCATCATCCCAACATAGGATATATTAATAAGAAACACAGCATGACCTACTGAAGTATTTACCTTTGCATTTATTAATGCCTTACCTCTTACCATAAAAGATTTCAAGTGGTAAGTTTTTAATGTTTTTCTATATAACATATACAAGTCTAGGCAACATATTAACAAACACACCAATATGCCACTGAAATTTCTCCTACAGCACAGTAACCAACAATAAGACAAGTCACTCAGTGATAGGGTGATGGTCAAATTATGGTACATAGTTAGCAAGGGCCATGGCATTTTAAAAAATGGCTTTAGAGAATTTTTAAGAACTATCAGGTGATAAAAGGAGGACATATAAATTTATGCACATACACCCTCTCAAATATTCAAGTATATATCTGCATGTGTGTATCAATAGTAGTCTCTATGAGTTAGGGGTTTACACCTTTTTCCCCTAGTTTTCCGCATTTTCCTTGTTTTTCTTATGCTGCAATTAAGCGATTTTTCCATTTTTTCTCTGCTTACAGGAAAACAATTTTAACCTACGTTACAAAATAAAGACTATAAAATAGGACAAGTTTTTGACTAGCCTTGTGAAATGTTAAATCCTAAGAGAATAATGTTCAGTAAAACATTAAAGAGCAGCAAAAACTTCAAATAAAATATGTACCCATTACTCAATATTTTGAACTTTAAAATATCAACCAAATGTAAGACTTTTTTAAAAAAACCTCTCTCTTATTTCTTTAGAATGATGAAACACAACGCAAGATTAAAAATACAATGTTTACCAGAACTGAATTCAAAAATGAAAAACACAGGGCCCCAAAATATAAGAGGGTGACTTCAAAACCATATTTCGGTTTGCTGAAGAGAATGAGTTTCTTATTCTGTTAGTATCAATAACTTATGAAATAGTTAAGTATTAAGCACTTCTGTTTCAAAATATTTTTCCTTACAAGATAATGAAAATATTTTACTGAAGTAACTAATAAATGTTATTTATAAATATAGAATTCTTACGTTACTTCAGTAACAAAGAGGAAAGAAAGAAATGTTCTAATGTTGTCAATTATATTACCTTCAGGAGCAACTGCAGAAGGACAGACTTCTTTGAGGAGATCTCCTAGTGTATGCAACTGTCCATCTGTAGACACAGGTCGAAAAAGCTTCTGAATGAAAGGCCGTTCAGTTGTTGTCTATTTGAGAAATCAAAAAAAGGGGCCAAACAATTAAGTCTCTATTGCTACAAGCTATGAATGAATACATTAGAAATTTAAAGGTGGCATGAGATGCCTTCTGATACAGATACAGTGTAATCAGAAGCATACAACATCACACATGTGGTATTATGGCTAAAAATGCTTAACACAAACCCAAGAAATCTAACCACAGGAGGCAATAACGCAAATTCAGAACATGCAGCACTTTAAACACAGCTGACCTGGACACTTAAAGGCAGCAAAAAAAAAGATTGAAAGGGACTGACAATATATCACAACTAAATACAAAATATAAACTCTGACTGAATACTGGATTGAAGAAAGGAATTTAAAAAGATCAGTTATAAAAGACATTTTTGAAATAACTGGGGAAATACCAGATGAACATTAGATAATATTAGATTAATGATAAATTTCTTAGGTGTGGTAGTGTTTATAAGGACAATATCCTTACTGTTAAGAAATTCATGATCAGATGTTCAGGAATTAGGTACCATGATGTCTGAAACCTACAATCAAATGGTTAAGGGAGGGGAGAGAGAGCACGTGTACAGAAAAAGAGACAACAAATGTGAAAAATGTTAATTACTGGTGAATCCAGGTGAAGGCTCTTATATGGTCTTAGTTGTTTTATTATTTTAAAACTTTTCTATAGGTTCAAAAATTTCAAAATAATAGGTACATTTCCTCTGATAATTGTAATTATTAGCACTGTCATAACAGTGCTGGTAACAGACTGGTAACAACTTCAACATCTTACTCCTTCAAAAAATTACGTTTAATTTTCTCAAACTCCCTCTCTAGAAGCACGGAAATGATGATGGGAGGCTTCCTGGGACAGAGCACAGAGGCTCTGGACTCAGCCCATCTGTGAGTAACAGCACTGCTGTTATGAGTTCTATGATCTCGCACCCAGTGTCTTTGGAAATTTGGGACATTCCCCATCTCTGAAGTCTGTTCTAGGAATAACAGGAGACCTGTGCCAAGTACTGAACAAATAATAAAGAGAATAACACCCATCATAACTCTTAACTGTCTTTTCATTTTAAAGATGCTAAGTTTTTGTTTTAAGCTTCTTGGAATGAAAAATCATGAAAATCTACAGGAACAGAGTAATACCTTATATTTTATAAGAAAATAATTTCAAATACCTACCCATTAAAGGTAACTTTTTTTTTCTCTTGTTTATTTTTAAATCACAGAGGCACATCTCAACTTCTTCAAGATAACTTTAACCAGATTTGGTTAAAAAAAAAAAAGAAGAAGAAAACCTGATTTTAAGTATAGACATGAAATAAAATGTAAGAAAAGCTAAATGTGGTGCAAGTATGTGACTACTCCTGGCTTTATACTGTGTGTTCAGTGAATACATAATAAATATCAAAATAGTATTAAAATAATACAGTTGAACGTATATGGAAAGCATGAGAAAAACTAAAATTTAATAAATATGCATTAAATATAATGCAATTCACTTCACTAATGAACCCTTCATTTTTTAGAAGTATAACTGAACAGGGAACTCTACTCAATACGTGACAATGGCCTATATAGGAAAAGAATCTAAAAAACAGTGGATTTATGTATATGTATAAATGATTCACTTTACTGTAGGAAACTAACAGAAAACTGTAGATCAATTATACCCTACTAAAAAAAATTTTTTTTTTAAGTGTGATTGATACCCTTCAATTTAGGAAGCTCATACTTTTCCCATAGGTGAAACTGAGAATATTATGAACAATCAAGGATTCACTATGTGAAGATGATACAGGTTTGAGGAGTTCAGAGAAGAAAGAAATGAATAGGGGACAGCCGTAATCATTTCAAGTAGCCACCACCCACTTAGGGCTTTCTATCTTCCAGGCAATGAAGAGGCTTTTAAGACTTTTTAGCAGAGGAAGTGACGTGATGAAAGAGGCTTTTTTCTGAAGGCTAATGGAAAGCAGCATCGTGTACAATGACTTGGGGAAGAGGTAACATCAGGATGACCGGTGAGAGGCTGTCTGAATGATGCAAGCCTATGCGATGACAACTGGGACTTGAAGGAGAAAAGGAGGACAGGACTGCACCCCCAATACAAAAACTGTTAGAATGTATCATCCATACTCTGGTCTGATCATACTAAGGTTTTCAGCAAAGTCAAATCTTTTCAAGATTCACTTGCTCCTTATTGAGTGACAGAATTATGAGGTGGCTTAGCTATACTAATATGCATTATAGTAATTTGAAAACAATATGCTAAACAGGAAAGGCCAAGTAGTCTGAGCTACGTATTAAAAAAACAGCAATTCTCCTCTACTCACATTCCTAGAAAAAATGGCCTGCAATTTCTCTGTACTGCTCTTTTTTTCAACTCTTTCCCAAAATGGAGCAGTTATAATAAAGGTATAACTTCAACAGTCTTTATAATATTATTTGCTTGGGGGAAGGATGAAGTTCCAGAACTATTAACATATACTCCAAGTAAATCCTATAGACTGTAACCAAGAAAACTTTCATCAAAGTAAATTTCTGTTTCTCATATAACAAAAAACCTTATTAAAAGACAAAGACCTAAAATACCCCAAACAAAATATCTAACAATTTTTTGTTTAAATTTTGTTCAAGTGCCTTTAAAAGCTTATATTCTCATTCTTAGAAAACACTCAACTTTGAGAGCTATTTATCTTGAAAACAGAAGCTGGCCACAGACAGATTATGAATTCAAGTACGGTACAGAGGTTCTGAAGGGCAATGGGAATGGAGGGTAAATTCATGCAAAATTCTTAAAGATCTCATTAAACCTAAATTCGAGTTCAGCAAAGACTAAATTATGCTAGGATATATTTAAAAGCTATCTTCATTTTGAATACAGCAAGTATTTTTAAAATACGAAAACTCCATGAACATGAATTCTTTAAACTTTGATTTAGTATACATGAAACCAGACAATATCCACGTTAATCTGAATCCTTGTCTGATAGATAAGAAAGCCACTATAATAGAACTACACCACAACACTTAATCTAGCCATATATCTGTAAATCTGCAAACTATTTTAGGGACTTCCAAGAAACAGAATTACTTTCTCATGAGAAATGACTTGGTAAAGTCATCTTTGAAACGGCCCCTGTTAAGTTTTTCAACTGTTATGTTAGTCCTTTCTTAAAACATCAAATGGAATATAAACCTGGAGTGCTATTGGCTGGCTGTGGCTCAGCCTTTCTCTACCCAGGCACTTTCACCACTGTAATAATAATTCTCCCTTACGTGCAAAAGTTATGCTGTTGATTTACCTTGGAGATAAACTGAACAAAAGCAGCACGAATCAAATTTGTAAAAAATTTTAAGTTAAATTTATAAAATTTTAGTGAATCTAGTTTGAAAACATGCATGAGTATGCTGCTGCTGCTGCTAAGTTGCTTTAGTCGTGTCCGACTCTGTGCGACCCCATAGATGGCAGCCCAACAGGCTCCACCGTCCCTGGGATTCTCGAGGCAAGAACACTGGAGTAAATGGAGGTAATATCTGCCCTGCACAGTTTTCAAGTTAATAAAATATGTACACAGTACAACATGCTGAGCCACAAGGGAAACCCAAGAATACTGGAGTGGGTAGCCTATCCCTTCTCAGGGATCTTCTCGATCCAGGAATCAAACCAGGAATTCCTGCATTGCCAGTGGATTCTTTGCCAACTGTGCTATCAGGGAGGCCCTCATGGTACACGACTGAGCCACAGGGTATACACAGCCATCTAAATACACACTAAAACACATGCTACAACCACCACACCACCACCACCATGATCAATAGTTTTAGAGCGCTGTAGTGAATTAATACTATCCCAATTTAGCAAACTTGTTTCCTTTCTTTTTAATCTATTTTCTCTAAATTCACTTGTCTAGTTATTAAAAGGTCCAGAATCATGACATTCAGCTTTTATACAGCAAAGTAAAAAAGGCAAAGTCACTTGAGGGCTAAATTCGGAACTAATCTAGAACTTAATACCAAAAGCAAGATCCATGAAAGGAAATATTGATAAATTGGATCTTTATCAACAAAACAAAACTTTTGCTCTGAAGGTGAAAAGACAAGACTGAAAGAGAATATCTACAAGACTACATATCCAACAAAGTTCTTATATCCAGAATAAGTAAGAGCTCTAAAAGTCCAACAATAAAAAACACAAAGAATTCAATCAGAAAATAAGCAAAAGATAACAATAGACATTTCACCAAAGAGGATATACAGATGGCAAATAAGCACATAAAAAGATGTTTGACACGTCATTAGGGAAATGCAAATTAAAACCACAATATATGAGTACATATCTACCATAATGTCTAAAATAAAATATAGTAATAATATCAAATACTGGTGAGCATGTGGAGAAACTAGATCTCCAATACCATTGCTGGTAGAAGTGTAAAGTGGTCCAGCTCTTATGCAAAAGAGTAAGGCAGTTTCTTACAAGACTAGACACACATTTAACATATGACCCAGCAATTGTACCCTTGAGTACTCCCAGAGAAATGCAGACTCATGTTCTCAGAAAAACTGTACACAAATGTACAGTTCGTACAATTCCAGTGTCATTTAACAGGTGAATGGATAAACTGTTTGTGGTATGCCCATACCACAGAATACTACTCAGTAATAATAATGCAAAAACCTATTAATAATACATGCAACAAACTGCAGGGAGCTCAAGGGAATTACACTGCACATAAAAAGCCAATCTCAGATTACATACTATATAATTCCAGTTATATAATATGGAGTTTGTTACAACTCCATGTGAAGATTATTCATGTAAAGCATTTAGAAGAATGCCTCAGGTCAGTTTAATTCAGTCACTCAGTTGTGTCTGACTCTTTGTGATCCCATGAATCGCAGCGTGCCAGGCCTCCCTGTCCATCACCAACTCCTGGAGTTCACTCAAACTCATGTCCATGGAGTCAAGATGGACCATCCAGCCACCTCATCCTCTGTCGTCCTCTTTTCCTCCTGCCCCCAATCCCTCCCAGCATCAGAGTCTTTTCCAGTGAGTCAACTCTTCGCATGAGGTGGCCAAAGTATTGGAGTTTCACCTTTAGCATCAGTGCTTCCAATGGACATCAAGGACTGATTTCCTTTAGAATGGACTGGTTGGATCTCCTTGCAGTCCAAGGGATTCTCAAGAGTCTTCTCCAACACCACACTTCAAAAGCCTCAATTCTTTGGCGCTCAGCTTTCTTCACAGTCCAACTCTCACATCCATACATGACTACTGGAAAAACCATAGCCTTGACTAGACGGACCTTTGTTGGCAAAGTAATGTCTCTGCTTTTGAATATGCTATCTAGGTTGGTCAAAACTTTCCTTCCAAGGAGTAAGCGTCTTTTAATTTCATGGCCACAATCACCATCTGCACTGATTTTGGAGCCCCCAAAAATAAAGTCTGACACTGTTTCCACTGTTTCCCCATCTTTTTCCCATTAAGAATGCCTAATGCACAATAATTGCTCAATAAGTGCTATTCTGTTATTAAATGTGACTTGACATGCAACAGAAATTTATTAAATACTAACATGTATTTTATATTCAGTTGTAATATAAAATAGGGATTATGATAAGAAGACATATTACTCTTGTTGTCTCCCTGTTACTACATAACATTGGGGCTTATTTTTCTGTTTGAATCATATATAGTATATCAATATGAGTTAGAAATGTTGGTTTGTTAAAATGGCAAGTTACAGCTGGAAGGATACACATCTGATTCAATGACCATGGAGTCAGTGACTGTAAAGAAGGGGAAGAGTCATATCCATAGTAAAAGGAGATTCTATTCACTGAAAGGAAGCAATTAAAAGCTATGAAAGACAAAAACATAAAAATTCAGAAAGCATACAATTAAAAAAGACACCCAATAGACGCAGGATGATTCACTTGTTTGTGAAACTTATAAATGCAGTTAACTAAAAGGCCGGGGTGGGGTGGGGGGTGGGCTCTTACTGATACATCAGGTAGTACTTGATGATTAAATGGACCCCGTTTGTTAGAATAGCTGGGACAGAATCATCCCAGTAGTAGTATCCAGGTTCAGGATTTTGATCTGAAATATGATCAAAATCCACTTTTCTGAGGATATGAATTTGCACGGTGACAAAGATGGACGGAGTGGATACAAAGGGATATGGATAAACTGTGTGATCTGCATATAGATATGTTTCATTCATTTATTCTTACTTTAACTCATCTCTTTTACTATATCAGGCAGTTATAAAAGGCATTCAGGAGAAAATGAGCAGAGCTTCTGTGGTCACAAAAATCTGTGACCAGCCCTGAGTAGCAACTTTAATCCAGCAACTCAAAAATTAGTCCCACCCCCAGTGAGTGCTCACAGCCTCCATCCAGAACCATTTACCCTACATCCTTTCAAATTCTGCTTTCTAGCCAGTTGACAAATCTCCCAATTTCTGATCACATCTTTTCCTGACTGTGATTCCACTTCAGCCCCTTGTCAGTTCTCATCTCTGACTTTACTTCTTAGATTCACTTCCTACTTCCTATTTTGAGAGAGTAAGGCTGATTTCATATGCTTTGGGTAAATTCTTGCCTATTCAAGTCAAGCCCAGTCGTCTTAGCAACCAGGCACAATCCTCATGGTTGCTGGATTCCTCCCCCAACATAACCCAGACTCAGACAGTAAAGAATCCAGCCATAACAAAACAAAACAAACATAAAAGAACTATTCCAACAGTAGTACACAGGTCCAGGATCTCTAACAACCAGAGGGGAGGGGCAAATCTATCAGAAATCATCACTCATTAAACATCTACTGAACTTTAACTGTAACACAGTGTTACCGATATATGTATAAGTGATAACAGAAATATGTACAAAGTGCTATGAGAAAATGTAAACCCAGCATAAACTTGGCGGCTAGAGCAAAAACAAAAGTTTTTGCTATAATTGGTGACATAATTTCATTTTATAAGAGTGGAAGACATATCAATAAGTACAAAGTACAATATGCTAAGTGTGGTAGAATGTAATGTACTAAAGTAAAATTGTAGGGAGTTTCCAAAGAAGATGAAAACAAAGTAGAAAACATAGGTCTTCAAGCTTTCATCTTGAAATAGAGTATTTTTTCTTAAAACTGAAAAAGATAAGGACATTTCAGGCAGAGTACAGAAACAATCCTTCCCTTTCATAAGCCCTCTTCCCACTAACGCACACAGAGGCAGATGAAATACAATGGTACCCGTCAGATGTTAGTGGATAAGGGGAGAAAAGTGGGCTACAAATTTAGCATGTAAAGTGTCGAACGTCAAATGCAGTGGATTTAGCAAGGGCTTGGTTGGAATTCTAACTCACAACACAACTGACTGGAAACCTACGGCAAATTACATCAGTCTTGGAAGTATGTTTCTAAATCTGAAAAACAGGAATAATATACATATTTGAATGACTGCTGTAACAATTACATGAGATATACAAAACACCTAGTGCAACAGGTGTTTAACAGTGATTAATTCCCTTCATTCCTCTCTTTAAAACCACAGTTAAATGTGGAGCCAAAGAAAAGTAACGCTATTTAGTCCTTACAGAACCCAAAACATAGAGAATAAAAAATAATTGATATTCAACCATCAGTTGTTCCCTTTGAAGTCTTGTTAATCAGAATAAATATGGGGCACAAAGAAAAAGAAAATAGGGGTTTACACAGGATATGCTGCCAGACTTTACCAACAATGACACATGATGCGTGCTTCAAACTGTCACATGCATATCTGGCCTGAGATATACTCATGCATGTCAAATTTTGCATCACATGCTTTTCAAAAGAAGCCTCATGTTAAAATTAGCTTAAGAATATACACAATTACAATACCTCATTAAGTACAAAGAACAAACCATTTTCAAATGAATGCTTTTAGACCTTTACAGTAAATAGTCCTTTCGATGGTGGGAAGGAGGGGGACAGGGAGACAGCGAGAGGGGAGTCAGGGCCACTTAATCAGACCACTTTTATCCTTCATGTAGGGAAATAGGAGACTTGAAAATAAGCACTTTCTGTAGTTATGCTACCAGAGTCTGAAGTCCACTTTTAATATTCCCGAAAACTCTAAAAAATAATAATTAACATTTGAAAAGCTGTCATTATTATAGTTAGGGACACTTAATCCTCAAAGCAGCAGTGTCTTAATTGAGACTATGATTAAATGAAAGCACCCATCAGAATTATATCCACACATCTGGTTTGAAGTTTATGTCTTGTCTTCTTTAAACTGTTATATTTATTATAATTCTGTCTAGACAATACCAAATATATTTTGCCACATAAATAATTAAGGCAAATTGTCTTCAAACATAGGCAACAGTGTGTGTTTTCCTCATATCCTTTCATTGAATAAAATGTGTTATAGGGAAGCACCATTTCTCTCTTGCTAAGGCTGAGAGCAATTCAGTGCTGTTTATAAGCTGATTTATAAAATAAGTTATATTGCTTTAAAATGTTTTATTTGAAATTATTAGCAGAGTGGCCAAATGAGAGGCTTCTTATAAAAGTGCTAGGATTGATGTGTTTAGTAATAATTATCTTACTTCTAAGGTTTCTCCTGAAAAATTTCAAAACCATACCTAGGGAATCATAGTTTAAATTTCAGTATCTATAAAAATGTCTTTGCTAATTTTATCCAAAGCCATACTAAAAAGGTAAGCTACTGTAAGAGTAATGGAATAAACTGTTTTTGACTGACGGTTCAAAGGACATGTTTATACACAGATTATTTCTATCTTTATGGTATACTTACATAAAATAACTATGCAGCACTTTTAATTTGTACAAATATAGAAATCAGAGTAGCAAGAAGCAGCATCTGGGTAAAAGAGGTTGTGTCGACCTCAGAATTGAAATTCTGTTCTCCTGATGATCAATCAAGTGTCCTTATCCACTAGAAAAGTGTTTCTAAACTTGGGCCAGGAGTGAGTAAAGCACTACAAGACCCTCAGCCCTTTGTGTAAGGTCTGTAGGCTTTATAGTGAAAAGTAAATAAAGTTTATAATATGAAGATGTTGATATTTTTATTTTGATACTAATCATTTAAAACATTTATTCACTGACGTATCATTGAAAGTAGATTTCATAAATTCCTGTGAGTTTTCTAGAAGTAGCACATAAAAACAAATGATAAATATTTTACAGATCTCACTGTTGAAGTCATATGTTGATTAATAAATTAAAAAAAAAATAGCACTTGACTACCCTAAAAAATATATGAAGAAAAACAATGTAGTAAAACTATACAACTCTTAGAGGAAAACACAGAAGGAAATCTTTACGGCCTTGGATTTGGCAAGGCAACCTGAAAACACAAGCAACCAAAGAGAAAATAAGCTGAACTTAACTAAAATTTAAAATCTTTGTGTTTCAAAGGGCACTATGAAAATGAAAATAAAACCAAATATGGGAGAAAATAAATGCAGATCATGTATCCAATAAAGAATTAGTGACCAGAAGATATACACAGCCCTTACAACTCAATAATAAAAAGAAAACCCAGTTTAAAAAGAGCAAAGGATTTGAAGATATCCTGCCTAAGATGATATCCAAATGGTCATTAAACATAATGAAAAGATGTTTAACATCATTAGTAATTAAGGAGGGGCAAATTAAAACCAAAATACATATACCCCTTTATACCTCCTAAGATGGCTATAATTAAAATGATAGAAAATAACAAATGTTGGCAAGGATGTAGACAAATTGGAACCCTTATACTTGGTGAGTGAAATGTAAAATGGTATATATACTTTGGAAAGTAATCTAGCAGTTCCTCAAAAGATTAAACAGAGAATTACCACATAACCCAGCAATTCCATTCCTAAATTTCTACCCAAGAGAACTGAAAGCATATGTCCACCAAAACCTTGTACATTAATGCTCATAGCAGCATTTATTCATAATAGGCAAAAGGTAGAAAAAATCCAAACAACCACCAATCAGTGAATAGATAAACAAAAGGTGGTATTTCCAAGCGGTGGAGTATTACTTGGCCATAAACAGGAAAGAACAGAAACGTGCCATAACATTGATGAACCATGGAAATATAATCCAAGTGAAAGCAGCCAGACACAAAAGGCCATATACTTTAAAATTCCATTTACACAAAACGTTCAGAATATACCAATCTTGGGGGTTGGGGAAGAGGGGGAAGACCAGTAGTCACCATGAACTGGAGGGGAGGGGGAATTTGTCATAGGCTGGAAGGAAGGAAGAATGAGGTGTGACTGCTAATTAGAGATGGGGTCTTTCCGGGGTGATAAAAATGTTCTGAAATTACATAATAGTGATGGTTGCACCAACTCTGTGAATATTCTAAAAAATCAATAGCACACCTAAAAGGGTGAACTTTAGGACTTCCACGATGGTCCAATGGTTAAGACTCTGTACTTCCACCACAGGGAGCATGGGTTCAATCCCTGGTTGGGGAACTAAGATCCTGCTTGCCTTGCAGCAGAACCAAAAAGACAAAAGGATGAATTCTGATATCAAAGTTATACTTCAATGAAGCTGTTATTAAAAAGTCCTCAAAAGGGTGGAAGTAGGAAGAGGCCTTCTAGAGTGATAACAGATTCATCATAGTCTGATTTATAACTATTCATCATTCTATGTTTATTTCATGAGTTCTTAAGAAACAATAATTATACCCCACCAATTGAAAATTTCCAAATGAGGTCAAGAGCCTCCAAATAATGTTAAAGAAATATCCCTGCCCTCATCAATTCAGAAAAATTATAGATTTTTCTTTAAAAAGTTATAAAGCATCATGGCAATCTTAAAGCTGTTTGTGGGAATTTAAGTAAGTTTCCCTTAATTTGTTTAACTCACTTAAAATTCATGTTCTGATACTTAAAATGAAGTCTCAAGTTTTGAAATTATAAGACCTAGTTTTAAAGTGGATGGCAGTTTACTAAGATGGATTCAGAATTTAACAATAACATGTTATATAAAATAGAACTAACCAAATACATACCAAATACAGTGTCTGGATTATAAAAAAAATGTCCTTATTGATCAAGGACAACTGCCCAGCTTGTAGACGCCTTATGTCTACTATTTCTGAGCTTTCCCAGAACCCTCTCCACCAGTCAGGGCAGCAGAGAAACAGCCTCTCCTTCCTTGGAGAAGAACGTCTGATTCCAACCTACATTACCATGACATGAACAGAAAAGGGGGACTCTTCCTCTCACAGTTTCTTGACTTAAGACTTTATGATAAGGAATGATATTCTAAAATGCAGGTCACAGTTTACGGTACCAATATCATAGTTCAATTTCATTACTAATTACATGGCCTATCCTAAAATTTTTTTTTTTTTTACTTATAATAACAAGTCCTATCTCCTTCACAAATTCAAATTTTTAGAATACAATATGTGAAGAGAGTACTGTCTTTAGAATCCAAAACAGGCTAACATATTCCAACAGAATTTTAGTTTAAGATAAAATTTCAATACTGCCAATATAGCAAGTCAAAATTACAGGTTTCTTTCCACTATGGAGGTTTTAAAATCGCATAAACATTATCTTATTTAGTAGTAGAGTAAAGCAGTGATTTTTAAAGTAAGGTTCTAAGAGGGCCACAGACAGTAAAGATTAATTCTTGGCTAACTTAGTGACAGCTTATCCATCTGCGAAATGGAAGACTGTGATGAGGCAAAAGAAGATACACTATGGCTAAAAGCTATTGTCACTACACTTATGAACAGTTATCAGCCAAACTACAGCATGAGTGTATTTCAACTTAAAATACAGCTCTATTATGTAAGGAATTTTACCTATCATTCCAAAAGCAGATCATTATTATCCAGGATTAATTACAATTAAAGGAAACCTTCTTTGCACCGAGCATGAAATAGGATGACATTTAATGTGGATATTGTTAAAACATTCCGAAATTATAAAACTATCCAATTGTATGTGCTATGGCTTCAGAGGGCATGGAAGAAAAAAGGTTTTAAAGCTTTAAAACGATAATGTGTTAAGCGGGAAGAACAAATTTGTTAGTTCTACTCCATTAAGGATTCCTTAAGCAACGTAAAAACCAGAGTTCAAGTTACACTTTGATGTGCAGATCCTTTTGAAAGCTACTCTACCCTGTTTTATATGAAGCATCTGTAGCTAAAATGAACACCTAGTGAAGAGTATGAATGCTGCATTACACAAGCAGACGTCAGAACTGTCCCCAGCTGATTCTAAGTCACTTTAAACGTGGATGCAGAGTCAGAAATTAGCTATGGCTTACTTCTTAGAAGTAACAGATAATTACCCTCATCATGATGAAAAGGATTTTAAATGTAAGCTAATAGAGGTATTTTTCCTTTTAAAAAGCTCTGCTTTTAAAAGTAAACTTCAAAACTTTAATTGAAATAGGAAATGCTTTATTACATGGTAAAAACTTTTCAATTAGTGAGGTAGAGAAAAGGGAGGGCTCTGTATAAGAAGAAGGTGGGACAGAAAGATGAAGAAAAAGAAAAATAGAGGAGGAAAAGAAAAGAAAGGAAGGAAAGACTAAAAGGACAGAAGTGCCTAATGAAATACATTATTTCTTTCAAATTTTAAATGAGCAGGACAAACTCTTCTCATCCATGTGAAATGTTTCTCTTATCCAAGTTTTGAAACATCTGGACAAAATGTTAAGAATACTACATTGGATTTCTGAGTCGTTAGTTCTAAACACATGTTATTTCTTAGTATGTTAATTTTCTACATTTCAAATGTAATAATCATTTACAATGTTTTGAAGACAGATTTAATATGGTGTAACACATGGTTAATGAAGTTCAATAATAAGTAACATTAGTTTGACTTCTCAGAGTTTTGTGCACATGAACTCAGCCACACATCTAATATACAAATCATTCCTCAATGAATTCAACAATCATTTGAAATCCTCACCTTGCTAATTCATACAATTTCACAACTAGTATAATTTTAATTAATTTATGTCATGTACATAACTGTGTCACAACATAGCAGACAGGTGACTTTCATGGAAAGATCACACCCAGCGTAGACGCATGGTCTACTCATATACGTTTCCAAATGTAGATCCAATTCTGTGGAACCTAACTGTGATCAAGACTCATCATTCCACTGATAGAGAGCTCTCACTACCCACTACCTGCTTCAAGCAACACACTCCAACAGTAGCTCTTTGAACCAGCACTGACATTCCTTTACCTTTATAGGGTTTTTTTTGGAAACAGACCTTTGAGAGATACATCTTGTTTGAGACAAGATATATTCTGTAAAATGCTTCCAAGGCATCAAAAGACAACGCAATTGACTGTTTATATCAGACTATATTTCTTAATGGAGAATTAACATTTTAATATACCACAATCCTCTGCAAAAGCAGCAGCTTGCTTAGCTAACGATTCAAGAAATTTCAAATATGTACATATCAAGTTCTGCATCTATATGTAATATCAATACAACTGATGTACACACATCAATATATCTATACAAATCTCTGTATTTATATCATCTGCTTAGTACTTGTCTTATTATAAACAACCTGCAAGACTCATGAAGCAAATATATAAACTCCTGCAAAACCTTGACAATTAAAAACAAAATTTAAAAAACATGGGTATGATCCAACAACTAAGACACAAACCTCACCAAAGAGTAAGACACCAGGATATAAAATGCCAAAACAAAATCTTCCAGGCTCAGGCCCGAAATAATAGGCATATTAGCCTTTGTGTTTTTGAATTGGTTTTCCCTTCTAATATTCCTAAACAATCACACATGCATTACCTATTTGAAATTATTAGTAAGCAGTTATTTTAGAAGCATGAGTAATTAGACTAAAAGCAATTCTCATATTCACCCAAAAGAAGGAACCACTACTAAGAATCAAGGCCTAGTAATTCTGTTCTTAGCAGACAGGTGGTGTGTCTTCTGGCCTGTTACATGAAAATCATTTATGAGAAGAACAGAAAAAAAAATCAGAAGGTAGTTTTCACTATTGGAATAGATAAGTGATTAAGCAAATTTTCTTACACCATGAAATTGTCAACAGATTAAATGATCACCCTACAGAGCATCATTTCTGGACGGTAGCATTCTCTGAGATGGAAACAGACTGAAAGAAAAATGTGATAATGACACACACAGATGATCTGGGTCTTGGAAATCTTTTTGAAAAGTAAGGCTGAAGAAATAAACATTCTTTAGACAGGGACTGAGCTTAGCATCTACCAAGACTTCACTAGGCCAGAAGTAAATCAAGAAACTAAAACCCATGTCAGTTAGAAAAAGATGGGAAGGCTATATAATAAATCTACTCATTAAAGCAGCTGACAACCATCCTCAGGTATAGCTTAACCATAGAATAGGGTGACAATTCCTCCAAGAAACTCAAATATTAACTGTAATATGAGGTGCCTTAATAAACCAAGGAGTAAACAATTTGATAATATTTTCTTTAAAAAAATTACACACTAAGGTCTTATTTTGTGATATGAATACCATTGAACACTTAGGTATGAAACAGCTCTATTTTCATTTTAGCCAAATTATCATTTTTTGTCTGTCAGTTAACCTAAGCTTTTTTCAAATTGACTAGTTGGAGTCTAATTCATTTTTACCATGTCTACTCATATTCTCAGAGTGTTTAAGGAAAGTTGAAATTATGGAAAGGAAAGAATGAGAAAGAAAATACACACCAATAACTGGAAGTAAGGTTAATTTTTACATATATTAGAATACCATAATAAAATATAAGGATCTTTGCAAAGGGATCTAAAAAATCATTTTTAGTGAAATAATTAAGACCATCTTATCACAATCTATCTTTTAAAAATAAGATATTTAATATTTCAGTTCTTAAAATTATCCCATAGTACTACATGCTTAAGCAGGAAGAGAGAAGTTCATTCCATCCCTAAATTTGAGAATTCGTGTTTTAATGTGCTCACTAAAAACTGCTTAATTGGTAATTTGAAAAAGAACATTCTCTAAATAAAAGAGAAAGAAAACCACACAACTTTAACTATCTGTTTCAATCTCTTCACACTAAAGGGAGGATGTCATGTTTTTACTTTCTGTCCATGCATTTTCTCTACTAGAAGAAGAAGAAGAAGAAAAAAGGCAGAAAACAAAAGAAAGGGTGGAGTAATAAGAAGCCTGATGTGCGTAAAAACTGGAAAATAGTCTCAAATGGAAAGTTGTGATAGAAAGGAGTAAGAAAATAAAAGTAATGAGCTTAACAAAGTACCAAAGGGACAGGGATGAAGGGTGAGAGCTTTGCAGCCAGACTGCCTGGGTTCAGACCCCAGCTCTTCCACTTACTGAGTAATCCTGGGCAATTTTCAATATCAATCAATTACTTCATCCACACAATGAGGACAGTAGCAGCATATGTCCCAGAGGACAGTAATGAGGAATAAATGAATGAATACATGTAAAATAGTATTTCAAATAGTACCTGCACACAAAGTACTCAATAAATGTTAGCTATTGTTGTTATTTGTCTATAGCTTACCTTAATTACCAGCAATCTTTTGTATTCTTGAAAATAGTAAATGAGACAATGACCTAGCTAAGTGTAACAAATTAATAAGAAAATACAGACTTCATTTAATAATAACTAGTAGTTTCCGACTTTACTTTCACTTTTCACTTTCATGCACTGGAGAAGGAAATGGCAACCCACTCCAGTGTTCTTGCCTGGAGAATCCCAGGGACAGGGGAGCCTGATGGGCTGCCGTCTATGGGGTCGCACGGAGTCGGACACAACTGAAGCAACTTAGCAGCAGCAGCAGTAGTCTGCGATAATACTATTAATTTGCATGCTTTAACTTCTCTAACAATAAATTAGGGACAACATTTGCCATTATATTATCTGTGCTACTGTGGAATAAAGGACTTCGCTGGTGGCTCAGATGGTAAAGAATCTGCCTGCAAAGTAGGATTCAACCCAGTTGGGAAGATCCTCTGAAGAAAGAAATGGCAACCCACTCCAATATTCTTGCCTGGGAAATCCCATGGACAAAGGAGCCTGGTGGGTGACAGCCCTGGGGTCGCAAAAGAGTTGGATACAACTCAGTGACTAAACAAAACAAAAACACAAATGCTTTAAAAACAAAACAGCGTATCATCAGCATCAAAAACTTTCCATTCCTATACAAGACAATTAAAAAAAACACAACCCACCAAATAAGTTTGTCATTAATCGTTGCTTTCGTTTTTCAAAAATCCACATAAGAAACAATTTAAATCGAAAACGATCTCAGAGAATAGTAGGCAGCTTACTAAGGGCAATCAAAACTTGCTGTGTTGGGCTGCCCCCTACAGGCCTCAATGTATCAATTTCTTTCAAAAGGTATCTAAGGGGGTATCATTGGAATCTTATATTAAAAATATTAATTCTAAACCAAAGCATTATTCATTTATTGATTCTAGCAGGAAAAAGTCTCTGAGAAATATTTATAAAGATACAGAGAGAAATGAAACAACTCCTTGACCTTCAGGAATTCCCAAGGTTACATCTTACAGAGAAATTGTACACAGACTTTAACAGATCCATGGTGAAATACTGCAAAAGAGCTTAAGAAATGCCTATATTACAAATTTTGTGTGTAGAAAAAATAATCAGGCTGGAAATGCAAGACTCAAGTTCTACTTCTGTTTCTGCCATTAAATATCCAATTGAACATTTGGGTAAGAGCTCTGTGCAAGCTATCAGTTGTATTTCTAAAATTAGGGGGTTACATGAGATGATTCTTCAGGTTTCTTCCTAATGTACACACTTGCCATAATAAATAGAAGGGAATGCTTTAAAACAAAATTCAGAGAAAGAGAAAATAATTTACACATGGTGTGAAAGATTGAGGCACATATGGAGAAATCAAGGAAGACTTCTTGGGGGAAATGACATCTGAGCTGAGTTACGAAGCACTTTGGAAGTAGAGGCTATTCCTAAGAGGAATGAACAGAGCAAGAAAATTTTTTAAACATTCAAGTTTTGGGGATTAAAGACCTAAATGAAAGAAACAAAACTACAAAACTTTAGAAGGAAATGCACTTTGTATTAGGCGAAGTTTTCTTAGATATGACAATATGAAAGCATAAGCAAACAACAAAAAGACCTGGACTTCATCAGAATGAAAAACTTCTGTGTTCAAATGACACGACCAAGAAAGTAAAAAGACAGTCCAAAGAACGGGAGTAACTATTTACAAAGCAAATATCTAGTGAAGGTCTAGGATTCAGAATATATAAAATATATTCACTCTATGACTGAGTGAAGTCGCTCAGTTGTGTCCTACTCTTCGCGACCCCATGGACTGTAGACTACCAGGCTTCTCTGGTAGTCCATGGGATTCTCCAGGCAAGAATACTGGAGTGGGTTGCCATTTCCTTCTCCAGGGGATCTTCCCAACCCAGGGATTGAACCCAGGTCTCCGGCATTGCAGGCAGATGCTTTACCCTCTGAGCCACCAGGGAAGCCGGGGCTTCCCTGATAGCTCAGTTGGTAAAAAATCCGCCTGCAATGCAGGAGACCCCGGTTTGATTCCTGGGTCGGGAAGATCCGCTAGGCTACCACATCTAGTATTCTTGGGCTTCCCTTGTGGCTCAGCTGGTAAAGAATTTGACTGCAATGTGGGAGACCTGGGTTGGATCCCTGGGTTGGGAAGATCCCCTGGAGAAGGGAAAGGGTACCCACTCCAGTATTCTGGCCTGGAGAATTCCATGGACCAGGACATGGCTGAGCGACTTTCACTTTCATATTCACTATATATATATATATATATAGCCACAACTCAATAGTGAAAAGACAACCCTATTTATTTATTATTTTTTTTAAAGACAACCCAATTTAAAAATAAGCAAAGAAAAGATATTTCTCCTAAGGAAATATATAAATGGTCAGTAAGTACATGAAAAGATGCTCAGTATCATAAGCAGCAGTAGTTTAATCACTAAGTTGTGTCCGCTTCTTACAACCCCACAGACTTGTAGCCTGCCAGGCTTCTCCGTCCATGGAATTCTCCAGGCAAGAATACTGGAGTGGGTTGCCTTTTCCTTCTCCGGCTCAGTATCATTAGGGAAATGCCAATCAAAATCATAATGAAATATCCCTTCATAGCCACTCAGGATGACTAATCAAAAAGGCATATAATAACAAGTGTTGGCAGGGACATAGAGGAACTGAAATTCTCACTCATTGCTGATAGGAACATGAAATGGTGCAACTGATTTGGAAAACAGTACAGCAGTTCCCCAAGAGGCTCAGCATGGAGTTAGACTGACCCACCATTTTCACTCCTAGGTATACACTCAGGAAAACTAAAAACATATGCCCACTGTCAAAATTTGTACATGAATGTTCATAGAAAAATAACAGCTCTAAAGTGGAAACCAGCCAAATATGCATCAACCAATGAATGGATAAACAAAATGTGGTATATCCATACAAAGGAACATTGGTCATAAAAAGGAATGAGGTACTACATGCTACAAGACAGATGAAACTTACATCACATGAAAGAAGGCAGACACAAAAAGACACATGTAATATGATTTCATTTATATGTCCACATAGCACATTCACAGAGACAGAAAGTAAACTGGTGGTTGCAAGGGGCCAGGGGAGAAGGAAAGAGAAGTGATTGCTAATGGGTATGGAGTTTCTTTTAGAGGTGATGAAAACGTTTTGAAACTAGACAGTAGTGATGACTACACAACTCTGTAAAATGCTAAAACTGTCACTTTAAAAGGGTGAATCTTATGGTCTGTGAACTATATCTCAAAAAAATAACCCATTAGACTATTTGATCATAAGATTTTGTGGTGTGGAACCATAAAAGACCCTGAATAGCCAAAGCAATCTTAAGCTGAACAAAACTGGAGGCATCACACTCCCTGACTTCAAACTGTATTACAGGTCTACAGTAATCAAAACAGTATGGTAGTGGCATAAAAAGAGACACACAGAAAATGGAATAGAACAGAGAACCCAGAAATAAACCCACAGACATGTATATGGTCAATTAATTTATGACAAGAGATCAAAGAATACACAATGGGGAAAGGACAGTCTTTTCAATAAATAGTGCTGGGAAAACTGAACAGTCACATGCACAAGAATGAAACTGGACGACTATTTTATACCATTCACAAAATTTACTCAAAATAGATTAAAGACTTGGATGGATGTAAGACCTGAAACCATAAAGCTCTTAGAAGAAAACTGAGCTCGTAGATACCAGTAAGCGGTAAGAAACGTGGTGAGCTGCTTGACAGGGTCATGCAAATAATTTCTTTGGATCTGACACCAAAAGCAAAGGCAGCAAACAGCAAAAAGAAAAGATTGTTGGACTCTTATTTTTTTAATCTCTTAAAACTCAACACCCCCAATTAATTCTTCATTAACTGAACTAACCTATGTCTGTAAAACATTCATCTCATATTCAACTGCTAAAGTCTCAATACATATTCATGCTCTTGCAAAAAAGAGATTCTTTTAGAATATATGCACATGTATATACCACACAGAGCTAGATCTGCACGCTAGTCCTTGCTCCACTGCTTACTAGCTTTGTGTCCTTTATCTGTTCATTAATTTCCAGCTTAGAAGAGACATTAATATTTGCTCTGTCCACACAAAGATGTTGTGAAGATCAAAGTATTTCACAAAACATGAAGTGCTGCACAAAAATAATTACTATATTTTCATACAGCTCTGTTCCACCTTAGAGCAACAGTAGAGAATGATAGAGAATAGTAGAGAATTGTGTGTGTGCATGCTGTATCACTTCAGCCATGTTCAGCTCCTTGCAACCCTATAGACTGTAGCCTGCCAGGCTCCTCTGTCCACAGGATTCTCCAGGGAAGAATACTGGAGTGGGTTGCCATTTCCTTCTCCAGGGGATCTTCCTGACCCAGGGACCAAACCCATGTCTCTTAGGTCTCCTGCACTGACAGGCAGGTTCTTTACACCAGAGCCTCCTGGGAAGCTCAATGATACTTTACTCAACAGAAAATCCAGCCCAGAATTCTACAGTAATATGTATGGTATGAATGTTACAGTCTAATTTATTAAGAGACCAGAATGGCCACCACCTTCATAGACAATGAGAACTTCCTTAGCTTGTTATACATAGTTTGTGTGTTTTGTGAGCACCTATTATGTGCACAGCATTGTGAAGGGAACAAAGATACAAGCACAGTACAGAGGCTCGGCTGCTTCTTTGCATTTACTAAAGAAGAAATTCTCTTTAGATGTTTAATAAATGTTTAAAATACTTTGTAAAGAAATTAAATTAACTTCATAAGCTGTATCTCTACAGAAAGGTGAAAATGAATGATATGCCTTCAACTTGCAAGTTATCATTTTCTAAATGTTGTCTTCACTTGGATCAGAAGTGAAGTTACTTTGAGAACTGATCATCCATTCTATACTTTCTTGTCTTTACATGTGAAATACAAGTCCTGTTTTTAAGCACAGGTGTTTCATTGTAGTATGCTACCACCACAACTAGGGCATGAATTTAGCATTATACCTTGCCATGAGAATTACTGCTCTAAATTCTTTACAGGAAAAAATAGCATAATAACAATTATATGTGGAGAGGATTCTGGGAGCATGGAAGCTTAATGGTTCCCTTTCTTCCTTCTATTCCCAAATCTGTCTCCTAACAACAAAGTGGCTCTCTGAGCTAAAGCAACTACTAGAGAGAGCAAGCAGGCAAGATCTGCATGGGGGAACTACAAACCTCTACAACATTTCCCCTCTGGGTGGACATGAGCCTAAGGACCAATGAGTTTACAGATCCCAAAGGCTAAGGGAAAAGCTGGGGAAAAGGCTGATTACTGCTAGTAACATTATTATTTAACACAGTCTTGGGAACACAATACTAACAATGCAATGCTGCAAGAACAAGAGATAGCTGACAAAATGGTGGGAAGAGGGGTTTCTTGTGTGTTTTTTGGCTGATGACATAAATAAATATCTAGAAATGGAAATGAAATAAAGAAAAACAAAATCTAAAAAAACACCTAGAAATAAATTTAAAAGAAAGACAAAGGCCCTCCTGGAAAACATAAAACCAAATCTGAATAAGAAAAATGTACTGTGTTCTTACGTGGGAAGATTTAATGACATAAAAAGGTGAATGTTACCAAAATTAAAACGGAAATGTATTTCCATTTATTAACCATGAAAAGACTGGAAAAAAGGTAAGCAGTGAATTGCCCCAGCAAATATCAGAACATTAAAATCAAATAAAAATAATACTGCCATAAAAATAAACAAATAAACCAATGGAATGGAGGAGGAAATTCAAAACCAGATTCCTGCAGTCAAGCTATTTTAATGTAAAGCAGAAGTGGCACTTTTATCTAATAGGAAAAGAATAGTTTATATCAGGAATCAATACACTACAGCATGCAAGCTAGACTGTGCCTTTGTCCTGATTCTGGAGATAGAGGTTTAACTGGAACACAGCCATGTCCGTCAACTCCAAGTTGTCTATGGTTGCTTCCAAGCTACAGAACTGTACAACTGCAACAGAGACCATTTGCTCTACAAAGCTGAGAATATTTATTTTCTGATTCTCTAAAGCAAAAAGTGTGTCCACCCTTAGTTTATATAATAAATAAACTCACTACAGCTAGCTATCACCTGGAAGAAAATAAGGCTGTATGCCTGTATCTCATATAGCACATAAAAATAAGTTCCAGATGAGCTAAAGAGTTACATATTAAAAACCAATCTTACAAGCTACGTAAAACTATGTATAACCTGCAGGTGTATGGGGAGGGGCCTTCTTAACAAAGAAAAAAATCCATATATGACTAAGAAAAAGATATATTAATAATTGGGCATATAAAGCATTAAAAACTTTTTTTTTACAGAAAGATACTATAAAAATCAAGATGAATTTTAAAGTTGTGGTTATATTTTACAGTGTTTGATAGAAAATGGTTAATATCTATAAAAATAATCTTTTGTAAAATAACAAGATAAATAACCCAAAAGAAAAACAAGCAACATATTTACTTTGCCCCCAACTCTGTGCTCAAGAGCAACAGGCTGTCCTCATACTTACATCCCCTCTGCCTACAGAAGTCCTCTCATTACTCTTTGCCTACCTAATTCCATCCATTTGTCAGACCTCAAAAGACAGGACATTTCATCAAAGAAGTCTTCTCTGCCCTACTAAAACAGATCAAATTCCCCTCAGCGGAACTAGCCTTTATTGCACTGTATACCTCTCCTTCACAGCACCAATCACAGTTGTGATTTAAAATTTGATTGTACACTTATTTCTTTTATTCTTTTATTATAAATTCTTAAAGGGTGATGTACCATATTAATCACTACTTGTATCCCCTGTGCACAGTACAAGCACAGCATGCAAATATTTGTGAACAAATGAACTTGGTGAATGATTAGAAGAATGAGACAACTTTTTCTTACATGCAGCATACCGGCAGATAACACTTTTAAACCCACTGCTTCTTGAAAAACAGAAATTATGTGCCTAATTTTCACACTACAACCTAAATATCAATGCCTGAGGACGTCACAGTCAGTTTACAAATCTTTTTCACAGATACCCTCATTAATGACATCTGTTTATGTGCTAGGCTAAATAACATTTTAGTTACATTTCTGAGGCATTTCCTGCCATTAACCTCATCTCTAGAATACTAGTTAATATGAAGCACCTGGATTTCAGGAACACAGACCTGAAACACACACACCAAACCAAAGTGTTATGTAAATGACAGAAATGACACATTCTGGTCAATAATGGATATCCAAACTACTTTTGGTCCTATTTTACTTTTACCACTAAAATTCTGTCATTGGATTACAGTCATTCTGAGCCCACTGACAATCAAATGACAGATGAAAAAGAACTAAAGTTTTCCAACAATCTGCACAAAAGTCTACCTTTAAAGAATGTTGATAGTTAGGGATTTTCTAGGTTTGGTCAAAGTGGAGTTCATGGACTTCACTTTATGTGATAATTATGTCTTGAAAATTCTGTAAACTTAATTTTTAGGAAGAAAATAATATTTTGTTTGTAAGTCTCACTTAGGTCTGAATTCTAGTCTTCACACTTTTTATATGTGTGCCCCTCGGCAAGTCATTTAGAATTCCTCAGCTTCAGCTTCCTCATGTGGGAAATCAGATGAAGATCCCTACCTCATAAGAAGTTGTGAGGCCTCCAAAGATGAAATGAACCTCAGTCAAGTATACTCACTGTCCTTCCCTTTTTATCCCCTGCTATACAGGAATTCTGTTAGAATTCCAAACAAAGAAAAAAAGTTTAGCGAAATTATGCCCTTTGTTGGTCTTATTAATAAACCTGGATTTCCAGGTTTTATTCAAATTTACTAACTTAAGGTCTCAAACAGTACAGAGATCTATTAGTATATTAAACAAATGAAAGGTGCAGATTAATCAAAATGCCACATGTATTAAAAGCTACACTGAATCAATGGACTATCCCAATCATACAAATTAAAGAGCTATATATAAGGGAGTCAATAGCAGAAATCTGGTATTATCTTTAGATCATCTAATCTAGGAAAACAGCAGATCCCATCTTCCTTTGGTCAAGGTATATATGAAGACTCAAAAATATACAATAGGGAAATGGAAAGAGCCAGCCAACAGACAATGGGCAAAAACTGAGACTCCTAAATTTTTATATTCACTTATGCATCTCATGTCTAAAATTTTAATCAAGTTCAAAACCAAACCAGCTAGAGGTAAGGCCAACAGCAAAGTTACGTAGGTCAATAAAGAGTTCCGATAAAACCCTCAGGCTCTGTCTCCACCTGCTTGAAGAAAAAGTGCCACTGCCATGACTAAGTAAAGAACAGGCAGCAAGCTCTGCCCTAACAGAGTCCCCACCTGGCAACCAGGATTTGTCAATCAAATTTTGAGAATTCTCTAGCTTCCCACTTTCTGTCTAATTATAGAAGTTTATGAAAACCATTCTCTCTCACATGTACACATTCTCTTTCTCTTTCCCTCTCTTTCACATACATTCTAAGTATCACTGTATTTATGATATGGCAGTAAGAGGTATGGACACATCTGATAATTTTCCCCAGAAAAGAATGGTAAATGAGAAAGAGAAGATCTACATTCTGTACGTCTGCACTATTATTCTAGCAACTGTAATCCTACAATTCCTCAGTTAGGTAATAGTAATACCCACTTTCCCGAAAGGAGCTTCAAGCATTTGCAATCTATAGTTAAATACACATGCTGAAACTCAACTATCCAGTAAGTGCTGGGAGGTATATATCTCAAATTAGTTTCGGAGCTCCCGTTTTTCGGAAATGTCTTTAGAATCTCTATTTTATTCAACTAAATTCCACAAATAAGGTACTTTGCTAGGCTTTAGGTATGACTTATGGTATGTTACTATGGCGCTCATGGTACAATAGTCCCAAACAACTATTAATGACTGCTGAATGATTTAATGAATTTTCAAGATGAACCATTTAAGAAATTATTTTAAAGTCATACAAACAGTGACATAAAGGAAAGAACTATGTTTACTATAAAGCTGATAAATTTGCTCTGAAACCAGGAGTATAAAACATTTTAAAAAGAACATCACTGATACAGTTAGATAAACCTGTAATATGGCTTCTTTAAAGAACAATTCCAACCAGATGTATAAGTTCACTCAGTTATGCCCTTTTCGTTTTATTGATGAAGAAACGAAGGCCCAGCAAGACTGAGGAAGCACCTGTGGACACACAGCTAGTCAGTGTCATATCTCTCACAGAGCCTTAGGGGCCTCCCTTCCACTGCAGTGCTGGAATTCAGGGGTGCATATAATGCACTGTTTTTTTCCATGCAACCCTTCCAACAGCTCTCTTCCACTTGCTCCTACTAGTCTCCAACCATTTTAATTAACTCTAAAAGTGTTTTTTCTTCAGCTATTACAACAGCACTATCCTTATTAAAGGCAGCTAGCTTTTTCAGTTTTGGATTATTTGAACTATAATTTTTTTTTTCCGCTTTAGAATTATGAAATCTTTGGTGCTTTAATACTGTAAGATTCAATTAAATACCTGTGAAGCACTTACAGTGTACATAAATAACACTGTACTAAATCCTACTACACAGAATCAAAAAGGAAAAAAGAAAAAAGAAACCCTAACCTTGCCTTCAAAGATACCACTAGCATGCTGAAAGTATTAGTGTATCCAGAGTGCTAGCTAGATCAAGAACTTCCTAACCTGGGCAAATCACTGAACCTGTCTTGGCCTAGATAAAGAGTAGTTCTACAAACTGTGCTTTAGAATTCCCATAAATATGTGACACTACAACTACTGACCCTAGGAAGACAGAGTCAAGCCACCGGAGTCAATCTCACTTGTCCCCATCCACACCATCCCAGTTCAACCCCAAAACAGGTTCCCGTGTTCAAAAAAAAAAAAAAGGAGAAATCCACTCAGAAAACATAAGGACCACTCTTAAAATTCTGTAATAGGCCGTTACTGCTTTTAATCTGTATTTTTATCACCAGTATCTATATTTGTGATGGTGAAGACATAGCCTTTTCCTGTGAGACTTATACACCACATAAAACATCCTACCCACCTGAAGTACTATTGTTGCTGTGTTGTGCTTAGTTGCTCAGTTGTGTCCAACTCTTTGCGACACCATGGACTGTAGCCCACTAGGCTCCTCTGTCCATGGGGATTCTCCAGGCAAGAATACTGGAGTGGGTTGCCATGCCCTCCTCCAGGGTATATTCCCAACCCAGGGATTGAACTCAGGTCTCCCACATATACTTAAGTCCATAAAATCTTACTCAATTCTGGCTTTTCTCTTTGGGATAACCAAAGCATATCATTCTAGTTCTATAAAACCACTCTGGAAGTTTCTCTTATGGAATGTCTAAGCAATCAGTACCAATTTGTGTAATAAGAGAGAGTTTTTCTCTTAATACAAACACGCAGACCTCCTGCCGCCTTTTCCCACGTTACTTTACACAAGCACAGGCACTGTCCTGTTTGCCCGCTGTTGAGCGTGACAGGTGCAAAGCTGTTCTACCTCTCCTGTGTCATACCTGAGATTCTCCCATGCCAGTGGCAACACTGCTCCCTGTCCTTTTCCTTAACAGGTCTCCGAAAACCTCTTCCTCCACTGGATTAACCTTTACTGATTGATCCCAACCCTCAACTGCCTTGCTCCATCAGTGACTTTCCTTCTTATTTGATAAACAGCATTCTTCCATAAAATAACCTAAACTTTTCTTTTGTCTTTGCCTTCCGATTACTTCACCAATTCATTATTGCACTGTGGATGATCCATGGCTTATGATACACTGTCTTTAGTTTTCTCTAAGTGACACATTAGGAAGCAGTTTTATTGAAACTATTATTGTGTTTCTAACTATAGGTGAGGTATAAAGGATATTGCCCCGTTCCCTCTAAATGTGGTCACATGAGAAATTTCTTTCCTATGTGGTACCCAAGAAAAGTTAGCTTCTCTGATACCCTAGTAAATTTTCATCATATATAAAATGAAAAAAAATCATATCTCATCACATTTCTCTCTCCCTTGCTCTGGCTGCAAAGAAGGTTTGGGTCAAATTTACAAGTCAATTTCAGTAAGTTTAAAAATTTTAATAAATTTGAAGATCTCACTTATTCATAGTCTAGGTAATTTCATGCTGAGTTTCCATTTTATATTTTCAGTGGCTCTGATTTTAAATTTTTTCTATTTTGCTTCTGTACAAAATATATTCCTGTAAATTGCCTCAGATTCTTCATGATATAAGATACAGTATAAACAAATAAGATATGGCATTTCCAAATCCACTGTGTAATATCCGTGCTTAACAAAGACTTACGGAATTAAAATTTTATTTTTCTGAAAAAAAAAAAAAAAAGGAAGCAGAAGAAGGTGGTTAATTAGATTATCTGATTTCATGCTATCAGTCATTTTTCTCATTTTATTTATGTTGTATGTATTATTAATCTATGATCTAAATAGACTATTTGCCATTATCTTTATTAATAATTGAGAAGCAACCTTATTAAAGTCATAAAAACTTTTCATGAAGTACATTGGGATTTTTGGTTTTTACTTGTTTTCAGTTGGATGGTTTACTTTCTTTTTGAACACACATTTATATGATGGCTCTATAAAAGATTAAAAAATAACTGTTGAAGTAACTGTAAGTAAAGACTATGAGATAGTAAAAATGTCTAAAAAGGGAAGTTATGATACAATCTCTTGAATTTGAATGGAGGTCCTGCTATATGAGGGTCTATGTCTATGATACTATTTCTATTAATAGTTTCTATTCTTAACTGCTTTTTCCATGATAGTAGGCAACTTGCTTTCTGGACACCATTCATTCAATAAAAATTCACTCAGTATTGCTATATAGGAAACATATGGTAGTTTTAAAGTACTCTACAGAAACATGGAGTTTTTTAAATCCATGAAAGGGTATGGCAATCAGAAGCTACCATTTATTTTGCTGTACAGCACTGAAGACCCATCATTGAAAACAGAGTCGATTCTCATCTGCAGTACTCATGTTCTGTAAAGTCACTGCAAACACTGAGTTAACAAATACTGAACCACGGGAATACAAGGGTTACTGCAAGTCTCTGCTCATGTATTCTTCAACTCATCAATACATACTCTTGTTTTATGTACATTTCTAAATAAAGACAACACTTCAGCACTATGCCTGGGAATCGTTTCTAACATCAAAACTACCAATAAAAAGCACAAAAATGTGTAGAATGTGGCACTAAATAGACTGGGAAGTCACTTGTTTATGGTACGAGAGCACATTTTATGGTTTAAGAAGGCATAGCATCACTGGAAATGTGCATATAGGGCAAATCAAATTTTTCATCACTCTGCACATGTCCAGGGTAGTACTGTTGAGTGGTGACTCTGAGGTTGCAAATAAATATCAGCAAGCAGGCTAATCTGCCACTACAGAATCTGTAAATAAAGAGGACTGACTATATGAGTGAGGACCCACTATATGAGTCACATACTTCATAGTGCAGTCTCGGATCTGACTGCCACCAAAAGAAAGAGATCTGGAAAGTCCTAATAAGTATTATTTAGCTACTATGTAAACTTAAAAGACATTGGACAAAAGTGTTTTAAGAAGTAAGATGTTCAAGGCTTTCATAAGTTGGTATTGTAAAAAATGTTACTTCCTACCTGGTATATTCTAAAAGGGATATAACGAAATCCATTTTCTTCTGCAGGATATTCCATGAGTTTCCGATTGATGGCCCAAAACTGGTCAAATCTGTCTGTAACGATAAATTATTTATTAAAGGTGTATATTATAATTTAATATCTCATATGAAGAGATGAAAACTGTTATTCATCACTCCTCATAGAAATTTCTGAAAGGGCATTATTTATATATTATTTCTTCTTAAACTTACCTTTCCATAACTAAACATGAAGCAAGATATAAAATTAATTTTTCCTACATTATTGCTCCTTCTTCTTCCTAGATATTTCCATTAGACATTTTTTCTCATAAGAGACACCCTAAACAGATTATGATTACTTAGGGTATCATGGCAAAAAACATCAGGTATTGACGAATGTCTTGATTCCCTTGATCTTATTCCTACTGTCTAAACTATAAAGGCACAGCTTCCAGTGACCTAAAGTTGAATCAGAACTTATTTAAGGAAAAATGACAAACGCTGTACATGTTAAACAGCAAAAACATAAAATTATAGGACAGGCTTTGAAAGAAATTAAAGCTGACACTTGAGAAATAACTGTCAGTTGAACTTTAATCTCAGGCTGATTAAACAATTCCTTTTTTAAAATGTTAGGCTTGATTTTTAAAAAACAAACTTTACTGATATATAATTCATATACTCTAAAATTCACTGTTTTGAAATATATAACTGAGTGTTTTTTAATACACTGAGTTTCTAACATGTAATTTCAGAACATTTTCATCATTCCCAAAGAAACCCATATCCATTAATAATTATCCCCTCCCCCCATCTGCTAGAAATCACTAATCTCTATTCTACTCCAGACATTTCATATCAATAAAATCATATAATATGTGGTCTTTTGCATCTGTTTTTTGTTTTTTCTCTATGTTTTCCAAGGTTTATTCATGTTGTAGCATGAATCAGAACTTCATTCATTTTTATGACCAAATTATATTTCGTTGTATGGAGATACCACACTTTGTTTACCCATTATCAGTTTGTCGACATTTGGGTTGTTTCCACTTTCTGGCTATTATGAATAATGCTACCATGAATATTCACATAAAAGTTTTTATGTGGATGCATATTTTTAATTTTCTTGTATACGTTACCTAAGAATGGAATTGCCGAGTTATATAGTAACTGTTT
This sequence comes from Capricornis sumatraensis, assembly GCF_032405125.1. NCBI lineage: Eukaryota > Metazoa > Chordata > Mammalia > Artiodactyla > Bovidae > Capricornis > Capricornis sumatraensis. The sequence goes on along the minus strand of NC_091081.1, from coordinate 31,435,476 downwards.
AAGTGCCACATGGTAACTATGTTTGGAGGAATCACCAAACTGTTTTTCAAAGAGGCCACACCATTTTGCATTTCTACCAACAACATATGAAGGTTCTGATGTGTCCACAAACTTGCCAACACGTTATTGTCCATCTTCCTTATTACAGTCATTCTAGTGGAGGTGAGGTGGTATCCCCTTATGGTTTTTATTTCCATTTCCCTAATTATGGGCTTTCCAGGTGGCTCAGTGGTTAAAAATCCACCTACCAATGCAGGAGATACAGGTTTGATCCCTGGGCCTGGAAGGTCCCCTAGAGAAGGAAATAGCAACCCCCTCAAGTATTCTTGCCTGGGAAATCCCATGACAGGAGTCTGGCAGGCTACAATCCACGGGGCCCACAAAAAAGTCAGACACAACTTGGTGACTAAACAACAATAAAGCCTAATTATGCTAAGTATACTTTCATTTGTTTACCAGCCATTTACATATTGTCTTTAGAGAAATACCAAATCCTTCGTCCTCTTTTTAATTGGTTATCTTTTTGTTGTAGAATATTTTAAGAGTTCTCTATGAATTCTGGATATAAGCCCCTTATCTGATAAATAATTTACAACTATTTTTCCCATTCTCTGTGTTGTTTTTTTAACACCTTGAACTCACCCAGAATTCTACATTAAGATATTTTTTATATATAGAAATTCACCTCAGAATTAAGTCTCTGTAAAGTACATGAATACTCCAGAATTTCAGATAAGCCTGTATTAAAGCGTATTCTCTACTAGTAGACTCATCTCAACCCAATTTACTGGATATCTATTCATACTGCCTGAGCCATAACAGTTATACGTAAAAAACAAAATTTAGTTGTTTCTTCTTATAGCCCTGTCCTAGATGACTGTGACAGCCTCTAGGCCTTCTCTATTCTCATTTTTAATCCCGATCTGAGGAAGGCTCATATTACAATAGAACTGGTAGCATAGGGAATTTAGAACCCAGTCAGTCCAGGGCAATTTCACAGACGACAACTAAGGTCCGGCCTGTTATGAGTTTAGTTAAGAACCAAAACCAGACTCTTGGTCTTCTGATTCAAAGCCCACAACCGTTTCAATAGTTGGAACCACAAAACTTCATCTTAATGCTAAGAGTAGCTCCTTTAACCACAGTCGTTTCATATATGAATCAATCATTCATTCAGTATCTTTTAAAAATTATTTTTCTACTATCAAATATCAAACAAGAATGTGATAACTAAATAAAGTGATTCTTAATGCATTGCTGAAATTTTACTACTGCTTCATCATTAAATCCCATGAACGGAGGAGCCTGGTGGGCTGCAGTCCATGGGGTCACTAAGAGTCGGACACGACAGAGTGACTTCACTTTCACTTTTCACTTTCATGCATTGGAGAAGGAAATGGCAACCACTACAGTGTTCTTGCCTGGAGAATCCCGGGGACAGGGGAGCCTGGTGGCTGCCATCTATGGAGTTGCACAGAGTTGGACACGACTGAAGTGACTTAGCAGCAGCAGCAGCATCATTAAATCTCTAGCACCTACTACAGTGCATGCTTAACATATGCTCTTGAATGAATAACAGAATACTAAATACATGATTATTCATTAAAAATTTCTGGATTCTAATCCTAGACCTCCAACAAAATAGCTAGATGATTCAGTTCAGTTCAGTCGCTCAGTTGTGTCCGACTCTTTGCAACCTCATGGACTGCAACACTCCAGGCCTCCCTGTCCATCACTAACTCCCAGAGTTTACTCAAACTCATGTCCACTGAGTCCGTGATGCCATCCATCTCATCCTCTGTCATCTCCTTCTCCTTCTGCCTTCAATCTTTCCCAGCATCAGGGTCTTTTCCAATGAGTCAATTCTTCGCATTAAGTAGCCAAAGTATTGGAGTTTCAGCTTCAGCAGCAGTCCTTCCAATGAATATTCAGGACTGATCTCCTTTAGGATGGACTGGTTGGATCTCCTTGCAGTCCAATGGACTCTCAAGAGTCCTCTCCAACACCACAGTTCAAAAGCATCAATTCTTAGGCACTCAGCTTTCACATCCATACATGACTACTGGAAAAACCATAGCTTTGACTAGACGGACCTTTGTTGGCAAAGTAATGTCTCTGTTTTTGAATATGCTATCTAGGTTGGTCATAACTTTCCTTCCAAGGAGTAAGTGTCTTTTAATTTCATGGCTGCAGTCACCATCCGCAGTGATTTTTGGAACTCAAAAAAATAAAGTCTGCCACTGTCCCCACTGTTTCCCCATCTATTGCCATGAAGTGATGAGACCAGATGCCATGATCTTAGTTTTCTGAATGTTGAGCTTTAAGCCAACTTTTTCACTCTCCTCTTTCACTTTCATCAAGAGGCTCTTCAGTTCTTCGCTTTCTGCCATTCAGGTGGTGTCATCTACATACTTGAGCTTATTTCTCCCAGCAATCTTAATTCCAGCTTGTGCTTCCTCCAGCCCAGCGTTTCTCATGATGTACTCTGCATCTAAGTTAAATAAGCAGGGTGACAATATACAGCCTTGACGTACTCCTTTTCCTATTTGGAACTAGTTTATTGTTCTATGTCCAGTTCTAAGTGTTGCTTCCTGACCTACATACGGATTTCTCAGGAGGCAGGTCAGATGGTCTGGTATTCCCATCTCTTTCAGAATTTTCCACAGTTTGTTGTGATCCACACAGTCAAAGGCTTTGGCATAGTCAATAAAGTAGAAAGAGATGTTTTTCTGGAACTTTATTGGTTTTTCAATGATCCAATGGATGTTGGCAATTTGATCTCTGGTTCCTCTGCCTTTTCTAAATCCAGCTTGAACGTGTGGAGTCCACGGTTCATGTACTGTTGAAACCTGGCTTGGAGAATTTTGAGCATTATTTTACTAGCGTGTGAAATAAGTGCAATTGTGCAGTAGTTTGAGCATTGTTTGGCATTGCCTTTCTTTGGGATTAGGATGAAAACTGACCTTTCCAGCTAGGGGACTAGAACTATATCAACTGAAAACTCTGCCCTAATTCACTTACAGATGAAATAAAGAGAGTCAGACTAAATAGTTCTAATAACTTTTCTAAAAGTAAAATTTTGTAATTATTTAAGACAACCTCCTTATTAAAATAAAACATTTAAGAACCACAAGCAAATCTTTATTAATGAAAGATATATACTGTTTCTAATAGAGAGGGGGAAATGAGCTAAAGGAGTGGTCCTTAAGCAGGGAAGGTTTTGCTCCCCTTGGGTTTGGGGATATTTTTGGATGTCACCAATATATGTGCATGTTACTAACATCTAGTGGGTGCTGCTAAACATACTATAATGCATAGGACAAAGCTTCCACAACCAAGAATTATCTGACTCAAAATGTCAATAGGGCTAAAGGAAGGAAAGCAAACACAAATAAGAAGTACAGAAAAATAGTAAAAAGCTTTCACATACCTATATCGCAAAAAAGTAAACTGGAAAAAGAGACATTACTATGCACATTATCAATTTACTCTCAGCTCCAAATCTGGCTTTCAATATATACACTGGCATAATGGACACAATTTCTCTAAGCATCTCTAGGTTTGAACCATGGGTCAGGCAGATCCCTTGGAGAAGGGCATGGCAACCCATGCCAGTATTCTTACCTGAAGAATTTCATGAACAGAGGAGCCTGGTGGGCTACAGCCCATGGGGTCGCAAAGAGTCAGACATGACCAAGTGACTAACAGACCCACTACCGTGACAATCACATTAAGCTTTCTCAGTAGAGTACTGGAAGGACACTGCAGGAGAAAGCGGCTCCTTCTGCGTCTGCACACTGTAGTCCCCTACCCCACATCACTGCCCTGCTCTCCTCGGCAGGCCTGGGTGGGTGGCTGACCTAGTTTCCCACCGCCGCCACTCCCTCTGCTTGCCCGTGCCACTTGCTGCTGGTGGCCCACACTCCAGGTTTTCCTGATTTCCCAGCAACTGCAGACCTGCTCCAGCCTGGCAAAACAGAGACTTTCTCTAGGAATCCAATGTGCTGGAATATACCTTCTCTAACGATTTAGAAACCCAGCCCTGGGAAGGGGCTCCTGCTAAGTGTGACCTTCCTCTTTAGCCCTAGGGTACCAGGTCTGATTTTTTTATATATCCAGTTACTCTTCTATCAGAGCTTAACAGTTCTGTATATAAAACAATCTTTTCAACCCTTTGTGTGGTTTCTATCTCCTGACTGAACCTAGTCTGATACAACTATGTTTAAAAGGAATAAAGACATAATAAAGGATCTGTATTAATTTATACTAGCTTAATTGTTTTATAAAAATAATATGTTCTTACATAAGATTAGCATTTCCTCAATAACACTGAAAACATTCTAACCAAAAATAATCTAACTTTTCTAAGTCAAAGTTATTAACAGGAAACATACAAATAGAAGAAATTAAAAGAAAATCAGTGCTGAGTTTAAGTATATAACCAAATGTCTTTCACACTGGGTTTTGTAATAGTAGGATCTCTTCTAACCCCTAGCCAATAATTAAATAAAACTGGAGTAAGGATGTACTGTTAAATTCCTACATGTTAATGAACCAAGTACATATTAATTTGTTACCAAGCAGTTACTGGTGGCTCAGAGATTAAAGCATCTGCCTCCAATGAGGGAGACCTGGGTTTGATCCCTGGGACAGGAAGATCCCCTGGAGAAGGAAATGGTAACCCACTCCACTATTCTTGCCTGGAGAATCCCATGGACAGAGGAACCTGGTAGGCTACAGTCCACAGGGTTGAAAAGAGCCAGACATGACTGAGAGACTTCACTTCACTTCAAGTACTCTGAATACTGCAACTGAGTTATTACTGGCCATGAAAACTGAACCTACAAGTAAAAGAAGCTCAGTGGTCTTTAGCTACTCATTTTTTAAACAGTAAATTTAGGTAAATGCACATCTATTTCAATAGTTTTCAAACTAGTTCTAATTCTAAAGCAAAACAAACAACTAAGTACTGACAGAAGAAAATTAAAACTAGCAGTCACTTAGCTTATCCAAAGAAAAACAGAAAAGAAGGTAACTCACACACTTCTCGCCAGAGTTATTACAAATATGACTGCTAAGTTGGTTTCTGTATTTTAAATTTAACAATCATTTAGGATGGCTACCCAATCGACAATCACAAAATTGAAGGCCTGTGCTACAGAATGTCAATCTAATTTTTTAAAGATATTAAAAATAGAATTTCTCAGAACTCTGGTGGCAACCAATTTTTTTTTCCACTCGCTGATGAATTAAGCTTTTATTTTAGTCTTGGAAATTTTAAAAAATCCAGAAAAAAAATTAAAACCAAGATCTTTCTAAGCAGCACAGAAATAAATTGATTAATTTGTATGCTTCGTTCCTCACAGGGAAAAAGCTGCAGAAAAAAGTGGCAATTTTAAAGGATGTATCTGTTTTTCCACTTAAGCTTTATTAAGAACTCAAGGCAAATAATATTTTAATATTTAAATGCCACGAATAACCTATTTATTTACAAGATCCCATGGGAGACATGGAGGTCCTCTAAAGGACAGCACCCCAGCCTCAATTCAGCACTGTGGTATTGCTGGCTGAGACAGAACCAAAGGTAAGGGCTGAAATGGCCCCCATATGCATACCATTCCACTTTCTGCTCTTCAAGTCTTGATGTCAGAAAGAACAGATTTACAACACCCTAAATAAGTGTCAGATCTTGACGGCTCATAAAACACAGGCTTTGAGCTTTTCTTGGAAGAGAAAAGCAAATGGTTGAAAATTACTGCTGAAGGGAACTCATTTCTCAGAAAATTATGGATTTATCAACAGTATTATTCAAATCAATACTACAAGCGGCCAAATAGATGTAGTGTTTTGACCAGAGGCTTTCAAGCTTTGCAACAGAAAGCATATCCAAGTATAGATCTATTTGAATTAATTTTGTCACCTGTGTGTGTGTGTGTTAGTTGCTCAGTTCTATCTGACTCTTTGTGACCCCATGGACTATAGCCCACCAGGCTCCTCTGTCCGTGGGGATTTTCCAGCCAAGAATATTGGAATGGGTTGCCATTCCATTCTCCAGGGGATTTTCCTGACCCAGGGATCAAACCCAGGTCTCCTGCATTGCCAGGTGGATTCTTTACTGTCTGAGCCACCAGGGAAGCCCAGTTTCTTCACATTGTAATATAGTAAACATCTTTATGAAAAAAAATCAGAGGGCAAAAAAATCCATGTGTGTTAAATGAGTGACCTGTATCCTCAAACTCATTTGTCCTCTGAGTCACATATTAATAGCACAGTCAGGCTGACCAACTGATGGCATTGCCAACTCGATGGACATGAGTTTGACCAAGCTCCAGGAGTCGATGGACAGAGAAGCATAGCGAGCTGCAGTCCACGGGGTTGCAAACAGTCAGACACAACTGAGCAACTGAACTGAACTGACAGGCTGACTCAGGGAGGGAGCATCTATACACTGCAGCACGTCCACTGGTGCTCAGATGCCGCTCAACAGAGCCACACCCACACATTTCCATGAGGCCTTCTGTCTGAGGCTTTAAGTTACTGAGATATATCTGGCGGGGAGCCCCTAATCAAAACAAAGAAGCCCTGAAAACTCTTCGAGGACCCCTGAAAATTCATCCTGAAGACAGAAGCAGGCTGGCCTTTGTAATGAGGCTGAGAGGAGAACCAATCCTTAAGGCCAGTCCTTAAGTCTGTTCATAAACACTCATCTTGGCAGCAGGACTGTACTCTGGGCAATCTGCTGTTGGAACTAATCAAAAGAGCAATAAAATCTGAATCTGAGGAAATTTGTGACCTGGCCTATCACTGTCTCAGAATAAACTGAGAGAAGACATTTCTAGTAGTTTTCCCTTCTCCACTGGGGATATGTCCCAAGACCTTCAGTGGACACCTGAAACGGTGGACAGCACTACGTATCCATGAGTCCCATATGTACTATGTTTTTTTCCTGTATCTACACACTCATAATAAAGATTAATTTATAAATTAGGCACAGTAAGAGACCATCTAGCTGCCAGCATCACTAACAATTTGGGACCATCATTAAGTGAAATAGGGTTACCTGAACACAAGCACCGCAATCCCAATATGGCTGATGTGATAATGGTGACGGATACTACGAGACTCATGGGAGGGTAGAATGCATAGTGTGGATACGCTGGAACCATCCCTTACACCTCACATGCTGAAGTCAGATAGCGACACTTCACCATGCTGCTCAGGGCAGCACACAATTTAAAACTGATGAATAGTTTATTTCTGGAATTTTTCATTTAATATTTTCAGATCACGTATGCCCACAGGAAACTGAAACTGTGAAAACAAAATCATGAATAAGGAGGGACTACCATACCCCTTTGTCCTAAAAGAGAAGTGCTATTAAAAAAAAGCCAATTACTGGGATTGGCTCTTGGAATAAAGATGTTGTAACTCGCAGTCTACAAAACTGGCATCAAGGAGAGGAATCAATATATATTTTCATATTGTAATCCTCTCTATATTCACTACGACAACTTTTACCTAAATCACTATCATCTCTCATCTGAACCATTGTGACAGCCTCCTAACTGGTCTCCTCTCTTCTACTTGCATCCCCCAAACAGATCCAGAATGCACTTCTCATACAAATCAAATCATGTCATGAATGAATAAACTTCCAAACATTTTTCTAAGGGACCATAAGGAATAATGCTTTGTAATATACTTCAACAATATGATTATTGGAAGCTAAGTACCAGAATTGTCATTAAAAAGAAAAAATCCATTGCATCTTCTTACTGGCTATGAATGGGGCAGACTGCATCCCACTCAGAACTGCATGCAGGCAACCAACACGTTGCTGCGGATAAAATACTTCCTGCCCAGGAAGTGCGTTTCTTTCGGCCCGCTCCCACCCCCTAGGAATGCAACGGTTTCTGCATCTCTCTGAGACCTCACTGTCTATCAATCTGCTTACTGACTAAAGCCCCAAATCATGCTACTTTTCTGTCTCCGGAAAGCACCAAGCTTCTTCCCATGTCACAGTTAGAGGCTAGGAATCCTCACTTTTCTCATCTTCACAGAGCTGCTTCTTTCTCACCATTCAAGTCTCAGTGGAAGTGTCGCCTCCTCAGGGAAGACTTTCCTTATAATTAATTCTAGCTAAAGTATTTTTTTATTTTCTTCTAAACATGTCTCTGTCCCCCAACTAAAATGTAAGTTCTATGAGGGCAAGGCCTTTGTCTCCAGCCCTAGAAAATTCCTGGCACAACAGACATGCTCAGTGAATGTTTGCTAAATGATTAAACAACCAAATACACGACTGACTTCGATAATGTGGAGCAACAAAAAGAAGGCACCGCAAGTGCGGCAGAGCACAGTGGGAAAGCAGACGCTGTGGAGCCACACCGCCTGGGTCTGCTTTCTGGCTCTGCCACTTAATAGCTAGGCAAGTTGAGAACACTTTAAAACTTGTGTACCAATTTCTTCATTTGTAAAATGAAGATATTATTAATAGTATTTGTAGAGTCACTGGAAGGAATAATGAGTTCATATGTACCAAATACTGAGAACGGTACTTGGCACAAAGTCAGTGCTACGTTAAGCATTTTGTCTCTTAGGCTTCTCAACAAGAGAAGACACCAAGCCCCTATACATAGATTCAGTAACAAGGTAAGTGAAGGGTCAAAACCTTTAGAAGTGGTTCTGCCAAAACCCCATCATCACAAGATTGCTGGAGTGTTCAGCCTGGCTCACAACCAGGGAGTCTGCAACATTCACATGAAATTCTATGTGAATGTTGCCTCTGTAAGTTATGCAACTGAGGGCCTTTGTTAGCCACAGTGGGAAGAGTAAAAGCTGTAATGCAACCCAGCTGTAACCCTCTACAACACTGGATTCCTTTTATAGCCCCTTCACTCCCTCCAACCCTTTCAACTACCCTGTAAGGCCCTACCTTCTCACTCCATGGGAACAACTTAATTGCCATTTACCTGCCATCAGTTTCCAATGCATCAATCTCCAGTCATATCAAGAAACAGTGGCGGGAGCAGGACAGGTGGTCCAAGAACATCCGAGTGGTCCTCCAGTCTTGGCAGGCTGGAATGAATTCCACCTCTGCTAACTTTACCATCTAATAACCATTCCTTCTCAATCCCTCTCTCTCCTAATAAGTCTTAAAATATTAGGGCAGAGGAGATAAGCATGATGAAAAAAAAAAAGGTTTCTTGTTAATCTAGGTAGACAAGAGGCTCATAGTTATATACTCTATAGCACAGGTCTATAAATGGAACCAGTCCAAACTAGTTACTGTATAAATGGTTTACTGGTGGAAACTTAAAAAAAAAAAACTAATCTTACTAAGTATTGAAAAAGTCAGAGTTGTAAATTTTAATTTCAACATCATCAATCAGTAAACCATAACTGCAAGTTACATCATCTTTAACGTGTTCCAAGAAACAATCCCAGTAACAGACTATTTTTAACAGACATAATTCAATTACTGTATTCTAACCAATTAAGAAACATTTACTTCAAATTCATTTTCAAACAGGGCCAATAACAACATAAAAAGGATTCAAAATTCAAAAATTTCATAATGTAAAAAAAACCCCAACTTATTCTATGTGCTCAAGTTAGAAATTAAAAAAGGGAAGAATGACCTTCAATTATATTCAAGTCTTCACTAACTCTAAAAGACAATTTTTAAAGTAGCTTGTTTTCCAAAAAGAGATTTACAGAGCTATAGCAGAGTGGTAGGCCAAGACTAATTAACGAAATGTACACCTGCATGAATCACCTATAGACTGGTAAACAGATTACCTTTCAAAATGACTATAAAATAAGAAGGTACTTTTTCTCTCAGGCTGAATCACAGTTTATCACTTTCCCAAATTGAGACAGCCTGAAACAACTTTAACTTATTACCAAGCCCATTTTCACTTCATCAGAGCACTCCAAAATCATAAGACAAAAATAAAAATCTATTTTGATTTTTGAAAGACCAACAGAGTAAAGATACTCCATTATACTCACTATATCTTTGTAATGTTTATTATGCAGGATATTCTCTTTATTCTAACACAAAATCCTCATGCTTCTGATAAAAAACTGTAAATGAGAAAATTTTATTAATAATTACTCATAGACAAATAAGGAAAGATTAAAAAGGTGGGGGGGGCACCAGTGGTCACTGGGGATGCAATATACAATGCAACACCTCTCATTTTTAGCGGCCTACCTGAATCACTTGAGGAGCTGTTGAAAATACACTAATACCAAGGTCTCACTCCAGATTCCCTGGAACTGTACTTACTGTAAACTCCCAGATGATTCTAATATGCAGCCAGAGTTAATAGCCTCCAGATGTAATAGGAAAACTTTTGGATTGAAAGATCTAGGATCAAATCCTGGTCCCATTTCTTACTAGCTGTGTAAGCTCATCTTCTCATTTTAAAAGGTGATCACGTTTATCTAATTCTTGTGAAGAATCACTAAGAATGCTTGGAACATCACAGGAATTCAGTAAATGTAATATAATTCCAGGTAAATTCTGTTCTATTTCAAATCCGTTACATCTGTCCAAGACAGTGACATGAAAAATATCTTTTTAAAAGAAGTCCCGGGACTTCCCTGGTGGTACAGTGGATAAGAATCCGCCCCTCAATGCAGGAGACACGAGAAGATTCCACACACGGTGAGGCAACTAAGCCCACAGCCCACAACTATTGAGCCCGTGCACTCTAGGGACCCCAACTACTGAGCCTGTGTGCAGCAATTACTGAAGCCCACACGCCTAGAGCCCACACTCTGCCACAGGAGAAGCCACCGCAGTAAGAAACCCTCAAAGAACACCAGAACTAAAGAAAGCCCGAACAGCAAGGAAGATCCGCTGCAAAAAATAGTAGTTAAAAAAGAAAAGAAAAAGACCCCAGTTTGCAAGGAGTTCATATTATGAATCTCTAGTTTAACTCTAGGCAAGAAAGAGAAAAGGAAAACACTGATAGAAGTAACAGTGTACTCAATCAAGTTTTTACTTTGTCAGATGTGTGTTGAGTGAAATCTACCAAACATTTATTTACTCCTATTATGTACCTAATTGAGTACTGGGAGATGTAGAGAATAAAAACAAAAAATAAAACAAGTACACAGAATCTTCCCTTTACTTAATATGTAGGGGGGAAGTCACTGACATACATAAAGTTATCACAATTTCTAATAGGTCTGACTGTCTGACTGGTCCTTTATCAGGTATTAGTACTGCTTGACGGAGAAGGCGATGGCACCTCACTCCAGTACTCTTGCCTGGAAAATCCCATGGATGGAGGAGCCTGGTGGGCTGTAGTCCATGGGGTCGCGAAGGGTCGGACATGACTGAGCGACTTCACTATCACTTTTCACTTTCATGCACTGGAGAAGGAAATGGCAACCCACTCCAGTGTTCTTGCCTGGAGACTCCCAGGGATGCGGGAGTCTGGTGGACTGCCATCTATGGGGTTGCACAGAGTCAGACATGACTGAGGCAACTTAGCAGCAGCAGCAGCAGTAGTGCTTGATGGTTCAAGTCCCCCCCCCACCCTCTTCTTTTCTAATTTAGATGACCAAGTGAGAGATGCTTAAGTAAGAAGCATGTCAGAAGTTAGGCTGATAAAGAAGTGGAAAATAACTCAAGTGATGCTAGAATGAAAAGTCAGGGGTTCTTATTATAGCAGAACCTCAGAGATCATATTAATAACACATCTGAGCAGAATTTAACTGTTCTTTTAAAATCCTAAATGAATTTTATGCTTTCAAAGCAACTTACTGAGGGAAACTGGGGCTCAAAGCAGGTAAATAAATGGCTTGAGGTCACTGGGCCAGCAGACTCAGGGATGCTACCATATCACAAAAATTTCAGTTACATTTCTATAAATAAAAACACTGCTTGTTTGTTAAAACTCCAGATTGAGTCAATTCAATGACGCATGATTAACAGGAATCTGAGAAACTATTAATGAATAGAAAGTTCATATTATCAAAAACTCCTGAGTCCTATACTTCAAAATTCATGGGTAGTGCCAGGTATAATAGTTAGCCAGATTTCATCTTTGATAGTTACATATTACGAACTGAACTTAGCAGCAGCTGCTACAGAAATTAATATTTACTTCAACATGTACGAGGGGCTTCCCTCATAGCTCAGCTGGTAAAGAATCCGCCTGCAATGCAGGAGACTCCAGTTCGATTCCTGGGTCAGGAAGATCTGCTAGAGAAGGGATAGACTACCTACTCCAGTATTCTTGGGTTTCCCTTGTAGCTCAGTTGGTAAAGAATCTGCCTGCAATGTGGGAGACCTGGGTTCAATCCCTGGGTTGGGAAGATTCCCTGGGAGAAGGGAAAGGCTGCCCACTGCAGTATTCCTGGCCTGGAGAATTCCATCCATGGGGTCTCAGAGAGTCAGATGTAACCTTCACTTTCACTCAACATCTACATTAAGGCATTATTTTTCAATGAGAACGAGGAAAAAAATGCAACAGGATAAAATTGAAAGCATCACTCAATTAGGAACTACCTCTTAAAAGCAGACAAGGACAATAATGAGTAAAACTGGAAAATTCAAGCATGGTTTAAGTTTCATCTACTAGGATTATTCAGGTGGCATTTACTACAAAGTTTATTTATTATAACAACTCATTCAATGTCAAAACAAAGTTGATTTATAAAATTATACACATACCTCAAAAAATAGGGCCCACTCAGTATTTTATAAACTACTTTATTACTTCCTATAGTGAATTTATTTTAGACTAAATACTATTATTTTAAATGTATTAAATAGCTTTTAGTAATAAGTGATATATACAATGTATTCTAAAAGCTCATCAAGATGTCTAAGAATTTCAGTAGAAACAAGAATAAAGTTATTAATGTTTGAAATGATTCTATGAGTGTTTCTCAACTCATTCATTTACAATTCAAATATCTGAATCCCACAGAGTATTATTCTCAGAGAAATATAACATCTTGAAACAAATGATTAAAATTTTAGGGGAAAGCTTCTGTATGTAAAGTCTTTCTCCTTTGCTCAAGGAGCCTATGCAAATTGCTCCTGTCTCTCCCTCCTTTCCAGATATTAGATTTCCACTAAAGGTCTTTTCTCCTTTGCTCTTCCTACCCTATAGTCTGAGTGAATAAGTAGCAATGTTTTCTTCTTGCAAAAATGTTTTCACAGGGTTTGAAAAAACCCACATAAAAATAATTTCACCTTAAGGTAAGTGAAAAGTGTAGGTTAATATACTTGTAGGAAAAAAAATATGAATTTATTAACAAAAACAAGAAGCTAGTTTAAGAAAAAAAGGAATATATCGTGTAGTTTAGTTCTGAGTGTGACTTATAGTAATTTGAAATAAAGTGAAATCTTTCTAGTTAAATCCTTTATGGAAATTAACTCCAATTAAAAATAGCATTTGGGATATTTTATTCATACTCCTCTACTGAGAAAGATAGAAATAAGCTAGACGTAGAAAAGCCAGGGAATCAAAGGTAGTATGGATCATACAGGGACCCTGTGGGAAGAAATGCTTCTTAAATACAAAGCCATTTTGAACTTCCCTGGAGTGGGAAGATCCCCTGGAAAAGGGAAAGGCTACCTACTCCAGTACTCTGGTCTAGAGAATTCTACAGACTGTATGGGGTTGCAAAGACCTGGACACAACTGAGTGACTTTCACTTTAACTTTCTGAAGATAATGATCAGAACCTGACTGAATACTCTGCGTCTTAGATATACAAGTTCGTTTCTTTAGCTCTCATTTTTTTATGGGGTGCTTCTTTTCTAGCTCTCTAGCATTTGGGTTAAAATCTTGCAGCTCTCTGAACGCTACTTAAAACACTGGAACAGTTTAATATTTAAATGTGTTAAAGATTCAGAAATCCCTTTACGCCAAAATTTGGCATAAAAGGATTTCTGAATCTTTTACCGTTTCTAAAGCAATAGAAGAGACAAGCAATGAATAATAAGAAATTGCCTAGAAAATCCCATGGACGGAGGAGCCTGGTAGGGTGCAGTCCATGGGGTTGCTAAGAATCTGGCACGACTGAGCGACTTCACTTTCGCTTTTCACTTTCATGCATTGGAGAAGGAAATGGCAACCCACTCCAGTGTTCTTGCCTGGAGAATCCCAGGGACAGTGGGCCCCCGTCTATGGGGTCACACAGAGTCGGACACGACTGAAGCGACTTAGAAGCAGCAGCAGCAGCAGCAGCAGCAGCAGCAGCACTGTTAGAGAACTGCAGTTACTTCTTTGGTTCAGAAAAAACACAGAGAACTGTGATGTCTAGAGCTCATTATCACAGCCATTAGTCAGAACAGGTCTGCACAGGCAGATAGGGGTAAACAGAATGTCACAGGGATAGGACTAGGAGAGTAGAAAGGGAGAGGCTTGAAATTCTAAAATTCTCAATAAAGTCATTTCTAGATCTTTGTTTAAAAGTGCATGAAATAGGTACCTAGGAATAGGTAACACACTGGGCAGCATTAACTACAGACTATTGAGCTGAAATGTTTATCTGGCCATTCAGGCCCTAGAAAGATAATAAAGAATGTCAGAGAGCAGGTAAAAGTTTAAATGAGTGGGAAGAGAGGGAAAGAAGTGTTTATCAACATATGCAGTACTAGGTCGAGTACCATAGAGAAAACAGGAGAGGAAGACGGAAGGCAACAGCAGAAGAAAAAGGGAAAACACAGAAGACACGTTACCTCCAAAAATGTTAAGTCTTACTGAAATGACAGCATACTGTTGATTCATTTGTCATTTAACAGTCATGTCAGCAAAAATAACCCTCAGCATCCAGAAACAACTAAGTTTACAATAAGAAGTTCACATGGTTATGTTTACATACGAGAAGAGTTAACAGATTAAAATAACTTTTTAATTTGTTTATACGTCAGAGTCCTTTTGTTTAAAGAATATAGTTCCAAATACAGCCTAAATGAGTCACTGCAACAACTGAACATACTAGTTCTCAAAGCTGAGTTGGTGGAACAGATGAGAAATTTCATACATAAATTGGCCCCGGCTTTAAACTTTCAAACATATCTTACAAGGCTGCTGTAAAGCACCCAGGACAGAACTTGGGGATTCAGTAAATAGCCACTGCTACTCTAATAGAGAAGCAGTTTCACCCATTAATTCTACATCACCCCTCTCAGCAGTCATACTCAAATGGAGAGATTTTGCCGTTGAGGGGGTATCTGGCAGTGTCTGGAGACATTGTTTAATGTCATGACTGAGAATGGGGAGAAGTGCGTTACTGGTGTCTCATGAGTGGGCAGAGACCAGGAAAGCTACCAAACATCCTGTAATGCACAGGCCAGCCCCTTCCCCACTGCCACCCCAGCATCAAAGAATTATCCAGTCCAAAATACCTAACAGTGCCAAGGCTGGGAAAGCTTGCTCAGGAGTAGTGGCTCTCACACTGCAGAGCACTGCAATCACCTGGAGGGGTCCTAGACCAAACACTGCTGGGATCTACCCTAGACTTTCTAATTCAGTTGGTTTAGGATGCATTTCTAATCAGTTCCTGTGAAACACTGATGCTTCCCACTGTCTACACTTTGAGAGACACTGCTCTAGAGAAAAGCAATCAGGAGACAACTGACTAAGTAACTGGGGTTTTCTGTTCTCTGAAGGAGAATTACGATATTAAGCTTCAAAACAAAAGATTCACTCAAAAACAAGTTAAACTATGTATGCACATATACCCTGACTTGGGTCTTGGCAATCTTTTTCAATCTGACAACAAAAGCAACAAAGGTAAACAAGTGGAACTGCATCAAACCAAAACAAAAGAAATCCTCAACAAAATGAAAAGACAGCCTACTGGATGGGAGAAAACATTTGCAAATCATGTTCTGACATGAGGTTAATATCTAAAAACTAAATAAAGAACTCATGCAACTCAACAGCAACACCCCTCCCCAAACAATGGCAGAACAGACAGTTTCAACAGGTTGATAAAAAGTGCTCAACATCGCTAATAATAAGGGAAATGCAAATCAAAACCACAATAAGGTATCACCTCACACCTGTCAGAATGGCTACTGTCAAGAGACAACAAGTGTTGGCAAAGTGTTAGTCACTCAGTGATGTCCAACTCTTTGTGACCCCATGGACTGTATGTAGCCCACCAGTCTCCTCCGTCCATGGGATTCTCCAGGCAAGAATACTAGAGTGTTTGACCGAAAACAACAAAATTCTGTAAAGCAATTATCCTTCAGTTAAGAAATAAATAAATTAAAAAAGAAAAGAATACTGGAATGAGTTGCCATTCCCTTCTCCAGGGGATCTTCCCGACCCAGGGATCAAACCTGAGTTTCCTGCATTTGCAGGCAGATTCTTTAACATCTGAGCTACCAGAAAAAAGGGAACCCCTGTGTGCTGTTGATGGGAATGTAAACTGACTCAGCCAGTATTGCAAATATTTTTAGTTCCTTTACGACTGGTAACATACAGAATGGTGACTATGGTTCATAATACTGTACTGCATATTTGAAAGTTGCTAACAGAGTGGGTCTTGAACATTCTCATCACAAGAAAAAAATTTTATAACTGCAAAATGACAGATGTTAACTAGACTTACTGTGGTGGTGCTCACTTTGCTATGTATACAAATATTAAATCATTATGTTGAAAACCTGAATAATATTTCATACCAATTATACCTAAACCTAAGAAACTGAAAACTAGGATAAAAAGTTAAAAACAAAATAAGTTAAACTTTATATGCATATATGTGTGTGTGTGTATATATGGGTGTGTGTGTGTGTGTATATATATATATATAATTTTTTTTTCCTTTTTTTAAAGAAGAGGAATCATGTTGTAAATTCAAATAATAATTACAGGTCATGACTCCAAGAGCGAAAATCATTGATGCAACATATGTTTCTCTGCATTTTCTTATATAGGGTACCAACATTCATAAGAAAAAAACTTTTTGAACTTTGCCAAACTTAGCTTACAAAAAAGTAACAGTAGATTAGAAAGCATACATTATTTTTAAAGTTTTTTAACTGGACCAGAGATAAAGAAAAGATACGATAAGGTAGTCTTTTCACTGGAGATTATTTGAAATTTTATTTAAAATGACATTACAAACTAAACCTTTGTATTCCTGCAACACTAAGAATTCACTAAAAATATTTTCAAGTACTGATCAGAGTTTGTATGTGTGTGCTCAGTTATATCCAATTCTTTTGTGACCCCATGGACTGTAGCCCACCGGGTATAAATCTAGTCTTACAGACATGTACATTTATTGATTGCATCTCATACACAAAAATGTATTCTCTCTACCACTGATTAACTCTACAACATATGACCATTCACTGTTATCAATGAGCATTCACTGTTATCAATACACTTATGCTAGTATAATTTGTAGTGTATTATGAAATAACTATCTAAACATTTTCACCAAGTTTTATTATTGATTATGTTTACTGCCAAGTATACTCAAAGAACTATAACAGGCTATGATCCAAATTATTACCAAATTTATTTATTCATTCAAATCATGTAACTCCCAAGAGCAACCTTTCTCCAGAAGGCAAGTAAAGTATCTTTATGGTTTTATATTAAAACACAAATGCATAAACTTTTTAGATTTCCATCATCATTTCTAATTACAGAAAGCAGAATACCAAAAGATTGATGTAAAACACGTAATATAGTAAAATGCTTGTTTGTTCCACAGTAAAACTTAATTGAATGCTCAAGCAAGTTATACATTTTCTCTAAGCAAATTCTTGAAGCCACACACACAGTTTCAGACTGAACTTGTTAACCTTACTGTATTGCACACAAAACAATAATGGAAATGACTAACTCAGCCATATGCATAAAAAAAAGCAAGCCAGTTAATGGCTAGAAAGAATTGTCAAACACCGAGAACACACTGGATTGCTCTGTATTCACTGCCTTGTATCACTGGGACATTAACTGTCCTATCCTTCGAGATAAAATAGTAAAGAGGGTACTCTTTATTATTATTACATGGTGAAAGTAAATAAGAATGAAATTAGACGCTGCTGCATTTGATCCAAAAATGGCAACCCACTCCAGTATTCTTGCCTGGAAAATCCCATGGACGGTGGAACCTGGTAGGCTACAGTTCATGGGATCACAAAGAGTCAGACATGACTGAGCAACTTCAAATCTACTGACACACACTCACAATACTATCAACATCTAACTCAACGCATCTCGACATGAATGTCTCAGAGACATTTCAAACTTTTCTCTTCAAAGCTGACCTTCTCAATTTGGCTTTGCTCCTCAGCCCAAACCTATTCTTTAACTAGTTATTTCATATCACGGTATAAAGTACCACTACCCATCCAGCTGCCCAGGTCAGAACTCAGGAATGATTCCTTTCTTTCAGTCTAACCTTGAAACCGTATACAAGCCCTTGTGTCCCCATCCTTTGAAGTAAAAAGCTTTTGTTTTAGGTCTTCCAGGCCTCACTTGAGTCTCTAAAGCCTGACTCAAGAGTTAATGATTAGGAAATGTGAAGATGTGGAAACAAAGAATAATAGTTGTTGGGCTGGGAAACTGTTTAGACCATAAATCCACCACATAGTAGAATCACCCAACTCACAGTTCCCTGAAAGATGGAAATACTCCTAAGTTGTTTTTATAGGAAGGAAACCCACCAGATTAAAACTGCTGACTGCAAGAATATAGAGCCTAGGCTGGTCAGAAACAGAAGGCTGACAATGTTTGCAGCTTCACCTCGATGTCAACCAGTCTGAGAACTGTGCACAAGCTAATCACGCTCCTTGTAGCCCCCTCCCTCACACTGCCTTAAAAACCTCTTCCCTGAAAGCCAGCAGGGAGAAGGGGTCTCTGGAGCAAGAGCTGCCCATCCTCCTTGCTCTGGTGCCCTGAAGTAAATGCTGTACTTTCCTGCACCGCAACCTGGTTGTCTTGTCGACGGGCTTTACTGAGTGCAGGGGAACAGACCCAAGATTGCTTTGGTAACAACCTTACTGTCCAGTCTAACAACAGATTCTGTCAAGCCCTGCTCCAAAATAAACCTCAGATTTATTGACGCTTCTCCATCTCAATCATCATGACCCTAAAGACCACCATCACCTTACACAGGGACCTACTACTACAGACTCTCCCCTTCTACTCCTGGCTCCCTCTATTTCACTCACCATTCAGTAGCTAGTTCTTCCATCACATTCTGTATCTCATCACTCTCCTGCTTAAAAATCCTCCTACAGCTTCCCACTGCACTTAGTATAGAAATTCTTTTCCTTGACTTAAAAGGCCCTATATCATCTAGCTCTTTCCCATCTCTCTAACCTCATCCCACGTCACTGGCCAAGACACAGTGGTCTTCTATTCCTTAAAATGTACCAAATTCAATATGCCATTCCCCAATTTGACTAGCTTCCTCTCATCTTTAAGACTTAAGCTTAAACATCATCTCCTCAAACAGGTCTTCTATAACTATCTTAATAAAAACAGGCCCAATTCCGAATTATCTCTATTCTCAGCACTTTGTTTATTGCTTTCAAAACAGAATAAGATCACTGCCAAAAGGAAGCTGTCACACAAGACTCATGGAAAGAACCAGATAATAGAAAAGTGACATTTTTGCTACACAGCATTTTTTTAGTGATGAGACTACATGATAGATTGGTCTCACAAGTAAGTGGAGAAATCTGACAAGCACACTAGAGGAGAAGGGTATCCAGGGGAAAACACTTATGTTATCTCTCACTTTTGGTGAAAGCTAAAAATAGGATTGTTCTTCAACAGCACCTAGCACTTTCCCCCACCTGAGGGCCCTGCTGTTCCTTCTGCCTAGGAAGGTATTATTCACCCCAGATAAAAGCATGATCCTGCTTCAGACCTTCATTTCATCCAACCAGTGATACCTTCTGTGACCAACTGATTAAAAATAGCAATGCCCTCTCCCAACACAGAACATTCTCTCTTTGCATGCTTTTTCTCCCATAGCACTCATCATCCTAAGGTGTATAATGCATTTTACTTTTCTATATACTTATTGTCTACCTCCCCCACTATAATGTAAGTTGCATAGGGCAGGAAATTCAGTCTATTTTGTTCACTACTTCATCTTAAGTATGGATTCAGTAATTACCTGTTCAATGAATTAATATTAATGTGATACCCATAAAAGATGAACCAAGTTATAGCACGAATGTGATGGTATTTTTTATGTGTCAATCTGACCAGCCATGGATGCCCAGACTAAACATTTCTGAGTGTGCCTGTGAGGGTGTTTTGTGCTGAGATTAGCATATGTGAGTATGTGGCATTTCAGTAGATGGCCCATGGCAATGTGGACATCATCCCATCAGTTGAGACTGTGAATAGAACAAAAAGTAAGGCAGAGGAAACAGGAATCTGCCCCCCCCTTTTTTCTGCCCCATATCCTGAACTGAGACCTTTCATCTTTTCCTACCATTAGACTAGGACTTATACCAGTAGGATCCTTGGTTCTCAGGCTTCGGACTTGGACTGAATTACACCATTGACTTTTTTGAGTCCTCAGCTTGCAGAAGGCAGACTGTGGGACTTCTAAGCCTCCAAAATCACCTAAGTCAATTCCTCATAATAAACCTCCATGTGTGTGTGTTCATTCTATTTCTCCGCAGAATCCTAATAAAAGGGACATGTAAAAAGAGTGGGAGGGGGCTTCCCTGGTGGCTCAGTGGTAAAGAAACCGTCTGCCAAGGCAGGAGACACAAGTTTGGTCCCTGACCCAGGAAGATCCCACATGTTGTGGAACAGCTAAGCCCCTGCACCACGACTACTAAGCCTGTGCTCTAGAGCCCAGGAGCCGCAACTGCTGAACCCCACATGTCCACAGTGAGAGGAGCCACCACTGAGAAGCCTGAGCGTCGCAACTTCAGAGCAGCACCCCATCGCCAAAACTGGAGAAGAGCCCCCGCGGCACCAAGACCCAGCAAACCCAAGCACAAAGAAACGAAGTGGAGACTAAATACTAACAACAGATGAGAGTCTCTGTGAGAAATTACGTCTGTGACACCTAAGGCACATTGAAAAAAGAAGAAGAGTGTGGGAAGGTTAACAATAAGGATGAGGTGCTGCTGCTGCTGCTGCTGCTAAGTCGCTTCAGTCGTGTCCAACTCTGTGCGACCCCACAGACAGCAGCCCACCAGGCTCTGCCATCCCTGGGATTCTCCAGGCAAGAACACTGCAGCGGGTTGCCATTTCCTTCTCCAATGCATGAAAGTAAAAAGTGAAAGGGAAGTCGCTTAGTCCTGTTCGACTCTTCGCGACGCCATGGACTGCAACCTACCAGGCTCCTCTGTAGGGATTTTCCAGGCAAGAGTACTGGAGTGGGGTTTATTAAAAAAAAAAAAAAAAGAGGAAAAACAAACAAGCTTCATAAACCGTGCATGGCAAAGGAATGCAAGGAGAACATTATTGGGAAAGACAGTATCATATTAAGAGACAACAGAGCTCAACTATCCAGCTTCTCTTTAGTTTTCATTTTCTTCAACAACAGAGTGATTTTCAAAGAAGAAATGTGTGAAAACATAGCTAAAATTAAAATGATGCTTCAAAAAACTCAGACCTAACAGCAGGTACTCTGCTTTAAAAATTAATACAAGCCTTCAGATTACTTCTGTGAACACAAAAAGAACTTAAAGATAGGATTACAAAACCAATCCCAATAATCTTATGAAACAATGGAAAATGGGAGAGAAGCCTGAGGTCAGCAGACAGACAAATGTTTCAACCTAAAAATATGAATGGATTTTATCAACTGGTAAGCCTGACATCAATCTTTAGCAAAGTTTTATGTTTTAGAGCCTTCAGAAAACAGTAATTAGCAGAAACCAGCATAAATTTTAAAATATGAGTAGCATCAAAGTGACTTATGCTTCTTTTCATGATGGTATTTAAGGGTCTGGGTATCAAAAAAATGACTTATCTTGATCACCATGCCCTAGTCAGAATAGCCTTCTTAAGCACTTCCAGAATTTATTAAGCTCTTTTCTGCTCCTCAGCCTAACCCATATCATTCCCTGTTCTGGGAACACTTTCATCACAACCACTCTGCTCCCTATCCTTTCCTCTACAGCCCAAACCATAAATGTAATAATTATTTAAAGGCTGTCTGTTTAATGTCTGCCTCCCCCACCAGGCTGCAAACTCTGAGGGGAGCAATCATGGCCGTTGTACTTAGCCCAGTGGCCCCTAAACCCAGCACAGTGCCTGGCACATGGTGGATTCTTATAATGGGCTAATCCATACTACCAGGATCTGGGCATAACTCTCCTGTACAGAAAGCTGTTTCCAAGACTTGATTAAATATCAGAGTATAAAGTCTGTGAAGAATATAAATCTGTGAACAATCTTAGTGGCACTAATCTAATTTCTATAAACTCAAAAGTGGAGGAGGGGTGAGAATAGATGAAACAAGACTGACCGTATACCAATAACTGCTGAGGCTGGGTGATGGATATTTGGACACTCATCATGCTATTTTCTCTGCTCTTATTTATACAAAATGATCCCAGTGTTTTCATAACTGATTTAAAAAAACTGAGTTTTTCTAAAGAAAAGAAGCTTACCAAATAGTGACCTTTCATTAAGACAAAAAAGGTTCAAGAAGAGTACTTATGCTTCCTACTGACAGTTCAACTTAGGAATCTCCTTCCACACCACTTACACACTGGAACAGCACTAAGATAACAGCACAGAAAGGAAGCTTCAAGATAGAGATTTAAGTCCAAAAATCTCTTGTCTTCCTGTTTTAGTAGTCTTTCTATGATACCCCATTTATTTCTAGAAAATTTATCTACTGCCTTTTACCTAAGACCTGCTTAAAAAGGCCAAGGAGGAAAGGAGAAGTAAAGTAAGAAAGAGGGAGAGAGAGATGATAAACAATAATTATTCTTCCAGGAAGTCCTCTGCAAGTATCTAATCATCAGAATTCAAGTGTAAGTGATTACCACTGGACAGTCAGGAGTTTGAGTCTTGTGAGGTATAACCACCTCGATATTTATACGGAAACTCCAGTTTAGAGAGAAGTGATCTACTATGGGCACACAACAAATAGCAGATAAGCAAAGAAAGACCAGGCCCAGTGGTCCTTCTTGGACCAATAGACTCTCAGTCCAATACTCAGTCTCAGTCCAGCTGACAAAAACCAAGCAATGCAAACACAGCCCAGCTATCTCTATTGTATAAGCCTGCTAGAATCACTGTTTGTTTTACATCACCTAACAAGCCAAAGTATTTTCAAAATGTTACAACTTATCATAAAATTCACCTTTGGTTAATCACTATTTTCTCTTAAAAATCAGTATTAAGTTAAAATGGTACATTACCAAATAATGCCTCTAAAACATAACTTAGCTCAAAGTATTAACCATACTTTATAAACAATGTAAAATTTCAATAATTAGCAGTCAAAACTTGCATTTATTTGAAGGTCTATGGAACTTATTTGATGTCATCTTTTCTTTTTTGGTATACCCAGAAAATCAAAGCTAAAAACTGTCATATATTAGGTTAAAAATATTTTTTATAGATTTCCTCAAATCTCTAGCTTATAAGAAGAACTTTCTGACATTTAATAGAAAATAGCCTGCAAACACAGTGACAAGTGCCTCATAAATAATAAAAATGCTACTTTCTTTTCTTTTTTTGTGGTCATTACCTTTGTTTCAAGGAGAGGTTAGATACTCTGGTAACTAAAATGAAAACCGGTAAAAAACACTGAAAGGCACAGTATGTCTTAAATGAGTTTTCTTGGTTTCAAAAGCTTTTCTTATTTCTCTTTCACAGAGACCTGAAAAATTAAAATTAGCATTTGAAAGTATTCAAAAATTGTTTAAATTGTTTAGTTGCTATGTTCTACAGGTGCAGTTCTGAATGAAATAAATTTACCATCTGCTTTGTCTCAGTTCTGCCAATTTACAATTACACTAACCAACAGGTGAAACATCTTTGCCCTAACAAATTTATAAGACTTTCTTTTGGATGGAAAAATTCTTAAATATAAAAACCCACTTCCATATTAAAATTGTTACAGGTACTTCCTCTTTTTTTACACTAATATTAATCTGTTTATGAAAAGCTGTTAACATTTCCTGGCTGTATTAGACAGGATTAAAATAAAGGAGTCAGTCAGTCAATATTTATTTTGTCCATTCTATGCCTAAAGGTATATTTGGTACTGGGGATACAGAAAATGCATGATATACTCTAACCAAGAGAAAGTTATATTCGAGCAGAATACATAAACCATAACTATACCAGAGTGTGAAACATGAGAGCAAAAATGCAGATGAATGGACAAGGAGCCATAACAGCGTGAAAAGATAAATGGTTCTGCCTCCACCTGGCTGTAAGTTTCATCAAAACAGGATCCATGTTTGTTCTATCGCTACTGGGTGATCACTAGCTCCTAGCATAGTGTCAGGTACATGATAGATGTTCAAAAGATACTTCGTTTGGCTAAAAAAACAATGAGAAAGAGGCAAGATTTCATGTAGAGGGTGATAACAGAGAGGAACATTAAAACATTAAGTAAAAAATTAAATAGACTAAAAGAAAGGAAAAGGTTATTCCAGGAAGAAGGAACAGAATGAACTGCTACACCCACCTTTCACCAATTTACCTTAATGCAGGCAACAGTCAACATTTTACCCCAAACTATATTTTCTACAAACAACCTTTACCCAGCTGAAGATTTCCTAAATGTATATTTCACCTTTAAAAAGTTGAGTTTCCACAGGACTCCGCGTGTAGGATTTTGAGTGTGTAAACTCAATCATTACCAGTACCAATAAAACCAAACATAATTGCTACAAAAATAATTTATAGCTAAAAAAGGAATAAAGTATAATTTAACCACATACCATTTCAAGTTGGAGTTTATGAAACTAAATTTGAAAAGTACTTTAATAAAAGTGAAATGAATAAAAATAACTTTAAAACAGTCACACAACCAAGAAAGACTATATAAGCTAAGACAAAAACAGGAAAAAAGGAATTTTAGGCCAAAAAATTGCAATGAAGGCAGTTATTAGACTAAATCTGATAAGTTTATACCAAGTTCTGAAAGTGTGACATGATGAGTCACGCTCTGCATGCGTGCGTGCTAAGTCACTTCAGTCGTGTCCGACTCTTTGCGACCCTGTGGACTGTAGCACGCCAGGCTCCTCTGTCCATGAGATTCTCCAGGCAAGAGTACTGGAGTACTGGAGGGGTTGCCATGCCCCCCTCCAGCGGATCTTCCTGACCCAGGGATCAAACCCACATCTCTAATGTCTTCTGCATTGGCAGGTAAGTCCTCTACCACCAGTGCCACCTGGGAAGTCATGCTTTAGATCAATGATAAATAAAAGCTATTGGTTTAATAACCTGTAGGCTCACAAGTGTTTTCTAAAAGGGTTAGAGAATAAATATTGTAAGTTGTGGGCTACATGGTCTCTTCCAAAACTATTAACTCAGCAGCTGTAGCATGAAAATAGCTATAAACAATACTTAAATGACCTGGGGTGGCAGGGGTCTAATAAAGCTTTATTTACAAAAACAGGTAGTTGGCTCATGACCACAGTTTGCCAACTCCTGTTCTAGAGTTTCCAAAGTGACTTCTTAGTATTTTATCAAGACAGCTTTACTTCCTTTCAAACTCTTTCACATAAACTATGTTAGTGTTTCATAAAGTCTTCTAAAGACACGTAAGAAAACAAAGCAGATATTCTTTTGTTTTACAGATAAAGAAACTGAAGCTAAAGGGATTGAGTGACTTGCCCTAAAGAGCTGCCAGAAGAACTGAGACTAAAAACCACACCTTTGTTGTTTTCACAACTCTTACCCATCACCTTCTGTACCCAATTATGCAATGCCCCAGCTGAAAGAGTTCAATCATTTTTAGAATCTTCTGCAGAATCCCAGGGCTCTCTATAGCTGACTCATCATCCTCATGATAGATTTCAAGAACATCTATTTAAAAGTCTATCTAAATTATTTACTTATATTCCGAAGCCAAATTACTCTCAGATCCCTTCTCTCTTTAGGATATTTCTGTCTTATTCCATTTGAGTAATCTTATTCACAAGCCTCCTGAAACACCACTTCATCTACAAACAGCCAGTCAGGAAAAAGAAAAAGTACTCCTTCTTAAGAGGTTGTAAATTCTTTTGATCACTTAATAAGAATATGTGTACTCAGTAATACAAATGAGGTGAAAAGCCTGGTGCCTTCCTTTTGCAAAGCTTACAACCAAACTGATACATACATATGAGAGGCACAAATACAAAACTAAGGAGCAACTCCATGTAACTTGGATCAAATATAAGAAACTTGAAATAAATGAGAAAATTTATAGGACACGTCATAAAATGTATACCTTTTGTACTACAGAAGTCAAAGACAATGCCCTGCAGTTTTCATAATGAAAGTTTAATAAATACTAAATAACTACAGACATCTCTTTGACATGGTAATTATGCAGTACAAAAGATAAAAGTGTATCATATTTTTTCAACTATTTTTTTAGGGGAGTAAGAGGGGTTTCTCTTATTCTAGTTGTTGCCATGAAAGAGCTGCCTTCTTATTGTACTAAGTTGGTACAATAACTATCAAAGATGGGAAAAAAATAGACAGTCCTTGCTCTGCACAGTAGTACAGAACTGGAAAAGTGATCATGCAAGATGAAACCATGCAAAGTGATCCTAATAGTTAATGAGAAAATGTACAACTGTCTATGACCTTTTAGAAAACTGTCAAAACATTAAAATCTCTGATGGTTATAAAGGCACAGGAAAATGAAAAAAGTAAATAAAACTAATATTTATTTAGTATGCTGTGTTATTTATAGTGCACCAATTAAAACATTAGGCACATGGAGTATCGAAGGACTTTATTTGTAAAACTCAAGCACAGTTTAAACAGTGCTTGCTTTCTTGACATATAACTTACAAGCAAGCATCTTTCCTGAACCTTGGCAAACTGTCATACTCCTTTCTAAGTTTGGATCAACTTCAAACATGTTACTTGCACTTTCATGGTCAGAAATATCCCTGTTCCTTTAATGAGATATTTTTGCCAGCATCATTCCCTCCAGGATAACTTCATCCTTTTCAACACAACCAGTTCACTCATGTGTGTGGAAGAGTTTGCCTTTACTAAGTTCCTACGGGTGCATTTCTGAAGTCCCTCAATCTGGTAGTGTCAAGAGTCTCACAGTTATATCTTCTAAAATTCCACTGCATTTTATTCAAATTTCACTTCCAGCACTATCACTTTTTGTTTCTTTGCTACACTTTCATCTTTCTTGGCTAATTGCCCCTTTCAATAATCCAGTTTTACAAGTGTTACATGGGTTTATCAATGGATACAAGCAAGCAACAATGCTTTGCTGTCTGTGAGTGAACAACATAACAGCTGCATAAGGACCATTCACTGACAAGACGCTGAAAGGAGTGGCATGATTGGTCATTGATTATGATGTGTATCTGCTGTCACATAATTACTGAAGACCTTGCATTATTTAACTGAAGCATGTTAACTGAAATGCATGCAGATTTGACCCATGCAAAGTGAGAACTGCCTGTACACAGAACTGCGTGAAGACACGAGGGCAATCAATTGTAGGCAAGGTTAAGGAACTATGATCTCTAAGAGACAGAGAACACAGCATAAGGTGCAGACTGCCCTCAGCTTTTCCCTTGAGTGTATTTTCTAAATCCCAGCCAGGAGAGGAGAATCTGAGCACAAAGCAAGGCTTACTATTCTGAGAAAGCAGAGACTAGAGTCTGTGCCTCTATGCAAGTGGAGGTATTTTGGTACATTCAGAGGGTATTCAGTTGCAGTTCCAGAAAGATCATGACTATAAGTAAGGGCACTTTTTCCAGAAGCTAAAGACAGGAAGTTTATCCTGTCTTATGACATGGGCAAAGCAATCTGTCTAATGCTAGGAAATTCAGGAAGAGAGGATGCTAGAACAGTACAAGGTAAGTAAGGGATCACCAAAGGTAGCTTCTTTGTGAAATTTTGTGCACAGAGGCTGCAATTTAAACTTGTACCACCAACCCTAAGATGTACCAACTACTCACAGGATACAGTTACTTTATACTTCATAAAGTGGTATTGTGAAATTAAACACTGCTATATTTACCATTTTGTAAACCCATCCAGAGTTGCTTGTGATCTTTTTTCTGCATTTCATTGATTACTTGACTTTTGTGCTTTAAAGCATCAGCTTCTTTCACACAAGACATAAAATGAGCTTCAATTACATCCTTAGATGGACAGTGTAGAAGGTCCTTTTCTGGAAAACTCTATCAAAAGAAAAAAATACACATATTAAACAGGTATGCACATTATGAAATTAGTGCCTCAAAGAACTGTTATCTCCCACAATTTTTCAATATTTTAAGCAAACCACCTCACACCTTCACAATAGAAATTTTGACATAACTCCAAATATTTAAAAAGTTAACTTAAAAATCTTTAGCTATCTGGCATAGTCTGACTTTTCTCTAATCCCTGTGTGATATGATATGAATTTATACAACTTGAAAAATGATATGAAAGAGCAATTCTAAAAATACTGGGATGGCCAAAAAGCTGGTTCAGTTTCCCTGCCCTGAACAAACTTTTTGGGCAACACAGTAACTTTTGACCGACCATACCAAGTACTAGCAAGAATGAGGATGGAAAAACAAAATGGTAAAATCACTTTGGAAAATGGTCTGGTACTTTCTTTAAAAAAGCAAACAAACATTTATCATCTGATATTCTACAACTAATATTTACTTAAGAGCAATAAAAGCATGTGTCCACACAAAGAATTGTATATGAATGTTCATAGCAGCTTTATTTGGAGCAGTGAGAACACAGGAAACAACCTAAATGTCAACAGGTAAACAAATATACAAACTGCGGTATCAACTTATCCAAGTGTGCACTTTTAACATGTATAATTTGCTTTACGTCAATTAGAGCTTAACAAAGCTGTTAAAATGTAAGGTCAAATAGCTAAATTTACATTCTTTACCTTCACTGAATCTTTTAGGCAGTTGAGGCAACGATCACTGGACAAATGAGCATTTATGTAAATGAGATGACTAATGCACTTTTCACCAAAAAACAGATATTAACAATAACTCTAATATAGAACACTTAGTATGTGACACTGTACTTAGACTTTTAATATGGATATTAAAGTTTTCATAACAACTTGAGGTGAACATTACTGTTACTGCTATTTTACAGATTAAAAAATATATAAATAAAGCTCTGGGAGTAAATACAATTGCACAGCTTGCAAGTGGTGGAGCTAGGATTAGTCTGACTCAACAGTCCCAGCTTTTAAACCACTATGCAATACCACTTCCTCCCTAAGACCTAAATATGTATTTAATGATTATATTCAAACATTATCTTACCAAAAAAAGATATTGTTCTATAAGTCCTTTAATAAAAATTGAATCAAATATTAACAGTAGAAAACAGCATTTAGTTACAGCCTACTCAAGCTATTGTATTAACAGAAAACACTCAATTACCCAAGTCACAGATAGCTCCTAAATGACAAGGAAATTTACCACAGATGCCTTCCTACCAAAAGAAAAGGCATTTGATTACCTATGCTGCTGCTGCTAAGTCGCTTCAGTCGTGTCCGACTCTGTGCGACCCCAAAGACAGCAGCCCACCAGGCTCCCCCGTCCCTGGGATTCTCCAGGCAAGAACACTGGAGTGGGTTGCCATTTCCTTCTCCAAGGCATGAAAGTGAAAAGTGAAAGTGAAATAGCTCAGTCATGTCTGACTCCTAGCAACCCCACGGACTGCAGCCTACCAGGCTCCTCCGTCCATGGGATTTTCCAGGCAAGAGTACTGGAGTGGGTTGCTCTCCTAAATCACAAATAATCAGTCGCATCTCCTTCTATTCTCACAAGAGTTCAGGCCCACAGCTTCTACTGAGTAAAACATGAGCCACTATATAACTACCCATCAGAGCAGAAGGAAACAGCTGAGACCACCAAATTGTCTCTCTTAGGTACAAAAGGATTCCAGATTCATGGTGCTCTTGAACTAGAAGCCCATGAAAAATTAAGATGGATGCTTTCAGACACAGGCACACAAAGGCAAAGAAGAGGAGAAAATATAAAATTTCATAACAATGAGAAGGCAAAAGAATATGAGTGACAGACAAAACTAAAAGATGAGAGAGATAAGGGCAACAGAGAGACTGTCCATGCTTTAATCAACTTCACAGTCAGCTATATTTGCTTTCTATCAGCTAGACTGAAGGGAGTTATCCTGGCTTCTGGACCAAGACAAAGAATTAAGTGCATATCATATCAATTCTATTACAGTCAAATGAACAAGCATTATGATAAGTATTGCCATTTTTAAAAAATTTTAGTTTTGTTATACTTGATCTATAAAATTACATGGGCTTTATTCAGATATTATATAGTTCACTGTGCTGCAAATTATCCACTCTGGTTATGAATGTGTGGCACAAAGTATAAAAGTTCATACTCCAAAAAAAGACTTTCCATGTAGTTTGAATTATGACCTGAAAAGTTCAAGTGTTAGTCGCTCAGTTGTGTCCAATTCTCTGCAACCCCATGGGCTATAGCTCGCCAGGCTCCTCTGTCCATGAAATTCTCCAAGCAAGAATACTGGAGTGAGTTGACATTTCTTCCTCCAGGGGAACTTCCCGACCCAGGGTCTCCTGCATTTACAGGCAGATTCTTTACCATTTGAGCCACCAGGGGAAGACCTAGTTGACCTCAAAAACTGTTAGAATTTCTTAAAATTGTATGCAACTTGATTATGAAAATAAAAGGAGTTAGGATCTCTCAAACCACCAGTTTGAGAAATCAGGAGAAAAAAAAAAATCCCACCATTTTTTATTGCTGCATCAGCATAGGCTGCTAATTCCTTTAATGGCTCTTATAACCAGAATGGTACTGAGGTTTTGCTTTTCCCAGACTTCCATTGCTTTGCAGGTTTCTAAACTTCTAATGCTGACACCTATAACTGATAGCTGACAATTCCAAATCATCAGTCTTTATAGTAAAAGAGGGGGTCTGTCAAGAGAGTGTGTATTTGTACACCTACCCTTCCACAAAGAATGCCCTACATCTCTATGTAGGAGAAAGGTGGACTCCAGTGAACTCAGGGGAAGCACGAGAGCAGAAACAGCCTGCTATGCTTAGGCAGCCACAGCAACTGAATTAATAGTTGCCATGAATACAGTGTCAAAGGTCTCGGCCAAACCCCGCTCAGATCCTACTTATGAAACGCTCTTCTTCCCAAGATGAGCTGGGGCTGGAGTGGGAAATCTTCTTTTTGAAAGCTTCACAACAAAATTACAAGCAGAATCTCTATTTGTTACATTTCTAAATCTCTTCTTACATACATTATCTTGTCAGTCCAAACAAATTCTTACAAATAAAGGCAGCAACTTCAACACCATGTTTTACTTGCTTTCATTAATCTTTCAAGTCAGAATCCTGATAAACTATATCTAATTTCACTTTTTCCCTGAAAGGTTCCATTTACTTATGTAATATTACCTGTGTTCTTTACATAAAATATTAATCCAGGCAGCCTGGAATATGTCCAGACACATTAGAAATAACCAAATAATACTAAACGAAACACTAAATTGAAACTACTTACAAAGTAAGTGGGGAGTGGGGAGTCCATTCAATCTATTAATAAGAAGATTATAAGCTCTATGACAACAGCAGAGCAAAACAAAAAATCAATTTCCATGGAATGCTGATTCCTCCTTCTCCCTGTTTCCCGCTACTCATCAAGTTCAATCTACACCCTAAATAAATCTGAGAGTTTTGATGAAAATGGGTGCTGAATTTTGTCAAAAGCTTTTTTTGCATCTCTTCATCACATCATGATTTCTCTACTTTTTCTGTTAATGTGTTGAATTTACATCAATTCATTGACAATGAAAGTTGAGTCACTCTTGTATTTGTGGGAAATTATAACATGGTCAATGGTGTACTATCCTTTTTCACGTTGCTGGATTTGAATTGCTTGTATTTTTCTGAGTGTCTGCATCTAAGCTCATCAGAAAGGTTGGTCTGCAATTTTCTTTTAATATCTTTACTACGGCCTGTAAAACAAGTTGGGAACTATTCTCTCCCCTTCTATTTCTGGAAAAAGTCTAAAGAATGATATTGTTTAATTCCTTAAATATTTGCTAGAATTTACCAAGCATGAAACTAGGCAAGGAATTTTACTTTGGGAAAACGTTTCTATTAAATTACAAAGTCAACCTCTCTATATATATTTAGGGGCTATTCATATCTGCTACTCCTTTTTACTGAATTTATCCATTTATCAAATTTACTGGCATAAAGTTGTTCATATTATTTCTTACTATCCTATTAATAGGATGTAGTATTTTTCATTCCTGATATCAGAAATTGTGTTTCTGTACTATACAAAGGTTTTCAGTTCCCTCTAAGCACTGCTTTAGGTGACTCTCACCAACTTTAATATGTTGTGTTTCCACTATCATTCAGCTTGAAATACTTTAAAACCTCCCTTGTGATTCCTTCTTTGCTGTTGTTCAGTTGTGTCAGACACTCTGCAACCCTATAGACTGTTAGCATGCCAGGCTTCCCTGTCCTTCACTATCTCTCAGAGTTTGCTGAAATTCATGTCCATTGAGTCAGTTGATGCCATCTAACTATCTCATCCTCTGCTGCCCTTTTCTCCTTTGCCTTCAATCTCTCCCAGCATCACGATCTCTTGAAATGAGTCGGCTCTTCATATCAGGTGGCCAAAGTATTGGAACTTCGGCTTCCGTGTGAGTTCTTCCAATGAATATTCAAGAAAGATTTCCTTTAGGATTGACTGGTTTGATTTCCTTGCTTTCAAGAGACTCTCAAGAGTCTTCTCTAGCACCACAGTTCAAAATCATCCATTATTTGGTGCTCAGCCTTCTTTATGGTCCAGCACTCACATCCATATCTGACTACTGGAAAAACCATAGCTTTGACTATATGGACCTTTGTTGGCAAAGTAATGTCTCTGCTTTTGAATATGCTGTATAGCTTTGTCATAGCTTTCCTTCCAAGAAGCAAGTGTCCTTTAATTTCATGGTTGCAGTCACCATCATCAGTGATTTTGGAGCCCAAGAAAATAAAATGTCACTGCTTCTACTTTTTCTCCTTCTATTTGCCATGAAGTGATGGCACAGGATGTCATGATCTTAAGTCAACTGTTCCATGTGAAGTTCTAACTGTTGCTTCTTAACTTGCATACAGGTTTCTCAGGAGACAGGCATGGTGGTCTGGTATTCCAATCTGTTTAAGAATTTCCCAGTTTGTTGTGATCCACACAGTCAAAGGTTTTAGCATAGTCAATGAAGCAGGCATTTTTCTGAAATCCCCTTGCTTTCTCTATGATCCAATGAACATTGGCAATTTGATCTCTGGTTCCTCTGCCTTTTCTAAACCCAGCTTGTACATCTGGAATTTTTTGGTTCACATACTGTTGAAGTTTAATTTAAAGGATTTTGAGCATAATCTTACTAGAATGAGAAATGAGCATAACTGTACGGTAGCCTGAACATTCTTTGACATTGCTCTTCTTCGGGACTGAAATAAAACTGAATTTTTTCAGTCCCATGGCCACTACTGTGTTTTCCAAATTTGCTGACATATTGAGTGTAGCACTTCAATAGCATCATCTTTTAGGATTTTAAATAGCTCAGCTGAAACTCCATTACTTCCACTAACTTTGTTGGTACTTAATGCTTCCTAAGGCCCACTTGACTTTACACTCCAGGATGTCTGGCTCTAGGTAAGTGACCACACCATCATGGTTATCTGGGTCATTAAGACCTTTTTTGTATAGTTTTGTGTATTTTTGCTACTACTTCCTAATATCTTCTGCTTCTATTAGGTCCTTACTGTTTCTGTCCTTTATCATGCCCATCCTTGCATGAAATGTTCCCTTGATCTCTCCAACTTTCTTGAAGAGATCTCTAGTCTTTCCCATTCTATTGCTTTCCTCTACTTCCTTACATTGTTCATTTAAGAAAGCCTTCTTATCTCTCCTTGCAATTCTCTGGAACTCTGCATTCAGTTCAGTATATCCTTCCCTTTCTCCCTTGCTTTTCACTTCTCTTCTTTCCTCAGCTATTTGTAAAGACTCCTTAGACGATCATTTTGCCTCTTGCATTTCTTCTTATTTGGGACTCACAAGTAAGTAATTGAGGATTTTACAGATTCATCCTTTAGACAAATGTGGTCACCTATTTTACTTACACATATTATTAACCCTTCCTTAAAATTATATTGGTGGTGGTGATTTAGTCACCAAGTCCTGTCTGGCTCTTTGTGACCCCATGGACTGTAGCCCACCAGGCTCCTCTGTCCAGGGGATTTCCCAGGCAAGAATACTGGAAAATGGGTTGCCATTTCCTTCCCCAGGGGGTCTTCCTGACCCAGGGACTGAACCCACATCTCCTGCACTGCAGGCAGGTTCTTTACTGCTGAACCACCAGTGAAGCCCAAAATATACTATTATCACCTTAGGTCATTTCTCTTTTAAAGAAGAGGTCATCTTCTCTACTTATCATTTATTTGCCATTTCCAATGCTCTTCATTCTTGCCCATAGCTTCTTTCAGTGCTTTAACATATCATTCCATTTTCCTTCGTTCTCCACTATTTGATGAAAAGTCAGCCATCGTTTACACTCTGTTCTCTTTTATGTGTCATTTTTTGGTGGCTGCTTTCAAGATTTTCTGTTTATAACCGGCTTTCAAAGGATTATAATGTGCCTAGGTGTAGTTTTCTATGTAGTTATTTGCTTTAGATTTGCTGAGCTTCTCTGACACATAGACTTGTGTTTTCTCCTCCAAATCTGGAAAATTACTAACTGTTGTGTTTTTTTAAAAAAAAAAAAAACTGAGATATAACTCATATACAACTCATTTAAAACTGACCATTTTGAAGACTAGAACCCAGTAGTTTTTAGTATGCAATTTACTATCACATTAACATGGTATCTGAAACCACATCAATAAACATTCGACCTCTGTTACATTAAAATTACGGATGCTAATCATGTACTTTGAATGAATCTTTCACACATGCATAATTTTACAACATCATGCTTTGGTTATTTGGAATATAATTTTTTACTGAGTTAAGGTTAAATGTTCTCCAAATGTTTTCACATTACTCTATATAAAATCTCTTAAAATCTGACATGACCATAAACCAATCATAAAGATTCTAAGCCTTTCCTATCATTATTACAATCCATCAACTAATTTAATCAGTAATTACAGAGAGCCTAGCATCCAATGCCAGCTAGCTTCCATAAAATGTGTGCGAGTGTCTTTGGGGTCTTTCACTCATATATCTCAGGCTCCTACAACACTGCGTGGCTGGTCCACAGTAGACTGAATATTTGTTGAATGAATAAATAAATAGGTAGATATGATGTATCTTAACCTAGATTTCAAAGTTTTTTAGTGTATGACACACACACACACACACACACACACACACACACACACACACACACACACACACACAATCTAACTACCAGAATTACTTGGCAACATAATGGGAAAGACCTGCTAGGCAACATGGAACCTCTACACTTATTATGCTTGAAGTAGTTTTACCTTCATACTATCCTAAACATAAATTACTATACATACAGGCAGACTTGGCTTTTCACAGTAACTGAAACTCATGCATATCAGAACCATGTCCTCTCTCTGTATGGTTTCGTAGTAACTAACGTCTATGGGAACATGGTGCTATGTGAAGCATTTTAGTCCAAATAATAGGGAAATAAATGTCAACGAGCCACAAATTCAATTTTAGAAAAATGGGAAGGAAAGCAACTTAGAAAGATATGGCAAGCCTCTGGGCACTCACTTTGAATAAGTGTCCCTAATGCAAAAGCAAATCAGACACCTAAATGACTTTTCAAACTCTTAACGTGTTTCGCTCCCACTGTATCTCACATTTGAGAATCACTGCCTAGTAATCAACTAATAGAAGGGGTCCAGTCCTTCAGCAGTACTTGTGAATTGCTTATGCGGTGGGGCATAGAGAATCAGAGTGGTTAGAGAGAAAGAGAGATGAGATTTTTATAAAACACTGAGATAAAATTAAGTTACAATAAAACTAGCCTGGACTCTTGAAAAACTACAGGAATTAATATTTCTCAAAACAGACTTACATCAAGTCTTTGGCTTTCTGTCTCCTAACACTTCTCTTCATTCCGTCAAAATAGCCTTAGAGTTACTCATTGTTAGGTAACAATGAGTTATGTTCTCATTGTTATGCCCACATGCTCATGCCCACATGCTCTCTGGATTTTGCTCTCCCTATTTGAGACTTTTTAAAATGAAAATAATTCCAAAATACTTTATTTCAAACATGTCTAGCTCCAATAAAAAACAGGCACTCATACATTAAATGTTTAAATGGTTGTGCCAAAAGTAAAGAAGAAATCGAAGGACATCTTACACATAAACACAAATGGTAGCTTGGCAAATAAAAGTATCATGGGAAAGCATAACAACTTAAAATTCTACTCCAAGGCTATTTACTAAGTAGTACCACAACTGAGACAAATGGCATATGCTATATAGACTATACCTTAAAATGTACTGTGATGTTCCAAGGAAGAGCTGAACTTGATGCAAGAAGATCAAATAGCAAACCAATTGGATAATGCCTAAAAGTTAAAGAGTACATTATAAGAAAAAATAAATATTTAAAGTTAAGGTACAAATGCAAAATAAATTTCAAGTACATTTTAACATCAAGTATTAGGGGACTTTAACCACAAATCACAGGAAAGTGATATTTTACACAGTTACTTGCTTGGGCTAGTATGGCAAGTTTTCAGGCATCAGGGTTTTATTCCCCTCTAGCCATTTCATTCCCCAAGGAATTTTCAATATACACAATGAAATTGTACTAAGGAACCCTTTATCAGGCCTGAGCACTGTTATGTCACAGTACTGCAACACTTAATTATCATACCAGTATTCATTTTGGATGATGAGCTTTTTTTTTAAACAACTTACATTTTACAATTTTAAGAACTGAGAAGAGCACCTAAAGGAGCATGAAATCACTTATTTTGTACTTATTACTATTAACATTACAGCATATGAATTTCCAATCTTCTCTTTATGCAACAATTCTAAATATAGATTAGGCTTATCCTTTACAAACTGTTATAACCTGTTTTTTTTAATGTCAATATTTTCTAAAGTCACTGAATATTCTTCTATAACCTAAAGTTTTTAAAAATAAGTAAATAAATTAGCAACTTCTAAATAAGAGAACATTTCCTAATATAATCCTTACTCACAGGGAAGCAAATTATTTAGTAACAAACAAGTTAACAATACAGATCTTGCAGACTTCAAAGAACAAACCTTATTTTCTATACCCTTTTAAAGAATCTAAAGTAACAATTATCAAATTAAATAATCCCCCCAACAAAGGCCAATAGAGGACTGCTTGGTTTTATGCACAGTCTTGTTCCTTCCTCCATAATAACTATTAGTGAATTACTCCTAGGTTTAAGAGTGGAAAACTTTGAAAATACATCAATTTCAAAATGAGTGATCCAAATATATCACCTGACCAAAATTCAAATATTAGTTAACAGTATTTATGTTTGCCTACTATACAAACAAAATTATAATCTACATAATATAACTGTGGAAAAATCATCAGTCATTAGAGATCATATTTTTATTTAAAATGAATTCAGGATGAATGCCTTGCTAGTAAAAACAGTGAGTAGCTTTAGTCATGTATGTGTTATATCTCTTAATAAAACCCTCAAACTTTTAACTGAATGTCAGTAACTAACACAAATCTTTCAAAACTAGAAATGAATATAATTTTGGATTAACTAAATTACAGAATGCTTTCTTTAGTAAATTCTGAAATCAGGAAAAAGATCCAGCCTCAGTTAAAAACTGAAATAAAAACAGTAATTTAAAAAATATTGCACTATAAACAAGTTATAGCTCCTATATACTTCTTGTCCTTCTTTCTGACCTCTTAAAACTGTACAAGCTCTATGTAACACCATACATTTTCACAAAATAGACCTTTTTTAAGTCTTCACATCCCTCTGAGGTATCTGTAATCAGATTAAAAATGAATGTGCGTACTTAAACTAAAAGAGCATACTGTCTTCCCAACTATATGGGCTTTCCCAGTGGCTCAACTGTGAAGAATCCATCTGCAACACAGTAGACACAGGGGATGAAGGTTTGATCAATAGGTCTGTAAGATCCCCTGGAGGAGAGCATTGCAACCCACTCCAGTCTTCTTGCCAGGAAAATCCAATGGACAGAGGAGCCTGGCGGGCTACGGTCCATGAGGTCACAAAGAGTTGGACATGACTGAAGCAGGTGAGCATGCACGCATGCACACAGTTAACCTATTGGACAGATTCACCAATAATCCCACAAAATGACTAGCAATTCAGTGTTGTACACATCTTCTACTGTTCAAACATGGAACTATACACAAATCAAATATTATTTTCAAACAACCTATACTAGCATACAAATATCAAATACAATTTTAAAAATAAGTATTTGAGTCAGAATACAAGTTAAATGTAGTAAGATTCAATAATCAATTTTTTTTACCCTCAATATTTAAAAAAAAAACTGTAAGTGTACAGAATCTCAAACAGGGTAGATAAGAGCTGCTGAATGCATAAATCAAGATCCATAGAATAGTTCAGTTCAGTTCAGTCGCTCAGTCGCGTCC
The DNA here is from genome assembly GCF_032405125.1 of Capricornis sumatraensis. Lineage (NCBI taxonomy): Eukaryota > Metazoa > Chordata > Mammalia > Artiodactyla > Bovidae > Capricornis > Capricornis sumatraensis. Next base: position 31,396,667 of record NC_091081.1, on the reverse strand, counting down.
GACTCTTTGCGACCCCATGAATTGCAGCACTCCAGGCCTCCCTGTCCATCACCATCTCCCGGAGTTCACTCAGACTCAAGTCCATTGAGTCGGTGATGCCATCTAGCCATCTCATCCTTGGTCATCCCCTTCTCCTCCTGCCCCTAATCCCTCCCAGCATCAGAGTCTTTTCCAATGAGTCAACTCTTCGCATGAGGTAGCCAAAGTAGTGGAGTTTCAGCTTCAGCATCATTCCTTCCAAAGAAATCCCAGGGCTGATCTTCAGAATGGACTGGCTGGATCTCCTTGCAGTCCAAGGAACTCTCAAGAGTCTTCTCCAACACCACAGTTCAAACGCATCAATTCTTTGGCGCTCAGCTTTCTTCACAGTCCAACTCTCACATCCATACATGACCACTGGAAAAACCATAGCCTTGACTAGACAGACCTTAGTCGGCAAAGTAATGTCTCTGCTTTTGAATATACTATCTAGGTTGGTCATAACTTTTCTCCAAAGGAGCAAGCGTCTTTTAATTTCATGGCTGCAGTCACCATCTGCAGTGATTTTGGAGCCCCAAAAAATAAAGTCTGGCACTGTTTCCACTGTTTCCCCATCTATTTCCCATGAAGTGATGGGACCAGATGCCATGATCTTCGTTTTCTGAACACTGAGCTTTAAGCCAACTTTTTCACTCTCCTCTTTCACTTTCATCAAGAGGCTCTTTAGTTCCTCTTCACTTTCTGCCATAAGTGTGGTGTCATCTGCATATCTGAGGTTATTGATATTTCTCCCAGCAATCTTGATTCCAGCTTGTGCTTCTTCCAGTACAGCGTTTCTCATGTACTCTGCATCTAAGTTAAATAAGCAGGGTGACAATATACAGCCTTGACGTACTCCTTTTCCTATTTGGAACCAGTCTGTTGTTCCATGTCCAGTTCTAACTGTTGCTTCCTGACCTGCATACAGATTTCTGAAGAGACAGGTTAGCTGGTCTGGTATTCCCATCTCTTTCAGAATTTTCCACAGTTTATTATGATCCACACAGTCAAAGGCTTTGGCATAGTCAATAAAGCAGAAATAGATGTTTTTCTGGAACTCTCTTGCTTTTTCCATGATCCAGCGGATGTTGGCAATTTGATCTCTGGTTCCTCTGCCTTTTCTAAAACCAGCTTGAACATCAGGGAGTTCATGGTTCATGTATTGCTAAAGCCTAGCTTGGAGAATTTTGAGCATTACTTTACTAGCATGTGAGATGAGTGCAATTGTGCGGTAGTTTGAGTATTCTTTTGCATTGCCTTTCTTTGGAATTGGAATGAAAACTGACCTTTTCCCATCCTGTGGCCACTGCTGAGTTTTCCAAATTTGCTGGCATACTGAATGCAGCACTTTCATAGCATCATCTTTCAGGATTTGAAACAGCTCAACTGGAATTCCATCACCTCCACTAGCTTTGTTCGTAGTGATGCTTTCTAAGGCCCACTTGACTTCACATTCCAAGATGTCTGGCTCTAGATTAGTGATCACATCATCATGATTATCTGGGTCATGAAGATCTTTTTTGTACAGTTCTGTGTATTCTTGCCACCTCTTCTTATCCAATGGGCCCAATATTAGATTGTAAACTTCTTTTCTGTGCAGTTATAACTATTTTAAGATTAATATTTTATAACTTTAAATCTTTCTTAAAAGTCTTCTAAAAATCACAATGAAAACTCACTTGAAAAAAAAAAGAATAAGATTAGCAATTGCCATATGAAGTCACTGGACCTTTTTATAAATCTAAGATATACTGTGACATCTTAGTGATCTTATTTTTTTCCTCCATCTTGAAAGATTTTGCTACTTCATTCCAGGAATTATTTCACCATTATCAATTATTCCTAACTGAAAAAAAAAACTGATAAGATTAGTAAGAATGGGAGAATAATGTTACACCTATAAGAAAGATATAATAATGTATCCCTCTTCCATTTTCTTACTTTGTCACCTAAAACATTATATCATATTTCAACAAAGTATAAAATAAGGATGCAGACCTCATCTTTGGAGTCTGTTTTCAGCTCTCATTAACACAGGTAAAAATTCAAAATGTCTCATTTTCCACCTATATTGACAGAGAAAGACTACACAATTAGATAAATCAGAAGAGTTTTGCGAAGAGACACAAACCAGTACTTTAGACTTTAATGACACTGGTAAAATGATCATTTAAGTAAAATCTCAGGCTATGAGTCTTTAGATGATGATATCCTTTTGATGAATTTCATAAAACTTGAGAACTAATGAATGAACAGTGTATTTCTAAGGACATATGGCATTCTTAACCACATAATCAAAGAAAGTATTTCTTCATATAGCATGTTATGAGTAGTAATGAAACTATTTCATTTTTGCTAAAAGCAAGACTGTCAGTATTCTTATCTTTAATGCTATATGTACACTGCAATTTTCTTGACAGTAAGTTCAGTTCAGTTCAGTTGCTCAGTTGTGTCCAACTCTTTGCAACCCCAAACTGCAGCACGCCAGGCCTCCCTGTCCATCACCAACTCCCAGAGTTCACTCAAACCCATGTCCATTGAGTCGGTGATGCCATCCAACCATCTCATCCTCTGTTGTCCCCTTCTCCTCCTGCCCTGACAGTAAGTTGGCAAATGTTAAAGGCAGATTTGTAAACAAATTGACTGGAAGGAATTAGATGATGTAGATATTAAAAAGAACTGGACTGGATATTTACTCATATAAAAAAGAAATTATTTTATAATAAAATCATGATATAAAGCTTTAATAATTTTGCAAAGCACTGCTGTTAACCACACAAAGAGCCAGAAGTAATGATAAGCTAGAACCTCACAGAGGTCTATTTGAACGTTTGATAACTAATGAACAGTTATTTGCATTGAGGACACTGCCCATTTTTGATATATATACATTCAAAACCAGTGAAAACATGGAGCAAAAATTTGAATTTCTGTATTTAAATGCTTAGTAAAATTTCTAATAAAGTTATACACCATTCCTTTATTCCTCTCTAAATTATTTATAAAGTGACAAATATACATATATACACACATATATAAAGTTTACTGCTCTCAGTAAATGCTGATGATTTTTCCTGATATGCTAAGGATTAGGATGGAAATTTAAGTATGATAATTTCTAAAATATATTAAAATTTAAAACATGTAAAATATTACAAAAAAGCATTCTAAATAAAATAATATCTAATAGTTAACCTGTAACAAACATTAAAAATAAAACTAAGCCAGTAAAATATATGAATAAAATAACTATTTACTTATACATATTGTCAAAGTATACAGATCATATGTGGATCATCAATGCAGCTGTTTATGTCAGAATGATTTTGATGCAAGTATACTAACTTTAAACAAATACACCACCTGAATTAACTGGTTCCAAGATTCCTTATTTCTGGTGAACCTATTAATATGCAAGAAAATCTAAAAACCAGAACTGGCTAATACTTAAAGTACTGACTTTTTCTTACACTATAATCTGATTTATGTCAAAAGTTTCAAAAGTAGTAATTTGCACAATTCTTCTAAATGGATATTCTATATAGTCTTGTTGCTGTTGCTGCTGCTGAGTCACTTCAGTCGTGTCCGACTCTGTGCGGCCCCATAGACAGCAGCCCACCAGGCTCCCCTGTCCCTGGGATTTTCCAGGCAAGAACACTGGAGTGGGTTGCCATTTCCTTCTCCAAAGCATTAAAGTGAAAAGTGAAAGTGAAGTCACTCAGTCGTGTCTGACTCTTAGCAACCCCATGGACTGCAGCCTACGAGGCTCCTCTGTCCATGGGATTTTCCAGGCTCCTAACCTATAATACAGAAACCACATAAGCCATAACTATGAGTAAACTGTAATGTAGCCTTTTGGCTGTTACATTGCTATTCCCGCCAGTTTAACCTAAATTTAATAGAAAAGGAAGTAGTGAGGACTTGAACCTGAATAAACCCAGAAGAAGACACAACCAGGAAAGGTTCAATCTATTGTGCAGTAAAAACTGACTACACCAGAATAGTGTTACACCTACTTTCACATTTTATTCTTTTTTTTCTTCCTTGAATTGCTCTAGCCTTTTCTAAATTCAATCCTCAAAATGAATTAACAATTTTTCTGCGTAAGTTGTTGCTTCCTTACTCTTTCATTACTGGTAAAACACATGGACATACTGCACAAGGTATAGCAGTAACAGGTACGCTCTGAGGTCAGCCAAGGGTGCTCAGTCTAGTCTAAACATCTGAATTAGATAGCAAACCAGTATTTTAAGACTAGCATTGAAAGGAATGTTCCCTATATTCTAGAGCACTATTGTCCCACTCCATTTCATTTAAATAAATGCATTCTATTCATAAGTTTGCTACATTAGTGATTCACTGAAAACAGGAGTACATTTTAATAAATAAAAAAAGGTTTAACTCAAATGCAAACCAAAGTAATTTAACGAATACAATCTATTTTGCCTTTCTCTATGGTACAAACAATTACAGGCTAACACTATGTGTCTCAGCTTTCTAAGTCTATTCTTTTGCATGAAAAAGTATAGAAATAACCAACTAAAGGAATACTACATGTATAAAATGCTAATAAGTAAGCCACATTTCAAAAATCTAGTTTACAGAATAATTTATAAAATTCTAAAAACTCACCACCTTAGAAAAATGACTAGATATAAGAGAAGAGCCTGTACAGTATTTACAATTAAGATGTAAAGTTGTTTTGTTAAATCCACTTTTGAAATCACATAGGCACAATATTAAATTCTGAGTCAATGGATATAGTATGTCTACAACTTCAGACCTACATCCGTTATTTGTTGCTTTTCTTTAAATTCAAAAGGTAGTTTCAACAACTTATTTCCAATAGTCAGTCTTGAAAATAAGTCAATTTATACAAAACAATAATGTTTTACAGTTGACAGAGAACTTTTTCTAAATTTTGTACCTACAGGCCTAAGATCTAACTAGCATTAGGATATACTAACAAAGTATTCTTTAAAGAACCAAGGTCTTTTCTCTTAAAATAAGCCTAATATAAAAGTAACAAATTTGAACACTTGAGTTACAGTAACAAGAAGAGAAGTGAAAGTAGCTCAGTCCTGTCTGACTCTTCTAAGAAACTCTCTCTTAAAGTGTAATGTTAGAGCACCCTCTGCTGACTAATCAACTCAAATACTCTTAAGAAAAAGATCCTTAATTTAATATCAGCTTTTTTCATTTCCCATATAATTTTTAAATATTAAAGACATAAAGAATGTAGAGGATAAAGCACTAAACAGATAAAGCCTCCCTGGCACCTCTTTACAAACTGACAATATATTAAGTATTCAGTATATGCATACCACTGTTCTTAAATATTTTTCTATTCTAATATGGAGAATTTAACATGTAATGAGAACATATAGAATCAGAGAAAACAACAACAACTAACAAAAAGAATTATCACCACATATAGCAAAAAGATCCCTGAACTAAGAGCCTCAATATATGGTCCTACTTGCTCATTTGAGTAAGTTATTTTATTTATCTGAGTCTCAGTTTTATCAATAAAAAAACTTATTTAGATTCATTTATTCATTCAACAAACATTTACTTAGCACCTCTTCTGAGCCACTGCTTAAGCTACAAAGCACCTGCTCAAGCACCTCACATAGATGATTAAACATCTGCAAAATAATTAATATAAATAGGAGAAAGGGTTATTATAGAGAGAAAGAATATCAATTTATACTTTCTTCCTCCTTTTGGGAATTGTCTAAACTGGTATTCGATTTTCTTTCTCACTTGAATTTACTTAAAACTTCAAAAAGCATAAGGCAGGTATCATCCTCCTCCTCAAATAAATTCCTCTACTCTTTTTTTTTTTTGATAATTTTAAATAATTTTATTTATTTATTTTTGGCTGTCCTGGGTCTTCATTGCTGCGTGGGCTTTTCTCTAGTTGTGACAAGAGAGGGCTACACTTCATTGCAGTACTCAGGATTTTCATTGTGGCGGCTTCTCTCATTGCAGAGCACAGGGTCTAGGACGTGCCAGCTCACATGTGCAGGCTGGGCGCAGCTGAGGCTCCCAGGCGCTAGATCACAGTATCAACAGTTGTGGAGCACAGGCTTAGCTGCTCTGCACCATGTGGTATCTACCCGGATCAGGGATTGAACCTGTGTCTCCTGCACTGGCAGGCCGACTCTCCACCACTGAGCCACTAGGGAAGTCCTCCTCTACTCTTTAGACATCTTTATGGTCTCAAAAGTCCAAGTCTTACAAAGTTTCAGAATGATTATCCTATCCAATGAAGCCTACTGCTTAAATGCTAGGTAGATATTGACAGCCTAATTCCAGGAAAATAACTCATATCACACAGGAGAAAATTGCTATGGTTCAGAGCAAAAAGAGAACAGGTCAGAATTTAGTCCAGAGGCTTTGGATTACATTCATGCCTCAGTAAATTATTCATTCCTCAAATATACAGAGTACCTAACAATACTAAAGGAAACGTTGTATCAAAAGCAGTTAAAGGGCTTCCCTGGTGGCTGGCTCAGTGGTAAAGAATCCAGCTGCCAATGCAGGAGACATGGGTGTGATCCCTGGTCCAGGAAGATCCTACATGCTGCGGGGCAACTAAGCCCATAGGGCACAACTACTGAGCCTGTGCTCTTGAACCCAGAAGCTGCAACTACTGAGCCCACGTGTTGCAATTACTGAAGCCCATGTGCCCTACAGACAGTGCTCAGCAACAAAAAAAGGCCACAGCAATAAGAAGACTGTACATAGCAATGAGAGAGTAGCCCGGCTCTTACAAAGACAGAAAAGCCCACATAGCAATGAAGACGCAGCACAGCCAAAATAAATAAATAAAACTATAAAAAAAAATTTTAATAGCCATTAAATGAGCGCATAAGACATAGCTATGAAACTGATATCATACATAAAAAGTGAACACCCCCAAAACTAAAATTAAGACAATGTGAACACAACTGCTTTCACATAAGCTCTCTAAAAGGAAAAATAACTTCACTGTTTAATAAAAGATTTTCAGAAAGGATAAATAATGACAAAGTAGGAACACAAATCTTGAAGACAACATAACAGGGAGCTGCTGCTGCTGCTGCTAAGTCGCTTCAGTCGTGTCCGACTCTGTGCGACCTCATAGACAGCAGCCCACCAGGCTCCGCCGTCCCTGGGATTCTCCAAGCAAGAACACTGGAGTGGGTTGACATTCCCTTCTCCAATGCATGAAAGTGAAAAGTGAAAGTGAAGTTGCTCAGTCGTGTCCGACTCTTTGTGACCCCATGGCCTGCAGCCTACCAGGCTCCTCTGTCCATGGGATTTTCCAGGCAAGAGTACTGGAGTGGGGTGCCATTGCCTTCTCCGCGTAACAGGGAGAAATGGGACCAAATGTCATTTACTGATATCATACATAGAATACAAACCTACAGAAGACAAATCACATCAAATACAAAAATAATCACCACACAAGATGAATTAAAATAGCAGCTGAAAGATGAAGACTTAATAACCATTTACTATAAAAGCTAAGTTGAAGTTTCTCATCGCTTCCAAAGTTTCTCAGTTGGAGGTGGTTTTACATCCCATGCCCTGCAACATATTTATTATCACAACTGGCAATAGCGGGTAGGGGCCAGGGCTGCTGCTAAAAATACTGCAACATACACAGTAGCCCTTCCACAACAAATAATTATCTGGCTTCAAACATCAATACCACCCTTGCTGAGAAACTATGCTTTACAATGATAAAACTAAAAAGCCCACTGTCAGTCACATCAGTTCTTCTTATGGTAATAGATAACTGTAGCCCGCCAGGCTCCTCTGGCCATAGGATTTCCCAGGCAAGAATACTGGAGTGGGTTGCCATTTCCTTCTCCAAATCGACAACTAATGCACATAAAGCAATACAATTTCAATATCCAACTATAATATAGATAGAACTATCAAGAACATAGATATATCCTATTGCTACTCACCCACAATCTTTCCCCCTCCTTCCTTTCCCTCTACTCTCCTGATCCTTGCTGCTCTTATACTTCTTTTAAGCCACCTTCCCATTCCAAAATCTCCAATTCTTCTGAGAAATAAAAAGAAAACAGAAAACACTGACTTATCTATGCTGCCTGAGGTCTAGAATTATTCAAGAGTCATGAATCTGATAATGTGATTATGAAGATCTGTATTGTTTTGATTAAAAAATGAACATTATACCAAAAAAAAAAAAGTTAGTGACGTGACCCATGACTCAATACAAGATATTACCTTGTATGTTTCTGAATCATTAAGAGAAATCTAATTACTTGTGGAAATTAATCAGCACAAGGTGAGTTCCAAAAGTTCACTCCTTATTTCTAAATGATCCTTGGATTCAAGACAGTTGTACTTATTACATACCTACTAGCTTTCTTTTATTTGCTTTAAGCCTCTTTTAAAATTCTTCATTTTTTACTATTCCCAGATTCAGACAGCAAGTCCATTATTAAACTATTTATATTCTTCATATTTCACTTAAAGCTTGACTCAGTCTGTACCTTTTTCATTTACCTACACCTATATGGAAGCATTTCAACACCTATATCCCAGCATATCTTGGGTCATTTTATTCTTCTTCCTGTAACTTCTTTAATTTCCTTAAATATTTTTGGAAGCACAATGACCAAAGCTCCCGGTAACAGAGGAAGCACAAAATTACATCATCTGTAGATAGATAAGCCCAGATTTGGGATTTATTTCCAGTATGTTTCTGAAAAAGGATATTTATTTTAAATGTTTCTGAAAAAAATAGTACTCTGATATATCATCAAAATTATTTTTCACATAAAAAGGAAATCAATATACTTTAACTACTAGACCAAAGCTAAACAACATAACACAGTGGTCAACTGTATGTGGCAATCAGTTTGAAAGATGCCCCTTCAGGTAATCATGTGTATATAAAGATCTGTTTATAAAGATTTTAGAGACAGAAACAAAACTGAACAGTATCACAGAGTGACTTATTCATATTTTAAATATATGTTAAAAAAAACATAACCAAATATACTATTATCATGTCATATAAAAAATCTATTGATGAAAATATATAAATCTGTCCCATGCATCCAAATAGAAAGCAGAAATATTTCCAATAAAATATTTTAGCATTGATTTAAAATCCACTGTATTATAGAGCTAGACTAGTGATTTCTTGCACAGAACTTTTAAAAAACTGCTTCAAGGCACTATATTTTCTTAAAGCTATCATATACTCAATGCTTAATAATGCAGAAAAATTCACTCACCATTTCAGTGGTGTGCCTTCATATTCAAACCATATCTCACTAATGTCTTCTTGTCTCATAACCTTCTGAAAGTGCTTTTTCACTTTGTCAGTTACCAACGTCAAATAACTTACTCTTGGCAAAAGCAACTGAAATGAAAATTTATAAAACCATATTTATTTACTATTTTTTTCAAAAAGAAATACACTATATGCTTTTAAACTACATTTTGAATATTCTGAAAAAGTCATGTTTTTTGCATTATTTTGAATATACACAAGGCAAATTGTTTTTTATAGAAAATCAAAGGCTAAATGTTAAGATGACTTAAAATTTCTTATGAGGTCATTACTTGATGTATAGCTTATAGGGTAAATGCCTAGAATAAACAAGTCTATGTGTAATCCTTCTGTAAAAGTTTTTTCCAAATAAAAATACAATGCAATCAGAAGCCATACTATTTAGGATACTTATTAGTTCTATCAAACTTAACCTGAAAATTAATATGATTCACCTGAGTTAATTCAACTTCTGGGAAGATAATCACCTCAGTGTAATGCACACTTTGACTTATCAATCCAGACTTCTCAGTTAATCCATCATATTTTGATAATCTACTGTGTACTGACTCAGTTGTGTGAAGAACACCAAGGCAAGGACATAATCTATCCTCATCTACAAGGCTAAAATAAAGTGGAGGTTAAAAAAAAACTCCTAAAAAGTACTTACAAAACTACTTCATGGCAGCAACAGAAAGGCCTTTAAAGGTCAGCTTGATTTCATTCGGTAAACAATGACGCCCACTATGATACCACAAATAAAATGATATGATGAGAAATAGTGAAAAAAGTGAAAGTGTCAGCTGCTTAGTCATGTCTGACCCTGCAACCCCATGGACTGTAGCCCACCAGGCTTCTTTGTCCATGGAATTCTTCAGGCAAGAATACTGGAGTGGGTAGCTATTCCCTTCTCCAGGGGATTTTCCTGACCCAGGGATCAAATCCATGTTGCCCACATGCAGGCAGGTTCTTAACCATCTGAACCACCAGGGAAACTCCAAAGAGAAACAGTACTTGAGGGTTATTCTAACCATTGTATATAAAAGACTGCAATAAGATTCTAGACAGGAAATCTCTTAAGGAAATACTACATGAAATGAGAAAGAAGGAATGGAAAAGTAGGAGAGGCCTGGAAATTAGAACAAATTTTGGTGAGTGAACTCCGGGAGTTGGTGATGGACAGGGAGGCCTGGCGTGCTGCAATTCATGGGGTCGCAAAGAGCTGGCAACGACTGAGCGACTGAAATGAACTGAACTGAACTGAATGAAGAAATCTGAAGGAGGTAAGAGACGTTAGATGGCTAACTCTTGAGCTACACATTCACATCTTTAAATGCAATAAAGCACAAGCTTAGAATATAATGCTGATGAACTGGGGTCCTGCTAGTGTCAGTCAACACTAATCTGTCCTATGGAGGCTGGACCTACTTGGGCTTTGGAGAGAGAGAAGTCTGGAAAGGAACACTGAGGATGGTATAGGAAGAACCGGAATAGTATGAAGGCCGTCAGTGTTATTCCCCCTAGGAAAGGAGCCTAGAAAGAAAACATAAGAAAGCAATGATTTATTTAAAGAACCTACAAGTAGATAAAAGGAGGAACTTGGCAAAAAATTCATGTATTCTCCTCCTTTGCAGGAGAAGCTCTAGCCATTTCTTGCTTTCCTAAGGTTCTGTTTTCTTTTGCTGGTAAAATGGTTTGTTACTCTCTTTCAGCTGCTTCTGTGAATGGAACTCTGCATCACTTTTCATGTTGCTTATTCAAAGTTATGTTTTTTTGATCAGTGAATCAAAGAGAATTATGTACTGGGCTGGGAACTATATACAAAGAGAAATATTCTGGTTCAGGGATCGATCTTAATCAATGAAGATAGAGGGAACAGGCTCCAGTTAGGTAAGACAACGTTACAGTGGTCCTAGGGGCTACAAGGTAAAGAGTGTGAGTGGTAGCTGGAATGCTCCAGTATGGAAAAAAGGTGCCCATACTAGGAATAAGCTGTAGGATAGGAGTGTGAATTGAACAGAACATGAGTTCCTCTGTTTAAAAAATTTTTAAATTTTCTGGTCATGCCACACAGCAAGTGCAATCTTAGCTACCTGACCAGGGAGGGATCAAACCCACGCCCTGCTTTGGAAGCATGGAGTCTTAACCCCTGGACCGCCACGGAAGTCCCCAGAAGCTCTTCATTTATTATATAATGAAACAACTAAAATGTGATTAGAGAAGAAAAGAAAAAGGAAACTAAAAGTTACTAAGTATAAGGAAAAGCACTAGTTGTTTTACAGGAAGTATTATTATCACTTCTATTTTACATACAGCTTGAATATTAGTAACTTGTCAAAACTATATTCTATTAAAGAAATCACAAAGAAAAATTCATTAGCATCACAATGACAGAATCAAGTACAGATGTAACATGGACAGTCTCTAAGAAATTAAAATATCATGGTAAATTAGCCATTTTTAAAAAATAAATAAATATAATCTATTCGTCCAACAGTTCTGCATTATTAAATCCAGGACTTTAACCAGTTTGTTGGGCATTACATACTTATCTACTCTGTAGAGAACGATATTCACCTACGGAGATCATAAGGAGGAAGATGAATCAGGAACAAATGAGCGTGGGTATCAGCTCTTGATTTTGGAAAGACCTATACTACATGTACAAGGTTCAGCTAGAGTTGCTGAAAAATTCACAGAAGATTTTCATGATACAAAAATTTCTTTCCAATAAGGAATGAGTAATATTAGAATGTAAGCTCCATTAAGACAAGGGTTTTCATCTGTTTTGTTCATGGCTAACATTCCCAATGGCCAAAATAGTGCCTGCTTTATAAGAGGCGTATAACAAATATTTGATAAAGAATCAGAGATGCCAAAGGTTAAAAGTATAACAAAAGGTCAAAAGTGATAAATTTTAAAAGAATGCTCATTCTTAAGACAGAATCCACACTCACACTAAAATGTAGCTGGAATCTTCTGTTCTACATTGGCCTGTGGCAGTAATCTGTAACTAATATAAATATAGTAGCACTAAGAAAAAACTAGATTAGGTACAGATACAGTTTATCCAGTAAATATTTAAATAGGTAAAATGGAAAGAAAATAACAACAAAAGCATCGCCCTGCCTTCTACATTAGGATTGTATCACACAAGAATTTTCTTTGGTATATCTCATTGGTTTACTTCAAGCTCATTTTTTAAAACTGTGTTAAAATATACCTAGCATAAAATTTACCACGTTAACCATTTTAAGCAAACAGTTCAGTGACATTAAATACACTGACACTGCTGTGACTATCCCAAATACACTGACACTGCTGTGACTATCCCAAATACACTGACACTGCTGTGACTATCCCAAATACACTGTGTCATCCATGTGACACCCATGACTATCCACCTCCAGAACTTTCCATCCAATTCTGTACCTATTAAACAATAATTACCTCATTCTCTTCTTCCTCCCTAGTGGCTCAAACAGTAAAGAATCTGCCTGCAGTGCAGGAGACCCAGCTTCGATCTCTGGGTCGGGAAGATCCCTGGAGAAGGGCATAGCAACCCACTCCAGTATTTTTGCCTGGAGAACTTCATGGACAGAGGACTGGTGGGGTACAGTCCATGAGACACTTCTGAGCGACCATCACTTTCCCTTCTTCCTCCCAGCCTTCCATAATCACTTTTTAACTTTCCAGCTCTGAATTAGACCCTTCTAGAAGGCAATGGCACCCCACTCCAGTACTCTTGCCTGCAAAATCCCATGGACAGAGGAGCCTGGTAGGCTGTAGTCCATGGGGTCGCTAGGAGTCGGACATGACTGAGTGACTTCACTTTCACTTTCACTTTCATGCATTGGAGAAGGAAATGGCAACCCACTCCAGTGTTCTTGCCTGGAGAATCCCAGGGATGGGGGAGCCTAGGGGGCTGCCATCTATGGGGTTGCACAGAGTCGGACACGACTGAAGTGACTTAGCAGCAGCAGCAGCAGTTACATCTAAATGGAATCATAAAATATTTGTCCTTTTGTGTCTGGCTTATTTCACTTCCATTAATGTTTTTAAGGTTCAAGTTCTTTTAATACAAAAAGGATTAACCCCTCCAGGGACACTCTCCACTATATGGACTCTTATTCTTTTATTCCTCATTCACCACTCAGTATGACACACGTGATACATTTTTTTCCCCTCTGTATAGCCAATAAGGAATACATGTTTTATATAGTTGTATAGATTACTTGACTTCCGTGGTGGCTCAGCAATAAAGAATCCACCTGCAACACAAGAGATGCCAGCTTGATCCCTGCATCGGGAAGATTCCCTGGAGAAGGGAATGGCAATCTACTCCAGTATTCTTGCCTGGGAAATCCCATGGACAGAGGAGCCCAGTGGGCTACAGGCCACAGGGTCGCAAGAGTTGGACATAACTTAGCAACTAAACAAAAACAACAGATTACTTATGTTTCAGGGGAAAACTGCCTGTAATATTATTTGTTTACACTAAATCCTATTTTGTCCAAGAACTTTCAGTTATAAAATTAGAGATTCACTTAACAAACAAACATAGAATTAAAATACACTAGAATCCTCTAGCAAACAGAATCCAACAACATATTAAAAAGATCACACATCATGACCAAGTGGGCTTTATCCCAGGGATCCAAGGATTCTTCAGTATTAGCAAATCAACCAATGTGATATACCACATTAACAAATTGAAAGATAAAAACCATGTTTATCTCAATAGATGCAGAGAAAGCCTTTGACAAAATTCAACATCCACTTATGATAAAAACCCTCCAGAAAACAGGCTTAGAAGGATCATACCTCAGCATAATAAAACCCATATATGATAAACCCACAACAAACAAATTATCCTCAATGGTGAAAAACTGAAAGCATTTCCCCTAAAGTCAGGAACAAGACAAGGGTACCCACTCTCACCACTACTGTTCAACATAGTTTTGGAAGTTTTAGCCACAGCAATTAGAGAAGAAAAATAAATAAAAGGAATCCAGATTGGAAAAGAAGATGTAAAACTCTCACTGTCTGCAGATGACATGATCCTCTACATAGAAACCCCTAAAGACACCTCCACAGAATTACTACAGCTAATCAATGAATATAGTAAAGTTGCAGGATATAAAATAATACACAGAAATCCCTTGCATTCCTATATACTAACAATGAGAAAACAAAAAGAAATTAACAAAACAATTTCATTCACCACTGTGATGAAAAGAATAAAATACTTAGGAATAAATCTACCTAAAGAAACAAAAGGCCTATATATAGAAAACTATAAAACACTCTTGAAAGAAATCAAAGATGACACAAATAGATGGAGAAATATACCATGTTCATGTATGGGAAGAACCAATAGAGTGAAAATGAGTATACTACCTAAAGAAATCTATAAATTCAACGCAATTCCTATCAAGCTACCAATGGTATTTTTCATAGAACTAGAACAAATAATTTCAAAATTTGTATGGAAATACAAAAAAACCTCAAATAGCCAAAGCAATCTTCAGAAAGAAGAAGAATGGAACTTGAGGACTCCACCGGCCTGACTTCAGACTATACTACAAAGCTACAGTCATCAAGACAGCATGGTACCAGCACAAAAACAGAAATATAGATCAATGGAACAAAATAGAAAGCCCAGAGATAAATCCACACACCTATGGATACCTTATCTTTGACAAAAGAGGCAAAAATATACAATGGAGAAAAGACAATCGCCTTAACAAGTGGTGCTGGGAAAACTGGTCAACCACCTGTAAAAGAATGAAACTAGAACATTTTCTAACACCACACACAAAAATAAATTCAAAATGGATTAAAGATCTAAATGTAAGACCAGAAACTATAAAACTCCTAGAGGAAAACATAGGTAAAACACTCTCTGATATAAATCACAGCAGTATCCTCTATGACCCACCTCCCAGAGTAATGGAAATAAAAGCAAAAATAAACAAATGGGACCTAATTAAACGTAAAAGCTTTTGCACAACGAAGGCAAGTGTAAGCAAGGTGAAAAGACAGCCTTCAGAATGAGAGAAAATAATAGCAAATAAAGCAACTGACAAAGAATTAATCGCAAAAATATACAAGCAGCTCATGTAGCTCAATACCAGAAAAATAAACAACCCAATCAAAAAATGGGCCAAAGAACTAAACAGACATTTCTCCAAAGAAGACATACAGATGGCTAATAAACACATGAAAAGATGCTCAACATCACTCATTAACAGAGAAATGCAAATCAAAACCACAAAGACGTACCATCTCATGCTGGTGAGAATGGTTGCTATCAAAAAGCCTACAAATAATAAGTGATGAAGAGGGTGTGGAGAAAAGGGAACCCTCTTTCTTTAGGAATAAATCCCACTGTTGGTGGGAATGCAAACTAATACAGCCACCATGGAGAACAGTGTGGAGATTCCTTAAAAAACTGGAAATGGAACTGTCATACGACCCAGCAATCCCACTGTGGGGCATACACACTGAGGAAACCAGAATTGAAAGAGACACAGGTACCCCAGTGTTCATCGCAGCACTGTTTACAATAGCTAGGACATGGAAGCAACCTAGCTGTCCATTGGCAGACGAATGGATAAAAAAGCTGTGGTACATATACACAATGGAATAGTACTCAGCTATTAAAAAGAATGCATTTGAATCAGTTCTAATGAGGTGGATGAAACTGGAGCCTATTATACAGCGCGAAGTAACGCAGAAAGAAAAACACCGATACAGTATATTGACACATATATATGGAATTTAGAAAGATGGTAACGATGACCCTATATGCAAGACAGCAAAAGAGACACAGATATAAAGAACAGACTTTGGACTCTGTAGGAGAAGGCAAGGGTGGCATGATTTAAGAGAATAGCATTAAAACATGTATATTACCATATGTGAAACAGATAACCAGTCCAAGCTCGATGCATGAAACAGGGCACTCAAAGCCGGTGCACTGGGACAACCCTGAGGGATGGGATGGGGAGGGAGGCGGGAGGAGGGTTCAGGATGGGGGACACACGTACACCCATGGCTGATTTATGTCAATGTATGGCAAAAACCACTAATTACTATAAAGTAATTAGCCTCCAATTAAAATAAGTTAAAAAACACACTAGAATTCTGCTCCATTTCAATGTGTGAGGCATCACATTAGGTGATGAGGACAGAGCAGTGAATGAGACAGAAAGAGCTCTTCCTCTCATGAAGCTACAGGCTTAAGAGAAAGACAGTAAAGACAAAACTACAGATGCGATGAGTGTGAAGAAGTAAAGGATGTCACAGGAGCAAACAGCAAAGAAATTTGCAGGAAAGCTCAAGGAAGGCCTTTACAGGAAGTAAATTTTAAGGCAAGAGTCAAAAGGGAAACAGGAACGAACCAAACATGGGTGGATTTGGATATCTGGGTGTGAGTAGGGGTGGGAGATACTTCTGTTCATTCTAGCAGAGGGAACTGCAAGAAAGGTATGCCGTGAATACAGAAGGACAAAGAATGGCACACAAGGAATTATGACAATTTGAGTATGACAGGACTGTAGAGGTTTAGGACAGAATAGTACTGAAGGAGTAAGGGACCAGACCATGAAGAACCTTGTAAACTACATTAAGGATCCTAAAGGCAATGAAAAGCCACTGAAGGTTTCCAGCTGGCAGGTGAAAAGATTAGATACGTGTTTTTTTTTTTTTTTTTTTTTAGATATGTGTTTTTAAAGATTACTCTAACTGTGCAGACTGGAAAACGCAAAGAGGGCAGGACTGAAACCAGGGAAATCAGCTAATATTATAAAACCCTTATAAAACCCCTCAGTTTTCAAATGGTCTGAAATCATGGCATATGAAAGGTATAAGAAAAGTGTGAAATATCTGAGATGTAGAATCAGACAGACCCAGTTATGGCTGAATGTCAGGGATATAGGATGAGGCACTATCAAAGGATGAGTTCCATGTTAACTGCTGTAAGAGTAATTAATTAGCTAGATGATAAAACAATAGAAGATGGCAGATGACCAGGTTTTCTGGAGTAAAGATGATGAGTTCAGCTTGAAACACACTCAGTTTGAGTTCCTTCGAGACATCTAAGTGAGGTTATCAGCAGAAAGACATACAGATCTGGAGCTCAGGAGAAAAATTCCGGGGAGCTGTTAAGATAGAAATGCTCAACAAAGACATAAAAATGAAGTGAGAGCTCTAGTGGGGGAAAAAATGGAGATAGAGAAAGTCGTTCAGTCATGTCTGACTCTTTGCAACCCCATGGACTATACAGTCCATGGAATTCTCTAGGCCAGAATACTGGAGTGGATAGACTTTCCTTTCTCCAAGGGATCTTCCCAACCCAGGGATTGAACCCAGGTCTCCGGCATTCCAGGCAGATTCTTTACCAACTTAGCCACAAGGGAAACCCAAGAATACTGGAATGGGTAGCTTATCCCTTCTCTAGCAATTCTTTCTGACCCAGTAATTGAACCGAGGTCTCCTGCATTCCAGGTGAATTCTTTACCAACTGAGCTATCAGGGAAGCACCCCCCGCCCCACCGAAAAAAAAAAAAAAACAGAGAAGTGGACCAAAAAAAAAAAAGGCAAAGCAAAGGGGACCACAGGAGCAAAACCAGGGATGAGGCACTGCAGAGCTAGAGGACAGTGTAATAAAACCCAGTAAACAGCCAACAACATCAAATAGGGCTGAGAGATCAAGTAAATCAAAGCTCAAAAGCAGACTCTAGGTCTGGTTAAAAAACAAAAAAATTTTAAAAGATGTCATTAGGGACTTTGACAAGGACAGTTTTGTTGGAGCAGTGTGAAAATATGATTACAGTGAAGTAAGTGGTGGGAGGAGACAATGAGTACAGACAATCCTTTTGATAAGTCTGGCTGTGAAGGAATAGCAAGTGGTTGAAAGAAAGATGGGGTCAAAGAGGTTTGTTACAGGATAGGAAGGATCTGAGACAATATAAATGCTGCAAAGAAGTTGTC
The DNA here is from genome assembly GCF_032405125.1 of Capricornis sumatraensis. NCBI lineage: Eukaryota > Metazoa > Chordata > Mammalia > Artiodactyla > Bovidae > Capricornis > Capricornis sumatraensis. Next base: position 31,378,345 of record NC_091081.1, on the reverse strand, counting down.
AATAGACAGAAAAAGTTCAAAGTAAAATAAATAGAGAAGGCAGAAGATGGGATCCAGATGGAAGGTAGGGACTTGCCCGAGAAGAAAGGGCACCTCTTCCATTAAAACAAGTGAGAAAAAGTGAATCTGTGCAGGTACGCTTTCACCTCTGTGCAGATACGCTTTACAGAGTTGCTGGCAGAAAGTTAAGGAAGGTCCTGTCACGTGGTTTCTGTTTTCTTTATGAAGTAGGAAGTGAGGTGAGGGCTCAGAGAAGGAGTCCTAGCAGAGGACAGACACAGTTGACTATGGACTGCTGGGAAAAGTTAGGGTCTACTCATCAATTACCACACACCTGCATGATTACCTCTGGTAAAAAGTCACAAAATATGAATGCAATTTAGTGTGTATGTTTTATATTGGATAATCTAAAGGAAAAGTAACAGTTCAAATGAATATAACAGAAACAACAAAAACTGAAAAGTTGCTTTGTTTCTAGGAAAGTTCCTTGCTAATACTCTCTGTAATATAAGATACAATTCTCAATGATTATGACACACAGAATTGGCTGAAAGATTTATACAGAGGCAACAAATCAAAATGCAGAAATAAACAGAAATATATCTAACATTAATAAGCTTTTCCAATTAAAACAGAAAATCCCAGAAGACTCTTTGAATAAAAATTATTTAATTTACAAATTTGGTACAGAGTGGATATTTTAAAATCCAGTTTCTAAGAAAGAAGCTACAAACATTAATAAAAGGAAGCTACATTCCCATTCACCCATCCTTCTTGCACCTCTACCTGAACACAAATGGATGCTTCAGGTCACAATGACAACCCTGTTATATCACCTCACCTGAACTCTAAGAATGTATGGGAAAGAGGTCTACTAGCTCTCAGGCCAAATTTTCATCCCATTTCATCTACCTCTATAAAACAGTATCATTATTATAACTCAAAGCAATTAAAAATACATTCAAGTTTAATTTACAACAAAGAGATATGTGAACTAAAATCATATTGGCACTAAAATGTTTACCGATAATAATTCTAATACTAAAACCACTGCTAGTGGTTTTGTATACAGCATTTTCTTTTTTCAGTTCCGTTCAGTAGCTCAGTCGTGTCCGACTCTGTGAGCCCATGGACTGCAGCATGCCAGGCCTCCCTGTCCATCACCAACTCCTGGAGTTCACTCAAACTCATGTCCATTGAGTTGGTGATGCCATCCAACCATCTCATCCTTTGTCATCCCCTTCTCCTCTCACCTTCAATCTTTCCCAGCATCAGGGTCTTTTCAAATGAGTCAGCTCTTCACATCAGGTGGCCAAAGTATTGGAGTTTCAACTTCAACATCAGTCCTTCCAATGAACACTTAGGACTTATTTCCTTTAGGATGGACTGGCTGGATCTCCTTGCAGTCCAAGGGACTCTCAAGAGTCTTCTCCAACACCACAGGTCAAAAGCATCAATTCTTCAGCATTCAGCTTTCTTTACAGTCCAACTCTCACATCCATACACGACTACTGGAGAAACCATAGCCTTGACTAGATGGACCTTTGTTGGCAAAGTAATGTCTCTGCTTTTTAATATGCAGTCTAGGTTGGTCATAATTTTTCTTCCAAGGCGTAAGTGTCTTTTTATTTCATGGCTGCAGTCACCATCTGCAGTGGTTTGGGAGCCCAAAAAAATAAAGTCTGGCACTGTTTCCACTGCTTCTCCATCTATTTGCCATGAAGTGACGGGACTGGATGCCATAATTCTTTGCTTTCTAAATGTTGAGCTTTAAGCCAAACTTTTTCACTCTCCTCTTTCACTTTCATCAACAGCCTTTTTAGTTCTTCTTCACTTTCTGCCATAAGAGTGGTGTCATCTGCATATCTGAGGTTATTGATATTTCTCCCAGCAATCTTGATTTCAGCTCATGCTTCATACAGCCCAACATTTCTCATGATGTACTCTGCATAGAAGTTAAATAAGCAGGATGACAATATACACCTTAGGTGCACTCCTTTTCGTATTTGGAACCAATCTGTTGTTCCACGTTCAGTTCTAATTGTTGTTTCCTAACCTGCATATAGATTTCTCAAGAGGCAGGTCAGGTGCTCTGGTATTCCCATCTCTTTTAGAATTTTCCACATTTTATTGTGATCCACGCAGTCAAAGGCTTTGGTATAGTCAATAAAGCAGAAATAGATGTTTTTCTGGAACTCTCTTGCTTTTTCGATGATCCAGTGGATGTTGGCAATTTGATCTCTGCTTCCTCTGCCTTTTCTAAAACCAGCTTGAACAACTGTAAGTTCATGGTTCACGTAGTACTGAAGCCTGGCTTGGAGAATTTTGAGCATTACTTTACTAGTGTGTGAATGAGTGCAATTGTGTAGTAGTCTGAGCATTCTTTGGCATTGCCTTTCTTAGGGATTAGAATGAAAACTGACCTTTTCCAGTCCCGTGGCCACTGTTGAGTTTTCCAAATTTGCTGGCATACTGAGTGCAGCACTTTCAGAGCATCATCTTTTAGGATTTGAAATAGCTCAACTGGAATTCCATCACCTCTACTAGCTTTGTTCGTAGTGATGCTTCCTAAGGTCCACTTCACTTCACATTCCAGGATGTCTGGCTCTAGGTGAGTGTTCACATCATCATTTTTTCTTTCTTACACTTCAGTATTTATCTGACTCTTTGTGACCCCATGAACTGTAGCCTGCCAGGCTTCTCCGCCCATGGGATTTCCCAGGCAAGAACACTGGAGTGAGTTGCCATTTCCTTCTCCACACTTAAGTATGCATGCATTTAAAGAGCAAAATCTGAATTATGCTGCATGGTTTTAAAGTTCGGTTCTTTGGTTAATATTTATGATATGCCTGTCACCCAATAATCTGCAAAAATATGACCACAGTGAAGTTTCTTTTGGGTGAAGAATTAGGAAGAATTCAAGGGAAAAAAAATCAATTATTACTAAAAACAATCTTCCTCTAACAGTTAATCTTATTATTCTACCATTTTTAATTCTATTAGAAAACTTACCCTCTAGTTCTCACAATGGTCTTTTCATATTTAGAACAGATTTATAAATAAGGAAGGAAAAATATTATATTCTTTACTCGCTTTTTTTAAGTGCAGAAAATGTGTCAAATATCATATTCTGATTTAAAAGTAAACAGTCTTAAATCATATATCTCTTAGCTTTCACTACTTTGACCAACTGGACATACACTCCTTCATGTAAGTACTATTAGAAAGCTGCCCAAGGTTAAAAGTTTTCATTAAAATAGCAAAAGCTAGTTTGGAAACAAACTTAAATGATATCCTAACCCAAGCTACTGAGGGAGAAGAGTAAAAATACATCTAATAAATGAAATGTCTCTAAAAATAAACTATGATCACTTTTCATTTTTAACCATGGAAGTTTTTCTGAAGGTGGAAAATTGCTGAGTTTCCAAAGTAAAAATGATTCAAATTTATATAATCAGTTATGATTATCTGAAAAAGTACAAAAGACTACCCAATTTCTCTGAAAGTATCATTCAGTAAGAAAACCCAGAGAATTTAAACAAACCCCCAACATGGGGGTGGACAGACTTGCATGCACTGAGTATCTAGCATTTGTGTGACATATTCCAGATTCAAGGATGCACAGAGAAAAACGAAACAGTTCCTGTACCCAACAAGTTAGAGGACGGGCCCCTAAAGGAGCTTCCTCCAGCCATCTGACTATCCCCAGCTGGGGCAGGTAGGGGACGAGCGCTGCCTCACCAGCACACAGGAGAGAAAGCCAAGGGCAAGCTCTACTAAAGTGAAACAAGAGACGGTCCAGCACCACAGATGTATTTCCACTTCTCCAGATCTTCCTGAGTAAATAATATTATGTGTGCATGCATACTAAGTCGTTTCAGCTGTGTCTGACTCTTCGCAACTCCATGGACTGCAGCCCACCAGGCTTCTCTGTCCATGGGATTCTCCAGGCAAGAATACTGGAGTGGGTTGCCATGTACTTCTCCAGGGGACCTTCCCAACCTGGGAATCAAACCCGTGTCTCATGTCTCCTGCATTGGCAGGTGGGTTCTCTACCACTAGCGCCCCTGGGAAGACTGTGTACCTGAGACACAAAGGAAAAGCTGAACTGACAGTAACTGAGAATGTCTTTGCCTACTGGGGACTATCTAGTGAAAAGGCAAGATACTATTATCGCTGACTGACAGATGCTTAAGTCTGGATCATATCGCCAACTGGAAAAGGAAAAAGAAAAGCAGACTAAAATCAAAAGATAACTGCTACTCTCGTTTTAGAACAGATAGTACACTAACTCAAATCCACAAGCCTACATGCGACAATTTGTGTTATTAAACAATATATTTCATATTATCTATATTAACTCATGAACATATGAAGACACACCCACATTCATATGTTCATTCAGCTATCAAAAAAAATTTAAATAGTTGCTTTGAATACAAAAGAACCAAATCTGAACCTATCATTTTCAAAACATCTTCCTGTTAAAAAACCACACATAACTTATGATTCATTATCATATACTATAGATGTGTTAGAAAAAGAAAGTCAAGACGGTCCCGTATCAACATGTCAGCAGTGCTTTTATCCTCTGAGCAGTAGGATTAGGTGATTCTTACCTCCTTCTTTTCACAGATCTGGGTCTCCTAACTTTTTTTCCATGATAAGCACATATTAATTGTATCACAAGAGTTGAAAACCAGCCTCTTGGTTGTTAAGAGCTTTCTCTACAGAAATGGACAAAGTTCCGACATCCCATTTGCCACCACCAGCATACTTACATAATATGGTTCTGCCTCACGTTCAGTTATCTCATCCTGATACAGGGTGAAGCAAGTTGGAATTCGTCCAAACCACACATCTCGAAGCACATCTTTGTCATCTGTCATTCTTCCAGTGATGAAAGCAGTACATATAGGCTAAATTATTTTCAGCCAAAGCCAAACTGAAAATAAAATGAAGAGTATTGGTCTGATCCTTGTAAGAATAAACAAACGTGCTCCAAAACAAAGATTATAGGAAATAAAGAATGCCGTAGAGATTATTCACTTCAAAAAACTAGATGATGGCATTCTTTAGAATGAATGCAAAAATCAGTACAACAAATTCCAAATGTGAAGCTATTATTTATTTAAAGAGATCAGGGAAGTAACTATTTCAAAGTTACATATACAACTAACAAACCACAGCCACAGTGAAACTATACTTGCAACATTCTCTCAAGCCCCAAAAAAGTATACTGCTTATCTAAAGTGAACTCTTCATTGTAACTTTTGTCTCAGTTTTCTCATCTATAAAATGAGAATAACAGCACTGACCATGTAAGAGAGATATGAAAATTAAATTCATACATGTAGAATACTTACAATAATGCCTGTAACACAGTACTAGTAGTATAAGATGTATCTGTCATCATAATTTATAGAACCAACAAGAGCGTGTTTCAAAAAATGTTTAAAAGTCGAAAACTTCAAGAACTTAGAATAATCAAAAGCATTATCTAGTGTAAACTGGAATTAGTAAAGGAAAATACAGCCAAAAATTATGCAGTGAGCATTGCTAGTAACACTCTCGATAGAGTCACAGTTTGATCTGTGGCGATGCTGAGGGCTTCACGATGATAATGACAATGATGGTGATCATTTTTTAAAAACCTCAGGCATATCTGACTCCGCAACCCAATGGATTGTAGCCCACCAGGCTCCTCTGTCCATGGGGATTCTCCAGGGAAGAATACTGGACTGCGGAGCTATTCCCTTCTCCAAAGGATCTTCCAGACCCAGGGATAGGACCCGAGTCTCCGGCATTGCAGGCAGATTCTTTACTGTCTGAGCCACCAGGGAAGCCCCTACAGGCATTGCCCAGAAGGTACTGTTTACAAATCTGCTAAACATACCATGTACTTTCATGTCTTTTCCATAGCTGTGCTCACGCTGGTGGTTCCTAACCCTAAAGTAGCCTTCCCCACCTTGTCTTCAACTGGGACAGCCTTCAGGATCCTGCTCAAAACAGCCTTTCTTCTATGCATGAATCGGGCAGAACCTCACTGCACCTTTACTTTTCCTCTACTGCAGCAGGATTTTCAATCTCGTATTCTTTCCACCATACCATATTAACTGCCAAACATCGCTTTCAACTCCAAAATGTCCATGATTAAACTTAAATGTTACTTTGTGAGTGCTTTCATAGGGAGGAGGGGAAGAAGTTAAATATTAACAGAACTTACAGTGTTCAGGGAAGAATTTTAAAAGATACTGAACTTGAAGAATGGGTAAAATATGGACAGAAGAAAAGAAGACAAATAATCCAAGCAGGGCAATACAGCATCAGCAAAGACAGGAAGTGGCAGGAGCAATATATGAGCCAACTTTTTAGGAAACATATCGGGAACAGCAGTAGACAATGAAAGAGCTGACACTGTGACGTGGTCTACTACCACACATGATTTTAAGCAAGTCACTTTACTTCACTAAGTCTCAATTTCCTTAACTGTAAAAGTTACCAGGGTTGTTCTAGAGAAAAAAATCTATAAAGTATGTGACATGGTACTGGACACAGTAAGTGCTGAGACATAAAAGCAATTATTATTCCTTTAATGTCAAATTTGTAAATATATAATGTAACTAGATCATGAAAGTGAAGTGAAAGTGAAAGTGAAGTCGAGTCTGACTCTTTGCAACCCCATACCAGGCTCCTCTGTCCATGGGATTTTCCAGGCAAGAATACTGGAGTGGATTGTCATTTCCTTCTCCAGGGGATCTTCCCAACCCAGGGATTGAACCTGGGTCTCCCACATTGTAGACAGACACTTTACTATCTGAGCTAACCAGATCATGAAGTATACCAACTAGATAACTGTAGGTTTTCAATTTTATCCAACAAGCTGTGAGGTTCTATAACGGTGAAACAAAAACAGTTATCTGGTATAGTCAGAACTATGGCTTTTCCAGTAGTCACGTACAGATGTGACAGTTGTACATAAAAAAGGTTGAGAGCTGAAGACTGATGCTTTCGAACTGCGGTGCTAGAGAAGACTCGTGAGAGTCCCTTGGACTGCAAGGAGATCAAACCAGTCAATCCTAAAGGAAATGAACCCTGACTATTCATTGGAAAAACTGATGCTGAAGCTCCAATACTTTGACTACCTGATGGAAAGAAAAGATCCCGATGCTGGGAAAGATTGAGGGCAAGAGGAAAAGGAAGTGACAGAGGATGAGATGGTTGGATGACATCACTGACTCAATGGATGCGAGTTTGAGCAAACTCAGGGAAATAGTGAAGGACAGGGAAGCCTGGCATGCTGCAGTTCACGGGGTTGCAAAGAGTAGGACATGACTTAGCAAATGAACAGCAACAACAAATCTGGTGGCAGTGCACAAAAGGCACAAAAGGAGATCTGAGTCAGAGAAAGGATAGCCAGGAAGCAACGTCTGCAACTAAGGCATAAACTAATGAGTGCCTGACCTAGACTGGTAGCAGTGGATTGAAAACAGATAGGAGGCTTTTCCAATGAAGAACAGAAGCTGGTAAAAAGACTGGCTGAGGGATAGACAAGGACTGAAAAGATTTAAATGCTTAGAGCAGGCAACAGAGTAAGGTAGTTAAAGAGGTTTTGAAACTGGACTGACATGGGTTTCAACCCTGACTTCCTCATATAAGCTGTGAGTCCCTGACATCTCCAAACCTCATATCTGTAAACTGAAGATAATTCTAATGTCACAGGTTGCTCTGTGTTTAGCACCTAGTAACCAACAACTGGAAAAATGGAATTTGTATTTAATTCCATGGCCCCTCTGCTTGCATACCTTTTGCCCCTTCTCTTGGTGAATTCTTAATCCTCTTTTAAGAGTGAACCTAACATCAGTTTCTTGAGAAGCCTTCCACTAAGCAAACTACAATCTAATTACTTATTATTTATCTTTATTGTTATACGGTATAACAACACACTGCAGTTATGTTTATCTTATCTGACTCTTGCCCCTCCCAAAACTGAACTGTGAGTTTCTGGACAGCAGAAATTGAGTCATATATACCTTTGTATCAGGGAGGGTAGCACAATTAGCACATAGTAAGTTCTGGAATTTTTGTTAAACACTGGAAAATATATAAATAAATAAAATACATAAATCCCAAGGTTACACTAGCTACTGAAGAAACTTCTCCACCTAAACTCTTTCCTAAATTGGTACAATCACACTTTAAATTCAGTGAATTTTATCATTTTAGAAAAATATTTTTCCCTCTCATACATACACAATGATATCAAATCACGCATCCAACTTGAAGGTAACATTTTCGAAGAATAGAAATCTCAAACCATGATACAGTCTACTAGAAATAAGCTTCTTTAGGGCAATGAATACTACCTGACTGCTGCTGTATTTTCTGCTTCTAATTCACAGCCTGCAAAAATGGTAGGTGTGTCCAAAGAAAAACACTTAGCAAACAGTATAGTGAGTATGATAAGAATGTAATGCACAATCAACCATCCCTTTTACAAACCAAGAACGGCTAACCTACTACCTGAAGCTGTTTTTTTGCTGACAAAATCCCCAACTATCCACAAATTACTTAAAATATCAAATACCTACTACTAGTAAATTTGTAAACATCTAAACATCTGCTGGCTGGTCTCCCTTTAAATTCAAAAGTGGGCTCTGGGTACAGCCCAGGGTTCTCAAGTTTCCCTAGTCCATTTATTCTTCCACTGTCCCAGATCAACTCTCTCGTCTCAAATTTTCACATCTCCTTCCTTACTCTCTCTCAGCTAAAGACTTGGCTTTTTAACTATTTCCTTCTATCTGGTTACTAAGGATCACTAGTTTTGAACAGGGGTTTTAATAAACAGGCCCACCCCCATCCTGAAGGATATAGTCTGTAACTCGCCCCAACCTCCAAAGGTTGAAATGTCCTTAAGTCCTTGAACCCTGCCTTTGGAGATCTCTTAGGGTTTTAAATATCATTTACACATTAGCAATTCCCACATTCACATCTTCAACCTAGACTTCTCTTCTGAACTCTGGTTCCACATACACTACTGTATACTGACATTTCCTTTGGAAATTCAGCAAGTGCCAAACAGAAGATGATTTCAGATCTCCCTCTCTCCTCTTCCTAGTACTCTGTGATCCTCCCCAAACCACTAAGCGGTAACTCCATTCTTTAGTTGCTCAGGCCTTAAATCTGGGAGTCAACCAAGAGCCCTCTTCACAGCTGACCAGCTCTAGCTTAGACACCAGTCTAGAACCTGGCTATGTCTCACCGCCTCCACTATTACCACACTGATCCAAGTCACTGTGACCTTTAACTCAGATAAATGCCACAGTCTACCAACAGAGGTCTCAACATTTCTGCAGAGAGATAACAACACAATCAGAAAAAAAAAAATTTAAAACCCAAGTCAGATGAGTTCACTCCTTTATTCAAAACTTGTGTTGTTTAGTCCCTCAGTCATATCTGACTCTTTCGCAACCCCATGGACTGTAGCCCTCCAGGCTCCTCTGTCCTTGGAATTCTCCAGGCCACAGTACTGGAGTGGGTAGACATTCCCTTGTCCAGGGGATCTTCCTGACCCAGAGATCCACACTGCAGGTGGATTTTTTTACCACTGAGTCACCTGGGAAGCCACTCAAAACCAGACCATCTCATTCAAAGTAAAAAGTAAAAGTGTTAAAAAAAAAAAAAAAAAGTCTTACCAGTAGGTAAAGAATCTGCCTGCAGTTCAGGAGACCTGGGTTTGATTTCTGGATCAGGAAGATCCCCCGCAGAAGGGAATGGCAACCCACTCCAGTATTCTTGCCTGGAGAATCCCATGGACAGAGAAGCCTGGTGGGCTACAGTTCATGGGGTCGCAAAGAATCGGACACCAGACTGAGCAACTAACATTAACTACCTACTCTGACCTGCTTATCTACATCTCTCTCCAACTTGCTCCCCTGGTGGAGCCAAACTAGCTGATATGCTCCTGCCTCAGGGACTCTGGCTGTTCTCACGGTCTTTTCCACTACATCCACATGGCACCCTTCCTTATCATTACTAGGTTTCTGCTCAAATGTCATCTTCTCTTAGGCCACCACTGTAAGTTCCTACACATGACACCAGCATGTCCCATTCCCCTTCATTATTTTTTCTCCACAGCACTTTTCACCACTCCACTTCACATATAATTAACTTTTAAATTAATGTCTCCCCTCCCCAAACCTCAAAGTGAACTTCATGACAGCAGCGATTTTTATCGTCTTCTTCACTGTTTATTGTTTTATTTTTTGTTCAGTGCCTGGCACATAACTGGCACTTCGTATCTGTTAAATTAATAAAGTGAGTCTACACTTGAAGCTTGTACATTATTCTAAAATCTCTTATCCATATAGTATCATTCTGTTCGTTTTTCCCCAATTTTAATCAGCATACCATGGTGGATCAAAGAACATGGTCAAATCCAATATAAAATCCTAAAATTTCCCTCAACTGCTGCCCTTAGCCCAACATATTTACTTTCAAATTCAAAATTCAATCAACAACTCCCTTTATGGAAATCACAAAATAATTCGGTTCAGACCCAAGTACACACAGTCCCCAAAACTCGGAAATTTATCAAGTAAATTCCAGAAGGCTTTAGAACCAGTGCCGTTTGACAGCCTCTGGGTTCTGATTCTTGCTAAAAACATGTTGTGCCTCCACACCCTTCAGAAAAATCTAGAACCAATCCAGTTTCCCTAAGCTCCTCAACTTCAGATGTGACTTGAAAATAATCCAAAGTATAATTAAAGTATATGAAAGTGCTTTGCCAACGGGAAATTGATTTTTTGGGGCACTAAATATTATTAAAATGAGACAATGAATGCTTTGAGAAGATAAACTGGGGAAAACTCCACCGATTTCGGATAGAATCGAACTGCCTACGAAATATCTACGATCTAAATAACTACTCCACGAAAAATGCAGGTCCTGAACTAAACTCTAGAGCCTGTGATGAGACCCAGGCTTCCTACCTTAGAAAGGAACGGACGTATTCCCTCCAGCGATCACACAGGCTACACCCTCCCAGCCGGCGCTAGGGCTCCGGGGGCGGCGCCTGGGCAACGCCACCTTCCTCGGAGGAACCACCTTCACCCGCCACCACCGCCCGGGGGAGCGCTCCTCTCAATGCACACGCCCCTCCTTTTTACCACACCTACCTGGCACTTCCCCAACCCTCTTCCTGCGGGCATTTCCTCACACTGGGGTGACAGACACACACATACCCTACTAGAAGCGCCGGCTTCTCCTCCGGCTTCCTGCACAGGTGAAGACGCTGGGCGGAGGAGAGAGCCCAACACACTATCCCGCCGAGATGCACCAGCCGGGAGTCCCGATAGCCCGCGCAGCCGCAGAAAGCACCTGTGCGGAGGTCGGAGTAGAGCCCAGCTGCACTTCCGCCCTCCGGTATCCAGCAAAGACGGCCCCCAGCGCCACGGAGCCCTGGAAGCCCACCGCAAGTCCAGTCACCCTCGGCGCCCGGAGATGACGTCACGAGGCCCCACGTGGCCCGCACTCCGCCCCCCGAGGTCGGCCCAACCCTGCACCGAGGCTGGAGCCAGACTTGAGCATGCGCGGACCGAGCGGTCAAACACCTGGCAAGTTCACAGTTGCTCTCTCGGCTTGTCTGTGCTTTTGGCAGTCATTGGTATTAAGAAGGTTATAACAGTTCTGTGAGAGCAGAGACTTTTACAAATACGTCGACACTGCCTCCCTGGAGCTTGATCGCGGCTTCTGTCTCCTGGCTTCCCACAGTAAAATTAATAAAATGTTGGTCTTCAAAGTGTTTTCATATCTGTTTTCTCATCTTCACTTTGTCAGAGCCACAGCATGAATTAACAGTTATTTAACAATAAAATACCTGAATACTGAAGCCCTCCATCCATCCAATTGTATATACCTTTGTCTTCCTGTTGGTTAAAATAACAAGCAATTAGTAAACTTACTCTTAAAAGCTGTTGGCATTGGATCTATATAGAAGCCTTACCAGACATTTAAAGTTAGTCTTTTAATTACACATTCCATCAAAATATTATTCTATGCATAGCGAGTAAATACTACTTTATCGTTCCTGATAATTGGGAAGATTAGGAAAATCCTAGTATTAACCACAGGATACTTTTAAATTAAAAGAAGAATCTTCTTAGGGGCTGTTGTCTATAGTTTAATGATTTATTAGTGGTGAATCACACCTTATTGGTGGGTCATCAAATCAACTTTGTGGGTCCTGACTAGCATTTTTTTAAGTGAAAAAAATTAGAAAATATCAGCATGCTTCACACATGTATGCAGGTCAAGAAGCGACAGTTAGAACTAGATATGGAACAACTGACTGGTTCAAAATTGGGAAAGGAGTGTGACAAGCTTGTATACTGTCACCCAGCTTATTAAACTTCTGTGCAGAGTACCTCATGTGAAGTGCTGGGTTGGATGAATCACTAACTGGAATCAAGTTTGCCTGGAGAATATCAACAACCTCAGGTATGCAGATAATGCCTCTCCAATGGCAGAAAGTGAAGAGGAACTAAAGGGCTTCTTGATGAAGGTGGAAAAGGAGAGTGAAAAAGCTGGCTTAAAACTCAACATTCGAAAAACTAAGATCATGGCACCTGGTCCAGTCACTTTATGGCAAATAGAAGAGGGAAAAGCGGCAGCAGTGACAGATTTTGTTTTCTTGGGCTCCCAAATCACTGCAGATGGTGACTGCAACCTTGAAATTAAAAGACGCTTGCTCCTTGGAAGGAAAACTGAAAAAAACTAGAGAGCATATTTAAAAGCTGAGACATCGCAAAGGTCCACATAGTCAAAGCTATGGTTTTTTTCAGTAGTCCTGTATGGATGTGAGACTTGGACCATAAAAAAGGCTGAGCAGCCAAGAATAGATGCTTTCAAATTGTGGTGCTGGAGAAGACTCTTGAGAGTCCCTTCGACATCAAGGAGATCAAACCAGTCAATCCTAAAGGAAATCAACCCTGAATATTTATTGGAAGGACTTATGCTGAATCTTCAATGCTGTGGCCACCTGAAGTGAAGAACCAACTCACTGAAAAAGACTCTGATGCTGGGAAAGACTGAAGGCAAAAGGAGAAGGGGACGGCAGAGGATGAGATGGTTAGATAGTTTCACCAACTCGATGGGCATGAGGAGTCCATTTGGTAGACTCATGAATTTGAGCAAACTCAGGGAGATAGGAAAGGACAGGGGAGCCTGGAGTGCTGCAGTTCATGGAGTCGCAGAGTCAGACAGAACATCGACTAAACAACAACACATGTTAAGGTACATATTGTTTCCTGAAATTTTTATTTTAATATGTATGTGGTATACACTGGATAGGGCTTCCCTGGTGGCTTAGAGGTTAAAGCATCTGCCTGGAATGCGGGAGACCCAGGTTCAATCCCTGGATCGGGATGATCCCCTGGAGAAGGAAATGGCAACCCACTCCAGTACTCTTGCCTGGAGAATCCCACGGAGGGAGGAGCCTGGTAGGCTATAGTCCATGGGGTCGCAAAGAGTTGGACACGACTGAGCAACTTCACACCATCACACACCATACACTGGATAGGAATGTGAAATACATTTCTTGATATGGGTAGCAGTCAAAAAAATTTGAAAGTCACAGTCCAGTCCACTCAACATAATCAATGCGGAAATCCTCTCTATGCATCTTCAACAGACAACCATTGGCCTCTATAAAAAAGTTCTTGGGATAAAGTTGCCCTTCCTTCCCAATGGTAGCCAAAACTAAATGGAATTTACTCTGAAGTGTATCCAAAATATTAATGAATGGATAGAGGGATGGATATATGGATAAATATTTGATAATGCAGGTATGCTGCTGCTGCTGCTGCTAAGTTACTTCAGTCGTGTCCGACTGTGCAATCCCATAGACGGAAGCCCACCAGGCTCCCCCATCCCCAGGATTCTCCAGGCAAGAACACTGGAGTGGGTTGCCATTTCCTTCTCCAATGCACGAAAGTGAAAAGTGAAAGGGAAGTCGCTCAGTAGTGTCCGACTCTTAGCGACCCCATGGACTACGGCCTACCAGGCTCCTCCATCCATGGTATTTTCCAGGCAAGAGTACTATAGTAAAATGTTAATGGTAGAATCTATGTAGTAGAATGGTAGAATCTAGTATTTGGGTGTTCACTGTAAACTCCTTTCAACTTTGCTGTTATGCTTGAAATTTTTCCTGGCAAAATGTTGAGGGGGAGGGGAGAAACTGTGTTTGGAGAACCCTAATAGGTGGAGAGTTATTAAACTGAACTAAAATCCAGCTTCTTATACGTTTAGGAATTGATCCTGATTACTTCCTTCCTCCCCTTGTGCCTCCTCTATTCCACTTACAGCCTACAGCACACATAGCTAACCTTTGTCCTAACAGCATTTCAGCTATGTAAAGGTAGCTCTCATACCTCATAACCCACTCAGTATAATACTGTCAGTTCTTTCAGCCACTCTTCACATGACATATCTCCCTTCTAGATAACTCCAATTGTTGGACTCTTTCCCATCTCATGATTATGCTCCCTGAGCAAAAATTTGGACGTAAGAAGAATTTTATATTTGTTCTTTGTCATTTCCATTGTTAACATTATGTCTTCCCTCTTGGTCAGTGGCCCTGCATCTTTTTAATTTTTTTTTCAATGAACATAACTTTTAAGAAGCCCTTTCTGGTTGGCCTTACCATTTCTCCCAAGCTTCAGTGCATTCGGAGTGACCCTCAGGCAAACTTGTGTGAATTTACTTATCAACCTCCATTCACCAAAGGGGAGTACACAAGTCCTCTTAAAATTCTGGGTTCAAAGGAGAGACTCACAGAAGTCTGTCAACAATATGATTTATTTTCTTCTCACTATACTAGTTTGCAGTTGTAAAGACTTTTATTTTTGCATGCATTACAACTTGTAGGACTCAAAGTTGTGGGATCGCAACTTTATTTGCTCTAAATTTACTTAAATCTGCCTTCCTGAACTCTAAGGTGTCTCTACTAACCCCATGAACTCTAACATGCCATTACAACCTGATCTCAAGTTCCTATCTACTCTCTTTCCTCTCCAGCCTACTAGTTTTATAAGTTGTTGTTGTTCAGTCAATAAATCGTGTCCAGCTCTTTGTGACCCCAGGGACTGCCACACACCAGGCTTCCCGGTCCTTTACTATCTCCCGGAGTTAGCTCAAACTCATGTCCATTGAGTTGATGATGACATCTAACCATCTCATTCTCTGTCAAGTTAGTTAACCCAAATTTGATTCTTCTACTTCAGTTCTAACGCCTCTGATTGCATGCCAACCAATTAACCTGTCTTCCAGTTCCCCTCACTACTGGTTTCTTCCTTCTGCCTATAACTATGCTTCAACCATTCTCCCATCCTACTGAAATCCTTCCTTCAACCATCATCACTTCTTACCTACACTATTGGGCTAGCCTGCTAACTGATCTCCATGCTGCCAGTCTTGCTCCGTTTGCCCCAGGAGCCAACTATCTTCGATTTAGATTTCAACCAGAGTGGATTCTCTGAAATGAATTCTTACCATATAATTCAGATGCCTCACTCGTTCCTTCTGAACAGATTTCTAGTTTCTCAGCATGATCAGCAAGGCCCTCTATGACTGGCTTTTCCCTTTTTTCTAGCCTTATTTCCTAATGTTCCCTGCCAAGCACTTTAAATTACAATGGTATCAAAGTCTTGCAGCTCTTTGTACTCAGGTTCACATGTTTGTGTTCCCACTGTGCCTGCTGCCTAAAATGCTGTCCCCAACAGACCCACTGTTGTATCCCTTTTCCCCACTTCAAATATACCACGCATTGCACAAGACAGTTCAGGTGCTAGAAAGTTTTCTCTGATCCACTTTATCTAGGTTAGGTGCGCTTCAACATTTCCTCAATCATTTTTTTCAAATCCCTAATGTCAGCACAATGCCTGTCATTCAGTAAATGTGGACATAAAATAAGCAGAACATGAGCTTTCTTCTATGATTCCCATCACTTTCCCCTTAGGAACTAAATTCTTTCTCATGGCCTAGAGTTTAGGTAGAAAGTGATTTCCTTTATTACTTTGTCAATTTCCAAATGATCAACAAGGAAAGCTGAAAGTGATTGAGATACTCTGTTGTTAGTGGAGTGGGAGTCCCACAGTGGCCTGTGAATCAGGGTCTCCATCACTGCTCCCTCCTGTCTTGGTGCCAGTTGTGTAGCCTGCTTGCAGAAGGCGCTTTTGCTTCTTCCGTATGGTCTCCAGCTCTGCAGTGTATTCCCAGAACACAATCACATGTCTGTTCTTTCAACCTTTAATCTTTACTCAAGCGATACCCCTCAGCTGGTGCTACAATGGAAACTCCTAGAAAGCAGGGATGAATATGAATCTGCATCTATGAACAAATGCAAATGAGTCCCACAGGTGGGCTCTGGACCACTGATTTGACATCATGATGTACTCTAACCTGCTTTGGGATACACACTGTGATGCTATGCATATGCTAGTTTAAGCTTCATTGAAATGGCAACCCACTCCAGTGTTCTTGCCTGGAGAATCCCAGGGATGGGGGAGCCTGGTGGGCTGCTGTCTATGGGGTCACACAGAGTCGGACACGACTGAAGTGACTTAGAAGCAGCAGCAGCATTGTTTCCCAAACTGAGAATGCCATACTCCAGAAGCGTCAAGGTACCAACACACCAGAAAGACCACACTCCAGAAGCAGCTGTTGCCAAGAACATCTGTCATCCCTCCACTCTCCTGGTCATACCACATGGCCTGCTAATTAGCATAGTGCTGTCAGAAACAGGTTTTTATTTTTGGCTCCTCAAAAGTAAGATAAATGTTAGAAATGAGATCTCATTTATGCAATTAGCAATATTTAAGATATGTGGATTGACTAAAACATTTTAGAGATTCTTTCCACCATTGAAGGAACAAAGTGTGGGAATCCATGAAGCCTGCAGCTTGATCCCTGCAGCTTGATTTTGTCTTCTATAGAGATTATAGAATTCAGCCACAGGAAAGATGTTAAAGCTGCCTCAAGATAAGATTTTTCAGAACAAAGTACTGAGAGCACCGTAAAGGGCAAAGAGTTGAGATCTTACATAGCTTATACAGCAGGTTGTATTAATGAGTGTCTGTGGGTGCACTGGAATCTGATCTAAAATTGACTTTCATTATAATCCCATATCCAGATTATGGGAAATGATTAATCCTCACCAGCCTCAATTTCTTTAGTAGCTATGTTTATTTATGGAAAAAAAAACCCTAACAGTTATACATGATCAAATTAATCTTGGTCAGTAAGGAAGAGTGGCAGATATCCACTCTGTCCCTGAAAATGTTTCTTTATTTTAAAAAAAGTTATTTATTTATACGGTCTTAGTTTTGGCATGTTCACTGGGAGTGTAGTGTCTTAGCCACCAGACCACCATGGAAGCCCGTAAAATGTTTCTTAAATTCTAAAAAAAAAAAAAAAAAAGGTAATGGTTTCAAAAATTTGGATTTCTGGCTTCTTCTGGAACCTGAAAACCCTGGGCCCGCATTCTCACATGGCACCCGAGTGCTAGAGTCGAGATATAGTTGCCCCCTTTCAGGCTGGGAGTGACCTCGCCAGTGTCCACTGTCCCCATGCTATCACTCTACCTCAGTTGAACATAAATATTTATGTTGAACAAAAGACCAAAAAACCAGGCCAGAATGCATTAGATTGAATAATTTAACACACATTGTGATTGTATTTATGGTTCTAAGTTTTTGTTGTTGTTCACTTGCTAAGCTGTGTCCAACTCTTTGTGACCCCATGGACTGCAACACACCAGGCTTCCCTGTCTTTCACTGTTTCCCAGAGTTTGCTCAAATTCATGTCCATTGAGTTAGTGATGCTATCTAATCATCTCATCCTCTGCTTCCCGCTTCTCCCTGCTTCAGGGTCTTTTTCAATGAGTTGGCTCTATACATCAGGTGGCCAATGTGTTGGAGCTTCAGCTTCAGCTTGAGCATCTAAGTTTTTACCTTTAGAAAATTCTAAGGACACATGCTTGGAAGTTGGGAAAGTATCACTATATAATATTTGCTCCTATGAGATGAGAGAACATTTGGAGGATTCAAATATTACTGTGAGACTTTCAGAGCTCAACAATCATAGGCAGTCCATTTGTGTCCATTCAGCTGGCATTCTAAAATGAATCCAGGAACTGGGCAGAGAGACTCCTTTAACTTTAGTGATAGCTTTTCCTTCACTGTGACAAGTTTTCATTCAGTCATTTAAACATTTCTTGAGTTCACATAATTAGGTGCTTGGTAAAGTGAAAATAACTCTTAAGCAACAGCAAAGGAACCCCTCAAATTTCAATACATGAATATATTATTATACTTTAAAATCGCAAGTTGGATCAGTTTTCCTATGATTACCATGTCAACTATTTAGTACCAGATGTAATTCCAACATTGCTACAGATAAAATGTGGGTTTCTGTTGAAAATATTATAAGACTATGATTCTAGTCAGTACTATCTACTCGCCTACACAGATTCTGTAGGAGTGAATAAAAACAACATGCCAAATATTATTTGGAAACATATATACATTCATAACTAGTATGCAATTAACATTATTCTTAAAAAAATCTTTGAATTAGATTATGTGATGGTTCCTATAGGAGTATTTTTCTATGAACAGCTCTTTTTAAAAACTGGGGCAAGTCAGTCAGGCAGTTTTTCCAAAAACAGAAAAATAGTCTGGGAAGTGTGAAATTTAAGGGGAAGTCTTAAAAAAACACAATCAGGCTAGACAGCCTGATTCCTGAAACAGAAAAAGAAATCCTTGCAATAACACGTTGCTGTCACCAGGTGTCACAATCAACCTGATACAAAGCTCAGAGCTCCCCTACCAGCAAGGCCAGTCAACAGCACCCTCAGTGATGTAATAGCCTGTTTCCCAATAGGGAACTTCTGGTTATTGCAAGAGGTTTTGTGAAATCCTTAAAAAGTTGTCACAACAAAATTATTTTAATTAAAAAAAACGCTTTCTAAACTTTGTCAGTATTGACAAAATTCCTTCAAATCCATTCCCTTTGTTCTTGGATCATAAGCTAGGGCAGTATAGCACAGCTGAGGACGTGCAGGCATGCTCAGTCGTGTCTGATTCTTTTTGACCCCACAGAACTGTAGCCCTCTAGGCTCCTCTGTCCATGGAATTTTCCAGGCAAGAATACTGGAGTGGGTTGTCATTTCGTACTCCAAGGGATCAAAACTGCATCTCTTGCATCTCCTGCATTGGCAGATGGGTTCTTTACCACTGTGCCACTTGGGAACCTCTATAGCTGAGGACTTGCACTTTTAAATCCCATGTCTGACATCTGCTACCTGTATGCTGCTGCTGCTGCTAAGTTGCTTCAGTCGTGTCCGACTCTGTGCGACCCCATAGCCCTAGACAAAATTATTTAATAATGGCTACAAAATTCCACAGAGCTAGTGCAAGTGCAAAATGAAAATGAGGGCCCTTCATTAAGAAAAGGGATTTCAATATAGTGACAGCAGGCCCTGCATGGTACAACAGGTCACACACCCAAGAATTTGACTCTTATGTACCTTCTCCATGTCTCCACTTTTCCATTTTCCTCATGGTTGAATGAGAATAATGGTAGCACCTGCTTCATAGACTTGTTATGAAGATCAGGTAGGATAATGCACATAAAACATTCATCACAGTGCTTAGTACATAGTGAGCTCGCAATAAACAGGAGCTGGTGCCTTTATGTCCGTCAGACGCTGTGCCTCCCCTCCTCTGCACCAACCCTTTTTACAATCTGCTGCCAGAATAATCTTCTTTAGCACAGTTCTAATGTGTCACTGCCCTGTGTTTTTTATGAAAACCAAGTCCTCACTGCCTACAGAATAAAATCTAAATCTCCTGGACTAACCTTATCCAGTTTTCAGCTTCATCACCCATCACTTGTCTGGTTCCCTGGTCTCTCTCTGACCTCTGTCCCACATTCTGTGTCTTTCCTGACCCTGTTCCTTCTGCTGGAAATGCCCTCTCCCCCCGACTATAAGGAAAACACAGGAATTGCAGTCACAATTCTTCTTCTGTCTTAGAACTGCTTACTATGTAGTCTGGGAAACAGAATATTACACCGAGATTCAGCAAGAATGCAAGACAAGGTGAAAAGAATAGTTAAGGGGGGGGGGGGAAATGTCCTAAAAGTTTAGAATTAGAAGTCATAACTGCAGTGGCACTTTTTAAAGCATTTTGTTTCATAGTTAATTAATGATTACTATACTATGCATAGACTCTATGTTATGAGTATCAAAATGATGGATTCTTTTTCAAAAATTTAATTCATATCCTTAGGTTATTAAATGCTAAACTTAAAATCAGGGAAAACATATACTTTTAATTCATATGTTTTAGAACAGTTTTAAGTTTACCCCAAATTGAACAGAAAGTCCAGGAAGTTCCCATATACCCTGTCTCCACACATATACAACTTCTTCCACTATGATATCCTGCAACAGTGCATTTGTTACCATTGATGAACCCAGCTTTACACATCTTTTTCACCCAAAGTCCAGGTTTACATTTCGGCTCACTCTTGATATAGTCAGAGGGGCTGAACATGAGTTTGTTCAAATGTATAATGACAGGTATTTGCCATTATATTTTCATGCAGAGTTGTTTCACTGTCCTGAAAATCCTCTTCACTCTGTCTGTTCATCCCTCCCTCCTCCAAACCCGTGGAGCCACGGATCACTTTATGTCTCCACAGTTTTAAGTTTTTGAAAATGTTGTATGGTTGGCATAATAAAGTAAGAGGCCTTTTAGATTGGCTTCTTTCAGTTAGCAACATCTATTTAAATTTTTTCATGTCTTTGCAGGTTGCAGTGTTTTTTAAATAAACTTTCAAATGAAAGTCACATTTAATTACACTGAGTTAAATATTTAGAGGAGTTCTCTTTTTTACTTTCAAAGGTACTATTTTTTTTTTAAGATGCACATTTATCGACAACTCTTGAGACTTCTCAAACAGTCCAGTGGTTAAGACTCCACCTTCCAGTGCAGAGTGTGCAGGTTCCCTGGTCAGAGAGCTGAGATCCCACATGCCTCTCAGCCAGAAAAGCAAAACATAAAACAAGCAATACTGTAACAAATTCAGTAAAGACTTAAAAAAAAATTGTTGATGGTCCACATCAACAACTCTTGTGTTGGGGCCTTTCTGTGGGATAATTTGTCCACATACATTAAATACTGGAATTGTCACCCAGAGATGCTGTATTCCTAAAGGCTCTCTCAATTTTAGGGACAAGTGGGATAGTTTAAAACACTGATTTTTTTTTTCGCTGTAAGTATTCAGTTTGCCTAGAAATAAAGTTGTGGAATAACTGCTGAATTTTTTTAAAGCCCATTTTATAACCATTACCCTTTCACATTCACCTCCCAGATCTGATGGCACGGTCAGTCCATACCTTTCTCCTTTATCTTTCTTCTTAAGTGGTGTCACTACCACACATGACGTGGTTTATTTTTCATGTTTTTCTAAACACTACCACTGAAATGCTCTGAAGCCATCCTTGTGTTCTATGAGCCACTTATTGCCTTGGGCTTTACAGGATTGTCATGATTTAGGGGAATGAGAGAGAAAGGGAAGGTACAGGTATTTCAGGAAAGGAATAAAGAATGATCGAAAGCAGGGATGAAACATGTTCATGCCTGAGTGCTGTGAGTGTATTTTATTCTGCAAATGTAAGAGGCCCTATGACAGGAGGTTAGACAATTCATCATATACATTGGTTAGTTAGCTGGTTAATGTTTACAGAGCATACTATGTGCTGGGCACAATTCTGTAACATTTTTCTAATCCTGTAACTAGAATCTTAGTGCTTATACAATTTGGGAAGTCCTCTTTGGAAAATATACATATTCACAAAGAAATTACAAATAACAAAATTAAGTGACCCTAGAAAGGGCCCGTGTAAATGAAGAGACCTGAAAATTTAGCCTCACAGTAAACTCACCTTCGTTTCTAATGACTGAGAAAACGAAGTGAAGAAGCAAGCTCCGGGCAGCCCAGTTCTTCACCTCTCACAGGTCTCCAGGACTGCTTCTTGTTCCATGATTCCAGTTTCTCCCTAGAAAAACAGTTCATCTCGGCTATGTTGCCATTAGAGCAAAGGGCAAAATTAAACAAGAAGCTTTCGTGTTCTGATTGCCACACACACATTTCCACCCACCATTTATGCACGCTGATTTTATTCACTGCCTTGTTCTAGGCAGGTTTTCTAACATTCTTTTCACTGAACCATAACAACCATAATATGAAATTTCTGTATCCCTGAAAGACACATACAAATAAAGCATCATCTTCTCCCCCACCTCCATACTTTCCCAGCAGTCTATAAAGTGATTAGTGTTCTCACAGAACAGTGTGCTCACTCACTTAACAGGCTTTATGTGCATGGCGGTACCAGGTACTCTTGATGCTAAGATGTATCAGAAGTAATTTCTTCCCTCAAGGGGACTCACATTCCAGTTTGGTAGAGAACTGATAAGTAAACACATGATAACAACAGTTCCTCACAGGCTGTAATAGAACTATGTACAACTGTTATGGGAACCTAGCTTTGTGAACACATAGTAACGTATAAAATAAATCTTAGAGGATAGCTACAACTCATGGACAAGGTAAGAAAGGGCTTTAAGCAAGGGGCTCTATCAAAGAGTCCATGGTTCAAATTAAGGGCCTTGAAGAATTGGGAAAAGAAAATGAGTATGTCTTTATTTTCACTAACCTCCAGTTTGAAATTTAACTTTTTTTTTTTCCATTATAAATATAGGTCACAAACCGGTAGTATTAGCAATACTTGTAACTTTTCACCAGTAGAAACATATATAAAGATATATTCATATTGCAGTCGACTCAGATTCTTCAAATATTAATTTGCACACATTGCTACTTTGAAATTACTATAGGAATTAGACTCACTGTAAGAATTTGTGATTTATGGAATACTGCTGCTCCTGCTAAGTCACTTCAGTTGTATCCGACTCTGTGTGACCCCAGAGACAGCAGCCCACCAGGCTCCCCTGTCCCTGGGATTCTCCAGGCAAGAACACTGGAGTGGGTTGCCATTCCCTTCTCCAATGCATGAAAGTGGAAAGTGAAAGTGAAGTCGCTCAGTCGTGTTCGACTCTTAGCGACCCCATGGACTGCAGCCTCCCAGGCTCCTCTATCCATGGGATTTTCCAGGCAAGAGTACTGGAGTGGGGTGCCATTGCCTTCTCCATTATGGCGTACTATATAACACAAATTTGTTTTCCTAATATTCTGATAATTGCATAGGCATCTGCCTGCAATGCGGGAGACCCGGGTTCAATCCCTGGGTCAGGAAGATCCCCTGGAGAAGGAAATGGCACCCCACTCCAGTATTCTTGCCTGGAGAATACCATGGAGGGAGGAGCCTGGTAGGCTACAGTCCATGGGGTTGCAAAGAGTCAGACATGACTGAGCTACTTCACTTTCTTTTCTTTCTTTCTTTATACAATTAGCTCTTCATAGTAACATGTATGTCTATGTAATACTATGTACATTTATGTGTTTAAATATATTATTCTGAGAAAAGTTCATAGGCTTCACCAGATTGTCCAAAGGATTCACTGGGAAAGAATAAATAAGTAAGCTGACGAACTGTTCCAAGCAAAGGGAACAGAAGACACAGTGTAACGATGAGGCCTTGTTCAAGAATTCAATCCCCCGTGCTGTCTCTTCCTTCTCTTGACTCTGCGCTGCTCCCAGTCTCCTTTGGGCCACACCCCTAGTTTGGAACACCTGTCCATTTGGCCCTTCTCAGATCCATCTCCCACACTACCCAGTATTGGGAATTTGTGTTCCCAGTGCTGACGCTGTGTCACTGCTACGCTGGTTGAGAGGGATCAGGAGAGCCCAGCCTGCTTGGCCTTGACCTTGCCTCTCCCTGCAGTGCCAAGGACCTCTGTGGAGCCCTTGGGATACCTGGGCTAGATCTGGAAACCCTGGCCTAAAAGAGCAAGTGTGGCTTTCAACACACTGCATGGGGCATTCCACGCTCCTCCATCCTTATCTTCTTTCGTGTGTCCCTGAGCTCTGTCCAGCCCCACAGAAACGCTTTACTCTTCAAAAAGGTCCTGCCACTACTGTTCTTCTGCTTGGGACTCTACCTCTCACCACTTCTTGTTCCTGGTTAATGTCTATTTTTCTGTCAGGTGTCAGTTTAGAGGTGTGTTCCTCTGGGAAGTCTTTCTACTCCCCCCTCCCCCAGCAATGCCCTAAATGTCTCCACTATGTGCTGCCTTAACAGTCTGTGTTTACAGCTTTTTCTTCTTTATGTGGCACAAATATTTTGTTACATAGGCTACAAAAACAATTTCACTTTTGGTTGGTCTTGAAATTTGAAAAGAAAGATGAGCCATGGCAGGGGTGGGGATGTGTGGGTGGAGAGAGAGGTAAGCAAACAGGGCAGAGAAAGGATTTTCTTAACTGGCTGCCGGCCCCTCTGAGGAGGAGGAAGCAGAGGACCTCGATTATTGAAATGACCAAGAAAACGTTCTCCCTTGGCTGGGTGGTCCTTTCTGTTCAGCCAGGAAGTGAGTGGGGTGGTGAGGGGTGCTGGCTGAAGGGTGCTGAATGGAACTAGCTGCAGGACTTGGTCCTCACTGAGGTGGGCTGGGTGCAGGGGAAGGATGTGGGGAGAAGGGCAGGGAATGATGAACCCTTAGTGGTCAGGACCTGTTGCTATGGTGACACAATGTGAGAACAAATGGTGCACCCACATCCACAAGTTTAAGTGTCTTAATTCATGCTGGAAAACCTGCAGGATTAAACGCTTGGCGTCTTCGAGGTGGAGCTGTGGGAGCAACTTTGGACTTGGGGTCAGGTCTCTGAGTTGGGTCTGGGTGTCTTCCCAGGTAGCCCTAAAGAATATGCCTGCCAGTGCAGGAGACTTAGGAGATACAGGTTCGATCCCTGGGTCAGGAAGATCCCCTGGAGGAGGGCATGGCAACCCACTCCAGTATTCTTGCCTGGAAAATCCCATGGACAGAGGAGCCTGGTAGGTTATGGTCCATAGGACTGGAAAGAGTCAGACATGATTGAAGTGACTTGGCACAGCAGGGTGCTGCAGGATCTTGGTGAGAAGACCATGAATCCTACCATGAGGCCTTGGAGAGGGACTTGTGGGGCAGGGAAGGGCTGGGGAAGAGGAGAGAAAGGAAGAAGGAAACAGTCTACTGAATCAGGCTTAAAATTCAGTCTTCAGAAGAAAGCTGCCGCTCTGCCAGGGCCGGCGCCTGGGGGCAGTGGAAACTCAGGGCAGCTTCCTCCGGTGGGGCCGGTGGGGCCCGGGCTTGCGCTGCCGTGACAAGACTGAAGAACTAACAGAACTGACCAAAGTTCCATCCTCGCAGGTGATGTCAGAGGAAGTGTAGCAGCACCAACCTGGGCATCAGTTTCTTCATCCTGGAAACGGGAGAGTGCCACCTGACCTGCCTTCTCTGAGCAGTGACAGCTGGGCAAGTGAGCGCAGCAGGTGAGATGGTGGGGGTCAGCTCCGTGGTGGGCAGAAGGTAGGGGGCCCTACCCGCCCGAGGATGCGGGCACTGCGGGATCAGGTCTTAGGGGTCGCATACGCTGAAGGGCGCTCCAGGGCAGGCTGGGCGTTGGTGGGATTTGATGTGACCATCAGCTTGTTCTTGGCCGTCTTGGTGTTGGCTTTGGCAAACTTTAGCCTCAGGGTCTGCGGGTTCTCAGGATCAAAGCGAGTACGGTTCAATGCGTTCTGACGGCTTCTGCTCCGGCCGGGCTGTCACGGATCACAACACCTGCAGGCTGCTCTATGAGAGCTTGGTCAGGGACCCTTCATACCCCTTGAACGCCCTGAAGGGCGGGTAGAGTCCTCTGGGTTTAAAGTCCACAGGGAGGCCCCTGGCAAGCTGCGTCCGGACCTCCTCCTCCAGGGTGCGGAGCTTCAGGGTGCTGGAGTGGGAGGGAGCGGATGGCGAGGGGAAGGGAACGCGGCGCGAGCGCGGCGCGGGGCTGCGGGGAGGTGGGAAGGGGCGCTGAGAGCCGTGCGCTCCGGGGGTACGGAGCGGGGTGGTGGCGGTGGGGGCGGGGGCAGCCCTGGTTGGAGTCACAGAGTGGGAGGCGGGGAGGGAGTGCGGCGAGGGAGGCCCTGGGAGCCCGAGCCGAGCCGGAGCGCCTGCAGGCGAGTCTTCTTTTGAATTTAAAACCAAAATGTTTATTGGAGTGTTGTACAGAAAACTTTCCAATCATAAAACGCATATTAGAAATCACTAGAGGAAACAAAAGTCCATAACGTTGGCGTGTCTCTTAAAAATCACCGACAGATCTCTGAAATGTGTTTGTAGACAGCCGGGTGCCTGAAGCTGAGTCCGCTAGCCTGTTGTGCTGATGATCCCTTTGGGGTCGGAATTAATTGCTTCGGCTGAGTCTTACCTTTATTTCATCACTGAATGGTAATAGCCTTTGTGCTGGTCTGTGTTCCACAAAATACTGAGCTCCTCTGGTCAGCCCTGAGCCTTTATTCACTGGAGCCTAGGGCCGGACAGGTAGTGAGTAAGCTTTGGTCAGCTATTTATTGGTGAGATAATGAATGAATGAACCCAAAATTGTCATCCAGATCTATATCAGAAGAAGGCTTGGAAACAGAGGAAATAGTTTAAACTTTATCCTCTAGACCAGCATTTTTCAAACTGTACTTTATGGTCTATTAGTGGTTTGCAAGATCAATTTGTTATTGTGGTCCAATCACGAAGTCATGTCCAACTCTTTGTGACCCCAGGAACTGCAACACACCAGGCTCTCGTCCTTCACGATCTCCCTGAGTTTGCTTAAACTCATGTCCGTTGAGTTGGTGATACCATCCAACCATTTCATCCTCTGTCGTCCCCTTCTCCTGCCTTCTATCTTTCCCAGCATCAGGGTCTTTTCCAATGAGTCAGCTCTTCTCATCAGGGAGCCAAAGGATTGGAGCTTCAGCATCAGTCCTTCCAATGAATATTCAGGGTTGATTTCCTTTAGGATTGACTGGTTTGATCTTCTTGCTGTTCAAGGGACTATCAAGAGTCTTCTTCAGCACTACAGTTTGGAATCAATAATTTGTGTGTGTGTGAAATTGAATTTTATAGAACAGAAGAATCGAATAAAATAGGAAATATCAGAGTGCATCACAAGAAATAAGGGTAAGTTTGCTCCATAAAGCTTCTACTTCAGTCATGCATATATATGCACATCGTGAATTAGTATGTGTGCCTTGTGCTGTGAGTATTGCTTCCAATTGGTTACATAAAGAAGGTTCTAAAGCTCCCGCTTTAACAACAGGGGAGGCATTTTGAAGGGTTTCAATTATGGATGTGATATGATCAGATTTGTGGTTTGGGAAACTTCCTCAGACCGTGGCATGAAGGGATTTTTGATCAGTATTGGTGATGACTGGAGCATCTGAAAAGCTACTGCAGCAACTGAGAAATGACAAGAAAGATAATGGTATGGGATGGAAAGGAGGGGGTGAGAAGGAGAAATAGTGACTGATTGGAGGGAAGGCATTGGTCAGTGGGGGTTGAGGTTTAAGATCTGTTACTATGGGCTTGATCTGGAATGCCATGATTTAGACAATGGGTACATCACAGAGACAATGTCAATTCAGTAGGAGGGAAATCAAAATACTAACTTTTGAGTTGAATTGATGGATCCATTTAGTCAGAATAATTAGCCCACGTTGATATGAATTGCTGAGGATGCTAAATATAGTAACTGATGGGCTAGATTGTCCAATGTATACATTACTGTATAAACTAGCAAGCTCAGTGGGGCTTCCCTGGTGGCTCAGAGCAAAGAATCTGCCTGCACTGCAGGAGACATGGGTTTAGTCCCTGGGTCAGGAGGATCCCCTGGAGAAGGAAATGGCAACCCACTCCAGTATTCTTGCCTGGGAAAGTCCATGGACAGAGACCCCTGGCAAACTACAGTTCATGGTCTCACTAAAGGGTCAGACACAACTTAGCAACTAAACAACAGCAAGCCAGGTCAGTAGTGTTTGAATCTGGTTGCTACTTTTATTATGCTTTCACAGTGTATGAAATTATATTTTTGAGTGGGAAAATCAACCTACACAGCCTATTGCTTATGAGTATATAGTTTACTCACCTACCTTAAATCCTTTTCTGGAATAATATAAATATGAAGAAAAAAATCCAGTGCTATATAATGAATACAATTTAATAGGCATTGCATATGAGAAGAAATATTTTTTCTGTTTCTTCATATAATAATTATGTCTTCTCTTGCAAAGTCTTTATTCAGCTAGATAAATTATATAATATTCTTAATTTATTACAATGAGCAGTGCTTAACTTGGGTGGTATGTGGATCACCATATTTTAGTTGCAGGACAGGACTGTCTCCAAGCAGTTTGAATGTAAATCAGGTATTCGTGTTGTCCTGATTAGTTATTTAGGCCACAATTCAGGATTAAGGAACAGAGGAATAATGCTGGACTAAGGCACAGCCAGGAAAAGACACAAAAATACAATGTATTCATTTTTATGCATTAGATTAGTAAGCTAATAAAATAATTATTAAAGGCTCACATTAAAGCAGCAACTTTTAAATTTTGACCCTAATCGTTTAATGTTTATTAGTTTTACGTGTTGCACTCCTCAAGCATGTTTCAGGTCCCATGTAGCCCTGAGACCTGCTTATTAACTGAATGAAGGATGTATTTATTAATAATAACAGTGTTGCCCATCAATAGACAATTGGCTTAAGAAGATGTGATAGATATGTGTGTGTGTGTAATGGAATATTACTCAGCCATAAGAAGAATTTAATATTGCCATTTGGAACAACATGGATAGACTTAGAGAACATTATGGTTAGTGAAATGTCAGACAGTGATATCACTTATATGTGAATCTAAAAAATAATAATAATAAAGAATCTATAAACAAAACAAACAGATTCACAGACATAGGAAATAAATTTATGGTATCAAAGGTGGGGAGGAGGGACAAGTTAGGAGCATGGGATTAACATATACAATCTACTAAACATATAACACAGGGAATTATACTCAATATCTTATAATAATCTATAATGGAATGTAATATGCAGAAAAATATGAATCACTGTACTGTACACCTGAAACTTACATGATATTGTAAATCAACTATACTTCAATAAAGATAAATAAAATATATTTCTGAGCTGTCAAAAAAGTTCCATTGTTAACTTCCAGTTAGCACTAAATGCTTTTTATAGCTAAAATGAATTACTTGAATTGAAGCCATTAGCTAAAAGGTACAATTGTAAAGTTAGATGAGTTCTAAAAAAACATAATGAAATGTAAATTATGTTGTTCCTCAAAGTTGAAACTCCAGAAGGCTACACATTTGTTGAACAATAATGTAATTACTGGAAGCATCAATAAAACTCTTTGACATTAGTCTTTAAAACCAGTTAAAGAAACATAGAAGAAAAACAATTCACATTACTTTATAATTATAGCTAATTTCTATCACCCCCTCTACTGGAAAAAAATACATATTTGGATCATTTACTTTATTTATTATATTTGCCTTTGGATAACTTGTGGTTGTATGTTTTTAAAAAGTCCTTGAAGAATAAATTTGTAGCCATTAAAAGTACTGAAATAAACATGACATAGGATCATTGTAATAAACTAAATCTCCATATTGAGAAATCTTTTCAAAAAATTTTATTGAAGTATAGTTGATTTACAATGTTGTGTTAATTTCTGGTGTACAGCAAAATGATTCAGTATTACATATATATATTCTTTTCAATTGTTATTTATCACAGAATTAATATAGTTATCTGTGCTATACAGTAGGACTTTCTTGTTTATCCATCATATATATAATAGCTTGCACCTGCTAATCCCAAACTCCTAATCTATCCTTCCCTTACCCTACTTTCCCCTTGACAAACACAAGTCTGTTCTCCGTGTCTTTGAGTCTGTTTCTGCTTCACAGATAGGTTCATTTGTAATGTATTTTAGATTTCACTTATAAGTGATGTCATGGTATTTGTCTTTCTCTTTCTGACTTACTTTTCTTAGTATCATAATCCCTAGGTCCATCCATGATGCTGCAAATGGCTTTATTTCATTCTTTTAAATGGCAGAGTAATAGTCTATTGTATTTGTATATCATATCTTCTTTATCCATTCATCTGTTGATGGGCATTCAGGTTATTTCCATGTGTTGGCTGTTGTAACTATTGCTGCTGTGAACATAGGCATGCATGTATATTTTCTGACCTAAGAAAGCATTTGAATGATTTATGTCAGAGAATGTTTTCTTATGCTCTGTTTTAGGAGTTTTATTCTGTCTTGTCTTATATTTAAGTGTTTGAGTCATTTTGAGTTTATTTTTGTGTATGATGGGAGGGTGTGTTCTAACTTCATGGATTTACATGTGGCTGTTCAACTTTCCCATCACCACTTGCTGAAGAGATTGTTTTTTTCTCCATTGTATATTCTTGCCTCCTTTCTTGAATTTATTCTTGAATTGATTAATTGTCCATAGGTGTGTGGGTTTATCTTTGGACTCTGTTCTGTTCCATTGATCTGTATGTCTGTTTTTGTGCCACATATCAAGAAATCTTAAAACTGTATACACAGGCTTAAACTATGTAGTGAGGATTGTCTATAATTAACCTATGAACCACTCTCTTGAGGCATTCTTAACTTTGCTCAATCATTACTGCTAATAATATACCAATAAAGGGGGAAATTTTTACTATATATCTCCTAGGACTCAAAATTGGTTAATGGCAATTATGTTGGTAATACTAGCATCACCAGCCACAACAGAGATTTGATTGAACATGGACAAGAGAAAAACTAAATTTTGTGACTATAAGAAAACATCTAGATACAAAGATATCTGTTGATATGGATACATACTTAACTCAAAGCACATTGGTTTCAGATTATGCAATGGAAATGTCTGTTCACTCTTAGTGTTAAAAATTTTCTTGATAAAATACGTGTTTTAAGTAAGGGTTGTTCGCTTATATATTTCAAAAACTAGCTAGGTTTTCACTGATAACTAATTATTTACTTCCCACAGATTGAGGCTGACTTTATGCAGTGGTATCTCCGTAAGGCTGACTCTCTGGCTTCTGTTGCTTCTTCAGTTCTACAACAATTGGTAGAGAAGTTTTTGGAAATCAGGGAGACCAGAGCAGAGCCAGGGTCTAGCTACAGCTACATTATGTCAGAATTCTAAATAAAACCATTGTTCTTTCGTCGCTCAGTCATGTCTGACTCTTTGCGACCTCATGAATTGCAGAACGCCAGGCTTCCCTGTCCATCACCATCTCCCAGAGTTTGCTCAAACTCACATCCATTCAGTTGGTGATGCCATCCAACCATCTCATCCTCTGTTGTCCTCTTCTCTTCCTGCCTTCAATCTTTCTCGGCATCAGGGTCTTCTCCAATGAGTCAGTTCTTCGCATCAGGTGGCCAGAGGATTGGAGCTTCAACTTCAGCATCTGTCCTTCCAAGAATATTCAGGATTGATTTCCTTCAGGATTTACTGCTTTGATCTCCTTACAGTCCAAGGGACTCTCAAGAGTCTTCTCCAATGCCACAGTTCAAAAGCATCAATTCTTTGGCACTCAGCCTTCTTTATGGTCCAACTCTCACATCCATATGTGACTACTGGAAAAACCATAACTTTGCCTATACAGACCTTTGTTAGCAAAGTAATGTCTTTGCTTTTTAATACACTGTCTAGGTTTGTCATTGCTTTTTGTCCAGAGAGCAAGCATCTTTTAATTTCATGGCTGCAGTCACAATCTGCAGTGATCTGCACGACAGAGGATGAGATAGTTGAATGGTTGGAGCCCAAGAAAACAGTCTTTCACTGTTTCTATTTTTTCCCCATCTATTTGCCATGAAGTGATGGGACTGGATGCCATGATCTTTGTATTTTAAATATTGAGTTTTAAGCCAGCTTTTTCACTCTTTTCTTTCACTTTCATCAGGAGGCTCTTTAGTTCCTCTTCACTTTCTGCCATAAGAGTGGTGTCATCTGCATATCTGAAATTATTGATATTTCTCTCAGCAATCTTGATTCCAGCTTGTGCTTCCTCCAACCTGAGATTTTGCATGATGTACTCTGCATATAAGTTAAATAAGCAGGGTGACAGTATTCAGTCTTGTTATACTCCTTTCCCAATTTGGAACCAGTCTGTTGTTTCATGTCCAGTTCTAACTGTTGCTTCTTGACCTGCACACAGATTTCTTAGGAGGCAGGTAATGTGGTCTGTTATTCCCACCTCTTCAAAGGCTTTAGCATAGTCAATGAAGCAGAAGTAGATGTTCTTCTGGAATTCTCTTGCTTTCTCTATGATCCAACAGATGCTGGCAATTTGATCTCTGGTTCCTTTGCCTTTTCTAAATCCAGCTTGAACATCTGGAAGTTCTCAGTCCATGTACTGTTGAAGCCTAGCTTGGAGAATTTTGAACTTTACTTTGCTAGCATGTGAAATGAGTGTAATTGTGCAGTAGTTTGAACATTCTTTGGCATTGCCTTTCTTTGGGATTGGAATGAAAACTGACCTTTTCCAGTCCTGTGGCCACTGGTGAGTTTTACAAATTTGCTGTCATATTGAGTGTAGCACTTTCACAGCATCAACTTTTAAAGTTTTAAATAGCTCAGCTGGAATTGCATCACCTCCACTAGCTTTGTTCATAGTGATGCTTCCTAAGGCCCACTTGACTTTTCACTCTAAAATGTCTGGCTCTAGGACAGTGATCACACCATCATGGTTATCTGGGTCATTAAGATCTTTTTTGTATACTTCTTCTGTGTATTCTTGCCACCTCTTCTTAATATTTTCGGCTTCTGTTAGGCCCATACTGTTTCTGTCCTCTATTGTGCCCATCTTTGCTTGAAATGTTCTGTTGGTGTCTCTAATTTTCTTGAAGAGATCTCTAGTCTTTACCATTCTATTGTTTTCCTCTATTTCTTTACATTGTTCGTTTAGGAAGACTTTCTCATCTCTCCTTGCTGTTCTTTGGAGCTCTGCATTCAATGGGTATATCTTACCTTTTTTCCTTTGCCTTTTGCTTCTCTTCTTTTCTCAGCTATTTGTAAGGCCTCCTCAGACAACCACTTTGCCTTTTGCATTTCTTTTTCTTGGAAATGGTTTTGATCACCTCCTTCTGTACAATGTTATGAATCTCTGTCCATAGTCCTTCAGGCACTCTGTCTATCAGATCTAATCTGTTGCATCTATTTGTCATATCCATTGTATAATCATAAGGGATTTGACTTAGGTAATATCTGAATGGCCTATGGTTTTCCCTACTTTCTTCAACTTAAGTCTGAATTTGGCAATAAGGAATTCATGATCTGAGCCACAGTCAGCTCCTGATCTTGTTTTGGCTGATTCTATAGATTCTCCATCTTCGATTGAAAAGAATATAATCAATCTGATTTCAGTATTGACCTGCTGGTGATGTCTCTTGTGTTGTTGGAAGAGGGTGTTTGCTATGACCAGTGTGTTCTCTTGGCAAAACTCTGTTGGCTTTTGACCTGCTTCATTTTGTACTTCAAGGACAAACTTGCCTGTTACTCAAGGTATCTCTTGACTTCCTACTTTGCATTCCAGTCCCCTGTGATGAAAAGGGCATCTTTTTTTTTTTTTTTTTTTTG
The DNA here is from genome assembly GCF_032405125.1 of Capricornis sumatraensis. Taxonomy (NCBI): domain Eukaryota; kingdom Metazoa; phylum Chordata; class Mammalia; order Artiodactyla; family Bovidae; genus Capricornis; species Capricornis sumatraensis. Next base: position 31,344,611 of record NC_091081.1, on the reverse strand, counting down.
GTGTTAGTCCTAGAAGATCTTGAAGGTCTTCATAGAACCGTTCAACTTCAGCTTCTACGGCATTAGAGCTTGGGTCATAGACTTGGATAACTGTGATATTGAATGATTTGCCTTGGAAACCAGCAGAGATCATTCTGTCATTTTTTAGATTGCACCTAAGCACTGCATTTTGGACTCTTGTTGACTATGAGGGCTACTCCACTTCTTTTAAGGGATTCTTGTCCACAGTAGTAAATATAATGATCATGTGAATTAAATTTTCCCATTACTGTCCATTTTAGTTCACTGATTCCTCAAATGTCGATGTTCACTCTTGCCATCTCCTGTTTGACCATTTCCAATTTACCTTGATTCTTGATCCTAACATTCCATGTTCCTATGCAATATTGTTCTTTATAGCATCGGACTTTACTCTCACTACTAGACACATCCGCAACTGGGCGTTGTTTCCGCTTTGGCTCAGCCTCTTCATTTTTTCTGGAGCTATTTCTCCACTCTTTTCCAGTAGTATATTGGGCACCAAAAGACTTTGATGCTGGGAGGGATTGGGGGCAGGAGGAGAAGGGGACGACAGAGGATGAGATGGCTGGATGGTATCACTGACTCAATGGACATGAATCTGAGTGAACTCCGGGAGTTGGTGATGGACAGGGAGGCCTGGTGTGCTGCAATTCATGAGGTCACAAAGAGTCAGACATGACTGAGCGACTGAACTGAACTGAATTGAACCAACCTGGGGACTTTATCTTTCAGTGTCGCATCTTTTTGCCTTTTCGTACTGTTCATGAGGTTGTCAAGGCAAGAATGCTGAAGTGGTTTCCCACTGCCTTTTCCAGTGGACTATGATTAGTCAGAACTCTCCACCACAACCCCTTCGTCTTGGGTGGCCCTACATGGCATGGCTCATAGTTTCATTGGATTAGACAAGGTTGTGGTCCATGTGATCAGTTTGGTTAGTTTTCTGTGATTGTGGTTTTAAACTAACCAAATAAAACCATAATTCAGGTAATTGTTTCATCTGTGAAATTTGATGGTAAGCTACCTAAGGACAGGAACTGTCTGAGTCTGACATGTAAGTCAGCGATGAACTTCTAAATCTTAGAATAAAAAATTTTTAAGATAATTGATTATTTAAAGAAAAATAATAGAAATGGACTGAGAGGTTTATGACATATTTTAAAGTAAAATATGTGACAATAACATAAATGAAGAGAGATGGGAAATGGAAGGAGAGAGAGGATGGTGCAATAAACAACCATATACTCTTCACTCTGATTCATCAAATTGTAAAAATTTGCCACTTTTATATCTGCTTACCTATCATCTTTATTCAACATTATTTTTGTTGAATTATTTGAAAGCATTGTGCTGTCAAGACACTTACCTATAAATATTTCAACATGTCTCCTAAGCAAAAGAATAATCTCCAACATAACCATGGTATAATTACAACACTCAAAAAACTCAGCATTGATATGATATCATTATCTAACATAAATCAATATTCAAACATCCCCAATTGTCCATAGATCACATGTTTTTAAAAAAAATTATTATTTTTAATTGAAGGATAATTACTTTACAATATTGTGCTGGCTTCTGCCATACATTAACATGAATCAGCCACAGGTATACATATGTCTCCTCCCTTCTGAACTCCGCTCCCATCTCTCTCCCCATCCCACCCCTCTAGTTTGTCACAGAACTTGAGTTTGAGTTCCCTGAGTCATACAGCAAATTCCCACTGGCTGTCTGTTTTACATATGGTAGCATATATGTTTCCATGATGCTCTCTCCGTTCATCCCACCCTCTCCTTCCCCCATCCCCCGTGTCCATAAGTCTGTCCTCTATGTGTGCATAGACCACATGTTTTAAATCCAAAATTGAGAATCCCTTCTAGAAAGAATTTCTCTACCACTAGAATTCTATCTTTCACCTTCTTATCTGCCATATTCCTGCACCACACACACACAGAAAACAAACTCTTGGTTTGCTCTCATCTCTGCTGAATTTCAGGTCAGCTGTCTTTTCTGTGATATTTCCAAGCCAGCTGAACATTTGTATCTATTTTTGAGACTTTTAATATGTATTAGGGTAATTCTTGGGTGAAAGTCCACTTCTCCCAGGAGACTGATTCATAAGGATAATAATTATCTCCCCTAGTTCCAAATATATTTCCAAGTGCAAATGTTTGGCCCATAATCGACATTCAAAAGACAATTTTGGAATGAATGAACATATATTAAGCGTTTAAGATGGAAGAACATATGTATCGTCTTTATATCTCTCTGCATCCCATAGAGTCTGCCCTCAACAGGAGTTTAATAGATATTTGTAAAGTGAAAATATTCAGCACTGTAGCTGGAAGTATTCTTTGTCTGTTCCTTTGCTGTTGTTTAGTTGCTAAGTCATGTCCACCTCTCTTGCAACCCCATGGACAAAGGAGCCTTTTCCAGGGGATCTTCCTGACCCAGGGAGTGAATCCGAGTCTCCTGCTTGAGAGGCAGATTCTTTACCACTTGAACCACCTGGGCGGCAACTGTTCTTTGGTACTTTCCTTTGATATTTAATAACTTTTACAGAGCAGAAGAGGTATACAAGGAATGCTAAATTTGATCTTCAATTCAGTACACCAAGATGTAGGATTTTAGTAACTATGGGGAGAATCATTGCTGTGACAATAGAAGAATAAACGTTTCATAATTCTGATATAGCCCCATAAAACTATAATTTATTATGTACTTACTAAGTGTCAAATGCCATGCTAATTACTTTATATGCTTTTAAAATTATTATTATTATATTTTAAAAGTAAGGCTTACTGAGGTATACTTGACATTCAGAAATTCATACCTTTTGGTGTACAGTTCCATGAGTTTTGACAAATGCCATAGTCATGTCACTAATTACCATTACAATCATGATACAGAATAGGAATATTTCCATCATTCCCAAAATCCTCTTATGTCCCCTATTACACACATTATTTAATCCTCCTAATTACTTTAGTGGAAAAGGCAGAGGAACCATAGATCAAATTGCCAACATCCGCTAGATCATCGAAAAAGCAAGAGAGTTCCAGAAAAACATCTATTTCTGCTTTATTGACTATGCCAAAGCCTTTGACTGTGTGGATCACAACAAACTGTGGAAAATTCTGAAAGAGATGGGAATACCAGACCACCTGACCTGCCTCTTGAGAAACCTATATGCAGGTCAGGAAGCAACAGTTAGAACTGGACATGGAACAACAGACTGGTTCCAAATAGGAAAAGGAGTACGTCAAGGCTGTATATTGTCACCCTGCCTATTTAACTTATATGCAGAGTACATCAAGAGAAACGCTGGGCTGGAAGAAGCACAAGCTGGAATCAAGATGTCGAGAGAAATATCAATAACCTCAGATATGCAGATGACACCACCCTTATGGCAGAAAGTGAAGAGGAACTAAAAAGCCTCTTGATGAAAGTGAAAGAGGAGAGTGAAAAAGTTGACTTAGAGCTCAGCATTCAGAAAACGAAGATCATGGCATCTGGTCCCATCACTTCATGGGAAATAGATGGGGAAACAGTGGAAACAGTGTCAGAGTTTGTTTTTTGGGGCTCAAAAATCACTGCAGATGGTGATTGTAGCCATGAAATTAAAAGATGCTTTCTCCTTGGAGGGAAAGTTATGACCAACCTAGATAGCATATTTGGAAGCGGAGACATTACTTTGCCAACAAAGGTCCGTCTAGTCAAGGCTATGGTTTTTCCAATGGTCATGTATGGATGTGAGAGTTGGACTATGAAGAAAGCTGAGCACCAAAGAATTGATGCTTTTGAACTGTGGTGTTGGAGAAGACTCTTGAGAGTCCCTTGATAATAATAATTATTATTATTATCATAATAACTGAACTGATTCCCCCCCCCCACCGACACCTTTTATTTAGAAAAGAAAAACTGAGGCTAAGAGTCAGTTCAGTTCAGTTCAGTTCAGTCACTCAGTCGTGTCTGACTCTTTGCGACCCCATCAATTGCAGCACGCCAGGCCTCCCTGTCCATCACCAACTCCCGGAGTTCACTCAGACTCGCATCCACCAAGTCAGTGATGCCATCCAGCCATCTCATCCTCGGTCGTCCCCTTCTCCTCCTGCCCCCAATCCCTCCCAGCATCAGAGTCTTTTCCAATGAGTCAACTGTCATGAGGTGGCCAAAGTACTGGAGTTTCAGCTTCAGCATCATTCCTTCCAAAGAAATCCCAGGGTTGATCTCCTTCAGAATGGACTGGTTGGATCTCCTTGCAGTCCAAGGTACTCTCAAGAGTCTTCTCCAACACCACAGTTCAAAAGCATCAATTCTTCGGCACTCAGCCTTCTTCACAGTCCAACTCTCACATCCATACATGACTACAGGAAAAACCATAGCCTTGACTAGACGGACCTTAGTTGGCAAAGTAATGTCTCTGCTTTTGAGTAATTTATTCAGAGTTGCATAATTAGTAGTAAGTGGCAGAGCCTGGACTCCAACCAAGGTCTGTCTGACTCTAAATCTCACAATTTAAATACACCACCCTGCCATTACTACTTTGTTGTATTCAGTTTGTTCAACAATGTATTTCCCATTTTGTTATACAATGGCCATAGAGCTGTAACAAGAGGAAAATAAACTGGCCCTTTCAAAAGTACTAAGAATAGGCTAAATGAATTACAAGATAAATGTTATGTCAAATTAGAGGCGTACACTTTATTGCACTAGATTAAAAGTGAGTAAATGTTCGGTTCATTGATATGGAACTAGATATTTCAGTAGTTGTGAGTTTTAACTTTATTTCATAACTAAGGACTCCTTTAGCCACTTGAATCTAGAAATATCCTAGGATAAACTTTGGGAGTTTGTTGCTGCCTGACACATCAGACCCAGATGGTTCCTATCATCAGGTACCTTGCCATTGAATTTTACAGATAAAATAATTACCTGCATTATAGTTTTATTTAGAGTTCTGACATGATGCATCTTTAGCCTAAGTCAGCTGCAAAGTGTTTTACTGTATTAGATAAATTAAAATTTTACTTTAAAATAATTTTGATAGAAGGAACAGGAAATCCTTAAAGTTTCTGCTATATTAAAAAGAATTGAAATTAGTGTTCAATTTAACTACTAAATTTGGGGACGGGTTTTTATGCAACAAGAGTCAACAGAAAACTGATACAGATACGAGAGTTCTGAAGTTTGGTCTGTTCAAGTATGAAGATCAAGTCATATTTTTGAAATCTCCAAACTACAAAATTAGCTGCATTTTTTAAAGCCAGTTGTTTAAAATTCAGAATATATTGCCTCATAGAAATAGATGCATTTTCTTATTAAGTAGTTTGGACATATGGAATCTTTATGTGGTCCTTCAGGATTTTTCCATTGTCTACATTCATGGTGTGTCTCTGAGGTTAAGAAACAAAAGGTGTTCACAGCTGAGTTGGCTGTTTATTGACCTTGTGCCAGGTCACTGATTTTTTTTTTTAACAAATATTTTCAGACAATAACCTAGTGGCTTAAAACTATACTGTTTATTTGGCTCTTGAATCTGCTGGGCAATTGTGGTCTGGGATGGCCTTAGCTGATCTCCAGGGGGCTCTTTCCTGTGTCAGGGATCAGGTGGTGGCTGGTCCCAGACAATCTCACTCATTTTTCTGATGGTTGGGGGTGATGGGTTTGACTTAGCCATACATCTCTCATCATCCTGCAGGCTAGTTTAGGTACGTTCATAAGCAGCAAGATTCCAAGAGAAGCAAGGAACTAAGCCTTGAAGTGCATGCATGGATGCTAAGTTGCTTCAGTCTTGTCCAACTCTTTTCGACCCTATGGACCGTAGCCATCCAAGCTCCTTTGTCCATGGGATTCTCCAGGCAATAATGCCGGAGTAGGTTACGAGTGTTACTGGAGTGCTCTGCTCCAGGGGATCTTTGGGACCCAGGAAAGTGCAAGCTCATGTCAAATATTGCTTGCATCACATGTGCTAATGTTTCATTTGCCAAAATAAGTCGATGACTAACCTAGATTGAAGGAGTGAGTAAATGGATTCTGCTACTTTATAGGAAGAGAGGAGAATTATGGGCATTTTTTTTTTACAATTAACTACAATGTCAACTTAAATTGAGATAGAAAATATTACAGAAGCCTAAAGAAAGAAAAAAAAAATCAGTGTAAGTTAGAGGGAGTTGGCCTTTTGGCCTCATTCTCTATTGGAAAATGAGGGCAGATGTTAAACGGACCTGAGACTGCTGGATAGACGAGGAGTACAAAGGGCATTATAATCTATATAGAGGACCCAGCCTCTATCTATCTATTAAATCTTGAAGATAGACATCACATGAGCTTGCCAGAGGGACAGATATACTCTGCCCTTAGACAACCTCCTACCTCTTTTTTCTGTTTGTTTACTTTTAATTGAAGGATGTTGTGTTGGTTTCTGCCATACAACAGCATGAATCAGCCATAAGTATACACATGTCCCCTCCCTCTTGAACTTCCCCTCCCAGACCCCACCCCATCCCACTCCTCTAGGGTATCACAGAGCACTGAGCTGAGCTCCCTGTATTAGACAGCAACTTCCCACTGGCTATCTAGTTTACATATGGTAATATATGTTTCAATGCTACTCTCTCAATTCATCCCCTCCTCCTTCTCCCACTGTGTCCATGAGCCTGTTCTCTATGTCTGCATCTCTGTTCCTGCCCCTCCTATCTCTTTAACTGCTCTATCTGTCCTCTGTTGTGTGTGGGCTTCCCCTTACCTGAAAAGCACATAAATGTCGGTGTTACACAGGGGTTTGTCCTTGATCCTCATTTATCCTTATTTTACACAGTTGCCCAAGGCAGTTTTGTCTGATTTCATATCAGCTCTCACCTATTCAAGCTCCCACCTGTTCGCTAATGATGTCCAAATCTTCGTATGTAGCCCTGACCTGTGGCCTCCAGAACCATATTTTTCAATGAAGTCTTAGACATCTGTGTCTCTACAGCCTCAAATCACTTCACCCTCAATATGTTCAAAACCAAACTTATTTTCATGCCCTGATCTTTTTCCTGCTTTCCTGTTTTTAGTTAATGGTTTCACTTTCATCCATTTACCTAAGCTGGAAATCTAACCTCATTATCATACTCAATTACCTCTTTTTTATTCACTACCATTCCTGGTGATTCCATCTCCTACATGATTTTGTATTCAACCCCTCCTGTCTGTGTCCACCCCATTGCCTTCGTGGGAGCTCCCATCACCTCTCCCCGACCTCTTGCTGTGTCCTCTTAACTGGTCTTCCTTAAATGGTTGCCCCTTTCTAGCTTCTACCTACTCTATTCCATTCAGGGAACACTTCATGAGGCCCCAAGTTTGCTCGTGTCACTCCTCTACTTAAAAATGTAAGCTGAGTCCCTATCACCTACAAAGCCAAGTCCCCATTCCTTAAAAGCATGGCTTACCAAGCGCTTAGCAATCTGGCCCCACCTGATCTTAATAATATCATCGCCTGCCATCCTGCCCCACCCCATCCCCTTTTATCCAACCGCACTGAACTTCTCACTATTTCCCACCAACACATGCCCTTTCACAACACTGGGCCTTGGCCCATGTTGTTTACTCTTTCTGGATTGCCAGCCTTCTTTTCTCCTTCTGATAAATTCTTATTCATCAGCACAGCTCATCAACCTGTCACCTCCCTGCTGATGACTTCCCTGAGCCATCTAGAATTAGTCACTTTTTTGTGTGTTCCCATAGCCTTTTGCCCTTTCCTTTGGCAGTGACCATCTTTCATGCTTTTGGCTGCCTAGATTCTTCTGAGTACCTGTGTTATCTTTGGCAATTTTTTAGCCACATGAATTTCATGTCTCTGAAGTTGTTGTTGTTCAGTCGCACAGTTATGTCTGACTCTTTGTGACCCCATGGACTACAGCTAGGCTTCCCTGTCTTTCACTATCTCCCAGAGTTTGCTCAAACTCATGTCAATTGAGTTGATGATGCCATCCAACCATCTTATCCTCTGTTACCCCGTTCTTCTCCTGCCCTCAATCTTTCCCAGCCAGAAAACTCAAATTTCCCTTGCAGCTAGGCATGCATTAAATGATCTGAGCTCTCTGATCAGATGTACCTGCATGGGACTTTTTTTTTTTTTTAAGAAGTTAGCATTAGTGTGTAAGAGGATGAATCGAGGGCTGGTCTTCAGTCAAGAGTGACCAGAACAGGCCTTTGATTCTTGGCATGGCAGTAACAGAACTGCCCGTGTGTAGCCCCTACTGCTGAGAGGTGATAAGAGTGGTGTTTGTGAGACCAGCTATCAGGGGTGGCTGAGCATGTTTGGACTTCAGAGTCTGGCTCACTGGCTTGTGGGATATTCTATGAGCTGTCGAACATGCCATGATAAGTTAATTTATTGCTTAAACAAGCCTAAGTGGATCTGTTTTTGCAATGACTAGAAAACAGTGAAACACTTTGGTTAGAACACATGAAGTTTTATTGTACAAGTTGTATTTTATCAAGTTGTATTTAAGTATCTATTTCTAGACTTCCATGTGTGGTTCTAATTTCTTACATCATTCATATAATAAATATATATTGGGTTCCAACTCTGTGCCATGCACTGTGCTAGTCATTGGGGATATCATAGTAAATAAGACCCACATGACCTTTGCTCTTGCAAAGTATACAGTCTACAAGATCTGTGCCTGAAACATTCTAGGTGTCTAATTAGGTTGATATACCAATTCATGTCGTTAATTGTTTCCATGAATAGATATTTATATTTTGAAAATGTAAAACTAAATGAGCAATGTTCTTAAGTTGCTCTAGGACTAATAGGAGACACATATGTAAACAAATAATGCCCATGTACTATGAACAGAAGCTTCCCTAGTGGCTCAGATAGTAAAGAATCTGCCTGCAAGGTGGGAGACGTGGGTTCGATACCTAGGTCAGGAAGATCACCTGGAGAAGGGAATGGCTGCCCACTCCAGTATTCTTGTCTGGAAAATCCAATGGACACAGGAGCCTGGTGGGCCCCAATTCATGGGGTTGCAAAGAGTTGGACATGACTGAGCAACTAACACACACATACTCTATGAACAGAACTGAAATATGTTCCAGATTCCCTGGTGGTACAAAGAACAGGTAGCATGAAGAATTCTGCTTGGAAGAGTCACAAATGAAAGAATGAATAACTGAGCTTGTAAATATATGAGTGAATGTGCATGAGGTGTCCTGTTTTTTCCTCTTTCCTTTTTCCCTTTTGGCTCTCTGTGCCCTCTTTCCCTCTTCCCTTTTCCTTGCTGATCCCTTTGCCTTTTAAGATTCAACTCAAGGGCTACTTTTATAATAAACCTTTACTGACTGCTCTTTTTCCTCCCTCCCAAACTTGCAAGCTGGGTTAGTAATGTTTCCGAACTTCTTTAATGCCTGGCATATACCTCTGCTAATTCTCTTACCCTTTGATGTATACCATCTATGTGTCTGTCAGTCACCCTTCCTCTCCCTGCATGCAAGTCAAGGCCCAGCACATAATTAGTACTCAGTGAATTCAGTAAATGTTTCTTGAGGAAATATAAATTAAAACTGCAATGAGATAACACTACCTCTCCATCCAAATGGCTACAATGAAAAAAACTTGATAATATCAAGTGTTGATGAAAATATAGAAAAACTGGGAGCTTCAAACATTGATGAAAGGAGAATAAATTGATACAACCATTTTGGAAAATATTTTAGCAAATTAGTTGAAGTTGAACAGCTGTCCACTGTATAACCCAGTGGGTGAACTCTTGGGTACATACCCAAAAGAAATGAATGGTTATATAGAAATAGGTTCATACCAGCTTTATTCATAATTAGCCCCAAACTGGAAACACCTAAATGTCCATCCACAGTAGAATAGACAAATTAATTCTGGTATATTTATATCATAAGTGTAAACAGTTTATACCCCAACTACATAAATAAGTAAAAATTTTAGTTACATACTTAATGGTTTGTGCTTTTTTTTTTTACTATATGTAGAATTTTTGTTGTTGTTTTTTAGTTGCTAAGTTGTGTCCGACTTTTTGTGACCCCGTGGACTGTAGACTGCCAGGCTCCTCTGTCATGACATTTCCCAAGCAAGAATACTGGAATGGTTTGCCACTTCCTTCTCCAGGGGATCTTACCAGCCCAGAAATCAAACCTGTGTCTTCTCCATTGCAGGCAGATTCTTTACCTCTGAGCCACCACGGAAGCCTTATATGTAGGATTACGTCAATAAAAATGTAAACTTAAAATTAATTCAATAAAAATTAATGTTTCTTGAATGATTGAGTAAATGAATGAATGAATTAGTTGGATCTTCAACTTGTGGCTCAGTTGGTAAAGAATCCACCTGCAATGGGGTTCGATCCCTGGGTTAGGAAGATCCCCTGGAGAAGGGAAAGGCTACCCACTCCAGTATTCTGGCCTGGAGAATCCCATGGGGTTGCAAAGAGTCGGACACGACTCAGCGACTTTCACCCACTCAAAGAGAAAAGAAAGAAGAAAATATTACTGTGTAAGAGGAACTTATACTGCACTGAGTTTTAAAGTAGTATTTGGTTCTTGAAATCTTTATAGTCTAACAATGCCTCAAATGAAATGTTCCTGGACATTTTTTGCTTAAATATTAGTTCCCTTTGCTATTTAACCACAATTGTGAGGTTAAAAAAGGAAGTCATTAAGAGTAAAACAGATGTTGGAGAGGCCTGTGGGACTGGGGTTTAGTTCACAATGAGGGATCTTTGAAGCCCTAGGGAACTGGGGAATATGGCTCATTCCCTTCTGTTTTCTATCCTTTTGTGTTTTATGAGGTGCAAGTACAGATTAATTATGCAAACACTTGAAGGGAGAGGACAGCAGTTGACACTTGTGATTACAAACAAGAACAGAAGTCACCCAGCACATGACATTGCCCAAGATACCTGAAGGTCAGAGTAGAATAGTTCTAATTGCCTGGCAGCCTGGCCAGGGGATGCGCCTCTCCCATCCTTCTTCAGGCGGGGTTCGTGGCTAAGCCATTCTTCGCGCTAGCCTTGGACAGGCCAAGAGTGACCGACAACTCCGCAGACGACCTGTGGCACATGCACCGGAGGGGATGTCAAAACCCGACCCAGCTCTGGCTCCCACCGCAGAACAGAGGATGCCGGGACAAGAGACGCGGGCGGTTCCCAAGATTTCCAGTAGGTGTCGCTATCCCGCGGCCGCCGCACTCCCCGAGGTCCGGGACGAGGGGGCGTGTCCTCCATACCTGCGGCTCCGGGCGCCCGCCTCACCTGGGCTCCCTCCGCGGGCCTCCTGCGCCGTGGGGGAGGCGCTCTGCCGCAGACCCGCGACGAGGGGGCGGGGTCGGCCGGCGCGCGGGGAGAGGCGGGCCAGCGGGCGCCCAGGTGAGTTCTTTTATTCATACAAGGACCGGGCGACCGAGAGGGCAGCGTCCGAGCAGCCAGAGGAGGCAGACGAGAAGATGCCGCTGTCGCTGCCACCTCAGGCTGACCACGGCGAGTCCAGTCCGTCCAGGCCCCCCAAAAAGCACACCTCTTTCCATATCTGGCGCTCCAAGAAGAAGCAGCAGCCTCCGCGGTCTGACTGTGGGGTGTTCATTCCGCACCCGCCCCTGGCGCCCCTCAGAGAGGACAGGTAAGCCCCTCGGCGAGCGCGCCTATCCCCGACTCACTTCCCCCGACCTTTTCCACTCCGGCTACCCTGACCCTCGAGTCCTCTCTACCCTCGGCCTCGATCGACCCCTCTCCGAGGAGGGGAAAGGCCCAAGGTCGGTTTCGCGCGGCAGGAACGTAACGGGGTCCAAGGAGGGGACTGTGGCGGTCGCCGTGAATGAACGGGTTCCTCGCTGCTTCTGGCTCAGACCAAGCACCAGTGAGAGGAACTTGCGCCCACCCATGTAGACTTTACTTTGACTACAAAGTAAGTGTAGCAAAGACAACACCAGAAGCTATCAACCTGCTGACGAGAGCAGGTGGGTTGCGAAGGGTTGTTACCATAACGGGGTCGGAACTCCACCTGGGGATTTCTTCAGACTTCTGACCGCGGTGCCCTAGTTGTGAAGATGTCCACTCGTGGTATTATAGCTCCACTGTCCTCACAGGATCCGAGTGGAGGAGGAAGTGGCAGGGATGGTTATCCCAATTTAATGGGTGGAGAACTTGAGACCAAAGGGTGCATGACTTGTCCCCACTGGAATCAGTGGTAGAAAAAGGCAGCACCTAGTTATTCCAAGTGTAACTGCCATAGTGCTTTTAAATGTTTTGCCGTGGTTTTGTGACGATTTTATCTTTCATGCATAAGTATTCAGTTATACTATCTGAATTGGTGCGTTCGTTGAGCAATAATAAATTTGACATAATGGTATATTTAAGAGGTTCAGGTGTGTGAAAAATCTATTGAAGGACAGTTGGCAATTTCCAGTATATCCTTCTATATATGTGTGTGTGGTTTTTTTAAACAAAACATTTATTTAGTTCTTAGGCTTTGCTGGGTCTTCACTGCAGCATGTAGGATCTTTTATTTAGGGCATGTGGACTCTAAATGTGGGATCTAGTTCCCTGACCAGGGATCAAATCTCAGCCCCATGCATTGGGAGCGTGGAGTCTTAGCCACTGAACCACCAGGGAATTCCCCTTCTGTATTTGCTTCTAAATACCCACCTTTATGTGTGTTTAACACACACCTTTGTGAACAGTGAGAATAATATTGTACAAGATTTGCATTTTAGAAATGTTTTTCCTTTTATTTCTAAAAGAGTCTTTGCAACGTAATTTCAATCATTTCACAAATATTAACTAAGTGCTGGGGTATCAAAAACAATGAGAGTGGTCTCTGTCATCAAAGAAATCTTTGTGTCTTGAGAACACCAAAAAGTGAACAGTGGAATAAGTGCTGTAATAGATGTTAGAATAGAGGAAGGGATCTATGGAGGCTTCCTGGAGGAGGATGACTGAGGCAGTTTAGTCAGAAAAGGGAAGGAGCAATGTGTTCCAGGCAGAGGTTGCATTATGAGCATCCTCAATACTTGGAAGAACATGGTACTTCCTGAGAAGTACTTCCTGAACAAGTGGTTCAGGGAAGTCTGAGTATGTGTGAGAACATAGACAGTGGGGTGCTGACACAGAATGCATTTTATTTTTTCTCATATTTATCATTCACAGTAGTAATTGCTTGTAATAGGACCTATTTTTTACCACCTAAAGACTTAGTGTGCTTAACTATGAATTTCTAACAAAATGTTACTTAATAACGATGTATCCAACATAAAAGTATTTTTCCTATTACATCAGCAAATAATTTCAACACTTCCATAGTAATGGTCTTATCTGACCTGGTCCCATCACATTTTCCCTATCAAATGACATGATACACAGCTATAAACAATTTTGTTGTTCAGTTGCTAATTTGTGCCTGACTCTTTGCAACCCCATGGAGTGCAGCACACCAGGCTTCCCTGTCCTTCACTATCTCCCTGAGTTTGCTCACACTCATGTCCATTGAGTTGGTGATGCCATCCAACCATCTCATCCTCTGTTGTTCCCCCTCTCCTCCTGCCTTCTATTTTTTCTGGCATCTGTCCCTTTGCATCAGGTGGCCAAAGTATTGGAGCTTCAGCTTCAGCATCAGTCTTTCCAATGAATATTCAGGGTTGATTTCCTTTAGGATTGACTGGTTTGCTCTCCTTGCAGTCCAAGGGACTCTCAAGAGTCTTCTCCAACACCACAGTTCAAAAGCACAAATTCTTTGGTGCTCAGCCTTCTTTATGGTCCAACTCTCACATCCGTACATGACTACTGGAAAAACCATAGCTTTGACTATATGGATCTTTGTCAGCAAAGTGTTGTTAAATAAACAACTTATTCAAATCCAAATGCATTTTAGACTAAAACTTAGGAGTTTTTATTTCTCTCCTTGAGCTTCTTGTATTTTAGTTCAGTCTTAAAGCACTTCATTCTTTCCTTTAGAATTATGATGAACTTTGTACTAACAAAGTTAGTACAAAAGTTAGTGCAAAGTTAGTGAGAACTAAACTTACTGGTCTATCTCTGGGATGTTTTTCTAGTTATATCATCTTTATACACATTTTGTTTCTCCTGAGAGGGTGTACCGGTTATTAGTAAAGACAGCAGCTAAAGCACACTTAGATTTCTGGCCCATCTTTGGTCAGTCTCACTCTCTTGAGCAATCTGCCCTGTTTGTTCATTTCTGTCCAGGATTTGGAGGTGTTTGTGGGCCTCAGCTGGAATGTGCAGCACTCACTGGGACCTTCGTTTCTATATAAGGATGGGACAGTCAGGTGGCCACACTTATCTGCTGGGTATTCACCATTAATTTTTTGTGGGCTTTTAGAGCAAATGAAAATGAATTTATGACCTGGATAAATGACCTTGGACAAGTTACTTCACCTTTCTGAGTCTCCATTTCTTCAGATGGAAAATGGAGAACATAGTAATACTAATTCTGTAGGACTGTTGTGAATATCACATGCTAGTTTATGTTATTAAATGTAAAACTCTTATCACACCTCTGGATGCAAAGTAGAATCTCAGTAAATGTAAAACCATCACCACCACCATCACCATTATCATTATTATAAATGCTAAGCTCTAATGGGAGGAATGGGAAAGAATAGGGTTGGAGGGGAAAAAATGCTTCCCCTCTTACAGTTCAATGATGGTTTAAAGTTTACTGATGTCTGTATTCTGCAAATATTTGCAACCTTTAATGCCTATGTTCTAAAACTTAGTGACCATTGCTTGCTTCCTTTACATAAAATAATTTGAACATGGCTGTCCCTTTCCCTAAAATGCACCCGCAGAGTTTTTTTTTCTTTTTTTCAAGCTTGGTTTTGGTAAGCATCAGTTTAGTTCAGTTCAGTTGCTCAGTCGTGTCCGACTCTTTGCGACCCCATCAATTGCAGCACGCCAGGCCTCCCTGTCCATCACCAACTCCCGGAGTTCGCTCAGACTCATGACCATCGAGTCAGTGATGCCATCCAGCCATCTCATTCTCTGTCGTCCCCTCCTCATCCTGCCCCCAATCCCTCCCAGCATCAGAGTCTTTTCCAATGAGTCAACTCTTCGCATGAGGTGGCCAAAGTATTGGAGCTTCAGCTTTAGCATCATTCCTTCCAAAGAAATCCCAAGGCTGATCTCCTGCAGAATAGACTGGCTGGATCTCTTTGCAGGCCAAGGGACTCTCAAGAGTCTTCTCCAACAGCACAGTTCAAAAGCATCAGTTCTTTGGTGCTGAGCTTTCTTCACAGTCCAACTTTCACATCCATACATGACCACTGGAAAAGCCATAGCCTTGACTAGACAGACCTTTGTTGGCAAAGTAATGTCTCTGCTTTTGAATATGCTATCTAGGCTGGTCATAACTTTTCTTCCAAGGAGTAAGCGTCTTTTAATTTCATGGCTGCAGTCACCATCTGCAGTAATTTTGGAGCCCCCAAAATAAAGTCTGACACTGTTTCCCCATCTATTTCCCATGAAGTGATGGGACCGGATGCCATGATCTTCGTTTTCTGAATATTGAGCTTTAAGCCAACTTTTTCACTCTCCTCTTTCACTTTCATCAAGAGGCTTTTTAGTTCCTCTTCACTTTCTGCCATAAGGGTGGTGTCATCTGCATATCTGAGGTTATGGATATTTCTCCCAGCAATCTTGATTCCAGCTTGTGCTTCTTCCAGCCCAGCGTTTCTCATGATGTACTCTGGATATAAGTTAAATAAGCAGGATGACAATATACAGCCTTGATGTACTCCTTTTCCTATTTGGAACCATATGTTATTTTCCATAGAAACAGAGCCATCACCCTCCTGAGTCAGCCTCATCTGCCGTCTTGTCCATTCTCTTGCCATCTGAGGGACCACACTGGTGTGTTTGGAGAGGGCATGGTGAGTTTTGGCTAGCTTTTCCTTAGCAGCCTTCAGTGGCACCATCATTTATCAGGTTTTGAATTATACTTCATTTGTAAACATTTTATTCAGAGTGTGAATTCTCTGTGTTGTGCTTAGTTGCTCAGTCATGTCTGACTCAGACTCTTTGCAGACCCATGTAGACCCTTTGTAGCCTCCTATAGCCACTTTGTAGATAGCCAGTCTCCATTATCCATGGGATTCTCCAGGCCAGAATACTGGAGTGGGTAGTCTTTCCTTTCTCCAGGGGATCTTCCCAACCCAGGGATTGAACCCAGATCTCCCACATTTCAGGCAGATTCTTTACTGTCCAAGCCACCAGGGAAGCCCATCAATACTGGAATGAGTAGCTTATCCCTTCTCCAGGAGATCTTCCTGACACAGGAATCAAACCAGGGGAATTCTATGTCTGGGTTTAAATCCCTGTTCTACTTACTGTGACACTTAGCTGTGTCATCCTGGGCAAATTATTATCCTTTTTGTGCTTCAGTCTTCTCATCCATAAAAGGGGCATAATAAGAGTTGTTATAAAATATAAGTTAGTGGCTGTCAAACGCTCAAAACAGTGACTGGCACATTGTGAGCGCTCAGTAAATGGGAGCTATTTCTCCTTTTTCTTATTAATATCTTGCTATACTTTTGAGTGGTTATTTTATGATTTATTTTCTGCTATATGATGAAAATAGTGCTTCGTTTTTATTTTCCTTAATCAGTGTTGTTTTAATTAGAAATGGGTTCCGAGCTAAAGGTCAATAGAGTGAATTAAAAATGAGCACTCTCCATCTGAACTCCAAACCTAGAAGCAAACATTAATGCTCTCTGCAGGAAGCCAGACTCAGGTGATGGCTGTAATCCTCTGAAAATCAGCAGGCTTGATTTCATTTGGAGGAAAAATGCAACCAACACCAGAGAGCAGAGCATCCTTGTTTCAGGATGCCTAGGTTCAAGTTTTGAGATTGCCAAACATTGCCAGTTTTTCTGTCTTTGCATGGACATTTTCCTACTGTAACAGGAAAACAACTCACTCCTTAGACTCTATAAATCACTAGAGGGTTGTGAGGATAAACTGTTGTTTTATTTCACGAGAAAAAGAACCATCATTGGAAACATTCTGAAATTGTAGAGTGTTAATGACTTGATTGATACCACTTTTCCATTTTTTATGACTGGTTTAGTGTTTAGAACTCTAAACAGGTTTAATTATTTTCTAACGAAAAGGACATAGCTAGATAAGCCTGCTGCTGCTGCTAAGTCGCTTCAGTTGTGTCCGACTCTGCGTGACCCCATAGATGGCAGCCCACCAGGCTCCCCCGTCCCTGGGATTCTCCAGGCAAGAACACTGGAGTGGGTTGCCATTTCCTTCTCCAGTGCATGAAAGTGAAAAGTGAAAGTGAAGTCGCTCAGTCGTGCCCAACTCTTAGCAACCCCATGGACTGCAGCCTACCAGGCTCCTCTGCCCATGGCATTTTCCAGGCAAGAGTTCTGGAGTGGGGTGCCATCACCTTCTCCAAGATAAGCCTAGGTTTGTTTTATCTAATAGTGCATCTAAACTGGTTAATAGGTACCAGGTTACTTCCCTTATTTAGTTTATGCCAAAAGCAAGACTTTGAAATTTTCGGTTTATATTCTTTCACCATTGATAAAGCAGGTATTTAAATTTTAGCCCTGTCACTTACTACCTGTGAGCTCCTGGAGGAGTTTCTTTCCTGCTCTAGCTTCAATTTCATGAGCTGCTACCTACCTCTTAGCATTGTTTTGGAGACTTCTAAATATACATTTAAAATTACTAGCACAGTGCCTGGAAGATAACAGAGGCTTAGAAACACCTCTGAGAGCAAGTTGCAGTGACAGAGCCCTCGGCTGTGGTATTGGAAAGATTCCGCTTCAAGTCTGCCTCTGCTGCTGGGAGAAGTTCCGTAAGCCTCGGTCTTTAAGCCTCAGCTTCTTCACCTGTAAAATGGAGAAAACAGCATCCCTTCTGGGGCTTTCTGAGGGTTAAATACTATCTATATAAAACACCTGGGCCAGGGCCCAGTGCAAAGCAGGTGCTAGACAGATGCAAGGTAGAGCGGGAGCAATTATGGCGGTGGTGTTGTAATTGTTGTCTGCTTAGTGATGGTGGTAGCGTTCATAAAGCCACTTGACCTTGTAAGTGGAGTTAAACAACTTCAGAAGTCCAGAAGTTTATAACCAGGTATGTCAAGACCTGAAGTACCTTTGGGTGTCTGGAAATACCTTTGTAGTTGTAAAAGGGCGGCCTTTGTGCATTCAAGACTTAACAGTCTTAATATATCTGGCTTATGAAGTCAAAGGTAAAGTTTATATTTGAAGTTGGTGGTATTTCTCCTGAAGCAGTTTTGGAGTCTGAGTTTAGTATAGGATAATTCTTTGCCACTTTATTGCTTTATCTACTCTATTTCTACACTTTTAGCCTTAATCTTCTTAGTCCACATCCAAGTGACATGAACACTTTTGGAGACCGTTAGTACTTCTGTGCTTGGGTTTATTTCCTTTTCCTTTAGTTTTCACTTATAAATCTTATTTATAAAGATGAGGCAATGAATCACTGCTTTACTATTCATCCATGATTAAAGCAATGTAGCAAAGATATTGATATTGAAACTGTCTAGCTCCTAATATCCATTCAAAATGCCCATCTTACTATGAACATTAAAAACACTTACCTGTCTTAACTCTTCACTCACCTAAGTGGTCAGTTGTACTTTAGGAATGTCCTTGCAGAAAAAAAATGATTTAGTTCTTTGAAAAAAGTTGTCTGGTGAGATTATTTGAGCCTTGAACTGTATGCATTTCTGTTTACCTTGAAAAAATTTATCAAATAATTGTTTAATCTCCCTTTCATGTTTTACCTATTGTAAGAGGATTTAGAGAACCTGTCCATGAAAAGCAATGCAACCTGACTACTGAATCATTTTTCTAGGATTAATGCTAATTATGCTTTGGTAAAACATTCCCTTCTGTATCCTATTGAAATGATTATCAATCAGAATTTAAAGAGAAGTTTAAGTCCAACAAACACTTACTGAGGTCTTACTCTGTATCAGACATTGGGGAAAAAGAGCAATGAAATTAGAGATGATCTCTGCTCCAAAGAAACCTGTAGTCTAGTGGAGGAGGGGTGTGTGAATGAATAAAGCAGCATATCATGCATTAAGTGTAGAAACAGAAGATTTAGTCCAATGCATTGAGGTCAGGAGAAGGATTGTCTTCAAGGAGCAGAAATTCTTTTCTCTCGTTAAAAAGTTTTACTCATACTGAATAATTAATGAGAATTTTTATTCTCTCATATAGAGATCATCAAAGGCTCTAAATCTTCTTAAATTTTGATTGTCTTAAACTATATCCAATACTGGACCAAAAGGAAAATCACAGAAACTTATTTTCATAGTGACATTTAAAACAAAAGAGAACTGTGTACTCAGGATTATGCATAAATAATTTTCTATTTAAATGTTAAATATTTAAAATGTCTAGAACTTGATTATCTCAGCTCTTCTGTCATATTTTGGCACTTAGGAATAAAGATTGGGCTTCATAAAAAATTTAAAAAAGACTGGCTTCAATTATGACATTGATTTGAAAATCTTCACTGAAATGATATGTAAACATATTGATACTCTAAAATTACAGACTGAAAATGAATGGTTCTTGTAACTTGGTGTCTACACAGTTCTGTCAGGATGATTCTGGAGCCTCTTTTAAGAAGAATCTAGCATTGCTTGTGTTCTATAAGCAAAGTGTTCTTCCTTAAAACAACCTATCTTTATTTTCATCCCAAATTGCCTGGCATATCCAACTGATGTCTTTTCATATATTCACTATGCAAAATGAATTCTGGACTTTTACCCAAGAGAGGGTTGAAATGTGAATACAGTATCTTGTCCCAAAGTGAGTTTTAAAGATAAAGTATATATCAATAGCTGACACTTGTGTGGATGTTGGCAGGAAAGGCCAATTGTTTACAAGTCTCATTAGTTCATTTATTGCTTCCTTAAGGCACAGCTGCACTGGGCCAACCCAAATGCCTCATCAGAATACCTCTACAGCTTCAGCTTCCTAAGATGCCTTCATTCTAGAGAATGAACATTACTTAGTGCTGTCTTTACAGAACTGTGTGCTCTCTGGATTGGCCTATGCAATGGGAGTGAAGCAATGACAGACACCCTTCACAACAAGGGATCATTTTGACAAAGTACCAGGAGACCCTGAGACACACAAGTGAGGCAGATAATCCTAAATCCATTTGTGGTATCCCCGGTTTCTCTCATCTACAAGTTACAGACAAGACAAAGACAGGTTGAACCTGTCGCTGACACAGAAAAATGAAACACAGAATTAACAAATGCCTTTTGTTTTTTAACCTTCCCATGTATGGAAGTGAAATGAGTAAAAATAAGTTACTGGTAGACTTGGCAAAATATTCTGTGGTGAAGAAGTTGGCTGCTGACTGTATTTCTTAATGTTCTACCCCATTTCAAGTCAGCCCCCCTGACTGAGTGTCATCTGTTAGAAGCCAGGGTTGTGGCAATCTGAAGATAATAGTTCAGAAAAGAGATCTGGCCAGCAGTTGCATAAAGATACTATGCTTAATACATATCTTAATTTTTCCAAATCAGTTAATAAGCAATAGCATAAATTCCTGATAGTCCTTTGGATTCTCTAGTTGGATAGTTCTTTATCTTAAAATTGGGTTCAAGAGGCAAAATAATATGTGCTATGAATAAAGCAAGAAAATACAAGGAGCATTCAATTTATAATAATTTTAGATCATGTCTATGAACACTGTTTTCCATCAAGATTTTGTTGAAAGATGCAGTTTATTTAACACACACTGTTTCAGACACTGTTCTAAACACTTTACAAGTATTAACTCACCACAGTTAATTCATAACATCCTGGGGAGGCAGGTACTATTATTATTCCTATTTTGAGAAAGAATGAGGCACAGAGGGGCAGGGTAATTTGACCATCACAGAGCTCATAAGGGTTGGGGCTGTGGTCCTCCAGCTGATGGTCATGAGTCCTGCAGTTAACCACTACAAATTAAAAGCACTGGCTAGTGCTACCTTCTTTGTATTCCCACAGTAAGTATAGTTAAGCTCTAAATTTGGCAAACAGAAATTATAATGTACATAGAAAAACAAATTAACTTGTGATACTAAACAATTTCTATATTAAGTAGTGAAGAGAAATATATATATATAAATACATTAAAATATAAGTGCACTAAAATCTTGGAAGAAAAGCAATTTTAAAGCAGAAATTCTAAAGCGTATATTATATACAAAAGGAACATGTCCAAAGATCTTGAGTCTGGAGCTTCTGCCCAAGCTTTCTCAAGAAACAGCATGACCTGGAGGGGGGCTTGGTTGGTACACCCTCTTCCCTCCCAGTACAGTCTAGGCCAGGACAGTAGTTTGCACGCACAGTCAAAGATAAGCAACTAGCCAGGTGGCCTGGAAAATTTGCAGTTGCTGCTTAGGCTAAGTGGGGTGTCAGAATTTCTCAAGGAGAACTGCTAGGGGTGACCTTAATTAGGTCTCTAGAGGTCCTGCTGCTTGAATCTTTCGTTTTAGTTTCTGATTTATCACTGAGTATTCCCTGCTAACCAATACAAGTTTCACCTTATGTTGATCTTACACATCAAGGATTATAAACTATGGCTGGTATTTTACTCTACTTGAGGCTTATAATAGTTCTGTGCAATAGCCCAGACCCTCATTTATAGATGAGGAAATTGAGGTTCAAAGAATGCAATGTAGGTGGAGGAAGCAGGAATAAAATCAGGTTTTCTGGCTTCTGTTCAGCGGTTGGTCTGGGTCCTCTTGGGTTATAGACTATACTTCTCTATTCCTGGCCTCTACCCACCTTTGATAGGAGTCCAGCTGATTCATTTGACTTCCTGATGACTATTCTCCTGGAAATCTTTCCCTGAATTCATAAACCAACAACTATGAGATTGTCTGATCCCCAGATTGAGTTGTTACTATAGTCTAGTTACTGGCATATTGAATACTTACAGAATTCCAGAATTCAGACATAATTAGTATGTCACCTACCATCTAAAAAAAATACCCCAGAACCCCAACACACACAATAACTTGATTCATGTTTTCAAAAAAAATGTATAAAGTTTGCATAAACCATATTTTATAATAGTAAAATATTCTTTATAGAGTCTATCCATATTGTACCCATTCAAGAATGCCCTTTTGGGGCTTGACAAATTGATGGTGCTCTGACAGGTAATATATTTTATTTGTGATCTTATTTAAATGTTTTGATAATACTGATGAATTTAGTAAATATCCTATAAAATCTCAACTTAATTATTTTTCCATCTGCTATTTGAAACAGTTAAGATATTTGAATCAAACTGATGAAATTTAGGTTGAAATACAGTGTCTCCTTTATCACACCTGCCATGTGCAAACCTAGAACCAGTCCTTTTCAAGCCTGTGCAGTAGAGGCACCCCCAGGCCTTGCACTCTTGGCTCTGGTCCCTTGCAAAGGGTGGCTCCCATCCCTACTGTTTTCCTTCTGAGAACTAAGTGCTTGTCATTTATCTGTAAGAAATATTACCTTGCTGTTATTATCTGCAAAACAAGCAAATGTAGTTGCTCCAGGGTGGGGTTACAAGACTATTCTCTCTTAGTATTGACTCCCCAAAACAAATTTGACTGGAATAGACTCAATTATCGATCAAGAATCCTTCCCTGGAGGCTACTTTCGACAGAAACAAGAACATTTGTATTCCCATGTGTGTCAGTAAACATGCTTAAACAAGTTAGTCTAAGCCTAGAATTTGGATTTTGTTTTTCAGGATAAAAACAAAGTATGACTGAATATCTGGCATTGGTTCAAGTTTTGACTTTTACCAGTTTGCATGTTGTGATTGTTCTAATCTCACCGCATGAGAGGTTTCAAGTACTTTGACCTAGAAGTCATAGTAGCTGGTGCATTGTTGGTGCTTGATTGTACCCTTCCTTGTTATTTCACTTATTAAAGCTCTTTTTTATGCCCATAAGGGAACAACTGGTCCTAGATCTAGGTGATAACCATTGATGCATTGAAGCTGTGTTTGCTTCATCTTGTAGTTTCCCTGCAGAGGTACTCCTCAGGAATTTATGCATCAACTTCCTTATTCTCTACAGAACTCATGGTTGCTTTTCTGTGTGTATAATCATACTCTGGTTAGAAGTCCACAAATTTACAAAGCCAGCAGATGTTAAACAAAGGAAAGCAGCAGTGTCTATCTTCATGCCACCCAAGAACTAATCAACAAAAAGCAAAAGACAGCCAATTGTGTTTGGGTATGTTTTCAGAGGAAAATGGGCTTGGTGGGGGGTATGAAGGAGGACAGTTCTCCTCAGATCAATCATTCCCAGCCTCTCCTATAAATTAAGTAAATATAAGAACTTCTGCCAAGAATACATAGGTGAAAGGGCTTGAATTATTGATTACCTGTCAGGTGGCAGTTGCTTTTATATTTGGTGTGTCTCATTTAATCTTCATAATAGCTCATCTAAGTAGGTGATTTTACCCCCATCTTTCCAATTGAGAACACAGAACCTGAAAGAGGGGAAGTAGCTTGCCCAAACTGGTTTATCTGGTAAATGACAAAGTAGTATTTGAACCCAGGTCTTTCAAATTCTAAAGTTCATAATATTTTCACTACGCCATGAGAAGACTAAAGCTAATTGAACAAATGATTGGTTGGGGGAGAGAGAGAGAGAATAGGGGAGGTGGTTAGCTAAAGAACAGCAGCATCCAACAGAAATGTAGTTATGTATGTACACTCAGAACTGTCACTTTTTCAAAGACCAGAAGAGAAGAATTTCTCCTTATTAATTATCTGCACTCTACCATGTCCCATTTAGAGAAGGGGAATATCCAAGAATGAAGAATTCATGCTTGGAAGTCTACAGGGCATCATGGTTTCCCTGGGAACTTTTGAGATAATTCTGCTGAGAATCAGTGACTCAGTCCTTGAAGTGTTGACTAAACTTGTTGCACCTGATTTCCAGTCTACTCTCAAAACCACCGAGTCTTACTGCCTGTTGCTGGGATGATTCACAGAGTATGCAAAGGAGTCTAAAGTGGCAAATGTTGAGGATTTTTCACTTTGCACAAAGATTAACCATAGCCCTAAAAGAGGAAAGAGGTGCTGATGAGCAAAACTCCAAATTTATAGGAAACACTGTTGTCTTGAAAATTATAAAGCTAGAGAGTTTGATGTTGAAGGATTATGAAAACCCTTTAAATAATCTTTGTCTTTATGGAAGCTAGTGAGTTTGTCTTTAGTGCTCATTTCTCTGAAAACTGAATTTTGACATTTTTGTATTGGAGGTACTTTTAAAATTATATTTAAGAATGTTCATTAATTTCTATGAGTATTATTACATACACAAAACTAACTTAGAGTGAATTTCTTTTTCCAGTTGTTTTTGTTTAGCCACTAAGTCATGGCCAACTCTTTTGCAACCCCGGACTGTAGCCCACCAGGCTCCTCTGTCCATGGGATTTCCCAGGCAAGAATACTGGAGTATGTTGCCACTTCGTGTTAGTTGGTGTTAGCCAGTTGGTTGTATCTGACTCTTTGCGACCCCATGGACTGTAGCCCATGAGGCTCCTCTGTCCATGGAATTCTCCAGGGTAGAATAATAGAGTGGGTAGCCATTCCTTTCTCCAGAGGATCTTTCCAACCCTGGGGATTGTCCCAACCCAGGGATCAAACCCAGGTCTCCTGAATTATAGGCAGATTATTTACTGCTGAGCCACCAGGGAAGCCCCCTTTTCCATCTGCTCTGGTATTTAGATTTATTGTAGTTATTTTAAAGCATAAATTACTGTAGTTATTAGTACTGCATAATTTCCAGAGTAAAACCAGAGATTTGCTGCTTGATCTTGAACCATGCTCTCTGTTCAGTTCTGCTTATTGTAAAACCTTCTCCAACTTTAAAAACAGTTATCCAGTGATAATGGTAACTGAAGCATTGAGTTTGCTTGTTTCCTGTGACTCAAGTAATTAAGCAGATGTTTGTTACCTCTATCAAAAGCTATCTTAATGTATGGTCTTCAGTGTCTGTGTCTGTCACACTCAGGAAGGCAAGTGACAATGAAAATGCATTTGTGTAATTCATTTATTAAACAAACATATATGGACACCTGCTAGGTGTGAGGCTCTGTAGAATGGGCTGGCAAACTAGTTCAAGCTTTATTGTTGGGAAACTCAGTCTCATTCTTTTTTTTAAAGACTGTAATATTCACCATTAAAATAGTGAAAAGTTTGCCATTAAAATAAGGGAGAAGAGTAAATATTCAAACATGTACATGACCAAGACTGAAAGAGAAAAGAATTAAGACTCTTGGAGATGGAGGAATTATGATTTTTGAGCACTCTCAACACTGATATGGCTAAAGGGATTCTAAAGACTACTTGATAATGTTCTGTCTCTTCTATGGGTATATATTCGTGGACATATATACACATTTATAAATACTTTCTTCTGTGGATATATATCTGTAAGTACTTAGTGCTGGAATGTATATGTGTATATATATACACACTCAGTGTATCTGTTTACACACATAAATGTATGTATATTTACTTAGTGTGTATGCATACATGTATTGTAAGTGTGTATGGGTGTTAGTCGGTTGGTTGTATCTGACTCTTTGCAACCCCATGGACTGTAGCCCACGAGGCTCCTCTGTGTGTGGAATTCTCCAGGGAAGAATAATGGAGTGGGTAGCCATTCCTTTCTCCAGAGGATCTTCCCAACCCCGGGATTGAACCCAGGCCTCCTACATTGCAAGCAGGTTCTTTACCATCTGAACCGCTGGAGACGCCCATGTGTTGTGTATACACACAAATATGTACTCATATCTATACTCAGTGCTAGATTACTTACTTGGTAAACTGTGCATGTGCTTAGAACGTCAACAAAGCAGGGAGGGATGAGAGAGAGAAAAATCCAGAATATGCCTACAAATTTTATGTTATTACAAGATACCAAAATTTCGTTTCAGGGTTTAGAGATGTTTTCATTTTGAATGACTTGGTGAGGGAAGCATACTCTCTTTAGTGGTTAAAGTGGTCATTATACAGACCTCTCTTTATACCTTGTTTAAAGAGCTGGAAGGGGGAGGAGGAAAGTGTGATACAAACTGTGGAAAGTAAGAGAAATGTGCCTAGGTCATTCTCCTGTTCTTCATATGAATTGGATTCCAGGTCCCCAAAGTATCATTTTACCTTCCTTGAAAAGGCTTGATTGGTTGATGCCCACTTTTAAAATGTTCTGTCCAGTTCTACGGAAGCAGTGAGACTAGTGAACCTTCAAAGGGACTGTTCTTTTGTGACTGAGACACTAATTTGATTTGTTGAGGTAGACCACATCTGCCTTAGCTGTTTTGGTGGCTTTAATAACCATATGAATAACACTTTCTTTTCTTTTTCTGTACGTATTTTCATATAATGTAGAACTAAAAATGAAATTACAAAGGCAGCAATTTAGATGTTTTTTATATCCTGTTTTATTTTTCACTAAGATAAAAGCACATTTTCACTTCATTGAAATATGTAAAACAATTTTCTTAGTCGTTCCTCTGTTGCTGGCATTTAGGTTCTTTCTGATTTTTCATCGTAATCAGCAATGTGGCAGTGGGCATCTCGGTGAGACCTCAGTCTCTGGCTGATCTCTGTGTGCCCTTCCGGCTCCACTCTCCACCCTCCTCTGTGCTCCCGAGGGCTTATTTATAGACTGTGTGGACCCAGCTCTCCTGCTTTCTGGTTTCTAGTTAGGTTCAGCCAGTGGGAGGCTTTGGAGGAGAGGGCAGGAGCAGGAGGTGGTACTGGAGCGTGGTGGTGGCTTTGCTACTCTGCTGAAGGCTACAGCCTCTTCTATAGCTCAGATCTGCCTGATCCAGAACTCATGCCCTCCCTTGCCTATCTGTCTAGAAATAGTAATGATTTCCTGCTGTTGGGAGCCCTGGGCTGCTCCCTCCACTGTTTCGTGTTGATTTTCCTTCACCGGCCCTCATCTTATAAATAGTTCTTTAAACACTTTTCTATCATCTCTTCTGCGTGTGCCATCTGTCCCCTGCTGGAATCCTATCTGACATCATCTAAATCTGAGTGATATGTTCTTTTTATTATATTTTTTATTTTTTTAACTGGAGTATAATCACTTTACAATATTAGTTTTTTCCGTATAACACACGAATCAGCTGTAAGTATACATATATCCCTTTCCTCCCCCCCCCACCCCCAGGTCATCATAGATCACTGAGCTGAGCTCCCTGGGTCACACAGCAGCTTCCCACCGGCTATGTTTCCCATGTGGTAGTGTATGTATGTCAGTGCTACTCTCTCAGTTCATCCCGCCTTCTTCTTTCACCTGTCGTGTCCACCAGTCTGTTCTCCACGTCTGCATCTTTACTCCTGTAAATGTTAATAGGTTCGTTAGTACCATTTTCTAGATTTCATATGAATGTATTAATATATGATATTTGTTTTTCTCTGTGTACCCCAGTGTTCATTGCAGCACTGTTTATAATAGGCAGGACATGAAAGCAGCCTAAATGTTCATGGTCAGAGGAATGGATAAAGATGTGGTACATATATGCAATGATACAAACAGTCACGAAAAGGAATGAAATTGATTCATTTGTAGTGATGTGGATAAACCATCTGTTTTTGTTATTATTATATTTAGAGTTTTGCACTGAAGAAGGGTAAAAGACCATTCAGAATAGGAATAAGGAGTTTAGTTAGGTCAGGACCAAGCTGGTGCTAGATTGAATTAAATTACTGTCATAAAGATACAAGCAAATTGCTTTTGGAACAGAGAGAAGGGGGCAATAAAGTCTTCCATGCACTGTGTTAAACACCTGTACTTAAAAGATAAGGAGGATGCCTTAGCTGCCAAATGTTCTTTTGGCAGTTCTTTTCTTGCATTTGAATATTTTTGGTTCGATAGTTTCATTTCTCTTTTCATTCTGGGATTTTGTGGTTCATCCCTTATGTATTTGCTCCTGTTCTTGGCAGTTTGAATATTCGTATGTGTATGGCCATCTATATCCACTTACATATTCCTTCTCCATCTGCATGTTTCTTATGATCTCTTCCTTATAGAAAACATTCTCAGAATTTTGTGAGCTGAGTAGATGCCATGCTTTTGGAATTCCTCCTATATGAGTGATAATTTTCTTAGTCTTTAAATAAAAAGCAAAACATGTAGCAAAGTTAACTTCATTTGCTTTTGCTTCATTTCAAAATCTCAGTGTGTTATTTTCCTGAACAAATGCCAAAAGGTTCAGCAAACTTACCAGGGACTGTTATTACTTCACAAAACTTTTCAGTTGAATGACAATGTCATCCATGGCTAATGGGTCATCACTGACCAGATCCCTGACTGACACTGTATTGAGGCTTATCCAAGGACTCACGGAGCTGCTCAAAAGTTTAGTGCCTTTCTAAAAAATAAATTTTATGTATATTAGGAAATGTCTCTGTCGATTTGATATTCAGTCTATATTTCATGCTCTTAGAAATGTGAATTGCTGTGAATATATTCTACCGCAGGTATAGAATAAGGATAATTCACATAAAATTAAATGTATAAAATTCTCACCATTTAGTAATGACCAGTGATGGCAGAAAAGAAAAAACAACCTAGCAGTGGAGAATTGAGAGGGCTTTGGTCTTAATCCTGTATTTCTCAGTTACAAGTTAGAAAACTTTAGGCAAGCTATCTAAACTCTTTGAACTTCCAGCTAGTAACCAATAACATGGGAATGATACCAACCTGCCTAGGTACCCACAACCAGGCTGTTGAGAGACTCCTTGGAAACAGTGTGGGAAAGTGTGGTGAGAACTGTGAGACTTTCAGTAAACTCTATCATCCCTTGACTCATCCCTTGGGTCTCACCACATCTTTTCTGGAAGCCTTGTAAATTATTTTTCCTTTTCCTTTGGTCTTTTCAAAAGTGAGTGGACCCATGGCCGTCTTCACTGTGCCCTCTCTTTTCTCCATCCCAGTCTCCTCTGTGTTCATTCCTCCCCATCTCTGGGGTTCTGGTCTGAAGCTGGTACAGGGAGCACTCCCATCTATATCCATCCAGTTCCCTGTGCAAAGTGACGAGGTGCAAGTGGGGGCTGTGTGGATCATGGTGCCACTGTGCAGGGCCCCTCCTTCTTGGCTTTCTTCCCTTTTCCCGTCACATCGTACCACTTCAGTGCCTGTGGGAATTGTGGTAGCCAGATGGACACACCCATATTTCCTCCTCAGCCACTGCCAACCTTTATCTTACAGACACAGCATATTTCACAGAGGAAGCTCATTTGGGGATTCCCAGATAATTCTGAGAGGTAGTTGGGTCTGGATGTCTCCATTTAGCAGATTAAGCCATTGAGGCATGAAGTTGTTTAGTGAAAGTCGGCACTGTATCCCAGGACTCCAGAGCTGTAGTCAGTGCTCTTTCCATTGTAGCTCCACAAATATCCCAGCACATTCGATAGGGGAAACAATGTTTGTGGCTTTATTGGTTTATTGTGATGTGCTTTCTTTTTCTTCCCTTTTTAAATTTAACATGCTCGAGCTAATGGAATAAAATGATGTATTAGTAGAAAAGGAAATTGAAAAATACTTACTTGATTAGTAGAATAAGATATTGATCTTTACATTCTAGTTAAATATTACACTATTATAAATATTAAATTTCTAACGTAACCTTTGGAAAAGAATTATATATATAGAAAATAATGGACTTTATGTTAGTACCAAATGGATGGCTGTTGAACTGTCGTTTGACTCTTACCTACTTTGTGCTCTTCTGAAAGACAGTTGTCTCTAGGACATTTCAGTGTTTGGAGTTTGATAGCCAAAGATGCTGTCCTCACTTGTACAACTTCAGTAAAGCAAAATCTCAGTTGTTACTCCACCAGACACATTTCTCAGCAGAGCTACTTGTATTCAAGTCTCAACACACACCTTCAGTTGCATTTTTTTTCTCCAAGTGGAAATTTAAGTCTCATTGAACACAATATATTTAGGAAATTCAAATATTTAGCAGTTAAAAACATCTCCATGGTAACTTCTTGGGAAGGTGTTATTTGAAAAAGTCTGATTGAATTCTCTGGTTCTGGAGCCCCAATGCTAAGGCTTGGGCATGGACAGGAACCTAGAGAAGCTATAGTCAATTTCCCTGAACATTAAAGCCTGGAGAAGGATCACAGGGCTGATGGACCAGCCACCTACATGAGTCTGATGGTTTATTAGTACAGAGAGGTGAGTGTGATAAGGCAGTGTAGCTATTTCTGTCACAACTTTTGTATTTTTGTACCAATCATGTAGGTGAATTTTTTTAAAAAAAGATTAATAATGAGTTGGGAAAAGAACCAAAGCAGAAATCTGAAGACTTGGGTCTCTAATTATTGGTCATGCTGGTTCAGTAAAATCATTTGTCTTTTCCTGGGGCTTAGATTCCTCATTTATATTAGGAGGGGTGAATTTGCCCTTTTATAAGGTTTGTTCTTGTCTAAGTCCTCAAATTATATATTTGAGTTTATCATTTTCCGGGAAAGTTGGTCAAGATTTAAGTATAATAAATAGCAGTGTCTAGCATATACAGAAATGGAATTGGTTCTAATGATAAGTAGTTATTTCTACCCTTTTCGGTGAGCGTGTCCCTTGATGAAAAGTAGAGAGCCATCAAAGTCAAGAGGTAGGTTGTCAAGGTTATGGTTTCTACACCTCTTCTGAGAAGGAAGCTTGTACATCTTGAAATTTGCAAAAGGGAAAAGAAGAAAACTTTAAGAAGAGTTATGTATTTACCTTAGACATATAACATGAAGGGTAAATCATATGAATACTGTTTTGAGGAAGATCTTAAGATGTATACATCTGTGTATTTATGTTTGATCATCATTTCACTAATGCAGCACCGGATCATAAAATCCAAACTGAAGAATCTACAAACACTCTGATTTGCAGCCTAGAAGCTCTATATGTGCTTAGCCGCTCACTCGTGTCCTACTCTTTGCAACCTCTTGGACTGTAGCCCACCAGGTTCCTCTGTCCAAGGGATTGTCCAGGCAAGAATACTGGAGAGGGTGCCGTTTCCTTCCAGGGGATCTTCCTGACCCAGAGATCGAACCCAAGTCTCCTGCATTGCAGGTGAGCCACTGGGGAAGCCCCCAGAAGCCCTTACTAACAACAAAAACTTAGGGGGAAATGTAGAAGTTTTATGTCTGGCTTCTACATAGTCATAACATCTCTTTTGACTTCATAAAATAGCATACTACTTTATTTACAGGGATGAAGTATTTTCAGCCCTGAGGTTGTGGCCAAAATGTTTAAATTCTGCTCCTGATTCAGCTATTTGCTGATTGTGTTACCTTATGCAAGTCATTTCACCTCTTTGGAGCTCAGTTCCCTCAAATATGAAAAATGAACCAGTGGGACAGTTAAGGGATTTTAATTAACTCCTTCCCTATTCTATTCGTCTAGAGCTTCCAGCTTGCTATTGGGGAGGTTGAAGGACATAAACACATATGTTATCTCCAACATTTACACACCAGTCAGTCCCAAATGTTAAAAAACCACATCCAGGGGACACTAGATTGACTGTGGGAAGGTTCCCTAGAAGATGGTTTTCTTAGAAGCAGACTCTATGACAAGGATTCAAGTACAGATAGGATTTGGGAGTGAAGAATGAGTAGGAAAGAGAGGCCAGCCAGTAAACGGGGAGTGATCACTCTCATGGATGGAGGTTAGTCCCCTTGGGAAACCCTGAATGTCGCTGTAGAAGTCAGAGCTGCACCATCCCTGGGCCAGGGGAACTGGAGTATTAGAAGAGCAGGCTCTACCAGTCACTGATTGAGAGCTGCTCCTACAGGGCACTTTCTGCCTCAGGCAGTGTGGGCTCCTGGGGCCAGAAGGCCCCCTGGTGGTGGAAGTCCAGGGACCCCGGCCACCACATCCTGAGGGGGTTACAGTGCCTGCCATTGTCTGGTTACAGTGGTACAGCCAGAGCAATACAGCCAAACTACTGCCCTCTGGTGCCCCAACTGAAGGTAGATAAGCATTCACTTAAAAAAAAAATTAATTTATTTTAATTGGAAGCCAATTACTTTACAATATTGTGGTGGTTTCTAGCATCCACTTTTGGAAGGATGCACCACTCAGGGACACTGAAGCAGTTCACCAGGAAGTGATCAGCAGCCCTCCTCAGCTGCAGAGACTTCCTGTCTACCTCTAAACACAATGGCATGTAGCAGCCAGGGAGGGGCGGGCTCCTGAGTGCCTATTAACCTTAACCGTGAATCTGGGAGGCAGGCCATAGACATTGCAAAAAGACGTGTTGACAGTACACATGCCATCAGTGTAGTCAAAACTGTAGAGCCTAATTGCTGGCTGGCGACACCTGGGACACTTTAAAGGGAGTAGCATCCCTGAGAACTTTGTGATGCAAAGGGTGAAACTTCACAAGGAATATGTTTTTATTTTGTAGAAGCTATCTTTCTGATAGAGAAAACACATTCTCTGAGGTGTTATTAAAGCACACTAGGAGATAACAGAATTTTTTCCTATCAGGTTCTATGGAGAGTCAAGCCAGCTGTCAGCAGTATTCCTGACTGATCTTGAAACTTCTGGAATTTAAAATAGAATGTTTGGCATAAGCATTAAATTCTTGTTCTTTCAGCATCACTCAATTTTATGAAAACTCTATTACTTTCTAGGTGAAGTTGGCTTTTAAAAATCCATCTTTCTACATAAATGCTATTTGTTTGTTGTTGTTCAGTTGCTCAGTTCAGTGCAGTCGCTCAGCTGTGTCCGACTCTTTGTGACCCCATGAATTGCAGCATGCCAGGCCTCCCTGTCCATCACCAACTCCCGGAGTTTACCCAAACTCATGTCATTGAGTCGGTGATGCCATCCAACCATCTCATCCTCTGTCATCCCCTTCTCCTCCTGCCCTCAATCTTTCCCAGCATCAGGGTCTTTTCAAATGAGTCAGCTCTTCGCATCAAGTGGCCAAAGTATTAGAGTTTCAGCTTCAACATTGGTCCTTCCAATGAACACCCAGGACTGATCTCCTTTAGAAAGAATTGGTTGGATCTCCTTGCAGTCCAAGGGACTCGAGAGTCTTCTCCAACACCACAGTTCAAAAGCATCAGTTCTTCGGCACTTAGCTTTCTTTAGAGTCCAACTCTCACATCCATACATGACCACTGAAAAAACCATAGCCTTGATGAGAGGGACCTTTGTTGGGAAAGTAATATCTCTGCTTTTTAATATGCTGTCTAGGTTGGTCATAACTTTCCTTCTAAGGAGTAAGTGTCTTTTAATTTCATGGCTGCAGTCACCATCTGCAGTGATTTTGGAGCCCCCAAATATAAAGTCAGCCAATTTTTCCACTATTTCCCCATCTATTTGCCGTGAAGTGGTGGGACCAGATGCCATGATCTTAGTTTTCTGAATGTTGAGCTTTAAGCCAACTTTTTCACTCTCCTCTTTCACTTTCAAGAGGTTCTTCAATTCTTCTTCACTTTCTGCCATAAGGGTGGTGTCATCTGCATATCTGAGGTTATTGATATTTCTCCCAGCAATCTTGATTCCAGTTTGTGCTTCTTCCATCCCAGTGTTTCTCATGATGTACTCTGCATATAGATTAAATAAGCAGGGTGACAATATATAGCCTTGACGTACTCCTTTTCCTATTTTTTTTTTAATTTTTATTTTTACTTTATTTTACTTTACAATACTGTATTGGTTTTGCCATACATTGACATGAATCCACCACGAGTGTACGTGAGTTCCTAAACATGAACCCCCCCTCCCACCTCCCACCCCATATCATCTCTCTGGATCATCCCCGTGCACCAGCCCCAAGCATCCTGTATCCTGCATCAAACATAGACTGGCGATTCATTTCTTACATGATAGTATACATGTTTCAATGCCATTCTCCCAAATCAAAAAATATGGAACGCTTTACGAATTTGCGTGTCATCCTTGCGCAGGGGCCATGCTAATCTTCTCTGTATCGTTCCAATTTTAGTATATGTGCTGCCGAAGCAAGCACCCTTTTCCTATTTGGAACCAGTCTGTTGTTCCATGTCCAGTTCTAACTGTTGCTTTCTGACTTGCATACTGGTTTCTCAAGAGGCAGGTCAGGTGGTCTGGTATTCCCATCTCTTTCAGAATTTTCCACAGTGTATTGTGATCCACACAGTCAAAGCCTTTGGCATAGTCAATAAAGCAGAAATAGATGTTTTTCTGGAACTCTCTTGCTTTTTCGATGATCCAGCTCAGTTGTATCCAATTCTTTGCAACTCCATGGACTGCAACATGCCAGGCTTCCCTGTCCTTCATCATCTCCCAGAGTTTGTTCCAATTCATGTCCATCGAGTCGGTGATACCATCCAACCATCTCATCTTCTGTCATTTCCTTCTCCTCCTGCCCCCAATCCCTCCCAGCATCAGTCTTTTCCAATGAGTCAGCTCTTCGCATCAGGTGGCCAAAGTATTGGAGCTTCAGCTTCAGTATTATTCCTTCCCATGAATATTCAGGGATGATTTCCTTTAGAATTGAGTGGTTTGATCTCCTTGCAGTCTAACGGATTCTCAAGACTCTTCTCCAGCACTGTGGTTCGAAGGCATCAATTCTTTGGCACTCAGCCTTCCTTATTGTCCAGCTCTCATATCCATACATGACCTCTGGAAAAACCAAAGCTTTGACTATATGGATCTTTGTTGGCAAAGTGATATCTGCTTTTTAATACAATATCTATGTTTATCATAACTTTTCTTCCAAGGACCAAGTGTCTTTTAATTTCATGGCTGCAGTCACCATCTGCAGTGATTTTTGGATTCCCAAGAAAATAAAGTCTGTCACTGTTTCCATTGTTTCCCCATCTATTTGCCATGAAGTGATGGGACCAGATGCCGTAATTTTAGTTTTCTGAATGTTGAGTTTTAAGCCAAGTTTTTCACTCATCAAGAGGCTCTTTAGTTCCCATCTTCGCTTTCTGCCATTAAGATGGTGTCATCTGCATATCTGAGGTTATTGATATTTCTTCTGGCAATGTTGATTCCAGCTTGAGCTTCATCCAGCTTGGCATTTCGCATAATGTGCTCTGCGTGTAAGTTAAATAAGCAGAGTGACAATATACAGCCTTGACATACTCCTTTCCCAATTTTGAACCAGTCCTTTGTTCCATGTCCAGTTCTAACTGTTGCTTCTTGACCTGCATACAGGTTTCTTGGGAGACAGGTAATGTGGTCTGGTATTCCTGTCTCTAAGAATTTTCCAGTTTGTTGTGACCTACACAGTCAAAGGCTTTAGACAATAAAGCTGAAGTAGATGTTTTTCTGGCATTCTCTTGCTTTTCCTATGATCCAACAGATGTTGGCAATTTGATCTCTGGTTCCTTGCCTTTTCAATAAATCCAAGTTTTACATCTGGAAGTTTTCAGCTCACATACTACAAAGCCTAGCTTGAAGGATTTTGAGCATTACTTTGCTAGCATGTGAAATGAGTGCAATTATACGGTAGCTTGAATACTCTTCAGCACTGCCCTTCTTTGGAATTGGAATGAAAACTGACCTTTTACGGTCCTGTGGCCACTGTTTATACAGTGAGAAAACGTGTTAGAAATATGGCTATGTAACCTTGTTTCATATTTTGTGATCATTAAAATTAAATATTTAGCCCAGAATTAAAAGCTAAGTGTTTAAAACTGTTTTCTGTACTACTGGTGTGCAGAAGCTAGCAGAAGGCCTTTGATAATCTGTTTACTTATTATTTTTTAAAAAGGTATTATTAACAGTAATATGCCCTAGTGAATAATTGTCCTTGATTTAGTCACATTGTGAAAGAAAATGATAATGAAGCCATCATGACTATATTGCTATTAGGTAATCTGCTCACTGCAAGGTTATTATTACTTTTTAAATTTATTTTTGGCTGCATTGGGTTTTCGTTGCTGCATGCAAGCCTTCTCTAGTTTTGAGTGGGGGCTACTCTCTGGTTGCAGTGTGTGGGGCTACTTCTCATTGTGGTGGCTTCTCTTGCTGCACAGCAAGGGTTCTAGGCACATGGGCTTAGTTTCCCCACAGCATGTGAAATCTTTCCAGACCAGGGCTTGAAGCTGTATCCCCAGCATTGGCAGGTGGATTCTTAACCACTAGACTACCAGGGAAGTCTGTTACAAGATTACTGATACCCAGATAGGACTAATGGGAAATTCTTGTGATCATTTTCTTATGTCTTCAAGTCCATGAAAGGCAGACAAAAAATCAAGAGGGCAGATGGACTCTTGAGGTAGGATCTTTGGGAAAAGGATGCTGAAAAGTCAACTTGAACTAATTATGAACCAGAATATTACAGATTTTTTAAAAGTATGCGAGGAGGTCTTCTCCTCTAGAGTTTCTGAAAATGTGTTGCTTAGATATCCAAATCAGAATCACCTGGAGAAAAAAGCTGACTCCTGTCTCCACCTTCAAGAATTAAAATGTGGTAGCTTTTGAGTAGGGCCTAGGAATCTGCTTCCCTAGTGGCTCAGTTGGTAAAGAATTTGCCTGCAACATAGGAAACCCAGGTTCGATCCCTGGATTGGGAAGATCTCCTGGAGAAGGGAATGGCAACCCACTCCAGTATTCTTGCCTGGAGAATCCCATGGACAGAGAAGCATGGCAGGCTACAGTCTATGCAGTCACAAAGAGTCGGACCAACTGAGTGACTAAACCTAGCGACTAAACTGAGTGACTCTACCTACCTAGGAATCTTCATTTTAACCCACCTGTCATTAATATTTGAGAACCACAGGTCTATCCCAAGAACTAGGATATAAAAATCTCAAAAAGGTCTTCCCAAGGGCACCCAGCTGCCTGGGGCCAAACCCAGGTCTCTTGAGTTTAAAGTTCATTACTTTATGTTTACAATTTTTATAAATATTTGAGTGCTTCCCAGGTGATGCAGTGGTAAAGAATTCGCCTGCCTATGCAAGAGACTCAGGAGACCCAGATTCAATCTCCAGGTCGGGAGCATCCCCTGGAGAAGGAAGTCACAACCCACTCCAGTATTCTTGCTCGGAAAATCCGTGGACTGAGGAGTCTGGTGGGCTACAATCCATGGGGTCATGAGAGCTGGACATGACTTAGCGACTAAACAGCAACAAAAATCATTGACTACAGAGCCAAATATAGCAGATGTGTAAAGTCTTGATTCTTTTACATATATAAGTGTTAGTTGCTCAGTCGTGCCCGACTCTTTGTGACCCCATGGACTGCAGTCCACCAGGCTTCTCTGTCGATGAGATTTTCCAGGCAAGGATACTAGGGTGGGTTGCTATTTCCTTCTCCAGGGGATCTTCCCAACCCAGGGATCAAACCCAGGTTTCCTGCACTGCAGGCAGATTCTTTACCAACTGAGCTACAAGGGAAGCCCATTTACATATATATACATATGTAAATGAAATTAGGCAAACGACAATAGTAGGAACGGTTTTGGAAGGCTGGACTTTACCTCCTAAAAAAATGCAAAGCACAACAGATGAAAAATTCTGGTATGAATGGATTTCTAACAAGACTCTCTGATATGTATCATATGGTTTGTCACACATATTTTTCCTCTGATCAGCTGTTCATTTCCACATCTGTTGTTCATATCTGTCAGGTTTGCCACAGGTAACTTCCTCCTGCAGTTTTTCATAGTCAATCTTCTACGTGTTCCAGTGCATAAAGAGCTCTGAGCCAGGTGGTTGATGATTGTCTGGACTGGCAAGCTTGAGAGATTAGTACTTGGAGTTAGGGAAGCTGTCATTGTGGTTCTCGTCCCTGTGTGTGACCTAAGCTTTGCTCTAAGAAAAAAAAATGCTTCCTTGCTCATAAATTGCATTTGTCACAAGGCAAGTATTCTTGTGTGGGAAATCCCATGGACAGAGGAGCCTGGTGGGCTACAGTTACGCTTACAAGAGTCACAACTGACCCGGGGTCGGACATGACTTAACAGCTAAACTACAGCAACAACAAAGTTTTTCTGAAGATGTGCAATGTTGGCCATGCAGCACCAGGTGAGAGCAAGTGTGCAGCTCAGCTCAGCACATCACTTCTGAGAGGAGGCAACTTGCAGGGCACTGCCTCCTGATGGTGGGTGGTTAGTGTCCCCTTTGTTTAGGATGGGAAATAACATGAGTTTAAACAAGGCCACAGAGAATCTTTTGTGACCCTCTGGCCCCATAGGAGCTTCTCAGGCACCTGGGCCTTGTTCTTCAGAGGGGACAGAACTGAGACAGGTTGATTTGGAACCAGATTTGATTCTGACATTGATTAAAAGCAAAAGTAGCATTTGGAGACAATTGCTCTGTCTCCTCTGTTCCTATTCCTTCTTGTTCTTGTAACTGAATCTTAATCCAAGAAGGATTTCAAGGACTTAAAGAGGCATGAAATATTACAAAGTAGCATGATTTACAAATACAGTAAAACAACAGGAAAAAACAAAGGTGGGACCCAGGTTAATAAGAAGTAAGACTAAATTTGCTGATCATAATGACCCACCCACTTGTATGACTGGGCTTCAGATTTGGCACTGAGTTTTCTAATACTCTCAGTAAAACAAGAAATGGTCTAAGTTACACACTTCAGTCCTTAATTTAGATACAGACCCATAGGGAGAATTATAACACTTCTTTTTACTCAGAGCAGATTCTCTCTGGGGCATTCTTATAAAAGAGAATTCTATAAGGAACAATGTTATTGAAAATTTCTTAAAATAGATTGTCTCTTAAAGCCCCTAATTTGATTTGGAATATAGTTTAGTTAAGGTAGTTTTGCATGAGGCCAATACAAAGGCTAGAAAACTGGCAAATCAATAAAATGGCAGTATGAAGTTGTAGGGATTTTTAAAAATGTGTTGAATTATCAGAATTTCCACACACAGTGAGATTAATTATAACTGGAGTTGCAACATGCTTTGAATTCTGAATGGAAAGAAGTATCTTGATATAAGAGGTGAGGAAAGAAAAAAAGGCCAAGGAAGATAAGCTGGTAACCTGCCTTTCATATGCAGGAGAGATGGAAGTCTCCAAGTTTCCACTTCCCTCACTGGGCATGGAGCATGATGCTGCTGCCCCTTCCTCTAAACTCATAGCCGACCCTCTCTCTTCTCCCCTGCCCAGTAGTCTTATTATCAGCACTGTCTTGTACTCTGAAAAGTTCCTTGTTTGGATGATAAGTTATAAGGTCACCCCACCAAATCTGAGGCCCATCTGTTGCCTAGACTGCTTTTTTCTAAGTTCAAACTTAAGCTTCGGGAGACTGGTGAATTACATGTACTTCTTTTCTATATGTGTTGAAAAACTTCCCTGAAAGTCTGAAAATCACTTTATGGACAATTTTGCTACCTAGATCTTTGCACTTCCAAATATTTTAAGGGTCCTGAACTATCTTGGGGCTAATGCAAGAGCTAATGAGCTTAAATGCAAACAAGGGAGGGGAGATTTGATCCGCTTTTCCATCCTGTCCCTTCCCTCTATCCCAGCTTGGACCTAAATATTCTTCATAAATTGTTGGCCATTGTTTCTTCATTCTAGCTCCATTATTAGTGATTTCAGAGCAAACTATCTTTATGGTTTAAAAATATCTTGAGTATATAATTTTATCTGTATTAAGACATTTCACTTTCAGCAGGAGACTCATAAACACAGGATACACTTCTGTTCTAGAGTAGAGTAGTATTTTCTGGTATCAACCATCAGTGTGCAGAGAAAAATGCCATCTAATATATGGCCTTGTGAATTATGCTTTTCACTTTATGGGTTCAGATTGGCAAGTTTATTGCTCAAGTTGTTTATTTCTATGTACTCTCCTAATAATCAGAGTAAGATGCCACCATATAAGAAACAGTATTCAGTTATAGCCATCTTATAAAAACCCTAGCTTTATACCATAGAAGTGGCTATCTAAGAGAAAAATCAGTGTCTTTTATACAGTTTTAACCATTTTAAAATAAAAATAGAATTCTTTACTGTGACAGCTAGGAGTGTTTAGTACTTCTAAACTTAAAAAAAAAAAGTGATACCTAAGCATAAAAATTAGCACTGGCATGGAATTGGTACCAGTTTCACCAAATTCTAAATTGCCCAATGTGTACTTTATATTTTTGCTCATCTATTTACCCTTTGTTCAGTACGGAAGTTGCACCTCAAATTAAAATTCCTTTCCCCAAATCTTCCTTTGTAGTTTTATCTGTCACTTTCATAATTTAAAAAATATCTTTCATATTATAGATTAAAAATTGCTTTTTCTTGATGTATGATTTGTATTTATTTGATTACTAGGGAAGTAGAAATCACTTTATGTGCTTTTTGGCTATTTATTTGTATTTCTTCTTTTGTGGAATATTCTTTGCCAATTTTAATACTGGTGTGTCTGTATTTTCTAGTTTAGGAGTTAAATTAGAGTGGGCAGAGGGTTTTTATTGGCAATATGCTTTTTATTTACATGGTGAATGGAACCACTTTTCTTTTACAAAATTCAAGTCTATGTGTCCAATTAAAAATTTTTTATGAAGCTTAGTAGTGTATCAAATTTTGCCAAAATTAATTTCCTATGAAATAAATGAACCAATTGCTTCAAAATTTAATGCATTCTGGTAAGACAGAGATCACCTATCTTTTAGTTTGTCTTAAATTGTATTTTACAAAAATAGTAATTATTTACCTCTTATATGCTTTAAGTGTGTTTTCTTTCTTGAGCAGGAATTGAAGTAATTTGTACAACATGTGTTAGCTGAATTTTTTTTGTGAGAGATGGTTGAGTCCTTTTTGACATTTATTTTTATGAATTATATATCTATTATACATATGGGCATATTTTATCACTGTTTTTTGCTTGATGAGAGGTAGGTTTCTGTTGGATTGTGATTTGGGTTTTTTTTTCAGCTGCCATAATTTGTCATTAATGTGGAAATTGACTTTATTTCATAATTACTATTAAAATAATTTGGGGCTTCCCTGGTGGCTCGGTGATAAAGCATCCGCTTCCAACGCAGGAGACATGGGTTCAGTCTCTGGGTCGGGAAGACCCCTGGAGGAGGAAATGCAACTCACTCCCGTATTCTTGCCTGTATAATCCCATGGACAGAGGAGCCTGGAGGGCTACAGTCCAAGGGGTCGCAAGTAGTTGAACACGACTGAACACGCACCATTACCACACACCACCACATTAAAATAATTTAAGTGCTCACTCTTTTGCCAAAATAAGTTATTTTTTATGTCTGTGATTTTAATGGAAAATAATCTCTATATCAAGGTAAATAGTTTAATTTTATCCCCAAAGTCTGTTACTGTTCAAGAACAAATAACATTAAGATGAATTGTTTGTAAGATAGACCTATAAAGAAAGCTGTATTCTGATCAGAACTGCCAAAGAACAAATATTCTACTGTTCAGAGATGCTGGATTATCACAGCTTGGTAACAAATCAGAGAATATTATTACAGAAATTACCAGAGGTTCTTTGGTGCTTCCTTGTTAAATCACAGTGTCTGAAGCAGTGGCATGTTGTAAGAGTGCTCATCTGCTTTCTTGCCCCCTCCTCTCCCTTCCTATCCTCTCTTTCTTCACTTTACTTTTCTCTTCTTTCATTTCTAATTGTGGTATAGCTTACAGAGAGCAAAGTAGCAACCTATACAGCTATTACTTATTACTAGTACAGCTGGTTTATTTTTTTATGTATTTATGCACCCAGGTAATCACAACTCAGATAAAAATACAGAACAATGAAAGCACCCAGAAGGCTTTCTTGTGCAATGCCCACTTCCTCCCCCAATCCCCAATGTGAAAATAACTGCTGTTCTGTTCACCATGAATTAATTTTAATACTTTTATGTTCACATCATTGGAATCATATGGCATGTGTCTAGCTTTCACTCAATATTACATCTATAAGAATTGTCCATACTTTGCGTAGCAATAGTTGTATAACATTCTATTATACAGCTATGTCACAGTTTATTTTATATCTTCTATCATCATGGGACCTTCAGGGTGTTTCCAGTTTTTTTCACTTTGATGAATAAAGCTCTTATGGACATTCTTGTATATGTCTTTTGATGAACATAAATATGTACTCATTTCTGTCTGGTATACTCAAAATTCAAATTGCTGGGACCTAAGGCAAATATATGCTTTGTTCAATAGCTGTTTCCAAACTATTTTCCAAAATGATTGTACAAACTTAATTTCCCAGTAGTAGTGAATTAGAGTTCTGGTTGCTTGTTAGCCCTTTTGTCCTTTTCATTTTGATCATTCTCATGTGCACTGGTGATGGATAGTATATCTCACTGTGGTTTTAGTTTATCTTTTGTCCTTGGTAACTAATGATGTTGAGCACCTTTTCATAAAATTACTGGCCAGTTGATATCCTTATTTTATGATGTGACTGTTTAAATATTTTACCTGCTTTAGAACATGGACTATTTTTTTTTAATTATTTATATGCATTCTTCTATATCTTTTACATATGTCAATAATATATTTATCAATTTTTTTCTTTCATAGTTCTTTTATGTTTGCTGTTTTGGAAATCTTTGCCTACCGTATAATAGACATGTAGTGAATATTTAATAGATGAATGAACTGTGGGGACAAGTAGTATTTTCTACATTTTATAAGGAGCAGTTCACAGTACCAGTTACTTCTATTTGAGGTGGTCTATCTATATTATTGGTGTTGTTTTATCTTCAGTCTTATTTCACGGAAATAAACTACATTTTATAATATACTGATTGCTGTTTCCCTCACTCTGCACCACTGCTGCATGAGAATGTCTCCTGCCTTCATCAGAAGGTTGAGAAACATCTATTGAGAACAGCTGACAAGTCTGGGTGAGTTGCTCTATGTGTGTGCTGCAGAAGATAGGCAAATATTTGTTTATTTGCTCCTGATGAATCACCCAAGATTGCATGGCTCTGGTTGAGCAGCCAGTGCCCTCCACATGTACACACTCCATACTTAGATGTCTTCTGCAGATTTCCTATTTCTTCTCTTTTTTGGCCACTCTTTCTAGAAGCATCTTACTAGGAACTTGTACACTTTATACACATCAGCTTCCCTGACAGCATATTTTTTGGGCATCTCTGAACCTTGCTAATAAGTGTCTCTAACATTGTCTGTCTCTCTCTTTGTCTTCTTTACTCCATGTTTTCTGAAGGTTCTGTGTCTTCTATCTTCCAAGTGCGAAACAGCATCTTACACTCATGGGTGTTTGCTACTCATTGTTCATTAAATAGTTATCGTTTCTGCATCACGTCATTTCAGTTTATCACAAATAATTCAGAATGTGTTGGTCAAGATTTTCATTTCCTTCAAACCTCCAAGCTTCTCTTATGCTCTGATAAGATTATCTTAAAGTTGTTATCAAGGGATTGTTTTAAGTGATCAAATTCTGCAAAAGCTGAGCATTAGAACACCACAATTTTCATTCCTGGCATTGATAAGCACCCTATCTGGTAAAGAAGAAATAAAGTAATGTTCATTATTTCCCAACTACAAGTTTGTTTTCTAAAGGAGAGCAGTTTCTAAACAAGTAAGTTGAGTTTGTTTCATAATAGTGCATTCAAGTTAAATGAACCATGTAATTTCTGCTTATGAATGTTAAGTTAAAAAGGAAACATTATTTTGAAAAAACTTGAGCAGCTTAATCTTTCAAAGAAGAAAAAAAGTATTATTTGGTAGTGCAATGCCTTAGGGAGGTTATAGCAATAGTGTGTTATATGCACACAGCAGGAATTTATAGTAATCATATTTTAAAGTGCTCTTTCTAAACATACTAAGACTTCATAGGAAAAGTATAAAAGCACTGAGATCTTAAGTATAGCTCAGTATATACCTGATGATTTGTAAAGGACAATTCAAAGGAAAAGGAATCACCTATATCTACTTCTGAAAAGTGAAAACCTATAAACTATATTTCCCTGAGTTACTCTAAGATATTACAATAAAATATTATGTGTTATTATTATATCATATTTTTAAGAGTGCTTTAAATATTGAATCTCCTTTGAAATTATGGGTATACTGTGGAGTTCCAAGGAGTGCTAATAATACCCATCTATTTGTAGTTCAGTTGCTTAATCATCTCCGACTCTTTGCGACCCCATGGAGTGCAGCATGCCAGGCTTCCCTGTCCTTTGCTATCTCCCGGAGTTTGCTCAAACTCATGTCCACTGAGTCAATGATGCTATCCAACTACCTCATCCTCTGTTGCCCCCTTCTCCTCCTGCCTTCAATCTTTCCCAGCATCAGAGTCTTTTCCAATGT
This sequence comes from Capricornis sumatraensis, assembly GCF_032405125.1. Classification (NCBI taxonomy): domain Eukaryota; kingdom Metazoa; phylum Chordata; class Mammalia; order Artiodactyla; family Bovidae; genus Capricornis; species Capricornis sumatraensis. The sequence goes on along the minus strand of NC_091081.1, from coordinate 31,300,317 downwards.
GTTGGCTCTTCCCATCAGGTGGCCACAGTATTGGAGCTTCAGCATCAGTCCTTCCAATGGATATTCAGGGTTGATTTCCTTTAGGATGGCCTGGTTTGATGTCCTTGCAGTCCAAGAGACTCTCAATAGTCTTTTCCAGCACCACATTTTGAAAGCATCAATTCTTCAGCACTCGACCTTTTTTATGGTCCAGCTCTCATATCTGTACATGACTATGGGAAAAGCCGTAGCTTTGTCTTCTTTAAAAATTGTTTTTGTTTTGGGGGAATTCTTGATGGTCCATTGGTTGAGAGTCCACCTTCCAATGCAGGGGACGCAAGTTCAATCCCTAGTCAGGAAACTGAGATCCCACGTACTACAGGGTGACTAGGCTTGCATGCCTCAACTAAGACCCAATGCAGCCAAATAAATAACTACTAAAATTTTTTTTCGTTTTGAATTGTTCAATATGTTTTCATGCACAAAAATCTTTTTTTTTTAACAAATTTTATAACTATTAGCAATGTTATATCTGTCTCCTTTTTTTAAGAAAAAAAATTGCCAATGTATTTTAAGGCTATTCCCCATTCATTCCATTTTCTTCCCTTTTAGTTGTTATTTTAAACTGAAATTGGTGTGTATGCTTCCCACACATGCTTGTGTATGTGCTCATAGGTGATATATATTATTGTTTTTTAAAAATTTTAAATGTAGACAAATAGTATAGTATTTCTTTTACCTCTCCTTTTATGATCTGCTTTTTCAAATATTTCATCCTTACATTTTTTTGAGATTTATCTATGATGGTATAAGTAGATTTAGTATTTTTTAACTGCTATAGAAATGTACATTTTTTTGCGACACTATAATTTATTTATATCAAATCTCTTCTGATAGATATTTAGGTTTTTCTGATATTTCTAATTTTTTACCATGTGAAAACACCACCCTGTTTGAGTGTAAACACTGAATAAGCTACCAATTCAGAGGGCAACAAAGAGCACACGACAGTCTTCCATATTTAAACACCAAATAATGATAGTATTAGCGTCTGTGTATGACTTCACCAACCTCTAGCAAGGAAGAGTTCTATCACTCTTGCCAGAATATATAATTTTGTTTCTGATATTTCAAGAAAGACCATTTTTCCTCATTGACAGCTTTGGCACCAGACACAGAAAAACCAGCACTGAAAATCTCTGGCATGCCATTCATAGCATGGGTCAGTGGAGAGGCCAAGTCTAATGATATTTTCTTTTGACCAAATATGCAAACTATGTGGCAATGAGCACACTTTCATTATAGCACATGTATGAAAGTTTCTCTAGAGGAAAAACCCAGAAGTACACTTGCTGGATAATAGTATATGTTAAACTTTACTAGAAAGTAGGAAATTATTTTCCAATGTGGATTTATCAAAATGTGTGAGTTTCCATTTCCCACATCCTCAACAACACTTGATATTATCCAACTATTAAATTTTTGCTAATCTGACAGGTATAAAATGGTATCTGAGTGCAGTCATTAAATTTTAAGAAAATTTTAATTTGGAAACATTTTCAAACTTAGTATAAACATTTTCAAAATAGTACAAAGAACTGTCATATACTCTTTATCCAGATTCACTAATTGTTAAAAGACTTTGCCTGATTTGCTCTATCATTCTCTCTATATATGCATATTTTCTGAGTCATTTCAGATTAAACTGTTTGCATTGTGCCCTCTTATACCAAAATCTTTGAATGCATATTTCCTAAGAATAAGAACCTCTCATCTTATCCCAGTATAATAATCAGCTTCAAAAAAATTAACATATAATACTTTAATCTACCACTCACAATTTTGTCCATTGACTAATGATGCCCTTTATAGAAATGTTCTTCTTTGTTCAGAATCAGGCATATTATTTGATTGTCACAAGTCTTTGACCTTTAATCTGGATCAGATCCTCAGCCTTTCTTTACTATAAAGAATATAGAATACAAGAATATAAGAATACAGTCTTCATGTGTTAGCAGAATGTTCTTTGAGTTTTACTGTAGTTTAATCTACATTTTCCTGTTGAAATTTTTAATATGTGTATTGGTTATTTAAATTTTCTGTGAATTAATGCATGTATTTTTTGCACTTTTTTCTACTGAGTCATCCTTGAGTTCTTTTCTGTATTCTGGATACTAATCCTTTGCTTGTTATATGTATTGTGAACAACTCCTCTCAATTTTGTTGTTATTTTGTGCCTTTTTTGTTGTTATTGTTTAACTTTAATGGTTCCTTGTGTAATATAGAAGTTAAAAAAATTAATGTAATAAAATTTATCAGTATCTCCCGTAAGATTTCTTCTTAGTCTTCCTCAAAATTTCCTTGGCTATTTTTGGCCTTTTGCTCTTCCATTATAAAATTAGTATCAGTTTGGTAAGGCTGTTGAAAAGCTCTAATGGCATTTCTCTTCGAAAAACAGTGGGTTTAGAGGACAATTGGAAGGAAAATTTAACATTTTTGTGAATTATTCTTATCTATAATTATATCTCTTGATTTTTACCTTTATTCCTGTCCTTTAGGAAAGATTATAATTTATTCTTGAAGGCCTTGACTGTCTGTTTTTTGATGCCTAGATAACTGTAGTTTTTGTTGTTGTAGACAGAATTTAAACAATTTTTTTTACATTTTCTAATTGTAGTTTGGGGTATGTAGAAACTAACTGATTTTTATACAATGATCTTAAATGTAACAACCTTGATAAGCTCTCTTTTTACTTTTAGTAGTTTGTAGATTGCCTTGGATTTTCTTACAATCATTTAATCTATGAATAAAAACAATTTTGTTAAATTTTTCCTAATCTTTATACTGTATTTCTTTTTCTCATCTTTTGCACTGACTAGAAATTCCAGGTCAGTGATGAATAGATATGGTGATTGGAGCATCATTGTCTTAATCTTGGCTTTAAAGAGACTATTTCTAACATTTCCCTGTTGTGTGATGCTTGTTGTTCAGTCGCTCAGTTGTGTCTGACTCTTTGTGACCCCATGGACTGCAACACACCAGGCTTCCCTGTCCTTCACTATCTCCCAGAATTTGCTCAAACTCATGTTCATTGAATAGGTGATGTCATCCAACCATCTCATCCTCTGTCGTCCCTTTTTTCTCTTGCCTTCAGTCTAACCCAGCATCAGGGTCTTTTCCAGTGAGACAGCTCTTTGCATCAGGTGGCCAAAGTATTGGAGCGTCAGCTTCAGCATCAGTCCTTCCAATGAATATTCAGGATTGATTTCCTTTAGAATCAACTGGTTGGATCTCCTTGCTGTCCAAGGGACTTTCAAGAGTCTTCTCCAGCACCACAGTTCGAAAGCATCAGTTCGTTGGCACTCAGCCTTCTTTATAGTTCAACTCTCACATACATACATGACTACTGGAAAAAACCATAGCTTTGACTATATAGACATTTGTCAGCAAAATGATGTCTCTGCTTTTTAATGTGATGTCTATGTTTGTCATAGCTTTTCTTCCAAGGATCAAATGTCTTAATTTCATGGCTGCAGTCACAGTACACAGTAATTTTGGAGCCCAAAAATAGGGTCTGTCACTGTTTCCATTTCTTCCCCATCTATTTGCCATGAAGTGATGGGGCTGGATGCCATAATCTTTGTTTTTTGAATGTTGAGTTTTAAGCCAACTTTTTCACTCTCCTCTTTCACTTTCATCAAGAGGCTCTCTAGTTCTCCTTCACTTTCTGCCATTCGGGTGGTATCATGTGCATATCTGAGATTATTGATATTTCTCCCAGCAATCTTGATTCCAACTTGAGCTTCATCTAGCCTGGCATGATGTTCTCTGCATATAAATTAAATAAGCAGGGTGACTATATACAGCCTTGATGGACTTCTTTCTCACTTTTGAACTAGTGCATTGTTCCACGTCCGGTTCTAATTGTTGCTTCTTGACTTACATACACGTTTCTCAGGAGGCAAGTATTGTGGTCTGGTATTCCCATCTGTTTAAAAATTTTCCGTAGTTTATTGTGATCCACACAGTCAAAGGCATTAGCGTAGTCAGTGAAGCAGAAGTAATGTTTTTCTGGAATTCTCTTGCTTTTTCTATGATCCAATAGATGTTGGCAAATTTGATCTCTTAGTTCCTCTGCCTTTTCTTTTAAGGGATTCTTGCCCACAGTAGTAGATACAAGGGTCATCTGAGTTGAATTCATCCATTCTCGTCCGTTTTAGTTCACTGATTTCCTAAAATGTCAATGTTCTCTCTTGCCATCTCCTGTTTGACTACTTCCAATTTACCTTGATTCATGAACCTAACATTCCAGGTTCCTATGCAGTATCATTCTTTGCAGCATCAAACTTTACTTTCATCACCAGACACATACACAACTGGGCATCATTTCCACTTTGGTGATGCTTTATGCTTTTTGTAGAAATCATTTGTCAGGGAAGAACTCCAACCTCATTGAGAATTACAAAAAGTAACAAGACTCCAAAAGAGACACAAGGCATCAGGTTGTCTTGCCATCACTCCATAGATGCCTAAAGTCGATAAGGAGACTCAGTGGATCAGAGCAAGACAGTTTGTTATTCACACAGAGCAAACAGCATGAGCATCAGCAGGGCAATGCCAGTTCTCCTGACCCCCAAGGACCTCATTGTGGGGTGTGCCAAGCTGCAAAACCCAGGGCTGAGAACTCAGCACCTTTTACATCAAGCAGTAAATGAGCCAGTCGTCCCCCACAGAACAAGTTGTTGTCCTGAAGTCTTGTCACAATTGCCTCAATCTATTTTAATTGGCTGTGTGACTAGCTGCAGAAATGGCTCAAGAATAGGCTGGCTAAGACCGTGAGATTTGGCCTATTCAGAAACATCCTATAAGGATGTTTGGAACCAATAGCTGACTGCCTTTCACAACAAGATTTTCTATAGTTTGCTAGAGGATTTTAACATGAATGGCCACTGAATTTTACCATGAGGTTTTCTGTGTATATTTAAAAAACACAGATTTTCTCCTTTAATCTGTTTTTCACATTTGTTATATTAATAGTAGCATCAATTGTCTCATGTGAAGTCAGGCTGGAATTTGTGGAGTAAATTCTTGGTGAAGATATATTTTATTTTGTATACTTGGAGAAATTCATTTTGCTAATATTTTATTTAAGCATTTTTATGACTGTACCTATAATTAAGTTGGCCCATAATTTTGTTTTCTTTATAACCCATGTCTGTTTGGATATCAAGGATATATGAGCCTTAAAAAATGTTACCAGAAGCTTTAGTAAAGGTTACCATAAAAATATTAGGGCCAGTGAATTTTTGAGTAATTTTTAGAATACTGTTTCAGTTTCCTCACTAGGACTTTACTCCCTGTGTCTATTTTGAGTCAATTTTAGTTATTTATATACTTTTAGAAAAGTTTCTACTCTTTACATTTTCAAATATATTGGCATAATATTTTAATGATTTAGAAAACCATTTCTGTTCCTGCAGTTCAGTTTCTGTCATTATTCCTCATGTTTTTAATTTCCTTTTTCCTCTCAAGTATGTGTTTCCTATTTCATTAATTTTGAATCTTATCTTTATATCCCTTTTCATTTAAGTTTATACTGTTCCTTTTCTAATTTATTAGGTGAATGCTTAGTTCATTAATTTTTAGTCTTTCTTTATTTATATACATGCACATATACATATATATTTAAAACTAAATTATCTTCCAAGTACCGATTTATCCAAATACCTTTAATTTGTTATACAGTATTTTTATTGTTGTTCAACTGTGTTTTACAGTTCTAATTATGACATATCCTTGGGCCCATGAATAATTTAGATATGAGATTACAAATTTTCAAAGACACAGGATTTTATTTTCTCTGAGTAGTGGTTTTGCTTCTGCTTTACCTGCCAGAGTTTCATCTATTCAACTCCTATTCAAGTCAAGTATTCGCATTTATAACTCAGCTTGTGATTATTGCATTACAAGGTAAATGCAAGGTCTATAAATTCAGACTTTGGCATTGTGTTTTTCATGGGAGACTTTTATCCCTATCCTGAGCCCTGGGCATGTAGCAGGCTTTCTTAGTCTTTCCGTGGGTCAGTGGTGGTGGGGGGTGCAGTGTTTATCCTTCCCTTTCCATGGAGGATGTATGCTACCCATGGATCCGATTTTATGACCAGGTCTTATTTCCAGCTCTCTGCCTTGCATGATCCCAGGGCTATGCAACTTGTTTCCTCAGGATCATTAAAGCCCTAATCTCTAGATATTAGAGCTTATTTCTGGATTTGCTCTCCCCATCAGGATGTCTGAGTGCCAGCTTGTGCACTCATTTATTTTGCTTTGAGTTCTGTATTTCTGATGCCAAGATATTTGTTTTTCTTTCTCTTTCTCTCTCTCTTTTTAGCTCAGCTGTGAATTTTAATTTGGTAAAATTTATCTCACATTTCCGTGTTTATAGTGAGAGTGTCAACCTTTGATTAACCTCTCACAGATCTGTCCAAACAGAACTGTGACTCCTGCTTCAGAGTGGACAGAAAATGAACTCATAAATTCAGTGGGAAGTAAAGAGCACATCACAGTTCTTCTATAGTTAATACATTAAGTAATTATAATATTAGCACCTGTGTGTGTGACTTTACCAACCTCTAGCAAGGGAGAATTCTACCACTCTTGCCAGAATATGTAATTTCATTTCTAGCATTTCAAGAAGGACTGATTTTTCCTTGTTGACATCTTTAGCACCAGAGTCAGAAAAACCAATACCTGAAATCTCAGGTATGCCAGTTGCAGCATATGTAAATAGAAAGGTCAAGTTTAATAATATTGTCTTTTGACCAAATATGCAGACTGTGTACTTGCTGATTCCCTGTTCTGCCAGAAAAACAAGACCTCGGGGCAACACCCACTGCTTGAATTTTGATTGATTATGTCATGGTATGCAAAGACATCCAAACTGAAGTTGGCTGTGGTATTACATGAAGTCATTGTATTTAAGTGCTATATTTTTCCAAATGACTTTAATCCTGGCTCACTTTACTTTTAACATGTACATGACTATAGATTTAAAGAGGACTTGAAATCATTGTTTTAGAAGTTGCCTCAAATAAGACAACACCAGATTATAGTCTAGGAGCTGTAAGGGTTAGATATTTTTAACAAGCTGCATTCAGATCATGGCCTGCACCATAATCCTTCTATAATCCTCGGCTTTAGGTCCCTCATTTCTGATAAAGAAGAGGGTGTGATCAAGGAACACAGAGTGCAGAAGTCGGCATTATGCCCAGAATGAGATGGCTTGGGGTCATTGGAAGGTTATTTTCATACCTGCCTCTATGAAATCAGTGGGGCGTATCACCATCCACTCTCTGACCACTGAGTGATAATCTCTACATTCGAAACATTTCTAACAAAGGATTGACTAGGGATAAATTGTTAATACTCACCCACTCCCTGTTTAATTCCAGGAAATACTGTGATTTTTACCCTTTGCTTGTATAAATGCAGGAATTTGAGCTGCTGTACCTCTGTATCAGTGAAACCTTTGGGTATCGACTGTCTCTGAATTAAATTTATAGGGCCCTACATTCTCTGGTAATTAGTGTTATCATGAGACGTACCATAGTTTATCAGTAAGTGCCCCAAATACCAAGTCTCATTGCTCTATCATACAAATTCTTTCATTTTTTTTCTCCAGGAAGTTATGAAGTACAATATATAGACTGAATCCTTGCCCATCTTCCCTGCTTTCAAGGATCTCGGACCTAGTAGACATGAGCATACTAAGCAGAGGGAAGAGAATAACAACTATAAAAATTCAACAATTTTTTCAGTGAATTCAGAAGCCATTTCAGCAATTGATGGCAAAATTCTGTCTCCTATAAAATATACAGAAAGTGTTTTTCTATTGAAGTATATAGTTTATTTATAATATTATGTTAGTTTCAGGTGTACAGCTTAGTGATTCAGCAATTTTTTCTGATTATATTCCATTATAGGTTATTATAAGATATTGAATATAATTCCTTGTGCTATACAGTACATCCTTTTTGCTTATCTATTTTATGTGTAGTAGTTTGTATCTGTTAATCCTATAGTCCTAATTTGCCACATTCCTTTGGTAACCATAACTTTATTTCCTGTATCTGTGAGTCTCTTTTTATTTTGTTTATAGATGCATTTGTATTATTTTTTAGTTTCCACATATAGATGATGTCATACAGTGTAAATCTCTCTCTGTCTGACTTCACTAAGTATAATACTCTCTAGGTCCATCCGTGTTGCTGCAGATAACATTACTTCATTCTTTTTTATGGCTAAGTAATATTCCTCTGTGTGTGTGTGTGTGTGTGTGTGTGTGTGTGTGTGTGTGTGTGTGTATACACACACACAGTCATAACTTTTTAAGCTAATCATCTGTTAATGGCCACCTGGGTTGTTTTCATGTCTTGGCTACTGTAAATAATGCTGCTGTGAATATTGGGATGCATGTATCTTTTTGAATTAGAGTTTTTATTTTTTCTGGGCATTTACCCAGGAATGGGATTGCTTGATCATACGGTAGCTATTTTTAGTTTTTTAAGAAACTTCTGTACTGTCTTTCCATAGTGGCTGCACTAGTTTACATTCCCAGTAAGGAGTTCTCTTTTCTTCCCACCCTCTTCAGTCTGTATTATTTGTAGACTTCTTACTGCTACTGCTGCTGCTAAGTCACTTCAGTCGTGTCCGACTCTGTGCGACCCCACAGATGGCAGCCCACCAGGCTCCCCGGTCCCTGGGATTCTCCAAGCAAGAACACTGGAGTGGGTTGCCTTTTCCTTCTCCAATGTGTGAAAGTGAAAAGTGAAAGTGAAGTCACTCATTCGTGTCTGACCCTCAGTGACCCCATGGACTGCAGCCCACCAGGCTCCACTATCCATGGGATTTTCCAGGCAAGAGTACTGGAGTGGGGTGCCATTATGACAGCCATTCTGACAGGTATGAGGTGGTACCTCATTGTAGTTTTTAATTTGCATTTCTCTAATAATTAGTGAGCATCTTTTCGTGTGCTTGTTGGCCATCTGTATGTCGTCTTTGGAAAAATTTCCATTTAGGTCATCGTCCCCTTTTTTGATTGCATTGTTTGAATTGTTTGTATATTTTGAATATTAGTCCCTTGTTGATTGTATAATTGGCAAATATTTTCTCCTAGTCCATAGTTTGTCTTTTCTTTATGGTTCCTTTGCTGTGCAAAGGCTTTAAATTTGATTAGGTAGATTTGTTCATTTTTACTTTTATTTCTTTTGGATCAGGAGACTGATCTAAGATAACATTGCTACAGTTTTTATGAGAATGATTTGCCTAGGTTCTTCTCTAGGAGTTTTATGATATCATTTTATGTTTAGGTCTTTAAACCATTTTGGGTTTATTTTTGAATATGATATAAGGAAGTGTTCTGATATCTTTGATTTATATATAGCTGTCCCACTTTCCCAGCACCACTTGTTGAAGAGACTATCTTTCTTCATTTTATATTCTTACTTCTTTTGTTATAGATTTAACTGTAGGTGAGCAAGTTTATTTCTGGGCTCTCTATTATCGTCCATTGATCTATATATTAATATCAGTGTTTTGATTACTGTGGCTTTGTAGTGTAGTCTGAAGTCTGGAAGGGTTATGTCTTCAGCTTTATTCTTCTTCTTCAGGATTGCTTTGGCAATTCTGGGTCTTTCGTGATTCCATATAAATTTTAGGGTTATTTGTTCTAGTCTTGTGAAAAATGTCATAGGTATTTTGATAGAAATTATATTAAATTTGTAAATAGTTTTGAGTACTATGGCCATTTTATTTTTTTATTGGAATATAATTGCTTTACAATGTTGTGTTAGGTTGTACAGTGTTAGGTTTATACACATGAATTAGCCACACGCATAAATATATCCCCTCCCTCTAGAGCCTTACTCCCACACACCCCCATCCCACCCCTCCAGCTCATCACAGAGCACTGAGCTGAGTTCTCTGTGCTCTATAGCAGCTTCCCACTATGATATTAGACATCAATTATAGGGAAAAAAACTCTGTAAAAACAAAGACATATGGAAGTTAGACAATACACTGCTACATAACCAAGCAATCATTGAAGAAACTAAAGAGGAAATAAAACATACCCAGAAACAAATGACAATGAAAACTCAATGACCAAAACACTATGGGATGCAGCAAAATCAGTTCTAAGATGGAAGTTTATAGCAATACAATTCTACCTGAAGAAACAACAGTCTTAGTGTTTTTTTTAACCTAGGTTTTGTTAAGAACTGTAGTTCACATTGCTATTAAACCTTTCCAATGAGAAAGTTTACCCAGGGAGCCAATTTATTTTCCATAGTAGAAGTACTCAACAAATATATATGAGTACTTTAAAATATCAAATTTAATTTCAGTTGAAGTCTATGCATTTACAAAATAACTGAAGAAGCCTGGTGAGTCACCTTGCTATCTCTTGCCAAAGCCTCTTCGCATCAGAAAAACCTTTGGGTCAGCACTTTGATAATTCAGTATGTAGAAAATCCTGACATGAGTCAAACATTGTAGTCAGTTTTCACAATATGTTTAAAAGGAATTTGTTTTTCACCCTTTAATTATCTAAATTATAATTTAGTTTATGCTTTAGTTTATTATTCTAACTTTCTAGATCAAAATAACTCACTACTACCTTACAACTTGGAGTCCTTGTTGCATCTCAATCATTTAATACCAGGAAGTTAAAAAGTTACATTCATGACTGACAAGGGATTAGTCTCCAAAATGTACAAACAACTCATGACATCTAACAGCATCAAAACAACCCAATCAAAAAAATGCACAGAAGACCTAAGTCGACATTTAACCTGAGAAGACATACGGATGGCCAAGAGGCACATGAAAAGATGTTCAACATTGCTAATTATTTGAGAAATGCAAATCAAAGCTACAGTGAGGCATCACTGCATACTAGTCAAAGTGGCTATCATCAAAAAATCTACAATCAACCAATGCTGGAGAGGGTGTGGATAAAACCTCCTACACTGTTGGTGGGAATGTAAATTGGTACAGTTACAATGGAAAACAGTATGGAGGTTCTGTAAACTAAAAATAAACCTACCATGCGACCCTGCAATCCCACTCCTGGGCATATATCCAGAGAAAAACATGATCCAAAAGGATACATGCATCGCAATATTAACTGCAACACGGTTTACAATAGCCAAGACATGGAAGCAACCTAAATGTCCATTGACAGAGAAATGAATAAAGAAGATGTGGTACAGACATACAGTGGAATGTTCACTTCAGTTGCTCAGTTGTGTCTGACTCTTTGCGACCCCATGAATCGCAGCACGCCAGGCCTCCCTGTCCATCACCAACTCCCGGAGTTCACTCAGACTCACATCCATCGAGTCAGTGATGCCATCCAGCCATCGCATCCTCTGTCATCCCCTTCTCCTCCTGTCCTCAATCCCTCCCAGCATCAGAGTCTTTTCCAATGAGTCAACTCTTCGCATGAGGTGGCCAAAGTACTGGAGTTTCAGCTTTAGCATCAGTCCTTCCAAAGAAATCCCAGGGCTGATCTCCTTCAGAATGGACTGGTTGGATCTCCTTGCAGTCCAAGGGACTCTCAAGAGTCTTCTCCAACACCACAGTTCAAAAGCATCAATTCTTCAGTGCTCAGCTTTCTTCACAGTCCAACTCTCACATCCATACATGACCATAGGAAAAACCATAGCCTTGACTAGACGGACCTTTGTTGGCAAAGTAATGTCTCTGCTTCCGAATATGCTGTCTAGGTTGGTCATAACTTTTCTTCCAAGGAGTAAGCGTCTTTTAATTTCATGTCTGCAGTCACCATCTCCAGTGATTTTGGAACCCCCCAAAAAATACAGTCTGACACTGTTTCCACTGTTCCCCCATCTATTTCCCATGAAGTGATGGGACCAGAAACCATGATCTTCATTTTCTGAATATTGAGCTTTAAGCCAACTTTTTCACTCTCCACTTTCACTTTCATCAAGAGGCTTTTTAGTTCCTCTTCACTTTCTGCCCTAAGGGTGGTGTCATCTGCATATCTGAGGTTATTGATATTTCTCCCAGCAATCTTGATTCCAGCTTGTGCTTCTTCCAGCCCAGCGTTTCTCATGTACTCTGCCTATAAGTTAAATAAGCAGGGTGACAATATACAGCCTTGACGTACTCCTTTTCCTATTTGGAACCAGTCTGTTCCATGTCCAGTTCTAACTGTTGCTTCCTGACCTGCATATAGGTTTCTCAAGGTGCAGGGCAGGTGGTCTGGTATTCCCATCTCCTTCAGAATTTTCCACAGTTTATTGTGATCCACACAGTCAAAGGTGAAATAATGCCATTTGCAGCATCATGGATGGGCCTAGAAATTGTCAGATTGAGTGAAGTAAGTCAGTAGAGAAGGAGAAATAATGACATTCCTTCCATGTGGAATCTAAAAAAGAAATTACACAAATGAACTTACAAAATATAAACAGACTCACAGACTTAGAGAATGAACTTATGGTTTCCAGGGGTAAGGGAGCGGGGAGGGATAGTTTGGGAGTTTGTGATGGACATGTACACATTGCTGTATTTAGAATGGATAATCAACAAGGACCTACTGTATAACACAGGGAACTCTTGATCAATGTTAATGTGGCAGCCTGGGTGGGCGTTTCCGGGAGGATGGATACATAAATATGTATGGCTGAGTACCTTCACTGTTCATCTGAAACTATCACAACATTGTTAACCAGCTATACCACAACACAAAATAAAAATTTATTTTAAAAAACAAGTTGTATTCATGTTTCTGTTAGTTTTGAACTTGTTGAAAACATCCATTTGAACAACTTTTTGGATATGTAGTATAGAGATGGTAAAATCTTTAAAAATATGTGGACCCAGAGAAATGAGCTTTAAATATTCTCTTACAGTTTGGAAAGAAATTTTTCTATGTGATAACTTTAGTTTGGGTTTTCCAGATATGTCCTTTAAGATGGAATATTTATTAAAGATATTGCTTGCACATATAAAAACAAACATTGCCAAATCTTACTTGAGGAAGTACCCTTTTTCTTTCTTTTTTTATATTAGTGTAATTGTGTTTCCAAATTTGCTGGCATGTTGACTGCAGCACTTTAACAGCATCATGTCTTAGGATTTTAAATAGCTCAGCTGGAATTCCATCACCTCCACTAGCTTTGTTTATAGTAATGGTATTTAAGACCCACAGACTCCAGAATATCTGGCTCTAGGTGAGTGACCACACCATCATGGTTATCTGGGTCATTAAGACCTTTTTTTTTGTATAGCTCTTCCGTGTATTCTTGCCACCTCTTCTTCATATCTTCTGCTTCTGTTAGGTCCATACCATTTCTGTCCTTTATTGTGCCCATCTTTGCATGAAATGTTCCCTTGATATCTCTAATTTTCTTGAAGAGATCTCTAGTCTTTCCCATTCTATTGTTTTCCTCTATTTGTTTGCACTGTTCACTTAAGAAGGCTTTCTTATTTCTCTCTGCTATACTTTGGAACTCTGCATTCAATTGGATATATCTTTCCCTTTCTCTTTTGCCTTTCACTTATCTCCTTAGCTATTTTCAGGGTCTCCTCAGATAACCATTTTGCCTTGTTGCATTTCTTTTTCTTTGGGATGGTACTGTTAAAGGACTGCACTCAATCTGCCAGCAAATTTGGAAAACTCAGCAGTGGCCAGAAAACTGGAAAAGTTGTTTTCATTCCAATCTCAAAGAAGGGCAATGCCAAAGAATGTTCAAACTCCAGTACAGCTGCACTCATTTCACATGCAAGCAAGGTCATGCTCAAAATCCTTCAAGCTAGGCTTCAACAGTACATGAATTGAGAACTTCCCGATGTATAAGCTGGATTTAGCAAAGGCAGAGGAGCCAGAGATCTAATTGCCAACATCTGCTGGATCATAGAAAAGCAAGAGAATTCCAGAAAAACATCTACTTCTGCTTCATTGACTGTGCCAAAGCCTTTGACTGCATGGATCACAACAAACTGAGGAAAATTCTTCAAGTGATGAGAATACTAGACTACCTTACCTGCCTCCCGAGAAATCTGCATGCAGGTCAAGAAACAACAGTTAGAATTGGACATGAAACAATGGACTAGTCCCAGATTGGGAAAGAAAGTGAAGTCACTCAGTCGTGTCCAACTCTTTGTGACCCCATGGATTGTAGCCCACCAGGCTTCTCCATCCATGGGATTTCCCAGGCAAGAATACTGGAGTGAGTTGCCATTTTCTTCTCCAGGGGATCTTCCCAACCCAGGGATCGAACCCGGGTCTCCTGCATTGTAGGCAGATGCTTTTACTGTCTGAGCCACCAGGGAAGTCTTAAATTGGGAAAGGAGTATGTATATTGTCACCCTACTTATTTAGCTTATATGCAGCGTACATCGTGCAAAATGCCAGGCTGGATGAAGCACAAGCTGTAATCAAGATCATCAGGAGAAATATCAATAAGCTCAGATATTCAGATGGCAGAAAGTAAAGGGGGAACTAAAGAGCCTCTTGATGAAGATGAAAGAGGAGAGTGAAAAAATCTGGCTTAAAACTCAACATTCAAAAAATTAAGATCATGGTATCTGGTCCCATCACTTCAAGGCAAATAGATGGGGAAACAATGGAAACAATGACAGACTCTATTTTCTTGGACTCCAAAATCACTGCAGATGGTGACTGCAGCCATAAAATTAAAAGACATTTGGTCCTTGGAAAAAAAGCCGTGACAAACCTAGACATCGCATTAAAAAGCAGAGATATCACTTTGCTGACAAAAGTCTGTCTAGTCAAGGCTATGGTTTTTCCAGTAGTCTTGTATGCATGTGATAGTTGGGCCATAAAGAAGGCTGAGAGCCAAAGAATTGATGCTTTTGAACTGTGGAGTTGGGTAAGACTCTTGAGAGTCCCTTGGACACCAAGGAGATCAAACCAGTCAATCCTAAAGGAAATCAATCCTGAATATTCATTGGATGAACTGATGCTGAAGCTCCAATCCTTTGGCCACCTGATATGAAGAGCAT
Organism: Capricornis sumatraensis; assembly: GCF_032405125.1. Classification (NCBI taxonomy): domain Eukaryota; kingdom Metazoa; phylum Chordata; class Mammalia; order Artiodactyla; family Bovidae; genus Capricornis; species Capricornis sumatraensis. Next base: position 31,285,290 of record NC_091081.1, on the reverse strand, counting down.
CAGGAAAAACCCTGATGCTGGGAAAGATTGAAGGCAGGAGCAGAAGGGTATGACAGAGGATGAGATGGTTGGATGGCATCATTGACTCAGTGGACATGAGTTTGAGCAAACTCCAGGAAATAGTGAAGGATAGGGAGGCCTGCCATGCTGGTAGTCCATGGGGTTGCAAATAGTCAGTCTTGATTGAGTGACTGAACAACAACAATTGTGTTTGTGTTTTCCCTATCTCTTATTTTGCTTTATTGGGCCCTAGAAATGAATGGAAAAAATATTCCAGAAGCATAGGAATAAAAACAGATGCAGGAGGAGCAGCTTGATCACATGTGAGGGCAGAATAGTTTCAAGTAGTCTTGAAGATTTGCCTTGGTGTTGGAAGAAATCATATGATTTGTCAGAGCCCTCTAAGTGTAGACTCAGAATGAGTAAAGGGCTGATGGCAAAAAGCAGCCAGAACATTCTGAAAACAAAGGTGACTTACTTTGTGATAGGATCCCAAACAAAATGTGCTTTTTGGTCATGCTGTGCTCCTGAGTTTGCTGTTTGTACCTGACCCTGCTTCTTGTCCTGATCACAGAAACAAGTTAGTACAGTTTCCCTGGCTGTTGGTTCAACATTTGTCACCTGATTCCATATTCTTCTACTTATGACTAAAAACCTAAAGCAAACACACAAAAAAAGAGTAGACTCTTAAATATTTATTGAATACTTATAGAACACAGAATAAACTTTGATAAGTGCCAGGCACTGTGCAAAGAATGAGAATAGAAATAGATGAATGTCATACAGTCCCTGCCTACATGGACTGCATTATCTAGTAGTATAGACAGACACTGACCAGCTATCTATAATTTTATATGAAAATTATGACCCACACAGTATTTATGAGGAGATAAATGAGGGTGGTCAGTTCTTTGAGGGGAAGTCAAAGGTTTCGCAAAGGAGATGTGAGCTAAATCTCAAAGTAGGAGCAGGAGTTTGTTAGGTAGAGGAAGGTGAGAAGAAGAGCATTTTAAGCCAAGAAAAGGTGAGCAGAGTTATGAGAGTTGCTGGTGCTTTGGGGAACTGTATGTCCTGCTAGCTAGTGGAGGTATTGATCAGTGACCCAGTGCTGTGCTCAAACTGAGGCAGTACCTGCAGGCACGACCTCTCCTCCTGAATTATCTAATGTCTTTCTGGTCATAACTGAGTTTTCAGGTAAAAAGAGGTATGAAGAATTTTTTTCTTGATATGAAATCTAAAACTGTGAAGACCCTCAACCTCTTTTCAACATGTAGAGCAAATAATAGAATTGGACTCATTTGTAGCACGTAACATTTTTTTTCAGAAATGTGTGGAGAGGTGGTTTGGGGAAATTTGAAGTTGTACAAGCATAATGTGATACCTAGTAGAGGAACCTCTCCAATAATTTTACAGACATAATATTCTTTCTTTATCCCCGGCTGAGCCAAAAAGGAAGTTCATTGCTTCCTGCTGGAATTTGCTACATATTTGCTATTCTACAAGACTAAGACTCCAAGATCTGAGTTGCCAGGTCAGAGTCCTGCTTCCCAGGGATGATTCTGTTCAATAAAGCAAAGAGGAGCCTCTGTTTACTCATCTGTAGCAAGGAAATCTTCAGAAAGAACTGGTGAATGCTTTGGGCAATACTTGTATTTTGTGTGTGTTATCTATCATCAAGTTTTCCCTTCGTATTTCTTTTTTTAAATAGAAAACTAGTTTCTGAGAATTTTTCAGTCACATTTTATGTCACTAGTAGATCATTCTCTTATCTTGTGAATGAGTCTTTGACACTCCCTCAGAATCATTCGATAAATGATGGAGACTTGTCACAGAAAGTGACCCAAAGGAAATGACACCTGAGACCTTTGTCTGTGGCCTGAAGAAAGGGTGATCATTATGGATCTTCAGTTCAACAGTATGCAGGACGGGAGTGCTGCGGTGGGGGTAACGGGTCGGGAGCAGAATGCTGAGCAGGCCCACCGGTGGCAGGGAGCATGGAAGACCCTAATTGTAAGCTCTGTGGGAGCAGGGGGCTGGTCTCTGCTACCTTATGCTCTTGGAGCTTTGTCTGACACGTGACAGGTTATTAACCAAACAATCACCACCTAAAGGAGGAAGAATTGAAAAGGTCTCTTTGTGACTGGAACACAGAGAACAAGGGGCTGCATGGAATAAACTGACCCTGAGAGAAAGAGCTATACAAGGCCTTGTGCCCCTTAAAGATAAGGGGCTTTGTCCTTGGCAGTGGAACACCAGTAAAGGATTTTAAACATGACTGGTTTGCTCTACAGTGTAATGCCAGAGCTTCCCACCTCTTTGACTGTGATCAGCAGTGAGAAACGCATTTTACTTTGCTCTTGTTGTTCAGTCACTCAGTCCTGTCCAACTCTTTGCAACCCCTTGAACTGCAGCATGCCAGCCTTCCCTGTCTATCACCAACTCCCAGAGCTTGCTCAAACTCATGTTCATTGAGTTGGTGATGCCATCCAACCATCTCATTCTCTGTGGTCCCCTTCTCCTCCAGCCTTCAATCTTTCCCAGCATCAGGGTCTTTTCTAATGAGACAGTTCTTTGTATCAGGTGGCCAAAGTATTGGAGCTACAGTTTTAACATAAGTCCTTCCAATGAATGTTCAGGCTTGATGTCCTGTAGGATTGACTGGTTTGATCTTTTTACAGTCCAAGGGATTCTCAAGAATCTTCTCCAACATCACAGTTCAAAGGCATCACTTTGACACTCAACCTTCCCTGATAAAACACACACGCACTAAAATAATTTTTATGAACAATGCTTATCCTTACTAAACGTGATGTGTTCCATTATTTTCTATTTTATTTGTTGTTTTTAAAAAGTAGTGGTCAAAGACTGCTATATATATATTTTACTTTATTTTTTAATTGAAGGATAATTGCTTTACAGTATTATATTGGTTTCTATCAAACATCGACATGAATCAGCCATGGGTTTACTATGTTTCCCACCACCTGAATATCCTTCCCATCTTCCTCCCATCCTACTCTGCTACGTTGTTACCAAGCCCCAGTTTGAGTTCCCTGAGTCATACAGCAAATTCCCATTGGCTGTTTATTTTACATACAGTAATGTATGCTTCCATGTTGCTCTCCCCATACATCCCACCCTTTCCTTCCACCCACCACCACAAGCTGTGTCCATAAAGTCTGTTCTCTATGTCTATGGCTCCATTGCTGCCCTGCAAATAGGTTCATCAGTACCATCATTCTAGATTCCATACATATACATCAATATACAATTTGCTTTTCTTTTTCTGAATTATTTTGTGTAATAGGCTCTAGGTTCATCCACTTCATTAGGACTGACTCAAATGTGTTCCTTTTCTATGGCCGAGTAATATTCCATAGTATATATGTACCATAGCGTCTTTATTCATTCATCTGTCGATGGACATCTAGGTTGTTTCCATGTTCTAGCTACTGTAAATACAGCTGCAATGAACATTGGGGTGCATGTGTCTTTTTCAATTTTGGTTTCCTAAGGGTATATGCCTAGTAGTGGAATTGCTGGGTCACATGGTGGTTTTATACCTAGTTTTTTAAGGAATCTCCATATTTGTTCTCCATAGTAGCTGTTTCAGTTTACCCTCCCACCAACGTTGCAAGAGGGTTCTCTTTTCTCCACACCCTCTCCATCATTTGTTTGTGGATTTTTTGATGACGGCCTTTCTGACCATCAAGTACCGCTATATTTAAAATGGATAACCAACAAAGACCTATTGTATAGTACATGGAACTCTGCTCAGTGTTATGTGGCAGCCTGGGTGGGAGGGGGTTTTGAGGGAGAATGGATACACATATATGTATGGCTGAGTCCCTTTGCTGTTCACTTGAGATGATTCAGTTGGTACAAAAGTAACTGTGGTTTTGGACTGTGAATTTTAAATCATTATAACTAGACTCAAACACATCTTTATTAATCAAAACAGGAACCATTATAATCAACACATTTATTCCAAAGAGAAATAAGTTTGTTTATTTTTGTAGTGTAAAAATCTGTGGTTCATGATTTGATGAACTCTTAGAAAGCATTTTCTGCCTCCTGCTGGTTGTGGAAGCATTTTCCCTGCAAAAAGTTGTTGAAATGCTTGAAGTGGTAGGTGGTTGGTGAGAGGTCAGGTGAATATCACAGATAGGGCAAAATTTCATAGCCCTATTTGTTCAGTTTCTTTGGTTGTGTATGTGCTATCAGGCATTGTCATGGAGAAGAATTAGGCCCTTTCTGTTGACCAATGCCAGCTGCAAGCATTGCAGTTTTTGGTGCATCTCATCAATGCTGAGCATACTTCTCAGATGTAATGGTTTTTCTGGGATTCAGAGAGCTGTGGTGGATCAGACAGACAGCAGACCACCAAACAGTGATCACGATCTTTTTTTTGCTGCAAATTTGGCATTGAGAAGTGCTTTGGAGCTACTTCTTGGTCCAACCCTACTAAGCTGTTCATTGCCAGTTGTTGTATAAAATCCACTTTTTGTTGCCCATCAAGAACTGGTTTGTTGTTGCTGCGCAGAATAAGAGAAGATGACATTTCAAAATGATTTTTTTTAATTTTCAGTCAGCTCATGAGGCACGCACTTATGAATTTTTTTCACCTTTCTAATTTGCTTCAAATGCTGAATGACCATAGAATGGCTGACGTTGAGTTCTTTGGCAACTTCTCATGTAGCTGTAAGAGGATCAGTTTTGATGATCCTCTCAGCTGGTTGTTGTCAACATCCAATGGCCAGCCACTACACTCTTTGTCTTCAAGGTTCCTCATCTGCTTTGCAAAACTTCTTAAACCACCGCTGCACTGTACCTTCTTTATTAGCTACTGGGCCGAAGGAGTTGTTGATGTTGCAAGTTACCTCCACTGTTTTACGACCCATGTTTGAACTTGAATTAAAAAATTGCTTGAATTTACTTTTTATCTAATATCATTTCTATAGTCTAAAATAAATATAAAATAAACAGGAAGAAATAAGTCATTAGCAAAAAAAAACCATAAAGCGAGAAATGCACATTAAAAGAATGTATAACATAACCATATTTATTTAAGAATGTATTCCAAATGGCAATGTGCAGCAATGAAAAACCATGATTACTTTTGCACCAACCTAATATTGTTCATCAGCTATGTCCCACCCAGTACAAAAAAAAAAAAAGGTAGTGGTCAATACCAGTATAGTCGACTGATGGGTTGTAAGTACAGTTTGAAATGGATTCAATTCCGTGGAAATAAAATCTCTACCAATGGAGGCTTTTTGCATAAAATTATAGAAACCAGCAACTTTAAGTGATCTAGAAAGGTCAGAAGATACTAGCTTCAAAACAATATGCAAAGTAGAACTCCGGAGAGATGCTAGTTCCAGGGAAATGCATAACAGCATGTCAAGTGTGGGAAGGATTTTAGAAGTTACCCAATCCAGATGGAAAGTACTGCCCTAGAGCAGACCTGCTTCAGGGCACGGGGGAATACCATCAGAGGGGCCCAGTGCCCAGGTTTCTCCATATCTGCTTTCTTTCCCTTCAGCCTCCCCTGCCAGTGCTTCTCGCAAGCTGAGGCATGGACACGTGCTGATCTTATCACCATTTTGTACATCTGGATACTGAAGCCTAGGGAGGTCATGTGACTTGCTTTGCAAGGCTACTTGGCTGAGAAAACAGAGCAGAGCTGCGTTCCAAGTCTCTCTTCACTGGTCTGGCCATCTTTCCATCACACTGTACTGTTTCATACACATATATGAAAAAAAACTAGGCTTGAAAGTAACAGTGCAGCATTTTGACAGGCATGCATTTCTGTGCTAGAACTATGAGTCTTCTAACACTATTTAATCAGTTTGTTATTAAAATTATGTTATTAAAAACATAGTTAATCTGTATCATAAAAAGAATGGTAATATCCAGACAGTCAAACCTCAGTCACGTAGTATCTTCATTGATATTTTGGCTAAAAGAATGGGAGAGTAAATCAGGAAGTGTATTAATCATAAAAATACTAATTGTTGAAAACCCCTGGGAGACTGATTTTTAAAACTGAGTAAAAAGATGAAAGATAAAATATGGTTCATAAGTAATGTATATAAATTAGAAAGCATTTGTGTATGTTGACTTGAGGTAATAAAACCAGTTTGAAATATATTTTCTGCTGAGTTTCTAGAGGAAACTGGCTTTTGAACTATCACAGGGCACTTTAGGGTATAATACAATGTCCTGAAAAATTTTTTTTTTCATTAATATGATGACTTCCTTGGTGGCCCAGGTGGTAAAGAGTTTCCCTGCAATGCAAGAGCATCAGTTTCAGTCCCTGGGTTGGGAAGATTCCCTGGAGGAGGGAATGACAACCCACTCCAATGTTCTTGCCTGGAGAATTCCATGGACAGAGTTGTCTGGCAGAGTAGTCCATGGAGTCTCAAAGAGTCGGACATGACTGAGTGACTAACACTTTCACTAACTTTCATGGTGACAGGATGTTAATGAAACTTCTTGTGGTGCTCATTTAGCAATATACACAAATATCAAATCATGTATACCTGAAACTAATAGAATGTTGTACATCAATATTCCTAAATTTAAAGAAAGGAGAAATCAGGTACACAGCAAAAAAAGTTCAACTAATATTGACCTTCTTTTGATTCGGGAATGTTTCTGAGATAGGCTCATCTGTAACAGGGGTTGATTTCTGTGGGAGCCCAGTGTGTGCCCTGGCCTGTTGGGGTACACTCAGAAGGCAAGCTAGCATCTGCTAGTTGGTTTCATCAGGGCTCAACAGTTCTAATGTTAGGTTTTTTTTTTAATTTATTTTTTATTGGAGGAGAATTGCTTTACAGTGCTGTGTTGGCTTCTGCCAAACAACAATGCAAACCAGCCTTAATTTTACATATATCACTTCCTTCTTGAGTCTCCCTCCCTCTCTGTATCCCATCTTTCTAGGTCATCACAGAGTGCCAGGCTGGGCTCCTTGTGTTAGATAGTAACTTCTCATCGTCTACTTTACACATGGTAGTGTATGTGTATCGATGCTACTTTCTCCATTTGTCCCACTCTCTTCTTCTCCCACTGGGTCCACAAGTCCATTCTTTATATCTGAATCTTCATTTCTTTCCTGCAAATAGGTTCATCAATACCATTTTTTCTAGATTCCGTATATATATATGCATTAATATACAATATTTGTTTTTCTCTTTCTGACTTACTTCACTCTGTATAACAGGCTCTAGCTTCATCCACCTCACCAGAACTGACTCAGATTAGTTCTTTTTATGGCTGAATAATATTCCATTATATATATATAATGTATATGTATATATGTGTACCACATCTTCTTTATCCATTCATTTGTTGATGGACATCTAGGTTGCTTCCATGTCCTGGCTATTGTAAATAGTGCTGCTATGAATATTGGGGCTCACGTGTACTTTTCAGTTATGGTTTTCTCAGGGTATATGTCCAATAGTGGGATTGCTGGGTCATATGGCATTTTATTATTATTATTTGTTTTTAATTGGAGGATAACTGCTTTATAATGTATTGGTTTCTTTACAACAGTTGTGTTGGTTTCTGCCATATATCAGTATAAATCAGCCTTAGGCATACATATGTCCCTCCCTCATGAATCTCCCTCCCACCTTCCATCCCACTCCACCCCTCTGAGTTATCACAGAGCACTGGCTTTGAGCTCCCTGCATCATACAGCAAATTTCCACTGGCAGTCTAATTTTGCATATGGTGATGTGTATGTTTCAGCGCTGCTCCCTCAGTCCATCCCACCCTCTTCTCCCCCTGCTGTGTCCACAAATCTGTTCCCTGTCTGGGTCTCCTTTGCTGCCCTGTAGGAAGTTAATCAGTACCATCTTTCTAGATCCCATATATATATGTTTTAATATACAATATTTGTTTTTTTGTCTTTCTGACCTACTTCACTCTGTATAATAGTCATTAGGTTCAACTATCTTATTAGAACTGAATCAAATGTGTCCCTTTTCATGGCTGGGTAATATGTACCATATTGTGTATATGTACCACATACATATGTACCTTAACTCCTTTATGCATTGATCTGTCAGTGGATATCTAGGTTGCCTCCATGTTCTAGCTATTATAAATAGTGCTGTGATGAACATTGTGGTATATGTATCTTTTTGAATTATGGTTTCCCCAAAGTATGTGCCCAGTAGTGGAATTACTGGGTCATATGGTAGCTTTGGAGAAGGCAGTGGCACCCCACTCCAGTACTCTTGCCTGGAAAATCCCATGGACAGAGGAGCCTGGAAGGCTGCAGTCCATGGGGTCGCAAAGAGTTGGACACAACTGAGCGACTTCACTTTCACTTTTCACTTTCATGCATTGGAGAAGGAAATGGCAACCCACTCCAGTGTTCTTGCCTGGAGAATCCCAGGGGCGGAGCCTGGTAGGCTGCCGTCTATGGGGTCGCACAGAGTCGGACACGACTGAAGCGACTTAGCAGTAGCAGCATGGTAGTTTTATTCCTAGTTTTTTAAGGAATTTCCATACACTCTGTGTTAGTATACACCAACAGTGCAGGAGGGTTCCCTTTTCTCCACATCCTCTCCAGCATTTATTGTTTGTAGATTTTTTTAATGATGGCCATTCTGCCTGGTGTGAGGTTATATCTCATTATAATTTTGATTTGCATTTTTCTAATTAGTGATGTTGAGCATCTTTTCATGTGTTTACTGGCCATTTGTATGTCTTCTTTGGAGAAATGTCTATTTAGGTCTTCTGCTCATTTTTTGATTGGGCTGTTTTTCTGATATTGAGCTATATAAGTTGTTTATATATTTTGGAGATTATTCCTTTGTCAGTGGTTTGCAATTATTTTCTCCCATTCTCCCATAAAAGGATTGTTTTTTTAATCTTGTTTATTGTTTCCTTTGCTGTGCAAAAACTTTTAAGTTTAATTAGGTCCCATTTGTTTATTTTTATTTCCATTACTCTGGGAGGTGAGTCAAAGAGGATCTTGCTGTGATTTATGTCAAAGGGTATACTGCCTGTGTTTTCCTCTAAAAGCCTATACTTTCTGGCCTTACATTTAAATCTTTATTCCATGTGAGTGTATTTTGGTGTATGGTGTTAGGGAGTGTTCTAGTTTTATTGTTTTACACATAACTATCCGGTTTTCCCAGTACCACTTATTGAAGAGGCTGTCTTTTCTCCATTGTATTTTTGTGTCTACATAGGCTTAGAGTTTGGGGATATAAATTGTTTTTGAGTGATTTTTTCCCCCACAGTTTTCTATGCATCTTATTGCCAGGGCTGCAGGTAAAATTCTTCTAGTCCTTGTTCACAGAGAGGGCAGCTCTTCCAGCACTCATATCTGTGTTTGAGGCCATTTCCCCTTCCTCACCATGAGGCATGAGGCCTCCGTGTCTGTCCTGGTACCTGTGTTAAAGACCCAGCTCTAGGAGGTGTATTTTTGGCCCCAGTACGTCCCTCCCCCATGCCAGGTAGCTTCACACTGCATTGGTAATGGTTTGAGTCTCCTCTTCTTTTAGGCACTGTGAAATTCTTTTCTTTCTTTCTTTCTTTTGAGTGTAATTACGTATTTTAAGTATTTTATTATGATCTATCCCGATTTTCTATGTGTTTGAAATAGGAGGAGAATGGCTTCTCAAATTTCCTCATTGCATCATCTAAAGTCCTTCTGAATTACTTTAAAGTTTGTTAGAAAAAAAGAAGTATGTTATTATAATACTGTTGTACCTCACATGTGTGCAGGGTGGCGTGGACTGTTGTGGATTGTAACGAATTGAGTGGTCATTGCTGCTAGAGGAGCTTAATGCTGACAAACACATGCCCCGCTCTCATGATTGGGAACATCTGTCTCTAATTTGTCATCTGTCATCTGTTTGCATTGGCCTAACAGAAGCTACAGAGAAGGCAATGGCACCCCATTCCAGTACTCTTGCCTGGAAAATCCTATGGACGGAGGAGCCTGGTGGGCTACTGTCTATGGGGTCGCACAGAGTTGAACACGACTGACGTGACTTAGCAGCAGTAGCAGCAACAGAAGTTAGGGAATGTTAAAACAAAGAACATAGGACAGTTTATTCATTCTCTCTTTTCACCTTCAACTCTGAACCTGATGTGGCTCCAATTTCAGTGCTTTCTTGTTCTGACCAGTAAATTAAGCCAAGATTTTGGAGAAATTGGCAATTTTCTCTTTCCTTTTAGCATCCACCTGGATGAAATTACTGACACCTCTTGGTACAATCAGCTCCTGGTTTTCCTCCATCCTGTGTATGCTCTTTCATCTGAGAAGAATTTCTTGTTTGTGAGCCTCTTTTAGATACTGTAATACAGGAGATCCCGTTCAATCCCTGGGTTGGGAAGTTCCCCTTGAGAAGGGAATGGCAACCCACTCCAATATTCTCACCTAGGGAATTCCATGGACAGAGGAGCCTAGCAGGCTACAGTCCATGGGGTCACAAAGAGATGGACATGACTGAGCTACTAACACTTTCACTTTTGGGGTACTACAAAGACTTCCATTGTCTTTGAAATATCCAAAAAGTTTCAAAAGCTACTTTTTTAAACAGCCACTTCACATGGAAGTGAATCTTGGCCTTATGTTCTCCAGTGGAATCCTTTGAACGTGTAGCAACATACTTGGTTTGTTCCTTTGGTGGAGAAAAACAAACTCCACAAACCATGCTGGCTTGCTGGTTTCTGCCTTGGTATGGATCGTCAGCATGGGCCTGCCAAAGAAAGGCTGGTCCACTGCTGATTTCTCCTCCAGAGCCAGCGCCTAGAATTTCTTCCCTTTTGAGAAGTTTTTGCCAAGAACTGGAGCAGGATATCAAGTTTTTCTCTACTCCAAAGAGGGCCATTAGTTGTGGAAGACAAGTTGAAAGTGCTAAATTTTTTTTTTCCGTTTTCTGGCTATACTGCTAAATTGGCCTTCTTTGAAAGTTTCACTTTTCTTCTGACAGAGAGATAAGGAAAGCCCACTTTCAGAGCCAGTTGACTGGGAGCAGTAAATGTTTGTTTTGGCTTAACTTGTACTTGGCTGTATCAGTCACGTGAACCTTGATATCAACAACCCTGCAGGCAGTGTTAAGGATGCTGCTACTGGAGCAGAAGGAAACCTGGGGAGATTAACTGTGAGTTCTAAGCTATCCCTCAGAAGAATTTGGAGCCACACGATTATGTGGGCTTTTCAGGACTGGAGGCAGACTTTCATCACTTTCTGTAGGCAAAGATCACACTCTTGAGTATTTTGTAGGGTACTTTTCACCACATGTGACTTAAATTGAAAGTGGACTTATGATCTCATCCTCTGATAGAACCAACATCAGCTACAAGTCCTGGCTGAAGATAACCTCATTGACTTGAAAACAGGAGAGAAAATACAAATGAATTCAACTGGCAAAATTTTGAAGAAATCCTGATCTTTTTCCACATAAATTTGACTTTAACCTAGCAAAGTAGATGAGTCTTTTCTTCCCTGTTTTATTGAGATGTGATCAACATAGAATGGAAACTCTGAACCCACCTGGTTCTATAGCATTTATTCGTCCAGGTTTTGGCTGTGATTGCCCTTAACATGCAAAGTTAAAATTGATGGAATGTCAGAGACCATCTAATGATTTCAGCTTCTGACTCAGGTTAAATAACATTGGGATATTTCTTTATATATTTTAGATATAGTTAATTGTTCTTAGGAAGTAGCCATTACTTTTTTATGTAAAAATAGTAGATGACACAATTCTGCCTTTAAAAAATGCTTTTTAAAAAATCTGTTTATGCAAAAGTAACCCCTAGTGCTCTTTCTCCAGCTCTACTCTTAAGATTGGGCAGGGAAAGGAGTGGCTGGAGGAAGAGGTTTTACCGCTTGGCTGGTAAAATCTGACCATCTTCTTTTAGCCTCTGTATATGACAGGCATTCAAATGTAGGCTTTTTTCCTCTGTTTTTTTCATGGTTCACTCTTGGAGTACTTCTGTGGATTCGTTAGAGGCTTCAACAAGCATTTAGACCCTGTTGCATTCCCTGATGTGGACAATGATGTGGCTTTCCACTTAGCTTCCCTTCCATGTACTCTGCCTAGAGTCCACCCCACAGCCTCTCATTGTCAAGTTCCCTTTGTCAGAGCAGCAGTCCTCTTGTGGAGCCCAATTAAGACAGCACAAGTCTAGCAACTTTGCAGTGCAGATCTCTTCCTAGGAAAACTGCAAACTTACCAGAGACTACTCTTTCTGCTGCCCCCTTTCTTGGTCTCACAGATGAGAATGATTCTAGCCCTCAGCTTTCAGACTTCTCTGATAAGAAGCCAGTACTGCCCTCTGCCCATGTATGTCCCCAAACTCCAGGGTATACTGGCAGACTTTCCCAAGAATGCTTCTACTGTGGACCCATGGAACCTCCAGGACCCAAATTCCATAGTGCAGTAAACAATTTTGGGGAGAAGCAATGTCTTTCTTTCTTGCAGGCACTGCTAATTTCTGTTGATTTTGGGGGGCTTCCCTCACTTTGATTGCTGCAGTAGGGGAAGAAGCACTCTCTCTTCTTGCCATGAGGGGAGGGGAAGGACACCCAGGTGTAAGCTTTACTTTGATGGTGCTCTTAGGTCTCCCCTCAGATTTCTAGTCTTGTTTTATTTAAGCCTAAGGTAAAAGGCGGGGGGTTGATAGTTGCCAGACTGGTTCTTCTGTTTAGTCAGTCTGGCACAGGATTTCCTGATACCTTTCTTCAGAATGTGTTGCCCATTGTTCTCAAATGTGGGGCTTTGGCTGAAATTTTGAGAATAAAAAGAAAAATTACAAATATTTGAATAAATATTTATCTCAGAGTGATTTAGAAAAGCAAAAAAACTGGAACCATCCTCAAAGTCCTTCAGTCAAAAATTTTGTAAAAAATAATTATTATGGTATTTTAAAAATACATTTTGTGTTTGTTCATGGACATAGAATTTACTCATGATACACTGTTCAGCTAATAAGAACAATGTGTATAGTCTAATCTCTTTTTTTGAGAAGGGTGTGTGTGCATGTGTGTGTGTGCATGTGCACTGAATAATCTTTATAACGGTTATCTCCAGGTGTGGCAGTATGGATATTTTAATTTCCAACTATTTCTGTGTTTTTCTTTCTCCCAGTTTTATTCAGATATAACAGACATAGAGAACTATATAAGGTTAAGGTGTATAGCATAATTACTAGACTTACGTACATTGCAGCGTGATTATCACAATAAGTTTTGCTAACATCCATAATTTCATATAGAGAGGGAAAAAAAAATAAACTGTATTTTCCTTTGTGATGAGAACTTTTAGGATTTACTCTCTTAGTAACTTTCTGACATACCTTATAGCATGCATGACTGCAGTTGTCATATTATACGGGACATCCCTAATACTTTTTTAGCTTGTAACTGGAAGTTTGTACCTTTTGACCATGTTTATTCAATTCCCCCATCTGCTACCCTCTGCCTCTGGAAACCACAAACCTGATCTCTTCTTCTATGAGTCTTTATTTATTTTTAAGATTCCACTTATACTAAGTGTCTTGAATTGTTTTTTACTTTAAGGATGTTTTCTTTAACAAACAGAAGAAAGCAGCAGTGAAATTTACATTGTTTTAAACTTGATTTTTAAAAATGTAATGAAAAATTATTTTAAAAGGAGGGCTACAAATTTGCAGCTGAGATGTTGAGAGAGAAAGAGAATGTGGCAGCAGAGCTGAGATAGGGTGAGTCAGAAGAGGTAGCTAGGGTATAAAACTTAGAGATGCTAACTCTTAGAGTCAGGCAAGTAGCCTGAGGGTGGGTACTTCTTTACAGTTGACACCATAGTTTCCCCTCTTGCTCACTCTAGTCCTAGCCCTGTGTGTCAGAAAGAAGCCCAGACATCAAAATATGGAAGGCATTACTCTGACCCTCAGACCACCACCCTAGGCACAGGGCATGTATGTTTCCCAAAATCGAATTCCTATAAAGATAACCAATGGCTCTTAACTTTTCTCTGCTGCTTTATCTTCCATCATTGGTACAGGGATGAAGCAGACATCTTATCAGTTCTTTACTAGTAATGACTGAAATTGAATTCTAAATTCCTTTTCCAAACTCCCACTTTTGTTTCAACATGAACAGCCTCACGATCAGCTTACAACTATTTAACAAGTGCCATCATGACAAGAGTTTGGCTCTAACTTGGGTTCATAATTATGGAGTCAGTAGACATTTATTACACATAAACAGTAAGCATAGTACCACGAGAAAAATTAATAATAAGAATTAAGGTTAGTCCTCCCAAGTTTTAAAGTGGTAAGATAGTCATACTGGAAAAGTTGAGCACAGAAATATTACTTCACTAATTCAAAAGACCTCCAGTAAGCTCAATTCTGATTTATAATTAAAAATCCAAGTACAGATGAAAACACTCTCTGATTATCAACTATAGCTGTGTTGAAGTCTGTTTCTGTACAGGAAACTGAAGCTATCCCTAAGGCCAGACCACATTGATTTAGAATTGCATCTATAAAGGTGCTATCTAGTAAGCTTTGCTCTCTGATTTATGCAGTATCTCCTAAGACTAGCAGATCAGAAAACATCAGCTTACAACAGGAGATGAGACCATACAGAAGTCCTCCCACCTGGCTCAGACAATACACAGTAGTTATTTTGTATATTTCAATGTGATTCCAAACATTGAAGGAAAAGTAAGTTACATTCAGCATACTCAGGGAGAAGCAGCACATATTTCATTTGGTAAGAATTGCTGTCAAAAATGGTTATGCTTTCAGTAAAGTTACATTTTGGGTAAGCTACCATTTTCTAGGACCTTCATTTACAGGGAAAGCCTCCTTTGCTGATAATGCTAGATTTTGGAGAGGTTAGAATAAGAATAGGATGTGCCAACAGAGCAGGGAGGAGAGTGAGAATGTGGAAATGAGTAAAAAGGAGAGATCTCCAAAGAGGCTTCCTGGCTTTGTGGGGAGGCTACAAGGGGGGCTGAGTCTGTGCTAGAATGGAGGTAGATACCATCCCATCCGGGAAAACGGAGGGAGTCAACACCCCCAGGAAAGAAGCAGCGATGGGGACTGGGAGACAGGAAGGTGAGCAGTAGAGGTGGTTGTCACTATTCGGGCCTCGGGGTATAAGATCCTGGATTTGGTAGGCTACCATGGCAATGGAAAATGAGAGGCATACATCAGCATAATAATGGAAGCAGTTTCATTGTGCATTTGCTGTTGACTAGATATGGGTAATGAGAGTGTAACGGAGTAGAGGACAATTTCAAAATGTCAAGTTTGGGCAATGAAGTTACCCTTACCATATCCTTAATAGAACTTGATGTAAAATCTTTTTTGGCCTTGGAGATAGGGTGGTAGAAACCATCCTTTTTTTAATTGAAGTATAAATAACTTACAATTATATGTAAGTTTTAGGTGTAAAAACATAGTGGTTTGGTATTTTTATACATTATGAAATGATCACCTTGATAAATCTAGTTACCATCTGTCACCATACAAAGTTACTACAGTATTCGCTGTGTTGTACATTACATCCCCATGACTTAATTACTTTATAACTGAGGTTTGTACTCTTCACTCCCTTCACCTATTCACCCATCCCCCTCACTTCCCTGACAACCACTAGTTTGGTCTCTGTGTCTACCATACCTTTTTGTATGTAATGAGTTTCAGATGGCAGATACTCATACATGTGGATGTGTTTCTTGGGAATTTGTGTCCCAGTTTCCTTTAGGACCACTGGAGCTAAGCCCAAGAGAATAGGGGTTCTAGCCTCCATGAGAGATTACGCACAGGGCATCATTCAGACCCGACCTCACATGTGCTTGATGTTTTGTCCTGTTAGTCTATGGACTAGGGTCTCAGCATTCTCTTGGTTTTAGCTTCCTCTCTCACCTTGTCCACCCTAGATGCAGTTTTCTTTGTGTTTTGGGGCTTCGTGTCAGCTCGTGGTTTTGTCTGACCTCTTCTCATTAGAATTGGTTTCCCCATCTTTACCCTACTGCAGTCTATACATATGTGCATCCTTTGTGGCCCCGCAACCCTTTCTGCACACAGTTTTTACATGTTTTTCTCCTTCAGTAGTTGGTAAACTCTGAACAGTGGAAACCATGGCTGTTGCTTTTTTCCTTGGCTGCGCTGGGTCTTCATTGCTTTGTGTGGGCTTTCTCTAGTTGCGCTGAGCGGGGGCTGCTCTTCTGTTGTGGTGCACGGGCTTCTCACTGTGGTGCCGTCTGTTGTGGAGCCCAGGCTGTAGGTGCACAGGCTTCAGTGGTTGCACAGGCTTCAGTAGTGGCAGCACATGCGCTCAGTAGTTGTGGCTCTCAGACTCTAGAGCATGGGCCCAGTAGCTGTGGTGCATGGGCCTAGTTGCCCCGCAGCATGTGGAATCTTCCCAGATCAGGGATCAAACCTGAGTCCCCTAGGTTGGCAGGCGGATTCTTATCCACTGCACCATCAGGGCAGTCCAGAAACCTTGGCTGTGACGCTCTAGTGCCTGGTTATTTCCTGGTATCAGAGGAGCTCAGTAAATGTGTGTGTGTGTTTATCCTTCATTTATCACTCAATATATATTTTGATTCCTTGAGAATAAATTTGCCAGAGTCTAGGCTAGCCCTTTGTGTTTCCTCATGATGTTTTTGATTCTGGATGGGAAGAATCAGTTTAGGACAGGAGTTATTCTTTGTTTCCCTGGTACTAAACAGTCTGCTTTCTTCTATCTGTTATTCTAACAAGTGAACTAATATATATGGTATTCAAATTACAGTAATATCCTACATTCATACATCACTTTATGAAGCGATTTCATGAAAAATATTAGACTAATCCAATAACAAATTGGCCAAATAAATGCTTTAAGTTAACAAATGAACAATTAAAAAGATAAACTTCTGGGTAATTAAAATACATATCAATTCAGTTCAGTCGCTCAGTAATGTCCAACTCTTTGCGACCCCATGGACTGCAGCATGCCAGGCTTCCCTGTCAATCACCAACTCCTGGAGCTTGCTTAAACTCATGTCTATCAAATCAGTGATGCCATCCAACCATCTCATCCTCTGTCTTCCCCTTCTCCTATTATTATGTGTAAAAATAAAATATATATTATGGTAATTTTCCATGCGATTAGTTCTCTCTCTCAAAAAAGATTAATGGATTATTAAAAGATTATTTCATGGTGTGCAGAGCTGATATATAACAGATGCCCATCAATAAAATATCTTTGTCTACTTCCTTTTGGATTGATTGGATATATATTTTAACTAGTTGGCATCTAATAGTTTCTTAAATATTTTGAATATCATCCCTAATTATATTTGTAGATTATGTCTACTAGACGATGAAATATAACAACTCAGGTAAATCCAAACTTTAAAAATATTTAAGACTTCTTATTTCAGTTTAATATCCATTTTTTCTATTTCCAGTTGTGGTATCACTGTTTTTATGACTTGAGAAAGTTGATATCCCATATTTAATATTTTTGAGAAGTTAGGTAGATTTTTGTATTAATATCTTCATGGTTGAGCCCTTAACTAGCTATCTTGTCAACATTATTAGTGTTTCAAGCTTTATTTTTATGAATTCAAAATTGTAGGGCCTCTTCAAATTTTTTCTTTTTTCTGAATAATGCTTCTCTTGTTTTGGACTCTGATTGTTCCATTTCTCCTTCATCCCACTCTCCTTTTTACTTTTTAAAATAATATGGAAACTTGGAATTCCCTTAGAGTCACCAACTCCTTGCTGAAAGAGCGTGTCAAGTATTACTTGGGATAGCAAGATTCTTGGGAAGCATCGGCAAATAACACTCTTTAGGTGGCAGCATTGTCAAGAATCTAGTAGACAGATTTTTGTTTTGTTTTTTCAGGAATATAAAGCAATATTTCAGTCCTTCTGCACTCTAACCTGGGACAGTACATGTTTCCATTTGCTATTTATCCCATAGTGATTATTATATAAACTACTGGGGATGCTGAAAAATGGTCCCTGCCCTCAAGGAGTTCTTTACAAGTAACTGGACACAATCAACAGCTAGATAAGAATGTGGTAATTCTATCAACAAGTGGTGATATTAGATGCCTAAACGAATGTAACTGACATTATCACCTTTTCAGGAGCTTCATTTTAGAATAGTGCTATTGCTGTGGTAAAGTAGGTGAAGCACAGGTACTCTTTAAAGCCCTCAGAGGTGGATGGTGACTAGCACACTCTAAAGTGAACTGACCTATATATAAGTTCAACAGATTCTTAAAAGGACACCATTTGGTCATCTTCTGCCCTGATGTAGTTCTTGGTGTGTTGCAAGAATTCATTTACTTTTTAATGAACCCTTGACCTTTGAAAAATAATGACTTGATCTTAAAGAATCATAGTGTGGGTTAAAATAATCAAGGGTCTGGTATCCTCTTCAGACTAAAAGAAGCTTTACTCATCAAAGTAATGCTGGAGTTGTTTTTATGAGTAAGACTTTTTCATCACAATTACATTATGCTAAGTTACCTCCCAGCCACAGTTCAGCCATTCAGTTTCTTCAACTTTTTTTTTTTTTTAAGTTTATTTATTTATGGCTGTTCTGGGTCTCAGTTGCTTTGACAGGGTTTCTCTAGCTGTGGTGAGTGGGGGCCACTCTGTAGGTGCGGTGCTAGGACTTCTCATTGCAGCAGTTTCTCCTGTTGCCGAGCACAGGCTCTAGGTGCTCAGGCTTCAGTAGTTGCAGCTCCTGGGCTTGAGAGCACAGACTCAGCAGTTGTGGCACATGGACTTAGGTGCTCCATGGCACATGGGGGATTCCCGGACCAGGGATCAAGACCGTGTCTTCTGCACTGGCAGGCAGATTCTTTACCACTGAGCCTCCAGGGAAGCCCTATTGCTTTTGAATTAATTTGGTAGGGGAAAAAACTGATCTTTTGAGCAGTTTTTATGTAAAACTCAGCAGCAGAAACATTTTTACTTGTTAAAAATATAGACACAGCATAATATTCAGGCCTATATATGTCAATACAGGAGGTGTATTGAAGCATGTTCCAGCTGAACTACTGGGGTACTACTTTAAAAATACCGGAAGATTTAATTTGCTTAACTTTCTCTTCTCCCTCTTCCTCCTCCCTCCTCCTTTCTCTTCCTCCTTCACCTCTCTCCTTTATATGTTGTGATTTAAGATAATCTAGTATGCAAAAAGTAAAATTACATAAACAAGCCAGAGCCATTTGCCCTGCAAAGAATTCTCGACTTTTCAAAATAACTTCCTTTACCTCACAGGCAATAGACAATATTTGGTCTAAAAGAGTCCATATCCAAACAACTTTTCTAAGAACACATAGTACAAAGCATAATAACAGGTGTTTTATTTTTTGTTTGGTGCTCTCTTTGAAGGATAATTAATCAGCCAACTGTCTTTTCCTTAGCTTCCAAATTAAAATACAAAAGTGATTAACAGTGTACATTTTAATAACAATCTAATGATGACACAGGACTCACAAGACTCACAGTAGTGAAAAGCCAGAATTGTTTTCATCGATTCACTCTCTCACTCATTCATTCACATACATGAGGAGCCTGTGGAGCTTAAAGAGCTCCTTGAACACCACCTTCTCCTCCCCCAGCCCCACTGCATGTGGCCCAGGGGACCAGCCCCAGAAGGAGGCTCTAGTGAGAACCCAATTATCCACCTGCCTTTAAGGGGCCATCAGCACTAATCTGCCTGGTGCCTGCATGTTGTTGGCCTCAGTCATCACCAGAAGTCTGCTCACTCTAGTCACTCTGACATTGGGCTTTTCCCTCCAGACTCTCTGAACTTCTCCCCAAGCACTTCCACCGTGCTCTCTGTAATTTTAGTTGCATCATCAGGAAAATTCCTACAATCTCTCTCTGAGGTGTCCTCCAGAGCAAGTACCCTACCCACCCTCCCAAACATTACGTTTCCTGCATCACTCTCCTGTATGGATGCCTGCTTTCCTACAGTTCTACCTCTCACCCTGTGGGGGACCAGCTTTCCTTCTTTTGTTGCTGTTTCCAGACCGTTGTTCTACCTGCCTTCTCAGTCCCGTGGAGACATATGAGTTCCTTGCCAGTCTTTCTGCTCATCCCTCCCAGCCCCCCTTCTCATTCACTGAAGATTTTAGCACCAGAATCACCTGTTCTCTGGTTGGCAGTATTCCTAGCCTGGCTGTTGATGATTTTAATATCCATGAGGATGACCCAGCCTCACTTTGCTGTCCTAACCTCCACCATGCCCTCTGTTATGCCCTAGGCCTTGTCATTGCCAACATTTTCACCATCTCTACCAGCATTTTATTCAACGCCTTGACCTTCTTCTTTCATGCCTTCTATCGGTCCACCTAACTCCCTCCAATATAGATTTTTGGCCCCTTACAACCTCAGCAACCTCATACAACCTCAGCTCCCTTGCCTCTGGCTCATCACACTCACCTGGGAAAACCCCAGTACTGACAAAATACAGTTGTCTAGCTGAATACATTTTCTAACTGAAGTGATTGGAGGAAAACTCACAACTGTGCCAACTGGTTTCACTTTACAATCATGACTGTATAGGCTGGGTGGGCGCTAGGTGCTGACCAGCAAGCCTGTGGTCTTTCCATAAGTCCTACATTCCCCCACATCATCGCCTCTCCTCAGATCTTCAGCCCCCACACTCCCATCTCAGCTGGTGATGTTGCTTCTCATTTGGAGAAAATTCAGTCACCACCAGTTGACCCTCATTTGTACCCGAACCCTGACTTTTCTCATGCATTGCCATGGATGCCCATGCTCCTATCTAAAGCCAAGCCTTCCACCTGTACTCCTGATCCCATGCCTTTTCACCTGCTCAAGGATTTTTGTTCCATGAATACCCTCTCTCCGACCCACTTCATTATTCTCCCTACCTTCTACTAGGTCATTCCCATCAGTATACAAGTACTATAATACCATCTATCTTAAAATACAGACACTTTCTTTGGCCCCACTTGCCCCCTTCATTTCTCTGCTCTTTAACAGAAAAAACCCACATAAGTTGTTTATTCTTGCTATCTCCCAGTTTTCTCCCATTTTTTTCCCTTCTGAAGCCTACTCCAACCAGGCTTCTCTGACACTGAGGCTCTGGAGGTCTCCCAGGGCTGCCTCATTAATAGCACTCGTTTTCTTGCCTGGTCTCTGTACAGATTATATCTTGGGCCTCCTCACCTAGAGAAGCAGAGATCCTGGCCCTGGAGAAGCAACCTGCTCCTGGCAAGCTGCCAGCTCCTGAGAGGAGAAGAGATGAGCCAGGCATGCCCAGTTAATTCTGCCGAGATTTACCACCTGGAGAAGTCACTGTCACTACAGAGGCAGAGTGAAGAAAGGGGTACACGGGGGCCAAGGGTCCCTCTAAATGAATTCCTTCCACATGGAAAGAAACATCAAATTTAGGTGCTACCAGGATGCCAGATTCAACAGTTTGTAGACTTTAGTTGACTCAAATTATCAGCATCATTTTGCACACCTCCAGCCTCCTCCTTTCACTGGGCTCATGTGACACTAATATCTTGTCCCTTTTCTCCCATCTCCATAGAATCTCTTTTTTTTCCTTTGGCTGTTTATTCTTCCTGTTCCCAATATTGGAGGTTACTCTTTCTCTTCTAAATATTGGAAGCCCTCAGGGCTCAATCCTTGAGCCCTTTTCTTTCTCTGCATCTACATTCTAGGTAAGCTGTCTAGTCCTACACATTTAATCCTGAATGTTCTGAGGACTCTCATATTTTTATCTCCAGTGTCAACCTCTGTCCCGCATCCCAGACTCTCATATCCAATAGCCTTCTAATGTCACTACGTAATGTCTAATGTGCCCTCCTAACAGAAGAGGTCCAAAACCCACCTCTTTCCCAGTGCTCACCATCAAAGCAAACCTATAACCCAGTAATTTAGGGCAAAGAAAAAATCCTGTAATTGTCTTGAAAATCTTTGTCTTTCTCATATGGCACATTCATTTTATCAATCAATTCTGTTGGCCATAGTTTTAAGATATGTGTAGAGTCTGACCACTTCTTAGCACATACTCTAATCCTGGTCTATATTTCTACCATATCTAGCTTGGATTGTTCCAGTGGCTACCTGTCTGGTCTTCCTCTTTTTATTCTTACTCTCTCTACAGTCTGTGCCCTACATATAAGTCAAGGGATTCTTGAAAAACTTGGTCATATGGTATTAATATTTCTCTGCTCCAGTGCTCCCAGTTGCAATCAGAATAAAATTCCAAGCAACTGGTCCATGACCTAGTCCCTAACTGCATCACCACCTACCACTGTCTGCCTTGTTCACCCCTTCCATATACCCTGGCCTGTTTTATTTTCTTAGACCACATCAAGCTTAAGTCTTTGTATTTGTATTCCTTCTGCATAGTAACATTTAACGTAAATGCAGAGGACATCATGTGAAACGCCAGGCTGGATGAAGCACAAGCTGGAATCAAGATTGCTGGGAGAGATATAAGTAACCTTAGATATGAGATGACACCACCCTTATGGCAGAAAGTGAAGAACTAAAGAGCCTCGATGATGAAAGTGAAAGAAGAGAGTGAAAAAAATCTAGCTTAAAACTCAACATTCAGAAAACTAAGATCATGGCATCCAATCCCATCACTTCATGGCAAATAGATGGGGAAACAATGGAAACAGTAACAGACTTTATTTTCTTGGGATCCAAAATCACTGCAGATGGTGACTGCAGTCATGAAAGTAAAAGACACTTGCTCCTTGGAAGAAAACCTTTGACAAACTTAGGCAGCATATTAAAAAACTGAGACATTACTTCACCAACTAAGGTCCGTATAGTCAAAGCTCTGGTTTTTCCAGTAGTCATGTATGGATATGAGAGTTGAACCATAAAGAAGGCTGAGCACCAAAAGATTGATGCTTTTGAACTGTGGTGTTGGAGAAGACTTTTGAGAGTCCCTTGGACTGCAGGGAGATCAAGCCTGTTAATCCTAAAGGAAATCAACCCTGAATATTCATTGGAAGGACTGATGTTGAAGCTGAAACTCCAGTACTTTGGCCACCTGATGCAAAGCGCTGGCTCATTAGAAAAGACCCTGATGCTGGGAAAGATTGAAGGCAGGAGGAGAAGGGGATGACAGAGGATGAGATGGTTGGATGGCATCACCGACTCAATGGACATGAGTTTGAGCAAACTCAGGGAGATGGTGAAGGACAGGGAAGACTGTTGTGCTGCAGTCCATGGGGCTGCAAAGAGTTGGACATGACTGAGTGACTGAACAGCAACTGCTTAGTAATGCTCTTACCCATTCGTCTGTGGATGGGCATTTATGTGGTTTTCATATCTTGGCTATTGTTAATAATGCTACAGTGAGTATAGGGGTGCAGACATCTCTTTGAGATAGTGATTACATTCCTATCTGATATATACCCAGAAGTGGAATTGCTATACACAATTCTGTATAATTCTTATGGAGGTACTGGGTTTTCTCACACCACCAAGCAATTCTCCAACACCACCTGGGTGTCCTGCAATCTAATTCAGTTCTGACAATATCTACCTAGAGATCGAGTCAGATTCCACAGGTAAAAGGCTCAGTCCTACAAGACTGCCTCTTCCCCACATCATCCCTCCTCACTGCTTCATATGCCAACTGAAAGCCTGAGTAGTTATCCATGCTTTTGGCCAACCAGCTATAGATTAGAGGTCCCGATGATCACCTCCTTGGGTTTGATTAATTTACTAGGCTAGCTCGCTGAACTCAGAGAAACATTTATTTTTCCAATAGTTCATTGTTAGTGTATAGAAATGCAACTAATTTCTATATGTTGATGTATCCTATAACTTTATTGAATTTATTAGTTTCAACAGTTTTTTGATTGTGTCTTCTATCTATAAGATCATATTATCTGCAAACAGACAATTTTACTTCTTTCTTTCCAATTTGGATACTTTATTTTTTTTCTTGCCTAATTGCTTTAGCTAGGACCTCCAGTACTATGTTGAATAGTAATAGTGAGTGAGGACTCCCTTGTCTTGCTCCTGATCTTAACAGGAAAGCTTTAAACCTTTCACTGTCGAGTGTGATGTTAACTGAAGACTTGTCATATATGGCTATTATTATGTTGAGTTTCATTCCATCTATATGGAACTCCAATTTGCTAGGAGTTTTTATATTAAAAGGATGTTGAATTTTGGCAAATGTTTTTTCTGCATCTATTGAGATGATCATATGATTTTTATCTTTCATTCTATTAATGTGGTATATCATAGTTATAGTGATTTGTGTATGTTGAACAATCCTTGCATCCCAGGGATAAATCCCATTTGATCATAGTATATTACTTTTGATCATTACTTTTAATTTGCTGTTGAATTCAGCCTGCTGGCAACCCACTCTGGTACTCTTGTCTGGAAAACCCCATGGGCAGGGGAGCCTGGTAGGCTGCAGTCCATGGGGTCGCTGAGAGTTGGACATGACTGAGCGACTTCACTTTCACTTTTCACTTTCATGCATTGGAGAAGGAAATGGCAACCCACTCCAGTGTTCTTGCCTGGAGAATCCCAGGGATGGAGGAGCCTGGTGGGCTGCCGTCTATGGGGTCGCACAGAGTCAGACATGACTGAAGCGACTTAGCAGCAGCAGCAGCAGTATTTTGTTGAAAGTTTTTGTATCATCTTGGCCTATAGTTTTTCTTTCTGTTAGTGTCCTTATATGGCTTTGGTATTAGGGTAATTCTGGCCTTATAAAATGAGTTTGAAAGTGTTTCTTTCTCTTTTGTTTTTTGGAAGAGTTTGAGAAGGATTGATTTTAATTCTCCTTTAAATGTTTGGTAACTTCACCAGTAAAACTATTTGGTCATGAGTTTTTCTTTGTTGGGAGGTTGTATATTTTTTCTCTTTTCATTATCTTTGGTTGCGTTGGGTCTTCTCCACTGTGCACAGACTTCCTCTGGTTGCAGCGAGCTAGGGCTACTCTTCAGCAATGTGTGGGCTTCTCATTGTGGTGGCTTCTCTTGTTGCAGAGCATGGATTCAGTAGTTATGGCACATAGGTATAGTTGCTCTGCAGCATGTGGGATCTTCTGAGACCAGGAATTGAACCCATGTTCTCTATCTTGGCAGGCAGATTATTATCCATAGTGCCACTGGGAAGTCCTGTTGGGAGATTTTTTTATTACTATTTTAATCTCCTGACTTATATTGGTCTGTTCAAATTGTCAATGTTTTCATTATTCAGACTTGGTAGGTTGTATGTCTCTAATCATTTTTCCATGTCTTCTAGAGTATCCAAATTTTGACATATAATTGTTCACAGTAATCTCTTATGATTTATATTTCCATAGCATCAGTTGTAATGTCTCTTCTTTCATTTCTAAGTTTATTTGTTTGAGATTTCCCTTTTTTCTAGCTAAATATTAATCTTTCCAGAAAAACAGTTCTTAATTTCATTGTTCTTTTTGGCTGTTATTCTGATCTCTATTTCATTTATTTTCTCTCTAATCTTTATTTCTTTTCTTCTAACTTTGGGTTTAATTTGTCCTCTAATTCCTTATGGTATAAAGTTGTGTTATTTATTTCTGATCTTTCTTTTCTCTAAGCATTTATTGCTATAACTTCCCTCTTAGAACTGCTTTTATTGCATCCTGTAAGTTTTGGTATGTTGTGTTTCCATTCTTATTCAATCCATGATATTGTTTATTTCCCTTTTTTATTTTTGTTTGACCCATTAATTGTTTAGGAGTGTTTTATTTAATTTTCAAACATTTTTGAATTTTGGGATTTTCTCCCTATTATTGCTTCCTGGTTTCAAACTATTGAAGTTGGAAAAGATACTTGGCATGATTTCAATCTTCTTGTATTTGCTGATGCTTGTTTGGTGACCTAACGTGTTCTATCCTGGAGACTGTCCTGTATATACGTGAGAAGAATATGTATTCTACTACTGTTGGGTGGAATATTCTGTAAATATCTGTTAGACTTGTCTCTCTTTATCTATTAGGACCACCTGTATATGTCTGTAGCATGCATGCTCAGTCCTTTCAGTCATGCCCCACTCTCTGCGACACCATGGACTGTAGCCCTCCAGCCTCCTCTGTCCATGGGATTCTCCAGGCAAGAACACTGGAGTGGGTTGCCATGCCCTCTTCCAGGAGATCTTCCTGATCCAGGGATCAAACCTGCATCTTCTGCATCTCATGCATGGCAGGTGGATTCTTTAAACCACCGGGGATGCCTGTTAAGTGCATTCAATCTAAGATACAGTTCTAGTCCAATGTTTCAGTATTGATTTTCTGTCTGCATGATCTACTCATTGTTGAAAGTGGGATATTGAAGTTCCCTACTATTATTGTATATTGTTATCTATTTCTCTCTTCATATCTGTTAATATTTGCTTAATATATTTAGGTGCTCTGATGTCATCACTTTCTGTCTTATTCCATTTTATTTTTCTCTGTGGAACTTATAAGTACCTGGGATAATAATGGATAACAGCTTATTTTGTCTTGATTCTGTCTCTCTCATTCAAATATAAGCTTCCTGAGGCTATTTTATTCACTGTAGTAAGTCACTCAGAATTTTTTTGTTGAATGAATTAATGAGCATATTTATTGAATGGAACACGGTGTGTTATAAATTGACCATAAATGAAGATTAAATATCTCCACTCTTCTGGTTTTGATGTGTCTGATTTAAACAATATGATGTATAATAGTATTATAGTACTTTTTCTTTGGAAAGTTGAAAGTAGTACACTCATATAATATATTGTAAAATGTTCCTGTAAGATAGGAGACCTTATGATAATTAAAATTTGTAATGAATTTTATAATTTGTGAAGTCCCTTGTGGTTCAGACAGTCAAGACTCTGCCTCCTGGAGACCTGAGTTCAATCCCTGGGTTGGGAAGATCCCTTGGAGAAGGTAATGGCTATCCACTCCAGTGTTCTTACCTGGAGAATTCCATGAACAGAGGAGCCTGATGGGCTATAGTCCATAGGGTCGCAAAGAGTCAGGCTCAACTGAGGGACTAAAACTTTCATAAGTGCTATCTCATTTAAGTCTTATAACAATTCTGGGTCATATTGTATCATTATCCTTATTTTACAGGTAAAGAATCTGAGAATCAGATTGTGTCATGCCCTGGGTGATACAGTAAGTTGTGGCAGAGAAGATATTTTAAGTAAGGTCCTCTGATATCGAATCAGATTCTCCTTTTACTCTAAGGATGCAAATACACACTAATGTTTGTCCTAGGACAAACATATCAATCCTTCAGGTCATTGTCCTTTCCACACATCAAAGCATCATCTTAAATTCTAGTGCAATTTGGTAAAACTGAGAGGCTGTGAAGGTTCTTTGTGAAAATAACATATCAGGTATTCTGAGGTATGATAGATTCTCCTCCAATTTTTGCTCAGATGAACAAGAGTGTCCTTTCCCTTGGTCTTTTGTGAAAGCAAGCTGCTCATTAAGGTTCTAAAGCAAATAAAACTAGCCATTCACTTGATTTTAGAGCAACTGTTTTTGGGGGGATTTTTACATCATTTTAAAGTCTTTGAAGTAGAAAAATATTTCGCAGGGCTTGATAATTTACCCTTTGACAAAATTATGTTTCTTTCGTTTTCTTCTGTTTTCTGGCTTTGTGTGGAATATATATTGCCATCTGCAGCCTTGCAAATCAGGGTCATTCAATATGGGGCCTTTCAGAATAATAAAAGGATAGCATGGGCTTGTGAGGGAGTGGCGGGCAGGGAGGAGTATGTTTTTGAAAGAAAAGAAAAATAGGTGAGATGAGCAGGGCCAGCCAAAGTGGAGAACAAATCAAATGCTACAGTTCACAGGAGGGCTAATCAAGATAAATCCTCAGTATCAGATGGTGATGTCTCAGTTCTCCATTTTATATAACAAATAATCTTTTAGGAAATATAAGCTAGGAAAAGGACAGATGTCCATGCTGTATATGAGAAGTTTTCCCATATCTTCCAAGAATTATATCACATGAATCTAACCAAATACCAGAGTAAAGCAAAAGAATGCCAAATTGCATGTAAAACTACTTATTTAAGGTCAAAATATTGGCTTTTATTTTTTGCTATTATTACTGTGGGCTTCTGCTGTAGCTCAGGAGATGAAGAATCCACCTGCGATGTGGGAGACCTAGGTTCGATCCCTGGGTCGGGAAGATTCCCTGGAGGAGAAATTAGCAACCCACTCTAGAATTCTTGCCTGGGAAATCTCATGGACAGAAGAGCCTGGCAGGCTATAGTGCATGGGGTCGCAAAGAGTCGACACGACTGAGTGACTAACACTTAGACTTTGCCATTATTACTGTCAGACGCATTCCTCTCTGACCATAGAAGTACCTGAATAATGAAACTATTTTACTATTAAAGCTGCAGACTGTATTGTACATTATAGTTAAATGGCTTTCATGTCAGGCTGGCCAAGTTCAGATCTCAGTTCCAAACCTTCCTAGCTGGGTGACTTTTAGGCAAATTGCTTAATCTCTTTGAGCCTCAGTTTCCTCATCTATATAAAGTACAGATAATAACACCTATCTCACAGGTTCATTGTAAGGATTAAATGAGATAATAGCTGTAAAATACTTAGCATAGTGCTTGGGATATAGAAACCACCCCATAAAAGGTAGTTATTACTGCTATACTGCTGCTGCTGCGTCGCCTCAGTCGTGTCCAACTCTGTGCGACCCCATAGATGACAGCCCGCGAGGCTTCTCTGTCCCTGGGATTCTCCAGGCAAGAATACTGGAGTGGGTTGCCATTTCACAATTATCTTAAATGCTTCATGCAGCTGAATTGATTTTCTATTTTTCCTCCCCAGTGCTCTATTCATTTAAAATAAGATAAAAATGACTATATATATTTTTGAAAATTATTTATTCATTTATATTTGACTCTGCTGGGTCTTTGTTGCAGTGCGGGCTTTTCTCTAGTCTTGGCAAGTGGGGGCTACTCTGTAGTTGTGGTGTGAGAGCTTCTCATTGACATGGCTTCTCTTGTTGCTGGGCACAGGCTCCAGGGCATGCAGGCCTCAGTACTTGTGGTTGCCAGGCTGTAGAGCACAGGCTCAATAGCTGTGGCTCAGGGGCCTAGTTGGTCCATGGCGTGTGGGATCTTCCTGGACCAGGAATCAAACCTGTGTCTCCTGCATTGTATTATTTTAAAATGAAAGCTCTCCCTGAATCATTCCATCCTTTCTAGGGTGTATCTATTCAGAGTCTAGGTTCCATGTAATAAGTTCTTAGTACAGTTGGATTTACTGTGGGTGATTTCTGCAAGAAATAGCCAAGTGTGGCATTTAAAAAAAAAGATTTTAGCAGAAGGCTATTTGACATTAGCCTGTTTCAGTTGTCTTTTGCCGTATAACATCTATTGAAAAATTTGCTTTATTGTTTCTAATGATTGGAATTTGAGCAGGACACATGGAATCAGCTTGTCTCTGCTCTATGTGGCGTCTGCTGAGGCTGGAACGTCTCAGATGGCTCCCTCAGTCACATGTCTGACAACTCAGCTGAAACAGCTGGGAGCTGGTGGGGACTGGTCTACTGGGGCCATGTGTCCAGGGCCTCAGTTCTAATTGTTGGTCAAGTTTCAAGGTTCTCCCCTACATCCTCCCTCCATGTGGCCTCTCCCCCAGGGTAGCTGCACCTCTTACGAGACAGCTCAAAAGAGAGTGGAAAATGACTTCACCCTCTACTGTGAGGTAGGGGTAGGACTGAGAGAGAGGGAGTTGTTGGGGCTGTCCCCGAGACTAGTCCCCACAGCCTGCTAAACACATGTCCATCCGGCCCTCTACCATTTAGTCTCCTAATCTCTACCTTGGAATAAACCTCTCTAACTAGTCTCTAACTTGCCTAAGTGATATAAAAGTACATTCTTAGGTGGACCCTTAAATATTTCATTCAGTCCGGATACTTTCTTCACACAGTCTTTTGAAAAACATTCAGATTCCAAAGCACCTTGGGAATTATGTCTGAAATGGAATTTAAGACAAGGGGACTATAGACCCAGATGAGCAAACAAATTACCTATTTTTATTAAGCAAACACATCTAACTGCAAAGGGGATATTGGGTTTTATTTTATTGACTTAATCTTTCTACCTGTGAACATGAATGTGTTAGTCGCTCAGTTGAGTTCCGACCCCATGGACTGTAGCATGCTAGGTTCCTCGGTCATGGAATTCTCCAGGGAAGAATACTGGAGTGGGTTGCCATTCCCTTCTCCAGGGGACCTTCCCAAACTAGGGATTGAACCCAAGTCTCCCACATTGCAGGCAGATTCTTTACTATCTGAGCCAAATTCTAAGAACAGTAGGTGGGATGAGGTCCCCCCCTCATACCAGGATGAGGGGAAGATGTATGCATAAAGGGCCACATTGCTTTGCGGTTTGTTGAACTTCTTGTTTTGAGCACTATAACATTTTGTCAGCTTGTTCTGTGAAGGCAGCCAGGCGTCCTTGTCATGTTTCTATAGCCTGTAGGACCCTCTGTACGAAGGCTTGGCTGGCTCCCTGGGAGTCCATCAGGGTAGAGAGCTGATGTGGGTCCACTCTGGATTCATAAAACCAGATGTTATCAGTGAGTACAAATGACATGAATGTGCCACCCGCAAGGGTGTCTTGACGTGGAGGGGCTGCTTTTCTTTGTTTGCTGAGTCATCAGTTAGTTTACAGGTGCTTGTGGGCAGGGCCCTGTTTTATGGGTAACATTGCTATAAATAATGATCATGTTCCCAAGGCACCAGAATATTAATTTCAGTATGACAAAAACCATTACTGTCTTCTGCATGTCTATTGAAGCTCTTTGAGAGTGAAATACTCCAATAAACACAGTCTCTTAATTGTGCCTCGTAACCTAGATTTCTTAGGAGATGAGTCACTGTTAATTCAAAGAAGAGCTTTTCTCTCCTTCTTTGTACTTCAGCGAATGTGTTCTGCCTGATTTTTGTCCACTTCAGAAATTTTAAATAGAAATAAGTCCGTTGAGAGAAATTATTCAGCCCTGTTTAAAATACTTTAGAATGCTGTAGGTTTTATAGGTTGAAGAAAACAAGAAAATTATACTTCACATCCCTATTTTATTTCCTCTTTTCCTCCCTCCTTGCCTTTCTCAGACATTTTCTGAGGACTTTCCGTGTGAATTCACTGCACTACTGAATACATACTGATGGGGGTACAAAGATGAGTAGCTGCTCCCTGAGAGTTAGTATGTTCTCAGGGTAACCAATAGGTTCTTGGAGGGCTTGAGCAATTGAAGGTCAAGGGTGTGATTATCTAATCCAGACATGGAAGTTAGTCTAGAGAATATATCCTGAGTACTGAACCAGTGAAAAAAATGGAGTCCCACACCAGGTATACATCAGTCTGTCC
Source organism: Capricornis sumatraensis (assembly GCF_032405125.1). NCBI lineage: Eukaryota > Metazoa > Chordata > Mammalia > Artiodactyla > Bovidae > Capricornis > Capricornis sumatraensis. The sequence continues at coordinate 31,253,928 of NC_091081.1, read as the reverse complement.
CCATTTGACCTCTGAGGCCCCTCGTTAAACTTCTTGGCTTTACACATTCTCTGTGAAACATCCTAATGCTTCACAGAAATAATTAGATGTTATTTTCTATTCTGATACTAATATTCTCTGTCTTAAATGTTAATTTCTCTTTAATGTTTTCTCTCATCTAATCTTAAAGTAAGATGACTCTTTTTTATTGAAGTATAGTTGATTTACAATATTATTTTCAGGTGTACAACACAGTGATTCAGTTTTTTAAATAGATTATACTGTGTTTAAAGTCATTACAAAATAATGTCTGTATGTCCCTGTGCTGTACAATTTTCAAGTAAGATAGCCCTTACTTTAAACCTACAAGTCAGCATTGCTGTGAGAATTAAAGATAGATTATGATATAAAGTTGCTACTTTTCAAAGTGCTACATGAATATGAACACTGCTTATATCATTCCCCTCATCCACTGAAAGTAGAAAGGAGGCTGAAAGCTGTTTGGAAGCCTAAACTGATCTGAGAAGTTTGAGTTCAGGTTCCCATGACGCTTTGGGGGTTTGTTTGTTATGTTTTGGTGAGTTTTTGTCCTGGTGTGAACATGGTGTTGTTTCCAGGGCCCTCACATGACGTCAGTCATTTCAGTCTTTTGCTAGTGTCTTTGTAGCAGTAGACAGGAATAATTAAGAGCTGCTTTAATAGCTGATGTAAACCTGGAATTTTTATAGTATAGAGAAAAGTTTCCACTCGGTTTGAACCTTGTGACATTTATATTGTGACCTGATCTAGAGCCAATTCATGATCCATTTCAAGGACCGTGTCTTATGTCTGACAGTCTTGTACAGAAAGTTTTCCAAAGCTAGACACTGGGATGTGTAAGTGGAGACAGAAGAGAGTATATCTATTATCTGTTGCTGTGTACTTAAATTATCCCCAAATTTAAGGGCTTAAAAAAACCAAACATTTCTATCTCACAGTTGCAGCAAATCAAGAATTTGGGAGCAGCTTTGGTGGCTGGTTGCAGCACAGGTTCTCTTAGGTGGAAATCGAGAAGTTGGCTAGGCTACAGTCGTATGAATGATTGGGGCTAGAAGACCAATTTCCGAAGTTACTTGTATGGCTCTTGTGAGGAGGTCCCAGTTCCTCACTGGCTATTGGTTGGAGGTCCCAGCTCTTGTCGTGTGGGTCTCTCCATGATATGATAGGAGTAAGTGATGAGAGAGAGAGACAGAGGGAGAGAAAAGCCACAATGTCATGAGTCTGAGAAGCAAGATACCGTCACATGTGTGTGTGAGCGGGAACTACCCAAAGGCTTAACTACCAGGAGGAGCAGATTATGGGGGCTATCATGGAGGATGGCTATAAAAGTAGTCAGGAAAGTTAAGGAAGTTAAAGACTTAACGCCACTTTGGGCCTACATCCAGAATTGTGGGTGAATTTTTCCTGTCTTTGAATTTATCCAGATTTTGAGTAAGCTTGAGCTTATCTTATATTTTAATTATCTAATAATGTTTACTAGAATTCTAGTTCTATGCCTCTTCAATGAAAGTGCAAAAAGAAGACTCTTTGGCAAGCAAGCCTGTAGGAGTTTGTGATCTAAAACAGGGGTCAGCAAATAAAGGGCCAAAGAGAGTGAATATTTTGGACACTGTTAATCATCCAATCTTGTTGTAACTACCCAGTTCTGCCGCTGTAGCACTGAAGTAGCCATAGACACTTCTGGGTTGCAACTACTATGTCATTGTTCCAATAAAACTTTATTTACAAAAATAGGCAGTGGACCCAATGTGGCCTGCAGACCATAGTTTACCAACCCCTGATCTAAAAGAAAACTATAGAATACTAAATCAGAAGATTTTATCCAGGATCAGCGTGAAAGCAAACCTTCGCCAGTTTCATTTTGTGGGTTTGCTGACTTGTTCTATAAAATGTGTGTAAGTAACAAAAAAGAGCAGGAGGAACAAAAAGATACAGAGCCCTGGAAAATGAAATCAGAATACTCTTTGGTTATTGGTACAATGTTCCCTTTGAAGAAGAAGAAATGATTTTGGAATTATGTACAGAAGGAGATAAAGCAAAATCATTCTCTTGTCAAGTTCTGTGCTCTCCTGGCCCTCGCCTCAGTCTAGCTGCCACCACTGCAAACTCACTTTTCGATGATTACTTTCTAATTCTCTGACAAACTCAAAACAGATGCCAATTGCCTTAAACAGTGAGGTTTTAAAAACAAATGGTGTCTTGGAAACTATCCAAGAAAAAAAATGTGACTCTCTTGAGATAATTGACAGTCACTCGGGGTATTCCAAAATTTAGGTTAGGAATTATTGGCCAAGGAAACTGGGAAAAAGAAATTGAGACTGGCAGGTAAAATCTGCACATTAATATTTTATTAGATTATGTTAAAAGGTCTGTCTCATCATTTGGGTTTTACCTTCTGTTACTGCCACTCAAAATTGTTACTTAAACGTCCCTGATGAGGCTATTAGGAGTTTTAAAACTTTTTAAATTAAATATTTTCTCATGATAAGAGAGTGTATGACAACGTGAAAAATACAGTAAGAACATAAATTATTCTCCAGGTAGCCAGAGCACTGAGGATTTAGTGTATGCCGTTTCCATGTGTTCTTGGATATTTAACACAGTTTTATTCTACTTTTCAACTACCATAAAGTTACAAGCTTTACTCCATGCCTTAAAGAATAAATGGCTTTCTATAATATGGATGTTCCATAACTTATTTAATCATTACCCAAAGTGGTTGAGTTGTTTGCAAATTTTATTATAAATAACACTGCTATAACATCTTAGTTAAAAAAAAAACAAAATTGAGTACTTCTTTGATTATTTCCTTATAAATCTTTCCTAGAAGTAGAATCACAGGGTACAGGTATACTATCATTTTAAAGTCTCTTGATAAATAATAATAAATTCCTTATTAAATGGATGTGGCAGTTAATATGCCCCCTAGTAGTATGTGGGTCTCCTGGTGGCTCAGATGGTAAAGAGTCTGCCTGCAATGCAGGAGACCCAGATTCGATCCCTGGGTTAGGAAGATCCCGAGAAGAGAGTGGCTAACCACTCCAGTATTCTTGTCTGGAAAATTCCATAAATGGAGGAGCCTGGTGGACTACAGTCCATGGGGTTGCAAAGAGTCAAACATGACTGAGCGACTAACCCCTTCACTTTTAATTTTAAAATTGTATCTATTTTTTATTACTAGTGAATTTGGGGAAATACCTTAACAATTTCTTCCTTTGGAAGTTATTTATTTCCCTTGCCCATTTTACCAGGTTTGTTAATATAATACAGTTTTATATAATTTTGTATGATTTCTTTGTCTACTATGACTCTTAACCAATTGTTGGATGTTTGTGTTGCAAATATTTTCTTGGCTTATTATTATCTTTAACTTTAAAAAAATATGGGAATATTTAAAATGTTGGCACAGTGAAATTCCAATATTTTTCTATTTTATTTCTTCCATTTCATTTAATCTTAGGAAATTGTTTTCCATCCAGTGTTATCTTCTAACATGCCATAAAATGGCCTTCTAATCTTTGTGATTTGATGTTTTTACATTTAATTCTTTCACCTGACACAAATTTTGCTAAATGTTGTAACTTTGCTAGGATTTAAAGGAGCTGGTGGTATACAGATATACAGTGGTATTTACTAGAGATTCTCTCTTGGTATACCTGTTGTTCTTGATTTTATTTCAGGGTTCCTGGTCACTCGAAGCAACCTGTTTCATCTCGGGACTTTTGGTGTCTTTCGAATGCCCTGGAAGGCAAAGTGCATGTGTCCTTTTCGTTTCTCTTTCCTCTCTTCCTAAGTCTTAGTAAAAATGCTCCACTCAGACTAGCCCAGGCTCACATCTCCACAGAGGAGGCTGCATGCCAAGCTTTATTTAAAAGGAACTCCAATGGCCCAAATCCCTATAAATGTCTTCTCCTCTGAATTATTATCTTGCCAGAAGCACCTTTTATTTCACCACTTTGCATTAAGCATTGCCTTCATCCAGAAATCATCTTAAAAATATACATTCAGCACAGTGGAGTGGCACAGTGTTTTAGCAGCCATCACATATTACCAATTATCACATATTGCTGGCTTTAAAACAACAGAAATTTATTCTGTCACAGTTCTGGAGGCTAGAAGTCTGAAAACAAGGTGTCGGTAGGGCCATCCTCCCTTGAATGCTCCAAAGAAGGTCCTTCCTTACCTCCTGGCTTCTGGTCATTGCTGGAAATTCCTAGTGTCCTTGGCTAGCAGCTGCATCTCTCCATCTCTGCCTCCAGCATCATATTGCCTTCTTCCCTCTGGACCTGTGTGTGTCTATATTTGTGTATCCAGATTTCCCTCTTTATATAAAGGTCCACCTGAATATAATATGATCTCATCTTGATTTAACTAATTGCATCTGGAAAGACCCTGTGTCAAATAAGGTCATGTTTTGAGGTTCTAGGTGAACATGAATTTGGAGGGACACTATTCATCCCAGTACACATAGTGAGCAAATAGTCCTTTCATATTAGTTTTACTAGATCACTTTTCTTTTTAACAGTTGATGTGGAAACATAGGAAAACCCTAGGATCTGTAGTAAGGAGGCAAAGGGAGAAAATGCAGGGAGAGTTGAGGGGGAGGGAAAAGGACAGTATCAGATTCCACTCCTTTGTGCTTGGCAGGTCCTATAGCCAGATGAATGGTAAACCCATGTGTGTTTCGCTTTCTCAGTAACTCGCTTGCATTTTAATTGGGGAATCCAAGCATTTAGTTAGGTTAATCAGTATCTTCCTTTTCTATTAGTGACATATATAAACTGTTTGATGGAGAAGTGAAAGAAAAATGAGTAATCCTTTAGAATGATTAAGATTCATGTCAAATCTTTTCTGTTTTCAAAAATTTGAAAATGATCAATGATTTTCTCATACTTGAGGTCTAGTGATTTGAGTTGTAACTACTAAATTTGGTAAGAGGAGAAAAATGCTTTGACCATTTCCTAAATGGGGGAACCTTAAGATTCTGTTAATTTAAAGGGAAATTAATTTTGCTAAGAAAGTTATTTTGATTCTTTTAGTGAAAAGCAATTTCTAAAGCTGATGAAATGCCAATAGCCCTTTTCATCCCTTTAAAACAATATGCCAAATGAAAATTTTTAATAAAATTTAATATCTACTGTTTGTTTTTATAACTTAGTCATTTTTTGGAAGCATTTTAAGACCCACTATTACCTGATTTATGAAAAACAAGTTTATTTCCTTTTTGAAAGGTTGGCAATATTTTTTTAAACATTTTTATTACTGCTTAGAAGCAGTAGGAAGATGTTTTTAAGTGAAGAAAATGAAGGTAGTTCTTCTTTTCTGTTATTCTGTCCCTGATTTCACAGCCAAACAGTGAGACAGTTTCTCACTTCATCCTGAGTGCAGAAGTAAAGCTCTCCTATATACACAGAGCTTGTTGACTCACAAGTCCTCATTATACTTGATGAGATAACACTCCCTAATTTAAAACCCTATTAGACAAAATAAATATTTTCTTGGGACAGAATGCTTTGTGGTTTAATGACTCAACTTTCTCTCAGTGCTGGAAACCTGGGTTCTTAGTCAGTGCCACAAGAAAAAACTTGTTTTATATTCTCCCTGACTTTTAAAAAAAGGCATTTATTTTATACCCATTGAGTTCAGGTTATAGGGTAGAAGAAAGTACTTTTTAACTCTCCAAAAGCTTATAATGGAATTGAGAAATGACATGTGTTCCCAGAAAACCTAATTGAACACTTAACAAATAATACTAGGTTGAACCATATGAAGTTGGCATATCTGACTTGTTTTGACTCACACAAATGATACTTTGCAGTGTTAGTCCCTCAGTTGTGTCCAACTCTTTGCCACCCCAGGGGCCTGGCAGGCTTATATTCCATGGGATTTCCCAGGCAAGAATACTGGCATGGGTAGCCATTCACTTCTCCAGGGAATCTTCCTAATCTAGGGATGAAACCTGGGTCTCCTGCATTCTTTACCATCTGAGCCACCAGGAAGACTTGATACTTCATAATGTCCAACCTGAAAGTTCAAAACCAGTTACTGTCACTCACCTGGATTTTCTATGTCCTTTAGTCCTTTGTGTGTTAAAGCTGTTGTGCACAGAAGCCTGTCTGGAGCCTCGTACCTCAGCACTTAACCCCAGGGGATGTGGGGCCCATGTGTCTTCCCTCAGAGATCTGTGCACGGACTGTGTCCCTCTTTTCTTCTGCCCTCTGCTGTCTCTTCTCAGCCCTTTTATTTCCACACATGAGGATTTTCTTTCCTCCTAAGCATCGCCTCACCATATTCCTCTTTCTTGCTAGCTTTGGCCAAGGAAGGTCTCTCCCTGTTCTCCACTCCTCTTTCTTTTTTTCTTTCCATTCTTTGTGTCTCCTTTTTTCCACTACAAATCATGATCATGCAGTTGGTGGTTATAAAACCCAGGAATAAAGCTAGTGATAGATTTGTGTGAAGGAAAGGGAAAGAAAAAAAAAAAAAAACCATGAGTTTTGATGTAAAATAATAATAATCTAGATCTGGTGATAACAAAAGCTCTGTAAAGTCATTTTATAATCTCTGAAAAAATCCAACCATTATCTCTTTTCAGTTGAATCTGCTTTTTCTCAGTGATCTTTATCCCCAAAAGAGAAGAATCTGTACTCAAAGAAAAGAAAGACTATTCCTCAGATTGTCTTATTGCTTTCTTGTTCCTTTTTTTTTTTTCAACCAATACTGAAACAATTGTGATTCATAATGGCATTCTTTTTTCCTTTCTTTTTTGCTATGGCATACTTGCTTTCCTGGTGGCTCAGATGGTGATGAATCTTTCTGCAGTGCAGATCTCCTGGAGAAGGGAAAGGCAACCCACACCAGTATTCTTGTTTGGGGAATTCCACGGATGGAGAAGCCTGACTGGCTACAGTCCATGGGGTCACAAAGAGTTGGACATGACTGAACAACAAACACACTATTTCAGCTACATGAAATTGACTTTTAGGGTTTATTTGGTAATCAAAGCACCACTTACAATGTTGTATTACAGAATAAATCATTTTTATTGTTAAAAAAAAAACTTTGTAACATAACCCTTTGGTAAATTAGGATTTACTTTAGTATAAACTGAATAGCTAAGAGATGAGGAAACACAAGTTTCATTACAATCGGTGACATTCTGGAGTAAATGACTTCCGTAATTAGGTTTAAAAGAAATTGATCACCAGAGATTACAAAGAGGGAAGGGAAAAGGATTAATAGGCAGCCCAAGCAAAGACATACAAACAGTGAAGCAAGGTGTACCTAAGGGACATGAGGATTTCCCTGACCATGACTGAAAGGCTGAGTCTGGGGAAAGGAGAGGGGCTTAGGGTCATATTGGAGAACTCCTCAGGGGGGAAATACGGAGACTTTACTGGGACCTCTGAAGAACAATTTATTAAGCTAAATGCAGAGTAGGGACCCAGTGACAGTCTGTTCTTGCCTCCTCTACGTGAGAGATGTTCATTCATGAGAGCTGAGATGACCAGTATTAGTCTATTCTGAGATCCAGCCTCCCATCCTCTTCAGTTAGCACATTGGTATTCCTGATGTGTTGGTTATGTGTTTTACATTATTACTTCTTGTTAGAGATGATTTCTAATTAGAGTTTTCTTTTGTAACATTATCACAAGTTGAGGACAGTAATTGAACTCATTCAGTAAGTAAATGATGACATTTCTAGTCACTGCCAAAGGCTGTGTCTAGGAGGCCCTTGTGGCATTTACCCACCTGATGCAGGTGATGAACATGGAGGAAGCCGAAGATGTAATTCAGACAATTATGAAAAAATTATTATCCATGTTACATTCATCATCAAACAACTGCCAGGCATTTGGAAGTCCAGTAAGTCGAACATGATGAAATTGACAGTTATGAAAATTAAATGTAGAAGCTAACCTCCATAAGAATTATCTTGAAAAAGTAAAAAAGATATATAGAGACTCATCCTAATATTTTAAAATATTTTTTTTGTTTCACATTATCACCAAAGGCCATTTACTACAGGCACCGGATTGTGTGTTGGAATGTTTTGCTGTCTTACAAGTAACATTTAAAGACTAAATTCTCACTTCTAGTTTTATGAGGCTTATGGATCATCATATAGCAAGAACATATTGATTAGAGCCTTTAAATCTCTGAATGACAGGTGTGAGAATTTTGAGAATATCTGATTTGTAAGAAAAATTAGTATTTGTGAGTTCAGGAAATACAGCAAATGCTAAACATTTTTGGTGCAAGGAACAAATTACACAACCTCTCCTGAAACTTAATTGCTTCTAAAAATGCTACAAAGTAATGATGTTTACAGCAATGCAATTATTATAAAAGCTCTAGGTTGACAAAGATAATTCTCTGAGTGCCTGAAAGAACTAACTAAGGCAGAGAAGTTCAGAGCCAGGTTCTTTAGGGACCCCAGAATTTCATAAACTCTTATGAACTGCGGCTGGCACCAGAGTCCTTTTGGATTAGTGAGCTAAGTGGGGCAAAGGTGAGCAAAGGAAGCAGATGATGCATAGTAAAGATGCTATAAAGTTGACCTGATGCTATAAAGGTGTGTGACATCACCATAGACTTGTGGAAAATAACAGTAGACATGCTAGACCAGCCTAGGAAGGAAGAGGAGCTTTTGAACCAAAGCTTTACATTGACATTATTTGAAACAGTCATAAATAGCAATAGTCTCTGCAAGCAGCTGTTGTAGTTATGAGTCAAACCATCTTTGCAAAATGGGGCTTTGTATTCTTTCACCCAGGAAGCCCTTGCTAAATGTCTGTAATGTGACAGATGTTGTTGATGTGACAGAAACAGAGGGAGTTAGCCTCATGGATCCAAAAAGGACTTACTGTCTGAGGCGAGAGAGAGTCGTCATGATTATGGTAAAGCCAAAATGTAGTAAAATTGCCTATAACATGAGGTGTGTAGGGAAGCTATGTTTGAAAAGGTGAACTGGGTCCAAAAGATGGAAGGGCTTGAATACTAAACTGTGGAGTTAAAACTCTTCTGCACACAGTGTTGAACCATCTAATGGTTTTCAAACACAAATGTACACCAGGAAGATCAATCTATTTGTAACGTTAGAATGGGTTGGAGGATGCAGGAGAGACCCGATAGCAAATAGCTGGAAAACTCTCTAAATTGAAGAGGTAATGAAGTTAGGAAGTAGATGGTGGTAGTTAGAATAGACAGGGATAGATGGACATCATACTGGTGAGGTGAAAGTATGTTCCATGTATTTATAACTGCTGCCCCATCACTTCTTCCTCCAAGGCTTATAGTAGTTTATCTTCAGTTAACAACGTAAATAAAGGAGGATTAAAAAAAAAAAAAACTAAAGGAATAGTAGTGTCATAAGCCAGAGAAATAATTACTTTACAGATTGCATATTCATGAAGTTCTATATAATTCTATATAATTACATTTATTCATGATCAGGTATACAGTCCACATTGTCTGAAAGACAACTGGTGAGGAAAAGAAAAGGTTTTTTTTGTTTGTTTGTTTGTTGTTTTTTACATTTAAGAAAGAGAGAAAATTTCAGTCACTATAGGGAGAATATTAAATAAGATGGTAGCTTACACCCTTCTCAGTTTTTCTGCAGTTTGCCTAACAAAGCGGCCCATGTGGCTGCATCTTTTGTGTCTCTCAAAGCAAGCTCAGGTGTGATGACAAAGCACCCCTCACCAGTGACTGGAGGTTGAATGATGGGAGCAGAACTCAGGGTTGACTCCCAAGAGCTGTCCCTGGTGGCTTGGGGCTTGGTTTTCTGCTGTTGTACACAGAACCATATTCTGCCAAGTTTCCTGCTCCTTGCCTGCTCCATGGTTATATAATCACCATTAGCTTTGTTTTGTGTTGCAAAAGATAGCAATTTAAAATTCTCTTGCATTAGGTATTTGTTATTTACGACCTTAGCAAAGGCATGAGTCTTTCTTTGGGGATTATACGTGCCATCAAAAGAAGGACCTACATTTTCTCTGCCATTGGATTATAGGAATTTGACAGACTTAGAAGAAAAATGCCAGCAACCAAGAAACTTTTTTCTATTTTTACAACTAAAAACCAACCTTGTTCAATTTGAATATTATAAAGAGATGTGGGGGAAAAGGCCAGGAATTTTAGCACCTCTGAGTGAAAGTGAAAGTTGCTCAGTCATGTCCGACTCTTTGCGACACCATGGACTATATAGTCCATGGAATTCTCCAGGCCAGAATACTGGAATAGGTAGCCGTTCCCTTCTCCAGGAGATCTTCCCAACCCAGGGATTGAACCCCGGTCTCCCACATTGCAGGCAGGTTCTATACCAGCTGAGCTACCAGGGGAGCCCTCAGTGACTCTAAGAGAGATCATGTGCAGTCATTAATGAAACACAAGATTTGTGATAAACCTAAGCCCTTCCTTGAGACCCAGACCAAGGTCCTCAGTTCCTCAGGGCTTAGGGCAGTGATTCCTGGGTGGTTTTGGTCTCTGGTCCTCTGTTCTTGCTCAGATTGAGACTCTTCTTTCCTCTGGAACAAATACTAATAAAGCCAAACTTGACTGAGCTCATCCTGGTTCCAGGGGCAGGAGTGAGGGAGGGGGGTGCTTCACAGTTTATTAGTCTTGGGAAGTGATCACAAATGACAAAAATTGACATATTACTTATTGGTCCTGAGACAGCTTGGTTAAATTTCACTAACTCTGCAGCACCCAAAGCCTAGATTTCACAACATGGAATTATAAGGGCAGAAGTCCCCAGGCTCTGTTGGAGAGAAAGTGATCTGCATTCCCAGTGGTCAGATATGAGGGGAACTTGGACAAATATGAGGGGGACTCTCCTACACAGCACATTGGGAGATAGCTCCCAGCTTTCTAGCTACCATTTAAAACATCTGGTTTAGTGATACACACTGCACTGCGGTTTCATGGCCACTTTTTTTTTTTCTTGGTTATTTATAGTTGGGTTTATATTCTGTTTCAGAAATGATAACTGAAAAATGGTTTGTTTTATGGAAATAATGAGCTATAGAAAAATGTTTTATTATTTGTTTGTGGCATCTGCCAGTTTACTTGGCAGTGCATTACAATAAATATCTATCTTGCTTTAAAAATAAAAAAAATCAAGGGGCCCAGAAAGTTAGAAACAATAGAGACGAGCCAGACCAGGGAGTTTTGTTGTTGTTTTGTTGCTATGTTACATTCAACTCTTTGTGACCTCATGGACTGTGACCCCCTAGGCTCCTCTGCCCATGGGATTTCCCAGGCAAGAATACTAGAGTGGGTTGCCATTTTCTTCTCCAGGGGTTCTTCCCGACCAGAGATTGAACCTGTGCCTCCCGGGTCTGCAGCATTGTCAGGCAGATTCTTTACCACTGAGTCACCAGGGACACCCCCAGAAAGTTTTTACAAAAACACGACTAAAAAAGATGATAAAATTGAAACTTGTGTAACCACTAGATGGCAGTGCTTCTGCGTTAAAAGCTATTACCATTTGCTGACACAAAATACTTGGATTAATGATGTAGTATTTTTTATATGTCTTAAACTATCAGGGTGTTTTGGATTTTCAAAACGTGGATGAGCATAGAGAGTTTATAATTTATCCATCCAACTGAGGATTTGTGACCATGAAACTCATCTGCAGAGAATTTGAAATCAGTCTCTAAACTGGGAGTTAGGGTATCAAAATAGCTGATACATATTGAGCACCTGTTATGGAGCAGTACTAGACTAAGTGTTTTGTGTTACCTAAGTTAATTCTCATGACAATCTGATTATAATCCCTGTTTTGCAAATGAGGAAACTGAGGCTGCAAGAAGTTAAGCAATGAGCCAAGATCACATGGGTAATGGCTAGGCTGGTATGACTGAAATCTGTTTATACATTGCTATATTTCATGTCTCATTTACAAGAGAAAAATACAAACTTGAATACAACATTGCTTTTGAAGGGAAAACCCATTCTGTAAATCCAAAATCCTTGGTTTTCCAAGAGAAATATATTAGTTTTTTGTTTGTTTTCCGGCAGTGGGATAGATTGGTGTGGTTCTATTGTCACACTGACATTAGCTGACTCTTGGTGAGCCTTGGCAGAGAAGCCTAGCATTAGTTCCACGCACATGGGTAAGCAGCGGGCCCAGAGCCCTGGCAGCCTCTTGGTTTCTCAGAGCCAATGTCTCCTCAAATGTGCAATGAGGGACTGCACCAGGTAATCACTAGGGGCCTTTCCAGGCCTAGAATTATCTGACGGTATGTCCATAATCTGATACAGGGCCTCATATTAGCAGGATTGCTCCATATATGTTAGCTCCCTACCATTTAGCAATTGCATCAATGAAATACTAATACTACTACACATTCTACTTAGTGCTGCTTGTTAATAAATTAAAAGTTTCCTCCCTTCCTTTCTGGCCAGCAAACTTATGTAGCCTTATAACTACAGTCTTAATTCAGAGGAGTGGCTCTAATATCTGGTGTTTTCAGCTCTCTTGGCCGCACCTTTTTTTTGTTCAAGTTACAGCTCTGAGGCTTATTAGAACACACCAAGAATTCTTTAAGTAGCCACTGGATGGCAGTAGAGCATCAATTTAGACCCTAGTTGTTGAGTCGCTAAGGCGTGTCCAGCTCTGCAACCCCATGGACTGCAGCACGGCAGGCCTCCCTGTCCTTCCCCATCTCCCAAAGTTTGCTCAAACTCATGTCCATTGAGTCGGTGTTGCCATCCAACATCACAGAGGTGATCTCATCCTCTGTCACTCCTTTTTCCTCCTGCCCTCAATCTTTCCTAGCAGCAGGGTCTTTTTCAAAGAATTGAAGCTTCAGCTTTAGCATCAGTCCTTCCAGAGTCTGGTCTTCAGGGTTGATTCTTTTAAGATTCACTGGTTTGATTTCCTTGCTGTCCAGGGAACTCTCAAAAGTCTTCTCCAGGACCATAGTTCTAAAGTATCAATTCTTCATTGCTCAGCCTTCTTTATGGTCCAATTCTCACATTCATGCCCTAGAAATCTTTTGTGCCTCATTTGTTTTACATGTACATTATCTCTGAACCAAGAATTATTAGATAGAGAAACTCATAATTTGCTTTATATTTGGCTACATATGTTAAAATGCTCAAGGAGCAGCTTGATGAAGCCGACCTGATCAGGAAAAACCTGAGGTGGATTTATAGGAAACAAAAGCTAAAGTTTCATGGGCAACTTCAGCACATGGGACCCTAGTGCTATATATTTTGAAAAAGTAGGATACTTTGTTTTCTTTTTCAAGAGGGCCCCAAAATTATATTCTCCTCAAGCCTCATAAAGCTTGTATTTGCCTGGAAATAACCATAAATAACTTTTAATTTAGGAAAGGGCCAACAATTGTATTATTATTAATTTTATACCAACTTAATCTCCAAGGAGAAGCATAGTAGAAAAGCTTTTGTGATTCATATATACAAATAATATGTATAATATATGTTTTAGAAAACTTATGAATTTTTGACATTTGAAAAAATGTCATAAAAAATTTATGACATTTAATTCCACTTGTTTGACTTGATGTGAATAGAATGCTAGATTTCTAATTTAAAAACTAGATATACAATAAGCAACAAAGGTTTACTGTATAGCACAGGGAACTATATTCAGTATTTTGTAATAACTTGTAATGGAAATAATTTTTAAAATAATATATGTGTATGTGTAACTGAATCACCTTGCTGTGCACCTGAAACATTGTAAGTCAACTATACTCCAATAAAATATATATATTAAGGAAAAAACTCCAAGAAAGGAAATATGGCTTTGAAAGCAAACCAGATAAAAAAAAGGAACAGAAAATAATGCAATGAGTGGGCCAGTATTCCACTTATGAGTCTGAGTAAAATAAAGTACTTAACACCGAAACTCCCTTCACTCTGGCAGGATAATACCTGTACTAAGAAAAAGAAAGATTGCAAACTAGCCAGTTAGATTTTCCACTGATAAAACTCCAGACTAGTATGGCAATTTGGGGTGGGGAGGGGGATTTTATTTTGTTTTTTAACCCCAGAAATAATGGCCTTAATAACAGACCAGTAGTGATTATTCAGAAAGGAAGCTCTATTTCCATTTATAAATCTTAGATTTCCCCCAGGGGGCCATACTTAGCCTTTCTTACAACCACCTGCAGCCTACTCATCAGGAGTTAAACTGAAAGTATATCCTTTGGAAAAGAAAAATGAAATTTTCAATTGGTCTTTCTGGTTGCAAACACTTGTTAAGATCTCCTTTTAAGCTAGGGAAACGAGCCAACTCATTTGAAAAGACCCTGATGCTGGGAAAGTTTGAGGGCAAGAGAAGAAAGGGGCAACAGAGGATGAGATGGTTGGAGGGCATCACTGACTCAATGGACATGAGTTTGAGCAAACTCCCAGAGATAGTGAAGGACCAGGAAGCCTGGCATGCTGCAGTTCATGGGGTGACAAAGAGTCGGACACGACTTAACGACTGAACAACAACAACAAGGGGGACTTATCTGTGTCTAGCTTTGTCTGTAACTTATTCACAATTGAAATATTTTGTCCATATGATGAGTTCCTATGTCTACTATATCTTAATGTCCTGAGGGTTTGGAGTGGGTTTCCTTACCTTTACTTTGTATGATACATGAAAGGAGATATAAAAATGGTTGCTGAAACAATGAGAGCTAGATATTATTTAAATTACTGTAGGGCCCAGGGCCCCCTTCAGCACAATTCTAGGTATTTTATGTCTGTGTAATGTTTTGTGAAGGTTGCGTTTCAGGAGACAAACTTGTGTAATACGTTTGCTGGGAGTAGAAATTCTGTGCCTGACACTAGAGAGGAACTAGAAAATGTGTCTGGGGCGTGAAGCTCCTAAAACGGAACTCAGCTTGCAAAACCCTCTGAGCCCACACACCCTGTGGCCTTTCTTTACCTCCCAACTGAGTCCTGGAGCCAACTTCGAATTAATGATGCCTGTTACCATGTGGTCAGCAGCCATGCTTGGATCTTGGTTTAGAGGAAAAGAAATTCAGCCAACACCTCATCCCCCTCCCCTCCAAGGGAGGTCAGAAGTTACTTGCTGTAGCACAACTCTCTGCAGTTAATGGCTTGGGAATTATGAGTGAAGCAAGGACCTTGCCTGGACTACGTATGAGGGTCATCCCTTTCCTCAGGCCATGGAGAAGCTAAATCTGCCTTCTGAGATCATGACCCCAAGCATACAGATTGACCCTTGGAGAGCAGGCTAAGTCTTGTTAGTTTATCCCCAAGCCAGGAGAGCAAGCAAACTGCCTGGGTTTAACATACAGTGAGGCCAGAATCATGAATGTTTCTGCTTTGGTAATTCAAATTCAATCGTGAATATATCTCAACTCTTTATCTAACAACAGTCTACCAAGTGTGGGGGACATGTAATTAGACAGGGAGGTGGAGTGACACACACAAACATCTGTATCCACTCCCTCCCCTGCCCCTTTCCTAATAGAGCCCAGCTTGTTCCGGTGCCCACCCTGTGCACTGTGATGCCCCTCTGGCCCCAGCCTCTGGGGGTAGGTCCCCCAGTGGTTTTGCTGTAGACATGAGATATGCAGAGAAGTCTGCTAGGTGGTTTCTAGAGAAGACTTCCTTACTTCTGAGAGAGAGATGCAGGAAGAGATAGTCTTTTCATCACCTGGAATTATCATGTATCTATACATGATGACCAGAACTGTAGCAGCCACTCAGTTCAGCAGCAATGGAATAAACTGATTAAATGAACTCAGTCCACCTCTCTCGCTTTATATTCAGTGATTTATATTCGTCTTTGATTAGGCTTCTGTGGGAGAAGGCAATGGCACCCAACTCCAGTACTCTTGCTTGGAAAATCCCATGGACGGAGGAGCCTAGTAGGCTGCAGTCCATGAGGTTGCTAAGAGTCGGGCACGACTGAGCGACTTCACTTTCACTTTTCACTTTCACACATTGGAGAAGGAAATGGCAACCCACTCCAGTGTTCTTGCCTGGAGAATCCCAGGGACAGAGGAGCCTAGTGGACTGCCGTGTGTGGGGCCGCACAGAGTCGGACACGACTGAAGCGATTTAGCAGCAGCAGCAGGCTTCTGTGAGTTGGAATTGCTATTACTTGCAGGCAAAAGAATCCTATACTATAGGCAGGGGTTGGATCACAAGAAAAATACATAAAAAGAGCACCCTTGCTAGCTTTTAATCACACAATACAAAAGTATCTAGCAGGAAGAGAGAACTCCATTTTGGATCTCTGCCCACCTCCAACAATACACAGCTTAGGAAGCATATGTAGTTCAAGTTTATCACTTCATCTCTAGATTCATTCAATGGGCACATATTTTTCTCTTCAAAAAGAAAAAATCTTAAAAGTGGTAGACTTTCTATACTTTTCTTTTTACTTTTACAATTCATAAGACTTCAGTGGTTGGAATCCATTTTCAAGTCTTGTTACCAAGTCCGAGCTCATACTACTCCTTGCACAACAAACAGGCCAATAAATTGAGACACCAGTTGTTGGGGCAGAAATAGTGACTTTATTTGGAAAGCCAGCAGGCAGAGAAGCTCTCTGTGTCCCAGAGAGCCATCTTGCCTGGGTTTGGATGCTAGCTTCTTTTATAAAACAAAGAGTGGGGGGTGAGGAGGTAGAGTTTAAAAAGGTAATAGTTGTTGCAAATAATTCCTGGTTCCAACCAGACTCTGGAAGAGATGTGTTAATTGCTTTATTCTGGCAGTCATTTATAGGTGGGCCTTGGTGAGGATGTTTCCTGTGAGCTAAATGAGGGTACAGGTCAGGCTTAGGGGGCAGGATTCCAAGATATGGGCCATCACATATACTTGAAGCTATAGGCAATCTCCTTTTAGTGATTAACTGTAGCAAAAACAATAGAGAAGGAAATGGCAACCCATTTCTAGTATTCTTGCATGGAAAATCCCATGGACAGAGGAGCGTGGCAGGCTACAGTCCACAGTGTCACGAAGAGTCGGACACAGCTGAGAACAAAGACAACAGAACACAAAAGTTAAAGTAAAAGAAACAGATGCAGTATGGCGTTAGATTTCATTTTCTCTGCTACAGTCCTAGTGGTCTTCACTTGCTTGCTGCTCTTCTTGGCTTATTTGTGAGCAGAAGCAGCACAGGGGCTGTGATGTAGGGTCAATGTCCAGTTAATAAAAATAAATCGTGATACAAACATACATCTGTGGTAAGTCTTTAACACCTTCTCAGTCATAAGATACTTTTCAAATGTTATGTAATTCTTTGAAGCTAGGTGTATTTTTCTATCCCTATTTTTCTATAAATGCCATCTATAATTCCTAAGGAGAGATTTTCCTCTAAGGTGAACTTCAACACTTACTTTCAGAGGGTAGAAATTTTTAAGTCCTTATATATGGCATGAACATTGCAGGAAGGAAACTGTTCAGAGTGGTTACTTATGCAGAGAGAAATATAACTGGGCTAAAGAAATTACTTTTTATTTCAGTTCCCTTCAATATTGATTGAGTTGTATTTACTCTGTACAAAAATTACTTTTAAACAAAATTGGGAGGGAAGACAAAAAGAAATTGTTGCTGTTGAAATACCTTCACATTTTCTGTAGCACAAAGAATAATGTTTTCCAAAACAAAGAGGTACAAGATGGATTTCTTATAGTCACTCCCATACATTTCTTCCTTGTTAATATTACCTCATTGATTTATGCCTCCTCATCTCTTAAAGTGTTAGTGCTTTGCCCTACTTTTTATCCTTGGTTCATTGTATTGATAGAAATTCCTCATAGGCTTTTATTTCTTCTGTGAAATATTAAAGACTTTAATTTTTAGTTATCTTCATGAGCCGCCTTCTCCTGGTCCAGTATCTTCTCAGTCTTAAGTATATGCTTAAGAAATACATCAACCCTTGTATCAGTTACGATGCTCAACTGCAGGTAACAGAGAACATTCGACTCAAAAAGACTTAAAGAATGGGACATTTATATGCAATGTAATAAGAACTTCAGAGCTAGGGCAGGTCTGCTGCTGCTGCTGCTGCTGCTAAGTCGCTTCAGTCGTGTCCGACTCTGTGCGACCCCATAGACGGCAGCCCACCAGGCTCCCCTGTCCCTGGGATTCTCCAGGCAAGAACACTGGAGTGGGTTGCCATTTCCTTCTCCAATGCATGAAAGTGAAAAGTGAAAGTGAAGTCACTCAGTCGTGTCTGACTCTCAGCGACCCCATGGACTTCACCCCACCAGGCTCCTCTGTCCATGGGATTTTCCAGACAGGTCTAGGATTGGTTAATTCAGCTACTCAACAGAGTACTTGAAGATGCAAATTGCTCTCACATTTTTGCCCTGCTTTCTTCTCCATCTCTTCTCCAAAGGCTAATGCCACTGCTGATTCCAGGATGCTGTCACATTCATCACATACAGGCATGATACTGGCCTGCAGGGAAGGACTATAACTTTCTGTAAACTGTCTTTTAAGAGAAAGACCTTCTCATGATTTCTTCAACAGATGTCCCTCACATCTAGTGGCCAGAATTGCATCAGATATAAGGTGAAGTACAAACACTGGAAAATTGCATGAATGGAGGAGACTGGTAGGCTACAGTCCATGGGGTCTCATAGAGTCAGACATGACTGAGCGACTACTTAAGTAAATACAAAGACTTTAAGGATCAGGGAGACCTAAATCAATGTGATGGTATCAGCTAGAGAGATAGATGTGGGCTTATGTCTTAGTCAGTTACTGGTGAGGGGATTCCAGGATTAGACCAACCATGATTGATTACCAGGACAGGAAGCAACTTCCTCTGAAGCACATGGAAAATAGCTATCTGAACAAATCAGAGTTGTTAGCAAAGAAAATGTATGTTGGAGGTTTGACAGTTAGGCTTTGGGTTTGGATAAAGGAAATGGTTTGAGGTTAGGGAACCACCAGTGTCTGCTAAAACACTGCCTTTATTGGTTTCCATTCCTTTTAAATCTAATAAATATGATAATCCTGAGAACAGATTCCTTTGCCTGGCATAGCCTAGATTCTTCCCCTAACTAGGAGGAATCCGTTTTCACTTTTTTTCCAGAGTTCAAAAAACATACAAATGCTTTTTCTTTTTTCCTTAAGAGCAATGACAGCAGAGCAACCAAGCAAATATAAAATGAATTTGTATTGCTTTCAGATCAAAATCTGTCTAGCCATCTCACAATTTACTTACTTACTGTCTGTCTCCAATTTGTTTTCTGCACAGGATTTAAAAGAATTCTGTTAGCCACATAGGGAAGTCAGCAAAGTTTATTTATAAATGTGCTATGAGAATACCAAGTTATCTACAATTCTTTGTAGGTTTTGAAGAATGATTCATTATTTTGACTGATTGGAAATATACAGAGGGAAGTGTGCCTTTAGCCTCTTGTGTTTTTAGCGTTCTTGAGAAGTTGTTATTTCCACTCTTTACAGAGCTTTGGAGGTAGTGGACGGAGCACATGTGGCTGGAGAGTATGAAGAATGTACACTGTACTGCGGGGAGTCCCAGTTCTTTCACACCACCTGTGAGATGCCTGGTGCTTTACCTACAGAGTCTGGAATCTTTAAAAAGGTAATGCTTCATTTCCAGTATTTGACTCCTGGAACTAAACACTTTACTGAATTAAAGCAGTGTAAAATAACACCTGTCTGGTTGAAAAACATAGTTAAAAAGATCATAGATGGTTAAAAGGTCATTACATATCAAAGCACCGTGATAATAAATCAGGATCAAAGAAAGAGTTTGAACCTTTGCTCTTTGCTGCCTTCAGAAGTTCTGTGTGGTTGTCATGGGTGCCTTTTGCTGCCTTTTCCCCTTCATATACCTTTAACTCAAAGATATACAAAGTAAAATGATATCAATATTTGGAAACAGTGATTCTTTCCCATAAAAAGCATTTTATTTACTTACATTTCCTTCCTACTCTAAGGCATCTAGAGTTGTTACCATTCTATCAGCAGTTGCATTTTAATATCTAGATGTTTGCATAGAAAGTTCTAACTTAACTATATTGCTTTAAGAGAAGCTTTTAATTGTGTTTCTGTAAAAGAAACTTTATTTTACTTTAAAAGTTAAGTTCTAACTTAACTACATTGCTTTAAAAGTTTTCCCCCAGGTGGGAGATAAAAGTGTATTCTTATTAACTGCATCCTTTTACCCATGAAAGGACATGGCTTGTGCACTTGCCTGCAAGCAGCAAGATAAAATAAAGTCTTGACTCAGTGTGAGAGCTGGTTTAGCTGCCAGACTTTGAAGGCTGTATAATACAGTTCTTGTTACAACTTCTTAGAAGATCACTGAGGGTTAGCAATGAAAGATAGTTTGTCATGAAAGAAATCCCCTCCCCAAAGGAGTTTGTTTTAGTAATGTTGTATGTTAAAAGTGAAACAATTACTTAGTGCAAGATGAAAAATTTGGAGATTGGATATACAACACTGTGAATGTATTTAGGACTACTGATGTATTTAGGATTAAATGTATTTAGGACTGCTGAGCTGTATATTTAAAATGGTTAAGGTAGTAGATTGTATGTATGTGTATTTTGCCACAGTGAAAAAATTTTAAAAATACCCTTGGTGATAAGCTGTAAGAAAAAAAGACATGATGATATCATAAGCTCATATTTTAGTTTATTAGAAAATAAAGTGGGTGGAGAAATTCACAGAAAATACTTTCTAACTCAAAATAGCATAATTTATCAATGAGTACCAGAAGTATAAAATTAAGTTTTATAAAATGGTGAAATGAAAAAATCAAATTTAACTTTAAAAAATTAAGTAACCTGGCTTACTATAATTTATATGTACTTCCAAATTGGTTTTACATTTTGTTCTTCTTTATAAGAAACAGTTTGTAACTGGAAACAAAACCTGGTAAATCCAGTCACTGGCCGTGAGTTTTGAGTTGTTTTCTATATTTTTCCCTTAATAATTATAATTCTGCAAGTGTCATGTCATTAAGTATCTCATGATATTTACTGAAGTCCAGGAAACAGTTGGTGGCAGCCCGTAAAGTTGGGCCAAAAGTAACTTCCCTGAGAGGGATGACTGTGAAGGGTCTGTGGTACTTCCTCCCTTGGTCTACAATTCAACAGCAGCCGTGTCTTCTTCACGATACTCTCACTCTGTCTAGGCATGCTCTCTCGACACTTGCTTGCTGTCCCAGGATACAGTCAAGGAGGGCTGGCAGGGAGAAGGAGGCCAGGCAGAACACCTGGGAAAGGCAGACACCAGGGACCAGAAATGGATGAAATGGGCACCCAGTGTAGGAAGGGAGCCAGGGCAGATAGAAGACAGGCAGGAACTTGAAGAAGGGAGGCTAGGCAAAGTGTCGTTCTGGCTACAGTGTCTCCACGTGTCTCCTGAAATGGGGTCAGCCAGGCACTGCACCACACCATCCTGCTCAGCGATGGTCAAATGCCCACAACAGGAAGAACAGGCTTCCAGGTCCACTTCTGGATCTGCCGGTTGTCTCTCCCTCTCCCTTCTTCTCCCTCTCCATCATCCCTCATGGGTCTGACTCTGGATCTTTCTCATCTGCATATTCTATAAGGACTGGAAGAAAAGAAGAGGCATAGTGCTCTCTTGCCTACTGATGGTGTTCTCAATTTTATGTCTCTTGAGATCATAGCTGAGATGTGTAACTAGGCCATTTTCAGAAGTGTAGGACAGCTCTATACCACCAGTTTGACCAGTATTACTGAGAAACAGAAATTAGCTCCATGTAGATTCTGGGTAATTCATACCTACTGTAAGTGCCAGGGTGCCTCCCATACCTTTCAAAGAATTCTTCTTAGTCTACTCTCTGCAACGAGCCTGGGCATTTCCTACAGGATTCAGCAGATTTACTAGGCAATTGTATCAGCATCACCCTTGGTATCCTTCCCAGGCAGAAGGCCATCAGTTCTTCTTAAGATCCCAGAGTTGATCTAGCTCTCTAAGTTATATCTGTTTATTCAGACAAATGTTTCAAGTGTTTTTTTTTGGGGGGGGGGATTTGAATTATTTTTTAATATAAATTTATTTATTTTAATTGGAGGCTAATTACTTTACAATACTGTATTGGTTTGGTCATACATCAACATGAATCCGCCACGGGTATACACGTGTTCCCCATCCTGAACCCCGCCTCCCACCTCCCTCCCTGTACCATCCCTCTGGGTCATCCCAGTGCACCAGCCCCAAGCATCCTGCATCATGCATCAAACCTGGACTGGCGATTCATTTCATATATGATATTATACATGTTTCAATGCCATTCTCCCAAATCATCGCACCCTCTCCCTCTCCCACAGAGTCCAAAAGACTGTTCTATACATCTGTGTCTCTTTTGCTGTCTCACATACAGGGTTATCATTACCATCTTTCTAAATTCCATATATATGCTTTAGTATACTGCATTGGTGTTTTTCTTTCTGGCTTACTAATCACTCTGTATAATCGGCTCCAGTTTCATCCACCTCATTAGAACTGATTCAAATGTATTCTTTTTAATGGCTGAGTAATACTCTATTGTGTATATGTACCACTGCTTTCTTATCCATTTATCTGGTGATGGACAGCTAGGTTGCTTCCATGTCCTGGCTATTATAAACAGTGTTGCAATGAACACTGGGGTACACGTGTCTCTTTCAATTCTGGTTTCCTCGGTGTGTATGCCCAGTAGCGGGATTGCTGGGTCATAAGGCAGTTCTATTTGCAATTTTTTAAGGAGTCTCCACACTGTTCTCCATAGTGGCTGTACTAGTTTGCATTCCCACCAACAGTGTAAGAGGGTTCCGTTTTCTCCACACCCTCTTCAGCATTTATTGCTTGTGGACGTGGATAGCAGCCATTCTGACTGGTGTGAAATGGTATTTCATTGTGGTTTTGATTTGCATTTCTCTGATAATGAGTGATGTTGAGCATCTTTTCATGTGTTTGTTAGCCATCTGTATGTCTTCTTTGGGGAAATGTCTGTTTAGTTCTTTGGCCCATTTTTTGATTGGGTCGTTTATTTTTCTGGAATTGAGCTGCATAAGTTGCTTGTATATTTTTGAGATTAGTTGTTTGTCAGTTGCTTCATTTGCTATTATTTTCTCCCATTCTGAAGGCTGTCTTTTCACCTTGCTTATAGTTTCCTTTGTTGTGCAGCAGCTTTTAATTTTAATTAGATCTCATTTGTTTATTTTTGCTTTTATTTCCAATATTCTGGGAGGTGGGTCATAGAGAATCCTGCTGTGATTTATGTCGGAGAGTGTTTTGCCTATGTTCTCCTCTAGGAGTTTTATAGTTTCTGGTCTTACGTTTAGATCTTTAATCCATTTTGAGTTTATTTTTGTGTATGGTGTTAGAAAGTGATCTAGTTTCATTCTTTTACAAGTGGTTGTCAAGTTTTCCCGGCACCACTTGTTAAGGTGATTGTCTTTTCTCAATTGTATATTCTTGCCTCCTTTGTCAAAGATAAGGTGTCCATAGGTGCATGGGTTTATCTCTGGGCTTTCTATTTTGTTCCATTGATCTATATTTCTGTCTTTGTGCCAGTACCATACTGTCTTTGTTTTTTCCTTTTTATTTATTTATTTTTTGTCTATGAGTTTTTTTTAATTTAAATTTTTATTTTTACTTTATTTTTCTTTACAATACTGCATTGGTTTTGCCATACATCAACATGAATCTGCCACAGGTGTACATGAGTTCCCAAACATGAACCCCCCTCCCACCTCCCACCCCATATCATCTCTCTGGATCATCCCCATGCACCAGCCCCAAGCATCCTGTATCCTGCAACGAACATAGACTGGTGATTCGTTTCTTACATGATAGTATACATGTTTCAATGCCATTCTCCCAAATCATCGCACCCTCTCCCTCTCCCTCAGAGTCAAAAAGTCTGCTCTACACATCTGTGTCTCTTTTGCTGTCTGACATACAGGGTCATCATTACCATCTTTCTAAATTCCATATATATGCTTTAGTATACTGCATTGGTGTTTTTTCTTTCTGGCTTACTTCACTCTGTATAATCAGCTCCAGTTTCATCCACCTCATTAGAACTGATTCAAATGTATTCTTTTTAATGGCTGAGTAATACTCCATTGTGTATATGTACCACTGCTTTCTTATCCATTTATCTGCTGATGGACAGCTAGGTTGTTTCCATGTCCTGGATATTATAAACAGTGCTGTGATGAACATTGGGGTACATGTGTCTCTTTCCATTCTGGTTTCCTCGGTGTGTATGCCCAGTAGCAGGATTGCTGGGTCATAAGGCAGTTCTATTTGCAATTTTTTAAGGAATCTCCACACTCTTCTCCATAGTGGCTGTACTAGTTTGCATTCCCACCAACAGTGTAAGAGGGTTCCGTTTTCTCCACACCCTCTCCAGCATTTATTGCTTGCAGACTTTTGGATCGCAGCCATTCTGACTGGTGTGAAGTGGTATCTCATTGTGGTTTTGATTTGCATTTCTCTGATAATGAGTGATGTTGAGCATCTTTTCATGTGTTAGCCATCCATATGTCTTCTTTAGAGAAATGTCTATTTAGTTCTTTGGCCCATTTTTTGATTGGGTTGTTTATTTTTCTGGAATTGAGCTGCATAAGTTGCTTGTATATTTTTGAGATTAGTTGTTTGTCAGTTGCTTCATTTGCTATTATTTTCTCCCATTCAGAAGGCTGTCTTTTCACCTTGCTTATATTTTCCTTTGTTGTGCAGAAACTTTTAATTTTAATTAAATCCCATTTGTTTATTTTTGCTTTTATTTCCAATATTCTGGGAGGTTCATAGAGGATCCTGCTGTGATTTATGTCGGAGAGTGTTTTGCCTATGTTCTCCTCTAGGAGTTTTATAGTTTCTGGTCTTACGTTTAGATCTTTAATCCATTTTGAGTTTATTTTTGTGTATGGTGTTAGAAAGTGATCTAGTTTCATTCTTTTACAAGTGGTTGACCAGTTTTCCCAGCACCACTTGTTAAAGAGACTGTCTTGATGACTGTGGCTTTGTAGTAGAGCTTGAAGTCAGGCAGGTTGAGTCCTCCAGGTCCATTCTTCTTTCTCAAGATTGCTTTGGCTATTTGAGGTTTTTTGTATTTCCATACAAATTGTGAAATTATTTGTTCTAGCTCTGTGAAAAAATACTGTTGATAGCTTGATAGGGATTGGATTGAATCTATAGATTGCTTTAGGTAGTATACTCATTTTCACTATATTGATTTTTCCGATCCATAAACATGGTATATTTCTCCATCTATTAGTGTCCTCTTTGATTTCTTTCACCAGTGTTTTATAATTATCTATATATATAAATGTTTCAGTTTATATTTGCACTGAAGTTAAGCCATGTGTCTTCCCCAAACAATTAAGATTTATTCATTCTCTTTATGTGTTCTGCACACTCTGTTATTGTGTTTGTTTACTTATTTAACATGTTGTTAAAATTCCTTAGACTTTTTTTAGAGCTGACAATATTGTATTGAATCCTTTAATTAAAAGAAGACATTTGTTCTACCTGCTTGTATAAATGGAAATGGATTTTTAAATACTAAGATAATATTGCCTCTCAAACGAGTATATACATCAGCTAGGAAAAAGAGCTTGTGGGCCCTCAGACATGTCCGACTCTTTGCAACCCCATGGAATGTAGCCCACCCGGCTTCTCTGTCCATGGAATTTTCCAGGCAAGAATACCGGAGTGGGTTGCCATTTCCTAGGTAAAAGAGCACAACCACAAATCAAAGCAGAATATTACTAGAATTTAAATCTTATATGAGAAAAATCACCAAGGATCTTATTTATTTACACAAAACAAGTTTTTCCTTTAAGGTGAAGGTGAAGTCGCTCAGTCGTTTCCGACTCTTTTCAACCCCATGGACTGTAACCTACTAGGCTTCTCCGTCCATGGGATTCTCCAGGCAAGAATACTGGAGTGGATTGCCATTTCCTTCTCCAGGGGATCTTCCTGACCCAGGGATCGAACCTGGGTCTCCCGCATTGGAGGCAGACACTTTAACCTCTGAGCCACCAGGGAATATTTCTTTTAAACAGCTACGTAAAACCTTTAGTCAGCTTTAGAGTAGAAGATATTTATGTTAATATTGATATTTGTAATAGACTTTTCATATGAGAGAAAAGCACAAGAAAGTGGTATCATTAAGTGAAAACATATATCATCTATGATAATCATATTGAATAATTCTTTCTTTGCATGTAAGAAAGGATTAACCTTGTACATTAATTTATCTTTTTGCTGTATTTTTTTACTTCTTATATTTACTACTTAGTTCATTTGTAAATGAAAATGTCTTAATTCTACTACATAAGGATATTTCTGGGATGTGAAAGAATACCTTTTATTTTTACTTTTTGAATTATGAAATATATGTACAAAAGACTTAGAACATATCACATATAATGGTTACATATAATGCCACTATATAATTACAATTATTTTTTAAAGTAGATGAATTAAGATTTTAGGTGGAGTTTCAATTTCAAACTCTCAAAAATTAATAGAATGAATACACAGAGAAGTAGAAGGATATAGTAAACCCTTTATTAATTAAAGCGTTTCTTAAAAACAAAAAAGAATAAGAATACCATCATCAAAAGAATAGCAGCATCAAAAAGGGTAATTACCTTAATGAGAATTTCAGTGATCTCTAGTAGGAAAATCTCTTAATTTTCCTTCAATTCTAATCACTTTCTTTGATCTAGAAAATTTCTCTAACAATAGTTATGATAAGTGATATTGTCACATTTTCAATCATTCTGGAGCCAAACTTAAGCAAGTTAAAGGGAATAAACGGGTACAGCAATTGTTTGGTTAAGGGGAAAAAGCTTTTTCTTTTTTTAACCATTTGGATATTTTATTCTGAACTTGGATAAAGTCTCTATTTCCCATTGCCTGTGTGTATGCATGTGTATAGTGTGTGCATACGTACTTTTTAAAAGAAAAAGTAAGTCATGCACCCCCAAACCAAAGTAACTATAATCTATAGAACAGAAGGAATTTTGCCAAATCAGGGCTGCTCCTCTAGTAGTCGCACATACAGATTTTGATTCTTGTCTATGCTTCTCTGAGCCATCATTCAGAAGACATCTGTGAATCTTTCATCTCACTGTTGCGATTGGGTTGCTCCCAAGTCATCCAAAACAGACAGATATTTGCTTTGTCTCAAGTACCTCAGAGGTGTTTCTACCACCATCACTTTTGACAGCTTTTTCATCACCCAATTAATCTTATAATTGTCAAGGGGGAGTGTTTTCCAGCTTCCACCCTGGTTATTCTAGTTTAGTCAATACGGATAACAATTCAGTTCAACAAGCATTTGTTCAGGTAGTAAAGAGGACAGAACATTTCCTAACATTTACCATGTTCCTCAGGTAGCTGACCACACTGAGAGGCAAGGTCCCATTT
The DNA here is from genome assembly GCF_032405125.1 of Capricornis sumatraensis. Lineage (NCBI taxonomy): Eukaryota > Metazoa > Chordata > Mammalia > Artiodactyla > Bovidae > Capricornis > Capricornis sumatraensis. Next base: position 31,226,526 of record NC_091081.1, on the reverse strand, counting down.
CTCTTCCCAACCCCATCATTTCCCCCTTTTCTCTCTCTCCCTAGCTGTTCTACGTGGCCAACCAATTTTCCTCTGGATGGCCAATCCCCAAATTTAACTCATTTCTTAGACTGGACCAAGTTCAAAATATGAATTACTTAAGAAGCCTCCCACAATGGAGGAGACCCTGGTTTGATTCCTGGGTCAGGAAGATCTGCTGGAGAAGGGATAAGCTACCCACTCCAGTGTTCTTGGGCTACCCTTGTAGCTCAGCTGGAAATGAATCCACCTGTGATGCCGGAGACCTGGGTTCGATCCCTGGGTTGGGAAGATCCCTGGAGAAGGGAAAGGCTACCCACTCCAGTATTCTGGCCTGGAGAAGTCCATGGACTGTATAGTCCATGGGTTCACAAAGAGTCGGATACAACTGAACAACTTTCACTTTCCCACTTTAAGAGGCCTCAGACTTGTCCACTCAGCCCAGTCCCCTGGTGCCCAGTGTTGGGTCTTCTCCACTATCGGGCTGGCCTAAGACACCGTGCACTAACATTGGTCACTTGGCTCCTACACTTTGTCTTAGATGACCCAGGTTACTAATCCCACCCAGAGCCCTTCTGAAGTTATCCTGCAAGAAGTTAGACCTTTGAAATCCTGAGTTCCAACTCCCTAATGCTAATCCTGAGAATGAGGTATTTACTTACTAAGTTAAGTCCTTCCCAATAATGACTTCCTTGAAGGACTTATGAGTATCATCTATCCCTTCCAAAACTGCATTTGACACTCCTGGTGGCACTTCATCTTACCTGCATGTGTGATTAGAGATTGCTGGGCCTTAGAACTACCTTGTCCCAGATCTCTGCTTATATTGTCTATCAGATCTTGATGTCACTTTACCCACCCCACCCTGGGACCCTGTCTGTACTGGCTGCATGGCAGGATTCTTCCTGTGCTCTATAAGTACTATTCTAAAAGGCTAAATATACTGTTAGGAAGGACTTCCCTGGAGGTCCAATGGTTAAGACTCAACACATCCAATGCAGGGGGCACAGGTTTGATCCCTGGTTGGGGAACTAAGATACTGCATGCCATGTGGCCAAAAATACATAAATAAATAAATAAATATACTGGTAGCAAAAAAAAGTCAACATAGAGAGCAATGTTTACAGTATGTTACAGTTTGTGTAAAGGGGGAATTGGAATATACATGTATATCTTTGTAGATGCATTAAGAAATTATGAAAGGATACATGAAAAACTAGTGATAATTACTTAAAAGAGGCAGATGGGATGCAGGTGGGAGGGAAACATCCTACTGTGTTATTTATCATATTTTTAGTTTTGAACCATTTGAAAGTATTGCCTATTCAAAATTTTTTGATGATAGAGGAATGAATAGATATGATTTAAGTTAAATTGTGATTAAAGGTCATACCTATTCATCCCTTCATCTTCAAAAAATTTTGAATAGGCAATAGTTTCAAATGGTTCAAAATTCAAAGTATGTGATTAAAGTTACACTGAAATGGTTTAGGAATGCATGTGTGATTTTTTATGATTCTCTGATTTGCTGTAAATAGTACCAATCCTGATTGCATTGCCCCAGGGGATGTCAGGTTGTTCTACGTTTCTTATTGCACCATTCTACTACCTTTGCCTATAATCTTTCCCATGCCTAGGAAGTCTTTCCACTTGTCTACTTGCAAAATTCTCATCCTTTAAGATCCTGCTCAAACACCTCTTTCTTTGTGATCCCTGCCCTGGAAAACATGTTCATTTACCATGGATGTATCATGAACTCGGCACTTACCATATTGATTTTCCAGTCTCTTTCCTTATCAGCCTAGGAGGCCCTCAGGGTCAGACTGCATCTGTATGGCTGGAACATTATCTATAAATTTTGCATGAATGAAATACCGTCGGTTCGTAATAAAAGGTAGTAGAAAACAATGCTGTTGCAAATGTGCAGCATTTCAGCTCTAGTTTGGTTGAATTTTTATTTGTGCTTTCAAAGGTAGAGTTTAAGCCACGTGTGAGCAGCAGAAAGGCAATGTGACTGTTTCCAGAGCATGACTCCACCTTCCTTCTTCAGCACTTAGGCTGCGGGGTTGCAAAGATCAAAGTGGATCATGGTGGCATAGGGAACATTTTTTCTCTGAAAAAGCTTGGTGTTATTGGATGTAGCAAGAGCTGCCTTTTCTGCATAAGAAGTTTCACATGTTGGGTCTTCTGTAGGCTGGAGAATGTTGCTCTAGTATCCTAAGAATAGTGATACAAAAGCAGGACATGGTATACCAGTTCTTTTTCTCTTAAAACCTAAATATCTGATCTTACAAGAAAAAGACTGATTGCCTGTGTATAGCTAGCTCTGGGAAAATCCCTGTATATAGCTATCTGTGATACTGTACATTTAAATGTATCATAGTCATGAGGAGGTAACAGGAAATCAATGAGTGATTTGTTGTTGTTGTTTTTATACACCAAGTACATGTGTTGTCTTCCTTTGAGGTAATAACTATGGGTGTTGTTTATTTACATATGTATAAATAAACATATTAGTATATATTAGCCAGTCCATTTCCCTGTAACCTATAAAGCTTTGTCTCTAGTCAGGTTTTATTTTGTTTTGTTTTAAAGCTTGGTAATATATTCATTATTTTTCTTCTAAATATTTGTTTATTGCAAAAAATATCAAAGAATATGAAACATACAAAATAAAGACAAATTCTCCCATTACACTTGAAAGTAGCTAGTTTGGTATATATCCTCTCAAAGCTTTTTGTTATGCATTTATAGAAATAGAGTTAGTTTATTCATGCTTTTTCCACCAGAAGGGATCATATACTGCATTGTTGTTCCGTCATTCAGTAGTGTCAGACTCTGTGACCCCATGGACTGCAGCATGCCAGGCTTCCATTTCCTTCACCATCTCCCAGAGCTTGCTCAAACTCATGTCCATTGAATTGGTGATGCCATCCAACCATCTCATCCTCTGTCCTCCCCTTCTCCTCCTGCCTTCAATCTTTCCCATCATCAGAGTCTTCTCCAGTGAGTCAGTTCTACACATCAGGTGGAAAGTATTGGAGCTTCAGTTTCAGCATCAGTGCTTACAATGACTATTCAGGGTTGATTTCCTTTAGGTTTGACTGGTTGGATCTCCTTGCAGTCCAAGGGACTCTCAAGAGTCTTCTCCAGCACCATAGTTCAAAGCATCAATTCTTCTGTGCTCAGCTTTCTTTATAGTCCAACCTCACATTCATACATTGCTACTGGAAAAACCATAGCTTTGACTAGACAGACCTTTTTTGGCAAAGTAATGTCTCTGCTTTTTAATATGCTCTCTAGGTTTGTCATTGCTATACTGTATGCAGTTCTCTGATTCATTTCTTTTTACTAAGCAGTCTTTGTGATCACCTTTTCAAATCAGTATCTGTGCATTTGCCTCTTTTGAACAATTAGTATTCCATATGTAGTATGGAATATAGTAGTATTCCATATGTCTTACAATGACTCTACTATTCTCTAGTTAACCAATATTTATGAACATTAAAGTTATCTGCACTTAAAAAAATTTTTTTTTACATATTTCCATCTCTATGGGGTTTTTTGATCACTATTTCTATGGGATAAATTCTCTAGAAGTGAAATTACTAAATCAAAAGCACACTTATTTTTAGATGTTACAGATATTGTCAAATGACCCATAAAAAGTTTTTATCAGCCTAAGCTCCCAGCCAAAGTGAATGAATGTGCCTATTTTTCTACCACTTTATAAATGTAATTGATGTAATGTAATTTATCTTTTTCATTTTGCCATTCTGTTGATATCTCATTGTTTATACTTGTAGTTCTTCAATTAAGAAAGAGGTTAAACTTTTTTTTTTTTACATTTATTGGCCATTTGCATTTCTTCAGTGAATTATCTTTTCGTGTTTTCTGCTCATTTCATGTTCTTCTGCTCATTTATGTGTTGGGTTTATCTTGCTTACGATACTGTGACAAAGTGATAATCATCGATATTCAGAATGGATAAAAATTGTTTTTACAGGGAACATTTGAACCTTTTGCATTCTTTTAAAAAAATAATTTAGTGTTTGGTTATCCAATTAGGGTTTAAATTTGCTGTTTGTTTTTAGAGTTGGGAGTTCTGTGTAGGAGAAACTGTTAAGTTGTGAGAAACCAAAATGCTTCCCTGCTCTTACTAGAGAATGAGTATCAGAGGAGACGGAAACAGGAGTAGGGCTTCTGAAATTATACTTTGTGGTCATTCATGCAGTGGAACTAAATGACAGTCTCAGAAGAGTCCCTGAGATGTTTTTCCCTCTCATTCACTCCAGTTCTACTCCTGCATGTCTTTCAGTCCCTTTGTTCAAATGAATTTCTTAAACTTACAATTTAAAATATTTACAGCATCCAGGTCTTTTGATCCCTAAACACATTGATCCCCTTAACCACTGTGCTATTTCCCTTGATGAACTTGCACCCTTACATAGAAATGTGTCAAACACCCCTTCATAATCTCATTAATTTCTGATCTCTCCTTCTTTTATCATCATAGCAATTTCTCACCTTCTGGAGTAGCATGGATGCCCTGGACTGAAGGCTCCAATCAGTCTCTCTCAGTCCCCCTCTGCTTTATCCTGTTGTCACTGATACCTTTTTTTTTTTTTTTTTGCAGTTATATATATATATATTTTTTATTTTATTTATTTATTTTTTTAATTTTATTATCATGTTGCTATTTTTTTAATTAATATTGTATATCACCAAAGAGAAAGAGGGGGAAAAAATGAATCAAGAAACTTAGTGCTAGTGACGCAAAACAGAGGGCTTTCAGCTAGTGTGAATAGTCCCCAGGATGTAGGTTAATAGTAATTTGTTTCTGTGTGTGTTGATGCCAGGAAAAGGCAGAGAGAATGTAGATATTTATAGAGATAATTAAATAAGCAAGTTCATGTAATAAGCAAGTTCTGACAATTGTAATAAAATGCATCAAAAGAAAAAAAATAAAATAAAATATTTACAGCAGCCTTAGATTCAAACTACCAAGGACTGAACATTTAAAATCCTTCTGGATTCTATTTCTAGTTCTGTCAGGAATCCCTGGCTGATAGTCATCCTTACCAGCATGCCTGTCTTGTCAGGAAATCGTTAATGATTGTAAAGCCCAGGGCATATACAGAGCTCTCTGTAAGTAGTAATTACAGTTATTGTTCTCCTGGCATCCTTAAATTTCAAACTGAATTCCTACCAGCTAATGTAGTGCAAGCGAAACTTAAACTCTTGTGACATCATTCCCATAATAAAGAGGAGTGGCTGGCCAGTGATGCTCATTTGTTTTCCTGAAGACATCAGGAGAGGATCATACATCTTTTTGGTTGTAGAGATGAAAATGTAGGGCTTTGTCTTCTTTTGAATATTCTAATCATAGAATATTTGTTTCGATCAGAAATCCCTCATTGGGGATCCATCTTTAGTCAGAAACAAAGCCCTCTGGCTACGCTCAATGACATTTGGGCCAATTGGAATCATATCTGGTTGCTTAAGTAACTCTAGACACCCCACTTCTTCTGCAATTACTACTTCTGTCCTGAGGAAACTCTGAAGACTGGTCCGATCCAGAACCTCGATGGGGGGTCGAACCTGCTGTGGGTGTGGCTGTGGCAGTGGCAGGTGCGATGGGTGTGCCAACAATCGCAGCAGTAGTGTGGACCCTCGGAACAGATACTCTGCCTCCCGGAATAGATATGAAAATTCTAGAAACAGGTACTATGCCAGGGATCTTGAGGTAAGTCCTTGCTGAGGGAATCCTTCTGAATCATTGATTTGTCCAATGTCTCTTTAATAACAATTGAGCATGGGTTACATGATTGTGAATGAGAATGTGTTACTGTTTCACAAGGCTAATGCCATGTTCATCTTAAATATTTGAAAGTATCTAGAGCACTATTTATTCATATACTAAGATACTTATTCTTAGTGTTAAGCATTTTTTGTTTGTTTGTTTTGCAGTCGGTTAAAGCTTTACTCAGAAGGGCAATGCCAGTGAGGGTAGCTCCTGCTGCACACTGTTCTCTGGGACAGTCCTCCCTGCTTTAAGCTTTTTAGAACTCCTTACACTGTAAGAGAACCATGCTGCTTCACATTCTCCCCAAAACCACTTTCGTTTGCACTGAGCTTATTTGCAGTTAGTAATTGAATCAGATATTAAATCATATAAAGATGTTTTGAGCAGTAGAATGTTTTAAGAGTCTGGATCAACTGCTCAGAACTGCTTTTTGTGTACCTAATTTGACAGGAGATGCTGTCTTAAAATTGAGAGGTGACTCGAGGTCTTAAACCCAGTGGTCACTCACTATTCCCAGTCTCTGCTTGTAAAAGCCAGTGTGTTGCTTCAGTAGATTTTCTGTGCTACTATGTAACATGTAGGGTAGCCAGCACCCGCCAGCATGAGCTTGCCTTTGATGCTTATTCATCCCCCTCTTCTCCACCTGTAATATTATACATCTGCTTTGTTTTGCCCAGGAAAACTCTGAAGCTACTGGAATGGAATGTATAGAATGTGTATGTCAGACTAGTTTTGTAATGTGCTTTAGGAAAAGCAAGCCGTGCGTACTTCTGACCTGCTGTTTTCCTCAAGATGCTGATTAGAGTGTAACCCATAATCTATCGAAATGGTAATAGATTTAAATGTATAAATATGTGTTTGTGTGTATATACATACATATATTTATGCTTCTGTGTTGCACACACACATGCACACGGACTTTTGAAAACTATCTGAATGCTAAATCGGCAAATGAAGATGGAATAAAACTTTTGAAGTTTAGTACTTTGCAGACCATATTGGTCAGATGGATCTCTTAGCCATTTCTTATATTCAAGTCTGAAGAGAAGGGACTTAATATTTTCATTATTCTGTGCTTAGTCCCATGATTATTGATTTTACTGTCTTTTCTTCTTAGTAGAGCTTTGATCTCTCTGCCATTGTACATAATGACTTTGGTTTTTGGAAGCTTTAGTCAAACATCATCTATAGAGAGGTCAAAATTTTACAGTGTTTCAGTTTGTGTCCTTTGCTAATTAGTGGTTCACTATCAGCTACCAGGGGGTATTTTTAATGACTTTTAACCAGCAACATGGAAAAAATGTTCAGAAGAACATGGGGGAAAACAAAAACTTGTGACTGGAGGACAACAAGATAACACTAACTTAAAACGCTTAGAGCCTTTGAGTAGCAGGTGATTGTGAGAGATCTCTGTGATTATGATAATTGTAACCTAAGAGAATCGCTCCAAGGCAACCTCGGTCATCTCAGTTAACAGTAGGCCATCTCACCTAATTTCTTGCTGACTTTGAATGTAGATCTTAGAAACTTGAATGTGCTGTTAACACATCAAGATAATCTGAACAAGAATCCCAAATAATGTGGAAATTTTTTACTAGTTGATTTTGTTTTAATAGTATCTTAAAATGAAGATCAACCAATTTAGAAAATGAGGGAAGTAGAGACTGATCTGTCATTGATAGTAAAACTCCCAAATTAAAGCATCTCCCTGTTGGTGATAATAGAAAGAAAGTGAAGTCGCTCAGTCGTGTATGACTATTTGCAACCCCATGGACTGTAGCCTACCAGGCTTCTCTGTCCATGGGATTTTCCAGGCAAAAATACTGGAGTGGGTTGCCATTTCCTTCTCCAGGGGATCTTCCCGACCCAGGGATTGAACCCGGATCACCTGCATTGTAGGCATACCCTTTACTGTCTGAGCATAAACGGACCAGGGAAGTCCGTTGGTGATAATATTCAAACCAGTGCAGAGGACTTTGCCCTTGGGTTCTCTCATAAGCTTTTTCCAAAATAGCTAAAGAGACTATCAAAATACTTCTAATAATTAACTTCTGTGAGTTTACCAATTAAGTGAAGTTTCATCATAGTGTATATGTTAATTCAAAATATTGAATTTTGGGGGTATTTTACAAAATGACAATTTATAACAATGATAAATACCTTTTAAAAAGAGACCTCTTTGATTTTCTGTTTTATTTTAAAACTGCAATAGTCCAAACTGGCTAAAGTAATCTAGTAAGTACCTGTGAATACAAAAAATTATGCCTGATCAATATCTATTCATCTTTAAAATTCAAGTTAAATATTATCTCATTTGTGAAATTTCCCTGAAGTCTCAGTTGATATTGCCTGATGTCTCTCATGTTCTCATGGAGTTTTATAATATCCCAAGTGATTTCTTCGTATTATTATTCAGAAATTTTATCTCTTCTCCACTGCTCTACTCCCATTCACATTTTATTTACACCTAATGCTGTGCCTGTGATATAGAAGACACTGAAAACCCATAACTGCAATAACTGGAAAAGTGAATTATAAATACAGAATTATTAGCCCAAAACCAGAGCTCTGATTTCAGCTCTGCTTTAGACCAACTGTGTTATCTTGGGTGAGTTATTTATCCTTGTTGGGCATCAGCTTTTAATTTATGAATTAGGAAATGAGAATTGGATGAGACAGTGCTCTGTAGAGCTCTTGGGATCCTCTGAGGTGCCCTGGAGGCTACAACAGCAAGAAAGGGATGGATGGAAAGCTGGATGGGAGAGGAACTCAGGCCTGCAAGGTTCATGCCTTGTCTTCATTCAGAGATACTGACTTATTGATATGTTTGTTTTCTATATGACTAAATTCCTCTATCACTTCTTTTGAATAAAATGCTTTACTGTTGATAAAATCATGAAAACAGCTGGACTAGATTACTGATAATGTTTGTCTAATTCTAATGTCTGTAACATTTGCATTAATTTATTATCATATTGCCTTTTAAGAGAAATTTAATTACATTGCTCTCACTGACTTGTTTATATGTTCACTGCCCTCCCCATATATGTCTTTTTTGTTCTGTTTGTGCTTAGCCAATTTGTCTATTACACCTTGTATTTAGTTTTTAAATCTGAGTAAGCTGCTTGTCCCTACCAAATGTTCTTTCATTTGTAAAAAATCACTCTTAAATTTAATTAATTGTTTTGAAATTCATTCTTATCTATCTGAGCATAGAAACCTTGAATATCTAGTTTTATCTACAAATTTGGTGAAGATATTCTTAATTACTTCCTTCTGGTCATTTATGAAGTCACTGCGTAGAATGATATTCAGGTTGGAGTTATTGTGTGTTGGGGGGATGGTGATAGTTGAATAAATTGATATTCTGACTTTCTGTGGTGTTAGCTGATCCTCCAATGAGTTGTCTTCTCTACCCTCATCTTTTTTAAAAATGATATTTGAAAGAGCAAATATTATGAAGTTTGTGAGTAAATATTGATTGACAGTCATCTAAAGTACTAAATAGAACAACACATATTTTCACAGCATAAATAATAATGACAGAATTAGCAGGTAGCTTACAGGAGGAAAGAAAAGAAGCAGGAAAAGGTCAAAGTATACAAAATAAGGAAAGAGATTCAAATACTGATGCACTCAGCATTCATTCAAGGCTCATTAAACGTCCCTAGTGCTCCCACAGTTTTAATGCTAATATTCTGCCAGTGGCTTATCCTTTGTTCCTTATGTTTGATACATGTGCTATTTATTTATTCATTTTGTGCTTGTTAATGAGGTACCTTGGGAGTTTCTCCTTTCAACAAAAATGGAAGGGAATGAAAAGGGAATTGTTGGAAATACACTGACTAATTCAGTCCCACAAATTACCAACAGCTTACCTTAAAACCAGCCTAAAAGAAATGACAAACTGATTTTATGTAAGATAAATAGCATCCAGTATATCAATTACATTTGACTCAGTGCTGTCCTGTCTTAGAATTAGGAAAGGCATTAGAATCAAGGTGATAGTTGAACATATGAGATGATATATTAAGCAAAGCAGAATGTATTTGGTTAGAGAATGGTACAGAAAGAAAACTTAGGAAGTAGAATTTTTTTTTTCAGGAATAAGTATGTGGTGGTATCCAATTTTTAAATACAGAGAAATTGTTGTAAAGTCTCGAGCAAAGAAGCATTCCTGATGAATGTAATATTTCAGAAGTAGAGGCATTGATATTCCTGGTGTGATAGAATGGCAGGGTTGAGGGAAGTAGAAACCTGTGAACACAAATGGGGACTGAAATCTCAGAAACTGCCCAGGAGGCTTGGAAACCAGCATGGGCTTGTCTTAACTTAGAGGCTGCTTAATGGGTGAAGTCAAGAGATCTGATGACAGGTTGCATGTAGGAGAAAAAGTGGGTGGAATGAAAGTTTTTAAGGTTTTTAGTTTGGGAGGTTAGAAAAATGGTATTCCTTGGTGACAAATGAAATTCTTTAGAAAGGAAGACTGCTTGCAAGGAAAAATGATTTGTTTTTTAGAAAAGGTCATCTTTGAAGTAGTAACTTGAACCCCAGGTAGAAAGTTTCAGAATCATAAAACAGTATGGAGAAATAGATTTGGACTACCATCAGAGAATGGAAAATTTTCAGTTTTAATTTGCTTTCTCTTTTCTCTTTCTCTCTCTTTTTTTTTTGTTAGTAAATTGACATCAAAATTCATTTGGCAGAAAAATTTAAGCTAAACTCTTATGAGGCAGTTTATTATCTTTAATTATCCCATTTACAACTTCTCCAGTAGCTCAGTGGTAAAGAATCTGCTTGCCAAGCAGGAGACTTGGGTTCAATCCCTGGGTCAGGATGATTCCCTGAAGAAGGAAATGGCAACCCACTCCAGTATTCTTGCCTGGAGAATTCCATGGACAGCAGAGCCTGGTGGACTACAGTCCATGGGCTCGCAAAGAGTCAGACATAACTTAGCAAGTTAACAGCAGCATCCCACTTACAGTGAATTATTATACATATTTGCTGCAGAAGTATTAATCTATTATGGTACACACATGCTACCTTTCCAAAATCTGAAGATTCTTACTTTTTAAATACTTCTGGCCCCAGTGGGTTTTGCATAAGGGATTGTGGACCAGAAAGAATGCCAGTGATGGGATAAGACAAAATCATCCATAACTAGCAGTCATCTATAAAATGAAATAAATGATGAGAGAATGAATGATTGAACTTAATAAGGAGAAACATTATAATTCACAGAAGTAGAAAGTAAAATTGAGATAGGGAATTCAATAAATAAGTTGAAGGGGATAGTGGATTTGTCAAAAAGAAGGATAGGGCTGAATTCATAGAGTTCTTGAAGATTATGGGAGTAGAGGAGAATGGACATTGGCAGCTAGAAAAGGACCTTGAGGTTTTATTTACAGGTTGAAGACAGCAATGAATGGATGGGGAAGATTAAGGAGAGACTGTCAGTGAGGTAGCGGCCCAGAGGGAAAGTTTGCTTGCTAAGATAGGCCAAGGCAGTTGTAGAAGCTGAAAAGAGAAGAGACTAGAGTAGAAGTACTCCAGAATAAGGGAATCTTTGGGGAGGTATAAATTTATCATGAGGTAGATCTTGAGCACTAGTGGACCATAGTTTTGGAGATGAAGGGAGACACAGACTAGGCACAGGGTATCAGAATGTGAAACTAACAGAAGAAGGAATTCCTGCTGAAGAGTTCCACTTCTCTTTGTAGAGAAAGAAAGTCACTACCCACCCACCCCCACCCCCAAAAAAATGGGTCTAGGGGAGAATTGATGATTGAGAACTATGTGGTTTTGGCATAATCACTGATAAAAGCATGGTAGGAAGTCAGCAGGAAACCGAGGGTGTCAAAAGGGCCAGAATGAGTAGAGCATCATAAATCTATAGTCCAGATGTGCAGAGTACTGTTTGGCTGTGGCTCTGTTGTTTTTCAATGTGATTTGTAATTTTCCAGAAAGTAGGATCTCTCATATGTCCTGGCAGACATGTAGATGTGATATGTGAAGTGATGCACACAAAATGATCAGCTGTCATTGGTTATCCCAACAGTGAGCAAGTGGTTATCCCAGGACTATCTAAGGGCATAAGTGCCACACTGCAGTTGTCTCCTTACTGGTCTCTCTGCCCCCTTCTTTTGTACTCTTACCCCCACCATTCTTTCTGCACAGAGCAGCAGTGTCACATTTTCAAGGCATAAATCACATCCTACTATTGTACTTCTCTGCTTGTAACTCTCTAATGGCTTCCTTCACACGGAGAAAACTCAGGTCTCTTTTTAATAAATCTTATCGAAGTATGGTTGCTCAGTTATATATATATATACATATATTTATTGTTTTTCAGATAATTTTCTCATATGGGTTATCGCAGAATGCTGAGTAAGGTTCCCTGTGCTATACAGCAGGTCCTTAATAGTTATTTATCTTATATATAGTAGTGTGCATGTGTTCATCCCAAGTTCCTAATTTATCCCTCCCCATGTTTCCCCTTTGGTAACCATAAATTTTCAATATCTGTAAGTCTGTTTCTGTTTCATAAATAAGTTCACTTGTATCATTTTTAAAAATCAGAGTCCACATACAAGTGGTATTATACAATGTTTATCTGACTTCTTTACTTACTGTGAGAATCTGTAGGTCCATCCGTTTTGATGCAAATGGCATTATACCTTTTTCATGGCTTTTTTATTTGTATTCCATTGTATATATGCATCACATCTTTATCCATTCCTCTACTGATGGACATTTAGGTTGTTCCCATGTCTTGGCTATTGCAAATAGTGCTGCAATGAACATTGGGCTGCATGTATCTTTTTGGATTATGGTTTTCTCCGGATAGATGCCCAGCAATAGGGATTGCTGGATCATATGGTAGTTCTGGTTTTAGGTTTTTAAGGAACCTCCATACTGTTCTCCCTAGTGGTTGGGCCGATTTACACTCCCAACCAACAGTGTAGGGGGTTTCCCCTTTCTCCACATTCTCGACAGCATTTGTTGTTTGTGGACTACATGATGATGGTCATTCTGATTGGCGTGAGGTGATAACTCACTGTAGTTTTGATTTGTGTTTCCCTGATAATTAGTGGTGTTGAGCATTTTCATGTGCTTTTAGACCATCTGTATGCCTTCTTTGAATAAATGTCTACTTAGGTCTTCTACCCATTTTTTGATTAGGTTGTTTATTTTTTTGACACAGAGCTACATGAGCTGTTGGTGTATTTTGGAGATTGATCCCTTGTCGGTTGCTTTGTTTGCAAATATCTTTCTTCCAAGAAAGGTTTACAGGTCTTTCGTGAATTGGTCCCTGCCCCTGCTCAGCTCAGACTCCCTGCCCTCCCCCCAACCCTGTTTGCTCTACCTCAGCCACACTGAGGAAGTACTTGTGCTGAATCCTTTTCTGTCTTGAGAACTAGACCCTACCTGTTTGCCTGGCCGGAAACTCACTGCCCCCAGGCTCCACAGGACTGATGCCTTCTTGTCTTTCACAGCTTAAGTGTCACCTCTGCAGAAGGGCCAGTCATCAGCATCTCAACTTTCATGACTTATCTGCATAATACATACTGCTATATATATTTTGCCTATTTGTTTGCCTGTTATTTTCTATCTTTCTCCCCTACAGTATAAACTCTGTGAGGCAGAGCCCTTTGCCTATTGTTTGCTCTTCTGACCACCTTCCTGAGACAATGTCTGGCACACACTAGGTACTCAATAAATGTCTGTTGAATGAATGACTAAATGTTTCACTGTACCTTTTATTTTCAAGTTAACTTCCTTAGCCATTTTGTTTTTTAGTGGCTCCCTAACAGTAGGTATTGAGCACTTTGTTCAGTCTTCATTTGATTTATTAATTTCTTTTTTGTGTTTTTATTTTTTATTATTTTTAATATAAATTTATTTATTTTAATTGGAGGTTAATTACTTTACAATATTGTATTGGTTTTGCCATACATCAACATGAATCCACCACAGGTATACACGTGTTCCCCATCCTGAACCTCCCTCCCTCCCTCCCCGTACCATCCCTCTGGCTCGTCCCAGTGCACCAGCCCCAAGCATCCAGTATCATGCATCGAACCTGGACTGGCGATTCATTTCATATATGATATTATATATGTTTCAATGCCATTCTCCCAAATTATTAATTTAAAAAAATATATAGTTGCTTTACAGTGTCATATTAGTTTCTACCATACAGCAAAGTGAATCAGCAATACGTATACATATATCTGCTCTTTCTTGCATTTCCTTCTCATTTAGGTCACCATAGAGCATTGAGTAGGGTTCCCTGAGCTATACAGTAGGGTCTTGTTATGATTTACTGATTTCAGTTTGACACTGTACATACAGGACACTGCTTCTCTTTCCTACTGTTCTGTAGCTTGCGGTTGTTCCTACAGTGTTTCCTAGGCAGTCAGATCTGAAATCTGTTTTGTTCCTTTGTGTCACAACCTTCCCATCCTCTGCCCCAATTAATGGCATTAAAAGGGGAAAAAAAAATCTTTCCTTGCAGCTATCTAACATAACAGAAAGTCAATATTTTTGGTCAGGATCCAGTTTTGTAACAAACAGCTTTGGCAACTCTGCCCCATGGAGGCCCATGGAGTCTACCCATATATAGATAGTAAGCTGTCACATGTGCTGCTGGGGATGGGAGGGCCGTGGGGTGTGTGTGTGTGAGTGTGCATGTGTGCAGCACTCAGGCTTCCAGGTCATGTCTGAACTCTCCTCAGGGACAGGGAGCTTCCCTTTGTCCCCAGGTGTTAGTATAGTCATTCTTATCCTGTCTGTTCAACTGAAGCCTGGTAAACACAAAGCTCTGAAGTGACTGAAAGCCAGTCATAGGTAAGAACTTAAACAAGAAATATTAATAAAATATTTCTGCACCATGAAAAGGATGAATCTCAAGTAGAACCAAGAAACAAGTATGTAGTCATAAAGAAATGGGGTGGGTCTACTAAGATCACCTTCCTCAGTGATTGACCTGGTTCTGCTGGGCTCTCACAGGGTATAATTACCATGTGTCACTTCTAAAGGGACATACTGCCTGCCTGTACAGGAAGCCTCTTTATAGTTAACCCGGTGTAATCATTAATTAGCTCATACGTGAGCACCTGAGTTGGTATCATTATCTCTGCTTGGCAAATAAGGAAAAGCAAGGGTTATTTGTGCCCAGACTCCAAGTAGTGTGGACTTGGAGTCTGGGCTTAATAGAGAGTCCTGGAATTCTTGAACTTGAGTTTCTTGCACTATAGAATCAATGTATTACTTTGTTGAACACAGTCAGATGGAAATGACCCAAATACATGTTGTTCTTGCAGTATTTTGGCCCTACCCTTGTGGTTTTCTTCATGATGGGAAGCTACTCTCTGCTTGGCATGGTTGGGGCTGGAGGAGGAGACATGGGCATGAGGAAATGGAAGGAAAATGCATCCTGTGATTTCTAGTCTTTAGACAGAAGTTACTTGAACTAAGCTTTTTGAGGATATCTCTTAGGTCCAAAGGTTATGTTGGCTTTCAGTGAGCAGGGTTGAACAGGAAACTTGCTTTCTCCTTCCAGAGTGTTTCTGGTAAATCCTGTACGCAAAAAGCAGATGAATCTTGACCTTATAGGCAGTATCCTCGTATCAGGAATGGCAGAGCTATGAATGAGCTATGAAAACAGATGTATACCAATGGGAACACATGTATACCAATGAGTGGATTTTCCCTGAAAGCATTTCAGAGTACCTGCCTGGCCTGCTGATAGGTGATACGGACCTGGCTTCACTGTTCATATTTCCACAGGATCATCTCTATTTTTAATCTTCTCTGTATATTATTCAAATGAGAGCAGAAACCTTTCCTTACCAGATAGGTGAAAAGTACTTGGGGATTAATTTCTAGGACATCATACCCCAGGAAGAGTCCTCTTAAACAAGTGCTTGACACAGTCTCTTGAAGCAAATTACTCTCCCAAGGAGACAACAGCACTAAAAAGGAGGTGACAAGCGAGGTGTGGGTCAGGAGTGAACAGGAGCCTCTTCCCTTCCCAAAGTGTGTTTTAGCTCTGTTAGGTGCTCTGTATGCCAGACTCTCATAAAAGAATCCTCTATTTGCATACCATAGACAAAAAGGATAGAATAAACAGATAATAACTAACAGAATAGACAAAAAAAAAAAAAGTCTTTCACTCTCTGTCTCTTATTTTTGGTCTGGTTTAATAGTAACTGTCAAAACATTTCTTTCAACATGATGGGCTGACCAATAAAGTGTTCACTGATTCAGGATATTTTTAAGCAAAATATACTTTGTGAACACAAGGCATATCAGTGTGAGTTTAGCTTCTCTTTTGCGGGGAGAGAAAAAGGTCACAGTATTCAATAAAAAAACTTTGCAAACATAAGATATCTGCTTTATATCTTTAATCAGAAGTGGAATTTGAAAAAATGTTTTTCCTTCAAAGAGTTATCAGAGTAGGAATTGATTTTGTTGAATTATGTTTTTTCTTTTTAAGATAAACTTGAGACTGTCATGAATACTGAATGTGGAAATATGTTACTTAGATATTTTGGAAACTGGATGTCTATGCCTAAATTGTGGTACTTGGCTGTCTGGACCTTTGGGAAGTGAGTTGCTCTAGACAGCTGAGTTTTATAGACCGCTTAGTGTTTATCCTTGTCAGTTAGAAATTTTCATTTTTTTTTTTTACTGTTTTGAATAAAAACCATCTGAAGATATGTTCATTTTTCTTATTTAAACAGAACATGCTGAAATTATTTAGCTTTTTTTCTTGATAAAGCATGGCTGTTATGGATAACAGCTTTTTTATGGAAATATAATAATGTTCTGATAGCCTATTGAAGTATATCATTCTGTCTGCTATTGCAGCAAATTATCATTCCTGTATTATTCTTAATGGCTTTTTCTAGAAGTTTTCTTATTACTTGTCATTTCTTTTGTCACTGTGTACTTAAGAAAAATCTTCTAAAGTACTTACAGTGTTGCGATTAGTTACATGTTTGGAAATTAGCTAACCATGCTCTTTAGAACCTTGTATAAAAGAAGAGTAAATGGGCTTGGAGAGAGGCCAAGACTACGTTCTCTAATGGTTTTTTTTTTTTTTTTTAATTTTTATCATGAATATTTTAAAACATACAAAAGTTGGGAGAAAAGCATAATGAACCACCACACCATTCACCAGTTACCAACTTCTGGGCAATCTTGTTCCCTCTATACCTTCCCTACTTTCCCACCTTACATCTGGATTAAAAGCTGATTTCAACATTAATATGAACTCATATTTAGCTTAATACAGGTACAGATAGTTATATATGGAAATATTTAGACATGTTTGTATATACACCAGGTAGTACACACACACAGATTTTCTTACCCAGTCAGCTGAGGGGGCCTAGAAGCAATGACATCTCAGTAGCAACAAGTACACCTAGAACCCAGATCTTGTTTCTGATACCGTTCTCCAATAAAACAAACCAGGGCTTCTTGAGAAAGTGGCTGATTTTAGGAATGAAGCACAAAATATACAAGACTTGGAATGTAAAAAAAAAAAAAGTGCCACACACATGCACGTGCACACTAAAAGAGGTATATTGCTGCTGCTGCTGCTGCTAAGTTGCTTCAGTCATGTCTGACTCTGTGCGACTCCAAAGACAGCAGCCCACCAGGCTCTCCCATCCCTGGGATTCTCCAGGCAAGCACACTGGAGTGGGTTGCCATTTCCTTCTCCAATGCATGAAAGTGAAAAGTGAAAGGGAAGTCGCTCAGTCGTGCCCGACTCTTAGCAACCCCATGGACTGCAGCCTACCAGGCTCCTCTGTTCATGGAATTTTCCAGGCAAGGGTGCTGGAGTGGGGTGCCATTGCCTTCTCCAAAAGAGGTGTGTTAAAAGATCCTAGAAGCTAACTGAAATACTACCAACAGCCAAATAGTTCCCAATAGCCAAAACTGGAAAAATTTGAGCAAAAAATAAAGAAAGCAGCATTGTATTATAACTCAAAGTATAAAATAAATATTGTTGTATCTGTACTGAAAGAAAGAAGTGAGTGAATGAATAAATAAATGGAGGAGAGGAGACAAAGCTCCTATGCCAAAAAAAAAAATTACAAAAATTTATGAAGATACTGCACCTTTAAGGAGGGGAAGCATACCACCCCCACTCCACACAGTGACTTCCTTACAAAGAGTATACTAAGGGAAGGGGATGAAAGAGTAATTTCACAGTGGAGAAATTTGACGAACTTTACCAAAGTCAACATCAATAACCATAAGTCATATTGATAGTATGTACACCTGATATAATATGATGGAAATAACACTGACCTCTGAATTCTTCTTCATCAAAACCCATAACCCCTGTCTAATCGTAAGAAAAACACCAAATTTCAAGAAAGGCTCATTTTACAAAAGATCTGAGCCTTACTCCTCAAAACTGTCAATCATCAAAACCAATTAAAGTCACTCGCGGCCAAGAGGAGTCTAAGGCGACATGACAGGTAACTATCAGTATATCATATTTGTTGTCTGTGCTTTAATTCCATCTCTGAAAAAAGGAAGGGAATATTAAAAATGGAAACCATCGATTTATTAGGCTTATATGACACTGGCAAACTTTTAATCTTTAAAAGTGTATATTCATAATATTAAAGTCAATTATAGGAGCGAGAGAGCAGGAAGGGGATTACATTTCTAGTAAGGGTGACTTATCACAAACAAGAGGAGAAAGTGAGAACCAGGTGATGGATACAGCAGAACTGAATAAAAAGGAACAGAAAAACAGGAAAGAGAGGAATGAGGGAGGGGGAGAGAGAGAGAGAGAAAATGAAGAGAATGTGGGTAGTATTCTGTGTTCCAGTAATGATAATAGCTGATCTAGACAATCTGTTTTGCCATCCCTCTTTTGGATTCTTGATTTACTATGAATATTAAACATTGTCAGAATAAGACTGAGTCCTCTTTCTTGACATTTTTTTTCTTCTGTGGTATATAATACGTGTAATTTCAAAACATGTTTTGGTCAGTTATCATCTTCTGCGCTAACCATGAAAGATTTGTCCCAAATAAACTGAGACAAGCATGTATTTACTTATTCACTGAAGATCTAATTCTTGGGAAGTTTGCTTTTGATTTTATCTTTATAAAAAGAACACTGCTTGCTTAGAAAAGATGGAGACTATGGTTACATTTGCCAAATTACACCATGACTCAGAAGATAACTTGTGGTTGGAGAAGGATTGGAAAAAACAAACAAACAAACAACAATGAAACAAAGGAAGCTGTGTCTTGTTGCTCGTGGAGTAATCTGCTGCTGCTGCTGCTGCTGCTAAGTCGCTTCAGTCGTGTCTGACTCTGTGCGACCCCATAGACGGCAGCCCACCAGGATCCCCTGTCCCTGGGATTCTCCAGGCAAGAACACTGCAGTGGGTTGCCATTTCCTTCTCCATTGAGTAATATATCTGTGGCCATTTTTTAAGCTCTGTTCAGATATTGTCAGTTGTGACTGTGACACTTTTGCCAGTGTGTTTTTAATGTTAGTTGTCCTGCTGTTCACATACTGATATGTTCCTGGCAATAGTTACATGGTGTAGTGACGTGCAGATTTTTATACTTGTACTATATGGCTCAGAGGTTAAAGTGTCTGCCTGCAATGCGGGAGACCCTGATTTGATCCCTGGGCTGGGAAGATCCTCTGGAGAAGGAAATGGCAGCCCACTCCAGTATTCTTGCCTGGAGAATCCCATGGATGGAGGAGCCTGGTAGGCTACAGTCCACGGGGTCGCAAAGAGTCGGACATGACTGAGTGACTTCGCTTCACTATATGTATCTCTTTTTTAAATGCTTTTACTTCTAAGAAGATGAAACTTAACTTATTTTTAAAGATTTTACTTTTCGTTTGGTATTTTGAAGGCAGCTAAAAATCCTGAATGAATTTATGTTAAGAAGTAAAAAAGAATAGATTCTCCCCTAGACCCCTACAGTGGAGGCAAGAATCCCCCCACTTTAAAAAAGGGGTTCTTCTTTGCCGACCACCCCGACGACAAGCCCTGCTACCAGGGTGTGCAACCCCAGGCCTGAGAGGTGGCAGGAAGTATGTTCAGAGGATGAAGGAACAAGCTGAAATATCCACTTACAGACCTGGGAGGCCACTCACAATGCAGAATGGAGACAGGAGAAAGAGGAGGCAAACCTGGGTTTGACAGCATTTGGAAGGTGTATTTTTAAAGACAAGAAATAAGAACATGCTTTAATAGTTAGCTTCTTTTATAACTTTGAAATATTTAAACATACAGTATGTGAAGTGAAAGTCACCCAGTCATGTCTGACTCTTTGCGACCCCATGGACTATATAGTCCATGAAATTCTCCAGACCAGAATTCTAGAGTGGGTAACCAGTCCCTTCTCCAGGGGATCTTCCCAACCCAGGAATTGAACCCAGGTCTCCCGCATTGCAGGTGGATTCTTTACCAGCTGAACCACAAGGAAAGCCCATACTAGAGTGGGTAGCCTATCCCTTCTCCAGCAGATCTTCCTGACCCAGGAATCACAGGAGTCTCCTGCTTTGTAGGCAGATTCTTTACCAACTGAGCTATAAGGAAAGCCCACAGTATGTGAACTTTCCATTGGAAAGAACGAACAAACGAATGTGTTCAGATGGACTGGCTGAGAGAGATGAGAGAGAGAGGGGCCATGGAGGTCCTGAGGTCATGACCAGAGAGCAGATAAGGGATCCAACATTTTGTAAAGAGACATTTTCTCTTTCACAAAACTTAAAACATTTCTTGGTTTTCAGAAATACAAGCAATGATTTCCACCAGGTACAAAAGATTGATGATTAAATATAATGGAATAATAGAAAATAAAAAGTAATATACATTTTCTACTTAGCACATTTCCTAGCGTTTTGTATTTACCTGTCGGCTTCTCTAAATGAAGAAAGGTAAGCACCACCTAGCTCATATTTTAAGCAGATCAAGTATATTTACAAAATTCAACTGGTGGAATATAATTGTGTTAACCTTGTCTGTACAGAGCATAGGAAAGTGTCTTTAGCCCCACATAATGAGAACATGCCATTTTTATATAAAAATGTCCCATGGGGTGAGGCAAGTAGTGTGGTAAAGTGGAAAAAGACATTGGACCCAAAATGAGCTTGTACTGTTGACATTCCTTCCACTAAATGGCTCTAGGACTTGGGGCAAGTCGTTTATCCTTCTGGGATAGCCCCCCTTAAAGAGATTAAATTCTGTAAACTCCAAGGCCCTTTTCAGCTCTGTCATTCTGTAATTATGTGAATTAGATCTCATACCAGCAGAGCATTTCATAAAATGGATTTCTAATATGCTTTGAGTCAGACTCTCTAGTTGAATTTCCTGGTGTCTGTGAATGATGCAAGTATGGATTTATCTATGATTAATCTGAGGGAAACTGGAGGTGGATGTCTTTTTTTTTTTTTAATGCTGGATATATATCAAGGTTATTAGGTCAGTCAGTATGTGAAATGATTTCTCCCCTTCCCCTGAACCACCATTAAAACCAAGTTAGCTTGTAGATGTAACTTAATGGACGATATTCCTTCTGTGAAATGTTTACAGACTGCCCATGAGGGACAGGAAGTATGGACAGTTCTCTTTAGATAGTGTGGTAATTTGGTTAAAAGCATACATTCTGGAGTCACATCAACTCAGGTTCAAATTCAAGTTCTGCTACTTGTTAGCTATGTGACCCTGGGATAGCTACTAAACCTTTCTGTGCTTCTGTTTACTCATCTGCCCTGTTGGGTTGCTGAGGGGAGTAAGTGAGTTTATTATACATAAAGCACTTAGAACACCACCTATCACAAGCATTTGGTAACATGTTACTATTAGACAAGGCAAGAAAAAAGATATTATCTAGGAAGGCACCCTGGCGTTAGAGCTGGAGGCATAATTATGTGGAACAGCCTATCTCCTTCAAAATCATTTCAGCTACTTTTGTAATGCTTTTTGCTATTGGTGAGATTGTAACTCCAAAGTCAAAAAATGACTCATTGTTTCATCCTATATGTGGTTTTCTAAAGATGAATGTATTTTTTCTGAGTGGTTACATGCCTGCTTTCAGGAAGGAATGTTCTATAGTACACTGAGGTGCAGGAAGAGGAGGTTTAGAGGCAGAATGAAGGCAGCTGAGCCTTTGTTTGCCTTGTGCTTTCAACCATTGTTGTTCAGTCACTCAGTCGTGTCCGACTCTCTGTGACCCCATGGACTGCAGCGTGCCAGGCTTCCCTGTCCTTCACCAATTCCTGGAGTTTGCTCTCTCACGTCTATTGAATTGGAGATGCCATCCAACCATCTCATCCTCTGTCATCCCCTTCTCCTCTTGGCTTCAATCTTTCCCAACATCGGGTTTTTTTCTAATGAGTCAGCTCTTCACATCAGGTGGCCAAAGTATTAGAGCTTCAGCTTCAACATCAGTCCTTTCAATGAATATTCAGGACTGATTTCCTTTAGGATTGACTTGTTGGATCTCCTTGCAATCCAAGGGACTCTCAAGAGTCTTCTCCAACACCACAGTTCAAAAGCATCAATTCTTTGATGCTCAGCTTTCTTTGTAGTCCAACTCTCACATCCATACATGACCTCTGGAAAAACCATAGCTCTGACTAGACGGACCTTTGTCAGCAGAGTAATGTCTCTGCTTTTTAACACACTGTGCTTTCAGTGGAGAGTGAATATTCTTTGTTATTTTTTTTTTAAATATTAGGCTTTATTGAATACGTTCTTTTAAAAGATTTATTTATGGTTGTGCTGGGTCTTTCTTGCTGCTCTTGGGCCTTCTTCAGCTTTGGCGCGCGAGAGCTACATTTTAGTTGTGATGCACAGGGTTCTCGTTGCGGTGGTTTCTCTTCTTGTGGAGCACAGGCTCCGGGCAAGCAGGCCTCAGTACTTGCGATGTGTGGACTCAGTAGTTGTGACTCACAGGCTTAGTTGCTCCACGGCATGTGGGATCTTCCCAGATCAGGGACTGAACCTGCATTGGCAGGTGGATTCTTTACCAGTGAGCCACCAGAGAAGCCCTTGAATTTGTTTGATTCACAGAAAAATAAACTTTATGATGACTGCCAGATGATACAGTAAAAAGCAATTTTCCTAAGTTTCCATACTAATGGAAAGGTTTCTACTGAATGAAAACAGCCATAAAATTATATTCACAAATATAGTTCTCTGTGTCACACATTTCACATGATTATTCACAATACTAATACAATGACATAAGAATCAGCCGTAATGTCAGGTTAGATGAAATATAAAAGTAATGAAAAATGCAAAATCTTCTAATAAAAATTACATTTAAGCTTTGTTACATCAAATTTTAAAATGCAAATCTGGCACTGAGTATAGACAGGATGATAAAATACACTTTTATAGTAATTTTAAATGGTGAATATTCTTTTAAAAAATATTTACTTATCCATTTTTATCCATTTGGCCATTCCAGATCTCAGCTGTGGGACACAGGATCTTTAGTTGTGGCATATGGGATCTAGTTCCTCAACCAGGGATCAAACCCAGGGGGGTGCCCCCCTCCAACTTCCACCTCCCACATTGCAAGCACGGAGTCCCAGCCCCTGGACCACCAGGGAAGTCCCATGAATATTCTTTAAAGGTGTTTTCTGGGTGAAACCTCTGCTATCATTGAGGAAATAACATTTCAAGTTCAGCTGAAGCAGTGAATCAGAGTTTCTAAGACCAGCCCTATTCAGGCAGCTTCATCTTAGATAACAAACTGGGGTTGATTTTTAACCCATAGTTAATAAATTACCTCAGATTATCTCAAAAGGGTTTCCCTGGGGGCTCAGACAGTGAAGAATCTGCCTGCAATGCAGGAGACCTGGGTTCGATCCCTGGGTCAGGAAGATCCCCTGGAGAAGGAAATGGCAACCCACTCTAGTATTCTTACGCGGAGAATTCCATGGACAGAGGAGCCTGGTGGGCTACAGTCCACAGGGTCTCAAAGAGTTGGACACAACTGAGTGACAAACACAACACATCTGGAATTAAGCCTCATTTATTTGGGTTTTAGAACACTTCAGTAAACCATCTCTCTTTCAGTCATCTGTGATGATCCGAGCTGCAACCAAATAGCCAGAAATGGAAAAAAACAAAAACGGGAGGGAGGTGGACAGTGGGCTTTCTTGTGGCCCCTCCCTTCCTTCAGACCCTTGGCCTATTGGAGAGCAACTTTCTGCCAAGGTTTTCCTGAAGTCTCTCTCTGTTCCTCAGCTGAGAGGGAACCATGTTTATGGAGCTCATCAGAAGTGGGTGTGAAGGCTCTCTTCCTGTCTAAAGGATCTCAAGCCATGAAAAGGTCTTTTCATTCTCCGTTTATTTGAGCCAGAGCAGGGCACTGGGCCTTTTGGGAGGGGTGTGCCAAGGTACCAGTTCCTTCCTTCAGGGCAGAGGAAGCTCCGCAGGAGTTCCTGTTCCTCCACAAAGGAGGAGGACACACTGTGCTCCCTGGCTGGGGGACGATAGCAGCTCAAGTGCCAGGACCATGCCCCCTCCACCCAGCTACTGTCTCCCCCAGCCCTGGGGTGGCCAACATGGTGTGAGACAAAATGGTTTAGAAGAGTTCAGGAAAACCCTTCACACACTGCTCTCTGAGGTTAGATCTGAATACCATGGAAGAGCTACTCTATAATGAGGGTGCAAAAGAAAATGAACAGGAAAATGAGCATGTGTACGTGTGTGTGTGTGTTCTTTTATGTTGAGAAGATGAGCTCTATCTTATCTCTCCTTCTAAACCTTTAATTCTAATTATGCTTGTAATAAGACAAAGCCAGTTAACCTATGGTTTGGGCTGAGGCTGATAACAGCTACAATCTAGAAACTGATGCACAGGCTGGATTGTAAAATCTTGTGCTGAAAGTAATTGCCATGTGAGACAACACCTGAAGGTTTGAGTCACAGTTCTCAAGTCTACTAAGGACACATTGACATTTGGCCGAGCGAAGATCAATAGAAGGGGCTTCCCTGCTGGCTCAGACGATAAAGGATCTGCCTGCAATGCAAGAGACCTGGGTTTGATTCCTAGATCAGGAAGATTCCCTGGAGAAGGGAATGGCTACCCACTCCAGTATTCTTATCTGGAGAATTCCATGGACGGAGGAGCTGGGCGGGCTACAGTCCATGGGGTCACAAAGAGTCGGACATGTCTGAACAACTAACACTTTCACTTTTTTCAAATCAATAGATTGGGTGCCCACATCAAGTGTATTTTCTACCCCAAACATAGCATTTTTTATGGGACACATGTAAACTCCACATGCATACTTTGAATACTGACCCCAGCTTTACCTTTGAACCCTTTGTGGCTGAGGACCCCATGCCTTTCCCATCTTCCTGTGAAGAGGCTTTTTCTAATCAGTGCACACTTCTAAGTAGACATAAACACAAGACAAGAGAAACCTTGCCCGAGTAACAGTTGATGCCCAGTGAATGTGTGAATGAATGAATAAATCCAGTTCGCATGGGCTTTAACACTAAGAGCATATACTTTAATCGAAGATCATTTCCTAATAAAAAAAGAAAAAAGAAAAAAAAAAATCATTTTCACCAGTGAGACAGTCACATCCTCCCTGGTGTTCTACATATATTCTCTGATGGCACGTTCACTCTCCTCTTCCCACTTTCAAAAAGCAAGGGGGCAGCAGAGCAGTAGCTATAATATGTTATACAGATTTCACCTTGTTCTGTTTGAATCTCATACCCACCCCCCTCCTTATAATCTAGAAGATACTTCAGCTATCATTTGTGCATTTCTCATGTTCAGGTCATCCCCTCCACCTGGACCCCACCTCAACTCAGCTTTCTGAATTGTGAGCAGGGCTGCTCATATGAGTGGCATTACTTGGATTAGGTGGGACTCAGTATATAAAATAGCAAAAACAATCAAAGATTATTCTTTGTCATCATCATCTATTTTAAAACATTGTATGAACTATTTCCTTTCCATCCCCTGGGTTTATCACTCACTGTTAGAAAGTAAAACCTTTAATCTCACTGATTTAAATGTCTGGCCCAATGTAGTAGTTAAATTCTAAGTGTCATGCAACTGATCATTCCTGCCTTTGCCCAGCTCAGGTGGGTTTCTGATGGCCGCCTGCAGCGAGGGAGCAGAGTAGCAGGCTTCTGCTTTATTTCTCCCACTCCCTGATTTTACTTTTTTACTCTTCAGTTCCAGTTCACATTCCTCATTCTTTGTGGGTTAGGGCCAGAAGGAGTGGGGATTTCAGGGGGAAAGGGTTACTGTCTTAGGTTGAAGGTGTTGTCTGGCTTAAGTGGATATTTATAGCTGCTTCTTTCTCTCCAGGGACTTTTATGGTTTTCTCTAGGGCTCCAGCTGGACATATTGTTGTTGTTCAATTGCTAGGTCATGTCCTACTCTTTGCAACCCCATGGACTGGAGCAAGCCCGGCTTCCCTGTCCTTCACTATCTCCTGTCTCTTCACTCAAACTCATGTCTGTTGAGTCAGTGATGCTGTCTAACCATCTCATCCTTTGCTGCCCTTTTTCCTTTTACCTTCAATCTTGCCCAGCATCAGGGTCTTTTCCAATGAGCTGGCTCAACGCATCAGATAGCCAAAGTGTTGGAGCTTTAGCTTCAGCGTCAGTCCTTCCAATGAATATTCAGGGGTGATTTTCTTTAGGATTGATTGGTTTGATCTCCCTGCAGTCCAAGGAACTCTCAAAAGTCTTCTCCAGCACCACAACTCGAAAGCATCAGTTCTTCAATGCTCAGCCTTCTTCATGGTTCTATTTTCACATCCATACATGACTACTGGAGAAAATCATAACTTTGACTATATGAACCTTTGTTGGCAAAGTGAGGTCTCTGGGTTTTAATACACTGTCTAGGTTTGTCATACCTTTCCTTCCAAGAACCAAGCATCTTTAAATTTCATGGTTGCAGTTACCATCCACAATGATTTTGGAGCCCAAGAAAATAAAGTCTGTCACTGTTTCCACTTTTTCTCCTTCTATTTGTCATGAAGTGATGGGACTGGATGCCATGATCTTAGTTTTTTGAATGTTGAGTTTTAAGCCAGTTTCTTCACTCCCTTCTTTCACCCTCATCAAGAGGCCTTTAGTTCCTCTTCACTTTCTGCTATTAGAGTGATATCATTTGCATATCTGAGGTTGTTGATATTTGTCCCAGCAATCTTGATTCCAGCTTGTGAGTCATCCAGCCCAGCATTTTGCATAATGTACTCTGCATATAAGTTAAATAAGCAGGGTGACAATATACCACCTTGTACTCCTTTCCCAATTTTAAACCAGTCAATTGTTCCATGTCCAGTTCTAACTGTTGCATCTTGTCCTGCATACAGGTTTCTCAGGAGACAGGTAAGGTGGCCTGGTATTCCCACGTCTTTAAAAATTTTCTATGTTTTGTGTGATCTGCACAGTCAAAGGCTTTAACATAGTCAATGAAGCAGAAGTAGATGTTTTTCTGGAATTCTCTTGCTTTCTCTATGATCCCACAGATGTTGGCAATTTGATCTCTTGTTCGCCTGCTTTTTCTAAACCCAACTTGTACACCTGGAATTTCTTGGTTTATGTAGTGCTGAAGCCTAGCTTGAAGGATTTTGAGCACAACCTTTCTAGCATGTGAAATGAGCTCTATTGTGTGGTAGTTTGAACATTCTTTAACATTCTCTTCTTTGGGATTAGAATGAAAACTGACCTTTTCCAGTCCTGTGGCCACTGCTGAGTTTTCCAAACTTGCTGACACACTGAGTACAGCACTTTAATGACATTGTCTTATAGGGTTTGAAATAGCTCAGTTGGAAATTCATCACCTCCACTAACTTTGTTCATAGTAATTCTTCCAAAGGCCCACTTGACTTCATACCCCAGGATGTTGGGCTCTAGGTAAATGACAATACCATTGTGGTTATCCAAGTCACTAAGACATTTTTTTGTTTAGTTCTTCTATGTATTCTTGCCACCTCTTCTTAATCTCTTCTGCTTCTGTTAGGTCTTTACCATTTCTGTCCTTTATCATGTCCATTCTTGCATGAAATGTTCCCTGATTATCTCCAATTTTCTTGAAGAAATTTCTAGTCTTTCCATTATATTGTTTTCCTCTATTTCTTTGCATTGTTCACTTAAGAAAGCCAGAAGGCTTTCTTATCTCTCTTTTCTATTCTCTGGAACTCTGTATTCATTTGAGTATATCTTTCCCTTTCTCCCTTGCCTTTTGCATCTCTTATGTCTTCAACTATTTGTAAAGCCCCCTCAGACAACCACTTTACCTCTTGCATTTCTTTTTCTTTGGGATGATTTTGATCACCACCTCCTGTACAATGTTAGGGACCCTCTGACCATAGTCTTTCAGGCACTCTGTCTACCAGATCTCAGTATAGCTCACCGTAATTCCCAGGAGGGCCAGAACTCACCCCTTAGCTCTCAGGCATTGAGTCCACCCCACACTGACCCTATCAGAATCGTATCCTCCCCCTACAACCTCCCTCTCTGTGGCGGCAGAGTCTTGCTTAAGACTGCTCCAGGCTCACTTTTTCCCACAGGGTGCACATCTGTTCCATGGAAAACTCTCACATTCTTTGGCTCTCTCCATTAGTCAAAGTACCAATGCCTCCTGCTTTCTCTCCAATAATCTCAGCCCAATAATCTCAGTACCTTGCCTTTAGATTTCTCAAGTGTGAGTCAGACATTTATCTTCTGTGACCCCCAGCCTCACCTGTGAAGCTGTCCTGGCTGCCTGCCCTCCTCTCACCAGGCTTGAAGGGAGGGGAGGAAGCACCTGTGTTCTTTCTTCCATGGGGATGTGTTTGGGGGGAGAAACATTCCACCCTGCAGCAAGCTTCTCCAAATACTACCTCTTTCATAGCTTCTTTGACTCAAAATTTCTTACATTGGCTCTGAGACGTCACCTCTGCAAATCCTGGTATAGGTAGTCAAGCACCCCACTTTGGAATGTGCAGGTACCTGGCACTATGGGTTTCATCTCAGAATTGATGTTTATCTGAAACTGAGCAGAAAGCACTCCATTTCAGCATCCTGTTATGTATGTATTAATATATATAGGATGGGCATTTTACAACCCCTGCTCATTGTGCTGCTGATCTAGAGAAATTATATAAAACAATAATGGCAGATTCCTACATAGCACAGCATTTATTGTATGCTAGGTACTATTCTAAGCCAGGCATTGTTTAGGTTTTTTAAAAATCAATATTCATGTATTTATTAAGAGGTACAAAATATATGTGGTTAATGTTGTTATTTTCATTTGTAAACGCAAGTGTTAGAACCTATATATAACTTTTTATCGAGGCTATCTGCCATCAGACTGCTCACCTTGAGGCTTCTGCAGGTCTGGAATCCTCTTCCCACTGGACAGGAGTATGGAGTAGGAACCCCAGTTAATAGCTTGTTTATTACAAAAGAAAAGGAAATAATCAGCACAGTCAAGTTTCTTAGTCTTAAGGATTGTTAGATTTTGTCCTTGAAGGAGTCAGGATCTTCCGGACTCCTGGGTCCTCGAATGTTCTTTCAGTCATCAAAAGTGGAGTCCTTTATTTTCTCATTCTCTGATTCTAATGACCATTCATTCATTTTTAGCTTTTTTCTTTTTCTAATTCAAAGTCCATTTGTTGAGAAAGGATATATCTCAGGAACAGCCAGATGGAACAGATGCAGAGGGCAAGGTGTGGGGAAAGGCAAGGAGCATCCTTGCAGTCTTCGAGCATGCTGCTCTCCTAGCACCTCCATGTGTTCACAACCCAGAAGCTCCATTTAACCCTTATAACAACTCTATACATACAATTATAGAGGAACATACAATTATTACGCCTGTTTTTCCAGCTGATAACCTTGAGGAATAGAAGTCTCTCAAATTGCCCAAAGTCACTCACTAGTAAGTGTCAGAGCTGGGATTTGAACCTGTGTAGCAAAGCTACATGCATGCTCCCAACCACTGCATTATGCTGCCTCATGTGTTACGGTGGAGGGAGGCAGGCAGACCTGGCATGAATTTCAGCCAGCTCTGCTTGCAGTGTGACTTGGAGAAGTTATTCTTACCTCTAGTTTCTTCCTCTAGAAAATGAGGATAATGAATCTGGCTTTTTGCATTCATGCATCCAGTGGGGTTGTGTCCTCCCCATTTCTTCTCTACTCTCCTTCCACCATGCTAGCTGAAGACAGAGTCTCTTCACATCAGGTGCTCCAGTTGGTTTAAGATCCTCCCAGCATGAAGATATTAAGCCCTGCTCTAGCTTAGCAAGCAATGGGAGATAGCATTTCTGTGCTATTTAACAGGTGGTCCTTTCTTTAAAGGGCTTCTCTGATGGCTCAGGGGTAAAAATCTGCCTGCAATGAAGGAGACTAGGATTGGATCCCTAGGTAGGGAGGATTCCCTGAAGGAGGAAATGGCAACCCACCCCAGTATTCTTGCCTGAAAAATCCCATGGACAGAGGAGCCTGGTGGGCTGCAGTTCATGGGATTGCAAAAGGTCAGACACAACTGAACACCCACATGATCATCTTTCTTTAAGGAAGTAGGGAAGGTCTTACAAAGGTATTTCTCTATTTCTGGTCAAACGCAAGCCTTGATTTAAGTTTCTCAGTTGTCTGTCCTTCTTTAAAGGCCGCATTTTCATGAGCAGCAGAGCTTTATGGGAGGATTCTAGCAGGATGTGAGAAGTTCTTCCAGCAGCCTGTCTGTTAAGCAAGACTGTAGACAAGAGTATGCCATGTGGTCCTGGGGAACTTAGGGAGAGGGCTTGTCTGGTTCTAATTTACCCATATCCTTGCCAAAATTGATTGTCAATGGTTTGATTGTATCTGTCCTAGTGGATGTGAAGTAGTATCTTATTATGGATTTGATTTATGTTTGTCTAATGACTAATGATGTTGAGAATCTTTTCATGTGCTTATTGTCCATTTGTATATCTTCTCTAGAGAAATGTCTATTCAAGTCCTTTGCCCATTTAAAAATTGGATTATTTGTATTTTTTGCTGGGTACTAAACTCCCATATGTGGTTTATAAGATAAGTGATTTGCAAACATTTCCTTTCATTCTGTCAGCTATCTTTTCCGTTTCTTGCTAATATTCTTAGAAGAACAAAAGTTTTTATTTTTGTTGAAGTCCAATCATCTCTATATATTTTTTGGTACTTTGCATGTTATTAGAAACCACTGCCAAATTTAAAGTCATGAAAATTTACACCTATGTTTTTGACTAAGAGTTTTATTAGTTTTTGCTCTTACATTTAGGTCTTTGACCAATTTTGAGCAATTTTTAATATCCAGGGTAAGATGGGAGTCATCATGCATTTTTTTGCTAGAAATATAGTTTATTTTCTCAGTGGCTGGATATCAGGAAAGACAATTGCAGAACTGATTGCCAGGACTTAAAGGAAAGTACAAAGCTCATAAAGCCTGGGCTGCAGTGCTTCCAGTTAGGGCCAGGCAAAAATAGTGTGGGCCACAGGAGGGCCTGGCTGACCATGTGACCAAGCTAGGATTGCTCACTGCAACCTGGCATTTATCAGGAGGATCATGGCTGCTACAATGGAAGTGAAAGTTCAGCTTAGACGAGTTCTGTCACTTGGACAGAGTAAAGTTGTGAAGAGAATAATGAAAGCCCTTACCAGCTGGTGACTATCAGCCAGTGGCATTAGAGCATGACTTCTATGTCTGCAGTGCTCCATGCTGGTCTTTGCAGTGATGAGGCCTGCAGCTCTTCCTTTCCTTAATCTCCTCTACCCCTCCTTCAGAAACAGCAGGAGGCAGAGGCCAGGCTTACTCTTGCCCCACAGATTCCTTTTCTTTCTTGGCTGGGGATGCTATATTGGACCCTCGGTGTTCCTGCCCACCGTTCTGCACCCTGATCTGGGTGTGACTTTGGCCTCTTGGCTTCCTGATTGTTGTTTAGTCGCTCAATCCTGTCTCTTTGTGAACCATGGACTGCAGCACACCAGGCTTCCCTATCCTTCACCATCTCCTGGAGTTTGCTCAAATTTATGTCCACTGAGTCCGTGATGGCATCCAACCATCTCCTCTTGCCTTTGGTCTTTCCCAGCATCAGGGTCTTTTCCAGTGAGTCGGCTTTCACATCAAGTGGCCAAAGTATTGGAGCTTCAGCTTTGGCATCAGTCCTACTAATGAACATTCAAGACTGATATCCTTTAGGATTGACTGGTTTGATCTCCTTGCTGTCCAAGGGACTCTCAAGAGCCTCCAAAAGCACAGTTCAAGGGCATCAATTCTTCAGCACTCAACCTTTTTTATTGTCCAACTCTCACATCCATACATGACTACTGGAAAAAACGTAGCTTTTAACTATATAGACCTTTGTCAGCAAAATGATATCTCTGCTTTTTAATATGCTGTCTAGGATTGTCATAGCTTTTCTTCCAAGGAGCAAACGTCTTTTATTTTCATGGCTGCAGTCACCATCCACAGTGATTTTGGAGCCCAAGAAAATAAAGTCTCTCACTGTTTGCATTGTTTCCCCATCTATTTGCCATGAAGTGATGGGACCAGATACCATGATCTTAGTTTTCTGAAGGTTGAGTTTTAAGCTAGCTTTTTCATTCTCCTCTTTCACTTTCATCAAGGGCTTCTTTAGTTCCTCTTTGCTTTCTGCCATAAGAGTGGTGTCATCTGCCTATCTGAGGTTATTGATATTTCTCCTGGCAATCTTGATACCAGCTTGTGAGTCATCCAGCCTGACATTTTACATGATGTATTCTGCATATAACTTAAATAAGCAGGGTGACAATATACAGCCTTGATGTACTCTTTTCCCTATTTGGAACCAGTCTGTTGTTCCATGTCTGTTTCTAATTGCTGCTTCTTGACCTGCATATAGGTTTCACAGGAGGCAGGTAAGGTGGTCTGGTTTCCCATCTCTTTAAGAATTTTTCACAGTTTGTTGTTATCTACCCTTATGGCAGAAAATGAAGAGGAACTAAAAAGCCTATTGATGAAAGTGAAAGAGGAGAGTGAAAAAGTTGGCTTAAAGCTCAACATTCAGAAAATGAAGATCATGGTTTCTGGTCCCATCACTTCATGGGAAATAGAAGGGGAAACAGTGGAAACAGTGTCAGACTTTTTTGGGGGGGCTTCAAAATCACTGCAGATGGTGACTGCAGCCATGAAATTAAAAGATGCTTACTCCTTGGAAGAAAAGTTGTGACCAACCTAGATAGCATATTCAAAAGCAGAGACATTACTTTGCCAAAAAGGTCCATCTAGTCAAGGCTATGGTTTTTCCTGTGGTCATGTATGGATGTGAGAGTTAGACTGTGAAGAAAGCTGAGCGCTGAAGAATTGATACTTTTGAACTGTGGTGTTGGAGAAGACTCTTGAGAGTCCCTTGGACTGCAAGGAGATCTAACCAGTCCATTCTAAAGGAGATCAG
Organism: Capricornis sumatraensis; assembly: GCF_032405125.1. Classification (NCBI taxonomy): domain Eukaryota; kingdom Metazoa; phylum Chordata; class Mammalia; order Artiodactyla; family Bovidae; genus Capricornis; species Capricornis sumatraensis. Next base: position 31,193,269 of record NC_091081.1, on the reverse strand, counting down.
CCCTGGGATTTCTTTGGAAGCAATGATGCTAAAGCTGAAGCTCCAGTACTTTGGCCACCTCATGTGAAGAGTTGACTCATTGGAAAAGACTCTGATGCTGGGAGGGGTTGGGGGAAGGAGGAGAAGGGGATGACAGAGGATGCAATGGCTGGATGGCATCACAGACTCGATGGACACGAGTCTGAGTGAACTCCGGGATTTGGTGATGGACAGGAGGCCTGGCGTGCTGCAATTCATGGGGTCGCAAAGAGTCGGACTCAACTGAGTGACTGAGCTGAACACAGTCAAAGGCTTTAGTGTAGTCAGTGAAGCAGAGTAGATGTTTTCCTGGAATTCTCTAGCTTTTTCTGTGAACCAATGGATATTGGCAATTTGATCTCTGATTCCTCTGCCTTTTCTAAATCCAGCTTATACATCTGGAATTTCTCAGTTCACATACTGCTGAAGCCTAGCTTGAAGGATTTTGAGCATTACTTTCCTAGCATGTGAAGTGAGTGCAATTGTGTGGTAGTTTGAACATTCTTTGGCATTGTCCGTCTTTTGGATTGGAATGAAAACCAACATTTTCCAGTTCTGTTGCCACTGCTGAGTTTTCCAAATTTGCTGGCATATTGAGTGCAGCACTTTGACAGCATCATCTTTTAGGATTTGAAATAGCTCAGCTGGAATTTCCATCACCTCCACTAGCTTTGCTCATAGTAGTGCTTCCAAAGGCCCGCTTGACTTCACACTCCAGGATGTCTGGTTCTAGGTGGATGATCACACCATATTGTTTACTGGGTCATTAAGATCTCTTTTGTATACTTTTTCTATGTATTCTTGCCACCTCTTCTTCATATCTTCTGCTTCTGCTAGGTCCATACCATTTCTGTCCTTTACTGTGCCCATCTTTGCATGTAATGTTCCCTTGGTATCTCTAATTTTCTTGAAGAGATCTCTAGTCTTTCCCATTCTATTGTTTTCCTCTATTTCTTTGCATTGTTCACTTTAAAAGGCTTTCTTGTCTCTCCTTGCTATTCTCTGAAACTCTGCATTCAGGTGGATATATCTTTCCTTTTTTCTTTGTAGTTTGCTTCTCTTCTTTTCAGGCTTCCCTGATAGCTCACCCCGGGTTAGGAAGATCTGCTGGAGAAGGGATAGGCTACCCACTCCAGTGTTCTTGGGCTTCCCTTGTGATTCAGCTGGTAAAGACTCCACCTGCAATGTGGGAGACCTGGATTTGATCCCTGGGTTGGGAAGATCCCCTGGAGAAGGGAAAAGCTACCCACTCCAGTATTCTGGCCTGGAGAATTCCATGAACTGTATAGTCCATGAGGTTGCAAAGAGTCTGACACGACTAAACCACTTTCACTTCTCTCTTCTTTTCTCAGCTATTTGGACGGCCTCCTCCAACACCCATTTTGACTTTTTTGCATTTCTTCTTCTTGGAGATGGTTTTGATCACTGCCTCATGTACAGTGTTACAAACCTCTGTCCATAGTTCTTCAGGCACACTGCCTACCACGTCTAATCCCTTGAATATATTAGTTGCTTCCACTGTATTGGGCTTTCCTGGTGACTCAGTCAGTAAAGAATCTGCCTGTAATGCTGGATACCTGGAATGGATCCCTGGGTTGGGATGATCCCCTGGAGGAGGGCATGGCAACCCACTCCAGTGTTCTGCCTAGAGAATCCCTATGGACAGAGAAGCCTAGTGGACTATAGTCCATGGGGTCACAAAGAGTCAGACACAACTGAATGACTAAGCACAGCTGTTAACTGTAAGGGATTTGATTTAGGTCATACCTGAATAGCCTAGTGGTTTTCCCTATGTTCTTCAATTGAAGCCTGAATTTTTCAATAAGGAGTTCATGATCTGAGCCACAGTCAGCTCCCAGTCTTGGTTTTGCTGCTTGTGTAGAGCTTCTCAATCTTCTGCTACAAAGAATATTATCAATCTCATTTTGGTATTGACCAGCTGGTGATGTACATGTGTAGAGTTGTCTCTTGTGTTGTTGGAAGAGGATATTTGCTATGACCAGCTCATTTTCTTGGCAAAATTCTGTTATCCCCTGCCCTGTTTCATTAGCTACTCCAAGGCCAAACTTACCTGTTACTCTAGGTATCTCTTGACTTCCTACTTTTGCATTCCAGTCCTCTATGATGAAAGGGACATCTTTTTTTGGTGTTAGTTCTAGAAAGTCTTATAGGTCTTCATAGAACCATACAGCTTCTTTGGCATTAGTGGTTGGGGCATAGATTTGGATTACTGTGATACTGAATGGTTTGCCTTGGAAATGAATCGAGATCATTCTGTTGTTTTTGAGACTGCACTCAAGTATTGCATTTCAGGCCTTTGTCAACTATGAGGGCTACTTCATTTCTTTTAAGGGATTCTTGGCAACAGTATATATATAATGGTCATCTGAATTAGATTTGCCATTCCTATCCATTTTAGTTCACTGATTCCTAAAATGTCGACGTTCACTCTTGCCATCTCCTGTTTGACCACTTCCAATTTACCTCGGTCCCATCACTTCATGGCAAATAGATAGGGAAACAGTAGAAACAGTGAGAGACTTTATTTTCTTGGGCTCCAAAATCACTGCAGATGGTGACTGCAGCCATGAAATTAAATGTTTGCTTCTTGCAATAAAAGTTATGACAAACCTAGACAGCCTATTAAAAAGCAGAGACATTACTTTGCCAACAAAGATCCATATAGTCAAGACTGTGGTTTTTCCAGTAGTCATGTATGAATGTGAGAGTTGGACCATTAAAAAAGCTGAGCACTGAAGAATTGATGCTTTTGAACTGTGGTGTTGGAGAAGACTCTTGAGAGTCCCTTGGACTGCAAGGAGATCAAACCTGTCAATCCTAAAGGAAATCAGTCCTAAATAGTCATTGAAAAGACTGAAGCTGAAGCTACAGTACTTTGGCCACCTGATTCGAAGAGCTGACTCATTTGAAAAGACCCTGATGCTGGGAAAGATTGAAGGCAGGAGGAGAAGAGGAAGACAGAGGATAAGCTGGTTGGATGGTATCACCAATTTGATGGACATGTGTTTGAGCAAACTCCAGGAGTTGGTGGACACGGAAGCCTGGCATGCTGCTCTGTCCATAGGGTCACAGAGACTCGGACATGACTGAGTAACTGAACTGAATTTACGTTGATTCATGAACCTAACATTCCAGGTTTCTATGCAATACAGTTCTTTACAGCATCAGACTTCACTTTCACTACCGTACACAGCCACATCCTGGTGTTTTTTCCACTTTGGCTCAGCTTCTTCATTCCTTCTCAAGCTATTTCTCCACTCTACTCCAGTAGCATATTGGACACCTACTGACATGGGGGTTCATCTTTCAGTGTCACATTTTTTTGCCCTTTCATACAGTTCATGGGGTTCTCAAGGCAAGAATGCTGAAGTGGTTTGCTATTCCCTTTTCCAGTGGACCATGTTTATTCAGAACTCTCCACCATGACCTGTCCATCTTGGGTGAAGCTACATGGCATGACTCATATTTTACTGAGTTAGGTAAGGTTGTGGTCCTTGTGATCAGATTGGTTAGTTTTCTGTGATTGTGTTTTTCATCCTCTCTACCCTCTGATGGATGAGCATAAGAGGCTTGTGCAAGCTTCCTGATGGGAGGGACTGGGTGTAGGGAAAACTTGGTCTTCCAAGTTTTCAGTTCAGTTCAGCTCAGTTCAGTTTCTCTGTCGTGTCTGACTCTTTGTGACCCAGTGGACTGCACGCTAGGCTTTCCTGTCCATCAAAAACTCCCAGAGCTTACTCAAACTCATGTCCATCAAGTTGGCGATGCTATCCAACCATCTCATCCTCTGTCTTCCCCTTCTCCTCCTGCCTTCAGTCTTTCCCAGCACCAGGGTCTTTTCTAATCAGTCAGTTCTTTGCATCAGGTGGCCAAAGTATTGGAGTTTCAGCTTCAGCATCAGTCCTTCCAATGAATATTCAGGACTGATTTCCTTTAGGATTGACTGGTTTGATCTCCTTGCAGTCCAAGGGACTCTCAAGAGTCTTCTCCAGCACCACAGTTCAAAAGCATCAATTCTTTGGTGCTCAGCTTTCTTTATGGTCCAACTCTCTCCATGGCCATGTTCAGTAAATCTTTAATCCAATTTTCTGCTCATGGGTGGGGCTGTGTTCCCTCCCTGTAGTTTGGCCTGAGGCCAAACTATGGTAGGGGCAATGGTGGTAATGACTACCTCCTTCAAAAGGACTTATGCCAGCACGCTGGCCTGCCAGGACTGTTGTAGCCAGTGCCCCTGACCCCGAGGCAGGCCAGTGTCGATCCATGCCTCCACCAGAGACTCCCTATCACACACAGGCAAGTCTGGCTCAGTCTCTTATGGGGTCATTGCTCCTTTCTCCTGGGTCCTGGTACCTTCAAGATTTTGTTTGTGTCCTTGAAGAGTCTGTTTCCCCAGTCCTGTGGAAGTTCTGTAATCAAATCCTGCTGACTTTGAAAGTCCGGTTCCCTGGGGATACTCGGTCCCTTGCCAGATCCCCAGGTTGGGAAGTTTGTTGTGGGGCCTAGAACTTTCACAGCAGTGTGAGAACATCTTTGGTATCATTGTTCTCCAGTTTGTGAGCTGCTCTCCTGGTGGCTCTACAGTGGAGCTAATGGCAACCTTCTTTAAGAGGAGTTATGCCACACAGCGCCTCCCAGGACTGTGGTAGCCAGAGCTCCTGTCCTTGCGGTAGGCCACTGCTGAATCATGCCTCCACAGGAGACCCTCCAACACTCAGAGGCAGATCTGGCTCCATCTCTTGTGGAGGGGTCACTGCTCCTTTCTCTTGGTCCTGCTGCACACAGGGTTTTGTTTGTGCCCTCCAAGCGTCTCTGGCGGGTATGAGATTTGATTTTAAATGCGGTTGCGCCCCTCCCACTGCCTTGTTGTGGCTTCTCCTTTGCCCTTGTTGTGGGTATCTTTTTCTGGTGGGTTCCAACATTCTCCTATTGATGGTTGTTCAGCAGCTAGTTGCAATTTTGGTGTTTTCAAAGGAAAAGATGAGTGCACATCCTTCTACTCCACCACCAGGAAGTGGCTTCTTGATGGGCTCAGTCCAGGGGGATACCAGGAGATCAGAGGGAGGGAGGGAAGGCGAGGCATTTACTCACCCTGATCCCTTCCGGCAGAGTGGCTGCAGGCTCCTCTCACTGCCCAACTGAGCATAGTCCTCCACTCTGCCTATCCTGCAATTTGCACTACATGCTCTTCAGACCAGTTAGCAGCTCTGGATCACGACCCCTGGGGGCCTCTCCATGCCCTATGCACACCCTTATCCTGTTGTTAGACTCTCTTTGAATCCTCCCACTCTTCCTGTATTTGCTTACACCTGGCTGATACACCTTCTCTCCCAGTCAGCCATGTATGCACTGACAGGTCTGAGTCAAGCCTTCCACTCTCTGTAAGTACATTTATTCATTCAGCAGACATCTTTCAAATACCTATTTTCTGTGTGTGTAGCGAGCATGCATGCTCAGTCATGTCCAATTCTTTGCGACCCCATGGACTGAAGTTCGCCAGGCTCTTCTGTCCATGGGATTTTTTTCAGGCAAGAGTACTGACGTGTGTTGCCATTTCCTTCTCCAGGGGATCTTCCCAATCCAGGGATCAAACCCATGTCTCCTACACTGGCAGGCAGATTCTTCACCACTGAGCTACCTTGGAAGCCCATTATGTGTATGAGGTGCCTCTTATGAGCCACTTTTTTAAACACTGAAGATTTGGAGTGAGTGAAATGGAGAAAGTCCCTGCTCCCTAGGAACTTCTGTTCTGACAGAAAGTGTTAGCCACTCAGTCGTGTCCAACTCCTTGTGATGGACTCTAGCCCACCAGGCTCCTCTGTCCATGGCATTCTTCAGGCAAGAATGCTGAAGTGGGTAGCCATTCCCTTCTCCAGGGGATCTTCCTGACCCAGGGGTTGAAACTGGGCCTCCCATGTTGCAGGCAGATTCTTTACCATCTGAGCCACCAGGGAAGCCCACAGGCAATCAAACAGATACATTGCATGGTTAGCTAGATAGGTGCTCAGGGGGAATAGCACAGGCGAAGGGAACACAAACAATGGCAAGGATGCTATTTTAGACAGCATGAGCCCTCACAGGAGGCCTCCCTGAAGGGAGTTGAATTAAGTGAAAAATGCCCAGGAGGCTGTGTGGGAGGAGGTCATTCCAGAAGAAAGAGTAGCAGGCATGGAGGCTCTTGACACAGTTGAGATGTGGTAAGGAGAGCAGGAGGCCTGCAGGGGAGCAAATGAGGCCAAGACTAGGCAGACGGGAAAGGCAGGGGCCAGGTCACCCAGGGGCTTGACGGCCATGGTCAGAACTTTGAATTTCAGAACCTCATGGAACACACTGGAGGACTTTAACAAGGGAGTGATGTGATTTGACTTGTGGTTTTAAAAGGATCATTATTCAGCATGACCACAAGAAAAAGGCCCCTAGATAGCATGGTCAAATGACAAAAATAACACAATTTAGTAACAAGTTTGTCCTTTATTCAAGGGAAAACAGCTGGGGGAGTGCAGTGCCTCACGGGCAGTAGACCTCTCTTCCTGAGGGGTTTTGGGCAAGAAGGAGATTTATGCAGTGTTAGAAGTGGCAACATGGAAATAGCAGGTCCGAGTTTCTAGCGTAAGGTGATCTAAAGCTGAGTTGGAGAATGGTGGTTGGCATGTGTTAGGTTTCCTTGACAAGTGTTTCCTGTGAAAGCAGGCTCACTTAGGTTTAGGTTTGTGATGAGGGCTGGGTTACTGGGGCAGCCTCTATTTTATGGGCCCCAATATACGAATTACCTTTATCAGCAACTAGCCTTGCCTCTTCCTGTGTGGCCTCAGCCACATCTCCTGTGTCCCTGGCCATTTTTTCTTTTAAGTCTCAACCTTTTTTCTATTTTTCTCTGATAAACCCAGGGTCACCTTATTTGAAATGTCTATCTACTAAAATGCACAGATTTTGAAATTATTATCTTCTTTTTCTCATTATTCGATTATTGTAGAGGCCCATTCAATATGAATCTCCTAAATGGAAGAGGGGCTTCCCTGGTAGCTCAGCAGTAAAGAATCTGCCTGCCAATGCAGGAGACATGGGATGGATCCCTGGGTCGGGAAGATCCCCTGTAGAAGAAAATAGCAACCCACTCCGGTATTCTTGCCTGGGAAATCCCATGAACAGAGAAGCCTGGTGGGCTACAGTCCATGGAGTCACAGAGTTGAACACAACTTAGTGACTGAATGATAAAAACAAAATGGAGGAGAACTTATCGATTGATGAGTCTTGCTGCTGTGTGCCCCCTCCTAGGAAGTTTCCTTCTGTTAGTGAACAAGGTATTTGATATTGGAAAGCATAAGGGGGTCCCGGGGGTGGGAGCGGGGAGATGCCCTAGTGTTTACCGCAGAGTGAGGAGCAGGGAAGATAACAGCATCTGAAAAGCCAGGAGAGAGCAAAGGATCTCCCTTATCTCCTTCTGAACCAAGAAAGTGGTCAACCTTTCCACTTAGAAGGAGAACTAAACATTTGCTACCTTTGTTCACTCCCAAATGTGCTATTCTCGATCCCTTCAATGGCTGCCTATTGATCACCAATAAAGGCCTAAGAAATCCTGATGGAAACCCTGTGTCCCAGCCAGTGTTTTCATTTTGCTAAGTCACTTCAGTCAGGTCCAACTCTGTGCAACTCTATGGACTGTAGCCCACCAGGCTCCTCAGTCCATGGGATTTCCCAGACAAGAACACCAGAGTGGGTAACCGTCTCCTTCTCCAGGGGATCTTCCCAGTCTTCCCAGGGACTGAACCCACATCTCTTAAGTCTCCTGCACTGGCAAATGGGTTCTTTACCACTAGCACCACCTGGGAAGCCCATTGGCTCCTCCCTAGATGGACATCTCACTTTTCCATCTCTGCTTTGCTCACACTCTTCCTTTGTCCTGGGATGCTGATCCATCCCATTTCCACCTAACAGAACTGTTTAAACCCCAGCTTGTGCCATCACTTTCACAAAGCCTTCCATGATTGCTCTCCTCCTTCACATTCCTAGTTTAAGAATTTCTGTGACTTATTAGATACATGCTGCTTTATTTTGTCCCCACAGAGGTGCCTATATTATGGTCCCTAGTAGGTTAAAATATCTCAAACATGTATGACTCCTTATACCTTTAAAAAATCTATTGGAAAATATGCCCCAGTGAAAAGTGGCCAATGAATATTGATTTGAATTAGTTTTCTATTGCTGCATAATATCACAAATTTATCAGCTAAAAACAACATACATTTGTCTATCTTATTCTATTGGGTCAGGTGTCTGAACAAGGCTTAACTGGATTCTCCACTCAGAGCTTCACAACCTGCAGTGGTGGTGTCAGCTGGGACTGCAGTTTCATCTGAGGCTGGGAGTCCTCTGCCAAGCCCCTGTGGTTGTTGGCAGAGTCCACTTCCTTGCAGCTATGGAACTCATAGCAGCTTGCCTTTTAAAAGCCACCCAGGGAGAGTCTTTGAGGCTTCAAGTTTCTGACCTCTGGACGCTCTTTTAAAGGGCTCACTTGATTGGGTCAGGTCTACCTAGATAATCTCTCTTTTGGGTAACTCAAAGTTAACTCACTAGAGAACTTAATTACATTGTCAAAATCCCTTCACCTTTGTGGCATAATGTACCTAATCATGGGAGTGACTTCCATTGTATTGAGGACCTGCCCACACTCAAAGGGAGGGGATCACACAGGGTGCATAACAGCAGGGAGTGGGAATTTGGGGGACCATCTTAGAATTCTTCCTACCACAAATATTCTTTGAGCAGTAGTCTTAATAGAGTGTTTTTTGAGTTACAGAATCCCCAAATACTTCAAAATAGTAGAAAAAAATTTAAATTAATTACTAGTTTAAATATAAAAGTCTGTAGTATCTATGAGAGAAGACACTTCCCCGATCTCTCTCATTTTTTGATAGATTGAAAAGGGAAGACAATATTTTGAATCATTTTAGTTTGGTTGTAGCTTATTGTTTAGAGTTGATTTCAGTTCATTTTATCCAAACTGTATACAAGAACACAGAGTTATCCTGTGTAAAAGTGACAGAATTGGGTTTGTTAAACTGTCTGAAAACAGCATAGGGTAAGGAACAGTTAAAGAATGATGGCAAATTTTTGTGTGCTATGGAGAGATTAATGCCTCCACCAGGACATGGAAAGTCAGCCACAGGGGAGTCCTTAGTTTAATGAGCTCACATTACAATGTTGTTTGCCTCTCAGAACACTATCCAGCTTTTTATTCAAATATATCCACAGAGTTGGGGTTAACGCTGCTGGTTTCTTAATACAGCTGGGGGAATCCCTAGTTCACGCTGGTGTGAGTGAAGACTCTTCCCCTGGAAGAGTCTGAGCTTTGGGGAGCCATGGCATGACCCCCTTTAAATCAGATTTGTGCCTGGTCTGATGGTTCCTGAAGGAATAAGGACAGAAAGAAAACGCTGGCCTTCCCTGGTGGCTCAGATGGTTAAGAATCTGCCTTCAATGCGGGAGACCTGGGTTTGATCCCTGAGGTAGGAAGATCCTCTGGAGAAAGGAATGACTGCCAACTGCAGTATTCTTGCCTAGAGAATCCCATAGACAGAGGAACCTAGCAGGCTGCAGTTCATGGGGTTGAAAAGAGTCAGACATGACTGAGCGACTCACACACACACAGTTCAGTTAGTGAGGGGAAGATCTCACCAGGAGGACTATGAAAGAGGAATTAGAACCTAAGACAATAGATTGAGCAGATTTTGAAAAACAGTGAAAGGCAATTTAAAAATTAATTTCTTTTGCAGAAATTTGAAGTTTCTATATTGAATTTTTGCACTAAGAGTTGTCAGGCCCTGTGAACACATGCTCTGTATTTATTCACGTGCATACTCTGTGACTAGTAACTGAAATATGTTGATGTGAATTTTTTCCAGTGTGATCCAGAAGAGCAGGGCCAGTGAATGTGGGAGGAAAGTCAGGCATTGGCAGTTTTGCTTTCTTTTGCATCTGGTTCTGCGTGCTCTGCACAGACCCAGCCATAGTGTCAGGGCCAGGAATTTTTCACCATATTCCTGCCTCCCTGCTCCCAAATTCAGATTCCCACAGGTAGAGAATGAGTGGGTGAGGAAAGGCCCTGAAGAAGAGGAGAGGCCCTGGGGAACTGGGGAACTTGACCCAGGGCAGGAAGGAGGCATGCCAGATTCTCAGGCCTTCCCCCATGCCCTGTAAGGAGTCCTGTTGCTGGCTCTGAGCATCTAGCCGCTCCACCCCCCCCCCTCTTTTTTTTTTCAATTCACACTTTAAAAAAATGTGTAGTAATGAAACAGTACAGTGCCTGCAGTGTTGCTGGAAAGTAAGTGAAACTGGCAACTCTTCCTTTCATCTCTGGGTGAAGTTAATTTAATGAAGTGTCCTCTTGCAAGAGGATTTCATTGGTTTAAAAACAAAACTACGTGCTTGCTATTTTTACTTCATTCATTATGATAATCACAAAGCATGACCCTTTTTCAAACACTTGATTGAAACAAAATGATGTCATGTCAGAGTGGTTATTACTTATGCTGATTAATGAACTTCTCACTACAAAGATGGCTTTGCCGGGGCCACGTGTGGATGAAGCACTGGTGAAGAGACTGACTCCCCACCCAGAGCTGTAAAATCCTGGACAGCAGCTGAGGACAGACACTGGTGCCTTCTGTTTCTTTTACAGGGAATAAGAGCACATCTGGCTCTTCATAGAGCCAGCGATGACAGTTACAAACTGTCACTTGCATCTTTCCCACCAGATTGCGATCTGATAGGTGACTGGTTCAGCCTTCAGGTAAAGCGTAGAGGTAGAGCTTTGAGAATGGAAAGGGGTTCCAGTTTGCTCTAGGTTCGAGGACATGGTTTGAGGACATTTCCGCGTGGACATATTTACTGTGCTGGGCTGGAAGAAGCACAAGCTGGAATCAAGATTGCCGGGAGAAATATCAATAACCTCAGATATGCAGATGACACCACCCTTATAGCAGAAAGTGAAGAGGAACTAAAAAAACCTCTTGATGAAAGTGAAAGTGGAGAGTGAAAAAGTTGGCTTAAAGCTCAACATTCAGAAAATGAACAACATGGCATCTGGTCCTATCACTTCATGGGAAATAGATGGGGAACCAGTGGAAACAGTGTCAGACTTTATTTTGGGGGGCTCCAAAATCACTGCATATGGTGACTGCAGCCATGAAATTAAAAGATGCTTACTCCTTGGAAGAAAAGTTATGACCAATCTAGATAGTATATTCAAAAGCAGAGACATTACTTTGCCAACAAAGGTCCGTCTAGTCAAGGCTATGGTTTTTCCTGTGGTCATGTATGGATGTGAGAGTTGGACTGTGAAGAAAGCTGAGCACCGAAGAATTGATGCCTTTGAACTGTGGTGTTGGAGAAGACTCTTGAGAGTCCCTTGGACTGCAAGGAGATCCAACCAGTCCATTCTGAAGGAGATCAGCCCTGGCACTTCTTTGGAGGGAATGATGCTGAAGCTAAAACTCCAGTACTTTGGCCCCCTCATGTGAAGAGTTGACTCATTGGAAAAGACTCTGATGCTGGGAGGGATTGGGGGCAGGAGGAGAAGTTGACGACAGAGGATGAGATGGCTGGATGGCATCACCGACTCGATGGACGCGAGTCTGAGTGAACTCTGGGAGTTGGTGATGGACAGGGAGGCCTGGCATGCTGCGATTCATGGGGTTGCAAAGAGTCGGACACGACTGAACTGAGTTAAGGATGACCCGCACCAGACTCCTGAGCCTCTACTGAAGCTCCCAGGGTTCTCCAAGGCATCACAGGTTCTTTGGAGTCATCCCTCCCTCTCAGTGTCTGCTTTCCCACGGCCCTTTCTTTTTTCCCCCAATTCCCACATTTGGTGGTCACTTCAGGCTCCTCAGTCCTTCACGTCTTAACTGCTGAGTCCAGGTCCCCATCCTGTTGGGCCCACTGAAGCCTGCCATGCTTATCTTCCTCCAGCACTGCTTTGGATCATGTCAAACACGGCACATCAAACGTTGCCTGCTCAGACACTGGCCAATAGTTCTTATTTCTCATGACATCACACCTAGTCTTCTTGACTGGCTTCTCAAGGCCCTCCCAAAACTAAATCAATCTTATTTTTCCAGCCTCCTACTTGCTTACCCCAGTAACCTCCGTGTCTGGTCACTCCAGTGAACCACCCATGCCCATTGTCGCCTCATTGCCTTTCTTCTGCTGTTCCCCTTGCCTGGAATGCCATTCTGCGACCCTTGCCTTGTTGCATCTATCCTTCAAGGCAGTCCCAGGTCTTTCCTGCAGTCTTCTGGCACGTCCTCACTGATCTCTTGCTCTTTGAACTCTTGAAGCATTACAAATGTCTCTTCTCCACATATTAGTGCTTAATTATATGTCTGCCTGTCCACTAGTGGTTGTTTTATAGACAAGTCTATAAACTTCTAGAAGTCAAAATAAGCCTTATGTTCTCCACCACTCACAAAGTGAGTCCATGGTAGGTACTTCATAGAAGATAGTAATTGTTTCATGGTTTTTCTGTCCAGGTTGAATCAGTAGAAGGAGTCTTATTTTCAGATTAGGGTTATCAAATTATATATGTGTATGTGTGTATATATGTATATATTTCCCCAAATGTTTTAATATCAATTATTTATGTTAAATTACAGAATTAATTAAAGTTAGATTATAAAGACTTTATCTGTTACCAACCATAGTACCATAATTAGGATACATGTATTTTGAGTATCAGTTCATATGGCTCCCCTTCTATAAAGTACTACCTTTTCTACACAGGTTATCCATTAATGGTAACTGTCATAATATGCCCACTGCATCCTATATATACGTTTAAACAATAACATTGCTTTGCTCTGTCTTTTCACACATCTGCCTTCTTTCCTTCTCATTTACCCAAAACTGTGAGTTCCTTGATGGCAGAGACTGTCTTTTAATTCCTGAATCTATAGAAACTGACAAAGTTGGTAACTGATAAATTGTTGAATGAATAAATGAACTGTAAGAGCCCTCAAGGAATCATGAGTGTGACATTCTATAAATACAGTTACAGTTGGCACATGATCATTGATTCTTTCATAAATTTTTAATATTTTTAAATGGTTATTTAAGATCATTTTTTTAGGAGAGTCTAACTCTCAGTCTATTCAAAAATTTATCTTTTTACATAGCTGATTACAGAGGAAATTACAGCTGAGTTTGCCAAGCCTAGAGAAATTTATATTTTAAAAATAAGTGTAGCTATCTACTTCCTATAACTTTTCTTTAGAATGTTGTTGTTGTTCAATTGCTCAGTCATATCTGACTCTTTGCAACCCACAGACCGCAACATGTCAGGCTTCCCTGTCCTTCACCATATCCCTGAGTTTGCTCAAACTCATGTCCATTGAGTCAGTGATGCCTCCAAGCATCTCATCCTCTCTCATTCCCTTCTCCTCCTGCCTTCAGTCTTTCCCAGTATCAGGGTATTTTTCTAATAAGTCAGCTCTCTATTAGTTTAGAATAGCACTCTTAATCAAAAACTGCCAGGAGCCAGCACGAGGAGTCCCGCCCGCGGCAAATGTCATGAGGTTAAGGGGCCCGACAGGCAAAGGCGAGTCGGGCCTTAAGGGAGCTTTGCTGGATCTGCTCGTGCATCTGCCCCAAAACCAGAGTCTGCCTGCTTTACTGTGTTATGCTTTCCACCTACTCTTCTGACATTAACAGGGGGCTATCCCCCCACCACCTTTTTCTGGAAAAAGTTAATTTAGAACTTTTAGATAATAAATCTCCTGGGCATAATAAGAGTGTTTCAATCCAAAAACCCCTCTGATGGCTTTCTAGCCTGCCTGCCAGACTCTTACAGCTGCACCTGTGATTGTTTGCAGCCTCCTGACTGCGAGAGGCACAGGAAGCTTAAAACATCCTAGGAATGTAGGGGCTTCTGAGGAGTCAAAATCATTAGAATAGGACTGATTAAGGGTTTCATTTGTTGAGCCAATACTTGCTGCCAAGTTTTCATATCTTTTATTTGTAGATATAGTTGGTGTATAGAAAAAACAGGTAGTAGCCCTGGTATTAGCAACATTAGATCTTTGAGTTAAGTACTTTCTTTGTTATAACCCACTGCACCTTTGTTCTACAGGAATGTAACTTTATTTAGTACTTTGAGGATGATACAGATTAAAGAAGAAACACTTCAAGGGAAAAAGAGTTTTCTGGTTGATAGACATTTATCTAGGAAAAGAGCCACAAAAATGTTAACAGGCCCCCTGGCCAGAAGATGATGTAAAACCACCTAAGACCTTTTGTATACGGGAAGGTATGCAAAAAGAAAGCCTGGTCTCAATAAGGGTCAGGACTGCTGCTCCTGCATAAATCTGCATATTCCATTATTTCTTTATGTACAACTTGGGGTATGTAAGCTGCTTTTGAAAATAAAGTTGTGGGTCTGGCACTGATGCTTGGCTCCTCCATGTCATTTTTTTCTCCCTTTTCTGGCTGAATTCCCATCTGGAGCGTGGAGGCTCACTGTGTCTACTTATTCTCCCTGGCTTCTAAGACCGTCGGGAGAGGGAGCCCAAGGCGGGGCACCCTCCGCTATTCAAGTGGCGCCAGTGGCCTATGTAGATGGTGCAAGTTCCTTGTCTTGGAACTTTATTGGTTTTCCACGTAAACCAAGTTATTCAGCCTCTTTTCTCCACTAATTTTCCTACTACACTATTCTTTCCTAATCTCTCTTTATATTTCTAAATAAATCAGTTTTTCCTCACCGACTCCATCCCTGCTTCGAATTCCCTGGATCCACCGGGGCTGGACCCTGGCAAAAAACCAAAAAAAAAAAAAGTCTGATTTTTAAAAAAGGCAAAGGACTTGAAGAAGTGTTTCTCCAAAGAAGATATACATTCTTTGTTTTTATCTTTTCATGTGAAAGGGTCACTAGTCCTTAGAGAAATACACATCAAAACCACAATGAGATGCCACTTCACAATGAGGATGACCACTATGAAAACCCCAAATGACAAGTGTTGGTGAAGATGTGGAGAAATTGGAACACTTGTGCCCTGTTGGTGGGAAAGCGGTATGATGGTTACTCAAAAAATTGAATTGTAGTATGATCCACTTTTGGATATATATCCAAAATAATTGAATGCAAGGATTTTGAAGAGAGATTCGCACACTCATGTTCTTTGCAGCATTATTTACAAAAGCCAAGAGGTGAAAGCAGTCCAAATGTCCATTAGCACATGAATGGATAAAGAAAATGTGACCTATATATACAATGGAATATTATTCAACCATAAGAATGTGGAAATCCTATCGTATGCTACAACATGGATGAAACTTGAGGATGTTATACCAAATGAAATAAGCTAGTCACAAAAAGACAAATACTGTTTTACTTTATGAGGTACCTGAATAGTCCAACTCATAGAGACAAGGAGGAGAGTGCAAAAATCCCTTGTGGTTTCCAGGGGCTACAGAGAGGGCAAAATAGGGTGTTTTTTTTTTTTTTCTTCCAGTAGGTATAAAGCTTCAGTGGTTCCAAGTTCTAGAGATCTGTGCATAACAAACGATGTGAATATAGTGAACACTTTACTAACCTGTACACTTGAAGATGGTTAAGAGGGTGAATTTTATTGTGTGTTTTTTAACCATCATTTAAAATAAAATTTAAACTATACAAAAGAATCATAGTACCTCACACATACTCGCCATCATCAATATAAGCTTGCACATTGAAATGAGCCAGTAGATGCTCAATAAATGTTTCTAATACTAATGCTCATGATGAAAAAATTAGGAGAGCACTTTTTTATGATTGATGTCAACTAATAATGCTTAGGACTTGCCAGGTAGCTCAGTGGTAAAGAATTTGCCTGCCAAGCAGGAGACACAGGTTCAATACCTGGGTCGGGAAGATTTGTTGGAGAAGGAAATGGCAACCCACTCCGGTATTCTTGCCTGGGAAATTCCATGGACAGAAGAACCTGGTAGGCTACAGTCCATGGGGTCGCAAAAGAGTCAGCCATAACAGCGACTAAGCAATAACAATAATACTTAAGTAATTAATTGGTCTAATAGTAGTGTGTCTAGTTCATTGAAGAATAAATTGCCACCAACTTCTGATAAGACTTTTACAAACTAGAATCCTTGTGCAAATGTTATGATAAGTCATAATTATTGAATTCTACTTATTGAGGAAGATAGGTGTCAAAAGGTGTCCATTATTGGTATTTTAATGAGGTAGGCATAGTTTTTACCTTTTCTGTTATTCTTCATGCTTACATTTTTGTTATATGTGGCTTATGGGATAGCATTTATATCTTTTTTTAAAAGCGTAAATTAAATACAACCTGGGGTAAAAACAAGACATAACCAAAACTCAGCATGAAAGAAAGTTGACTTCATTCACCAAAGAAAGAAAATCAAAACCAAGAGATCCTTCTCGCTCTACTTCCTATGAGGTTTTCCAGTTTAATGGGTACAGGGCAACTTTCCCCAAGGGCAGCTTTGCCTACTACTTCCTCTGTTGTCTTTTCAGCAATTTTGGTTCAGTGTCACACCCAAAAAAGGGCGCACCTCTTTAACCCTTTCAACTTTTGAATCAAACACGCCCTTGTTACATGTGCTTTTCACATAAACAGTCAGTATCTGTCATTTGGCTCTGGCTCTGAGAGAGCGCAGCCCTGCCAGGAAGGTGAGCTGTTGAGAGTTAAACAGAGTCATCTGGAAGGAGGAGGATAGACAAGGCTTTTCTGAGAAGTAGGAAGCTTAATCTTCGTAATGCCCGGGCAGCTACACTGCACTTCTCATATTCTCTTGGTGTGTCTATAGGAAGGAAAAAAGAAGCCACATCATGGTAAGAAACTAAGTGAAGTTTTGTTATCTCTTCATTGACTGACACTTCGTTGCTTTTTTTTTTTAACTGAGATTTTGTTTTGAATGTATATAGTATTATTATTCATGACATCAGTTAACTTCACAATGTGTTTATTGTCTAGAGCTGGTAAATTCTCTGAGCTTAAAAATCATGAGCAATTGTGAATAGAAAGAATACCATAGAAGGCTGAGGAATAGGATGAGGGCTGAGTACTCTTGAAGAAACTTTGAACTAGAAATGAAAATACTAGTATATTATCTACTGTGTCTCCCCTTTGCTAGGTTCTTTATATTATTGCAGGGAATCATTGACAAGCTTCCCTTGCTGAATATGTTTGAGTTAGTTCCATCAGCCATTCCCTTTTTCCTCCTAAGGTGAAAAAAATCTGTTTCTCCACCCCTTTTCCAAATATCAAAGGCAACTAGTTGGAAGCAATTAGTTGGAAAACATCGTGTCTGGTGTTAAGGATTGATTTTTATTTTCCTCATGGCAGGGGGAGGTGAATCTCTATTATACTTTCTTTTAAAATGTAGGTTATCTTTCAGATACGTTCTTCACTGGGTGTTGGGTGTTGCTGCTCACAGTGGCCTGTCCCCATAACATGTTACTATGTGTTATGCATACTTTCCCCAAATAAGATTTTATTAGGACACAGAAATTTATAGGAGCAACTCAGCTTCTTACAACCCTAGCATTCTAGAAGTGCTGTGGCTTAAAATAAGCCTTCCTTCTTGTAAGGAAAAAAAAGCAATCTTGTAAACTTTTTAGGAAAGGGAGTTTATATAAGAGTCTGTTAAACTTTGCTTCTCTACTTTGCTCAGAGAGGCAAATATAAATTTAATAAATGTAAATATAAATCCTGGGAAAAGTGTTGGGTATTGTGGCCATCATTCTCTCTGTTAATTCGTATCTCTTTCCCCCATTCTTTGACATTTTAGACACATTGGCTTAATAACTACATGGACAAATAGTCCTTACCCTAAGATAAGAATGTCTAATCATCCCCTAGGAATCTTAACAGAATTAATGCCTGTATTTTACGACAAATGCCTTTTTCAAGGTAAATTTGCCGAATTTAAAAAAAGTAACGCTTAGGTTTAAGGGCATTATGACTGTAAGCCTTCAGAAAGCATTTTAAGTTTAATAAAATTTCTGATATTTTGGTCAACCATCTTATTAAGGCCAAAATGCACTAAGCTGATTAACTATAGCCTATGTACGCACCTTGGTTAGTAAGCTTGGGCTGGGGTGGGTGTGGGAGGAGGTATGGTGGCCAGGCTGGGAATTTTGAACGTTGCTTCTCCCATGAGTTTCTCTGTGATATGAGATAAAGGTACGTGGAAGCCACTGTGGGTCCTGAGAGCCTGGTGGCTAGTGAGCTGACATTCTCATTTTAATTCCAATGTTGAAATGGGCAGGAACCTGCTGCTTGTGTCTCCAGGCGTAATCAGGACTAGGGCAGTGCTCAACCTGGGTGCACAGGCTTGTCCGCCTCAAGTCTGTACAGGAGCAGTGTTTGCAAAACGCGATCCAGACGTGCAAGCTGAGGCAGAGAGCAGCATCTGAGGCTTCTGCCGCCCGCCAGGAATGGAGTGGTGCGAGGTGATGAAATGCTTGAAGGAGCAGCAACTTTCTCACAGTCTTCCCACTCCAACACACACAATCACACTCTCACTCACTCCCAATCCAACAGTCTACTGCAGGCAGTGAAAAGTAAGGCTGAATTCCCTGGGACAGTAAAAACGAAGTGAGGAAGTCAGAGACTCAGAGAGCGGGAAAGGTGTTTGAAGGTGGATGAAAACCCAGAATGGTATAATGGCGAATTAAAGTGTGAATTACCTGCAACACCCCCCACCCCCCGCACCGACTCCGGTTTGTTGGTTCCCCTGGAACTGCCCCTCCCAGTCATTTCCTGTCCTTATACTGCTCCTCCTCCCCACCTTCCTTAGAAGCACACGTTCCTTCTCTGTCTGTTCATATGTAAGTGTGTGTGTGTGTGTGTGTGTGTGTGTGTGTGTGTGTGTGTGTGTGTGACAGTCCAACATAACCAAAAGGAACAGAGCAGGAAAGGGGAGGAGAGAAATAGCACAGACATCACAGTGCATCTTCTGGTCCCACCAGCTGTGTGTGGCGGGCACACTACTGTTCACATTACAGGTTTCTTAAAATGAGGATGCTAGTTGCCACTTCACAGGACTGTTAAGAGATACCTGGCACATGGTCAGTTCTTAAGAAATGTTAGTTGAAATAAATCATAAAGGAGGAAAAATAAAAGGCCAATAAGAATATAAAACATGTTCAGTGCCATTGAAAAGCAAAGAAATGCATATTTACCTAGTCACTGTAAAATATAGCATGCAACAGAAGCATATAAAACATGAATGTGAGGTATAATGAATAATTATAAAGCAAGCATCTCTAATAACTAGGCGTAGGTCAAGAAATAGCTTATTGCTGCCATCTTTTAAGTCTTCTGGGGGTCTTTTTCTGATCACATCCACTCTCTTCCCTCACCACCGGGCCAGTAGTAGGGTGAAGGGAGTGGGGCTTTTGCCTCAGGAGCAAAGTTTAAGGGGATGTCAAAAAATTCAGTAATCAAGATAAATAATATTTCAATTCATTTTATTATAATATTTCATAAGTACTTTTATGTATTTATTTATTTTTGGCTGTGCTGGGTCTTTATTGCTGTTCCCAGGCTTTTCTCCAGCTGGGATGAGTGAGGACTACTCTTCGGTTGCGGTGCACAGGCTTCTTATTGTGGTGGCATCTCTTGTTGCTGCGCCCAGGCTCTAGGCTGCTTGGGCTTCAGCAGTTGCAGCCAGTGGGCTCTAGAGTGTGACCTCAGTAGTTGTGGTTCCCAGGCTTTAGAGCACAGGGTCAATAGTTGTGGCACACCAACTTAGTTGCCCTGCGGTATGTGGTATCTTCCCAAACCAGGTCTTGAACTTGTGTCCCCTGCATTGGCAGGCAGATTTTTTTTTTTTTTTTTAACCACTGGACTACCAAGGATGTAAGTCCTTATTGCAATATTTTTGAAAGCAAAAGTTCATGAAAAAAAATCCATGATGAACAAAATGTCAGTTTTTAAAATGAACACAGAATCTGGACCACAAGTGGTTAACTACTCTCTTAACTGTTATAATCATTGTGTGTGCAGGCTAAGTCACTTCAGTTGTGTCCGACTCTTTGTGACCCCATGAGCTATAGCCCGCCAGGCTTTTCTGTCCTTGGGATTCTTTAGGCATGAATACTGCAGTGGGTTGCCATGCCCTCCTCCAGGGGATTTTCCCAACCCAGGGACTGAACCTCTGTCTCTTAGTCTCCTACACTGACAGGCAGGTTCAGGACCTGGGGGGCCTGTTAAAATCAACATATCTCTCTCTGCTTTTCTTTATAATTTTACCACCTATGAATATATCCCAACACAGTGTGAATTAATTTACCTGTTCTTAAATTTCATAGGAATGGAATTATATTCTATATTCTCATGGGGGTCTGGATTCTTTCAGTCAACCTTATAAAATTCATCCACGGATTGTGCCACTGACATGTTCATTCTTTCTGTTGCCGTATTCTGTTTTATGAATGAACCACAGTGAATTTATTCATCTTGCTGTGGATGGGATCTGGGTCCGTTTCTTTGAGGGGTTTGTACAGGCAGCCTGCTGGGAACATCCTAGGGCACGTGTCCTGGAACAATGTGCATGAGCCTCTCGAGGGACAGCAGTTCTCAAAGTGAGGTCTGGGGGTACTCCAGGGTTCCCAAGATCTCCCAGGGGAGTCCTTAATGTCAAAACTATTTTCATAACAATGCTAAGATGCGATTTGCCTTTTACTTTCATCCTCTCGTGAGTGTACACTGGAGACCAGAGGTAACGTGACATGCAATGGTGTCTTGCCCTGATGGCTAGTGGAATGTGTGTCATATTGGTGAACTTTAAAAATGGCTCAGTTTTCATTTCTAACCCTGAGACGTGTTGATGGATATAACCCATATAAACAATGGCTCTTGGGGGCCTTAATTCTGAAGAGTGTCGAGGAATCCTGAAAGTAGAATTTTGAGAACTGCTTGCTGCTCTAGGGACTATACTGATAACACTCATAGGATATACATACCTTCTGTTCTATTAGATAAATGCCAAGGTGTTTTCCAAAGCAGTAGTGCCCATTTACACTCACAGCAGCAGCATGTGAGCGTTCATATTGCTCCACAGCCTTTCTCATATTGGAATTATCACTCTTTTTAATTATTTTCCAACCTGATGGGTTTGTAAAGATATCTCATTGTGGTTTTGCTTTTCATTCCCTTGATTACTAATTAGGAACATATCCTGTGGGAATAATTAAGGATGTGTGTGTAGAGATAAGGTACAAATATTTTTTCTGCAGCCTGCAATGCATTGAAAATAACATAAATAAACTGTAGGCATTGTGGTACATTGACATGATGGAATTTAGTGCAAGCATTAAAATCTTATTATAGAAATGTATTTATTGGGGCACTAGTGGTAAAGAACCCACCTGCCAATGCAGGAGAGTTAAGAGATGCTGGTCTGATCCCTAGGTGGGGAAGGCCCCCTGGAGAAGGAAATGGCAACCCATTCCAGCATTCTTGCGTGGAGAATCCCATGGACAGAGGAGCCTGGCAGGCTAGTCTATAGAGTCGCAAAGACTCAGGCACGACTAAAGTGACTTAGCACACACACATTTATTGGCATGAATTCAGTGAAAGAATAACACACCAAATAGGAAGTGCAAAATGCTATTATACAACGCCCTGACACACAGCCAGAAAGAGACGGAAAAAAAGAGCCAGACAGAAAGAACAGTCATAGTGGCATCTTAGGATAGAAAAGATAAAGAATAACTTATATTTTCCTTGTTGTACTTGTTTATATATTCTGAGTTTTAAATATGAATATATATATACACGCATACACTGTATATATTAGTATATACACTCTATATATGTGTGTGTGTGAGTGTGTGTATGTACTTTAAGGTTTCCTTTCCTATTCCTTGTCTCTTCTCCAGAGACAGACATTTCATTTGATCCTCAAACAATCCAGAAGATGAGCATTTTAAAAACTGGATTTTGGGGGAGTCATTTGAGAAGAGGGCCAAGACTAGAGAGAGGCCTTTTTGCCAGTCTGAGAATTAACTGAGGGCTCCCCAAACTACTGGCTGTGCCATTGCACAATGTTGTCTGGCAATGTTGCTTGTAGGAGACTGAGTAATTTCTGGAAAATATGGTTGATGTGTTCCTTTGATAAGTATGTTTTGAATGCCTATTGGTACCCTACATTGAGGAAGGAATAGGGACATAGTGGTGAACAAAGCTACATTCTTATTTTCATGAAACTTATACATTCTGTGAGGAAAGACAATGAAGTAAACAAATAAATACTAAGTACGTTCAGTTCAGGTAATAATAAGTGCTATGAAGAAAAATAAAGGGGCATACGGTTATAGGAAGTGACATGCTTATCTACATAGGGTGATCACAAGGTGTTCACTCTACCTGGTTGTGTATTTCCAGTACATTATGATCTGGAAAGGATAATCTTGATAGGAGAGGGTAGGCTTCAGTTTTCCTCCATTCTGGTCATGACGCATTGAAACAAGTGCTTATAATTAATGATATGCCCAGTCCTGCTTGTCTATCATATTCTATTTTCATCTCCATCTCTCTGAGAATCATAAATTAATCCTGTTAGTTATCTACTCAGCTACTATAATTTAAATTTGGATTATGAAACATCGGCAAAATATCAGACTATTACTGATGGCAGCCATCAGTTTTTTAGGCACTTGTTGCTTTTCAAAACATGTTCACATATATCACTTCATGTGAATTTCTCAGTATCCTCAATGACACAGAAGAATTTTTGAGAAGGTAAGTTATTTGATCCCCATTTAGTAGTATTCCTGAGTTCTTTTCATGAAAGCATGCATTTTGCTTCTTAATTTGAAATGAATTACCAGGAAGTCAATGAATTCTCACTAGAAATTGCAGAAAACTGAGATATTTCCAGGAAGTACATATGAACTGGAAAGATAAATTTATTTTCTAGAAATAAATCTATTTTCTGCTACACTTTTAAATGTGGTTAAAATAACCTCAGGTTATAAGGTTTCAAGGTCACTAGAAGTCTCAGAGGCAACCTGGAGTCAACAGTGCTGAGTGGGAGAGGCTTCTTCATTCTTTATGGAGCTATAGCCTCTGAGTTCCCTCCCTCCTCCTGGTCCCAGCCACCATGGTGGGCTTGGCTGCCAGTGTTCCTGGTGGAGGCAGGCATGCTGCGTCAGTCTCCCCTTGGCTGCCTCACCCTCGTCTCCACAATATCTCTATCCCCCTCATCACATCATCTATATATGAATGACCTAACTGGAAGTTAGCCCTTGGGAGTTAAGTGCTTGCATTTTGCAGTACGTGATGGTTTTCTAGTGTTTTAAAGTACTTATTCTTGATCTCTGATCTGATTGTACAAGTCATTCTTTTTTTAAAATACATAAAGAACGTAAGAATATGCTTTCTTGGTTCCCAGTCAATAAGAAAGGAACTAATTTGACAATATACATTTCCATTATTCAATTTGGCTAAGCTTCTTTGCTCCAGTTTGGAACTAGTTGGCCAGTGATTTGATTATACACTAATCAAGATATTGGGCTTCCCTCATAGCTCAGTTGGTAAAGAATCTGCCTGCAATGCAGGAGACCCTGGTTCGATTCCTGGGTGAGGAAGATGCCCTGGAGAAGGAATAGGCTACCCACTCCAGTGTTCTTGAGCTTCCCTTGTGGCTCAGCTGGTAAAGAATCTGCCTGCAATGCGGGAGATCTGGGTTTGATCCCTGGGTTGGGAAGATCCCCTGGAGAAGGGAAAGGCTACCCCCTCCAATATTCTGGCCTGGAGAATTCCATGGACTATACAGTCTATGGGGTGGCAAAGAGTCAGACACAACTGAGCGACTTTCACTTTCAATCAAGATATGTGTACAATCTAGGAGGTAGCAAGAAACAATTGCTATCCATTTCAAATTCTCATATCTTCTCTAAGTTATACATTATATGCATTTGGGAAAAATATTCACCAAATTAGGATTATACATCTCTACTGTAAAGAAAATTAATTCAGCATGATAGAGAAAAAGAAAGTATTCAGGAAACTGTTCAGTTTACACAGAGAGAAGCATTGTGAGTTATCTGTTACTCATGGTTGAACATGTAGTAATTATTAGTCAGGATCCCCACATGGGGAAAGGCAGGGCACATTCAACCTGGTTGATTGAGTAAAGCAAGAGGGGCTACATATATAGCGTGGCAGAGTTTTAAGGAGACCACAGTTTCTTCCCTTGCAAGCCCTCTTCCAAGTCTCTGTCCCTAAATCTGTAATCCAATATTATGTCATCTTCATAAAGAAAACTCTCAAAATCATATGCTTCATGCCCTCCCCCACCCCTGGTTCCATACCAAGCAAAGGATGGTGAAGCACTGCTGGGCCAGCACCACCGAGACCCTTTACATCGCAGGGCTAGAGGGGTGAGAGGAGGAAGCAATTCATGGGATCTGAAAACAGAGTGTATCTGCAGAGGTGGTTCCTGACAGAGACCTTGGTCAGGCTGGACCACACCCAGCCCAGAGCCTACCCAGGAGAGGGAAAGGTGGGAAGAAAACAGCTTGACTTCACTCTAGTCCCTCCCTTTGATCTCCAGTCAGTGCCTTTTAAAGGCCGAACCTACCGAAGTCAAAGGGTAGGGGAGTCTGTTTCCATATTCCTCATGGTCCAAGGCCTGAGGGTGAGGAGAAGGGTGAAGAAAGGCACATAAACAGAAGTGCCCACTGTTTACGCAGGCGCCTGATTCTACAGCCAGTACTCCATCATAAGTGAGAGTTCCAGCCCCACCGCTATTATATTGCAGGGTCCAGGCAGAAGCATGTCACACAGGTGTAACATACTCTGTGTGGTCTGTACGAACATAAAAGTGGTATGTTAGTCATATTCTGGGCTTCCCTGTGGCTCAGCTGATAAAGAATCTGCCTGCAAAGTGGGAGACCTGGGTTCGATCCCTGGGTTGGGAAGATCCCCTGGAGAAGGGAAAGGCTACCCACTCCAGTATTCTGGCCTGGAGAATCCCATGGACTGTATAATCAATGGGGTACAGTCCATGGGGTTGCAAAGAGTTGGACACGACTGAGTGACTTTCACTTCACAAGTCATATGCTAGGAGACGGAATCTTGTTTTCTTGAAAGTAAAACTGTTAGCTGCTCAGTTGTGTCCAGCTCTTTTGACCTGGTGGACCATAGTCTGCCAGAGTCCTCCGTCCATGGAATTTTCCAGGCAAGAATACTGGAGTGGGTTGCCATTTCCTTCCCCAGGGGAACGTCTCGACCCAGGGATCAAACTCAGGTCTCCTGCACTACAGGCAGATTCTTTACCATCTGAGCTAATATACTATCCGTTCAAATGGGAAAAGTTACTGAGCTAACTTTAAAAAGCCTGACTCATGTCTTAGGAATATTATCTAGATGTTTTGGACCGTGGTTTGCATCTTTAAGATTAAGAAGAAAATCTGGCAAAAGGCAGATTCTCAATGATTACTAGTGGAATGAATGAGTAAAATACACACATACTTTAAGATCTTACCTTCCTTTCTCATTAATCATGTGTCAGTGGCTTTACAACCAGGTTTCATTTTGTTTCTGACAAATAGTAAATGGCCTAAAGACAATTCTTAGCTGGAACTGGGAGTAACTTTTTAAAAGAAACTCTTTACTTCTTCAAACCCTCTGAAAGGGTGGAAAATACTTTTGGAATAATGAACTTGCAACTGTTTCCTAAATTATGACTTTCATATTCAGTAATGCCTCTTTTTCAGGACTCTGTTAAGCCTGGAAGTTAAAAAAAAAGTCTGCTCCTATTCTTTTACACAATAGTGTACCTATAATTCTATTAATATACAACAGGATATGATTGTCATTTGTTTTGAAGTGACATCATTAGAAAAAACAAATATATTGAGGTTGTAAGTGGAGAAGTATGTGTTACATGAAGTTGAAAGGACAGACACATTAAAGAAAAACCAAGGAGAACAGTGGTGAGCAGCAAATATGGGGTGGGCACTGGGATACTGACAAATATTGGAAGCAGCACAGGGGCAGGCAAGCACTGCACCCCAAGAGACTGGGGAGCAGCGAGAGGCTCTGAAGTTCTGGGGCAATGTATTGTTGGTTGTATCACATGAAATTGTACATAGATCAAGACTGAATGCAGTACTTTGCTATGCCTTTTTGAAACAGCCCTGCTTATGTCTAAGCAGTGGGTCATTTAGTGCAAACCTTAGTCTACACTCGTATCAGCCATGGAAGAAATCACTATTATAGTGCAAATGTAGTAACAGGGGTCCATAGTTTGGTCTCTAGAACTGTTAAGCTGTAGCTTAATTATACTTAGTATGCTATAAAAGAAGGAACTTGATAGTATGTGGAAAAAATATTTTAAAAGATAAAATGAAAAGTGTCAGTGTTTAATAGACCGGGGCGTACCATGTGAACATGTCTTCCTTTGCATTTTGTGTGAGTGTGTTCTGTTATTTAGAATGGGCCATATATATTAGCACAAGCATTATCAAAAAGGTAGAGAGTGATGAAGAGGAGAGCAGATCATTACCCCCCCACCCCAGCCCAGGAGAGTGATTGCTTTACAGTGTTGTACAATGCTTTCCATTGTGCAATGAAATGAATCAGCTATATGTATACACATATCTCCTCCCTCTTGGACCTCCCTCCCATTCATCCCGCCCATCTAGGTCATCTCAGAACAGAGAGTGGAGCTTCATGATTCTTTGTCTTGTAACCTAATTCAATGTCAGATTTTCTATTCAGCTTTGACTATTTCTTTTTTCTCCCCCTTCCCCACTCCTCATTTTTGTCCTTTACTGACTACAAAGTTCAAAAGTATATCTTGCTTTTATTGAACAGAATTTTCTAACCCTTGTTTTTACATTTAAAAGTTGGTGGGTGAAGTGGTTTAAATTCCCATATTTTTTAAGCCACACGATTAAGGCTGTTTTTACAAAACCTATGCAGAAAAAAAGTTCCTTGCCAATGCAAACACATACACACACATGTGCTGTGAACCTAAAATATTATCAAAGTGACAGGGCCAATTTTATCTTTCATAATAATGACCATTGGATTCACTCCTCATCATGGCTGAACTGGAGTTAAAGAGCTAAAATATCTTTCAGAATCAACAAAGTGAGCTTATAGGGAATCACAGTGTTTTCCCCCCAGAAAAGTTACTTGTGTACATCACTGACCACATTTTAGCAGGAGGCACATGTGAATACATGTAAAAAGATCTTGATCTGCTTTCTCAAGTCATACGCAGGCTGGGAGCCAGCAGTAAACCTGAAGAAATTCAAGTTTGTGTGCCAGCAGTCATTCTGCATCACTGGGCAGAATCCTCCCACGGACAGAGCAGAGCTGCACATTCTTGACCACACTGAGTCTTGTGCAGAAAAAGGTTTCCGTTCTGTTCTTGTTTTGTTTAGACCGAACCATGTTTACAGTTGTCGAAAGGGTGTTGGTGACTCTCTTTTGGAGGGAGGGGGTTGTTACTAATTCTTTAGTAGCATCAGATAGTTTATGTCCACCTCTCCTGAAAGTCCCTGTGCTACCTGTTGGGAATACAAATAGATCTTTTTCTTGCTTAAAAGGAGCTTATTCCACTGGGCAAGGAAAAGGTGGGAAGCATATGACTTATTTTCAAACAGTATAATGCATTAGCTACATTTTCAAATAATATGCTCAACATATTTTTCTTCAACCTCCAAATATGATTTCAGGTGCATGCACGCATGCTCAGTGCTGAGCATGGACTGTAGTCCAGCAGGCTCCTCTGTCCATGGGATTGGGCACTGGCAGATAAGATACTGCACGCTCTGCACCAGTAACTAAGATCAAAGAAAATTACTGTCTCTGTCTGTGTCAGCTTTTATCCCCTACAAAATTTAAAACTTAGGTAATATTTCTAGGGATTGTAACTTTCCATAAACTGAATGCTTCTGAGTTTCAGACTCAAATTGCTAACTGCCCACAGCATTCTGTATAATAGTTAAAAATACACTAATGATATGAGTTTGATTTCAGGTGAAACACTTCTAAATTTAAAGCAATGCCTTCAAGTTAATCTGAAAAAAAAAAGAAAGCAACAAACTATCTGGCTTGAATGTCCCAACATTTTGGCATATTAACAATGTATCCTGTATTTCCTGATTTTTGGTTCCCCACCAGTGAGGAGATAGAGATCTCTGAAATTATGTATAACAATACAATGTAGCTTTTATTTAGTGGCAGCTGCTGACGCTAAGAGTCAGACAGAACTGAGCGACTTCACTTTCACTTTTCGCTTTCATGCATTGGAAAAGGTAATGGCAAACCCACTCCAGTGTTCTTGCCTGGAGAATCCCAGGGACGGCGGAGCCTGGTGGGCTGCTGTTTATGGGGTTGCGCAGAGTCAGACACGACTGAAGCGACTTAGCAGCAGCAGCTGATGATAGGTGCTGCCATACCAAGAAGGTTGAAAATCAGAGAACAGCACTGCAGTCTCCTTACTGATACACACCCCTCCTGATGAGCCACATGTAATGTTTGCCATAGCTGGATGGCATCACTGACTCGATGGACGTGAGTTTGAGTCAACTCCGGGAGTTGGTGATGGACAGGGAGGCCTGGTGTGCTGAGATTCATGGGGTCACAAAGAGTTGGACACGATTGAGCGACTGAGCTGAACTAAACTGAATGTTTGCCAACAAGAACACTAAAACAGATTGCAGCACACAATCCATGGACCATTTCTAACACTGTCCTTTTGTGGACTGAGCTCCTCCCAGTAGGGCAAGGGTGGCAGGAGGAGTCCAAGTGCATGTTCTGCACAGTCAGGTGGGCAGAAAGGACAGAGTATAAAGCTGTCCAAAGGAGGTTGCAGGATTTCAAGGCTCTGCTACAGTCTGAGAATGCTCAGGACCCTAAGTGAGGAAGAGAGCTCTGTGGAAGCGGGAAGGAGTCTGGTGGACTCCATGGCCTCTTTGCAAAGCATTTCCCTTCATAACAGGTGACCATCAAGGTCGAGGCGGAAGATGCTGGGTCCCTGGCCTCCCATTCTATAGGTTTAGGACTCTAGGTGCAAAGGCTCCTACTTAAGGAGGCACTCAGTTCAGTTCAGTTCAGTTGCTCAGTCGTGTCCGACTCTTTGTGACCCCATGAATCGCAGCATGTCAGGCCTCCCTGTCCATCACCAACTCCTGGAGTTCACTCAGACTCACGTCCATCGAGTTGGTGATGCCATCCAGCCATCTCATCCTCGGTCGTCCCCTTCTCCTCCTGCCCCCAATCCCTCCCAGCATCAGAGTCTTTTCCAATGAGTCAACTCTTCGCATGAGGTGGCCAAAGTACTGGAGCTTCAGCTTTAGCATCATTCCTTCCAAAGAAATCCCAGGGTTGATCTCCATCAGAATGGACTGGTTGGATCTCCTTGCAGTCCAAGGGACTCTCAAGAGTCTTCTCCAACATCACAGTTCAAACGCATCAATTCTTTGGCGCTCAGCGTTCTTTACAGTCCAACTCTCACATCCATACATGACCACAGGAAAAACCATAGCCTTGACTAGACGGACCTTAGTCGGCAAAGGTAACGTCTCTGCTTTTGAATATACTATCTAGGTTGGTCATAACTTTTCTTCCAAGGAGTAAGCGTCTTTTAATTTCATGGCTGCAGTCACCATCTGCAGTTATTTTGGAGTCTAAAAAAAATAAAGTCTGACACTGTTTTTACTGTTTCCCCATCTCTTTGCCATGAAGGGATGGGACCAGATGCCATGATCTTCGTTTTCTGAATGTTGAGCTTTAAGCCAACTTTTTCACTCTCCTCTTTCACTTTCATCAAGAGGCTTAGTTCCTCTTCACTTTCTGCCATAAGGGTGGTGTCATCTGCATATCTGAGGTTATTGATATTTCTCCTGGCAATCTTGATTCCAGCTTGTGTTTCTTCCAACCCAGCGTTTCTCAGTGATGTACTCTGCATATAAGTTAAATAAGCAGGGTGACAATATACAGCCTTGATGTACTCCTTTTCCTATTTGGAACCAGTCTGTTATTCCATGTTCAGTTCTAACTGTTGCTTCCTGACCTGCATACAGATTTCTCAAGAGGCAGGTCAGGTGGTCTGGTATTCCCATCTCTTTCAGAATTTTTCACAGTGTATTGTGATCCACACAGTCAAAGGCTTTGGCATAGTCAATAAAGCAGAAATAGATGTTTTTCTGGAACTCTCTTGCTGTTTCCATGATCCAGTGGATGTTGGCAATTTGATCTCTGGTTCCTCTGCCTTTTCTAAAACCAGCTTGAACATCAGGGAGTTCGCGGTTCACATATTGCTGAAGCCTGGCTTGGAGAATTTTGAGCATTACTTTACTAGCGTGTGAGATGAGTGCAATTGTGTGGTAGTTTGAGCATTCTTTGGCATTGCCTTTTTTTGGAATTGGAATGAAAACTGACCTTTTCCAGTCCTGTGGCCACTGCTGAGTATTCCAAATTTGCTGGCATATTGAGTGTAGCACTTTCACAGCATAATCTTTCAGGATTTGAAACAGCTCAACTAGAATTCCATCACCTCCACTAGCTTTGTTCGTAGTGATGCTTTCTAAGGCCCACTTGACTTCACATTCCAAGATGTCTGGCTCTAGATTAGTGATCACATCATCATGATTATCTTGGTCGTGAAGATCTTTTTTGTATAGTTCTTCCGTGTATTCTTGCCACCTCTTCTTAATATCTTCTGCTTCTGTTAGGTCCAGACAATTTCTGTCCTTTATACTCTCTAGATAATTCCCAGGACATCTCATTTTGTCTTCTATCTACCATACTCATTCTTCCTCCACGAACACTGGGGTGAAATCACCCCTGGCTGAAAAGAAACGTGTGTCCTGTTTTAAGAAGAGGTGTTTGTTCCTCAAAGATATAACTGTGAACTTAGGAGGAATGATTCACTCTGCACTCTTCTCAAAAGATCCTGCATAGAGATCTGATGCTAGAGAGGCAGGGCCCCTCGGGGGAAGACAGCATTCCCCTGCAAATAAAGAAGTAGCTTTTGAAACAACTCGAAGCCCCCATTGATTAAGAACTATGAAATGTGCACCTGAGCCAGATGGACCGTGTTTCTGCTCTTTACTTCCCAGGGAAAAGGCTTCATTTTTAAGTCAACTTCACTAAGATAATTTACATACGAAAATTATACCATTTAAAGTCTACAGTTTGAGTTTTGAAAGATATGTGCACATGTGTAACCATCACCACAATCAAGATATAGAACACTGCCCTTATCCCTGGGAGTTCCTTTGTGCCTATTTCCAGTCACACCTCCTTGCCCACCCCACCCTCAGACAACCTTTGATTCATTGGTACTTTCTATGATTATAGATTGGATTTGCCTAGACATTGCCTAGAATGTTATGTAAGTGGAACCATTCTATATCTTTTGAGAAGGCGATGGCACCCCACTCCAGTACTCTTGCCTGGAAAATCCCAGGGATGGAGGAGCCTGGTAGGCTGCAGTCCATGGGGTCGTGAAGAGTCAGACACGACTGAGTGACTTCACTTTCACTTTTCACTTTTATGCATTGGAGGAGGAAATGGCAACCCACTCCAGTGTTCTTGCCTGGAGAATCCCAGGGACAGGGGAGCCTGGTGAGCTGCTGTCTGTGGGGTCACACAGAGTCAGACACGACTGAAGCGACTTACCAGCAGCAGTTGGCCTCTTCTAGTTAGCATAATGCTAATGAGATTCATCCATGTCATTACATGTTTTTAAAGTTTGGTCCCTTTTATTGCTGAGTAGCATTCTGTGTCCAGGTGTGCCACAATTAGTTTATCCTTTCACTAGCTGATAGACATTTAAGTTATTTTTCAGTTTATTATTATGAATGAAGCTATTGTGAACATTCATGTCAAAAGTTTGGAATTCAAGTAAGTTCAATAAACAGAGCAGCTTGACAGTTGACAAACTGGCTGCTCCTCTGGGGGAAGGAGGCGTTGAGTAGTTGATGAGACCAAGTTACAAAGAACAATGATTTTGTAAAAAGCAGTTATTAGCCAAAAACGAAAAAAAAAAAAAAAAAGTACTGAGCAGGGAAGACTGCTGATCAGACATCTTTCAGCTGTATGGGAAAAAATGGATTGATTGCAATATCATTGGCAGGACAGAATAATTTGTACAATAGTTTTCTTTGGACATGGGCTAGAATTAAGCCAATAAGACTCAAACCTATTCCTGGCTACTTCTTTGTGCTATGCTTAGTTGCTCAATCCTGTCCAACTCTTTTCAACCCCACGGACTGTAGCCCACCAGGCTCCTCTGTGCATGAGGATTCTTCAGGCCAGAATACTGGGGTGGGTAGCCTATCCCTTCTCCAGGGGATCTTCCCAACCCAGGAATCGAACTGGGGTCTCTTGCATTGTGGGTGGATTCTTTACCAACTGAGCTATCAGGGAAGTCCATAGGATATGTTTAAAGGCCTGTCCAGGCACCAGAGACAAAGAGCTCCATTTCCAGAGTTAAAAAGACTACTGACTGTGGGACCCTAAGCAGGGATAAGAAAGATTGGCAAATGAGCATAAAAACACCGCCTATCTTAAGGACAGTCTCTGATAAGAATCTATATAAATCACTTAGCAAGTCTAGCACATAAGGAAGGATTTATTATGTTTAAAAATCATGTAATACCTTTGACACATAGTGAAAGAGTCCAAACATATTCCTTAAGAAACGAGTATTTTAACTTTTTTTCCCTTAAATTACACTGTGAATTCTTCCTATGTTGTTTATATAACCACTGAATAATTGAATTATTAATCAATTTGGCTAGATTTTAAAAGCATATCAACTCAGTAACAAAATCTCTCTGTGGCCACAACATTCCATTGTCCATCTCCTCACACTGTAGCTGTTTAGTTCCAAAGTTCCCACCAGTTGCTTCTCCAGCCTGAAGAATCACCTCTGGAGTTTGTCAGTAAATCTGATTCAGTAAAACTTCCTCATGAGCTCCTGTCAGAAGTGTGGTCTGCAGTCTACTCTCTTGGGCTAACTCTGGCTCAGGGGTGCCCATTGCACTGTCCTGTAGGGTGGGGTTGAGGGAGGTGGGGTTGGAAGATGAGGACCTGGGCTTGAATCCTGATATTGCCCCCACACGTAATATACCTGAAGTCTCTCAGCTTGGATCTTTCCTTTCCTCCTTTTGGCTGTAGGGTAACAAGCACCTCACATTGCCGTTACAGAATTATATGATGTTACTGTAACAGGGGGCTTCCCTGGTGTCTCAGTAAAGAATCTGTCTGCAATGCAGGAGACCTGGGTTTGATCCCTGGGTGGGGAAGATCCCCTGGAGAAGGGAATGGCAACCCACTCCAGTATTCTAGAGGAGCCCGGCAGGCTATAGTCTATGGGGTCACAAAGAGTCGGACACGAATGAGTGACTAAGCACAGCACAGCATATAGTAACAGGGCTGTCTCAGTAAGTGCTTGTGGACCCTGTTAATTCCATGCTTTATCTTAGTCTTTTCTGTTTACCACCATCTCCAAAGTCCACTGGCTGCATATACTTCAAATGAAATGGAGTAAGCTTTGAAGAGTGATTCAGGAACCTCTCTTGTAAACAGTCAATATTGTAAAAACTGCCCTGTGTGTTCACCTTTCAGGAAAGGTGGGGGTCAAGCTAGCTCCTGGGTTTCAGGTGAAAGAGGTAATCTTAATATTAAATCTGTTGTAGCCAGACGTGTGTGGGGTTGAGTTTCAATGGGCTTGTCACCAGGAATAGACTTCCCTCCGCTGGGAGCCAGGCTGGGTTCCCGCTTGAGCTCCCTCCCTCCGTCCCGCAGGCGGGCCTCCTCTTCTTCCTGCCCGCCCGGCCCCTTGGCTACCAGCTCTGCGCGCGCCGGGCGCCCATTGGCGGATTTGCTTTTATTGATTTGTTCTGAGCGGGCTCCTGGCTTCCCGCGCCAGTGCTGGTGCCGGCCGTTTTGCCCCAGGCTATGGAATAGGAACGGGTTTTCCCCTTTATGGGCACTGGCACGGGGCGGCTCTCACAGGTGGTGGGGGGTGTGTGTGGGGGGGAGGTGGCTCCCTTCCCATGGATAGGTCAGACCCCGAGCCCATTGGGTTGCTGAGGAATCGATCCCTGGCCGAGGTCAGCGTGGGAGAGTCCTGCGCTCTTCTGTCCTCCGTGACCCATGGCGGGGGACCTACAAAGTGGTCACCCTGCACCTTTGCCCTCCCTCCAGCACCTGCCCCCATATTGACACCCAGGAACACCCCATGGGAAACAGCCTCTTGGGTGAGCTGGGCAGTGGCCAGCTGTGTTCCCTGGGGACCAGCAGGTGTTTGAATGTGCACGTGCTTCTCCCATTGGACGGGCGCGGCCTGGCCCGTTGAGAACCTCCGACTTGGCTGGGGGCACACCCACGTACTTGAACTCGATTTCTTAAGGTTTTTCAGTTGAACCCAAAGTGGCTTCTTTCTGTTCTGGAAGAAAAGACTGTTTTTCCTCGTTCTTCTTCCTGCCTAAAGAAAGAAGTGGCAGTATTTGGGCGGGGGGGGGGGGGGGTTGGAATTCCAGTTTAACATACTTTAGCATGTTTACTGCTGCCCTGTAGGCAGACATGGCTGTTTGGAATTACATCTTTATGGGATTTCCTGGTGGCTCAGACGGTAAAGAATCTGCCTGCAATTCAGGAGACCCAGGTTCAACCCCTGGGTCAGGAAGATCCCCTGGAGAAGGGAATGGCTACCCACTCCAGTATTCTTGCCTGGAGAATCCCATGGACAGAGGAGCCTGGTGGGCTACAGTGCCAGGGATTGCAAAGAGTCGGACACTACTGAGCGACTAGCTGAGGTATAAAGCAAAACAGAACTGGGAGTTATTTATTTTGCATGTGTGATTATTTGGACGTTTCGAATTTTCTCTCATGATTTTCCTTCTACAGATAAAGGAAATGTTACTCTTCGGTAGCACCGAGCATAAATGGTGTTTGAGAAAAATTCAAAAAGTGAAAAAAGTTATTTTGTTGGAATGAATGCGAAAATGTAACTCTCGCTTTCAATTAGAAACTCAATCCTATTTTGGCTTGTAGTTCCATAATGTACTTACTATTAATACTAATAGGAAAAGCAGGATTCTCACATCTGTGTCTCCCATCCCCTTTTATTTTTCAGTCCAGAGCACAACCACCAGAAGAGAACAAAAGGAAGCCAGTTTTGGGGAAACTTGGCACTCTGTTCACGGCCGGAAGGAGAAGGAACAGCAGAAATGGGTTAGAGAGTCCCACCAGCTCAAATACCAAACCAGGCTCTCCCAAAGAAGTAACCTCTTCCAAACTCCCAGAAAGGGAGACTGAGAAGAGTCAACCTCTGGGCGGCCAACCAAGGCCGACAGACGTGTGCGAGGAGGGCTCCCCACAGGAGAAGTGCCAGGAGCGGGAGGGTGAACACCCCGAGGGCTGCATGCAGGCAGCCTCCCCGGACGCCACGCGATCACCTGGCCGGGGCAGCCATGCAGCGGCGGCTGTGCAGCAGGGCTGTGAAAGTGATTCACCCCAATTAGAACCTCTGGAGGCAGAGCGAGAGACCTTCCCAGATGCCACCGCCACTGCCAAGCAGTTGCGTTCCTCGTTAGAGAACTCCTCCAGGCGGGAGAACGCAGAGGCGCTCATCTGCAGTCCCGGGGAGGACGCTTCGCCCGGCGCTGGCAGCGAGCAGGAGCCCACCCAGGGATCGAGGGGCGTGCCGGGCTCGCCCGTTGGGGAGCATACCGCCGAAGGGCCCCCCCGCGTGTGTGTCCACGGAGGCTCTCTGGAGCCCCAGGGCGCGCTGAGCCAAGCCCCGGAGGACTCTTCGGCTTCGCCCGGCGACCCGCCCGCCGAGGGTTCGGAGAACCGGCCGGGGTCAGCACCAGTCAATGGCAAAGCCGAGCCCCCGGGGCAAGACTGCCGGCCCCGCGAGCGCGCCCACCCAGCAAAAGTGCTGACTCTGGACATCTACTTGAGTAAGACCGAGGTGGCACAGGTGGGCGAGCCGGTCGTGATCAGCCCCGGGGCGGGAGATTGCAGCGATTGCGACGACATGGAAAAGAGGTCGAGCGGCCGCAGGTCTGGGAGACGGAGGCGGTCGCAGAGATCCACCGACTCACCCGGCGCTGACCCACCGCTGCCCGACTGTGCGCCCCGGGACGACGCGGTGTTCGAGGACGAGGTGGCGCCAGACGCGGCCGCCGAGAATGGCTGTGCAGAAAAGAAAGTGAAATCTCCTCCGCTGGCGGCCCCCAATGGGGGCGTTGCCTCCGCTGCCGGCCTCGAGTCCAAGCCCAGCCCCAGCCCCAAAGGGCAGCTCCGAGGGGAGCCGGAGCGGAGCAAACAGCCGCCGCCCGCCTCGTCCCCCACCAAGAGGAGAGGCCGGAGCCGCGTCCCCGAGGCCGTGCCCACCTCGCCCGCCGGTGGCCCGCGGGCTCCGGCCAAGGACTCCCCTCTCAAGAAGGCGCCAGACCCCGGCCCCAGCCCGGCCGCCAAGGAAAGCGGGGAGGAGGCGGCCCGGGTCATCCCCCGGGAGCTCACGGTTAAGAGCAGCTCGCTACTGCCTGAGATCAAGCCCGAGCACAAGAGGGGGCCGCTCCCCCACCTCTTGGACGGCCGGGGAGACGGAGGTCGAAGCAGAGACTTGGGCAGATCGGCTGGAGGTTCTGACGCCTCCGAGGGCTTGAAGCCCAGGAACCACTTCGGTGTGGGCAGGTCGACGGTGACCACCAAAGTGACCCTGTAAGTAACTGCGGGGTTACTTGCTACATTATCATCATAAACTGAACAGACTCATTCTATTTGAATTCTTGGATAAGTAAGCTTAAGAGCTGGGTTGGGCCAGCCCAGCGGCTCTTGAGGGGCTCAGAGTCTTTGCATTCGTGGAGGAACTGCCTGTGCATTGAATTTTCTCCTGGGTGGTGAAATTGAGATGGTGAAGGAGTAATTGACACAATTAAGGTTTAAGAAGATGGCCCGTTCAGGACCCTAGTCGGTTGTTATTAATAATTCCTATTAATAAAAGGCTTGTAAGTTCAATGAATGTAAAAGATTCAGTATTTACGTAACTAATAGACAACCACGTGGCTTGATTGGAGCTCATTCTATTCTTTATTCAAAATATACACCAGCATTCCTGGGTGGAACATTCTTAAAACACAAATGTGGTGAATTTGAAAACAGGGAGCAAACTCTAGTGTGTACAGTACACCCAGTAGCTTTGACCTGTGTGCGTTTACAAGAATTGACAGAACCTTTTATGGAACTTAGTGCATTATTGGCCTAAAGCTTAAAAAATAATAATCTCTAATACAAGTATCTTGGTTGTTTCTTCCCCTTTATGATGTTAGGAAGTTTGGTGATATTTTTGCTCCCAGATCGAAAAGTATTTTTCAGTTATTGAAATGAAGAAAGATCAGTGTTTTTACTGGGAGGCTGTTTGACAAATGAAAGGACACATTAGAAGGATCAAGTTCAACAGCTGACTGTGACCACTGTGCTGTTAAGTTTATTGACTTTTCAAATATTTATTGAGTACCTTCTGTGCATGGTAGTGTGCTGGGAACTATGTGGGGGAAAGCCACAGCTGTGATTCAGTATATATTGCCTTTGAACAGTTTATGACACAGTCCGGCACCCAAGATGCCGACAAATCAAATAATTATATGAGGTGATAATCTGATTAAACTCCCATATGAATGTTACCATCCCTAAGACTGGGGTGTGGAAAGGAGGAGGAAATCACTATTGATTTTTTTTTTTTTTTTTTGGAGGAAGTGAGATTGTGCCTTGATGGTGAGTGAAGTCTGTATAGGCAGATAGGACAGGGAGGGCACCCTATAAAACTCAAGACTCTCCCCCTTTCCCTACCAATTCTCCCCTATCTCTCAGTCAGCAAATGTGAAAATGAGTATCTAAACTGCTCAAGGTGTTTTCCTATATTCACCCATTTTTTAAAGAAAGCCGAGTCTTTCCCAACATTATGATTCATAAACTGAACAGATTCATTCTGCTTGAATTCTTGGATAAGTAAGCTTAAGAGTAGGAGGTCTGCTTGGTAAACACTTGCAAGGAAAACCTGCTTAATGAATAACTTGAGCTACCTCACCCAGCTGCCAACCTGGAGAACTTTGATGGAGTCAGCAATTTATTCTGTAAGAGCAGCCTTGGAGAAATAACCTGAGTGAATGATGCCCATTATTTGTAGAAGGCCAATGTGACTGAATGTTCAGACCTCCTAAGTGTGAGCCTTAGAGACATGTTGCACTGATTAAGGACGCTTCTTGTCTTCCAATCAGAATACACCAGTGGAAAAACCAGAAATGTTACACTGTTAAGGGATAGGGTAAACAAACAAAGCATCTTACAATGAAAGTCTTCTTCATGTGCTGTTTCCTGTAACAGAACTAAACCAAATGTCCTTTTCTAAGGAATAATTATTTTCTACCTAAAATTTTCCTTTCACAGAGGCTTAGTTTAATTCTGTTTTGTGCATGGCCTTGCACTTGGTGAACTGGCCAACTATTGGAATGGAGACTTAATAATTCTTCCTAGTCCTTTGACCCATTTCCATTTGACTGATGGATTTTTTTTTTCAGACCCTTTAGTTTTTTCTCTGATTGTATTTCAAGTAGAAGTGATACTCAGATTATTTATAAAAACAACTTGAATCTGAAATTTTAGAGTTAAAACCATTTCATATTCCCTGAAAAATAATCACTATGAAGAAGCATGTTTCTTGATGCTGTTAGAGAAATTATGTTTTCAGTTCTCTACCAAGTATTGAATGTTGAGATTCTTAAAATGGTATGTTTAGAATAAGGAGAATTTTCTTTTCATATTATAGCCACAGGTTCTTAGACTTCAGGGTATTTTTCCTTCTCACATCTTAATGAAGGCATTACAACATGAATTATAGGAGCCTTCCTTTTAATCAGTTTGAACCAGGTTAATTGTAGTGACTCTCGGTAGCAGAAGTTAATAGCACAGAAAGTTCGGTTGTGAAAGGTATTTTGATCTTTGTGTAAATCTTTAATGTGCACGTATGTGTGTCCTGTCCCTAATGTAGCTTCTTGGCTAACCTAGAGTGTTTTCCTTTTACATCATGAGGTCTGCTTTGATGTTTGACTAAGTTCCTTGAGCTGATCAGTGAGAATTTTTAAAGCGTATATTCCCTGATATGTGAACATCCTTTAGTAACTGATAGCATTTGTAAGTTCTCTAACTATACTCATCTCACTGGTTTTAGAATTTAATCTTTAAGGAAGTGCTTATAAGTTAATTTTGCTTTTAAGTTTCAAATATGGGTCCACCATGGGAGAGCCTAGATATCTCGAGATACAGGAGAAAGCAATGCCTGGGAGAAATTCATGAGACTATAGCAAATTTAGTATTTAATTTAAAAATTAAAAAATAAAATCTAATTCTAAATGTTGTATTTAGGAAGGACCTCTCAAGTCTTCTCAGTCTTCTCATTTTATCTAGAAGGATAAGGTGTCTTCATCCAAAGTCATCCTGCCTGTTCCTTCAAAAGGCTCATCAGGGCCAACCTTCTTGAAGGCCAGTGAGTCCTTGCAGGAGACAGTGTGAGATCTTAATACTTCTCTACTTTGTATTCTCTTTATCAAGATGGCCTCTAAAGTATGATTATCTTATAGATCTCATGATAATTTATTGGCTCCTTGGCTCATAAGACTGGAGAGAACCAGAGGAGGTTACTGAGGTTATTGTTTTCCTGGGAAAACAGGATAGAAGAGTTGTTAGGAACACGGGATCTGAAACAAGAACACCTGGGTTCTGTTGCTTAATAGCTGTGTGACTTCAGGCAAATTACTTACCTTTTCTAGACCTCAATTTCCACATCTTAAGAGAGAATGTGCAAAATTGCACATGAGGCAGGTATAGAAAGTGCTTGGCCATTAGTGAATGTTTGTGGCTGTTATCTCTTACCTTTTTTACTAGACCAATGATTTGGACATATTTTTGTTTTGGAGTCTGTTCTTCTTGGAAAGCTTATGTAAAAGTGACATATGTGATAGATAAGTCAGAGTGATTCTAGTTGAAAGGAGGGTTGCTGGCCAGCAGTTCCATCCCCCAGTCTCTACTGTCCCCAGCTGCAACCCTTGAAGAGAAGTACAAGGGTGTCTTCAACCATAATGTGTGTGTGTGTGAACCAACTCTGTTCTAAACTATCTAGTTTTTCATTTGTTTGTTTTTGTAGATAGAGAAGGTAGAGTCCAGAGAGCTAAAGTAACTTGACCAAGTTCACCCAGATATTTAGCGTAAGAGCCAGAGCACATTTTTTTTACTCAGAAAGAAAACTGTATACATTCAAAGACTTTTAATTTCATGGGCTTCCCAGGTGGCCCTTGTGATAACCCACCTGCCAATGCAGGAGATGTAAGGGACATGGGTCGATCCCTGGGTTGGGAAGACCCACTCCAGTATTCTTGCCTGGAGAATCCCGTGGATGGGGGAGCTTAGTGGGCCATGGTCCAAGAGGTCACAAAGAGTCAGACATGACTGAGGCGACTTAGCACTGCACAACACAATTATACCCAAGAAATGTGAGAAAGAGAGAATGAATGGTGGCAGAACCAACAACTGAGTAATGATGAGTAAGTTACGGTACATCTATGTGCTGGACTTTTATGTGCAGACGTTATAAAGACTTTTCAAATACATTTTTAGTAACTTGAAAAATGTTAAATTCAAGGTGAGGTGCCAAGCTCTATGAACAGACTAATCTCAATTTTGTTGAAAATATTTCCCTATGCATACAAAAAAGACAGGAAGTGTACTAGAATGTTGACAGGGATATTGTTTGAGTAGTTAGGATTATGAATGATTTTTTGTCTTTATATTTTCCAAATGGTCTATAGTGAACACACTTTATGTAATCAGAAAAGTTTTATGGAGGAAGGATGATGGGAATAAACTGTTCAAAGAGGTAAATAATAAATATTTTTTTATAATCCAGCTCTTTGAGATAATGTAAATTAAAAAGTTATGATAAGTAGTACAGTTGGTTCTGGGGAAAATCATTTACATATTTAAAGTATGGGAGTGCATAAAATATTCAAATTTGTTCTAATGTTCTTTGGGTCAACTCTAGTGCCAAGCACTGTACTTATGATAAACTTGTTAACCTGTCACCTCTAGAGTCTCTTAGCTGTATAATTTTCTCATCCCTCATAAGAAAGTGAAACATCCATTAAAGATAATTGACAGTATATCTAGGATGGTTTAAAAATAATTTCATAAAAAATGTTACCTATCAGATGTTGGCTTTTCAGTTTTGTAGTAAATTGCGGTGTTTGCTTTAAAACCTAGGTTAATAAACTTATCTTGATACTGTTTTATTCTTGCAGCCCTGCCAGGCCCAAACACGTGGAACTAAATCTTAAAAATCCTAAGAATCTTGACAGTTTGGGAAATGAGCATAATCCATTTAGCCAGCCGGTTCACAAAGGAAACACTGCCACCAAAATCTCCTTATTTGAAAACAAGCGGGCAAACAGCAGCCCGAGACACACTGACATTCGAGGTTTGAAGAACACTCCTGCCTCTAATAAAACATTTGTCGAGAGGGCAAAGCTGAATTTAGCCAAAAAAGCCAAGGAAATGGAGCAGCCTGAAAAGAAGGTGGTGCCAAATAGTCACCAGAATGGTGTGCCGGGGAAGCCATCATCTGCAGAAGCCAAAGGGACGCTTCCTGAAGAGGAGACCCCTGTTTCTCAGCTTCCCCACGGTGATAAGGTAGATGTGCAAACAGATGCTGGCTGCCCTTCTGAACCAGTGGTTGCTGCCCTGACTCCCCTTAAGGACCAGGAGCTCTTAGGAGAGAGTGACTCCAAGGCTGCTAACAGCAAAAGACTCGAACTTGAAAAGATGACTAATACAGCAGAAAACACCCCCGCCATTCTTGATACCAAAGATCCACCTCCAACAGCCATAGCAAAGCCGCAGCCTGGATTTCCTGACTCACAGCCCCCAG
Organism: Capricornis sumatraensis; assembly: GCF_032405125.1. Classification (NCBI taxonomy): domain Eukaryota; kingdom Metazoa; phylum Chordata; class Mammalia; order Artiodactyla; family Bovidae; genus Capricornis; species Capricornis sumatraensis. Next base: position 31,151,254 of record NC_091081.1, on the reverse strand, counting down.
CTGAGTCATCTAATGGGCCTTCTCTGTCTCTGGCTGCCCCCACCCCTGCAGATGATACCAAAGACACATGTGCTCAAGCTCCTGTAAGCAGTTCTGTGTGCACTGATCTCAGAGTGTCAGAAAGCCATAATGGATGTACTCTGCCTGTATCTCATCAGAATAATGAGACAATGCCCCCCTCCAAACTTGCAGAAGGAAGAGAAGGAGGAGGGGAGACAAGCCCTCCTTTGTCCCCGGAGCACAGCCCGCAAGCTGTGGGAGATGAGTGTCCGTCCAAGGTCCTAGTCCAGGTCAGGTCCTTCGTGCTCCCTGTGGAGAACATGAAGGGGGGCTGCTCCCGGATCATCACAGATAGCTCTGAAGTTAGAGAAGCACAGTTGCCAAGCTGTCACAATAATGAACTCCAAGTAGTTTCCGTTGCAAGTGGTGCTCCCCAGAAAGAGGAAGTACAGGGCAATAAGGGCACATCACCCAAACACATTCACTGCAAAGAGGAACATGTAGTAAAATCTGGCGCCCAAGTCACGCCGCCCGAATCAGAAGCAACTCTGCCTGTCCAGGCTCAAAGTGAGGACAACGGAAAAGCCCTGAAGGCTGAATCCACCGCCACCAGCTTCCCTGACAACAGAAGTCATTTAGAAACCCCTCAAAGACCCAGTCAGATTGTTGTGAATGGCCAGGGCAGTCCTGCCAGTCTTTTGAACATCTCTGCTGGTAGTGATGATAGTGTATTCGATTCTTCTTCTGACATGGAGAAATTCACTGAGATTATAAAAAAGATGGACAGCACTGTGTGTATGCCCCAGAAGAAAAAGAAGGCTAGGCTGCCAAACTCCCCCGCCCCTCACTTTGCCATGCCGCCTATTCACGAGGACAATTTAGAAAAGGTGTTTGATCCCAACGTGTTTACCTTTGGTTTGGGGAAGAAAAAGGAAGGCCAGTCGGAAATGTCACCAGCTTTACATTTGATGCAGAATCTTGACACCAAATCCAAATTGAGGCCCAAACGTTCATCCACTGAACAGAGTGTCCTCTTCAAGTCCTTGCAGACTCATACTAATGGGAAAGATGAGCCCCTGGCAGCTCCAGAAGTCAATGACAAAGAGAACAAGGATGTCCAAAACGGTGGAGTCAAGAGATCGAGGCTAGAAAAAAGTGCACTTTTCTCAAGCTTGCTATCTTCTCTACCACAAGACAAAATCTTTTCTCCCTCTGTAACATCAGTCAATACCATGACCACATCTTTCGGTACTGCTCATAGCAGTTCTCTTTTTCGACCTTCCGTGTTGCAGCCCGTGGCTGAGAGTGCCCCACCCTGTAGTTCAGAGAAAGAACAGCCAAGTCTGCCAGCCAGTAACTTAAAGGTCTTCAATTTCAACTCGTCAGATACGTCTCATTCGGGATTAAAAAGTCTGAGCCCCATGGAAAAGTGCCTGCCAAAAGAGGAAACCAAAAAGGATCTGGATCTGCAAAGCAACCTTCCCATGCCAGAAACTAAATTTTCTGAATTTTCGAAACTGAAGACCAACGGTGATATGTCTAATCATACTGAAAGTGTTCTTAAATCAAACTTGCCGAGCTATGGAAGCAGTGACACAGACTTCACTGGTCTCTTCAAAGCCAGCCGGTTTGACCCAAGCATTTCTTTTTCTGGAATGGCATTATCAGATACAACAGTAAGTAGCAACTTATCAGATACAACAGTAAGTAGCAACATAGTATCATTTATTTGAGGTAGTTAAAAAAATCAGAGGAAAAGCAGGGTGATGAGCAATTCATGTTATTTGTTTAAAAATGGTTATGCTCCTATACAATAATTTCTTAACTCATTCATCACATTTGAAAACCTACTATGTACAATGGAGGTTAAAGTTCAAGAGAAAAGGTACTTGGATACTGTTCTCAAGGCATTCATACTCTAGCAGGGAAAAATATGCTACAAATATCTTAAGGCACTTGTGAATTTATATGTTGTATTGTGAAAGGTAAAGAGAAGGTACCTTGAGAATTCAGAGACAGGGTGTTTTTCCTTCCCTAGTTCTGTTTTACACAGATGCTCAACACTATACTTGGAATTTAGTGAAGATTTGTGAAGGCTTCGTTTATCTTGAACCCCCACCTCTCTGCCCCCACCAAAGAATCTTATTCCTAATCCTTTGTTTTGCACTTTGAAATTTGCTCTTTCTTCCCCTACATAGGAGTCCATGTTTATCCCACGTGGCTGAGAAAATGTTTTCTCTTTATTTGGAATTAGTTTTCATTAGGGAAATATTTTTTCTTGCAAAGCTGTTGGGGAATAAAGAGTTCGGTTTACATTGGTGCTTTCCTGTAATACATTAGAGAGGATGGCAAAATATGATTTTGATTTCTCCATCTTTTTTCTGACTGCTATAAGCTGTTTTCTTTACTCAATTTTTGACATAAATTTGTGGTTTTCATTTACGATGCTTGATACTCAAGTTGAAAGAGGGAAGAAGATGATAAAGTTTAGAACTCAGCTCTGCTAAGCCCAGAAACAGAAGTGGCAACTGTATTCCTGTTGCCCACCCTGTGAACCAGGCTACCTGGCAAGTGAAGATGAGAACCAGGCAGAAAAGATCCTGCCGCCTTCCTCATTTGTACAGGGCACTGCCCCACTTAAATTTGTTGTATTGTTTTTTGCTACAAGCCTATCATGGAATATAATTCTGGAACCTCTTTCAAAAGGGTAGTTGAACTTTCAGCAATAAATCAGATCTCTTTTTTCATAAGATTTCAAATTTTTTACTCCTAGGATGCCATACACACACACACACCCAACCACACACACACATCTAGATGTAGATATACAATAAAACTTATTGAGGATCCCAAAGAGCTTTTGTTCACATGGGTTATGCCTATTGGAAAATCTATTATATTACAAATTAATACTGAGGATTTCCCTGGTGGTCCAGTGGTCAAGATTTCACGCTTCTATGGCATGGGGCATGAGTTTGATTCTTGGTTAGAAAGTAAGATCCTATATGCCACGTGAAGGAAAGTTACATGTCTCAAAATTGCCTGGACTTAAAACTCCCCTCCAGGTCCTCCCCACCATTCTATGCAAAACAAAGAACCCTCTTCTAATTATGAAAATCGTTTTGACCTCATGGACTCTGCAAGGGCACTGGGGACCCTCCAGGGACTTCTGGATTGCACTTTGAGAACCACTGCTATAAACAAATAAAACTGAATCAGCCTATAGCACTTAGAAATCATGCAATTTTAAAGTGTTTGTCTCAAGCACAAAATTGCCACTGGTCCACTTCTCATTCATGACAGCCTTATTCTCTCTCCTTAATCATTCTTAGATCACTTCTCTTATTTAACAACAATCTGGTGAGTCTGACAACGGAGTACACAGTTTCACTATGGAATCTCTTGAAAAATCCAGTCAAGTGGAGTGAAAAAGAGAAACAGAGTACTTTATACTTTCTCTAGGCCTTTCTGTGATTAAAAAAATTTTTTTTGTTTGTTTTTCTTTAGGTCTTGGGCTTTGTTGACTGTATAAGTATTCTCTTCTTAATGTCTGAAATTTTATTTTAATATCAGGCTTTCTCTTTAGCTTATTTTCTTGAAATGTGCACATATAAATAAGCACATGCCATTTTAATCTGTAATAATGCTCTACTGAGGCCCTTCCTGTGGCCTTTCAGTCATAGCCCACCCTGGTGTCACGCAAGAGCCATCAGATCCCAGGCAGTCCTTAGAATGGGCCTCTTGGTCAGCAATGAAAGTAGTCCATGTTCTATCATATTTTTACAAGTGTAATTACATTTTTATTATCTTAAACATTTCTAGTTTTACTGGTCTTGCCAGCTGGGCTTGAAAATGATTAGTTTTGTAGTTTATAAAAATATATTTTGTTCCTCTAAAAGGGATTAAATAACCGTGTGCAGTGAGCATTGTGAGATATACCATAAACATTTTATTTAGACTAGTTGTTATGTGATGAAAAAACACTATTTATAGATTCAGATAAGATATGTATAGGAACACACAGAACTGATTCAGCTCATTCTGGATAAGTGACTGATCCATTATAATTTCTCTCTCTATTTGAAATTATATTGGGATGGTTTGAATTATGATCTCTTAGCTGAATTCTGGTTCTGTGAACTAGTGTAAAACATAGGTCTGACTCTTGGGCCCTGAAGTTCCCAGGTTAGTGAAAATCTCCTAAGCATATAAATGAGGAGAAACTGAAATGGCAAAATCAGTTAGAGGGGGAAAAAAAGGCCTTACCTTTAATAGATTCAGGTTTTAATATGACTTTGGTATCGATCAAAGTAGATATGTTTCCAAATTGACAAGTGTGAGGCAAATATGATCTTACTTAAAGGATTATGTGAGGGGAAAAGAGGACTTTCCATGAAGTTTAATTATTTGTTGTGTTTTTGTTCATCTGATTACAGACACTTAGAGGAAGCATCCAGAATAAAATCAATCCGCGACCTGGAAAAGTAAGATTACTTTCTGTTCCTTGTCTAGAATCATTTTGACCTGACAAAGTGCAACAACAGCACTTGATACCACTCTCGCTTTCTTAGGTGGTGATATACAGCGAGCCCGACGTCTCAGAGGCATGTATTGAAGTGTTCAGTGACGTGGAGGATTGTAGCGCCTGGAGCCTCTCTCCTGTGATACTAGTAAAAGTCGTTAGAGGATGGTAAGAGTGGCACTTTGTGTTCCTGACTCGGAGCATGTGTGTTTCACATTTTTAATTTTTAACTGTTCGGTCCTCAGTACTTATTTTAAATTATGCCCTTAACAATGTAAAGGGCAGACAATACTAGTCTTAGTGAATACTAAAAGTGTATCTAAGAAAAACATTTTTTAATATTTCTGATTCTAGGAATGATGCATGTTGATGCTAAAGGAATCAGAAAAATGCAGCAGTATAAATTTCTTTTTCTCATTTTTCCCACATAATGTTGGTTTGGACTAATGATCACCAGAGTCCGTAATATACTTTTGGTTTTTTAATTTTCCATGAGATTGCTAAGAATTGTACTACTCATGTTGATAGGCCATGCACTAAGCATGCTGATAGAAATTTTAAAAATTCTATAAGGGAAAACATCCTGGATAACTTTTTAAGTGACAGTTCAGTGAAGGACTAACCTAAAATTTATTTTCTAACTTTTTGACAGCAGATAGTTTTTGTTAAGTAAAGAAACTGGTGAAAAAAAATTGTTTTACCAGCTTAACTGCTTCAAGGAAATACACAGGAAATTGAATAAAGAAAAGCGGTTTAAAAAAAAGAAATCACTTACTTGGCATAAATATGAATCTTTGTACCTATTTATAAACTTGTTTAAAAAGAAGATGTAGGGCTGTAGGCATTTATGGTTTAAAAAATTAGTAAGCTTTTCTTTAGATCTCTCCATTTGATTAAATATGCAGCATTTTCCTTTTAGGCTTTAGATATTTTAATATATTTTTCTGTATATTTAACATATTCATTGGGAAAATACAATTAGCTTTTGTTCTTAAATTTGAAAACTGAAAATTATAATTTTGTTTTTAATGAAATACTGATTCTTCAACTTTTCTTAGCATCTCTCTTTTCTTAGAAGTATGAGCACTTAAGACTACCACTGTCATATATTGTCACGAGGTTTTTATTTAGTGTTTGTATGTTGCTGAGAAGAATACTTTAAATGTGTTTTCTGGGTCATTAAATAAGTATTACATAGTATATTTGAAAGTTGCTTACAGAATAGATCATAAAAATTCTCATCATAGGAAAAAAGATTGTTTAACTGTGAGGTGGTGGGTTTATTAAATAAAGTTACTATGGTGATCATTTTGTAATATACACACATATCTAATGGCCATGTTGTACAGCCAAAACTAATACAGTGTTATATGTCAATTAGATCTCAATAAAACTGGAAAAATGCTTTCCATTAGCATGCATGTAGTAGTCCTTTGTATCAGTATATCCATTGATATGGCTCTAGTATATAAGTTACAACCCTCAAAAGTGTTTTTTACATATATAAGAAGAGAAAACATTACAATAAAAGCCCATTCATCTGACATTACTATGTTTCCACCAACTGGCAAACTTACTATACTATAGAGCTACTATAAAAATTAGTAGCTTTATAATGTTCATACTGATAGTCAAAAGTTCTGTAAAATCCTGATTGTTGTTTTGTTTTAGTTGCTAAGTCATGTCTTACTCTTTTGCAACTCCGTGAACTATAGCCTGCCAGGCTCCTCTGTCCACTGGGATTCTCCAGGCAAAAATATGGAGTGGGTTGCCATTGCCTTCTCCAGGGGATCTTTCTGACCCAGGGGTCAAACTTGCGTCTCCTGTTGTATCTCCTGCACTGGCAGGGAGGTTTGTTACCACTCAGTTACTGGGGAGAGAATTGGCCACTAATATATTATTTATAAGGGGTTCCCTGGTGACTCAGATGATAAATAATCCACCTGCAATATAGGACACCCAGGTTTGATCCCTGGGTCAGGATGATCCCCTGGATAAGGGAAAGGCTACCCACTCCAGTATTCTTGCCTGGAGAATTCCATGGACAGAGGAGCCAGGCGGGCTATAGTTGATGGGGTTGCAGAGTTGGACATGACTGAGCAACTAACACACACACACACATGTTCACAGTCACACACACACACACACACACACACATGTTCGCAGTCACACTCACACACTCTATTGGCCAGAATATTTGACTAATCAAAATGTCTCTCACCAAGACTGGCTAATAGTTTTGCTGTATTTTATTCTTAGTTGGATTTTGTATGAGAAACCAAATTTTGAAGGGCACTCCATCCCCTTAGAAGAAGGAGAATTGGAACTCTCTGGTCTCTGGGGTATAGAAGATATTTTGGAAAGAAATGAGGATGAGGCAGTGTCGCCTAAGCCCATGGTGATTGGTTCAATCAGACTTGTGGTCCAGGTGGGTAAAATTAGTAAGCTTTTAATAAAGGCAAACTGGATTTCATCTATTCATTCAGCAAATACTTATTGAATGCTGGATGTGATTCTTTTGAGAGTTTCATTTTGTGATAAAAGTGATTGGGAAAATATTTTGTGTTTTATGGATAGGTTTTCTATATTGTAAATATTTGTGCATGTTAATTAGAAAAGAAACATTCTAATTAGTCTTTTTTTTCAGAATAAATCCTGAAATATGAATTTCTCTTTCCTGGCCCCCATTGCCATATGCAAATGTATTTTTTTTAATAACCTAGTTTTGATGAACTCTGTAAGAACAGATTTTCCTTTTACTTATTTTTTTGGTTGCTCTGTGAGTTCTTATTACCTTGAGTGGCTTACAGGACTATTTTGAAAGCTAAATAATCCAAAGATAATTCAGTTATTAACTCTGGGATTTCATGTGGGTTTTAAGAAAATGAGTATTTAAGGCCACTTTATGGATTGGGTAAACATTTCTTGGTTATTTATTCATTAATGAGGAACTTGAATCAGTTCTTTGTGGCTCTTGGAATTTGATGATTCTTTACCTTTCAAAAATGTAAAAGGTATCTTCCAAGTGAAAAAGCTCCATTTGTGTATTAGACTTGGGTATCAGAGTGCAACAGGGGAAAAAGACATGTTCCAAAATGGGAATGAGTAAGAATGACTAACAGTTTTTGGCAGAAGAAAATGTTATTTCCTGGGTCAACATTTCTGAGTGATTGGTATTCTAAATGATTTATCTCTTAATAATTTTAAGTACATAATGTGATAGACTTTATGCAAGATGTAACAGACACCACTTTGAAATGTCATAGTGGAATAATTTATCTGCAGTTTTTATTTATTACTCATTATACAGCAATGTTTTAAAATGTCATTCAAATCCTATCTCTCATGTAGTGTCTCTCCTTCATTTTTCTGAATTCTCTACTCTTTCTTGGCCATATTATAATCTGCTTTTTCTGTAATTGTGATCATTATACATGTTGTTTTCCTTTAACACTGACTCTCAATCTCTTTTTTACTCTCTTTGTATCGCTTGCTGATGGTTAAACCCCCACTTGTAACATCTCCCAGTGATTTGTAACTGCGAGAGATATGAGAATCTGGTGGGGTGGGGATTTAGGGTCCAAGAAGGTGGGCTGGGGGAAATGAAGCACGCTGGAACAGAGACCTCCTGTTTTGGCTGATGATAGCAGGCCTCATGCAATTAGTGCTTTTCATGGTATTACATGGTTTGGGGTTTTACTGAGCATCATATCCCACTGATATGATGTGCTTTCAATGATTTTACCTTTCTTCTTACTATGGGATTTAAGCTTTTTCCCTGTCTTAAATAATGCTTCATGAATGTTTTTGTGCATTTAACCATGTATACATTTTATGATTCATTTCCTTGCGATAAGTTTTTCAGAATGGTGTCATGTTAAAGAGAAGGAACATTTTTATGGTTCCTAATACATGATGAATTTTTTTTTTAACAGATTGTGTTTATGGTTCCTTGACACATAAAAGTCACAACATATATTCAAGGAAGTCACCTTTTCAGCTCATTAACTTTGTTCCTTTTGTTAATATTTGAAAGAGTTGCCCTTGAACTGACCCAAGTGTTACCATTTTTTCTGTACCTCGGTTCACCTTGCTCTGCAGCATAGAAGAGGTTCAATAAATATTCGATCGGGGCCCAGGCACTCAGCCAGGAGAGGCCTTTTGTAGTGTGTCTCATGGACATGCAGGGCATGGAACAGTGACCAAAGTGCAGAGATTTGTAAATCACCATAAACGTGCACCTTTGCCTTTATGACTTAGACCAAACCCACATCATAGTCAAGGAGTGTTACTGCAGGGGCCTGTGGGCACAAAACAACAGCTGAGGAAGCAGCCACTCTATAGACTAGTGTCTCTGGATATGGATGGTCACAGGAGAGCAAGGAACTAAAACTCAGGTTGCCAAGGAAAGCCAGGCAGGTTTTTCAGTGAAGACAAGGGAAATAATGTTCCAAAACTCTTGAGATGCATTTCTGGTGGTCTTTGCTTGAATGTAATGTTGAGATACAGGACTAATGCAATGTGTATGCCCCAAAAGATCACATATTAGGTCACGAGTGAGAACAGGAAAGGGATAAAGTGGCAGATGATCTGTGCAATGTATGTGTGTATCTAAAGCTTATTTTAATTATTAAAAAAAAGGAATGAAGTGAAGTGAAGTTGCTCAGTTGTGTCCGACTCTTTGCGACCCCATGGACTGTAGCCTATCAGCCTCCTCCATCCATGGGATTCTCCAGGCAAGAGTGCTGGAGTGGATTGCCATTTCCTTCTCCAGGGGACTTTCCTGACCCAGGAATCGAACCTGGGTCTCCTGCATTGCGGGCAGACGCTTTACCATGGGAGCCATCAGGAAAGCAAAAAAAGGAATAATGAGCTTAATGTAGAATTTAATACATGGCATTACTATTATAGATATATACTGTATTCATGTAACTTTTTTTCTTTTTTAGGATTACAGAGTTAGTCAGATTGACTTATTTACGGAACCAGAAGGGTTAGGGCTTCTAAATTCCTACTTTGATGATACTGAAGAAATGCAGGGGTTTGGCATAATGCAGAAGACTTGTTCCATTAAAGTACATTGGGGCACGTGAGTATTTTATTTGCAATACAGTTTTAATGAAGCTCTTTTTTGAGTGTGAAAAGATGACTTCAGATAATCTATCTCTAATTTGTTATCCTGTTAAGTAATTATTGACTAAAAGCTTGTATTATTTTTTATAAGGCACATAAAAATCTGATTTTTTTGGTTACTGTGTTACTATAACTCAGCTTTCTTGTAAATGATAATGATTTCTTGGAGGAAGTGCAGGGAGAAAACTGCATTTTTAATGTGGAAATTTCCTTATCGCAAAGGAACCTGATTCATTCAGAGCTGAGTGCAGATTATACCTTCATGGTAATTCAGAGGACATGATTCAAAGCGTGTGTGCCCCTGATATTTCATGTGGGTTGGAGGCCAACACACATACTACTTCCTTTAACAGTTTCACACAATGCTTTCCAAAGCCCCTAGGATGCTGATTTCAAAAATTACAGGAAACTGCAAGAGTGTTTTGAAGGAAGCGGGAATATTTCAGCTAGGGGAGAAATTAGGCTAGAAAGTGCAGGCTGCGGAACTGAAGCTGATGGCCTCCGCAGTGGAGTGCGCAGCCCAGGGCATGTGGCAGGCATGCACCGAAATGCAGGAAGAAGCACTAAAGCTTCTGTGTATTTTATTTAAAGTCTCCTGTTCAGATGTTGTCTTTGTGTATGTTTTCTAATAAGTTTATAGTATATTCAGCAGTTATATATACATAATTTATAAGTATTCATATATTCAGAGACTGCTCAAGAGTTTATATTAATGGAATATGGGTAAGATAATACATATGTAATGACTCCAAAGGTAAATACTACAAGAAACATAAATTATGGAGAGGGACCGTGAAAGTGCTGCTTTAGAGAGTAGTCAGGAAAGTCCCTGGTGACTTTTAAGCAGAGATCTGAGGACGTGAGGGAGTCAGCTGTGGGACATCCCAGGGAGGCAGGGTAGAGAAGTGTCCTAGGCTGGAAGCACAGTGTTTGCAAAGCCCTCCAGGGGATGTTTCAGCAATTGAGGCGAGGTCTGGCTGCAGTAGAGTGAGCCGGGAGGATTGGTGGTGGAGAGGGCTCATAACATGTCAGACCTTGTAGGATTCCGGAGGGATTTTAGGTGACTCCAAGGAACATAAGAAATCATTGGAGGACTTTAATCTAACTTGTGTTTTAGGAGGATCACTCTAGCTTCTGTGAAAAAGTAAATTGTAAAGAGCTAAGAGTAGAACCAAAGATTTGCAGTTGCATAGGCAAAAAGTGTTTTGGTGACTTGGTGTGATGGTAGTGGTAGAAGAACAGTTAGATTCTGGATACATTTTGAAGACAGAACCAACAACATTGGTTGACAGATTTTATGTGGGGTATGAGGGGCAGAGAAATGTCCAGGGTTTGGGACCACAGCATTTATTGGAATAGAAAAAAACGGGGAGGGGAAGTGAAATCCGGGTGTTTTGTTTTGGAGGTTAAATGGGAGATGCCAACTACCCATTCAAGCATTCAGGTAAGAGGTCAGGAAGGTGACTGGATACATGACACTGGAATCTTAGGCGGGTTAGGGAGGCTGGAGATATAATCTGGAGTCATGGGCATGGAGAAGGTATCTAAACCCCATGCTGGATGAGATCTCCATGCTTAACCTCACTCATTGTTAGAGAAATGCAAATCGAAACCACAAGGAGGTATCTTCTCACACCAGTCAGAGTGGCCATCCTCAAAAAGTCTACAAACAATAAATGCTGGAGAGGAAGTGGAGAAAAGAGAACCCTCTTACACTGTTGGTAGGAATGCAAACTGAAATAGCCATGATGGAGAACAGTGTGGAGATTCCTTTAAAAACTGGGAATAGAACTGCCATATCACCGGCAATCCCACTGCTGGGCATACACCCCGAGGAAACCAGAACTGAAAGAGGCACACGTACCCCAGTGTTCATCGCAGCACTGTTCACAATAGCAGGACATGGATGTAACCTAGATGTCCATCGGCAGATGAATGGATAAAGAAGTTGTGGCACATATACGCAATGGAATATTACTCAGCTATAAAAAGGAACACATTTGAGTCAGTTCTAATGAAGTGAATGAACCTGGAACCTATTATACAGAGTGAAGTAAGTCAGAAAGAGAAAGACCAATACTGTATATAATGTATATATATGGAATTTAGAAAGACAGTACCAACAATTCTACATTCATGGCAGCAAAGGAGACAGAGAGATAAAGAACAGACTTTTGGACTCAGCGGGAGAAGGCAAGGGTGGGATGATTTGAGAGAACACCACTGAAACATGTATATTGCCATATGTAAAAAAGACAACCAGTGCAAGTTCGACGCATGAAGCAGGGCACCCAAAGCCGGTGCTCTGGGACAACCCAGAGGGATAGGGTGGGGAGGGTTCAGGATGGAGGGACACAGGTATACCCATGGCTGATTCATGTTGATATATGGCAAAAACCATCACATTATTGTAAGGTAATTATTCTCCAATTAAATAAATTAAAAAGAGCAGGAAAGTCATCTGAGCTTTGGGCACTTTTATATTTAGAGATTAGGAAGAAAAGGTGGAATCTAAACAAAAGTTTCTTCATCTCTTGCTGCTTTTGAGTTTTTCAACATCAAAGAGACCTATAAGTCTTTTTTCTCAAGGTATTTAAGGCTGAGAAATATCACTAACTCACTCCAATATTCATCCCTGGAAATTCCATGGACAGAGGAGCCTGGCAGGCTGCAGTCCAGGGGATTGGAAAGAGTTGGACATGACTGAGTGACTGAGCTCGCACACACGCATCATATTTTTATCTCCATGTCTAGATGATTTCATGACTCAGGCTTGGGCTATGTGGAAGCGTAACGAGCTACCATTAAATAACATTTCTTTCCGTGACAGTGAGTTTAACCTGGTCTTCTTACAGGTGGTAGTTACAAATAAGTCATATTTTACACATTTTGATGGGCTTACATGGTGGCAGACGCTTTTTTTCTGGTTCTTCATTGCCATCAGGGTAATAGAAAGCTGCCTTAGATGTCAGTTCAGAGTTTGGGCTCATTGAACTCAGTCAGTTTGGTACCAGGTCAGTAGTACTTTTACAGATCTCCAAGGGGAGTCTTGATGGGTTGGGAGAATTCAGCTGATCACAAGTATTGAAGCTGACACTGCCTCTGTTGGTGCAGCAGTCCTGTGAGCTGATGGAGTAGAAGCCTTCGCTGCACAGGGGTGCTTCTTCAGATTCCATGAGGTTTACTCCAGGGCCTGTTCAATCTGCATTAGGCTTTTCTACACGTACACACGTTCAGAGTGAAGTGAAGTGAAAGTGGCAGTGTTGCGTTCGACTCTTTGCGACCCCAAGGACTATACCGTCCATGGAATTCTCCGGCCTAGAATACTGGAGTGGGTAGCCTTTCCCTTCTTGAGGGATCTTCCAAACCCAGGGATCAAACCCAGTGTGTTACTTGCTAATTTCTTATTTGGGAAAATGAGAACTTTCTAACAAAATTTTCCTCTCACATTGTGTTGAGTGTGATTTGTCTTTAAGCAGCTGGCAATGCCAGCACCCATCCTTGCAGAAGTGACAGTGTATCTTATCTTGAGTCTATTTCTAATAAATAAAATTAAGGAATTTTAAGACTTCAAAGGCAGCATAAAGAACATCTGTTCCAACACCATCATTTAGTCAAGGAAGACAGGTTTTGGCCACTTTATCAAGTTGGATTAGTTGTCAGAAGAACAGGTACTAGAATGCAGGTGTTCTGAAGTCAAGGGACGTTTTTTTAATAGCCACATATTCTTTGGTCAATGCTAACATGAAATACTTGATATATTAAAATATATGTAGGTATGTGAATTATGAAGCCTAGTAATCAGACAAGCCCCTCATCACACAACTGAGAACCTCACCATTACCAACACTGCTGCAGCACCCAGCATAACCCACCTGTGCCCTCCCCCGAACTTCTCCACATGTGCGATCCCTCTCTAGAATTTTGTGTGTTTCTCAGCCCCTTGTTTTGTAGTGTCACCATATAGTATCTGTCCTTGCACTATTTTTAAATTTATAAAAATGCTTTTGAAATTTATAAAGATGTTATTAAACTTTTAAAATAAGGAACTCTGGCTTGTTCCTTTTTCTCCACATTGTTTCTGAGAGTCCCCACATTGATGAGTATATGTGTACTTATTCTTTTCCATTGTTATTTAATAAATAACATATTTATTTATTTATCTAATATGTTATTTATTAATAACATATTTCACTGCATATATTTCCTTATGGAGTATACTGAAGCCCAGCTTTTTATTATGAAAGTTTTCAGACATAAGCACGAAAGTAGAAAGGGTAGCAAACACCCATATACCCTCCACTTTGATTCAGTAATTGTTAACATTTGCCATGTTTGCTTGATCTTTTTTTCTGAGCACTTGAAAGTAAGTTGCAGGTATTGTGACCCTTCATTCCTATAAGCTTCATCCCATCTCTCTCTATAATGACATTTTCCTACAAAGCTACCATTATCACACCTGAGAAATTTTCAATATGGCCATGATGATATCTACCCAATAGTCCATAAATAAAATTTCCCCATTGTTTCAGGAATGTCTTTTATAGATGTTTTTAATTAGTATCCAAGCAAGGCTCATATATTTGGTTGTCCTATCTTTTTGAAAAGTCTCTCTTTATCTCTTAAATACCCCCATCTTTGTTTCCCATGCCATTGATGTTTTTGAAGAATTTAGGTCAGCTGCTTAGTGTAAGTGCCATAGTCTGGATTTTCTGAGTGCTTCTTCATGGTATCATTTAACTTGGTCTTCTGTCACCTGAAATTTCTATATACAGACAGTTAGGTCTTCATGTATAATCAGATGCAGATGGAAGGGTTTTGTCAAGGATGTTACTTCTATGGGTAGGGACACATACTCATGCTGTGTTAATCAAACCAAGTTTGATTGCTCGGTTACACTGATGCTTCCCACCCCTCTCCATTGTAAAGGTACCAGTCCCCCCTTGAGATTCAGAGCCTGCTCTTGTTTGAATAACCTCAAAGCTGGCACATTCATATTTAAATCTTCTGACTATCCCCTTGGTTTCTATATGTAGCCAACATTCATGTGCAGCCATATCTAGAGAATAAGACAGGATCCAACTGGAAGAACTGTTTTTGGTTTAAGAGCAAGTGAACGAGATAAGAACGGTTTTTCTTGTCTGATTCAGAGGGTGTTTCTGAAAGAGTAATTACATGAATGATTTTCATGAATGTATGGATGACCATTGTTATTAGTTCAACATTAGTTCAACAGCATTCCTCTGTATGTATACACTTTTTTTTTTATAAAAATATTTTTATTCACTTATTTATGGCTGTGCTGGATCTTTGTTGCTTGCAGGCTTTTCTCTAGTTGTGGTTCCAGGGCTTCTCATTGCACTGGCTTCTCTTGTTGCAGAGCACAGGCTCTAGGGCACGTGGCTCAGCAGTTGTGGTTCCTGGGCTCTGGAGCACAGGCTCAGCAGTTGTGGCACACAGGCTTAGTTGCTGTGCGGCCATATGGGATCTTCTCAGATCAGGGATCGAACCTGTGTCTCCTGCATTAGCAGGCAGATTCTTTACTACTGACACCAGGGAAGCCACATTTGTTATTGTTTTTTTAAACTCATACTTTATAGACATACGGAGAAGGCAATGGCACCCCACTCCAGTACTCTTGCCTGGAAAATCCCATGGATGGAGGAGCCTGGTAGGCTGCAGTCCATGGGGTCGCTAAGAGTCAGACACGACGGAGTGACTTGACTTTCACTTTTCACTTTCGTGCATTGGAGAAGGAAATGGCAACCCACTTCAGTATTCTTGCCTACAGAATCCCAGGGATGAGGGAGCCTGGTGGGCTACCGTCTATGGGGTTGCACAGAGTCGGACACGACTGAAGTGACTTAGCAGCAGCAGCAGCATAGACATACAGTTTATTCATAATATAGGCAAAGGCTGAATACATGAGAAAATAAAAGAAAACAACACTGCCTGAAGGTAGTTGATCTCCTGATGCCCTTGTGAGTAATGTATCTTGTTGGAATAGAATTTAGGAAAGGATCACACTCTGTATATGAGTTTTCAGATTCCAAAGTCCACCCACATTCACAAATGTCTATTTGAGTTACCCAGCAGGCCCTCAGCATTTACTGAGGAAGTTCCCCAGCAGGCCCTCAGAATTCACTATTCGCAGAACAGCAGTCTTCAGGTGTGCCAGTTTATGTGTTCAGGTTTTTTGACAAAGCCCTCTTTATCCCAGATTACCTTCCTTATATAAGTGTTAACATGAGTAAGCTATATGCTTCAAGGAAAATGAGATGTTTAGTAGCAGATGAATACATACCCTTAGAACGCAAACCATAGAAGAAAAGGCTTAATGAAAGAGTACTTCAGTAAGCACCATGTCGGAATCTCAGAATCACTTGTTGATGAGCCATCGTCTGTGTTTATAAAAAATTCAGACTGTTCATTTGTGAAGAGTCAGACCTCAAGGCCCTTGGCTTGTTATTGGCTGAATAGCACACTTTATAATAAACTGCTGTTATTTAGCTAGGGCATGAAATCAGTGTGTGATGTGCCTTTTGAGAGCTTTGGGCTCCAAAAAAAAGATGTAGTGCATTCTCTTTTTTTAATTTATTTTTAATTGGAGAATAATCCTTTACAATGATGTGTTGGTCTCTGCCCTACAACAGCGTGAATCAGCCGGAAGTATACATGTGTCCCCTCCCTCTTGAACCTCCCTCTCAGCACCCCCTCTCAGCCCCGCACCCCATCCCACCCCTCTAGGTTGTCTCAGAGTACTGCGATGAGCTCCCTGTGTCATACAGCAATTTCCCACCTACCTACTTTACATACGGGAAAGAATGTGTCCACACTAGGCTCTTAATTTGTCCCGCCCCCTCCTTCCCCCACTGGGCCCACAAGTCTGTTTTCTGTCTGCATTTCTGTTCCTGCCTTCCTGCTGCCTCCCAGTCGTCTCTGTGACCATTATGCTGACTTTTAACACTGTGGATTAGTTTTGATTCCCCCATCCACACACCACACACAGCCTCTCAACATTGTGTGTGTGTGTATGTGTGTGTTGGTAGGTCTCCAGTAGGATTTTGACTATAAATCCCTGTATAATTAGTAAGTCTAAAGAAGTTACTGATTTATCCAGGACAATCTGTAACAGAAACTATCACCAAAAATGTGCCCTTGGGCCAAAATTGTGAACAAGAGAAAAGCAAAGAGGGGAGAATCAGAATCATTTTGTAGGTAAAAGATTACCTTTACAGCCAGCTTCCTCTTGTGGCCTGTGCTCTGGGGAACTTGGCACAGGTAGCCCAGCTAGGATGCTTTAGCAAGACTAATAAAGAATTGGTGATCACCAAGAATTCCACATTTGCTTGTCAAGAGGGTATATTACCATCTCTTTTATAAAGAAGTCACTTCTCCAGCAACAGCAACTTCACCAGAACCCTCCAAGGAACCAATAAATTGATAAGACTGCACAGTCTTTAGGGACAGTTCATGTGAGGTATGGTTTTCTGGTTTCCTGGTTTCTAGCACATTAGAGGAGGGTGAGGCTTCTGGTTGCCTGACCACAGCAAAAGTGACAGCTGACAAGCATGATAGAAGGGTGTGGTATTGAAAAACCATAAAAATCAATTCCAAGGACTCAAAAAGCATTGGGCCTGGGAACAAGCAATCTTTAGACTTTGAGAGCCCCCACAGACATCTCTGTGCATTAAGTCATGCTCCCAGTCATGATCCTGAGCGACTGTGAAAGCAGAAATTATGTTCAGTGCACTCTCTGGAATGAGAAAGACTGTTGTTCAAGAATGACTAGGAGCTTGGTTTTGGCGTCAGCTTGAATCAGCCCTGCATTTAGTACTTGTAGCTGTGTGGCCTTGGGCAATTTAACTTCACCTGTAAAATGGGGACTGTAGATTTTACTTGTAGCATTGTTGTTAAGGATCAGATGGAATTCCTTGTAAGCTCTAGATATTTGTTAGCTGTTCCTAATTTTTGATACTATGACAGATGATTAGGTAGAACATCCTATTTTTGGTTACAAATGAGATATAACCTATTAAAGTGTGAAATCCCCTGGCTGGAGCCTCTCTAAATACATACACAGTGCAAAAGATAACTACTTTTATTACTTGGAAGTAACAGACACTTAAACTTTGAAATAGTTCATAATAGAAAGTAAAATCAGTGGACAAAGCTAGCCAAGCCAAGGAAACAAATAAAAGCTCAAGAGATGCATATAACGGCCTATTCCTCCTGGAGCCCAACTTTGCTCTACTAAGTGCATCCATACATCATCCAGACCCACATCCTCCCCTGTTCTGGTCCTCTCTCATCTGTGGGGTGCAGTGTTCCGCTGATAGAAATGATGAATTGTCTGCTTCTTCCTTGGTACTTATTTAGATGGCTGATTTATGAAGAGCCTGGATTTCAGGGTGTCCCTTTTATCCTGGAACCTGGTGAATACCCTGACTTATCCTTCTGGGATACAGAGGAGGCATACATTGGATCCATGCGGCCACTGAAAATGGTAACGATGGAATCTGATCATGTGTTCTTAGAGTCAGTAATTCTTTGCTTGACTTTGATAATTTATGGGATGTGACTTTAAAGCAATAAAGCAGAGTTTTAAAAGATAAATATGTAGAGGATGGGACTTATTGCTAGATAGAAATAGTAGAAAGGATAACTTGATAGTTGCTACAGATGGAAAAAAAATGTGGATAAGTCCATAGGTGTTCTTGGCCATGCAGAGGCACTGATGTGTATGCACAGCTCAGCCCAGGGCAGATGTGAGAAGTGAGAAAGTGAAGAATTAAATCAGGAGGACAGACAAAGTCCAGCTTGTAGGTGTTAGAGAAAGGGGATAATTAGGAGAACATCACGATAAGTCAGGGCTTCCCTGGTGACTCAGATGGTAAAGAATCTGCCTGTAATGTGGGAGACCTGGGTTCAATCCCTGGGTTGGGAAGATCCCCTGGTGAAAAGAATGATAACCTACTCCAGTATTCTTGTCTGGAGAATCCCCATGGGCAGAAGAGTCTGGTGGGCTATAGTTCATGGGGTTGCAAAGGGTTGGACACGACTGAGTGACCGAGCACAGCATAGCACAATAAGTCAGGTGGATCTTAAAAACCAAGCAGGATTATTTTAGATGGCGATGTCAGAGTTAGACTGCATGAGCCAGGTCAGAGCTGGGAAAGGGTAGGGCTTGCTGAGGACCAGCTTGCTGTAATGACAGGAGGCCAGGCTGGGTGACTGCATTGGGGGCCCTGGAGTCAGATGTCCAGGTGAGTGTTGTCCTCCAAAGCCCTCCCCTTAGGAAGAATCCCGTGCTTCCTTCCCCTGTATTTGGCCTGGTTCTTTGTTTCTTCTGCGAGACTCTAAGCCTTGGAAGGCTCCAAGCTGCACCTGTTTTGACCTTATGTTGAGCTGTGCCATAGGAGGTGTCCACTAAACACGTACAGCATGAGTGAGGCGCCTGTTACAGACATGTTCTTGAAATTCCACTTTGTGGTTGTCTTCTGAGTCAGTTTGAAACAAATTAGAAAGTTAGGAAGATAATTTTTTATCTTAATTTTATCCCTCCTGCCGCAGGTTGTGGCTTAATTACCTAAATGTCTGCTTGTCTTCATACAAATAATTTTGGGCTTTTTTTCTAAAATTAAATCCTCTTTCGAAGAGTACAGTTTTTTAAGTTTTCTGAATATGTAAAAGAATTGCCTCAAGTTTTGAAGGCAGTTTTTAATGATGACCTACAGAGTTGTAAAGTTCACAGAATTCGAAAAGGATTCCTTTTGAAAAGGATACTTAGTTGATTGTATGAGCCCTGGTTTGTTGATTAAAATCAGCCACATTCCTTTATAATTATAGTTCATTTGCTGTATTTGAGATCTTTGGTTATACTTTTTCACTTATATATATAACAACCTTAAAAAAAAAAAAAAGGCCTTCTGACTTTCCCACTGCTGATTTAAACTCTTACCTTATTTAATACTTCTGTGTGACACCTCTTCTATGATTTTAGTAAGATTTTTGGATTAAAATTTCTTTATTCTAAACATATAGCAACCCTCATAGACCCATCCTCTATGGGATGTTTTAAATTTATCTAAGAGTTTACCTAATTATTTGAGGAGCCCTTCAGATCATATTGTGAACTTGAGTGAACTTCAACAGCTTTGTAAGCCAGAGGTTGCAAAATCAAATGCCTCCAGGGCCAGGCAGCAAATAGGCGTGAACAGGCTAACCCGGGAGCTGAAGCCCAGAAGAGGTGGAGACGGGCAAAGTGGAGCTGGTATCCCTGCTGGAGGGCGAGCCCAGTGCAGGGTTAATAAACACAGGAGGTGAGGGTTGCTGCCTGTGAGAATTTGAGTCTAGAGATGTAAAATCTTAGACTGCTTTTTAAGAGAAGTGAGAAATAGGCCTTTTTGGGAGAAGTTTACTGAGTTTAAAAAACAACAACCAAACACCTATTTGGTTAAAAAGCACAGATACCATGCAGATTCAGCTTGTAGACCGCCTCTGTGAGACTGTTCCTCATATCTTCCTTGCATTTTTCGCAATTTTAGAACTGTCACCACATCAGTTAAACAAACCAGAACGTAGTTGCTCTGTGTGGTTCCGTGGCTTATCACAGACTGCCATGGGTAATAGCAAATGGTAACTTGTCAGCGACAAGCCACTTGTTTTACAATACCATTTTTCTTTTCAGGGTGGCCGTAAAGTTGAATTCCCTACAGATCCTAAGGTAAGGTACATTTTTAAAGAATTTTACTCCCATTCCATCTTCATGAAGATAATACTTGCGTGATTTTATGTATTACTTCCATGAGACATAACTGCAGTCAGCAGGAGTTGCCCAGCTTATACATGCCATCCCCTTCAGGTGGAAGGCGATGCTGACCGCACGCGTTAGCACGAACAGTGTGTGCAGCCATGGCTCAGAAGGCTCACTGCTGTATTAAGCTGTAATTTGCAGTTGTATTTACTAACTGCAGGGCCTGTTGCTACTTGTCTGAAAGGAAAAACCTTACTTTTCAAGACAAGTTCTCCCTACCCTAAAATTCTCCTTCTGCTAGCTCTGCTTTGCACATCTGTGACACACAGTTTGATCTACAGTGTGTTTCATTTTTAAAACAACGATACTTTGGTTCATTAGTTTGGCCTGAGAAAAATTCTAAATATCAGTTCTAGACATTGAACAAAAACCAATTGTGCATCTATCTTTTGAACCTTGGCTTTAGGCTATACCACAGCAGGAGAAAAATTCTGATTTTTAAAATTATATTACAAGATACTTTTATTTAGTTAATTTAAAAATGTGATTATAAAATTTGTGTTCCAGGACTTACTGATATTAAGTGACTGATTTAGTGCTTAGCTATTGAGATATTTAACTTCTTACAACCTACTGGCATATCTCATTTCTATTATAGGTAGTTATTTATGAAAAGCCTTTCTTTGAAGGAAAATGTATGGAGCTGGAAACAGAGATGTGTAGGTTTATCATGGAAGGAGGTGAAACAGAAGAAACCACTGGAGATGAACATTTGTCTTTTGTATCAGTGGGATCTATGAAAGTTCTACGAGGCATGTAAGTAGACAGGAGTGACCTGTAAGGATTCCTTTTTATTCCCTTTAATAACATTAAAAACATGGTCTCTCTCCCCCAAAGATAGCATTCCAGATTGCAGGGTGGAGTGAATAAACATGTTTTCTTCAGCTAGTTGTGACCTGGATTTGATGGGCTGGTTTGGGATCAGTCAGCTGGGCAAGGCTGATAAATTGGGCCATCTAGATTGATCAAATCTACAATCTTGTTTGTTGACATTATGCTCCAAATGATTGAACTGTTAGTTTGCTTTCTATTTTTCAGGATCATATTCTGTACTTTATAGAGCTTACATATTTTCTTTAAAGTCTACACTTGAAAATGGCTTATAAATAGCCCAAAATATACAATATATTAATTATTATTGGAAGAAAGTTCATCCAGTTTTATTTGTTAAAGTTCTTTTGAGTCAGTTCTTAAACACACTTAGACAAACATGTACACATACATGCTGACCTCCCTGTAATCCTTTAAGGAACGTTGGTATATACTTCTTAGGTTAATTTCTTGGTGAAGTGAAGTGAAAGTTGCTCAGTCATGTCTGACTCTGTGACTCCTTGGACTGTGGCCCACCTGGCTCCCCTGTCCATGGAATTCTCCAGGCAAGAATACTGGAGTGGGTTGCCATTCCCTTCTCCAGGGGAATCTTCCTGACCCAGGGATTGAACCCGGGTCTCCTACATCACAGGCAGATTCTTTATCATCTGAGCCGCCAGGGAGGCCATTCTACTAACCTCTTAAATGCTAGGGGAGAATTCCAGTAGTCATAATGCATGGGTCCATGTCTAGCTCTATAGCTATTTACATTTGTCAGTGACACTGATATTTTAACTACTGAAAATTTCTACTCTTTCATGTTCTTTCTGTTGTAGTTGGGTTGCTTATGAGAAGCCTGGCTTTACAGGTCATCAGTATTTGCTTGAAGAAGGAGAATACAAGGACTGGAATGACTGGGGAGGCTACAGTGGAGAACTGCAGTCTTTACGACCTATATTAGGTGTAAGTTACAGAAAAGCTAATGGGTAATACTTGGGTGTTTTTGAGTAATAATTGGCTAGTCTTTGAATTTTGAACTTTTTTTTCTCAACAGGATTTTTCAAATGCTCACATGATAATGTACAGTGAAAAAAACTTTGGATCCAAAGGTTCCAGTATTGATGTATTAGGAATTGTTGCTAATTTAAAGGAGACTGGATACGGAGTGAAGACACAGTCTATTAATGTACTGAGTGGAGTGTAAGTGAAATAACCCAATGGGGATTTTAATAGTGAGCTTCACTTTGATTTGTGTTAAAGTAATGGAGTCTTTGACCCAGAGTAGACACTCAATAAGTACATATCTCAAAAATGAAACATTAAATTAGCCATTTAATACTGCTACAGTATTTTTATAACAGCTTTTTAAAATCTTTCTCATATAGTATCTTTTAAATGTAATATAATATTGGAGCAGAATTTGAGTTGCATTATGAAATCTACAGATTCACTTCCCTTGTCATTCTTCATGAAAAGAACTCATGAATTTCTTAGGATCAGACACAAATAGTAGTGATTTAACATCAGAAACCTGAAGTTGGGACAAAGTCCCATTTGATTTTCTTATGGTCCTACACCTGCTCTATTATATTTCCTGTTATTTTTTCTTCGTTATATTAAGATGTAGTTGATATACAGCACTCTGTAAGTTTAAGATGTGCAGTGTAATGGCATATTCATCATGAAATGGTGCCAGAATAAGTTCCGTGAACATCATCTCATAGATACAAAATAGAAGAAAATGTTTCCCTTGTGAGGACAACTCTTAGGATTTACTCTCTTAACAATTTTCATATATAGCACACAGCAGAATTAATTATATTAATCATGCTCTAGATCATATCCCCAGTATTTATCTATATTATAACTGGAAGTTTATACTTTTTGATCATCTTCATCCAACTCCCCACCTCTGTAACCACAAATCTGATCTCTTGTTCTATGAGTTTGTTTGTTGTTTTTGAAGTACAGTTGACTTACAACAGTATGTTAGTTCATGGTACACAACATAGTGCCTTAATATTTCTGTGCATTTCAGAATGATCACCATGGTAAGTCCAAATCTGATCTCTTTTTCTATGAGTTTGTTTGTTGTTTTTGAAGTACAGTTGACTTACAACAGTGTGTTAGTTCATGGTACACAACATAGTGCTTTAATATTTCTGTGCATTTCAGAATGATCACCATGAAAAGTCTAAGTTACCTTCTGTCACCATACCAAAATACTACGTAATTATTGATAATATTCCTGATGTTGTACGTTTCATTCCTATGACTCATTTATTTTGTAAATGGAAGTGTGTACCTCTTAATTTCCCTCGCCTATTTCACTCATCCTCCCACCTCCCTCCACTCTGGCGGCCACCTGTTCTCCGTATCTACGACGGTTTTCTGTTTTGTTTGTTCCTTTTGTTCTTAGATTCCACATATAAATATGTGGTATTTGTCTATTTCACCTAGCATAATACCCTCGCAGTTCTGCCATGTTGTGCAAATAGCAAAATTTCATTCCTTTTTATGGTGGGTTACTATTCCATTGTGTGTGTGTATGTCTATACACACTACATCTATCTATGTTAGATATATAGGTTGCTTCTATGTCTTGGATATGGAATGCTGCAGTGAATAGAGGGGTCCTTATATCTTTCTGACTTAGTGTTTTTGTTTTCTTTGGAAGAATACCCAAAAATGGAATTGCTGCATTGTGTAGTGCATTTTTAACTTTGAGGCACCCATGTTGTTTGCCATAGTTACTGCACCAATTTATATTCCTACCAACAGTGCACAAGGGTTCCCTTTTCTCTACATCCTTGCCAACACTTGTTATTTGTTGCCTTTTTGACGGTAGCCATTCTGACAGGTGTGAGACTATATCTCATTGGGAATTTGATTTGCATTTTCCTGATGATTAGTTATGTTGAATATATTTTCAAGTGCCTACTGGCTGACTGTAGGTCCTTTTGGAAAAATGTCTGTTTAGGTCCTCTGGCTATATTTTAATCAGGTGGTTTGATTTTTGGTGTTGAGTTGTATGAGTCCTTTGTTATTTTGGATCTTAACCCTTTATCAGATATGTTGTTTGCAAATTTCTTCCCCTATTCAGCAGGTGCCGTTTGATTGGTTGGTGGTTCTCTTTGATGTACAAAAAGCTTTTTCGATGTAGTTTGTAGTTTGATGTAGTCCCTTTTGATTATTTTTGTTCTGTTTCCCTTGCCTGAGGGGACATATCCAAAAAAATATTGCTAAAACACGTCAAAGAGCATACTGCCTGTTTCCTCTAGGAGTTTTATGGTTTCAGATCTTAAATGTAAGTCTTTAATCTACTTTGGGTTTATTTTTTATATGGTGTGAGAAAGTAGTCCAATTTGATTCTTTTCTATGTAGCTGTTGAATTTTCCCTGTACGATTTATTGAAGAGTCTTTTCCCCTTTGTATTAATATACTATTGCCTCCTCTGTTATAAATTAACCATATAGGTGGGTTCATTTATGGGCTTTTAACATAAAAAATAACTGTTTCAGTATACCTGGAATTTGCTACTGAGTCCTTTACTAATGCTGAAGTAAGTTTTTATTGAAAGATGACTAGTCAAGACTCCTTGGGATGCAAGTGGCTACAAGTCAAACTAAAATGGCATAAGTGATAAAAATGTAATATATTGGCATGCATAACTGAAAAGTCCTGATGGTACAGGGGTTTAGACACTGTATGAGAACTTGATCTCCATCTCTTGACTGGGCTTTTGCTATGCTGGCTTTACTTTAGGCAGGTCTTTTCGTTACCAAGTTCAGGGTCATACTGCTCACCATACTATAGGCCAAAAAATCTAGAGACGAGGTATTAGGGCAAGAAATAGTGACTTTTTTGGAAAGCCAGAGGACTGAGACTAGTCTTCAACTTGTGTCCTGAAGAGCCATCTTGCTGGGGTTTGGATGCTAGTTTCTTTTATAGAACATAGAAGGGGAAGTGAAGCAGTAAAAAGGACAATAAATTGTTGCAATTATTCCCTGGGATGTGGAATACAGACTCCCCAAGGGATGTGTTAATTTTTACTTTCCTGCAGTTAGGAGGGCCTAGTCAGGATATTTCCTGTGAGCTCAACAAAAAGTATTCTAGGTTAACACTTGGGTGTAGGAGGCAGGGTTCCCAGAAGTTGGCCATTATGTTTAAGCTATGGCAGCATCCCTTTAGTGATTAACTTGCAGCAAAAGCAATAGAGAACACAAAGGCTAAGGTGGAATAAATGGATTAAATATGGAGTCACATTTGTTCTACCCTGGTGGCTTGGCAATATAAAGAATCCACCTGCCGAGACACAAGAGATATGGGTTTGATCCTTGGTTTGGAAAGATCCCCTGGAGTAGGAAATGGCAACCCATTCCAGTATTCTTGCCTGGAAAATCCTATGGACAGAGGAGCCTGGTGGGCTCCAGTCCATGGGGTCGTAAATAGTTGGACACAACTTAGTGACTAAACAGCAAGAACAAAGCGTACTTTCTATCTGGGGCCTGTGGCAGCAGCATCTGGTTTCTGTTCTTGACTGCTTCCAGTGGAAAGCTTCTCTTTCCCACAGAGGTTCCAGGTTTGACTTTGATTCTGTACACTTAGGTCATATGGATGTATCTGAACCAATTACTGTAGCCAAGGAGAAGGCCATGCCTATGATACATGCACAGCTCTGGAGCTGAGACGTAGGGTCAGTACAATGGGGGCATGTTATATATGATTGGGCTGAGGGGTTCCCCAGGAACATCAGATAGAGTGGAGGCAGATATTGGATTGGCAGGAACAGATGTCTGTTAAAGTGAGCTATATGATTATTTTTATGGTCCAGGCTGATGTAAGTTATCATTTGTTATGAGAGTATTCTTAAATGGTCATATGAAATCGACATTGGTTCTGTTGAAAGTGTTTGGTATTAGGTTCTTATGGCATGAGTAACATAGGCTATATGAATCACTCTAACCTCAACTCTATATTGTATTTCAAGAGACTTTCCACAGACGCCCTGGATATTTTAGATGCATCTACAATGTAATATGCTTTTAACGTTAGTCATGTCGTTAAATTCTTGTGTTGGTTGTTGTTTCTGGCACCATCTCGGCAGAATGACACAGTGACTTCTGGGGCTTCCATTCTTAGCAGGAAATGCCTTCTCCTAGGTCCTGTTCTGGAACCCTAATGTATTAGAATCTTCCATAGACAAAGGTATGGTGTTCAGAAGTCATCTGAAATATTGCTGTGGCTATATAGTATTTTTGACTGCCTTTAAAGTAAACTATTTAGAGGGAGAATAGACAATGACCAACTCAGTATGGGGAAACAGTTGAACATTTTGATGCTCACCAGGTGTGTTGGGTCCATTAGTTAGAGCCCAGTCATACTCCCTTGCAGAGGAAGCAAAAGGATGCTGGGTGGATTCCTGTCGGGCATGTATGTAGATTATTGTGTGAGCACAGGTAGAATTACTGTGCCTGGAGCCAGTCTCTTTTTCACCCAGCCCTTGTTTACTTAAAATCTGTTTCCTTTATAAAATGTTGCTTTTATGTTTCTATTTTTAGTCGTTTCTAGTTACATTTCCCGGCTTAGGCTTTTTCTTTTCGGTTGGGTGGCAGCAGTTGGGTTTTGTTACTGGGGGAAGTTGAAAGGAGGCGTGCATGTGCACGCACACACACACGCAGCCACTTCCTTTTACATTCTGGGTTGTAGAAGTGCTTCAATTTGCCAAGGCCAGCTGCTTCCTCATATTTCACTCAGTTGATCATTAGACAAATATTTATTGAGGTCTATTATGTGCAAAGCATTGTATCCTCAAAGAAGTTATAGTATTTATATAAAACATAATTATTGCTACAAAAGATGCAAAGATTAAGTGCTCTGGGGACCTACAGCGGAGAGGAGTGAATTTCCAGCTTGGACAGAGGGAAGACTTCGGAGGAGGTAGCACGGGAGTTGAGCTCTGCAGGACAGGAAGGTTGAGATGTGCCAGCGGCACATGCGCAATAAATTCCCTGGGTGGTAAACTCATTATTAGTAACTCTGAAACCGAGAACAGCCTTCAGGAAGGGCACCCGTGAATCCAGCAGAAGAGGTTTTAGGAACTACATTTCATTTCTTGTTGAAACATCAGAAGAGTTGCCTTTACACATCCCCACTCATCACTTCCTAGTTCTTACGCTGTCCTCTTGCTTAACTAGTGAAAACTGGGCTAATTTTTAAAAAACGAGCAAAATGAAATATTTCTGGAGTCCAGATTTTTTTCAAAAAGTGTTGTTGTTTTGACTCAACAGAAGGGCAGGTTTGCACTGCTGCCCTTAAATTCTGAGCAGTGATCCCAGCAGGCTGAGATCTGTTCGTACTTGCCCACCCTCCACCCCTTCCAATCTTGTAGACAGAGAAGTGTTGATTCACATGTGCTTAAGCAAGGACAGGAAGGAGTTTTCTTCCTAACAGTTTCAGGTATATGTTATAAATAGACTCTAGATGATAGATATACCAGAGCATCTCAGAAATGAATTTTGGATTTTTTACCCCCATATTCATGGGTGATTCATCTGGGGCTGCATCTTGGAAAGAAAACAACACTACTGTCAATTCAAGTGACATTTTAATAAATGGGTTTCCTGTTTCAACTTCAGTGAGTTAGAAAGGTTTACTTCAGTGTTGGGTGTTTTCTTTTTTTTAATAAATTTATTTTTTTAAACTGGAGGCTAATTACTTTAGAATATTGTAGTGGTTTTCCCATACATTGACATGAATCTGCCACAGGTGTACACGTGTTCCCCATCCTGAACCCCCCTCCCCACTCCCTTCCCATCCCATCCTT
This sequence comes from Capricornis sumatraensis, assembly GCF_032405125.1. Taxonomy (NCBI): domain Eukaryota; kingdom Metazoa; phylum Chordata; class Mammalia; order Artiodactyla; family Bovidae; genus Capricornis; species Capricornis sumatraensis. The sequence continues at coordinate 31,123,147 of NC_091081.1, read as the reverse complement.
CTGGGTCATCCCAGTGCACCAGCTCCAAGCACCCTGTCTCATGCATCGAACCTGGACTGGGTGTTTTCCTATAAGTAATGTATTTTAGTTTTATAGGGAAGTACAGTACCCACACTTGTTAAACAAACACCAACAAAAGCACTGGCTGAAGTGTCTTTCAGAGCTTGCTCGACTTGTCTCCTGAGTTTTCTGTCTTTCCCTCCTCACTGGCTGTTTTCCTTTCAAACCTTAAAAGTCAAAGTCAAGCAAAAAGGACTCTAAGCCTCTTGACCCTCTAACCTTCTGTGCCTCTCTAACTTGCTATGGACCCAGAGCCTTGTCAGGAGAACTTTTTGTGATATGTCGTAACCTCTTTGATTTCTTTTTAGGTCCTGGCTTTTGTAAAGTAGATTTTCTTGCTCTGTGGAAATTCCTCCTCTGTTGCAGCATTCTGCGATCCCTCTGTTTTTTTCTCTTCATGACTAAGCCAACGGCTGTGTGAACAGAGGCCACACATTCAGGCACCCATGAGCTATACAGCCTTACCCTGTCAGCACTGGGATCCTGGTCAATGCCCTTACTTAAAAATGAAAATACAGACTTGTACAAAGGTTAAGGGATCTCTTTAAAGTTATCTGAAAGTTAATGTCATGACCATATTTAGAACCAGCCTCCTAATCCTTCATCTCAGTGTTGGAGAATACAATTTTAAAATTGCTTAATGAAAAAAAAAATGGCTTAATGAGCTTCTGAAGTGGGAGAGCAGTATTTTCTGAAATAGACTGTGATTAGTGCTTATAGCAGTTTCTCCATTCAGATGGCCAGAAGTGAGTCCAGATGTTAGCTGTCATAACTAATTATCACTTGAGGTTTTTGCAGTGTTCTCTTTGATGGCTGTTTATTTCCAAGTAATAACTGTACTTGAGTTTTTAAGTCAAGCCCTTTAGATAAGTTATAATCTGTTCTAATTGAGAAGCATGTGGGCTGTATTAAGTAGAATAGTAAATGAAAATATACTTTACAGGGTAGGCGGCAGTTCAGGTCAAGAAATCAGACCTGGTGAGCCTCAGGAGCCTTGGACAAGGGTTCATTCATCCTTGGCCACTAACTGATTGTGTCACCTTGGACAGGTCACATCCCATTCAGAACAAACAGCAACAAATAATTCCACGTGATACTTCTTACCCATCTCTGAACTTTTGAGGGCAAGAATCTTGTCTTTTTCACCTTGCGTTCCTAGTATCCCAGCACACATGGTAAATGACCTGTCTGTTAAATGAATAATTTTTTTTCTGTGTCTTTAGGTTTTCCTTTCTGTAACATGTGAAAAACAGTCCCTCCCTGTTACTGACTCCAGGCTCACACTGCTCGCCACACAACAGGCCAGTTAATTGACAGACAAGGCATTAGGGCAAGGAATAGCTACTCTATCTAGAAAGCTAGCAGACCTAGAAGATGGTGGGCCATCTTTGTCCCAAAGAACCATCACCAAGTTAGAATTCAGGCTGCTTTTACTCTAAAAGGGAAGGAGGCGTGGCGGATTGCTGCACATGTCTTGGTACTGCAACCCTTTGTTGGCAGCTATCCATGTAGGTCCAGTCACAGTGTTCCTATAAGCCTCCACAAGACAACTATACGTTTCTGTTCTAGAGCTGTTTCTCTCTATATGAATGGGAAAGTGTTACACCTTTAAAGGTCAGAGTCTTGAGAATCAACTATGATGTATATTTCAGTGTATAAGCAACATTCCTTTATGGAGGTGCCGCACCAGCATGACTAAGCGTGGGCAACAGAGCACAAAGGTTAGAGCTAAAGGAACAGATTCAATGTGGAGTCAAGTTTGTTCTCTTTTGTAGAAGAATAAATGTGATAACAGATGTAAAAAGTGTTTCGGAAAGTATCATAGGCATAAAGGTATTATTCCTTTAAGCTGTGAGAGGACCAGTGCAGGGCAGTGAATTAACTGAGGGGGAAACATTGAGTATCTCTTGGATATAACAGAATTGAAAAACTCTTTTTCCCTTCAAGGACTTTATCTTTGGATAGGAAACAGCATCAATAAGGTGGTTTTGTTGACTTTCCTCTCTGAGTGTGGATCATTAAAAAGATAAAAAATGTGAAAACATTCCAGGAGATTGTTTCTTAGTTTTCCTGAGAGTTTGCTCAGTTTTGCTTTTTATGTACTTGTGTTATGTTGGAAATCCTGATTGAAACAAAATGTTCATTATTTAGCTATTTTATGATTATTTAAAGCATTTTTTTTTTCTGTCAGCTTCCCCCACCCACCCACAGTGTGATTTGCTGTGTAATAAAGAGACAGAACTTCTGTAATATCTTTCTGGAAAGATAACTTTTTGTTATCAACATTAAAGAATCCTTAGTTGTTTATTAGAAGAGTTTTTACAGGTTATTTCTTGAAAGTCCAAACTGTCTCCTTAGAATCAGAAATATAGAGAAGTAATCTTATTGGAGCTTTCTCAGGGAATAGGATTTGGTAAGCGAGAACATCAAAAGGTTCATGCAAAGATATTCTTTTTCTTGCCACTTTGATTTGTCCTACAAATTATCTGCTCCTAAAAGATTAATGGAGAGCAAGAAAAATTAAGATTACTAATTAGTAAAACAAAAGAAAGTTGCTCTATGATACATATTTGCCCGAATGTGTGCTTTATTACAGATGTAGACTATGAACTATAATGAGTCAGTGCTTTTGTTTCTTTAGATGGGTAGCCTATGAGAATCCTGACTTCACAGGAGAACAGTACATCCTGGATAAAGGTTTCTATACCAGCTTCGAGGACTGGGGAGGCAAAAACTGTAAGATCTCCTCTGTTCAACCCATATGTTTGGTAAGGAGTTATATTTTTCTATGAGAACATTTGCCTGAATTTTGGATTCCATTAATGTGTGCTTCTGGTTCATGAAACATTTTATTATAGAAACTATCCTGAGGTTATTTTTAATGGTAATTGTTAATGATCTAGAGAAAAAACTTTCAAGATGTCTACCCTACTCATTTCCTTTTCTTTTCCCTTTAAACATTCTTAGGATTCTTTCACTGGCCCAAGGAGACGAAATCAGGTAATTTAACAAATTCTCTGTTTTTCATAATTAGAAACCTTCCATTGAAAAGCTGAATTTATGTGTAAAACATAATACATTTAGGGACATAGTTAGTTTTACCCATTTTTATGCCTGAAAGCATAACTGTATTTTAAAATTAGATTTAAGTTTACAGTAAGGCTTAATTAGGGGTCTTCCCAGGTGGCTCAGTGGTAAAGAATCTGCCTGCCAGTGCAAGAGATGCAGGGAGTTGGGTTTGATCCCTGGGTTGGGAAGATCTCTTGGAGGAGGAAATGGCACCCCACTCCAATATTCTTGCCTGGAAAATCCCATGGACAGAGAAGCCTGATGGGCTACAGTCCATAGGGTCAGAAAGAGTCAGACATGACTGAGCAACTGATCACGCAAGGCTTAATTGATAACACTGACCCATATCTAAATACTTCTTATAAAATGTTTTTATATGTAAAGTTAAATTTTATATCATTACAGTGGATTACTTATATTAATATACTGGGATTAGTATTTCAAACAATAGCATATAGTTATTGTGGTAAACAATAAAATATATTTTCAAATTTGCTGTGTCTGCATTAGACATTTTATATGGCTTCTTTTACATGGTCTCTCACTTAAGCCTTTGGAGTGCTGACTCTCTACATCAACTGAAGTGTTAATTTCCTTATTTAAGACTTTTTAATGTAAGTGTTCAGACAGCCGTAATTACAGAGTCACAAACGCGACTGTAGCTTCCTTTATTGGCATACACAGAGTCTAACAAGTCAGCAGGTGACTTCCACTGAGGGAGGAAAACTGCACTACATGTTTCCAAAATATAGTTTCTTATAAATGTTAGACCTGTCAACAATTACTTTTGGCCACAATAAAGCTTTAAAATGCCTCACAGCTTGTTAGGACAGGGTAGGATGTTCTGTAGAAAGGTGCCTCTATTGTTGGACTGTCCTTTGATGACTCTGAATTAAACAGTTGTGAATGGTGCAGCCAAAATACTTCTAATTAATCATTAATATAGATACAGAAAATTAAAGGATTTATAAAATTCATACCAGTTTACTGTAACAAAAGTTAACAGGCCGTGTTTGGTCATTTCAAAGGCTGAATGAATATATTTAGGAATATAATTTTACTTGTTTCTGTTTACTTTTTTCAAAGATTCACCTGTTTTCAGAACCACACTTTCAAGGTTGCAGTCAATGTTTTGGAGAAACAATAAGTCAAATTGATGATTCATTCTCTACGAAGTCTTGTAGAGTTCTAGGAGGCAGGTAAGCAAAACAATGGACTGGAAGAGCCCAATCAGTGTGGGAAACAGGATTCATACCAGCACATAAATATACCTGTAGATGCTTGGCACTATAAAACCACCAAATAGTGAGTACTGAAGTATACTTTAGAGCACTGGGTGCTGGACGTCAGAGGACACAGGCATCAATCAGTGTGGGCGGGAGAAGTTCAACATCATCCCCTCGTTGTGCAGTGGGATTGGGACCAGGTTCTTTGCACTGTAGGTCTCTCCTGTCATCTGTCAAGGGATTCTAGGTCATCTCCAAGGCTCATCCCAAGGTAGATTTGTTTACAGGTGGGTAGGAGGAGGGTAGGCATTCTGAATGTGAGGCAAGTGCATGGCTGGACTGGAGTGCTGATGAGGGGCACACTGCCCTCACTAGCTGGGTGGTCTCTGTATTTGGGGAAGTGACTTTGGACAGGGAGGGTGGACTCAGATGATGACTTCCCTCAGCATGTGAGCTTAGACAGACACCACAGGATACACAGGACAGCACAAACAAGGAGTCCAAGCCAGGAGAAGGGATCAGGAAGCCTTTAGAGCAATCTATGCAAAAGGTGATGAAGAATTAAGTCAAATAATAATAATAAAAGTGTTAGTAATGCCTTTAATCATACACTGAGGATTAGTGTATGAGAAGCTTCAAGGGCTTGGCGAGACCACCTTGGCCTGTAGTAGAATGGTGGCACCATGAGAGGAGCAAGGAATGCTGGAAGGTGGAAAGGGGAAAGCATGAATCACTTCATGGAGAAAAACAAGTTTATTTCCCAAATACAAAGTTGCTATGATTATTCATTTGCTACAAGATGAAATGCAGTAAATATATCCAGATATTTTTGAAGAGAGAACACCATTAGCCATAAGAAGCATTGTGTTTATTGAATGGCAGGTTACCTCTAAAAATCAGACTTCTAGACCAGGAAGACTCAGATTATACACTGTACATGTGTGTGGTTTTCCCTTTGTAGCTGGGTTGCATATGATGGAGAAAACTTCTCTGGTAATCAGTACGTGTTGGAGGAAGGCCACTATCCTTCGCTGTCTGCAATGGGATGCCAACCTGGAGCAACTTTCAAGTCTCTTCGTTTTATAGATGTTGTAAGTACATCAGGGTGAATACAGTGCTAACAGAGATACAAAGCTGAGTCAGAGCAAGGGCGCCAGCAGGCAGACGTCCTCATGGACAATTTGGAGGCAGAAAAAAATAATTACATAGTCTCTTTGAAGATCTTTAAAATGTAAATTGGTTTCATTTGCTGTTTTCTCAGACTTGAGGAGCAGGCAGTGTTGGGTCAGTCCCGGTGCACTCTCATGGGCTAGTTCAAGGCCCTCTGGCTTGTTTTTCCATTTCATACCTGACCCCTATGTCTAGACCATTCCCTTTACAGGCACCCATTCTAATGTGTTTGGGGTACAGCTTGGATATTCTTATAAAATGTATGTTTTATAAAAATATGTATAGAGGCTTTTATTTTATATACAGTATTATGCTATAGTTCTCATTGTGTTATAAACATAACTACTTACATTAAAAATGTTTGAGTCATCCATTATGCTGTATGTACATGTAGAGTCTAATGTGTGTACATGATGTAATATGTACATACAATACGTAGTCAATAACCAGATGTACATACAGCATAATGGATCACCCTGAGAGGGAGTCTTTGGGGAACATAGATTACAGGGGGATTTACTGGATTTCATGTGCACGAGTATGCAATTTCACTAAGTACTACCCAATTCCACCACTTTACATTGTGGCCGGCAGTGCGTGTGGGTTCCTATTTCCGGTATCATTGCAATTACTGAGTATTCTGACATTCTAACTTTTGTCACTTTGAAAGAATGGGGTAGACAGTATTATCTCATTGTTAGTTACTAGTCACTTGGGTTTCTGCTCAGTGAATTGCCTACTTATATCCTTTTCCCAGCTCTTTAGTTTTCTGTCATTATTGATTTGCAGAAATGCCTTATAGTTTTAAAATCTATTTATTCTGTTGTTTTAGAGATTTGTAATCAAATTACTTCCCCCAGTTTATCATGTATGTCTAATCCAGATTATAGTGCTCCTTTTTGACCAGAAATCTTTAATTTTGACACAAAGCAATATTCAATAGAACAAAACTATAAGATAATGTTCAGATGTTAAAAGTCTGGGGTCTGACAGTTTGGGAAACATGTTAGTATTTGGTAGCTGATAAAAAGCTTCCAGTTGGTGATTTTAGTGTTAAAGGTAGAAAGAACATATGTGTGAGTTGGCTTTTTCTCATCTCCTCCCGCCCTTTCATATAACAAAAATGTTGACCTTTTTTGAGATGTGAAAATAGTAGGAGTGGAATATGGGATGATGTGGTAAGATTCATTAACTTACAAATAACAAAAAACCTAAAAACTGGATATTTAACCTGCCTGGAGTTCTAAGAGCTACCTACAGATATTGTTAAAAATAATAAAAACAAACCCACTTCAGATGTAAAGCTTTCCAATGTTTTCCTTCAGCCAGAACTTAGTACATATATGCTCACATAATTTTTGGCACTGATATTCTTTTAAGTTTTGATTATGGTGAAATGTACATTTTACACCTACTAAGAACATATGTTTTAACTGTGACATAATCAAAATCGTTAGGTGGTTGTCACTAAATTAGAGTGCTTGGTATGTTTTGGCATGTCATCTCAGACAAAAGTGCAGTGAGAGTACAAAGTAGTAATACTGCTACAGTTCTCCTTCTAAGTTTTACATAATTCCAAGACCATATAGACCACCTCTGCACAGATCTGTTCTGTTTATTGGTCTTTCTACACATCAAGGCACAGCACATAAACGAAGCAGTAAGAAACCATACCCCTGGCACAAAACTTTTAAGCTGGAGAATTTTTGATGTATCGTTTTATGATTTTAGGATTATTATCATTGGAGCTTAGTCTAGGGTCATAAAGATCTGTGATTTGAAAAACAAGCATCAACAGCCAACTTTTCTGAAAATCAGTGGACTTCTGTGCTGTTGTCCTTTTTAAGTGATCATCTGAACATGGGGCTCCCATCTTGTTTTTTCCTTCTTCCTAACAATTATTCCTACAGGAAAGTTTGGCAGCATACAGAATCACTGTCTCATTGACAGTTAAAAAACCACCACCAAAAGACATTTGAAAATGCATATAAGTGGAAGGCTCCTTCATCAGGCCAAGTTGCCACTCAACCCCAAAGATCACTATAGCCCCCAGCCTCTCACCATTTATATCTCCTTGGCTTTCTAGCTCCTAATCTCAACAGAGAACAGCCAAGTTGAAAATAAACTCCATTAGAATTGGCAGTCCAGGTGCACACAGCTGTTTCTTTATGCCTGGGCTCTTCCCCACTTTAGAACGCTTTACAGTCACCTGCCTTTTTCTACAAGGGGAAGCTTTCTGGCCTCCATTTTTCCTCTCTCTAGCTCCTGAGCACATAAACACCCAGACTTTCTGGGAAAGGGAACTTACGAGCCATCAACCTGGCCAGATCTTGTGCTTTGTCTTTGAAACAAGATGATTTTCACATGAGCTCAAGTTACCATCAAGGGGGAGTAATAAAACATTATTTTTGTTCCTAAATAGGAATTTTCTGAGCCAACAATTATTCTTTTTGAAAGAGAAGACTTCAAAGGAAAAAAGATTGAATTTAATACAGAAATAGTTAATCTCCGATCCCTAGGATTCAACACGCACATACGCTCTGTCCAGGTGATTGGTGGCATGTAAGTGAGTTACCTATTTGTTTATTCAGTAGACTTTAAAAATTAAGTTTGATCATATTTCTTTTCTATGTCACCTTAACCAAATTGATGTATAATCCCTTATTTTCTGTAAGGGTTAGTATTTATGCTCCTTCATAGTATACTTTTCCCATTTGGAAAAGCCATGTGTGTGGCATCATCTCTTCATTCAGATTTTCAGTTGACTTAAGGTAAGAACTTTAACATTTCTCGAAGTTCCTAGGTGAATACTGTAATAAATCTATTGAGTATTTTTTTTAGCAAGTAGGAAAAAAAAAACAAAACTGATTTTGCTTACTCCTTTGAAAGACCAAGTCATTTAATTTTAGAGTAAGGGTTGAGATTTTCCTTCAGCCAGGAGTGACCAACAGATGCTATATGCTAAACGATTAAAAGTCAACACAAGAAGATTTTTCTCAGCTTCGAATAATTCTGAAATTAAGACATAAAAAATGAATACAGACTATCAGTGTAATATGTTTTTAAAAAGGTGTTTTTCGTTCACTCGCCAAAACAATAGGTATGGTCTGAAGGCATCCAACACTGGAGTGGACTATGGCTATTTAAAAAACAAATTCAGGTTATTAGGGTGGTAGAGTTGTACGTGACATTCTTCCCCAACAGGTTTAAATTGGTATTTTGTTTTTATGATAAAATGGCTAAGATAATAACATTTTAGAGTTCCGGGATTAAAAACAGAGAACATTCTTCCTTGATATATAATACATCAACCCAAGAGGAAGGTTGCTTGCCTGCTGGTCTGTGCTGGAACCCGTACTTCACGTGTGCGTATCACAGCACTCCTGGGTGGAACAGACCTGAGCAGACCTGACCAGGTCTTTAGCAGTTTTCTGGACTGAGGAAGATTATTCTCATTTTGAACAAAATTTTATCATTTATTTTTATCTAACCCTTATAGAACACTTACTATGTATACGAACTTTACAAGTATTAATCATTTAAAGCTCACAGGAAGTACTGGGCTGTCCTGCTAAAAGACTAGCTTTAGCTCATTGCCTTACTGGAAAAAAACCCTACCGACTTCTCTTTAAGAGTGAAACTTTGGGGCATAAATACTCATGTACCATGAATTTGTTTTGTCAAGAAATGGGTGCCGTAACTGTTTTTGAAAATAAGGTAGTTTCCTTTTTTTAAAAAAACCTCCAATGTATATTTGAAGTATTATATAAAAGCTCAGCCTAAAAATCGAAACATTCTGAAATATAATTGGAGCTCATTGTCAAATAGACATTGCCACTTACTGCAGTCGTCTCCTTTTGTTTTCCAGATGGGTTACTTACGAATATGGCAATTACAGGGGCCGACAGTTCCTACTGTCACCAGCAGAAGTACCTAAGTGGTATGAATTCAGTGGCTGTCACCAAATAGGTTCTCTACGACCTTTTGTTCAGGTATTTTCTTCTTGTGGGTGTTTCGAATAGACTTCTCTCTGAAATTTTTTTGGTAAATATATTTAACTTTTTAATTTCAATTAGTTTGAAATTGGCTTCTCTCCCACCCCACCCCCTGAAAATTTCTGAATTTGGGCTATGTTTCTGGTGCTAAAAAGGTTTATGACTGCTTCAGAAATGTTATTACATCCGACATCAAAACGTGGTATGTCCTAAGCCCTGGCTTGTCCATAGGCAGCTCCCAGCCCCAGGCACTCTGAAATTCTGTCAATCTCTCTTCATTGAGAAAATCCTAAAGCCTCTGAAACTCTGACACAGCCGTTATTCCTAATTCAGCCTCATTCTGGATTCTGCCCCTGCTGTTGATGCTGTTCAGTGCTTCTAAAATACAACATGTCAGTGACTATTGCTTGGGTTCTTATCTTCTAGAAACGAATTTATTTTAGACTTCGAAACAAAGCAACAGGGTTATTCATGTCAACCAATGGAAACCTAGAGGATCTGAAGCTTCTCAGAATACAGGTCATGGAGGATGTCGGTGCTGACGACCAGATCTGGATTTATCAAGAAGGATGCATCAAATGCAGGGTGAGATTTGGGGTTAGACAAGGGTCTGTAAGGGCATCTCTCTCCAAGTAGATGCTACTTCACGATTTCCAGAGCTCTTTTGGAAATAAGTTGGAACATTTTTCATGAAAATACTTCTTAGCTCTGATAGAAATAGTCAAGGAATCTAAAAAGGAAGTAAATCTAACACCGATCCAAGAAATAACTTTATACTTGATTTTTATACAGAAATGGAAAGGAAAAAGGAAGTGTCTGTGTTACTCTCCCATTTTTCTTTCACCTTCTTGTTACAGAAATAAACTTCTAAGCCTCATCACTATCAACACAGATCTCTCTCGGTCTGCATTTTGAAGGACCCCGTAGACTAGGTGAAGAGTGAAGAGATACCACCCCGTGTACCACACACTCCGTTTCCTAGTTGTCATGCCTTGTAATTTCCCTCCTATTGCTCCCACCATAATGCATGTTTAAATGCTGAGCAGAGTAAGATTTATGAGAGAACTCATGCTTCTATTGTAGATAATCTTTTTAACTCTTTGATTTTATGGGCTTAACTGTTTGCTCCTGAATTTTTTTTTTTTTTTAATACTGGTACCCATGAGTCAGCAGGAAGCATACAGCCTTGTGAAAGGAAGACAGCTTGTTAACTAGGTCTGCTGTGCTTGAGGAAGAATCATCCTTTCTGTAAACAGATGTATACCCTTTAGATGTTTAGAAAAGAGCACAAGAAACAGAAGCAACTAATACAGAGGCACTGAAAAAGCCAGGGAATATTTCATGCAAAGATGGGCTCGATAAAGGACAGAAATGGTATGGACCTAACAGAAGCAGAAGATATTAAGAAGAGGTGGTAAGAATACACAGAAGAACTGCACAAGAAAGATCTTCATGACCCAGATAATCATGATGGTGTGATCACTCACCTAGACCCAGACATCCTGGAATGTGAAGTCAGATGGGCCTTAGGAAGCATCATCACTACGAACAAAGCTAGTGGAGGTGGTGGAATTCCAGTTGAGCTATTTCAAATCCTAAAAGATGATGCTGTGAAAGTGCTGCACTCACTATGCCAGCAAATTTGGAAAACTCAGCAGTGGCCACAGGACTGGAAAAGGTCAGTTTTCATCCCAATCCCAAAGAAAGGCAATGCCAAAGAATGCTCAAACTACCGCACAATTGCACTCATCTCACACGCTAGTAAAGTAATGCTCAAAATTCTCCAAGCCAGGCTTCAACAGTACGTGAACCGTGAACTTCCGGTTGTTCAAGCTTTTAGAAAAGGCAGAGGAACCACAGATCAAATTGCCAATATCCACTGGATTATCAAAGAAGCAAGAGAGTTCCAGAAAAACATCTATTTCTGCTTTATTGACTATGCCAAAGCCTTTGACTGTGTGGATCACCACAAACTGGAAAATTCTTAAACAGATGGGAAAACCAGACCACCTGACCTGCCTCCTGAGAAATCTGTATGCAGGTCAGGAAGCAACAGTTAGAACTGGACATGGAACAACAGACTGGTTCCAAATAAGGAAAGGAGTATGTCAAGGCTGTATATTGTCACCCTGCTTATTTAACTTATATTCAGAGTACATCATGAGAAACGCTGGACTGGATGAAGCATAAGCTGGAATCAAGATTGCTGGGAGAAATATCAATAACCTCAGATATGCAGATGACACCACCCTGATGGCAGAAAGAGAAGAAGAACTAAAGAGCCTCGACGAAAGTGAAAAAGGAGAGTGAAAAAGTTGGCTTAAAGCTCAACATTCAGAAAACAAAGATCATGGCATCTGGTCCCATCACTTCATGGGAAATAGATGGGGAAACAATAGCATCTCCAAAATCACTGCAGATGGTGATTGCAGCCATGAAATTAAAAGATGCTTACTCCTTGGAAGAAAAGTTATGACCAACCTAGACAGCATATTAAAAAGCAGAGACATTACTTTGCCAACAAAGGTCTGTCTAGTCAAGGCTATGGTTTTTCTAGTAGTCATGTATGGATGTGAGTTGGACTATAAAGAAAGCTGAGCACCAAAGAATTGATGCTTTTGAACTGTGGTGTTGGAGAAGACTCTTGAGAGTCCCTTGGACTGCAAGGAGATCCAACCAGTCCATCCTAAAGGAAATCAGTCCTGAATATTCATTGGAAGGACTGATGTTGAAGCTGAAAGTCCAGTACTTTGGCCACCTAATGTGAAGAAATGACTCATTTGAAAAGATCATGATTCTTGGAAAGATTGAAGGTGGGAGAAGGGGACGACAGAGGATGAGATGGTTGGATGGCATCACCGATGTGATGGACATGAGTTTGAGTAAACTCCGGGAGTTGGTGATGGACAGGGAGGCCTAGCATGCTGCAGTCCATGGGGTCACAGAGTCAGACATGACTGAGCGACTGAACTGAAAAAGCCACCTTCTCTCTGTGAATTATCTTAATTCAAGGAAATGGTATCTTTCAGCAGTTATTTTTAATGAACATTTCAGTGATATTATTTAACAACTTTGAATTCAGTAGTTCAGCGAGAAAAAGTGTACTAGATTATCAGAATCCTTTTATCTCAACATAGAATAGTACACTTTTCAAAAGCATTTTCTACATCAACTTGTGTGAATGTCATATGAATATGACTAACATACCTTGTTTATCTGTTAAAGGTAGATTCACTTCATAGAAGAATCCATAAGATTTTTGCACTGGAACAAATCCCAGTTTTTAAAATGATAAAATGCCCTTTTAGCAACTTCAGTGCTACAACAGCCTTCAAAATTAGAGATACAGTCATATGCTGGAAGGCTCAGGCTGAGCTGAGCGCAGTAGATACGTCAGAGGATTTAGCTACAGACCCAGAAGCAGATCACAGTCCTTTGTAGGGGGGAGAAGTAAACGATGGGCACTTTTAGTGTTCTGAGGCTTCCCTTACTAATAAACCAGAGGACCTCACAAAGGGCTTAAGTCTCCCCTTACAAAGGACAAAAACTGAGAACTTTCCATTACTGATGTCATCTGAAACAAAGGGCATAAATATTTGTTTGATCCCAGTTACCATGGCTAAAAGCTGAAATACTCATGTGTAAATGAAGCTGGGAACTAAGGTAAGTTTAAAAATCAGCTTACCCAGAGGATTGCTTACAAGGGTACTTGAATGTGTGTCCCTCCGTGTGTAAGATGCCTTGTCCTTTCTGCTGAGCAGATAGCAGAGGACTGCTGCCTGACCATCGTGGGGAGCCTCGTAACCTCTGGCTCGAAGCTGGGCCTGGCGCTCGAACAGAACGCTGACAGTCAGTTCTGGAGCATGAAGCCTGACGGCAGGATCTACAGCAAGCTTAAGCCAAATTTAGTTTTAGATATCAAAGGTAAGGATTATTTTCCCTATCTGCCCTGTGTCTTTCTTTAGTTAACTAAGAAGCTCTACTTTTGAAATCGGGAGCACTATTAATAGTAAGTGATCCCTTACGCTGTGCCAGCCTCAGTGCTAAATAAACACATCATCTCATGTGACCTTCACAGCAGCCCTACGAGGCCTGTGCTATCCCTCCTCTCCCCATTTTACAGCCCCTCAGAACTGAGGTTCAGAGGGGTGAGTCAGTTTGGCCACACCCACAGTGCTGAGGTGGAATCTGGACATGGGCCGGCTTTAAACCATTTATTACAACAGACTAAAATCACAAGTTAAAAGGCTCAGTCTGTATAGCTGATGACACTCATGTACATGCATGTAACCTAAAATCTAAGACTGAAAAGGAATTAAGCAACAAACACAGCCAAAGAGATTTCAACTGAACATTTGTTCAGTGAAGTTACTCCGGAGTGAACTGATTGATGATGCTTGGAGAAGACCAAATACGTTTATTTAGGCAAGTGGTTTCCCAACTTTATCTGCATCAGAATCTCCTGGAGGGGCTGTTAAAACACAGATTGCTGGTCCCCTGCTCTCAGAGGTCCTGATTCAGGAGGTCTGGGGTAGAACCCTGCATGTCTGACAGGGTTGTGGGTAATGCCCATGCTGCCTGTCTGGGAGGACTACTGATGATAATTTTTAAATAAAAATTACCAAATGTAGACATGGGAATTTAGTAAACTCTTGTTGCTGTTGACAAGTGAATGAAGACAGTGCATTTTATTTGTGTCATATGGGGTAATTTTGCTTTAAATTATTAACAGAGACTTTCTACTCCATATCAGGGAACCAGTGTGGTGATGTATGTAAATTTAGTGGAACTGTATAACACACACACACAGTTTTAAATTATGGCTAGAAAGTTGGCTCAGTTTTACTTGAGTCAGGGCTCTAGACCAAAGATGTCATTAAAAATTGATATAGGATTAAAGAAATAGCTTGTAACTGAGTTTTAAACTAACTTGTGGAAAATGGAGAATAAGCCTGAACATTCCCATCAGGGGCTTTGGTGGCCACTGATTCTGATCTGCAGGTGGGGAGAGCGTTCAAGCCACCTCACAATGGGGTCTGAGGTCACAGAGGCTCAGAGGAGCCAAAGGTTCTTAGAGGCAAACTGAGTTCACTGAGACAGAGGCAGGGCACTACACTAAGACGGAGCAACACTAAGCAACGTCTGACTCCAGGCTGGATGGGGCCCAACATCGCACCTGGTATAAAATGCACACAGGAGATGAAGGCACTGTAGGCTGGCACAACAGACTTGTCAGTATGTACACAAGTAAGATGCCCATTCTATAGATGACCAGCCTGAGGTTCAAACTGTTGAGTCACTATCTTAATCCTTATTTGGATCAACTTGTTAAACTGGAGCTCCTCAGTCTATACAAGATAGTTTTAACACCTCCAGAGAAGCCAGAGAAATGTGACTAAATTGGAAACACGGATGTGCAGGAAAATATGGCCTAGTGCCTCTTACAGTGTGACCCGCTTCCTGTGTCCAGGGTTAAGGTCACTGTGATCTTTCTGAGCAAGTCTCTTAGAGCATTTCTTTTATTCTTTCAACATGTACTTGTTGGGTACCCACTTACCCACAATGTGACCAGCTCTGGGCCAGAGACTGGGGATACCAAAGTGGTGGGGTGGGAAAAGACAGTACCTTGGCTTCAGAGAGCTTACTCTCTTGAAGCTCCAAGCATATGGGATTTTCCCCACTTACTGTGCTGGCAACTGACCAGGAGTAAGGGTACCTGGCTTCTAGTCTTGACTCTGAAAAGGACTGTGGGGCTTCAGGAACTTTCTCCTTAGGGGCTTTGCTTTAAAGCTCCAAGGTCACTTCCTAAAATGCAACACAAATTAGTCCAGTGCCTTTGGAATAAGGCTACTGTTCTGGTCTATTTGTGACCTCTCTCGCGTGTTGAGCCCAGTAGCTGCAGTAGTCCCTTGCTATCTTGGTCAACTGGGTTCACATGTCTCCAAATGTGGGAGAATGATGCCATCTTGTGGACAAGACAGAGCAGGGCCACAACCCACAGCCTGCGCAGACAGGACAGAAATACATCTCTCTCCAGGGCACTTCACGGGAGACTGCGTTTCCTTGGCTACAGTTGTTGACCATGTGTTACCTACTAATATTACAAGATTTATTCCTTTAACCCATCTCCTGATATTTTGATAGACATCTATATATTCAGACCAAAGATATGACAACAGTGTAAGCTGATTCATGCTAACTTTGATCTTTTTCAAGAACTTTCTAGTTGTCATAACTCTAGGATTATGATATACACAAAAAGTATGTTTAAGATACTATAATCTTGAAGAATGAACAAGTGCATTGTGACCTTAAGATAATACTTCCTGACATCTCAATGGAGTACAGTGTGCGTGCCTCAGTGGAGATGGTAGGATTTGTGGTGGTGGAAACTTTTTCTCTCTCTGCAAACTTAAGCATAACAAGCCCAGGGCACCTTGCTTTGTATTCTGTCCTGTATCGAGCTGTGCAGAGGTGCTCAGTTATCATGATGATAAATCAGTTTCTTCCAAGAGGGGCACGAGATTTTCTTCTTTATCAAAACCTATAATGTAACTTTTCAGACCTTTTGGAGGTTTTAAAAGACAATAAGAATATTTGATCCCCCTTGGCTTAAGGCTGCAGTATGATTTCAATACCAGTCACACTTACCCTGCATTAAGATGAGCCGATTTTAATTCTGACAGAGTCCTATGTGCTATAACAGTTGGTACAGAGGCTTCTGCTGAAAAGTACCTGAAAGGATGTTTACGCCACACTAGGGGGAAAAAAAACAACACATGACCCTTTCTTTTGTCCATGATACTTCGCCATTGAAAGTAGAGGTCTTTAACACTAAAGAATATGAAATATCTGGTAGGTGAAAGGGAGCGTATGGAAACTATATTGGTTTTACAGTTCAGTGGAACTCAGCATATTAAATGCTGTGAGTTTTTATGCACCACAGGCTGTGGGTTCCCAGCAGTGGGAATGCTGCTCTGCCTACTATACTTCCGGGTGTCACTCAAACCTCCCCTTTGACCTAATACCACCACTGTTCATTGTTGATGCAAAATTTGCCCACTGACCATTCCACCGCTGAGGCCTGCCTGCTTTCTTCCACTGCTATCTCAAATCCACGATCCCTCCGCTGAATATTTGTCACCATCTTTGCTCCTTTCCCATCTCTAGCTTCTTTCCTGTTCCCCCCAGTTTCACAGATCTTAAGAGGAACCATGGACTAGATTTTAAGGCTTGAGTAGGAAAAGGAGCCTGGGGAGGTAGGACATCAGTATGGAGCTGCTGATGCCCTCGGATGGGGCTTTAACACATCACCCCCGGTGGGTGGAGGCAGTTCTGGGCTTTCCTTCCTGTTTGGTTTCCTCAAGGCATGTAGTTTTACACCTTGTTTACCTTGTGACCCTGGTGGTGTGATAAACTGTCTTGCTACAGCTCCTTCACATGGGCACCTTTCCTTTTATCCTTTTCCTTTTCTTTCTTTCAGGGGGCACACAGTATGATCAAAATCACCTTATCCTCAACACTGTCAGCAAAGAGAAGGTAACGCAAGTGTGGGAAGCCATGGTCCTGTAGGCCCGAATAAAGAACACAGGGAGAGTATTTCTGGAGGTCCTCCAGAGCTACCTGACTTAGACAAAGAAAAAAAGGCCTGCTGCTGGAAGCGCGAAGAAGAGAGCAGACCTCCTCCAACAACTCTGAAGTCTCTCTTGAATCACGTTCCTGTGACCAGGACAACCTCTCATCTTAGCAAAAGACTGTGATCATTTTAAAACAAGCATCTGTCCTCTTGTTTCTTCCCCTTCCTTTCAGGAGCTGCTTAAACAGGTTGCCTCCTTAGCAGCTTTAGTATAACTTTTTCCAAAAAGCACCCTAAGACCTTAAGAGATGATGCATGTTTTAAATTATTTCCAAAGATAGAGAACAGGAACAAACTTACCGACCTTGCAGGGCTACAAGTCCTATACACGTTAAAGGGAAGGACAGAAGCTCAAGTTTGTAAGGTAGGAGACGCTTCAGCATCTGAGAAGAAATCATTTATTAGGCCTGCAATTTTGGTCCCTGACCCTCTGTTTTCTGGACTGATTAATTATGCTGTAAAATGGGGAAAGCCTTAGCTGTTCAGATATATATTTTAAGGAACTAAGTATGAACCAAGTATGTTTCTGTTAATATTAAAAATTAGCAAATTTACGAAGATATCATGTCCACGTCCACTAACATTTACTAGCAGGATCTGCATTATTCCCACTCACTTGTGGGCCGCCCTAGACTGTCACATGTGAGTACTGATACTTGTCCTGTGCATCTACTGAAACAGTATGATTATGACCTAATCTATTAGCCCAGCCTCACACGCCTACAGCTAGTTCTACAGTGTCAAGCAGGCCTTTGCTCAACTCAGATCTTTTAGCCCAGTTTTCCCCCTCCTAACCAGCTGCACGGGCGTGAGGCCTGCACGGGACTGCCTTCCCTGGGAGGCCCCAGGGCCCCACAGCTGCTCTGACCACTGGGGGCGGCCTTGTGTCACTTACTTCAGGAAGCAGACACTTTTGAGGTGTAGAAGGCTCCAGAGGATGACCAGCGATTCTCTCCAGAAAGAAGGGAAGGGAAGGAGGCTGTAAGCAATCCCTGTTGGCTGAATCTTGGGACTGAGAACCCTAAACCGCAGCGAGCATTTCAGTGAAGACTGAAAATGCTGAGCCGCTCACTGCACACGCACTGGCCAAGTTGTCCTCATCACTGAATATTGGTGCTCCTGTCACATACCTCGTTTCCGTTTCCAGTTATGCAATGTTGGTCCTCTGGAGTCTGCGGTGGGCACTGGTGGTCACCAGCAGTTTGCCCTGCAGTATTTAAGTCTGCTTGCACGTGTCCAATAGCGGCCGCCACGTCTGTCCTGTTCTCGGGTGCAGCGCTGGCCTTAGGCCTCTACGCATCTCACTACCTACAGTACAGTGGGGGTAAAACCGTCTAGTGTGTATTCAATTTCTCTCTCAAATAAACTTGGTTTTGGTTAACTGTATTGGTAAAATCTGAGAGGATCCATTCAGGAGCCCTCCAGACACTTCCAAGAGGGTCAGGGGCAGATCAGAAATAATAAATGTCTGACATGGCGGGCTTCAGAGCTGCTGGATTAAGGGCAGAGGGAGATTTCTGACTGCCCTCACTTCAGAGTCGGTGGTAAAAGGGCACACGGCACTCTTCTGAGTAGAGATGCCCCCTCACTACCACCTGGGAGCCCTCAAGGCAACAGGGCTGGCGTCTGTTCAGAGAAGTCAAAAGTGGCTTATTTACAGCTGGAAGAACCTCTTTCTTCTAAGGTAAATTTGTACTGGTGGGAATAGTAATTCTAGAGAAGAGCCCTCATCCGACACACTACAAACGAGTGTCTAGCAGGAAGAAACAAAGGAAAAAGCCGCTCACCCAGGCCTCGGTCAGCAGCTGAACACTAGTGGCGGAGAAGCAGCAAAGCAGGGAACGGTCACTTTCCGCCAGTGAAGAGGGGGCAGAGGCGAGGGGCTTCAGCCGCAACGGGCCTACTGGGCAGTCAAAGCGGAGAGCTCTGCGCCCCAGTGGAAGGGTTGGCATTTCCAGGGAAGAGTTCCCAGAGAAGCACGTTTCCATTGCTGAGAGAGGACTAGCTCGCTTCTTTACAAAAGTAAGGGTTTTAAGAAGTTAGAAACTCGAACATCCCCTTTCATTCTCTAAGAGAGGGATGAACCAAATCACCGGCTCGATCCTTCTATACGCCCCTAAGCGATACAGAGCTCTGAGGGCTGAGGACTGCCCTAGAGCAGAGGAATGAAACCCGGAGGAAGCCCTGGCCACTCTGAAACGTGCTCACTGACGGGTCTAGAAGCTTCAGTCAGCTCTTCATGCTGCCACTGCTCCACACGTTGGAAGTTTTAGCTCTCTCACAAACATTAAGATGGTGAAACAGTTTGAGCTACCAGAACAGAAAGTGCCACAACAATTTGCAAATATGCTGTGAAAAAAAAACAACAGACAATTTTCACTGACTTTACAGACAAGCCCAAGTGCGGATATTTTCATATCATGTCCTTACTTACATGTGTGTCCCTTGCGCTTGGCACAGAGAGAGCTTGGCAGATGGGCAGGCATGGCAGGTAATGGGAGAAAGCCCTGGGCAGGGCAAGGTGATGGCCGAGGGTGGGAGTGTGGCTATAAAATCTCTGTGCCTGGCTCAGAAGATGGAAAATTACTGGCAAGAAGGGGTGTGTTTTTTACATTTATATCATGGAACTTGCAGGCTCATCTGGAAAGGGATGGCCAGAAAAAAGCTGGGGCCTGCAGGCACTCACCGAGTAAGAAAGCCAACAATCACCAAACTGAATGTTTATTTAAACAACGTTAATGACGGTCTTTCCTCGTGCATGTCCCCTTTCTACCTTCAGGAAGGCTTCTGGAACTTTAGAAAATGGAAAGGTTTTTTCAATAACTGGCTGAATCTGTAAAACACAAGAAAGGTTGACCGGTGGGTAAGAAAACCTACATTGCTCACCATAGATAACGAAGTTTACATAGGTACTTGGTTTCTTGGCGTCGTCAGCCAGGCCACTCGCTCTCGGGTCTGTGTGGCGCCCCTGAGTCAGGGGCTCACAATGGGCCAGGCCGCAGCTGCACTGCTGCCCCTCCTGCCTCTCTGTCTCCTATAATGCAGCCCACCCGACCATCCGCCTTACTCCCGCTCCACACTGTGAGCAGAGCTCCCCTCCACAGCGCCCAAAGCCAGCACCCGGTAGCCACCACCATCCTGACCTCAGCCCTCTGCAGACCCCCCACTCTACCAAAATGGGGTACTTGTCTGAGTGTGGGCTGTGTGCGCCTCTCCTTTGTGACATCTACCGCGTGTCCAGCCTAGGTCTCACCCAAGCCTGCCTGACCCATGGTCTGCAGTGTGTCCAGACGACCAGTGTGGCCTCTTCACAGACTGCCTGCTACAGCTGAATGCACATCTCAGCCACGCTGTCCTGTGTGGCAGACACCAAAGAAGGCATCCGAAGGTTCCTGCTGTGCAGGCGGTGCACAGGATAGGGTTAGATTTTATAAAGTTTGTTAACTATTCAGCATATCTACTTGAGCAAAGCTGAGTGCATCGTGGAACAGGCCACCTCCTCTGTATCCCCTACAATACCCAGCACAAGGTCAGACACACAGCAGGAGCTTAATAAATGTCACTCACGTGAAAACTAGTAGGGGCCCATCTGTGGCTGGGGCGGCCCTGGGGGCTTTGCTGGGCTGCAAAGCTGGTTAGAATTTACGGGAACACCAGCTCGTAAAGGCTGGAATACTGCTGGCTCTGTGTGGTGTATCATTAGCGCTGCCAGCAACTGCCTTTGAAACTGGAACCAGTTAGCATTCTCTCTCTCCACGTACACATCTGACTGAACTCATCCTTTTTAAAACTTCAAGCAAAAATCAGTAACTATCCACTTGGCATCTCAGTGAACTATCTCCCACTGCTCCACAGGCAGGAATCAGTTGTCAGAAGGCATGAGCTTACATCTTGCAACCCTTTTACAAGAGGAAGAAGTACACGCTCTTCTGATATTCAGATGGGCTTTCCTCTTGTGTGAATTTCACAGCCCTGCCACCAGAGAGCATCTCAGACCCCCAAAGTTCCCTTCTCCTAAACACTGACAATTTTTCTGTACTTATGAACCACGATAAGCTCATAAGAGCACCAGCATGGGCTGTCCTCACTATGTGCAGGCACTCTAAGTGCTCTATTTTTTTTTACCTCATTTAATCCCGACAGCCACCTTATGAGGCAGGTACTGTTGTTATTCCCTTTTTACAGATGGATACGTTAAGGCAGAGTTAAATCACCAATGTCACGTAACTGTTGAGTGGTAAGACAGGCTTTGAGCTGGTACCAGAGTGTCTGCTCTCCCGACTATACACTAAACCTTCTGTACATCATCAGCTGCTTTCCATATCTACTAAAATCTTAAGGGGAAAAAAAGGTAACCAAGGATTATATGGATTCATCACAGCCTGCATCTTGGCTGGCCTGCCAGCCATGTTAATGAACCATGTTAATTGGCCATGCCAGCTCAGGATCCAGGCTGTGTCCAGGTCACTGAGATAGCCCTAGCGTGGTCCCTCGGCCACCACCCCCACTGCACCTATGGAGGACACCACTGGTTTATAACTGTGGCCCTCCCCAGCAAGCTTGAGTATGACCTCAACACAGCTGCCGCTATGAAAAGAACCGATTTGAGCCAGCCTGTTGGAGGAAACCTACTTGCTTGTCTGGTAGAAGAGTGGAGAGCATCCAAGCTGTTCCAGCATGTCCCACCCGGAACCTTCTGAACCCAGCTGCTGGGACATTGCTTTCTGGATGCTGATTACCTGAAAAGGAATCACCTGAATGCATGCTTAAAATGCAGAGTTCTTGGTCTCCTGTTAGACCAACTCCATCAGAATCTCTAGGGGAGAAGAGTTTTCTGCACATCAGAGCGGGAAATCACTACAACCTTTTGCCTTATGCTGAGGGTTCCTGACTTGTGTCAATCAGGGGCACATCCACCCACTCCACAGGGGCTGAGCGTCTTCCTTCTAAGTGCCAGGTGCTGACACAGAGCAGCACACAAAGCAGGCACCTGAGAGAGAAATCAAGAAAGGAGGCAACAGGAACTAACTCGTCATGGAGCAACCACAGCAGCGTTATGGGGAGCCGCTCCAGAATGAGGGGCTGCCTGGCAGGCTCCACCCAAACCTGGCCAGAGACGCAGAGTCTGAACTGATGACCCACGCAGCTGGTGGCGACGGCACGCTTTAATCTGGCTGGTCAGGCCCATTGTGGTGGATAATCCACTGGGGCTGACTGGGGCATAACGGGCATTCAGCTCTTCCCGAAAGTGACAATGAAGAAGAGGCTTTCAATGAACAGGCAGGCAAATGCCACTGCTGGCTGAATATGTGACATCAAACAGAGATTAACAGCATAAAGAGGCAGTGTCTACGCGCAGCCTCACACCAGACCCAGAATGCTTGTTTGTGATGGACAAAGGGATCAGAGCAAAAACCCAGAGAGGGGAAACAAAGGTTACCCACGGCACAGTGGGGACGCTGCTGCAATGACTGCTGCAGCCCGGCCCACGCACGGAGCCCTGGTATAAAGCGGCGGGCTGCACACAGCACTTGGGGGCAGTGCGGGCGCATAAGGATAGAAGCTGCCTGGGAGCCCACAGCTGCAGCTTTCCAGCATCCCAGTCTCGGACCCAAATCCAAGCTCTCCTGATGGCCCTTCCCTTCCTTAAACAAAGGGCGCACAAAGCCAGGCCCTGACACCCTTCCCTGAGAAGAGGACCACGGGAGGGACCTCGGGCTCCCTGGAGCAGCCCGGGAACACTTGTCAGCAGCAGTTGGGAAGCCTCCCACCTCCGAGGCAGAAGCCCTCTTGCTGAGAGCTGGTGGGGAGGGCACGCCCCCAGGCAGGCCCAGCGGCCAGGGGAGGCTCTCCCTCAGTCCCCACTTCTCGCAGGAATCACTGAAAAGTAGAGCCCAACAAGGGTGGGAGGAGTCGGGGGATCTCTGAGCCAGCCTGCTGGACAGATTAGAAACTGAAGTGCATGTGGTTACGGGCTAAGTTCAAGGTCAGAGCTCTTAGCAAAGGAGCAGAGGGAGGATCCCGGACCCACGATGTCATCACTGCACAGCTTGGGGACACTTTGGGGAGGGAACTCTGAGTCTGTCACCTCTTCCCCAGACCCTCAGCTACAGCCTCTATCAGGCATAGAAACTGACCTCAGAGTGTGGGGAGTAGGAGGGGACAGAGGCCCAGGGTGTCTTAAAGCCCTTGGCATGATCCCAGACCATCACCGGGGACAGGCCCAGGGCCCACGGTAGGGGCAGCAGGGCCGCAGCTGACCACCATCTCATGTAAAGGGGTAGCTCTGAGTTCCTCCACAGGGCCAGGACTTCCAGAGTCAGGATGAAGGGGGGAAAGGAGGCTTAACCTAAGGAGATATGAGGAAGGAAAGGGTGGGCTTTGCTCAGACTTGCTATTTCTGAACTCCCTGGCCCCAGATGGAAAACTCAAGGCTGGAAGATAGGAGGTGCAATTAGGAGGTGAGATGGGAGGGGGAGAGTGCAGGAGGAGGCTACTCCCCAAGGGAGTAAACATACCCATTCTAGAAGCATCCCAGGACTATGCCAAGGCCCCCTTGATAAAAGGCACTCAGAGCCAGAAGGTAAGAGGAGAAACTCGGCCTGTGTCTTCCCACAGAAACAACTTCAGACGCATCTGAAAAACTTCAGCAGCATCAAGGCTATGAGGTCCAGGAGGTACCTGCCACATCTGGCAAGACAGTGCTCTCCCAGCGGTCCCGGAGACTCAGTCCCTAACCATACGTCCTTTCTATGGGGGAGAGCGGGAATCCAGTTGCAAATAAAGGAGTTTAAAGTTTTGGAATACAGTTCATTGCAAAATTAGGGCCCAGCCATTCCAAGAGGGGTCTGGAAAATCATCTGTCTCAGAACCTACGGCATGCTCCACAGCTGTCTTGGCCAAAACTGTGCCCGAGCCACGTGCAGCGATCTGCATTTAATCAAAAGTAAGGAAAATGAACAATCTGCTCCTTCAGTAGCACCAGCCACGTTTCAAGTGTGGCTACATGTGGCTAGTGGTTACCACACTAGGCAATGCAGACAGAGACCATTACTATTCACTGCAGAAAGTTCTGGTGAACAGTGCTCAGGATGCAACTCAGCATGGCCAACGCATCTCTCCACACCCTACCGAGCAAAGCAAAATGCCTACCAGCCCTCAGTAACAGTTTTGAATTAAATTCAAATAAGTTCCATAGGGACTATGCTGATGCTGGCTAAAATAAATAAACCAAGATATGAACAACATCACTCAACCAAGACATCTGGTTGGTCACCTAGGCTCTTGAACGGACCTGTGGACTCAAATGGCCTTAATAACACAAAGAACACAGGTGGGCATACACATACTCAGGAAGATGAAAGGGTCCAAAGGATCCCATACTTGAGCCCCAGCCATCGAGTTCCCCTCCTCAGGGGCAGCAACCAATAGTTCAAGTTTCTTTCATGTCTTTTGATGTTTCATGCATTGTGGTAGGCACCCCAACACCAACAGTTAGCTAAGAAGTATTAAGAACAGGAAATGTTTATGGTGCTTAGAAAATGCCAATAAACTTCAGGCATAAGGCACAATTTCAGTTTCAGCCCATTAAACTCCATGTGCTAATTACATGTTACATGTACAGAAAAATCATGTTTTTGTTTCACCCTACTGAATCACAGGGCATCTTTGGAATACCCAAGAAGCTGGTAATGGAGGTGGTCTGACAAGAAGCAGCTCCAGGACTGAGGGACAGGAGTCAAAGGAGACTCTGTGAGATAACTCTTCCTACCTTTTGGATTTAGAATCTTACAAATATATTATTCATTCAAAAACGGAAAGCATTTTAAGAGTAGGCTCTCCTGGTTCATGGCTCTACACTGTCAAATAACAACCCCAGGTCATCTATTGGACACCCGCTAATTAGATTCACCAAGCACTCAGCCAAAGCCTGGAAGGATTTCAATGTCCTCGTCCAATTTAACAAGCTTTACTAACCACATAATATGTAAGTAGATCGGTTCTGTTATCCTTTCCAATCTTCCAGTGTAGACAGGCAACAACCTCGCACACCCACAACAAAGCAGGATGCACGGGACAGCTGACCTTTTGTGGATCCAGGGTCACATATCAATCACCACAGTCCCAGAGCCCTTCATGGTCAGAAATGAGCCCAAACGGCCCTGGTGAGAGAAGAGGATCAAAGGCCAAAGGACCACCTCCTCAGTCTCCCTGGAGGAGGACATGACACCCAAAGGGCATCTTTATTTATTTCTACTATGTCCTCTTTCGGCCATGCCACCTGATATCTACCAGATTTAGTGGGGACACATACGCAAGTCACCTCTCTTCTCTGTTGCGTAAGTAGTTATTTCCAGAGAGAGTCACAATATTTCGAACACAGAAGAGTGATGATAAGCATGTGGTCAGTCTGGAGCAGAGGTTAGGACAAGTGTGGTGACTTCCAGAGGACCGGGACCTTCTAAGGATGGGGCTCCATCCCCATTCGGCACTATGTAGCACTATGGGCCATATTATCTGATGACAGCTCACTTCCTTCTTCCTAGAAGTAAAATAAGCCCCTCTGGGGGATATGCAGAGAACCCTACAGAGAGGCACTCAATTCCAGTCATGACAAGGCTGTCCCTGTTCACCCAGTACACATTAACACTTAGAAATCTGAGAAAAGGCATGCAAACTTGGGACCGAAATATTCTGGAAAGAGTAATGAGCCACTTTCTATCACAGCTTCCTCTACAAACAAAAACTAAATGCACAAAAAAGCAACCAGTATTTTCCTAAAAACATTCATTTCCGAAACCAAAGTGGAAAGATGAAATGCGCCAGCGAGGGGCAGGTGCCAACACAGGAAAACCCGTCTCAAGAGGCTCTTTCCACGTGGCTTAGCGAGGATCACGTGGTGTGCCTTGCTCCAACTTTTTCCCTGCCCACCGTAAAATGACAAGGACATGGCAATTTTAAGCTCAAGTCCCAGATCAGCTTCAAGCACTAAGCACGCAGCTACATGGTGGAGAGGGAAAAGTGCAGGACTGGGGTCAGGAAGTATGAGCTCTGGTCCCACTTCTGCAAACTTGAATGTGTCCCTTTATCCTTTTGAGCCAGTTTTCTCATCTATAAAATGATAATCATTTTATCTATGACCTCATGCAACCCTCAGGGTATATAATTTTCCTCATTCTGTAATTCCATATTAATTTCTCAATAAAAATCATAAATATCAGCACCAGAATATGAATTTGCTTCCAGAGATGGCATGTCTGGGCCATGAAAACCATGTAAGAACTTAAACAAGCAGGTAGTAACCGAGGAGTCTTTCTCAACTTCCATCAACCCTGGGAGGCCTTCTGACACTCAAAAACTAGGCTTTAGAGAGCAGTCCTTCACCATCAAGTCAGGACAGATTAAAACAGAAATAACAACCAGCTGTCTCCACCAAAATCTCCATCAATTCTGAACCATATCCTGTCCACTGACCCTCTCAGACATACCATTTATTTGCCATCAATTTTATTACACTGGCCTGGGAACAGGAGACCCGGTGACCCAATTTACAGTCCAGTTCTATTGAGGTTTAGAGTCACACTGTTTGTTCCCCTCGCTCATCTGGAAATCTGCTTGCCTCCAAAGCAGCCTCACCCTCAGAAGCTCAAGAAGCAATTCAGCTGTAAACTCACAAGGCCATCCCCACCTCTGTGCATTGACTGTCTTCATGGTACCTTTTTTTTTCAGGACTACTATCAGAATGTTAGCAGCCTAGCTGTAGATCCCAGCTCGACTGCCATCTAACCAAGTGTCTCTGAGAAAAGCATATAAGCTCTCTGGGCCTGCCTCTCATCTTAAACCAAGGGGGCTGCCCTAGATGGCATACGCTCTTTCTCAAATGCAGCCGTCTGTGGCTGTGATTCCCATGGAGACAGAGGCCAAAACACAGCATTTGAATTTGGCATATAAGGCAGTGTGGACACTGGCTGAGCCTACGTCTGTAGAGCTCCCACTGACTGGGCTTGCTAGGAAGGTCACCCAGGTGGCCAGGGACACCCTGGCAACACACTCACCTTTCCCGCCTCCACCAGTTCCGCAATGTCATCTAGACATGGACCGCTGGCCATGAAAAAGGCCCAGCGGTAATGGACTCCTTGCCAGAAATGCTAAAAAGAAAACAAAACATGTCAAATTTCAGAAAGGAAGAAATCTGACTAAATGCAAATTTAGGGAAACGTATTTCCTGGATGACTGAGACAGACAAACTGCTTCCCCATCTCACGCTGCCACAATGAGCTGTACACCCAGCATGGTGACAGACAGACAATGGATGCTCATGAGTGTTTCATAACTGAGTGAGTGAACAGAGATACACCCACGTGAACTCGGGCTTCTTCCCCAAGTAGTGACTGTCAGGCAAGCAAGCACAGGAAAGCTCTTTCTTCAAGGGCAGTCTCACTCACTCGGTTTCTCCCCTAGGAGATAGGAGGGGCTGAGACCTCTACACTTTCCCTACCAAGATGTGAATAAAGCCCCGAGGCACCAGAAAAGAGGTTTTACCTAATTCAGGAATGCTTCAAGGGCATAAGGCACCGAAACATGATCTTAGACAAGAAATCCAATCATAATTTTTTTTTTCCTGGCTCAGAGGAATAAGACAGTTTTAAAAGCAAAATGAAGTGTAAAGTTCCTCATGAGTCATGGCTGGACCTTCCCCTATAATTACACCAAGTCCCAAGTCACTGAATGCTATGATGGGACAAAATGCCCCCCCAGACGAAGATTAGCAAAAATCTTATACCAAGAAGGTTCAAGACCACTCTACTGCCATACCCACTTTTGATTATTCTTCAAAACAGAGATTATCAAAACAGCAAGTGAGCTGAGGTTCTCTGTGATACCTCAATGACCCGCCGAACTAAACGTCATCAGATGAGAGCGTTCCAGAGGTAGGATGGGGCCAGCCAGTGGCCACCTGCCACCTCCCTCCCCACACCTGCCCACCACCGTCGGGCAAGCACAGGCTTTCTGCACTGAGCTGACGATCAGCTACCATCCCGGCATGAAGCTGGCAGGGGCAACAGAACTCTCCTGCTCTGCCTCAGGCCTCCATGGTTGTGTCATGTAGGTCCAGTTACCTCTTTCAGCCTGTATCCTGGCCTGCAGGGTGGGGGCACCACCACCTCGCTGATGGGGATGTTGGAGGGACTAAACGCGAATGTATGCGAAGTATCTGACACAGGAAGGATTCGACAAGTATTTATCTAGTGCTGAAAGTAAAGCTTGTTGAGGAAAGACTGGGGCAATGCAGAGCAGTCTTTAAGACCGCGGAGAAACAGACAAACCCAACCTGCTGTCGAGGCAGAGCTTCACAACGGATGTGCCCAGAATGGCTTACTGGTTTGCCTGAGTGACCCCCTAGCTCATCGTCCAACCTGGAACACTGTTAAGAGTTAAAGGGGTCACTGGTAATCATTATCCCAGGAGCACAGATGCAAACAGACCCAAGCTCACCCCAGAGTAGGGATGACAAAGCCTTGGAGTAGCAGGGCAGAGCCCAGGCTGACAGAAGTCTCCAGATGGCACGCTCTTGGCTCAGCGCGCTCTCAGTATGCCGTTTAAATACTATCAACATCTCCTGTGTGTGTCATGGCGTGAAAGAGGTCAGGAAGCACTGGTCTAGGGAACTAAAACAAACAAAACCAAATCTGAAGGCTCAGGCAGCTAGACAAGAGGCATTGTCTGTCCCAAGCTTACAGCAGGTCCAGTTAATTATAATCACAGGAGACCTCTTCATGTACCTGTCCATAAGGCCTGGCCTTATCAACTACAATTAAAACGTCTGGTAATTGTTCAGGGTTTCAAGGAAGGAACAGCGATGCTCACAGCTGCTGGATCCACGGTTCTTCACGGCAGGTTGCTCTGTACAGTGAAACTTCCGGTCTGCAACAGCAGAATTGTTATGTTCTGCTCTAAGGGATCTGCGATTTCTTTTTTTTCCAGGCCATTACAGGAGAGAGTAAACCAATGCAGGCAGGCACTACAATGAGGCTTTAACTGTGCACATTCTCAGGAAGACATCAGAAACTACTTAAAAGGTTTTCGCATGAGATTACCACTATCATCTTTCCAGAAAGGGAGAGGGAAAATGAAGAGAGCTAGGCCTGTTTTACTCTCAGAGGACAACTCTGAAGCTCAACTTGTTAGAGGTCTCCCTGGAACACAGTGAAATCTTACGGAAAACTTAAACTTATATGTTAAAGCACTTGGGAAGCCTGGGTTTGATGAAAAGGGAAAGAAGAGACAAAGGACAGCTGAGACTCCTCTCTCCACAACAAAGCGCCCTGTGGACACTGCTCCCGGGTGCCGTCTGAACCAAGTGAAAGGAAAGAACCTGGAGCACACTGCCCGGCTGGTTCACTCCTGTCACCCAGACCCAGTTCCTAAGGACTGAGCAGCGTCTCCTCCATCACGGCCCTTCTTCCCCACCTCTAAGGACTCGGTCAGTACAGAGCATTTGAGAAACTTAAAGTCCTAAACTTCAACCCCAAAAGCTTCCAAATTAATGTCTAGAATCAGGAAGAAGCTGAAGATACTTATTGAGCCAGTCGCCTTGCAAATATGGGGCAGTGTAGCTCAACATACAATCTTTTTACCCTCAAGGAAACTTCTATTGCCTTTCTCCTGAGCCTGAAGTATTTTGCCTAATTAAAAAAAAAAAACAACATGTATCTTTATTTTTTTATATCACTTATTCCATTTGAGGTACTGGCATATCCCATTGTTGCTACCATGAAAACAGCTGGCTCTATGCTGTCTTAATAAAACTTCCACCCGCATACACAAGACACTTATGTATTAAGACAGAGAAACAGAGAGAGTGCCATCAGGCACAGACAAGAAAAAAACAGAAGTTGTATCAGACGGAATCGAGAGAGGTAATATAGCTAATCATAAAGGCTAACATTTAACAAGCACATTTGGTACTAGGCATTGTGCCAAGTTCTTCACATGGAAGATTTCATTTAATTCCTACAATACCCAGTAAGGGAGACACCATGAGCTGCATTTCAGGTGAAGATGCTGAGGCTTAGTGACACTAAGTCGTTTTCATGGGTTACACAGCTACCAAAGGGGAGGCAAAAATTTGTAGCCAGTCAGTATGGGACTCCGGAGTTTCTTTTCTCTTGGAGGAGAAAAGGCTCAGAGGAAACTCAATCCCAGAAGCCTGAGGTGCCTGCTGGATCTCGCCAACCAAGACTCTACCCATACCTTCAGTGTCTTAGAACCCACGGTGACGCCTGTCTGCAGCATGCCATCCGTGATGCCCAACCGGTCCATGTTCAGGAGGAAAGGAGTCACCAGAGTCACATACGTGGCTCCCGACCACTTCTTGAGGAAATTGAGAGCCCAGGTTTCGGTAGCTCCACCAACATTGTCGAGGATAAAGTCAAACCTGGAGAGGAAGAACCATATCAAAACATCCTGGTCAGCCTTTACCCAGGGCTCCAAGCCGCCTTCACTCCCTCCGCCAGGTAGCTCCATGGTTTGTTTCTGCGACAGCTCACAACAGCAGAGGGGTGGCTGCTCGGACAAACGAGAAAAGGCACATCTACTTACTGGGCTTTCTCCAAGGGAAGTCAAATGTGATTTCCTTTTTCAATCACAAAATCATCTTATTTTCTAATACTTTAAGAATGACTTAAACAAGTGGTTTTCAACTGAGAGTGATTTTGGTACCCAGGAGACATATTAGGCAATGTTTTGAGAGATTTTTAGTTGTGACAATTGAGGGAGGTGGTGGTAAGGGGGTATTAACATTTGTAGGCCGGGGGTGATGATAAAACATCCTAAAACACACACAAAATAAGTATCCAGCCCCAAAATGTCAATAGTTGAGAAACTAAGGTTGCCAAGGCTGAGACACCTTGACTCAAGAGAACTGCAAAGCTGTTCATCCAGTATAAGTCACAGCACTCTTTAGTGCATGTGAATACTTAAGACAGGAGTGTATTAGATTTTGACCCACGTGAGTGATTTCCTTTTATTCCCTTCACAATCAGATCTGCGTGTAGAAGCATTCTCTTCACCTTCTGGAATTTTCTTTTGGTTTCATGTACAACATCAGCACAATGCCTACAGAGAAATCAACAGCCTGCTCTCAACCTTCAGTTCTGCTCTAACATGCCAAAAATACCCAGTCATAATGCAATCCACAGAACTAACAGATATTCAACTCCTTAAATCTAATCTAAAATTGCTGTAATCACTACATTTTACTTAAAGGGGATAAAACCCAAAGAAGTTTTAAAATACTTTTACAAACAAAGATCTATTTAGAGAATACATGCTTATACATCAAGCAAGCTAATAGAGGAATTCCTTTTCCACAAACCCTTTCTCCCTTCTGAATCCATCTGCATGAAGTCAAACATCAAAGCTTCTAAAATCGACTTTGGCCAACTTTGTGGCCCTTGAGTCTTTTGTGGGACTAAACTAAACAAGAGCAAATAGAAACTGAAGCATATGAAGTGCAGAAGAGTGACCTTACTAGGTTATGCTTCTCATTAGGAAAAAAAGACTAACCGAAAATTCTTTTCATGAGTATAAGTTTCTACTTTTAAGTTCCTATTTCATTCCCAAATTTTAGATAAACAAATATGATGATACTTAATTTAGATAAAACTTAAGGGCAGACTGAAACCGAAAGGCACTCAGTCATGTCCAACTCTTTGCAACCCCGTGGAATATACAGTCCATGGGATTCTCCAGGTCAGAATACTGGAGTGGTAGCCTTTCCCTTCTCCAACCCAGGTCTCCCACATTGCAGGCGGATTCTTTACCAGCTGAGCCACAAGGAAAGCCTGAGAATACTGGAGTGGGGAGCCTCTCCCTTCTCCAGCAGATATTCCTGACCCAGGAATCGAATCGGGGTCTCCTGCATTGCTTGCAGGTGGATTCTTTACCAACTCAGCTATGAGGGAAGCCATGGCATTACAGAGGGCAGCCTGCCATTACAGAATTGGCACTGCCTGAGAAAAGGAGTCCAGAGACCAGGCTGCAGACCCGGCTCTCCCACTGATGATGAAGTGGCATCATCCTGAGCACGAAAATACTCCTGAATTCTCTGCCCTTTATGTTCTTGACTGTAGCATGACAGAGTAGGGCTGAAGGACTTCAAAGCCCTTTCCTGCTGTAAAATCCTAGGATTCAAATCTAAAAGGCTATTTGGAAAGAGGAACAAATTTATTCTAGGTGGATTAAGAGACCAACCTCCAAGCAGAAGCTGCAAAGATCAATTTTAACTAAGCAGTCATTCAAAAAATAACAGACTGCGTTTGTGAGCTAGTGAGGTTCTCTAACTGGAAAAGAGCAAACGAGGAGCAGAGCCACTGGACAGAGATGCGGAGGGGCACAGTGAGGAGCAGAGGGGAGGCCGGCCTGTGTGCGTGCCTGCCTCCACCCGCCAGGGCTTCTCTCCTCTGGAGACAGGCTGCAGACATGCATGAACTAGATAGCAGGGGGATGGCCACCTTGGCCTGTCTCCTGCGGCTGTTCCCAGAAGCAGCAGGAGAGGGTTACTGGCTGACACTACTACTATGTGGAAGCCTAGGTCTTTCTCTCTTTTTAAAGCTATGAAAATATACTTCTACTTAAAGTGAGCAACAGTAATTAGCTTCTGAAAACTAATTTAAGGGACTTTCCTGATGGTCCAGGGGCTAAGACTCCATGTTCCCAATGCAGGGGGCCTCGGTTCGATCCCTGGTAGGGAACTAGATCCCACATGCCACAGTTAAGACCTGGCGGAGCCATATGAATAAATCATCTTTAAAAAAAAAAACTAATTTAAAAAAGGAAAAATCTTTGCATCGGAAGCAGTGAAATAGCTCCTGAGACCCTGCAGCAGCTTTGCCTGGGCTGAGTGAAGACCAGGTTCTGAAACACCTCCTGTCTCCGCCTGAGCCACAGTCAGGATGGACGGGGGCCTGAGAGAATTCCAGAGTCCGGTCCCACTTGGTATGTTCAGTCAAATAACAGCCTGGTGTTCAGGCACGATGACAACATCCATTACTGGTATCTACACAGCCTTTGCTTCTCTGAAACCCCCAGTATAAAGGCAAAATACTAACCACATACGTCATGTACTGCTCTAGGTTCTACTCACGGTGACAAAGGCCACTGGGGGGAATATACCTTCCAACACGGCCTTCTTATGCGGCGGGGTAAACGCAAGTTAACTTAAAAAATAGCAAAAGGTAAGCAAAATATCTTCCTCAGTACAAATCACAGTACATGACTGTGCTGTATTAACATCTGGAGGAAAAACAGAAACCAACCTAAACGACCTCTAGTGACACGAAGTGTTTTCCCAGACTCTTCTCTAAGATGCCAGCATGGCTGTAAGGCCACCAAACCATCTCAGGCGTGCATCATCAATCGTCCTTGTTCCCACCTTCCCAATATGTACACTGTTTGGATACATACGGCTTTGAAGATTTCAACTGCTCTTCCACATTTCCGGATTTGTAATCAATCACATCGTCTGCCCCAAGCTTCCTCACAAGTTCACTGGCATCCTGGGAGCAGACTGCTGTCACGTGAGCATCCCATGCTTTCATTACCTGCCCAAAAAGGAAAGAAAAAGGGGAGGGGGGCAGAAAAACTGCATTAAACAAAAAAATAGTTGGCACCACATGATATACATACATCAGCTTAATCTCTAGACAATTCTAAGTGCTTTGTCTTAACAAGAACTACAGGAAGCCATCTGCCAGAGGCTAGTAAAAATGATTAAATTTTTGCTCACAAAGAAAGATCCAAGAAACAGATCTCATTTTCCCTGGACGAGACAGTGAGTCACCTTAATTTCGTGAAGTTATAACCAATTCATTTAAAGAAGGGCTCAGAATCTCACCAGCATCAGAAAAGACAAAAGTTGATGACCTTAAGCTTAGCATTTTCATTGATGACAAAGGTAACGGGGAAAAACACAATGTCCTCAGAAAATAACTATTTCAAATGTATCCAGAACATAAAAACACAACATCACTTCATTTGCGTTTCCAGTAAGGATAACCTTGAATCAGACAACTGCATCAAAGCAATCAGGTACTGGGTAATAAGTGAAAGGGCTCTTAAAAATAGGGGAAGAAAATGTGGCCATTTTACTTCCAAAACATGGATCAGGTCCTCTCCTTTGGAGTAAAAAGACCTTAAATAAATGGTTTGTGGGATTTAAAATGCAGATACTTTATGTTTTACAATAACTAGACAAATAAAAAGAAGGATTCAGGATTAAGTATCCAGAAAGCCTCATGCTCCAAAATTGCTGTCATTCTTTCCTACAATGGCAATTCCATACAATTAAAAGGGAGCCATTATCAGCAAAAATCTGAGAACAGTTACTTGGTGTTCACTGAGAAATTTTCAAATGGACAGTTATAGGTCGTAACGAATTCGCTGTTTTCTCATTCCTGTCCTCAGTATCAATTTCCCAAGCTTCTTTGATAAAAATTGTAGAGGTTCATTAGAATAAGCAAGATCCCTGTTCTGATCACTACTGAAACCCCACTCAGTGATACACACACAAAGGCTGGAGATCTGTTCGCTACAAAAAAATAAAGGATTTTAAAACTATTCATAATCTTATCTAATTTCTCACTTTCAAAAAGTAATATCAACCAAGGAATACACCCTGGAAATCTGAGGAGGAATTAAAACATTTAAGCTGACATCAAATATGATATTTTATGTTTATGGGCCACAAACAGAGAGACAATTGAGTATAATGACATGTTGCTTTCAACACTGAGTCCTAAACTCAGCTCAAATATGTGAAGAATGCAATCCAAGGTGAACATCCAGTATCTATAGAAAAAAGAAACTGTCGAGAAAAAAGGAAATTGTGTTCTAAGCACCAATATTTACTTTGTGCTTCTCTTAAACAGTATTAAATACTCAGAATTTGTCACATCTTGAGAAGTTCAACTAATTTTTTTTCCCAGATTTCTAGATTTTCCTCTCTTACTTAGAACTATCTACTATCACTGCTGTTGTTGACGTTTAGTCGCTTCGTCATGTCTGACTCTCTTGCAAACCCGTGGACTGTAGCCCCCCAGGCTCCTCTGTCCATGGGATTCTCCAGGCAAGAATACTGGAGTGGGCTGCCATTTCCTCCTCCAGGGCATCTTCCCATCTACTATCACTGCACACTACTGGAAGGTTTTAAAGCAGCTTTAGATTGAAAAACAATTTTATGTAAACTGTTAGAAATAAGAAGAAGAAATAATACAACCCAAGTACAGGAGACGTCTATAAGGCAGACAGCACTCCAACAGGGACAGCAAGCTGGCAGTCACTCCAAGAGCTCTACACCGTGCCCTCTCCCTCCCAAAAGTCATCATCACCCTGATACTTGGAGTAAATCACCTCCTTGCATTAAAAAAAAAAAGGCTTTATCATCCAAATATATATTTCCTAGATACTACAGTTTGGTCTTGTGCATTTTAAAAGCATGATGTACTATTTTTTTTTTTTTTTTAAACTATAGGCTCCTCTTCTATCCCCCCTTCGCTTAAAATTTATCTGCGAAAGAATCTAGGCCACATACCCTGAAGAGATTTTCCCTGGAAACTCTGGAATTTCTGCCTGCACACCTGGGACAGTTCTACTTACTACTCTGTCCTCTGTTTCCTGTTTATATCCTTTTAGCAATATTAAGAACAGCGTCTGCAAATTATAGAAGGCTGAGCGTGTCTGCTTGTTCCTCTTTTTATTAAATCTCAGTGGTTGCTGGTGGGTGCAAACCGGTGCTATTCTCCCTCTCCTGTTTTCACTTAGTAGCTGGAATACTTTTATAAAGAAACACCTCTCCTTATATACTACTTTGTTTATTCAGGTGTACAATTCATATAGAAAGGGCAATAATTGTTTCCTTGTATTAGTTTATAAAATAACATTGGTTTCCTATCCTCTTCCAAGTGACCACTTTTTTAAAGATATCATGAATGCATTTAAGTCATGGATTTTAAAATATTTGGAAGCTTTCATTCTTTTGTAACTATCATGACTATTTCTGAAGCTCAAATTGTCTTCTTTGATAACCTTTAGGAATTTCTTCAAGTTGGCTGCTGAGTCTTTTTGACATGACTCGACCAGTCTTTACTAACTTCTCTGCTATTTTATATATTCTATGCTCATTCTTGTATGTTTCATGCCATAGATCTGGAATCTGCCATTACTCCAAGGCCCTGAATTTTTGTGTGCTTGTGAGCAATGATATTTCAAGAGACAGTTTTGCATATACACATACACAAAATAGCTCTTGAGTTCATTTCGATACTTCCAATTCAAACTCCAGACTCTAAAGTTTTTACTTCACCTGTATTACATCTGTATCTTCTTTCTTGCACCACTAAAATCTTGATGGTCAAAGACAAAGGGGATTACAGAATTTAAATATGCCATTAATACCCAACTGTTCCATTGTATGTTACACATATACCAGTCTCTGAATAACAGTACTAAAATCATCCCCAATATGATCAATGAAAGCATTCAAATAATTTTAAATATGCTTTCCCACTATTCCTTTTTAAAAACAGTTGTCCTGCTTACTTTGTCAGAGTCACACACTGTACTCTCTAAGCTCTCACGAAGTTTTAGTTCTACAGACGACTGTATATTTAACATTTACCACCAGTCCTTAGGGTTATGTCTCTCTAGCCGTTTTAGTTTTCAGAAGCTCATTTTCTAGTATATTTCTCAGAAAGAGATCAGAAGAACATACTCCTCAAGTTCTTGCATGTTATTAACAGTTCGCATATGTCCTTTAGTATACAGAGGCCAGTTTCGCTGTATATAAAATTTTAGCATATTCTTTCTCAAGTGTCTTAAATGTTACTCTAACTCCAGTCCCAGCATTTAAGCACTGTTATCAAAAAGTTCTGATAACCTAATTTTACTCATATGTCACATTCTTTTATTTTAAAGATGTCCCAAAGTTTTTTTTATTTTTCTCCTTTTCTTTAAAGGCCAGTAATTTTGCTAGTTTCCTTGATACTGCTCATTCTGGGTCCATGTTCTTTAGTAAGCACTCCAGTCATTTAATATGTAATTTCAAATCATTTAACTTCAGGGAAGTGGGGAAGTTTCTTGAATTATGGGTTTCAGCATTTGTTTTATTCCCTGGTTTTGGTTTTCCTCATCAGAGACGCTTATTGATACAGCAGTTTTCTTTCCTATCTTCAATAGATGACGCTTTTCTCTTGACTCTGTCTTTATCTCTTCCTTTCTTTGCAATTTACAATTTTTCCTTTACACACTGTTTCTACTGCTGTGCTGCTGTGGCTTAGTCTAAAGTCATGTCCGACTTTCTGTGACCCCATGGACTTTAGCCCGCTAGGCTCCTCTGCCCATGGGATTTTCCAGGCAAGAATACGGCACTACGTGTTGTGCTCGAGTTCCTACTAGTTTGAAAAGTGAAAGTTGCTCAGTTGGGTCTGACTCTCCGTGACCCCATGGACTGTAGCCTGCCAGGCTCCTCTGTCCATGGAATTCTCCAGGCAAGAATACTGGAGTGGTTAGCCATTCCCTTTTCCAGAGGATCTTCCTGACCCAAGGATCGAACTCAGGTCTCCTGCATTGTAGGCAGTTTCTTTACTGTCTGAACCACCAGGGAAGCCCTCCTTCTAGTTTAGTCTTTTGTTATTTCTCTTTACTTTATTTCTGAGTTTTTCCAATTCTGATTTTTTTTATTCATGTCTTTGTATTTTTAATGTTCTTTTTAGCTTGTTTTGAAATTCTGGGGTTCATTTTGATGTTTTCTCATGTGTTTTCCTTGTCTGTAGATACATTATTCTTCTTTCTATTATTCTTCATTCTTTCTTTATTATTCTTCATTCTTTCTCTTTCTGTCAATAACTTTGTATGGGATTTAACCTTGATATTTTCCTATTAATCAATTGTTTAATCTTATTTAAATGTTTTTATTGTGAAACATAACACAGAGAGAAAAGTGTGTGGAATATAAATGTACGGCTTAACAAATTATTACAAAGCAAACACTATCTTAAGCATTGTTCAAGATTAAGAACTAGAATATCTCACCTCCCCCTCCCAATCAAAACCGTCCTCATTCCCTGAGAAGCAGTAACAACTATCAGGACTTTTACATAAGCCTCCCCTCACCTATTAAAAAAAAAGCTTTTCTATCTAGATGAGCATCCTTAGACACTAGTTTAGTTTTACTTGTTCTTGAGTATCATTAAATGGAATCGTATAAGTTATACTCTTGTTTCTGACTTCCTTCTACTTGTTCAATTCATCTACTACATTGTACACAACTGCAGTTTGCTTTTTTAAGATTTTTTTGATGAGGACAACTTTTAAAGTCTTTATTGAATTTGTTACAATATTGTTTTTGTTTTATGTTTACGGTTTTTGGGACACGATGTATGTAGGATCTTAGTTCCCTGACCAGGGATCAAACCTGCATCCCCTGCATTGGAAGGCAGACACCTGGAACACCAGGGAAGTCCCCAGTAGTCTGTTTTCACGGCTGTGTAATAATCCAAACATAAGAATATACTGCAGTTCACTTTCCCAGTTTGCCTGGAGAAGGAAATGGCAACCCACTCCAGTACTCTTGCCTGGAAAATCCTGTGGATGGAGGAACCTGGTAGGCTATGGTCCATGGGGTCACAAAGAGTCGGACACGACTGAGTGACTTCACTTTTCAGTTCCCATTTTGGGCTTCCCTTGTGGCTAAGCTGGTAAAGAATCTGCCTGCAATGTGAGGGACCTGGGTTAGATCCCTGGGTTGGGAAGATTCCTTGGAGAAAGGAAAGGCTACCCACTCCAGCATTCTGGCCTGGAAAATTCCATGGACTCTCCATGGGGTCACAAAGAGTCAGACATGACTGAGCAACTTTCACTCACTTTCCCATTTTACTGTTGATGGCCAGTTAGGGGATAAATACCTGGGACATATCTGGAGGATATTCTGGGACATATCTTTTGGTGAACATGCATGTACAGTTGACTCTCTGTATCCAAGAACTCCACATCACTGAATTCAATCAACCAGGGATTGAAAAAATTCAGGAAAAAAACTGTCAAAAAGCAAAACCTGAATCAACAGCACACGATTTACATAGCATTTACATTGTTTTAGGTAATGTAAG
Source organism: Capricornis sumatraensis (assembly GCF_032405125.1). Lineage (NCBI taxonomy): Eukaryota > Metazoa > Chordata > Mammalia > Artiodactyla > Bovidae > Capricornis > Capricornis sumatraensis. The sequence goes on along the minus strand of NC_091081.1, from coordinate 31,083,825 downwards.
TAATCTAAAGAAGATTTAAATTATACAACAGGATGTGTGTAGGACTTTTATGCCATTTTATCTGGGCTTCCCAGGCGGCGCTAGTGGTAAAGAACGCGCCTACAAATGCCGCAGACAGAGGAGGCTCAGGTTCAATCCCTGGGTCAGGAAGATCCCCGGAGGAGGGCGTGCAACGCACTCCAGTATTCTTGCCTGAAAAATCCCACGGACAGACGAGCCTAGCAGGCTACAGTCCACGGGGTTGCAAAGAGTTTGCATACTTCACGCCATTTTATGAAAGGGACTTGAGCACCCATGGATTCTGGCATCCAAGCATGTCCTGGAACAAATGCGAGTTTGGCATACTGAGGGATGACTGCAAAGTACATTCATATTTTGTTAGGCCGTCACAGGGCAATTTAAATTCATAATTAGTAGATATAGCCAAATTATTTTCCAAACTAGTTATACTAATTACACTTTAACCAGCAGGACGTGGTATTTCTCTTTTTCTCCCATCCTCCCTCCCTCTTTTCCTTTCTTCCATATTAATTCACATTTACTGACAATCTATGGATTAGGCACTGGGTATCTGCCTTAAGTCTGTTTGAGCTACTATAACAACATAGACTGGGTACCTTATAAACAACAAACATGTACGCCTCACAGTTCTGGAGGCTGAAGTCCAAGATCAGGGTGTCAGCGCCTAGGTGTGTTCCGAGCCCTCTTCCTGTTTCGCGGCCTGTGGCTTCTGTGTCCTCGCATGGGGAAGGGCTCAGGAGCTCTGCTGGCCTCGTTCATGAGGCTTTAATACCATTCGCGAGTGCTCCACCCTCATGACCTGACCACTTCCCAAAGGCCTCAATACTATCACTATGGGCATCAGGGCTTCAAAACATGAATTTCAGAGGAGCACAAACACTCAGGCCACAGCAGTATCTAAAGGTGAATTAAGATGAATAAAGGTGTGCATTTCCCGGGGGTCCTCTCCATCTCCGTTTCTTCCCCCAGCCACTAGCAGCCGCTAATCTGTTTTCTGTCTCTAAGGATTTGCCTCTTCTGGACACAATGTAAATGGAATCATACAAAATGTGACCTTTTCTGTCTGGATTCTTTCACTTAGCATCATGTTTTGAAGGTTTATCTATGTTGTATCATGAATCAGAATTTCATTCCTTTTGATGGCTGAGTAACATTCCCTTGTGTATACATACACCACATTTTGTTTTTCCACTCATTAGGTTATAGACACTACCGTTGTTTCTGTTTCTTTGACTATTATGAACACTGATGTTGCAAATGAAAATTTGTATGTCAGTTTTTGCTTGAACATAGATTTTCATTTCTCTCAAGTATACACCTAGGAATGGAACTGCTGGATCACAGGTAATTCTAAGTTTAATACAGAATTAAGAATTTTAAGAAACTGCCAAATTGTTTTCCACTGTGGCGGCATCACTTTACATTCCCACTAGCACTATATAAGGGTTTCAATTTCTTTACATGCTTGCCAACACTGCTATTTGCATTTTTTTAATAGCCATCCTAGAAGGTGTGAAGTGCTACCTCACTGTCGTCTTTTTTTCAAACTGAAATATAGTTGATTTACAATGTTGTGTTAATTTCAGGTATTCAGGGTTTTGTGGGTTTTTTTGCATACTATATTCCATTATAAGTTATTAGGTATAATTCCCTGTGCTATACAGTAAATCCTTGTTGCTTATGTATTTTATGTATAGTCAGTCAGTCAGTTCAGTCGCTCAGTCGTGTCTGACTCTGTGACCCCATGAACCACAGCACGCCAGGCCTCCCTGTCCATCACCAACTCCCGGAGTTCACTCAGATTCACATCCATTGAGTCCGTGATGCCATCCAGCCATCTCATCCTCTGTCATCCCCTTCTCCTCCTGCCCCCAATCCCTCCCAGCATCAGAGTCTTTTCCAATGAGTTAACTCTTCCTATGAGGTGGCCAAAGTACTGGAGTTTCAGCTTTAGCATCATTCCTTCCAAAGAAATCCCAGGGCTGATCTCCTTCAGAATGGACTGGTTGGATCTCCTTGCAGTCCAAGGGACCCTCAAGAGTCTTCTCCAACACCACAGTTCAAAAGCATCAATTCTTCGGCGCTCAGCCTTCTTCACAGTTCAACTCTCACATCCATACATGACCACTGGAAAAACCATAGCCTTGACTAGACGGAACTTTGTTGACAAAGTATTCTCTCTGCTTTTCAATATACTATCTAGGTTGGTCATAACTTTGCTTCCAAGGAGTAAGCGTCTTTTAATTTCATGGCTGCAGTCACCATCTGCAGTGATTTTGGAGCCCAAAAAAATAAAGTCTGACACTGTTTCCACTGTCCTCCCATCTGTATCTATTGACTCCATAGTCTTAATCTGTCCCTCCCCGCCTCTTCCCTTTGGTAACCATGTTTGGTTTCTATGTCTTTGACTCTGTTTCTGTTTTGTATATAGATTCATTTGTATTATATTTTTTTAGATTTCATATAAATGATATCATATAGTATTTATCCTTCTCTGACTTATTTCACTAAGCATAATTTCTTTAGGTCCATCCATGTTGCTACAAATAGCAACACAGCTAGTAATATGCATTTTGTGTGTGGGGGGCTGTATATACAGATACATAGACACAGACACACATAAATACCACATCCCCTTAAGTCAATCATTCACTGTGGTTTTGATTTGCATTTCCCTAATGACGAATGATGTTAAACACTTTTTCATGGGCTTGCTGCCCATTTTTAGATTTTCTTTCAAGAAGTGTCTACTCAAGTCCTTTGCTAATATTTTAACTGGGTTGTCTTTCTGTTGTTGAGCTGTTAAGAGTTCTTTACATATTCTGTATAGTGTATCCATATTAGATAAATGATTTGTAAATATCTGCTCTCATTCTGTGTGCTTTTTACTTTCTTGATAGTATCCTTTGATGCACAGAAGTTTTAGATTTAATGAAGTCCAATCCATCTGATTCCTTTCTCCTTTCACTTGTGCTCTTGGCGTCATATCTAAGAATCTATTGCCAAATCCAAGGCATGAAGATTTACTCCCATGTTTTCTTATAAGTTCTATGGTTTTAGCTCTTATATTTAGGTCTTTGACCCGGCTTGAACTAGTTTTCACATAGGATGTGAAATGGGGTCCAACTTCATCCTTTTATATGTGGATATCTAGTTGCCTCAGTACCCTTCATTGAAAAGACTGTTCTTTCCCCTGTTTAACTGTCTTGTCACCCTAGTCAAAAATCAACTGGTCATAGATATACTGGTTTACTTCTGGAGGTTCAATTCTATTTCACTGATCTATATATCTAACTTTATGAAAATACTTTTTTTTTTTTTGCTTTTAATACATATATATTTTTTATTGTAGTTCTTTTTTTTTCCCTATTTTTTTTTTTTTAACACCAAAAACATTTTTGGGGTAAAGCCAATCCAGTGCCACTGTTCTGACTTCTATAGTTTCATAACTAAGTTTTAAAACTGAGAAGTGTGTGTCCTCCAGTTTTGTCCTTTTTTGCCAAGACTGTTTGGCATCTTGGGGTCCCTTGAAATTCCACATGATTTTAGATTCCACTTGCCCATTTATGCAAAAAAAAAAAAAAAAAAGGCAGCTGCTATTCTGATAAGATTGCATTGATTCTGTAGATATGAGTTCTACCATCTCTACACAACATTTTGTCTATTGCATGTCTTATATATATATTTTAGAACTAGCTTATCAATTTCTGCTGCTGCTGCTAAGTCACTTCAGTCGTGTCCGACTCTGTGCGACCCCAGAGATGGCAGCCAACCAGGCTCCGCCGTCCTTGGGATTCTCCAGGCAAGAACACTGGAGTGGGTTGCCATTTCCTTCTCCAATGCATGAAAGTGAGAAGTGAAAGTGAAGTCACTCAGTCGTGTCTGACTCTTAGTGACCCCATGGACTGCAGCCTACTAGGCTACTCTGTCCATAGGATTTTCCAGGCAAGAGTACTGGAGTGGGTTGCCATTGCCTTAACTGCAAACCTCAATCCATTTTCACTTGCCCATGGTCTTCCTCCCTGAAAGCTTTCCTCCGTTTGTTATACAGGATGTCTACAAAACTAATTCATATATTAAACCACTGGAAAGGTTAATGCTTCCTTCTACCTTAGAAAATTTCCTTTATCACACTGAATGTAATTTCTCTCAGCTTTCAAGAAAAAGTAATCCACAATATATAAATTTTTTAATTTATGAAAATAACAATCTTCCTAGTCAAAAGATAAATTGTCTTACCTGTATAGCAAAAGTACCAACTCCACCTGAAGCGCCCAGGATTAAAACACTGCAACACAAAAGAAACTATCATGAAGATACTAAGCCAACAGAACTGAATAAACAAACAAGATGTTTTCAACATGTAACTGGCTCAAAGATAATCCCCAAAGCAAACATTCAGCTTCCCAAGATTCTATTACACAAGATTTTTATTTATCAGGTTCACCAAGAATCCATAAATGCTTAAAGTTAGACATACTATGAACTCTTTACCAAGAATACAAAATATCAAATACACCAATGATTTGTATTTTTAAAGTAGCTCAGATGGTTGTTGGTAACATTTGCCTTATAATTTTTCTAGGCTTAAATTACTATAGCTTTCTTTCTAAGAGCAAGCTTTGGGATCCTTTTCAGTGTGCTACAGAATATTCAGTTGCTCTCTAAGAAAAATCACATTCCTGACCACATTCTTGCCAAAGTGGAATAAACGTCTTTTGTTCAGACAAGTCCCATCACGCTCACCAGGTTTCATAAAGGGAAACCAATCTTATCTTCAGTTTGGTTTCTGGTTAAAGCAGATGAATCTGTTTTATCAGTGCAAACACGCTTGTGCTCCAGGTTTTCGCCGTGTTCGCTTACTGTGTGTAGTCTTCCTGCCTCTCCAGATCAAGGGTGTGCAGCCTGGGGTTTGTGGATGAGTGCCGCTGAGGGCTGTGAGGGTGTGAACCCCCTGAAACTGTGAACTGACTCAAATAATATGCAAAGTTTGGTAAGACCATGCCTAAGTGCATTGGGGAGAAGGGGGATCCATCAGACTTATCACCAAGTTCCCAAAGAAGGTACAATTCAAAAGAGACTCACTAGTAAAGAATCACTGCTTTACATATTCTTACATTTCATTCTTGAATTAAGCTAGAGCCCCAGTGAACTCCCTTCCTCTGACTACAGAGATTCAAGTCCTCAGAAAACTGTAATGAATTGCACTTTGGTGTTCTGTTACCCGTCTAGGCTGAGAGACATTATAAAAAGTTACTATTTGATATCTGATACTGCATTAGCTAAGGGGATACTGTTGAGAGAATTCATGAGAATTGTGGAATGCCATATGGAGTGCCCACCAGGGGAAAAAAAAAAAAAACATTTTTCTGAAGACTAAGTTGTAACTGCAGGCTGTGGGTCCCTCTTTGACTCAGCTGTTGGAAAGCACAGGGAACTCTGTCACCTACCTTAAGTAGGGACACCCGATCTTGAAACAGACATTGTGTTTATAATCTTAACTCTACTTTCGTTTTATTTTTTTCTCTCTTACCCAAATCACAGAAGGCTGACTGTCACCCTTTGGATCTTAGAAGTTACTGGTAATATTTTTCAGTCAGCTATTCCTTTTGAAACTAACACCATCAAATGTAATTAAGACAAGTCTCTTTGGAAAGGATACTCCTTTTAGAAGAGTTACTTTTAATTTCACAGACTTATAAATTGTAAAGAATAAAAAAAATTTAAAGATACACTCTTCCAAAAATCCTTCAATTCACACATTTAATAGCCTTAATGCTTCCTAAATGGTGGGGGGAGGAGTGGAGGGGCAGACTGCTTCACAGATACATCCAACAATTAGTTCATCCATGGAATATTTTACCCTCTTATTTTGGAAATATAAGTTTGGTCAAACTCTCATTTAAGTTCTTCACAATCTTATCTTTTTGCAACTCTGATTTCCTCTCAACTACTTCTACAACAGACTCTCCACCTGAGCCTCCCTGGTCCCCTTGCATGTACCCCAAGTCCCATGCATGTTGGCCCAGGTCTCAAGCTCTCAAATGCCTTCACTGCCTGCTGAGATCTCCCTATCCGCAAAGGCTCACAGTTTGTGAACAATACCTGTTTGTCTGAACAATACCTCAGAGATACCCCTGAGCCTGATGTCCACGCTGCGCGTGGCATGCTCTTAACTTTCATTCATATGCTTGCTGCCCAAGCCATTCTGCAAGCCTCAAGGACAGAGACTTATATATGCCCAGCACTAGCCGTACTACCCTCGGTGTAGTAGATGCCTGATCCATGTTACTTGACTTTAAAATCATCGGACTTCCCTGGTGGTCCAGAGGTTAAGAATCTGCCTGCCAATGCAGGGGACACAGGTTCAATCCCTGGTCCAGGCAGATTCCACATATCATGGGGCAATTAAGCCTGTGTGCCACAGCTACTGAGCCTGTGCTCCATAGTGAGAAGCTTGTGAATTGCAACTAGAGTAGCCTCCACTCTCCACAACTAGAGAAAGCCCGCACTCAGCCATGAAAACCCAGCACAGCCAAAAATAAAAATATAAATTATTTTTAAAAAATCATTTAAATCAGCATTATATCCGACAATTAACAACAACTGCTACTACCCTAAACGTGGGAGTCACCTGGCTATTTGAAAAATTGCATTAAAGTTTCTTCCAATAAAGAAAAGCTTGAAATGAATTTCTAGTTCTCTCCCTAAGAATGCTGGATTAAGAGGATACCAAGTACAATGGCTTCCCTTGTGGTTTAGTCGGTAAAGAATCTGCCTGCAATGCTGGACAGCTGGGTTCGATCCCTGGGTTGGGAAGATCCCCTGGAGAAGGAAAAGGCTACCCACTCCAGTATTCTGGCCTGGAGAATTCCACAGACCGTAGAGGCCATGGGGTCACAAAGAGTTGGGACACGACTGAGCGACTTTTACACACACACACACACATACAATGGCTGCTCAGGGAACCAATGGCCGGACACATCTCCAGCCTCATTGCTCTTAGATCATAGCTTCCCCCCATACCTCTTAATCCAAAACAGTCTCACTCCTCCATATAAAAAAGCAAAACCGTGTTTCTCAGTGGTGCTTGGTGGAAGAGGGTGTGGTTCTGCGTTAGCAGCTTCAGTTCCTGATACTGCCACTTGATGGCGCCCATGGGTGCAGAACAGGCAAAGAACAAGCCCAATTGCTACAGACCAATGGTCTCTGTGTGAAGCGGCCTGGGGACACACCATTCTCTGGTCCTGCAAGCTCCATGTTTTGTGCAGGCTGAACCTGGGCCTGTACTTTTCTTTAAACAAGTAAAGTCCTCAGACTGGACAGCAGGCAAATTTATTTTCAAGCCAACAGTAAGTCAGCTAGTACTCTGTGGTTTGAAGCCCTATAACTGAACAAACTCTTCTTGTACTCTTCAAAGCACTTTCAATCCTGCTGTCCCTTACCCCCAGCGGCCCTTCACTTCAGTGCTATAGAGTGGGAGTACTTTCTACCCAGCTGCAGTAATAGTCACCAGAACACTGAGACTCCAGCTGCAGTAATAGTCACCAGATACATTCAGACTTCACTGAAGTAGAAGCCCATGTCATGGTGAAGAAAAGTGTGCTGTATTGCTTGTTGGTTTATAAACAGCAAGTACCCAGGAAATACTCTTTGCAAAAAGCACTACAATTCAAAATTGCCAATAATTTCAATCACATTCCTCTCTTACTAAGTTCATTTGCCCAGCTTCTTTTGAAGTCAGTGGGAACTGAACTGTGGCAAATATAAAAATATGGGGGAAGAAAATATGAATAATTATTAAGCTTCTAATGCACTTTAAACCCTAGATTCTCATTTTCCTCTGTCATTTCTGCCCATCTTTCCGCTCTCCCTAAACATATGTTAGGGCACTAAGGCAATGCCAACTTCTTTACGTGACCAAGTCACTCTACTCAGCATCTGGGCACCTAAGGCCTCTACAGTCACATTTTCAGTATCACAATCTTATGAGACATGGCATCCACACCCTAATCGCCTTACAAATAAAAAATACATGAAACACACTACAAAACAGCAGGCGATCCAGAAGTAGGGAATTGCCTTTCAAATTTCTATATTCTGGCTAAGCCCCAGAAGTCTTCAAATGCCAGGGCGGGGTATCTAGAGACCCGGGGTCAAGTCCCCATGCTCCCATTAACTGAACCTCTAGGCCTCAGATGCATCTGCAGTGAACGATAATCACAGAGGGGTACTCCAGGAGTTAATGAATAAGAACTGGCATTTTCAATCTAAGTTAAGCTTATATTTAGTTTCTTCACCTAACATAGAACTATATGACCGTCACGACTGCTCTCCCCAGACCACATACTTGTCATAATGGAAATAAAAATAAAAGTCACATCACGAGAGCAGAGTACCCTTCATTAAGTCCTAATGGCTCGGAAACAGAGCTGATTTAAATATGGCTAAATCTTCCATCCGTAGAAACAAGTGGTCTTTAAAAAAATAGGGACGAGACTGAAAACACATAAACTCTTTTTAGTTTTACCCAGAACTCTTAAATCTGGGGGGGCGGGGGGAAATGGGTGAAAGAAAGCGGATCATAATATGCTAAATTTATTCCCTTAAGTAAGTGAGAAACAACTTGAATAAGGAAAAAAGAGCTACAAAACAAATCAACCAAGCACGACCAAGACAGTCTGGGTTTGTGTGTCCCCTCCTTCCAAGCCTCCCTAATTCATGCAGACATTCCCCAACTTACAGAAGGGTTCATGTGTAAATTAGCTGTTTGGAACTTTAAACACATTTTCCCATGAAAACAAAGCTACTTATTATACATCTTGGCAAGATGCCCAGGGTAGCCCTTTAAAAAGGTTTAGTTAACCCCATAATGGACCAAAAACCTCGTAACAATGGTTCTATGAGACGTGTATTCAGAATTTCAACCTGGGGTACTGGGAACACAGCTCCCCAAACAGGACAGGCATTGGGAACCATCCCAAGACATTGATTCCTTCCATCTGGTGCCAAACAGAAGGAGTAAGATGGAGGGAAGGATCGTTTGGGATGGCGCCACGAGAATGGTTGAGAGGAGGATCTTCCCTGGAACTCACAGGGTTCAGGACATGCTGCCCCCAAACACAGCACCTTGGCAGATTGAATATTTTAAGCTGAAGGAATGTGAGAAACAGCAAATGCGGGAAGGACTCTCTGACCTTTTTCAATGAAGCTGGCCACAAGACCCTCGGTAGAGGTTTGTGCCCTGTGCCCGGGGGAAAGGAGCACCTGATCTCCAGGACCAGATGAAGTGGGGAGCCAGAAAAACTGGCCTTGCGGAGTTTTCTCACTTTATTGCGTGCAGCACATATATTTGTCCTAGAACATTTTCTCTACTCTGGAAAGGTAGCACAAAAATGTACAGGTGTAAAAATCAAAACAGACTTATACAGAGAGCAAATGGGTCTCAGTAATTACCAGGTTCAAGCCCTGGGTCAGGAAGATCTCCTGGAGACGGAAACGGCAACCCACTCCAATATTCTTGCCTGGAGAATTCCATGGACAGGAGTCCATAGGGTTGCAAAGAATCGGACACCACTGAGTGACTAACACTTTCACTTTCAAGGGAACAAAAGAATGCAGAAATAACTCTTATCAGGCAAGAGAGGTAACAATAGCAAGAAAGTGAAAGTGAAGTTTCTTAGTCCTGTCCTACTCTTTGCGATCCCATGGACTGTAGCCCACCAGGCTCCTCCACCCATGCAATTTTCTAGGCAAGAATACTGCAGTGGGTTGCCATTTCCTTCTCCAGGGGATCTTCCCAACACAGGGATTGAACCTGGGTCTCCCCCATTCTGGGCAGATGCTTTATCACCTGAGCCACCAGGGGAATCCCATGGAATAACAGCAAAGATAATGTCAATTGCTGTTGTTGTTTACAGTGCCATAGGTAAAGACTCCCAGTTGTTTCAGTGATAAAGATTAGCCCGAAGAGCTTAACTACCACAGGATGAGATAGCTGGATGGCATCAGTGACACAATGGACATGAGTTTGAGCATGCTCCAGGAGTCGGTGATGGACAGGGAAGCCTGGCATGCTGCAGTCCATGGGGTCACAAAAGTAGGTCATGACTGAGCGACTGAACTGAAGGAATGATGATATCGACCTTTTCTGGCTCTTGTGATCGTACTCAATCAGTGCTTCCAAGGCCAAGTCCCTACATGAATATGCACATTCTCTTAGCTTAAAACTTTTCCAAAACTTTTCCAATTTTGTTTGTGATCAGTTCACCTCAGTTCAGTTCAGCTGCTCAGTCTTGTCTGACTCTTTGCGACCCCATGGACCCCAGCATGCCAGGCCTCCGTCCATCACCAACTCCCAACTTTACTCAAACTCATGTCCACTGACTCGGTGATGCCATCCAACCATCTCATCCTCTGTTGTCCCCTTATCCTCTTGCCTTCAATCGTTCCCAGAATCAGAGTCTTTTCAAATGAGTCAGCTCTTTGCATCAGGTGGCCAAAGTATTGGAGTTTCAGCTTCAACATCAGTCCTTCCAATAGACACTCAAGACCAATCTCCTTTAGGATGGACTGATTAGACCTCCTTGCAGTCCAACGGACTCCCAAGAGCCTTCTTCAACACCACAGTTCAAAAGAATCAACTCTTTGGTGCTCAGCTTTCTTTACAGTCAAACTCTCACATCCATACATGACTTATGGAAAAACCATAGCCTTGACTAGACAGACCTTTGTTGGCAAAGTAACATCTCTGCTTTTTAATATGCTATCTAGGTTGGTCATAATTTCTTTCCAAAGAGTAAGTGTCTTTTAATTTCATGGCTGCAGTCACCATCTGTAGTGATTTTGGAGCCCCCCAAAATAAAGTCTGTAACTGTTTCCACCGTTTCCTTATCTATTTGCCATGAAGTGATGGGACCAGACGCCATGATCTTAGTTTTCTGAATGCTGAGCTTTAAACCAACAGTTTCCACTCTCCTCTTTCACTTTCACCAAAGGTTCGTCTTCATTTTCTGCCATAAGGGTGGTGTCATCTGCATATCTGAGGTTATTGATCTCTTCCAGCAATCTTAATTCCAGCTTGTGCTTCATCCAGCCCAGAATTTCTCATGATGTACTCTGCATATAAGTTAAATTAGGAGGGTGACAATATACAGCCTTGACATATTCCTTTCCCTATTTGGAACTAGTCTGTTGTTCCATGTCCAGTTCTAACTGTTGCTTCCTGACCTGCATATAGGTTTCTCAAGAGGCAGGTCAGGTGGTCTAGTATTCCCATCTCAGAATTTTCCACAGTTTGTTGTGATCCACTCAATCAAAGCTTTGGCATAGTCAATAAAGCAGAAATAGATATTTTTCTGGAACTCTCTTGCTTTTTCAATGATCCATCAGATGTTGGCAATTTGATCTCTGGTTCCTCTGCCTTTTCTAAAAGCAGCTTGAACATCAGGAAGTTCACAGTCCACATATTGTTGAAACTTGGCTTGGAGAATTTTGAGCATTACTTTACTAGTGTGTGAGATGAGTGCAATTGTGTGGTGGTTTGAGCATTCTTTGGCACTAAGATATGCAGATGACACTACCCTTATGGCAGAAAGTGAAGAGAAACTAAAGAGCCTCTTGATGAAAGTGAAAGAGGAGAGTGAAAAAGTTGGCTTAAAGCTCAACATTCGGAAAACGAAGATCATGGCATTTGGTCCCATCACTTCATGGGAAATAGATGGGGAAACAGTGGAAACAGTGGCAGACTTTATTTTGGGGGGCTCCAAAATCACTGCAGATGGTGACTGCAGCCATGAAATTAAAAGATGCTTACTCCTTGGAAGAAAAGTTATGACCAACCTAGATAGCATATTGAAAAACCAGAGACATTACTTTGTCAACAAGGATCCATCTAGTCAAGGCTACGGTTTTTCCAGTGGTCATGTATGGATGTGAGAGTTGGACTGTGAAGAAAGCTGAGTGCCGAAGAATTGATGCTTTTGAACTGTGATGTTGGAGAAGACTCTTGAGGGTCCCTTGGACTGCAAGGAGATCCAACCAGTCCATTCTGAAGGAGATCAGCCCTGGGTGTTCTTTGGAAGGAATGATGCTGAAGCTGAAGCTCCAGTACTTTGGCCACCTCATGCGAAGAGTTGACTCATTGGAAAAGACTCTGATGCTGGGAGGAATTGGGGGCAGGAGGAAAAGGGGACGACAGAGGATGAGATGGCTGGATGGCATCACTGACTCGACGGACGTGAGTTTGAGTAAACTCCAGGAGAAGGTGATGGACAGGGAGGCCTGGAGTGCTGCGATTCATGGGGTCACAAAGAGTCAGACACGACTGAGCGACTGAACTGAACTTCTTTGGGACTGGAATGAAAACTGCCCTTTTCCAGTCCTGTGGCCACTGCTGAGTTTTCCAAATTTGCTGGCATATTGAGTGCAGCACTTTCACAGCATCATCTTTCAGGATTTGAAATAGCTCAACTGGAGTTCTATCACCTCTACTAGCTTTGTTTGCAGTGGCTTCCTAAGGTCCACTTGACTTCACATTCCAGGATGTCTGGCTCTACGTGATTGATCACACCATCGTGATTATCTGGGCCGTGAAGATCTTTTTTGTATTGTTCTTCTGTGTATTCTTCTTAATCTCTTCTGCTTCTGTTAGGTCCATACCAATTCTGTCCTTTGTTGAGCCCATCTTTGCATGAAATGTTCCCTTGGTATCAATTTTCCTGAAGAGATCTCTAGTCATTCCCATTGAATTGTTTTCCTCTATTTCTTTGCACTTATCACTGAGGAAGGCTTTCTTATCTCTCCTTGCTATTCTTTAGAACTCTGCATTCAAATGGGTATATTTTTCCTTTTCTCCTTTGCTTTTCGCTTCTCTTCTTTTCACAGCTATTCCTAAGGCCTCCCCAGACAGCCATTTTGCTTTTTTGCATTTCTTTTTCTTGGGGATGGTCTTGATCCCTGTCTCCTGTACAATGTCACAAACCTCCATCCATAGTTCATTAGGCACTCTATCAGATCTAGTCCCTTAAATCTATTTCTCACTTCCACTGTATAATTGTAAGACATTAAATTTAGGTCATACCTGAATGGTCTAGTGGTTTTCCTCACTTTCTTCAATTTCAGTCTGAATTTGGCAATAAGGAGTTCATGATCTTAGCCACAGCCAGCTCCCTGTCTTTTTTTTTGTTGACTGTATAGAGTTTCTTCACCTTTGGCTGCAAAGAATATAATCAATCTGATTTCGGTGTTGACCACCTGGTGATGTCCATGTGTAGAGTCTTCTCTTGTGTTGTTGGAAGAGGGCATTTGCTATGGCCAGTGCGTTCTCTTGGCAAAACTTTATTGCCCTGCTTTCATTCTGTACTCCAAGGCCAAATTTATCTGTTACTCCAGGTGTTTCTTGACTTCGTACTTTTGCATTTCAGTTCCCTATAATGAAAAGGACATCTTTTTTGGGTTCCAAAAGGTCTTATAGGTCTTCATAGAACCGTTCAACTTCAGCTTCTTCAGCATTACTAGTCAGATCTCTGTTCATTTCCAAAGCAAACCATTCTATATCATGGTAATCCAAACTTGGATTTGGATAGAATGGTTTGCCTTGGAAATGAACGGAGATCTGTCTGTTGTTTTTGAGACTGCATCCAAGTACTGCATTTTGGACTCTTCTGTTAACTATGATGGCTACCCCATTTCTTCTAAGAGATTCTTGCCCACAGTAGTAGATATAATGGTCATCTGCATTAAAAATCACCCATTCCAGTCCATTCTAGTTTTCTGATTCCCAAAATGTCAACGTTCACTCTTGCCATCTCCTGTTTGACCACTTCCAATTTGCCTTGATTCATGGACTTGACATTCCAGGTTCCTATACAATTGCTCTTTACAGCATCAGACCTTGCTTCCATTGTACAGCACTGGAGCGGCAAGTGGCTAAGAGGAAATACCCCATGTCCAAGGTCAGTAGGCGCGGCCATGAGGAGATACCCCACATCCAAGGTATGAGAAACCCAAGTAAGATGATAGGCACTGAGAGAGGGCATCAGAGGGCAGAAAGACTGAAACCACAATCTCAGTGAACTAGCCAATCTGATCACATGGACCACAGCCTTGTCTAACTCAATGAAACTAGGCCATGCCACGTGGGGCCACCCAAGACAGACAGGTCATAGTGGAGAGGTCTGACAGAATGTGGTCCACTGGAGAAGGGAATGGCAAACCACTTCAGGATTCTTTCCTTGAGAACCCCATGAACAGTATGAAAACGCAAAAAGATAGGAAACTGAAAGATGAACTTTCCAGGTCGGTAGGTGCCCAATATGCTACTGGAGATCAGTGGAGAAATAACTCCAGAAAGAATGAAGGGATGGAGCCAAAGCAAAAACAATACCCAGTTGTGGATGTGACTGGTGATAGAAGCAAGGTCCAATGCTTTAAAGAGCAGTACTGTTTGTGATAGACCTCAGTATCGTCTTTACTTGCTAGTAATAAATCCTTCCTTCTCCTGAAGTTTGGCTTGGTTGTGTCTTTTGACTTGACACCTACCAAGAGGTGAACTGAGTTTTCAAGTAACACATACGTGCTTTTGTAAAACTTACAAAAGTAAGATATGCTGATAAACATGGCACCCCAAAATATAGGCATAAGGATTATTCTGAGCTGAAGGCATCTGAGAAGCAGATTAAGAAATCTCTGGACTCCTATTTGCCTAAAAGCAGGACAGAAGTTTAGAAAAGAGCTCCTCTGCTCTTTACCAGGAAGGACAAAGGTTAATCCCTGGAGATAACTTTAGATCCTTATCAAGGGAGAAGTCACCAACTTAAATTTGCATAACGAATTTTATTCTTGCTTTTCCTGGTATACTTTCCACAACTAACCTTCCCTGTACTTTTATCTTGAGCTTTAAGACAGCATTTTAGCCTGAATTCTAAGCTAACTCCTTGAGTAACTCACTCTTCTTGGGGGCATCTCTCATGTATACAAGAGGCACACATGTTAATAAACTTGTTTGTTTTTCTCTTGTTAATCTTTTATTACAGAAGACTCAGTAGAGAACTCAGAAGAGTATGGGGAAATTATTTTTCTTCCCCTACTAACCACAATCAGTTAAAACTGCTGTCTCTTTCCACTCCTGCCTTCCCCTCCATTATATCAACACTTCCTCTCTTGCCAGGTGACACTACATTTGATTTGAAAAAATACCACTGCTTTGGGTTCAGTGGGAAATATTGACGTGGTGCACAGTAATTTCTGAGTTATTACAGGCTGCTCTGGTCTAAGAACGCCTTCCAAGAATATTCCTACTTCCCACTATGTCAACACAACAAGGTATCATGGCATTTTATTATGGTAAGACTGAATGTCATGGTACCTAGCAATGGATTCTACGAGCAGTGAAGGAAAACATACTGTTCATGGGGCTCTCAAGGCAAGAATACTGAAGTGGTTTGCCATTCCCTTCTCCAGTGGACCACATTCTATCAGTAATGGTATGGACCTGACAGAAGCAGAAGATATTAAGAAGAGGTGGCAAGAATACACAGAAGAACTGCACAAAAAAGATTTTCACGACCCAGATAATCATGATGGTGTGATCACTCACGTAGAGCCAGACATCCTGGAATGTGAAGTCAAGTGGGCCTGAGGAAGCATCACTATGAACAAAGCTAGTGGAGGTGATGGAATTCCAGTTGAGCTATTTCAAATCCTCAAAGATGATGCTGTGAAAGTGTTGCACTCAATATGCCAGCAAATTTGGAAAACTCAGCAGTGGCCACAGGACTGGAAAAGGTCAGTTTTCATTCCAATCCCAAAGAAAGGCAATGCCAAAGAATGCTCAAACTACTGCAAAGTTGCACTCATCTCACACGCTAGTAAAGTAATGCTCAAAATTCTCCAAGCCAGGCTTCAGCAATACGTGAACCGTGAGCTTCCAGATGTTCAAGCTGGTTTTAGAAAAGGCAGAGGAACCAGAGATCAAATTGCCCACATCCGCTGGATCATCAAAAACACAAGAGAATTCCAGAAAAGCATCTATTTCTGCTTTATTGACTATGCCAAACCCTTTGACTGTGTGGATCACAATAAACTGGAAAATTCTGAAAGAGATAGGAATATTAGACCACCTGACCTGCCTCTTGAGAAATCTGTATGCAGGTCAGGAAGCAACAGTTAGAACTGGACATGGAACAACAGACTGGTTCCAAATAGGGAAAGGAGTACATCAAGGTTGTATATTGTCACCCTGCTTATTTAACTTATATGCAGAGTACATCATGAGAAATTCTGGGCTCGATGAAGCACAAGCTGGAATCAAGATTGCTGGGCAAAATATCAACAACCTCAGATAGGCAGATGACAGTACCCTTATGGCAGAAAGCGAAGAAGAACTAAAGAGCCTCTTAATGAAAGTGAAAGAGGAGAGTGAAAAAGTTGGCTTAAAGCTCAACATTCAGAAAACTAAGATCATGGCATCCGGTCCCATCACTTCATGGGAAATAGATGGGGAAACAGTGGAAACAGTGACAGACTTTATTTTGGGGGGGGGCTCCAAAATCACTGTAGATGGTGACTGCAGCCACGAAATTAAAAGATGCTTGCTCTTTGGAAGAAAAGTTATGACCAACCTAACTGCTGCTACTGCTAAGTTGCTGTCGTGTCCAACTCTATGGGAGCCCAGAGACGGGAGCCCACCAGGCTCCCCCGTCCCTGGGATTCTCCAGGCAAAAACACTGGAGTGGGTTGTCATTTCCTTCTCCAATATAAGAAAGTGAAAAGTGAAAGTGAAGTCGCTTAGTCATGTCCAACTCTTTGCAACCCCATGGACTGCAGCCCACCAGGCTCCTCCGTCCATGGGATTTTACAGGCAAGAGTACTGGAGTGGGTTGCCACTACCTTCTCTGGACCAACCTAGACAGCATTTTAAAAAGCAGAGACATTTACTTTGTCAACAAAGGTCCGTCTAGTCAAGGCTATGGTTTTTCCAGTGGTCATGTATGGATGTAAGAGTTGGACTATAAAGAAAGCTGAATGCAGAAGAATTGATGCTTTTGAACTGTGGTGTTGGAGAAGACTCTTGAGAGTCCCTTGGACTGCAAGGAGATCCAACCAGTCCATCCTAAGGAGATCAGTCCTGGGTGTTCATTGGAAGGACTGATGCTAAAGCTCCGATACTTTGTCCACCTGATGCAAAGAGACGACTCATTAGAAAAGACCCTGATGCTGGGAAAAATTGAGGGCAGGAGAAGGAGGTGACAGCGGATGAGATCATTGGACAGTATCACCGACTCAAAGGACAGAAGTTTGAGCAAACTCCAAGAGATGGTGAAGGACAGGAAGACTGGTGTGCTGCAGTCCATGGGATAGCAAAGAGTCAGACACAACTGAGTGACTGAACAACAACTCACATTCTGAGATGGCCCACACTCTGCGGAGTGTGTTTCTCTTTAAATAAATCCACTTCTTACCTATTACTTTGTCTCTCACTGAATTCTTTCTGCAATGAGACATCAAGAACCTGAGCTTCACTGAGTGCTGAAACCAGGTATGTGATCTCAGTTGGAAGACTGTGAGGTCAAGTCCCAATCTGGGGTGCATGGTGTTCAGAGGAATGGCTAGTCTTATAGGGAAATCACCCCCCTATACCCAGTTTCCATGCTGCCACTTCTAAGGCTGCCTAAATGTCACTTGTGCCCAAATTTCCTCAGGAAGAGAGCTTGTGAGGCACTGCACTTCCCAACCCATGGAATGTTTTCCCTTGAATAAAGGACATCACCCTTGCTACTAAATTGTATTATTTCTGTCATTTAACACCACTCTTGGGCTTCCCTGGTAGCTCAGCTGGTAAAGAATCTGCAACGCAGGAGACCCTGGTTTGATTCCTGGGTCGGGAAGATCTGCTGGAGAAGGAATAGGCTACCCACTCCAGTATTCTTGGGCTGCCCTGGTGACTCAGCTGGTAAAGAATCTGCCTGCAAAGTGGGAGACCTGGGTTCGACCCCAGGGTTGGGAAGATCCCCTGGAGAAGGGGACAGCTACCCACTCCAGTGTTCTGGCCTCGAGAATCCCATGGTCCATGAGGGCATAAAGAGTCGGACACAACTTTCACTTTCACAGGGAAGATATTAGGCTGCAGAGGATGTGATGGTTAGACGGCATCACCGACTCAATGGACATGAATTTGAGCAAACTCCAGGATACTGGAGGACAGAGGAGCCTTGTGTGCTACAATCCATGGGGTCACAGAGAGCCGGACATGACTTAGCGACTGAACAACAGTTAATGAAGGTTGTCAATCAAAATGTATTTTGGGCTTATTCAGTGCACAAGAAAACGTGAGATGCCCTGGAATTTTACAGCCTGTGAAGAAAGCTGGAAGACGTTTTTCCAATTCTGACAACAATCCTAAATTTTACATGACGTGGACAATAAAGGAGAGCACGGCAGTGGCAGAGGAGCTGGGTTGGTGAACAATACCAAGTCTGGCTTACGGAAAATCAGTTAACTGGCAGTAGGCATACAGAAGAAGAGTCAGGGTGGTAGTCAGTAAGTCTTGTTCTGCACAAGTTGAGTTTCAGCTACAAAGGGAACATTTAACTGAATGGGACTGAGTGGAGAGGCTGGAGCTGGAAACAGGGGTGTGCCAATCACCAAAACAGAAAAAGAAGCTGGGAGCAGATGAGAGAACCCTGGGAGACAGAGGAGGGGACGACCAGAAAACAGTAGTGGGTAAAGGGCTGGGGGAGAAATAAAGGGAGCCTTTAAAAAGACAAGAACTGGCTGAAAAGGCCAGAAGAAAACTAAAGGTGTCTAATGTCCCTGAAACCAGGGAAAAAGTGGGCATAATGAAAGTGGTTTACCGTGCTGGAGACTCCAGAGGTCACAATGGAAAAACTGAAGAGTACTGTTGGGCTGACAGCTCGGTCAGCTGTGACCCACGAGAACACCTGCAGCTGCTTGGCCAGGCTGGAATTGAGGTTCCAGTGCATCCCAAGAGAGTTTTCTAGGCGGCAGGGGGTGGGGGGAGTGGGTGGTAACTATCTGCAAACCACCAATGGTTAGGTAAGAGTTTTCTACTGATTCCTTTAGCTGAGCCCTCAGAGCTCCCTGGAAAACAGGTCATGGGTGGACACCTGACCCATCGCCGCACGCTGGCCAGGCCAGGGCTGCACCCTTCCTTCTCCACTTCCTCCCAACCCCAGGAGTTCTTCAAGCAGGTACACTTTCTCCTTCCCCTGTCCGCTCTCCCTCGTACAAGCCAGTCAGGTGCAGATGCAAACCCAAAAGTCCCCAGGGGTGGTGGGGTGGACAGCAGGGAGAAGCAGGTGGGTAGGAGAATGAAGGACAGGCAGGTAAAGGCAGCGGAAAGAAGGAAGCTGGTGTGATGACTGGAATAGGCAAATAGTGGGGAAATCCAATGTTTCAGCCTAACTCTATAAAGAGAATCAATCAGACACCTAATTTACACTTCCATGACAAAATGTTATTGTCTTAAAGTCTAATCTCAAAAAAGAAACCAGGAAGAGCATTCCTAAAGCCACTGCATTGAGTTTCAGGTATAGACAATTTAGAAGTGACATTTATTTTGTGGAGGAGGAAGAGTTCAATTTCTAACACTTGCTAACACTTCTGTCAAACAGAGTGCAGCATAACTTTCCAGCAAGAGATGTATTTCAGGCAGAGCATGACACTACTGATAAATATAACCATCAGATAGAACCCTTTCTCAAAAATACCTGGTGCAACCACTTTTTTTAAAAAGTTCTATTCATCTTGAGAACTCTAAGTTATCCATGGGTTCCTACTGAATAAGACATGAAGAAACTACAGACGGGCTCAAAACAAGGAAATCATTTCACGTGACTTCTCCAGTGATACCAAAGTGTGGGCAAAAATGACACAGAACATCAATATTAAGTTATTCCCTTGGTTCACTGATGCTCAGTCGTGGCAAAAATATAATGACAGAACAAAAAAGGGAAAGCAAAACACCATCGAGGCTGGTGCTGGATGACAAACACTGACTTGCTTTGGTGCAAACTAAAGACTGCCTTAATGCCAACAGCTAACAGTAAAGGAGTAATCACTGCTTAGAGAAGCCATAATATGCTCCACCAATCACAAACGATAGTCAAGCTGAAAAAAGTCACTTTGGACACTGGAACCTCTGGGTTTACATAGGTAAAACCCCACTACAACAGTAATCTCTTCATGTAGAAGTATTTTTACAGTACTTTAAGGTGCTCACATCTCCCATGTGATTCTCTCAAGCAAGCAGTAGGAGAGGGAGGCATTATTACCATCGTGTGCGGTAATCTCAGTAAGCTGAAATTTCCCAGAGCACCAAGGACCAGGTTCCCACTGCCACTCACAGCAAAGGCATTCTGAGCCACTGCACAGGTGGGAATGCGACAGGAGCCGGCGAGCCTCTTTCAGCGGGTTTTGCTCCAGGTTGGTTAACAGATAGCTAAATCCGTGTGCACAGACTCAACATAACGTTTAAATCACTTTTATAAGGTATAAAACTTTCCAGTTCTCGAAGCCCACCTAACAACCTACACTGTCCTCCTCTCAGTACCTTGGTGGAAACAGCAGAGGCCATAAAATGCATGCATGTGGGCAGCTGATTAGTTAGTAGCAGAGAGAGGAACCCAGGCCTCTACTTGCCCAGTTCCAAGCCATTACTGCTTAAACAGAAGACAATGTAATACCCACAAAGCAAACGATCAACTGCGACAAGAAGAGAGAGCTAGCTCTGTTTCTAACTCATTTTCTACAGAACACCAAAAAAAAAGGTATGCCCAAAGAGCCCGAACCAGCAAACGAATGAGAGCTCTCTACCCAGGGTAGTCACGCAGGCATAGAAATCTGAATGCTTTTTAAGGAAAAAGAAAGCAAAGAATCAATGTCACTGCAGAGCCTACAATAATAATAAATGTCTAAAAATCCTGCCTATGGTTTTTCCAAGGTTAACTGAGACAAACCATTAGAAAGATCTACATGGTCAAACTAATTTAAACAAAGTGTTGGGCCAAAATGGTAACTTCAAGAATGATAAGCCCCAAAAGCTTAAAAATTAAACAGGTTTGACCTTTTGAATAAATCTTTGCCTTCAATTCTACAGTGAGGGATAGCACCTCATTAGATGAACAGCCTTTACGCTGCTTTCAGAAAAAAACAGCTATTAAGCCTTCACTAAACTTAAAGGTAAGGTGCAATGTTTTATAACAACAGGAGTAGAGAATGACACAGAATTTCAGTTCTTTTTCGAGCATAACCTTTAGAAATCAAGAAACGAAAAATTCTACCTGCATCCCTCTGCTTCACCACAATCACTGAATGGTTCTAGTTTTCTTACCAAATAATAAAATCATCAGTTTTCTCTACGCTGCCAACTTTGTGAAACACAAAGAATACAGTAGCCACACTGTTAATAACAGCACCACCAGGTACTGGGTGCCTTTTGACTACAACCTGTTTCACCGATTGTGTATGTGTTACCTCGCTGAACTCCTAAATAAAACTCACAAAGAAGAAGTGCCCAAGTGGGCAGAAAGTTCTTGAATATGAACTCAAAAGCATCGTCGCTGTATTTTTGCAAACCCAACAAACCTACCTGCAAGTTCTGGAAGCCCCAGAACTGCCTGAAGGAGCCTGAGAGAGCACAGAGCCTGAGACAGCACAACAGTGTTCAAGGGCTGTGTATCTGGTTTCATGGAAACCTGCCAGTGGGAGAGGCACGTCTAGCAAAGGCAGGAAAAAACACCGGTGCCTCAAAATCATTCTTCAAAAACCGTAAGTAAGTCATTCTTCATTTTTTTTAGGAATCTGATGAAAGCTATGGATCTTCTTCCCAGAGACTCACATACAAAAATTTTGCATCATTTTAGAAGGCTTAGACTCCTAACGTCCATCTATATTACAACAGAATGAGATTAAAAAAAAAAAAAAACAGACACAAGAGTTCTTTAGAAATTGTTTGAAAAGTTAGCACAATTTTGCTCATGTAAGTGAGCCTAGTTTTAATGCTTCTGACAAATCCTCTGCAAAGATGTCACCAAAGTAAAGGGAATTTTAGGTGCTACCACTGATGCTCACCGTTTTCCCGTGCAATTCCTGTCGTTCAGGCCGCCAACCTTGTTTATGGCAGACCACGCTGTGAGAGCCACGTACGGCAGGGAGGCGGCTTGAGTATAAGTGAGTGATCTGGGCTTGTGAGAGACCTAGATTCGAGGACAACAGTCAAAAATAAGCAGTGACCTGTGAACCTATGAACACAATTAAGTACACGTACACTCTGCCAGGTTCAGTGATTATCATAAACCCTACTCTAAGATTATTCCTAAGGAATTTCTCCAAATGACTCAATCTGCCAAGCAGAGGGTCAGTAAGGTTTTATAGGTTACATTATTGGATACAGCTGTTTAATTCTTCACAAAAAAGACCACATTCAACAATCCCATTAGTCCTAACTATGGCCAGAAACAAATCCAAATACACTTTGAGCCCTCATAAATACATTCTAATTTGTTTTGGGGATTAGCTGTTTGCTTTGCTCCCACTCAGTGGGTAAATAATCCACCTGCAATGCAGGAGACACAGGAGATGCAGGTTAGATCCCTGGGTCGGGAAGATCCCCTGGAGGAGGAAAACGGCAACTCACTCCAGTGTCCTTGCCTGGAAAATCCCATGGACAGAGGAGCCTGGCGGGTTATAGCACATGGGGTCACAAAGGGTAGGACACAACCGAACGTACAGCACAATCTCTCCAGACTTTTCTAATCTCAGTAATACCCCTTTCCCGCTCCTGCTCTCCCTTCTGCAGCCAATTTTCTTAATATTAACTCCTTTCTTTCTAATTAAACTGCCAGGCCTCCTGACTGTATTTGATTAGACTCCTGTTTTGAAGTTATTTGAAACAGCTTGATACTTCCAATGCTTCCATTTATGATGAATCAGTATGCTCCATTTGGTATATTTGCTTCCAACAATTTACACTGAGGATAAAACCAAAGAACACAGCAGGGTTTCTAGATCTCACAAATCCCTGCTCCACAAGATACAGATAACTGCTCTGGCAGGCAGCACTATTTAAATGACATCCAATACATTTAAAAATATTTTTTAAAATTCCTATTCTCTCAGTTCTTTTGAAACCACCCATAAAACTTGAACCTGATCTCAAAAAAAAAAAAAAAAAAAAACACCAATTATGTCAGAGATAGTTGTCAGTCTTTGTTCTACTTTCCAACAGCATTTCAGCACAGAACCAGCGAGTTACCTCATTCCCACTGACAACAACGAATTCTGACAGAGTGCCTTGTTTCCAGGGGGGAACTGCAGCCCAGACCTGAAACACACACACTGTGCGTCAGAAACACATCTTTTTAAGACAAAGCTAATCATGACAGTGTTCCCCAGTACATACCCCACACCCCGTGAGAAAAGAGCACAAGTCCACAACCCACCAAACAGCAGTTATTTTCACATGATATCAATGTGTAATTTAGAATGATTCTGGATTTACCAAGTCAAACCACATTGGAGGTCAGGTCAGTTCAGTTCAGCCACGTCCAACTCTTTGCAACCCCATGGAATGCAGCACACCAGGACTCCCAGTCCATCACCAACTCCCAGAGTTTACTCAAACTCATGTCCATTGAGTCAGTGATGCCATCCAACCATTTCATCCTCTATTGTCCCCTCCTCCTGCTGCCTTCAATTTTTCCCAGAATCAGGGTCTTTTCAAATGAGTCAATTCTTCCTATCAGGTGGCCAAAGTATTGGAGTTTCAGCTTCAGCGTCAGTCCTTCCAATGAATATTCAGGACTGATTTCCTTTAGGATGGACTGGTTGGATCTCCTTGCAGTCCAGGGGACTCTCAAGAGTTTTCTCCAACACCACAGTTCAAAAGCATCAAATCTTCAGCACTTAGCTTTCTTTATAGTCCAACTCTCACATCTATACATGACTTATGGAAAAACGATAGCCTTGACTAGATCGACCTTTGTTGACAAAGTAATGTCTCTGCTTTTGAATATGCTATCTAGGTTGGTCATAACTTTTCTTCCAAGGAGTAAGAGTCTCTTAATTTCATGGCTGCAGTCACCATCTGCAGTGATTTTGGAGCCCCCCAAAGTAAAATCTGACACTGTTTCCACTGTTTCCCCATCTATTTCCCATGAAGTGATGGGACCGGATGCCATGATCTTAGTTTTCTGAATGTTGAGCTTTAAACCAACTGTTTCCACTCTCCTCTTTCACTTTCATCAAGAGGCTCTTCAGTTCTTCACTTTCTGTCATCAGGGTAGTGTTATCTACATATCTGAGGTTATTGATATTTCTCCCAGCAATCTTGATTCCAGCTTGTGCTTCATCGAGCCCAGTGTTTCTCATGATGTACTCTGCATATAAGTTAAATAAGCAGGGTGACAATATACAACCTTGATGTACTCCTTTCCCTATTTGGAACCAGTCTGTTGTTCCATGTCCAGTTCTAACTGTTGCTTCCTGACCTGCATACAGATTTCTCAAGAGGCAGGTCAGGTGGTCTAATATTCCCATCTCTTTCAGAATTTTCCACAGTTTATTGTGATCCACGTAGTCAAAGGCATTGGCATAGTCAATAAAGCAGAAATAGATGTTTTTCTGGAACTCTCTTGCTTTTTCAGTGATCCAACGGATGTGGGCAATTTGATCTCTGGTTCCTCTGCCTTTTCTAAAACCAGCTTGAACACCTCGAAGTTCACGGTTCACATACTGTTGAAGCCTGGCTTGGAGAATTTTGAGCATTACTTTACTAGCGTGTGAGATGAGTGCAATTGTGCGGTAGTTTGAGCATTCTTTGGCATTGCCTTTCTTTGGGATTGGAAAGAAAACTGCCATTTTACAGTCCTGTGGCCACTGCTGAGTTTTCCAAATTTGCTGGCATAGTGAGTGCAGCACTTTCAAAGCATTCTCTTTTAGGATTTTAAATAGCTCAACTGGAATTCCATCACCTCCACTAGCTTCGTTTGCAGTGGCTTCCTAAGGCCCACTTGACTTTGCATTCCAGGATGTCTGGCTCTAGGTGAGTGATCACACCATCATGACTATCTGGGTCATTAAGATCTTTTTTTTAATAGTTTTTCTATGTATTCTTACCACCTCTTCTTAATATCTTCTGCTTCTGTTTGGTCCATAACAATTCTGTCCTTTATCAAGCCCATCTTTGCATGAAATGTTCCCTTGGTATCTCTAATTTTCTTGAAGAGATCTCTAGTCATTCCAATTGTTTTCCTCTATTTCTTTGCACTGATCACTGAGGAGGGCTTTCTTATCTCTCCTTGGTATTCTTTGAAACTCTGCATTCAAATGGGTATATCTTTCCTTTTCTCCTTTACTTTTCGCTTCTCTCCTTTTCACAGCTATTTGTAAGGCTTCCTCAGACAGCCATTTTGCACTTTTTTGCATTTTTGTCAGGAATGGTCTTGATACCTGTCTCCTGTACAATGTCACAAACCTCCATCCACAGTTCATCAGGCACTCTATCAAGTCTAATCCCTTGAATCTATTTCTCACTTCCACTGTATAATTGTAAGGGATTTGATTTAGATCATCCCTGAATGGTCTACTAGTTTTCCCTACTTTCTTCAATTTCAGTCTGAATTTGGCAATAAGGAGTTCATGAACTGAGCCACAGTCAGCTCTCTCTTTTTTTGCTGACTGTATAGAGCTTCTCCATCTCTGGCTGCAAAAAATATAATCAATCTGATCTTAGTGTTGACCAGCTGGTGATGTCCATGTGTAGAGTCTTCTCCTGTGTTGTTGAAAAAGGGTGTTTGCTGTGACCAGTGCATTCTCTTGGCAAAACTCTATTAGCCTTTGCCCTGCTACATTCTGTACTCCCAAGGCCAAATTTGCCTGCTACTCCAGGTGTTTCTTGACTACCTACTTTTGCATTCCAGTCCCCTATACTGAAAAGGCCATCTTTTTTGGGTGTTAGCTCTAGAAGCTCTTGTAGCTCTTCACAGAACCATTCAACTTCAGCTTCTTCAGCATTACTGGTCAGGGCACAGACTTGGATTACCGTTTGCCTTGGAAACAAACAGAGATCATTCTGTCATTTTTGAGATTGCTTCCAAAGTACTGCATTTTGGACTCTTTTGTTAACTAGGATGGCTACTCCATTTCTTCTAAGGGATTCTTGCCTTCAGTAGCAGATAAAAATAATGATCATCTGAGTTAAATTCACCCATTCCAGTCCATTTTAGTTCGCTGATTCCTAAAATGTCAACATAGGAGGTAGACAGCAGTAAATCCTGCTGTATTTACTCACTACTTAGAGCACCAGCCGGAGAAGGCAATGGCACCCCACTCCAGTATTCTTGCCTGGAAAATCCCATGGATGGAGAAGCCTGGTAGGCTGCAGTCCATGGTGTAGCTAAGAGTTGGGCATGACTGAGCAACTTCACTTTCACTTTTCACTTTCCTGCATTGGAGAAGGACATGGTAACCCACTCCAGTGTTCTTGCCTGGAGAATCCCAGGGACAGAGGAGCCTAGTGGGCTGGCGTCTCTGGGGTTGCCCAGAGTCGGACACGACTGAAGCGACTTAGCAGCAACAGTAGAACACCAGCAAGAACATGTTCTCTGGAGCTTTAATCCTGGATTCTATCATTTATTTGCTGTGGGACCTCTTTACAGCTTAACTCTCACCTGTAGACTGGCCTAACTGTACTCACTTCACAGAGATTAAATTAGTTTGTTTTTTTTAAATGAAAAACAACTGGAACAGTGCTATTATTATGAGCTGACTTTAATTTCTTGGTATAAAAGTTCAAAATGACAAGGGACAGGTGATTATATCAACCTTTAGCTATTTCAAAACCATCTAACCCATAAGATAGAAATTGTCATTTAAAGACTTAAAAAGTCCCAATCATATCTTTTTTCACTTGTCTATATATTTTTTCTTTAAAAAAGT
The DNA here is from genome assembly GCF_032405125.1 of Capricornis sumatraensis. Taxonomy (NCBI): domain Eukaryota; kingdom Metazoa; phylum Chordata; class Mammalia; order Artiodactyla; family Bovidae; genus Capricornis; species Capricornis sumatraensis. The sequence continues at coordinate 31,056,846 of NC_091081.1, read as the reverse complement.
TTTTTAATTGCGGGTAATTGCTTTATAAGCTTTACAACGCTGTGCTGCTTTCCACTGCACAACACCATGAGTCAGTTCTAAGTAGGCACATATCCCCTCCCTCTTGAGCCTCCTTTCCTACATGTCCCTAAAGACTTGCAATTCTCAGGCACTAGCTTTAGAATGTTCAAGCACAGCAAGCTATTGTGACAGAGCCAGAAAAGAGAATCATGAACTGAACCAAGAAAAGGAGGGTTCCAGCCAAAGCTCAGTATATTTGTTGAAAAGAAGAAGAAAAGGTTAGTGATATGGAATATACTTCCAAAAGCAGGAGAATGAAACCAGCCAATTTTGAAAAGGAATAGCGGAATGTGACAACTCACCTCATCTCCAGGTTTGAAGTACCTTACATCAAGTCCACACTCCATCACCACACCAGACACATCCCGACCCAGAGTCAGAGGAAATTCTTCTCCTTTGATTTTAACATGTAAAGGATCACGTTTCATATTTAAAGCTGTGGCTCCATAACCACCTAGAAGATACAATTTACTTTTTTCTTCCAAAAGAATGAGATGCTTTCAAAACTGCTGCACTTATGCACCAGGTACAATTCTAGATCCTCAAGAAGTAGATTATAAAGTAATCAATCTTACAAATTTTTTACCATCACACAGGAAAGCATAAAAACAATGAGTGTTGTTCCTTTCCAAGAAAATTACTAGGAAAGTTATCACTTTTAAAGAAATTTTATATTGGACTATAGTTAATTAACAATCATTTTTTGAAATCTAATTCTGAAACGAATTTGAGAACTGGTCTTTGAAGATGGTTTCCTTATTAATTTATTCATTCATGAACTTTTTCAACATGAAATCATTTGAAGCCAAGTCTGGTGAAGCAGATAAATGTCAAAGTTGTCTGCAGTTAAGCAAATAAATAAGGCATAGGTATAGTATCTGATACTAAGACACTGGTCTATGAGTAACTGTCCCTGTCTCCCAAAAAATGTTTCTAAAACACCTTTGGGTTAAGTGTAAGATTCCCAAATGGAAAAGAACCACTTGGCTGCATCAACTCTGATATGCTAAATCACGCTGATTGTGTCATTGTATATCTTTTTAAGAATATTTACATAAATATCAACAGAACTGAAATGTTCCTCTGATCACTTGTTTTTCAAAATAAATTGGCTACATATAATAATCCAAAGCAGTTTATTACACATCATCCACACATAAAATGGTTTTCCTAAGACACAAAAGTGTCTGCTGTCATCTTTTCTGCTTGACATCCTCCTGAGAACATTTCTGCTACATGAGGCTCTCCAAGAGAAGCATCTTGCTTATCTTTTTAGGGTCATGCACCACAATTCATGCTCCAGAATCACTAAACCATTCTGAAAGTTTCCCCTTTTCTCCCACTCATCCTCATCAGATCTTAAGGATGAGGAGAAACCAGCAAAGGAGCCCAAGAAGGTTTGGCTAGTGAAAAGGTATCCAGAAAGTCAAGTGAAGAGGGCCATTTAAAGAAGTCAGATGCTGCTGCCAGGGAAGAAATTTTTCAAACAAGGTCAAGAGCTGCCAACAGACCTTTAAGAAACAAAAAAATTCCCCCCCGCAAACAAAATATTGGATCCAACAGCACAGAAGTCTTTGGTGACCTTTTTAGGAGCAGTTTTTATGGCATGGGGTGACAGAGAGTATAGGAATGAGGAACTGAACACCATGAGAACATTCAACTCTTCCAAATATTGATAGTATTGCTATAGAAGAGTGGAAAAATGGGGCAGTGGCTGGAGAAGGGAAAGTGAGATTGAAGATTTGTGGTGGTGGGTGGTGGTGGTTTAGTTGCTACGTTGTGTCTGACTCTTGTGATCCCACAGACTGTACTCCACCAGACTCCTTTGTCCATGGGATTCTCCAGGCAAGAATACTGGAGTGGGTTGCCATTTCCTCCTCCAGGGGATCTTCCCAATCGAGGGATCAAGCCCTGGTCTCCTGCATTGCCCGCGAATTCTTTACACCTGAGCCACCAGGGAAGCCCACTGAAGGACTTTTAAGTCTTTTTTTTTTTTTTTGGTGCTCTTTATGAGTGGAGAACTAACAGCCAATGTGAGTGATCCAGGGGAAAGGGAAACACTGAAGATACAGGAGACAATTGCTGAAACAATGCTCCTGAGTGGGTGAGCAGGCATGGGGTCTAGAACCTTGGTGGAGGGCTGGCCTTAGATGGGAACAATGATATTTAATCCATACAGCAAGAGGTAGAGAATACAGGGAGAGAGGCTGACAGGGGAGAGCAGAAGTTGTTTTTCTAATAAAAAATCAAGACACATGGAAGAAAGCATTTTAAAGTTGGGCAAGTCCCAGAAAATCTAAGCTGATGGCCACCATGCCGATATTAGATACATGCCAGCTGGCTAGTTAGGAGTGCATTCTACCAGGGGGAAAATAACTTCCCATGTAATACTCACAAAAATTACATTTAGTCTTCCTGTCTTACATTCCTTTTCCACCTCTCAAACACAATAAAACAATTATTCACTGAAATTCCTATGCGATTTGATCAACAAAAGTGGGAATTTAGTCAAGTAAAATTTTCAAGCTGCCAAAAAAACAACAACAACAACAAACCATTCCAGTCCCTTTCTGAGCTTCACAGCCTGCAAAAGAAGGCTGTTTTCCTCGGTTACTTGGATATCGACTGAGTAGTCCTGGCTCACTGGTACCAGCTAAACTAGTCCCAAATCCAGAAATAGCTGGTAGTTAGGAACTGAGAATCTGCTTGGAGACAGTGAATGGGGAACCTTAGCAGTTTTGTGTCACTGTTAGAGGTGATCAGTTTGGTTCAGAGATGGAACGACCTGGAAAATCCTAAATCTGCCATCAGTTTCAGAATCTTTGATCTCATCTAAAGAAAGCAAACTTTGTAGGTATAATGCTATTGGCTGATTTTTTTTTTCTATTTTAAGATAATTCCCTTTTCATTACCTATTTATATGATTTATGATTTTATATCCAACAACAGTAGCCATCTCCAGAAAAATAGGTGGTTTTCACCTTTCAAAACAGGCATGTCCTTGCTTTCTTGTCAAGGGAAATAATGCTCCCTATAGTTTACAATTTCATTTCTCCAAGCTACCATTTCAGGTATCTTCTGCAATAGTAATCATACATTCTCAAAAAAGAATCCATGGGCAGGAAATACAGAGGATAACTACAAATAATATTATCCAGTCAAGTCATTAAAAAACTATGATGTCTCAAGAATACTATATAAAAGTAAAATCTGTTATTAAATAGCAGCCAAGAAAGTCCAGATTCAGCCATTCTACTGAAATTAAAATGTACAATGTAACACAAATACATAAACTGTGCCTGTGCATTCAAAGAAATGAAAAGTTAACAACTTATTGACTGGAGATGTATTAATATGTCTTTTGTCACTTGAACATTATTGACCAGAGACGTTTAATAAAATTGCTGGTCACAGGCACTGATTTCTAAAAAAAAATCCCCTGGTCAATAATGTGTTAATAGATCTAAACAAAGACAAAATGCTTTTAAAAACTGCTCAAGGATTAAAAAACATCATTTTACTTTGTAATCAAATTAGAATGAAAATATAAAATGACATTAATGACTGAATGACAACTACATATGTGAAACACCAAAAAAAAGCTATAGTTGACAGGGCATGGGCTCTACCTTCAAAGAGCTTATAATCAAGGAGATAGCAAATACATACTGCTCACTAGGTATAAATCTACCACTTAAAGATAATTCCAGCAGGAGTCTCCCTGTTGGCTCAATGGTAAAAAAAATTCACCTGCCAATGAAGGAGACATGGGTTCAATCCCTTATGTGAGAAGATCCCACATACCAGAGTAAGTCCACGTGCCACAACTACTGAGCCTGTGCTCTAGAGCCTGGGAGCTGCAACCACTGAGCCCACGTGCCAAAACGACTGAAGCCCAAGTGCCCTAGCGTCCATCCAACGCGACAAGAAGCCACTGCAACAAGAAGGCCAAGCACTGCTGCTAGAGAGTAGTCCATGCAGCAAGAAGACCAAGCACAACCAAAAATGAACAATTTTAAAAAAAAGGTAATTCTGATAAAAACTAAATTATCTTCATGCCCAATGGTAACAGAATAAGCTGAAACACCTAGCAGCAGCAACTATTCTAAGCAAACAAAAGGAATACAAGTGTATATTTCATGGGGCAATCACCATAAAATCATTTAAACTTGTATCTCTTTCCCCACAAAGAAATGTGTAATAGCTGTTCCTCATATGTCTAGATCAGCGCTGTCCAACAGGGATGTAATGCAAGCCACACAGCTAACTTAAAATTTTCAAGCGGACACTAAAAAGTGAAAAGAAAGTGAAATTAATGCTAATAATATTTTACTTAATATATCCAAAATATTATCAGATCAATATATAATGACTATATATAATGAATATAAAATTAATAAGACATTTTACATCCATTTTTTACTAAGTCTTGAATCTAATGTATATTTTACACTAACTGTACATCCCAAGTCAGACTAGCCACATTTCAATTGCTCATTTTTTGTCGTTATTTTCCAAAGTTAAAGTAATTCACAAACAGTAATCAATCTTTTCAGCACTGTAATAACTGCATAAGGAATATAGTGCACTCCAAGCTTTGTCAATAACCCCTAGCAGAAATTAAGATAACATTATTTCCACTGAAGATAGCGCACAACAGAAAAGCGTATTTTAACTTCCAAGGGCAGAACGCAACAACAAAATGAGGAAGAGTACTGTGTCCACATCTTGGCATCCTGTTCTGCTGCTTTGTCCACTGGACCGTTAGAAAAAGCTGGGAGTAGTGGAAGGGCAAACACAAATTACTATGAAAATGCAAATTCTGAACTGATGTGAAAACATAACCATACCTTTAAAACCTGCGATGGACCTCAGAATATCATAAAGTTCCTAGCAAAGTGTACCAGAAAGTTAGCTGTGGATACAATTCTCAAGTCCCAATTTACATTTTTGAGGTAGCATTGGAAGCAATTCAAACTTATAGTTTGTAAAAGATTAAAGCATACCATGGACATTGCCAGTTCAAGAATTTTTGAAATACCTACTGAGATACTGTCAAAACCCTAAACCATTTCTTTGTGTTAACCCCCCAAAAAGTGGTCAATAACAACTAATCTTTTAAAACTGATCCCTGGTGAGGCTGTCTCAAGTTTAAAAAAAAAAAAAAAAAAGATAATGAGCAACGTCTTTTGAAACTTACTTCTCATATTAACATCTATAGGATTTATACTTGCAGCGTGAACTTTGATAATGACTTCATTTGGATAGTGGATCATTGGTATCATCATGTTCTGGGTAAATCGAAGCACTTCATTACTCCCATATCTATCTATCACCCAAGCAGGCATGACAGTGCTTCTTGGAGAGGTAGTACTAATTTTTCGAACTGAAGGCTTTTGTACAACTTGGCTTCTCCAGAAGCAAACCGCAGTGCATGCATTTCTTAACACACAGGTCTTCAGAAATCCCATTGTAAACAAGTGGTTGAATTACGTGCCCTAATTAGAAGGCACTTAAACGGGATCAAACCCTCACACCTGAATTCCGTCAAATTCTCCCCAAACACTCTGGCCGGTTTCAAAGCTGAGAATTTTAAAATGAAGACAGACTAATGGAGCAATCAAAGAAAGAAGAGTATGGATGTACTTTGCTCTTCACATCTGAAATACTCCAATTAACGTTCCAATCAGTATGCCATTCATTTTCCTTCTCCCTTACACCAGCTCCCCTTAAAAACAAAACCCCTAAAATCCTGCCCTGTCCCGGAAGCCCTCTGCAGGAGAAGCCGATTCCTCTCGCGATCCAGACGCCACAGAAATTCACAAAGATTCACATCCAGCCTTCCGCCGCGACCCTAGCCCGGAGTCTCCTTTCCACCCTTTCTCTTTCCCTTCGGAACTTGCTTAGCGGCGCCAGCCAATCGTGTGCAAAGATCATTTGCCTGGGGCTGCAATTCGACCAATCGGAGAACTCGGTGCTGACAGGTTTTGTGATGATCAAAGATGGCTGCGCCCATGTAAAACCAGCAGCGGCAAGTGACCTTTCTGTTTTCCTCCTCGTCACCTGGTCCTTGTGGTGGCAGAAGGGGCACGAGGACCATGTTGGGCCGGACCCTCCGAGAAGTGAGTCGAATTGTCTGCTGAGGGTCCAAGAGGTCGGGAAGATTCGGGGAGTCTTTGTTCTTGTGGACGAGGGGTACCCCCTTCCTAACCGCGTCTTGGTCAGCCTCGCTGCCTTCTCCCTTAGAACCTGGGGGGATCCGGCCTCCGAGTCCTTACGCTGTGCTCCTTGTATCCTTCCGCAGTTATATTCTCAGTGGGGAAGGCTTTGCACCGCGGCGCTCTGGGGTGGAAGGCAGAGTGGCTTCTCTCGATTATTCGTTTGCTCAGGCTGCCTCCAGCCCTTGATGGCCTCGAGGTAGGCTCTGCCATATAACGGGGATTTAGCTAGCCCTTGTCCACTACACTCATCTGATGCAGTCCTCATTAAGGACCCCGCAGATCTGTCCCTTGCAAAAGCCAACTAGTGATTCTTAGCTCCCCACCCCCACTCCGCATATATTCATTCTCCAAGCTTCAACAACCTCCAGGATACAAACGATTTTCTTACCTGTGTCTCCATTTCCTCCACCTCATTTTTTGAACTCTAGGCTCTATTTGTGAATGTCTTCTGGACATCTCTTCCAAATGTCCCATAAGCACCCCAGACTCAGTTTAACCAAAGTTGACTTAATCATTGTAACAGAACCACCTCTTGCATCTCAACCTACATCATAAAAAACAAAAACATGATTTCTGATATTCTCTTGTTCAGGATACAGCTGATATTCCAGTTGCCCTTAGATTTTTCTTCATATGTCATGTCCAATAGGTCACTAAACTCTGTTCATTCTTTTTTGAAATTATGTCTGGAATCTGTTCTCTCATTTTATCCCTGCTCTTAGGGCTTTAATTCAGATCTCCTTGCTTTCTGGCACAGATCTCCCAACCTGCAGAGCTGTCTGATAGCAGGCCCACTTCTATCACAATCACCTTGGGCCCTCTTGAAAAGCTACAGCTGTGTCCCCCTCATGCAGGTCACTATGGTAATGCCCAGAGGATATGGTTTAACCTTAGCTCCCAGGTGATTCTGCTGATAGATTTAGCAATTGAGGACCTACCCCACCTTCCATCTTCCATTTGTATCTTCAATTGGCAAGTCTTTTTCTTTTTCCAACTGGCAGCCTTTTAGAAAACTATAAATTATGAGAACTTTAAATCCATCGGCTTTAAATAATAAACTGCTATTCCCTCAATACATTTTTGTTTTACCATACTAAATTGCATCTGCTTGTACTGTCAGTGAACAATCTATTTTGTTCTTGAAAAAAATTTTTTTATATTTTTTAACTACAAACATAATGTGAAATGAAATACAACCTAAAAAATGGGGTATGTTTTTTTTCTGTCCTTTCCCCCAGCACTACCTTTTTTGTGCCACCCTTCCTCACTAATGTTGTTAAGTGAGCCATTGTGAGAACAATTTTTACCTCAAGGGGGAAAATATATTTAGGGAATCTGACCCAAGGGTAGCCAGAAAGTTGCCTTGACATGATTACTTTCACTTAGTCACTCCTTTAACAAATAGTTATTGATACCTATTGTGCAAAACATTATTTGGTTATTTTCCCAAACTCTAATATACCGTCCACTGTTATTTCCACATCATTGTACCAGTGCCCCAAATTCGATGAATTAGAGGTTAATTTAGTACATATTCCATTTTAAAGATGGATCTTTACACATTCCATATGTAAAGATGCCTGGGACAGTTGAATGATTTATCCATTGTAATTATAATCAATCAGATTTCTCTCCATCACACTCTGGCTGAGCTTATTAATTGAAGGAAGAGAAAATTTGTAGGGGAGGGCATTTGGGGAAGAACTGGAAACTATGGTGTTTTGAGACAACTTGAGGGACCTGAGTGGAGGCTTAGGGCAGTAAAGGAGCCCTGGGAAGAAGGACTGTTGTGTGTGTGAGTCACTCAGTCGTGGCCAACTCTTTGCGACCCCATGGACTGTAGCCCACCAGGCTTCTCTGTCCATGCGATTCTGCAGGCGAGAATACTGGAGTGGATTGCCATTCCCTGCTCCAGAGGATTTTCCCAACCCAATCGAATCCTGGTCTCCTGCATTGCTGGCAGATTCTTTACCATTTGAGCTATAGAGAAGCACTAAAAAGAGGTAAAATCCCAAATGGGAGATAAAGCTGCTACTTGTAAATTTTACCCAGGTACATTCAGGAAGGGGAAGAGTCTTACTTTCAATCTTTCTTTTTTAGTGGCCTGATCCCAGTGTTTCTAGGAACCAAACACCACACTAGTATTACTGGCCCTATAGTTATATTAAATGATTATTCTTATATTAAAGAAAATTAATTTTATATCCAATAGGTTTCTTGGGGGTCTAGCCTAAGAACATTTAATTACTGTTCTATGGGAAAATAGATTCCAAATTTTAAACAACTCAGTTCATTTATTCAGCATTTATTGAGCACCTCTGTGTTCTAGACACTGAGGATCAACATGAAGACAGAAATTCCTGCCCTTATGAAACCTATGTTTGTGTGGGGAAGGAGGCATTAAGTTTAATAATATAACTTCAAATAGTATAGGTGCTATGAAGAAAGGTTAAGCAGGCTATTTTGTTGTCCAGTCACTCAGTCCTGTCCGACTCTACAGCCTCATGGACTGCAGCATGCCAGGCTTCCCTATCCTTCACTACCTCCCAGAGTTTGCTCAGACTCATGTCCTTTGTGTCAGTGATGCCATCCAACCATCTCATTCTCTGTCGCCCCTTTTCCTCCTGCCCTTAGTCTTTCCAGCATCAGAGTATAGCATGAGAATTAGTTGGGGGATATGGATGTTTTAGAGTGATCAGGAAAGTTTCTCTGACTGAGTGGGTGACATATAATAGAGACCTGAAAGATAAGAAGGGTGAACCCTGGGAAGAACTGGGAGAAGGTTCTTTCAGGCAAGAGGAAGAGTAAGTGGGAAGTCTCTGAAGCAGGGGCAAACCTGACATGTTCAAGGAAGCTCTCTTCTCACCCAAGAGAACTAAATGAGGAGAGTACTGGGAGGTGAGGCTAGAGAGAAGCAGGAACCAGATCACCTTTCAGGCCATGAGAAGGAATATGGGTTTTATTCTACATGTAATGCAAATCGTCTGGAAGGTTGTGAGTCTTTGGGCATGATCTGATTTAAAATTTAAAAAGCTCCAGGCTACTCAGGATTGTGGTCTGGAGGAAGGCAAATGGAGAAGCAGGGAGGCCAGTTAGAAGGCCATTGCCTTGCCAAGAGCTGATGCAGCATGGATAGGGTGGTGGGAGCAGAAGTAATAAAAAATAGGGGTTTCGTTTCTTAAGTTTGGGCTTTCTGACAGGTTGGATATAGATTTGATGGAAAGAGACAAGTCAAGGAGGATGCTTAGATTTGGGGCCTGGGCAAGTGGCACAGTGGTAAAGAATCTGCCTGCCAGTGCAGGAGACACAAGAGATGCGGGTTCAATCCCTGGGTCAGGAAAATCCCCTGGAGAAGGAAATGGCAACCCACTCTAGTATTCTTGCCTGGAGAATTCCATGGACAGAGGTGCCTAGCCGGCTATAGTTGATGGGGTCACAAAGAGTCAGACACAGCTGAACCCAGCACACAGCATCAAGTTGGGAAAGACTCTACAGGGAACGTGTTGTGAGGAGAAAATTATCAAGACAGGATAATTTTGAGATGCCTCCACAGATAGCCAAGCGAAGAGGTTGGTTAAGCAGATGAATATAGGAATGTGGAGATCAAGAGAGAAGCTAGGTATGAAAATATGAGTTGGCCAGAGTGGAGGAGATAATTGAGGTTAAATGGTCAGATGAGATCACCTGGGAAGCTGAGTGTAAATGTAAGGCATAAAACTTTCCAACATTTCGAGGTCAGCAGTAGGAAGCACAGCTAGCAAGAGAGACTTGAAGGAACGGCCAGTAAGGCAGGAGGAAACCAGAAGGGCTTGGTGTCCTGAAATACAAGTGGAAAAGAAGTACTTCCAGGAGGGGGTGATGTTGAATCCTGACCCAGACTGAGTGTGACTGCTGGATTTAGGAACGTGAAGCTGACTGGTGATCTTGAGGTGCTATTTCTTGGAACAATGGAGACAAAAGCAAAAATGTTAAATGGGTGTGTTAAATAGAGTACCAGTCAACCAGACACTCAGCTTCCAAGGGCTCTTCTATACCTTCAGCATTTATCAAGACAGTTTTTCTTTTGAAAGACAGTCCTTTTCCTCAGTGAATCTCTGATGTTATTAATACCTGTGAAGTTAAGAAAATGTTCTCTATTGGTTACAGAGGAGTAAATGCTATTATACTTTGCACAGAGAAGTAGTGGAGTATAGTGGTCCAAAGCATGGGCTTCAGAAACAAGATTAGGCCTTGGTTGAATCCCAGCTCTGTTGCTTTCTAGCTATGTGATTTTAAGCAGGAACTTGGGTAATTTATCTGTAGATTGGAAATAATATCAGCCTGTTAGTGTGGATATAAAGGTTAAATGAAATATAAAATGTATAGGATAACACCTGGAGCTAAGAGCTATTATTAGCACTGATTTTGTTACAGTGACAAAATTACTAGATTATCTGTGTTTATAGTTTTCCCTTGTTCTCTAAGAAGAGTAGAGATTTTGTGCAGAAGATTTCCTCATTTTTATAAGAAGGCGTATTACTGTTCTATTGTTGCACAACAAATTTGTCTTTAACACAGTCTTAAAACGCCCACAGTCTTATCATCTCACAGTTTTGTGGGTCAGGGCCGGCGTGGCTGGGTTCTCTACTCAGTCTCACAAGGCTGGACGTAAGGTGTCAACCAGAGCTGCAGATTCTTTGGATGCCTTGGGATCCTCTTTCCACCTCACTGGTGGGCAGAATCCATTGCTTTGAGGTTGGAGTACTGAGGTCCCAGTTTTCTTGCTGGATGGTAGAGTAAATGAGCTCAGGAGACAGGAGATGTGGGATGATTAGAACTGAGGTTTGGGAGAATATACAAATGCTGGTAATGACATAGTCTGGGCTTTGACTATATGAGTGGGTAACTGGAGTGAAGAGTTTGTGTCAAGGGAGTTCAAGAACTGAGAGGCCTGGTGTCAGTGTACCTGACTTGAGGTTTGAAGTCAACAAAAATAGCTACAGTGAACCAGCTGCTAAAATCTTTCATAAATGAAAAGGAGCACCAGGGAGACTGTTAGAGTAATATAATCTTCTCCAAGAGCTATGCTTCAGGTGAGCTGGGGGTTTTGAGAAAAGAGGCAAGAAAAAGGCATTGAGGACAAGGGTAACACCTGCCCACACAATCTCCCCTCCCCACTGGACTCTGGTACATGGTAAGAAAGAACTAAAACAGCCATCCTGTTGGAAAACTGCAGAAGCAGTGCCTGAAGAAAAGTCTAGTTTCCATTTGAGAAAAGAAATGCTAGGGAGAGAGAATTTGTTTTCTTAATGAAAACTTTTCCACTTGATTTCATCTTATATTCAGATATGACACTTTTAGTTTTGCTCCAGGGGATCTTACTATTTATTTGTCATAATCCTTGTGCCTAGTCCATTCTAGCTAATTAGCGTCTTTGTTTTCATTTCCCTTCTCCAACACCCTTATTGATTTTCTCAAATCTAGATTACCTAAGTACGGTCCTAACAAAGATCACCATTTAAAATGAGTACTCCCAGAACAGTGTGGAGCAGTCCTACTCCTGGGCATATATCCAGAGAAAACCATAATTTGAAAAGATGTATGCATCCCAGTGTTCATTGCAAGACTATTTACATAGCCAGAACATGGAAACAACCTGAATGTCCAACAGATGAAAGGATAAAGACCATGTGCTATATTTACACAGTGGGACATGACTCAGCCATCAAAAAATAAAAATTAAATCATGCCATTTGCAGCAATATGGATGGACCTGGAGATTATCATACTAAGTGAAGTAAGCCAGAGACAGAAATATGATATCGCTTATACATGGAATCTTCAAAAATAATGATACAACTAAACTTATATGCAGAATAGAAATAGACCCACAGACATAGATATCAAACTTATGGTTACCAACAGGAAAGAGGAGGGGATAAATTATGAGTTTGAGATGAACATATACACACTACTACGCATAAAACAGATAACACACAAGGACCTACTTTATGGCACAGGGAAATATACTCAATATTATCTACTAACCTATAAGGGTAAAGAAAATCTGGGGGAAAAAAAGACATGTTTGTATTTGTAGCTGAATCACTTTGCTGTACACCTGAAACCAACATGACACTGTAGATCAGATATACTTCAATAAATAAATGAATACTCCAGACAGTCTGATTTCTTGCCTTTGTAACCACAGCTGCAACTCCTTACCTCTTCCTGTCATACTAGTTGGTGAGTCAGAAGGCAACTTGAGGATAATGGACATTAGGAGACTTGAGGGGAGGCAAAAAGAGGAGACAATAGCAGACATAATCTTCCTCGTCCTTACGGTTTTGCTCTGGGGTAGGCCTGTTTGTATACCTCTGTGTCTGTCCAGCTTTGTGCTTCTGCAAGTTCTGATACTTGCACCCGGCCTATTTACATCAGCCCACTCCATATTTACAGTATCAGAACACACTGCTGTCTTTTCTTTCTCTTCAGCTCCACTCGTCTCAAGAGTCATACAAACCATTCAGCAGTAATACCTCCTTTGTTACATTCAGTTATCTCCTTTGAGTCGAGCCCAGCTGCCCCTCGCCAACCCCCCACCCTCCCAGTATCCCCACGGTAGCCCTTTCCTCCCCCTGTGCATCAGCATTAGGGGCCCTCTCAGTGGACTGTTCGCACTGCTTTTCTAGCTCAACACCCTCAGGCCTAAGAAGACCACCTCTCTGATGATTTATTCAACAGTTTAGAGCAGAACAGTTGCAGATTTTCCCCTAAATGCAAACTCCTATTGCTTGATATATATTAGGACACATGAAAATACAGTCAACACACAGGACAGGCTAAACTTCCACTGGTGCAGAGAGAAATCATGATGGAGCAGATGTTAAGAAGTTACCCTTTACTATTTGTGTGACTTTGAGCAAATCATTTAACCTCTCTGAGCTTCAGTTAATTTATGTATAAAGTGAGGTTAATAATTAGTTGGTTGTTTTAAGGGCTAAATAAAGTAATAATGCATGTAAAGCAACAGTAGTGCCTGGTCTTGGTTTTGAATCTAAACCTCACTTCAAATTTTTATATTTAACCATTCTATCTGCCTGTCTCAGTATAACATTTGAAACTTCTGCAGACTCCGCAGTTTTTTGGAACTGTGTATATTCTAGGTTTCTGTGGCACTGAAACAAGGCCAAGTCACGCCAACTGAGCTCTGTCAAAGATGTCTCTCCCTTATCAAGAAGACTAAGTTTCTAAATGCGTACATTACTGTATCAGAAGAAGTGGCCTTAAAGCAAGCTGAAGAAGCAGAGAAAAGATATAAAAAAGGTAAATTACTTTGACGTGTACTTAATTGTTACATCCTGAGAGAAAGAATTTAATTTGATATAGCAGTCTCCATTTGGCAGGTAGAGCTTTAAATATAAAAAAAAAATTTCCCTTATTTAAAGACCTGGGGAATTCCCTGAGATTCAGTGGTTAGGACTTCACGCTTTCACTGCTGGGGGCTCCTGTTCAGTCCCTGGTTGGGGAACTAAGACCCCACAAATCTCGTGGTATGGCCAAATAAATAAAATTATTTTTTAAAAGAAGAACTGGTGTGAGGTATAATAAAAACGAGACTAATAGGTATGTGATGCTTTATAATGTCCACCGCGTAATTTCTAACACAGATTTGATATCTGAGGAAGTATCTTTAGCAAAAGCTAGTAGCTGTCTTAATAACTAGGATTAATGTCTCTGTATTTTGAACTAGATATCTTTTCTATTCTTTTGGTTTCTTAATGCAGGTCACTCACTGGGGGATTTAGATGGAATTCCTATTGCAGTAAAAGATAACTTTAGTACATCCGGCATTGAGACAACCTGTGCATCAAACATGCTGAAAGGTAAAGTTTAACTAGCCAGAGCATTATTTTATAAAAATAAATGTTTTTCAGTTTAAATTAAAGATAAGATACTAATGCACCAAGATATCTTAGACTAGTTATATCTGCAAAGGAAATAACTTAGGGTGGAATATTACCTTCTTACTATTTGCTCTTTCTCAATGCAGATTTATTCTTCAGGGGTAGGCCTGCTTAACAGAGGAATCCTATTTAGGAAGATAACATCACTGCAAACACACTGAGTGAACTCTAACTCCTCTAACTTCCACTCGTTGACAGTGTAGAAATAAGTACAAAGTGGCTGTCATTACCCTCTTTTGCAGATGGTATAAGGATTTATTATTAATAACATCTACTGTCTGATTATGTTTTATCTCCTGGCTCCTCCACCTTATATCACTATACTTAATATAGTGATGCTTAGTTTTAATTTTTAAAGTTCAGTAGGTCAAAAAGGAATCATATTTATCAATATATGGTTGGATCCTAGTAGGAAAAAGAAATGGAAAAAGGATAGAAAGCTTCACACTAAAACTAATATTCTGAGGTGTATGCCCCAAGTTCCTCTGATAAAGTAGACTGTTGTTAATTGTTTGCGAATATACACTAGATAGAGGAAGTTTTAATTGATAATAAAGATCTATTCCTGCTGGAAATAGATAAAAATTGCTGTGTGATATAGCACATCTGAGAAGAAAAAGTCAATGCAATGAGCAGAATAATAATTTGTGATTAATTTCAAATGAGTTGGGTACCTCTCTATCATTCAATATTTTGTAGTACTGTTAAAGTCAATATTTTTAGATTTTAAAGATGGTGAATACAGAGACTTTCTTTAGAAAATATAGCAAGCAGTCAGCAGCAGAAAAACATTAACTTTCAGAAGAAAGTACAACTTAAATTAGGAATAAGTAGCATTTGTCAATATGAATTGCTTAATTGGAGTTTAAAATTGTTTCTTACATAGAATTTACATGTTCACTGTTTTCTTTCCTATGATAAAAATTACTGAATTTTTAGGAGGACAGGGGCAAGGAAGGGGAGGGGATTAAGAGGTATAAGTGACTATGTATAAAATAAATAAACTATAAGAGTATATTGTACAGAACAGGGAATATAGACATTTTATAATAACTTTAAATGGAATATAATCTGTAAAATATTTGAATCACTATGTTTTACACCTGTAATATAACATTTAAATCAGCTATACCTCAGTTTTGTTTTGTTTTTTTTTTTAAAGAAAACTGAATTTTTTTCAGGTTATGTACCACCTTACAATGCCACAGTAGTTCAGAAGTTGTTGGATCAGGGAGCTCTACTAATGGGAAAAACAAACTTAGATGAGTTTGCTATGGGGTAAGTAAAATTAAAAGTTTCTTTTCCTGCATTTCTTTCATCTGTGTCTTCAATTTCATTACGTGTAGGTACCTAAAAGCAGTGTGATTTCGTGAGGACTCTCTTGTCAATTCCTTGCCAGTTCCTCAGTTCCTCCATGAGAGATTACGTTAGTGAGGTGATTTCGTGAGGACTGTTTTTGCCAATTTCTCAGTCCCTCCATGAGAGCTTGTGTTCTGCTGATAGATATCTCACTTTGGTTTTAATTTGCATTTCCCTGATGACTAACAGTGTTGATCATCATGTGTTTATTTTGCTATCCATATATCTTTGGTGAAGTATCTATTCAAATCTTCTCAATGAGTTGTAAGAGTGTTTTCCCATATAGTCTGGATTCAAGTCCATTATCAGATAGGTGATTTGCAAATAGGTTCTCTGAGTCTCTAGCCTGTTTTTGCATCCTCTGAATATGCCTTTCAAATAGCAAAAGTTTTTAGTTTTGATGAAGTCCAGTTCATTGTTTTCTTCCTTTAATGACTCATGTTTTTTTGTGTCTTTTCCAAGAAAGCTTTACCTTTTCCAAGGTCATCAAGACTTTTTTCCCAGTGTTTTCCCCTAGAAGTTTTATAGTTTTAGTTCTTAAATTTAAAATTGTGATCCAGTTAATTTTT
The DNA here is from genome assembly GCF_032405125.1 of Capricornis sumatraensis. Lineage (NCBI taxonomy): Eukaryota > Metazoa > Chordata > Mammalia > Artiodactyla > Bovidae > Capricornis > Capricornis sumatraensis. Next base: position 31,040,691 of record NC_091081.1, on the reverse strand, counting down.
TGTATATTATTGAAGAAAGCAAAAGTTCATTTTTCTTTGCATATGTCTATCCTATATATCTGGGACCGTAGGAATTCAAATTAAATTACTTTGATTCCTTTGCCAGAAAAATCAGTCCAACCTATGCATAGGTCCATTTCTGGATTCTGTTCTGTTGATTTGTGTATCCCTAATCCATTATCAGAAGAAGGCAATGGCACCCCACTCCAGTACTCTTGCCTGGAAAATCCCATGGGTGGAGGAGCCTGGAAGGCTGCAGTCCATGGGGTCGCTGAGGGTCGGACACGACTGAGTGACTTCACTTCCACTTTTCACTTTCATGCATTGGAGAAGGAAATGGCAACCCACTCCAGTGTTCTTGCCTGGAGAATCCCAGGGACGGGGGAGCCTGGTTGGCTGCCATCTATGGGGTCGCACAGAGTCAGACACGACTGAAGTGACTTAGCAGCAGCAGCAGCAATCCATTATCATGCTATCTTGATTACTGTAGCTTCATAGTAAACCTTGCGGAGAAGGCAATGGCACCCCACTCCAGTAATCTTGCCTGGAAAATCCCATGGACGGAGGAGCCTGGTGGGCTGCAGTCCATGGGGTTGCTAAGAGTTGGACAGGACTGACAGACTTCACTTTCACTTTTCACTTTCATGCATTGGAGAAGGAAATGGCAACCCACTCCAGTGTTCTTGCCTGGAGAATCCCAGGGATGGGGGAGCCTGGTGGGCTGCCGTCTCTGGGGTCGCACAGAGTCAGACACGACTGAAGCGACTTAGCAGCAGCAGCAGCAGCGGGTCCTTTGCATTTCCGTATAAGTTTTAGAATTGAATTAATAATTTCACTGAGAAGCTTGATGGGATTTTGATTGTGGTGGTATTGAATTATAGATTAGGTTTTAGAAAATTGACATATTAATATGGGCCTCTGATATATGACTATATCTTTCCATTTATTTAGACTTTAATTTTTCTCAACAATATTTATGATTTTCTATATATGAATCTTGCACATAATTTGCCATATCTATCTACGAGTATTTCATGTTTCTTTACTATTACAGAAAATGTCATTTTCTTTTCAATTTCTAATTGTTTAACATTGTTAGAATACATAGAAATGTAATTTACTTTTCTGTGTTAACCTATTATTTTTATCCTGTGACCTTGCTAAGCTCCCTTATTAATTCTAGCTGATCTTATAGATTATTTGGTATATTTTATGTACATGATCTTGTAGTCTACAATAGAGACAATTTTATTTATTTATCTTGCCTTATTGCATCAGTTAGGACCTTAAGTACAATATTGAATAAAGATGATAAGAGCAGATATCCTTGCCTTTTTCCTGATCATGAGGAAAACATGTAGTTTTTCATCAGAAGCACTTTTTATTTTCCCATTTGTAATGTTTGTAATATTTGCTTGGTCTGTGTTTCCTATTTCATAGAAGCAGATTCCTTGATTCTCCAAAGCTGGTACCTATTAGAACCTAGTAAATATGTGTTGAATACATAAATCTGTGGGAATAAACTTGAACCTAGGTTTTGAGGACCTTGCCTTGAACGGCTGGTCAGCATGAACATCACCAATAAGGGTGAAGTGATCCTGTATACCTCCTTCCCTGAGAAGGAACACCATCACCTATGCAGTGTTCCAGCTGAAAATGTGTAACCCGAAGCTAATAACAAAGAAACAAAAGACAAATCTGACATGAGATATCGTCTATTAAAATGTCAGTATCATAAAAAAAACAAAGGCTGTGAAAATGTTCCAGACTAAAAGAGGCTAAAGAAGTTAAAACCTAAAACTCATAGAAGTGTAGGAGAAAATCTTTGTGACCTTGAATTATACAAAGATTTCTTAGATGGAACACATAAAGTACAGTCTGTAAAGTTAAAAACTGGTAAATTGAATTTCATTAAAATTAAGAACTTTTGTACTTAATGCACTGTTAAAAATGAAAAAAAGCAAGCCACACAACTTAGCAAAACTATTTGCAAGACATATGTCTGACCAGGAACTGGTATCCAGTATATATTGAAACTTTTCCAACTCAAAAATAAGAAAACCAATTTTTTTAAAAATGAGATGTAAAGAGATATAAAATCATATATCAAAGAAGGTACACAATTGACAAACACATCAAACATGGTTTGTCATTTAGGAAATGCAAATTAAAACCACACTGAAGTACATACACCTAATACAGGGATGGAGAACAACTGGATTCTCATACAATGCTGGTAGGGAATGCAAAATGGTATGGCCACTTTGGAAAATAGTTTAGCAGTTTCTTATAAAGTTAAGCATACACTTAGCAAAAGAGTCAGCAATCTCAATCCTAGGTATTTACCCAAGATGTGAAGGCTTATGTTTATACAGAAGCACTGGCTGGGGCCTTTCACTACAATATTTATTGTAGCTTTATTCAAATTGCTAAAAACAGGAAACAACTCAGTGTTCTTGGTTGGTGAAAAAAGTTAAAGAGGTTAAAGAGAAAAGTTTAATATAATTCTTAACTCTAGACTTGATCCTATACTGGAAAAAGGGAAAATGCTATAAAGGACATTATTGGATCAAATGACAAAATTGGATTACATGTGGTAGATTTGATAAAAGTATTGCTGTTAAATTTACTGAGATAGCCATACTGTGACTGTGTAAGAGACTATTCTTTGTCTTAGAAAAAGCTAAAGTATTTGGGGTAATGGGCCATAATATGTATAATTTACCCTTAAGTAGTTCAGGAAAAATAAGTACAGCCACACACACAGAGCACACAAATGATAAAACAAATGGGGTAGAATGTGAACAATAGGTGAACCTGGGTAAAGGGTATACGTTTTTTCATGCTGTTTTTATTTTTGTAAGTTATCTATTAGGTTGAAGTTTTTTCAAAAGTAAAAAAGGTTATTAGCATTCACTAAGAATATCTCCCTGAGTTCTTTTTTTTTGGCTGAGCCACACAGCTTGTGGGATCTTAGTTCCCCAACAAGAGGTGGGAACTGTGCCCCCTGCAGTGGAAGCATGGAGGCCTCACCACTGGACTGCCAGGGAATTGCCCTCTTAAAACTTATGATTAAAAGAGGAATTCCTTCAAAAGACTACTTGTTAACTGTTTGGATGTTTGAGACACGTTATTGGAAGACCTTAATTTATGAAGAAAATCATCTTACGCTGAATTGGATTATCAGTTGGGATAAAAATTTCCTTTTCCTAACAGACTGTTTTTTTTCTGACTTTCTACCACAAACGATTTTACTTCTCATCCTCACCTCCTCAACCATCTAATTAAAGAAAGCTACAACTCAGCAGCCTTCCTAACTTTTCTAATTTAAGTTACAGTGGATTATACAGTGTTAGAAGCAAATAATGTAATCAGGAGATCACATAAAAAGAGTTTTATTAAGATATCTTGCTTCACTTCTTCGTTTCAGATCTGGAAGCACAGATGGCATATTTGGACCAGTTAAAAACCCGTGGAGTTATTCAAAACAATATAGAGAAAAGAGGAAGCAGAACTCGCACAGTGAGAATGAGGATTCAAATTGGCTCATAACCGGAGGAAGCTCAGGAGGAAGTGCGGCGGCCGTGTCAGCGTTCACGTGCTTTGCGTAAGATATTTTCTTCTATCTGTACTTTAGAACCCAACCCAATACAGATAGTCATAAACCATATACAAAATCCAACAATAGACTCATGCATACTTGGTATTTTTATTTCTCCTTAGTGAGCAATTTGTGCTTAGTAGTGTATCAAAATTATATCTTAGAAATACCCTCAACTATATAGTACACATATGTATATTTTATACATTAACTTTAAGACATTTAAACCCTTCCTGTATAGTATCTGGTCTTCTTTAAAACATGATTTTACAGATCTTCTAGAATAAGAATAAATCAGTTAGCTTGCTGCTGCTGCTACTAAGTGACTTCAGTTGTGTCCAAGTCTGTGTGACCCCATAGATGGCAGCCTGCCAGGCTCCCCCGTCCCTGGGATTCTCCAGGCAAGAACACTGGAGTGGGCTGCCATTTCCTTGTCCAATGCATGAAAGTGAAAAGTGAAAGTGAAGTTGCTCAGTTGTGAATTTCATTTTTAAAATTATTTATTTGGGTATCTGCTCACTGACTGTACATATATTTAGAGATTAATATACCTTGGCTTTAGTTGAGTGCTATTGAGCTAAATTAGTATCTGTGATTTATCCTTCAGCTAAGCCCAACTTTGCCAAAAAATAAGGAAGGAAGGAAGGAAAGAAAAGGTTAATATTTATCAATAGAATATTTTAAGAAGTGTTTTTATAAATTAGCAACTAAAAATATATATAAGTAAAGGCTTTTTCAAATTTGTAGGGAGATGATTTGTTCAACTGTCATACTTTGTATTCTGAATCCATCAATCATGCTTTATGTCTTGTCATGTTTGTAAAGCATTTCTTAACCATCTAAAAAAGAGTAAATAAATATTGCTATTACTATATTTATCTCTCCTTAATTATCCACTGAAACTAAGCTGTTTCACAGGCATTGCAATCAATAAATTATTTATATTTTTTTAGAGCTGTGGAGATTTAGATTCTACAGTTTTGTTTTTTTTTTAGTTCCCCTGAAATCTTGTTATCAAGTAAAACCATTTCATTTTATCTCTGTGGAATTTTATAGCACCACATTAATATTAATGAGAGTTCTGACAAGGGAGGATTGCAAGATTAGGTGCTTTTTTCTATCCTCATCACCCCTCTTAGTGTTCATCTTACTGAATGTGCTTTGAGAAGGTGGCACTTTGACACATAATTCCTATGGAAATGTAGGTTTTACTTTTACACAGCTGTCAGGGAATCCTAATAAGAAAATGTGTCCTTTTAGAAACCGTGAAAGCAGCAATCTGATTCTGTGGCTTAAGAGGACTTGGTAAGAAAGGCAATTAATCTGCATTTTCTGTAGAGCCCAAGGACCATGTGAAAGGTCCGTGAGCCTTGCTCAGCCCAAAGCTTCAGTCTGAGTGTACTCAAGAGGGGCCAGGATCCAAAGTGATTCCAGAGTGAATGGGCCCCAGACTGTCAGGTGTTCTGATTTGTTTCTTTTATAATAGTTTTTAAAACAGGAAAATTCTAGGAGTACTATGTAGCCACTAAAAAGAATGAGTTAGAGCACTGTGTCATGACATGGAAAGAAATCCAAAATACACTGTGAAGTGAAAGACAAGTTGGAGAACAATGTGTATTATATGACCTTATTTCTGTTAAACATAACATTACATATGTGAACATGTTAGTTGCACGGAAGTATCTGGATAAATATACATAAAAAGTGGTAATTCTGGGGACGGATTATAAGAAATTTCACTTTATAGATCATATAGAATATTTTAATTTTTACAATGGACATTGCAATTTTATAATCAAGAAAAACCTTTTTCCTGAAATAGTTAAAAATTTTAAATTGTGAAAAATATACACAGTGGAAAATACACATACAATTAAAATATGTTATCTTAATCCTTTTAAAGTATACGATTCAGTTGTATTAAGTACATTCACATTATCACTCAGCCAGTCTCTAGAACTTGTTTCCTTTGCAAAACTTAACTGTGTACTCCTTAAAAGCCTCCCATTTGCCCCCCTCCCCATGTCCCCAGCCCTTGGCAAGCACTCTCTTACTTTATGTCTCTGTGAATTTGGCCACTCCAGGCACCTCATACAGGTAAAATTGTGCAGTATGTGTGCTTTCACTTAGCATAATGTCAAGTGTGTCTTTTTTTTTTAATAAAAACACAGACTGTATAGGTAACTGAGCAAAGAAATGAACAGACACTTCATAGTTGAGTAATACAAATACAAATAAGTGTGAAAAATTACTCAAAATGCACATTAACAAATGTTTTATCAAAATAATGAGATTTTAAGAACTGCTAGTATTCAGTGATGGTGAAAGTGAAAGTGAAGTTGCTCAGTTGTGTCCAGCTCTTTGTAACCCCATGGACTGTGGCCCACCAGGCTCCTCTGTCCATGGGATTTTCCAGGCAAGAATACGGGAGTGAGTTGCCATTTCCTTCTCCAGGGGACCTTCCCGACCCAGGGATCAAACTGGGGTCTCCCACAGTGCGGTAGATGCTTTACTGTCTGAGCCACCAGGGAATGAAAGATAAAACAATGTGATTCACTGCAATTGGGAATATAAATTGGCATAACCTTTCTGACAAGTAATTTAACAAAATATATTTAGAACTTATAATGACAGGTAGACCCTTTTACCCATTAACTCTTAGAAGCTAGAGATATATGGGCAAAGATTTATGTTTAAAGGTGTTTATTAGAAAGTGCTTTATTTATTTATTTATTTTTGGCTGCGCTGCACAGCTTGTGGGATCTTAATTCCCTGACGGGGGATTGAACTCAGACCTTTGCCAGTGAAAGCACAGAATTCTAACTGCAGGACTGCCAGGGAACTCCCTACAAAGTACTCTACTATGCAGCTATTCTAGTTTGCAACAATATAGCAGTTTAAATAAATCAGAATACATTTCTAGTCATGATTCTAAATGGGGTAGCAGAAGAGCTGTATCTGAATTCCTGGGAGGGGTGTGTTTAGTTTGTATAAGCATACTATAAAATTGCTATTAAAAGAAGATATAAGATTTGTATGTATATAAATCATACCAGTGTTTTCATAGGTCTTCTGAGGCAACAGAAACAAAAACAAAAATAAATGGAACCTAATCAAACTTATAAGCTTTTGCACAGCAGAGGAAACCATAAAATGAAAAGACAGCCTATAGAATGGGAGACAATATTTGCAAACAATGTGACTGATAGGGGCTTAATCTTCAAAATGTACAAACAACTTATACAGCTCAACAGCAAAAAAACAAATAACCCAATCAAAAAATGGACAGAAGACCTAAATGGATATTTCTCCAAAAAATACATGACCAGTAGGCACATGAAAAGATACTCAACATCACTAATTACTAAGAAATGCAAATCAGAACTACAATGAGGTACCACACCACCTCACACTGGTCAAAATGGCCATCATTAAAAAGTACAAAAAACAAGTGCCGGAGAGGGTGTGGAGAAAAGAGAACCCTCCTACACTGTTGATAGAAATGGAAGTTGGTGCAGCCACTGTGGAACAGTATGGAGGTTCCTCAGAAAACTACACACAGAATTACCATGTGATCCAGCGATCCCACTCTTAGGCATGGGTTAGTTGCTAAATTGTATCCGACTCTTAAAACCCCATGGACTGTAACCCTCCAGGCTCCTCCATCTGTGGGATTTTCCAAGCAAGAATACTGGAGTGGATTGCCATTTCCTGCTCCTGGGGATCTTCTCGACCCAGGGATTGAACCTGGATCTCCTGCATTGCAGATGATTCTTACCGACTGAGCCAGCAGGGAAGCCCTACTCCTAGGCGAATATCCAAACAAAACTATAATTCAGAGCAATACAGGCACCCCGTGTTCATTCATAGCAGCACTGTTCCCAGGACCCAAGACACAGAAACAATCTAAATGTCCATCGACAGATGAGTGGATAAAGAAGGTGTGGTGCATGCATACAGTAGAATACCACTCAGCTATAAAACAGAATGAAGCAATGCCTTTTGCAGCAACACGGATGCAACTAGAGACGATCATGCTAAGTGAAGTACATCAGAGAAAGACAAATGCCATAATATATTATCTATATGTGAAATCTAAAATGTGGCACAAATTGAATCTATCTTTGAAACAGACTTATAGACAGAGAATAGACTTGTGACTGGGAGTTTGGGGTTAGTAGATGCATATAGAATAGATACACAAGAAGGTTTATCTATAGCACAAGGAACTGTATCCTGTAACCTGGGATAAACCATAATGGAAAAGAATATTTTTAAAATTGTATATATGTATATAACTAAATCACTTTGGTGTGTAGCAGAAATTAACACATCATAAATCAACTATACTTCAATCAAAAAGTAAAGAACTGAACGATTTGTATAATTCCTGTGATAGGAATTGGGAATCAGTTGGGAGTTGCCAATTGATAGAATATTTTACATATTTAAAATTTTCAGTAATCTTTATAACATAGTAAAAGTCTCATGATAAGCAAAAAAGAGATGGAAGCTTATGATTACAGAATGACCTGAACTGTGAAAGAAAAATTCATTAAAAAAAGACTTAAAGTTCATATGCAAAATGTTAGCAGTGTGTGTTTGCCTCAAAGTGGTAGAATACTTTGTTACATTTTTACACTTTTCTGTATTTTAAGAATTCTCTGCTATGAGCATGTTTTATTTTTGTATAATCAGGAGAAAACACCTTTAAAAGTCTACATTTTAAAAAAATAGATTTCAGATATGATTAGAAAGATGTTATCCTGCTAAACAGAATTCCATTTAAATTTCAGGGCTTTAGGATCAGATACAGGAGGATCAACCAGAAATCCAGCTGCCCACTGCGGGGTTGTTGGTTTAAAACCAAGCTATGGCCTAGTTTCTCGTCATGGTCTCATTCCCCTGGTGAATTCAATGGATGTGCCAGGAATCTTAACCAGATGTGTGGATGATGCAGCCACTGTGTTGGGTATTTATATGATTCCATATAGTTTCAAAGCATTATCAGTTCACTGAAAAACAATGTGTCTGTCACTCATAAATACTTTTACTTGCAGGTATACTAGCTGGGCATGATCCCAAAGATTCTACCACAATTCAAGATCCTGTTAAACCATTTACGCTTCCCAGTTTGACAGATGTGAGCAAACTATGTATAGGAATTCCAAAGGTAACTCTTTACAAAAGTACTGTGAAGTCAAATACAGACAGAAACAGACTGGTTGAGTTTGAATCGCTGCTCTGCCACTTTTATTGGCACATGAAAGGAGATAGATAAAATCACTCACCTTTTAAATGTTTAATTTTGAGCTTAGCAGTAAGTTTTTGTCCTGGGAGATTGTCCTTTGCATTGTAAGATGTTTAGCAACATCACTGGTCTCTGCCCTTAGAGGTAGCAGCCCCGCCCCTACCCTACCACCTCAACCCCACAAGTCAAACTGTCTGTAGACGTTACCACATGTCCCCTGGTTGAGAGGAAGAGGATAAAATTGCCCCCAGTTGAGAGCACTGCTGTAGAGAAATACTGTGAAATTTTTTAAATTTTCACTTAAGGTAATAGGTGTGCCTATTTTTAAGGATTTAGAGTGAAACAGACCTAGTTGGGAATCCTGGATCCTGTACTTGCCTACTGTGTAACATTAGGAAAGTTACTTAACTTCTCTAGTCTCAATATTTTCATTAATAACATGAAGGATGATAATACCTACATCATAGGACTGTTAAAAACGTTCAATGAGAGAACCTTTGGAAAGCATCTAGCAGAATGCCTGATACATAATGAACATTAAATAAATGTAAGTTCTCCAACCAGATCTCCAGTCTTTATTATATCCAGTTCACAATATCTAGTGTTGTGCTCGTCATTGCAATAAATGCTCTTAAATTAGTTCAGTCTTTTTAGCTACCTACTATCAATTTAATCAGGATTTCTAATATATTGCCAGAGGTTCTGGGGTACACATTTTTGTAAAACCATCAATTGGATGTTCTGATTTCTGTATTTTGACTTTTTCCAATTAGGAATATCTTACACCAGAATTGTCAAGTGAAGTACATTCTCTTTGGTCCAAAGCTGCTAATCTCTTTGAGTCTGAGGGGGCCAAAGTAATTGAAGTCTCCCTGCCCCATACCAGTTACTCAATTGTGTGTTACCACGTATTGTGTACATCGGAAGTGGCATCGAATATGGCAAGATTTGATGGGCTAGAATATGGTAAAGTGCCTGTGTTTTGGACTTTTAGGGAAGTTTTCTCAAACATTTTCACTTATTAGTGACAAAAAATATTATTGCCTGGGATAATGTTGATGATTTAGAGAAGTAAATTAGTGGATCGTTTTACTGTTGTCAATTTAGCATTATACTCACTATTCATTATCATAACTCATAATGAATGAATGAGGGAGTGAACAAATGAAATTTCCCTCTTCATTATTTTCTTCTCTTTCTTGATTCCTGACGGGTCAGTTAGTCCCAAGACGTGTGAAGAAGGGAATCCATTAAGGTCAATCTCCTGAAATTTTAGTATTGGCCACAAATGTGACTCTAGACCTGCTTTTCAGCCAAAACTTTACTTCCTTTTCAAGTAATGTTCGTCTCTTTTGTTTTCAGGTCACAGATGTGACAGTGATGTGTCTACTGAAGCCATGTATGCTGCAACCAGGCGAGAAGGGTTCAATGATGTGGTGAGAGGGAGGATCCTCTCGGGAAACTTTTTCTTATTAAAAGAGTAAGATCACCAGTATAGGAATTTGCCGCATTCTTGAAAACTCCAGAGGGAAGTGGTAGCGTGTCTGTCAGGTCTTATCAGTTTTGCTAAGGAAGCAAAATCCTTACGATTTGAATTAGAAATCATAAGTAAAGGCCTGTTTTTGGTACTTTTGGCTCCTGGTTATTAAAAAAAAAAAAAAAACCCGCTGATGCTGTAGCAAGCTAATTAGGAAGCCTGAAGGGTTTTAGCCTCATTAAATGCCCCGTGTTATTGCTACATTGTCCTCCTGCTGCGAGAGCCTTCAGCAGGAAGTCACGTTGGTCTCTCTTTAAAAGGTCAGTGAAATCAACCTGACTTTCCCTTGCATCGTGTATCTGTTTGCTCCAAGAAAGAATTCTAAAATTACTATGACTGATATAAGTTTTTCATCATCTTGTGAATAGGATTCATCTTCCATACCACCAAGTCTGTCTAAGAGGATAGATAAGTGTGAAAAAGCAAGAATGTACTGAACAGCTTCATGGAGTTTTGCATATATATAATGGGCATATATGGATATATATGTATATGGATGGAAAGCATTTTATTCATCTGTGCATCTCCTTAGGGCCAGTAGTTAGCATTCCTTTTTCCAAAAATACTACGAACAGCTACTCTGAAAAACAGTATGGAGATTCCTCAAAAAATTAAAAATAGAACTACCATATGATCCAGAAATCCCACTTCTGGGTATATATCTGAAGGAAAGAAATCACTACCTCCCAGCATTGTTTGCAATAGCCAAGACATGGAAACAAACTAGTGTCCATTGGCAGACAAATGGAAAAAGAAAATATGCCATGTGTGTGTATACCCACCCACACACACACAATGGAACATTCATTATTATTCAAGAGTATTGATAATTATTCGAAAGAAAGAAATCCTTCATTTGTGACAGCATGCATGGACCTTGAGGGCATTATCTTAAGCGAAATAAGTCAGAGAAAGACAAATACTGTATGATCTCACTTATATGTGGAATATAGGGGAAAAAAACACCAAAGCCACAGACCCAGTGGAATGGTAGTTGCTGGGGAAAGAGAGATGTTGGTCAAAGGGTACAGACTCCCGCAGATAAGCTCTGGGGATGTGATGTAAACTTAATTACTATAGGTAACAACACTATACTATATACTTGAAAGCTGATGAGAGTAGGTCTTAAATGTTCTCACCACATACACAAAAAACTCTTAGGTGATGGATGTGTTAACTAATCTTACTGCAGTAATCATTTTGCAATATATACATATATCAAATCATGTTGCAAACCTTAAAACTACAGAATTTTATACTCAATTATATCTCAAAGCTAGAAAACAAAAACTATTATTTGGTTAATGGGGAAATCAAAGGGCTTTGCTGTTTGCTTTCCTTCTCTTCTGAATACCTGCTGTCTCATGTCTGAAAATGATTGTTCCATTTTGTCTAGTTTTCCGATTGAAGCATATTAAAAGTAGGAAGAAATTTAATATAAGTATTTGTTCTTTTATAAAATTCAGGTTTGGGGAATGCTGTTAATACGTTATTTAAGCCATTAGCTGCTGGGTAAATTATATGTGATGCCTGCATTCATCACCCTGTAGACCCTGTGGTCAAATGATAATAAAGACATCTGGTTATTTCTCTGGCATTCTTTCAAGATAAAAAAGATTTCCCATTTTTATATCTTTGTATTTGGTCCATGCAAGGTTGGAATTGTTATATCCATTTTTACAGGTGAGGAAACTGAAGTTATCAGTCAAATAGTTAATCCTTTTGCCAGCCTTCATTAAAACAGCTTCAGGAGGATCTAAAGAGTATTTTTTTCCCCCTTTCTTTCCATCATTGATTTGTAGTCACTCCTGTGTCTGGCTAATTCGTTAATCTTTTCAGTAAAGTAAATGTCTTTTCTTTTGGGGAGGGAGAGTGTGGGGAGTAACCATATCCTTTATTACTTTTTATTACCACAGTAACTTTAGGGAACATCCATCATCTCATTCATATAGATACAACATTAAAGAAATAGGCAGAAAACATTTTCTTACCATGAGAACTCAGGATTTACTCTTGACAGCATTCATGTGTAACATATGGCAATGTTAATTATATTTATCATGTTCTACATTACATCCCTGGTGCTTACTCATAACCAGAACTTTGTGCCTTTAGACCATCTTCATCCTATTCCCCCTTCCCCCACCTCCTACTTCTGATAACAACAAATCTGATCACTTTATCTATGAGTTTGTTTTTGAAGTATAATTGACCTACAACACTAGGTCAGTTGCTGGTGCACACCATCGTGATTTGACATTTCTATGCATTTCAAAACGATCACCATGATAGGTCTAGATGTCATCTGTCACCATATAAAGATATTACATAATTACTGACTATATTCCCCACACTGTACCTTTCATGCCTGGAAGTTTGTAACTCAGTCTCCTTTCCCTATTTCTCTCCTTCCCTCTCACCACCCTCCCCCTCTGGCAACTACCTGTTTATCTATGACTCAGTTTCTGTTACGTTTGTTCATTTGTTTTGTTTTTGGATTCCATAGATAAGTGAAATCATACAGTATTTTCTCTCACTTAACTTCACTTGGCATAATAGCCTCTAGATCTATCCATGTTGTCCCACAGAACAAAATCTCATTCTTCTTTATGGCTAATACTCCACTGTGTATGTATACTCCGTCTTTATCCATTCATCTATCGGTGGACATTTAAGTGGTTTCCATATCTGGACTATTGTAAACAGTGCTGCAGTGAACATAGGGTTGCGTATATCTTTTCAAAAGTGTTTGTTTTCTTTGGATAAATACCCAGGAGTGGAACTGCTGCATTGTCTAGTCGTTCTGTTTTTAATTCTTGGAGAAATCTCCATACTGTTTTCTATAGAGGCTGCACCACTTTATATTCCCACCAGTCATGCATGAAGGTTCCCCTTTCTCTATATCCTTGACAATCCTTGTTATTTGTTGTCTTTGGTAATAGCCATTCTGAAATGTGTGAGGTGATATTTCATGGTGGTTTTGAATTGCATTTCTCTGATGATTAGTGATGGTGAGCATCTTTTCATGTGCTTGTTGGCCATCCATATATCTTCTTTGGAAAAACGTCTGTTCTGGTCTTCTGCCAGTTTTTTGATTGGTTGTTTGGTTTTTGATGTTAAGTTGTGTGAGTTCTTTGCATATTTTGTATGTTAATACCTTATCAGGTATATCATTTGCAAATGTCATCTCCTATTCAGTAGGCAGCCTGAAGTATCTTTCCAGGAGTTTCACATTTCCATTCCTGGGCTACACCTGTCTATAAAATACAAAATTGCGAACACTGCCTTCTTTCCTCAGTTACTGTTTCCATTCTAGAGTTAGAATTGTCCAAAACTTCAGAACTCTTATAATAATTGCAACTATAGATGAAATAGGACATTATAATAGAAAGAGGATCAGAATGCAACTCCAGAGATCTAAGTTCTGGTCCCTCCTCTGCCACTGCTAATCTTTGCAGTGATTCATTTTCCTCACCTGAAAATGAATGTTCTGGTTTAATGATGTTCCTGGAAGTGTTAATAATTTGTGATTATATGTGAAGAATTGTATCTACTTTTAGAATAACAGCATGGTTGAACAAAATTGATTTTTATGTTTGGGGAATCTTAGTGGTACCGGCTCCTACAGGCCAAGAATCCAGTGATTCTTTAACAAGTCTTACGCATGAGAATTCATTGAAAGATATAACAAAAAGCCCTTAAAATGTCAACTTTTTTTTTTTCCACAGAAATTATGAGAATTATTTTGTCAAAGCACAGAAAGTGAGACGGCTCATTGCTAATGATTTTGTGAATGTTTTTAACTCTGGAGTGGACGTGCTGCTAACTCCCACGACCTTGAGTGAGGCAGTGCCGTACACAGAATTCATCAAGGAAGACAACAGGACACGCAGTGCCCAAGACGACATCTTTACACAGGCCGTAAATATGGCAGGTGAGGGTCCCTTAAGAACATTCTGGTTTTCTCCAGATTTTTAGGTAGACAGTCCTGGTCCTCAACTTAGGTTCTAGCTAGATTGTTCCCTAAACACAATAGCTTGTCCTTCTGGGATACTTAGGAGTGTGTGTTTGTGTTCATGTGGGTGTGTGTACATGTGTGCATTTATAGGCATACACATGCTTGCATTCACCACACACACATGCATTAATTTTCAGACCTACAGAAAGATTTTTAAAAGTCATAAGATGAATACCCATTATGTCCTTTGCCTGGGTTCATCCTTGTTCACATTTTGCCTCATTTGCTTTTTCCTTCTTCTCTCTCCCTTTACCCCCAGACAGACAGACACACATACACAGCTTTTACTTGATTAATTTGAAAGTTTCGGCATCATGTTACTTTACCCCTAAATACTTTTAGCATGAATCATCTGGAATAAAGACATCCTTCATCATACCTGAGAAGGCTAACACAAATACAATAATATTCCAAATACAGTTCATATTTAAGTTTTCTCAGTTGAACCAAAAATGCCTTTTATAGGGTGTTTTTCCTGCATATATTTGTTTATGATATCTCTTACTGAAGTCTAGAACAATCCCCCAGGTCTCTATGTTCTTTTATTAAGAACCGCATCAGATTGTTACGCTTTTTCTACATAATGTAGAAAACTCAAGAGCAAAGGGAAAAGCCCATTGTATTTATCCATAGACTTTTGTCTACTGTGTTCATTTCTCCCTGTTCCATCAAGATTCTTTATCATATCCTTTCTCTTCGGAGAAGAGTTTGCCATTCTTATAGGGTATATCTGCTAGCAGCCAGTTCTCTTAGCTTTCTTCTGAGAATGTCTCGATTTTCCTCTCATTTTTATAGTTTATTTTTGCTGGATATATGATTTTGGTTTGACAGTTCTTTTCTTTAGCATTTACAAAATGTCCTGCTAATTTCTTCTAGCCTTCATAGTTACTGATAAGAAATCCTCTACCTTTTGAATTTTTTAAGTGACATTGTCTTTTCTGAGGAGTCCTGTCCACTTGACCTGTAGGATATCCCGTCCATAATCTGAATTTGTCAGATTGCTTCCTTATGGTTGGGTTGACTTAAACATTTTTGGCACAAATACTGTATGCACTTCAGGTCAAGAAACAGTTAATATCAGTTCATACCACTGTGGAAACTAAGTAAATCCTTTGGATAAAGAAGTAACTTCCTTATGAAGGCACATTTTCCTTTTGTCAGTTGTAAGCAGTTCGCGATATGATATGTTGGGACCGTATTTCCCAATAAACCTGAACCCACTTTTAGCATCTATTGATGACCCTTGCCTGAATTAAGTATTACTTAGAGAATTACAAAGTGCTGACTTTTCTATCATTCTTTCTCCGTATCTTAGCTAGCAGTCTTCTCTATAGAACAGCTTTCCTTTTTTAAAAAAATCAATGTATTATAAGTAATTCTCATTATTTTTGATGCTCAAATTTAACTAACAGGAACCTCTCCA
Source organism: Capricornis sumatraensis (assembly GCF_032405125.1). NCBI lineage: Eukaryota > Metazoa > Chordata > Mammalia > Artiodactyla > Bovidae > Capricornis > Capricornis sumatraensis. Next base: position 31,024,861 of record NC_091081.1, on the reverse strand, counting down.
AGTTGTACGTAACCCTTAAACTAGCCTCCATTAATTTTTTAAAACTTTCTTATTTTATGGCATAACAAGATACCCTAAAACTGAAATTAAAATCACCCTGAGCTACTATTTCTCACCTAATAAATTGACAAAAAAATTAGGCAACTCAGCAACATACTGTATGGCTGTAGGAAAACTCTCATTTTGCTGATAGAAGTTCAAAAGGTACAACTTTTTTGGAGGGGAATTTGGCAATTTCTAATTAATATACACATTTATCTTTTGATGAAGCAATTCCTCTTCATCTGAGAAACATTCAAGAATACTGAAAAAATACACAAGGTAATTCACTGGGACATGGCATGAAATCACTAAATACTAAAAACAATCAAAACCCCCCAACCATAGAAGAATGGTTGAATAAATTATGGTAAAACCACATGGTGGAATACTATGCAACTATAAAAAGGAATGAACCTGGTCTCTGAACAGATATACAGTGATTTCCTAGATATATTAAATGAACAAAGGAAGATACAAAAATATACATGTCATAATTTTTGTGATTTTTTTCTTTTTAACCCTTATCCTGTCTTGTACCTATTGGCACTGGGAAGTGGAAGAGGTCTCTGTGTCTTAGGGTGGAGAAGTGGTCAGCATTTAATGGGTCTCTTTCCTTTCCTCAGGATTGCCAGCTGTGAGTGTCCCTATGGCCCTCTCAAGCCAAGGGTTGCCGATAGGACTACAGTTTATTGGACGTGCATTTTGTGACCAGCAGCTTCTTACAGTTGCCAAATGGTTTGAAAAACAAGTCCAGTTTCCTGTTATTCAGCTTCAAGAACTAATGGATGATTGCTCATCAGTCTTTGAAAATGAAAAGTTAGCTTCGGTTTCTCTAAAATAGTGATAACTATATTGTGCACGTTATAATGACTTTTAAAGGTTTTTATATTCTAGAGAAATCAGGTGTTCTTGAAATTTGGCTCATTGTCGACATAGTCATTCCTTGGAGTCATTTTTTAAAATTCTTGTGATTATAATTATAAATGTCAGCATTTATTCAGCATCCACTCAGTATAAACCAAAGTACAAGAGACCTGGGTTCAATCCCTAGGTCGGAAAGATCCCCTGGAGGAGGCCATGGCAACCCACTCCAGTATTCTTGCCTGGAGAACTCCATGGACAGAGGAGCCTGTGGGCTACAGCCCATGGGGTTGCAAAGAGGCAGACACATTCACTCAAGTAGAAACCAAGTACAGGATTTCTATTATAATACGAGATACATGTTGCTAAAAAATGATACCTTCTAAATGTTCATTAAAAAGAACATTGCTTACAGTGCAAGTAAGCTTCAGGGTAAACCTGTCAAGACTTGTATGTCTTTGCAACCAAAGCACAAGCATGAACAGTAAGTCGTACTTCCGGAAGGAGCCTAGACAGCCCAGCTGACAGGCATTTCAACACGTGGTAGAGGCCGCTGCAAAAGAGGTTAAAAATGCACAAAATAAAATGGGAACATCCACCTCTAGGTCTGAGCAGAGCAGGTGGAAGAGAAGCTCTAACACAGGAGGAAGTGCAACTTGCTGGCCCAGACAGGGGTGTGCCTCTCTCTGGGGAGAGCCCAGGTGGGCACACTCCTCTAAGAATAGACCTGCAGTGAGAACTTTTCTTTTCTGCTGAAAGTTAAAACGTTACTTCTACTATTCCAGCGCCCCATGCCAAGGAGCTCAGGACAACTCCTAGTTACACCGAGTTCATTCTCCTAGTTTATCAGTCACAAACTAGCTCAGTGGTGTCAGACCTTTGCTGTGACCTAACAAACTGGACTGAACTCGAAAATTGGTAGCTACTGGAGCATGGCTTTAGTGAGAAAGTTTCAATACCCAAGTAAGATTCAGTATGAAAAACTTGTAGATAACTTGGTGGGGCTGCATGGGCCCATGTAGAGAAGAGGCCCATGGGCCTCCTTCTTTACCCCAGATTCTCTTCCTTATGGTTTTCTTACCCACCCTCCTGACTTTCCTTACAAAGTGCTCTCCTTTTAGGCACCTTTAGCACAAAGAAATAAGAATGGGACTATATATTCAGAATTTGGAAAAAAAAAAGCTCTAATGGAAAGCATTCATTTACCCACTATAAAGGGCTTCCTTGGTAGTTCAGATGGTAAAGAATCTGCCTGCAATGCAGGAGACCTAAGTTTGATCCCCTATAAGGTTTCATTGTTGGATTTGTCTTTGCCAGAACACAGTTGTCATCTCATGTTTATCATGAGTTCTAATTTGACATTTATTGTTGATAAGTTTAAGTAGGGAGCTGAATTATTATTTAATAGATTCACTTTGGTAAGGAAAAAGTCTTTTCTAAATATAAAAGACATGAAGTAAAAACATAAGAGGCACAACCTTCTCAGAACTACTGGAAAACAGTGCGATGGGGGTTTAAACTGCCTGGTACTTTTCATTAATAGTTTTCTCTCTCCCTGGGCAAATGCTCAATCTGATAAACGGCATAAAAGTTTTCTGTGCCAAGTGCACTAGTATTCTGAAACATTTTGACTATGAATCCCTGAAAGGAAGAAATTCATGACAGAGAATTGCTTTATTTTATAACAAGAGAAACCCCTTAGTTGGGGGAGAGAGTATGATGCAAATGGCAAGCAAATAAATCTTTACCCCATCTCTTTTTTTATGTGTGTATAGTTTGAAATAAAAGATTTTCGAATAATACGTAGTTTCTCTTACTCCTATGTCTCTACTTGAGTTGCACTAATGACTTGAAACAAGGAAATGAAACATTTACATCGTTTTCACATAATAACACCCAGCTAGCATGAAACGATACCTAATCTGTTCTTTCTTTTCCATCTTTACCCTAAATATGGTAGATCTCATTTTGCCAAATCACTGTCTGAGAATTTAAAATGGAAAATGGTTTTTCTGTGTCTCAGCTAATTAAACCCTGAAACTATGGGCAACAGGGCTGTCAGAGCAGAGCACGTCAGAAAGGTGAAGACGACTGCAAGTGTGAGATGGGTGCCTTGATAAGACAGCGCAACAGAGCAAAAGACAGATTCAACAGCAGAAGGGTTGCTAGAGTGAAAAAATGTGATGCATTCACGAAACTTGGCATCTGACACCACGCAGAGCCAAGTCCAAGCCAAATCCGTGCTGGCCCCCACCTATCATTATCAAGAAAGTCACTTGAAACTAGAGAGGCAGGATTTGATTGGCTGTATGACACCAGGCTGTCAGGAACACAGGACTGTGGACCAGCTAGAAAAGATAGAATGGTACAGAAGAGGAACTTACAAACATGACAGGGGACGGTGATTCCTATGAGGAAAACACCAGCACCTTCCATGCTGTTTAGTCACTAAGGCATGTCCGACTCTGCGACCCCAGAGACTGGCCTGCCAGGCACCTTCTATCATGGACAAGAAATATCTTTAGGATTTTAGGACAGAATCTGAAGAACAGTGAAGAGATCTGATTACCGGGCACCAGTAAGTAGACCTCGAGAATTCTATAAACTGTCACACCCTATTCCAGTCAAAGTAGGGGACCAAAGTAATGAAATGTTCACAAAATTAACGGTTTCTGTTATGAACTTTCATTTATTAACTACTTTTACTTTCCCTCCCTTTGCTCAAGTATCTGATTATACCACGGCTAAATGTGTTGCCTGTGCAAGCCTCAGGTAAAATTTACTCATTGGACTTAGAAGTGCCAGAGGACAGTTTAAAATAGAAGGCTTTCCTCAGTTATTTCATAGCTTAAGCCATGTGTACACTAGAACAAAAACCTGAAAATTTAATAAAAGCAAATAACACCAGAAAACCCCAGCAAACATTAAATAAAAGTAATTACAGGATTTCAGAGGGACTTTTTATTCCTTTTTCTTTATACCACAGTGGAATATAAATCCAAAAGGATTCTAGGCACTTTATTAAAAATGTATTATTAAAATGCTATAAAAGTAAATAGTTGAGGAAATCACTGAATTGATAAAAAAGGGGTAAAAGTTAAAACCAGGAATAAGTAAAAATTATGATGTTCAAGGTACTTATACAGATGGTTAAGGCTATAGAGTGTGATACGGTGGGAAATTTTCCTGTCGCTTTTCTAGTGGGAAAGTTCACCAGATTTAAAAAGATAAACCTGGGTTTGAGTCCTATTAACTGCCATTTGTGAGTTATGTAACCTCTCTGAGCTTCAGTGTCTTGACCTGTGAAATGGAGATATTTATTCCAAGGGATGGTTGGGAGGATTAAATTTAAATGATGCCCTTAAAGCACATAGCATAGCTTGACAAAATAAGTACTCAAAAGTTTGGAACTATAAATAAATGCAAATAATCATGAAATTACCATTTTCCCATATATGCTACAAATACACATTAAACTAATATGGCCAAACTGCAATTTACTAAAAACTTTTGCTAGAGACCAGCTATAATGGCTCTGGTGATCTGGCTTCCACTGAGGATAAAGTTTAAAACATCTGGAAGAAATGATGAACTATGTGTTTCTAAAGCAGTTTCCTTGAGCCTTTGATAAAGAATTGACTAATGCAGTGTTCAAAGACCTGAAGGTTTTTTAAAAGGCTCTTGTGCCTTGCCAACCAAGTGAGAGGGGGAAACACTTTTGACAGAGCCAAGCTCTTGCTCATAAAACTCAGTTCCAGTCCCACATATACATACATAGATGGTTGAGATCCTGAAATATTAAATCTTATCTACAATTATATTAACATAGGAAAAGTTTAGGGTTGCTATTCCTTACAGATAGCTAGTCTAGCCATTGGGAGGTGGTGGGGACAGTTAATGAAGCACCCCTGGGGCATCTGTTGGTAAATAACTTCATTTCTTGGTGAAATTAGTCATAAAATAGACCTGCAGAATAGTATGATAGAACTGGTGTTGGGTATCTGCCAAGATGAAAATGGACAACTTCAGCAGAGTTCATATAGCAGGACCAGATGTCTTCAGAGGCCAATCATAGTATAGAATTCTTTCTGTTTTCTGTGACAAGAGTGTTTGCGAGGCTGAAATTCAAAGTTTTAAGGCTTATAATAACCAGGTAAATTCCAATACAGTATTCTGTTAGAACCATTCTATCACAAGCATGTCAAAAGACATGGAGAATCTAATTACATGTGAATTATTTTCTTATTTATCCTACTCTAGTTCTCCATGGAAATAGCTACTAGGATGCAGGTGTAACTGGTGCAGAATTAAGGTAGTGTTCGTGGGAAAGAGATAAAGTGAAAATCAGAAGAATTTGGAGTTTAATTGGATTTAAGGGTATGGGAGAAAGGAGGGAAAGAAATATGACTTTTATATTGAGAAGTGCTCTCAACTAGAAAAATGATGTTAACCTTAATAAAAACAGGAAAAGCAGGAATGATGTGTAGGGGCTGAAGATGTATTCCACAATCAAGGAGAAATACCTAACAGATAATGGGCAAAAAGGCAGGTGAGAAAAATAGAGCTTGGGGAGTCAGAAGGACAGCGAATGAAGTCCGCCCCTTCCCTGTTTTATTATGAAAAATTTCAAATATAAAGCACGGGACCCACCACCTATATTCTACTGACATTTTACTGTATTTTATCACATATCTATCCATCTAATATCTCTTCATCCTTTATCTGCCTTATTTTTAAAATATATATCTCAAAGTACACTGTACCCTAAATACCTAGGCATATCTGTCACTTGAGTTCAGTATTTGTTTATGGGTTTTTTAAAGTAAAACTTAAGTACAATGAAATTCAAAAATCTTAAGTGTATGTTCCCTGAGTTTTGACAAATGCATTCACCTGTGTAACCCAAACCCCTATCAACACATAGACCATTACTATAATTTCTGTCACCCCAGAAAATTTCCTCATGTCCTCTCCTAGTTAATCCCTGCTCCCATCCCTCGAGAGGAAACTATTCCTCTGATTTTTTTTTCCCGAAAACAATTTAGTTTTGCTTATTCTACATTTCATATGAATGTAATCTGCACTGGGTCACCTGAAAGGTTGTACCAGGAAATGCAAGATCTCAATTTTTAAATCTGATTTGAATTGATTTTAAGAGGTTTTATTTTTTCGGGTTACAAAGGTAATGCTTGTGTTCTGGCAGGAGACAACAGAAAAGCACACACACAAAATCACTATCTCACCATCTAGATGTATGTATCAGTATCAGTTCAGACACTCAGTCCTGTCTGACTCTGCGACATGAACTGCAGCACGCCAGGCCTCCCTGTCCATCACCAGCTCCCAGAGTTCACTCAGACTCACATCCATCGAGTCAGTGATGCCATCCAGCCATCTCATCCTTGGTCGTCCCCTTCTCCTGCCCCCAATCCCTCCCAGCATCAGAGTCTTTTCCAATGAGTCAACTCTTCGCATGAGATGGCCAAAGTACTGGAGTTTCAGCTTTAGCATCATTCCTTCCAAAGAAATTCCAGGGCTGATCTCCTTCAGAATGGACTGGTTGGATCTCCTTGCGGTCCAAGGGACTCTCAAGAGTCTTCTCCAACACCACAGTTCAAAAGCATAAATTCTTAGGCGCTCAGCTTTCTTCACAGTCCAACTCTCACATCCATACATGACCACAGGAAAAACCATAGCCTTGACTAGAAGGTCAAGATGTATGTATACATATGTATATATACACACACACATATGTAAGTTAAGTTTTTTTATACTGGTGTCATACTTCACATAGTTGTGTAACCATTACCATGAGATTCCAGAATGTTTTTATTATCCCACAAAGAAGCCCCATGGCCATTAGCAGTCACTGTCCATTCCACTCTATTCCCAGCCCCTGACACCACAAATTTCCTGTCTTTGTGGATTTGCCTCTTCTGGACGTGACATATAAATGCAATCATACACTACATGACCTTTTGTGTCTAGCTTCTTTCACTTGGCGTAGTTTTCAAGATTCATCCATGTTGAAGCATATGTTGCTATCTCATTGTTTTTATGACTGAATAATATTCCAACGTGTGTTGCATGTTGTTATTTTATATATTGATGGACATTTGGATTGTTCCCACCATAGGAATGAACAATACTCCTACGAACATGCATGCACAAGTGTACATACTCATGTACAATGTGCTTCTGTTTTGCCTGAATATACATCTAGGTGTGAAATTGGTGGGTCATCTGGTAACACTGTGTTTGACCTTTTGAAAAATTGCTAAACATTTCCAAAGTGGCCGCATTGTTTTACATTCCTACCAGCAATATATGAGGGTTTCAGTTTTTCCACATTCTTGCTAACCCTTGTTATTGTCTTTTTTTATCATTATTATTATTATTATTATAGGGACTCAGGCTGATAGAGCAGCCACCATTTTGCTCACTGTTGTTCAGTCAGATGAAGTGGTATCCCACTGTAGTTTCAATTTGAAAAATCACCGCAGATGGTGACTGCAGCCATGAAATTAAAAGACACTTACTCCTTGGAAGAAAAGTTATGACCAACCTAGATAGCATATTCAAAAGCAGAAACATTACTTTGCCAACAAAGGTCCATCTAGTCAAGGCTATGGTTTTTCCTGTGGTCATGTATGGATGTGAGAGTTAGACTGTGAAGAAAGCTGAGTGCTGAAGAATTGATGCTTTTGAACTGTGGTATTGGAGAAGACTCTTGAGAGTCCCTTGGACTGCAAGGAGATCCAACCAGTCCATTCTGAAGGAGATCAGCCCTGGGATTTCTTTGGAAGGACTGATGCTAAAGCTGAAACTCCAGTACTTTGGCCACCTCATGCGAAGAGTTGACTCATTGGAAAAGACTCTGATGCTGGGAGGGATTGGGGGCAGGAGGAGAAGGGGATGACAGAGGATGAGATGGCTGGATGGCATCACCGACTCAATGGAAGTGAGCTTGAGTGAACTCCGGGAGATGGTGATGGACAGGGAGGCCCGGCGTGCTGTGATTCATGGGGTCGCAAAGAGTCGGACCCGACTGAGCGACTGAACTGAACTCAATGACTAATGACTGTGGAATGTTCTAAAAGAGATGGGAATACCAGACCACCTGACCTGCTTCTTGAGAAACCTATATGCAGGTCAGGAAGCAACAGTTAGAACTGGACATGGAACAACAGACTGGTTCCAAATAGGAAAAGGAGTACGTCAAGGCTGTATATTGTCATCCTGCTTATTTAACTTCTATGCAGAGTACATCATGAGAAATGCTGGGCTGGAGTAAGCACAAGCTGGAATCAAGATTGCCAGGAGAAATATCAATAACCTTAGATATGCAGATGACACCACCCTTATGGCAGAAGGTGAAGAGGAACCAAAAAGCCTCTTGATGAAAGTGAAAGTGGAGAGTGGAAAAGTTGACTTAAAGCTCAACATTCAGAAAACTGAGATCATGGCATCTGGTCCCATCACTTCATGGGAAATAGATGGGGAAACAGTGGAAACAGTGTCAGACTTTATTTTGGGGGGCTCCAAAATCACTGCAGATGGTGACTGCAGCCATGAAATTAAAAGACACTTACTCTTTGGAAGGAAAGTTATGACCAACCTAGGTAGCATATTCAAAAGCAGAGACTTTGCCAACAAAGGTCCATCTAGTCAAGGCTATGGTTTTTCCAGTGGTCATGTATGGATGTGAGAGTTGGACTGTGAAGAAAGCTGAGCTCCAAAGAATTGATGCATTTGAAGTGTGGTGCTGGGAAAGACTCTTAAGAGTCCCCTGGACTGCAAGGAGATCCAACCAGTCCTTTCTAAAGGAGATCAGTCCTGGGTGTTCATTGGAAGGACTGATGCTAAAGCTGAAACTCCAATACTTTGGCCACCTCATACAAAGAGTTGACTCATTGGAAAAGACTCTGATGCTGGGAGGGATTGGGGGCAGGAGAAGGGGACGACAGAGGATGAGATGGCTGGATGGCATCACTGACTCAATGGACATGAGTTTGGGTGAACTCTGGGAGTTGGTGATGGACAGGGAGGCCTGGCATGCTGCAATTCACGGGGTTGCAAAGAGTTGGACACGACTGAGCGACTGAACTGAATGACCAATGATATTGAGTATCTTTTCATGTGTAGACTGGACAATTATATATATGTGTGTGTATATATATATACACACACATATATATAGGTGGATGGAGAAATGTGTATTTAAATCCTTAAAGGTTCATTTTAAAATTGGGGTTTTTTATTGTTGTGTTTAAGAGGTTTTTTAAAAGATATATTTTGGATACAAGTCTTTTTCAGATATGTGATTTGCAAACATTTCCTCCTGCGAATTGTCTTTTCATACTTTTGATGGTTTTCTTAAAAGCAGTAAGGTTTTCTTTTCATTCTGATGAAGACTAATGTATCTATTTTTGCTTTCTGGCTTTTGCCTTTGGTGTCATATGTCTAATGTACCTGTAATATATTTTAATCGATGGTATGAAGAAGAGATCAAGTTAGATCAAGTTTAAAAAAAATTAACTCAGTACCTGTCTATACCACTCTTATAGTCTAAAAGCTTATATATATTTGGATCTGATTTGGGCTCACTGTCAAAGCTTTGTTAGTTTTTCTTAAGGTGACCCCCAAAGTACCCTGAGTGTGGCATCCAAAAGAATAGCATTACCTACAGTTTTGCCGCAGCTCACCCTTGTATAAACACACTCTAAGTCTTTTATTAAATGTTTATTGAGTTAAATTTAATTGGAAAACAGTTTTAGGGAAGAGAAGTGTGAACAATTTTGGAGCAGCCAACGCTGTGATCTAGCACTGTTCACATTGTTCCCATTTCTGCTGAGGTCATCTCTGCTCTTGTCAAAACTCCTCTTTCAACACATTTTCAATATTATTGAGGTCATCGTTAGTGTTGTTTGTCAAATATTTCCCGTTCTCTCCTCTCTCAGACTCTCTGTAGCTAGGTGTGATCACATGCCTGGTTCCAGCCAATGCTGTGAGTGAAAGCCTCCTGTGTCTGGGCCTGAGTTTGCTGGGTTGGCTGGCACTCTCCAGAGTTCTCTTTTATCTCCAGCAATGTGCAAAATGTGGTTTGGTTGGATGGCTATCACCAACTCAATGGACATGAATTTGAGAAAACTCCAAGAGTGAAGGACAAGGAAGCCTGGCGTGCTGCAGTCCCTAGGATCACAAAGAGTCGGACACGTCTTAGTGACTGAACAACAAAGTGCAAAACGGTGGCTGCTCTATCAGCCTGGGTTCATGAGTGGCTAAGGTTAGCAGAGCTTTCTTTTAAAGTTAAAAAATTTTTGTTGTTTGACGCCATTAAACTTAGGGGAGAAAGTTAATGAAGAAGCACAGCCTAACCCAACCAGTGTACCTATTACTATCCTCCTACTCTTAACTCTGGGTCTGCCTTCCTGTGTGGAGGGTAAAGCATGGCTTTCAGGCAGAGCATGAAGCAGCTGGTCCTGAAATGCTTTCACACACAGGTCCCCATTCACTCTTCCCAAATGCATAATTGCAACTACATTTTAGGGTAAGCTCACCACCTGGATATAGGACTTGAGTGGTCCAGAAGTGCTCCAGGGTCCAAAAGTGAAATGCCTGGGAAATTAACATTTCCATAAAAAGTGAAAGAAATATTTATGTAATTGATTGAATAGGTAAACTTTTAGAAGAAAAAAAATGCCAGTTTTCAGAGTAGGGCAAAACTTTCAATATATCCCAGAAAGATCACTATAAAAAATGTGATTTCTAAATCACTATAAAGGAATACATTCACCCAATTTGATACATATTTACCATGTTTGATCTGCTACAAGTCCTTTCATGCTTTATTAGTGAACATTTTTTTATACTCAATTTAATGGATGTTTACAAAACCCTTGATATTCATATTGTGCCCATTCTCCCAAAACACTGAACACTGAGGCCTCAGCAAAATATAAATTGAGATAAGCTATGAGCAATTGACATAAACAAAATAGGTGTATATATAATTTGATAAACTGATCATTTTGCACGTTGCTGCCTTGATCTAGAGCTGTTATGATCACAACCCAGATAACATTAGGGAAAGAAAACGGAGTAGCATTGTGCTGTGCATTGAGGAGTTTCGACACACACTGGTTTGGGGGTTTTGTGTTGTTTTCCTGGGTGATGATTAATTAGAATTTCAGTGTTTCTAGAAGAAAGAATCTAAGCTAAGAGTTTCAAAGGAAATTTAGTTTATCCCCGTGGCTCTGCAGGGAACATAAAACTTCTTGGTATAAGAGTACTTCAATTAGGAAAGGATTATACACTTTGAGGTTTAATGAACTGCCAATATGAAGTAATTATTAGCAAAGAAACTAGGACTACTGTAAAACTAAGTTTGGAATCAGACTTAACTATAGTATTCCACCAGCTAAATTGTATTGCCATCATTATAGGCAGGCAACTTAAACATTAACTGAAATAATACATTTTTATCATGCATTATTTTTATAAAAACCCTCCCACTTTGCAGACACAAGTGTAGTTTCAAAATATGCCTGAATCAATATGTTGTATAAACATTTGATTAAATGCCTATAACCATATCTGAAGAGTAAACACTTTTAACAAGCCAAAAGAAACAACATTTACTTTATAGATAAGTAACTATCTTCATAGTCTGAAATCCATTATCTCCTCTCCTAACTTCCATCTGGTTAATTTTAAATCATTCTTTAACACTTGGGCTAGGCTTCCCCTTTCCAAAAGTCTTCCCTTGCCCCTCCACCCCCCCACACACCACTTAAGGTGTTTCTATGCTTACTCCTTGGAAGGAAAGTTATGACCAACCTAGATAGCATATTCAAAAGCAGAAACATTACTTTGCCAACAAAGGTCCATCTAGTCAAGGCTATGGTTTTTACAGTAGTCATGTATGGATGTGAGAGTTGGACTGTGAAGAAAGCTGAGCGCCAAAGAATTGATGCTTTTGAACTGTGGTGTTGGAGAAGACTCTTGAGAGTCCCTTGGACTTCAAGGAGGTCCAACCAGTCCATCCTAAAGGAGATCAGTCCTGGGTGTTCATTGGAAGGACTGAAGCTAAAGCTGAAACTCCAATACTTTGGCCACCTCATGCGAAGAGCTGATTCATTGGAAAAGACTCTGATGCTGGGAGGGATTGGGGGCAGGAGGAGAAGGGCATGACAGAGGATGAGATGGCTGGATGGCATCACAGACTCGATGGACATGAGTTTGAGTAAACTCCGGGAGTTTGTGATGGACAGGGAGGCCTGGCGTGCTGTGATTCACGGGGTCGCAAAGAGTCAGACACGGCTGAGTAACTGAACTGATGCCGTTGTCCACCTCAAACTCTTGCACATCTCTGTCATGAGTTTTACTCTACTGCATGCTACTTCTCCATGAGATACTCCTATTCTATCCATACAATAAATTCTTAAAGAAACGAATATGCCTTAATTATTTTTTATCCTCTAAGATCTAATATCAAGTTGATAAATGTCTGTTGAATAAATTAAGACCATGAAGTTTTCAATATACAAATTTACTTTGTTTCTCTGTAAAATTCAAAGTCAAAATGCATAGAATTTGTATTAATTGGAAGGAAAGCAGTAAAAGTCTCACTGTTAGATTACACTAATTGCATACTTGTAAAACTCAAGAGAATCATATGAAAAGTTGTTTTAAATAATAGAAGAGTTGAATAACATGGTTGGGCACAAAATTACTGTTCAGAAATAAATCATCTTTTTATATACAGAGTCTCTAGAAACACAGCAGCCACTAGCCACATGTAACTATTTCAATTTGAATAACAATTTAAAAATTTTAATTTGGTTTCTTATCAGTAACATTGTCCATATCCCAAGTTCTCAACAGTCACTTGAAATGTGGGGGGAAAGAGCCAATTTGGAATTATTTTCCATAGGCCTGAGGAAAAAATAAACATGTAATAAAGGTCAGGAAAATCCTGAAAAAGAACAGTAATAAGAGAAACAGTCTTATAAGACATTAAAACACATGTTTATAACAATTAAAATGTTTGAATAGACTGATACAAATCAAACAGAAATTCTAGAAAACTTACTCCAACACCTATAAAAATTTTGCATGTGACAAAGAAGTTATTTCAAATCAATGGGAAAGATGAATTATTCAATAAAGCATGTTAGGACTATCCATCTAGAGAAAAAAATATGTATCCCCATTTCACTTCTTACTCTAAAATTCCAAACGTAGCAAAGATGTAAAGATAAAAGAAAACCACATTACAGATTTGCAAAGGATTGGCAACAACCTGAATGCTCTTTAATGATTAAATAATCATGGTATATACATTCAATCTAACATGGCCTGCATGTCTCTGAAAGGAGCACACAAGAAACTGATTTCCTCTGGAGATGGGAACTAGTTGCTCTGGTTCAGGGGGTGAGAAGAGATTTGTTTTCACTGCTGAGTCTTCTGTACCACTGAATTTTGCACAGTATGTGTTATCTATTTTTTAAATAAATTGAATAATTTATTATAAAAGCCAAAGCCTAAAATTTATAAAAATACTGCATATTCCCTACCTTCTATCCCTGTCCGCAGTTTAGTTTCTTATATAAGAGCTGCCAAAGGCCTATGGCAGCAGTAATTTCAGGCTTCAGTACAGTAAACCCTCATCTAGAAAGTTAGAATTTGGCAACCTACCCAGGAAGTGGTCAGTAGGAATGAGGATTTGATATCAGTGCACTTAGTAGGTCCACGTTCAGGTGGAATTTCTATTAATTAAAGAAGACTTTTTTCAAGGGAGTACTTTGAATTATAGCAAATGGGCTAATGTAGTCTAGAGTCATTCCACAGTGTAAAAATATAAATGAAACAGATAATGGGAAACATTCTCAACAGAAGAATGCTTCACAGAGTGGAACGAAGGTCCCCAGTGCTCACTGTCACAGCATACAGGCCACATTCTTGCAATATCCCTGCGAAGAGCCTACTATGTTTTAGGAGCCTCCCCCACCCACCCAAACACTTCTGTCTGTCTTCAGAGTTTCTGAACTTACACTTCACGTTCTCCAACACAAATTATATCTCATTTGCCTCTAGGAATGGAATTTTCTGATTCTACTTCTGCTGTTTGACAGCTCAGACAATTAGATCTTTTAAAAGGCAGAGTGAGTTTTTCTGGGTACTGAAAATATGTGCTTGAAGCCTGAAGAAATTATTCCAGAACAGGCTTATCCGTCAAAGACTATCCTAGAAAATCCCTGGGTAAGGAAAAAAATTATGTCATGTAACACAATGTTAACACTTAACAATTTCTTTTTATCAGTAGCTATTTTAAAATTCAAGACAACCAACCTGAAGCATTAAAAAATCTAGTTATAATTAATTTTACTGTCCAGTGTTTATATATAGCCCTTCCTGGTTCCACAGCCTTGTTGTGGAAAAGGGGCTTGTGTAACTCAATGAAGCTATGAGCCATGCCATGCAGGGCCACCCAAGATGGATGGGTCATAGTGAAGAGTTGTGACAAAATGTGGTCCACTGGAGGAGGGAATGGCAAACCACTCCAGTATTCTTGCCACAAGAAACCCATGAAGAACGTGAAAAGGCAAAAAGATATAGCATCAGAAGATGAGTCCTCCACATCAGAAGGTGTCTACTATGCTACTGAGGAAGAGCAGAGGGCAATTACTAATAGCTCTGGAAGGAATGAAACAGCTGGGCCAAGGAGGAAACACTGCTCAGCTGTGGCTGTGTCTGGTGGTGAAAGTCTGATGCTGTAAAGGATAATATTGCATAGGAATCAGGACTATTAGGTCCATGAATCAAGGTAAATTGGAAGTGGTCAAGCAGGAGTTGGCAAGAGTGAATATCAATGTCTTGGGAATCAGTAAACTAAAATAGATGGGAACGGGCAAATTTAGTTCAGATAATCATTATATCTACTACTGTGGGCAAGAATCCCTTAGAAGAAATGGAGTAGCCTCATAGTTAACAAAACAGCCCAAAGTGCAGTACTTAGGTGCAATCTCAAAAATGACAGAATGACCTCAGTTCATTTCCAAGGCAAACCATTCAACATCACAGTAATCCAAGTCCATGCCCAACCACTGATGCCAAAGAAGTTGTAATTGACCAGTTCTATGAAGACCTACAAGACCTTCTAGAACTTTCACCAAAAATAGATGTTCTTCTCATCATAGGGGATTGGAATGCAAAAGTAGGAAGTGAAGAGATACCTGGAGTAATAGGTCAAGTTTGGCCTTGGAATACAAAATGAAGCACGGCAAAGGCTAACAGAATTTTGCCAACAGAACACATTGGTCATAGCAAACACCTTTCCCCAACAACACAAGAGGCAACTCTACACACGAACATCACCAAAGGTCAATATCGAAAGTAAACTGATTACATTCTTTGTAGCCGAAGATGCAGAAGATCTATACAGTCAGCGAAAACAAGACCTGGAGGTGACTGTGGCTCAGATCCTGAGCTCTTTATTGCAAAATTCAGGCTTATGTTGAAAAAAGGAGGGAAAACCACTAAGCCATTCAGGAATGACCTAAATCAAATCCCTTATGATTATACAGTGGAGGTGACAAATAGATTCAAAGGATCAGATCTGGTAGACAGAGTGCCTGAAGAACAGAGTGCCTGAAGAACTAAGGGAGGTTCGTAACATTGTACAGCAGGCAGAGACCAAAATCATCCCAAAGGGGAAAAAAATGTGAAAAAGGAAAGTGGTTGTCTGAGGAGGCTTTACAAATAGCTGAGAAAAGAAGAGAAGTAAAAAGCAAAGAAGAAAGGGAAAGAAATACCTAAATGAATGCAGAGTTCAAAAGAACAGAAGGGAGAGAAAGTCTTCTCAAGTGAACAACGCAAAGAAATGCAGGAAAACAATAGAATGGGAAACATTAGAGAGCTCCTCAAGAAAACTGGAGAGATCAGGGAACTTTTCATGCAAGGATGGACACACAAAAGACAGAAATGGCAAGATCCTAACAGAAACAGAAGAGGTGAAGAAGAGGTGGCAAGAATACACAAAAGAACTATGCAAAAAAGGTCTTAATGACCCAGATATCCATGATGGTGTGATCACTCACCTAGAGCCAGACATCCCGAAGTGTGGAGTCAAGTGGGCCTTAGGAAGCATTACTGTAAACAAAGCTAGTGGAAGTGATGAATTCCAGCTGAGCTAGTCAAAAACCTAAAAGATAATGCTGTTGAAGTGCTGCACTCAATATCCCAGCAAATTTGGAAAACTCAGCAGTGGCCACAGGACTGGAAAAGTCAGTTTTCATTCCAATCTCAAAGAAAAGTAGTGCCAAAGAATGTTAAAACTACCAGACAACTGTGCTCATTTCGCATGCTAGTAACGTTATGCTGAAAATCTTTCAAGCTAGGCTCGGCAGTATGTGAACTGAGAACTTCCAGATATAAAAGCTAGGTTTAGAAAAGGCAGTGGAACCAGAGATCAAACTGCCAGTATCCACTGGCTCATAGAGAAAGCAAGAGAATTCCAGAAAAACATCTACTTCTCCTTCATTGACTATGTGAAAGCCTTTGACTGTGTGGATCACAACAAATGATGGAAAATTCTTCAAGTGATGGGAATACCAGACCACCTTACCTGTCTCCTGGGAAACCTGTATGCAGGTCAAGAAGCAACAGTTAGAACTTTTCATGGAACAAGTGACTGGTTCAAAATTGGAAAAGGAGTATGACAAGGCTGTATATTGTTATCCTGTTTATTTAACTTATATGCAGAATACATCATGTGAAATACCAGGCTGGATAAGTCACAAGCTGGGATCAAGACTGCTGGGAGAAATATCAACAACCTCAGATATGCAGATGACACCACCCTATGGCAGAAAGTGAAGAGGAACTAAAGAGCCTCTTGATGAAGGTGAAAGAAGAGTGAAAAATGTGGCTAAAATCTCAACATTCAAAAAACTAAGATCATGGCATCAGGTCCCATCACTTCAATGCAAATAGATGGGGGAAAAGTGAAAACAGGGACAGACTTTATTTTCTTGGCCTCCAAAATCTGCAGATGGTGACTGCAGCCATGAAATTAAAACATGCTTGCTCCTTGGAATGAAAGCTATGACAAACCTAGATAGCATATTATAAAGCACAGGCCCCACTTTGCTGACAAAGATCTGTATAGTCAAAGCTATGGTTTTTCAAGTAGTCATGTACAGATGTTAGAGTTGGACCATAAAGAAGGCTGAGAGCCAAAGAATTGATGCTTTTGAACCGTGGTGTTGGAGAAGACTCTTGAGAGTCCCTTGGACAGTAAGGAAATCAAACCAGTCAATCCTAAAGGAAATCAACCCTGAATATTCATTGGAAAGACTGATGCTGAAGCTGAAGCTCCAATAATTTGGCCACCTGATGCAAAGAGTCAGCTTATTGGAAAAGAAACTGATGGTGGGAAAGATTGAGAGCAGGCAGAGAAATAGGCAACAGAGGATGAGATGGCTGTGTGGCGTCACCAACTCAATGAACATGAACGTGAGCAGACTCCGGGAGGTAGTAAAGGACAGGGAAGCCTGACATGCTGCAGTCCATGGGGTCGCAAAGTTTCAGACATGAGTTAGCGACTGAACAACAATTTATATACAGATTTCATCGATAAAACACAGCCCCTCTGAGCCTCAATTTTTCTCATCTGCCAAATGGGATAATAATATTTACTCTAATGACACTGGGTGGAGGATTACTGTGATAACTGAAGTTGTAAAAGCAATTTGAAAGATGTCAAACAATTTTAAATTGCCTATTATTATTCCTTGTTAAGAAAGGGGCAACCAATCCCATCTAAATATATCAGATCTAATTATTTTTGTCTTCACCACCTGTAAGATTGCCAAGTGTCCCAGCACTGAATTGTGGTTTAGTTTCTGTCCAGCAAAAGGAAAATTTTAACACTAGATGCAAATGCTTTTTATCACTAAAAAGTTATTGGAAATAAACTTTAAAAATAACATTATGCAGGTGAGTAGACAAAGCATTTTTACTAAGAGGAAGATGGGAATACCTCAGTAAATGGCACCATTTGTGTAGCCTGCTGTAACAGATTTTTTATCTTAACTTTTTAAACAAAATTTGAAGTATAATCCACTGGCTTCCAATCATGAAAAGAGAGGTTTTCAAAATTTACTGTCCTCAATCTCATACATACACACACCAAAACGCATGCATTTTTTGCTATCAACTAGAGCATAATTTCTGGTTAGATAAAAATGTAGCATTTATAGTATTACACAGTAAGCTGCAGTGGATTCTGTGATAAGGCCCCAGCTTCCTCCTTGGGATAGAAGAATTTACCCTGCAGCTGCCGGAGGCCCTGGTGGCAGATGCCTCTCTACTGGCAGATGCTTTGGAATTAACTCAGCTTTTGGAAGTCATCTCCACTATAGCAAGACCCCTTCTGGGAGCAGCTTCATTCATTCAGTGACTGCTCAGCATGAAGGTAAAAGGTGCTTGCTGCAACTTGGGACAGTTCTCAACAGCCAGCCTCTCTGTAGAGCTCCCTATGGGTTCAGCTAAGCCTTTGTCAAAGCTGAACTTTCCCTTTGCCCAATCCTACGTCTCTGCATTTTTTTCCCTCCCACAGGTATTGATCTCAAGAGTTCTCCCTCATAAACCTCCTGCCTGCCTGCCCATCTCTGACTCCAAGTCTCCTTCCAAGGAACCCAACTTATAACACTGGTACCAGAAATGTTCTGAGAAAGCAGATGCTAGAATGGGATTTTGGAGCCAAATCTGCCACCTTGTTCATTGGGCCCCACTGCTGGTAGAAGGGGAGCACAGATCACACAAGGTAACCATGTGACAGTTACACGCTGGTAGCAAACGCACCAGCATTGTATCGGGATTTGAACAATAGAGGGGAAATGATATCGAAAGGGACAGCAAAGGCAGCTACTGCTAAACTCAGTTCATGCTGTGGAAAAAGATAACAGACTAAGAGTGATTAACTGACTTTAAAAAGTGTGAAAATGTGAAAGCGCAGAAAGGAAAGTGAAGTCACTCAGACGTGTCCGACTCTTTACGACCCCATGGACTGTAGCCTACCAGGCTTCCCTGTCCATGGGATTTTACAGGCAAGAATACTGGAATGGGTTGCCATTTCCTTCTCCAGGAGATCTTCCTGACCCAGGGATTGAACCTAGGTCTCCTGCACTGTAAGCAGACGCTTTCCCGTCTGAGCCACCAGGGACCCAGAAGACCTCCTTAGAAGCATTTTTTTTTTTTTTTTTTTTCTGCAGCAGAGATACAGAGAAAGTGGAGGACTAGGCTCAGGATTTAATCCTAAGGGTACCAGAGCTCCAAAAGAGTCAATCTCTCTGACAAGGCAGGTTTGCTATGCCAAGGTCAGGTCTCTGGTTGAAAATCAATAGGAGCTTGACATTAGGACAGAGACCTCTGGGTTCCCCTGCAGAACTGGTCCAGGCCTTCCTATGATGGGCTAGTCCTCCCCTCTCCTAGAAGAGTGGCAAAGGCCACTCCCTTCTGAAACAGCAAGACCCTGACTCTTGCCCCAGCCTCCCTGCCTGGACACTGGGCCCATCATTACATGAAGTCATAACACAACTCAGCTGACGAAGAAAAGTGCCAGACACCGACGGGATGCAGAACCCAGCCAACCGGTCCCTGCAGGGCTGGGGGAGACTCCACGCGATGGGATTCAGAGGGTGTTGGATCAAAGCAGGCAGCAGCACTTGGATAAGAAAGTGTTTATTGGGAGCACTGCCTTGGAATATAGGAGACAGTGCGAATATGCTGTGAGGATGACCCAGGAAGTAAGGAAAAAGCAATGATCCACATGAAGTGGGATTTAAATGCCAGCATCGCCCTGGCAGATGGTGGAAGAGGGGTAAGAGGCTCAGAGAAGTGGGCTCACTAGAGTAGATGTATTCTATAAGGCCTAGATGACTATGCTCTGGGGAGGGGCCAGAGTATACACAATCCTCTGAAAAAATAAGTTGGCAAGAGGGGTGCCAGCGGCTCTGAGACTTCAGCAGTACCTCTCATCTACAGACCAGGGATGAAGAGCTGTCTTTCCAGAACTGGGCTCACTGACAGCAGTGAGAGGCACAGGATGACTCCCACCTTCCCCTCAACCCCCTCCTCACAGAGCCCAGGTGGTGGTACTTCAGAAGCCAGATAGATGCAATTATTGTAATAAGCAATAGGGCTGAAGTGGCAGCCAAGTGGTCTCACCTACACTGAGTTATGGAGATGGTAAATAAAAGTCACGTTCCCAGGGGCAAATGCATGAGTAGCCAAAAAAGTACTACTTAACCCGTACAAAAGAAACAAGGATGCAGGATAAAGGCAGTCATCCCAGTTAAAAGTCATGACGCCCATTTTCCAGAACCAACTTTAGGATCCAGAATGCATCAACTGAAAGAGGCAAGGCCCGCACTCTAGAGCATGTTCACTGCAACTAGGGAGTAGCCCCTGCTCACAGTAACTACAGAAAGCCCATGTACAGCAACAAAGAACAGGCACAGTCAAAAATAAATAAATAAAATTTAAATTAAAAATGGAAAGAAAGAGGCATGGGGCTCAGGAAGGCACAAGTATTCACAGTAATGATTTCCTGATCCCCTAAGGGAACCGTGACAATTTAATTGGGTATCTCTACACAGGTGGAGCAGCTCTATACAGTCAGCAAAAACAAGACCGGGAGCAGACTGTGGCTGAGATCATGAACTTCTTATTGCCAAATTCAGACTTAAATTGAAGAAAGTAGGGAAAACCACTAGACCATTCAGGTATGACCTAAATCAAACCCCTTATGATTATACACTGGAAGTGAGAAATAGATTTAAGGGACTAGATCTGATAGATAGAGTGCCTGAGGAACTATGGACGGAGGTTCGTGACATTGTACAGGAGACAGGGATCAAGACCATCCCCATGGAAAAGAAATGCAAAAAAGCAAAATGGCTGTCTGGGGAGGCCTTACAAATAGCTGTGAAAAGAAGAGATGCGAAAAGCAAAGGAGAAAAGCAAAGATATAAGCATCTGAATGCACAGTTCGAAAGAATAGCAAGAAGAGATAAGAAAGCCTTCCTCAGCGATCAATGCAAAGAAATAGAGGAAAACAACAGAATGGGAAAGACTAGAGATCTTTTCAAGAAAATTAGAAATACCAAGGGAACATTTCCTGCAAAGATGGGCTCGATAAAGGACAGAAATGGTATGGACCTAACAGAAGCAGAAGATATTAAGAAGAGGTGGCAAGAATACACAGAAGAACTGTACAAAAAAGATCTTCATGACCCAGATAATCACAACAATGTGATCACTCATCTAGAGTCAGACATCCTGGAATGTGAGGTCAAGTGGGCCTTAGAAAGCATCACTACGAACAAAGCTAGTGGAGGTGATGAATTCCAGTTGAGCTATTTCAAATCCTGAAAGATGATGCTGTGAAAGTGCTGCACTCAATATGTCAGCAAATTTGGAAAACTCAGCAGTGGCCACAGGACTGGAAAACGGCAGTTTTCATTCCAATCCCAAAGAAAGGCAATGCCAAAGAATGCTCAAACTACCACACAATTGCACTCATCTCACACGCTAGTAAAGTAATGCTCAAACTTCACCAAGCCAGGCTTCAGCAATACACGAACCATGAACTTCCAGATGTTCAAGCTGGTTTTAGAAAAGGCAGAGGAACCAGAGATCAAATTGCCAACATCCGCTGGATCATGGAAAAAGCAAGAGAATTCCAGAAAAACATCTATTTCTGCTTTATTGACTATGCCAAAACCTTTGACTGTGTGGATCACCACAAACTGTGAAAAATTCTGAAAGAGATGGCAATACCAGACCACCTGACCTGCCTTTTGAGAAACCTATATGCAGGTCAGGAAGTAACAATTAGAACTGGACATGGGACAGCAGACTGGTTCCAAATAGGAAAAGGAGTACATCAAGGCTGTATATTGTTACCCTGCTTATTTAACTTATATGCAGAGTACATCATAAGAAATGCTGGGCTGGAAGATGTACAAGCTGGAATCAAGATTGCCGGGAGAAATATCAATAACCTCAGATATGCAGATGACACTACCCTTATGGCAGAAAGTGAAGAGGAACTAAAAAGCCTCTTGATGAAAGTGAAAGAGGAGAGTGAAAAAGTTGGCTTAAAGTTCAACATTCAGAAAACAAAGATCATGGCATCTGGTCCCATCACTTCATGGGAAATAGATGGGGAAACAGTGGAAACAGTGTCAGACTTTATTTTTGGGGCTCCAAAATCACTACAGATGATGACTGCAGCCATGAAATTAAAAGACACTTGCTCCTTGGAAGGAAAGTTATGACCAACCTAGATGGCACATTCAAAGCAGAGACATCACTTTGCCAACAAAGGCCCGTCTAGTCAAGACTATGGTTTTTTCCAGTAGTCATGTATGGATGTGAGAGTTGGACTGTGAAGAAAGCTGAGCGCCAAAGAATTGATGCTTTTGAACTATGGTGTTGGAGAAGACTCGAGAGTCCCTTGGACTTCAAGGAGATCCAGCCAGTCCATTCTAAAGGAGATTGGTCCTGGGTATTCATTGGAAGGACTGATGCTAAAGCTGAAGCTCCAGTACTTCGGCCACCTCATGCAAAGAGTTGACTCATTGGAAAAGACTCTGACACTGGGAGGGATTGGGGGCAGGAGGAGAAGGGGACGACTGAGGATGAGATGGCTGGATGGCATCACGGACTCAATGGACGTGAGTTTGAGTGAACTCCGGGATATGGTGATGGACAGGGAGGCCGGGCGTGCTGAGATTCATGGGGTCGCAAAGAGTCAGACACGGCTGAGCGACTGAACTGAACACAGGTGGAAATGGGGGGTCCAATCATTATAAGGACTGTTGGACACAGGGTCCAGGCTGACATTAATGCCCAGAGCCCTGAAACATCAGCATGGAGTCCCATTAGCGTGGGAGTCAGGGCCAGTGTCACAGACATGTGTGTGACCTGTGGAGGTGAAAGTGTAGGTGTAAATGACAAATAGACTCAAGGGATTAGATCTGATAGAGTACCTGAAGAACTACAGTTAGAGGTTCATGAAACTGTACAGGAGATGGTGACCAAAATTATCCCAAAGAAAAAGAAATGCAAGAAGGCAAATGGTTGTCTGAGGAGGCCTTACAAATAGCCGAGAAAAGAAGAGAAGTGAAAAGCAAAGGAGAAAAGGAAAGATACCCAAGTGAATGCAGAGTTCCAGAGAATAGCACGGAGAGGTAGGAAAGCCGTATTAAGTGAACAGTGCAAAGAAAGAGAGGGAAACAATAGAGTAGGAAAGACTAGAGGTCTCTTCAAGATAATTAGAGATACAAAGGGAACATTTCATGCAAAGATGGGCACAATAAAGGACAGAACAGTAAGGACTTAACAGAAGAGAAGAGATTAAGAAGAGGTGGCAAGAATACACAGAAGAACTGTACAAAAAAGATCTTAATGACCTGGATAACCACAATGGTGTGATCACAAACCTACTGCCAGACATCTTGGAGTGTGAAGTCAAGTGGGCCTTAGAAAGCGTACTACAAACAAAGCTATTGGAGGTGAATAGCTGAGCTATTTCAAATTCTAAAAGATGATGCTGTTAAAGTGCTGCAATCAATACATCAGCAAAATTGGAAAGTTCAGCAGTGGCCACAAGACTGGAAAAGTTCAGTTTTCATTCCAGTTCCAAAGAAGGGCAATGCCAAAGAACGTTCAAACTACCACACAATTGAGCTCATTTCACATGCTAGTAAGGTAATGCTCAAAATTCTTCAAGCTAGGCTTCAATAGTCTGTAAATCGAGAACTTCCAGACATACAAGCTGGATTTAGAAAAGGCAGAGGAACCAGAGATCAAATTGCCAACGTTGACTGGATCATAGAAAAAGCAAGAGAATTCCAGAAAAACATCTACTTCTGCTTCATTGACTACACTAAAGCCTTTGACTGCGTGGATCACAACAAATGGTGGAAAATTTTTAGAGATGGGAATACCAGACCACCTTAGCTGTCTCCTGGGAAACCTGTGTGCAGGTCAAGAAGCAACAGTTAGAACTTTACATGGAACAAGTGACTGGTTCAAAATTGGAAAAGGAGTATGACAAGGCTGTATATTGTTATCCTGTTTATTTAACTTATATGCAGAGTACATCATGTGAAATATTAGACTGGATGAACCAAGGCTGGGATCAAGACTGCTGGGAGAAATACCAACAACCTCAGATATGCAGATGACACGACACTTATGGCAGATAGTGAAGAGGAGCTAAAGAGAAAGTGAAAGAGGAGAGTGAAAAAGCTGACTTAAAACTCAGCATTTGAAAAATGAGGGTCATGGCATCTGGTCCCATCACTTCATGGCAAATAGATGGGGAAACAATGGAAACAGTGACAGACTTTATTTTCTTGGGTTCCAAAATCACTACAGATGGTGACTGCAGCCATGAAATTAAAACGCGCTTGCTCCTTGAAAGAAAAGCTATGACCAACCTAGACATTATAAATCATAGACATTTCTTAGCCAACAAAGGTCTATATAGTCAAAGTTATGTTTTTCCAGTAGTCATGTATGGATGTGAGAGCTGGATCATAAAGAAGGCTGAGCACTGAAGAACTGATGCTTTTGAACTGTAGTGTTTTAGAAGACTCTTGAGAGTCCCTTGGATGGCAAGGAGATCAAACCAGTCAATCCCAAAGGAAATCAATCCTGAATATTCATTCTAGGGACTGATGCAGAAGCTGAAGCTCCAATACTTTGTCCAGCTGATGCAAAGAGGCAACTCATTAGAAAAGACCCTGTTGCTGAGAAATATTGAAGGCAGAAGGAGAAGGGCATGACAGAGGATGAGATGGTTGGATGGCATTACTGACTTAATGGACATGAGTTTGAGCAAGCTCAGGGAGATGGTGAAAGGCAAGGTAGCCTGGTGTGCTGCAGTCCACGGTGTCACAAACAGTCACACATGACTTAGAGACTGTACAACAACTACAAGTGTGGTTTTATATTTGTCCAACATCCCGATATTTCACTTTTGAAATTCTTAATTTTAGAACAAAGGGCTCTGCATGTTTAACTTGTGCTGGGTCCTGCAAAGTATGTTGTTGGCCTTGGTAGGATTATGAGTGGTCTGGAAATGAATGGAGCTCCAGGCCAGATGTGGTTTGCTGTGCATCTACCAAGCCTGCAGACCCATCTGTAGTACTTTCCTGATCTCTGAATGTATAGTTCCCAGTAATCGATACAACGCCATTCTGCCTCCTTGGCTGGTGGGATAAGAGATATCACATTGCAATGGCCAAGTGGAGAGCTCTGAAAGTGCCAACCCCTTACACACATGCACAGGCACACGCACACATGCACACACACACACACACACACACACATCCATGGGCAAGATAGTAAATCAAAGACAATACTTCATCACAGAGGATCTGGCAGAAATTAGTGCCACTCTTAAAAATGTAAAGAATACAGGGGTGGTAGGAGGACCTCATAATATCTTCATATAACTGACCATTCTGCCCTCTGCAAAAAAACAACACTTTGAAGGTAACAGTGGACTTTTTAAACACAAGCAAGAAGCAGCCCTGATAACAGGGGCTGTGTCAGGTGTGATGCCTTTGCTAGATCCCATTTACTAGAGATTCCAACCAACTCTCCAAAGAATTCCTCTTTCAAGGTCTAGAATCCTATATAGAAACATACAATGCATTTTATATTGATCTAAACAGTTCCGCAATCTTTCCCCCTCTCTCAAGTCATTAACGATCTTAACACAAGATAAGACGATCATCAACCTCAGTGTGTCCAATGCTTCCCATGATCGGACTTGAGCCATAGACTCTTGGAAGGAATACTGAAAAAATGGTGCCCTTGGAGCTTCCCTGATGGTTCAGTGGTAAATAATCCAACTCAGGAGACAATCCCTGGTCTGAGAAGATCCCACATGCCACAGCGCAGCTAAGCCCATGCAGCACAAGTATTGAGCCTGACCTCTGTAGCCTGAGACCTGCAATTACTGAGCTTATGTGCCACAATTATTGAAGCCCAAGTGCCCTGGAACCTGTGCTACACAAGAGAAATCACTGCAGTGAGAATCCTGGGCACCACATTTGGAGAGTAGTCCCTACTCACTGCAACTAGAGAAAAGCCTGAGCAGCAAAGACCCAGCACAGCCAAAAATGAATAAATAAAATTATTTTTTAAATGATGCTGTGTTCTTACTTGACGCTCACATCAGATGCACAGTGTGGACCCATCCCCTATTGGTAATATTAATCCTGATTTCCCATCATTTGGTGTCAGCCAGTTTTCTCCACTGTGAAGTGACAAGTTCCCCCTTTGTATTTGATTGGAATTTTGTGCAGGGCTATTGGAGAAGGCACTGGCAACCCACTCCAGTACTCTTGCCTGGAAATCGCAGGGAGTCGGACGCGACTGAAGTGACTTAGCAGCAGCAGCAGCATTCTGAGTGTATGCTAGTATCTGTTCCTCACCAAACCTCTACCCACAAGAGTCTTAGCCTCTATTTATGACCTTGTCTGTTTGAGCTACCACTGACTATGTTGCCAAATGGTGATTATCCATTCCCATTTTCTTTCTACAATTATTCGCTGATGTCCTTTGAAAGGAAGGGTTTCCTTTCTCCCTCATTTGTCTTTCTCAGTCTGGACTCATGGATTCCTATTTTAGGCAAAGGCTATAATCCTATATTTTTTATTTTTGTACTCCAGTTGCCCCATTTTGGTGAGGGGACACCATTCAAGATGGCTCCTGGTTTTTTGTTTGTTTGGTTTTTTGCATCTTCTCTTGTCATTCTTTGGCATTTCTTTATCTTCTGGCACAAGATGTTTCTGTGCATCCAGCCCCATGGAAAATAGTATTTAGAAACCAAGATCTGGGAAGAGAAGCTTCACTTATAGTGCTTTTTAAGTCTTCAGTTGCTCCCTACAATATTTGTTTTTTCTAAGTTCCTTCTTGTTTTCTTTCTCTCTCTCTTTTTTAAATATTTATTTATTTGGCTGTGCCAGGTCCTGGCTGCGGCATGTGACTCCTGGTTGCAGCATGCGAACCCTTGGTTGCAGCATGTGGGATCTAGTTCCCTGATCAGGGAACTCTGTACTGGGCCCTCTGTACTGAAAGCTCAGAATCAACCACTGGACCACCAGGAAAGTCCCTCTTTTTCTCTTTCGTACTGGAGATGTTCTTAAAATACTGCATTCCTTGGCTGTCTCTTTCATGAGAGTAAGGCACTGAAAACCTAGTTTAGAAGCCATGGGGAGGCAGAGGAAGGAGAGACTGTAGGTCGTAGGGTGACCTTGCCAGGCTTGGTCAGTTTCTCCTAAGAATTCTCTAGTCTCCTGTCTGGACAAGGCATATGTGGATGCCTATGTTTTTAGAGCTGAGTTGAGTAAGAGGCTAGATTTCTACTTGCGTTATTAGATTCTCACATAACACCCACACCCAGTATAAAATCTTTAGTTCAGCTTCTCAGACTCAGGCTCTCTGAGGAATGAATTTCCAATGGTGGGGGAAGGAGCAAGGAGATGGGAGGGGATAGACTGGGATTATCTACCTTTCATACAGATCTTCAGCTAATCCTGTTTTCTGCCTGGTGCCCCCACCTTCAAGCCTTTTGGGTGTTCTCTGGCCTTGACAAGCCTGCTTTCTGGATTCTCCCTAGAGATACTTTTAGTTTTTTCTGATTCTCTAAATCAGTGGTTATCAGCCAGGGCCATCTGACAATAACTGGAGATACTGAGTTTGTCACAGCCGGGGAGGAGATGCTACTGGCAAC
Organism: Capricornis sumatraensis; assembly: GCF_032405125.1. Classification (NCBI taxonomy): domain Eukaryota; kingdom Metazoa; phylum Chordata; class Mammalia; order Artiodactyla; family Bovidae; genus Capricornis; species Capricornis sumatraensis. Next base: position 30,997,134 of record NC_091081.1, on the reverse strand, counting down.
TAGTAGGTAGAAGGCAGGGATGCTGTTAAACATCCTGGCTTTTTACAACAAACAGGTATCTGGCCCCCAAAGGTCAATAATACCATGTTGAGAAACCCTGCCCTAAATCATTCAGTGCAAATATTTCTTCTGGCTTCCAGGTTTTGGATGCCTGCTCATTTTTCCTTCCACTCTCACTTTTTGTGGTTTTATGCATTTAAAAGGTTTTAAAAATTCTTTACTGACATTTAAGAATTAGTTCTAGCAGGAGTGATAGTAAACATAATTGTTTAACTGGCACATGTAACCAAAACTCATATGGTGGAATTTGAAATTATATTTGTCAAAAATATTTCATTTCCTGTCTCAAATGCTGGCTTAGATGAATGGTTAGTGTTAGGAAGGATGGGTGAACCAAAGAGTGAAACAGGAGGCTTGTGGAATTAGCAAGAAAAGGACTTCGGGCCTTATGGAACATCGCATACAGTTGTTCTGAAGGCAAGCTGTCCTTTTGCTAACAGATAGCAAAAACTCTACATTATTACTTGAAATGTATAAAAAAAACCACTTTTTAATTTTCACAGGGGTTGACCAGAATTTTTGTGACAGACACATACTCTGCCACTCCACACATTATCATTTAAACTTACTATGCTTTCCCAAAAGTTACTGACATCTTCCATCAATGGATCTGGTCAGTGTAGTTTGCTTAAACTGAAGCTAGATTACACAGGACTTGCTGTACTCTCTGACTCTTCAGACAGGAGCCCAAGAAGCCAGCAATAAAGAGGTTTTTGAGGAACTAAGTCTAGGAAGAAAGGGGACTCTACACAGGGATGACTCCTAAAAGCTCCATGTGCCAATGGGAACTTTGGGGCATATTGTTGTGTTTTGGTCTTTTATTCTGGTCTTTCATTTAAAGGTGTAACGCTCGCATGAAGTTCTTGACACATTAATAAACTCCTCTATTTATATGAAATCAAAATTGTTTTTGTAGAGTATAATTAGAAACTGCTCTGGACTAGAAAATAGGTTTTTTTTAAACATATCATTTTATCATTGTTATTTTCCCAATGGACTTTGGGAAATCAATTCATTCCTATGAAGAAGAAAAAACAAGAAACACTGTGGTAACAAGAATCGATATTGAATACCTCTGCAAGGTAAGATTGGCGGGGTTTTGTGGAAACAAATATATGAATATAGGTTAAAATGAAGCTTTAAGGAGCAGTTTCTAAATTTATTCTTTAAAAATATTTTCCCTAATTTTAAGCTTTCTCTTATTTTCAGTCAAGTTTGTGGTTGTGTATATGTGTATGTCAATATGCATATGTGTATTGTTGTTTAGTCACTAAGTCACGTCCAACTTTTTCAACCCCATGAATTGCAGCATGCCAGGTTTCCCTGCCCTTCACTCTCTCCTGAAGTTTCAGCAGACAGTTGGATTAAAGATTTACTGAGCATGGCCCAAGACCCAGTTTGCCCCACAGCCACTGCCTCCCATCAGGAAACTTACACAGGCCTCTTATACTTATCCATCAGAGGGCAGACAGAAGAAACAAGTATAATCCCACAGCCTCCAGAACGAAAACCACAATCACAGAAAGCTAACCAGAAATGATCACATGGACCACAACCTGGTGTAACTAGATGGAGCTATGAGCCATACCCTGCAGGGCCAACCAATATGTACGGGTCATGGTGGAGTGTTCTGACAAAATGTGGCCCACTGGAGAAGGGAATGGCAAACCATTTCACTACTCGTGCCTCGAGCACCCCATGAACATACATGCATATATATTAAAACTGCCCTTTATGAGTTAAGCCTTTGATTGAAAATCATACACACACACCCCCCCACATACACAGACTCGGATGCATCTTTTTCCATGAAAACCTCCATCATTCTCAAAAACACATGAGAAATACCTCAATAAATAAATCTTGATATTCACTACTAAATAATTGTTTCAATCGCATAACAATTCCATTCATTATTATTTGAAGAGAAAGGTATTTTTGTGGCCTATAAAAAATGGAAGACTCAGTCATCATAGTCTTTAGATAAAATGGATCTGAAACAAAATTATTTTACTATCTCGACATAAAATAAGGCAAAAACATACCATATAATTTCTCTCTCATGCCATTTCCCATTCTTATAAAGAAAAACAAAAACTGCACTTCAAGTAAAGTATGTTGGTTGCCTAAGATTTGATCAGTTTTTAAATAATCAGAAAATTTCTGCTTCTTGAGAAATAAGAAGTCTAGATCATAGGAGGTGAAATATAGAGCTCTCATAACTATAGCAATACCAAAAATCCATCTTCCAAAAATAGGTGCCAAAGTCAGATGTTCCAGCCCCTCCCACGTGAGAAATAGGCAGTTCATTGAATTTTTTTTTTAAACTGGAGCATAATTGCTTTACAATGTTGTGTTAGTTTCTGCTAAACAATAACATGAATCAGCCAGAAGTATACATATATTCCCTCCCTCTTGAACCTCCCTCCCATCAGCCCCCACCCCCCACCCCCATCCCATCCCCACCCCCACCCCATTACAGTGTGCCAAGCTGGGATCCCTGCACTATACAGCAGCTTCCCACTGTGTGTGCCAAGTCGCTTCAGTGGTGTCCGACTCTGTGCGACGCCATGGACTGTAGCCCACCAGGCTCCTCTGTCCATGGGATTCTCCAGGCAAGAATACTGGAGTGGGTTGCAAGGCCCTCCTCCAGGGGATCTTCCTAATCCAGGGGTCCAACCCACGTCTCTTACGTCTTCTGTATTGGCAGGCAGGCTTTTTACCACTAGCACCACCTGGGAAGCCCCAAATCTTCCCACTAGCTATCTGTTTTACACACAGTAATATATATATATACGTCTATCCCAAACACAGTTTGTCTCCTACCCCTCCCCCCCACCCCTGTGTCCGCATGTCCATCCTTCATGCTGCCTCTCTGTCCCTGCCTTGTGAATAGGTTTGTCTGCACCATCTACTGCACGGCACTGAGCAGTGAAGCCTGTCATGGTTTCTGCATCTCAGCCAGGGTGGCCTTCCAGCTGGAGGTCATCCTGGGAGGGGCTCCTGGGCAGCAGGGTCAAGGCAGCCCGTGGTGAGAGAGCCAGTCGGCAGCATCACGTGACAGCTTGGCCGCGCCTCTCCTTTGCTTGTGACTTTGGCTTCTAATGCCACCCAGGACACCTCGAGACAAAAAGCTAGAAATGCTACGCATCCTGAGACTTGCAGGGAAGCTGTAGCTACAAGCCAACTCCTTGCCCTACACTCAGTGAAAATACTGTAATGCAAATTCCCACAGGGTTTCCACAGAGGCAAAGTATAGAACTTCCAAAATTATTATTAGTAATCCAGTCATTATTTTCCTGCACCTCTCCCACTCCCATCAAAATGACTCTGAAATCTAGTTTGTTTGCTCTGCCAAACAGAGCAAGAAAAGAACCAGATGATCTCAAGAGAGACAGAGGCCAAACAAAGACGGGGCCAAGGATCTTGTGAATGTGGGTGTCCACATTCACACAGCTCCTCCTGGAGTCCCCTCTACCGTCCCCTCCCCTGTTTACAACCCATTTTTGTTTCAATAATGCTAGGAATTAGCAAAAAGACGGGAGGCAGGGAAGGATGCTGTTTTTCATCCAACGCAAAGTATTTAGCAAGCCTCTGCAGGCAGGTAAAACTTTTCCTCTACCCTCTTATAGCCTCCAGCTGGGCCTGAGAGTTAAATTGATAAAAGACAGATTAACAGGAGAGAAAAGCATGCAAATTCTATTTAATATTTTTACATGTACACAGGAGCCTTCACTGGAAAAAGAAGCCCCCAAAGCAGTTAGGCCTAAGTGCTTATATACCAGGTTGAACAAAAAATAGTCATTGTGGAAAAGTAAAGCGCTCCCCTCATAGCTCAGTTGGTAAAGATTCTGGTTGCAATGCAGGAGACACTGGTTCAATTCTTGGGTTGAGAAGATCAGCTGGAGAAGGGATAGGCTACCCATTCCAGTATTCTTAGGTTTCCCTGGTGGCTCAGCTGGTAAAGAATCTGGCTGCAAGGCAAGAGACCTGGGTCTGATCCCTGGGTTGGGAAGATCCCCTGGAGAAGGGAAAGGCTACCCACTCCAGTATTGTGGCCTCGAGAATTCCATGGACTATATAGTCCATGAGGTCACAAAGAGTTGGACATGACTGAATGACTTTCACTCACTCCACTAAAATATCTTTGAAGACAAAAAGAAGATGAGGGTTATTTTAATAAGCTCTGTTTTTACAGATTTCTCTCAGCCTCAGCGTCCCATCTCTGCTCATCAGTATGTTCCTTTCCCCTTGGTACAGGGAGGGAATCTTTCACATGGGAGACTTATCTCCTGCTTTTAGGAAGAAAGGTGAGTTCAGGACACCCTTCCTGCATGCGCTGTTTTTCAAGAGCCTTTAACTCAAAATAATCCTTATAACAAACTGGTATCTTTGGGGGTATATGTTCTGCTACTCATCACCTCCACAAGCGTACAAGGTGATTTTGTTGTTCTCTGTTTGTTCTGGCTGCACCAGGCTGCTTGCAGGATCTTCTTAGTCCCCTGACCAGGGATTGAACCTGGGCCCCAGAAGTGAAAGCACTGAGCCTTAACCACTGGACCACCAGGGAATTCCCAACAAGGTGTTAGAGACAGAATTGTGTCCCCCACCAAATTCATACGTTAGTCTTAATGCCTAGTACCTTAGAATGTGACCGCGTTTGGAGATAGGGCCATTTAATTACAGTTAAATGAGGTCATATGAAGTGAAATGAAAGTCACTCAGTCATGTCTGACTCTTTGACACCCCGTGGACTGTAGCCTGCCAGGCTCCTCTGTTCATGGAATTCTCCAGACCATTATACTGGAGTGGGTTGCCATTCCCTTCAGGGGATCTTCCCAACCACGGGATTGAACCCAGGTCTACCCCATTGCAGGTGGATTCTTTACCCTCTGAGCCACCAGGGAAGCTCAAATGAAGTCATATGGATGAGCTCTAATCTGACACAATTCATGTCCTTATAAAAAGAAAGAATACTGGGGCACACGCACAGAGGAACAACCAGGTGAAGACACAGCGTGAGCACAGCCATCTGCCAGCCCAGGAGAGACGCGCAGAAGACCCTACCCCACCAGCACCTTGACCTCAGGTTTCTGGCCTCCAGGACAGTGAGAACATACATTTCTGTTGTTTGAGACACTCAGTCATGATGCTTTGTTAAGGCAGCCTGAGAAGATTCGTATATGAGGCAAAAGAACACCACATAAAATGTTTCCCTGAGGAACTATCTAGACTTTCCTGTTGAAAAATCGTAGTCCAGCAGTCTCACAAAACACAAGACGTATGTAAAGAAGTTCTGTAGCTACTGAATGATTAAACTTAGAGCCTGACTATTTACAGTCAACACTGTCTCCAAAAGGTCGCATCTTACAGGTTCTTGTCCTCTGTGTGCTCTCCCTCCGGGCTTCCTGATGACACTCTCCTGAGTCATTTGGCAGCTCCCTAATTGGTTTTCTGTTTTCCAAGTGCCAGTCTCCTGAAGAAAGCTGTTTACAGCCTCACCACTTTGGACAGAGGAGGGGGCGGGAGGGGGACCGACGGTTGACAGAAGCTGTTTCTAAGAAACTCATCTCTTGTTTTCCCTAGATACAGTCTGTGATGGGAGAAGAGACTGAAGGGACAAACTTGAAGACAAAATATCAGATCATGAGCAGGGGCGTGATTCCCAGCAGGGTGCTAGTCATCCAACCACTGTGGCTGGAGCTCCAATCCTGAGCCAGGTTCTGAGCCAGGCACTGAGGATGAAGGCAAGAATCAGTGAAGTGTTCTAGTTAGGTGTGATGTCTTAATTAATGAACCCTGAGACTAATGCTGCTCTAAGATGAAGTTGTGTGCATTTAAAACAAACAAAAAACTCACATTCTGCAGGCACCATAGAGAAGTTTGGAACTCAGCATGAAGAAATGGGAGGAGGGAATCTAACTTCCAGAGATCTAAGTGGAAGAATCAGTAAGGAGGCGGGGACAAAGAAGATGGGTAGACAGGGGCTAAGGAAGAGCCAGATTTGGTGAACGCAAGAAGCTTTGCCCTTCTCTCAGCTGTAACCTGCACTCATTTCACACTCTAGCAAAGTAATGCTCAAAATTCTCCAAGCGAGGCTTTAGCAGTAAGTGAGTTGATAACTTCTAGATGTTCAAGCTGGATTTAGAAAAGGCAGAGGAATCAGAGATCAAATTTTCAACATCCATTGGATCATAGAAAAAGCAAGAGGATTTCAGAAAAACATCTGCTTCTGCTTCATTGAATATGCAAAAACCTTTGACTCTGTGGATAACCACAAACTGAAATTTCTTAAAGAGATGGAATACCAGACAACATTATCTACCTTCTGAGAAACCTGTATGTAATGTAGGTAAAGAAGCAATAGTTAGAACTGGACATGGAACAATGTGTGGTTCCAAATTGGGAAAGGAGTATGTCAAGGCTATATATTGTCAGCCTGCTTATTTAACTTACATGCAGAGTACATCATGTGAAATACCAGGCTGGATGAAGCACAAGCCAGAATCAAGATTACTGGAAGAAATATCAATAACCTCAGATATACAGATGATACCACCCTGATGGCAGAAAGTGAAGAGGAACTAAAGAACCCCTTGATGAAAGTGAAAGAGGAGAGTGAAAAAGCCGGCTTAAAACTCAGCATTCGAAAAACGAAGATCATGGTGTCTGGTCCCATTACTTCATGGCAAATAGATGAGGAAACAATGGAAATAGTGACCCACTTTTGGGCTCCAAAATCACTGCAGATGGTGACTGGAGCCATGAAATTAAAACATGCTTGCTCCTTGGAAGAGAAGCTATGACCAACCTAGATAGATATTCAAAAGCAGAGACATTACTTTGCCAACAAAGGTCCATCTAGTCAAAGTTATGGTTTTTCCAATAGTTATGTACGAATGTGAGAGTTGAATCATAAAGAAAGCTGAGCACAAAAGAACTGATGGTTTTCAACTCTGGTGTTGGAGAAGACTCTTGAGAGTCCCTTGGACTGCAAGGAGATCCAATGAATCAATCCTAAAGGTTATCAGTCCTGAATATTCACTCGAGGGACTGATGTAGAAGCTGAAGCTCCAATACTTTGGACACTAATGTGAAGAGGCGACTCATTAGAAAAGACCCTGATGCTGGGAAAGATTGAAGGCAGGATAAAGGGATGACAGAAGATGAGATGGTTGGATGGCATCACCGACTCAATGGATATGAGTTTGAGCAAGTTCTGGGAGTTAATGCTGCTAAGTTGCTTTAGTCGTGTCCGACTCTGCACAACCCCATGGACTGCAGCCCACCAGGCTCCTCCGTCCATGGGATTTTCCAGGCAAGGGTACTGGAGTGGGGTGCCATTGACAGGGAAACCTGGCGTGCTGCAGTCCACGGGGTTGCAAAGAGTCAGGCTTGCCTGAGCGACTGAACAACAGCTGTAACCTGAAAGCAGTTCCCACCCTCCAGCAGAATTGCTGACACCTCTCTGCTAGGAACACCTTGCTGTTCACAGGACTCCACCTGCTCTCTAGGGAAGAGAGGGTGATGAGAAGGAAGGCCTGAGTTCATCATTTCTGTTGCAGGAGAGCAGCACTAGTGCGTGACTTGCAAGCTCCAGCTAGATAACCACATTGAGAGCCATCTCGGTCTCCCCCTACCAACCTCAGACTCTCTATCAACCCCACCCCACCCCAACCGTGGGGACAGAAAGCAGATCCCCAAACAACACCTAGGATCAACCAAACCAAAAGCTGGCTCTTTGCTTTAAGTCACTAAGTTTTCCAATAGTTTGTTAACACAGTCATGAAAAACCAAAACATTTCTCTTCAAGTCTTTTCAATTACTTCTTTTAAGACTTACATCAAATCATCTTCTCTGGAAACTTATCTGACATATTCAGTGCCATCTTTATTTCCTTTTATTTTAGAACCTGATACAGTTTTGAATTATGTAGTTCTATACCTGCTTTTGGTCAGTGTAATAAATTAACCTCTTTTAAACTAGTAATGTTAATGGCTGATATTGAGCATCACAGACCAGGCAATATAGCTGGAAATACATATTATTCCCATTTTACAGATTAGGAAACTGAGGCATAAAGTCATTAAGTAATTTGCCCAAAGGTGGTTCTGTAAAAGTACATTCCCAAATCGGCTCATTATTCTATAGCTTTGGTGACATGCATTCTGAGCTTTAAATGCTAAAAGGAAGCTTATGTGAAGAAAATAGCATTGCATCTATATTCCAGGCAAGAAGAAGAAGATTAAAGAGACCCAAAAACTTGTAGTATCAATACTTGGTTATTGGACTAATAAGGTCATATACACTTGGGGGTAGCCTGGACCACCTCTGTAAAGTGTGTGTCTATAGTGTGTAGAAGAGAAAAATAAGCCACAAAACCATCGAGAAACAGGAAAGTACTGTTATGATTTTGGAAGTTTCTCAAGCCTAGTGGCGTGAAGAAAGGTTCTGCTTTGACTGGGAGCCATGTAAGATAGTCTGCTGGTGATCTGCGTTTGTTTTCTGCAACAAGATCTCTCTTTGAGCTAACTTGGATTGGTTTCTGTCTTCTGCAATGAAAAGCTCTCTGGCTAAGACTCCATCCAGAAGATCACATCTGGATGACCAAATGAGATGGCCATAAATAAAACACTGTAAAATCTATTTACTGGCTATGCTATTTTCTACTCAATGAACCACAGGTTTCTTGACAAATTTTATATTAGGAGAGAAATGAAAAATCATGCCAGGAAACACGAAGTTCTTCAGAAGTAATCCAATTATAAATCTATTTCCTTAATAGGATACAATTTAATTCTAACTCTCATTACCTTTTGACAAGAACATAAGACACTGGTTGTTTAGTACACAATTCATGAAGCTTTCTCAAATGTTCACAGCCCAGTAGGGTGCACGGTAGATGCCAGCATCCATCTTCATTTTACTGATGGAACTGAACTCTATGGGGCTGGAGAATATCTGAGATCACAAGGGCAGTAAGTAAGAAGCTGGTCTGTTTTTGGGTTCTTGGTCCATTCTTTTTACCACTGTGCATTATTCTATGGTGGCATTTTGGCCCTTGTAAACATCAAGGAAACATTTTTCTGACCATACAGATATCCAGGTTTCCTTAGAGCTTCTCCAGAGCTAAGTGTTACACAGAGGCTGTTATTTTATCATGGTCAGTTAGGAAACTTCAAAATACAATGTTTATCACAAAGTCATCTTCTTGCAGATGTTTCCTTCAGAACCCCAAAATGCCAGTGCTCGGAGGACATCCCAGCTTTGAAATACTCTATTGAACCCACTTCTATAAATGCTGTGAAAATCACTCAAATGCCCATACTTTCAACAAGGTGACCATATAATCAAATTTTGGGGCACTGCTTACAATGGCATAGCATCCAAACAGGATAACAGAGTAATCTTTATTCACTTCCTGTGGATATTCTAAAATGTGATTTTGAAAGCTCATACCCACTTTCTGCTCCTAAAGGGGCAAGTCAGTGTGCCCCAAAGTGGTCATCACCCCCTCCCAAATCAAGAGGCTTATTCTATTTGTGTATTCTTTTGAAATGTTTTCAATTTTAAATTGCCATAGGAGAATCTGGTTAAGCTCCAAAAGACACTTAAATATGAAAAAAATTTCAGGAGGATTTTGGAAAAAGGAATAAGCTATAACAGCAGTTCAAGTGGTGCACCTATCTAAGTTTAACATGGGAAGGTCATGTGCCATTTGGCAGATTTTGTTTGACTCTCCTTTCCTGGTCAGGCATGCCATCCTGGACTCTCCCTTCCACTCGACCTAGGATTGGCCCTTATGCAACTTTAGGCAAAGGTCAAAGAGACTGTGGCCTGAAGGACTCCTGGGCCTGCCAACCTGCACCTTAGAAATTCTGCTGCTGCCTGGCTGTCTCCCTACTAGACAGGAGCAAGGATGGACTCTGTGGTCCACGGTTTGCACCTCTCAAAAACAGAACAGTCCCCTGTCCGCGGGCGTGCTTCTCATGAGATGACTAGGAAGAAGACTTGCACCCTAACAGTCAGGAACACTACAAAGCACCAGTCCATCTCTCAGCTGTTTTTCTGCTTTGCCTTAATATTTTTGTGCCTCATGTTTTGATCACAAACTGAGGAAGGTAGGAGGTTGTTTAGACATAAAGATACAGCTCCCTCTTCGGGGCTATTATCAAGAATTCCCTCTTTGGGGTTGTTGTCAAAAACAATCTAGAATATTTTTGGATCTGATTTGTGCAAATTTGAGAGAATCACACTCAATTTAGCACCCTTGTTCCTTGGTATACATGGGGAATGGCTCCAGAATCCCCTCAGATACCAAAATCCTGTGAATACTAAAGTCTCTTACGTAAAATGGTGTAGTATGTACAGATAATCTGTGTACATCTTCTCGTACACTTTAATTCATCTTTAGATTACTTCTAATACCTAATACAGTGTAAATGTTACGTAAATAGTTGCCAGAGCATGACAAGTTCAAGTTTTACTTTTTTGAAACTTCCTGGAATTTTTTTGCCAGAATATTTTTTCTTTTTTATTGTGGTAAAATATACCTAGTACAGAATTTACCATTTTAATCATTTTTTACTGTACAATTCAATGGCACTAAATACATTCACAGTGTTGAGCAACTATCACCTTTATCTATTGCCAGAACTTTGTCATCATTCCAAACAAATTCAGTACCCATTACACAATAACTCCCCATTCCCTCCTCTATTCTCCTTTATGGATTTGCCTATCCTCAAATATTTTTTAATAGAAGTACAGTTGATTCACAGTATTGTTAGTACCAGTTGTATAGCAAAGTGATTCAGCTATATATATAATTCTTTTCCAGATTATTTTCCATTACACAATAGGTTATTACAAGATATTAAATATATATCCTGGTGCTGTACAGTAAATCCCTGTTGCTCATCTATTTTATGTGGAGTACTTTATCTCTGTTAATCCCATACTTCTAGTTTATTGTTCCCCTACCTCCCTTTCTCTTTTGGTAATCAAAAGCTTTGCTTTCTGTGTCTGTGAGTCTGTTTCTGTTTTGTATATAGATTCATTTGTATTATTTTTGAGATTCCACATAACTGATACTGAATGATATTTGTCTTTGTCTGACTCACTTCACTTAGTGTGTTTATCTCTAGGTCCATTCATACGGCAAATGCAATATTTAGTAATATTCCATTGTATATATGAACCACATTTTCTTAAACTAATCATATATTTACAGGCACTTGGGTTTTTTTCCCATGCCTTAGCTATTGTAAATACTCCTGCTATGAACAGTGAAGTGAAGGTGTGTTTTCAAATAACAGGTTTCCTCTTTTCCAGATATATGCCCAGGATCAGATGGTAGCTCTATTTTTAGTTTAAGGAACCTCCATACTGTTTTTCCATAGTGTCTGCACCAACTTACATTCCCACCAGCAGTGCACAAGGGTTCCTTTTCTCCACATCCTCTCCAACATTTACTATTTTAGACTTTTTGATGGTAGCCATTCTGACCAGTATGATGTAATACCTCATTGTGGTTTTGATTTGCATTTCTCTAAGAATTAGCAATGCCAAGCATCTTTTATGTTGGCCCCTGTGTGTCTTCTTTGGAGAAATGTCTAATTTAGGTCTTCTGCCCACTTTTTAATTTTTATACTGAGTTATATGAGCAACAAATTGGACAACCTAGAAGAAATGGACAGGTTTCTAGAAACATACAGCCTGCCAAAATTATGTCAAGAATAAATAGATAATTTGAACAGGCTGATCACTAGAAGTAAGTCTGTTAAAAAACAAAACAAAACAATAATGACTTCCTGCAAATAAAACCAGGAAGGACCAGATGGCTTCATTGGGGAATTCTACTACACATACAAAGGAGAACTTATACCAATCCTTCTCAGACTATTCCAAAGGACTGAAGAGGAGGGAACATTCCCAAGTTCATTCTCTGAGACCGCCATTACCCTGGTACCAAAACCAGATAAAGACACTATTAAAAAAAAAGAAGATGATGATGATTACAGGCAAATATCTCTGATGAATATAGATGTAAAATCCTCAACAAAATATTAGCAAACTGAATCCAACAATACATAAAATGGATCAAACACAAGGATCAAGTTAGGTTCATCCCAGGGTCACAAGGATGGTTCAACATATGCAAATCAACCAGTGTGGCACACCACACTAACAAAAGGAAAGACAAAACACAATCATCTCAACAGACACAGAAAAAGCATTTGATAAAATTCAACATCCAGCCATGATAAAAAAAGCCTCTCACCAAAGTGGGTATAGAGGGAGCATATTTCAACATAAAAGCCATTTATGATGACAAACCTACAGACAACATAATACTCAACAGTGAGCAGCTGAAAGCCTCCCTGCTAACTTCAGGAACAAAACACGGATGCCCACTCTCACCACTTCTATTCAATGTATTTTTCCCCCATTTTTTTTTAATCATTAAAAAGTCATTTTTATTGATTAAAGAATTTGAGGAATTAGAATAATTAAATTGATATAATCTTATTGAAGCATAGTATATATACAAAATTATCTTAGTTTTAGGTATATAACATAGAGATTCAGTGTTTTTACAGATTTTAATCTATTAAACTTATTATAAAAATAATGGCTGTAATTCCCTCCACAATGCAATATAGCCTTGTTTCTTAACTCCCAAATATTTTTTATCCCCAGTCAGTTGAATTCTTGAATGCAGAACCTACAGTTATGGAGAGACTATTATAAATTTATGTAAACCAAAACAAGTATTCCTTAAAGGATCTATCCTGATTTATATATATATTTTTAAGCAGGTCTGAGGAATGAATTATCAACCAAGATACTCCCCTTAGATTTAGCGTATCTATGCTTTAATCTCAGGACCCAGGTTAAAAACGCAAATTCCTCTTCCCACCAAATTAAATTCCTGAAAGTAAGCCCATCTTTTCATTGGTCTAACCTTCCTCCATAGGCCTCTGTGATTCCACCAATTCACTCTAAACCTGAAAACCTGGAACAACTGGGAATAAATGCCAGTGTTCCCCCTTTGACCCTTATGCCTTACTGTCTCATTTCTGCAGACAGAATTAATAAGGTTCACAACACTGGACAAAACTGAAGCAGACCTTATAGGTATACTCAGAGTTTCTGAAAACTCTTCAACTCTGTGAGAATCTGTCTCCATTTATTTCATGTGTTTTTATAAACACTAGGGGAGCAATAACCATTTGGAAAGTTAAATTGATTTAACACAGTAAAATCCACTTTTTTTTCAGTCTTGAAATAACACTGGATTTTGCTATTCTGACTATTTTGCTAACACTTCTCCTCAGCCCCCACCACCCACTAGCCTCGCTGCTCCTCAGGTCCCCATTACCTGCACTTCTCTCTTTCTAATTTTCCAAACAACAAGATTTTTAGTACAGATATTATTCCAAGGGATAATGCTGGGGAATACCGCAGCCAAACGATCAAGGAAATCAAATGAATTGAGAACAGAAGAGAGTGAAAAAGGAAAACTGAGAACACATATTCTCTAGGCCCCTCCAAATTAAAGCTTAGAAAACAGTACTTCACAAAATGTCACATTCAACCATCAATTTTAAAACACTTTTGTTGGACGCACACTTTAAGCACCATAGGGTGGGGAGGAGGCCCTGGGCTGGCCTGGGAAACCACATCCTGCAGGTCCAGGCTGACCCCTGAGGCTCAGGCCTTTCTACTAAGGTAGTTAGAGAAACTTACATCACTAATCTTTCTTACCTTTCTCCAGGCAGCAGGAGGCCATTTGAGGTCTGCAGTTAGGTCAGGGTGGTTAGGTCCACTCTTCCTCAGACACTGAGCCTGGTTTGGTGTCAAGGAAGTGGCATTTGGACACGAATCATGAGGCAAAGGGAGGAAAGAGTATCTTCAGGTAAGGCTGCCCATGCTAAGTCTGCCCGTGGGCCTCCTGACGCCGCCGTGCAGCCCGAGGCCTCAGCCTTAGCCTTACCTGGTTCTCACCTGTGATCCAATAGAGCTAATCGGGGACAGCTGTGAACTGTTCAGCACTTAGAACACAGAATCACACTCAAAATTTAAAAGCTTCATTTCAACAGCAGTTTTAATCATGGTTTTCCCTGTTCTTTTCAAAAGCAGGGCCTAGTGAAGATCTTGTATTGCATGAAGAAGGTATTTGGTACCACCTTCTCTGAAGGAAGGCTTCCCTGGTGATTCAGAAGGTAAAGAATCTGCCCACAGGACAGGAGACCAGGGTTTGATTCCTGGGTCAGCAAGATCCCCTGAGGAAGGGAATGACTACCCACTTCATTATTCTTGCCTGGAGAATTCCATGGACAGAGGAGCCTTGGCGGGCTACAGTCCATGGGGTCACAAAGAGTCAGGCAGGGTTGAGCGACTAATACTTTCACTTTCAATCCCTGAAGGAAAAACCCACCCAAAGGCCTCAGCATGAGGTGATTAGCATGGAACTGAGAGGTTTAAGGCTTTTAATGTACTTAAGTTTACATAGAATTTGGTATTCATCAAATTGCAACCCCTTAGAGATTGACAAAATCAATATAGTAAATCGCAAATAGCATTTTTAAAATCCACAAAAAACTTACACCCGTAGCAGTTCTGATTTGAAGCCTTGAATGGTGAGGCGTATCTGGAAAAGGCCTAGCCTGAGTTCTCCCATAGGGGCAGGCATCGTCTCCAGCTCACTGTTTGTCCCAAGCCAGGTTTAGAGGTTTGAGGAAGATAGATAGGGAAACAGTGGAAACAGTGTCAGACTTTATTTTGAGGGGCTCCAAAATCACTGCAGATGGTGATTGCAGACATGAAATTAAAAGACGCTTACTCCTTGGAAGGAGAGTTATGTCCAACCTAGATAGCATATTGAAAAGTGGAGATATTACTTTGCCAACAAAGGTCTGTCTAGTCAAGGCTATGGTTTTTCCAGTAGTCATGTATGGATGTGAGAGTTGGATGGTAAAGAAAGCTGAGCGCCGAAGAATTGATGCTTTTGAGCTGTGGTGTTGGAGAAGACTCTTGAGAGTCCCTTGGACTGCAAGGAGATCCAACCAGTACATCGTAAAGGAGATCAGTCCTGGGTGTTCATTGGAAGGACTGATGCTGAAGCTGAAACTCCAATACTTTGGCCATCTCATGGGAAGAGTTGACTCATTGGAAAAGACTCTGATGCTGGGAGGGATTGAGGGCAGGAGAAGTAGGGGACGACAGAGGATGAGATGGCTGGATGGCATCACCGACTCGATGGACATGAGTTTGAATGAACTCTGGGAGTTGGTGATGGACAGGGAGGCCTCGCGTACTGTGACTCATGGGGTTGCAAAGAGTCGGACATGACTGAGCCACTGAATTGAACTGAACATCCATTTCAAGGACTCACTAACACAGTGGTAACAAGTCTTTCCCCACTAGTCTCATAGAATCTGCTTATAAACAGGACACTTAGCCCATAGCCTGGGAGAAGGCAATGGCACCCCACTCCAGTACTCTTGCCTGGAGAATCCCATGGAGGGAGGAGCCTGGTAGGCTGCAGTCCATGGGGTCACTAAGAGTCGGACACGACTGAGCGACTTCACTTTCACTTTTCACTTTCATGCATTGGAGAAGGAAATGGCAACCCACTCCAGTGTTCTTGCCTGGAGAATCCCAGGGACGGGGGAGCCTGGTGGGCTGCCGTCTATGGGGTCGCAAAGAGTCGGACATGACAGAAGCGACTTAGCAGCAGTAGCAGCAGCAGCCCATAGCCTCCTTCCCAAGCACAGGTACAGAGGGATACCTAGGCTTAGAGTAGTTTTTGTCTAATATAGGTTCTCTGAAAAAACATTTCTGGGGTCAAATATATGAGAAACACTCTATACTGTGGTCTTTTTGTAGATTTGCAGTGCACGTTGGCCTGTAAAGAGATTCATTTAACTGTTTCACCTGTTGCATTCCTGGCACAATTGACCTTGGCTGCCCTTCATTAAACAACCTCTATCGATAGTTACATTTCCCCAGAATAAGCCCTTAGCCTCACAGTTCCTCCCTCTGCTTACCACATCTCGGCATCACCCTTGGTCATGGGGGGACCCATGCAGCATTTACTCTGTGGTCCACGGGAGGTCCTCCACATTCACTTAATGGAGACCTGAAGTAAGACTTGCCAAATCATCTCCTCAATAATTCAAGGACTTTTTAACCCTAATCAGGGGAAGCTGATCATAACTATCACACTTTGGCTTTCACTGAAAGACTTCCACTCTGATTTCTGCTATGACTATTTGTGAAATTGAACTGAACTGCATCTAGTTG
Organism: Capricornis sumatraensis; assembly: GCF_032405125.1. Lineage (NCBI taxonomy): Eukaryota > Metazoa > Chordata > Mammalia > Artiodactyla > Bovidae > Capricornis > Capricornis sumatraensis. Next base: position 30,980,763 of record NC_091081.1, on the reverse strand, counting down.
TTGGTCAGCTGATCACTGTGGGTGAAGTCTGTTTCTTGGCTTTCACATTATTATTATTATTATTTCCTCTCTCTTCCCTGGGGCACTGTGCCATGGAGCATGATCTGAGCACCTGCTGGTGTGCACAACACGGTGAACTCAACCGTTCAGCACCCTCCCGCCCCTTTTATTTTATTCAACAGGAGACAAGCTATACTGGCCTGGAGTTCCTTAAGGAACTGAATTTATATATTGTTACAAAGTAATCAACGCTGCAGCCTGTCCTTTAGAGACAGGGGTCAAGGGAGGAAATGTTTCATATTTTCCACATGGCCTGGATGCTATCAGAGAGTGTTTCCAATCAGTCTGTTTATGCAGTTAAGTCATAGACCTAGATTCTTCCTTTTGCCTCAGGTGTCTGGTTGCTGGCTCCCAGTCAACCTATGCCTGATCCTGTGTCTTTCCAGCCATTGGGTTGCTGTGCCAGCTGCCACTTCTGGGTGAAAACCTAGTTCTGGTCCCATCCAGTATCAGCTGACTGGGCTATTTGCAAGCTACTCTTTTCAACAGAGTCCCTTGGAATGAAAGGAGATCCAACCAGTCCATCCTAAAGGAGATCAGCCCTGGGTGTTTATTGGAAGGACTGATGCTGAAGCTGAAACTCCAATACTTTGGCCACCTATGCGAAGGGTTGACTCACTGGAAAACACCCTGATGCTGGGAGGGATTAGGGGCAGGAGGAGAAGGGGACGACAGAGGATGAGATGGCTGGATGGCATCACGACTTGATGGACATGAGTTTGAGTGAACTCTGGGAGTTGGTGATAGACAGGGAGGCCTGGCGTGCTGCGATTCATGGGGTCGCAAAGAGTCCGACATGACTGAGTGACTGAATTGAACTGTTCAACTAACCCTGCTTTGTCACTTCAGAAACCAATCCTGCTTTTCAGCAACTGTCTTGGACAGGGTGTTCCATGCTTGCTGACTGCAGCAGCTGTTTTCTGCCCCAATTAAGAGCTCCGGAGAGACACCCACCCACTCAGAACCCCCCTGGGCAGGAGACATGAGGGGCAGCTCCCCTCAGTGCCAAAGTGAGCAGTATCACTGCCCATGCTTCCACTCTGCCCAGCCATCTCCCATCCCTAACCCCAGCCATCTCCCATCCCTAACCCGAGCCCCCATCCTCTCTTTGCTCTAATTTCTACTTATTTTCCTCCCTTGCCTTTAAACAGCACCAATGAAATAATGCCAGTGTGAAGGCTTTGGGGGGCTTTGCAGGTGGCGCTAGTGGTAAAGAACCTGCTGCCAATGCAGGAGATGTCAGAGACATGGGTTCGATCCCTGGGTCAGGAAGATCCCCTGGAGGAGAGCATGGCAATCCACTCCAGTATTCTTGCCTGGAGAATCTCATGGACTGAGGAGACTGGCGGGCTTCTGGCCATAAGGTTGTAGATTCAGACACGACTAAAGCAATTCGGCATGCACAAAAGCTTTTTAAATGACAGCCTCTAATCATTACATTACCAAATTCTGCACCTCCCTACAAAGTAAGGTGTGGCCCTCTGAAGGTTTTTTATAGGTATGCATGGACTGTTAACTATGTTCCAGATAGTTCTAGCCCTAAAGAAACAACAGGGACACAATCCCTGCCCTGGTACGTATGTGCTGATGAGGGAAGCAGATAATAAACAAAACAAGCCAACTATATAGAATGTTAGTGATGAGTGCTCAGGAGAGTAAATAAGGTGGTGAAGGGGGAGATGGAAGTTGGGGGGCAGGAGTGGGAGGTGAGATTCTAGAGGCGGTGGCCAGGGAAGGCCTCTCTGACAAGATGCTGTTTGTATAAAGACCTGAACAGAAAGAGAAGAGAGCTATGTGAGAGAAGCACATTTCAGGTCAAGGGACCAGCCTGTGTCAAGGCCCTGGGGCCCTAGGATATGCCTGGCAGGGTCAGTGTGGAGGGAGCCATAGGGCTGCTGTGAAGATTAAATGTCTATAGAGTACCCGGAGTAAAGATAGTGCTTAATAAATGGTAGCTGTAATTACAATAGTCACCCATCAGATATTTGTGGTTTGATTGATGTAAATAAGTGCCTAGGTCCAAGTAGGCCCAAGTCTGTTCCTTGGCCTCAAGAGGAGTGTTTTATTACAGCCCCACAGACCTCTGAGTGTGACCCCAACCTGCAGCCCATTGACATCCATAGTTTTCCCTTTCAGTAGGGGCATAAGGTCAAAAAGAAAAAAAGGGGCTACTGAGCGGATTGATTTTGTCTACTACAGGGCAGTCATTTCCGAATTCTCGGAAACACATGGAAACTTATTAGAGATGCCAAATCTCCAGCTGCTCCCAGATCTGCTAAGTCGGAAACTCAGATGGGGCTCAGGGATCAGGGTTTACCAAACCTCCAGGTCATTTGACACAGGCTAAGCTTCAGAACCACTGTTTAAAATAGTTTCCCAGGGCAGGGGAAGGCTTCACTAAGGTCCCTTGGTCATTTCCTTTACTCTCTGTGGAACCAAATGATCAGAAAGACGGTTTGTTTTCACTGTTATTTCAGTTTCCTGAGATACCCTGTGGCTCTCCAGGGTTGGTGCTCCCCAGATCTCTAGAGACAGCCCATTTCCTATGCCACCCAATTCTGAATAAAAACAGCTGCAACTGAGCTCTGAGACCCACCCCGAGGACTCCCTCCGCCCTGATGACTCCTCTAGCACTTGTAAAAATGATACTGACCACCTCTGAGAGCTCTTGCAGGTTTTGCTATTATGGGATTTTAAGAAACAAAACTTTCAAAACCAAGATAGACCAGCTCAGATGTGCAGACACGACTCAGCACTTTTTTTCTCTCCCTGTCCCAAGAAGATGTTATCTTGCTGTTTACTGTGAATTAGATGAAGACTGATGCTCCAGGAACCAAGGGCACTGCCAGTAACTTTTCTGGCATTGAATGGCAATGTGACCCAACTTTTCCATAGGAAAAGTGTGGTGTGGTTGACTTAGAGTGCTGACTGAGACCCTGCTGTAAACATGAGGATGGGTGGGCTGGCTAGGAGAAGAGGAAGAAGGAGGTCTTTGAAAATCTGATTTTGTTGCTTCTCAGTTTGAACCCTCTGGTACCTTCTGTTGTCCTAAGTAGCAGTTCTCCAAGATGATCTATGGCCTCAAAAGTGTGCTCAGTGAAAGAAGCCAGACACAAAATAACACCTATTGTATGTCTATTTATATGAAATATCCTAAAAGGCAAATATATGGGGAAAGGAAAGTTAGTAGCTGCCTAGGGCTAGAGGTGGGAATAGGGAGTGATTAATGGACACAGATTTCTTTTTTTAAAAGTACTTAATAGTTTTATTTACATTAACAGTGTTTTAAATATACAGCCTTTATCAAATTTAGAAAGATTTTTAAAATTCTCAATTGATGGACAGTTTTTATCATGAATAAGTGTTGAATCTAGAAAAATAGTAATTGTGTATGTGTGTTCAGGCATGTCTAACTCTTTGTGACTCCATGGACTATAGCCTACCAGGCTTCTCTGTCCATGGAATTTTCCAGGTAAGAATACTGGTGTGGGTAGCCATTCCCTTCTCCGGGGATCTTCCCAACCCGGGGATCCAACCCACATCTCCTTCATCTCCTACATTGGCAGGTGGATTTTTTACTCCTGGTGCTACCTGGGAAACCCATGAAAAGTGGTATAGATAATCTTATTTGCAAAACAGAAATAGAGACACAGATGTAGAGAACAAATGAATAGTTAGTTACCAAAGGGGGAAAGGGGTAGGGTGGGATGAACTGAGAGATTGTGATTGACAAATTTATTTTAGAAGTGATGGAAATGTTCTAACATTAGATTACAGTAGATCATTATATAACTTTGTAAATGTACTAAAGTTCATTGAATTGTACACTTTAAATGGGCAAATTCTATGATATGTAAAATATCTCAATAAAACTTATTTTAAAGCAAAAGAAAATTAATTCAAAAAAGACTTACCTGGGGCTCTTGTTTGAAATGTAGACTCCTGGGATGCTAAAATAAGTGCTTCTAATGCAGATAGTCCTTCATATTCTAGGGATTCTAGGAAATACATAGTTTAAAATTCTTAATTTCACAGGCAAATAATAGTTCTTTATTATGCAGGAGCTGCTCAAGACCAAGCTGCTACCTCTCAAGACCAGATCTCCTACCATTCTCCTTTTGTCATTAAGGATGACATTTGTTCTTACATTCTGGGAGTCTTTGATACATTTTATCACTCTTATGAATCTTGTCATTTTTATTCTTTCTAATTTAATTTATTAGGAATGTCTGTTAAATTTTATTTTAAAATATTTGTAGGACTTAAATGTCCATCAATAGATGAATGGACAAAGAGGATGTGATATACATACAATGTATATACATACATTGGTATACATACAATGGCATAGTACTCAGCCATAAAAAGAATGAAATAATGCCATTTGCAGCAACATGGATGGACCTAGAGATTATCACACTAAGTGAGTAAGTCAGACAGAGAAAGACAAATATATCACTTATAGGCGGATCCCCAAAAAAATACTATCAACGAACAATTTTACAAAATAAAAATAGACTCACAGATATAGAAAACAAACTTATGGTTACCAAAGGAGAAAGGAGGGGACAGGGATTAATTAGGAGATTTGGGATTAGCAGATGCAAACTACTATATGTAAAATAGAGAAACCACAAGGACCTACATTCGAGCACACAGAACTATACTCAATATCTTATAATAACTATAAGACTATAATGACTTAAGATTATAATCTAATAATCTACTGACTATAAGATATAGTCAATATCTTATAACAGAAAAGAATCTGAAAAAGAATATCTATATATATAAATCTATGTTCAGCTATCTTCCTAAGGTTAGCCTCTTTTATTGTTTTAGGGATTGCCTGCCCCTCTCTCCTGGGGTCTTCAGTTTCTTTCTTGCTTAACTCTCACATTTTGATGGAGCACATCCTCCAATGGCTTTATATGTCTATTAGAGAAGGGATACATAGAAGTTAAGCTGTTTTTAAAGATTCCAGAAAAAAAATCATATTCTGTCTTCAAAATTGATGGTCTATTTGGCTGGGGTGTAGAATTATAGACCCGAGATAAGTTTTCTCTGAGAATTTAGAAGGCATTACTCCATTGTTTTCTGTAGAAAAGTTTTGCCATTTTCATTCCTGATTCTCTATATGTGGCTTGATCTTTTTCACTGCTTTATCCTAAGCGCTATGCAATTTCATAATGATGCATTTCGTCGGAGATTTTTCATTCTTGTGCTTGGCCCTGGGTAGACTTCTCTCAGTCAGTTCAGTGAACTTTCTTGGATAATTTATTTGCTCTGTTTCCATTCTCTATTTATGGCACTTCCTTATCATTCAAATATTGGATATCCTCAACTGATCTTGAGTCTATTATCTCTTCTCTCTCCAGTTATATTTTCTTGGAAATTTCATCTAATTTGCCTTCCAACTGGGGTAACTAGATAAAGTATAAGATACGCAGGTAAATTTTCATTTCAGACAAACTAAGCATTGCATGGGACATATTTATACTAAAAAAAAAATGTTGTTTGAATCTGAAATTCAAATTAACCTGAGAATCCTGTATTTCTGTTTGCTAATATTGACATTTCCTCTAATTCTTCTCTTGAATTATTCCCTTTTGCTATCCTATTTTTAATCTCCAATTAAAACTATATCTCTATTAGAACAGACTTGTGATTGCCACGGGAGAGGGATGGAGTGGATCATTGAAGTCAGCAGATGTAAGCTATTATTTACGGAATGGATAAACAACAAGGTCCTACTGTATAGCTCAGAGGACTATTTTCAGCATTCTATAATAAACCATAATGGAAAAGAATATTTAAGAAAAAGAATGAACCACTTTGCTATAGAGCAGAAAGAAACACAATATTATAAATAAACTATACTTCAACAACAACAACAACAACAAAAAAATATATATATATATAAATTGTTCTCTAAATGTTACTTTTTAATTGCTTCTTTCATTTCTGGAATATAATACCTTTTCTCTCCAGAGATACTGAGGGCTTTTTAAGTTTTCTTCTGTTGCCTATACTTTTTTCCCTTTTTCTCCAAATTTCTTTCTTTTTGGTCTCTGCCTTTCATATTAGATTTTCGCACAGATCTGGTGACCCTTGATTGTCTGCTTGTATTTAAAAGTGAGGCACTATATACATTAAAAAAAAAAAATTTATGGTTACCAAAGGGAGCAAAGGGGGAGGGATGAATTAGGAATCTGAGATTAACAGATATAACCTATTATACATAAAACATATAAACAACAGTATTTACTGTACAGCACAGGAAACTATATTCAATATCTTGTAACAATTATAATGGAGAAGAATCTTAAAAATATATATCTATACCTACCCACATACACACATATATGAGAGGGATAAGCATGGATGCTAGTGTTCTGGGAGTTATGGCACAGAAGGTGACCTGGGCCAAGGGATCCTACTGCTTGCGGGAGGCAAGAGAGGAGACCTGGAAACCTAACTGCTTCATATATAAATTTTTGTCTATTCATTTTTATGAAAACAAGGTATTATTTTCCTCACCAATTTGGCACCATTTCCCCACAACAACAACAAGTGAAGTTGCTCAGTCATGTCCGACTCTTTGTGACCCCATGGGAGGAGACCACCAGGCTCCTCCATCTATGGAATTTTCTAGGCAAGAGTACTGGAGTGGGTTGCCATTTCCTTCTCCAGGGGATCTTCCTGACCCAGGGATCGAACCTGGGTCTCCTACATGGCGGGCAGATGCTTTACACTCTGAGCCACCAGGAAATCTCATTTCCCCAGAGATGCTTCATATCTCTTTTGATCCCCCCTCACTCTGCTAAAGATGAGCAGTTTAATTTCCATCTTCCTTCTTTAGGCTTTTGAAGTCTTACTTTTTTCTCCCTCTCTGTCCACCCACCAAAAGTTGCTATTTTGTCATGGAAGCTCATATCCCTGCTCTTCCCCGACTCAAACACTCCTCTAACAGACTTGCCTTGCTGGGTATGTATTTCGCTTTTTCTCTCTGGCTGCTGGCCCCTTTTAGATGGTGTTTTCTGCGTGGGTTCTTTACATCTTAGACATGGTGGTTTATGAGTCCCAGTGATGAGAGCCCCATGGATGACAGAAGGTAAAGCCATCTCAGTCACACAGGCTGACTTATAGAAGCTTCGGGAAATCCCCTCCCTGCAGACTCCTCACACAGCTCCAACTGCAGGGTAGAGGACCCAGTCCCCATTCAGCTCCTCCTCAGCCTCTTGGGGTAGGAAGCCCAGCGCAGTCACACTTGGCCTGTGTTGACTTGATCCCCAGCAGCCCAACTCTTCTCAGTATTTGCTGCCTTCCATTCCTCCCTCTTGGCCTTTGACATCATTCTCAGGCACCTGCCTAGTCCACTGGGAGAAAGAACCTCACAATTCTCTCTACTTGGAACCCGCCAAAGCCCAAGGCCTCACCCGCACCCAGCCAACCACAGGAGTTAGCAGCTGTTTGGCTCCCAAGAGGAAGAAATTTATGGTTTGAGAGTAGGAAAGATGAAAGTTGCATCCAGCTGGTCATATTCCCAGGACTCCCCTTCAGCCCTCATACTTTATTTTCATAGCCATTAATCACCTAGGGGGAGCCCTGATTAAAAGAACAGAGTTGGAATGAATAGCTGTAGTCCTGGTTCAATACCTGAATACAAGCTTATCCCACTCCTGAATTTCCTTCTGGGAAACAAACACACCCTGATTTTACGAGCACTGCATTCAGAGATAAGAGAGAACTACTGCACTTTCACTATGAAAAAAGCAATCAAAATGATTCGGAACAAAAACATTGTTCCCAACCCTTCTTTATCTGATGAGATACCTATCTGCAATGAGGAGTCACTGCCAGTCTCCCCTCAGAAAGTTTAAAGATCAGGCTAGTTCTGGAAAGGAAGAGTAAGTGGGCATATTATTAACCTAAATGGCATTAGGTTTCTGTTTCAATAAAGGTTCCCATTAAAGCTGAAAGCAATACAGCTTCAGCAGTGCGGCCATAACCACCCACCGCCTGTAGGAAGATGAGCTTAAATTACACATGGCTGTGCACCCCATTATCACTTTGCAAAAGGCAGTAACTTGAGGTGGACCTCTGTGGTCACAGTGTCCTTCAGGTGACAGCCTCAAAGGAATTCTAGCTTGGATGCAATCAATACTCCGAACATAATTTACTCATGTATCAGCACACGACAAGAGGTTGACAATGATTAATCAACTAATTATGATAGTCTCTCCTTCCCATTATACGTAACTTATTGAATGTTTGGCATTTTTGTTTCTAGTTGCCATGAAAAGGGTACGACAGCCATATTTCATTCAAACTGTGTCCACCTGGAAAGGTAGATCAGCATCCTCAGCCTCATGGGGCAGGCATCACCAGGGCCTACCACACTGGGCAGGCAGCAATTCAAGAGTCTGTCTCCTTTGCCTATTTCCAGTCCGGTGAAAATTTCAATTCTCCTCCCTTAAAAGACTCAGGAAGGATGTGGTGCAGTGGCAGCCTGGGAGTTGCATCTAGCCCTCAGATGTCTTTTGTATGAGCAGCAGGGTTTAGAAAAATGAATTCACTGTCAACCTTTAAAATCGAAGGTTTTAACATGAAAGTCTGGACTGCCTAGCTTTTCTTGGAATAAAGATTGTCTGGCCACTCTGGGCCCTGACAGCCGGTGGGTCTGAGTGGAGCTGCCCCTGTTTTGATGGGGGAGGTACTCTCCTGTTGGCTCCAGACGCAACACTTTTTTATATCCAGCAACTTCTCTCCTTTTCCATCAGCTGCCTGGCTGCTGACTTGGCAGTGGTGAGGGGTGTGTGTGTCCCGGAGGGGGTGGGGGCAGTGGCAACACAATGTCACCAGAAAGTCATAGTCAAGACCCCGCTGCACTGGGAAACCCTGGGCCGCTAACATCACAGTATGAAGGCCTTTATGATATGTCAGGGAACAGGGAAGAGGCTGTCCCAGGGCATGAGTCCAGCTGTCCCAGGCACCTGCGATGAAGACACTCTATGCAGGGCACAGACAGAAGTGCTTCCATTGCTCAGAGGCAAGGAAGGGAAGCAGGAAGGGGCAGGTGGCAGCATGCCGATCGTGCAGGCTGTTAACTGTTCCACTTCCTGGTTCCTCCACACCGGTTGCTCTGGATCCAGATGAGAGTTTGAAGAACCCCTGGGAACCTCCAGCCTGACTCTGGCATGGAGCACTTCTGTCCAGAGCAGAGTGCCAAGGGAAGCGTCACATCCTGGATCCCACCCATCTGATGGGGACGTCTTCCTGGTAAATTCAGAGATCACACAGAGCCCCAGGACCTTCCTGGTGATTTGAATCTGCTTTACCTTCAGCAGATGAACACACTCTCAACAGATTTAGTGGACACTGGGATCTTAAAACGTGAATTCTGAATCAGAAGGTCTGTGGAGGGGCCTGAAACTCTGCATTTCTAACAAGCTCCCCGGTGAGGCCCATGCTGCAGTTCCTAGAACAGTTTCAGTATCAGGGCTATAAAAACACCTTCAGTACCTGCTCATGGACATCTTTTACTCTTTTTCCTGGGGCTCTTGTCTGTTTTCTCTACCTTATTCCTCTTTTTTCTTATCCTTCTTTTCCTCTCTCCATCCATCCTTCTTCTTGTCAACTCATTATTCCTACCAGGCATCCCAACCATCTCCCAACCCCATTCCTTTTAAAAGATCTCCTGCCGTTTCCTGCCCACCGCCCCAGACATTCATCTCCCTCTTGCCTCTCCTCAGTAGTGCCAGAGAAATAAAAGTCACCACTCATGACAACCGGGTGCCAAGCCCTGTCTCAGTGTGTTACTGTGAGCTGCACCCCACAGGCCTGCAAGCCCTGTAATTGCCCAGCTGCAAGACCCAAGAAAGAGCCCAGAGATAGAGACATCAACAATGTACTGGTTAGGGGGTCTTACAAATCTGAAGCAAAGTCCTGGAGTGACACCCCATCATTATGGCTACAAGAAGAAATCTTTGCCACTAAGGGAAGGAGGAGGCTGACATTTATAGGGGAAATTGATATCAAGTTGGCTCATTAGTTACCGGGGAAACTAGTGGCTGGCGCAGGGGGCAAGCACACAGGTAGGTACTGATTAAGCCTTATGATTAAGAGGATGGGACAGTCATGCGAGTTGGGTATAGGTGAAGTAGGGACTGGTCTAGCAGGGAATGTGCACGGAGCAAGAGAACAGCCATCGTGAGTGGGCTGGCCATGTGCTGTGCTGTGCTGACTGGCTCAGTCACGTCCGACTGTTTGTGACTCCATGGACTGTAGCCTTCCAGGCTCCTCTGTCCATGGGGATTCTCTAGGCAAGAATACTAGAGTGGCTTGCCATGCCTTCCTCCAGGGGATCTTAACCCAGAGATCGAACCCAGATCTCCCTCATTGCAGGCGGATTCTTTACCGTCTGACCCAATACAGTTACCTATATTATTTAATTCTCACAACAACTCTACAAAGTATACATCAATACTGTCCCTTTGGAAATAAGAAAATTGAAATTTGGGTAATTAAAGAAACTTTGTCTTCAACTAGGAAATAATGAGATTAGAATTTGGACCTGTCTAAAGCCAAAGGCTGGAGAAGGCAATGGCACCCCACTCCAGTACTCTTACCTGGAAAATCCCATGGACGGAGAAGCCTGGTAGGCTGCAGTCCATGAGGTCACTAAGAGTCGGACACAACTGAGCGACTTCCCTTTCACTTTTCACTCACGCATTGGAGAAGGAAATGGCAATCCACTCCAGTGTTCTTGCCTGGAGAATCCCAGGGATGGGGGAGCCTGGTGGGCTGCCCTCTATGGGGTCACATAGAGTCGGACACGACTGAAGCGACTTAGCAGCAAAGCCAAACGCTATAACCTTTCTACTACGTTATGCTCATATAAGATGAAATGGTCTAGAAGTCAGCAGGTAGGGGTGGGTTGAGAAAAAAGACATTAAATGTCTCAAGCATCACTCTAGTTGTGTGTCCTGTACAGTTCTCCACTCGCTCCTCAGGCAGATGCCCTATGGAACAGCTTGACACAGTGATAATAAGAGCTTTTTTAGGAAAGCGCAGATTAGCTGGAGTGGGACAGGATTCCAAATGACAGAGTAGTATTATTAAAACCCAGCCTTGATAATATGCCTGCATTTTCACTGGGTTCATGACTGTATACATAGAGCCCACCACCAAAAAGGGGGTCCTACCATTGGCAGATCACCCAATAACACGGAATCTAAAGGGTGGTGTCAGACCTCTCCAATCAGTCCACACAGGGTCCTCCTTGGATGTGTAGCCAACACCCTTCTGTCTGTCCAGTTTTCTCCCATAACTCCACCTCGAGCATCCCCTTTTCTGCCTGACCTCAATATCCTACCTGAGTGTCCTGGTTTCCAACCTGGGAACCTTAGCTGATCTGAAAATCTTTGTTTCTCTCAACAGAAACAGAATCACATAGAGATCAGACTGGTGGTTGCCAAGGGAGAGGGGTTTGGTGGAGGGGTGGAGTGGGAGTTTGGGAGTACCAGATATAAGCTTTTATATATAGAATGGATAAACAAGGTTTTACTGTTTAGAGCAGAGAATTATATTCAATATCCTATGATAAACCATAATGGAAAAAAACAAATAAACTATATATATATATGTATATATAGCTGAATCACTTTGCTGTACAGCAGTTAACACAACATTGCAAATCAATTATACTTCAATTTAAATAAATTAATTAAGCAAATAAATAAATCCCTTGGTGTCTTTCAGATTTTTCAAACTGCAGCATCTACAAAACAAACAAATCTTGCTTAAGTTGGCTATCTCACTCCCCTGACTTTTTTTAAGGTATAACAAAATTTCTTAAAATCTCCTTTTAAATTCTCCCAAAGATCCTACAAGATATGACAGGAGAAAAGGCAAGGGGTAGGGATGAAGAAAATTCCATCTTGACACAAAAATTGTTGAGAAGTCTAAATTCCCTCGAATGACAAGAGTGAGAATTTTTTAAAAAAGGAATGGACAGGGAGACTGGGAGCAGTATGCAGAAGGAGCCCCGGCCCAAGAGTCATGGGATTTAGGTTCTAAATACGTCTTTGCCCCTAACCAGCTGTGCAACCTTGGATAAGCTGTATCAGTTTTTTTGATACCAGTTTCTTCATCTTTGAAGTGAGGGGGATTGGATTGAATGATGGCCAAGATTCCTTTGATCTCTGCTTTTCAGTGTAGCATCTAAAATAAAATGAACCAGTAAGCTGTTGTGAAATAATGTTGCATTTCACCAGAAAGTTAGACACAAACTAGGTTGAGTTAATGCATGAAAACAAGAAAGTAAAACAACCAATAGTTAATAATGATAACTGAATAATAATAATAAAATAAAAGGCCAAGAAATTAAAGACAAAAAAATGGCTGATTCTATACTGTTCTTCTTAAAAAGATTTTAATTCTCTACAAAGTGGCCGTGCACTATCCATAATTATCAGTTACTAGTAAAATATGTAATTGGGACAAGACATGTTCCATTCTGTAATATATTATCATTTAAAAAATTGTTTTCTAATAAAAGTGTTCAATTATAAGGTCAATCACCAACATTTTTATTCTACACAATGGTAGGTAGATCTGAAATAAAATTAGGCCAATGTGAATAATTTCCTTCCTGGCAGGTTATGGAATTTAGCGTACATGGTATTTTCCATCTTTGAAGTTAACATGTAATTATGTTTGTTTTATGTCAACTCATCTGCCCCCAGTGTTCCAAACTGAAAAAGAGACAAAGTTGCCGGTAGCGACCACTCCCTCCATGCCTTTACCAGGCCAGAAGAGAGAATCGCTGGGGCACAACAGCACTGGACTCTTTGGGGAAGTATGCTTCGGGGAGGCCCACCCAGCAATAATATAATGGCAAAGATAACCTCCCTCTGTGTTTAGAATCATCTGGATCAGTAGAAATGTTTCACTCGGTCTGCATGGACACGACCCCTCTCAGTCTGTAATTAAGGATGCCCTTCTGCATCTGGTCCTTGAAGACCTGACCTCTTCTGAAGGACCATCACTTGTCTTCTGGGAATCACCCTTCATCTACCCAAACCATGTGTGTAGGAGAACGCCTCGGGGGAGTGCCTTGGCCAGGAGGACCATTTTCTGTGAGGATGCTACAGTTTGAAGGTTCATCTCATTATCTTCCTTCTGTAGCTCTCTCCTAGTCTTAGGTACCAATGGCCTATATGCCAAAAATCACATTTAAAAATAATATTTTGATCCTTTGTCCTGAACTCCCCACGCCTGACTTATTTACCATTGAATAATTCACCTCCATTAAATAGCATTCATTACCTTGGAGGACCCAAGTCCCATCATTTTGTGTCCACCATGTCCCAGATGAGGGACATGAAAGACACCAAGAAGTCCAAAGTGTCAGAATCCTTAAGTAGATCAACAGACAAATCCGAGGGAGAATCTTTCCTCCCGCTGTTCTCCACTAGTCAGTAGGACTTGTTTATTTTTACCTTCATCAAGAACAACTGTAAAACATGGCTGAAGATGTGGGTTGCAAATAGACCCAAGCCATTTGACCACTTGGAAATTATCACATCCCTGTGGTAAATATTGCTAAGTACCTGGGGTTAGAGGAGGGTATCCTTTCTCCCACCATCTCACCTCCAAGCAGGTCGTCATGGTGAAAGTCATTCTTAGGCCAGTTTCTGCCACACATGCAAACCTTCATTAATATACAAAAATCGAACCATGATGTTATACACCTAAAAACTTACATAATGTCAATTACGTCTCAATTTTTAAAATTACTTTACAAATGAAGGACTAAATACTTAAATTTATTAAAAACAAAAACAACCTTCATTATCAAGCAGGCACAAAGTGAAGAAGGTGAAAGCGTTAGTCACTTAGCCAACTGTTGGTGACCCCGTGGACTATAACCCGCCAGGCTTCTCTGTCCATGGAATTCTCCAGGCAAGAATATTGGAGTGGGTAGCTATTACCTTCTCCAGGGAATCTTCCTGACCTGGGGATCAAATCCGGGTCTCCTGCATTGGCAGGCAGACTCTTTACTGTCTGAGCCACCAGGGAAGCCCAATCAGGCACAAAAACCACCATCATATCCTTCCTTTAATCTTGGTCAAGTCCCCACACTTAGATATTAATAAGCACCTTACATGAGAAGAAGGAAGCAGACATCCCAATGTTCTGACAGCTGCTCAGCTGAGCTTCTGGGGCATCAGGCAGCAGAGCCTGCAGGCAGTGGAAAGAGGCAGAGCCAGATGGATTTATGGACTGGAGTACTGCCCCAACATGTAAGGCCCGTGGGCTTGTTGGAAAAATACCCTCTTGCCATGGAAGGATGGTGGGACCTATTGGTCTTCTATCCAGCCTCAAAGCCTGAACTCTCTTCATTTAGCCAATTTAAAAAGCCTATTTTACATTACCTAGGCTAGTTGACATACTCTCTGGAATAGATTTTTATAACAATATTTACAGAGCTTACATAACCACTTCTGGATGGTGATTTCCTGATTAGTTTCCTTCACATGCTATCCATAATCCCTAGCGTGAAAATTAGAGCTAATTTATACACATATGCATCACAGTGTTTATAATGAATTATTTTAAATTACCAAAGAGATGACTTTCTGACACATCCTATCTGCAAATTTGACATCTGAAAGCCCTCCACTACTCTCATCCATCGTACTGCTGGAGAAATTATGGAAATATGCAAATAAAATATCACCATGCTTTTTGAGTTTGCATCCCAGCTCCATGTTTAGCCATTATAGAAAATGTATTTGAATGGAGTACAGAGGAAAAAAGGCCCGTGCAAACACGATGGGGAAAGAAATGGCCCAGGGACCTAGGAAGTTGTTTTAGCTTAATTAAATTGTCTTAGCAAAGCAGACTTTGCTACAAAGGATGGTGAGGGATGGAACAGAGGAAGGGATTGGAGATGGGTGGGTGTAGGGTGGACAAAACAGTCTCCTCCACAGGCATCCTCTCAGCAAAAGGAGCCCAAGCCACTTCATAGAGGGGCAATTCCCTTTCTGAGCTTTGCATGGTAGACACTGAGCGTATTAACAGCAGTTTATAGAGCCACTGCTCAGGTGAAGCACTGAGTAAAAGGAGCCATTGAGCAGATCCTTCCCTCACCTGTCCATCAAGGGAACAAATCAAGTTCTTTCCCAGAGTCATTTTCCTTTGCAGACAACTCAGACCATTGTTCCCTGGCGCAGGACAGTGACTCACTTGATCAGTAACCTGCTGTTTTTTTATCAATTATAGTAATTCATGCCTCACCCCCTTCTATTCATTGCTGACATTTGTTTTGGACGATAAGTTCAGTTCAGTTCAGTTCAGTTCATTTCAGTCGCTCAGTCGTGTCCGACTCTTTGCGACCCTGTGAATCGCAGCACGCCAGGCCTCCCTGTCCATCACCAACTCCCGGAGTTCACTCAGACTCACATCCATCGAGTCAGTGATGCCATCCAGGATGATAAGTTAGTAGATTAAAAGAGTAGCATAGTTTTATTTGGCCAAACACTCAGAAACATGTTCAGTACTATTCCCTATTATCTCACTTAATTATCAAATATCAGTCTTGAGCGTCCATGCCTGAGTAGAAAGTTGTGGAAAGGGAAGAGCAATGAAAAAGAGACCTGGGTTCTTGTCCCAGCTTTCCCACTCACTAAAGGTGTGGCAGCCTAGTCTCCTCTCTGAATTGAGACCAGACAACAACCTCCAAAGTCCTAGCATTCTTTCCCTTAACCATTTATTGAACATCTCCTGCATGAGAAACATTGTTCTCAGTTGTGTCTAGAGGATCCAATAGTGAATGAAAAAGCCAAAGTCCTTAACCTAATGGAACGGACACTTTAATGGAGGATGAAAAAGAAATGCATATGAAAACAAATATACATCATATTTTGTGATAACTGCTATGGAGAGAAATGAAGCGGTATAAGGGGGACAGGGTGCTGTCTTACACCAAGCGACAGGAGAAGGCCTCATTCGCCTTTAAGCAGCAACACTGTCTCTGTGTTTACCGAGGTGAGGAGTGTTCTAGTAGAAGGAATAGCATGTACAAAGCCCCTGAGGTAGGAATGTGCTCAGCGTGATCAAAGAACAGCAAGGCAGTCAGTGTGGCTGAGCAGAATGAAGAGAGGAGGGTGGTGGAAAATAGGCTGGCGACTGGAGTGAGGGGGCAGGAGGGTATGTAGGCATGTAGGGTCTTTGGCTTATACTCTGGGAAACTGGGCGACCTCTGGGGGACTTTTGACCTGAGAACTGTCATGTTCTGATGTACACTGGAACAGGATCCATCTAGTCACTGACTACAGGGGTGAAGCCCAGACACAGGCCAGAGATGCTGGTGGCTTGGGCCATGTTGGAAGCTGTAGAGGTGGTGAAAAGTGGTTAGGTTCTGGATATAGGTTGAGAATGGGCCAACATTTATAGGAGAAAGAAAAAAAATCAAAGACATCACTAAGATTTTTGCAAATGGAAGAACAAGGTTTTGGGCTTTTTTTTCTATTTGTTGATATAAAAATGTAGAAATAAGTTTGGCTTGGGATGTGGAATGGACAAGATGCCTATTAGATGTCTAAGAGGAGATATTAATTAACCTGTTGTATACCCTTCTGAAGGTTTAGGATTCAGATATAGAGGAAGCCCTGAGAGTGTCTTGCCAGTATCTATTTGGCACACCCTGGAGGTTGCCCTCAGCTTAGTAGATGGCTGTCATACCTTCTGTGGCAGACGCTAAGGTGGCCTCATGCTTCCTGCCTCTTGGTGTTCCCCCTCTTGTTGGATGCCTTCCCTACACGTGCGGGATCTGTGATTTGAACGGAGCAAACGTGGCAGGATATATGTGATTATGTGTCCACGATTATGTCATTATGTTCCATAGAAAAGCAGTGCCCATCTTACTGGAGTCTTTCTTTCCCTGTGAAGAAGTAAATGGCTCTGTTAGAGAATCCCAAGTACTGAAGAACCATGGGCATCCTTTAAGAGCTGAGGATGCCCTCTGGACAGCAGCTAACCCAAGACTAAAGCTCTTAGTTCTATACAAGGAACTAAATGCTATCACCATGTGAGTGAGGAAGTGGATCCTAAGGGCGTTCCCCGGAGCAGGGCAGAAGTGACAGAGTGCCAGTGGCCCCAGGAGCAACCAGGAAGCAGTGAGTAATGGGAGCGAGAGAATGAATACCTCACTTCCTTAGGACTTGGTGGGGCAAACCTGGGGTGTGAAGTCAAGACCTAAGGACAGATAAATCAACGGGGCAGGAGGGAGAGAATACGAAACCAGATGTTCACTGGGATGAACGCTTGATTGTGGCAAAAGTGCCATGGAAGAGTAGGAAAAGAGTACTTCAATACACGGCGCTAGGTCAGTAAGATGGGAAAGATTGAAACTTGACCCCTGTCTCATGCCGGGTAGAATTTATGTATAAATTTGAAAGGTAAAACAATTAAGATTCTAGACAATGACATAAAAGAATAATTATTTATCCTTTGAGGCAGGCAAAGATTTCTTAATCAGGAATTGTAAAGCACTAACTATAAAGGAAAAGACTGACAAATTGAACAATCAAAATTAGCAACGTCTGGTCCTTTTCTTTAACAGTTAAGGCATATGTACAATGTATGTTTGATAGGCCATTAACAGGCTGTTCTAGTTAGCATGAAATTCAAGTTAACTCATACATAAGCCAGAATGACCAACCTCCCACACTGCCCTTACCCCTCAGTTTGTAAAAATTTCTAGGTTAATTTCAGGTGGTGCTAGAGGTACAGAATCTGCCTGCTAATGGAGGAGACATAAGAGACATGGGTTAGATCCCTGGGTCAGGAAGATTCCCTGGAGGAGGGCATGGCAACCCACTCCAGTATTCTTGCCTAGAGAATCCCATGGACAGGGGAGACTGGCTGGCTACAGTCCATAGGGTCGCAAAGATGGATATGACTGAAACAATACACACACAGCAAAAATCATACACTTAGTAATTATCTAGGCTGTGGGGTGTGGGTTGGGGAAGCACTGCAAGTTGACTGCCGCATAAAATAGAATTTAAAGAACAGAATACAGAGAGAAGAAATCTGGGAGTTTCCCTTTAGCTCTTCTGAACCAATACTTGCATACAACGACCTTCCAGTCTGCTGGGCAGTTCCAGACCCATATTTCAACCTCGTGACCTTCAGTGGCTCCTACTTGCCCTCAGTGAGCCACTCAGGGTATGTGCAATTCCTCTGCAAGCCAGCCCCACTGCCAGCCCCTCCTCATGCCAATACACCAGCCACACATAGCAAGCCCCTTTCAGTTCCCCAGAGGTCCCATGCTCTTGAGGGCTCCTGTGCCTCCACTCATGCCTCCTGCCAGGACTGCTCTCTACTCAGTCTTCCTGTCTGCTGGCTCACTTCGGATCAGCCTCCAGCTCATGCCTCCTCTCTTTTTAACATTCCTGACCTCCCTGCTCAGGGACGTGCATGTCTGGCCACCACAGTCCCCATGGCTTTGCCTGATGATTGATTATATTGGTCTGTTTTCTCATCTCTTCTACACTGAGTTTAATGGGGATCTGGGCCTTTCATCCTCGTTCCCCAGTTGAGGTCCCGGGTACCTCTCCCAGGAACATCTACTGGTCTTGCTGCTTCCATTCAATTCTCCCCTCCCCTTGCTCCCTCTTCCAGAGTCATAGTTCTAAAACACTAAATTCCCCCTTTCTTTTCTATCAAAATCTTCCATTGCTTCTTATTGCTCAAACTCTGTAGCCCACAAGAATTCAAGGACCTCACCTACCCGACCCCACATTCCTCTTCCATGTTCTTGCACCATTTTGCCAATGCAGTTCATGCCGCAGCCAGGAATTCCCCAAAGGGGTCACAAAATAGCTCTCTTCCGCTTTGGCTCCTGGGGTTTCTCCTATTCCGTACGTGATAGGCAACTTCCGGGTGAAGCATTACCAGTTAATGCCCTCAGCTCCTAAGCCAGAGCCCATCGCTTCTCTGGGCCCTGGTAACTCAGGCCAGCTCTGCTCAGCTTCTCCTTGGCAGACTAAGCTCCTGACTGGACACTTCAGCTGCACCAGCAGGTGGCAGCTGGGCTTGGTTGTCTGACCTCGTGCTCTGAGCCTGAGGTGAGTGCAGGGAGCTGAGGCAGCAGTGACTACCTCCCAGCACGCACACACACGCACACACACCATAGACTCACAATACACCATGACAGCCCTTCAAGAGTGGACCAGCTGTCCTGAGCACCAACCAGGCACCACATTCCTCCGTGTCAGTGGGTCCCTGTCCTGAACCCCATCCAGGATGGCCAGGGGTGCCCCCTCAGGGCTCTGTGACATGCTCCAGCAATCCCTATTAGCCCCAGGGCATGGATGCCCACTGGGTCCACTGCAGGCTGCTGTCAGGGAGGAAAAATTTTCCTCTACCCTTCCAAGTTCTACTGGCTGGTCTAAGAGTTAAACTGACATGAGACAGAGGAACAGAAAGTCACATGAAATTTTAATGGCCTGCATCCATGAGGGAGACCCAGGAAAACTGAGTTCTTTGCCACAATGGCTGAAGCTGCACCTTATATACCACTCTCTGCTAAGATAAAAGAGAAAGTTGAGGGTAGTGATTTGGGACTTCCCAGGGAAGACAATTCACCTGGAGATGGTAGAGCACAGGTTTGGTAAACAGCAGTTTCTTGGGCCGGGCAGAGGCAATGGGACACAGAGAGAAATTTTAATAAACAGACTTTGCTAGATTCCCTCCTCTCTGCATACCTAGCTCATAATGCAACTATCTACATTGCTGTTGTTGTTTAGTCACTAAGTCGTGTCTGACTCTTTGCAACCCCATGGACTGTAGTCCACCAGCTGCCTCTGTTCATGGGATTTCTCAGGCAGGAATGCTGGAGTGGGTTGCCGTTTCCTTTTCCAGGAGATCTTCCAGACCCAGGGATCGAATTCACACCTTATGCATTGGCAGGCAGATTCTTTACCATTGAGCTACCAGGGAAGCCCCAATTATCTACATTACAATGTAGTTAGAGGGCCAGGTCCTTGGTCTACCTACATTCTTTTATGCAGTTAAGGGAAAGATCAAAGGTTCTTTCTGAGTCTTTTAAAACTTTTCAGCTTGAAACATTCTGCATACCAAAGAGACGCTTTTTGGGCGGCAAGTTGTATGTCCCCCCTACCCTCACGCCTGCACAGCCTTCATGAATGCCCCTCGCTACAGTAGTGTCTTCATCCATCCGGGCTGCTATCACAAAGTGCCATAGACGGGGTGGCTTATATGCAGCAGAAACACACTGCTGCTAGCAGTTCCGGGGGCTGGAAGTCCCAGCTCAGCTGCTGGAAGGACTGGGTTCCGACGGGAGCCCTCTTTTAGTTTGCAGACGGCTGTCTCCTTGTTGTGTTTCACATGGGCGAGGGGGCCCTAATCCCATCCATGAGGGCTCTCTCCTCATGACCTAATCACCTCCCAGCGGCCTCATCTCCTGATAACTTTAGAATAGCAACATATGAATTTTGAGGGGACACAAACATTCAAACCCTAACAAGTGGAATCCACTTAAATCCTTCTGAAGAGGCAAAGAAGAAGCTCTAAAAACCTCCATCTACCCTCTCACCAACTCTTGACAGGATCTGGTGCTCGGTTTTCTCAGGCAGCCCCTGGAGAGTGGATAAGTATGGGGATGTGTACTTTCCACTCCTTCCGATGGGCCTCTCCAGACACACCTTCCCAAGCCCCGGACTGGACAGGTTAGAAGGACAGCACAGTGCCTGCCTTTGAAGTGAGTACGGACAAAACTAGACCTGTTCTGGGTGTTAAATAGGCCAAGTGCACACCAATCACAGCCACAGAAACGTGGCCTGTTCCCTGCCGGATCATGCAGTCTTATCTTGGTTGTCCCCGTCTGCAGTTACTCTTACTCATACACCTGCACCATCTCCTCCTCACTCTTGATTTGTGTGTGGATCATATAGGCAACGGAGAAGGCAATGGCACCCCACTCCAGTACTTTTGCCTGGGAAATCCCATGGACAGAGGAGCCTGGCTGGCTACAGACCATGGGATCGTAAAGAGTTGGACACGACTTAGTGGCGAAAAAACAACAAGTATAGGCAAGGAAAAAGCTTTTTCCTCTATCCTAGATGTCCATCTGGGGCCCTGAAAACTAGACTGACAAAAGATGGATTAACAAGGGAAAAACAAACAGAATTCATCACCTTATGCATCGCACACTGGAGAGGGAAACTCAGTGAAGAATAACTCAAAGGGATGGTCAGAACTTGGGCTTATATAGCATCTTAACAAAGAACAATAAATTTGTAGAGAAAGACAAGAAAATAGATGTTAGGTTTCCAAAGGCAGCAAACTTGTGGGAAGGTGAATACACCGGGGAAACTAACAGAAGATATGTTGTTTTAGCAGGTCAATTCCTCTCCTGTTGTCACTGAGCTGATCTGATACGAGTTCCTGCTGGTAAAGAATCTAAGCCTGCTTTCAGGCAAATAGAAGGAAAGGGAGGGCAGAGAGCTTTGTTTTAGCATCTGCTATTTCTCAATTGTCTTCAGCTCAAGATAATCCTTATGCCACAGTGGTGTACTTTGGAGCGGCGCATCCATACTCCACTTAGGGGAAGCCCATGCCCTCCAGCTTCTTCCTGTCTGCTGGGTACTGTGCTTCTCAGAGGACCCCTGGTTTCCAGCTTCCACTGCCCTTCCAAGAAAACTGGGGCAGACGAACTTAGCAGGCTGCCTAGGGCCACGTCCACAACCCTCAGACCATGGATGGACTGAGCCTCAGCACACCCTGGGGAATATCAGACAGAGCCTCTTCTTCCTTACTTAGAAAGGCATTTCTAAAAAGAAATTAGCTGGAAAGTATTGCAAAAATATTCTCTGTACAAGTATGACTGACTATTCCTGCCATGCCAGGGGCATGGGGACTTCCTGACTCTATGGGTCTGTTTACATATTTACACCCGGTAGTCCTAAGCCTTAAGTGATAGGAGATTATTTGAGCCTTTCTGGGGATCTGGATCCTCATAACTGGAGAAATGCATTCTTTTTTTTTTAAGTTTAGGTAGATGTCTTTCTGTTAAGGAGAATGCTGAGATAACACCCCCCATTATTTACCCCCAAAGAGCCTGTAGATGTGATAACAAAATTGGCCAAGAAGCTTCCAACTCCCCACTTTGCCCACAGCATTGTGGTGAACCTGTCTGTGTACAGAGAAAAGTTCACAGAGGGGCTGATCAAGCCCAAGGATTGTGACCTCTCACCTGCACAAAGCCTCTTCAAAGCTCTGTACCCAATTTCACATTCATAATTTGTACTTTTTCTTAAATAGGGTTCCCCAAATTGTATTAGCTTCAAGCCACCCAAATCCTGACTGACTCCTGCTTCTACATGTTCCTCTTAATGGGCATGTGTGAGAATTTCTAAAAGACCTATGTCAAGAGGGGAACTGCTGGGTTATAAGGCATCCACGCACTTAATTAGCTACTACCAGATAATTCTCCAACCTGTTCTCCCACCAGCAGCAAGAGGAACCTCTGTCCCCACCCCTTGCCAACACTTGTCATTACCCAGCTTTCTAACTATGCTAGGCTAGTAGCTATATGCCTTACAGCTTAAATTCCTTTCAAATACCATAAAGTAATGATCTCTCATCATTACTTTAATTTGCATTAATTTACATTGCTCTGGTTACTAACGAGCAGTTTCTTTCATATACTTGTACAGCCTTTGGGTTTCCTCTGTTGTAAGTTGCCTATTTATATATTTAACCCGTTTTTCTTTTGGTATACCCTCTTTTCTAATGGAATTGTGGGAGTTCTTTGTGTGTTCCACATGTATATCCTTTGTCACTTCTAGACATCATGAACCTTATAAATCTCTTCTCCCAATCTGTCACCTATCTCTTAAATTCAATTCAACTGAGGTGCCTTGTTAAAAGAAACTCTTAATTTTGATGTAATTGGATCAATCATTTTGCCTTGTGATTTGCACTTTCAAAACCTGATTTAAGAAGTTGTTATCCATTCTAGGTTACAACACTTTTCACCTGTTAGCTTTATAGTCCTACCTTTTGTATTTAGGTTTCTAATCCTTTGAAAATCTCCTTTTTATGTGGCGTTAGAGAGGGAGCCAAATTTTTTTCCATTCTTTCTTTTTTTTTCATTCTTTCATTCCTGTTTTCCCATCACCAACTAAACAATCCATCCTTCCATTGTTGATCTGTGGTGACAACTCTGTGTTAGATGAAGTTCACAGGTAAACACAGGGCCACCAGCAGGCTTTCAATTCCACTCCACTGCCCCATTAAAAACGACTTTACAAGTGTCTAAATATTGGGTAGGCAATTTCCCCTTCTTCTGTTTCATGTTAATTTTGCTATCTGTGAAACATTTTTCCCTCTACACTTTAGGATAAATATATCAAGTTTCTTAAAAAAAATTACAACTGGAATTTTTATTGGGATTGTATTGAATTTATAATTTATAAATTAATTAGAAAATATTTGATATCTTTTAAATTTAAGTTGTACAGTCCAAGATATGTCTGAGGTAAGAGAATTGTGAGAAGAAATTGAAACAGCCATCCGTGAATGTCTTTGAGAGGGCCCTGAACCCTGTTCTCACCATGCCTCCTAATTTAGATCTAGGGAGGTGTTAGTCGCTCAGTTGTGCCCGACTCTTTGAGACACTATGGACTGCAGCCCACCAGGCTCCTCTGTCCATGAGGTTTTCCAGGCAAGGGTACTGGAGTGGGTTGCCATATCCTTCTCCAGGGGATCTTCCCAACTAGGGATCAAACCTGGGTCTCCTGCACTGCAGGCAGATTCTTTACCAACTGAGCTACAAGGGAGGTGGGGCAATAAAAAATCCCATGTTGGTCAAGGAGGAACTGGGAGGAGAGAGAACTGTGCTTTCCCAGGTGTGGGCTGGGAGCTCTGCAAGTATATAGGAGATGCCCTGACTGGCATGGTGCCAGCAGTGACTGGGTGAGGGGCCAAGGGAATGTCTCAGAGATGCCCACTCGCCATCAAGGGGAAGAGGAAGCAGCCAAGTGTGCCCAAGGGACCAAGCACAGCCGGCTTGCAGAGCCAAAGGAGCCTGAGATGAGAATCAGGAGGATGTGCACTTGGAGGCCTGCTGACCGGAAGCCATGGTGGGACTGGGGGCATGAATGGTGGATGCCAGTCCATGGTTATGAGGACCAGACGTGACACATTCTGGCTGAATAGATGCTAGTTGGGGGGCGGGCGGGCAGAAGATGGCTATGATCCAGAAGCTTCCTCCCACCAGTGCTAGGGGACTATGGTGCCCTCTCTCCCTCTGCACAGGAACTGGGATGGCCTCCAAGGAGAAGGAGGCAAAAAATCCAGAAATTGACTATTTATTCAGAAGCATCTGAGTTTTAAAACAGAAGTTATCTTGAATTGGTAAGTTCAATTCTATAGAAATAAATGCTTGCTTTTTTTTTAAAGTATCTGAGATGTCAGACTACAGTGGTTCTGTAAATTTCATATCTACTCTACAATGTTTAGTTTCTACAGACTGGATTTCAGCAGTAGGAAAAACTCTGGTAAGGAGAGGCTGGGAGAATTAAATAAATGCAATATAACCATAAGGCAGGTAAAGGAACTTGCTAAGTCATTTCAGTTGTGTCCGACTCTGTGCGATCCCATGGACTGCAGCCTACCAGGCTCCTCCGTCCATGGGATTTTCCAGGCAAGAGTACTGGAGTGGGTTGCCATTGCCTTCTCCTGAAAGGAACTTAGTCATAAAGAAACCAACAGCCTTGCTTTTCATCAGAATGAACAAATGGCAGGCAGCTGCATTGTTTCCAAGGCTCATTCTGGCTCTGAGTTTCAACAGGTACCCTGGCAGGATTCTGGAATAACCCCCTTGAGATCACAGCCCTGCTCACAGGAGCTCTGCTTGGCCTAGGATGCTAAACTGCAGAGCGAGGTGCTTTTCCCCAAAGCAGCCTGTCTCCAGGGTGATGTCAGTGCCCCACAGGGAGCATCCCGCACACCAGGGCTGGTGAGTTTCCTGTCACTGCCCAGTGATCCCTCTCTCAGACGGAATGTACAGCCCCTTGCGTGCCCAGGCCTTCTGCAGCTGACCTGGGAAGCCCTCCTTGTCCTGCGGTAAGGCATGGCTTTGGTTTCAGTGCTGCTCCTTGTATGTGGATTTAGAATGTTCTCTGAGGAAAGGCAGGTGGTGCTGCTAAGAAGACCCACTGGTCCCAGGTCTCTTTCAGTTCTGGCCTTGGGGAGCTCAGAGCATGCAGGTCCCCGGTCCCTCCAGCACAAGTAGATAAAGAGGCCCCCCACCCCCAGATATAGCCCCCCATGGCCCTCATCAGCTCCAGGGCCCCGGAGGAGTGGAGGAAGGCCGCTTCCTCTCTGAGGACACCCTCACCCACAGGGCCTCCTTGCATCCGCCGTGCCTCTGCAGTCCTTGCTGAAGTCCCCTGTCCTGCCATCGCCTCTGGCTGGGGGTCTGGGCGGGTCTCTCTACTCAGTCCAGCCTTCTCTGAACATGCTGGCTGCAGTCAGCCTTCCCAACACTCTCTTCAAAACAAATCCAACACTGTAAAGCAATTATCCTTCAATTACAAATAAATGAATTGTTTTTGAAAGATGAAAAAAAAAAGCAGTCCTCCAAGTCCTGGTTTGAAGAGACTGTTGGGGAGGCTGACCGCAGCCAGCAGTTCAGAGAAGGCTGGGCTGAGAAGAGAGACCCGCCACAGCTGCTTTGATGCTCCTGAACCATGGGGAACATGAAGCTCCGGTAGGAGGCCCACAGCCTCCCCAGGACTCACATTGGTGGATGGGGGGAGAGCCCAAGACTTTTCTATCCTGAGGCCCCCCCACATTTATTTGAGGCATCTATTTCATACCTTGAACCCAAGTACTCATGAAGGGTGGGAAGAAGGGACCTCAAACCTGCATCCTGTTTTGGTACAGCCCGCAAGGTAAGGATGGCTCTTACATTTCTAAATGGCTGAAAATACATCAAAAGAAGAAGAAGATTTTGTGACATATGAAAATTACATAAAATTCAAATCTAGTGACCATAAATAAAGTTTTATTGGAACACAGCAGTACCCATTCATTTACATATTGTCTGTGGCTGCTTTCGTGCTCCAAGGGCAGATGGAAGTAGCTGTGATGGAGACCATAAGACTCGCAGAACCTGAAATATCTGGTACTTTACAGTAAACATTCGTGGAGCCTTGTCAGGCATGACTTCCCTCTCCCGATTCCTGCCAACCAGTGAAAGCTATCACTGGTCTCCGAATAGTGGGGCAAAGCAGACAGAAAAGTCCCCACCAATAGACTGATAGACGCCAGAGGGGACCATGGCTTTCATCGCTGTATTGGGGATCAATACATATTCCTCCTACACTAAATAATTTTCCATAGCTCTAGTTATAAGTTCTCCTTATAAGCCAACTAATTTTTATTTCTTTGGGGATAAAAGGTTCCCGCGTTCTTATAATAAGTTAACTGTTCTTCAAAATTACCACAGAGTGAATTGATAAATAACTTCCAAATAGGAAGATGATCTCAAACCAGTTCTGGTTAATTTTTAGGTGAATCAGTTGGAACCACAAGCTTGGGTCCTAAAAATATGGAGTACCATCCAAAATCACAACAATTTAATTCCTCTGCACGTGTGTGTTTATTTGTGTCTATTTCCATGTCTGTGAGTGTTGGTTAGTTCAACAAACTGGACTGAGAATAGGATGGGAGAATTTACCTTCTTGAGGGAGATTTTAAAATCTGATTAAGGATTGATATTTTAAAAAATTAGCAGTGTGTCTCTAACCTCATGGAATAGGAAGGGCTTGGGGAAGAGGTGGGTGGGTGCTAGGAAACGTGGCATCATTTGTTCAACTTTGAGAGAGCCAAACTGAAGATATTGCAACCTAAGACAGTAATTGCAGGAACCTGTTTGTTCGTTGGGCTTTCAAAAATTCTCTTATTCAGTCTTCATTTCCCGAGAACTGATTATTTACTATACATAGCATTAGGAGTAAAAAGCTACAGGCCCCCATCTTTCCACACAGAAAGAATATGGTAAAGTACACAGGAGGGGAGTCATAAGGAGCAGATTAAGGCAAGCTAGCTCAGGAGGAAAAAAAATGTGTGTGTGTGTGTGTGTGTTTTGGTAAAACTAAATGTGGAGCATTAATGGGATTGGTCTTTCACCAACAGCCAGGGACTGGCACCAAAGGGGGCATCCTGGCGCTGGGCCTGGAAAGCTGCTCTAGGAGACCATGGGCTCCATGGCAGGAGTTGGAGGGTCATGCCCACATGCAGCTCAGTCTCTGCTGGACTTGAAACTCTTCTCTCCTCCATCACTTCTGCTTGCTCATAGCTTCAATATTTTGTACTTTGGGCTCATTATGACTCATTGTGGCCTCAATTCTTACTTTCTTCTTTCTAAGCATCCTACCAATCTTCTTCTATTGACATTTCCCTGTTTAAATTTCCAAGAAAGAAACAGGGATTAACCCAGCTTTTATACACATTCGTGTGTCTGCCAGGTTATGTAATGAGTTGCTGACCAGACTGTTGATTGGCTGCGTGTTGGTTGAGTGTCCACCCTAAACTGACCAGCTGCAGAGGTGGGGTCATACAGGACAAAGCTTCACAACTTAAAGATTCTTCTTTGGGTTTCCCCTTGCAGGGTTAGTGGGACCGACACATAAATGCGAATAATTTGTTTACCCCAGAGAGAGAGACATATGAAACTAACTCTATCCTGTGATAACACTATGAGCCGAATTTACTAGGCAAACTTGGCAGCACAGGTGTGGGAAAAAGAACCCCAAATTAGGTAGGATTGGGGGTGGGGGAACCTCTATGTCAGCAGGGCTCCACCCCCCTGGGGACAGCCAGGAGGGCAATAAGCAGAGGAGTTAGCAGCTTCAGCCTGTGTATTGTATCCAAAGGGGTTTATGGTAGCCAGTCAGGCAGGATGGTATGGTTCTGGGTGATGGGTCCGCTGAGAATCAGCGAGAGGTTTTATCATAACCAGGATAGGTTCTAGTCCTTCAGGGAGGATCACCAAAAGTAGGACAGGATCTCCATGTCGTCGAAGTTCAGAGAAAACCACTAAACCCAGTGAGGAACTGGAGTGCTAAGCAGACACCCATGATAGAGGCTGACTCTTCTGGAACATGCATGAGGCACCCATGTGTACATGTAGAGGAGCACATGGATACAACTCTGAGGATAGCTGCTGCTGCTAAGTCGCTGCAGCCCACCAGGCTCCTCCATCCATGGGATTTTCCAGGCAAGAGTACTGGAGTGGGGTGTCATTGCCTTCTCCAGGATATCAGCTGCCATAACACAAAGACTCAGTAGTAACACAAATAAATTGGGACCTCCACCCGTGACATGGCTTGGGCTCCCGGCCGGTGTGGAGGGGTCAGCAGGGCATCCATGTCCACAGCTTAGGGGCTAGAGAAGGTGGGAGCAGACAGGAGTTTGTACAGAATTGGGGTAGCCATGACAGATGACTTTTCAGCTGACCTTTGCTCTAAGTATCAGGAAAAAAAAGGGAGAAATGTGAAGAACCTTCCACGATCAGTAGAATCGAAAGATTCTGAGGGCCCATCTGATACCCCCCCTGGGCTCAAAACTGCCTACTCATCTAAGGAGATCGTAAAGGAAATCAGACGGTAAATTACTCCCAGTTACAACCTCCAGACCGAGGTCCACCCAGGGAAGCCAGCTAGTAGACCGAATCGCCCTGAGTGTTGGCAGGCACACTGAGACTAGTGAGGAGGAGAGGGGGCCCTGCTACTCTTCTCTTCATTTTCAAAGAGCAGGGTCTCAGGGGCCTTTTCAATTGCTCTTTAAAAGTCTCAGCTGCTTCTGCTGCATTCATTAGATCACCATAAAAACATACCCAGGTGGTTGCCCTAAGAGTTTTAACTATCTTTATCTGGAATCAACAGCAAAAGCTTGGCTAATTAGCAAAATAAATAAGAGCAATGGCTTCTGTTGGCAAAAATAGTGATCTGTTAGTTACCATAAAGGATATTATAAATGGGCTTTTACTGTTGAATCTCACTGGTGTTCAAGACATGAGCTTTGGCTAAAACATCAGGGATATACTCTCTACTACATAGCTGAGAATAAGATTCTAGCCAGACCTTTACCACTCACCTTTCAGAATGGCATCAGAGGCATGCTTTGGAACTTGTCCTGTGCTCATCCACAATTTCAGAAAATTCTGCTTGCCTGATGCTAACTAAAATCCGGTCTTTAGAATATTGTCCTGTCACTCTCAAGAGAACTTTTCATGTAAAGTGTGGACAGAGCACCTAAAAGGTCAGGCAGCTGTGACTTCTCTGCTTACAGAACCAGCTGTTTGAACATTGTTAGATCTTCTTACTGGGAGAAGGCGATGGCACCCCACTTCAGTACTCTTGCCTGGAAAATCCCATGGATGGAGGAGCCTGGTAGGCTGCAGTCCATGGGGTCGCTAAGAGTCGGATACAACTGAGTGGCTTTCACTTTCACTTTTCACTTTCATGCATTGGAGAAGGATATGGCAACCCACTCCAGTGTTCTTGCCTGGAGAATCCCAGGGACGGGGGAGCCTGGTGGGCTGCCTTCTATGGGGTCACACAGAGTCGGACACGACTGAAGCGACTTAGCAGCAGCAGCAGATCTTCTTACTAATGAATACATATGTGTCATAGCACTTGGTCTGAGACCTTTCACTGTTACATCTAGGTGGGGCTGTGGAGAGATGGGGTTGATCAGATCCCACCACACCTTGGCTAGGAATATGCCACCTCAGTGAAGCAGAAGTGGGATATTCTCTGTGGCTGTATTCATCCATTCAGCAAATATTACTGGCATGACTTCTGTTTGCCAGGCATGTGCTTGATGCTGAGGGTACAATGTTGCATGGGGCAGACATGATCCCCTTCCTCAAGTAGCTCCCAGTCCAGGAGGCAAGTGATCAAGCAAATAGCAACAATGAGTGGTGAGTATCACGGCAGGGGAAGTACAGAGGTGTGGGGCCATGGAGCAGAGAGAATATACAAACTGGGAGGTTATTGCAGTTCCTTCTTTTTTCTGGAAAAATTCAAGTACTAGAATCGACCCCACGGGCCACTGGACAAATGCCCAAGGGCAACGATGAATCCTGACTCTGTTAGAGTTTGCAGTTCAAGGACATTTTTGAGTTCCCATGGTCATTCTCCTCCCATCAGTTTGAGCCCACGTGGACACCTGGCTCCCTCCTATTTTTATCCCAGAGGCCACTAAAGTTCAAATTCACATGATGCAGTTGGCAGATTTCATCCCCAGAGACCGCAGCACGAAGAGGCTCAGTGACTTGCCCAAGGGCATGCATTGAGTCAAGTGCAGAACTGGGAACAAAACTCAGTCACCTGACGCCAGGGCCAGCTTCCTTTCCCTTGACACATCACCTAACAGGGAAAATAATCTTCTGAAGTATCAAATAGCACTGGTCTTTTGATGAGTGAGCAAACAATGAGAAAAGTGGGTATTGAATTTCCTTTGACATAACCCCTTTGGAAAAGGCAGCAATGGATGCGAGAAGAGTGTGACTTACACACGAAAGCAGAAATATTTTAAAATAGCCCCAGATGGCTGATTAACAGTCACAAGGACTAGCTGTGAGTGTCAGTGCAAAGAAGAGTGGAGAGGAAGGACGAAAAACGTAAGACACTGGAATTCTCATGCAGGCAAGAGAACTGCTCAGGAGTTACAGTGTTTGCTTAGGGACTGAGGGAGCCTTTCTCATCTTCTTAGTTAAGAAGCGAGAGAGGAGACATACATTTGAAACACAGATCATTTAAGGTAGCTTTGCTTTTATTTCTTTTTCCTTGGAGGACTGATTTAAGAAAATAGTGCTACAATTTATGTAAAAGAGTGTTTTGCCTGTGTTCTCTTCTAGCAACTCAATGTTGTCACGTCTCACATTTAGGTCATTAAACCATTTGGAGTTTACTTTTGTATATGGTGTGAGGAAATGTTCTAATTTCATTGGTTTACATGTAGCTGTTCAGCTTTCCTAGCACCATTTGAAGGGCTGTTTTTTCTTTTTTCATTGTATGCTCTTGCCTCCTTATTGTAGATTAATTGACCATAAGAAATAAAAGCAAAATTAACCAAATAGATCCTAATGAAACTTAAAAGTTTTTGCACAGCAAAAAACAAACCATCAACAAAACAAAAAGACAACCTATGGAATGTGAGAAAATATTTGCAAATGATGCGACCATCAGGGGATTAATATCCAAAAAATACAAATAGCTCATACAACTCAATATCAAGAAAACAAACAACCCGATCAAAAAATGGGCAGAAGACCTGAATAGACATTTTTCCAAAGAAGACATAAAGATGGCTAACAGGTACATGAAAAGATGCTCAACATCACTAATTATTAGAGAATTGTAAATCAAAACCATAATGAGGTACCATCTCACTCCAGTCAGAATGACCATCATCAAAAACTCTATAAATAGTAAATGCTAGAGAGGATATGGAGAAAAGGCAATCTTTGTACAGTGTTGGTAGAAATGTAAATTGGTGAAACCACTGTGTAAAATAGTATGGAGGTTCCTCAAAAAGCTAGAAATAAGAACTACCCCAGCAATCCCACTCCTGAGTATATAGCCAAAGGGAACAAAAACACTAATTTATAAAGATACATGTCCCCCAATATCCATAGCAGCATTATTTACAATAATCAAGACATGAAGGCAACTCGAGTGCTCATCAACAGACAACTGGCTTAAGAATATTATATATATATATATATATATATATACACACAAAGTATGCACTAAGTATACACATATATGTATATTCCATTGTGTATATATGTATACACACACTCACATTCGAATATTACTCAGCCATAAAAATTGAAATACTGCCATTTTCAGCAACATAGATAGATCTAGAGAATATTATGCTTAGTGAAATAAGTCAGAGAAACATGAATACTAAATAATATCAATTACATGTGGAGTCTAAAAAAATAATAAAAAATGAATATATATATACGAAACAGGCTCACAGAGATAGAAAACAAACATAGTTATCAAAGGGAAGAGAAAGAGAGGGACAAATTAGGAGTATGAAATTAATAGTTACAAACTACTATACATAAAATAGAGAAGCAACAGGATTTACTGTATAGCACAGAGAATTATACCCAATATCTTATAATAAACTATAATGAAATATAATCTACAAAAAAGCTGAATTACTATGTTGTATAACTAAAACTAACACAAAATTGTAAATTAACTATACTTCAGTTAAAATATTTTTTTTAAAAAGCTGAATCACTATGTTGTATATCTAAAACTAGCATAATATTGTAAATTAACTATACTTCAGTTAAATTTTTTTTAATGCATCAAATTTTACACTTAAAATGGGTGAATTTATTGTATAGAAATTACGCCTCAATTAAGCTGGTTTTAAGAGAAATAAATGTATCCCCCTAGAAGGGCATGATACTTGGAACAGTGCTTGACACATAGTAAGTGCCTACAATGTCACTGTTAAATGGATGGATGGATGAATGAATGAATATTATTCCCCTTCCCTAGTGTTTTATACAATTGGGATAAAATTTTTTAAATTGGTGTGTAAAAAAATTGTTATGCTTTGCCCTGACATCCCATGAATGGGATTCAAATTTCTCTCAATGACGCATGTAAACATAAGACCTGTGCATGTCCTTTAGAGAAAAGTGGTTCTGGAAGAACTCAGGAGAAGAAGGCATCAGAGAGACACAAGACAGCAGTTTCTGCTCACCTTATGTACGGAGAGTGAGAACAAAGAGCTGCTGGATAGCAGGGGCGGGGGTTGCAGGGGGAGAGTGGGATGGGTGGGAGCGGGCAGTTACTGGCAGTTCTAAGTCCTGCCTGCCCCAAAGTGTCCTTCCTGGAGCCCCAGGCTGACCTGGCCTCTGAAGGCACCGACAACACTTGCTTCCATTCCTTAGCTGCAAACACCATCTTTGTTCCCACAGACCAAGCGGCTCAGGAGAAGTGGGCAAGAGCTACTGTCCAGACCACCACGTAAACACCCAGACTCACTACAGAGATTAGACACACCCTGGCCTGAGATCCCCTTGACCTCAGGAGGCATGGCTTTTCCTTGGTTCACAGTGACCTAGACCCAGAGTTAACCCTTGCTCAGTTGTCCAAGGTTAGGAGCCCCTTTTCTTTAGAGACCTACACTTACAATCCCTACCAAGTACAAAAGAAAATTTAGAGCTGGAAACAATCAGCTTGCTCCTTGCTTCATTTTCTGATGAGTAGACTGAGGTCTTGGCTGAACTCTGACCAGACAGCTAGGCTAGATCTTTGTTTCCAGGCATAAGGACCAGCTACCAGCAGCCTCTTCAGTTCCCAGGCCAACTTGTCCATCTCGAAGTGCTGCAGCGGGCACCGTGCTGCTTCTTTATGACTCAGCAGGGATTAAGCCAGTTTGCTTCTCTGGTTTTAGAGAGTACTTGGTTCATCAAAATAATGGATCTCAGAAATCAAATTTTCTTTCACATTTTATCATTGAATGAACGAAGAGAACAAAAAGAGAAAAACAAATGGACTGATTTTCTGATCACACAACTCCCTTGGCTGAGCGACAAGAGACTCCCCAACCTGTCTTCAAATTTATCATCTCCCTGGGAGGGTGCCCACTTCTCTCCCACCTGTCCCAGCACACACAGACTACATCAGGTTCACTCTCTGTATCATTCAACACCTCCTCTTTCCCTCTCACACACCTGGTGGAGAGTGTTGAATGAATAAACAGACAAGCTCATTGGAAAGTAGGTGGCATGGAATCCAGAATACATTTTCCAAAGGAAATGACGTCATGAGAGGGTTTGGGTTTCCTGAGCCTGCCCACAGAGCTGAATTAATCTATCACCCCACTGAAAGGCTATATATTCTAGTAGGAAATAAGGGGAAAAGAAGTACAGTTACCATACTAATCATAAAATAAACAAAAAGACCTGAACAAGAAATGTTTGCTGTGGGCAGATCTTATCCACACTGCACAGCGCCACTTAGAAGATGAAGGAGGGCTGTCTCTCTTTCTGAAATGAGGGATTATGCCTCGAAATTAGTGACTTCCTTTGCTAGCAGCCGAATCTCTCTCTGACAGCTGCTCGGATCAGCCAGGCATACATTACTTTCATCTTTAATAAACAGCCACTCTGAAGTCAGTGGCTGGTCTCCATGACAACCAGATCAAGTTTTTCCACTGATGCTGGGGGCAGAAAGGAAGAAAGAATAGATCACTTTTTGCTGAGGCGCTGCACCCTGAGAGGGCAGAGGAAGGCGGGTGTGGCGTACATGTACCCAACATGGACCTCCACGTCTTTATATATCCCAGGAGAATGGGAAGTGACTGTACCTTTTTACCGCACACGGAGGAAGAGGAGTCCTGACCAGCAATATAAGACACAGAGGAAAGGGTTCCTTTGGAGAGCATAGCACACATCAAAGCCTGAACTGCCAAGCACCTAAATGCAATTTGATCTGATTGAATTCGAATTTGCTGTGTGCCTGGCCCTCTGCTACATCCTGCAGGGGTTACTCACAGTACGAGGCTCTAGAAAAAGTGAGGAGGGGCACCATCAACTATGGTGAAGGGTGAGAGGTGGGTGGGGCAGGTTCCCAGAAAAGGCTCAGCCCCTGCCCCTCCCAGCCCAGGATGGCTGCAGCTTACAGTACCTACCCCTCCACACCCCCACCCCCGCCATCAAGCTTAGCCTTACCTAGTCCTTGAACTCTAGCCAGGATGACTGGCAGCTGGTCAGGCTGGAATGTACAGTTTGTTGATGGTTCTCTGAGGCAGCATCCATGGATCTTTATGACCTAGGGCCCACAGAATTTCCACCTTCTCTGAGCTCTCCCTGGTGGGTCCATTTGGTCTGCATGACTAGGACCTGAGTCACCTTGCTAACCCAGGCTGAAGCCCTGACATCTTGCCTGGTTCTTGCCTGCCTCCTTTCTCAGGCACCAGACTCATCACTTCATATCCCCTGGTGGCTTCTGCTCTAGGTGAGCTGGTTACCTGGAGCCACACTGACAAGACTTCTCCCTTAACTTCAGCTGTCTGTGTTTCTGCCCCAGGAGGGGACTGGACTCTCAGTTACTGATGGATGCTTACAGGAACTAAGCTGAGTCTGCCGTGGGCCCCTGGAAACTGGACCCTGACCACTAGCTCTCATTTTACCACCCCAAGGCCTATCCGTTTCCAGTCCCAAATTCTTCCCTTTCTCCACAAACCAGGTGCTGTGCTTGGTTACTCAGTCGTGTTCAACTCTTTGTGACCCCATGGACTGCAGCCCTCCAGGCTCCTCTATCCATGGGGATTCTCCAGGCAAGAATACTGGAGTGGGTTGCCATGCCCCCCTCCAGGGGATCTTTCCAACCCAGGGATCCCTCATTGCAGGCAAATTCTTTACTGTCTGAGCCACCAGGGAAGCCCAAGAATACTGGAGTGGGTAGCCTATCCCTTCTCCGGGGGATCTTTCCTATCCAGAAATCGAACCAGGGTCTCCTGCCTTGCAGGCAGATTCTTTCCCTGCTGAGTTACCAGGGAAGCCCCCACAAACCAGGGCTGCTGCCACAATATCAGAGAGCCTCATTTTTGAGCCTGAGTGGGCTGTACTGAAGGTGGATTTTGAGATGAGTCTTGAAGGCCAGCCAGGACTCAGATGGTAGGAGAGAGGACTTTCGGTCAGGACAAGGGTCCTTGATAAGTCGGAGGACGGGGATGCATAACTTCAGTGAGGCCATCCCAACTTCCTGCCCGCTCAGCAGGGAAGGGTGCAGGCAGTCAAGGGGTCAAGTCCCCCAGGGCATCTGTTTTGGGAGTTTTCTCACAGTATTCTCCTGGAGTTGGGTAAGTACAGTCCCTATTCTCCCAGGATTCTTAAAGCAGAACTAGACAGCCAGATTCTGTGACCATGGGTTGTAACTAAAATTTGCTAAACACATTTACATATTATTTCACATTATTCATTCACAAAATAGATGGGGCTGGAGGAGCAAGTGGGGGCAGGTCATGGAAGGCTCTTGTGAGCCGCATTGAGGACTTGGACTTTTTAAAGAGATAATGCCAAGCTATAAAACAATTTCAATCTGGAGGTTAATGTGATCAGATGAGGTTTTACGTTGTAGGCGCAGTGGAGGGAGGGGCGAGCTCAGAGCCTGAGAGGAAGGAGCCAGGACACCACTTGCCTCTCCAGCTGCTCCCCGAGGGACAAGAAGACTCACAGGCTGCAGGTGCCAAGGCTACAGTGGCCCTGGCTTTAGGGTCTGGTCCACTGACACCATCTGCGCTTTCACGGCGCTCTTTGCTGGGTCTGCTGCCCACTCCCCACCCCTGCCGTGTCTTCTGTCTGCTCCCCTCGGTGTTGCCCTGTACTCGCTTTCCTGGTGCTTTTCCACTTCCACCCTCCCTTTAGCACACGCTATGCTGGCCTCTCTTTTTCCTGCTTTCTGTTCCTGCTTGCCAAGTGGAGGGAAAGCTGCCCAAGAGACCCACCCTCTCCACCAGCTTTAGAGGAAAAGACTGGCCCCAGGAGACAAACACTTCCTCTCGGCCATTGGAAACAAGCAGGCTGGTTTTTCCATCACAGAAGCAAAACACCAAAGGCTGTTGACTACACCAGTGGGTCAGCAGAAATGTTTATTACGAGCTTATTGCTCATTTCTACCCATTCAGAGTAGAATATTCTGGGAGCTTCCTTTGACCCTCCCTTGACCTGAAATACCTCCTCTACTGACGCCTGAAAGCCCACCATTGAACCAGTCATTCCTGTGTGTTAATCATTACTTTTTCCCAATGGCTTTTCTTTCAACATATAAATCCTCCTGGAAGGGGAAACACATTAGCTTCCTAATGCCTTGATGTAACAAAGCACAGAGGGGAAAAATACAAAAGGTTTCCAGGCTCTCATGAACATCATATATGGGACTGATGATAAATCTAATTCGACTAGATGTAGAATTAACAAGACACTTAAATTATAGAACTGTTGATATCCATATAATCATTTTCTTCTATCTTTTCTTTTTATCTTCTTCACTAAAGTATAACACACACAATAAAGTATACAAGTCTTAAGTGTATAGCTTAGTGAATTTTTACACATGTATACACCCATGTAACTACTACCTTAGATTAAATATATTCCAGTACTCTAGAAGACACTCTGTGCCTCTTCCTAGTTAATATTCCTGCAAAGATAGTCACCATTCTGACTTCTATTATCATAGGTTACTTCTGCCTGTCCTCAAGCTTTCTGCGAATGGAATCATGTGGATTCCTAGCCTTTCGATCGATACAATTTATACACACTGTTATATGTATGAGTCATCTGTCTTTTCCATTGGTGTTCAGTATTCTGTTGTATGAATATACTACAATTTCTTATTTTTCTGTTGATGAACACTTGGGGGGGTATTTCTAGGGTTTAGGCTATTATGAATAAAGCAGCTGTGAACATTCTCATACAGGTTTTTGTTGTGAACACATGCACTAATTTTTCTTTGATATATATTTAGAGGTGGGACTGTTAGGTTAAAGAATAGGCATACATTTAACTTTATTAGAAACTTTCAACAAATTTCCGAAGTGACTGTGCCATTTTGCATTCTCACCAGCAAGTGTATGAGAGTTGCCGTTGCTCTGCATCCTTGTGAACACTGTATTGTCGGTCTTTTTAATTTTAGCTACCCTGGTAGAGAAACATTTATGATATGTTTGCCCGAGAGAGGTGGGTTCCTGAGCTGAGAGTTCCAAGCAGAAGAATGGAGCCCTCATATCAGTGACAGCTATGCGAGTGGAGTCCTGATGAGTTTCTGTGTTTGTTTTAATAATGAATAGATTTAAGGGCCTAGATCTGATAGATAGAGTGCCTGATGAACTATGGAATGAAGTTCGTGACATTGTGCAGGAGACAGGGATCAAGACCATCCCCGTGGAAAAGAAATGCAAAAAAGCAAAATGGCTGTCTGGGGAGGCCTTACAAATAGCTGTGAAAAGAAGAGAGGTGAAAAGCAAAGGAGAAAAGGAAAGATATAAGCATCTGAATGCAGAGTTCCAAAGAATAGCAAGAAGAGATAAGAAAGCCTTCTTCAGCGATCAATGCAAAGAAATAGAGGAAAACAACAGAATGGGAAAGACCAGAGATCTCTTCAAGAAAATTAGAGATACCAAGGGAACATTTCATGCAAGGATGGGCTCGATAAAGGACCGAAATGGTCTGGACCTAACAGAAGCAGAAGATATTAAGAAGAGGTGGCAAGAATACATGGAAGAACTGTACAAAAAAGATCTTCACGACCCAGATAGTCATGATGATGTGATCACTAATCTAGAACAAGGCATCTTGGAATGTGAAGTCAAGTAGGCCTTAGAAAGCATCACTACGAACAAAGCTAGTGGAAGTGATGGAATTCCAATTGAGCTGTTTCAAATCCTGAAAGATGATGCTGTGAAAATGCTGCACTCAGTATGCCAGCAAATTTGGAAAACTCAGCAGTGGCCACAGGACTGGAAAAGGTCAGTTTTCATTCCAATTCCAAAGAAAGGCAATGCCAAAGAATGCTCAAACTACCGCACAATTGCATTCATCTCATCTCACATGCTAGTAAAGTAATGCTCAAAATTCTCCAAGCCAGGCTTCAGCAATACGTGAACCGTGAACTCCCTGACATTCAAGCTGGTTTTAGAAAAGGCAGAAGAACCAGAGATCAAATTGCCAACATCCGCTGGATCATGGAAAAAGCAAGAGAGTTCCAGAAAAACATCTATTTCTGCCTTATTGACTATGCCAAAGCCTTTGACTGTGTGGATCACAATTAACTGTGGAAAATTCTGAAAGAGATGGGAATACCAAACCACCTGACCTGCCTCTTGAGAAATCTGTACGCAGGTCAGGAAGCAACAGTTAGAACTGGACATGGAACAACAGACTGGTTCCAAATAGGAAAAGGAGTACGTCAAGGCTGTATATTGTCACCCTGCTTATTTAACTTCTGTGCAGAGTACATCATGAGAAACGCTAGACTGGAAGAAACACAAGCTGGAATCAAGATTGCCGAGAGAAATATCAATAACCTCAGATATGCAGATGACACCACCCTTATGGCAGAAATTGAAGAGTAGCTAGAAAGCCTCTTGATGAAAGTGAAAGAGGAGAGCAAAAAAGTTCGCCTAAAGCTCAACATTCAGAAAATGAAGATCATGGCATCCGGTCCCAGCACTTCATGGGAAATAGATGGGGAAACAGTGGAAAGAGTGTCAGACATTTCTGGGGGGGGCTCCAGAATCACTGCAGATGGTGACTGCAGCCATGAAATTAAAAGACGCTTACTCCTTGGAAGAAAAGTTATGACCAACCTAGATAGCATATTCAAAAGCAGAGACATTACTTTGCTGACTAAGGTCCATCTAGTCAAGGCTATGGTTTTTCCTGTGGTCATGTATGGATGTGAGAATTGGACTGTGAAGAAGGCTGAGCACCGAAGAACTGATGCTTTTGAACTGTGGTGTTGGAGAAGACTCTTGAGAGTCCCCTGGACTGCAAGGAGATCCAGCCAGTCCAATTCTGAAGGAGATCAGCCCTGGGATTTCTTTGGAAGGAATGATGCTAAAGCTGAAGCTCCAGTACTTTGGGCACGTCATGCAAAGAGTTGCCTCATTGGAAAAGACTCTGATGCTGGGAGGGATTGGGGGCAGGAGGAGAAGGGGACGACAGAGGATGAGATGGCTGGATGGCATTATGGACTCGATGGACGTGAGTCTGAGTGAACTCCGGGAGATGGTGATGAACAGGGAGGCCTGGCGTGCTGCGATTCATGGGGTCGCAAAGAGTCGGACACGACTGAGCAACTGAACTGACTGAAGGGTGAGGCTTCTTGGGTAGGTCAGTTGGTAAAGAATCCTCCTGCAATGCAAG
Source organism: Capricornis sumatraensis (assembly GCF_032405125.1). NCBI lineage: Eukaryota > Metazoa > Chordata > Mammalia > Artiodactyla > Bovidae > Capricornis > Capricornis sumatraensis. Next base: position 30,940,676 of record NC_091081.1, on the reverse strand, counting down.
AGACTCTGGTTCAACTCTTGGATTGGGAAGATCCCCTGGAGGAGGGCAAGGCAACCCACTCTAGTATCTTGCGTTGAGAATCTCATGGACAGAGGAGCCTGGTGGGCTATAGTCCATGGGGGTGCAAAGAGTCGGACATGACTGGGCGACTAAGCACAGTACATAAGGGTGAGAAAACCAGAGGAATATCATCCATTAGTACCAGCTTTAAAAAGCCAAACTTGGAGGCTGTATCACCAGTAGAGGAAAGAGCTAGTTTAGGCTAATTCTAGGAGAACATTCCAGACAGGATAGATTTGAAGATAACACTACAGACCCACCTGTGATGGTCCAGCCAGAAAAGGATCTTGTACCAGAATTCTCAAGCAACGGAAACCAGCTCAGGCTAAGATAGCCAAGAGGGAATGTATTAAAAGCTATCTGGGTACTCACAGGATGGATAGGAGCATCAGGCGCCAGGCCTAGAGATGGACAGCAATCAAGGAGACTTTAAGAGGTCAGGAGCAGACAACTCAGTCTGTTCAGCATGGCTTCCTGCCAACTGTTCTGAGATCCTTGTGTCAGTTGTTCAAGGGTAAAGTTTCAGAAGAGCTTATCAGATAGGTTGCTTAGACTGCATGTCCACCCTCAGGGCTGAGAGAGGCAGAATCAGGTCTCTCCAAGAGCTTCCGTGGTTCTGAGCAGACTCCTGGGTTTATATCCCACTACAACTGCATACGTGGGGAAGAGGTAATTCCCTAAAAGAAATCAGACACCAACAGGAAGGGGGAATGGAGGTTGAGCAGCCAAAGAAATACTGTTAATACATATTTACTACAGTCCTGCCTTCCACAGCATTCCTTTCACACCAGGATGGTAATTATGGTAGAAGTGGTGAATGAACACTGGCCTGGGCCTACAGGGTGGGCAGGGAAAGGGAATTTGACAGGACAAGAAAGCATCACTGACTGGCTAACCTGTTTTCCAAAGGACTTGAATAAGATAAGATCATGTGACTCAACATTTTTTAACTTGTCTGTCATTTTTCAGCAAGTCTGAGTCACTCCCTGATCTCCTTAAGGTGTCGTCAACCCTGACTGAGGGAGTCCTGGGTAGATGCGAAGGGTGGGGACTGCCGAAAGCAAGGGAAGATTACAGCACCCGGACGGCGCTCCCTTCTACGTCCTCACCCCACAGGCTCTACAAGCTAGTACCTAGGGCCCGTGAGCTTCTCAGAGACTAAGGAATTATCTGAGTCAGGGGGAAGTTACAGGTTCCAAAATACACAAAGAAAATTGCAAATTAAAACCATTTTTAATGCTTAATTAGCATTTAGCTATTTTTTAGCTATCCTTTTCCCCTTTTCTGTGACACTCCTACCCCCAGCTCAGAGTTCCCCAACATTCAGCCTATGGTGCATTGTTTCAAATTACAAAGCCAGCAAATGAGAGCAAGCCAGAGAGAGCAGGGGCAGTGACCTGGCTTCTTCACAACAGGTGACTACATACTGATCATCATCTGAAATGAAGAGGCCAAGTCAGCCCTGGAAAGAAAGAACGAGGACTCAAGCTTTAACCTTAGGTTCAGAGACCTAGTTTCTGAATCCCTTCTTCATTCCTCCAGCAGTTTAACTTGACATGGTCCTTCCATCCAGGAAAGATTGTGAAAATGTCTGAGTTACCTGAAATTGGGCCAGAGGTCCTATCCGGTCTGGACATTCAGAGTGTGCATTTTCTTATAATGTTAAAGTACACAGGACTGTGTGTCGGAAGACCCAAATATCATCCAGGCTGTCATGAACTCACTATGTGACCTCAGACAAGTTACCACCTTTCCTCTTCTCTTTCCTCTTTTGTAAAATGGAGTTGACTGAATGAGCACTGAAGTGTGTTCAGGTCCTATGATCACTTAAACTCTTAAGCAGATTCCTAAAACAAGAAAGAAACCACATTAGCCTTGCTGACACGTCTTCCCTTATGCTCCACAGAAGACCAAACGCTATAATAAAAAGCATCTCTGTCCCCAAACCATACTTAATCTCCAAGTTATGCAACCTGTGATTAGTAGAACCTATTTTGCTGTAATTGAGCAGGGTAGTTCTAGGAAAAAATTATACTGAATTTCACTAAATGCGCATTCATTTGGTTAACCAGACCACTAAAGCTGACATACTGTACCGATTACCTAATATGAGTATCATCAACATCCTTCCATTTTCGGTGAATTGGCTTTTTAGCCATCAGGCTAGAGCCCACTATAATTTATTTTCTTTGTGGTAGTGGCAAACATGTCTAAATTAGTTAAATTACTTTAATACGTGGTTGCTTTAAGGCTCAAGAATTCCTGACCACTTCTTCCAAGGAAACATCAATCCACAACATGTGGAATAAATCTCCATTTTCATGTCTTTGTTTCATTTGGGGTTCTTTTCTGAATGACTTCATTTTTTGATGTTGCTAAATCAACTTAAATTTGGGATCTGACTAAATACTCAGAGTTGTGCTCATCTTTTGACCAAACATTTCCCTTCATTTTGTTCCTCCAACCCCCACTGGGGAACATAATTGTGATCAATTACAAATTGCTGGATGGCAAGCTCTTCATTCTGTCCACAGCAAGATAAATGACTTCCTTGCCTAAACAACCTCTTGTGGAATAATATTCTGACCTCCTCTCGTTCTCCATCCTTCTCAGAGGAGGCCAGTCCAAGCCATGCTGTTTAGCCACGTGAATGTAATTGGAGCAGTTTGAAAAATGTGCAAACACATTATTAGCAACGTGTTTAAACAGCACCGTTCCCTTAGGTGTTCATAATCCTTTAAAGCTATGATATAATTACTCCTTCCGGCATCACTCGAACATGTATACAGCACAGCAAGAATTATATTTGTCAAGAAACATGACAGTTTTGAATAAATAAAAATTATTTCCCAGATTGCACACAGCATTTTTCTTTATTTATGGGATCTACTGTCTTTCCTTTATTCATAGTATCCCTGTCTCTTTCAAAAGGATTTGTGTCATCTTACAAACGCTAACATTACAGCATAACTCTAATAAAATAAGCATAAAGCCACAATGGGAGGTGGGTGAGCTCTCCCCAGACAAGACGAGAAACATTAGAGGAAAGTGTGACAGATCTGATCTCACAGAAGTCCAAAAGCTTTAGTTGATAAAGGTTAAGGAGCATGCCAACAAGTAAGTGGTTAACACCCAAAATATGACCTGTATAAAAATGCCTAAAACTCAATAAAAGAACAATCACTCAAGTATGTATTTTATGCAAAGAATGTGACGATTAGGCCAGAAGAAGAAATAAAAATGATCAAATATGTCAGGGGAAAAAAAAAGGCTTCATCTCTAGTTCCTACAGAAGGAGTTTCAAATTATCACAAGATAACACATGGATAACCAGCAAGAACCTACTATATAGCACTGTATAGCAACAAGGATCCCTGTATAGCACAGGGAACTCTGCTCAATGTTATGTGGTAGCCTGGATGGGGGTGGGGGGTGGAGTTTGGGAGAGAATGGATAAGTGTATATGTATGGCTGAGTTCCCTTTGCTGTTCATCCGAAACTATCACAACATTGTTAATCTGCTATTCGTTGTTATTCAGTCGCTAAGTTGTGTCCTACTCTTTGCAACCCCATAAACTGCAGCACACCAGGCTTTCCTGTCCTTCACTTCCTGACTCACTCCCAGAGTTGAGTCAGTGATGCTATCCAATCATCTCATCCTCTATAACCCCTTTCTCCTCCTGCCCTCAGTCTTTCCCAGCATCAGGGTCTTTGTCAATGAGTCAGTTCTTCGCATGAGGTGGCCAAAGTATTGGAACTTCAGCTTCAGTATCAGTCTCAGTCCTTCCAATGAATATTCAGAGTTGATTTCCTTTAGGATTGACTGGTTTGAACTTGCAGTGCAAGGGACTCTCAAGTGTCTTCTCCAGCTGCTGCTGCTGCTGCTGCTAAGTCACTTCAGTCATGTCCGACTCTGTGTGACCCCATAGACAGCAGCACCACAGTTCAAAAGCATCAGTTCTTCAGCGCTAAGCCTTCTTTATGGTCCAACTCTCACATCCATACATAACTACTGGAAAAACCGTAGCTTTGACTAGATGGACCTTTGTTGACCAAGTAATGTCTCTGCTTTTTAATACACTGTAGGTTTTTAATAGCTTTTCTTCCAAGGAGCAAGCGTCTTTTAATTTCATGGCTACAGTCACCATCCACAGTGATTTTGGAGCCCAAGAAAATAAAGTCTGTCATTGTTTCCATTTTTTCCCCATCTATTTTCTGTGAAGTGATAGGACCAGATGCCATGATCCTAGTTTTTTGAATGTTGGGTTTTAAGCCAGCTTTTTCACTCTCTTCTTTCACCTTCAGCAAGAAGTTCTTCAGTTCCTCTTTGCTTTCTGCCATTAGGGTGGTATCATCTGCATATCTGAAGTTGTTGATATTTCTCCCAGCAATCTTCATTCTGCTATCCTCAAATATAAAACAAAAAGTTACAAAAAAATAAACCAAAAAAACCCCAAGGTAACAGTTTGCACCCACTCAATGTCTGAAAGAAAAAGAGTTATACAGTATTGTACGGCCATTTTGGTTGTTTTACATTTTATCCCAGTGCAAACATTGCTACAGAGGATGTCCTGGTACATATATCTTTTAGCAAATATACAGATATTTCTGAAGATAGGTTTCTAAAAACAAAATTGAGTTAGAATGTATATGCATTTTGAACAAAGATAAATATGGCCCATCTACTCTCCTAAAATACTGTTCTACTTAACACTTACATTCATAGCATATGAGTGTGTTGATTTCCTCTAAACATGCAATTACCACAGAACCCAGTAATTATACTCATGGGCATTTATCCCACAGAAATATAAACTCATGTTAACACAAAAATTGTCATGAATGTTCAAAACAACTTTATTCATAACAGTCATTCATAAACATTCATAAACTGGAAACATTTCAGCTGTCCTTTAGCGGTTGAGAGGTTAAACCAACTGGTACATCCACACCATGGATACTACTCAGCAAGAAGCTGATATACAGAACAACTTGGTTGAATCCCCAGGGAGTTATACTGAATGGAAAAGCCAATTCCAAAAGGCAATGAACTATGTGATTCCATTTATATAACATTTCTGAACTGACCAATGGATAGAAATGGAGAACAGGTGAGTGGTTATCTGGAATGATAAGCAAGGGAAGGTGCAAGAGGGCAGAGGGGTGGGTATAAAAGGGCAACACCAAGGATCCCCATGGTGATGGAGCTGCTCTATGTCTTGACTGTGATGGTTCACACAGGAACCTACACATGTGTAAGATTGATGGATTGTGCCACTATCAATATCCTAGTTGTGAGGCTGTACTACAATTTTTCAAGAAGTTACCACTGGAGGAAACTTGCTAGAGGGTACCTGGGATCTCCCTGTATTATTTCTTATAGCTCCCTGTGAATCTACCACTATCTCAAAACATAAAGTTTAATTTAAAAAATATATGGTAGATCTATTTAACATAACATGAGATCTAAGAGATACTGCTGCATGGGGACAGCATGTCACAAAATAATAGGGACAGTATTATTCTATTTGTGATCAACAAAGTCATATATTAGCTTATCTGTGTAAGCAAAAATAAAAATTTAACACTGCTTACCTCTGAGAAGAGGAAGGAAAAAGAGAGGCCTCTTTCAGTCTGTATTTAGTGTGTCCTGTTGCAGCGCTTTACACCCAGCATGTCTGACTTATGACTTAGGCATTTGTTTTTCATTGTAAAGAGGGATTAACTATGCAATAATGAGGGTTAACCAACTGCTCCAGAGGACAGGCAGTATCTCCTTAAGCAAACTGGGCCGAAAGAGGTGTACAGGGGAGAGGCAACTTTCAGTGAAGGTGACGAAGCCCAGAAGCCTGAGAGAGGCACAGAGGATGTAGAAAGGGATTGGTTTGCAACAGAACAGGCACTGAGGGAAGGGAAGAAGGAAGAGTATCCTGAGAAGAAATGCAGACACGTAAGAGGTGGGGACAGGAAGAAAAGATGGCTTTGGAGTGCTATTTGGGGCAGGGCATTTATCATTTACCAGGAGGTGGTGACACTGCCATCAGGGCCCTCAGGGACAATGTGGGGAGCATTCCAGTTACTGGGGACGTCTCCTCCAGCTATGCATCCTGGAATGGGGGGTCCCATCAGCCTGTGGTCTCACTGGACCTCTTGACAGCTCATGTCAAGGCTCCATCATCTGATCTCAACAGCCACTCCTCTAGTGAACCCAGATAGCATTTCTGATCAGGGGCTTAGCATAAGCTCAGTAACAATCCCCCACGGAGCCGGACAGTGCTCTTTCCTCAGTACTCACCCTGATAAATGGTCCCTTGTCCCTCTAGGCTTGAGGTAAGTTGTAAAGTCCTTTCTCAAAAGGTCCTGGTCCGTGAACTGGCTTCGGTCTGGGGACTGAATTTGTTAGTCCCTCAGCCATGTCTGACTCTTTGCCACCCCATGGACTTTGCAACCCCAGGCTCCTCTGTCCATGGGATTCTCCAGGCAAGAATTCTGGAGTGGGCTGCTACTCCCTTCTCCAGGGGATCTTCCTGACCCAAGGATCAAACCTGGATCTCCTGCATTGCAAACGGACTCTTTACCATCTGAGCCACCAGGAAACTGAATAAGAGGCTATGTGTTCCCGCTATGGTGATACAAGTTTGGTCCCTGCCCAGCAGAGCTAGAATTTTTCTCCCTACATTTGTAAGCAAGTAACTTAGTAAACCTCCCATCCAGTTCATTTTAGGAATCTCGTGATCAGTTAGCCATTGATTGCCACAGATCCCTGCATATAAAACTCTTATTTCTTTATCCCTCTGGCTTATTAAGGTAATTGCATTTATGTTGTCTCTGATGGAAACCAGAGACCAGGGAAGCCAATTTCACTGCCACATCGGCATTGTCATTTCTGATCTTCAGAGAGTCCCGTCAGAGCTCTTCAGTGATTCTGGTGCCTCCTTTACTGGCGTATTTTCTCTTGCTACGGTTGGCCCTCCCAGGGCATTTGGAGAGGTGATGGTTTAACGGGTTGGAGTAATTAATCCCTCCCAACATTCCCATTTCCCTCAGCCTCTGGACTCCTTCCCCTCTCACAGTCTTGCTTCTCTAAGTGCAGTTCACGGACTAGCAGCATCATGGCATCACCTGAGAGCACATTAGAAACCAGGTCAGTCCTAGACCTGCCAAAGCACAATCTTCATCTTAACAAAATCCCCAGGTGATTCATGCACACATTAACATTTGTTTTACAGCAGTGTTTCTTAAACTGTAATTGCAACTGATTCAATTTTGAAAGTGCAAATGCCCAGGCCCCATCTCCAGAGTTTCCAATTCTGTAAATCTATGGTGAGATTCAAGAATTTCCATTTCTAACATGTTCAAAGCTGATGTTGATGTTCCTAGGTGAGGTAGTCACCACCACATTTGAACCAGTGTTCTATATTATGCCAGAGAATTTACAGAATTTTGACCTAAAGAACCACAGGTCATCATAGACTCCAGGCTCTTGTTGGCCAATCCAGCAGACAGTTCACACCAGTCCTTAGCACTTGAGCCAACCCCGAGTCCTGGGAGACTTTCCATGTCAGTATATTCAGCTGATGGATCCTTACTATCTTCCTCCAATAGCCTTACAGTCTCTTCCCACATACGATCTTCCTGCTCCTCCAGATACCACGTGTTAAGATCTCATAACTCTTTGGGTGAATAGGCTATTTTAGCTGAGAATGGCAATTTTCTATTTCTCCTTCTGGACCATATCGAGATCTAACTCTTGTTACAGAGCTGGAGGCAGAGGAGACAGTGTGGGTCTGAGAAAAGGCAGCTCTGGAGGCAACTTCTCTGGGTGTAGTCACTGAAAATACTGTTCTGCAGAAAGAGGGCTCAGGAAAATTTAGACCTCAAAGTTCTCAGCCTTATCCATGTCCCACCTGTGCGGTATTAGAGACCTAGAAAGGCTGAACTTTGAATTGGCACTTTAACTTTGCAACCTTGCAATGAGGCCCAGGGCTTGGGTGTTCATGGTAAGGACTCCAGATCAAGAGATTTCTTCAAGTTTTCCATTGAGGCTTGATTCTGAACTACAGGTGTTCTTAAATATATATATTATATATATATATTATATATATATATATTCATACTCATCATTTTGCCTATATATGTACTTTGGAGCTGTAAAAAACAAACAAACAAACAAAAAAAAAAACCTAGGTGATGCTGCAACCTTTAAAATCACTTCCTTTGACAGAGCAACTAAGTGCCACAGCCTCCTTTCCCTGTGTCTTGCCCTCCACTTACTCTTCATCCCTTGCTATGACCTCAGATCATCTGAATCCTTATGATACTTACTATGCATGCATTGATGATGAGTGTCCATTTCTATCCTTTGAAACTCCGTGTCCCCGCAAGGTTCAGTTCCTCAAATATGATCAGCCCAATCCCAAAAGCGCATTATGAAGATCTGTTGCCTGGGACAGCTTCTAGTATCAATTACTCTATCAGTCAGAATACCAAACAGAAACCTCAGGTGCTCATATGAAGATAATTTCAAGAGGGAACTATTTATGATAGCACAGACAGGATACACGGAAACCACAAGAGAAGACAATAACTAGGAGCTGGTAGCCCTGAGCAGAACTGCCCTAGACTTGAAGAGGAGGGTCATGTGTAGATGCCTCATTAAGAGAAGCAGCGACCTTCAGTCAAGGGACCCGGTCAGCTTGTGGCAACCTCACAGACAGGGAGCTATGGGAGTGAACACCTTGACCTCACTCTCTCCCTGGTTTCCAGTCTCTTTCCAGGGATCCCCAGTGGCCAAACCCATTGGAAGCCAGAGTCAAGGAAGCCAGTGGATATAGTCAACTAAATCAGCCTCCTGGGTGGAGAGTGGATTCAGAGGGAAAAATGAAAGGTCTCTGGCATGATGGGAAAAGGCCATGACTTTAGTTCTAAACAAATGGGCTGGTGGCATCTGAGCAGAGATGTAAAGCAGGTAATTGAGAAGCTCTGGAGACTAGAGAAAAGTCTGGGCTGTTGTACAGATTTCAGGGCATAGAAGTGAAGTCATGAAAGTGGGTGAGACGACTCAGACAGTGTAGAGTAAGAACAGGAGAGGATCTAGGGTCGAACTCGGGCAGTTTCAACATTTAAAGATCAGTTAGAAGAGGAGGCTCGGCCAAGGGACAGAGAAATTGAGCGATAGAGGCGGAAGAAAAACCAGGGGAGTATGGCAGCTTAGATACCAGTGAAAAATAGAAGGAAGGTTAAATCAGTTCAGCTCTGCTGAGAGGTCACATACAAGGAAGACTGAGGTGTGTCCCTAAGATTTAGGGGTGTGGAGGTCACTGGACACTTCAATAAAAACAGTTTTAAAAAAGAAGTAGGGGAAGATGCCAGTTAGATGAGGTTGATGAGTAAACAGGTGCTGAATGAGGGCAAACAATGACTGTGCACAACTCTCCCAACCAGTTTGGGTGTGAAGAGGAAGAGAGAAAAAGAGTGGAACCACGAAGGAAATTTGGGGTCCAGGAGTGGGATTCTTGAAAACAGGAGTGATTAGAGCATGTTCAGATGCTGACCAAAAAATCCCTTAAGAAGGGAACAGAACGAGGCTAGAAAAGGGGGGATATTTGGTGACATACCTTTTCTGAGATGGTTGGAATCCATGGCCTGGGGAAGAGGACTGACCTTTCAAGAAGGAGGAACATCATTTTCATTTTGTCAGGAGGGAAGTGCAGAGAATGGGTGCAGGTGCTGGTACAGATACAGGTTGGATTATGGGTGCAGGCGGCAGGAATTCCCACCTGAGGGCCTCTGTTTCTTCTGTGAAGTATAAACAGACACCTGCCACTGGAGAGGGATGAGACAGGGGCTAAAGACTTGGAAAGTCTGAAATGGCTGTTCAAAGACTGAAAGATGAGTGGACAAGAGGACAGCGGGATTCCCCGGGGAGGGGGGTGATGATGGAGAAAACTTTTCTAGGCTGGGGTGGCGGGGGAGTCCTTCTCCAGTTATGCCTTGCTGCTGAGGTAGAGACGTGATAAAAAGTATACTAATGAGTCCTTCCAGAATTGACTTTTTCTTCCAGGTGAAAGAGTAATAAAAGGATGAGCCAGATCAGTAAGTTTAGGGTGCTGGCGAGATAGTGGCTGACATAATGGACCATGTGTCTGATGCGGCTTCAAAGGGAAGCAAATATAGGGTAGGATGATGGGTAAGGAAAAGTAGAGGGGCCTGGAGAGTAAGGGCCTCAGTAAAGTTGGGGCACAGGCTTCCTAGGTAACACTAGTGGTAAATAATCTGCCTGCCGATGCAGGAGATGCAAGAGATGAGGGTTTGATCCCTGGGTCAGAAAGAGTCCATGGAGGAGGGCAAGACAACCCACTCCTGTATTCTTGCCTGAAGAACCCCATGGACAGAGGAGCCTAGTGGGCTACGGTCCATGGGGTCACAGAGTCAAACACAACTGAAGCAACTTAGCATGCATGTATGCAAGGTTTGGTCTTCCCTGGTGGCTCAGACGGTGAAGCGTCTGCCTGCAATACAGGAGACCCGGGTTCGACCCCTGGGTTGGGATCCCTGGAGAAGGCAATGGCACCCCACTCCAGTACTCTTGCCTGGAAAATTGCATGCTGAGGAGCCTGGTAGGCTACAGTCCATGGCATTGCAAAGAGTCGGACATGACTGAACGACTTCATTTTCACTTTCATGCAAGGTTTGGGCACAGAGTAGCTGAGAGGGCAGACTAGCCTACAACGAGATGGGATTATGGACAGAGGGGAGATTTGACAGATGACAAAATCCATGGTGTGACAGAGAAGTAGGTACTGGAAGAGATGGGGTTGATTAAAGAACTGAGAGGCCAGAATGCTGATTATGTCATCTATGGGTATCGTCCCATCTACTAGAAGGATGGCAGGGTTGCAGTGTGAGGGCATGTGGTGAGCTAGAAGAAGTTCTCAGGGAAGAAGAATGAGTGTTCTGGTGGCCAGTGGATGTCAACAACACCAGAACTTCTGAGAACAGCCATTTTTTACAGGAATGTTTGGATTCTGCACCAGGGAATGAGGACAGGTTATTCCCACCCCTCGTCCTGGGGGTGTAAGTGGTGGAAGAATACTTGAGAGAGCTGAAAAAGAATTGCTACTCTCTGGGTAGAGCTGAATTTCAATTCAGGCAAGGAGAGAGAGGTTTTCCAGCAGCTGACATGAGCAGAGGCAGCAGGAGTAACCAGGGATGAAGAAGGAGGCTTCAACTTGAGTACGTTTGGATCACAGCTTATAAAAAGAGTTGCCATTAGGAAGATTCAAAATAAGTATCTGTGTCCAGAAAGCATTATACTGCTTTTCAAAGACAGACACATATGCCAAGTCAAATCATCCTTTACTTTCAAGGGTGACCCTCTGTGTATGGTCTGGCTCTGGAGAACAATATGTAACCAGAAGTATTTTCTCCATGCTCAGGGCTGTCCTTGGGTTTCTCTGGTTCCAGCTGCTGTTTGCTGACTTTGGTATGAGTTTTACCTTCATCTCCTATTTTCCTAGTTTGCCAGACTCCGTGGTTTAAAAAGACTCCCACCAAGGACAGTTTGGGCTTCCCAGGTAATGCTAGTGGGAAAGAACCCACCTGCCAATGCAGGAGACATAAGAGACTTGGGTTGGATCCCTGGGTTGGGAAGATCCCCTGGAGGAGGGCATGGCAACCCACTCCAGTATTCTTGCCTGGAGAATCCCATGGACAGAGGAGCCTGGGGGGCTACAGTCCATAGGGTCGCAGAGAGTCAGACGCGACTCTGCCTGTTACATCATCTTTTGGCCGTGTACTTCCTCTTGTCCTCTAACCCCTCTTCACTTCTGTGTGGGTATCCACCCTCTGCTTCAACCCATTCTCAGCACATCTAGGGCAATGAATGGAATTACTGGGCAGCCAGGGTGCTTCAAAGATCACTTGGTAGATATGTGACTGCTGTCTGTTCTCCATAAAAAAGATGACATGAGAGTAAACTTTGAGGACTTTCTAATTGCACCATAGGTGGCTGAACAAACTCTGCAGGTACTGCTAAGTAAAACGAAAGTCCGTGTGGAAACAGTGAAACTGAGCTTACCGATTTTCCCTTTGGCTCTCCCAATCAGCTTTTTTCCTTTCCTCCTGACTTGATTGTCAATACTAATTCTTAGGCTGAGAGCTGTGACCCAATCTTGACAAATAGATCACAAGTGTTTGTCCTTGTTTTTTCTCATTCCTAGGAGGGATACTCATGCACCATAAATAAATAGACCAAGTTAGACCACATATCTGGTTACATGTGAAAATACACTTAACAAACTGTTTCTCTATGCCACAGGATGACTTAGAATAGTCCCATAACAAACTATTGCCCTTTGGGTGCTTTCACTCAAAACTCTTCACGTAATTTTCAATCAGTGCTGTTCAATTTCATGTTGTCTTGTGATTACTGTTTGGGATTTTGTTGTTTTTGTGAGAGTCCTCAATATTTTATGGGTGATGCTGTGAGCAGATTGGCTCTATTATTGGTACTATGATTATTATCATCTCTCACCTAAAATGCTTATTTGTTGCTGTTGTTCAGTTGCTAAGTCATGTCTGACTCTTTCTGACCCCATGGACAGCAACATGCCAGGCTTCCCCGTTTTGCACTCTCTCAGAGTTTGCTCAAACTCATGTCTATTGAGTCAGTGATACCATCCAACCATCTCATCCTCTGTCATCTCTTTCTCCTCGTGCCCTCGATCCTTCCCAGCATCAGGGTCTTTTCCAATAGGTAAGTCCTTTACACTAAGTGGCCAAAGTACTGGAGCTCAGGTTCAGCATCAGACCTTCTAATGAACACTCCTAATTCCTTTAGGACTGACTGGTTTGATCTCCTTACAGTCCAGGGGACTCTCGCAAGTCTTCTCCAGCACCACAATTTGAAAGCATCAATTCTTCTGCAGTCAGCCTTTTTTTATGATCCAACTCTCACATCTGTAAAATGCTTATAAATGGTCTCAAACAGTATGCCTTTGCTGGCTATCAGAGCTTGTCTTGAGGGACTGGAGAGACGACTGATCCTAGAGAAATCACCACAGTGCAGGTGATCATAGGCATGTCAGTTTGCTCCTTAGCAACATAAAATAAGCGAGAATGTAATTTTCTCTTGCTACAGGAGATTTACTTCTAAATGATCAAGATCGGTAGCTTCAGAACCTCCTTGATATCAGAGGCCTGTCCTATGAAACTGAGCAGAAACTCAAGCTTAAATTTACCCTACACATCTCAGTTTGAAAACCTTATTTCAGTAAACACTTTTTCCCTTATCAGCACAACATAAGGGGGCTGAATCAGACTAAAGGGAAGGATTTATATTCCTTGTTTGAAGGAGGAGTTTTCTTGCATTTTCTTTCTCCTGCTAGATGTAAACAAGTCTACACACATAACCTCGTGTGCCAGCAGATTTCTTAAAACCTGAAGAGACTCAATCTTAAGATGAAGACTTTGTGGAGAAGAGTGGAACAGGGAAGAGAAAACACAGGTTCTTACTGACATCGCTAAGTTGCTGAATTAACCAGCCCTGGAGCCTACCCTACTTCTGGAGTTTCAGTTTTGTAAGGTGACTAGTTTTTTCATAGGTAAGTCAGTTTGCCATAGTTTGCTTCTTAATTTTTAAAAATTGCTATTATTTGCCATAAAAAGCCTCCTAGGTGGCCTGTGTAACAGAGCAGGACCTAGCAGGAATGTGAGTTATTGGGGGTAATTCCTGCCAATCATTTTTTTTTGAAGAATTTTTGATGTGGACCATTTCTTAAGACTTTCTTGAATTTGTTACCATATTGCTTCTGTTTTGTGTGTTAGTTTTTTGGCTCTGAGGCATGATGTGGGATATTGGCTCCCCAACCAGGGATTGAACTCACACCCCATGTACTGGAAGGTGAAATCTTAACTGCCTGACCACTCGAGAAGTCCCCAATCTTTTCTTTATTTCCCTCCTTCAACCTGATTCCTAATATGAGGCTATTTGTGCTTTGAGTTAGCTTTCCTTTGTTTCTACCCTACCCCATCCCATTTTTTCCAGCTCTCAGAAATTTCTGTTAATCTCCATATAAATATAACATGACCTTCAAGTTGAATTTAAGCTGGAATCAAATCAAGGTAAAATGTTTGGAGACCCCATCTGTTGGCCTCAAAGAGGAACAACAGATTATTATTGGGTAGGAAAAGTGTCCTCTAAAATTGCTTCCTGAAGTCAGCCGGATTCTGGGACAAGATCTGCAAACTTCGTCAGCATCACTGCTGCTTCTCAATATGTATAGCCTACCCCAGGCTCTATTACACTGACAGAAGTTCTCCTATATCTCCTTGGTGAGAGGGTGAGGCTGGGTGTTGAATCAATGACATCTAAATGGCTGAAATTATTCCATCTGGGGTCTGCTGAAATTACTTTTTATCAAATTTTTAAAATTTATAATATTTCTTCAAATACATTTTCTTCTTCATCTCTAGTCTCCTCTCTTTCTGGGATTCTGATTGCACACATGCTAGACTGCTTGATACTATCCTACAGCCTAGGGACCTGTTCTTTTTCTTTCTCCTTTTCCCCTCTTTGTTTAGATAATATCAGTTGACTCATCTTCAAGTTTGCTGATAATTTCATGTGCTGCATCTTTTTATTGTGCCTAACCCAAGAGTCTTCAATTTCATACACTGTAGTTGTTTGAAAGCATCAATTCTTCTGCACTCAGCCTTCTTTATGGTCCAGCTTTCACATCCGTACACGACTACTGGAAAAACCATAGCTTGACTATACAGACCTTTGTCAGCAAAGTGATGTCTCTGCTTTTAATATGCTGTCTAGGTTTGTCATAGCTTTTCTTCCAAGGAGTAAGAGTCTTTTAATTTCATGGCTGCAGTCACCATCCACAGTGATTTTGGAACCCAAGAAAATAAAATCTGTCACTGTTTCCATTTTTGTTCCATCTATTTGCTATGAAGAGATGGGACCAGATGCCATGATCTTAGTTTTCAGAATGTTGAGTTTTAAGACAGTTTTTTTCAAGATCAGTAGCTTCAGAACCTCCTTGATATCAGAGGCCCCTCCTATGAAACTGAGCAGAAACTCAAGCTTAAAGTTACCCTGCACATCTCAGTTTGAAAACCTTATTTCAGTAAACACCTTTTCCCTTATCTCTTAGGCTCTTTAGTTTGTGGGTCTGTGTTAACTGACTGCTGTTTCTCTTTACTATGGATTACATTTTCCTGCCTCTTTGCACATTAATCTTTTTATTGTGTACTGAGTCTTGTGGCCAATAAATTGAAGAGAATCTAGATTCTGCTATCTCTCTTTAAAGAAAGTTGAGATTTGTTGCAAGCAGTTAGTTAAATTACTAGCATATTATCTTGAACCTCTGGAGCTGCAGCATTCAATAGAACTTTTGTGATAGAAATGTTCTATACACAGTCCAATACAATGGACATCAACCACAAGTGGCTAAAAGCATTTAAAATGTGACCAGTGACTGATGGACTGCATTCTGAGTTTTATTTAATTTTAATCAAGTTGCTAAGGCCACGTATATGTAGAGGTTATTATATTAAATAATGCAGCTATGAAGAGCTGGTTTTAAGATCAGTTCGGGGGGTGGGGGCAGTCTGTTTGTGTTTTGCCTTTATTTCTAGGGCAAGGCTCTAGTCCTGGGAAGTGGTCCTTACCCCTAAGGTGTGCCCTCTGGTCCCTGTGGAAAGTCTTAGGTGTTTGCCGTGCCCCCCTAACTGGGCAGGAATTGAATTCTAAACTCCATCTCCCAGCATAAAGCAGCCGTAGATTAGCCTTCCAGTCGTCGCTCTTCCCTGGGCTCCTGCACCTCAGTCTGCACATGTGCTGTCCAGGAGTCAGCTGGGGATTGGAGGGAAGTCTGTCCCTAGATTTGGGCACTCCCCTTCTGAGGCACCCTCCTTTCTGGGACTCCTTCCTTCCCAACTTTCCGCTGCTTGTGGAAGCCCCAAAGCCCACCTTCTGCCCCTCAGCCCCAAAGGCTGCCAGTTTCCAGCTGAGCTCTGTCTCCTGCCATGGGAGGAGGTGAGTGCCAGCAGAGGAAATGCCTGATTGGCATAGACCTCACCCAGTGGGCTTCCCTTTTCTCAAGGTCATATCTTCTGCAGCTTGTCTTCAGAACAAAACCACTTTGGTTGCTCTCCAGGACCTTAGAACAGGTTTTGTTATTGTCATGTTTTAGGTCCAGAATTTATCATTGTTTTTGGCAGAAGGATTAGTCAGATACTTAGTTGGATTAGTCAGATACTTAGTTGCTAAATCGGAACTAATCTGAATGGCCAAATCTAGACACTAAAACAGTGAGTTCGGTGGGAAAGTTAGCCTATCCCTTCCTCCTAGCATACTCTCCCTTGTCTCTTTGCAACAGAAGGGGCTCAGTATTTGCTGAATGAACATTTGCTGAAAACTAAAAATTCTCTTGAAGGAGCCATACTTTGAAGCATTAGCAGAGTTCATAATTTACAAAGGCCAATCCTTTCCCGAAAGTATATTTTGATATGGGTCAATGAGAAAGGACAAGAGGTTCCTGGGTGTATCTGTCTTCTGATTACAAGTGGCAGAAAACATGCCTCAATTTTGTCTTAAGCAGAAGGAGAACATGTTAAGCCTAGTTTAATACTCCAAGGTAGGGCTGAAGGCATAGCTGGATTTAGGGCTTATATAGTATCATCAGAAGGCAGGGGTTTTGGTTTGGTTTTTGTTCCCAGCTCTCAGACCCGCCTATCACATTGACAGAATTAATTTCAGCTTCCTGTGTCTGCAAGAAGATGGTAACAGGTTCCGCTGTGCATCCTCTCAAGCATCCAGTCCAGAGGAGAAAGCGCAAGCCTGTTTTTCAGAAATACTCACGAAAATCTCCCTGCCTTTCACAGGGTCTACCTGGGTTACATGCCCATCCAGGACCAATCACACGGCCATGAAACAGGATGAAATGATTGGCCTAAGCGTGGCTCATCTGCTCCACCTCATAGTCAGAGGGCTGTCAGTTCCACCAGACCTACATAGGCTGAGAGTGGGGAACGGGCAGTTCTCCCGACAAATTCTGCTGCTGCTGTTAGGTCAGTAAGTCATATCCAACTCTTTATGACCCCATGGACTGTAGCTTGTCAGGCTTCTCTGTCCATGGGATTTCCCAGACAAGGGAATGGGTTGCCATTTCTTTCTCCAGTTGATCTTCCTGACCCAGGGATTGAAGCCGTGCCTCCTGCTTGAAGGCAGATTCTTAATCAGTGAGCCACCTAGGAAACCCATCCTCTGATAAATATCTGGATTCTTATTCACTAGAAGGGCAGGCACAACAGAAGCCCCTGTTATAACAAAGCCCCTCCAATAGCAAAGGTTATTGGAGGAGACTGGAACCAAGGTACCTGGAAGGGGTTAAAAGGTTACAAAATGAGAAGCAGGGAACCTAAAGGAGAAACGCTGCCCCCTTTTCCACTTTGCCCCTCAGCTGGAGGCTGCTGGAGGCAGGTGCTGTGCTGTCTCATTGCTTCGTGGTGATAGTGCTTACGGACCTGGGATGAGTGAAATCCATGCAGTTTAGATACCACAGCAGTATCTTTAAAAGGTATCAGGTGGAGAATGGCATTTAATGTGGAATCCAGGCTTCCAATTAGAGGCTTGTTCCACTTGCTAAACTTGGCTTGAGTTAAATGCCCACCGACCGCTTGTCCCTATAGCATTTCATCACTGTGATGAATTCTCACAAACAAACCCTCTCCCCGACCCTTCCTAATGGTACACACTCTCTATACCATTAGAGGTCTGAATTCTTTGCCCAGACAAATTGCCAGGACCTCCTTTCCATCTCTTCCACAGTAATGATGCAATCCAAGGAAAAAAGACAACAGCGCCAAATGCAGCAATGCTTCTGAATGCTCACTTGACTTGGCCAGTGCCTGACCAGCAACTCCTGCAGTTCCAAACCATCCAGCAGCATTGGCGGGAGGGAAGTGGGGGGCGTGGGGGGGTGGGGAGTGGAGGTTTCCTCTTCTCTCCCTGCTGCCAGGAAAGCAGAGCAAATATAGCAGACCCCAGAGACCAGTGAAAAAATACCTTTGGGAGCCTCTCAATCTACTCAGTCCCCACTGACTGCTCCTAAGCACATTCTGACTTGAAGCTGTTGGTCCTAAGAGAGCCCAGTGAAAAGTTTCCCTAAAGCCATTAAAAGAACTCTCCCTGATTTCTCAAAAAATGTCTGCAATTTTAGGATCTCACATTTTTCTGCAATAAGCATGCCTCACTTTTGCCACAAAAAATTAAAATAAGTACAGATATTCAACATTTCAGGATTTCCACAATGCCTTGCCCACTTTGAAGTTCCTCTGTAACCAGTGACTGACTCACAGCTGCTGCTCACAGTATTTCAGGCTTTTTCTGTCACTGCGGTTGTATCTAATCATAAAAAGAAATACACTTCTGACAAATTTTAGAATGCAACATGGAAGAGATCTTTGGAAAAATTCCTATCAGCTCTTTGATACCCAGGTGCCCTCGGTGATAAAATCCTAGTCTTTTCAGGAAATCAGTTGATTCCTTGCTTGTTTCATCGAACAACTCACTCCCCGCTAGTCTCATCTTCCTGATGAGATGGTCCTTTTCAGGGCAGAGATACTCTGATTCCCTCCTCTTTCCTGCCCTCCCAACACCCACCCAACTTCTTCACTTGCTCTGCATCCCACCATGCAGACTGACCTCATTCTCAGCTTTGTTTGTTTCCCCGATGAGATTACTGGGCAGGTGCCATAGTTTTTGGTTTGCTGGGCAATTGGCTACGCGCAGTTCCTGTGACCCACGCCCTGGATGGCGGGACATCTTCATTATTCACTATAAACTAGAGGTACAGTTACCAGTAAGGTTCACCTCCGAAACTTGTTTAGCCAGTTTCCTTCTTTCACTGAGCTGTTCCAAGACAGATTGACAAAAACACCGAGAGTTTCTGTGTTCCCAGGAACCAGTACCACCAGAACAAGCCAAGGTCTCTTGCTGAACTATCATTCTCGATTCCTCTCCCCACACTCCCTTTCCTACAAAGCTATGGACCATCACGTTTTAATGCGGTGCTGAGTTGCTAACAAAAATGGTGTGTGTGTTTTTTCTCTTCCTGAATGTCAAACAACATATGATCAAGAAGCAGGCACAAAATATCAGAAAAACAAGTGTACACTGTTCCTGCCTGGCATGCAAACGCACAAGTGGCTGGGCTTTAAAAGCTTCCGTGTTCACAAGAAGTCCTGGAGCATTAAAATTGATGCTGGGGATTAGGTTGCCTTTCAGAGCAGCAGAATCTGTATCAGCGAATCCTCCTGGGCTGAGCCATTTTCAGCCCAGGCATATTAAGTTGGCTGGCCATGAGTCGGCCTTTGTACACACACACACACAGTATTTAACTGCGCGTGCAGCGGGCCCCAAATTAAAACCATATTTTGTTAGCACCACATGTTCCAGGCTTGACAGTATTTATCAAAGGGGAAGCTGCTGGGTTTACTGAAAGGAATGAATTTCATCAGGGTCTGGCAGACCCAACTCTGATCAGTTCAGTTCAGTTCAGTCGCTCAGTTGTGTCTGACTCTTTGCGACCCCATGAATCGCAGCACGCCAGGCCTCCCTGTCCATCACCAACTCCTGGAGTTCACTCAGACTCACATCCATTGAGTCCATAATGCCATCCAGCCATCTCATCCTCTGTCGTCCCCTTCTCCTCCTGTCCCCAATCCCTCCCAGCATCAGAGTCTTTTCCAATGAGTCAACTCTTCCCATGAGGTGGCCAAAGTACTGGAGTTTCAGCTTTAGCATCATTCCCTCCAAAGAAATCTCAGGGCTAATCTCCTTTAGAATGGACTGGTTGGATCTCCTTGCAGTCCAAGGGACTCTCAAGAGTCTTCTCCAACACCACAGTTCAAACGCATCAATTCTTTGGCGCTCAGCTTTCTTCACAGTCCAACTCTCACATCTATACATGACCACTGGAAAAACCATAGCCTTGACTAGACGGACCTTTGTTGGCAAAGTAATGTCTCTGCTTTTCAATATAGGGAGTTCTTTTTCCCTGCCTGGCAAGTGGTACAGTGGCTGTTGGCGCAAGGCTGTCGACCAGCTTTGGGCACCTTTTGCTACCAGATGTCTCTAGGGCCTGCCTCCCCACAGCCTGGGCCTCATGGAACATCATCAGCTCCACAGCTGTTTGTTCTTCAAGCCCCAGTTTGTATTCCTTTCTCTTGAAAGGAAGGTCATTTCTTCCTCCCCTGATCTCTCCAGCATCACTTGGGGCTGGGATGGAAATGCAGAGTCCCAGGCTCCACCCTAGACCTCTGCATCTGCAACTATAGGTGTCTTGTAAATAAACTGGGGGGAGGGTTGTCACAGTGGTGGGAGCAATGGGGAGGGATCCTTACTGGCCTCCGTGGGTGGGAGGAAGCTGGGCAGTCTGCAGTGCGCAGCACGGCCCCACATAAGAAAGACTTGGCTCATATATCATGTGACTCTCTAAAGTGCCACCAGGAGGTCAGGAAGCTGAAAAACCTTTATTTAATTATCTAACCTAATTCCCCTTTTCCACAAAGACACAAAGTGTTGTTTACACAGTTTCAGTAGCCGAAGAATTTTCTAGGAATTCAACTTCTATGAATTGAGGGAAGACTGTGTTTCATTTTGTTCAGAATTTTACCTTTGCTCTTCATTTTGGAGACACATCATTGACAGGAATGCTGCTCATAGCACTTCAATCTCCAGGACAATATATCTGTATCAATATGCTTTGATAACTGTCCCCAGAAGAGTGATTTTATATCTGATGACTTCATTGGTTTTCGGTGTAAATGTGCCTGAGCATTTATATATTGAATTGTTGTTTCATTGTAAATTGATTTTATTTCTTCATATCAGAATTAAGCAATTCATTATACAGATTTTGAGTTAGTTTTATTATTCATGGATTCTATTTTAAGAAAATAAAGTCATTTTAAATTCTTAGAGAATATTGGGATCTGATAGGGTTGAGAATCTTGGTGCTATATCTTTCAGTCGGCCCTTATTACATGCTATCTGATCATCTTAATTGCATTTTCTCCCCTGCT
The DNA here is from genome assembly GCF_032405125.1 of Capricornis sumatraensis. Classification (NCBI taxonomy): domain Eukaryota; kingdom Metazoa; phylum Chordata; class Mammalia; order Artiodactyla; family Bovidae; genus Capricornis; species Capricornis sumatraensis. Next base: position 30,919,517 of record NC_091081.1, on the reverse strand, counting down.
GCTGCTGCTGCTAAGTCGCTTCAGTCATGGCCGACTCTGTGTGACCCCAGAGACGGCAGCCCACCAGGCTCCTCTGTCCCTTGGATTCTCCAGGCAAGAACACTGGAGTGGGTTGCCATTGCCTTCTCCAGTGCATGAAAGTGAAAAGTGAAAGTGAAGTCGCTCAGTCGTGTCCGACTCTTAGCGACCCCATGGACTGCAGCCCACCAGGTTCTGCCGCCCCTGGGATTCTCCAGGCAAGAGTACTGGAGTGGGGCGCCACTGCATTTTCTCCCCTACTAGATTATAAATATTCTTGAGGAAGAACTGATAGTTTATAAATTTGACGTTCTAGACACCGCTTAGTTCAGCATAGTGCGCCTACTGAGCATTAAGTAACTGATCACAGGATTACTTTGACGAGAGTCCCTCACCCTTCACCCCATCCTTCTAATACTATGGAGTCCCTACTGTGTGCAGAGCACCAGCAGCCTGGCTACAGTAGTCATTAAGAAAGAGTTTGGCACATGGGATGAGCAGAAAGCTTAACACAAAGACTTCTGTAAAAAAGTGGAGATTAGAAATGGTCCACAGGGGAAACAAACAAAATGCTATGAGGTTATGGAGAAGGAGACAATTCCAACGTGTACATATGCACATATATAGGCTAGAGTGACAAGTGTATGTATAAGTTCCTTTGTGTGTTTTAACAGTTGACCACCACCATCTTTGCCCCAATGAATTAGAAGTTTTTTGCGAGCCATGCTCAAGTCCTCTAACTCCTTTTGTATTACTGCCAAGCTTCAGTGTTGCATCTGACAAAAATCCCTTCTGTTTCTGGACAAAGTCCACAGACATACAGTCTTTTCAGTCTCGTGTGATAATATGATTGTGTGTGTGTGTATGTGTAGGCTAGATTGGCCCCATGGGCAGCATCTGGATTTTAATGTTGATAATTTGGAAAGGTCATTTTACCACTCTGGTGGTCATTTTCCTCATCAGAAAGGATGGATCAGATTGACGGTTCCCAAACTTGACTGTTCCTAGGGATATTTTTTTAAATATAGAAATCCCTGGGCTCTACTCCAAACACGTTGAAAAGACTTTGAACGTAGAATCCAAGTAGCTATAGATTTTTAAAGATATCAGATAATTCCAGTAAGTGACCAGGTTTCCTTTCTTTCTTTAGCCACGTGGCATGCGAGAGCTTAATTCCGTAACCAGAGGTCTAACCCACACCGCCTGCAGCGGTAGCTCAGAATCTTAACCACTGGACCACCAGGGAAGTCCCTGGCCATGTTTTCTTTTCAAACTTCAATGTGTATACAGATCACCTGGGAGACCTTAAGACGTAGATTTGATTCTTCAGCTCAGGAGTGGGGCTTGGGAGTCTGCATCCTAGCAAGCTCCCAGGTGACACAGATGCTGCTCGTCCATGAATCCTATTCCAGTGGCCAAGGATTAAAAGGCTTGTAAGTATTTTTCAGTTGAATACTCTCCATTTACATCAAGGTGGTTCAAACTGTAAACAATCTACCTACAATGCGGGAGACCTAGGATCGATCCCTGGGTCAGGAAGACCCCCTGGAGAAGGAAATGGCTACCCACTCCAGCATTCTTACTTGGAGAATTCTTTGGACAAAGGAGCCTGGAGGGCTACAGTCCATAGGGTTGAAAAAAGATGGACATGACTGAGCGACTAACACTTTCACTTCACTTTCAATGTTATACAACAGGATTCTTCATCCTCCGGGTTCTAATACTTGATTTGGATTTGATGTGGATCCAATGTAATAAAAATAGAAATAAAGTGCACTATAAATGTAATGTGCTTGAATCATCCCCAAACCATCCCCACCCTACCCCCAGTCTGTGGAAAAATTGTCTGCCACGAAACCAGTCGCTGGCGCCATAAAGGTTCGAGTCCACTGTCATACAAGGTGGCCACTAAAAATCATCTGTTTAGTCTATGTTTTAGTGTAAGATGACCTAGCCAAGCTAAATCATCATGGTAGAGTATGGAATCATTTCCTTCATTTATAAATTTTAACTGATACTTTTAAGTAATCTCTGGAGGATTTTTTCCCTCTTAAGTCAGTATGCCATAGTACAACATTGAAAGAGTTTTCAAAAATCCTCAGACTAGAAACAATTTTTCAACCAATCAGCAGACTTTGAACTGACCTTCTGTGGCACATGGAGCTCAAAGTCGGTGTGATCTGAATGTCATAGAAGGTACTCTCTCTTCCCGAATCCTCCCATGGGCTGGCATATGCCTGAAATTCCTTTAACAGAGGACAGAGTCTCTCACTCACTCTGTAATTAGTGATGCAGCTTAAAATATCCCTGAGGAGGGTAAAGCACTGACTTTGCATCTTAGCAGAATAAAGAAATGATGCCGGAGATTTTTCAGGGAAAGAGGTTTTTACAGGAAAGAGTTGGATTAGGGGAGGCAGGCTGGAGCAGAGAGTGAAAAATGTGTGTCAGAAAGGGAAGCCAGGGGCCTGAAGTTTACTTGACCTTCTTCATAATTTTGTCAAAAGGAAACTGAACTAAGGGTTTTCAGAAAACAGCAGCAAGCCAGGAGACCCGCCACATTCTTAGGGGAGGCAGCCGGAGGCAGGGTGGAGAGTGGTCTCCTCCTAAGGAAAAGACATCCCGCTAGCTCCTTTGCTCATCTCCTGCACTCCCGTGAGAAGCTCTCAGGCATCTTTCTGCCGAGTTCAGTTCAATCACTCAGTCGTGTCCGACTCTTTGTGACCTCACAGACTGCAGCACGCTAGGCTTCCCTGTCCATCACCAACTCCCGGAGCTTGCCCAAACTCATGGCTTCTTTCTGCTAGTCAGCTCTCTGCTACAGTCAGCTCTCTGCTACATGCTACAAACTCATGTCATCTTTCTGCTTCAGTCCTGCAAACAAGTAGAGGAGTGGGTCCCAAGCAGGAGAAGGGTCAGAATGAGGAACATTCATGGGGCCTGAACTGACCAAGTGGGTTGCAGGAGGGAGAGGGTCCACAGGAGAACTGAGGTGGCCACTAGGGAGAGGAAGGTGGATGTGACCTAGAAGAGAAGGGGCCCCATAAAGCCAGGTTTGTCTCCAACACTGCATAGAGAGTCTCAGACTCAAGTTCTTGGCAGCACAACCTCTTCCCAGTCTCCAGCAACTGATCTCGAGGTCACGACTGCCAGTTTAAGACATGTATACAAGACCAAGGAAATTGACCTCTCTTCCTATAATTAAGACACTCAGTCTCCCCTACATACTTGTGACACTCTCAAGGTAGCAGTGAGGCAGCTGGAAGATCTTTGAGTCTGGCTGATGCCCAGGCTGGATTTGCCTCTGGGCATAGTGGCCGAGCATCTACGAGCTGGAACCACCTCTAAGAGCAGGAGACAGACTGGGCACCTGATGGGCTGTTAAGCTGTGAAGAGCTTGCTCCAGCAACCTCCCTCTCAAGAAGCATTCTTTTAATCACCTTTCTCGAAAAGGGAGGGATCTGAAGAGAAGCATACAGATCACATGGGCTACTGAGGTGGAGAGGAAAGGCATTCTAGATTCAAATGATAGCTCTACATCCATAAACCGCATGATTTACTGAATAACCACTGACACGTGGACACTCAATTCAACTAAAATGGTGGGAGAGAAACTGTCCAGTGAAGCCTGTAGGAGCATGGCCTGACTGAGCAGGGCCATCCAAGCCTGCCACAGAGAGATGAGTGCAGGGTCACTGGTTCTTGCTGACTCATGGCAAATGGACAAGGTCCCTTCTCAGGGCCCCCAGGACACAGGTTGCCCATCACAACTCCAGAATGAAGTCCATTTTTGAAGGACTGAAAAGAGAAGGATAAGAGAGGAGTGTTACCTTCACTAACATTCAGTTCAGTTGCTCAGTCGTGTCCAACTCTGCGACCCCATGAATTGCACCATGCCAAGCCTCCCTGTCCATCACCAATTCCCAGAGTTCACCCAAACTCATGTCCATCAAGTTGGTGATGCCATCCAGCCATCTCATCCTCTGTCGTCCCCTGCTCCTCCTGCCCCCAATCTCTCCCAGCATCAGAGTCTTTTCCAATGAGTCAACTCTTCGCATGAGGTGGCCAAAGTATTGGAGTTTCAGCTTCAGCATCAGTCCTTCCAGTGAACGCCCAGGACTGATCTTTAACCGGTTGGATCTCCTTGCAGTCCAAGGGACTCTCAAGAGTCTTCTCCAACACCACAGTTCAAAAGCATCAATTCTTTGGTGCTCAGCTTTCTTTATAGTCCAACTCACATCCATACATGACCACTGGAAAAACCATAGCCTTGACTAGACGGACCTTTGTTGGCAAAGTAATATCTCTGCTGTTCAATATGCTATCTAGGTTGGTCATAACTTTCCTTCCAAGGAGTAAGCGTCTTTTAATTTCATGGCTGCAGTCACCATCTGCAGTGATTTTGGAGCCCCCCAAAATAAAGTCTGACACTGTTCCCACTGTTTCCCCATCTATTTCCCATGAAGTGATGGGACCGGATGCCATGATCTTTGTTTTCTGAATGTTGAGATTTAAGCCAACTTTTTCACTCTCCTCTTTCACTTTCATCAAGAGGCTCTTTAGTTCCTCTTCACTTTCTGCCATAAGGGTGGTGTTATCTGCATATCTGAGGTTATTGATATTTCTCCCAGCAATCTTGATTCCAGCTTGTGCTTCTTCCAGCCCAGCGTTTCTCATGATGTACTCTGCATAGAAGTTAAATAAGCAGGTGACAAAATGCAGCCTTGACGTACTCCTTTTCCTATTTGGAACCAGTCTGTTGTTCCATGTCCAATTCTAACTGTTGCTTCCTGACCTGTGCATATGTTTCTCAAGAGGCAGGTCAGGTGGTTTGGTATTCCCATCTCTTTCAGAATTTTCCACCGTTTATTGTGAACCACACAGTCAAAGGCTTTGGCATAGTCAATAAAGCAGAATTTGGACATGTATATTTGGACACACGGTATATGGATCTCCACTTGTAATCTTGTCCCATTCTGCAAACCTCTGTTGGAGGCAGACTTTTTGAAGTGAACACAAAGACTGGGCTCCTCTGGTTAATGGGTGGGGTCGGGGAAGGGTGAGAGCCATCCTGTTCTCGGAGACACCACACCTGTGGGCTCCAACCCCTGACCCTACATGAAGACATAATAGTGAGCTTGCTGATTTAAAACATTTTTATTTATTCATTCTTTTATTTCTGGCTGTATTGCGTCTTTTTTGCCACATTGGCCTTTCTCTAGATGCATCAAGCAGGGGCTACTTTGTAGTTGCTGTGTGCTGGCTTCTCTTGTTGTGGAGCATGGGCTCAGTGGTTGCAGTTCCGGGCTCTAGAGCACAGACTCGATAGTTGTGGTGCAAGGACTTAGGGGCTCTGCAGCATGTGGGATCGTCCCATATCAGAGATCAAACACTTGTCCCCTGCATTGACAGGCAAATTCATCACCAATGAACCACCAGCGAATCTGGGGCTTGGTGATTTTTAACCCTTATTCACACAAGGCAAGTCATGTTATTATATAAACACATATACCAAACACATACCGAAAAATCTGTGGGTTCTACTAAATGAAGAATTACTTCTAACATTTTTATGCAAATAATGCAACCTAAATTGTTGACAGAGACTAGAATTGACTTGCTTATTTTACCTACTAATTAACCCACCCTGCCTGGAGAAGGAAATAGCAACCCACTCCAGCGTTCTTGCCTGGAGAATCCCACGGACAGAGGAGCCTGGCTACAGTGGATGGGGTTGCAGAGAGTCGGACATGACTGAGTAACTGAGCACACACACACCAAGAGTTAAAAGGATTAGGATTTGCTTGTTCACATACATATCACATTACTCATGCCAGGGTATTTAAAAATAAATACAAGTGCCTCACAACAGCCAGCCTCCCAGGGACCCCCTTTGTTCCTCAGCTGGACATACCTAGGATGGTGTTGTGGGTCACAGCCCCCAGGGTGAGGAGTGGACCGGCCCTAGGAGCCCAAGACTAAGGGGTCTCCTGGCTTTTCCCCCCTGGAAGAGCCATGTCAGCCTCCAGTGGTGATTTATATCACTGTATCAGGCAACAGTTCTGCCACTCAACAAGCCCCATGCCCCAGGTCTATGTCCAGGACTGGAATTATAAAATATTCTCCCATGTAGTCTCTCTTTTCTCCAATGCCAGTGCTCCATGTTAAGTAACTTCCCTTTATCTGCACTTATTTTATAGGAACCTAAGAATTTTCTATTTACATCCATTTAGGGATTTATGGTGGAGAGGCAATGGCACCCCACTCCAGTACTCTTGCCTGGAAAATCCCATGGATGGAGGAGCATGGTAAGCTGCAATCCATGGGGTCGCTAAGAGTCAGAAACCACTGAGCGACTTCACTTTCACTTTTCACTTTCATGCATTGGAGCAGGAAATGGCAACTCACTCCAGTGTTCTTGCCTGGAGAATCCCAGGGACGGGGGAGCCTGGTGGGCTGCCGTCTATGGGGTTGCACAGAGTCGGATACGACTGAAGCGACTTAGCAGCAGCAGCAGCAGGGATTTATGGGGCTTCCCTGATGGATCAATGGTAAAGAATCTGCCTACAAGGCAGGAGACCCAGTTTCAATGCCTAGATTGGGAAGATTCCCTTGGAGGAGGGCATGGTAACCCTCTTCAGTATTCTTGCCTGAAGAATCCCATGGACAGAGGAGCCTGGTGGGCTGTGGTCCATGTGGTCACAAAGAATCAGACACAACTGAGCATGCCTGCAAGCCGGGGCTTATGAGCTGGCCTGGCCAGGACCTACTACATGCTGATTTTCCTACCCTTTGCTGCGGTTACTCTTCACATAAACTTGGGCTACTCTAACAATCGTTTTTCAGCATCCTCTGGACTTATGAGAAGGCAACATTGAGCCCAAAACACAGGATCAGAGGTAAAAGCTGTGGCATTTAAAAATTCCAGAGTTCTCTCCAAAATTCTGTAGAAAGTCAAGTAGAACCCCAGGTTAATTAACTGGAAAAAAAAAATCTGTATCATTTAACAACAGACAGTAGCAGATACAAACCTTAGTCTGCTGCTGCTGCTGCTGCTAAGTCGCTTCAGTCGTGTCTGACTCTGTGCGACCCCATAGAGGGCGGTGCACCAGGCTCCCCTGTCCCTGGGATTCTCCAGGCAAGAACACTGGAGTGAGTTGCCATTTCCTTCTCCAATGTGTGAAAGTGAAAAGCGAAAGTGAAGTCACTCAGTCGTGTCCGACTCTTAGCGACACCATAGACTGCAGACTACCATGCTCCTCCGTCCATGGGATTCTCCAGGCAAGAGTCCTGGAGTGGGGTGCCATTGCCTTCTCCTACAGATATGTAAATATTTATTTTTCTATGCATGCTACATGCTAAGTTGCTTCAGTCATGTCCAATTCCTTGCGACCTTATAGATTATAGCCTGCCAGGCTCCACCATCCATGGGATTCTCCAGCAAGAACACTGGAGTGGGTTGCCATTTCCTTCTTCAGGGGATATTCCCCACCCAGGGATTGAGCCTGCATTTCTTATGTCTCCTGCTTTGGCAGGTGTGTTCTTTACCACTAATGCCACCTGGAAATTTCCTTTATTTTCTCTATAATCCAACTTAATTTCTATTTTAGCCCTCCTCTCATGAGAGGAGTCAAACCTTTACCAATCGGAGGTTATGTCTTTGTTCTAGGGCACAAAGGGCTATACGTGGTGGGGGTGGGGAGAACTGGGGAAGACACCGAGTCTTTGCCATCTGTCCACATGTGCACCTGCTGAGACCATCATCATCTCATCTGCCCTTGACTATCGTCCATGCAGATGGCAGCTGAGCTGCCCTCACTCCTACCCACTAACCCCTTTCAAAGCCAGCCACTCTGCTCGGCCCCTCCCAGCAGCATGGGGGTAATTCCCTTGCTCTCAATCCATGCTGCGGCATGGGGAAGTTTGTGGGGCTGTTTCACAGCCCTGTCTGCCAAGACATGCCCCAAATCCACTTCTTTAGGGTCTTGCCACTTTTCTAGGGCTCCACCCTAGAAGTAAGGGGCAGGTTCCTCTCCCCCCAGTCTCACAACCTAATTGGTGGTTCTAGCACAGCGTTCCATTTCCAGCCACCTGGGACACACAACCCTGCCTTCAAGAATCCCTTAATGACTATACAGCTCTTGCTTTCCCTCTGCACCCCTTCATCCCCCAAATTCCCCAGATACTGGATACAGGGACCTTCAAGTGAGCCATCACGTCTTCTCCCAAATCTCTGGTGGATGTCACACAGGGGCTTAGACTTGAGAAACTCAAAAGCCAGCAGAACAGGCACCTATAGGCCTGTTATCTGTTGAGTATCCATCACTGAGGTGATGAACACACACTAACCTTGCTTGAAGGAGCAAGGAGATGAGAGGTTAGTGAGAGGTGAATAAAGAGATATTGGGAGAAGAAAGACTACTGGTATTTCCAAATTATAGCCTAGAATAATACTAACAGATGATAGAATGGTCTTTCTAAAATACAGATATGATGATCTAACTGCTCTGCTTCAAATCCTCCAGTGGTACCATATTGCCCACAAAGGCAGTCCAAAATCTTCACCTTCAGAAATGTGAAGGCAAGGCTCACTGAGCTATTCGCCTGGGAGATCTACCATTTGCATCAACAGAGAAAGCAAATATTCACGTGGCCTACCTTACCACTAAAGCATGAGGTCCTGGGACCAGTACTAACAATTTCCCAAACAGTTCTGAAACCTGGCTCTGACCTCTCCTTGGGCAAATATTCTGACCTAATTTTAGAAGATCCTGTTTGACTTCTTAAATCAAATATTCTTATCCTTCATGCACTATGGCTGATCTGAATCAACCAATAAGAACAAGAGCAACATTAAAAAAATACCCCAAGGTCAATTTCAGGGTTGTCCTTCTGTCCTCCTTTCTCCTTGCCAGACTCTGGCTTCTCTTTTCCAAAACACGGCTGGTGGACCTCCTTCTCCTGAAGCCTTTCTCTGCATCCCTGACTCAATTCTAATCACACCATGGCTGTGTGAGCAGCATAGATCCTGTCTGTTGCAGTTGTGTGTCACGCTGTTTTTCCTATCTTCTTTCTTTGATTAGCCTGTAAACTCTCCTGGTTGAGACCTGCATCCCCACATCTTTTGCAGCACCCCAACCTCTTAGCACAATGGTCTGCACACAGAGGAAATGTAATAAATTTTGCAGTGTGATATCTGGGTCCCTACCTCAGCTGCTGCTGGGTAATCATTATCAGTAAACAAATTAGTTATCAGTAAAACAGCCAAGTTTTCCAGAGGGAATAATGTGTATTAGGTTGGTGCAAAAGTAATTATGGTTTTACACTGTTGAACTTTGCCATTTGATATTGGAATACTTTCCTAAACAAAAGTGGTTATGTTGTATATCATTTTAATGCACACTTCTTGCTTTATATTTTTTTGCTAATGACTTGTTACTTGCTGTTTATTTTATATTTATTTTAGACTATAGAAATGATTTTAGACAAAAAGCAAACTCAAGTGATATTTTTATTCAAGTTCAAAATAGGTCATAAAGCAGTGGAGACACCTCGCAACATCAACAATGCATTTGGCTCAGGAACTGCTAATGAATGTACAATGCAGCGGTGGTTCAAGGAGTTTTGCAAAGTGGTGATTCAAGACGAGAGCTTGAAGATGAGGAGCGTAGTGGGAGGCCATTGGAAATTGACAGCAACCAATTGAGAGCAATCATTGAAGCTGATCCTCTTACCACTACACAAGAAGTTGCTGAAGAACTCAATGTTGACCATTCTATGGTCCTTTGGCATTTGAAGGAAAGGTGAAAAAGCTCCATAAGTGGGTGTCTCATGAGTTGACTGCCAATCAAAAAAATCACTATTTTGAAGTGTTGTCTTCTCTTATTTTACACAACAGGGAAACATTTCTCAATTAGATTGTGACATGGGACGAAAAGTGGATTGTATACAACAACTGGCACTTCCCAAAGCCAAACTTGCACCCAAAAAAGCCATGGTCACTGTTTGGTGGTCTCCTGCCCGTCTGATCCACTATAGCTTCCTGAATCTTGGCAAAACTATTACATCTGAAAAGTTCGCTCAGCACATCGATTAGGTAAACTGAAAGCTGCAACGCCTGCAGCCGGCATTGGTCAGCAGAATGGGCCCAATTCTTCTCCAAAACAATGCCCAGCCCAATGTTTCAAAAACTGAATGAATTGGGCTGGTAAGTTTTGTCTTGTCTGCCGTATTCCCCTGACCTCTCACCAACTGACTACCACTTCTTCAAGCATCTTGACAACTTTTTGCAGGCAAAATGCTACCACAACCAGCAGCATGTAGAAAATGCTTTCCAAGAGTTCATCGAATCCTGAAGCATGGATTTTTACACTACAGGAATAAGCAAAATTATTTCTCATTGGTAAAAATGTGTTGATTGTAATTGTTCCTATTTTGATTAATAAAGATATGTCTGAGCCTAGTTATAATCCAAAATTCACAGTCTGAAATCACAATTACTTTTGTACCAACATAACATTTCTACTGCTGGAAAAAACAACACATGCCACTCTCCTTGCAAAGAGGAATTTCAAAAGAGGAATGTGGTCATGATGCCAAGAGTGGATCTCGCCTGAGATTTCTGATGCTTGTAACTCTTAGCCACGGAAAGATGAATCAACTTTTGAGTCATGTGGTCCTCTGGGTTCTTTTAGCCTAAAGGTGTAAATGTCAGAGAAGGCGAATCTTGTCATACCGGCAACAACATGTAAGTGCACATGTGATCTTGCCTGAGCACCTGCTAACAAAACTCCTGGGAGCCAAGCACCGCCTCAGCCCCTGAAGCACCCAAGACGGGCTCAGAGATGGCTCAGAGGCTGCCTTGGTAACTACCAGGCATGGCCCCAACCAGGTGCCAAGGCTGCTTCTCTATTAACAGTGGCTGATGCTCCTGCTGATGCTCCTGCTGTTGCCCAGAGCCTGCCTGCAGCTCTAAGCCTGTCCAGGAGAGGAAAGTCCTGTCCCTGGCCTCTCTTGGTCCTTTACTCCTGGTGGGCAGCTTCACAAGGCAGCCCAGTGCTGGGGGGAGCTTTTCCAGAAGGAGTTCTTTCCCTCCACCTCCGGTCCCCACCTCCCTCTTTTCCACCTGCTACTCTCTCCCCTCACTGTGTCTTTACCAACACCAGCTGTAGCCTTGCCACGCTCTCCCTACTACAGGGTCCTGGAGTTTGGAGTCAGACAAACTGCTGTTAAATTTTGACTCCACCTTCCCAATCACTTCTCTTTCCTGAACTTCATTTTTGTCATCTGTACAATATAGGTAATAACACCTCCCTGTGGCGTTGTGAGGATGAGCAGCAATGTCAATAACACTGTCAGCACCTAATGCCTGAGGGTCTTCCGTGTGCTGGTGCTGCGGACATTTCCTTGGAGCCCAGCATGGTGACTGGTCCAGATCAGCTTCCTTCACATCTTCCTTCTTTTCTCCTTTCTCCCTTCCAAAGTGGGTGTCTTATGAGCTGACTGCAAATCAAAGTCAAGTAGGGCCTGAAGACATAGCGTCTGGTCCCAAATGGGAGCTTTGTCCTCCCTGCAACGTCTTTCCTTCTTCCACCAGCAGTGTGGGAATCCTCAGAACTCCCAGACTCTCCACCCACCAGAAAAGGGGATTTCTTCTCTCTCCTGTCCAAGTCCCTGCCCACCATGGTGCTTCCCTAGCCAGGTCTCCAAGCTCCACTCCCACATGGGGGCGGCCTCCAGACCATGCACCTTGTTCCTTCCGGGGACTCAGTGGCTGTCAGCTACAGCCAGGCTGGCTCCATATTCTCCTGGAGCACGGAGCTGCCCCCGAGAGCCCTTTCCTTCCACCAAGGCACACAGGCATGCCCTCTGTGTCAGGCACACTGCAAAACAGGCCCAGATAACCAATGCCTTCCCACAAATAACTTCCACCTGCCTTGAGCTCCACCCATCCTCAGTGGCCTCTGTCAGAGCCCTTCTTCGTGAAAAATTCATATCCAATCTTACTCTCCACGCCAGTGTAGCCTAAACCTCTTTCCTTGAGGACTGCTGTGTTGGAGTTCTGACTCTTAAGTCAGACAATCTAACTGTGTGACTTTGACTTCACTGAGACTTAGTTTCCTTCTCTGTAAAATAGATAATGCATGTGTGTGTGCTCTGTCGCGTCAGATTCTCAGCAACCCCATGGACAGTAGCATGCCAGGCTCCACTGTCCATGGAATACTCCAGGCAAGAATACTGGAGTGGGTTGCCATTTCCTACTCCAAGAATGAATAATAATAACATCTATTCCAGAGGACTGGTATTAGGATTAAATAGGCAAAACAGAAAGACCCTAGCATATAGTTGCTGCTGCTGCTGCTAAGTCGCTTCAGTCGTGTCCGACTCTGTGTGACCCCATAGATGGCACCCTACCAGGCTCGCCCATCCCTGGGATTCTCCAGGCAAGAACACTGGAGTGGGTTGCCATTTCCTTCTCCAAGCATATAGTTAGCGTGCAGTAAAAATTAATTATTTTACTATAATGGTTTGCTTCAGCTAATGGACTCAGATTATTTCCCTTAAGTTTTAGAAATAGAAAATAAAAACTTCAAATTAAGTTGTACTCTGCAACACGTGTATTAAAGCTGTCACAAGAAAAATACCTGGATTTTGGAAGGACTAATAAATCCTGATTGGTTATTTTCTCTATTGCTATCATTTCAATGTAGATTTACATAAAGGAGTATTTCCCAGAACTTTTATAATCCATTAATTAAATACTTTGATTAGCCTCAAGGCAGAACTCAAGAAGCTCACCAACTGCAATTTAGCTATTTGCATATTTGGATACACTAAGATATCTTAGCATACTTGACAATTAATAACATTTATTTCCAACGATGAAAGTCAACTTGTTTATTATAGAACATTAAAAAATGAAAAGTATAAAGAAATAAAAATTGTCTGTATACTTACCATCTAGAAACACTCAGTGTTAATACTGACTTATTGCTATCTTGTCTGCTTAAAAATTACACTTATCAAAATAAACCTGTTTTTGCTGAATATTCAATAATGAGGATTTCCCATACCATTGTTCTTTTAAAGCACAATCCTTATACTTGTATAATATTCCACAATAAATCTATCACACAATTTATGTAATCATTTTCATGTAGTTGAATACTTAGATTGCTTCTCATTGCTCCCAATTTTAATGTGGACAGATATCTCTGTACATAGATCTGTCAGTGATTCTGATTAGTTCCTGTATTTCATCAGGTCTCATAACAACCTGTGGGTCAAATAAAATCAAATAACAATTTTGCCCAAATTACAGCAGTACAGCTTTTCTGCTTTCCTCCCTCTCATCACCCACTCACCCCCTCCACATCAAGGAAAGAACTGGACACTTGCTACAAAGTCTCTACCAGTTTCTGTTGTTCTTATTTATTTCACTTGGTGTGAATAGGGCTCCTCTTGTGGCTCAGCTGGTAAATAATCCGCCTGCAATGGAGGAGATCTGAGTTCACTTCCTGGGTTGGGAAGATCCCTTGGAGAAGGGAAAGGCTACCCACTCCAGTATTCTGGCCTGGAGAATTCCATGGACTGTATAGTCCATGGGGTCGCAAAGAGTCGGACACGACTGAGCGACTTTCACTACCCTTCACTTCACTGGTGTGGATAGTCACACATTTAGATAAAGAAGTATTAGTATGCTTGATTACAGAGTACTGCCCCAGAATCACCTAGAGATATTATATAATATATGGTACATGCACCATATGTCCTTACTAAAACCCAGAGTCTGACCCACAGGGTTTCCACGGTAAGTGACAATTCTCTATCTTGCTTTAGTTGGAATAATCGGGTAGGCTTTAAAAAATATATATATATTGATGTTCAGGCCCCGACCTAACTATTTTGATACAATTATTTCTCCTAGTTTTGTTTTTTAATATCTTTCATTTTGAAACAATTACTGATTCATAGGGTGTTGCAAAAATAGTTCAGAAAGATTCTGTGTACCCTCAGTTTTCCTCAGTGGTAATATCTTGAACAAAACCAGGACACTGGCATTGCTACAATCCTCACATTTCATCAGTTTTACGTGTACGTGGGTGTGTGCATTTGTGTGAGTGCGTATAGTTCCATGCACTTTTATCCCATGTGTAGATTCATGTAACAACCACCACAATCAAGATACATATTTCCACAAAGATCCTTGTGCTACCCCACCTCCCTCCTTGCCCCATCCTTAGCCTCTGGCCCCATTGATTTGTGAGTCCCAAGGAGATATGTCACAGAGAAACCTCAGACATGCTTCCCCCCTGCAAGCATGCCTGATGCTGTCACTTCCTACAGGCCCGGTGCTGTCCCTCCTGCCATCACTGTCCCTAGGTCTATGCCCTCCAGCTTCCATGACTTCCCCAAACCTACAAACCTTAGATATGCTGGATGGAGCCATGATATGTGTAGTTTACTCAGGATGATCTCATTGGCAGAACTGATGCTGAAGCTGAAGCTCCAATACCTTGGCCACCTGATGTGAAGAACTGACTCATTAGAAAAGACCCTGATGCTGGGAAAGATTGAGGGCAGGAGGAGAAGGGGACGACAGAGGATGAAATGGCTGGATGGCATCACCGACTGAATGGACATGAGTTTGAGCAAGCTCCAGGAGTTGGTGATGGACAGGGAAGCCTGGCATGCTGCACTCCATAGGGTTGCAAAGAGTCAGACACAACTGAGTGACTAAACTGATGACTGATTTCTAAGAAATGGAAAGACTGCCCACTCTCCATCTGTATCACACTTTGCCATCTGGGTACCAGAGCAGGATTGCCTCTGCCAGAATGATATACCCTCTAACCCTTGTCTTTGCTGTTCCCTTGTCTTTGGAGGTCAGCTCTAATTCCCTGGTGGCTCAGACAGTAAAGAGTCTCCCTGCAATGCAGAAGACCTGGGTATGACACCTGGGTCGGGAAGATCCCCTGGAGAAGGGAATGGCAACCCGCTCCAGTATTCTTGCCTGGAGAATCCCATGGACAGAGGAGTCTGGTGGGCTACAGTCCATGGGGGTCGCAAAGAGCTGGACACCGCAACCAAGCAACACTTAACATTTCTAAGACCCAGTGCTGGGCTAGACAGGCACTGCCCTTCCTCCCTATGACTCCACCTCTGTCACCCAGGACCCTCTTTTCAAAGCTTCTTCATCACAATATTCAGATCCTTTAGGTAAAGATACACCTGGGGATTTCACTGCATACATGTTCATCAGAGAGCACCAGGCTAAACTGCAGAATCACTAAGTTAGGCTTGGCTGTGAGCCCCGCTCATTTTAGGACAAACTCAACAGCATTAAAAAGAGATAGAAATAACCAACTTAAGCTCAGGAACTATGTCATCAGTTTAGCACATCAACAATCTCATTTAAAATATATAGGTTTTACTGAGTCTAGCTTTGGTTTAAAATGTTTGATTGTCTAAAGAAGGTTCTCTCTCACTCCCCTCCCATCTAACATAAGACATTTTCATGATAATTAACTGTATACTTCAGTATTTAAGTTACAGAATGGCAACAGGGGAGTGTGACATTTGCTAGGACAGGAATTATCATCCCCCAAGCGACATATGAGGGACTCTGAACCTCTTTACAGGAGAGAGAAGCATGTTTTAGGTGATACAAGAATAACTGCCTCATGTTAGGCAAAAACACAATGTTGCTATTGTATTTATTTGGAAGTTAAACAGAAGTTGAAAAAAAAAAAGGGTATGAGAAAGGCAGGTTGACAAAGCATAGACTGTAGTGGCTTTGTACCTTGTGAAGTGAGCTGAAATGGAACTATGTTTCCAAGAATTCCCTTCCCTGTAGGGTTCCAGGTTTGCATTGGCCACAGACGATGTTTTGCATCAGATCTGGAAGGCAGAAGTGAAGGAGCAGCCGTGTTCTCACTTCCTGGAGGAACCTGCAGAGCCGCTGGTGAATATTGTCACCTGACCTGCCAGCTTGGCTTGCTAGTGAGAGGCAGCACCCAGACCCTGGTTCCTCCGGCTCCTGCCAGATCTCCCCTGTCCACTTCCCTAAGTCCCGGGCCAGGTGTGAGTGCAGCTCTGTCACAAAGGGCACCAGCTTCTCCTGCAGGTCACCTCGCAATGAAGGAGAGACAGATGGAGGTCCCAGGGTGTCTTTGCTCTGTCTGTCTGTCCTGTGCCTATCCACTCACAGCTCACTTCTCAACTGTCCATCTGGCTGACCATAGCAACTTCAGGCTCAACCCTGGACGCTGGGCCGAAGATACACACAGGGAGCTCCCTCACCTCATCCAAGTGTAAAAACAGGTCCCTATTCTATATCCCTCCAGTGTTTCTGCATCTTTAATCAACCCATGACTGACACAGAATTACATATCGATTACCTCTCAGAGAAGAGATAACTGACAGAACTTGAAATTTGTTGATTAAACAGAAGATCAAGTGTTAACTGTGTATTGATTGCAGTTGTGGAAAATGAGCAAGAAATAAAAACACCCTCTGGAGATGCATGAAAATACATATCCTCTATCCTAAGCAAGAAACCCTGTATGACCCTGGGCCGTTCTACTCTGACACTCAAATATCCTGCCTGTTCCTCAGACAGGAAGCATCTTTAGACAGGAAGCATCTTTAGACAGGAAGCATCTTTACAGGTACTCAATCATTTATTTACTTGACAAGGTAATGTAATAAGAGCATGAAATATAGTTGTTGTTATGCTAAATTTGTACCAGTCTCTTTGTACATACTGTTTACCTCTCACGTATGTCTGCCCCATATGCTATGCCTCACCTGGACTCAAGGACGTACAAGCTATGGTTCAAAACATTTTGGCGAAGAATGGATGTATGTATATACATGACTGAGTCCCTTCCCTGTACATGTGGAGCTACCACAACATTTTTGATTGGCTATGCTGTTCTTAGTTGCTCAGCCATGTCTGACTCTTTGTAACCCCATGGAGTGCAGCCCGCTAGGCTCCTCTGTCCACGGGGATTCTCCAGGCAAGAATCCTGGAGTGGCTAGCCACGCTCTCCTTCAGGGGATCTTCCCAACCCAGGGATTGATCCCAGGTCTCCCACAGTATAGGCGGGTTCTTTACCAGCTGAGCTACCAGGGAAGCCCCTAATCAGCTATACAAACACAAAATACAAAATAAAAGTTAAAAAAAAGAAAAAGTTTGCTTGTAATTCTCCTTTCTCCCACATTAGCCTTGACCCTTATCTTCTTTCACTTTAATTTTGTCTCTCAAACTGGAGGCCCTGACTCAGATCCCTGCCTTAGGACCCCTAGGTGTCACATTCATCTGTGCACCCTGGTATCTGGACCTCAATCTGCCTATGGACTCTGGCTTGACTTGGTTCTGTAGATCCTGGCACCTCTGTGGATCTTGACAGGAACCCACAGCCCCAGCTCCTAGCAAAGTCAGCTTCTACTTTAGATGATTTGGATGGTGCTTCCCAGTGGGCCCCAAATGCAGGCCCCAGTATCCTGAAAGTGGAGTTAAGCCACATACAGAAATAAAATGTAAGCATCTAAACAGTTTTGCAGAAAGCACACTCCACTCCATCCAACCCAAGGTAATCAAGAAAGTCCTCTTGGGTTAGGGGACCTTTGCAGGACTGGTACAAATTTAGCAAAACAACAGCTATATTTCATGCTCCAGGAGATGAGCTTGGAAGGTAGGACAGGAAAAAAAATGCTTTGGATAACAGGGGAAGTCAGAGAATTACAGCACGAGGCCTTGTGTGGATAAAAATCAGTTAAATGATTAAACTGGTATAGAGAAAAAGATAGTGAATACAGATGAACTCCAATTTTCTGTTCTAAAAAGGACCAAGGAAACTCTAGCCACCTAAAATAAGCTTTTAGTTTGTTGATCACTTAAAACTTGTCTTTCACAAACTTCTTCCTGGGGGTACAAACACCTGAACAGTGAAAAAGAGGAAAAACCAGATAAATATAAAATATTAGTCTATTGTCTCCAGATTAAGAGTGCACCATTTCATAAGGATGAGAGACAAGTACCAACTCTGAAATTTTGGGCAGTTCAGGGAACCACACGCTTCTCTTGGACCCCATGATTGCTCTTGACAGGCTGAACTGGTGAACATGACCTAAGAATGCATTTTTGAACCTGATAAAGCATATAAACATTTTCTCTAGTAAAATATATAGGATAAAAAAATTACTGAAGATATTTCTGTTATAAATAAACACAGTACTACATCTTTCTGACAGCTTACGGCAGTAGAAATTTTTCTAATAATAATTTTTTTTTAATTGCAAGGGCATCAGCAGAATCATTGTTTCCTCACTATTTAATAAACTCTGATTAGAAAGTTTCTTACCAGGGGTTCCCTGGCTGTCCAGTTGTTAAGATTCCATGCTTCCAATGCAGGGGGCCCAGGTTCAATCCCTGGTTGAACCCACAAGCCATGCCTGGCAGCCAATTTTTAAAAAAGAAAATTTCTCATCTATGGTAATAACACAGGTCTTCTCAGATTCATCAGATTAGTTAAAGTAGAGATGAACTATGTCAACACTTACTGTAGACCCATTCAAAGGATTGTGACCAATCTCAGGATATCCAAGTCATGAAGCTGTGTGATCATAATATTGTGCCTCTGAATAGGAGCTAAGTGGTAGAAAACCCTTAGAAAAGGAGGAAACACTGAAATATTTTTCATGGACAGCCTGTATAGAACTGGAATCCACATGGCTTAGTCTCTGAGTTGTGTGGTGGTCAAAGAACTACAGTTCACTAGAGATCACCATATTCAGTTCAGTAAGCCAGACAGAAAGATAAACATCACATGATATCATTTATATGTAGAATCTAAAACAAAACAAACAGAAACAAAGGAACTTATTCACAAAACAGAAATAGACCCACAGACACAGAAAACAAATTTATAGTTATTAAAGGGGAAAGGAGGGCAGGGATAAGTTAGGAGTTTGGGATCAATATATATATATAAAAATAGATAATCAACAAGGATCTACTATATAGCACAGGGAACTCTACTCAATACTTTGTAATAATCTGTTAGGAAAAAGAATCTGAAAAAGAAATGTGGGTTGCCATTTCCTTCTCCAGGAAAAGGAAATATATATACATATTATATATGTATAACTGAATCACTGTGCTATACATCTGAAACTAACACAACATTGCAAATCAACTACACTTCAATAAAAAATCCTTTTTTTGCATAACAGAAAGAAACACTTCATCTCAACACATTGGTTTGTTGGTGGTGATGACGTGGAACAGACACTCTAAGACACTGCTGATGGCTGTGTTTGTTAGCACAACTCTTTTGGGAAGCAATTTGCAATATGTATCAAGAGTTATTAGCATATTCACACTCTGAGCCTGTAATTCAACTTGTAGAAACTAAAGAAAAATTTAAAACACAGAAAATGCTTTATAATGATATATATTATGGATTCATTAATACCATCAAAACTATAAACAAATAGAAATATGATTAATATATTTTGGTAATCTCCCGAATGAAAAATTACCCCTTCATTAAAATGTGTTTTTAAAAAAAGAAAGAAAGGAATATAGTTCAGCACAAAAAGAAATTTCAAAGACTCACATTCTTTAGCTGAGGTTCTTGAAAACCATGAAGGTCAATACGGTCCACGGCAACATTTATGAATTCTCCTTTCTTCTCTGCCCATTTCCACTCAGAGCTGTTGCATTTATTCTGAAGCATCTCTCTCCACAGTTTCCTCATGCCTTTGTCCCAGCCTAACCCCACACTTGTCTTTTCTTTCTTTCTCTCCTTTTCTGTCTCTTGATTGTGTACATTAATACAGCCCTTCTCCCAGAAATTAAAAAAGGAATACAATCACTCCCTCTTTAGGGGGGTATGGGTGGGGTAGAAATTGGTCAGGCCAGGATAGCATTATTTTTTGTTATCTGGGAAAGTGCGGGAAGGCTGGAGATATTCCCACATAATAATGTTTATCCTAGTGAACACCCTCCCTGCTAGAGAGAGATAAGAGAACTTCATTTATACTGAAATCAGGGTAGGGAATCCAATTCAGAGACAGAAATGAAACCAGGGCCACACATTCATAAAAAGCATACTTTTCAACCATCTTTGTTGTTTGATGCATTATTTCTTTATTGTAAGAGAGTAAAATTTAAGATACTAAATAGCTCATGATTTGGAAATCATGAGGAGGCAACATAAAACCTGACTTAATGTAACAAATAAAAATAACAACAATAAATTAGGCATGCTGATACGTTTCCAATTATCTCGCTTACCTTTAACAGTGTGAATAACAGAGACCTAATATTAGATCATTGGAAGGGCGTGGGGTCAGATAAAAAGCAAGGTTCTTCCTCACATAAAGGCTACTTCCTAACTCCAGCATGAGAAAACATCACAGAATTCACCCCTTATAAATCTCAGGTTCTATGTCAGCCCTTAGAACTACACCAGTGTTCCAATGTCTGTGAAGCCAGTTTTATTATTTATTACAGCAAAATTTAAAGTAAAATCCGATTATTGTATATATGTTCCAGGGCAGGATTTTACCTCCCTGACTGAGTCAGGGCTGGGGTGGGGTGGAGCCGTTGAGCAATGATGGTTGCTGAGCTTGACTGCAGGAGCATGGAATCTGGCAGAGAAGAGAGGTCTGGGAGGGAACTGGGGGTTGGACCTCCTGCAAATTACTCGAAGCCAAAAAGGTGTGGAGAGAAAGAACAGCAGGAACCTGACAGCCTGAAGCACATTTCTGGTGTGCATCCAGGCAGCCTGCTTTATCTGAGTTTTGGTAAAGTCCTCTCATACACAGAATTCAAGCATCCCTCTGTGACCTGCTTAAACCACGACAAGGTACACAGCCTACAGCAGCAAACAAGATGCCCCTCTCAACCTGCCCCTAAAACAATTCAGCACAGCATTGTGCTTCAAGGACCCACAGCTCCGCCATGCGAACAAATTAGTGAGCCCTGCAGCCCACAGTCAGCGACTTTACCCTTAAACCAACAAGGAATTCACCCTGGCAGGAAAATGCTGATGATTTACACTACAGGTTTAGTCTGCTTGGGTTGCTATAACAAATTACCATAGACTACATATCTAAACAATAGAAACATTTATTTCTCATAGTCCTAGAAGCTCAAAGTTCAAGATCAAGATGCCAGCATGATCAGGTTCTGATGAAAACCTCTCTTCTTGCTCACAGCCACCTTCCTCCTGCGTCTCACCATGGCGAAGAGAGAGAAAACAGAAAGCTCCCTCATGCCTCTTCTTACAAGTGCACTGATTGCAGTCATGAGGGCTCCACCCTCATGACCCAAACACCCTACAAAGGTCCTACCTCCTAATATTACGTTGGAGTTAGGATTTTAGCATATGGATCTGGGGGGTACACAAACATTTGGTCCATACACACACACGCGCGTGCGCGCGCACACACACACACACACACACACACACACACACACACACACGATTTATAGGCACAGGACTCCAAAATCACATAGCATGAATTCTCTTAGCAGTCAACAACTTTCTCTGATCATCTGTCGAAGCAGAGTTCTGCATTAAGGTCGAGTTTTGGGGGGTTGTTTTTAATTACAGGATACTGCACTTTGTTAACGGAGAAGGCAATGGCACCCCACTCCAGTACTCTTGCCTGGAAAATCCTGTGGATGGAGGAGCCTTGTAGGCTGCAGTCCATGGGGTCGCTAGGAGTCAGACACTAATGAATGACTTCACTTTCACGCACTGGAGAAGGAAATGGCAACCCACTCCAGTGTTCTTGCCTGGAGAATCCCAGGATGGGGGAGCCTGGTGGGCTGCCATCTCTGGGGTCACACAGAGTTGGACACGACTGAAGCGACTTAGCAGCAGCAGCAGCAGCAGCACTTTGTTAAAGAATAAAGGCAGCCGCAATGATACTACTATTTATTTACTTGAGGAAGTTACTTGTCTGCTCAGAGGCTCAGTTTCCTCATTTGAAAATTTGGGGATGATAAAACCCACATTATAGAAGTTGCATGAATACTAAACGAATACTACTCTATGAAAAGCAGCTGGTCAGAAGTAGTAACAAGCGACAGAAGAATTTAGAAAAAGGATTTGTTTGGCTCTTAACAGATGTTCTCCAAAGGGGCAAAAATGAGGTTGGTGAGAAAGGCGGTTACTGGTTGATAAGGAGGCGTTGAGAACTGCCTGCCTGCCACCTTTGATTTTGAAATCTCAGACTCTTCGAACAGTCACAATGCTATATCTTGTAGCGGATTGCAAGGATGCTTGTAAAACACTCAAAGCCTATTAAAAATTCCCAGCAGATCTCTTCTCCCAGATCCTTCGCCACTCCCCACCAATGAGCCGGTATACATTCAAGGGAAACAAAGAAGCAATTCTAAAGCACAAAGGAGCTGCCCAACTATTCCAGGAGTTTCCCCAGGCAGGGGAAATGTGCGTCCTGACATGCTTGGCTGGAACTGATTGGGAACCAGACTGTGTTCACTGAGCAAGTTGAGAAAGATTTGCCTCAAGCTTCGGCACATTATGATGTCATCTTTTGGCATTTTAAATATTCAAGTGTGTATCCTGAAAAGCCTCTTGCTTTCATTTCTTGTCTAGGTTGAATAAAATAGGCCTGCTTCCAGCTTGTGCTAATTTAAACTCTTAAGGCGAGCTTAGTTGCTCAGTCATGCCTGACTCTTTGGAACTGTAGCAAGTTAGGTTCCTCTATCCATGGGATTTTTAAGGAAAGAATACTGGAGTGGGCTGCCATTTCCTTTCTCCAGGGGATCTTCCTGACCCAGGGATACGAACCCACGTCTCCTGTGTCTCCTGTGATTGCAGGCAGATTCTTTACCTGCTGAGCCACTGGGGAAACCGAAAGCTCTTAAGGAAATGAGTCTTATCTAATCCATTTGAGAAAAACAGTTCCTGGTCTGATGGGAAGAAAGAACTGAAATGGAAGACTGCAGAACTGGGTTCTGGGTCACTGCCTCGTGGTGCCCAGAAACGACCCAGGGACACGTTCCAGCCTCCATTTCCTCGCCTGTAAGATGGACTAAGACATCTTTACAGTTCCATTCAGCTCTGAGAGTACACGACTTGAGGACAAACAAACCAGATAGCTAAAGGCTCGACTGTCTTGTGGTTTCTGCTCCTTGAAAGAAGTGGGGATTAGCTGCCATTTAGACACAGGAATGCAGTGCTTTGATTATTTAGGTGTCTGTTTTCACAGGCATTGAAGCTGAACCCACTGCCAGCCGTGAGACCTGACCGGACCTCTTCTCTCCTTTGAAACTAAGCAGGCTGGGCTGATATGTGACACCATAGAGGTGTGGCCCCCCCACCAGCCCCATTAGATTAAACCCCACCTTGTTGCTTACTTGGTGTGTGGCCTTGGTTAACCACAAACCCGCCTCAACGCCCCACTGGCAGGCCAGCCAAATACTGTTGCTTCTTAACCAGCCTCCTAGGGATATTAGAAAACTGACTTACAATGTTAAGATGTTACTTTCCTAAAGCCCTGGTTGTAACTCCAGGCAAGATGACTGTCTCAGCCACTTTACTCCTAGATGAAACTGAACTCACCTGGGATCCTTGGGGTGCACGGCATAAAGAATGGTGAGTGAAACTAAAGCTTTTTTTGGCAGTTAACTAAGATTCTCTGAGCAGGTGGCAAAGGAAGAAAGTTTCGGCTTTACTTAAAAGGGCAATTAAAGTTCAGGGAGGGAAGGAAGTGTTGTTCTCCTTAATTTTTCACACTCTCCATGACCCCAACCTCCATCCCACAAATAGCCCAGGGTCCCTTTTCCTGCCAGCAGAAGTATATGGATACCTCTGGAAAGCTATGAATGATTTACAAGCTGGGTCAATAATTAAGTTGCTGGGGAATGTGTACAAGACATAACAAACCTTAACTCCTTAAATTCCAGGAGAAATTCTCCCAGGGTTGCCAAGAGAATAATGGTCGGGAACAGAACAAAATCCACGCAGATGTGAAATGTTCTGAGGTGATAAAATATGTCAGTCTGTTACTTAGGACCCAAACTCACAACTTCTGTCTAAGATCTGCTCAGGGAGGCTGGGTGAGCTTGAGTGGACCTTTTCCTGGATCCAGCTGGAGCTCCCTCAAGGCCCTCCTCAATGAAGACTTTTAATCACAGCGGAGCTAGATCATTCCCAAGGGAAAATCACCCCCATATACATTTTAGGGAAGAGAGTCTGTTTTAGATCTGTGCCATGGACAGATGAGCCTGGTGGGCTACAGTCCATGGGATTGCAAAGGACATGACTGAATGACTAACACATCTCTGCCTGGTCCATAGAAGGTACCGCCCGTCACCCACTCTGAAAGGGGTCAAGGAGAAAACCCCCGAAAGCGTCAGCAACAGAAGCCTGTGCACAGTGCAGAGAAGTTCAGAGAAGTCAGCCTCTCAGGTGGGGCAGGGCTGGAGCCCAGCCTCGAGTGATGTGTGGATGAAGGACGGGACACCACAGGGTCAGACAGGAGCTTCTTTCGTACAATCATCCAGCCGTAAGCCTATGCTGAGTGCCACCTTCCATGGGCCAGACCTGGGGCTGGGTGCTGGGCACACACGAGTGACAGAGAAGGCGAGTGCCTGATACAGGCTGAACTGTGTTACCTCTAATTCCTATGTTGAAGCCCTAACCCCCAGTACCTTAGAACATGACTGGATTTGGAGACAGAACCTTTAAAGAGGCAATTACCTTAAAACGAGGCCACTAGGCGGGTCCTAAGCCAACCTGACTGGCATCCTTATAAGAAGAGGAAACGTGGACACACAGGGAGGCGGCGGGGATACAGATGCACACGGAAGACCATGTGAGCAGGTGCCATCCACAAGCCAAGGGGAGAGACCACTGCTGCTGCTAAGTCTCTCAGTCGTGTCCGACTCTGTGCGACCCCACAGACGGCAGCCCACCAGGCTCCCCCATCCCTCGGATTCTCCAGGCAAGAACATTGGAGTGGGTTGCCATTTCCTTCTCCAATGCATGAAAGTGAAAAGTGAAAGGGAAGTCGCTCAGTCGTGTCCAACTCTTAGCGACCCCATGGACTGCAGCCCACCAGGCTCCTCCATCCATGGGATTTTCTAGGCAAGAGTACTGGAGTAGAAGCCAAAACGGGCCACAACCTTGGTCTGAGACTTCCAGCCACCAGCAGTGTGAAAAAATGCACAGCTGTGGAAGCCCGCCAGTCTGTGGCACTTTGTTATGGCAGCCGTGGTAGACTAACATGGTGGCCCAGCCCTCGCAGAGCCTGAGAGACGCAATAGACACAAACTTACATTACATGGTCAATACGTGAACGACCACTGTGCCAGGCACTAGGACTGAGAGGCGTTTGAAAGCATCCAAATAACAACATTGGGCAGAGGGAGTCCCGAAGGCTGGCCTCAGAGGGGCAGGGAGCATGGGGAGGAGGTGGACCTGATCAACCACTGTGGGTAGCGGAGAGACAGGCTGACAAGTCGGGGACTTCAGAGCACAAAGCCCCTTGACATGATCAGAAGGATTCGGGCTCCATCTCCAAGGCAATGTGGAGCTATTTCAAGTTTTCCAAGCAGAGAAACAGGACAGTAAGACTTTGGGGAGATTTGTCTTCTGGCATATGCTGAGTGGCTGCCAGCATAGGGAAGGGGCTCTGGGAGGAGGGCTGAACCAAGGTGGAGGAGGAGGTGGGGATGGAGGGGAGAGGCTGCACTCGGAAAGCATCTTGAAGAAGTGGCAGATCTTGGTGATTGATGGAAAACTCTTTTTTAATTATCTTGTTCCTGCCGTGGCCCATCAGTGATGCTACCGATTCAGGAAGGCCCTCTATAAACCCATCTCCAGGGTCAGTGGTTGCCATGGGACAGGCATTGTGCAAGGGACTGAAAGACCAAATAGAGAGTTCACCTGATACTTTCCTTCTCTGCCCCCTCCCTGCCCCCCACACCAGGCTGTGCGCTCCTGAGACCCACAGAGCTTCTCAAATCTGCACAATGGGTTTCATCAGGACAGTGTCCGAAAGGCATTTGATTACCGCTTTGAAACTCAATAAGAAAGTAGTAATACCTGGTTAATGTCCATAAAGCCGTGTTGCAGATTTCTTTCTGAGGTCTTCCAGCTTCTTGTTGCATTTTCAGCTATCCGCAGCTAGAATAGGATGGCAGTGGAGGGGATGTGGGTAAAACAAATTATTGAAATAACTGAACTTCCTATGCACCCCCACCCCAAAGGGATGTTCATGTCTGACTGACAGAAGCAGGCCAGCAGTTACTTAGATCTGCTGGAAAGGAGATGAAAAAATGAAACATACTGCGGCTAACATTCCAGAGTGCTTGCTGACAGCCGAAGACCATTAACTTGCAGAAACAACCAAGCAGAGAAGGCTGTAAGAAAGCGGATCCTGGGCTGTCAAGGGCTGGATGAAGCTTGTGACCGGTGTCAAGGAGATGGGATGCCAAGCTGATGGTCAGGAAACCGTGGTTCCATGAACCAAACTTCACAGCTTCAGACAGCTGCCAAGGCCAGTGTTCAAGCACAGACAGGAGAACGTCAGCCTCATCTGCCTTCCATCAGCCGCCCGTGGTTAACTCAGAGGTCAAATCAGAGGCACTGCTCTCTGCAAGACCTGCATATGAAGTACACAGGTAAAAGCTAATACATGTGGATGTGGATAAAGCACAGGGCAAGAGTCCAGCAAAAAATCTTGGCAGGACAGCCGTCTCTAAATGCATTCTCGGGGTACTGGGGCAAGAGGGCAGAGGGACTATTTTTAAAGAGCAGATCCTTTAATAAACTATTTGTACATGGTTGGCAGCATTCTAAAAATCTCTTAGAACTATATGACTTTAAGACGTTCCCTTTGCCTTGGCGAGAAAAGCTGGTAAATGTTATTTGTAATTTGGTTCTGAAGACTGCCTGCACTAGCACTAGCCAGGAACCTGAGGCAATTAGAGAATCTCAAACCCCAGCCCAGACCTGCTGAACCAGAATCTGCATATAAACAGACCCCTAAAACTTCGTGTACACCTTAAAAATGTTAAAAACACCGCTTTAGAGCAAGTTAGGCAAAAAGAAGGGCTGAAACAGGTTGATAGCTAAGCACTGGACAGGTTGATAGCTAAGTCCTGGCTGGCTTTAAACAAGAGGTAATGCTGTAGACCCTGGAGGAGGGTGTGGCAACCCACTCCAGTATTCTGGCCTGGAGAATTACATGGACAGTTGAGCCTGGCGGGCTATATAGGGTCGCTAAGAGTCAGACATGACTGAGTGACTGAGCACGCAGGATGCTCTAGCCAGGTCAGTGCCTGCTTCCACTCTCTGGGCAGAACTATTGATAGCAACACCCCCAGGGCCACAGTGAGAGGCAGAGGCAAGAAAGCCCTGCTTTGGCTTCTCCATTGAGAGGACAGCAAAGGTGTCCCTCACTCTACATATTGTCATACGTCATCAGCCTTAAACCACAGAAGACCAAGGCCCCTAGGGATATACATAGTTCATGCAAGCAAACCTGTTCAGTTCAGTCGCTCAGTCGTGTCCAACTCTTTGTGACCCCATGGACTGCAGCATGCCAGGCCTCCCTGTCCATTGCCAGCTCCCGGAGTTTACTCAAACTCATGTCCATTGAGTTGGGGATGCCATCCAACCATCTGATTCTCTGCCATCCCCTTCTCCTCCTGCCTTCAATCTTTCCCAGCATCAAGGTCTTTTCAAATAAGTCAGTTCTTCGCATCAGGTGGCCAAAGTATTAGAGTTTCAGTTTCAGCATCACTCCTTCTAATGAACATTCAGGACTGATTTCCTTTAGGATGGACTGGTTGGATCTCCTTGCAGTCCAAGGGACTCTCAAGAGTCTTATCCAACACCACAGTTCAAGAGCATCAGTTCTTCAGTGCTCAGCTTTCTTTATAGTTCAGCTTTCACAAACATGACCACTGGAAAAACCATCACTTTGACTAGATGGATCTCTGTTGGCAAAGTAATGTCTTTGTTTTTTAATATGCTGTCTAGGTTGGTTGGTGAAGAAGGCTGAGCGCTGAAGAATTGATGCTTTTGAAGTGTGGTGTTGGAGAAGACTCTTGAGAGTCCCTTGGACTGCAAGGAGATCCAACCAATCCATTCTGAAGGAGATCAGCCCTGGGATTTCTTTGGAGGGAATGATGCTAAAGCTGAAACTCCAGTACTTTGGCCACCTCATGCAAAGAGTTGACTCATTGGGAAAGACTCTGATGCTGGGAGGGATAGGGGGCAGGAGGAGAAGGGGACGACAGAGAATGAGATGGCTGGATGGCATCACTGACTCAATGGACGTGAGTCTGAGTGAACTCCAGGAGTTGGTAATGGACAGGGAGGCCCGGCGTGCTGCGATTCATGGGGTCACAAACAGTCAGACACAACTGAGCGACTGAACTGAACTGAACTAGGTTGGTCATAGCTTTTCTTCCAAGGAGCAAGGGCCTTCTAATTTTATGGCAGCAGTCACCATCTACAGTGATTTTGAAGTCCCAAAAAATAAAGTCTGTCACTGTTTCCACTGTTTGCCATGAAGTGATGGGACTGGATGCCATGATCTTAGTTCTCTGAATGTTGAGCTTTAAGCCAACTTTTTCACTCTTCTCTTTCACTTTCATCAAGAGGCTCTTTAGTTCTTCCTCACTTTCTGCCATAAGGGTGGTGTCATCTGCATATCTGAGGTTATTGATATTTTGCCCAGCAATCTTGATTCCAGCTCGTGCTTCCTCCAGCCCAGCATTAAGTAGGGTGACAATATACAGCCTTGATGTACTTCGTTTCCCGATTTGGAACCAGTCTGTTGTTCCATGTCCAGGTCTAACTGTTGCTTCCTGACCTGCATAGAAATTTCTCAAGAGGCAGGTCAGGTGGTCTGGTATTCCCATCTCTTGAATAATTTTCCAGAGTTTGTTGTGGTCCACATACTC
Organism: Capricornis sumatraensis; assembly: GCF_032405125.1. Lineage (NCBI taxonomy): Eukaryota > Metazoa > Chordata > Mammalia > Artiodactyla > Bovidae > Capricornis > Capricornis sumatraensis. The sequence goes on along the minus strand of NC_091081.1, from coordinate 30,890,536 downwards.
AAAGGCTTTGGCATAGTCAATAAAGCAGAAGTAGATGTTTTTCTGGAACTCTCTTGCTTTTTTGATGATCCAGTGGATGTTGGCAATTTGATCTCTGGTTCCTCTGCATTTTCTAAATCCAGATTGAACATCTGGAAGCTTAAGCAATGTAAAAGAAAAGATTTGTTTTTTTGATTAACAAAGGGCAATGTACCTCTCCTAAAAACTGTGCTAGATGGTAAAAGCCACATAAATAATTTTCCTCTTGCTTACTTTTCCAAAGAGGCTATACCAGGATGAGGCTTGATAATTGCTTTCAGTCTGGTTGAGCAGTAGCTATTCATGGTACCATACTTCTCACCTGTAAGATCAGTGAGAAAGGGATGCAGTTCATTCAGAGTTGTGCTTGCATCCTGGCTATTCTAGCTACCACATGACCCTGGACAAGACTTTTATTTCCTGAAATAGAGATAGTAAACAATAAAATACTAAGTGTTCATGACAACTCATAACTCATTAGTGAGTGGAAGCATTAGCAGCACAGTTTAGCCTGCCTAATAACAGTCAACATTATCTCTGTGTTACAGCTGAGGAGACTAAAGCTTTGAGAAGTATGGTCCAATGTTCTCCAGCTGGAAAGTGACAGGGCCCCGAACTGGTAATGCCAGGACTGTCTCTTCCAAGAGCCCAGAGGATGGTTAAACCTAGTACCACAGTCTTGATGTACGGAAGACGCGCTTTCTCTCCCAGTCCCTTCTACCCTGCCCTGTAACTGATGCTGGCACACTTTAAGATAAAACTATAAGGGAACCAGGTTTACAAAGGGGCTCATCGACAATTTCTGCTAGGAAAGTAATCAATACTCACACCATTTATCTCACTACGCTTCTGACTGCAAAAGTCATTATTGATGTTTTAAACAGTGACTTGTTCAATCTTGGCTCTCCTTTGCTTCTGAATCATTTGATTCCTCACCCCAGAAAACTCTAACTCTTCATGTCAACAAGAAAAATCTCAGAACAAGATGGTAAAACAAACATCCTATTGACTCTCAGACTATAAAAAATAACCTACTCCCTCTTTCTCCCCACTCCTCCTTCCCCCTCCTCCCAGGTTTTTTTTTTTTTTTTTTTTCTTTTAGAGCAAATGACTTAGCTTTGAGCTCCCTCCCAGGCTGAAGAGTAAGTATACCCTTAGCTCGAGTGAAACAGAGAAGGTTGAAACTGAAAGACTGAATAGACTTGAATTAAAACAACTTTCTCTCAAACAATAGCATTTAAGAGAATTCAGCAAAGGTTAAGCATGCTGAGAATGCGGTATTTCCTGGTATCATCTGATTAGCTTTTAAGATAATTAGTGGAGATTAGAGTATTACTTGAGCAACAACCACATTCCTGGAGAGAAACAGGAAGGGGGAGCTGAGAATCCTGAGCTGTAGCCCTACTGGCTCACGGCTTCTTCTGCATCTGTGAATTCTCTCTTTGGCTTCAGCGACAAGTTGGTGACCACAGGGCGAGACTTTGATGTGTGTGTTTGGTGGCATTCACACTCCAAGCACTCTGCATGCATTATCCTTAGCTATTCATCACATCACTTTTCTGGGGGAAATATTTGCCATCCCCATCTCAAGAAGAAGGAAATAGCTGCACGCACACTCATAGTCCTCATAACAATCCTTTGTGGCCCCTATTATTATTCCCATTTTGCAGATGAGGCAACTGAGGTCTACACGAATTTAGTAACTTTCCCCATATAATCTAGTAAGTATTGAAGCTGGAATTAAACTCAACTCTCTGACTCCAGAGCCTAAGCCACAACAAGAGGTAACATTTCTGCCTTATCTTGCTTCCCTGTTTTACATCTACATTTCCACAACTGCAAGATAACAGAGAGAAACAAAAAATCATTACAACAAAAATGTCATGAATGTTCCCAATAACCAATGGGTGTATTTTTTACCATCTGGGCAGCCAAGCAGCCAAGCAGGTGCTGCCAGAATAGATATTCAACCAACTCTGGTTTCTTTCTGTCTTTTTTCCAATATGAACTACTTCTGAGTAATGGTCATAGTTTTTCTTTTTTGACTGCACAGAATGCAGGATATTAGATCCCCAAACACGGATCGAACTCATCCCCCCTTCAGTGGAGGTACAGGGTTCTTAACCACTGGACTGTCAGGGAAGTCCCCGTAGTGTTTCATTTTTGAAAAATCTCTCCCAGAATTGCCACATTCTAAGAGGGGGAAAAAAAAGGCAATTGCTGATACTTCGTGTGGGCTATGTTAGCACACAGACTGCCACACAACTCCTCCCACACTTCAACAGACATCATTCATCAATCACACTACTCTTCCCTAGTAAGGCTGAAAGGAGCTTCAGAACTCTTCTCAACACAAAGCTTTAGACAATTATTAATACTAGCAATCAGCTAGAGTTGGCACACAGGGTGATACCTATTTGTTCTTCCTTGTCTAAGTACGTGGCTGGGTACTTTACCACAGTCCTTGTTAAACTATGCAGTTTCAGATGCAAGCTTGCACAGAGAAAGCAAAAGTCATCATAACACAAAAATATTCGCTAAGGGAACTGACCACTCTTCTATGTCAGACCTGCTCAGCCATCCCTACACAAGCCAGTTCCCCAGAAGTAAGGATGTTATGCTCTTTGTAGACTGCTTTGCAAGGATAGATTCAAAAATGCAAAGAGATGGCAAATGTTAGGAAATAGAAACTTTCTATGAAGTGGGAGAAAGTGATATTGGCAAACTGCTCAAATCAGACACATGAAGCCATTGACGAATGAGAATCTGGAAAAACTATACCAGCTAACAAATGAAAAAAGAGAAAATCTGAGGGTGATGACAAGACAGGTGCTTCAAAAGGGATCATTTAAATATCAAAAGATGGGCGGAAGCTCTAGGGAAAAACACATAAAGCCTTGGAATATTTTTGCAAAAAAAAGTGACCTTGTTTATGCATGTACTATGAAATCCAAACATAAAATGGAGGATTGTGTCAAAACCGTGCACAAGTTTGTCAAAAACCAATTATGCTGAGAAAAAAAAATCACTACTAGTCACTGAATTCTTAATGAAGTATTTTTAGTGGCTAACTCTATACAAAAGAAATCATATCCTGTCTCACCATTTATATTAATTTGGAATTTAATATGGAGCTTAGAGTTAGCTGGGGGGAATTTGTGGTTGTTGTTTTGTTTAAAAAGAAAAAAACCCTTAGTCCAAACCTTTTTACAAATGAATTGACTAAAGGTCACAAAGAGAATCAGTGATTCGCTAAAGTCACACAGCAATCTAGGGCCTAGACGTAGTCCCAGAGACCCTGCAGATCCACGGATTGGACATTTTCTCAGTCATGTCTCTGACCTGAACTTAAATTCCTCAGTTCCCCAGAGGTGATAATCAGTGGTGAGACTGGGTCTGATTCATTTTGTATAGAATTACCTGCAAATAAAATTTCATCAAGATTTCAAAGAAAGGCACATGTCCCATCTCCCACCCCATCAAATTTTTCACCGGTCATATCTCTCAAGAGATAAAGGGTTTCTGGTTGGTTCCGCTCAGAATCGGTAGGGCAAAGACACAAAACTCAAAGGGAACCTTCTAGGCGAGGGCTCCTGGGAAATGTGCTCAGTGGTTAAAGCCATAGACGTTGAGTCTGACATTGAGTGTAGAGTGTGGCTCCGCAATGTACTAGCTGGGTGTCCATGAGCAGGTGAACTAATCTCTCTGAGCCTCAGTTAGACCTTTTCTGTAAAGGAGATAATGATAGCCACCTCACAGTGTGTTTGTAAGGTTTAAGTCAGCAAAAGCCTGCCACGTACCCGGAGTAAGATTCAGTCAAAGACAGACTTCTTCATTTCTCCTTTCTCCTTCCTATCCTGTCCTATCTCGGTCTCAGTCTAGACCTTTAAGCGTGCCTCCCCCTCCGCTGTCGCAATGTTGCCAGCTCGAGGCAGAAACCTGCAATGCTGAAGGCACGTAAGAGGCAAGAGGCAGAAGGAGCCTGGCTGAGCTCCCGCTGACCGTACCGCTTGAGTCCATCCTGTCTATAGTGTCATTTAAGGCCAGTGTTTCCTTATTGAATTTCTGCTTGGATGATCTGTCCAGTGATGTAAGTGCAGTGTCCAAGTCCTCTGCTTTTATTGCGCTACTGTAAACGTTTCCCTTTATGTCTGTTAATATTGTATTCAGGTGCTTGATGTACTTAGGTGCTCCTATGTGCGTGCTACCATTGGAGAAGGAAATGGCAACCCACTCTAGTGTTCTTGCCTGGAGAATCCCAGGGATGGGAGAGCCTGGTGGGCTGCCATCTATGGGGTTGCACGGGGTCGGACACGACTGAAGCGACTTAGCAGCAGCAGTAGCAGCATGTGAGTGCTACAAGGATATATTGTACAGCAGAGGAAACATAGCGTATTTTAATAATAACTATAAATTGAGTACAACCTTTAAACATTGTGAGTACTACCTTTAAACACTGTCAATCACTATGTCATATACCTGAACATATAATATTGTACATCAACTATACTTCAATTCTGAAAAAAAAAGGAATACTAAGATGTGACTTGGGTTTTTTTTTTTTTATTTCTAATTTCTCACCAATGAACAGTGGAGTTCTCCAGCAGCTACACAATGCTCACACATCATCAGTACTCCGATGGATGATGGAATGTGTTTGTGTTTTCTTTTGTTTTACAGATTTTTTAGCTTCAGTTTTTAATATGGTAAATATCAATAAAGGGAGCCCACTAAAGTTCTTTGAAATCAGCAATAATTTTTATGACCATAATATATGGGTCCCAGGTACAAATGCATAGAAAATGAAAAGTACATTCTCCTTCTCTACCACGGTCCTCTCCCCAGAGGCAGGCACACCATCACCCTCCTGTGATTAAGTCCTGAGATGATCAAAGCACATGCAAACACATATGTGTCCCTGTGATCACCACACTAATAGCATGGGACTTCACACTTGCTCTCATCTGTCTCCCAACCACTGCCGGTCTGTGCCACGATCTACTCAACCAGGCCCTTGGTGAAGGACACCTGGGTTCTCCTCTCCCTCTTCTGCAACTGACAAACAATGCTGAGATGACTATGCTGCTACAAATGTCCTCCCACATATGGGGCAGTGTGCAACTTTATCCTTTATTCCATCCCGGTAAGATACATAATTTATTTAGTCAACTCACTATTGAAAATCATTTAGGTTATTTTCAATTTTTTGTGTGACAAACAGTTCTGTAATGAACATCTTTGTATAGAACACTCTTAGAATAATTCCTTAAAAAGAAATTGCTAGGTCAAAATGTGTTTGAAGTTTAAATATTTGTCAATATTGCCAATTTTCCCTCCAAAGAGGTTGTACCCAGCCTGCCCATCCCCCACCTGTCTTTGAGTGCCCCTCTCTCTGAAGCCTCCCCTAAACTGTTTGTTATAAAAACATTTTAAGTTTTGACAATCTAATAGATGAAAAATGTCATCTTACTATTGTTTTTGTTAGCATTTATTTAACTGTTCATGAACTTGCATTCTCCTTTATGTCGATAAAGCATTTGTATTTCATTTGTCTGCCTCTGGCTGATCTTTGCTCATTTTTCTACTGAGTTTGTAGGTCCTTTTCTTACTGAGTTATACAACTTTTGAAATATGTATTAAGTAAATTAGTTCTTTGCCTCCTACATATACAAATATATGTCTCAAGTATTTTCCTAAGTTTTTATTTGTATTTTGAATGTCTTTATAGTAACTCTTTGCTATGTAGAAATTTGAAATTTTGTTGCAATCAACTTGCTAGTCTTTTCTTTTATAGCTTCTAGTTTCTGTATCTTAGCCTCAGAAAGTCTGGCCTCATTTAAAATTCTTTCATATTTGTTTCTAACGTCTTTATGATTTCAGTTTCTTACACTTCAGTTTGTGACCACCTGGAATTTATTTTGGTATAAGGTACAAGGGGTGTCCCACCCCCTCCTCCTGGGGTCTGTAGCAAAAGCCTAAAGCATCTCAGGTACTATTTGCAGCCACAAATAAAACCCCTAATGAAAACATCACATTAAAAAGGAGTACAGTGAATGATGTAGCAAAAGCAGTATGCACAACTTCGTTGACAACTCTGAAGCAAAAACTTAGAGGAAAAGGAATTTGGAGATACCATCAGCAGAGGGGCAGCCGGACAGAATATAAAGGGCCCAGGGTGAAAAGCCACGACTTGGCCTCTTATTCCCATCATGGGGCCTTGCCAAGTCTCCTCCCTTCCTCATCTATAAAATATGGAGCCAGAAAAGCCTGAGTTTCCCTCAGCAGTCACACTTGAGATTCCAGAAATGCCTTGGAGACTCTTTCCAAGGCTTTTCCTCCATTCCCACTGACTGCTTGGTGGGATTCCCCTGAAGCAGCTCACATGCTGTAAAGTATCCTTGACTTTCTAGTCTCAGATCATGACCCTCATGACCCCAGAAGGAAGCCCCTCTTGTGTGCTGTTATTATTTTCAAAAATTTCTCATGAAACCAGCAGAGTCTCCCTGCTTCCTGGGTCTCACTCTTTGAAAGAAACAGTAAATTAGGATGGTCACCCCAAGTTTAACAAGCTTCTCTTTTCAGCTAAGATACTAGAACTGAGAGACACAGCGTGTATGGTCCTTGGAAAAGAGGAAATGCTAAGTCCATCTCTTGATAAGGAGAAAAGGCCACTCCTGGGGGACCTTCATTCAATGTAGGCTGCATGTGTGCATGACCCACCAAAGGTGCAGAACCCAGGTTATTGTCACTTCCACCCTGAAGCAACCAAACCAGGAAGTTCTCAACACAGTTATTGCACAAGAAGTTTTGGGGATCTGGAGCATGGGAAAGATTGCTGCCTTTTAATAATATACATAAGTTAGGATTGTTTTCTAGGCACCCAGAAGTACACATGTCACATATAAGGCAGGCTGAAACTAGAAGCCTGGAGGCTTCCTTGAACAAGTCTAGCTAAGTGTTCATTTCAACCGTGGGCTCCACAGACCCAGATGGGATGGTGGAAGAGGAATGGGAAGCATTAAATACTATGAATTTTGATGTGTATGCAATACCGGGTGAGCAAAGATTCTCTTTAGACATATTCATTACGACTTTACATTTCTAAATAGGATAGAGAAGCATAAAAAGGAAAAGAACTGAGCCTCCAACATCAAGAGGCCTTGGGATTGATAACGCAATGGCATATTCTGGTGGTCTAAGCTTCTAAATTCCACATCTGTGGATACAGTGATTCAGCACTCAAGGCCTAAATGATCTTTACTCATACTGCAGAGGAAAAGGCCTGAAAGGACTCATTTCCAGTGTCAGCAGTGTCTATATTGAAGTCCAGGATGGGGGTAAGGGAAGGTGAGTGGAAACTTTCACTTTTTACTTTATCTGCTTCTGTGCTTTTTATTTTTTATAATAGATATGTGTTCCACTGACTGTGGCAAACACACTGTTTAAAGACCCCAGTGACATTATTAAATCCCATGAAGAAAATAGGTGCCTGGACATTGCACTGGTGAGGAGGGTTTCGCCAGAACTGATGGTCTCCAATTCCCCAGCCAGAGCTTCCGGTGTGAGCTGAAGTCTCCCTGGGCATTTTGGGTCGTCCCCTCTCCCACAGAGATGTTTGCCAATGAGGTTCCTTTGTCAACCTGTCCTTGGGGTTAAGGCATGAGTGGGAGGCCAGAAGGGCAGTGTGGAAGGTGGGCCTAGCAGTCTGTGCAGGGAACCTGGAAACGAGGGAGTCAAGGTCAGCCAGCAAGATCAGCGTTGGAGACTCCACATGTTTGCTGGGATTCTCCGCTTGCATCTTTGCCAGACTCTCATCTAGCATTTTCAAGGCAGAGACTCGCACCTGCCGAACAAAGCAAATCCTGAGCTTTTTAATCTGGAAGGAGGGGAATGGGGGGCAATTGGGAGGGCTTCCCCTGCCAAGAGTCTGAAGAAGCTCAAAGGTGCAACAGATTTCTTTCTTTCTTTCTTTCTTTTTAATTGGAGGCTAATTACTTTACAATATTGTGGTTTTTACCATACATTCACATGAATCAGCCAAGGGTGTACATGTGTTCCCCATCCTGAACCTCCCTCCCACCTCCCTCCCCATCCCATCCCAGTGCACCAGGCCTGAGCACCCTGTCTCATGCATCTAACCTGGACAGATTACTTGCTAAGAGAAATGAGAGACTAGTCCTGACCCCAGAACTAGCACAGAGCACTGAGAGAGACTCAGGATGAGGAGAACAAGATAAACCTCTGACTCCAGCCCCTAGGGACTAGGTGACTGACTGGTTTCTCAGGGGCCCTGCTTCCCAGCTAACGGCTTTTTTACCCCCAGTTCATTAAATCTCTTATCAAAATTCTGGGTTAAAGTGTGCCCTCTATGTAATTTTTCACCTGGTGGGGGGAGAGAGGTGGGACCGGAGAGGACTGAGATTTATGTAGTTCTAATTCCATGGAATTAATTTGTGCCTTTCTTCCCTCCCCCTAATAAAAGTTACATCATCTTTGGATATTTTCTGCATGTATACTTTGCATATACAAATACACATAAGTCTCCTCTAGGTGAGAGCTTCCTATATTTCTATAGCATTGACGATCCTGCTCCTTACCTGTGTTCATTTCTGACACCTTTCTACTGCTTCCATAATCTTTAGCCTCAAATCCCGGATCCAAATATCGAGCCTAATTACTTTAGAGAGCTCTATAACTTGATATAATCCCTCCGTATCATTTTTTTGATTTTTATTTGGTTATTTGCTGTAGTTTTTGGCTCTGCTGGGTCTTCGGTGCTGCACGAGCTTTCTCTAGTCAAGGTGCATGGACTTCTAGTCACCGTGGCGCCTCTTGTTGTGGAGCACGGGCTCCAGGGCCCTCGGGCTTCCGTAGCTGTAGCACACAGGCTCAGCAGTCACAGCTCACAGGCTCAACAGTTGTGGTGCATGAGCTAAATTGCTCCATGGAATGTGAGATCTTCCCAGATCACAACTGAACCTGTGTCTCCTGAATATGCAGGAGGATTCTTCACCACTGAGCCACCAGGGAAGCCCCTTCAGTATCATTTTTGAGCTTGAATCCAAGGTTACAACCTTTTACTTTAACAATCTGTTCTGAAACAGACTAGAGCAGTGAGCAGGTGGCAGGTGGCCTCATGAGAGGCATCAGATTGGTGGCATTGAGCATCTGTTTTTATAAGTTTGGGTGGTCTTGGATTTTTAGACAATCTCTGATATAGACACATGGAGTCCTACCATAGAATGCCAACCTCTGACTTATGCCTTTTTCAGAAGAAAAACAGAAGTTCAACTAGTGTTTCACATCTGGCTTCACCCTGGAAGAACCATCACAGGACTAGGGGATCCTGAGGACCAAGGCTCTCACCAGGCAGACTCCCAGCTCAATTAGGTAAGGAGGGATTTAACTTTGATAAAAAGCCTAATAGTTGCTGCTCAACTCTATCCCAGTCTGTCAAGTTTCCGGGCCCATTTCTGCTCTGCTTTCTACCACAGCCCATACAAAAAATAATTTAACTGGAAGCAGACTTGAAAATTAACTACAAAACATCAGAACCAGCAAGGTCTTCAGCAGCCCCCCAACTCAGCATCACTGTAGTATCTTACCCTGGACAAATAGGTAATAAAGACTTTTTTTTTTGTACCTCTCTTAGGAAAGCTGACATAATTAAAAAATAAAAGTAAACAGCTGGTAGAGATCTTGGATCTGTGCTTTGAAGCCGAGGTAATAAGCCTTTTGAACAAACTGCAAAATAAAGGACAAGGGGAAAATTCAGAGGGACTTCTGCACAGATTCTTCCTTATCATTTCATGACATGGCTTTCACATCAGATATTTAACAGTCCATCAATCTGATTATGGTACAATTAGTCCCACTTCCAAACCTGATTAACCACTCTGGTCTTGTTTCTTACAAAGATTAATTTTAGACTTTTCTCAATTAGGATTAAATGTCAACCAAAATGTAGTACATGAAAAGTGTTATTAAAATTATCATAATAACAACTTATGCTCCCTCCACATTAAAGCATGTAACACATTTGCCTACAATGTGTGGTTGAAACTCTTTTCTTCCCAGACATAAAAGAAAAGCAAAAGATACTGGAATTGAATGTGAATGAAACATTCTGTCAAGAACTTTGTGAACGCTGCCCTAATTCATGCAAAATCAAATTTATCTCTGTTGGATTAAATTTAACTGGTTCAGATCCACATGGTTGCCAAAGATAGGGTGTTAAACTCCTTTAAGAAACAATAACTTAGGAAATATCCATTGGATTCTTATACTTTTCTATTTGAACACTCAAATGCCCTTTAGCAATGAGATTGGACAGCACTGATTTTCCTTGGGAATTATATTAGATATTCTATTTTTAACCAGAAGCTTAAAAAGTGTGATGAAATCAATGGTTTAAATTAAGTCTGCATAAAACCTCAAGAAAAACTTCTCATCAAAGGAACCAATGAGATTGCAAAAACTGAGGAACAGATTGAAGAAATCCTGGCTATAATTCTTGATAGACAATAGCTGTTATTCCTTTCTTGCCACAGAAGTCTGGTGTCTGAATAATGGTTTAAGAAAAGAAACGAAATGAGAAATACAACTTGCACATGATAGCCAGAAACTAGCAGAAATCCCCAGTTGCTGGCACTGAAGCTAACCTTGGCATTGATATTCAGAACCAGTTCTAGAGATGAAATTGCAAAGGCAAGGCCTGGGGGTGAGGCTGACAGAAAAATGAATTAGAAACATCTTCAATTTACATTTTGGAAAATGAAGGCAAGTATCAAAAAAAAAAAAAAGCCACGCTTTATTCAACAACCCTGGAATGTAGATATAATAACTACTATTTCTAATATTTCAGGGGTCTCCAACCAATATTTTTGAGAAAGAAAACTAGATCAGTTGTGTGGGTGTGTGAGTGTGTGTGTGTAGTCTTTTACAAACAAAATTGGAATTCCACTACATACAAATTTTACTACTGATATTCATCAAATAGTTAACCCTACAGGCCAAGCTGTGAGAGGCTGTTCCTGCTTTTTTAACACTGATGGATGCCGGCAACCACCACAATAATGAAGGTATAAAAATGGTCTCTGTTTCTCCTTAGGTGGCACTAGTAAGGAGCCCGCCTGCGAATGCAGGAGATGCAAGAGATTCGGGTTCAATCCCTGGGTTGAGAAGATCGCCTGGAGAAGGGCATGGCAACTCACTCTAGTATTCTTTCCTGGAGAGTCCCATGAACAGAGAACCTGGAAGGCTATAGTCCATGGAGTTACCAAGAGTCAGACACGACTGAAGCTCCTGAGCATGCTTGTTTCTCCTTGCAGCACAAAAGCTGGTAGAATGAAGTGGGTGTTAAGAGTTAATGTCCAAAGGTGGAAATCAAGGTGATATGGAGCCCATCATTTCATAACAATCATCAGGTTTGCTATGTTCAATTAAGGAAATCCTAGCCTTAAAAAGCTTGGCAAGGCCTAGTCCTAGGAGGATGCGATATGTTCAGGAACCCATGTGACTGATGCAAGGGGAAATGGACACGCAAAGGAAAGCCTTCCTGCCTCTACTGTGAGTCTTAGAACCACAAACAGGAAGAAAAGGGCACCATACTGAGCACCACTCATCAGGTGCCCAGCCAGTCGCTCTATGCATGTCATTCCCTGCAGCCCTTACAGCAACCTTGTAAGAACTTACTTTGCTATTAACAGTAATGAGGTTCATAGCCCAAAGTCCCAGCTAGTAAGTGGCAGAGCTATGACCTGAATCCAGATCTTTCCATCACTGAACCTCCCCTCTATTCAACTCCATGTCACTGGAACTGGGATCCTTCTGTCACTCAGTTACACAGAGGATGAAAGAGTACTAATAATTGCAGGTGTCTGCAGAGCCTCAGAATCCAAAATGCCATCCATCCATTCACTCAGCAACCACTAAGCATCTTCTGTGTGCTGGGCACTGTCCTAGATGCTGGCGACATAGCAGTGAACAGAGACAAAGCCTTTGGTTTGCATTCAAGATAAAGAATAAACAATCTTAGAGAGACAGACCGACAGAGATAGAGAGATATACAACATGTCTGGTGCTGGTAAGAGCACACCATGTCAAAGATGAAGGATGAAGGGGACAGAGTGTCAGGGGTGAGGCTGTGTATTAATTTCCTGTGACTGCCATAAAAAATCACCACAAACGATGGCTTAAAATAACAGACGCTTATTCTCTCCCAGTTCTGCAGGCCAGAGGTTCAACATCATCATTATCAGTAAGGCCCTGCTTCCTCCAGAAGGTCTCAGGGAGAGTCCCTTCTTTGCCTTTTCAGCCTCTGCAGGGTGTCAGCATTCCTGCGGCTGCAGCACTCCAATCTCTGCCTCTATCAACATGTGGCCTTCTTACTGTATGTCTGTCTCAAACCTCCCTTTGACTTTCTCTAACAAGGACACTTGGAATTAGGGCCCACCCAAACAGGGAGGGAGTGACCAAGACCATTCCCAAGAAAAAGAAATGCAAAAAGGCAAAATAGTTGTCTGAGGAGGCCTTACAAATAGCTGAGAAAAGAAGAGAAGCTAAAGGCAAAGAGAAAAAGAAAGCTATACCCATTTGAATGCAGAGTTCCAAAGAATAGCAAGGAGAGAGGAGAAAGCCTTCTCAGTGGATCAGAAACAATAGAATGGGGAAGTCCAGAGATCTCTTCAAGAAAATTAGAGATACCAAGGGAACATTTCATGCAAAGATGGGCTCAATAAAGGACAGAATTGGTATGGACTGAACAGAAGCAGAAGACATTAAGAAGAGGCAGCAAGAATACACAGAAGAACTGTACAAAAAAGATCTTCATGATCCAGATAACCATGGTGGTATGATTACCCACCTAGAGCCAGGCATCTTGGAATGTGAAGTCAAGTGGGCCTTAAGAAGCATCACTACGAACAAAGCTAGTGGTGATGGAATTCCAGTTGAGCTGTTTCAAATGCTAAAAGACGATGCTGTGAAAGTGCTACACTCTATATACCAGCAAATTTGGAAAACTCAGCAGTGGCCACAAGAATGGAAAAGGTCAGTTTTCATTCCAATCCCAAAGAAAGGCAATGCCAAAAAATGTTCAATCTACTGCACAACTGCACTCATCTCACACACTAGCAAAGTAATGCTCAAAATTCTCCAAGCCAGGCTTCAACAGTACATGAACCATGAACTTCCAGATGTTCAAGCTGGATTTAGAAAAGGCAGAGGAACCAGAGATCGAATTGCCAACATCTGTTAAGTCATCAAAAAAACAAGAGAGTTCCAGATAAACATCTATTTCTGCTTTATTGACTATGCCAAAGCCTTTGATTATGTGGACCACAACAAACTGTGGAAAATTATTCAAGAGATGGGAATACCAGACCACGTTACCTGCCTCATGAGAAATCTGTATGCAGATCAGGAAGCATGGAACAACAGACGGGTTCCAAATCAGGACATCAAGGCTATATATTGTCACCCTGTTTATTTAACTTATATGCAGAGTACATCATAAGAAATGCTGGGCTGGATAAAGCACAAGCTGGAATCAAGATTGCTGGGAGAAATATCAATAACCTCAGATATGCAGGTGACATCCCTCTTATGGCAAAAAGTGAAGAACTAAAGAGCCTCTTGATAAAAGTGAAAGAGGAGAGTGAAAAAATTGGCTTAAAGCTCAACATTCAGAAAATTAAGGTGATGGCATCCGGTCCCATCACGTCATGCCAAATAGATGGGGAAACTATGGAAACAGTGACAGACTGTTCTTTTGGGCTCCAAAATCACTGTAGATGGTGACTGTAGCCATGAAATTAAAAGACGCTTGCTCCTTGGAAGAAGAGCTATGACCAACCTAGACAGCACATTCAAAAGCAGAGACATTACTTTGCCAACAAAGATCCATCTAGTCAAAGCAATGGTTTTTTCAGTAGTCCATGTATGGATGTGAGAGTTGGACTATAAAGAAAGCTGAGCACCAAAGAATTGATGCTTTTGAACTGTGGTATTGGAGAAGACTCTTGAGAGTCCCTTGGACTGCAAAGAGATCCAACTAGTCCATCCTAAAGGAAATCAGTCCTGAATATTCATTGGAAGGACTGATGCTGAAGCTGAAAGTCCAATACTTTGGCCACCTGATGCGAAGAACTGACTCATTTGAAAAGACCCTGATGCCAGGAAAGATTGAAGGCAGGCGGAGAAGGGGATGACAGAGGATGAGATGGTTGGATGGCATCACCGACTCAACGGACATGACTTTGAGCAAGCTCCAAGAATTAGTAATGGACAGGGAAGCCTCGCCTGGTGCAGTACATGGGGTCACAAAGAGTCAGACATGAATGAGCAACTGAACTGACCTGAACAATGTATCTGCTTATTTAAAAAATAATATATCTTTTCTGTCAACATTTTGAGGAGAATCTTTGCACAAAAGCGTTCTGCAGAGTGGGATGGCCCTTTCTTAATGGATTGTCTTTCAGGAATTAAGGAGTTTCTTAGGAATTAGAAAAAGACTGCTTCTTTTGGTGCCCACAACCCCAGCAAAGACTCTTTCCCTCCTGTTGCTGGAAGTGCTCCTAGGGCAGGCTTGGTTTCTACTCCACTTTCTGCATCAGCCACAGGCCTTGGGCAGGTCACAAAAAATACTTGAAGGCTCTGGGGGGTCAAGGCCCTTCCCTGGTGCCTCTGAAGCTCCCTCACTTGACAACGACAGCTGTCTTCTCTGGCACCTACAGCAGGCCTTATTCTGGGGCAGTCCATAGATGATTTGGGGGTTTCCCTCATTGTTGCAAAACTTTCTACTGCAAAAGTTAACTTCTTTTTTGTGTTGTTGGGTTTTTTTTTTATGTTTATTTTTACTCATTCATTTATTTGGTTGTGCTGGGTCTTGGTTGCCACATGTGAGATATTCTCGTCGCAGCATGTGGGATCTAACTCTCTGACCAGGGATCGAACCTGAGCCCCCTTCCCTGGGAGGGCAGAGGCTTAGCCACTGGACCACCAGGCACCTGCCTGGCTGTCTTTAGTCCTGCCCTTAAAGTCGGCTTACTTTTACCTGCTCCACTTTTTACTTGTTGGCAGAAAATGCTCTTCTCATTCATCTTGACTCAAGTCCTTTATCCTCTCACTGTCCCCCTTTTGTTCTTTTCTTCCTAGAAACCTCTTGTCTCTTGTCTCTTGCCATCCCACAGGGCCCCCTCCAAGGAGAGAAATGCTTTCGCTTTGTGGCGTTTACCCACAGTCTTCTAGTCTGGCGGCTTGGTAGGGGGGTGGTCCCTTCAGGCAGGTGTGCAGGCCTTTTCCTGGGCAAAGGTCCCAAGGAAGGCCAACCAAGGGTAACTGGATTTCTGGGGAAAGCCCAGAGCCTCTAGAAAGCCCTTCTAGACAGTTCTAGCCACTGTTGCCATAGATATCAGAAATAATTTCTTTAGCACTGATCTGCATAAGACCCTGTCAAATACTGTTTTGAATTACAAATCAAGATTGTTCCTATACACCTTACCAAACACACACGTTAACAATGGCAAAGAGTACAATAGAGATCATTTAGAAATTATGATGACAATTTTGCGAACAATTTATTAGTACAGGTTGGAAGAGGGGGGAGGCGTAGAAAGGGTTCCAGAATGCACTGTGGTGGCAGAAAAATTATTCTGAGCAGAAGACATTTGAGTTCCTGAAATTGCTTATCTATCTCAAAGCAGAGCCAAAGAAGCAAAGAAACTCAATTGTCATAAATCCCTTCCCCCAGAAGCGACTGGAAAGTCTCCACACACTATCATAGACACTGTCACAGAATGATCACATCTTCTATTTTCTCCCCTAACGGCTTCCCCGATGGCTGAGTAGGTAAAGAATCCACCCGCAATGCAGAAGACACAGGAGACCCAGGCTTGATCCCTGGGTTGGGAAGATTGCCTGGAGGAAGAAATACAAACTCACTCCGGAATTCTTGCCTGGAGAATCCCATTGACAGAGGAGCCTGGCGGGCTACAGTCCATGGGGTTTCAAAGAGTCAAACTCAACTGAGTGACTAAGAACAAGGGCTCCTTTATCTTTCCAGAGAGTCATGTCTTCCTGTAAATGTTGCTCCCTTCCCCTTTTCCTACTAAGATGGGATAAACGTCCCGCTTTTTTTAACTGTACTTTTGAGTCACATTTTTCTGTGGATTCTTGTAGATACATTAATAATAATATGTGATTAACAGGGAACTGTATTCAACATTCTGTGATAAACCATAGTAGAAAAGAATATGAAAACCTATTTTATGGTAAACCACAATAGAAAAGATCATGAAAAAGAATGCATATATATGTATAAGTGAATCACTTTGCTGTACAGTTGAAATTAACACAACATTGTAAACAACTATACTTCAATAAAACAAGTTTAAAAACAAAAATAGGGGGCTTCCCTGATGGCTCAGTAGTAAAGAATCTGCCTGCAATGCAGGAGACACAGTTTCAATCCCTGGGTTGAGAAGATCCCCCAGAGAAGAAACTGGCAACTCATTCCAGTGTGCTTGCCTAGAGAATTCCATGAACAGAGGAGCCTGGTGGGCTACAGTCCATGGGGTCGAAAAGAGTTGGACACAACTGAGTGACTGAGCACGCACAACCACGTATTTTTTAAAAAGGCAGTGGGGAAGCCCTGAAGGAGGAGCTCTCAGACATATGTCACTCACCTCAGCTTATAGACACAAGCAGGAAGATTTCCTTCCCACCCCCGCCCCCCATCAACTACAAGCTGCCTACCACCTACAGCTTTGAAAAAACAAACAAATGAAAATAATATGTGATTAAATTTTGCCTTGTCTCTCACTAATATGTCTTTTTTCAGTTTAGTTTGCAGAACTTCAAGAACTATACCTTAGAGTTTAGAGGAAAAGTATATCCTCCATGACAAGGGTTTAGGGTAGGTTAAGGGGAGAGAAATGCTGGCTGCTTAGTTATTCCAAGACAGATAATATTTTGCAAAGCATAAGCAAGTGGAGTTGAAAGATTCCTTGGTATCTTTAAAATGTACACTTTATACAAATCATGCAAATCATGACGCTTTTATACTGCCCTTCAAGTTGTTTCTGGTATGCTACATTTTGCATGCTGCTGCTGCTGCTAAGTCACTTCAGTCATATCCGACTCTGTGCGACCCCATAGACGGCAGCCCACCAGGCTCCCCCATCCCTGGGATTCTCCAGGTAAGAACATTGGAGTGGGTTGCCATTTCCTTCTCCAATGCATGAAAGTGAAAAGTGAAAGGGAAGTCGCTCAGTCGTGTCTGACTCTTCACGACCCCATGGACCGCAGCCTACCAGCTCCTCTGTCCATGGGATTTTCCAGGCAAGAGGACTGGAGTAGGGTGCCATCGCCTTCTCCGACATTTTGCATAATACCTCCATTAACCTTGACTGCTTGATTAGAAAGCAGAATGACAGAAAAAGGACTATATTAAGGTATTAACACTGGACCTCAAGTATCCAGGATTCTAGATTGGAAGAGAAGAACAATATTACTTCCCATTTGTCAGGAAGATACCCTGGAGAAGAGCATGGCAACCCACTTGGGTATTCATGCCTGGAGAATCCCATGGACAGAGGAGGCTGGTGGACTACAGTCCATGGGGTCACAGAGAGTCAGACATGACTGAGTGACTTAGCACAGCACAGCACAGAATTGTGTAATCTTCTAATAAACATAGTACTTCTTTTGATAATTATATTAACTTTTTAAAAATTTAAACTAGTTGCTAAAAATGTACAAAATACTCTTGGTAAAACATTTAGACTGCAAACAAAATGAATGAACCAAACAGGTGAATTTCAACAGTTTAGTAAATACCCATTAGCAAACTCAAGTGCCAAAATTTACATGAAACATTACTCCTCTTTCATAAAATCTAAGACAATGGTAGTAAAGATACATAAGTTTTAGGAATTTATTTGCTGCAATAGAACTCTATACAAAGGAAAGCAAGAATATGTATGGCTGAGTCTCTTTGCTGTTTACCTGAAAGTACCGCAACGTTGTTAATCAACTATACCCCAATACAAAATTAAAAGTTTAAAAAAAAAATAGAAAGCAAGAGAATGATTAATTCAGGATGAAGATGATCCTGGCTCAGGTGGTGACGGGATGAGATGGAAGTGACGAAAACATGTGGCTACATGTAAATTATTAGAAAGATCTTAGCTTTTTTGTTTGCCATGACATTTACTGCAGTATTTAATAATAAAGGGGAGAAAAGAAATCAAAGTTCACAAACAGATAAAGCATATTGGATCTCCAGTCCAATATCCGCACCCCTCCACACACACACACCAAATATCCACTGTATCAGTTTCTCATATATCCTTCTAAAATTTTTCATCTTAGTATTTGTATTCTAATCCCCTATTTTAAAAGCAACAAGTAGCCTGTAAGCTACTAGATTGGAAGAGAAGAACAATACTACTTCCCATTGGTCAGGAAGATCCCCTGGAGAAGAGCACAGTAACCCACTTGGGTATTCGTGCCTGGAGAATCCCATGGACAGAGGCAGGAACTCCTCTGGACACTCATGGACACTCCAAGGGGAAAAAGTGAGGTCGTGAATGAAGTTGCTGTTGTTAACAGTGATTGCAAGAAGAGACTCTACAGTAACTTTGAAACTTTACAGTAAAGGCTCTGAAAAAGCAATAAAATCTTAAGCCAAGAGCCTGAAAACTAGCAACAGAAACCAACAGCTTCCTCGTAGCTCAACCCAAGCTATTTTCCCCTCAGAGTCACTGGACAGACAAGTCTTGAAATGTTTTCTGTCTGCCCTGAATTCCTATGATTATCTAGAGCAATCAGAGGGGCTGGTGAGGGCAGAGGGCTGTGAACAAAGTCCTCCATGTCTCCACCCACTAGGAAACCACAGACTTCTCAGGGCTTGCTCCCCAAAACATCCACTTCCTCAGTCTCACCACTCAGCTCACACCCCCACTTGACTTGCGTGTGCAGAAAGAAGGCAGGAAGTAGAGATGAAAGAGGAAATTACATCCCTCCCAGTTGCATCGAGGGACTTAGATGTCATTGCCTGGTTTAGGATGGTGGAATTCTGCACCAGTCCCTCTGCCCCTAACTACCAACTGAGCTGCCATCACTTCTTCAATGAGCAGTTAGATTTCATTAACATTTCATCCCACAATTGGACTGTAACCAGCAGGGTGCTGGTAAATACTTAAAAGCTGGCTCCATAATGTTTGTTTATTCCCATGGTGTATATACTGGATATACTCCCACCATGGCCAGTTTCGGGCTACCAGTGTGATATCACAGAATGCACAGTTGGGAAACGATCGGTGTAACAGGCTCTCATGAGCTGGTCTAAGCAGGTGCCCTTCTATCACTAAGTCTAATACTTTCATTATAGTTTATTATTTTGGGGGCAAGTCCTCTACAATTGTCTGATATTTTACAGCCCAGCCCCTGTTTCTTCATTTTTAAATACTTATTAATTTATTTAATTTTGACTGTGTCAGGGCTTAGTTGGAGCACGTGGGATTTTTGGTGCATCATGCAGGATTTTCTGTTGCTGGCACACAGACCCCTTGGTTGCAGCGCACAGGCTGAGCCACTCCACAGCACATGGGTAGTTAGTTCCCCATCCAGGAATCAAACTGGTATTCCCTGCATTGCAAGGTAGATTCTTAACCCATGAACTACCAGGGAAGGGCTTCATTTTTAAACATGGGAAAATAAGACCTACTTCTCCAGAGTATTAGGAGAGTCCAAATGACAGGCACATGAGGTTTTCGACTCATTTCAGTTCTCCTTCCCTCATCTCCTTTCCTTCTCACATTGCACTTTCAGTCCTCTTCCTCATTGTGAAGACACATTCCCACCAGGGATCTAAGTCCAGGGAAGGGCCAGCTGGAGCCCAGGAGATAGAGGACGTCTCCCACTGATGGCCAGCTGGGATGCCAAGAGGAATTTTCCTCTTAGAAAAATGCTAGCGGACTCCACACAAAATTGAGGTCTATGCCATGAGTGGATCTCCCTGTGAAAGGTTCTGTTTGTATTTGGCATTCTCCCTAGTGGTGCCCTTGGGGATCCTTGTGGAAATAAACAATAGGTCCTGCTTGGTGCAAACTCCGGGAGATTGTGAAGGACAAGGAAGCCTGATGTGCTGCAGTCCATGGATACGACGTAGCAACTGAACAACAACGACCTACGTGGTGACAGGTCCTACACAACAGTGAGTTTCACATGGTGGTGGATGTTACAATAGCACAGGCACCATACTGTACCATAGATATGACAGGGGTTAAGCAGGTGATTTGGGGGTTGCCCCATTTCCTATGGAAGGCTTTTCTCTAGGAAAGTGCATGACTAGCTCCAAACTTACATAACCTATATTGAATTCAACCCATTACTATTTGGGGGGTATAAATATATAGACACCACACTAACAAATGGATACTACAGGAGGTTTAAAAAATCTTCCTCCTCTAATTATGAGGTTACACCTCTTTTTCTTTAGAGTCAAGTTTCTAGAAAGAGCAGGATTACCTTCCCCTTGCTCAATGGCCCACATGGTTAGGTTTCTCTTCGTCTAATTTCCTGACACCTCTGGGAGAAATCACCCATAGCTTCTGAAGTGTTTTTGAAAATATATCCACAAATTCTTGGGTACTTCTTCCCTAAAGAGATGGAATGTGATTCCCATCCCCTTGAGAGTGGACTGTGCATAAAGACTTGCTTCAAGTGAAGAGAAAATGGCACAGATGGTGGGTTATTACTTCTAAGATTACGCTGTAAAAAGACTACAGTTCTGTCTTGGATCACTTGTCATGGAGAAAGCTACAGATACACCTTGGAGATACTATGGGTTTTGTTTCAGACCACCACAATAAAGCAAATGCTAAATAAAGCAAGTTGTATGAATTTTTCCAGTGCATATAAAAGTTATGTTTATATTATACTGTAGTCTATTAAGTATGAAATAGCATGAAGTCTTTAAAAAGTACTTACCTTACTTTAAAAATACTTTATTACTAAAAACTGCTAACCATCATCTAAGCCTTCAGTGAATCACAGTCTTTTTGCTGGTGGAGGGTCTTGCCTTGATGCTGATGGCTGCTAACTGATCAGAGTGGTGGGTGATAAAGGCTGAGGTGGCTGTGACAATTTCTTAAAATAAGACAATAATGAATTTTGCCTCATTATTAGACTCTTCCTTTCATGAATGATTTCTCTGTAGCATGCAATGCTGTTTGGCGACATTTTGCCCACAGTAGAATTTCTTTCAAAATTGGAATCATTCCATTCAAACCCTGCCATAACTTTGTAAACTAAGTTTATGTGATATTCTCAACCCTTTGTCATTTCAACAATCTTCACAGTATCTTCACTAGAAATAGATTCCATTTCAAGGATCCACTTTGCTCATGTGCAGGAAGCAACTCCTCCTCATCTGTGAAAGTTTTATCCTGAGGTCACCGCAATTCAATGACATCTTCAGGCTCCACTTCTAATTCTAGTTTTCTTGCGATGGCAGTTATTTCCTCCACTGAGGTCTTGAACTCCTCAAAGTCATCCATGAAGGTTGGAATCAACTTCTTCCAACTCCAGTGAATGTTGACATTTTAACTCTCCCCATGAATCATGAATGTTCTTAATGGCATCTAGAATAGTGAACCCTTTCCAGAAGTCTTTCAATTTACTTTGCACAGATCCATCAGAGGAATCATCACCTATGGCAACTACAGACTTATGAAATGTATTTCTTAAACCATAAGACTTGAAAATCAGAATTACTTCTTGATCCCTAGGCTGCAAAATAGATGTTGTGTTAGCAGGCATGAAGACAACAATCATCTCATTGTACAGCACATCTCCATCAGAGTTCTTGTGTGTCCAGGTATATTGTCCATGACCAGTAATATTTTTCAAGGAATCTTTTTTTTCTGAGAAGCAGGTCTCAACAATGGCTTAAAATATTTAACCCTGTTGTAAACAAATGTGCTGGTCATCTAGGCTTTGTTGTTCCATTTATAGAGCACAGGCAGAGTAGATTTAGCATAATTCTTAAGGACTGTAGACATTTTTGAATAATAAATGAGCATCACCTTCAACTTAAAGTCACTAGCTACATTAGCCCTTAATAAATAAGAGAGTCAGACTATCCCTGAAATCTTTCAAACCAGGCACTGACTTCTCCTCTCTAGCTATCAAAGTGCTATCTAAGTCCTTATGTCTGTTTTGTTGACATTGAAAATCTAGTGTTTAGTATAACCACTTTCATTAATTATCTTAACTAGATCTTCTGGACAACTCGCTGCAGCTTCTACATCAGCTCTGGCTGCTTCATCTTGCACTTTTATGTCATGGAGATGGCTTCTTTCCTTAAAACTCATGAACCAATGTCTGCTAGTCATATGAGTTTTTTTGCTTTTCCAGTGCATATAAAAGTTACGTTTATATTATACTATAGTCTATTAAGTATGAAATAACATGCAGTCTTTAAAAAGTACTTCAGTCACTTCAGTTCAGTCCCTCAGTCGTGTCCGACTCTTTGCAACCCCATGAACCACAGCACGCCAGGCCTCCCTGTCCATCACCAACTCCTGGAGTTTGCCCAAACTCATGTCCATCGAGTCGGTGATGCCATCCAGCTATCTCATCCTCTGTCGTCCCCTTCTTCTCCTGCCCCCAATCCCTCCCAGCATCAGGGTCTTTTCCAATGAGTCAACTCTTCTCATGAGGTGGCTCAAGTATTAGCCGAAGTATTTCAGCTCCAGCATCAGTCCTTCCAGTGAACATCCAGGACTGATCTCCTTTAGAATGGACTGGTTGGATCTCCTTGCAGTTCAAGGGACTCTCAAGAGTCTTCTCCAACACCACAGTTCAAAAGCATCAATTCTTCCCTTACTTTAAAAATACTTTATTACTAAAAACTGCTAACCACAACCTTTTCTTCTGCAGATTCCTCACTTCTTCCAGTCTTCATAGAATTGAATAGAATTAGGACTGAGCTTTGGATGAGACTTTGGTTTAAGGGAATATTGTGGCTGGTTTGATCTTCTATTCAGACCTATAAAACTTTCTCTCTATCAGCAATAAGGCTGTTTGCTTTCTTTATCATTCATGTGTTCACTGAAATAGCACTTTTAATTTCCTTCAAGAACTTTTCCTTTGCATTCACAACTTAGCTAACAGATTGGTTCAAGGCCAAAGTCCTATCTCAGCTTTTGACATGCCTTCCTCACTAAGCTTAATCATTTCTAGTGCTTGGTTTAAGGTGAGAGACATGTGACACTTACTTGAACACCTTAGAGGTCATTGTAGCCTAATTTCAATTTTTATTGCATCTCAGGGAATAGGGAGGCCCCAAAAGAGGGAGAGAGATGGGGGGATGGTCGGTGGGTGGAGAGTCAGAATGCACACATGTATTGATGGAGCTTGCTGTCCTACATGGGCACAGCTTGCGGCACTTCAGTGGCTGGGAGGAGCCACCCACACCCGAGGCCAGGGCTGGCAGCCGGGAGGAGCAACCCGAGGAGCGTGGGCTGGGCAGGCACAGGAGGGCCTAGAGGTGCTATCCCACGTTGAAGGTCAGGAAGGGCAGTGGTGAGGAGATACCTCTTGTCCAAGGTAAGGAGCAGCAGCTGTGCTTTGCTGGAGGAGCTGTGAAGAGATACCCCACACCCAAGGTAAGAGAAACCCAAGTAAGATGGTAGGTGTTGCAAGAGGGCATCAGAGGGCAGACACACTGAAACCATACTCACAGAAAACTAGTCAATCTAATCACACTAGGACCACAGCCTTGTCTAACTCAATGAAACCAAGCCATGCCCACAGGGCAACCCAAGACGGGTGGGTCATGGTGGAGAGGTCTGACAGAATGTGGTCCACTGGAGAAGGGAACAGCAAGCCACTTCAGTATTCTTGCCTTGAGAACCCCATGAACAGTATGAAAAGGCAAAATGATAGGATACAAAAAGAGGAACTCCCCAGGTCATTAGGTGCCCAATATGCTACTGGAGATCAGTGGAGAAATAACTCCAGAAAGAAGGAAGGGATGGAGCCAAAGCAAAAACAATACCAAGTTGTGGATGTGACTGGTTATAGAAGCAAGATATGATGCTGTAAAGAGCCAATATTGTATAGGAACCTGGAATGTCAGATCCATGAATCAAGGCAAATTGGAAGTGGTCAGACAAGAGATGGCAAGGGAAAACATCGACATTCTAGGAATCAGTGAACTAAAATGGACTGGAATGGGTGAATTTAACTCAGATGACCATTATATCTACTACTGTGGGCAGGAATCCCTCAGGAGTAGCCATCACGGTCAACAAAAGAGTCCGAAATGCAGTACTTAGATGCAATCTCAAAAATGACAGAATGATCTCTGTTCGTCTCCAAGGCAAACCATTCAATATCACAGTGATCCAAGTCTATGCCCCAACCAGTAACACTGAAGAAACTGAAGTTGAATGGTTTTATGAAGACCAACAAGACCTTTTAGAACTAACACCCAAAAAAGATGTCCTTTTCATTATCGGGGATTGGAATACAAAAGTAGGAAGTCAAGAAACACCTGGAGTAACAGGCAAATTTGGCCTTGGAATGCGGAATGAAGCAGGGAAAGGCTAATAGAGTTTTGCCAAGAAAATGCACTGGTCATAGCAAACACCCTCTTCCAACAACACAAGAGAAGACTCTACACATGGACATCACCAGATGGTCAACACCGAAATCAGATTGATTATATTCTTTGCAGCCAAAGATGGAGAAGCTGTATACAGTCAACAAAAACAAGACCAGGAGCTGACTGTGGCTCAGATCATGAACTCCTTATTACCAAATTCAGACTTAAATTGAAGAAAGTAGGGAAAACCACTAGACAATTCAGGTATGACCTAAATCAAATCCCTTATGACTATACAGTGGAAGTGAGAAATAGATTAGAGGGCCTAGATCTGATAGATAGAGTGCCTGATGAACTATGGAATGAGGTTCATGACACTGTACAGGAGACAGGGATCAAGACCATCCCCATGGAAAAGAAATGCAAAAAAGCAAAATGGCTGTCTGAGGAAGCCTTACAAATAGCTGTGAAAAGAAGAGAGGCAAACAGCAAAGGAGAAAAGGAAAGATATAAGCATCTGAATGCAGAGTTCCAGAGAATAGAAAGAAGAGATAAGAAAGCCTTCTTCAGCGATCAATGCAAAGAAATAGAGGAAAACAACAGAATGGGAAAGACTAGAGATCTCTTCAAGAAAATTAGAGATACCAAGGGCACATTTCATGCAAAGACAGACTCGATAAAGGGCAGAAATGGTATGGACCTAACAGAAGCAGAAGATATTAAGAAGAGGTGGCAAGAATACACAGAAGAACTGTACAAAAAAGATCCTCACGACCAAGATAATCATGATGATGTGATCACTGATCTAGAGCCAGACATCTTGGAATGTGAAGTCAAGTGGGCCTTAGAAAGCATCACTATGAACAAAGCTAGTGGAGGTGATGGAATTCCAGTTGAGCTGTTTCAAATCCTGAAAGATGATGCTGTGAAAGTGCTGCACTCAATATGCCAGCAAATGTGGAAAACTCAGCAGTGGCCACAGGACTGGAAAAGGTCAGTTTTCATTCCAATCCCAAAGAAAGGAAATGCCAAAGAATGCTCAAACTACCACACAATTGTACTCATCTCACATGCTAGTAAAGTAATGCTCAAAATTCTCCAAGCCAGACTTCAGCAATACGTGAACCGTGAACTCCTTGACGTTCAAGCTGGTTTTAGAAAAGGCAGAGGAACCAGAGATCAAATTGCCAACATCCGCTGGATCATGGAAAAAGCAAAAGAGTTCCAGAAAAACATCTATTTCTGTTTTATTGACTATGCCAAAGCCTTTGACTGTGTGGATCACAATAAACTGTGGAAAATTCTGAAAGAGATGGGAATACCAGACTACCTAACCTGCCTCTTGAGAAATCTGTATGCAGGTCAGGAAGCAACAGTTAGAACTGGACATGGAACAACAGACTGGTTCCAAATAGGAAAAGGAGTACGTCAAGGCTGTATATTGTCACCTGCTTATTTAACTTCTATGCAGAGTACATCATGAGAAACGCTGGACTGGAAGAAACACAAGCTGGAATCAAGATTGCCAGGAGAAATATCAATAACCTCAGATATGCAGATGACACCACCCTTATGGCAGAAAGTGAAGAGGAGCTAAAAAGCCTCTTGATGAAAGTGAAAGAGGAGAGTGAAAAAGTTGGCTTAAAACTCAACATTCAGAAAACGAAGATCATGGCAACTTGTCCCATCACTTCATGGGAAATAGATGGGGAAACAGTAGAAACAGTGTCAGACTTTATTTTTGGGGGCTCCAAAATCACTGCAGATGGTGCTTGCAGCCATGAAATTAAGAGACTCTTACTCCTTGGAAGAAAAGTTATGACCAACCTAGATAGCATATTCAAAAGCAGAGACATTACTTTGCCGACTAAGGTCCATCCAGTCAAGGCTATGGTTTTTCCTGTGGTCATGTATGGATGTGAGAGTTGGACTGTGAAGAAAGCTGAGTGTTGAAGAATTGATGCTTTTGAACTGTGGTGTTGGAGAAGACTCTTGAGAGTCCCTTGGACTGCAAGGAGGTCCAACCAATCCATTCTGAAGGAGATCAGCCCTGGGATTTCTTTGGAAGGAATGATGCTAAAGCTGAAGCTCGAGTACTTTGGGCACGTCATGCAAAGAGTTGACCCATTGGAAAAGACTCTGATGCTGGGAGGGATTGGGGGCAGGAGG
Source organism: Capricornis sumatraensis (assembly GCF_032405125.1). NCBI lineage: Eukaryota > Metazoa > Chordata > Mammalia > Artiodactyla > Bovidae > Capricornis > Capricornis sumatraensis. The sequence goes on along the minus strand of NC_091081.1, from coordinate 30,863,733 downwards.
AGAAGGGGACGACAGACGATGAGATGGCTGGGTGGCATCACCGACTCGATGGACGTGAGTCTGAGGGAACTCCGAGAGTTGGTGATGGACAGGGAGGCCTGGCGTGCTGCGATTCATGGGGCCGCAAAAAGTCGGACACGACTTAGTGACTGAACTGAAATGTGGCACTTCAAAATAATTACAATAGTAACAACAAAGGTTACTGATCACAGGTCACCATAATGAATATAATCATGCTGAAAAAGTTTGAAATATTACAAGAATCACCAAAAGGTGACACACAGACACAAAGTGAGCACTTGCTTTGGAAAAGCGGTGCTGACAGACTTGCTTGAGGCAGGTGCCACAGACCTTCAGCTTGTAAAAAAGCCAGTACCTGCAAGGCTTAATAAAGCGAAGCGCATAAAACAAGGTGTGCGTCTACACCTAGAGCCGGCCCTCATCGAGGCCCACAGGGGAGAACCTGAAGCCTCCAGCCGAGAGCCGGCCCTCGTAGAGGCCCACAGGGGAGAACCTGAAGCCTCCAGCCGAGAGCCGGCCCTCGTAGAGGCCCACAGGGGAGAACCTGAAGCCTCCAGACGAGAGCCGGCCCTCATCGAGGCCCACAGGGGAGAACCTGAAGCCTCCAGCCGAGAGCCGGCCCTCATCGAGGCCCACAGGGGAGAACCTGAAGCCTCCAGCCCTAGAGCCGGCCCTCGTAGAGGCCCACAGGGGAGAACCTGAAGCCTCCAGCCGAGAGCCGTGTGAGTGACCGTCTTGGAAGTCGATCCTGAGGCCCAGTCAACCCTTCAGAGGCTGTAGCCCTGATTGACAACTTGACCACCAACCCATGAGGGACCTTGAGCCAGAACCACCCAGCTAAGCCACTTCTAGATTCTTGACCCTCAGAAAGTATGTAACATATTAAATGTTTGCTGTTTTAAGTTTGTTGTTTGGGAGTGATTCATTATACAGTAATGGATAACTGACTAGTGATATGCAGTAAGTATATCTACCTAAGATATGCAGTCATGGATGACTAAGCTTTCTAGGGCACAAATCTCACGACTATTTTTACCCTTTACTTGACTCAAGTTCTGTATACGTGATACTTCTTGTTCTTTTTCACATTCCCTTCTAGATTGATGAAGCACTCTGTGCCCTTATCTTCTGTATAGTCCCACGTCATGTATCAACACTTCTCTGCCCATCCCTTCCCTTGGGTTCCCAGAATTCTATCTTTACCTTATGATTTTCTTACTTTACACACACTGCCCTATGCACGCTCATGATTTTTATTATCACTTGTATTCTTTTAAAGGCAGCTGAGAATTCAAACTCTCAGAAGCTGATGAAGAATGTATCCCCTCATATAATAACTGGGTGAAGGGCTGGGGAGCAGGGCTGGCGCTCACAGAATTCCTACAAGATCTGCCAAAATTTGGCCCCAGGGACTAGAAACCCGGACTCAATACTTCCAGGACATTTCATCTCTCATTACTTCTTATCTCTGCCTGCTCTGGTTTCTCTCTGAATGTTTGCCACATTCTTTCCCTGCTACAGACAGACTCTCTGTATAAGCTGGAGAAGACAGCACCATACCTGTCCGTCCCACTGAGACCACATGGAGTGGCGGAGAAATAGTTCTGCAAAATATTTCTATCCAGAAATAGTTCTGAAGGGATGACATCAGATAGGAACGTCCTATGTCCACCACACTGGGAGATGGATGGCTCCACCACTGGGCTAGTACTGTTTCCTGAACTCCAGAGCTCTGCATCAACTGGCTCCCGGACATCTCCAGGTGGAAGGATGTTGGGCACTATGTTTGTTTGCTAGGGCTGCCTCAACAAAGCACCAAAATTGGTTCACTCAGAACAGTGAAATTGCACAGTTAGAGAGGTCAGAAATCCCAAATCAAGCTGTTGACAAGGCCCTACTCTCCATCTGGAGATCTGGGGATAATCTGTCCCAGGCCTCTCTTCCAGCTTCTCGGCCTACGGATGCGTCGCTCCAGTCTCAGCCTTCATCCTAGTGTGGTGTCCTCCTTGTGTGCACGTCTGCCTCTTGTGTGTCATGTCTGTGTCCAAATTTCTGCCCCTTATACGGGCACAGTCATACAGGATTAGGATCCACCCTCATGACTTCATCTTAACTTGATTGTATGCAAAGATCTCATTTCCAAAGCAGGCCACATACTGCTGGACTGGGGATAGGACTTCAGCATAGGAGTTTCAGAGAGACACCACTGAACCCAAAACAGGCACAGGAAGAGTTCCCATAAAAAAATGCATTGTCTTTGCTTGTTCTTATCCCCTTCCTGTTCTCTAAACTGATTCCTTTCCGCATATACATTGGCCTGGTTAGAGGTAATATTACATGTCCTGCCATCCAAACCAAAAAAAACTGGGTGTCATCATTTCTTCTATATTTAATCTTCATTAAGTCCTGCCAGGGCTACACCTTAAATGTCTCTTAAATAGGTCCCTCCCTCTTCAATCCCATGGTGACACTGCTTTAGCTCAGGTTCTTAATACTTCCTTCCTGGATGTTACAAAAAAAAAAAAAACCCTGCATGGTCTCTTTACCTTCATTTTGGGCTCATTGTTCTGCCCACTCAACTCCCTCCCCTACCACCAATACATCCAATACCAAGAAGCCTGTGTGATCTGTCAAAATAGAAAAAGGGTTGTTTTTTTTTTTAATCTACTTCAGAACCTTTCCAGTAAGTCTCAATAAATAAAGGCAAAGCACAAAGCTATTAGTAAAGCACCCCTCCCACCCCACCCTACCCCGGCCCTGATACTGTGATCCTTCACGGACTAACCTCTGGCCATGCTTCTCTCTAGTCTTCTCCTGGACTGAAACAGGCAGCACTTCCCCTAAGATCAGGTCGTGTTCCTCCCCACCATTTCCCTGTCAAAAGCTTCCCCATTCTTCAAGGATTACTTCAAGAACTTTCTCTGGGAAACCTTCTGTCTTAGTCTGTTTAGGCTGCTATAACAAGAAAGCCATCCACTGGCTGGTTTAAACAACAAACATCTATTTCTCACATTTCTAAAGACTGGGAAGTATAAGACCAAGGAGCCAGCAGATCGCGGTCTGGTAAGAGTCCACCTAATGGCTTGTAGCAGTATGGAAGGAAAATTAAAAATGGAGTCAGTATTGCTAAGAGAGCTCCCTGAATGGAGCTAGAAAGCCACTGAGGAAATGTGACTTATGTACGTCTCAGCCTGATTCTGGACGCCCCACTGAGACCACATGGAGTGGCGGAGAAATAGTTCTGCAAAATATTTCTATCCAGAAATAGTTCTGAAGGGATGACATCAGATAGGAACGTCCTATGTCCACCACACTGGGAGATGGATGGCTCCACCACTGGGCTAGTACTGTTTCCTGAACTCCAGAGCTCTGCATCAACTGGCTCCCGGACATCTCCAGGTGGAAGGATGTTGGGCACTATGTTTGTTTGCTAGGGTTGCCTCAACAAAGCACCAAAATTGGTTGGCTCAGAACAGTGAAATTTCAGTTAGAGAGGTCAGAAATCTAACCTTTTGACACTTACTATCCTAACAAAGGTATCCAGCACAGCTAACAGAAACTCGACACTTACCTGACTCTTACCCTAAAACAACTTGTCACACTCATCCCTGAAAGACAAACATTTCCTTTCTTGCATCAGAGTGCGACTTTATGGCTTTTGCCTTGATAAGCCCCTAGCTCTTTCTCTTCCTCAGAACACTCTCACTTTTACCCAAATCTGTGTCTCCCGAATGGCAATTCTTTTTTTCATGAGAATATCTTTTTAACTTTTTATTTATTTATTTTATTTTTGGCTGCACTTCATTGGGTCTTCATTGCTTCATTCATTTGGGTCTTCGTTGCTTCTGCCTGGGCTTTCTCTAGTTGTGGTAAGCAGAGGCTCCTCTTTGGTGTACACGGATTCTCATCCCAGCAGCTTCTCTTGTTGCAGAGCCCAGGCTCTAGGCACAGGGCTTCGGCAGCGCAGCATATGGACTCATTGGTTGCGGTGCACAGGCTTAGTTGTTCTGTAGCAAGTGGAATCTTCTCAAACCAGGGATCGAACCTGTGTCTCCTGCATTGGTAGGTGGACTCTTAACCTCTGCATCACCAGGGAAGTCTCTGAATTGCAATTCTTAAGGCCTCAAATTTTAGGACACTGATCTAGCATCTGACAGTTGCTGGTTGGTGTGGAAAAACGCCCCCTTCTTCACTGGAATTGGAGTCAGAATCCTTTTAGGCATTGATCCCTCTGGGCAGCAGAGGGTGAGGTGTTAGATGCTGGCCAAGGGAATTCTCTCCAGTACCAGAGGGTGGGTGGACCCACCGGCAGAGGCCCTGTCGCAGGCAGCTGGCTGGCAATGATGACTCAGGTGATGATGCCGGTCTCCTGGATCAGTGTTCCACCTGAGGCCCTTTGCTAAGTCCTTTCACCCAACTCTTTCTGGCAGGAGGCCTCCTCCCTTTGGCAACTACAAAACAAACCAGCTAAGTGCCAGTCATAGAAGAGCTGGAATATTCAGTTCCTACCATGTGCAATGTCCTCTCCTTTAGAGCAGAAGCTAGGAAGGACAGGGACTGCGTCTGCAGCTTTGTAGACCCAGCACAAAGCACAGGTACACATCGAGGGTGATGATGCCAGCAACTGCCACTTATGAGCACTATCCAGGTCCACGACACTACTAGAAGCTTAATGTGCGCTCAACCTTTTAATCTTCCCAACAGTTAATGAGGTTAGGGCTATTATTTTCTCCATTGCTCAGATGAGCATCACAAGGCTCAGAGAGGTCAAGGTATTCACCCAAGGTTGGACACCTAGTAAGAGGAAGAGCAGGGATTTGAGCCTTGGCTGTCTGGCTCTGGAGCCCACAGTCTTAGCTTTTATACTCTATGGCTTATCAAGTAATAAGGATAATTTTTATAAATATAATAAAATGAACATGCCAATATCCCATTTTATTAAACTATACACAAAGTCACTTTTAGGGCCCCATGAAGGTCATCTCAAGGCTGTAGTTTTCCATCCTCTAAAGCAGCTGAAACATGAAACCACTGTCTGGGCTTCACTGACTATGCTAAAGGCTTTGACTGTGTGGATCACAAAACACTGTGGAAAATTCTTCAAGAGAAGGGAATACCAGACTACTTTTCCTGCCTCCTGAGAAATCTGTATGCAGGTCATGAAGCAACAGTTAGAACCAGACATGGAACTATGGATTGATTCAAAATTGGGGAGAGAGTACATCAAGGCTATATATTGTCACCTTGTTTGTTTGAATTATATGCAGAGTACATCATGCGAAATGCTGGAATGGGTGAAGTACAAGCTGGAATCAAGATTGCAGGGAAAAATATCAATAACCTCAGATATGCAGATGACACCACCTTTATAGTAGAAAGTGAAGAGGAACTAAAGAACCTCTTAATAAAAAGGAAAGAGAGTGAAAAAGCTGGCTTAAAACTCAACATTCAAAAAACTAAGATCATGGCATCCAGTGCCATCACTTCATGGCAAACAGATGGGGCTCCAAAATCACTGCAGATGGTGACCGCAGCCATGAAATTAAAAGACGCTTGCTCCTTGGAAGAAAAGCTAAGACCAACCTTGACAGCATTTTAAAAAGCAGAGACATTACTTTGCTGACAAAGGTCTGTATAATCAAAGCTATGGTTTTTCCAGTAGCCATGTACGGATGTGACAGTTGGACTACAAAAAAAGCTGAGCACTGAAGAACTGATGCTTTTGAACTGTGGTATTGGAGAAGATTCTCGAGAGTCCCTTGGACTGCAAGGAGATCCAACCAGTCCATCCTAAAGGAAATCAGTCCTGACTATTCATTGGAAGGACTGATGCTGAAGCTCTAATACTTTGGCCACCTGATGCAAAGAACTGACTGATTGGAAAAGACCCTGATGCTGGGAAAGATTGAAGGCAGGAGGAGAAGGGGTCAACAGAGGATGAGATGGTTGGATGGCATCACCAACTTGATGGACACGAGTTTGAGCAATCTCCAGGAGTTGGTGATGGACAGGGAAGTGTGGCGTGCTGCAGTCCATGGGGCCACAAAGAGTCAGACACAACTGAGCAACTGAACTGAACTGAACAGAACAACTGGGGCTGCTTCCCAGGAAGCTCTGTGGTGAAGAACCCACCTGCTAACGCAGGAGACATGAGTTCAATCCCTGGGTCGGGAAGATCCCCTGGAGGAGGAAATGGCAACACTCCAGTATTCTTGCTGGAAAATCCCATGGACAGAGGAACTTGGTGGGCTACAGTCCATGGGGTTGTAAAAGAATTGGACATGATTTAGTGACTGAACGAAAACAACAAAACAGAACAACCACTGATGAAAAAGACTGGAAGTGACCAGAAGAGATTTTCTACAACTAAAGATACGATGAAGGAGCATCATGAGGCGAGAAGGAGGTGCGACGCAGTCAAGATGCATGTCCCCAGGGTAGGTGACCCACAAAAGAGAAGATAATTACTGGATTTGTTTGTTTGCCCCAAAGTTTGTTTGTTCAGTGAATGTGTTGTTAAATAAAGTTCTTTGTGAAAATGAAAAAAATGTGTCTTTTATTTTTACTTAAAACCAAAGGAACATTTTGGCCAACCCAATACCATTGTAGAGCTTTTACCAAAGGGAGTGAAGGATCCAAGACCCACATCAGGTTCTGCAGCTTGGGGGTCCTGTATGAGAAAGACTAGCCCCCATATGCATGGCTTTGAAGGCCAGTGATGGTTTCACTTTCAGGAGACCCAGAGGGCTATGGGAAAGAGAGAGACTCTGCTCTTAATGGGCTCACACAAAATCTCACACTCTCTGGGGCCCAGGACAGAGGCTGTACGTCGAAAGGAGCCTGGGTCAGACCTATCTGCTGATCTACAGAGTCTCCCAGACGAAGGAAGCAGCTAGAACGCACCCTGGAGACATAGACACTGGTAGAAGCCCTTCTAGGGAACTCATTCCACCATACGGACTATGGTGCTGGCAAGAGCCATCTTGGAGTTCTCCTTTTAGTTTTTTAGCACCAGGACCCAGCCCCACCCCCACCCCTGACTGATGGGCACAGCACCAGTACTGGGATGCCTCAGGCTGAGCAACTAACAACAGGGCCACAACCTCAGCCACCAGCACAAAGACCCTCTGAGCCCATGGCCAGCCCTGCCCACCAGAGGTCCCAAACCAGGCCCCTTACATCAGTGTGCAAGCGCTAGGTCCAGGAACCCCAGGGCCCTGCAGTCAGAGGTTCTGGGACCCAGCGCCACCCACCAGGGGACAGATACCTGTCCCAGAATCCCTGGCCCACCCACCAGCAGGCCCGCTCTAGCGGCAAGACCAGCCTCCCCCAGGAACTGGTATAGACATCACTGGCAGGAGAACTGCAGCCCACCTGCCAGCAGGCCAGCATCAGCCCTGGACTGGCTGGGCCCTGGCACCACCCACTAGCAGGCCAACACAAGCTTCAGGACACCCTGGACTGCACAGACAGCTGTGTTAGGAAAAGGTCTCACCCAACAGCAATCCAATACCAGCTCTGGGACCCCTGGGCTCTGCAGCCAGACCCCAGGACCCAGATCTGTCCGCCAGCAGGACAACACAAGCCCAGGACCTGCCTTCACTGACCGCTGTCTGGGGTCCACCCCCAGGTCTGCTGGACCCCAGCTCTACCCACAAATGAGCCAACATGAGCCCTGCCCCCTCTCAAGATTCCACAGCCTGCTGCCCTGTGACCCAGCCCTGCCAACCAGCAGCCTCTGCATGAGACAGGGCCTGGTACCAACCAGACCAGGGAGATTATTAGGGTGAGATATTAGGGCAATATGACCAAGCCCCTTAAAAAAGGGAAAATTTGGACATAGACATAGATACAAACACAGGGAGAATGCAAGTGAGGATAATGGCAGAGATCAGGGGGACCCGTCCATAAGCCAAGGAACTCTGCAGATGGCCCACAACCCCCCCCTCCCCTCCACCGATGGCAGACTAGAGTGCAGGGACAAGTTCTTCCTCACAGCCCTCGGAAGGCTCCAGCCCCGCTGACACCTTCATCTCAGACTCCCAGCCTCCAGCTGCGAGATGACCTATTTCTGTTGTTTAAGCCCCTACACGCCCTCAAGTTGGTGGTGGTTCCTTGGTACTGCAGCCTAGCAAGCTCACACAGCCAGTTTTTGTAGAAAACCCTGGGTGTTTGGGACTTGAATCGACACTCATGATACACGATTCACCTGGGATTTTCCTGGGACTTAGGAGCTGAGCACAGAAACGAAAAGCAAGGATACATAGTATAAGTCCCAGTGGGCAGAAGAGGGCACATTGTGATCTCGGGATTGAACTGCCGTCTTGAAAGATGGATGATGTTAAGGCTAGCAGAGAGGAGAGGATTTTAGGTGGAGGACCCAGCGTGAGCAAGGGTTTGGAGGGCAAGTGTCATGGGTGTTGGGAGAATGACTTAAGAGAAGGGGATGGTGGAGGAGAATTCATAAGACAATGACATGTAAAAATGAAAGTCTTAAAATATCGCATAATTCCACATCAGAGATTAACAGAGAGTGCAAATAAACACTTATTCAGTAAACACATGCTCTTGAATGTTTATTGTGTTCGCAATACTATGCCAAATGTGGGCATAATTCATGAACTCCCAAGACAAACTAAATGCTGAAACTTCAGCCAGCCTTCATCTTTGACGACAGCAGCAGTCAAACTGACTTTCCAATTTATAGCCAACTTTTAGTTCAGTTGAGTGATTTCTTTAAATAGAAATCACATTTCTTTCTGAATATGGAAACAAGATTTTTATTAATGGATCCCAGAAATGAGTGTAACAAAAGTCCTCTAGTTTTATAAGCATGTAGCTACTAACAGAGTTACCGTGTCTAATGCTATGAGTTAGAAGATTTTGAGAGGAAATACATCTTTTCACTAAAGCCTTCCTGAAGTCCTCCTTCTGGTAAAGATAATCAGGAATGAAACTTAGGCCTCAAAAAAGATATTTAAAAAAGTTAATGGGTTTCAAACTCAACTCGGAGGTTTATTAAATTTCTTAAGTACGCTTTAATCTTTCTATAATCACCACCTGTTTTGTTCAGTTCTTATGACTGCCTACTCAGGGACACTGCTAATTCAAGTCATATTTATTTTAGCTTTAGTCAATATTTGACCTTTTTAGTAAATGTTATACTGTTGATATTATACTGCTCAAACATTTATTAAGCAGTGAAAGTTGAGTCTTTACTTCATTTAGTATTTATCTTTGAACAGACCGGGTATAGCACAGATAATCATAGAATTCAGAACTTATTTTATTCAGCTTGAACAAAAGTCATTCTGTGTGCTTGGAAGTGTGTGCAACCAAAGCAGTTCAACGAAGAGAAATAAACCTGTACAAGAACCTGGAAGCCCATTTATTAGTGATTCTACTAACTCCAGCCCTTGTTGGAAGAAATTAGTTGATCTTAAAATTACTAATTAATTTTTAATTAATCCTGAAGCAAATGCTGAGTATGTCGGTACACTCACAGCAATTCTGTACCTGAACAGTTCCTCATGTTCTACATTTCTTTTTTTAACCAGGTAAAATTCTGAAAATACAATGTTCTTCCTCTCCTAGCCAGAGTACATCAGCCTCAGTGTGGCCAAAGCAGACTTGTAGAAGGTGAGAACGGAGAGGGAAGACTCACTTCTTTAACACCAGTAAGTGCTTTGAGTCTCACCAAGAAAAAGAGGAAGGCCATCATCTAGTGAATAGCTTGTGGATTTTGAATGCAAGCGCATTTATCCTCCAAATGTTTATGGAGCATCTCCTGTGTGCTGCTGTGTGCCAGGCAGTATGCCAGGGGCTGAGGCTGTGATGTCGAAGCAAATGAACCACATTCCTGCTACCTTGAGGGGAGACAGAAAATAGGCAAATAAATAAGGAAAAATTCAGATGTCAATTGTTTCAGGACATTTTTAATAGGATAATTTGATAGATGATTGATGGAGTCTCCTTTGGATTGAGCATCAAAGAAGACCCCTCTGAGGTGATGACGCTAAGTCTGAAGGAAGAGAAGGATCCAGTCATAGGAAAAGGGAGAAGAACATGCCCAGGAGAGGACACAGTTATGGGAAGGCCCTGAGGCAGGAAGGAGTCCTTATATGACCTCATTTGGAAATAGTCTTTGCAGACATAATTAGTTAAGGTGAGATCTCACTGGATTAGGATGGGCCCTTAACTCAGTATGACTGGTGTCCTTATAAGAAAAAGAAAAGTTGTGCACAGACAGCGGGAGACCACCACGATGTGATGGAGGCAGAGACTGGAATGATGCATCTACAAGGAACACCAAGGAATGCCAGCATCACAGAAGGCTGGGAGCAGGCAAGATTCTCCCCTAAAGCCTTCAGGGTGGAGCATGGCTCTGCTGACAACTTAACTCCAGATGTCTAACCTCCAGAACTGTAAGAGAACACATTTCTGCTGTTTAAAGCTGCCTAGTTTGTGATATATTTTATGGCAGGGCGACCTTAGGAAACAGATACAGTTGGGAAGACAGAGAGAGGGAGGCAGGACTGGGCAGCGGGAGACTGGAACGGTGATGCAGCTGCCAAAGTGGCCTCAGCCCCTGGGAAGCTTTGGAGTTGGAAAGACCTACAGAAACATCTCCGGTGGAGGCAGAGGGCCTTTGTGCCTCCAGCGTCCATTTGCCATTGGATTGACCCAGGAAGGGGTGAAACCTCAGATCAGGCAATCTCCTTCCACTGGGGGTAACATCCTAGAGAGGCACTCAGCTGTGAGCCATCAGCTTCTACTTCCAGCAGCTGGGGCTTTGGGGGCAGTGAGAGCCTCTGTGCTGAAGGGACAGCTGGGCAGAAGACCACAGCACCCCTTACCTGTGGCTGTGTTGTCTGAGCTTGGGAAATCTGGGGGCCCACAGATAAAAGCCTATTTCTCTAGGGACCAACTGATTCTGGAGAGAGAACTTTGAAGGCGGGGGAGAAGCAGAGTGAACAGAGAAGATGGGAAGGGCTCTGAGAGCTTGAAGAGACATGAGATCTTTGCTGCAACACCACAACTCAATGTCAGACTCTACCCAAAAGTGAAGGGAAGTGCAGCCTCCCTGTGTGGTGACCCTCTACCTAAAGGATGTATTAATAGAAGTCCTTTCTTACTGTCAGCTGAGATCAGGCTTCCTGTGACTCAGTTTTTCCCCCTTGCCAAACCAAGCCTTTTTCACTCTGTCACCTACTTGTTCCCAGCAGACAGAAGATATGTTGAGCTTAATTTTTTTTGTAGTTTTCTGTACAGCTCTTTCCAGTGACACACATTCTCTCCCATCCCCTTTCTCAGGTGCTGCTGAGGTTCACTGCTTGGGAGCACCAGGGAATATGTCTCCCTTCCACCATCTGGCAGCTCTTCAAATATCAAAAGACAGTGAGTATGTCCTCCGTAAATCTTTTCTCCAGGCCAAATATCCCCAGGACTGGATAAATTCTAGTTTCCTATCCAGCTATATGATTTATTACACTGGGCCATCCCTCAATCTTCTTTATATGCTCTTATTTCAAACATTCACTCGATCATCATGTATTTATTAAGCATCAATTTGGGGACAGGAGCTTTACTAGGTTCTGAGGATTCACCAAGAAGCAAGGAAACTTCCTGCTTTATACTCTAAAGCAGAAAAGACAGGGAAAAACCAACCACAGTTGAATGCAGAAGTGAAGAGCTCAGGACCTGTAGAGATGTACTGCCTAGATTCAAATTGCATCTCCTTCACTTGCTAGCACTGTGTCTTCGAATTACTTAATCTCCTGACCCTAGTTCATTCATTTGTGAAAGCGATAGATACAATGCCTGCCTCATAGCATTGTCACGAGGGATTAAATGGACTCATACGTGTGACACTCTTAAAACAATGCCAGCCACAATGTAAGAGCTTAGTGCACATGACCCATGGTTGTTGCCATGATTGCTACTGAATCAAAGATGCTATGGGAGAGAGAGGCATCCAGGATGGTGATCAAGGTTCTGCCTGTTCCACTGATGCAGGGTAGAATGTTTACTGAGACAGGAGGAGGGGCAGGCCCGGGATAAGGTGTTGGGCTTAGTTTTGCACATCTTAGGTTTGAGGGAATGGTGAGTCATTGAAAAATGTTGTCAGAAGACAACGGATGTACATTTCTGTAGCTCAATTCACAGGCATAGGTTGGAAATTTTCATAACCCCTTAGTATCCTAACATCCTCTTCTGAATTCTCTCCATGTTTTCAGCCTCCAGAAACAAGGTTTTCAGAGCGAGACGCAGTCCTTCAGATATGATCAGAGCAGCCGGGGGCCCTTATGTGTCTAGACACGAAGGGCAGTTCTCATGTGCGGTCAGAGACAGCAAGCCCCTCCCTTCATCAGTGCTGCGCTGGGTGCCAGGCACACGAGGATCGTAACTCACACTTCTGCTCCCAAAGAGCTGGCTGCCAGCAAATCGGTCAATCCTTAGGTGGGTACAGAGCTCTGTCCTTAAATGTCCTTGTTTTTTTTAAAGATCTCTATTTAATTTTCCATTAGGAGCCCCCATTCTACCGAGTGCAGAAACTCAATTTCAGTCAGTTTGGGTTTCCTCTGCCCCATCCCTGAGGGTGTCTGTCTAGGCTTCAGAGGGTCTTCAGGGACACCTGAAGAAGGTCTTGGAACCTGGCCATCGTGTTTGCATTCCTCCACTGAGATGGCTGTTAACTTCTCCTGCTTCTAGGTCAAGGGTCCACAGGATACCTGCTGAGCTGGCCTTCTGGTCCTCTCCTCCCACTGGGATCCTGAGGCCCAGGGCTTGATCTTTCTCCCCTTCTCCTTCCCTACAGCCTTTTCTCCATCCATCACTCCCCCCACCCCTTCTCCACACTTCTCTGAGACAGTCATGGGGAAAGGCTGGGAGGTCATCCAAGACACTGTTTAGCTAACACACCACAAAGCCCTTCCCATCACAGGTCCTCCTAGGAAGCCTGAGCCCCAGGGAGGCACAGGGTGCAGAGGGGTCACTTGTCAGAGACCCACACTATCTATCCACTCATTGATCCCTCTCTAAAACAGCTCCTCCAAACAAAAGAAATACTATAAAATAAAGACATTCTTACTATTTCCAAATATTATCATACCTTCCAGTCCACCCCATCTCTGCCCTGAGAAGCCAGGCAGATCCACCACCCACAAGGCTAGACTCTACAACCTGTTGATTCTCATAGTTTTAACCTGATGTCCTCTCCCCATGGCCAGACTCGTGGCTCCATCATTTTTCTTCCATTCTACTTCGAACTTCACTCAGTCAACCTCCCTATGGCTCAGTCAAATCCCCACCTCCAGTATCTCCTGGTGTTTGAGGCAGGAGAGTGAGGTGATCAAAACCAGAGGCAGGCAGGCAGGTCAGAGAATGTTGGTTGTAACTGTAATCTAGGCAAGATGGGATGAGGGCCTAAACTCAGGCAGGGCCAGTGGTATTTAATCCCCCTCCCTTGAAGGATGCCAAGGACATACCAAGCACTTGGCTAGAAGGTGTAGTGCCACAATCCAGTCAAGGCTGAGAGATCATGAGAATCACAAAAGCAGAAAGCAGGTCAAGAGGGATTCTGAAAGTATAATAGAGATGCTCCTGGTGGTTTTTGGTAGGGAGGTGTAACAATTATTAATATGTTTAGAGGGATGATAGGGGATAGTCAAGGGAATGGAGAGAGTGCAAGAGAGAGAGATTTATCTACAGAAATCAGTAACCAGTAGGTATGGAGAACAAAGAACCTGACAAACCCAAATTTCACATTGTAGGGAAGGAAAGACTTTCCTCTAGCCTCTATGTTCAGGGACTGGGACCTGCATGTTAAACTGACAAAAGACCAGATTAACAGGAGAAAATGTATACAAATTTTATTGATGTTAATATTTTAATTTTTTTTTATGTGCACAGGAGACCTTAATAGACAAGAAGTGAAGACCTAGAATGGCAGGTAGGCTCAGGTAGATCCAGTTTCTGTCTTGGAGCCTGGGTGAGAAGTGGTGGCATTCACTAATGCAGATGACAGAGGAGGAAGTGATTAGAAACTGGGGAAAGATGAGCTTATAAGAGGTGTAGTGTGAGAGGTGGGAGTAAGAGCTAGAATCATGGAGGACAGAATTTTGAGAGTGTGGTGCTAAAGGGGTACTGGGGGAGCAGCCAGAGTAACAGCAAGGTCCAGAATGTGGTCATGATATTGAAAAAGACAAAACTCCTTGGAAAGAACAGGCCCAGGACCTGTGAGCTGCAGGTGTCAGGTGAGCGGTCCACAGGGACACGGATACATCGTGTGAGGTGTGAGGCCAGCCTTCCTGGCATGGATGCTCACCCGTCTGTCACTACATGGTGTATCAGCCATCCCTCCCCACCTTTGTCAGCTGAATAATCTGTGAACATTCCTTTTACATGACTCTTCAAGTTGCTGATAGAAATACTAAACAGGCCAGAGCTGAGTACTTCCCTTGAACGTGCTTGGGGAGTTCCAAATATGCTTTCAGAGTTATGAAGGATTTTGTTTTATAAAGTTAGGAAGAAATTAATCTTCTATGTAGTCAGCTGACTAATACCTCACCTCCCCTTACCTTCCCATGACAGCCAGATCATGAGCCATGGCAGAGAGAGGAGGGTGAGCTATTTATCTTATGGCTTATTTCCCAGATTTTCTCATGTATCGGTAAGTCAGATCTCCTGGAAGCTACTGAGCTCAGGTCCCATTGATAATCAAAAGCTGTACTTCTCTCAATAAAATATGTGCAAAATGCAAAAAGGCTCTTGGGCTTTCTAGCAGTGATGCATTTTCTGTTGCACCTGATCCTGATAAATGTCATATTCAAGGCTAGGATGGATGGGGACAGGGCAGGGAGGTAGAATAAGGGGATGCTACTGGTGGCGAACAGCCTAGAATGAAGACAAATTGAGTCACATAGCTGGATTCTCGCCTAGGCCCTGGCCCGAGCTGCGGGAACTGGGCAGGTCACTGAGCTTCAGTTTCCTCTTAGCTAAGGAGGGATCATGCTAGTTTACTATGCTGGGCTTCATAGGTTAGTGTGGCAATAAAGGTGAGACAATGGGCTGGAAAGAGCTTTATAAACTCTTAGCCATGAGAGATATGAAGTGAAAGTTGCTCAGTCGTGTCCAGCTTTTTGTAACCCCATGGACTATACAGTTGGTGGAATTCTTCAGGCCAGAATACAGGAGAGGGTAGCCATTCCCATATGCCTTGTCTTTATTATGGAGAACTGCTGGACCTGCATTTCAAACCTTCATCAAGTCTTTGTTGCCATTAACTCTGCCCATCCCTATGCACAATCCTTTCCCTCAGCAAGATCTTTTGAAACCCGCGGGTTGTCTGAAGAACTGATTGATTCCGTTTGCAGAGAAAAGCTTCTCCCGCCAATCTAACCTAAACCCAAGCCACCCTAGGCTCATCTTAGCACCAGGTGGAGGAGAAGAAATCTGAGTGTAAAACATCTCTTTTTTTGTTTGTTTTGGATGTGCTGCGCAGCATGTGAAATCTTAGTTCTCTGACTAGGATCGAACCCATACTCTCTGCAGCAGAGTCTTAAGCACTGGACAGCCTGGGAATTCCCTAAATGTGAAACAATTCAAAGAGCAGTTTTAAACTTCCTGATGGCAGGGGGTGTGCAGCCTGGGAAGAGGGAAAGACTGCATCAGAAACATTCTCAAATCCTCATTAGACAACCCTCTCACCAAGGCCTGTCATTCTCACTCGCATTTTTCGTTCTTAACGTGGATAATTTTCAGATACTTCTCTCTACCCATAACCTAAACAGCCCAGCAGGCCAGCTTCACAGGTACGTTAGAGGAAATGCTGTGAATACGTAATTTTTTTTCCGATGACACAATTTTCCAGGTCACGGCTGCCTCTACCTTGAAGCTATGTATGCGTTGCGTCAGACTCAGGACAGTAGCAAGAGGAGAGATAAAGATCTTCAAGGCTCTACCTCCCACTCTCCTCCAGCTCCTGGGCAGAGCCTGCTAACCCAGGGGGCTGCCTGCTCTCAGAAGCTGGAGGCCCTGGGTGGGTGGGTGGCTCTATGCCATGGCCCACTCCCTTCCCTCTCTCTCCATAATAGCCACTGCTCCATAAGTTTGAGTCCCCAGGCAGGCAGGCAAGTGGCTCATAAATTGTTCAGTAAAGGGTAGCTATTAAGATTACTAATAGCATGCTATGTGCTGTGGGCTAGTCAAGGGAAATTTGACCCAACTCACATTCCAGACAGTTAAGATCTATCCATTTGGGTGAATAGTGTTTCTTGGGTTCTAATATAGGCTTCCCTTGTGGCTCAGCTAGTAAAGAATCCACCTGCAATGCAGGAGACCTGGGTTCAATCCCTGGGTTGGGAAGAGCCCCCTGGAGAAGGGAAAGACTACTTTCCCTGGGTTGAGAGGATCCCTTGGAGAAGGAAAAGGCTAAAGTTTTAATACAGAACCTTAAATCTGACAAGGCTTTGGGAAAACAAAGGTCTGGCCCTCTGCCTTTCAGCAGGAAGAATATCTCTAGTTTGCATATGAAGGCTTTGAGGCTTGGACAGGTTGGCATTTTCTCAAGGTCAAACATTTGTCTGGGGCAAGAACCAGATCTTCCTCTGGCCTTTGTTTCTCAAGGCAACGCTCATGTGTATTCCTCAGAAAGTAGCATTTGCCTTCTAAGCGTTAAGTACAACACTAACACTGTGAACATGGATAATTCTATTGCTTCTACTCCCTTAAGATATCTGGGTCGTCTCAGACTGAGGCTAATCAAACTGCTGGAGCTGTCTGCAAACCAGAAGGCAAGGGGCTGAAGTAGACACCACCTCTCCCAAGGAGGCTAGATGGGACTTTAAGAGGGAGGCAAGAAAATGTGATAAACAAAATAACAGCCATGTGACAACACCGGAAAGATCTTGAACATATTAATAATGCTTTCTTTAGAAAAGGGAGGGGGGAGGGTGGCAAGGGAGGAAAAAGAAGAAGCAGGATGTAGCTTCAAGGAATGCAAGTACAGCGACGTGTTGACTAAGACAGGTGGGTAGCTGCTCGAAGTTAGTGTAAAAGAAATAACCTGATCAGGTTAGAGTCCACCAGTACAAGAAATTAGAGAAGATGAAGATTTTTTCTCCCTTCCTTCCTTTTGGTCTCCCTGGCTCTCAGGCAGGTGCTCGCACGAGCTCTCTCTCTCTCACACACACACACAGACACACACACACACTCTCAAATGGAGTAAATACTGTGAATGGCACAAACCACCACATCAAAGCTCATAATTATCCTATTTCAAGGTGCCTCCAACTCCAGCGCTTGAGATGATTTATTTGAAGAGCTTTTCAAATGCTACAGGCTACAAAAGTCTCTGGATGTTTCTATTCCTTACCTTTAAACTCAGTTGAAAAGTCCCTTTCTTCTCCTGCTAGCTCCCTGAGATGGGAGTCGGTGATTTCATTAGCTGTTCTGAGATGGCGAACAGTGCAGTCCTGTTCGGCTGACCAGCAATTTAAATTCACCGGCTAGACTCTTGGTGGTGAAAACACCACCTCAGAGACCTGCCTTTGCAGTGGCTCAGAAAAACTCAGATCAGTGTTGGCCACACTTCCCTTGACCCTCTAATGGCACGATTCTTCCCACACTTTCTCAGATCCGTCTTTTTGTTTTCTTTTAGTTAGTAGACCTTTTTCTTAAAAGGTCCAGGTTTATAGAAAAATTGAGCAGAAAGTCCAGGGTTCCCATATCCTCCTTCCCCCATCCCAATTCCCCTATCATTAACATCTTGCATTGAGTGCGCATTGGTTATAGTTGATGAGCCGATACTGATGTTATTCACTAAAGCCCACAGTCTACATTAGGATTCACTCTTTGCGTTGTGCATCCTATGGGTTTGAACAAATGTATAATGTCATGTATCCAGCGTTTCAGTATCACACAGTACTTTCACTGCCCTAGAAATTCCCTAAGCTAGTCATCACTTCCTCACTGCAACCCCTGCCAACCACTAATCTTTTTATTATCTCCATAATTTTGCCTGTTCCAAAATGTTACATAGTTGGAGTCATACAGTATGTATGCATTTCCGATTGGCTTCTTTCACCTGGCAATATGCATTTAAGGTTCCTCCATGTCTTTTCACAGCTTGTTAGCTCATTTCTTTCAGCACTGAACGATACTCTATTGTGGATGTCTCATAGTTTATGTATTCACCTACAGAAAAACATCTTGTTGCTTCTGAATTTTGGCAATTATGAATAAAGCTGCTAAACATCTGTGGGCATGTTTTTTTGTGAACATAATTTTTTAATTCCTTTGGGTAAACATCAAGGAGCATAATTTGCTGGATTATGTAGTAAGAGTATGTTTGGTTTTGGAAGAAACTGTCAAGCTATCTTCCAGAGTGGCTTTACCATTTTGCATTCCCACCAGCAATGACTAACAGATCCTGCACATCCTTGCCAGCTTTTGTTATTGTCACTGTTTTGGATTTTAATCATTCTTTTATGTGTGCTGCTGCTGCTAAGTCACTTCAGTCGTGTCCGACTCTGTGTGACCCCATAGACGGCAGCCCACCAGGCTCCCCCGCCCCTGGGATTCTCCAGGCAAGAACACTGGAGTGGGTTGCCATTTCCTTCTCCAATGCATGAGAGTGAAAAGTGAAAGTGAAGTCGCTCAGTCTGCAGCCTACCAGGCTCCTCCGTCCATGGGGTTTTCCAGGCAAGAGTACTGGAGTGGGGTGCCATTGCCTTCGGGTATCTTATTTTAATATGCAACTCCCTAAGGATATTTTCATATACTCATTTGCTATCTGTACATCTTCTCTGGGGAAGTGTCTGCTCTAATCTTTTACCCTCTTTTCAGTTGACTGTTTGTTTCCTTATTGCTGAGTTTTAAAAGTTCTTTCTATATTTTAGATACTAGTCTTTTATCAGAAATGTCTTTTGCAAGTATTTTCTCCCAGCCTGTAGTTTGTCCTTTTGTTCTACTAAAGATCCATCTATTTTTGTAAATCAATATATTTTCTATCCTTTTCTTCTCTGTTTCCTTGGCAAAGTCTTCTGTTGGTCTGAAAAATATAGAAAAGGACAGTTCTATACCAAAATTCCCAAGGTCCTAGGAAGGAAGTCAAACAAACCCAAGAGTCCTGAAACCATTTGACAATCTGAGTCCTAAAGAGAATTGACTCCTAATAGCTACAGCACTGGGCCCAGGAAGTAAAATCTGCTCCTGCCTTTGTGGAGCCTAGAATGGGGCACCGTATAAGAATCTGGATGCTGTTTGCAGATTTTTAACTCCCAGAGAGAGAGGGAGCTCTGATGAGCCTGTGACTACTTGGCCCCATCAACCCATGAACACTGCATACAGAAAGAATTAATAAATCAAATCTAAGAGAGTTAAAACGTCCATTGACAGATGAGTGAATGAAGATGTGGTACATAGATACAGCCATAAAAAGGATCAAAACTGGGTCATTTCCAGAGACATGGATGGACCCAGAATCTGTCATACAGAGTGAAGTAAGTCAGAAATAGAAAAGCAAATATGGTACATGAACACATAGATGTGGAATTAGAAAAATGTTACAGATGAACCTATTTGCAGGGCAGGAATAGAGATGCAGATGTAGACAGCAGATGCAAGGACACGGGGGTAAGGGAGGGTGGGATGGATTGGGAGATTGGGATCGACATATATATATATATATGCACTATCATGTGTAAAACAGATAGCTAATGGGAACCTGCTGTATCACACAGGGAGCTCAGCTCTGTGCTCTGTGATTACCTGGGGCGGTGGGATGGGGGTGAGGGGGTGAGGTCCAAGAGGAAGGAAATATATTCCCTGTGGCTGATTTGCTTCATTGTACAGTAGAAACCAATACAACATTACAAAGCAACTATACCCCAATTAAAAAAAAAGATACTGTTGCATATTCATAATAAGCTCATTATTTTCCACAGTGGTTCAGCTCTGGACTCTATCAAAGAAATTGATGGTATTATCTAATGTAACCCAGACCACGGGAAGGAGTGCCACAGACAGGATCACACATGCACCTAAGCAGGAGGGTGCAGAGAGACCAAGAAAATAAATAACAGAAGCCCAAGAGTGATGATTCCAAAGAGAAGCCTGAAGTGTCTTCTCTAAACTGTTACAGTCTCACTTTCGCCCTGATTACTCTGCGGAAACAGGATGAACTTGTTGGATAGGTTTTACCCATTTGTTGTTGAGTTTTGTTTTTTTTTTTACTCTTGCCAAACATAAGTCCCAGGAATTGTGTTTGATCTCTTACTCTCTTGCCTTTTCCAGGCCCTTTCTATTAAGCACCATGGAATGGAATAAAAAAAAAAAAAATCCTTGTACAGTTCATCAAGAGGGGCCTATAAAATCAGCTGTAATGGATCTAGTCTCACTGGGCAATGGGCTGGAAAAGAAAGGCCAAGAAGATTTACCTAAAAGGTGAACTGTGCCCTACATGTATATTTCAAAATAAAATTAAACTATAAAATAAATGTTGGGAAGTTTAAAATATTCTATTTCTTATAGTGATGGTATCAATACTTTTTTATCAAATAATATATCCTTTCTAAAATCTCTTTCTCACTCTGCTGAAGCTGCTGATGACCTCAACAAGGACTGCATAGCTGACCTGAATGATCTTGCATTGAAAGGGCCCAGCTTTACCCTGGGCTCCACTGCACAAATACCCCACACACAAGAACAGGTCAGCCCAGTCCTGGGGTTATCAAAGAGTGCTGAAGAAGATGGCTATTGACAGACATCATTAATTCTTAGCTATTTTTTATGGCTTGCCCCACCTTTTCTATCACCAATTAGATCAACAAGTTTTGGTGACAGTGTTTAATATGATGGTTGCTAAGGAAGGAAGGGTATCTCAAAACCCCATAGGGTTTTCTTCACCTGTTACAAGACATTTCTTCTAGGTGGCTGACAATAAAACATTTATATCTATGTATTAATAGTAAATACTACTGAATTGTCACATGTCCTGGCTTCTTTGCCATTTGACCAGTAATAGGTGAAATTTTACATAATTTTTTTTGGCTGTGCTACACAGCTTGTGGGATCTCAGTTCCCCAACCTGGGATTGAACCCAATCCCTGGCAGTGAAAGCCTGGAATCCTAACCCTTTGGCCACCAAGGAACTCCCAGTAAAATATGAAATTTTAAAAAGATTAATTTTTAGACACTTTCAGGATTGGGAGATACTAATTTTCTACTCAACCTTGAGATTGTAATTTCTTTTTTCTGGCAAGATTTAACCTTTAAATGGGTTTTAAAATCAATCTGATGTTGCTTTTTTCTCTTCCTTCTCTGATCCTGTTCATAATTCTCACAGTGGAGGCTGACAATTTCTTTCTTATCTTGGGAACCATAGCCACTCATATTCCAGGCCTCTCAGCCATCCCAGGTGGGGAACAAAGCATGGCTCTCTCTCCCTGCAGAGAATTTGAAGATGAAATGCAGTTCATATTAGCACAAGAGAAGCGGGTATGCCTTTTCCTGGAGATCCTTTGAGAAATAATTCTCTTGCCTAACAAACAGGTTGGCTCGGGCCCTGCCCTGACTAAATTCTGAGCAAGACAAGTTAGGAGACTTCTTTCTGCTGACTGCTGATGGATCTTTTACTGGTAATTAGGGGCAGTTTGGATTAAATTCAGAATGCAAAGTGACTCCCCCATCACAGGTGGCCAACCCCATATCACTCACCTCATGGAAAAACCCTTCAGCTTATTCTCTCCAAGGTAATGGAATATATTCATGACTACCACTAGCATCGTTGAAGAAGGGATCAATTCTACCCAAAATTCTAGGGCAAAATAATCAGGCTTGGCATAAGATGAAGACTTTAATTCTTACTTTTATCAATGGGCTTACTAAAATTCTGATTGTTGTGACAAAGTAATTATGTAGTAGAAAAGCTATTACAGTTGATAGTTTAATAAAGTCACAGTAGGGGGTTGATCCCCCAGCGTTATGGGGTCAAGAATTACAGATTGAAGCAAAAAATATAAATAAATGTCTCACTGCTCTTACATAGTTTGTATATACTAAAATTAATGGCTGGGACCTGGTGGTGCAATTAATTTCGATATAAGGCCCAGTGTAGAGCATGGTAAATAGTACAGACAGATGGCCAGAGCATAGTGTGCAGACACATCTCTTAGCTAACTTCCCCCAAATCCGGAATGTAACTGAATGATGCAAAAGCGTCCACCACACCTGTGCTTAGAGGATAAAGGGGTTCTTTTTCAGGGTGAAGAATTTAAGGGACTGCTAAACACATGTAAATTCCACCCTAAATACCAGGACTGGCTAATCACTGCAGCGAAGGTGAGATTTTGGGCAATCATTCAAAGGAAGGCTTACAGTTTCTAGAACAGAGATAATGTTTCAAAACAACCACAGATCCCACAAGCTCAAAATGTAATTTTGTATAAAATCTAATTTATGCCTAAAATGTTGACTCTTTTCTTCTGTATTTGTGTTTTCACAAGGATTCTGTAGCTGTTCAATTTCAGTTCTGAGATCGTTTTCAACAGGCTTTTTTGTTGTACCCTAGTACTGCATCAAAGCAACTGAAACTCTGTATTTAATTTTGAGAAAGCATTCTGAAATGTCCAAGTTCTTAAGCCCCAAAGGAGAGGGAGGCAAAGCTAAGCCCTTCACAAACAGTAACAGAAATGATCTCATTAAGCATTACTGTCCAAACACGTCCGCTCTTCAAACAGACCAGGTACTGAAAGAGTGAATAGAGGTGCCGGTTTCTATTTTATCTCCACCTAAAGGTTTCTCTCTTAAGCTGAAACTGAAGCTTATGTGCTTCACAGAGTTCGCTTGTTTTAGAAGGAAAGAAAAACATTCCAAAGAAATTACTCTAAAAACTAAAAATTATAGCTTAAATAATGCTATTGCCATTGGTCATATAGCCTGAAATACAAAATCAGCAGCACAAAAAGACTCTTTAAGTGTTCACATGGATTTTTTCCCCCTAATTTTGGTTTCCCTGCTGTACCCTCTCCACCCCCACTCTTCCCCCATCATTCAGGGCAGTACAAGCACTCTCTGTTCACAGCAGTTGTTTTAAGGGAAAACAAACCTCTATGCCGCTTAACCCATTAGGAGCTAGCTGGTAACCTGTGAATGGTTCGATTCAACAAATATCTTTGTGCATCTCTTGGACGCTTAGGATACATCAGTGAAATAATCATGAAGAATCGCTGCCCTTGGGGAGCTTATATTCCAGTAGGATAGACAAATAAACAGTAAACATTGTAAACAGCAACTATTCAGCATTTCTGAAGATACTGAAGAGAGTGGACAGGGTAGGCATCACTGAGGAGTTGGAGGGCGGGGCAGGACATGTCGCAGAGTGAACTTCACGTCCCAGGGGAAAAGCTTCTAGGCCAAGAGAAGCTGGAGTGGATGCTGGGAGGCTGGAGCAAAGCTGGAATCTTTGAATGTCCTGTGGCTGAAGGAGGGTGAGCAGAGGTCGAAGGGGAGTTTATTAGAGAAGGATGGCCAAATGTGTCATCCCAAAATGTGCCTCTTCGGTGTAAGAATTATTTTGAGCTGATTATTTTGAGAAACAGCAAACACAGGAGGAGCTCAGAAAACAGAGTAGAAGTTCCCCTTACATAAGGGAAATTTATATTTAGAAAAAAAATTTCCCTGTGTAAGGGTGTCTTCCTCTCTGTACCAGGAAGAGAATGAGTGAAATTCACTCAGTTGTGTCTGACTCTTTGCAACCCCATGGACTATACAGTCCATAGAATTCTCCTGGCCAGAATACTGGAGTGGGTAGTCGTTCCCTTCTCCAAGGAACCTTCCCAAACCAGGGACTGAACCCAGGTCTCCCACATTGCAGGCAGATTCTTTAACAGCTGAGCCATCAAGGAAGTGTACCAGGAAGAGAAGGTTCACGAAATTGCAAGAGACACTTGTCACTGGAGAAGGCACCACTTAAAATTGTACAACAAGCCATACCCTGTTTACCATGCTTTCCCTGGTAACTTCCTCATAACCAGTCTCCCCACTGTTGTTGTCCAGTCGTTAAGTCACGTCCAGCTGTTTGCAATCCCATGGACAGGAGTACGCCAGGCTTCCCTGTCCTTCACCACCTCCTTGCATTCACTCAAACGTCTGTCCATTGAGTCGGTGATGGTGTTTAAGCTGGAGTTCTAAGTCACCACACGGGGTTTTTCATTTTTCCCTGGGTGTTTGTCCCATGTATCCATGAAGCAGACATGTTAATAAACTTCTATTTCTTTCTCTCTTATTAATCTGTCTTCTGTTATAGGGGCCTTAGCTGAGAACTAAGAAATAGAAGGAATTCTTCCCCTGATACATGAAAACTCTGATTTCTCCTTCTCAAAGGAGAAAGAGTCTTAGAAAGGTACACATCTCCCAGCACAGCCTTGACCCTCAGAGCACTTGTCCCATGTCTTCCAACATCAGAAGATGAAGCATGGTTTAATTTCCTAACGTGCATAAGTCATCCCGCCAATCTCCATTTATTGGTGTCTCTCATCCTTAACATTTAACTTGGAAATGCTTTCTAGAGATAACTCTTTCTTTTTATTTGCAGAAAAGATCTTCATTTTGGAATTTCTTACTCTCAGATGAACATTGTAAACTTTACCTTTCTGCTGGCTACACAACTGTTGCCTCTCTGAAAAATGTTGTTTGCTTTCCATTTAGATATAAAACATTTTTTCCAGGCATACTTTCACCTCAATTGTGAACTTTACTAAGACATTTCATCTCTTTCCAATTCTCAGTCTCCAACCCTCCACCTTTCACTCCCAGTCTTACTCCTCAGCCCTCTTTTCTGTGCTGTTTTAGAAGGGCAATTACCTCCCCATTATGCAGAGATGGGTGATCCATCTTGTGGCTCATTTATACCCTTTGCTCATTAACTTCCTTTCCTGTTTTAGTCATTTCAAATTATTATTACTAGAGAAAAGCAGGAGATCATTTTATAACACATATTTTCCCTACATGTTATAGAGAGAATGTCATTATTTCACCAAATTTTATTTTCCTCTTACTGGGCATTGGGAAATTATGTTTTTCAGCTTACCTTGCTGTTCTTTAGGGCCATGTGGTTCAATCCTGGTCAGTGGGGGATGGGTGGAAGTGACATAAACCACTTCCAGGTCTGAATATTAACAATATATCATGAAGTCCTTCATCCTCTCTTCTCTTTCTTCAATAATCTTGAAGGCTACATGCTCAGGCTATATCACAAGACAATGAAAATACAGACTTCATGGTTTTCAGAAGGAGGAGAAAGTTCACTGACCTACATCTGAATCCACTTTGGTTGTGCTAAGCCACTGAGTTTCGGAGACTGGGTTTCCATAACAATCCAGAGTATTCTATCACTGTATTCTATCTTATTCAATTATTGTTTCACTCTCCTGTCTCCCTCCAAAACATTTTGCAGATGGGGGAACCAGAGCTCAGTGATGCCTGTAGTCTGCATTAGCTAACATAGCTAATAAATGAGGCAGCCAGCCCCTGGGCCGCTCTATACCAAAGCCACCCTGTTTCTGGGGTTCTTGGTGTACACTTACTGTTCTTTGTCATGTAGGAAAGGAAAAAAAAAATCTTTTCCGCTCTACTCTACTCAGATCTCTGGGTGGGGGCACTGCAACTCAGACTGACAAAAGACAGACTGATGAGACGAGAAAAGCACAGAAGTTTATTAACACTTGTGCACACAAATGGGAACACCAAAGATGAGGAGCTCAAAGAGGTGGTTAGAACTTGGGCTTACATAACGTCTTAGCAAAAGAATAGAGCATGTTTAGAGTTGTGACAAGACAAAGGAAAAGGACTTTGAGTTTCTAGGGCAGCAGACTGTAAGAAGGCACACATATGGGGAAACTAATGAAAGATAAGTTTAGATAAGTCAGTTAGTCAAGTTTATTGTATAGATTCCTCTCGTGTCATCGTTGGGCTAATAAGGGTCTAGAGTTATCTCCAGTAGTTACCTTCTTCCTGGTAGACAGGGAAGTGAGACAACTTTACAAATGTCCTGCTTTTAGGTAAACAGAGGGAGGAAAGAGAGTTTTTCTTGTATCAGTCTTCTCTCAATTGCCTTTCGCTCAAAATAGCCCTTATTCCAGAGTGGTATATTTGGAGGTGGCATATTCTGCAGCCTTCTGTAGTGATCTACATCTCTTCTCGGGTTGTTCGTCCCAAAGCATCTTACACTTAATCTCTTCAGAATGATCATTTATTCCTAACCACCATTACTCTATTAAAAAGCAAGGAAAAAGGGAACAGACACACTGTAGCTGTGGCCTGCTGAGAAATGATGGCGGACCTTTCTGATGTTTAGCTTATACAACCAAACCAGCCACACGTTTCATGCTTCCAATCAATAAGGCGAAGCAAACAAAAAGCCTTGCATTACAACAGATGCTATTATAAGGTAGGGCCAAAGCAAATGTTACCAGGTACTATGAAAAGGGGCTGAAGCAAATCACAGTAATTCAGTATTCTCCTGTGCCATGTGGTATGGAACCTCTACACCATCTAGTCATTTTGCAGCCACATTGACATTTATAAATAATGATACCTCCCAAGAGACATGGCAAACTTAATTCTACGTTTATGGGTATGTGTGTATATGCCCAGACTTCAGAGATAGCTCTGCAAATGTTCAGTTGAGAATTTCAGCACCTACCTGGTTATCAGAGCCAGGAATCCGAGTGTCATCCCTGAGTCATCCATTTTCTTCACCCAACACCAAGTCCAATCATTCTTCTTCAACCCTGACTTCAGACCATCTTCAGTGTTGCTTCATCTCTAACCTGAATTAATGGAGAAGCCTCATAACCAGTCTGCCAGCTTCCACTTGAAATCTCCATTAGCCCAATCTCCTCAGCAAAAGTGATCTAAAAAACAAACAAACCATAAACCAGATCATTTCATCCCTCCACCTAAATCTTTAAAATGATTTCTTATTGTGCTTAGAATGGAATCTAAACTCTTCTCTATGGCCTCCAAGGTTCTCCGTGACCTGGGTCCTCACCCTGATATCTCTGGCCTCATCTCACAGAGGTCTCCCCGCTCCCTACTCTCTAATCATGTCCTTCCAACAGCTCCGCCTCACCTTGGCCTTGGGATTGGCTGTTGTCTCTGCCTGGAAAGCCTTTGATTTTTAGACATCACCTTGCCACCCTGACCACCTACATGAAGAAGGTCCCTCCCCCAGTACTCTCTATTATGGCTTTCAGTCTCTTCAGAAAACCCATCACAGTCTGCAGTGACCTTAGCCATCTTGTGTTTTCTTGCCTGTTTCCCCCCAGAACATTATGTCATTAAATGTAAAATAATAAGCTAATATTTTCTTTGTGCCAAGCACTGTCTTAAGTGTTTTATATATGCAAGCACAGCTTGACAAATAATTCTCCAAAACACTTTTTGTTTTTTAATATACAAACTTCATAGAATGTATGTATCTCTCAATACAGAATTTTTCTGTTTTAAGCTGGTATAAAAATTTATATTTACATCTCCAAAAATGTAATATATTTTAGCAAAACAATGTGGTGGGATGTTTTCCAGTTACCATCCAAAGTCAAGCAGTAGAACAGCAGGAATGATTGTAGACGTTTTGAAAAGCACAGCAAGCATCCACAAAGGGGAGGCAGTCTTTGGACATTGCTGATGCTTCCAGTGACCTCAGAGCATCATGCTCAGAATGAGTCATGCTCTGTCACTGGCGCTGGTCCTGAATGCATTTACCAGTGCTTTCCCTACTGAGCCAGTGTGTTTTGCCCGGAGCTGTACAATGAGTGCTTCCCCAGGGGCTCAGCAGTAAAGAATCCACCTGCAATGCGGAAAACGTGGGTTCAGTCCCTGGATCAGGAAGATCCTCTGGAGAAGGAACTGGCAACCCACTCCAATATTCTTGCCTGAGAAATCCCATGGACAGAGGAGCCTGGCGGGCTACAATCCAGGGGGTCACAAAAGAGTCACATATGACTTAGCGACTAAACAACAACAATATACAAAGAGTAACAGAAAAGTTGAGAAAGTTTGAAGAGAATGGTGGATAAGGAATTAAAGGAATAAAAGTAGCATTTACAATGGAAGAGATGCTACTATACATAAAGCAACTGTTTTAATTTTCTGGTGATCAATGTTTTAAACATTTTGCTCCTTAATGTGGCCATTGTTAATAATATCTAAGTGTGTCAAGGTGAAAAAACATTTTCTATACTCTCCTAGGTGGTGTGTGTGTGTCTTTGTGCAAACGCTCAGTTGCTCAGTCATGTCCAGACTTTGTGACCCCATGGACTATAGCCCACTAGGCTCCTCTTTCCATGTGATTTCCCAGGCCAGAATACCGGAGTAGGTTGCTATTTCCTACTCCAGGGGATCTTCCTGACCCAGGGAAGATCTTTAATTTCTTCAAGGGAATTTCTTGAATCTCCTGCATTGGCAGGTGTTCTCTAGGGACCTGCAAATTAAACTAACAAAAGACAGACTCGTGAGAAAAGACAGATTTTTATACATGTGTATGTATGGGAGTTCACAGAAAAATGTGACTCAAGGAGGTGGTTAGAATAGTTTGCATGCCTGCTCAGTGACTTCAGTGGTGTCTGACTCTTTGCAACCCCATGGACTGTAGCGCCCCAGGCTCCTCAGTCCATAGGATTCTCCAGGCAAGATTACTAGAGTGGGTTGCCATGCCCTCCTCCAGGGAATCTTCCCAATCCAGAGATCTAACTCTGTGTCTCCTGCATGGCAGGCAGATTCTTTACTGCTGAGCCTCTCCCCAGGGCAGGTCCATATCTATCTAGTGCACCCACAGACCCCAATGCCTGACAAGGCTCAGTCCAGAGTAGATGATCAATTACTGTCCCCAGTCAATGAATTTACAGATCGCAGGAAGCCAGAATGTGTCACCTGAAAATATGCCTTTTTTTTATATGCCTCTTTGACATCAAAATTATTTTGAGCTGAAGACCTTTGTTGTTGTTTGATCAGTTAGTTGCTCAGTCATGTCCAACTCTTTGCAACCCCATGAACTGCAGCACATCAGGTCTCCCTGTTCTTCACTATCTCCTGGAGTTTGCTCAAACTCATGTCCGTTGAGTTGGTGATGCTGTCCAACCATCTGCTCTGTTGTCCCCTTCTCCTTTTGCCTTCAATCTTTCCTAGGATCCAGGTTCTTTCCAGTGAGTCAGCTCTTCACATCAGCTGGCCAAAGTATTGGATTGCAGCTTCAGCATCAGTTCTTCCAATGAATATTCAAGGTTGATCTCCTTTAGGATTCACTGTTTGATCGCCGTGCTATCCAAGGGACTCTCAAAAGTCTTCTCCAGCACCACAGTTTGAAGGTAGCAGTTCTTCAGTGTTCAGTCTTCTTTATGGTCCAATGCTTATATCCATACATGACTACTAGAAAAGCCATAGCTTTGACTATATGGACCTTTGTCAGCAAAGTGACATCTATGCTTTTTAATATGCCATCTAGGTTTGTCATAACTTTCTTTCCAAGGAGCAAGTGTCTTTTAATTACGGCTGCAGTCACCGTCCACAGTGATTTTGGAGCTCAAGAAAATAAAATCTGCCACTGTTTCCACTTTCTCCCCTTCTATTTGCCATGAAGTGATGGGACCACATGCCATGATCTTAGTTTTTTGAATGTTGAGTTTTAAACCAGCTTTTTTACTCTCCTTTTTCACCTTCATCAAGAGATTCTTTGGTTCCTCTTCACTTTCTGCCATTAGACTGGTATCATCTGCATGTCTGAGGTTATTGATATTTCTCCAAGCAATCTTGATTTCAGCTTGTGCTTCATCCAGCCTGGTATTTCACATGATGTATTCTGCATAGAAGTTAAATAACCAGGATAACAATATACAGTCTTGATGTACTCCTTTCCTAATTTTGAGCCAGTCTGTTGTTCCATGTCTGGTTCTAACTGTTGCTTCTTGACCTGCATACAGGTTTCTCAGGAGGCAGGTCAGGTGGTCTGCTATTCTCATCTTCTTAAAAATTTTCCAGTTTGTTGTGATTCACACTGTCAAAGGCTTTAGTGCGGTCAATGAAGAAGATGCTTTTCTGGAATTCTCTAGCTTTTTCTATGACACAACGAATGTTGGCAATTCGATCTTTGGTTCCTCTGCCTTTTCTAAACCCAGCTTGTACATCTGGAAGTTTTCAGTTCACATACTGTTGAAGCCTAGCTTGAAGGATTTTGAGCATAACCTTACTAGTATGTGAAATGAGCACAATCATCTTGATAGTTTGAACATTCTTTGACACTGCCCTTCTTTGGGATTGGAATGAAAACTGACCTTTTCCAGTCCTCTGGCCACTGCTGAGCTTTCCAAATTTGCTGAGATATTGAGCATAACACTTTAACAGTATCATTGTTTAGGACTTTAAGTAGCTCACCTGGAATTCCAGCTGAACTATTTAAAATAAAGGCATTTAAGAAGCAGCAAATGCAGGAAAAGGTCTCTGAAACCTTCTCCTGTTCTGCATGAAGGCAGGATATAGATCCTCCATCTCTGAAGACAGACCCTTATCAGATGGCATAAGAGGAATCTGCAAACAACTCGCTTCATTAAATTTTCTATCATATATTTACCTTCCCACTGTTTGCCACTCCTGGAAACCTAAAACCACTTTCTTTTTTCCAGTCATTTCTCTATAAATGTGTCCTTCTTCGTTGAAGGTAGTATGTAAACCAGAATTCTAAGCCACCTCCTTCAGTTACTCTTTCTTTGAGTTTCTCCCTTCCAGGAGACATATCCATTAATAAACTTCTGTTTTTCTCTGGTTAATCTGCATTTTGTTATAAGGGCCCAGCCACAAATTTTGAAGGACAGAGGGACAAGAATTTTTTCCCCTCCCTTACAGATGAGTGTGTGTGTGTGTGTGAGTTGCTCAGTTGTGTCCGACTCTTTGCAACCTTAGAGACTGCAGTCCACCAGGCCCCACTGTCCATGGGATTTTCCAGGCAAGAACACTGGAGTGGGTTGCCATTTTCTTCTCCAAAAGGAACTACAGAAAGAAAGAAAGTGAAGTCGCTCAGTCATGTCCAACTCTGTAGCCAGCCAGGGTCCTCTGTCCATGGGATTTTCCCAGGGAAGAATACTGGAGTGGGTTGCCATTTCCTTCTCCAGGGGATCTTCCCAACCCAGGGATCAAACCTGGGCCCCCTGTATTGCAGGCAGATTGTTTACTATCTGAGCCACCAGGGAAGCCCCTTTTCCATAATATATGGTCCGAAATCTTTAAAACCATGCTTTAGGAACAATGATTAGATTGAAGAAAGTCAAAGAGATATGGCAACCAAATGCAGTGGGTGCTCCTGAATTGAAATCTTTTGCTCTGAAGGACACAGTTAGGGCAAGCTGTGAAATCTGAATGGCGACTAAGGATTAGATGGTATGATTCATGGGACTTAAAGCCCACCTGAATGACATAAAGATTACTTCAAGGTGGAAACATTTACCCTACAACCAACTGGAAAGAACTCTTATCTGAACTTCCCTTATCTAACACATGGCTTTATGAGAGTCAGCCCCTCTCCAAGGAGACTTCCAGTCAGAGACCTGACCTTGGGCACCAGGACATTCCAAAAGATAGTGTAAACAAGCTTCATCCCAACTTTCCATCCTTTGAAGCCCCAATCACCACTACCGCCCCCCTCACTAAGTTGATATATAAACCCTTACCTCTAGCTGTTCAAGTTGCCTCTTCATCTGAAAGCTCCCACATGCACAAACAGACTTATCCTGTTAATCTGTCTATTGTGAGTTCATTCACAGACCACCCTCCCACCACCATTCAAATATAAAATAGCAAAAGAAAATTTTCCTTTGGACATGATCTATCTCTGTTAAGTTCCTGATTTGGATGGTTGTCATATGGTTTGTAAGAGAATGTCCTTGTTTGTCAGGAGGAAACTTGGCTCCTATGAATATTTTGCCATGGTATCAATAGGAGTTGGGGTGGTTTTTGTTTTGTTGTGGTTTTGTAACAGGAGGGAAAGGGGCAGCACACAACTTTTGAAAGAATGACATAGCCCAAGGACACAACATAAGCTGATTAGAGTCAAATGGGACCAAGATGGCAAACAAGACTAGACCTTGCTCTTCAATCAGCAAGTGAAATGACACACCCTGGGGTGCCGTGACAGTTCCAAGGCACTGTCAAAAGACCAAGGAGTGGGCAGTGGCCCAAATCCTGGAAATCTCTACCCCTTCCCCAAAATACTTGAAATAATCCTCCTACTCATTAGCATAAGAAATTTCAGTTCAGTTCAGTTCATTTCAATCACTCAGTGTCCGACTCTTTGTGACCCCATGGACTGCAGCACGCCAGGCCTCCCTGTCCATCACCAACTCCTGGAGTTTACTCAAACTCATGCCCATTGAGTTGGGGATGCCATCCAACCATCTGATCCTCTGCCATCCCCTTCTCCTCCTGCCTTCAATCTTTCCCAGCATCAAGGTCTTTTCAAATAAGTCAGTTCTTCACATCAGGTGGCCAAAGTATTGGAGTTTCAGCTTCAGCATCAGTCCTTCCAATGAATTTTTAGGACTGATTTCCTTTAGGATGGACTGGTTGGATCTCCTTGCAGTCCAAGGGATTCTCAAGAGTCTTCTCCAACACCACAGTTTAAAAGCATCAATTCTTCGGTGCTCAGCTTTCTTTATACTCCAACTCTTACATCCATACATGACCACTGGAAAAACCATTGCTTTGACTAGACAGACCTTTGTTGGCAAAGAAATGTCTCTGCTTTTTAATATGCTTTCTAGGTTGGTCATAACTTTTCTTCCAAGGAGCAAGCATCTTTTAATTTTATGGCTGCAATTACCATCTGCAGTGATTTGGGAGCCCCAAAAAAATAAAGTCTGACACTGTTTCCATTGTTTCCCCACCTATTTGCCATGAAGTCATGGGACCAGATGCCATGATCTTCGTTTTCTGAATGTTGAGTTTTAAGCCAACTTTTTCCCTCTCCTCTTTCACTTTCATCAAGAGGCTCTTTAGTTCTTCTTCACTTTCTGCCATATGAAATCACCCAGCCTATAAAAAGTGGCCTCGCCACATTTCACAGCCGCACTCTCCCTCTGCTACGGCCCACACTCTGTCTGTGGAGTGTGATTCTCTCTGTAGCTGAATAAATCCACTTCTTGCCTTTCACTTTGTCTCTCACTAAATTCTTTCTGTGATGAGACATCAAGAACCTGAGCTTTATTAGGCCTTGAAACCAGGTACCATGGGTTTTGGCTGGGTTCAAGTCCAAAACTGGGTTTTGACTGGGTTCGAGTCCCAGCACATAGGTTCAAGTCCCAATCTGAGGTAAATGGTTTCAGCTTGGTTATTTTTTTAGTTATGAGATGAATAAAATCTGTACTCCCTTACAAGGGAGATGAAAAAGTCATAGGGGAGCAGAGGGGTAAGGGATTATAGACCGTAACCCTAACTCCAGTCCTGTCCTGTGGCCACTGCTGAGTTTTCCAAATTTGCTGGCATATTGACTGCAGCACTTTCACAGCATCATCTTTCAGGATTTGAAACAGCTCAACTCGAATTCCATCACCTCCACTAGCTTTGTTCGTAGTGATGATTTCTAAGGCCCACTTGACTTCACATTCCAAGATGTCTGGCTCTAGATTAGTGATCACATCATCATGATTATCTGGGTCGTGAAAAAGTCAGTTTTCATTCCAATTCCAAAGAAAGGCAATGCCAAAGAATGCTCAAACTACCACACAATTGCACTCATCTCACATGCTAGTAAAATAATACTCAAAATTCTCCAAGCCAGGCTTCAGCAATACATGAACCGTGAACTCCCTGATGTTCAAGCTGGTTTTAGAAAAGGCAGAGGAACCAGAGATCAAATTGCCAACATCCGCTGGATCATGGAAAAAGCAAGAGAGTTCCAGAAAAACATCTATTTCTGCTTTATTGACTATGCCAAAGCCTTGGACTGTGTGGATCACAATAAACTGTGGAAAATTCTGAAAGAGATGGGAATACCAGACCACCTAACCTGCCTCTTGAGAAATCTTTATGCAAGTCAGGAAGCAACAGTGAGAACTGGACATGGAACAGACTGGTTCCAAATAGGAAAAGGAGTACATCAAGGCTGTATATTGTCACCCTGCTTATTTAACTTCTATGCAGAGTACATCATGAGAAATGCTGGACTGGAAGAAATACAAGCTGGAATCAAGATTGCTGGGAGAAATATCAATAACCTCAGATATGCAGATGACACCATCCTTATGGCAGAAATTGAAGAGGAGCTAAAAAGCCCCTTGATAAAAGTGAAAGAGGAGAGTGAAAAAGTTGGCTTAAAGCTCAACATTCAGAAAATGAAGATCATGGCATCTGGTCTCATCACTTCATGGCAAATAGATGGGGAAACAGTGAAAACAGTGTCAGACTTTATTTTTTCGGGCTCCAGAATCACTGCAGATGGTGATTGCAGCCATGAAATTAAAAGACGCTTGCTCCTTGGAAGAAAAGTTATGACCAACCTAGACAGCATATTCAAAAGTAGAGACATTACTTTGCCGACTAAGGTCCATCTAGTCAAGGCTATGGTTTTTCCTGTGGTCATGTATGGATGTGAGAGTTGGACTGCGAAGAAGGCTGAGCGCCAAAGAATTGATGGTTTTGAACTGTGGTGTTGGAGAAGACTCTTGAGAGTCCCTTGGACTGCAAGGAGATCCAACCACTCCATTCTGAAGTCCTGGGATTTCTTTGGAAGGAATGATGCTGAAGCTGAAGCTCCAGTACTTTGGCCACCTCATGCAAAGAGTTGACTCATTGGAAAAGACTCTGATGCTGGGAGGGATTGGGGGCAGGAGG
Source organism: Capricornis sumatraensis (assembly GCF_032405125.1). Classification (NCBI taxonomy): domain Eukaryota; kingdom Metazoa; phylum Chordata; class Mammalia; order Artiodactyla; family Bovidae; genus Capricornis; species Capricornis sumatraensis. The sequence continues at coordinate 30,828,834 of NC_091081.1, read as the reverse complement.
AGAAGGGGATGACAGAGGATGAGATGGCTGGATGGCATCACGGACTCGATGGACATGAGTTTGAGTGAACTCCGGGAGATGGTGATGGACAGGGAGGCCTGGCGTGCTGCGATTCATAGGGTCGCAAAGAGTCGGACATGATTGAGCGACTGAACTGAACTGAACCCTAACTCTAACGGCCACGTATAGCAAAGCTACTGCTGTACCCATCAACACAGGCCAGAGTTGATGGAACCAAGGGAACTGCCACCAGGCTCAGACTCCCCTGAAGGCCAGGTAAATGAATCAGGAGAGGCACAATTGGCAGGAATGTGAGTGATTCTTACTCTTTTTTTTTTTTTTGCTATGCTCACTTCCCTGATAACTCAGTTGGTAAAGAATCCACCAATGTGGGAGATGTGGGTTCGATCCCTGGGTTGGGAAGATCCCCTGGAGAAGGGAAAGGCTACCCACTCCAGTATTCTGGCCTGGAGAATTCCATGGACTGTATAGTCCACGGGGTCGCAAAGAGCTGGACATGACTGAGCGACTTTCACTTTCAGCAGTGAAGCACAGAGTCCTAACCACTGCACCACCAGGGAATTCCCTGAATGATTCTTACTCTTATGGCCATTTGACTGCCTCGCATACCCCCGCCCCACTGCAGATTATTACCATCACCTTGTGCATCCCTCTAGAGCCCACCTGGGTTCCCCAGAGTGAGTCTAAGGGTAACACAGGGCTGAGTGAATGGGTTCAGAACATGCCACCCCCAAATATGCCAGTTTGACATTTTGATTATTTTTGAGCTAAAGGCACTTGAAAAGCAACAGGTGTAAGAAAGACTCCCTGATTTACTGTTTCTTTCCTGAGACAGGAGACAGAACTCCTGTATGGAACACACCCTGCCTGAACCTGGAGGAAGAGAACATTCTTTTTTCCAGAGATAGCAAGTACAGACCAAGAAGTATTTGAACAAAGAAACCTTGTTAAAATAACCCTTATCTTCCTTTAGTCTCCTCGTATAGTTACTTTCTCATAATTACTACTCTTTGCTCAACCTAGTACATAAAACACTTAGGCTTCACTGCCTTGCTGGTTTTCATTTCCCTGTGAAGGCTCCCACACACATATAAAAATAAAATTTAGATGCTTTTCTCCTATTAATGTCTTGCTAAGTGGTAAATCTCCTCAGTTGTGTCCAACTCTTTGCGATACCATTGGCTGTAGCCTGCCAGGCTCATCTGTCCATGGGATTCTCCAGGTAAGAATACTGGAGTGGGTTGCCATGCCTTTCCCCAGGGAATCTTCCCAACACAGGAATCAAACCCATGTCTCTTATGTCTCCTGCATTGGCAAGCAGCTTCTTTACCACTAACGCCACATGGGAAGCCCAGCTTAATTTTCAGGCCCAGCCAGAGTCACTAAGAGGGTAAAGGAAAATTTTTGCCTCCTCAACAAACCCTAATAAAGTCCATGGAAGTTGGCAGGGGGCTGGGGACAGGGGAGCAGGTGCTCTGAAAATGGTGTCCACCAAAATAGAATTTTCCTTTTCTTTTTCAGAAGATTTGCTATCTGACAGGTACCTGGGTTTTTCTCAACATCCACATTTGTAACATGGCCTGTTTCCTGTGACCAGTAACTTGATTTGAGGAACAGCTTAGATTCCTGGCTCTCTGATTCCCATGCTGACTCCAAGATAAATGCTATCACCCTCAGAGATTTAATTCACTTCCATATATTAATTTGATATAAATAAATGATTAACTTCTCCACTGTATGTTTGTTCTCCTAATGTTTCCCTCTGCTGCCTGGGTATCTGGGTGATTTCCACAGATGAGTGAGGCTGATTCTTAGCTGGAATATACAAAAACAGCCCAATGGGGCTTCTAGTTTCTCCTTCACCTCCAGTACCAGCCATAACAGCCTCTGTTTATGTTCTGTTTGTTGAGTATCACTTTAGGCTTTATTTTCACTGTGTGGAGGATTTTATTACCCTGGTTTGACCCAGTTATTGCACCCATTTAATTATATTGCCTAACTTTCTTGTTTGGAGAAATCTCTCCAAATCTGAAATCATTTTAGAGCACAATCAGGCCAGTTTCCAAGAATTTACCCTTCACCACTTGAAAATTTTATTTAAAATGAGCATGGTTGTAAAACAAAAAATTATTGGAGGAAAATACATCAAAATATATTTTCTTTTTAATTTGCTATATGAGTTTATGTAATACTCATAATGGGAAAATGCAATTACTTTGTTTAATAAATTGAGCCTAGAACATTTTCTTTCTTTTTAAAAAACTTTATACATATCTTTAGATTAAAGTAAAGATAAGAATAAGATAGCCCTGGTTTGACACAATATTTTTCCCCTCAAAATAACTATAAGAACTGATGCAAATCTCATTTCCAGCTGACTCTCACAGATTAATGATGTGGTTGCACTGAAAAGTGTGTGGATCACAATAAACTGTGGAAAATTCTGAAAGAGATGGGAATACCAGACCACCTGACCAGCCTCTTGAGAAACCTGTATGCAGGTCAGGAAGCAACAGTTAGAACTGGACATGGAACAACAGACTGGTTCCAAATAGGAAAAGGAGTACGTCAAGACTGTATACTGTCACCTTGCTTATTTAACTTATATGCAGAATACATCATGAGAAACGCTGAGCTGGATGAAGCACAAGCTGGAATCAAGATTGCCGGGAGAGATATCAATAACCTCAGATATGCAGATGACACCACCCTTATGGCAGAAAGAGAAGAACTAAAGTGCCTCTTGATGAAAGTGAAAGAGGAGAGTGAAAAATTTGGCTTAAGGCTCAACATTCAGAAAACAAAGATCATGGCATCCGGTCCCATCACTTCATGGGAAATAGATGGGGAAACAGTGGAAACAGTGTCAGACTTTATTTTGAGGGGGCTCCAAAATCACTGCAGATGGTGATTGCAGCCATGAAATTAAAAGACACTTACTCCTTGGATGGAAAGTTATGGTCAACCTAGACAGCATATTCGGAGAAGACAATGGCAACCTACTCCAGTGTTCTTGCCTGGAGAGTCCCAGGGATGGGGGAGCCTGGTGGGCTGCTGTCTATGGCGTTGCACAGAGTCGAACACGACTGAAACGACTTAGCAGCAGCAGCAGCAGCAGACAGGATATTAAAAAGCAACGACATTACTTTGTCAACAAAGGTCCATCTAGTCAAGGCTATGGTTTTTCCAGTGGTCATGTATGGATGTAAGAGTTAGACTATAAAAGAAGCTGAGCGCCAAAGAATTGATGCTTTTGAACTGTGGTGTTGGAGGAGACTCTTGAAGGTCCCTTAGACTGCAAGGAGATCCAACCAGTCCATCCTAAAGGAAATCAGTCCTGGATGTTCATTGGAGGGATTGATGTTGAAGCTGAAACTTCAATACTTTGGCCACCTGATGCAAAGAGCTGACTCATTGGAAAAGACCCTGATGCTGGGAAAGGTTGAGGGCGGGGGGAGAAGGGGACAACAGAGGATGAGATGGTTGGATGGCAACACTGACTCAATGGACATGAGTTTCGGTAAATTCGGGAGTTGGTGATGGGCAGGGAGGCCTGGCGTGCTGTGGTTCATGGGATCTCAAAGAGTTGGACATGACTGAGCAACTGAACTGACTTACCAACTGCACTGAAAAAAAATTCTCTCACTAAAATGATGTTTTAAAAAGTTAAATAAGAAAGAATAATCTCACAAAACTACAGTAAGATAGCACCAGTCAGAATGACTATCATTAAAAAGTCTAGAAACAATAAATGCTGGAGAGGGTATAGAGAAAAAGGAACCCTCCTAACGCTGTTGGTGGGAGTGTAGGTTGGTACAACCACTATGGAAAATAGTGTGGAGGCTCCTCAAGAAACTGAAAACAGAATTACTCTATGATCCAGCAATCCTACTCCCAGGCATATATCCAGAAAAAACTTAATTCAAAACGATACGTGCACCCTTAAGTTGATAGCAACACTAGTCATGCCAGCCAGGACATAGAAACAACCAAAATATCCACTGAATGGTAAAGACGTGGTACACATATCCAATGGGATAATACTTACCCATTTAGAAAAGAATGAAATAATGCCATTCGCAGCAATATGGATGCAACTAGAGCTTCTCATACTAACTGCAGGCAGAAAGAGGAAGAAAAATGCCACATGATATCACTTTTATGTGGAATCTAAAATGTGAACCAAATGAAACCATCTATGAGACAGAAACAGGATCACGGACATAGAGAGCACACTGTGGTTGCTGAGACACAGAGACCTATATTCAATATCTTATGACAAACCACAATGGAAAAGAAGATTTAAAAAGAATATGTGTGTGTGTGTGTGTGTGTGTGTGTGTGTAACTGAATCATTTTGCTGTTCAGCAAAAATTAATACAACATTATAATTATTTCAATCTTTAAAACGGGGGGAAAGAAACATCTCAGTAGTGGACATGTTGTACTTTTAAAAATTGTGCATGCTGGGATGATCCAGAGGGATGGGATGGGGAGGGAGGGGGGAGGGGGGTTCAGGATGGGGAACACATGTATACCCATGGGGGATTCATGTCAATGTATGGCAAAACCAATACAATATTGTAAAGTAAAAAAATAAGTTAATTAATTTTTAAAAAAAGAAAAAATAAATAAAAGTTGTGCATGTACTCAAAACAATTAATAATGTAGTTCTATTAATAAGGGACTCATTTATCTCTCCATCCATTCATTCAACAGTCATCCAATTCCTGAGCCCCCTGAAGTCTTGGGGAAGTAGTGATGAAGAGGACAGGCCCATCTGCCACTCTGAAGCTAGAGCCTGGTGAGGAATGACAGCAATGAAACAGGCCATCAGGAGTAATCAGACTGTGGGCATGGAACCCAGAGAGTAGAGACAGGGGCAGCTGGAAGGAGTGGACAGTCTCTTTGGGTGATGCCCCAGTGAGTTTACTTAGATTCCAGATTAAGTCTTTTTTTAAAGATGCAAATTCCTGGGTAATTCTTTTTGGCCCACCCTTGGCTGGGGGGAGCATGGCTCCCGGATTTGGATGAGGCCCTTCCATCACAGCTCCTACTACTGGATTTTGACATTACCTGACCCCTTCACCACCACACACACACACACCCCCCAAGAGCTGATTCAGTTCACCTACTCATCTTGGTATGTGGCTCAGGGCCTAGCCCAAATAACACATTTACTAAATGTTGAATGAATGGTTTGCTGGTAACAGGACTTAGGTCCTTACTTTTTATCAGGCTATGTAAGACTCACTTTATGAACCTAAGTAATGAGAATTATTACTCATTACTGGTGGAGAGAGAGGTGAGGAGCTTAAAAGTATTATTCCTTAAGTGCAAAGTGTAAAATAGCCAACATTTATGTAACCTTGTGAGTGCTTCTCCTCATCTTATCCAGATGTGGCTATAAAGGTGACAGGAGATGATCCAGGCCAAGGGCCACTATGCTTTCCACACCCGCACGTATGGGAGGGCAACGTGTATCAACCCTAGTGAGTTTTCCAACTTGTCTGCTTCCTTAATCTGCTGATATGAGTCCCAACATTCTAGTCCCTTCTTCCAAGCTGCACCCTAGCTTCTGAGGACAAGCCACCCATGACACATTTCTCCCTGGACTTTGTGTGATGGGGAAGCCAAAGAAGGATGTAAAGAGTTTGTGGGGGAGAAACCAAACAGTCTTCCTTCTACCTTCCCACGTTCTCCAGCTGGAGCTTTGTAAATTAGACTGACCAAAAACAGATTAACAAGAGGAAACCAAAAACAGAAGTTTGTGAACATGTGCTTCATGCATACACATGGGGACAGTCAATGATGAGTAACTCAAAGTGCTGATTAGAATTTGGGCTTATATAGCATCTTAATAAAAGAAAAATACATTTTAGAGCAGTGACAAGACAAAGGAAAAGGACCTTGAGTTTTAGGGGTGGTAAATTGTAGGAAGGCAAACATATGGGGAAAGTAATGTTAGATGTGGAAAATTCTGAAAGAGATGGGAACACCAGACCACCTGATCTGCCTCTTGAGAAACCTGTATGCAGGTCAGGAAGCAACAGCTAGAACTGGACATGGAACAACAGACTGGTTCCAAATAGGAAAAGGAGTACATCAAGGCTGTATATTGTCACCCTGCTTATTTAACTTATATGCGGAGTACATGAGAAACGCTGGGCTGGAAGAAGCACAAGCTGGAATCAAGACTGCCGAGAGAAATATCAATAATCTCAGGTATGCAGATGATACCGCCCTTATGGCAGAAAGTAAAAGAGGAGAGCGAAAAAGTTGGCTTAAAGCTCAACATTCAGAAAATGAAGATCATGGCATCTGGTCCCATCACTTCATGGCAAATAGATGAGGAAACAGTGGAAACAGTGTCAGACTTTATTTTGGGGGGCTCCAAAATCACTGCAGATGGTGACTGCAGCCATGAAATTAAAAGACACTTACTCCTTGGAAGGAAAGTTATTACCAACCTAGATAGCATATTCAAAAGCAGAGACATTACTTTGCCAACAAAACTCCGTCTAGTCAAGGCTATAGTTTTTCCAGTGGTCATGTATGGATGTGAGAGTTGGACTGTGAAGAAAGCTGAGTGCTGAAGAATTGATGCTTTTGAACTGTGGTGTTGGAGAAGACTCTTGAGAGTCCCTTGGACTGCAAGGAGATCCAACCAGTCCATTCTGAAGGAGATCAGTCCTGGGTGTTCTTTGGAAGGACTGATGCTGAAGCTGAAACTCCAGTACTTTGGCCACCTCATGCGAAGTGTTGCCTCATTGGAAAAGACTCTGATGCTGGGAGGGATTGGGGGCAGGAGGAGAAAGGGAGGACAGAGGATGAGATGGCTGGATGGATGGCATCACGGACTCGATGGACGTGAGTTTGAGTGAACTCCGGGAGCTGGTGATGGACAGGGAGGCCTGGTGTGCTGCAATTCATGGGGTTGCAAAGAGTCGGACACGACTGAGTGACTGAACTGAACTGAACTGAATGTTAGATGAGTGCTAGTATTATTAGCAAGGTTTGTTATGGAGATTCCTTGGCTGCTGACCCTGGGTTGACTGGGGTCTAGAGTTGTCTCAGGTGATCAACTTCTGTCCTTCATGGTAAATGTCCTGCATTTAGGCAAATAGGAAGAGGCCAGAGAACTTTTCTTGCATCTGTTTCTTCTCAACTGCCTTCAACTCAAACTATCCTTTATGCCATAGTGGTACAGCTAGGGGTGGCATACTCTGTTACCCTTCAAATTCAAAGAGATTTAGCCAGTCTACAGCCTGAGACTCCACAGGAGGAGTGGAAGGAGTGTAGTAGCCAAGGAGAGATGCCTGAGAGTGTGGATTACAGCGGAGTTTGAGGAGGAAAGGAGAGAGATGTGGGAGAGACTGCTGGGAATTATGACTTAGACCTCCTTAGATGTCCTTTAAGAGACCAGAATAAAGAAAGCAATTTCCTATTTCTCTCTCCACCTGGCCTAGTCCATTTAGGCTGCTGCAACCAAAAACAAAACGATACAAATACCAAGTCACAGGGTGGCTTGCAAAGAGCAGAAATTCACTGCTCACCGTTCTGGAGCCTGGAGGCCAGAGACCAGAGTGCCAGCATGGTCAGGTGAGGCCTTCCTGCAGATCTCAGATTTCTTGCTGCATCCTTCCATGGTGAAAGGGGCTAGGGAGCTCTGTGAGGCATTCTCTATAAGAGCATTAATCCCAAGGGCTCCACCCTCATGACCTAAGCACCTCTGAAAGGACCCACCTCCTAATGTCATCACCTCTGGGGCTCAGGATTTCAAAACATGAAATGTGGTGTTCAGGGGAGGCAAACATATCTATCTACTTTGCCTTTGGGAACAGTACTTATTTAAATATGACACCTTTCCAGGACTGAGTGATGAGGTCATAGTGTACCTATTCGTCTCTGCTTGGTTCTGATGAGAACTAATGAGCGTCTTACACTCAGTTTATCCAGAACTGAACTCCCGACCCTCCCCTGTAAGCTGCACTACCCACAGCCCACTCCTTCTTAGCTGGTGGCAATTCCATCCTTCCAGATACCCAGGCCAAACCCTTAGTGTCCTCCATGGCTCCTTTCCTCTCATTCCAGTGTCCAATCTATCAGGAAATCCTCTAGACTCTACCTTCCAAATACCTCCAGAACCCGACCACTTGCCTGGACCACGGCTCCTCCCAGTCAGAGCATCCATCATCCTAGGTGACAGCAAGGGCTCCCAACTGGTGTCCCCGCTTCTCCCCTCACCTTCCTACAACATATTCTCAGCAGAGCAGCCAGAATGATCCTTAAATACCTTCTAACAAGATACAAAATAACTCAGCTCATTTATCTCCAATGCTTGAAATGCTGAAATGGATTTCCTTTCTGTTAAGACAAAAGCGAAAACCCTTTTAAAGGCCTAGAAGGATGTGTTCTGCCACACCCACTTCACTTGCTCTTCTCTCTTTGGAGAACTCCCCCTGCAGCCACAATGTCCTCCTCACTCTTCTGCTTGCTTACTGGGCACACACCAGCTGAAGGACTTGCTCTCTCTGCTGCAACACTGGTCTCTACAGCCACAAGGCTAACTTCCTCCACCCCTTCAAATCTTTGCTCAGATACCACCTTCTTAATGAGACCTACCCCTATCAAACTGGAATTCCATCACCTCCACTAGCTTTGTTTGTAGTGATGCTTCCTAAGGCCCACCTGACTTCACATTCCAGGATGTCTGGCTCTAGATTAGTGATCACATCATCATGATTATCTGGGTCATAAAGATCTTTTTGTACAGTTCTTCCGTGTATTCTTGCCACCTCTTCTTAATATCTTGTGCTTCTGTTAGGTCCATACCATTTCTGTCCTTTATTGAGCCCATCTTTGCATGAAATGTTCCCTTGGTATCTCTCATTTTCTTGAAGAGATCTCTAGTCTTTCCCATTCTGTTCTTTTCCTCTATTGCTTTGCATTGATCCCTAAGGAAGGCTTTCTTATCTCTCCTTGCTATTCTTTGGAACTGTGCATTCAGATGCTTATATCTTTCCTTTTCTCCTTTGCTTTTCACTTCTCTTCTTTTCACAGCTATTTGTAAGGCCTCCCCAGACAGCCATTTTGCTTTTTTGCATTTCTTTTCCATGGGGATGGTGTTGATCCCTGTCTCCTGTACAATGTCACGAACCTCCGTCCATAGTTCATCAGGCACTCTATCTATCAGATCTAGGCCCTTAAATCTATTTCTCACTTCCACTGTATAATCATAAAGGATTTGATTTAGGTCATACCTGAGTGGTCTAGTGGTTTTCCCTACTTTCTTCAATTTAAGTCTGAATTTGGCAATAAGGAGTTCATGATCTGAGCCACAGTCAGCTACTGGTCTTGTTTTTGCTGACTGTATAGAGCTTCTCCATTTTTGGCTGCAAAGAATATAATCAATCTGATTTCAGTGTTGACCATCTGGTGATGTCCATGTGTAGAGTCTTCTCTTGTGTTGTTGGAAAAGGGTATTTGCTATGACCAGTACGTTCTCTTAGCAAAACTCTATTAGCCTTTGCCCTGCTTCATTCCATATTCCAAGGCCAATTTGCTTGTTACCCCAGGTGTTTCTTGACTTCCTACTTTTGCATTCCAATCCCCTATAATGAAAAGGACATCTTTTTTGGGTGTTAGTTCTAAAAGGTCTTGTAGGTCTTCATAGACCTGTTCAACTTCAGCTTCTTTAGTGTTACTGGTTGGGGCATAGTCTTGGATTACTGTGATATTGAATGGTTTGCCTTGGAAACTAATAGAGATCATTCTGTCATTTTTGAGATTGCATCCAAGTACTGCATTTTAGACTCTTTTGTTGACCATGATGGCTACTCCATTTCTTCTAAGGGATTCCTGCCCACAGTAGTAGATAGAATGGTCATCTGAGTTAAATTCCCCCATTCCAGTCCATTTTAGTTTGCTGATTCCTAGAATGTCAACATTCACTCTTGCAATCTCCTGTTTGACCACTTCCAATTTGCCTTGATTCATGGACCTGACATTCCAGGTTTCTATGCAATATTGCTCTTTACAGCATCAGATCTTGCTTCTATCACCAGTCACATCCACAACTGGGTATTGTTTTTGCTTTGGCTCCATCCCTTCATTCTTTCTGGAGTTATTTCTCCACTGATCTCCAGTAGCATATTGGGCACCTACTGACCTGGGGAGTTCCTCTTTCAGTATCCTGTCATTTTGCCTTTTCATACTGTTCATGGGGTTCTCAAGGCAAGAATACTGAAGTGGTTTGCCATTCCCTTCTCCAGGGACCACATTCTGTCAGGAATTCTAGTTGAGCTATTTCAAATCCTAAAAGATGATGCTGTGAAAGTGCTGCACTCAATATGCCAGCAAATTTGGAAAACTCAGCAGTGGCCACAGGACTGGAAAAGGTCAGTTTTCATTCCAATGCCAAAGAAAGGAAATGCCAAAGAATGCTCAAACTACCACACAATTGCACTCATCTCACATGCTAGTAAAGTAACGCTCAAAATTTTCCAAGCCAGGCTTTAGCAATACGTGAATTGTGAACTTCCAGATGTTCAAGCTGGTTTTAGAAAAGGCAGAGGGACTAGAGATCAAATTGCCAACATCCGCTGGATCATGGAAAAAGCAAGAGAGTTCCAGAAAAACATCTATTTCTGCTTTATTGACTAATGCCAAAGACTTTGACTGTGTGGATCACAAGAAACTGTGGAAAATTCTGAAAGAGATGGGAATACCTGACCACCTGACCTACCTCTTGAGAAACCTATATGCAGGTCAGGAAGTAACAGTTACAACTGGACATGGAACAACAGACTGGTTCCAAATAGGAAAAGGAGTACGTCAAGGCTGTATATTGTCTCCCTGCTTGTTTAACTTATATGCAGAGTACATCATGAGAAATACTGGGCTGGAAGAAGCACAAGCTGGAATCAAGATTGCTGGGAGAAATATCAATAACTTCAGATATGCAGATGACACCACCCTTATGGCAGAAAGTGAAGAGGAGCTAAAAAGCCTCTTGATGAAAGTGAAAGAGGAGAGTGAAAAAGTTGGTTTAAGGCTTCACTTCATGGGAAATAGATGGGGGAACAGTGGAAACAGTGTCAGACTTTATTTTGGGGGGCTTCAAAATCACTACAGATGGTGATTGCAGCCATGAAATTAAAAGACGCTTACTCCTTGGAAGGAAAGTTATGACCAACCTAGACAGCATATTCAAAAGCAGAGACATTACTTTGCCGACTAAGGTCCGTCTAGTCAAGGCTATGGTTTTTCCAGTGGTCATGTATGGATGTGAGAGTTGGACTGTGAAGAAAGCTGAGTGCTGAAGAATTGATGCTTTTGAACTGTGGTGTTGGAGAAGACTCTTGAGAGTCCCTTGGACTGCAAGGAGATCCAACCACTCCATTCTGAAGGAGATCAGTCCTGGGTGTTCTTTGGAAGGACTGATGCTAAAGCTGAAACTCCAGTACTTTGGCCACCTCATGCGAAGAGTTAACTCATTGGAAAAGACTCTGATGCTGGGAGGGATTGGGGGCAGGAGGAGAAGGGGACGACAGAGGATGATATGGGTGGATGGCATCACCAACTCGATGGACGTGAGTTTGAGTGAACTCCGCGAGTTGGTGATGGACAGGGAGGCCTGGTGTGCTGCAATTCATGGTGTCGCAAAGAGTCGGACATGACTGAGCGACTGAACTGACCCCTATCAAAAAAAAAAAAAATTACACCTCTGCCCCAGGCCCCACATACCTGATCCCTTTACCCTGCTTTTTTGTTTTCAGAATTTATCACCTTACCTATGATGCTGTTTAGCCTGACTGGATTGTAAGGTCCATGAGTCCATGAGGATGGATGTCTTTGTTTTGATCCCTATTATTCCTATCATTTGTAAAAGTGAATAGTGCAGAGCAACAGTTCAATAAGTATTTGCTGAATGAATGAAAGGAATCCATTTATACCAACAAGCAATCAAGCATGGCTCTTAGACTAGGGGACCTGTGTCTGTGCCAGACACAGCCCTCACATGCTGGGGAGTGAGCCTTGTCCTTATTGACAGATATAGGCTGAAGTTCATAGTCAAGCTCCAGGGACTGAACCATCTGGCACAGAGACTTTTATCTTCATTACTAATCTGCTTTGCTGCAGGACAAAGGCAAGGACATTAATGTTGACACAATTCAAAGACAACTTCTGTGCTATCTATGGAGCATAGGCTCCATTTTGTTCAAGGCTAGACATGTAGCAGGCCCAGGGGGCCAGGCCAGATGAGGGCAGCTGGATGGTTTCAAGGAAAATCTTGCATTTATGTGATACATTCCTATACAGATACACTTGCTATTCCTTTCAGAAGGTGCAAGTGGCAAACCCATTGGTCTCAAACGCAATATCTGGCCACTCTAAGCAAGGTGGAAAGGGAAGCCGGAGGGAGACTCACCAGTCTCTTTACCTCCTCCAAAGAGAAATAGTTACCTCCTCACCATTATGTTAAGAACAGTCAATGCTTGTTCCCTTCGTCAAGTACCAGACACGTGCAAATGCATCTAGAGCTTCAGTGACAAGGTCTCACCAGTGAGCTGAAACCTAGTCCTGAAAGGCAGCTCCGTGAGACACCATGAACAAGATGTATCAATAAGCCCTAGTGGGGAGGAAGCTGGTGCGATACACACAAATAAGAAAATCGCTATTTTTCAAGCTAGTCGAATGTATGGATTGAACTTTGTGAATTGTATGGGTGCTAAAATTTTAGCAAAGTAAGGTGAGGCAGAGTTACCATATTAACTACACATTGAAATGTAATTTCATTAAAAGAAAACTATTTATTTATTTTTATTTCGGACTCTGTTGGGTCTTCATTGTGGCCTGGGCTTTCTCTAGTTGTGGCGAACGGAGGCTACTATCTCTCATGACCTCATTTTAACCTGATCATCTCTGTTAAGACTCCGTCTCCACATGGCCACATTCTCAGGTGGGAGCGGGGTTCAGAGTTCAGCATAGGAATTTGCGGGGGGCACACAATTGGTGATGGTGGTTTAGTCACTAAGTCGTGTCCAGTTAGTGCGGCCCCATGGACTGTAGCCCGTCAGGCTCCTCTGAGTCGCAACCCTCTGGGTTCATAAGAGTCGGACATGACTTAGCGGCTAAACCACCACCACCAGTTGTGTGCCCCCCCAGGTTCACAGGCTGAGCTCTTAACCCCCTTCCCACCTGAGAATGTGATCATCTGGAGACAGTCTTAACAGAGACGATCAAGTTAAAATGAGGCCATTAGTGTGGGCCCTGTCCAATGTGACTGGGGTCCTTAGAAAAGGGAAAGTGTGGACAAAGACATACACAGAGGGACGAGGATGTGAAGAGATGTAGGGAGGAGGTGGCCATCCACAAGACAAGGAGAGACATCTTTGACCAGATCCCTCCCTCCCAGCCCCCAGAGGGCACCGACCCAGCTGACACTTTGATCTCAGACTTCCGGCCTCCAGAGCTGTTGTTGCAGAGGTTACCCTGCTGTGGTACCTTGTTATGGCAGCCCTGGCAGACTAACACCGCAAGAAATTGCATTACAGGATTTCCCTGATGGTCTGGTGGTTAAGCATCTGCCTGCCAAAGCAGGGGGAGCAGGTTCAATCCCTGGTCTGGGAAGATCCCACATGCCACAGGGCAACTAAGCCCATGAGCCACACTACTGAGCCCCTGCTCTAGAATCCAGGTTTCTAGAAAGTAGTTCCCATTTGCTGCAACTAGAGAAAGCCCATGCCATAGTGAAGACCCGGGAGAGTCCAAAATAAAAATTTTAAAAATAATTTTTTTCATGAAATTACCTTTCAATGTGTAGTTAATATGGTAATTCTGCCTCATCTTACTTTGCTAATATTTTAGAACTGGTTGTGATCTGATCATTTAAGTATGTGGTACTGGGCAATGGGTACCACCGAATCACCCATATGTATTCAGTGTTTACACAAATGTTACACAAAACTGTCACTCCCCTAGCAGAGGTGGATGGTGTTAACTTTGGTTGCCTTTATCTGCTCTTTATTTCTCTTCCATCCAGGGTCTTCACAGGAAACTTGAAAAACTTCCCCAGTGTCAACACCTTCGACCCCTCCCCAAGGCAAATATTCAGTCACCTTCCAAGAATATGCTTGGTTAGTGATTTCTTTTGGTGAAACCTGATTGCTCTTTCTCTCGATTCTCTCTGAACCATCAATTCATGCCTTTCGGGTGGGCCTTCCACAGCCCTTTCCATGGCAGATTTAGTACCCCACTCCATCTTCCTTTTGCACGATTTAATCTGCTGTATTTTAATTGGGTAATAAAACTCTGTGTGCCACCCAGCAAAATTCCAGAGCAAGCAATCACCAGGGACATTCTCTCAGCAGCCAGTTTCTAATTATTTATTCAGGCCCAAAGCCTAATTCCACCCCTGAGTGCAGTGAATCTGAGCTGCTGCACTCTCAGTAGAGGGGGGAAGGGAGTGGGGCAGGCAATGCTGGGGATCCCCAACCAGCACATCCCTGGACAGCAGATGTCTCTGAGTCAAGATGGCCTAAGTACCTGAGAAAAGCCCCTACTCTGCTGTCACAGCAGATGGGAGAACTGCCCTGGGGCATCTGCTTTGTCAGCATCCCCACCCCCGCACCCCACATTGCTCAGGAATGAGACTGCCACAACCTATAAGGAGGTGTCCCCAACACTTAAGAAAAAAACAGGACTAGTCAACTCATGGTGTCGCAGTGTCAGCATAACCGGATAGCCATGTGGAAGCAAACTGACACAGAATAAATTCTGTATAAACAAAAACATTGAAAGACAACAGAATACCTACCCTAAAATATAACCCTGGGAGCTTAGGACCTGCCACCCCCAAACGCAAGACTGTTAAAATACGATGGTCTGGTGCATTGATTATGTTGAGCTAAAGGCACTTAAAAAAGAGCAAATACAGGGAGAGGCTTTCTCTGAACTCCCCTTATCTGCCTAGAGACAGATCCTCCAAAAGGAACTCAATTGTCTCAGATCCCCTCCCAGGAGCCTCATCAACTGGGGAGGATTGACTCCCCACAGGAGAGGAGACTAGACATCAACAGGACACCCAGACAAACTGTGTCACAAGCTGTCATACCTCCCACCTACTCTCCCGAAAGCCCATTCGTCTCTCCTGAGAATCACTTCCTCTCCCCTGGGAGGGCTCCATTTCCTGTCCCCTTTCCCTATTAGGATGGGTTTAATTCTAAATTCTAAACCACTACAGGGAGCTCCTCGTTTTCCCCTGGATATCTCCCATACACACATGAGGTACAAACATTAATAAACTTGTGTTTGTCTTTCCCTAGTTAATCTGTCTTTTATTACAGGAGTCTCAGCAAAAATTCAGAAAGGTCGAGGGAAAATTGTTTCTCCTCCTTTACAAGATCAATTTGAGTATGAATTTATAAAAAATGTTACAGTAGAATGCAGAAGAATGTTTATAACTTCGGAACAGATTAGGTCTAACTATTACATAGAATCCAAAACCCTCAAAAGCAAAGACTGATATCTTTGACTATATAAAAATTAAAATTTGTTAAAAGATGCATTCCTCTCCAAAACAACCATAAACAGAGTCAGAAAATAAATGACAGATTAGGGAAAATGTTTACAACTTACGTCACCCTGTTAAAAAACAAAATTCGACTGATATATTTTAAAGATCTTACTGGCTTTATTCATGAATCAGGCAGCACCCCAGCTAGCAAACAGAAAGGAGCTCTAAGAAGCTGTACAAAATGCAAGGCTTTTATAGGCAAAAGGGAGCAGGATCAAGGAAGTTACTAGCAAAGACTGGATTGTTTGTGGCAAGGTCACCTTCCTTGAAGAAACACAGGGGTCTAGCAGGTGGATTACTTCACTAGTGTTGACCAGGTAATTCCAGACTGACTGGTTTAAGATTCCACTTCTGGGAGAGTTTGAAACAGTAATTAAGTTAGGTATTAATTCTCAGTTTGGTGATGTGGGGCTTGGCAAATGCGACTTCATTTTTGGGCCTAATATCTCTTTTTTAACCTATATTAAAGATGTCCCCTACAAATTAGTAAGAACCATCAACAACCCAACAGAGAAGTTGCGCATGTCTATGTAGAGTTTATTGAAGGAAAATGGGTACCTCTGAAACTTTTTCTAATGCCCATTACAAAAGAAATGAAAATTAAGATTATAAAGAAATACTATTTTTCACTTAGACTACAAAAGCTAAATCTCATACCCTTCAACCTTAAGAATTTATCTTCCAGATACATTCACATGTGGGAAGTAACGTACTGTACAAAAGCTATTTATGACACATTGTCTGTAATAGCCAAAGATCAGAAGCCATCTAAATGTTTATCAAAAGAGAGTTGACTTCATCAATTGTGGTAAATCCATACAATTAAATATTCTGTAAAAGAAAAACAAAATATGGAGTTCTTAATGAATCAATATGGAAAAGTCATGCAGAAGAATACAAATAGACATACCAGATCTGTATGTAAAAGAGGCTGTCATGTATGTAACAGATAAAGGGAAATAAAATGCATCTACATGACTGATTTATGCATAAATATATCTGAGAGGATAAAAAAGAAAGAACAGTGCTTATTTGTCGAGGAGGAAAGGACCTAAATGAAGAGGGATATGGTGGAAGACAGTCTTTTGCTTTATAGCTTTCTGTAATTTTAATGTTTGAAACATGTGAATGCGTTACCTATCCAAAAAACTAAATTAAAAAAAAGTTTGCCTGGGCATGGTCGGGGGACAAAGGGTATAGGGGGAGGAGAAAGGACGCAGATTATAGTGTGGTTTCCAAAATGGTACTCCTCCCGGAATCCATCACAGTGATGACAGCCCTGGGAGGTGGGGGAGGAGAGGGAAGGGATGAAGACGGAATGGCCTGGGTTCACATCCATGCAGTTCTGCTTTTGACATTGTTATCAAATGAAATTATACACACACCGTTGTATTTCTGTGTGTGGAAATGTTCCTTTGCTAAATGTAAACAATGTGCAATCCTGTTTCATCCTTTCTTCACAAGTAAAAATACACCAGGAGCCCAGAAGGAAGGTCATCCCGAGTCCTTTCACCCTGGAGAAAGCCTGCCTATCGAGACTTTGTCACGTCTCCTTTCTTTCACCTTGAACTCCCTACCCTCTTCCTCCACACTGCCTATTGTACGGCAACCAGCCAGACCAGGGGCCAACCAAGCCTACCAGACCGCCCACAGGAGTCAGCCTGCAACCGAAGACGGATCCGAAGAGCGCACACTGGACACCCCTAGAGCATCTAGCCATGGTACTGAGGGGAGAGAGCGCCGCTGGCACGCACAGGACATCTACAAAGGCCGCTTATCCAAAGTCAGGAAACATAACTAACCTACCAGATACAGAGAAACAAAAACAGAAGCTAGGCAAAATGAGGCAACAGCAGAACATGTTCCAAAGGAAGGGAAAAGATAGAAACCAGAAGAAATAAGCGGAGTGAATATAGGCCATCTACCCTAGATAGATTTCAGGATAGCGATTGTAAAGATGATCAAGCACTTGGGAGAAGAATGGATGCACAGAGTGAGAAGCTGAAAGATTGTAACAAAGCAGGAAAGCCCACAAAATATAAAAAACAACACAAATTGTGAGACGGGGCACTGGTGAATGTCCTGCCCTGGGCACCACACTCTCCCCAGGAGGGTTCAGTCCCTCCAGTCCCATCTTTAGGGAGGTAAATAGAGGCCAGATGCTGCTGTCCCAAGGCACCTGTGCTCTTGGTGATTCAATAGTCACTACATATTTAGTGAGGGACTGCCGGAAGGGGTCTTAATATAATAGGAATCTCACCACAGGGTTTCTCTGAGGCAACACATCCATTTTGGGTTCAGTTTTGGTCAACATTGCAAGGCAAGGGATGGGAATTTGTTGGCAAGGAAAAGGAACTCGTGTCTTTAAAGAAAGACAAAGTGTAGCATGAAGAAAGAAGAGCATAATCAGAATTCCCCCAGGAAACTCACTTCCATTGGCAACACTACATACTGTTTACTTAAAGTGTCATACGCCACAAAGATTATCCAAGAGCTGACAGGAAAGATTTAGGGTTTCAGAGATGAAGTACTTTTCAAAAGCAAACATAAGTTTCTACAGAGACTAATGCCTAGAGAAAGACTGTTCGCTCTCTGTGTGTGGAGTCACTGGTCATATTGGTCATATATCTATGAAAGCCTGCGATTAAAAACTGCTGTTTCAAAGTCACTTTGTTTTGGGAGGTGGTTTTGTTGGGGAGAACACACTGCATGGCTTGTGGGACCTTAGTTCCCTAACCAGGAATTGAACCCAGGCCCTCAGTAGAGAGAGCGGAGTCCCAAGCACTGGACTGCCAGAGAATCCCCTTGAAAGTCACTTCTGAAGCATAATTTGATAAAAAGGAGCCATATCAAGGTACAGATTGGTTTGAGGAGGGGGACCAGGCCAAAGAAGAGGAGCCGAACATGTCTCAGATGAAGGGGGCAGGAGCCAGAAACTAAGCTGCTCCGCCTGTGAATTCTTGGTAGGAGATTTTTTCTCTTTTCTTTTTTTGACTGTACCTTGAGGCTTATGGGATCTTGGTTCCCTGACCAGGGATCTAACCCAGGCCCTCAGCAGTGAGAGCTTGGTGTCTGAACCACTGGGCCACCAGGGGATCCCCCAGAAGAGGTCTTCTGTGTAACTGTGCACCAAGGTCCCCAGGTCACCTGCCCCAGCAACGCAGGCATTGCCCTCCTCACGCAGCCCTCTGTCCCACCTCAGCACCGCTTCCAGGTTCTGACACTACCACGCTGCTGAAACGGAGCTCCCAGAGGCCATCCCAACAACACTACTGTTATTCTGCACCTAAGATAGAGGGCCTTGACTCTGAAAGAGGCAAACAGACAACAGTGAGAGGTATAGGATAGGAGAAAATATTCGGGGGGGCTCATTCCTGCACAGGCCACCCGAATCCTGCGGCCTTCATAGAAGCAGATTACCGTGAAGATGGGAGGAACACACTGCGTGGCCCTGACTATCCTCACGGGCCTCTGGGGCTAAGTTTGCCTAATGGGGAAGAGAGTAAGTGTTACACAAGGGATGAAAATGCCAAACAGATAACAAAAGAAACTTTCAGATGCCAAAAGAAATCAGAACGCATAGGTCAGGGCCAGGATGAGCGAGACCTTGGAAACTTTTTGGAACCTTAATAATTTCCTCATGTTTGCTTCTTATACTATCTAGTGTCCTTCCTGGTAGCACAACTTTTGAAAACCCTTAAAGCAAAAGGCGTCTCTGTGTTTGCTTTGAGAGCAACAGTTAATCGAGGGTGGAGCGTCCCAGGAGGCAGCCTGGAGGAGCAGGGCAGGTAGGGCGGTTAGGGGAGGGCAGATGAGCATCGTGAGGAGGAGGGAGCGGCATTGTTCCAGAAACTCAGTCATTGAGGTTGCCTTAAAGCTTTGGTTTTTATGCAATGATGCATTTTTGGTTTATTTGTTTATAACCTGCCTTGTTCCACAAAAAGTTTAAGTAGCTTATAGGTTATAAGAAATGTAAGCTATAAAGTCAGGGGCAGGAAAATGTAAATTTTTAAAAGAGGTCATGACTAGGAGAAAGTTAGGATACATGTCCACATAAAGTACTATTCAGTTACTTCGTGGAAGGCTGGGATCTGTCTCTGAATTTTCAGGCACCTGAAGAGGAAAGGGAAATCAGATGGGTTACCCAATTCTCACTGTCCATGAGAAGACAACAGTTGCTGAGTTAGGGTTTATGTGGTTCTTGTCTCTAAAAGAAATTCTTTATGGCCCTTCATAAGATGATGGAAGAGAGAGATGGTAACAACATCTTTACATTATCATCAAGAGAATAATTCATGAAGCTGTCTCTTACACACAGCTAAGAGGATGACTCCAAAGCAAAATTCACAGATGGCATTTCTATGGAAACCCTCCCCTCTCACCTAGCCAGAAAGTAGCAGAATGAGATTTGGAATCAGGTCATATGATGTCAGCTTCTGTTTCCTGTTCAGCTCCTTTCAGCTACCTGCTTCGTACTCCTCTTTCAGTCTCAATTTAAACTTTACTTCTTTTTAAAAAAATTTTTTTATTAAAGTTCAGTTGATTTACAATGTTATGTTAGCTTCTGGTACACAACACAGTGATTCATTTTATATATATGTATAATATACGTGTATGTGTGTGTGTGTATATGTGTGTGCTGCTGTCACTTCAGTCGTGTCCGACTCTGTGTGACCCTGTAGACAGCAGCCCACCAGACTCCCCCGCCTCTGAGATTCTCCAGGCAAGAACACTGGAGAGGGTTGCCATTTCCTTCTCCAATGCATGAAAGTGAAAAGTGAAAATGAAGTCGCTCTCTTAGCAACCCCATGGACCGCAGCCTACCAGGCTCCTCCATCCATGGGATTTTCCAGGCAAGAGTACTGGAGTGGGGTGCCATTGCCTTCTCCGATATACGTATATATATATATTCTTTTTCATATTCCTTTCCATTATGGTTTATTACAGGATATTGAATATAGTTCCTTGTGCTATAAAATAGGACCTTGTTGTTTATCCATTCTATATATAGTATAAACTTCACTTCTTGAAAAGATCTTCTCTGACCCTTGGCTGGGTTAGGCATCTGGATTTTCCCTATCTTTCATACATTACATTTTTTGTTTTTACTTACTTGGTGTCTACATTTACCAATGGACTGAAAGCTCATGGGAGCAGCAAACATCTGATCATCTCAATAGATGCTGGAAAAGCCTTTGACAAAATTCAGTATCGCTTTGTGATAAAATCTCTCAGCAAACTAGAACTAGAAGTGACAAACCTAACAATGGGCAGCCAAGAGAAATCTGCAGTTAACATGCTGATGAAAGACTAAATGCTTTCCTTCAGAGATTAGAAACAAGGCAAGGGGCTTCTCTGGTGGTACAGTGGCTAAGAGCCCACTTTGCAATGAAGGGAACACAGGACTGAAGCGACTTAGCAGCAGCAGCAGCAGCAGGAAACCAAGATGCCATCTGCCAGCAACTAAGCCCGAGGGCTGCAACTACTGAGCCTGTGTGCTCCAGGGCCTCTGTGCAGCCAGAGTCCTCACGCTACAATGGAAGATCCAAGCAACTCACAAAGACCCCATGTGCCTGCACCTAAGACCCAACACAGCCTGATAAACAGATAAATGTTGGGTTAAAAAAAAAGAAAGAAAGAAAGAAATAGGCAAGAATGTCCATTCACATCCCTTATGTTCAACATTGTATTGGAGGTCCTAGCCAGTGAAATAATGCAAGAAAAAATGAAATAAAAGGTATCCAGATTGGAAAGGAAAGAAATAACTGCTTTTATTCACAGATGACCTGAGCCATCTATATAAAAATCCTAAGAGATTGCATCAGAAATGTGAAATACTTACGGGTACACTTAACAAAAGCATGCAAGACATGCAAACTGAAATTTCAAAACATTTTTGTGAGAAATTAAGGATGACCTAAATCAATGGAGATACGACTTTCCATGTTCATGGACTGGAAGTGCGATACTGTTGAGATATCCATTCTCCCCAAATCAATCTATAGCTTTAGAGCAATCTCCAGTAAAACTGCAGAAGACTTTTTTTTGTAGAAACTGACAAGCTAAATTTAAAATTCGTATGGAAATACAAAGGACACAGAATAGCCAAAAAAGAACAAAAGAGAACATAAAAGAACAAATTTTGAAAGGCTCTATTCCCTGATTTCAAGAATTACTGTAAAGTTATAGTAATCAAGATAGTGTGATATTGCACAGAGATAAACATATAGATCAGGAGTCCGCACACTTTTTCTGTAAAGGCCCAATAATTTGTTCGTAATTTGTAATTTGTTTCAACTCTGCCTTTGTAGCATGAAAATAGTTGTAGATGATATTCGAAGAAATGAATAGGTTTGACTGAGTTCCTTGCAAAACTTAATTTACAAAACAGGGAATAGGACAGGTTTGGCCTTTGGGCCACGTTTGTTGATCCCTGACATAGAGCAATGGAACAGTAACAGGCCCATAGATACACAGTCTACTGACTTTCAGCAAAGATGCCAATGTATCTAAATAGAGAAAGGACAATCTCATCAATGAAAGGTATTAGAACAATTAGACAATCATATACTTCATACCAAACACAAACAAAAATACCCAAAATGAATCATAGACCAAAATATAAGAGCTACAACTATGAAATATCTAGAAAACATAGGATAAATCTCTGTATCTTTGGGTTAGGCAAAGATTACTTATATATGACATAAAAGCACTAACCGTAAAAAAAAAAAAAAGTGGACTTTATCAAAATTAACCTCTGTGCCAAATTTGGAAAGAATACAGCGCTGAATATGTATAAGCTGTGACTGATGAACTCAAACTTGCTCCCAGAGGTGAAGGTGACCCTAGAGATCAAATGGTTTTTCTATATTTCAGTTTTTTAATTTGCAAAAGGAAAGTTGAGGGCATATACCTGAGTAAAATCTCCATACAGGGCCCCATACAAACAACGTGAAACCAAGGGGAGCTCCTCTGTGCCAAGTATAGAGAACCTATCTGGTCTGCCTCAAGAGAAATGAGTTAACATAAGGACCCACATGGCCAGGAACTGGAACTGAAAATCCTAGAAAGCAAAAAACTTCTGAGAGAGCGACCCTCTCAACATCTCTGTTCTCTGCAGTTATCTGCCGTCCTCTTTTTTATAGGCTGGCTCCCTCATTCTTTCATGCTCTTTCACATACATTTGTTTTCTGGCCCCGGGCCCTACCTTATATAGCATCACTGCTATATTAGATCCACTGCTAACTGGTGTTCAGTTTTTGCTTCACATTCTCTAGAGAGATACATCGATTGGCTCCATTCATCTTGATGTCAGGTCATGCTGGCCAGCCTATGGATTTGCTTCCTACCCTGGTCCAATCAGCTGTGGCAAGGGTGGGGATAAAAGGGTCACAATGATATAGAGGGGCTTACTGTTCAGGCAGAATCCATGAAACATCTTCCAGGAGTACACATGAGAGACTTTTCTGTCTGGAACTGCCATTATTTCTGCCAGTCGGGTAATGATGCCAGTCTCATAAAGGAGTATTTTAGAGGTGGATGGAAGGTCCTGAGTCATCAGCAGAGCAAGTACTGGGTTTCTAAATTCAGTATTTGCATAATAAGACTGTGATGGTTAATTTTATGTGTCATCTTGACTGGGCTGTGGGGTGCCTAGATATTTGGTTAAACATTATTCTCAGTGTATCTATAAAAGCATTTCCCGATGAGATTAGCATTTGAACTGATGAGCTAAGTAAAGCAGATGGCCCTCCCCCAATGTGGGTGGGCCTCGTCCAACCCATTTGGGCCTGAAGAGAATGAAAGGGAGAGTGAAAGAGAATTCACTCTCTCTGCTTGTCTTTGTGCTGGACCATCAGTCTCCTGACTTCAGACTCAGACTAGAACTATAGTAATGGGCCTCAAGCCTGCATACTCGGTCGCACCTCAGCCTCCGTAACTGTGTAAACCAATACCTCATAGCACCTATGTGCACACGTCCATGTGTACACACAAAAGCTTCCTATCAGTTTGATTCTATTTCTCTGAAGAATCCCAACTAATACAATGACCCAAGTGTACAAAAATCAAACCAACAGGAACAAGAGCAAGTGAAAGTATATTTCACTCCAGACTTAGTGATTCTTCATACAGAGCTATATGGCATTAGGTTCTGCTGTGACATCTTACCTTATACGCTCATCGACAAGATGGTAAACAAGAAACTGGAGACATCTGAATGAGCTACATATTCACCCCCATTTCTCTCATCATCACAAGTCCATCCCATCAACTCCCCACAGCATAAAATCCTTAGAACACTTCATGCTCCTCAGTTCAAAGAGAACCTCGTGAACTGTATGTCAAATACAGCCTCATTTTCTTTCCTCTGTTTACTTCATTTACTTTTATTTTTGTCTTTCTCATTGCACAAAGTCAACTTCATATTTGGGTAAATTAGTCTTAAGTCTAATAATTCTTCCTTTAGGGGAATGCTTCTCTTTGACATTTACTAGCATGATGCAAATTTCCAAATATGCCCTGAACCACTAATATTTACTTCTTGTTATGAACGATATCAGACTTTTTTCTCTCATTAAGCACCTAAGGTGATCCCTCTTTCCCGCCAAAATGATTCCTGTGGTTTTCTGTTTAGGCCATTGCTGGGAGAGGCAGTTGCTGGGAGAGGCAGTGTCATGAGGAAAGAGTTGATCTTGAGACCTTGGTTATTTAGAGTAAGTAGATAGTGTGATTCCAGGGAAACTTCCTTGCATTACTCAGCAAGGAAGTAATCAGCTGTCACAAGCTGTACATTTGTACCTCTTTTCTTCAGAATGGCCTTTTCCATCATTCTAGGCTCACAACTGGACTTCAGTTCATGGCACTGCCCTTCAAATGTGAAAGTGCTTCCCTGGGGTGTTTCCCAATAGATCACTTTTCCCTGAGGGAACTAGTAATGGTTTTTCTTTCCAGCTAAGTTTTGGTAACTAGATAAAAGCAGTGTCAGTGGAATTGTGGAATGTTTCTTTCAAAAGCTCTGAGGAGACACACGGTCTTTTAAAGCAGTGAACCATTTTCTTTTTCTTTCTTTTTTTAATGTCTGTTCATATCTGCTTTGAATGTGAATCTGTTCTATTATGTATAAAGTAAGAAACAGCAAAGAGTAATTCTTTGCTCTTACCAAACTAATGTGGTCAGTGCCCTCATAGGAGTATGAAACCATAAACCCTGTCGCTCTAAACTCATTTTCTGGTAGAGTCTAGAACACTAATGACATTTAATATATTAGAGCTTACCTGGCCACTGTCAGGATCATGACTACTTCTGAAATGGCTATAAAATCAAGGTTTATCTAATGTATCAGATGCTCTCCACAGATACTCATTTCCCACTGCTTATATTAGCTATTAGTTCCTAAATATGATCCAGACGTGGTTGGTGGTATTTAACAAAACCTGTTAGTCATTCTTTGTTTCTCATGCCATTCTTTATCCCAGGGTAATCTCTTTCCCAGCAGAGACAGCACAGGGCAGTTCCTAGAGATTATCAGGGCTACTGTCCCCATCTTACAAGGATGCTATAGCGGGCTAGAGGAAGCTTGATTCTGGATAACCAAGTATGATAAACATTTGTGCAGAGCCTTACCATTTTCTTTTATCTAATCCTCACAAAAATCCCTCAAAGTAGGTAAGACAGTTGTTATGATCATCTGTGTTAGTTACAGCAAAGGCCAACTTACTTGCAAAGAGACCATCAAGACAGTGCCTCAGAGAGCAAAGAAATGCATTTCTCATTCAAGTAACAGTGTTGAGGTGAGTAATGCCATGCTACCATACTGCTCCACACAGTCGCTGAGAGATTCTCGTTCCTTCCATCATGTAGCTCCACCATTCCCTCAGGCATTTTTACAGTCAGAGCCAAGTAGTCAAAGATCCGTCCCTGACAGAAAGGGGGGAATGGCGCAAATGAAGCACATCCACTATTTTGAGACCTAGGCTCAGTGCAACATACTCACATCCCTTTCACTCACAGCCCACTGGAAAAAATGTGGCCACCTTGACTGCCAGGAGGCTGGGAAATGTAGGATAATGTGCCCACAAAGAAGAGAATGGATTTTAGTAGGTGACGAACAGTTTACACCAGCCCATTCTCATTATACAGATGAGGAAATTGAAACTCAGAGACCAATACAGATGAAACTTCTGCTCCTAATACAGAATTAAGTCATGAAGTAGTTTCACTAACAAATTATATATAATTTCAAATGACAGTTATACCCCCCCCCCAAAAAAATGAGCATGGTTAATGTAATAGTCAGGGTTCTCCAAAGACACAGAATCAGTAAGATGGTATATACAGAGAGAGATTTATAGAGATTCAGATCACTGTAACAAGGAACTAGAAATTATATAAAGGAACCAATCAAAATTAGACAACTCAATTGCTGAGATAAAAACCAAGCTAAAGGCAACAGCTATCAGACTAAATAATGCAGAATGAATAAATGATCTGGAAGATAAAATAATGGAAACTATCCAATCAGAACAGCAGACAGAAAGATAAATTTTAAAAAATGACAGCAACATTATTGGATAATACAAAGCATGCCAACCTATGCATAATAGAAATTCCAGAAGAAGAAACAGAAAAAGGAACTGAGAATGTATTTGATAAAATTATGGCTAAAAGCACCACAAATCTAAAGCGAATGAAACAGATTATTCAGGGACTAGGAGCACAGAGTGTCCCAAACAAGATGAACCCAAACAGATTCAAACCGAGACATATCAAAATTAAAATGGCAAAAATTAGAGAGAGAATTCTAAAGGCAGCAAGAGAAAGAGAGTCAGTTACAAGGGAACCCCAATAAGGCTATCAACTGACTTCCCTACAGAAGCTTTGCAGGCCAGAAAGGAGTGGCAAGATATACTCAAAGTCCCGAAAGAAAAACTTATTTTAAGAAACTGGCTCTCCACATGTGAGAGAGAGACACATGTAGGAGAGGGTAGGCTGGCAGGCTGGAGACCCAGGGAAGAGCCGATGCTGCACTTCATCTCCATAGGCTGTCAGTGGGCAGAATCCCTTCTTTCTCAGGGGAGGTCAGTCTCCATGGTATTAAGGCCTGCAGCTGATTGGATGAGGCTCACCCATGTTATGAATGGCAATCTACCTGACTCAGAGCCCACTGATTTAAATATGAATCTGATCCTTCAGAATACTCTCACAGCAACATGCAGAAGGTTTGACCAAATACTTGGGTATCATGGCCTTGTCAAGTTGATGCATAAAATTCACCATCACATTTAACTCCACAACCCCTCAAAATCTCTTTTACCGCCCCCCCTCGCCGATTACATGAAATGTACCCAGTATCTAACTGAAACTGTGCCAGGAACTTCAACATCTCTGATTATCAGTTTACTCCTGAGCATCAACAGAGGAAAGGATATCATCCTTTCCCTCACATTGAGAGGATAGCAGGAAGTATCGATACATGCAACTATGTGAAGCTTTAAACAATTCTGAGCACTACCCACAGACCACTCACTCTTTTCTTCCGGGGGCCTACAGACTTAACTATTAAAAAAGAAGGGAGCAGAGAAAGGGAAGTAAGAGGGGGAAGGGTTACTGACCACCCATTTGCTGTACCTGTCATCTTTCAAATGTTCCCTGGAAGAGCGTTGCATGTCATCCAGCATTATTCTCATCAAAAATTTACTGTTTTGTACTGTATTTGATGCTGTATCCAGCTAAGGGATGAACATCAGCTAAAGCAGACTTCCAATTAGAGTGTTTGAAAGCATTAGCTATCAGGTGTTTCTCCAGCCGAACAAACAAGGATGATTTGAAAAATCAACATCAATCATTTCTAGCCATTTTCTAAAAAATTACTTTCTGTCTGCACATTACGTAGTATTCTGGAAAGTGTGTGCTCTGTTCTGACAGCAGAATACTGGAAACTTTATCCATTTCACATACTATAGTGAGTATGACGAGACTGTCAGCATGGGGCTGGGCCCTCCTCCTGACCTGGCTTGGTTCACTGCCCCTCCATCCCCAACTATCCTCGGCTCTCCTTCCATCATTGTTCCTTTCTTTGTAATCATCAAACTGATTTCTAAAGTGTATAAATCTGTTTTTTCAAAGTATCTTACTACTTATGATAAAAGATAAAGCATTCACATCACCCTTTTCTTAACAATTATAATAGAATCTCATTATTGGAATACAGATTTTGACCCTTTCACCACCTTGCAGCACACTGGTTTGAACAAGCCCTGAGATGCAGAATGTCCCACAAAGCAGCCCCAGTCCCTCTCCACACCACGCTGACTGATGAAAGTGTCTGATAATTAGTTGGTAAGACCCAGGTGGTTCAATGGTAAAGAATCCGTCTGCAACACAGGAGACGCAGGCTTGATCCTTGGATCAGAAAGATCTCCTGGAGAAAGAAATGGCTATTCACCACAGTATTCTTGCATGGAAAATCCCATGGACAGAGGAGCCTGGCGGGCTACAGTCCACAGGGTCACAAAAGAATTGGACCCGACTTGGCAACTAAACAACATTACAGTAAGACAGTTTGTCCTTCCAGTTAATCATCTTTCCAACATGGAGTAGAACACTTTCTTCAAGATTTACTAAATACTTAGACTTTATTATTGGCATGCCCAAAATATTATAAAATCTATGCATCTAAAAATGACAACAAAGTTGTGTGTATAAGGCCAAGTTATCTGAGTGAGTCTCACTGACTTTATTTTTGGCATATTAATAACAGTGGCAAGTGGTTTAAAAGTTAAGAAGAAAAGGCATACAGTCAAAAGTCTCCTTTCACCTCTGTCATCTACCCATCCAATTCTTCCCACTTCCCTCTCATAGAGCCACTGTTACTGATATCTGTTTCTTGCATATACTTCTAGGGAGTCTTTATGCAAACATACACAAATATGTATTCTGCCTTCCTTTTGTACAGTTGGAAGCCACCATGCCCACTGTTCTATAGGGTTTTTTTTTCTAATTATGTATGTCAAAGATCTATATCAGAACATAAAAAGTTGTTTTGTTTTGTTTTGTTGCTTCTTATAGCTAAACAATATTCCACAGTATGGATGTATGGATATGTCATTACAGATTTAGCCAATCCCCTATTGGTGAATATGCAATCATTTCTTTTTATGCTGTTATAAGAAGTACAGTAACTAATATTGTATGGACTTCATTTTGCATATACCCAAGTATGTCTATAAGCTAAATTCTTTAAAATGAATTGCTCTGTTAAGAGATGTGCACTTTAAGTTTTGACAGTTACTACCAAATTGCTCTCCATAGATGTTGTACCAATTTATATTCCACCAACAATATAAAGAGGGTTTGCCAACCCAATGTCTTGCCCAGTATCTGGAAATTTGCTTATCTGATATGTGAAAAAAGGTATGCAATAGTATAATTTAAATTTGTGTATCTCCTATTATGAATAATGTGGAACATTTCTTTACAGACATTGGACAACTCTTTGTATTTCCTTCTCTGTGGATTCTGGTCACAGCATTTCCCCACCTTTCTACTGGGTGGCTATTTATTTTTCTTATTAATTTATAGAAATCAGTGTTAAGGAGGTTATCCCATTATCTGTGACACGTGTTAGGAACATTTTTTTCTGCTTGTTGTTTGTCTTACGAATGAGCTGATAGTTTTTCTGCAAAAATGTTAATATAGTTGAATCTGTCATTTTAAAATAGTTTTACATAGTTAGGAAGAATTTGCTCTGTTTTGAGGTGTTAAAATACTTTTCCCATGTTCTTTTCTATATCATTATTGTTCATTTTTTAAGATTTAAATCTTTGATCTTTTTAAAGAAATGTGAGTTATGGATACCTATTTATTGTCCTCCAGATGGCTACCCTGTTGTACCAAACACTTATGAAGATTGTATCCCTTTGGTCACATTTATTAAACTGTTTCAGCATAGAACAGAGGCAGAGAAACTATAACCTGTGGTCCCAATCTGGTCCACAGCCTGTTTCTGTAAACAGTGTCTGCAATCATTCATCTCTGTACTGTCTGTGGCTACTTTTGCACTAGGAGGCAGATGAGTGGTAGCAACAGAAGCTGCATGGCCTGCAAAGCCTAAAAGATGTAACTTTCTGGCCCTTGCCAACTCTTGATATAGAAGGAGAAGACGAGAAAGAGGAGAATGGAAAAAGGAGAAAGC
Source organism: Capricornis sumatraensis (assembly GCF_032405125.1). Taxonomy (NCBI): domain Eukaryota; kingdom Metazoa; phylum Chordata; class Mammalia; order Artiodactyla; family Bovidae; genus Capricornis; species Capricornis sumatraensis. The sequence goes on along the minus strand of NC_091081.1, from coordinate 30,799,036 downwards.
AAAGATATTCTGAACACAAATAGTATTTTCTGGGCATCAACTGTGCAGAGGAAAAATATTCATTAGGAGAAAAAAATTGAAATGTGATTGTGAGTTTATTTTCCTCTTTTATAGTCTTCTCCCTTGGTAGAAGCTGAAGCTGGTCCAGTCTGCTTCACAAAGACCCACAAATCTCTCATTTTTCTACCAGGCAAGGCCAAAAGTCCCTACAGAGGTACCAAGTCTTACGCCTGCTCACAAACTTAATGAGGTGTGGATGATCTCAGGGGACTCTGTGGAATGTGGAAAGCTGGGAGGTTTTTTGAACACATCTCTTTGGGATGTTGTGTACTACCACCTTTCAAATCTCCTTCATTCCTTTAGGACTAACAAGAACACCTCTAAACTGGCTTTTATTATTACTTTTTAAAAATGTGTCATATAGGACCCAAAGGATTTGTTTCCCCAGAAAGCAGTGTTTTTTCCTTCCAAATATTAAACAAAGGAATTTCTAGTTTGGTGTCTCAGTGGGTTACACTGGTGTTTTTATGTTCCAGCTGATTCCCTTCTGTTCTTAGACACAGTGGTTTTTCACAAGTTACTCACTAATCTCCTTAGGCCCTTTACAATCATCGTGAGCATGCTTCACCCTCTTCTCTAGCACCTATGAAGTACCAATTCTTAAAAATCAGACTGACTTCCATGAGAAGTTCAAGAGGAAACAAAGTTTCTTTTATTCATGAGCTATAATTATTATGATAAACTCTAAAATGCTTCAAAAATATTTAATTTATGTTATACTATTACTTCAGTTTTATGTCTGATTATACACTGAAAAATTAAAAAAGAAGACATAAAGAGTGTCCATACATTATTATTAGCAATAAGCATTATATATGAAGAATATTTCTATTTTCAAAGCACCTTTACATGCATCATTATATTTTATTCTCAGAATAATCAAAAAAGTATGAATATGTTCATTTCATAGTTGAGGAAAATGAGTCATGGGTAAATTTTTTTTTTAAGTTTTTTTTTTTACCATGCCCAGAGGCATTAGAATCTTGGTTTGGTAAACAGTGATGGAACCTGCTGGGCTGGAAGAAGCACAAGCTGGAATCAAGATTGCTGGGAGAAATATCAATAACCTCATATATGCAGATGACACCACCCTTGTGGCAGAAAGTGAAGAAGAACTAAAAAGCCTCTTGATGAAAGTGAAAGAGGAGAGTGAAAAAGTTGGCTTAAAGCTCAACATTCAGAAAACGAAGATCATGGCATCTGGTAACATCACTTCATGGCAAATAGATAGGGAAACAGTGGAAACAGTGTCAGACTTTATTTTGGGGGGCTGCAAAATCACTGCAGATGGTGACTGCAGCCATGAAATTAAAAGACACTTACTCCTTGGAAGGAAAGTTATGACCAACCTAGATAGCATATTAAAAACCAGAGACATTACTTTGCCAACAAAAGTCCGTCTAGTCAAGGCTATAGTTTTTCCAGTAGTCATGTATGGATGTGAGAGTTGGAGTGTGAAGAAAGTTGAGTGCCGAAGAATTGATGTTTTTGAAGTGTGGTGTTGGAGAAGACTCTTGAGAGTCCCTTGGACTGCAAGGAGATCCAACCAGTCCATTCTAAAGATCAGTCCTGGGTGTTCTTTGGAAGGAGTGATGCTAAAGCTGAAACTCCAGTACTTTGGCCACCTCATGTGGAGAGTTGACTCATTAGAAAAGACTCTGATGCTGGGAGGGATTGGGGGCAGGAGGAGAAAGGGATGACAGAGGATGAGATGGCTGGATGGCATCACTGACTCAATGGACATGGGTTTGAGTGAACTCTGGGAGTTGGTGATGGACAGGGAGGCCTGGCGTGCTGCAGTTCGTGGGGTTGCAAAGAGTCGGACACGACTGAGCGAATGAACTGAACTGAACTGACTGAACTGATGGAACCCATGCCTGCTGCAATGGAAGCACAGAGTCCTAACCGCTGGACCACCAGGGAAGTTCCTGTTTATTTTACAAATATAGTTAAAACATTCACATTACTCCACATTCAAAAGGAACATAAGGGTTTACAGTGAACAACTCCCCTTCACCTGTAATACTTGTCTCTCTTCCTGGAGGCAATTGCCCTTTCCTGTTTCTTATATATTCTTCTGGAGATATTGTATGCTGATGCTGAACCTAGTTCTTTTTTATTTAATTAGTTCTGAACCTAGTTCTTCTTCGTTTAATGATATATTCGGGAGATATTTCATATGAGTATATAGCAAACTTCTTTCTTATGGTTTCATAGTATTTGATTGTATAATGTATTTGAAACAGTCTTCCAGTGATGCACTTTTTAGGTTGCTTTTGATCTTTGCTACTTTTTATTTTTAGCTGAGCCACATGGCTTGGGGTATCATAGTTCCTTGATCAGGAATTGAACCTGGGCCACAGGTGAAAGCCCACAATCCTAACCACTAGGCCCCCAGAGAACTCCCTCCATCTTTGCCTTTAATGAGCAGCCTTATGCATGTCTCATGTGCATGTGTGCAAATGTATCTATTGGAGAATTTCTATGTTGGAATTGTTGGATCAGAAAATACATAGACTTAAAAATTTGAGAAGAGATTGTGACATTTTCCTTCATCAGATTAGGCAAAGATTTTAGGTGACTTAGCCAAGACTGAAGAGCTAATTTTTAATGGATTTGGAGTTAAATGTTTCCTAACCAGAAAATAGGAGCCATGATGAATGGTACATTTGGGGGAACATTAACTTCTTGTCAAATATAATCAATTTGGGGCATCTTCAAGAGAAGAGGAAGAAGATTCACCTTTTTGGCCTACTCCTTCCTTTCTGTTGCCCTCTGGGAACTTGTTCCCTGAACTGGAGGGCCAAGTGATGAACTAACCTCAGCAAGCCCAGATGGGTTTACCTCCTGCCACCCTGGGCCAGTCAGTCTCATAGACAAGAGAGATGTGGGCTTGTACCAAAAGTTGAAGAAATTAAAGTGCTTTACCTCAAAAAATAGAAGGCTAGGAAGAAACAGGGAATGCGTTTTAAAAGGCCTTCAAAGATACTGCTCTTCTGCAAGAGGACCCCTCATGAACAGACTTTCTTTGTGAGTCACTGTCCGTGGTGCTGACAACATCCCTGTGGGCTGAGGAGGGGTTGCTTTTCCTATTCCTGGGGCACTAAAGTGTCTTAAACAAACCCTCCTGGGGAATTCTGGGCAGAAGAGAAAGGCAATCAAGGCACACAAGAGAAGTAAAAAGGATAAGACCTAGTTAGGTAGACTGAGGTGGGTGGAGAAGAAGAGGAATTGGTATATGATTGGATATTGCTTACAAATCATAGTGATGGGGAGTGGGGGGAACATACGTGCATTGCCTTGGCATTCCATTATTGTATGCACATATTTCCTGAGGACTTGAAGAACCAAGTGAGGTTATAGAAAATACCTTGGAGAAAATTATCATGTGGAATTTCATGAGTGGACAACTTTAGAAATAAGATGGATTACCATCTGCCTGAACTGATTTAACTATAATCCTGCCAAGAGAGGGAATAACCTCCTGAGAACCTCACAATATTTGAAGTTACAACTTTAGTGAAAACATTCATCCTATTCTTGCTCTTTATCTCTGAGCTTCAGGGCAGCCTGGATTTAAACTAAAGTAACATCACAAGCTATACTGATTTTGTCTTATCTATAGTCATTTGCCTTAAAGTGTTGTTTTAATACACACGAGAAGTTAATAACTCTCTCAACCTGTCAGTCCTTTCCTCAGCAGAATAAAAGTATAACACAGAACATGAATTCAATATATCCAACTCATTCCTTATTGCTGCACTGAAATTGAACAATTTTTCCTTCACATGATTAAGCATACAAAATATTTATGTTTTGGTACAAAGAGAAACTCTTGGATTTATATTAAGTTTAAGTGTAAAAATGTGATTTATTTATTTTTTTACATTTCTATCCTTGGCTTTGTTTTCATTTGAAATGCTAAATTTTCTGGTTGGAAAAAATATATGTAATATTGGAAATTAGGCCAGAAACTCCATAAATGCCAAATTTTATTTTTCAATATTTTAATGGCCTCACTGGCAATGCAGTTAGTGTTGTGTGCTTGGCTGTGATTATAATCATTGCCGCTATAGGGACACACTAGATTCAAACTGAGCTTAGGGAGCTCTTGGGCATGAGCAGTCAAAGTAACATCCAGAAGGAGTCTCCAAGGGCCCCTACTAGTGTATCTGTCCCCACACAGGGTGAGATTTCCCCATAGGCCACCAAGAAAAGAAGCTGTTTTCCCCAAGGGTGATCTAATCCTGCCTATGGGCATTGACTCTTCTAACCCTTCTCGTATTCCAAGTTTAGAGACTGCCCTCAAGTTCCACATCAAATTTCTCTATTCCAGGGCTGTAACTCAGCTTCAATCTAAACTCCACTTGAGAAAAAAAACACTGAAAGGAAAGAGGATCATCCTTTCTTCTGGATTGGTTCTCAACATTTTCTTTTCCTCATACGCAGTTAACAAAACTATCATCTCTTATTATACTGTGGTGATTCTTTGCCAAACTGTGGATGGGCAGGGCAGAAGGGTTGTCCTTTTCTGCTTCACCCAGAGATACTTATCAAATGGAGGGTGGGGTGGGTGACAAACTCTACAGAAAAATCAACTCAGTTCAGTTCAGTCACTCAGTCGTGTCTGACTCTTTGCAACCCCATGAATCGCAGCACGCCAGGCCTCGCTATCCATCACCAACTCCCAAAGTTCACCCAAACTCTAGTCCATCAAGTCGGTGATGCCATTCAGCCATCTATCCTCTGTAGTCCCCTTCTCCTCCTGCCCCCAATCCCTCCCAGCATCAGAGTCTTTTCTAATGAGTCAACTCTTTGCATGACGTGGCCAAAGTACTGGAGTTTCAGCTTTAACATCAGTCCTTCCAAAGAACACCCAGGGCTTCAAGGGACTCTCAAGAGTCTTCTCCAACACCACAGTTCAAAAGCATCAATTCTTCGGCGCTCAAGTTTCTTCACAGTCCAGCTCTCACATCCATACGTGACCACTGCAAAAACCATAGCCTTGACTAAATGGACCTTTTTTGCAAAGTACTGTCTCTGCTTTTGAATATGCTATCTATGTTGCTCATAACTTTCCTCCCAATGAGTAAGTGTCTTTTAATTTCATGGTTGCAGTCACCATCTGCAGTGATTTTGGAGCCCTCCAAAATAAAGTCTGACACTGTTTTCACTGTTTCCCCATATATTTGCCATGAAGTGATGGGACCAGATGCCATGATCTTCATTTTCTGAATGTTGAGCTTTAAGCCAACTTTTTCACTCTCCTCTTTCACTTTCATCAAGAGGCTTTTTAGTTCCTCTTCACTTTCTAAACTCAACAAGCTGGCTATATTTTCTGACCAAATCTAATAAGTACCTGTCAACTCTTTTGAGTTTTCTTTATAGACAATTACATAAACTATAAATTATGCAAATCTGCTTTTCTTGAGGTTCCATATTGTGTACTGCATGTACTATTATCATGATTATCATCAGAAACAACAACAAATACATACTGAGTGTTTACCAGGTAAAAGACATAGAACTGACTGATATAGGGATCTAAGAGATGAATGAGACAGAGCCTTCATCCTCTCAAAAGCGTAATAATTGGGACACGGTTTGTCTACTTCTTTTGCCCCTATATGTTGGCAGGATGCATGATCCTAGATGAGCCACTTAGTCACAATTCTCCATTCTCCTCTTTTTTTCCCCTTGTTTTGAGCAATTGTCCAACGCACAGTCTATGGTCTGAGTCGTGAGCATCAGATATTAGAAGTAAATGAAAAGGAAAAGCAGAGCAGCGGAACAGCTATGGCTCACTCTGCTATTCTCTCCATTTGGCAGGGCTTCCAGACTCCCCCATAAAGTAGAGACTATCATGCCCACAAAAGACTCTGAAATCTTTCCCAGAAACCAATTGCCAGACTGGGAATTCTGAAGAACATAACACAAGTGAGTAACACATTATTTTCTTCTCTAAGAGCAAAAGATTATAAAAAGTAATCAAAGAAAATACAGTCATGAAATTTGGATTAAGGAGACAGTTATAGGCTGAGTTGCAATTGTTTATAGACAATTTTGAAGTATAATAGTTCAGATTTGGCTAATCCATAGCATGTATTATTATTAAAAAAATTTTAAGTGGTTTACAATATAGGATATATAACAAAATATGTTTTCATAAAAAATAAAGGTATATTTATGTCTAGAAAAGACTAGCAACTCCAAGTGTTCCTAAGCACTGTGATTTTTTAGTTCATTTTATTTTCATACTGGGTGGGAATAGGGGATGTGGAAGTAAGAGACCAGACTATTTTGATAACAAAGCCCACAGAACTATTTAACTTTAAAAAATGTGAACATTTATCTCTTTGTCAAAAATTTTAAAATCATTTGTCAGTTAAAAAATTTAATCTAGCCTTAGAAGCCAAAAAGTGCTGCTATCCAGTAAGCAGTCAGTAAGTGACTGCTAATGTTATTATGTAGTGAGAATTGTCTTGAGAAAGGAAATCAAGAGTATACTGCTTCTGAAGCTTTTGTAAAATCAGACTTCGCCTCACCAAGTTGTTGACAAAAGGATAACATTAGCATGGGAGCTACAAAGTAGAGCTCACAGAGCAGGAACTGGGTGGCCAGTATTAAAATCATACAGTGTCGGAACTTCCCTGCTGGTGCAGTGGATAAGAATCCGCCTGCCAATGCAGGGGACATTGGTTCAGTCCCTGGTCCAAGAGAATTCCACATGCAATGAGCAGCTAAGCCCAGGCACCACAACTACTGAGCCTGTGCTCTCGAGCCCGCAAGCCACAAATACTCAGCCTATGTGCCACAACAAGCTCGTGCACCTAGAGCCTGGGCGCCACAACGAGAGAAGGCCCCACAATGAGAAACCCTGTGCGCCATAACAAAGAATAGGTCCCACTCGTAGCAATCAAAGAAAGCCAGCACTCAGCACCGCCAAAAATTCATTAATAAATTGATCTGAAAAGCCATACTGTGCCAAGGCCAGATCCTGCAGAGAAAGAGACTGGGATGCTAACTTGCTGGCAACTTGTACCCTTTGAAAGAAAGTTCATTGAGCATCACTGGGGCCCTCTCCCTGACCTTTGATTCCTTGATCTTCTGCTCACCACACAACATCCTGATGGTTAGCAAAGCACAACTGGTGTGGTGACTGAAGGTTTATTTCCTTTATTGTGAACTAACTGGTTTGCACAGTAACATTGGGTGAGTGTGTCTGATGTTCCTCTGAGTTGAGGAGCAAAGTGTGGAGTGAAGGAAGTAAGCCTGGGACATAGGGGCCCAAGAACAGATAGTTCCCCTGTGAGTTTCCCTCTGAGCAGTCAGGCAGCCTCTATATAGTTCATGACTTTCTTATCTATAATGCCAACCACAATATTCCCACTTGAAAACCAAGTGTGCACATTACCTGGAATATTTACTCTGGACCACAGCCAAAACTTGACTCATATTGATTAATGCATGCACTGTTTATGGTTTTCGTTGGTCCTCCTTATCCTCCCCCCTTCTCTGTGAACTGACTGCACTCCCAAACCAGAAGTGGGCATGTGAGCTGGACTGGATGAAACACAAAGTACTCTCTACCCTTCTGTGGTCAGTGACCCTGCCAGTGATGGGAACATGACTCAGGATAGACCCATCAGAGTCCTGCCCAGGACTGTATCCAGCTGGACTCCATTTGCAAATCAAAATACAAGACAGAGCCATTCATTCAAGTGGCCATAAGACTGTAGTACTGGTCCAGGGAAAACAGCTGACTGACCTCAGGAAAGTCACTTAAACTCATTGCAACAAAGTTCCTTCTTCTACAAAGTAAGAACTCTGATCATGACCTCCCAGAAAGTTCTGACATTCAGAGGTGAAATCTCTCTTTTTCCTTTTATGTAGACACTGAACCAAAACAACCTGTCAGCTAAAGTCTACTGTTGTGAATTTAGTCTATTGATTCCTTCTCAGTCCAACAACTGGGTTTTCCAGGAACTCAGATAATTGCAATTGGAGGCCAAAAAAAAAAAAAAAAAAAAAGGCACAACATAAAAAAAAAATCATACTCCATGACCAACTGGGATTCTTCACAAGGATAATTCAACATATGTAAAATCAATCAATGTGATACAACACATAAACAAAAGACAAAGACCACATTATCATCTCAATATATCCAAAAAAGCATTTGACAAAATTCAACATCTATTCTCGATAAAAACTCTTACCAAGGTGGGTATAGAGGGAACATATCTTAAAAGTGTAAAAACTATTTATGATCAAATCCACAGCCAATATAATTCTCAATGGTGAAAAGTCGAAAGGCTTCCCACTAAAATCTGGAACAAGACAAGGATGCCCACTCTCACCACTTTTCTTCAACATAATATTAGAAGTCCTAGACACAGCAGTCAGAGAAGAAATAAAAAGTATACAAATTGGAACAAAAGAGGTAAAATTGTCATTATACGCAGATGATATGACACCATATATAGAAAATCCAAGACTTCACACAAAAACTACTAGAACTGAAAAACAAATTCATCAAGGTAGCAGGATATAAGATTAACATGGTGGCATTTCTTCATACCAACAAAATGTTAGCTTTTAAAATCTCTCCAAAATAAAATACTTAAGAATAAACCTCACTAAGAAAGTGAAAGACTTATACACTGAGAACTATAAAACATTAATAAAGGAATCTGAAGATGATTCAAAGAAATGGAAAGAGAACCCATGCTCTTGGATTGGAATAATTAATACTATTAAATTGAACATGATACCCAAAGCAATCTTCAAATTTAAGGTGATCCCTATCAAATTACCCATGCCCTTTCTCACAAAACTAGAACAAATAATCCTAAAATTCATATGAAACTATAAAAGACCCAAATTGCCCAAGCAATCCTTAAGAAAAAGAACAAAGCACAAAGTCATAACCATCCCAGACTTAAGACAATATAATACAAACCTACAGTAATCAAAACAGTGTGATACTGATACAAAAGCAGGCATACAGATCAATGGAATAGAATAGGGAGCCCAGAAATAAATCCACAGACCTACAGTCAATTAATCTTTGACAAAGTAGGCAAAAATATCCAGTGGGAAAAAGATAGTCTCTTAAGCAACTGGTATTGGGAAAGTTGGACAGCCTCATGCAAATCAACAATGTTAGAACATGCTCTCTCACCATATACAAAAATAAACTGAAAATGGCTTAAAGACTTAAATATAAGATATGGCACCATGAAACTCCTAAAAGAGAACATAGGCAAGACATTCTCTGACATAAATCACACCAGTGTTTTCTTAGGTTAGTCTCCCAAAGCAATAGAAATAAAACCAAAAATAAATAAATGGGACCTAATCAAACTTACAGGCTTCTGCACAGCAAAGTAAACCATAAACAAAATGAAAAAACCCTGAGAATGGGAGAGAATAGTTGTGAACGATGCAACTGACAAAGGCTTAATTTCCGAAATATACAAACAGCTCATACAACTTGACAACAACAACAACAACAAAAATAAACAACCCAATCAAAAAAGGGCAGAAGACCTAAAAAGACATTTCTCTGAAGAAGAAATACAAAGAGACAATAGGCACATGAAAAGATGCTTAGCATCACTAATTATTAGGGCAATGCAAACCAAAACTACAATGATATAGCACCTCATGCCAATCAGAATGGCCATCATTAAAAGGGCTACAAATCACAAATGCTGGAGAAGATGAAGAGAAAAGGAACCCTCCTACACTGCTGTTTGGTGTAGCCACCATGGAAAACAGAATGGGGTTTCTTTAAAAACAGAGTTACCATATGATCCAGCAATCCCACTCCTGTACATACATTCAGACAAAACTACAGTTTGGAAAGATTCATGAATGTTCACTGCAGCACTATTTACAAACAAGCACTATTTGGAAACAATCTATAAGTCCATTAACAGATGGATGGGTAAAGAAGATGTGGTATATATATACATATACATGTGTATATATAGATACAATAATATATGATATATATATATCATATACTGTAGTTTTGCATAATATTACCATGGGTGAAAGTGGAAAAAAATATAGGATCATTCTGCATTATTTCTTGCAACTGAATATAAATCTACATGATCTCAATAAAAACCTATGGCTGATTCATGCCGAGGTTTGACAGAAAACAGCAAAATTCTGTAAAGCAATCATTCTTCAATAAAAAATAAATTAATTAAAAAAGAAAAAAGTTTAAAACAAAGGTTCAATGGGGTAGGGGATTAAGAGGTATAAAACCCATTATGCATAAAATAAATAAATTATAAGGGTATATTGTACAGCACAGGGAAGAGAGCCAATATTCATGATGACTTTAAACAGAGTATAATCTGTAAAAACACTGAATCACTACAATGTGCACCTGAAATTCTATAATATACTAAATCAACTATATTTCAATAAAAATTTTTGTAAAATAAATTTTGTTTTTACACCAGTAGAACAAAACAGGTAAAGCCTTATCCTGATAATCCAAAGAATGAATCCTTAACATGAGGCCTCGTTTATCCAGGTCAGCTTTGTCCCTTATTTATGTTGTCCTTGAAATCACAAAGAGGTAAGCAAACTGGTGGTCACAATTCCTGTCTTACATGGTTGAATACTGATCAGGAATGTTTAGACCTCATTTTGATAAACACTAAAAGTGATTCGCAGATTAAAAAGTAACATTTTGTGGGTGTGTTCATGGTAAAGGACTCACCTGCTGCTGCAGGAGAAGTACAAGAGATGCAAGTTTGATCCTTAGGCTGGGAAGATCTCCTGGAGGAGGGTATGGCAGCCCACTCAAGTATTCTCGCCTGGGAAATCCCATAGACAGAGGAGCCTGGTGGGCTACGGTCCACAGGGGAGCAAAGAGTTGGACATGACTAAGCAACTTAGAGCATGCTACTGGGTTGGCCAAAAAGTTCGTTCAGATTTTTCCATGTTACAAAAAACCTGAATGAACATTTTGGCCAACCCCATACTTTTATAAATTAAGATGGAGAATGGCATATAGTAAAATTTTAAACAACTTTGCAAGAAACATCATTTACAAGGGATCCTCCAAAAATAGTCCTTCAGTAGGACATACTGGTAATATTTAAGTCAGATTCTTCCCCAATACAAAAAATTAGAAAGACAGAAAGAAAAAAAAAACACACACACAGGTACAAAGGAAACTAAAGATATTTGTTAGTGGATACTTTATTTAACGTTACTAATATATATAAAACCTGAAGGCAGCTAAGAATTTTCTAGGAATATATGAATTATTAAATTTTATTCCATTAAGTAATGGTGGAATGAATGGAGAATCTTGACAAAGCATTTTTAAAAGCTCCAGGTCCAGATGATTTCACATGTGAATTCCTTGAAATCATCAAGAACATTTCTATCTATGCTATTTAAATCATTCTAGCACATAGTAAAAGAATGCAAGCTTTCCAAATGTTTTTGACAGCCAGCATAGCGCTGAAAACAAAGGGAAAAAATTACAAATCACTTACAAAACACCCTAAGTATAAATACTGATGCAAGCATCTTATGTGAAACATTTCCAAGTGAATCCAGCATTACATTAAGAGAATAGTATACCAAACCAAGTAGAGTTCATTTCAAAAATGTAAAGCTGGTTCAGCATACAAATTCTATTAATAAAATTCATCATCATAATTTCTCAAGGCAAAAAATCACATCATTAAGAGATTCTAAAAGTCATTTTAAAAATTCCACATCAATTGCCAGTTAATTTGATCCCCAGGTCAGGAAGATCTCCTGGAGAAGGAAATGGCAACCCACTCCAATATTCTTGTCTGGGAAATTCCATGGACAGAGGAGCCTGGTAGATTATAGTCCATGGAGTCGCCAAAGAGTTGGACACATCTTGGCAGCTAAACAACAACAACAATATTGTGCTCAATTGACAATTAAAACCAAAGTTTAAAAAACAGTGACACAAGGATGTCTTAAACATGACAAATTATATATTCAAAACATATAATCTAATAATTAAATATATATTTAATTTAAAATATATATAATTAAATATAAGAATTATTTCCATAAATATAATGAATAAGCTAAGGTTGTCTATGATTTAATGTTGTAGAAGTCCTTGTCAAACAACCAGAAATGGGAAAAAAGAGGTGCAAAATATTGGAAACAAAGAAACAAAATTATCGTTTTTCAGATGTTACTATCTCCCTGAAAAACATGACGGCTTGAATCGCAAAGGTGTTAAAACCATTAGAGAGTTCTATTAGGTGGTCACATTAGCATTAAACACAAAGCTTTCTCAATTATACTCAATAAAGCTGAAATTTTTTTTAAACACTAAGCTTTCTTATATGTTGACAATATCAGTTTAAAAAAAAAGATAATATTCACAATAGAAACAAAATGCATAAAACACTTCGAAATAAACAAAATAAGTAGTGTACAAATTAAGAAAACCACAAACACCAAGAAACACTGAAGGCAATATAAATGGAGAGAATGCCTTGCTTACACGGGTATACTGCACACCTATTTTTGTGACCCTTGTCATTGTCACTGCCTTTGTCCCCCAGAACATCCAGCCCTCTGTTTCTGGAACAACTGCTTCCTGTTCTGTGGCTTCCCTGGTGGCTCAGACAGTAAAGAATCTGCCTGCAAAGTGGGAGACTGAGGTTCGATCCCTGGGTCGGGAAGATCCCCTGGAGAAGGTAATGGCAACCCACTCCAGTATTCCTGCCTGGAGAATTCCATGGACAGAGGAGCCTGGTGGGCTATAGTCCATGGAGTCGCAAAGAATCGAATATAACTGAATGATTAACACTTTCACTTTCCCTTTCTGTGGGTTTCCTGCTCCACTGTGTGCAGACTTGTTATGCCTGTTACATATGTGTCCAGCCCTTTTTCAGCCAAGGGGTAAACAAGTTACCCAAGTGAGGATCACTGAATTCTCTCTCAGAATCTGAAAACTGAGCCTCGGACAGAAAGCTGGTGGAGCTGAGGAATTTGGGTGGAGCTGCAGATCACTATAAGTGCTCTGGCTCTTTTCATGCCCAAATCCAGTCCTTCAGCTTTTTTTCACATCTGTGAGCCCCTCCACATCCTTTCAGGAATTCCTTTATTTTACGTTTTTTCTTTAAGTCAGTAAAAATTTGTTTCTGATTTTTTTCAAATAACTGTAAGTGAATCTATAATAGACATACTATTACAATGATGTCAATTACCTCTAAATTAATCTATTATTCAATACAATACAGGCTCAGCTGGTTAGGAATTTTCCTGCAATGCTGGAGAGCTGGGTTGGGAAGATCCCCTGGAGAAGGGAAAGGCTACCCACCCCAGTATTCTGGCCTGGAGAATTCCATGGACTATACAGTGCATGGGGTCATAAGGAGTCGGACACAACTAACCAACTTTCACTTTCAGTTTGCAATAAAATACACACCAAAATCATAACAGAAATGGAACAAGCAGTCTTAAATTTCATCTTGAATCACCATCAACTTTGGTTACATATTAGAATCATCTGAAGAGTTTTCACAATTCTCTTTTCCAAGGATGAATCCCAGAGCAATTAAATTAGGACTTCTGAGTGCAGGACAAAGTGTTTATTAGAGCTCTTTGAGTGATTATGATGTACTGCCAACACTGAGAATTACTTCTCTAGAAGAATAAACATGTAAGAATAGTGAGAAATTTCTAGGGAGGAAAAAAAGAAAAAATGAGTAGGCTTGTCCCATGGGCAATTGAAATATAAAGGTATAGTAAGTAAAGCAATGTACTCCTAGCGTAAGAACTGACAGACAAATAAATAGAACAAAATGCATACTCCAAAAAAGAATCAAATCCAAATCCACACAATTGAAAATATAATAGATATGGCATTTAAAATCACTGGGGAAAAGAGGGACTACTCTGTGAACAATGTTGGGACAACCAGCTAACCATTTGAAATAATGAAGCCATTAAAATAAATTCTAGATGAATCAGAAGTGAAAATTAAACTATAAAAATACGCTGCTTTCGCCTATGCAATATATATTCATCCTTATCTTGGTAATGAAACTCTAGTTTTCCCTGGGAAGCTGCTGCTGCTGCTGCTGCTAAGTCACTTCAGTCGTGTCTGACTCTGTGTGACCCCAGAGATGGCAGCCCACCGGGCTCCCCCATCCTTGGGATTCTCCAGGCAAGAACACTGGAGTGGGTTGCCATTTCCTTCTCCAGTGCATGAAAGTGAAAAGTGAAAGTGAAGTCGCTCAGTCGTCTGACTCCTAGCAACCCCATGGACTGCAGCCTACCAGGCTCCTCCGTCCATGGGATTCTCCAGGCAAGAGTACTGGAGTGGGGTGCCATTGCCTTCTCCGCCCTGGGAAGCTACTCATCAGCAATTTTCAATCCATTTGACTGAGGGTTGAAGTAAAAAGATGAAATGATATTAACTCTCTCCTTTCAAGAATATAATAAGAGCAATGAGATATCACTTATTGACCATCATACTGGCAAAATAAAAAGTTGTTTTGGTAATAGCTGGTCTTGTTTAGTATGCGGCGATTAGAAACTCTCAGAGTGTAAATGGCAGCAGCAAACACCATAAATATATACACCTTTAATCCAGTACTTCAACTTTGGGTAATATAATACAAGCTTACAGTCAATCACAACCACAAAGATTTTATTGATCATAGCTGTGTTTTCACAGTGAAAAAATAAATGTCTTTCAAGAGGATAATATAACTATACATGTGTTGACATTAAGTATGTCCATGACTCTTGATACTTAAGAATCACTATTATTAAAACACACAGAAAATAAGTGTTAGCAAGGATGTGGAGAAATTGGAACCTTTGTGTACTATTGGTGGGAACGTAAAATGATACAGCAACTATGGAAAACAGTATGGTGATTCCTCAAAAAATTAAACATAGAATTACCATATGATCTAACATTTCCACTTCCACTTTGGGTGTATATTCAAAAGATTTGAAAGCAGGAACTCCAACAGATATTTGTACACAGTGTTCACAACAGCATTATTTGTTGTTGGTCAAAAGTAGAAGCAACTCAAGTGTCCATCGATGGATAAATAGATAAGCAAAATGTGGCCTATATGTTCAATGGAATATCAGCTTTAAAAAGGAAAGCTATTCTGATACATGTACAACCTGGATGAACTTTGAGGACATTATGCTAAATGAAATAAGAGAGTCAGCAGAGGACAAATATAACATGATTCTACTTATACGAGGATCTACAGTAGTCAAATTCATAGCAGAAAGCAGAATGGTGGTTGCCAGGGGTTGGAGGGTGGGGTAGGGAGTTCTTGTTCAATGGATAGAGTTTCAGATTTGCAAGATGAAAAAGTTCTAGAGAGGGATGATGGTGATAGGTGTAGAACAATGTAAAATGTACTTAATGCCGCAGAACTGGGAGCTTAAAAGTGCTTAAAATGGCAAATTTTATGTTAAACATATTTCACAATAAAATTTATTTTCTATTAGAAAAGGAAGTTTTGTTTATTTTGATTTCCTCAAGATTTTTCTTTATTAATATTGTCTGGGAAATTTGCTTTTATGATGAATCATTCAAGAATGACCCTGAAACACAAGTTTTGTGATAAGCAGAGCTTCCTAGAGGTCATTCTTTATGGTTGCTTTTATAGTTTATGATCTTCAATCATATTTATTTGTAATCATTTTTCACAAAGTAGGAAAAGTTTTTTTTTTAAATAATTTTATTAATTTATTTCTGGCTGTGTTGGGTCTTCATTGCTCTGCAGGCCTTTTCTCTAGTTGCAGTGTGCAGGCTTCTCGTTGAGGTGGCTACTCTTGTGGAGTGGGGACTCTCGGGCTCGCAGGCGTCAGTAAAGGCACATGGGCTTGGTAGCTGTGACTCCCAGGCTCTAGGGCAAAGCTTAACAGTTGTGGTGCTCAGGCTTATTTACTCTGCAGCATGTGGGATCTTCCCAGATCAGGGATCAAATCTGTGTCTCCTGCATTGGCAGGTGGATTCTTAACCACTGAACCACCAAGGAAGCCCAGGAAAAGTCTTTTTAAAAAGAGAGAGAGAGCAGAATGCTTAAAAACATCAGAGGATCCTTATACAGGGTCAATAACAAACGGAATTATAGAAAATTAGGTGGTGACATCATATCTGAAGTTCCAAGTCACTTCTTTGTGGGGTAATTTTCCATGTTGGAATTTTGCTTCACATTTTTTCAGCAGCCCTATCTCACTCCCAGAAGTTAGCTGCACATAGATTCTAGTGGCTCAGTCATGCATGCCAGGGACCCAAAATCTGAGAGGATTCACTTGGTTAACCAAGAACCCTTAGCCAGAGGCAATCTGGTTTCTTTCCCAGGGCTAGAACAAAACAGTGAAAATATTTCCACTCTAAATAGAAACTATAATCTAAAAGTAGCCCTGTCCCCTTTTCTTTTAAAATCTGAACACAAGCAGAAACAAAGAGTAGGATTTCGGTTCATCTTACACTGAGGTTCAAGAAAGGAATTGTAGCAAATATAAAACCAAATCTTAACTGGCACTAGATTATATGACAACTACTGTGCTTAAAAACTGTATCGAGTACAGTATCGAGTACTGTGTCTCGTGCTTAGTCTAGAACATGATCAGGAGAGAAGAGAAATAATGCCAACTTGTTGCCAGAAAATCAAAACACTAAGCCATCTGCATATATCTGGACAAAATTATAATTCAGAAAGATACATGCACTCCTATGTTCATAGCAGCATTATTTATAATAGTCAAGACATAGAAGAAACATAAATGTCAATCAACAGAAGAATGGATAAAGAAGGCGTGGTAATATATACAATGGAATCTTACTCATAAAAAAGAATGAAATAATGCCATGTGTAACAACAAGGATGGGCCTAGAGGTTATCACACTAAGTGAAGTCAGTCCAAAAGAGAAAAATAAACACTATATGATATCACTTATATGTGGAATCTAAAATATTACACAAGTGAGCCTATCTACAAAACAGAAACAAACTCACAGACATAGAGAAAAGACTTGCAGTTGCCAAGGGGGAGAGAGGGGGAGAGAGGATGACTTGGGAGTCTGGGATGAGCTGATAGAAACTATTATACACAGAATGGATAAACAACAAGGTCCTACTGTACAGCATAGGGAACCTATATTCAATACTCTGTAATAACCCACAATGGAAAAGAAAAGAAGCACTAAGCCATTTGTAGGCAGATAAATACCTTCCAGTAATATCCATTTAAATATGCACTGAGGTTTATAGACAAAAGGTACCATTGTGAACACAGGTTAGGATCTTAGGATCCTACGTAATGTGATCCAAGGAACTAGAGGACTTTGATGAAGTTCCCCCTTTGCAATCAAACTCAGCAATATTGTTCAAAAGGAACCAAGAGAACAGGAAAAATCTTGAGAGTCAAACCAGTTATGACTGTCTGGTCTCTGACCAGTAGTGTTTCTGTTCCAATATAAAGTCACTTTTCTAGGGGACTTCACACCATCTGTTTCTGAGATTTATTTAGACCAGTTTTAGTGATTTTACGCCAAAGGTGCATAAAAAAGTGTTGTTGTTTAACTCATACTTGGCAAGATATTTCTTGAATAAGTGAAAAAGGCATGACACCTTCATATTTCTGACATTTTAAAAATATTTTCAAACAAAACACTGAAATACTATATAACAAAGATATTATCAAAGCTCTGCCTACTCTCATTCTTGCATGTGATTATAAATCATTCATTCTGGTCACCCACCGTTCATGAGCATGCATCTAGAACTGAAGTGGCACACTGACTCTAATAAATGCCAGACCTCGCTGAGAAACCTCAGAAATCCATCCAACAGCGAAGTCGACGCCAATAAGTCACATGACTAAAATAATCATGTGACTAATGGCTATGCTATTGGTATAGCTGAAAACGAGAAGACCTCATGACCCAGCAATGCCCGGACCAGGTATAAATACAAAAATACACTAGCAAAAGTACAATGAGACATGACAGCATGTTCATTCAACACTGTCTGTAGTAGCATAGTTGGGAAAAACCTAAAAGTTCATCAGCAGAAAATTAGATGCTTAAATTGTAATATAACTCTAACTGAATAACAGAATTTTAACTTATAGATGTTAAAATGAATGATTACTATTCATACCAACTTAGCTCTTGAAAATATAATTTTAGTGGGTAAGAGCAATATTTAATATTTCATTCAGTATAATACCATCTATTTACATTTTAAAGACATACAGACAAAAGGTGAAAATTTAAAATGACCTAAGTGTCCATAAAGAGGAGATTGGATAAATGAAGGCAGTATATAATGGAAGGTATCATTGTTTAAATGATGGTGTAGAGCTCTATTGATTGATAATGAAAAGGTCAGTGCTATTTCGCTAAATGAAGATGCAATATGTATAACATGGTCTGATTTTACTTTCCAAAAAAATGTGTGGACATGCATAAGAAATGTTAACTCAGGCTATTTCTGGATGGTGGGATAATTGATAGGCTTTATTTTATTGTTTATACTCTTCTGCATTTTTCTGAATTTTTCTTTGCAATTAGTATTACTTTTATAAGCAGAAAATGACATTTTACTATAAAAAAGGAAAAAAGAAAAATACAGTGTAGCAGATTTCCAAAGATGGCTGCACCAATATATTTCTCACCCCCCATGTTTTTATTGCAGTATGACTTGGACGTTTCTCCATAGAAAGCTAGGAAGGAGCCTCTGTTCCCACCCCTTAAAAAGGAGCCAGCTTTTGTAACTTGATTCTAATGAATAGGATGCAAAGCGACTCCATTATTTCCAAGGATAGGACTTAAAAGATCACACAGCTTCTGCCTAGTCCATTCGCTCTCTCTTCCCATCTCCCCTCACCCTTGGAACCTAGCCACTGTATCATGATTTAGCCCAGATCACATGGAGAGGTTTCATGGAGATGTTCTGGCCAACAGTCCAGCTAGGGCTTCCCTTAGCTAAGAGCCAGCATCGACTACCAGAAACGTGAATGAACTAGCCCTTGAATGATTCCACTCCCAGTTTTTGCTTTATTCAGTTGAGGCCCCAAACACCTCTGCACCTTGCCCAGAATCTGTGAGCATAATCAACAGTTGTTCTGTGCCACTGTATTTTGGAGTAATTTGCTGCACAGTCCTAGAAACTGGAACACACACAACAAATACTATTACTTGTTGTTTCAAGCTATACATGTGGTCAGAGTAAACTAATTGACTAAAATAATCAGTTTTAGCTATCTTGTAGGGCTGAAAATGAACATATCCCCATGGGCCAGCAGCTCCATGTTTAGGTATAAACCCTGGAAAAAAAGTGCTCAGTGAAACACAGACTAGCGTATTCATGTCAACACTGCTTGCAGCAGGGTAACTGGAAAAAAACTAGAAGTCCATCAGCAGGAAATTAGGCATATAAATTGAGGTGTAATTGTATAATAGAATACTCATAGATGTCAAAGTAAATAAATTATTGTATGCATTAACTTAGCATGGATTGGAGACATACCAAATTCTTTATAATAATTTTTCCTAGGAGTATGGGAGGGAAATGGGACCTGAGAGAGGATCCCATGGGACTTTTAAAGGCATTTTCAAGGTCAAAAAGTAAAAATAACAATAATAAAACAAATTTTTAAAAACATTGATTTGAAGCAAATATGGCAAAATGCTAACATTTATCCTAATTATGAAAATCCAGGTGATTATAACTCCCTACATACTTTCCTGTATTCACTTTCTCCCTACTATACCAAAAATAAATCTAGTATTTAAAGGTTAGTGTTTCTCCGACATAAACCACAGCAGGATCCTCTATGACCCACCTCCCAGAATATCGGAAATAAAAGCAAAAATAAACAAATGGGACCTAACTAAACATAAAAGCTTCTGCACAACAAAGGAAACTACAAGCAAGGTGAAAAGACAGCCTTCAGAATGGGAGAAAATAATAGCAAACGAAGCAACAGACCAAGAATTAATCTCAAAAATATATAAGGAACTCCTGCAGCTCAATTCCAGAAAAGGAAACAACCCAATCAAAAAGTGGGCCAAAGAACTAAACAGACATTTCTCCAAAGAAGACATACAGATGGCTAACAAACACATGAAAAGATGCTCAACATCACTCATTATCAGAGAAATGCAAATCAAAACCACAATGAGGTACCATTTCACACCAGTCAGAATGGCTGCTATCCAAAAGTCTACAAGCAATAAATGCTGGAGAGGGTGTGGAGAAAAGGGAACCCTCTTACACTGTTGGTGGAAATGCAAACTAGTACAGCCACTATGGAGAACAGTGGGAAGATTCCTTAAAAAACTGGAAACAGAACTGCCTTATGACCCAGCAATCCCACTGCTGGGCATGTACACCAAGGAAACCAGAATTGAAAGAGACATGTGTACCCCAATGTTCATTGCAGCACTGTTTATAATAGCCAGGACATGGAAGCAACCTAGATGCCCATCAGCAGACGAATGGATAAGAAAGCTGTGGTATATATACACAATGGAATATTACTCAGCCATTAAAAAGAATACATTTGAATCAGTTTTAATAAGGTGGATGAAACTGGAGCCTATTATACTGAGTGAAGTAAGCCAGAAAGAAAAACACCAATACTGTTTATATATATATATATAGTTTATACACTATATATACTGTATATATATACTATATATACAATACAGTATACTATATATACTGCATATATATGGAATTTAGAAAGATGGTAATGATAACCCTGTATGCAAGACAACAAAAGAGACACAGATGTATAGAACAGTCTTTTGGACTCTGTGGGAGAGGGTGAGGGTGGGATGATTTGGAAGAATGGCATTGAAACATGTAAATTATCACATGTGAAATGAATCACCAGTCCAGGTTCAATGCATGATACAGGGTGCTCAGGGCTGGTGCACTGGGATGACCCAGAGGGATAGGGTGGGGAGGGAGGTGGGAGGGGTTTCAGGATGAGGAACACATGTACACCCGTGGTGGATTCATGTAAATGTATGGCAAAACCAATACAATATTGTAAAGTAAAAATAAATAAATAAAACTGAAAAAAAGAGAAAAAAAGGTTTGTGTTTGGGGGTTTTGGGGTTGTTGTTTCCCTCTCTACTGGAATCAACAAATCTCTTAATTAAAAAATATCTTCACACAAAGTTAATCACTTAAGGATCCAACTCAAAATCCTTGACAATTTCTCTTGATAATTTGGAAGGGTCTTTTTTTGTTTTTTAGGAAAGTTACTTTAAGATGTCAAGGTAGAAATTGATGCTATACATTGAAACATACACTTTATGTTGCTATACATTGAAACATATGCAAAATATGCATTACCATATATAAAATATATAGCCAGTGGGAGTTTGATGTATGACACAGGGAAGCCAAAGCCAACCCAAAGCCATTGCTCTGTGACAACCTATAGGAATAGGCTGTGAAGGGAGGAGGAATGGGGGGCTCAGGAGGGAGGGGACACATATATGCCTACGGCCTATTCATGTTGATATATGGCCAAAACCATCACAATATTGTAAAGTAATGATCCTATTAAATAAATAAATTTTTAAAAAGAAATTGATGCTATAATTATTTGTAGAGATATTTCCAGATAATAATAGATCAATAATAATATAATATGGGAGGAGCAACCCCATGTCCAAGGAGCGGCAGCTGCACGGGCGCAGGAGGGCCGAGAGGAGCTACTCAACGTTCAAGGTCAGGAGAGGTGGCCCTGAGGAGACATCCCTCATCCAAAGTAAGGAGCAGCGGCTGTGCTTTGCTGGAGCAGACGTGAAGAGATACCCCACGTCCAAGGTAAGAGAAACCCAAGTAAGATGGTAGGTGTTGCGAGAGGGGATCAGAGGCCAGACACACTGAAACCATAGTCCCTTTGACTATGCCAAAGCCTTTGACTTTGTGGATCACAATAAACTGTGGAAAATTCTGAAAGAGATGGGAATACCAGACCACCTGACCTGCCTCTTGAGAAACCTATATGCGCAGGTCAGGAAGCAACAGTTAGAATGACATGGAACAACAGACTGGTTCCAAATAGGAAAAGGAGTACGTCAAGGCTGTATATTGTCACCCTGCTTATTTAACTTATATGCAGAGTACATCATGAGAAACGCTGGGCTGGATGAAGCACAAGCTGGAATCAAGATTGCCGGGAGAAATATCAATAACCTCAGATATGCAGATGACACCACCCTTATGGCAGAAAGAGAAGAACTAAAGAGCTTCTTGATGAAAGTGAAAGTGGAGAGTGAAAAAGTTGGCTTAAAGCTCAACATTCAGAAAATGAAGATCATGACATCTGGTCCCATCACTTCATGGCAAATAGATGGGGAAACAGTAGAAACAGTGTTAGACTTTATTTTGGGGGGCTCCAAAATCACTGCAGATGGTGACTGCAGCCATGAAATTAAAAGACCCTTGCTCCTTGGAAGGAAAGTTATGACCAACCTAGATAGCATATTAAAAACCAGAGATGTTACTTTGCCAACAAAGGTCCATCTAGTCAAGGCTATGGTTTTTCCAGTGGTCATGTATGGATGTGAGAGTTGGACTGTGAAGAAAGCTGAGCCCTGAAGAATTAATGCTTTTGAACTATGGTGTTGGAGAAGACTCTTGAGAGTCCCTTGGACTGTAAGGAGATCCAACCAGTCCATTCTAAAGGAAATCAGTCCTGGGTATTCTTTGGAAAGACTGATGCTAAAGATGAAATTCCAATACTTTGGCCACCTCATGCGAAGAGTTTCCTCATTGGAAAAGACTCTGATGCTGGGAGGGATTGGGGGCAGGAGAAGAAGGGGACGACAGAGGATGACAGAGTTGGCTGGATGGCATCACCGACTTGATGGACATGAGTTTGAGTGAACTCCTGGAGATGGTGATGGACAGGGAGGCCTAGCATGCTGCAATGCATGGGGTCCCAAAGAGTTGGACACGACTGAGTGACTGAACTGGAACTGGAATAATATAATATAATAATATTATATATATCAATAATATAATAATAAATATGCTAAAACTCCTCCATAGTAAATGGAAACCGTGCCTCTTGGATCCATGTTCTATATGAAGAGTCAATAAGTTTTAGGGACAGGCTATTCCACTGTAGACAGTGGCTTTGTGTATATCATATTGGGGAGAAATCTGCCAGGAGTTCCATGAGGGGCTTTGTCACTTTCCCATTCTAATTCTGGGCAGGAACCAATCATGGGCTACACTAAGTCATGTTGGCTCAGTACAGGCTCAGGGAGTACAAGCTTATTGCAAGCCAGTCCCCACCATGGCCAGCACTCAGGACCAATGGAGACATCCTACAGACCAAGAGAGGGACCAGATCAGATAATGTGAGAGGGTAGACTGAGACGTCTTAGAGGGTCCCCTGCCTTTTAACCGTGATCTTTGGGGTGAGCCAAACAAACACATAACAGGCAGGGCCCTGAAAACACCGAAAGTACACCAAAAAGGTTTAATTGAAGCAAACTGAATGAAGGAGTTACTTGCAAAAATGGCAGGGTTAAGGGACCCAAAGAAGGAAAGTGAAGCACACAGCCCAGCAACAGTGAGTGCTGACCTCCCTCAAGGTCCACAGTGTTACTGGAGTGGGAGAGAATTGCCTGCGGAAGAGTGCACACAGAGGGAGGCCCCCACTGACCAGACTAAAGCCCGGTTGCTAAGGAAGTAAATACCTCAGCCCTCTCCTCCCACCCTCCAACCTCCTGCCAGGGCCTTCCATTAACTGACCCAACCGGTAGCTAGAGGTCAAGGGCATCCAGCGATGAAGCCCGTGCAAGGCAGCACAGCGGGACACAGAGCAGGGCAGAGAAAAGCAGAGAATGAGTCTTGCGGCCAAACAGAAAGTTAACCAACACATACTTCCCTCAGAGAAGACAGAAAGATAGAATTATCCTATGGCATAGTCTGATTGCCAAAAAGTGTTCACCAGAGGCAGAGAATGAGGGTGAAGATCAAACACTCTAAAACCCCAAACTCTATGTTTTGTAGATGTTAACAGATATTAACCTACAGAATAGTTCATGTCCAGGAATACCTGGTTATTTAAGAAAACGTTTGAAGTAATCTTTGGAAGTATACAATAAGTTAAATTACTTAATGTTGGCATTCTATTGATCATGATTCTATTGATCATTTTATATGTTACATATAGCTGATAGCTAGAGACATAGACATAGAACATATATAAATATATTGAATGTATTCTATATAGACAGAATATAGGACTATATATTATATATATTGTATGTATATAGACAGAGCATTTTATTATATGTCTGTATATAGAATGGGAGAAAACATTTGCAAATCATATATCCAATGAGGGGGTAATATCCAAAATATGTAGAGAACTCATACAACTTAATTACGAAAAACAAACAATCCAATTAAAATATGGGCAGAGGGACTTCCCTGGTGGTCCAGTGGCTAAGGCTATATGCTCCCAGTGCATGGGGCCCAGGTTCAATCCCTGGTCAGGGAACTAGATCCCACATGCCACAACTAAAGATCCTGCATGCTGCAACTAAGATTCTGTGCCATTAAATAAAATAAATAAATAAATAAATAAAATAAAAATAAAAATAAAATATGGGCAGAGGATTTGAACAGGCATTTTTCTAAAGAAGACTTACAGATGGCCAAAATGTACATGGAAAGATGTTCAACATCATTAATTAGAAAAATGCAAATCAAAAAAAAAAAAAGAAAAGAAAAATGCAAATCAAAACCACAATGAAATATCACCTTACATCTGTTAGAATGAGTATAATTAAAAAGATAAGAAATAAGTGTTGGTGAGAAAGTGGAGAAAATGGATCACTTGTACACTATGAAGAATGTAAACTGGTGCAATTACTATGGAAAATACCATGGAAGTTCCTCAAAAAATTAAAAATAGAACAACCATATGATCCATCAATTCCACTTCTGGAGAGTTACCAGAATAAAACAAAAACACTAACTCCAAAGGATATATACACCCAAATGTTCAGCATTATATACAATAGCCAAGATATGGAAACAACTAACAATCAACAGATGAATGAATAAAGGATGCAGCACGCACACACACACACACACACACACACACACACACACCACACATACACATACACAGGAATATTCTTCAGCCACAGAAAAGAATGAAATCTTGCCATTTGCAACCACATAAATGGACCCGGAGGGTACTATGCCAGGTGAAATAAATTAGAGAAAGAAAAATACCATATGATCTCACTTTTATTTGGAATCTTTAAAAAGGAAAAAAAAGCCAACTCATAGATACAGAAAAGAGAGTGGTGGTTGCCAGAGACAGAGGGTGGGTGGTAGGCAATATGGGTGAAGAAAGTAAAAAAGTACAAACGTCTGGTTATAAAATAAATAAGCCATGGGGACGTGAGGCACAGCACAGCAACAGTTAATAACACTGTATTGCATATTTTTCAAAGTTACTGAGAGAGTAAATCTTAAAAGTTCTCATCACAAGAAAAACATTCTGGTGACTATATCTGGTAACCAATATTAACTAGACTTCTTGGGGTGACCGTTTCACAATACAAATATCAAATCATTATGTTGTACACCTGAGTCAACATAACGCTGTATATCAATTATACCTAATTTAGAGGAAAATGCTTACTATTTCATTGTGTGTAATAGCACTAAACATGTGTGTGTCTGTCTATATATACAAACACTTAAAACCATTTAAATATACATCAGTAAAAGAACAGTAGAAAACATATTTTTCAAAGGTCTCCCATTTCAGGGATCACCAGCCATTCACTGATACAGTGGAAACAGTGATAATCTGTATCCCTCAGTTTCTAGAAGATAATGTGGCTGTCACAGAGTATGTATTCAATCGATATTTGATCAATAAATTTTTTTACATCTCCTCCTTCACCCAACATATCCAATCCATTATCAAGATGCATTGATTTTATTTCCTAAATATCTCTCAAATCCACTTCTTCTCCACTACTAGGGGTGGAGTCTGTCTCTTCATCTCTCACCTGAATTACAGAGTAGCCTCCTATTTTGGTGTATCTGCACCTACCCTGCAGAATAGGGTAGAAGAAGCAACAGTTAGAACTGGGCATGGAACAACAGACTGGTTCCAAATCGGGAAAGGAGTATGTCAAGGCTGTATATTGTCAACTGCTTATTTAACTTATATGCAGAGTACATCATGCGAAATCTTGGGCTGGATGAAGCACAAGCTGGAATCAAGATTGCTGGGAGAAATATCAATAACCTCAGATACACAGATGACACCACCCTTATGGCAGAAAGTAAAGAAGAACTAAAGAGCCTCTTGCTGAAAGTGAAAGAGGAGAGTGAAAAAGTTGGCTTAAAACTCAACATTCAGAAAACTAAGATCATGGTATCCGGTCCCATCACTTCAAGGGAAATAGATGGGGGAAACAGTAGAAACAGTGACAAGACTTTATTTTGGGGGGCTCCAAAATCATTGCAGATGGTAATTGCAGCCATGAAATTAAAACATGCTTGCTCCTTGGAAGAAAAGTTATGACCAACCTAGACAGCAGAGACATTACTTTGTCAACAAAGGTCTGTCTAGTCAAAGCGATTGTTTTTCCAGTAGTCATGTATGGATGTGAGAGTTGGACTATAAAGAGAGCTGAGCACCGAAGAACAGATGGTTTTGAACTGTGGTGTTGGAGAAGACTCTTGAGAGTCCCTTGGACTACAAGGAGATCCAAGCAGTCCATCCTAAAGGAAATCAGTCCTGAATATTCATTGGAAGGACTAATGCTGAAGCTCCAGTACTTTGGCCACCTGATGCAAAGAACTGACTCATTAGAAAAGACCCTGATGCTGGGAAAGATTGAAGGCATGAGGAGAAGGGGACGACAGAGGATGAGATGGTTGGATGGCATCACCGAGTCGGTAGACATGAGTTTGAGCAGGCTCCAGAAGTAGGTGATGGACAGGGAAGCCTGGTGTGCCGCAGTCCATGGTGTCACAAAAAGTCGGACATGACTGACTAAACTGAGCTGTACCTACCCTGACCACTTTCTAATCAGTTCTCAGCTGCATCTTTCCAAAATAAACATTTAATCACATCACCCCACCCCACCCCCAACCTTCAGTGACTTTTCTTTTGGGTTCGTTTGTTAGGGCTACCATAACCAAACACCACAGGCTGCGTGGCTCCAACAATAGAAAATAATTTCCGCACAGTTCTGGAAATTGTACTGGCAGAGCTGATTTCTTCTCAGGCCTCTCCCCTTGACCTGTATGTGCTAACTTCTCTGTCCACAGACCATCTTCCCTCTGTGCACGTCTGAGTTCCAATCTCTTCTCATAAAGACACCAGTCACTGAATTAGGGCCCACCCATATGACTTCATTTTTCCTGAATTACCTCTTTAGGGTCCTATCTCCAAATACAGTCACATTATGAGGTACTAGGCTTAGGATTTCAACATATAAATAGGGGGAGGGGGGAGGGGATGGACACCATTCAGCCTCTAACACCGCTGCTCTTAGGATAAATCCAAGGTTGTGTCCATGGCCAGGCTGGAGATCTGTGGTTTGCTCCTCCCGGTTCACTCTCTACTCAGCCTCACCCCGTCCACTCTGTCCCTAGAGGCTGACCTAATGGAACATGCTCTCTGGCTGCCAGGAGGGCCTGGCAAACAGAAGGGACCAGTAGGAGATCTGGAGGGTGGAAGGAGGGTAAATTTGAGGCACCTTCCCCAGCCTTCCCCTCTGCCAGTCACCTCAGGATGACTGCATCACAATACTGAAAAGCCACAGCTCCTGACAGGCAGCCCTCGCCACACAGTGAATAGCTCAGTTCCAGTACCTGCTCCTTCAAGCTTTGGTCAATAAGGGCACCCTGCTAGCACCAGGGATAATGTCTATGCCTATCAAACTTTACTAAACTCTGTCCACATCTTTTAAAGTCATCTCGTCACTGAACTGTCCTCACATTACCCAACCTGGTGTGTCATCTGCTTCCTGCCATGCCCCAATGTGACACTTTGCAAAGTCCTCCATGGTCTGGCCCTTGCAAAACTGCACACTCATCTTACACTGCTCTCCCCGTTCCCGTCTCAGCTACTACCACTCTAACCTCCTTTCAGTTCTGCAGACAGGCCCACCGATTTGAACTATTAACAAGGATATATCCCTGTTGTTTTAACACTACTTAGAACTCTCTAAAACTGTGTGTAACATTTTTATCTTAGGTCAGGTTCCCAGGGGAACAGATGCAGGCAGATCGTGTGCAGAGGTGGTAGGGAGACGCCCTGAGAGTCAACACCTATGAAGGGGAGGGAAGTGGTCCTGGGCAAAAAGACCAGCTGGGCTGTGATGCATCAGAAACAAAGGCCCTACCAGATCCCAGCAAATTCGGAAAACTCAGCAGTGACCACAGGCCACAGGCCACAGAAAAGGTCAGTTTTCATTCCAATCCCAAAGAAAGGCAATGCCAAAGAATGCTCAAACTACCACACAATTGCACTCATCTCACACGCTAGTAAAGTAATGCTCAAAATTCTCCAAACCAGGCTTCAGCAGTACATGAATCATGAAATTCCAGATGTTCAAGCTGGATTTAAAAAAGGCAGAGGAACCAGAGATCAAATTGCCAACATCCGCTGGATCATCAAAAAAGCAAAAGAGTTTCAGAAAAATATCAACTTCTGCTTTTATTGACTATGCCAAAGCCTGTGACTATGTGGATCACAACAAACTGTGGAAAATTCTGAAAGAGATGGGAATACCAGACCACCTGACCTGCCTCTTGAAAAATCTGTATGCAGATCAGGAAGCAACAGTTAGAACTGGACATGGAACAACAGACTGGCTCCAAATCGGGAAAAGAGTACGTCAAGGCTATATATTGTCAACTGCTTCTTTAACTTATATGCAGAGTACATCATGCGAAATCCTGGGCTGGATGAAGCACAAGCTGGAATCAAAATTGCTGGGAGAAATATCAATAACCTCAGATATGCAGATAGTACCACCCTTATGGCAGAAAGTAAAGAAGAACTAAAGAGCCTCTTGATGAAAGAGCAAGAGGTGAGTGAAAAAGTTGGCTTAAAACTCAATATTCAGAAAACGAAGATCATGGCATTCGGTCCCATCACTTCATGGCAAATAGATGGGGAAACAATAGAAACAGTGACAAGAGTTTATTTTCTTAGGCTCCAAAATCTCTATAGATGGTGACTGCAGTCATGAAATTAAAAGATGTTTGCTCCTAAAAAAAAAAAAAAAAAAAAAAGATGTTTGCTCCTGAAAGAAAAGCTATGACCAACCTAGACAGCATATTAAAAAGCAGAGATATTACTTTGCCAACAAAAGTCTATATAGTCAAAGCTATGGTTTTTCCACTAGTCACATATGGCTGTGAGAGTTGGAATATAAAGAAAGCTGAGTGCCAATGAATTGATGCTTTTGAACTGTGGTGTTGGAGAAGCCTCTTGAGAGTCCCTTGGACTACAAAGAGATCCAACCAGTCCATCCTAAAGGAAATCAGTCCTGAATATTCATCAGAAGGACTGATGTTGAAGCTGAAACTTGAATACTTTGGCCACCTGATGCGAATAACAGACTCATTAGAAAAGACCCTGATGCTGGGAAAGATTGAAGGCAGGAGGAGAAGGGGACAACAGAGGCTGAGATGGTTGGATGGCATCACCAACTCAATGGACATGAGTTTGAATAAGCTCCAGGAATTGGCAATGGACAGGGAAACCTGGTGTCCTACAGTCCACAGGGTTGCAAAGAGTCGGACATGACTGAGCATCTTAACTGAACTGATCCCAGGAGCCGGAGCTGGGCTGGCCGCCAGAGCTTACTGAGACCATGGCAAGGAGACTGGGCCTTTTGACCTCCACAACCACAACCACCAGATGTGAACTTCCCAGAGGAGGCAGAATCTTAGTAAGAGGCAACGTCTTTCAGCCAAGGGAGGTCTTGGGAAGGGATCCGTTGTGAGCTGTCAGCAGTCACACCCTCAGAAGTGGGTAAATGAGTTGCTGGGTCCTGAAGGGAGGACACAACATCAGCCAAAAAAATCCTACTCCTAAGAATTCACTTAAAGGAAACAGAGGGACTTCCCCTGTGGTCCAGTGGTTGAGACCCTACACTTCCAGCGCAGGGTGTGCAGGTTCAATTCCTGGTTGGGGAACTAGGATCCCACATGTCACAGTTCAGTTCAGTTGCTCAGTCGTGTCCGACTCTTTGCGACCCCATGAATCGCAGCACGCCAGGCCTCCCTGTCCATCACCAACTCCCGGAGTTCACTCAGACTCACATCCATCGAGTCAGTGATGCCATCCAGCCATCTCATCCTCGGTCGTCCCCTTCTCCTCCTGCCCCCAATCCCTCCCAGCATCAGAGTCTTTTCCAATAAGGAACAGCTAAAAAGTAAAATCAAAGTTTATATTTAAAAAAGTCAAGTTAAAATTTTAAAAAATGGAAATACTAATGAAGAAATTTGGAGGGAAAAACAAGGAAACAGAGCTTTCCAGCAACTGTGAAGCTGGAGTGATCCAAGTGAGAAAATCTCATTGTCCTCCCAGCCCATCAACCCTCCTCCAAAGCCCCTCAGTAAAATGGTTTGACCTGTCCCCCTCAAAAAAGGAAAGAGAGATCTAAGCAAAGAACTATGTTAAAAGATATTTATTAAAATATTTATTTATAACTGGGAGAACATTGGACGGGCTTTCCAGGTGGGGCTAGTGGTAAAGAACCTGCCTGCCAATGAGAAAACATAAGAGGCGTGGGTTTGATCCCTGGGTCAGGAATGACCCTGGGTTGGGTAGATCCCCTGGAGGAGGGCATGGCAACCCACTCCAGTATCCTTGCTTAGAGATTCCTGTGAATAGAGGAACCTGGCAGGTTACAGTTCATAGGGTCACAAAGAGCCGGATATGACTAAAGTGACTTAGCATGCATGCATGAACATTGGATACAATCTAAATATTCAACAACAGGTTTGAGTAGAAGATACTTACACAGATCAAGCATAAGTCACCTGAAGAATATGTTATGTAGATATTTTTAAAACATGTTGCAGAAATGACCAATGATGCAATAATAATTATATTAAAAGGCATGTAATAAAACAATTTCGTTGAAATATATGTTTGTATGTACAAGTACCTGTATAAATGCATGGGGGCAGGGGCGAAGGAAGACTGGAAGATGCAAGTTGTAGGTATTCCTGGTGGTAGGATAATAGGTGACTTGAACCTTCTTCTTTGTACTTTTTCTTCTTTATTTTTAGCAATGAACATATACTGCTTACATAATCAGAAAGAAGCAGTAAATTTGGAGATTGAAAAATATTATTGTGGTTGCAATGGCAGAGAACACTAATTTTCTACTTGTTTTGCCTTGGAACTTTTTGCCTAATTGACGTTTAGACATAAACCCTAAAAAGGAAATAGATCACCACGGCAGTGCTCTGCTTGGGAGGGGGTTGAGGGGAGAGGGAAGTGGACAGGAAAAGGTTGTGAGGCACAGCCTGCTCAGTTTTCTCCTTCATCATCTGCCCCCACTCCATGTACCTCATGGGGGTCCCTTCACATCCCACTGGAAAACCACAGATCCCTGTGGCCTGTATCACAGAGTGTTTGACACCCCAGGGTGGGCATGCCATGGCTGTTCTTCAGCCCTGAGCACTCTCCTTTATTTTCATGACATGGTGTCAGATTTACTGTATTTACAAGTTGTGAAAACGTATGCATCAAGCTACCAGCCATATTTTTCACAGAACTAGAACAAATAATTTCAAGATTTGTATGGAAATACAAAAAACCTCGAATTGCCAAAGCAATCTTGAGAAAGAAGAATGGAACTGGAGGAATCAACTTGCCTGACTTCAGGCTATACTACAAAGCCACAGTCATCAAAACAGTATGGTACTGGCATAAAGACAGACACATAGATCAATGGAACAAAATAGAAAGCCCAGAGATAAATCCACACACATATGGACACCTTATCTTTGACAAAGGAGGCAAGAATATACAATGGAGTAAAGACAATCTCTTTAACAAGTGGTGCTGGGAAAACTGGTCAACCACTTGTAAAAGAATGAAACTAGATCACTTTCTAACACCGCACACAAAAATAAACTCAAAATGGATTAAAGATCTAAATGTAAGACCAGAAACTATAAAACTCCTAGAGGAGAACATAGGCAAAACACTCTCAGACATACATCACAGCAGGATCCTCTATGATCCACCTCCCAGAATTCTGGAAATAAAAGCAAAAATAAACAAATGGGATCTAATTAAAATTAAAAGCTTCTGCACAACAAAGGAAACTATAAGCAAGGTGAAAAGACAGCCTTCTGAATGGGAGAAAATAATAGCAAATGAAGCAACTGACAAACAACTAATCTCAAAAATATACAAGCAACTTATGCAGCTCAATTCCAGAAAAATAAACGACCCAATCAAAAAATGGGCCAAAGAACTAAATAGACATTTCTCCAAAGAAGACATACAGATGGCTAACAAACACATGAAAAGATGCTCAACATCACTCATTATCAGAGAAATGCAAATCAAAACCACAATGAGGTACCACTTCACACCAGTCAGAATGGCTGCGATCCAAAAATCTGCAAGCAATAAATGCTGGAGAGGGTGTGGAGAAAAGGGAACCCTCCTACACTGTTGGTGGGAATGCAAACTAGTACAGCCACTATGGAGAACAGTGTGGAGATTCCTTAAAAAATTGCAAATAGAACTACCTTATGACCCAGCAATCCCACTGCTGGGCATACACACCGAGGAAACCAGAATTGAAAGAGACACATGTACCCCAATGTTCATCGCAGCACTGTTTATAATAGCCAGGACATGGAAACAACCTAGATGTCCATCAGCAGATGAATGGATAAGAAAGCTGTGGTACATATACACAATGGAGTATTACTCAGCCATTAAAAAGAATACATTTGAATCAGTTCTGTTGAGATGGATGAAACTGGAGCCGATTATACAGAGTGAAGTAAGCCAGAAAGAAAAACACCAATACAGTATACTAACACATATATATGGAATTTAGAAAGATGGCAATGACGACCCTGTATGCAAGACAGGAAAAAAGACACAGCTGTGTATAAAAAAAAAAAAAAAAAAAAAAATAGCAAATGGAAAAGCCATACTCCGTGATTCTGTCCGAGAAGATGAGCCCAGACTCTCAACAGAAGTGATGATGGTGCAGCGGCTAAGAGGAAGGAGCCACAGGATATGGCTTCAAATACCAGTTCACTATGGCGTGACCTTGGGCAAGCTATGGAACGTCTTTTTTTTCTCCGAGCTCCTAAGATCATTTTATTTTTAACTTAAAAATATTTTATACTCATTTTAAAGGTTACTTTTCAGTTTTAGTTGTTACTAACATTGGATATATTCCCCGTGTTGTGCAACATATCCTTGAGCCCATCGCATACCTCCCATCCCCTACCCCTGTACTGCCCCTCCCCGCACTGGTAACCACCAGTTTGTTCTCTGCATAGGGGGTCTGTTTCTTTTTTGCTGCATTCACTAGTTTGCTGTAATTTTTAGATTCCACATATAAGTGATACCATACAGTATCTGTCCTAAGATTATTTTAGGACAAAGTACTAGGACAATGTGTTAGTCACTCAGTAGTATCCAACTCTGCAACCCTATGGACTGTAGCCCTTAGAAATATGGACTAGGCTCCTTAGATATATGTCAAGTATTAAATGGACAAATTATCTGTAAAAGCCTTTAGGAGAGTTACTGATACATGCCATTTGCCATTATTTTCTGCTTAATTTATATAAAAAGCTCAATTATGGAACTTCCCTGGTGGTCCAGTGGCTAAGACTCCAAGTTCCCAATGGAGGAGGCCCAGGTTCAATCCCAAGGAGAACTAGATCCCCCACTTGCCACAACTAAAGAACCCTCATGCCACAAGGAAAATCGAAGGTCCCCCGTGCCACAACTAAGACCCAGTGCAGCCAAATAAATATGTTTTTAAAAAAAAGCTCAATTACAAAAAAGAATATTCATGCAGCACATTGGCCATGTATTCCTCTAAATATTCTGGGTTTTTTTTTTTTTCCCCTATAAATATTCAACTAGAGAGGCACAGATTTGGTTAAAAGTGTTTTGGCTGCTGAAAAAAATATGTCTGCTAAATTATGCTTTGCTATGTCACTGACCGTATTCACCCAGAAGCCTCCTCCTACATATCCACACTAGAAGCTTTCCCCAGAACACAGTGCTTATGGCTTACTCATATATTTTAAATGCACAGGCAATTAAGCTTCTGTTTCTAATCATGGCTCTTTTCTTCCAGTGACTACAGGAGCTACTCATGACCTTACGACAAGCGTTCTCAAATCCTATCCATGAATTCACAGTTTCTTTCTACCCTTATTTATCCTCTACCTCAAATTCCTCATCTACTTGTAACCTGGTGTATAATGCATGTTTCTATAAGCGGACTCAAAAATTTTCTTAATTGGAATAAAACACAGAATAAATAAGTAAACACAAAAACAAATGCATACTGATAAACATAGTGTCAATGATGAGGCTAAAAGGGAAACTGTTTCCTCACTGCGTTCACACCCAAGCCTCAACCAGGGTTGTGTCACATTTCACAAGCCCAGTCAAACAGTTCGAAGTTGTTGCAATCTCATTTAAAATGAACAGCAACTACCAATTAGACTATGCTAATCTATCATTAAGAGAACCCTTTCCCAAGTCTGCAGAAAATGCAGTAGAATGTAAAATGACAACCGAGTAACAGAACAAATGAGTATGATGAATGCCCAGTATCTCCTCAAGTAATAACAATGAATTTGCATTAATTTTTGTAGACTCAGCATGGAGTACTGAACCAGTGTTTTCATGGATGTGAGGACAAGCTCACAAAAGCTTGGGGGTAGGGGGGAGGTGGGGATCTGAATCACAGAATTTAAGTTGGATGGAATCTTTATATTTTTCAACTAGAAAATATCTCCAAAAAGCCCAATCCTCTTAAAGCCCACAGAGGCTTCCAGGGCCCATGGAGCAAGTTTTCAGAACCAGGACTGGCACCTGTATCTACTTATGATACTGACTGAGGCGCTAGAACCAGAGGACTCTAGCATGAGTCTCTGTGTCCTTTTTGAGTTGGGTAGAAAGCCAAACAATGGACTAAAGTGACCTTACCTGTCTCCAAGCACAGCTAACCCTGCTGTGAGCATCTTTGGTAGTCACAGGGATCTGAAGCCAGGAGCCAGGTCTGTGTCTGACTCCCCAGCCCCTGCCAGCCAAATGGTCTAAGAGAGCAGAGCTGCCCAAAGCTGCTCTCAGGCCCATGCTTCACAATTTGGCTCACTTTAGAATCACCTGGGGAGCTTTTTAAAACTACTGATGACTAACCTCCACCCAGACCAATTAAATCAGAACCCTCTAAGTAGGCAAAGGTGACAGGCATCACCTTTTTAAAAAGCTTCCCTAGTGATTCTAATATGTAGTCAGAGTTGAGAACCATTGTTGCAGATAAGCAGGTTGCCTATCTGATGAAAGCTGAGCTCCCGCTAGGGACCAGCCTGTTTAGAAATAGCCCTAACTAACTTGTGCTTCCCCCCAAGACCTAATATAGTATCAAAGGATTTCCTTCTCCTCCCCCAATTACACCACTACTAAGATACCACCGCTGGCTGTTTTACTAACTCAGTATTAACTGAGCACCTACTCTCAGTCACACATCAGGAATCCAGAAGTGAAATGTGGCAAAGCTCCTGCCTTCAAGGGGCATAGACAAGCCAATGCAATGTCCACATATTGGTAAGAAAGAATCCTGGCCAGTGTTTATTGAGTACTAACAATGTACCAGACTCTTCTAAAACTTTATTGATAGGTACCTTTATTATCAAGCTCATTGCAGACAAGACCCCTGGGCCACAGAGAATTTATGTCCATGCCTGGGCTCCTTTCACTAGTCACAGCAGGGCTAGAAGCCACACTGAGGCAGCCTGGCTCTAGCACCCACGCCTTTAACCACGATATTCAGTTGGATGCATGGAGGCATTCAAAGCCATGGAGGCATAAAAAGACACTGTTGATTCAGAGAACAGTGGGCAATGCAGTGTGGCTGAAAATGGGGCTGAAAAGGTGGGCTGGGACCAGGCCGTGGAAAAGCCTTATGGTCTGTGAATGGAGGTTTCTATTCTATCTTCCATCAGCCAAGCATAGCCAGCCAAACTTCTTAAGTTAGGAACAAAATGATCAGATCTATATTTCAGAGATTCGCCACACGGTGGAAAGACTAAGGGCAGAGGGGCATGGCTTTGACAGAGGATGCGAGTCAGAGGAAAGCAGCAGAGTGGGGAGAGAGGCAGGATGCTCAGACATTTCTGATTCAGAAGTGACAGGGTTTTGTGGCTGATTGGAGACTGGGAGAGAAGAGGAAGGAAGCTCCTGGGTCTGTGATGAGAATGACTTGGCAGGTAGGTGCTCTGAATAGAGAAGCAGCGGGTCTGCAGAGGGGAGGTAAAGAGTTCAGTTTTGGACATGTTCAGTTCAGTTCAGTCACTCAGTCGTGTCTGACTCTTTTCGACCCCATGAATCACAGCATGCCAGGCCTCCCTGTCCATCACCAACTCCCGGAGTTCACTCAAACTCACGTCCATCGAGTTGCTGATGCCATCCAGCCATCTCATCCTCTGTAGTCCCCTTCTCCTGCTGCCCCCAATCCCTAGCATCAGAGTCTTTTCCAGTGAGTCAACTCTTCGCATGAGTTGGCCAAAGTACTAGAGTTTCAGCTTTAGCATCATTCCTTCCAAAGAACACCCAGGGCTGATCTCCTTTAGAATGTTAGGTTCCACAAACCTTAACATCTGCCAGTTGCTAACAGGCATAACAGTTAAATCTTTGGGCTCACAAAGAGATTTCTTTGCAAATTCATAAATATGGAAACTTCCTAAAGTTTCTTAGAAATGCATATGATTTTAAATTTAGATTTAATTTGAAGAGAAACTGACAAGTAAATCATGATGATGATTGTGTTGTTTCAAAAAGTGCCATCCTACCAAAGTTAGAAAAAATACTCTCTTTATACTAAGGAAAGAATCCAAAAATAATCAAACTAACCCCAAATAAGGTCGATGAGAAACAAAAAACACATACTTTTCAGCTACCTAAATATTTGAGCTCTATTTTAAGGACAGTGGCATTGGATGTGTGTGTTT
Organism: Capricornis sumatraensis; assembly: GCF_032405125.1. Lineage (NCBI taxonomy): Eukaryota > Metazoa > Chordata > Mammalia > Artiodactyla > Bovidae > Capricornis > Capricornis sumatraensis. The sequence goes on along the minus strand of NC_091081.1, from coordinate 30,761,675 downwards.
AGAATATGTTTAGTTCTAAACAGATTTTTCTCATCTTAACCCTATGGCATAGCAACTATCTGCCTTTCTCTAAATTATCTGCTTTTATCTGCTAAGGCTCAACTTAGTTGGAGAGACACCCATAAAATGGCTACTCATTACTCAATTTAGCCATAAATTATATGACTAGTATTTCAGCATGAATATTTAGAGTATAACCCCAAAATAGAAATTTGGGTATTTTGTTTGTTTAAAGCTATTTTCAAAGAACAGTTGAAAAACTAGTTATATTTCATCCTCCATGAGTATCAATGATTACTTCTTAAAAAACTAAACTCAACTTTTTCATTGCTTTTCTATAAATTTATATTAGACTGAGGGTTGGTATCAATAGTCTGTTTCAAGATTTCAGAGCAAAGCTCTGCCATCCTCTGCAGGCAGCAACCCTTCCTGAAGAAACAGGATTGGGCTTGTTGCTGGGCTTTAGTAAAGACTGAATGCTTGAGGGGGTTGAGGGGCTTCTCTAGTGGCTCAGTGGCTAAGACTCTGAACTCGCAAGGCAAGGGGCCTGAGTGTGATCCCTGGTCAGGGAACTAGATCTCACATGCTGCAACTGAGAGTTCAAACGCCACAGCTAAAAGATCCCGTATGCCACAACGAAGACAGAAGATGCTGTGTGCCACAACTAAGACCCAGGGCAGCCAGATAAACAAATACATATAAATATTAAAAAAAAAAAAAAGACTGAATGCGTAACCCTAGACCACCATGCAGCCTGAGCTATCCATGATGACCTGGGTGTGGTCTAATCATCAACTCATAAAATTGGCTGTGCACAATAGCACCCATTGTCAAAGGAAGGTGGCATGGATGATGTTGAGCTTCAGGAGGCCCTAAAGATACATACAGTAAGTCACCTACATAGAAATGAGTTCTGTTCTGACAGTATGTTCGTAAGTCCAATTTGTTTGTAAGTCCAACAAAATTAGCCTAGGTACTCAATGAACACAATTGGCTATGCAATACTGTACTGTCATAGGTTTATATTTTTCACACAATACATAAAAAAAATAAAGATAACATTTTTAATCTTACAGTACAGTGCCTTGAAAAGTACAGTACAACAGCTGGCATACAGGGGCTGGCACTGAGTCAATAAGCAAGAGGAGTTACTGGCTGGAAGAGGGAGAGGAAGTGGGAGATGGTAGAGCCAAAGGACTGTTAGCAATAGGAGGTGGAGGGCAAGCTATAATTTCATTCATGCCTGATGTTGATGGCACAGGTTCCATTTCCTTCTATTTACCCTCTTGAAAAAACGATCCAGCAATGTCCAGGTAGTAGTTCCTTTTTCCTCATCACGGCAGCACTGGATTGCACTCTGAATGGCTGCTGAGACCTTCGTGCACCATTCCAAGTTTGGTTCCTGTGCCTCAGAACCAACAGTAGCTCCTCCAATAAACACAATCTCCTGCCATTTCCTGCATCGTGAATGTCTTCAGTTATCCAGTTACTTCTTCCTCTCATTTTTCTTTGTCCTTTCTCTGGGCCTCCAATTCTATCAGTTCTTCATTAGCAAGCCTCATGTTTGCATCTTCGAAAGTTCACAATTTGAAAGTTCATATGTAGGGAACTTAATATACTAGTAAGTTACAGGAGAAAGTGGTCCAGATGCCCCTGGGCCATATTTTTGCTACCTTACCATCTCTCTCCTAGTCTGCACCTTTGTTTTCATGAGCAGCTAATGACGACCAGCTGACTGAGGAAGAGAAAACTTGGACCTGGCTTACAGAAGGTGGTGAACAATAAGCCGGCAACACCTCAAAGTGGACAGCTCCAGCTGCACAACCCCTTTCTGGGACACCCATCAAGGACAGTGGTAAAGGGAAATACCTCTAGTGGGCAGAATTAAAAGCAGTGCACCTTGTTGTTCATTTCGCTTCAAAGTAGAAGTGGCCAGAGGTGTAAGTCTATACTAACTCGTGGTCTGTGGCCAACAGTTTGGCTGGATGGACTTGGAAACAATATGATTGGAAAATTGGTGACAAGGCAGGCTGAGAAAGATATGTGGATAGACCGTTCCAAATAGGAATCTGAAGATATTAGTGTCCCATGTGAATGCTCACTAAAAGGTAACCACAGCAAAGAGAGATTTTAATAATCAGGTGGATAAGATGGCCAGTTGCGTGGATACAGATCCCCGTCATTCTGGTTATCGTTCGGCTCATGAACAAAGTGGCCACAATGGCAGGACAGAGATTATGCATGGTCCCAGCAACACTGGCATATGTGAAGACTGATCTGGTCATAGCCACTGCTGAGTGCTCAATCTGCTACATCAGAAACCAACACCAAGTTCCTTATATGCTCCATTGCTTGAGGTGATCAGCCAGGTGGAATATTGACTACATGGGACCACATCATCTAGAAGGGTAGCATTTTATTCTTAAAGAAATAAACACTTATTCTGAATATGGATTTGCCTTCCCCGCATACAATGCATCTACCAAAACTACTATCCTTGGACTCACAGAAAATCCTACCAACCATCATGGAGACCCACGCAACATTTCTTCTGATCAAGAAACTTACTACCAAATTCCAGCCTTTCTCTGGCTACAAGTCCCAGGCTTCCCAGGTGGTGCTAGTGGTAAAGAATCCACCTGCCAGTGCACAAGACACAAGAGTCATAGATTCAATGCCTGGTTTGAAAAGATCTCGTGAAGTTAAGAAATGGCAACCCACATCAGTATTCTTGCCTGGAAGGTTCCATGGACAGACAATAGCCTGGCGGGCTACAGTCCATAGGGCTGCAAAGAGTTGGACATGACTGAACAACTAAGCAGCGTAAGTCCAGGACTACACTTTAATAAGAGTCAAAAGAGTTCAGGAGTACTAAAGGAGCAGATGGAAATGCGGCCTTCTGTACAGATATGAAAATAGTGCCAATGATTAAGCAGACTGAAGGACTTAGCGTGTGTTGTTCCCCCAACCGGAATTTCCCTCCAGATCCTCCATACCTCAGCTTAAATGTCCATCCATAGTCAATCACAGCTCATGACTTGCCACTCTGGCCTGTTTTCTTCACAGCACTACTTGCCAGTATACTGCTTATTTGTCACTATGCATACTCTTTTTCTCAATTATAGTAAAAAGCCTTGTTGAGCAAGTTCAGCATTCAATCAAAACTTCAGTATCCTGACACATAGCTGGCATTCAATAGTTGCTGCGTAAGGGATGCCCACTTAAAGCCTGAAAGATGTCAGCTTTTAGATGAATTGTTTAATCAAGACATGTTGCTAGTTGCCAGTGCAAAACAGCTTAACTGTAATGTTCTGTTTAATAGGAAAATATTGAGGTATGTCCCTAGTGGTTTAAATACTCATACAACCATGACAAACTCACAAAGTATTCCAGGCATTGGGAAAAACTTATAATTCAATGGATTGCTCTTTCAGCCATCTCTTTTTATTTACAGTTTGTGTTTAATGCAAATCAATTTCATAACATGAAAAGTTACTATGAATCAAAGCATAAATACACAAACACAATATACAATCCAAAACAGATATACAGCATTCAGGTGTGAAACAAAAGGGAATGTTCATTCACACACACAGTAGCTTGAGATCTGTTGGATGTTTATTCCAGTGTTGGTTTCTAAAGATGGGAAAAAAGAATGACTTTGGTTTTCAAAACTACTGTGGCCATATTAGATTCTGGAATATCTAAGCATCAGTGTGTGACCATGTGAACAAAAGACTTTAGGGAGTGTCTATTTTTAAAAAGGTTGCTGTGCATCAAGGCAGTTGTGAAAAGATTTACTTTCCAAAATCAAGCCCATTTTAGGCGTAGGACCAGGTTCTAACTATCTAAAAATATCAAATGATAACAAAAAGTGTTCCAAATGTGGCTACTCTGATTCAGTTTAAAAAGAAGTATTTACAGAAAAGAGTATAAAAGTTTTTCTAAATTCAATGTAAGCAAGCTCCAGTATTGACTTCACAAATATTTGATTTACAGTTTGGCTCCTTCACATATTAGCCTTTTTCATTTCAAAATTTGTCAATTTTACCTTCGAAACAGATCATTTTTTAAACTGTAAAAGTTATTCAATGTATGCAGAAATAAAAAATATTTTAAAACTCATTAACAGCAATGTAATTCTATTCTTTGTTATCTGTTCAAATGAATCTAGTGTTCTTTTTGAATAGGAATAGTATGTAAGCAAAATGTATTCATTATGCTTGAATTTGGGGTAGATTAATCCATCTTTGCCCTGGCACTGTATAAAAAGTCAAATGCAATGTCAGCCCAAAGCCCCAGAGGAAAAGTTCAGTTCCCAAGAGAACAGTTGATAGCTTAACATAAAATTTTATCTATCATATGTCAGCATTAAATTAGTACTGCTGAAACAACACTTTGAGAATTTACAGTAACTCCTGGAAGTTCCTGCTAATGTACATACAGATAGAATCACAAAAGCTTTCTGTTTTACCTAATTGTTTTATGGCCTTATAAATTTAACAAACCAAATGCAAACTGAATCTGTTCCACAGCCCATTCTTTATCTCTAAGTAAGATAAAATCTATTCTCATTTTCAAGGTAGAGCTTTATGTGTCCATACTTCTTAAGCCACATTTAAGGAAATCATCTCAACTAATTTTGGATGTTGTCTCTCTTCATCTTGAACAGGTAACTCCAGCAGATTTAATATTGGCATTCATCATCTAGTCAAACCCTTCACATGCTCTTCAAACAAATTTGGGATCCTCAATAATTTCTGTCAATTAAATAAGGTGTGGAGTTAGATTTATTCAATGAAGATTTCTTTTTCTTTTTTTTTTTCCTTTGTCACACAGGATGTATAGATGCCATTTGAACTGGATTTAGAAGATGGTGAAGTACAGATGTTTCTTCGCCTGAGTCTCTTAACAGTAGAGATGTAGAAGGGAGACCGAGATCACAAAGAGACTGGCTGTTGACTGCAGAGTACCATCGCTTGCCTTGGTGGTGGCATTGGCTGGATGAGGGGCAGGTGAGGTAGTCTGGGAGGAGTTACTTGAAGGTGTTACAACGGTTGTTTGATTTGAGTAAGTCTAAAATATATAAAAAGTCACACTGATCAATTTCCACATTACAGTTGTCTCTCCACATACATTTAATATGCCATTAAGATAGATGATACAGTCTGAGGTTTTCATTCCATTATTCCATTATTATTTCCATTATTTCCATGTTTCCATTTATTTCCATTATTACCCACATCATTTCATTCTGAATTTCTTAGTCCCACCAAGATCCTTTAGTTTCAAAAACAACTAGCTAGTGATGATTAATGACTACAAGTAACAATAACTGAAAACAAACAAACAAAAATGTTCTTCAATAACTATGTAACTCCCAAGTGTATGACTTGACCCTTAATTCTTTATAAAGTAATAAGGAACCAAGGTACCTGACCCACTTTCTGTGATTATACTGACTTATTGGTGTTACAAATACGCTTCTTCTACTTTCTCAAGAAGGGGGAGATTTTAAAGTTGCACTAATAATTTGGATTTTAAAATACGGGAATTTGAGACATATGTTTTGAGAATTGAATGTCTTCATGAATTCGCTGGGTAACTTTCACCTACCTGTTTAATACAACTTTGCATTAAACTTAAGGGGCCCTGGGTATCTTATCTGCTCCTTTGAAGTCTGGAAATCATATACAGCCCTTCTCAAAAATGGCCACAATATTTGTCTTAAGTTGAAAAATATAACGAGCCTCTGCCTTAAGGCAAAATGATCTCACCCAAAGCATCATAAAGTCGGAATGACTTCACAACAGATGAGAAGGTTTGATGTTGGTTTCACAAGCAGCAGCCCTCCTGCCTGGTCACTAAGCCCAGCACTGTGGCCAAGGACCAAGGTCCCCCAGCACCCCAGTGCCTAAGTGGCATCATTCACCACACTATTTTTCAAGTCATAAAATGCACAGTCCAGCAGGGCACATGGTAATCTCTCCTTTGTCAGGGAACAAAGGCAGATGGGAGATTTCAGCTCTCACTGCAAGAGAGGGTTTTAAAGGGCTTCTGATTACAGCTGGGACAAGAACCTGGCACCAAGCAGGTCTGGGCCACATGTATGTTTGGCTACCTATTAATTCAAAGATAAAACCATTTTATCCTTTGTTGTAAATCCATAGAAAACCCAGCTTCTTTTGTTGTAAAACCCATAAGGACATTCAGCAAACATCGACTAGAAATTTTATAAAGCCTATCTAAAATATACTAATTTTTAAAATCTCAATGAAATCAAATACATTTATTTGGCACCTACCCAACAGAGTATGCTACCAAGAAGAAAAGCACTCCCAGTAAAAGGAAAGCATTAATAATATAGGGAACAGTTTAAAACAGGGCTCCTTATTTGGGGGCAAGACCTGATTTGGGATCCCTGAAGGTAATCTCTTATCCAACAAAGCCTTGGTGCATCAGGTGAGTCTTAAAAAAAACAAACCTGAGCCCAGTGCATCCATAGGAGAATCAAAGGGTCCTCTACACCAACGAAAAAAACTAATGTTAATATATGAAATTGACAGTAAACATAAATTTCCCTACTAAGCTACCAAAGATTTATTTGCTTAACCTCAAACCCTCTGAAATTTAGGGGTATGGGACTGAATCTGGCTGGGAAAGGGGACGGGGCGGGGTGGGAGGGACCAGCTTTTCCAGTGGCCACGCCCCTCCCCCACCGAGGAATCGAGAAAGGCTCGGGAGAGCAGCCGACCCGCAAAACAATAGGGTACAGTTACCCGGTCCGCGGAGCGGAAGACGAGGAGCGCTCCTCTCTCAGGCTGCGCTCCCAGGTGAGCCCGGCGGCTGGATGTCTGGGGACCTGGCGCACCCAACTTTTTCGGAAGAAGTGCCCAGGGGACCCTCCTCAGAAAGCCCCAACGGAAGGCGATGGGAGACCCCACCGCTGGGGCACCCCTACCTACCCTCCAAGTCCAAGCTACCGGAGACAAATGCCCCTTCTTGCCCTCCCAGCGCCCCCCACCTTCGGTCTCTCAGGCTCAGCCGCCGCTGGCCTCCCTCGCGGCCGCCGCGCACCCACCCGCCGGACACCGTGGGCAAGATGTGTTCCCGGGACAGAGGATCTGAGGAGGCCGCGGGGACAGGGACAAAGCCTGGCGGGGACTCGGGACCCAAATGTCCCATCGGCCGCCTGTCCAGAGATAGCCAATCTGGCTAACAGAGGGTTCCGTCGGTGACCTGTAAGGTCGTGCCCAGGAGAGCACAGGGTCAGGAGCGGGTCCCCCCTAGACTTCAGCCCCGAGCACGCGGGACTGAGGTGGGTTAACAGCGTCAGTAACTGGGGCTTGCTCGGGATCCACGAGCTAGTGAGGGGAGGATGGGCGAGAGCTGCGCCCCCCGAGGGGGATCTTCCTCTCTCTTTGTGTGATGCGCTAGGGGAGGCGAAGACACTCGTACAGGGAAGCGGGGCGCTCGCGGGATGCGGGGACGACCTCCCCAAAGGGCCTGAGGTGTCTGGGTGCTCCAGGGGTGGGGGGCGCATTTTTTCCCGCTCTGCGTGAAAGCGGGCGGTGGGCGTCAGGCAGCCTGTGAAGGGCTGTGCGAAACCTGGGGTGGGGCAAGGTCCTCCTAGCCCACGCGTGGAGGTGCTTTGTTCTCGGGGCTGCCGAAAGGGTGGGGACAGCCTGCCAGGAAGTGGAAAGTGGGCTCCAAATTGCCGCCCCCTCTCGCCCCAGATCAGATTGTACTAGATTCTCTCTCCTAGTTCGGATCCACAACCGAAGGTGGGGGTGCAGACCGGTTCCCTGGGGGCGGTCCCACCCGCCTCGGGCGCGGCCCCTGAGCCCCTGAGCCTCGCCGGGCGCCAGGACCTCACCTGCGTAGGTAAGAGCAGCGCCAGAAGCAGCAGCCCCAGTCCGAGCCTGGCTACGATCGCTCTCCCCATGTCCGCTCCGTCGGTGCGCAGCGCGTCTCGCTGGATTGCAGGGCGCCGAAGGATCGCTGGCGGGGTGCAGGCAAGGTGGGGAGCGCGGCCGGCGGGCGGGACCTTATATACCGGGCCAGCCACAATAGCCGTGACGTGGCGCCGCCCGCCCACCCGCGCTCCCCTCCTCCACCGCCGCCCCCAGCGCGCGCCCGCCGGCCGCCTCCCCTCCTCTCTGCCTCCCGGCCCCCGCCGGGTTCGCAGCGCCCTCTCCCTCCGCCGGCCCGGAGACCCCGGGGCGGCAGGTGGGCGGCCGGCGCCGCCGGCTCCCGGAGGGATGCTTTATATTTTCCCCGGGCGGGCAGTGTGCAGGCTGGCGCAGGCCGCCCAGTGACTCCCACACAGGACCCGGGGCGAACTCGTGAGCCGCACGCTCCGCTCCCAGGCCCGTGCCCAAGTTTCCTTTGTTTCCCAGGACCTGCCATCTTATCCCCCCAAAAGAAAAGTCTTCAGCCTCCCGCGCAACGCGCGGCCTCCAGTCCCGGCTCTAGCTGCTGCGCGGACCCCGACTTGGGTTTTCTCAAATCTCCGCCCCGTAGGAAAGGGGAATTTTCGGGCTTTGTGAGTGTCCCGGACCTGGCAAGGGGCACCGGGCGCCGGCAGGCGCGCGCCCTTCCCAGGCTGGCCGGTCGGGCTCGCAGGCGGCGCCCGCGCTCGGAGCACCGCGTGTGCTCTGCCCCCTCGCTGGTCGCGCCCTCCCTTTCCCCCCGCCACTCGCTTTGTTTTTGGAGCTCCTCGCGCTCGCCGGGCTGTGAGGGTTCCCTGGGGCATCCCACGTCCGCATCCTCCCGAGAGGTGGGGAGCCACCCACCGGGCGCAGACTCGCTGCCCCGACACTGGCGACAACTGAGTTTTGGTTCTCGGCGCTCCTCCCTGCCGCCGCTGGCGGACAGGGGCGAAGAGACCGTGACCTGCCCTGACGGATGGTCCCCCTCCCCAGCCCTAAGGGCCCCTTCAGCCCTCCCCACGTGGCTTTGCTACTAGGTCCCACCCAGGGAGCGGGAACCTCCCTGGCGGTCCCGCTAGAATTCGCTGCCCCAGTGGAATTCCTGGGGACAGGCTTTTTTGGCCTCTGTTGCAACGCACTTGCTCGTTGTTATCTGTTTAAAGAGCAAAAGCTTTGGGGATAAGGCTATTACTTTTCCATAGCTGCCATTAGGCAGTTTAATGAACTGGCGCCTGTAGGAGATTAGTCCTTGTTCTGCAGATTTGAGTAGAATATATTTTCCAACCATCCTACTGTGAAAACTTTCAGGCATACAGTGAAAGGTAGAAACTATTTTACTGGTGGACGCATTAAAATTTAATTTGTAATTACGTTACTTAATCTTTTTTATTTAAAGTTTGCCCGACTGTTTTCCGGTCTTGGAAGCAGAGTTCAGACACAGTAAAGCTATTGTTGGTTAGTGGCTCAGTCCTGTCCGACTCTTTGCAACCCCATGGACTGTAGCTCGCCAGGCTCCTCTGTCCATGGGATTTTCTGGCAAGAATACTTGGGTGGGTTGCCCATTCCACCTCCCGGGGATCTTCCCGACCCAGGGATGAAACCGCATCTCCTGCTTGGCAGGCAGATTCTTTATGGCTAAGCCACCGGGAAGCAGTATGGCTGTAAATGTATTTAACTGTTACTTTTGCAGAACAGCCTAGTTAAACAAGGTTTGTTTTATGGGAGCAGGGTAGAGATGGAATCCACAGTAGCCGGTCTGTGACTGAATGGGCTTGTGCCCTACTGGCCAGTCACTTTAACTCAGTAACTTTCCACTTTAGTACATACTTGGGAACACAGGAATTTCTGTCCTGCACCAGCGGACTTTCCTGTTTTACAGTGTTATCACACTGTTTAGAAATAACCTGGTCTTTTCCAGGGCATGAATGGGCTGTGGCCCAGAAGTGCCTAGTCCCAAGGAAGGTCCCGTAGTAAGTTCTTCAGAGAATGCTTGTTGAACTAAATGGTGGTATTCACAGGATACATTAATTATTTTGTCCTTCATCTTCTTTTCCTATTCCTTCTTTCCTCCTCCTCCCTCCTCGTTATTGGTTTCAAGAGATGAACTAATGGAGTGCTGAAGAAAAGACTCTAGAGCCAGCTCTCCTTGGTCCAAATCCTGGTTGTGCTACTTCTACCTGAGGCAAAAAGCCTCAGTTTCTTCATCTTTAAATTGGAGATGATGGAGACATTATTAAATTTATTAAAGGGTTATTGTGGGACTTGCCTAGCAGTCCCATGGCTAAGCCTCCACACTGCCAAAGCAGGAGGCCCAAGTTCAATTCCTGGTCAGGGAACTAGATCCCACATGCCGCAACTGGGAGTTCTCATGCCACGACTAAAAGATCCTGAGTGCCGCAACTAACAATCCCACATACCAGAACGAAGATCAAACTCCCATGTGCCGGAGCCAAAACCTGGCCCAGCCAAATCAATGAATAAATATTAAAGGGTTAGAACAGAGCCTGTCTTACACTGGGAGCTCTCAAGTAATGTTTGCTCCTGCCATGAAGGTCCCAGGAACCTTCTTTGCTGCTGTATGATTCATGAAAGACATACCAAGCACCAAGAAGCACTTAAATCTGGTAAGGCACCTCATCACCAGTTAATGATCACGCATAATTCACAAAGCCTTGAGATGACATGTACATTTAGCAGAGTGCCTGGCACATAGTAAGGACTCACTAAGCTGCCACCTCTACTGCTGTAGGATCTAGTCATCATAATGTGGCTTTTGAAATCTTTCATTTGTTTAGCAATTACTCTTTTTTTCAGCATCTTTGCAGGTGGTATTTTCTATGGGCACCTATGAGGTCAGTAAGGCAAACTTCATTTCTGAGGCACAGAGAAGTTAAGTTACTTACCCACAGCCACATAGCCAGTTTATAGTGCCTCACCTAAAGCCAGAACCAAGGTTTCCTGACCCAGGTCCCAAGTGTTTTCTGAGAGGCCCATCTCCCTTACCCCACATTCTCTTCGCTGAGCACTCAATCAATATTTACTGGCTGAATAGGCTAATATTAAGGGAGCAGATTAATTTTCTTTTTAAGGTAAAATAGTAATTCTAGGGGGACAGAACATATTTGACATTTTCAGCATTTGTCAACAAAATGGATGTGAAATGTGATAGCAATTCCATGCATTTAATTTTGATGTATCCTGGTTTTTTTAGCTAAGCTTTTGTTCCACACCCAGGAACTCCAGCCGGGAGATGGCAGTGAAGGAACCAAGTGAAGGAGCATTTTTGGTTGAGTAGGTTTCAAGTCCCCCTGCTAGAGTTTGTTCAATCAGCAGATGATGCAGCCGGACTCTCTGTGGGGACATGCTGCCCCCTACTGGTCATATAAACCCCTCAGTTCTCACTGCCAGAAAATCAAACCCCTCTGTTGTGCCAAGTATAAAAGCCTTGAAATGTTGAAGCCTTGTAAAGCTAATAAACTTTACTAAAGAGCCTCTTGATCAAGGTGAAAGAATGAAAAAGTTGGCTTAAAACTCAACATTCAAAAAACTAAGATCATGGCATCTGGTTCCATTACTTCATGGCAAATAGATGGGGGGAAAGTGGAAACAGCGGCAGATTTTCTTGGGCTCCAAAATCACTGCAAACGGTGACTGTAGCCACAAAATTAAAAGACGCTTGCTCCTTGGAAGGAGAGCTATGACAAACCTAGACAGCATATTAAAAAACAAATGTCACTTTGATGACAAAGGTCTCTATAGTCAAAGCTATGGTTTTTCCAGTAGTCACGTATAGATGTGAGAGTTGGACAATAAAGAAGGCTGAGTGCTGAAGAAATGATGCTTTCAGACTGTGGTGCTGGAGAAGACTCTTGAGAACCCCTTTGGACAGCAAGGAGATCCAACCAGTCCATCCTAAAGGAGATCAGTCCTGGGTGTTCACTGGAAGGAATGATGTTGAAGCCGAAGCTCCAGTACTTTGGCCACCTAATGCAAAGAGCTGACTCATTGGAAAAGACCCTGATGCTGGGAAAGACTGAGGGCAGGAGAAGTGGGTGACAGAGGATGAGATGGTTGGATGGTATCATCGACTCAATGGACATGAGTTTGAGCCAACTCCGGGAGATGGTGAAGGATAGAGAAACCTGGCATGCTGCAGTCCGTGGGGTTACAAAGAGTCGGACACAACTGAGCAACTGAGCAACAATCAGTCTCTTAGGCGAATTTGGTGTCTCCATTGTGGGGACAAGGATGTGAGAAAGCCAGTCTTCTCATCCATGCTGATGGGATTATGGAATGGAATTTTATATTTATCAATATTAAAAATATAGGTCCCCTTACACCTAGCAGTTCTAATTTTAGGACCTTAGCCTACAGATATACTTACAGAAATGCAAAAGGGTATATTTTCAAGGATATTTTGCAGCATTGCTTTTAAGAGTAAAGCATTAGAAATCACCTAATTATCCACAGATAATGCCCCAACTAATGATAGTATATCCAAATATCACAAAATATTATAAATCATTTTAAAAAGTATAATATATAATACAAAGGAAAATATCCAAATAAATTGGATAAGTGAAAAAAAGTAATGTACAGAATAGTGTATATACTAGGGAACTGTGTTTTAGAAAGAGAAAGAAAAGGCTAGGCAGAAAGAAATTATTATTATTTCCAAAGGAATAGGTGAGAAATAGATAGTGGCACTTGCCACTGAGGAGGAAGCTGGCTGGTCAGGCCACAGAAGAAATAAGAGCCATTTTTCATTCACAAATAGGTAAAATTATTTAAATAAAGTAATGTCAATACATTCTGTGGCTGACTTCTATAAAGCGAATGTGTTTCCACCCCACCCCACCCACCAAGGAGCCCTCCTTCCATCATTCACAGGTTCTTGAAATTATAGTTTTGCCTCAGTTCATCCATTCTATGACAACTCGCCCCAATAAAAGAGTAATATAGGTCCAATATAGAAAATTTTGGAAAATACAAAAAAATTATAGTAAAGAATATTAAAATCACCCATAGCCCATAACCAGAGATAACCACTAATAATAAATTTTTAATATTTTCTTTTTGATTATATATGTATATATTCAGATTTAGAGTTTGCTGACTGACTTGTTTTGCTGAACTAGGAGCAAATGTGCATAAAGTTATCTTTTTTTTCCACTCAATAGAAAATAATAAAACCTTAATCATAAAATTTGAAATCACATTACATGATTAATGAAATGATAGGGTGACCTGTGCAGGTGACCACCAGGGTTTCTGCAAGATTCAAATTCACCTAGGGCTTCCTGGCTTCAGTTTGGTGCACTGGGAGCAATTATCTGCTCCAAATATTGATGGGGATGATTCAGGCTTTGGGGGTTGGCAGGACTTCCAAGACAGCAGTGTCAATTTCTGGACTTTTTTGGAGGTGGGAGTACACTAGGGTCTCCGCATCCCTGATCTCCAAGAAAGGATGTCTGTGGTCCCCCTGCCCAACCTTGTCCTCCCTCTATCCCAACACCCTAGAAAGACTTTAGTTCAGCCTTATTAGCATTAGACAAGAGGAGCCGATAAGGATGACAGCCAATAGCACTATATCTGAATTCGTGTTATCTCAGGATATATTTTTGGCAGGCTTTACTGTATTTTTCCTTGTCATTATATATTCTTCAAAAATATTATTCATAATGACTTTACAAAATTCTTTTTTATTGGATGTTCCTCTTATAGATAACCTCATAAACATCCTAACACACGCATTTTGTTTTCATTTCTAGCTATTTTCTTACAATACATTCCTGGTTTGGATCCTGAAATAAACTGCCAAGTTGTTGTCTAGAAATGTGCACTTAAAACAGCAATGTGTGGGATTGTCAAATCCACAGATCTTTGCTAAATGTGAGACTTATATATTTTTTTAAATTCCATAGGACAAAAATCTCATTTTTATTTGCATTTTCACTACTGTTGTTATTGCTGTTAAGTCACAAAGTTGTGTCTGACTCTTTTTGACTCCATAGACTGTAGCACACCAGGCTTCCCTGTCCTTCACCACTTTCCCAGAGTTGGCACAAACTCATGTCCATTGAGTCAGTGATGCCATCCAACTATCTCATCCTCTGTTGTGCCCTTCTCCTCCTGCCTTCAATCTTTCCCAGCATCAGGGTCTTTTCCAATGAGTCAGGTTTTCGCATCAGGTGGCCAAAGTATTGGAGCTTCAGGTTCAGAATCAGTCCTTCAATAAATATTCAGGATTGATTTCCTTTAGGACTGACTGGTTTTTAGCAGCTATTTGTTAGTCATTTGGAATTTTCTTTCTATGAATTGCTCTGCATACATTTTTCATATCCACAGAAGTGGCGTGTCATGCGTGTGCTCAGAGTGAGGAGACAGTAGATTGAGATGTTACTTGGTTAGTTCATCTAGAGCCTGCATATGGAAAGGATGCAAAGGTGAGTCAATGTAGTCAGCAGGGCTTCACAGAGAGATCTACAATATTTTCCAAGGTAGTCAGAACATGTCTTCAGACCCTGAAATCCTCCTTGGGGGTACACAATTGCAGGTGATAAAATCTGGGTGAATGAGGGTGAGATCAGACTTTCTGCAAGCTTACTGGTCTCTCTTGACACTTGGTCTTATATACATGAGAGTAAAACAATTCTGTAGGTAAACTCTAAATATGTACTACAGGCCACAGCCACGAGACCTGGAACATCTCTTCAATCCTGGAGATATACTACACACTTCATGATTACAGGGTATGGTACCCTGAGGCACGAACTTGGTCCTCTTAATCACTTTCAGCCTCAAAGAGGAACACATCCTAGTTCAAATACATTTTGAAGTTAGAATATTTACTGTAGGTCTTAGTTGTTCACATATCTGTGGGTATCACGCTAGTAAGTTCTTGAGTCAGCTAAAAGTCTCTCCCTGTTCTGTCCTTATGTATTGTAAGAACCCTTTGTTGTTTAGCTGCTAAGTCATGCCTGGCTCTTTTACAACCCCATGGACTATAGCCTGCCAGGCTCCTCTGTTCATGGGATTTCCCAGGCAAAAACACTAGAGTGGGTTGCCATTTCCTTCTTCAGGGGGTCTTCCCAGCCCAGGGATCAAACCCACATCTCTTATGTCTCCTGCATCGATTGGCAGGCAGATTCTTTACCACTGAGCCACCTGGGAAGCACTAAGAACTCTTTACATATTAAGAAACATTTGCTCATTAGAGATTCATATGAGTGAGGCTTTTGGTCATATGCTTATAACTGACAAGAGTCCAATTAAGGCTGAGGGTGGCCAGACAGTACCAAGTGTACCAGTCTAGAAGGGACCCTACAGTATCATCAGAAGTAACATGAGAAAGGAAACATTTTCTGTAAAACCATCCTCTTCAGAAAATTCTGTGCGTGGTTAAAAGAAATATTTGATACGCACAAGGGAAAGTACTGAATGTAGTAATATCCAAACTGCTACCTGTTTTCTTGTTTATTTTGCCAGCTAATTTGTTTGAGATAATGGAGGACATGTTGAATGGTGTAGCCACTGGGAGTCCCTCTTCCTTCAATTTCTGAAACTGTTCTCTCAAGAAAGGTAGAAATGGTGGTCCAGTGGTAAAGATCCACCTGCCACTGCAGAGGACACAGGTTCAACCCCTGGTCCGGGAAGATCCCACATGCTGCTAAGCAACAAGTCCGAGCACCACAACCGCCGAGCCCTTGCTCTGGAGCCCGTGAGCCACAACTACTGAAGCCCACGTGCCTAGAGCCCCTGCTCTGCAACAGGAGAAGCCACCACAAGAAGTCTACACACTGCAACTAGAGAGGAGCCCACGTGCAGCAATGAAGAGCCAGCACAGTCCAAAAAAATTAAGATATGAAAAAGAAAAGTAGAAATATTTTAAAAGAGCGAAGACACAACAGTTAGTTATCCTGCCCAGGGTACCCAAATATCTTGGTGACCTTCTACGTATTCTCAGCACTTTTTTTCTGCCCCAACAAGCTACATTAGCACCAGTAGCTCTGTTAGTTGTTCTGTCGTGTCTATGATTCTTTGCGACCCCATGGACTGTAGCCCACCAGGTTCCTCTGTCCATGGAATTTTCCAGGCAAGAATACTGGAGTGAATAGCCATTCCCTTCTCCAGGAGATCTTCCCGACCCAGGGATCGACCCTGGATCTTCTGCATTGCAGGTGGATTATTTACCATATCAGTCGCCAGGGAAGCCCAATAACGCTGGACAGCACCAATTCCCAGGGGAGTCATTGGGAGCACAGGTCTGGGGAAAGTCAGGCCTTCAGAGGGCGTGTGGTTTGAAAGAGTTTCCTAGAGTTTAAGATCACGAGGGACGGCATTATAGGTTTATTAATTAACCACAAAGGGTATAACATAACTTATAAAGCATTAATCAGTAAAAGGCACACCTATGACCCAATGAGTAACCAAATAATTCAAAATAATTAGCATTTATTCCCTGGTTGTGTAGCTGCCATTGCAAATAAGGAATTTCAAAATATAGTGCTTAATTTGTAATTTTTTCCTTTAATTGCATCTGCCACCTGCTGTTAATTTGAAGCAAATTAAACCCCGAAGGCAGCATCCAAAAGTAAGAAGACTAAGCATATTTCAGCTTCGGGCAAAAATTATACAACAGCTTCCCCCATCTTCAAAAGGGTGAATCATTCTTTTCCAGATGTGACAAACTATTTTCTGATGAACTATTTCAATAGCATACCCCAAGAAGTGACAGGGTGATACTCAGGGTATAACAATCAATTCCCTTCAGCATGCTGGGCTACAAAAGCTCCATGAAACCCTTATCTCCCTGGGGTTCTATACCAGTGCTGTCCAATATTGTTATAATGCAAGCCACATATTGTAAATGTTCAATTTTCTAGTAACCACATTAAAAGAGTAAAAAGAAACAGGTAAAATTAATTTTGGCAAGGTATTCTGTTTAACCCAATATATCCAAAATATTATCATTTCAACATGTACTCAATATTAAATAATTATTGATGATGGAATTTATATTCCTTTGGGTTCTCTATTAGTTTTCTACTGCAGCACAATAAATTACTACAAACTTAGCAGCTGACAAGAACACATTTGTTATCTCATAGTTTCTAGTATAAGGAATCTAGGCATGATTCAGTAGGTTCTCTGCTTCAAGATCTCCCTTTCAAGAGGGCTGCAATCAAGGTATAAACCTGGGGAGGGTCTCATCCAAGGCTTGACTGGGGAAAGCATTCTCTTTCAAGCTCACATAACTGTTGGCAGGATTCAGTTCTTTGTGGGCAGGCAGACTAAGGGGCTCACCTTGCTGCTGGCTATCAGTTGGAATCCACTCTCAGTTTCTTGCCACATGGGTCTCTCCATATGATGGGTTAGTGAAGTATTATTAAAGCCAGCAAATGAGCATCAGTAGAAAGAGTTTACTGATAAGATGCAAATTACAATCTATGTCACCTGATTGTAGAAGCATCATCCCATCACTTTTGCTATATTCTGTTAGGTAGAAGTGAGTCAGGTCCCACCCACATTCAAAGGGGTGGAAATTCCACAAAGATGTGAGGCAAGAATTATTGGGAGCCACCCTAGAATCTGTCTACCCATAGTTGGGGTCTTTGAGATCCACTTTGTATTTTCCACTTACAATGCATCTCAAGTAAGAACAACCACATTTTAAGTGCTCAGTAGCCACCAACTAGTGGCTACCATACTGGACAGCACTATTCTGTAATAACTAAGCCCAGACATCTGGGAATTACAGGGGACCCAAACACTGATGTAAAAAATGCATTTATATAGATAACTAAAACTCAAAAAATTGGAAGTATAAAGATATAGAAGTTTAAAAGTATTTTGTTGCTTTTAATAGGTAAAGAACTTAGTACTATCATTTTAAATCTGGATCCTCAAAGCAAGTAAAGCCTGGAAAATAGTTTTGCATTTGTTTTTACATTTTTTTTGAAATTTATAAATTCTTTTATTATGGGTTTTGATATAGATACTTTTGTATGCTTCTATCAGAAAAACAACTACTTATGGTCCAATACTTCCGGGAACCACAGGGGATAAAATTTTCTGAGTCAGTTTTACAATTTTATACTTCACACTTCCCCTGGCTTATTGGGCAAGTCCTATAGGCTGAGAGAATGAGCTAAACAAAGGCAATTTACAGAAGGGTTAGGTGACCATAATATCACAGGGCTCCCAGGAAGATATCTTGGTAAGTAATCTTATACTTTTCCCCTTGATTCCTAGCAGGACCACTTTAGCCAGTCAACACAAAGAATCGATCCTTGCAAAACATTTTACTAGAAATAGGAGGCTCAGAGGAGGGATGAAGCTGGGGATACTTTCCAAGCAATTCTCCAGTTTCCCACTTGACCCCTGTGTGAGGGAGCCCTGTGTGAAGAGGATCTGATTCCTGTTAAATTAATTAAACAGGGATGCCATTAGTCTGAGGTGGCTCTATGCCTTGGCGGCCTACATAAGCAAACCCAAACCGAAGCCTGTCAATGCCTCAAGGTTATGAAATTGATACCTAAAGACAAGCCAGCACAAACGGCCAACTAGGTTTTCCCAAATAAGGCAAACACTTAAGTTCTGTAGCCAGTCCAACACTGCTTTGCTTTACTTCTGCATCTGTTCTTTAAAAGTCTTGCCCCAGACCCTGTCGGTGGGTCTCTCCGAACCACTTCTGGTTTGATATTGCCCAGCTGGAACGGACGTTTGCTTAAGTAAACTCTTCACAGGTTTAAAGTGCCTCAGTTTATCTGGTAACAATCCCGAGCATGAGCTGGTAGTCAGAGTAGTCTGCACAGGGACTGCTTCTTTACCAGAGCCTCGGCATCCCACATGCAAGCCTGTGGGTTCACCCCAGCTCCTCTGAGCTCTTCGGGCCACACCACATACAGTTCAAACATTAACTCTATACGCAAATGTGCACTTGTTTCAGCTGTTGACGTGATATGTTCTCAGGCCTTTCGCTGTCACTTAAGACTGCTCTAAACCTACCCGGACTTCTTGTGGGAATTTATAGTCCCACCTCACCAACTGCCTCCTGGATGTTTCACTCTGAATATTCCCCTTCTGTTTTCTGCTCCACATATCTAACAGCCAATGTCAAACATTAAATGCCCTTCCATGGGCTAGTCAACCTCAGTAAGGACTGGTGAGGTGAGGGACTGGAGGTGTTCTGTAGAACAGAGGAGGAGTGTGTGTTGGGGGGTTTGGGGGGGTGCTTATCAAAAGCCATGCAGTGGCACTGCCCAGGTCAGGGCTATTTCCACACAGTAAATAGATCCCATAATTTGAAAGCGTTTAATCTTCTCCATGTATATAATCATACACGTAGACATGAATGAATCAGGGTTATTTTCCCCTTCTGTGTCCCAGAAAGCCCTTGACTCTGAGAAGGGAAGTACTCTATTAGCATGCCTCAGTGTGGTCTTAGTTAGTCCCTCCCCTCATCAAACACCAAGGCTATAGGGACATTCCTGGTCTTGGGGAAACGGAAAAAAGAAACTCCCGACTCATGGTTCCCCTGGTGACAATAACTGGTAGTACAAGATCCTAAATCTTCATCAGTGACTCACAGTCAGATGAAATATAAGATTCATAAAATTGGCACCCAGGGTAGAGAAATGATAGCACCAAATTTGATTTTATGTGATGAGTAGCTAATGAAGGGGAAGGATAACGTACTTACACAAATGTCCTCACTCGTTAAACTCTTATAGTAGAAAGAGTAACATCATTTTACAAATCATATAAAACAAAGAATATCATGATGGTGTGACGTTATCATACTCCTCCACTCACCTGTTATCAAACCATTCTAAGAGACCAAAATTTCATTTATCACCAAGACCTGAGCTAATATACGTATATTTTAAATTGAAGTAGAGTTGATTTACTGAGCTAATATATTTGTAATATCAACCTAGAAAATAGTCACAGCCTAAAAGTTTAGAGCTGTTTTACTTGCTGGGAATTTTTAGGACTTCAAGTCTGGGAGACAGCATCTCAGGTGACCCTGAGAGAACTGTTCCAAGGAGGTCAAGGGGTGGGAGGGGAGGAGTCAGGTTATACAGAAGTTTGCAACGAGTGGCAGGTAGTTGGAACATCAAAAGTATTTTTGTGAATGAAAGAAAACCAGATACCTCAAGTTAAGGAATTTAGTGATTTTCTGTGTATGGGAAGATGCAAGAATCTAGGCTCCCTAAAATCATTCCTTTCACAGGCATCTCAGCTATCTGGAGTCAGTATCCTGTGTCTTTCACAACCTGAGTTCCTCAGGACTCCCTGAAAGGCGTGGCTGCAGCCTAATGGCTGCTGATTGGAGGGATTTTCTCCTTCCTGAGTCCCCTGAAGGGCTGGAATCCCTGATGACTATGACAATTTGTTTATTGATATGGCAGGAAATATTCCAATTCTCAGTAATAAAACTCCAGACCCTGGGTGCTAGATACTGAATGTATCCCCCTAAAATTCATATTGTAGAAGGGAAAAAATAATTTTTTTCCTCCATCATTCTAAGCTCTTGGCTGGGGCCCCTGTAACAAGACAGATTAACAAGAAAAAAAAATAGGAAAAAAGAGTTTTTCAACATGCATACTTCATGTACACATGGAGATACCCAGGAAAAAAATTAGTAACTCTCAGAGAGGTGGCTTAGAATTCAGGCTTAAATGTCATCTTCAGCTAAATTTTTTTTAAAAAAAGGAAAGGTGTAGGGGACCAAGTATGGGTAGGTGACCAGGAGAAGTTTGGTGCCCTCACCACTGATAAGTCTTTAGTGATTTAGAGTCAATCTTCCCTTCCTGGTAGAGCCCCTGGTGGCTCAGACAGTAAAAGAATCTGCCTGCAATGCAGGAGACCTGGGTTCGATTCCTGGGTTGGGAAGATGCCCTGGAGAAGGGAATGGCAACCCACTCCAGTATTCTTGCCTGGAGAATCCCATGGACAGAGGACCCCGGTGGGCTACAGTCCATGGGGTCACAAAGAGTTGGACATGACTGAGTGACTAACAATTTCAATTCAACAATTTCCCTTCCTGGTACAGAGAGGGAGTCACCCTTACAAATAGAGATTTCCTTTGTAAATACAAATTCTCCTTACAAAAGGTAACTTCTAGTTTTTAGAGGTTCTCTTGTGTCTACTGTTTTTCAAAATCATCCCCTCAACATGATCTAAAGAGACATATTTTGTGGTGGCATATTTTGCCATCCTACAATATGTTGAAACCTAATCCCCAAGAGGATGGTATTTGTAGGTCAGGCCTAGGGAACTGATTAGGGATTAATGCCCTTATAAAGAAATCCCATAGAGTACCCTCACTGCTTCTGCCATAGGACTCAGAGAGAAGAGGGCTGCTTATGAACCAGAAAGCAGGAAGAAACAGAACCTGCTGGTGCCTTGATCTTGGACTTCCCAGCCTGCAGAACTGTTAGAAATACATGTGTTGTTTATAAGCCATCCAGGCTGTGGTATTCTGTTGCAGCAGCCAGAACTGAATACGACAAAGTGTAGGAACATCTAGGCATGTACTCTGGCCACCTGATGTGAACAGTCAACTCATGGGAAAAGACCCTGATGCTGGGAAGATGGAAGGCAAAGGAGAAGAGGGCAACAGAGAATGAGATGGTGGGATGCCATCACTGAATCAGTGGACATGAACTTGGGCAAATTCCTGGAGACAGTGAGGGACAGGCTGGCATGCTACAGTCCCTGAGGTCACAAAGAGTCGGACACAACTTAGCAACTGTTCAGTCTCGTTCAACAACAAGACACATCTAAGCCCATGCTACACCCAGATGAGGTGGCCCCAGCCCGCGCCTGTGCACCTGTGCCTCTAGGATTCATCCACTCTGTGAGTAACGCCAAGCACTTCTCCACATCTCTCACCCTCTGTCCTCAAGACAAAGGCAGGTCAGTTGGTGGGTTGGGCCACGGCCAAAATGGAAGGGAGACATTGCCTTGGCTGTGGGAAAGATGTGAAGGGCCCAAACGTTCAAGTAAGAGGAAAACTGAATTAATTTACTTGCCAATCCTCCCTCTGAGATGCAGTAGGTTTTCACATAATGGACACATAGTTTCTCCAAGGCCTGAAACTGCTGCTCTTTGTGTTGTCATTTGAAGTTCTGGAGGGTCTCATGGCCCTCCAGCAGGTCATGGAGAGTGGTATTCAACACAATTGCCCACAGCTGCTGAGGAGCATCTTGCAACATGAAACAGAAATTTTCATACAGAAAAACTTGCTGTAATATGCATGAAGCATGATGTCAACTCTTTACACTGGAAACAAGATGGATACTGACCACAAGAATTTTAACTGCTTTGCTTTCACTTAAACAGTATTTAAATTAAAAAAAATAAATTTGATTTTTAAAATTTTATTCTTTAATGCTTTGAAGAATTTTGATTTAAAATGTTGATATTCATTAAAAATTTGCTCTTTACTTTTAATTTTAGCAGATAATTTGACTATTTTAGAATGAAAGTAAGGTTGAAATACATATATTAAGTAATTAAAATTTCTATTGTTTGTATAAACTTTAATATACAGTTTAATGATACACACTACTATATATAAAATAGATAACCAATAAGGACCTACTGTATAGCACAGGGAACTATATTCAATTTTTGTAATAACCTACAAGGGAAAAGAATCTGAAAGAGCATGTTTTATATATACACACACATATATGGGCTTCCCCAGTGGCTCAGCAGTATAGAATCCACCTGCATGCAGGAGATACAGGAGACGTGGGTTTGATCTTCCTGGGTCAGGAAGATGCCCTGGAGAAGGCAATGAAACCCACTCCAGTATTCTAGCCTGGAGAATTCCATGGACAGAGGAGCCTCACAGGCTACAGTCTATGGAGTCACAAAGAGTTGGACACAACTGAGCCACTAAGACTTTCACATACATATATATATATATCTGAATCACTTTGTTGTACACCTGAAACTGACACATTGTAAATCAACTATACTTCAATAAAAAAATAGCCTGCATAAGCTATGTAACCATAAATATATATACACACACACACACACACACACACACAGCTTAATGGAACTCTCTTCAAATAATACTTGAATACAACTATATTTTCACTTTTAATCCTTTAGGCCATTGCTAAACATTATTAGTAATTTTGCTGAAGTGAAAAAAAATGATTTACAGAAATACTTATGAATTATGTATCTTTTTTGTCTCATCCAAACATCAGTAGCTCAACAGAACACTAAAACATGTGCAATTAATAATTAGATGTAGTCAAATTTGAACTTCCTGTCATATAGAAACCATCTCTTTAAACATGTTTTATTTCTGTCATTATGAAGGTATATTTATCAATGCAGGAGGGCAAAGCATACTTTATTAACAGCTGTTAGCTTGATTTATAACTTTTAAGTATGTAGACACTTGGAATGTGCCTCCATTTGAATGCTTGCCCTGCATTTTAGTGACCCAGGATGAATTAGGTGCCTGTTACCAATCCATCAGAATTAAGAGCAGTTTCTGCCTGGCACATTTACTCACAACTGAAATCCCTGGGGTCATTCAGGAACAGAGATTCTTTTTAAAAAATGAAGCTATTCCTGAAAATCATCCATTTATAATGCTGCCTTATGACAGGATATCATGGACAGAAACAGACAGACCAGAGACATCCTTTGTAAAGTCATCTGCAGAAAGGCTATATATCTCAAAGGGACAAGAAAACCTCAGCAGGAGAAAGAAAACAGATAAACTGAAGGAAACATTTTTACTGCTGTTGAAAGGACCGTATCAATGAGCCCCTAATAGACAGGAGGGTGAGATTCTGTTAGACTTTATCACCAGGGAAATGAGAAATCAGTCACTCCTGGAGACAGAAATATACTATGGACAAGTTGAAAAGCAACTTAAGAGAAGAGAGGATCAAACCCCCAAGGGAAAAAGGACAGGAATTAAGGGCTGCTGAAGCATCTAAGATACTCTGATACCTTCAACTACACACCAGTTTTTAACAGGATTTAATATATTAAGGCTACTTAACCTTTAATGTAACTAAGAAATGGGCTCGTGTGCCCACCTTGCAGAAAGCCAAACGGCAGGCATTTTCAGCAAAATCAGGGCTTATTGTAGAGCACTGAGCAAGGAAGTGGACAACAAGCCTTAGATCCACTCCGACTTGGTCTCTGAGCTGGGGATGTTTTAAAGAGGAAGAACCAAGTAGCTGGGGTTAATCATCATCTTGTGACATTTCTTTATCGTAATCTCAGAAGTCAAGATGCCTATGATTTATGAGTCTCTGGTCTGGTGGTGCATGACCCCGGGGTCTGTGAGCTCATCTTGCCCTGGAGAAACAACCTGGGTCTGTGCATTAACAGCAGCAACAGCAATTTCAGTCCTCTGACTGGTTGATTAGTATCCAGTTAGCACAGGGTTGCGGTCAGAGGGGACAAGACAGGGAATTAAGTTTTGGGTAGAGAGGTTGATCATAAACTCAGCAGTGGAACTGGATTTTAGGGGGTTGCATTAATGCCTATAGCTTCCCAGGTGGCATAGGGATAAAGGATCCCCCTGCCAATGCAGGAGACTCAAGAGACACGGATTCAACCCCTGGGTCGGGAAGATCCCCTGAAGTAGGAAATGGCAACCCACTCCAGTATTCTCGCCTGGAAAATTCCATGGACAGAGGAGCCTGGTGGATTACAATCCATGGGGTCACAGGAATCACACATGACTGAACATGCATGCACATGCATGTTCACATACACACACATTAAGTTCATAAAGCAAGTTCAAACTGGCTAGTGTTCACTTAAAAAACAGTCACCACCTAAAAGTTGAGCGCTATGTTTTATTTGGCAGAAACTTTTAGAACTTAAGCCCAGGAGGCAGCATCTCAAGTAGTCTTGAGAGAACTGCTCCAAGGAAGAAAGGGAAGGAGAAGGTCATATAGAAGTTTTATAACAAAGGGCAGGTAGCCTGAATATCAAGAGATTGTTATTAATTAAAGGAAACCAGATATCTCAAGTGAAGGGATTTAGTGATTTTCTACATATAGGAAGATGCAAGTCTGAGCTCGTTGAAATCATTCCTTTCATACACATCCCAGTGATCTTCCACCAATGTCCTGTTGCCACATCCTAGGTTCCTCAGGGCTCCCCAGAGGGAGTCGCTGCAGCCTGATGGCCACCAGATCCCACAGGTATTCTTTTCCTTTCTGAGTAGCCTGGAGGGCTGGAATTATTGATGACTATGACATCACTCACCTAGAGCCAGACATCCTGGAATGCGAAGTCAAGTGGGTCTCAGGAAGCATTACTATGAACAATGCTAGTGGAGGCGATGGAATTCCAGTTGAGTTATTTCAAATCCTGAAAGATGATGCTGTGAAAGTGTTGCACTCAATATGCCAGCAAATTTGGAAAACTCAGCAGCGGCCACAGGACTGGAAAAGGTCAGTTTTCATTCCTATCCCAAAGAAAGGCAAGGCCAAAGAATGCGCAAACTACTGCACAATTGCACTCATCTCACACACTAGCAAAGTAATGCTCAAAATTCTCCAAGCCAGGCTTCAACAGTGTGTGAACCATGAACTTCCAGAGGTTCAAACAGGATTTAGGAAAGACAGAGGAACCAGATCAAATTGTCAATATCCTCTGGATCACTGAAAAAAGCAAGAGAATGCCAGAAAAACATCTACTTCTGCTTTATTGACTATGCCAAAGCCTTTGACTGTGGATCACAACAAACTGTGGAAACAAGAAGCAATAGTTAAAACCAGGCATGGAACAGACTGGTTTAAAATTGGGAAAGGAGTACATCAAGGCTGTACATTGTCACCCTGTTTATTTAACTTATATGCAGAGGACATCATGCGAAATGCTAGGCTGGATGAAGCACAACCTACAATCAAGATTGCTGGGAGAAATCTCAATAACCTCAGATGTGCAGATGACACCACCCTTATGGCAGAAAGCAGAGAGAAACTAAAGAGCTTCTTGATGAAGGTGAAAGAGGAGAGTGAAAAAGCTGGCTTAAAACTCAACATTCAAAAAACTAAGATCATGGCATGTGGTCCCATCACTTCATGGCAAATAGATGGGGAAACAATGGAAACGGTGACAGACTTTATTTTCTTGGTCTCCAAAATCACTGCAGATGGTAACTGCAGCCATGAAATTAAAAGATGCTTGCTTCTTGGGAAAAAAGCTATGACTAACCTAGACAGCATATTAAAAAGCAAAGACATTACGTTATCGACAAAGGTCTGTATAGTCAAAGCTATGGTTTTTCCAGTAGTCATATATGACTGTGAGAGTTGGACCATGAAAGTTGAACGCTGAAGAATTGATGCTTTTGAACTGTGGTGTTGGAGAAGATTCTTGAGAGTCCCTTGGGTAGCATGGAGATCAAACCAGTCAATCCTAAAGGAAATCAATCCTGAATATTCATTGGAAGGACTGATGCTGAAGCTGAAACTCCAATACTTTGGCCACCTGATTCGAAGAACTGACTCATTGGAAAAAAACCCTGATGCTGGGAAAGATTGAAGGCAGGAGAAAGGGACAGAGGGTAAGATGGTTGGATGGCATCACTGACTTGATGGACATGTGTTTGAGAAAGCTCTGGGAACTGGTGATGAACAGGGAAGCCTGGTGTGCTGCAGTCCATGGGTTGGAAAGAGTCAGACACGACTGAACGACTGAACTGAAATGTGACATCCTTGTTTATTGATATGGCAGAAAATACTCCATTTCTTACTAGTAAGCTTCCTGCCACCTGTGTCTTTCTGGCCCTAATTAGCCACCCAATCTCCCCCTCCCCCAGCATACTGCCCTTCTCACTGTCCCTAGCACACCAGCCATTTCATGCCTCTGTGCCTTTGCTCATACTGGTCATGTCACGTGGCTGGGGATGCCTTAATCCACTGGCAAAATCCTACCCATCCTGCAAGCCTCAGCTTGAAACGGAGAAGGACAA
This sequence comes from Capricornis sumatraensis, assembly GCF_032405125.1. Classification (NCBI taxonomy): domain Eukaryota; kingdom Metazoa; phylum Chordata; class Mammalia; order Artiodactyla; family Bovidae; genus Capricornis; species Capricornis sumatraensis. The sequence goes on along the minus strand of NC_091081.1, from coordinate 30,734,759 downwards.
TGTGGGATTCCTGGGCATGGCAGGCTTTCTGCATCCCGTTTCTTGTCTGTAGGAAATAGGCTTTAGCCTTTATGACCTTCCCTGAGTTCCAAAGGGTAGGTTCAAACAGTTGCTAACCAAGGAAGGGAGGGGATATGGAGACAAGGAGAATCAGTAAGAAACAATAGTGCAGCCTTGGGGCAGGGTCCTGGCTCCACCTCAAAGGATATATATAACAATATCTTTGAGCTCTTCCCAAGAACCAAAATCCCCAACAAACACATTAACTACTTGATGAGGCATTCTTCATCCCAGAGAGGTCACAGTTTGATAACCCCAGGGACCACAGAAGCTTATCAGGAGACTACCTGAGGCCAGATTAAAGGAGTGCAGGCCCTGCACACACCCTGACCTTTATCAGCAACGCTGCCCTCCAACACTGCCATGAAACTCCCCACCAGATCCACCTGGGTTGGGATACACAGTTTTGAGGGCAGTAACCCACTATGTTCCCATTTTCCTGGCAAAGCAATAAAGCTGTTTTTTCTACTTCACTCAAACTCTGTCTCTGAGATTCGATTTGGCACCAGTGCACCGAGGCTGAGATTCAGCACCAGTCTCAAATATCACCTTCTCTGTGATATTTTATCAAACTCCTCCAGGCCCAGCAAGTTTATTTCCTGTTTCCATAAAAGCTTCCACATCGTCACACATATTAAAATATGCCATGCTGCATCACCATGACCTGTTCTTAGGCCTGTCTCCTCTAGACACTAGTTCCTCATGGACACTGCAGTATCTCAGCACCTACACGACACCTGGAACACAACAGGGATGTAATAAACGCACACTGACTATAATTGAATGAATATACACAGGTACTATTTACTAAACAATAACATGTAAACAACAGACATGTGAGCAACTATCTAGAATATCTCAGAGGAGCTCACTTGCCTCGGAGGAGCCTGGTGGGCTGCAGTCCATGGGGTCGCGAAGAGTCGGACACGACCAGGCAACTTCCCTTTCACTTTTCACTTTCATACATTGGAGAAGGAAATGGCAACCTACTCCAGTGTTCTTGCCTGGAGAATCCCAGGGACAGGGGAGCCTGGTGGGTTGCTGTCTATGGGGTCGCACAGAGTCGGACACGACTGAAGCAACTCAGCAGCAGCAGCAGCAGCTGGATAAGATCTGAGCATTACCTTCCTTTCTTGCTAGTTTGTTTGTTTTTTGGCCATGTCATACAAAATGTGGGATCTTAGGCCCGCAACCAGTGGAAGTCCCTACACTCCTTCCTTGGTAATATCTTTGAGGCAATCTTGATTCCAGCCAGCCCAGCATTTCTCATGATATGCTCTGCATGTAAGTTAAATAAGTAGGGTGACAATACACAATCTTGATGTACTCCTTTCCTGATTTGGAACCAGGCTATTGTTCCATGTCCAGTTCTAACTGTTGTTTCTTGACCTGCATACAGATTTCTCAGGAGCGAGGTCAGGTGGTCCAGTATTCCCATCTCTTGAAGAATCTCCCCATCTCTTTCAATCTTCCACATCTTGTGATCCACACAAACAAGTGAGTGATTCAAATGATACGACTTGTGTTAACATATAACATGCCAACAATAGATCACTTTAGACCTGTGCATCCAACAGAACATTCAGCAGTAATGGAAATACTCTCTGTTTGCACTTGCACAAATGGTAGCCACTAGTTAAATGCAGCTACTGAGCACCTGAAATGTGGGAAGTGCAAATGAGAAACTGAATTTTTAATTTTAAATAATTGAAAATAACCACATGTGACAAGTAGCTACTATATTGGACAGCATACCCTTCAGTTGAGTTCAGTCACTCAGTCGTGTCCGACTCTTTGCATCCCCGTGGACTGCAGCACGTCAGGCTTCCCTGTCCATCACCAACTCCCAGAGTTTGCTCAAACTCACGTCCATCAAGTCGGTGATACCATCCAACTATCTCATCCTCTGTTGTTTCCTTCTCCTCCTGCTTTCAATCTTCCCCAGCATCAAGGTCTCTTCCAATGAGTTAGTTCTTCGCATCAGCTGGCCAAAGTATTGGAGTTTCAGCTTCAGCATCAGTCCTTCCAAAGAATATTCAGGACTGATTTCCTTTAGGATGGACTGGTTGGATCTCCTTGCAGTCCAAGGGACTCTCAAGAGTCTTCTACAACACCACAGTTCAAAAGCATCAATTCTTCGGCACTCAGCTCTCTTTATAGTCCAACTCTCACATCCATACATGATTACTGGAAAAAGCATAGCTTTGACTAGACAGACCTTTGTTAGCAAAGTAATGTCTCTGCTTTTAAATATGCTGTCTATGTTGGTCATAGCTTTTCTTTCAAGGAACGAGAGTCTTTTAATTTCATGGCTGCAGTCACCATCTGCAGTGATTTTGTAACCCCCAAAATAAAACCTCTCACTGTTTCCATGAAGTGATGGGACGGGGTGCCATGTTCTTTGTTTTCTGAATGTTGAGTTTTAAGCCAACTTTTTTACTCTCCTCTTTTACTTTCATGAAGAGGCTCTTTAGTTCTTCTTCACTTTCTGCCATAAGAGTGGTGTCATCGGCATATCTGAGGTTATTGATATCTCTCCTGGCAATCTTAATTCCGGCCAGCCCAGCATTTCTCATGATGTACTTTGCATTTAAGTTAAATAAACAGGGTGACAATACACAACCTTGACGTACTCCTTTCCCGATTTGGAACCAGTCTGTTGTTTCATGTTCAGTTCTAACTGTTGCTTCCTGACCTGCATACAGATTTCTCAGGAGGCAGAGGTGGTCTGGTATTCCCATCTCTTGAAGAATTTTCAACAGTTTATTGTGATCCACGTAGTCAAAGGCTTTGGCATAATCAGTAAAGCAGAAGTAAATGTTTTTCTGGCATTCTCTTGCTTTTTCAATGATCCGACAGATATTGGTAATTTGATCTCTTGTTCCTTTGCCTTTCCTAAATCCAGCTTGAACCTCTGAAGTTCACGGTTCACATACTGTTGAAGCCTGGCTTGGAGAATTTTGAGCATCTTTGCTAGCATGTGAGGTGAGTGCAATTGTATGGTAGTTTGAACATTCTTTGGCATTGCCTTTCTTTGGGATAGGAATGAAAACTGACCTTTTCCAGTCCTGTGGCCACTGCTAAGTTTTCCAAATTTGTTGGAATATTGAGTGCAACACTTTCACAGCATCATCTTTTAGGATTTAAAATAGCTCAACTGAAATTCCATCACCGCCACTAGCTTTGTTCATAGTGATGCTTCCTAAGGCCCACTTGACTTTGCAATCCAGGGTGTCTGGCTCTAGGTAAGTGATCACAAAATCATGGTTATCTGGGTCATGAAGATCTCTTTTGTATAGTTCTGCATATTCTTGCCACCTCTTCTTCATCTATGGACTTCCCTGGTGGCTCAGATGGTAAAGTGTCTGTCTACAATGCGGGAGATCTGGGTTTGATCCCTGGGTCAGGAAGATTCTCTGGAGAAGGAAATGGCAACCCACTCCAGTACTCTTGCCTAGAAAATCCCATGGACGGAGGAGCCTGGTGTCCATGGGGTCACAAAGAGTCACGACTGAGCGACTTCACTTTCACTTTTTCACTTTCTTCTTCTTCTCTTCTGCTTCTGTTAGGTCCATACCATTTCTGTCCTTTATTGTGCCCATCTTTGCATGAAATGTTCCCTTGGTATCTCTAATTTTCTTGAAGAGATGTCTAGTCTTACCCATTCTATTGTTTTCCTCTATTTCTTTGCACTGATCACTGAAGAAGACTTTATCTCTCCTTGCTATTCTTTGGAACTCTGCATTCAAATGGGTGTATCTTTCCTTTTCTCCTTTGCATCAAGGAGATCCAACCAATCCATTCTGAAGGAGATCAGCCCTGGCATTTCTTTGGAAGGAATGATGCTAAAGCTGAAACTCCAGTACTTTGGCCACCTCATGCGAAGAGCTGACTCATTGGAAAAGACTCTGACGCTGAGAGGGATTGGGGGCAGGAGGAGAAGGAGACGACAGAGGATGAGATGGCTGGATGGCATCACTGACTCGATGGATTTGAGTCTGAGTGAACTCTGGGAGCTGGTGATGGACAGGGAGGCCTGGCATGCTGCAATTCATGGGGTCGCAAAGAGTCGGACACAACTGAGTGACTGAACTGAACTGCACTGAGACAAGCGTTAACCCAGAACATTGTAGGAAGTTCTACTTCATAATTTTTCTGTATAAAGCCCCCAAAACTCAGCCAGTGACAAATTGGGTAATCTTGAGAACTTTCTTAACTTTTCTGTTATCTCCTTCTCCTGTAATGCCAGCAATAGGGACTATATAATGGAAGACTGATAGCTCAGAGCTCTGGGGATGTAAAGCTCTGGGGCTCGGCTGTCTCTGCACAGCAAACCGTCTGGAGAGACAGCAGATGGAAGCACCCCTCAACCCCTTTCCAGGGTGAAAGTGCAGGCACAGGCTTATGCACCCACAGGGATTCCAGAGGTCTGAATTACAAATGGTAGGTTCATTCCAACCTATGAGTCAGATGACCATAGTGAAAACACCTAAGGTCACTGGGGGAAATCCTATGTTCTAAATCTTTAAGAAGAATGAGAAAAGGCCTCACTGATGCAAAGCACTGCATCCTCAGGCCCTTTTTTGTTCTTCAGGTTGGAGCTGTCTCAGGTAGCCACCTGGGTCAGGGTTAAATCATTCAGCTTCTTTCATTTAGGGTTTTGAGCCTTAAAAGAGTGAGGGTTGTAAGGTGAGCTGAGTTTATAATCATGTTTATTAAGCCTGTTATCTAATTTCCACATGTTAAGAAAAGATTAAAAAAAAAAGCACTTTGCAATTCCTCAGCTCCAAGGAGAGAAAATGCTAAATCTACTTCCTAAGTTCTCTGAGAAAACTGGACTCATGTGTGCATAAGTTGGAAACACCTAGCCCATCCCTTTTTCTTAAACAGAAAGGGGGAAGACAGAGAAAGGGAGAGAGAGAAAGAAAGGGAGAGAGAGAAAGAGAGGAAGAGGAGAAAGAGAAAGAGGAGAAGGTAGGGAAAGAAAGGGGAAACAGCTGCTGAAGTAAAACCAAGATATCTGCTTTAGAATGTTCATAACCATTCTACAGAACTCTGGTGTTTTCTGTTCATCCATTTGTCTTGAGAAATGCTATAGCCAAGAGTGGAATACTTGCATGAGTGGCCCAGCATAGACACTTCCCAAGGGGAAAGTCTAGCTGAGATACAGCCTCAGCATATCAGTTGTTGGGGATAAAGAGAATCAAGGTAAAGTGAACTGGAAGATCTCAACAGAGCCTGACACCCAGCCTCATACCCCCAGTTCCTCTCACTAACTGGATGGGAACATTTGTATTGACCAGCCAGCCAGTGCTGAACACATGGCCAACCTCTTAACCTGGCTCTTGCAGGGATTTCTCTCTACAAATACACATTTATCCTGTCCCTGCCACAAGCAGAACACTAAAGTAGATGTTATATGGTAGGGGTAAGAAAAGGGAACAAAATATGGTTATCACACTCTGGGAGTTGACCGACTGGGAAGGGATAGAGGTAAACAGGTAGTCGTAATACCTTATCTTATTATTAGTGACAATTCAGCCTGTTGGATAAGACTTATGAGATGCCATCCTACCTTGACAATATCCTTAATGGAGACATGGAAAATTGCTTTGATGTAATTGCTGCAGGCACTGTAATGAGCACATTTACACAGAGAGGGTTGGCAGACAAAATACAAGCCACCAGTTAAATCTGAATGTATATATCTCATACAATATTTGGAATATATCTATATGGAAAAGTATTGGTTGTTTTTCTGTAATTGAAATTTCACTGGGCAATTTTTATCTGCTAAATCTTGCAGCCCTGTACACAGATTATCGCTAATCCTCACAGTAATTTTTTACTGAGGTAGGCACTAATACTGTCTTCATTTTACAGATCCTGAAACTTCACGTGACATAGTCACATGAAGTAACTTGCCAAGGCATATGTCTGTCTGCTAACATACATTAGAAACCAAGTTCTTAGGCTGCTTTGTTTCCACCAATGGCCAGTTTTGTGTATTTTATGTTGCTAACTACCATCATCTATCTCACTGAATCCCACTTTCTGAACTTGTTTTCAAATTATGAGTATATCCTTCCTCACTGACCAACTTGTAAAGTTCTGGGTCCTGATTTTCAAATTTAAGAAATAGATTTAAGTATTATATAAAAGAAGGATGTGTGCTAAGTCACTTCAATCATGTTGGACTCTTTGCAACCCTATAGACTATAGTCGGCCAGGCTCCTCTGTCCATGGGAATTCTTCAGCAAGACTACTGGAGTGGGTTACTATTTCCTCCTCCAGGGGATCTTCCTGATCCAGGGATCAAACCCACATCTCTTACTGTCTCCTGCATTGGAAGGCGGGTTCTTTACCACTAGCACCACCTGGGAAGTGCAAAAGGAGGACAAGGATATAATTTACTCATTATAGCAAAAGTCAGATTTGTAATTTCCAAGAATGTGAGTCAGCACAGTACACACACAAGGGGAGTGCAAAAAGACATCAGATACTGGAACCCCATGACACAGCTGAAGACGAGACTCCTACTGCAATTTAACAACTAAACTATTCTGGGGAACAGATGGCCGTCACAACATAATAAGAGTGCACTCTGGAACATCAGTTTGAAGTTATTCAAATGTTCTTCATTTGACACTTAAAACTGCCTGACAGTGAATGAGTGAATTGTACTTAGTTCTTTGTGATATTGACTCTTTCTGCTCTCCCTCCCAACTCCCCATATCAGTCATTTTCCCCCCAACTTGTTTAAAAGAAAACAAAGCCCATTAACAGTGTGCTGAGCAACCGAAACACCACCAATTCCCTGCTTTAGACTCAAAGTACAAAAAAAAAAAAAGCTTATTTCCTGATCAGATCCTAATGGTTTATCAGAAGCTCAACATTCATTAGTAGCCTTGAATTTTAAGGTTTACCAACTGTGACACAATTACTTATGGTGGTTCTTTAACTTTCTCCCATTTTTTTCTCTTAGCAGAAAAGAGTTTCCATGACAATCCCATAGATTTGCTTCCACTCAGGCTCTAAATATTCACAATTGAGCCATATGAAATTGTTGTTTTTGCAGGTTAAAAATGGTTAACTATCTCATGCAGTTCGACCTAATGTAAATATACCCAATACATCTGCCATTTGCAATGACATGAATGAACCTGGAGGATATTATACTAAGCAAAATAAGCCAGGCACACAAGAAAAAAATCTGCATGATCTCAATGATATGTGAAATCTAAAAATGTCAAGATACATAAAAGCAGAGAGTAGACTCTGTCAGGTGGGGGAAATGAAGAGTTTGGTCAAAAGTTACAAAGTTGCAGACATGTAAGATGACTAAGAGGATGTAATATGCCATATGATAACTGTTGTTAAAAATACAGTATTGAATACAGAAATTTACTGAGAGAATAGATCCCAGGTGCTCTCACCACACAAAAAGAATAATTATGTAATGAGGTAATATGTTAATTAGGTCAACTATAGTAACCATTTCATTATGTATATGTATATCAAATCATCATGTTGCATACTTTAAACACATAAAATTTTTATTAAAAAATTTAAAATATGCATGATATATAAATAAATGCAATCCTCCTTCATTCATCTTGATCAGTTCAGTCACTCATTCATTTCCGACTCTTTGCAACCCCATGGACTGTAGAACACCATGTTTCTCTGTTCATCACCAGTTCCCAGAGCTTTCTCAAACACATGTTCATCGAGTCAGTGATGCCATCCAACCATCTTACCCTCTGTCCCCTTCTCCTCCTGGCTTCAATCTTTCCCAGCATCAGGGTTTTTTCCAGTGAGTCAGTTCTTTGAATCAGGTGGCCAAAGTATTGGAGTTTCAGCTTCAGCATCAGTCCTTCCAGTGAATATTCAGGATTGATTTCCTTTAGGATTGACTAGTTTGATCTCCATGCTGCACAAGGGACTCTCAAGAATCTTCTCGAATATCACCATTCAAAAGCATCAATTCTTCAGCACTCAGCTTTCTTCATGGTCCAACTCTCACATTCATATATGACTACTGGAAAAACCATAGCTTTGACTATACAGACCTTTGTCGGTAAAGTAATGTCTTTGCTTTTTAATATGCTGTCTAGGTTAGTCATAGCTTTTTTCCCAAGGAGCAAGCGTCTTTTAATTTCATGGCTGCAGTCACCATCTGCAGTGAATTTGGAGACCAAGAAAATTAAGTCTGTCACTGTTTCTATTGTTTCCCCATCTATTGGCCATGAAGTGATGGGACCACATGCCATGATCTTAGTTTTTTGAATGTTGAGTTTTAAGCCAGCTTTTTCACTCTCCTCTTTCTCCTTCATCAAGAAGCTCTTTAGTTTCTCTCTGCTTTCTGCCATAAGGGTGGTGTCATCGCCATCTGAGGTTATTGATATTTTTTCCAGCAGTCTTGATTTCAGCTCGTGCTTTCTCCAGCCCAGCATTTTGCATGATTAAATAAGAAAGGTGACAATATACAGCTTTGATGTACTCCTTTCCCAATTTGGAACCAGTCCATTGTTCTATGTTCGGTTCTAACTGTTGCTTCTTGACCTGCATATAGATTTCTCAGGAAGCAGGTTAAGATGATCTGGTATTCCTATCTCTTGAAGAATTTTCCAGTTTGTTGTGATCCACACAAAGGCTTTAGTGTAGTCAATGAAGCAGAAATAGATATTTTTCTGCAATTCTCTTATTTTTTCGATGATCCAACAGATGGTGGCAATTTCATCTCTGATTCCTCTGCCTTTTCTAAATCCAGAGTGAACATCTGGAAGTTCTTGGTTCACGTACTATTGAAGCCTTGCTTGGAGAATTTTGAGCATTATTGAGCTTCCCTGGTGGCTCAGATGGTAAAGCGTCTGCCTACAATGGAGGAGACCTGGGTTCAATCCCTGGGTCGAGAAGATCTCCTGGAGAAGGAAATGGCAACACAGTCCAGTATTCTTGCCTGGAAAATCCCATGGACAAAGGAACCTGGTAGGCTACAGCCCATGGGGTCGCAAAGAATCAGATACAACTGAGCGACTTCACTTTCTTTTCTTTCTTTTGCTAGCATGTGGGATGAGTGCATTTATGCGGTAGTTTGAACATTCTTTGGCAATTGCCTTTCTTTGGGATTGGAATGAAAACTGACATTTTCCAGTCCTGTGGCCACTACTAAGTTTTCCAAATTTGCTGGCATATTGAGTGCTGCTGCTACTGCTGCTGCTAAGTCACCTCAGTCGTGTCCGACTCTGTGTGACCCCATAGACGGCAGCTCACCAGGCTCCCCCGTCCTTGGGATTCTCCAGGCAAGAACACTGGAGTGGGTTGCCATTTCCTTCTCCAATGCATGAAAGTGAAAAGTGAAAGTGAAGTCACTCAGTCATGTCCGACTCCTAGCGACCCTATGGACTGCAGCCTACCAGGCTCCTCCACCCATGGGATTTTCCAGGCAAGAGTACTGGAGTGGGGTGCCATTGCCTTCTCCGATATTGAGTGCAGTACTTTAATGACTTCCTGGTCATTGAAACAATAACAGAAAGGTTCCTAGTTACCCATCCAATATCCACCCATATATGGATCTTGAAATTATGGGACAGAAGAAAATGAATGGTGGCAAGGTGCATATTCATGGAAGATTAGAACAAATTATAGAGTTAAGAGTATGAAAAGCTGCTCTTCAGAAGCTTCCAAACCATATGGTTCAAAGAACTGAGAAAACTTCTGGCCAAAGAACTTTCCCTTTTCATTTTACTAGTAAACTATAATTTTTGGTTTCTCTTTCAGTATACAGTAGAGAACAAATAAGAAGCACATTTTTTAAAAACTGCCATTTACCCCAATATAATCCTTAGTTGTTTTTGTTGTTTAGTCGCTAAATTGTGTCCAGCTCTTCTGTGACCTTATGGACTATAGCCCGCCAGACTCCACTGTCCATGGGATTTCCCAGGCAAGAATAATAATCCTTGGTATTTAAGTATATATTGGGGGCTGAGACTGTTTCTCTTCATTGTTTCATAGGTTTGGGTCACTTTGCTTCCTTGCTTACTATTGACATTGTCTTATTCCGATTGGCTTAAACATCCTTATAACAAAGAAAACAGGACTGCAGAACTTCAAGGAAATGAGTCACAACAGAAGTATACAACAGATTTACTTTCCTGTAGATTTTCATATCTTAGGGTGATTACCATAGTGGCTTATACTTAGTAAGTGCTCAAAATTTTTCATTTTCCTGCCATAAATCAATCTATACCAGAAATCCCAACTGTGGTCCAGAGAGTGGTATTGAAGGGACTTCCCTGGTGGTTCAGTGGTTAAAATCTACCTTGCAATGCAGGGGATGTGGATTTGATCCTTGGTTGGGGAACTAAGATCCCACATGCTGTGGGGCAACGAAGTCCAAAAGCCACAATTAGACAGAAGCCCCCACGCCAAAACTAAGATCTGTTGCAGCCCCCCAAAAAAGGAAAAAAATAGGAGAACCCCGCACCCACACACTGTGCAGCCATAAAGGGCCTCAGTAGCCTTGCAAGAAAGTTAAACTGAGCAATAACGCACAGAACTGGGGGATGCAGAGAGCAACTAATATCACCTATCAAGCTCACCATGTCACCAGGAACAAGGGAGATCAAGTAGTGGGGACCACGGGTGGCTTTTGTGGTTACACAGTATGGCTAACAGGCTTATCTGGAGCAGGAAAGCATGTAAGCATGGCTTTAGAAGAGTACTTGGTTTGCCATATTTTTTCATGCTACACTTTGGATGGTGACAAAGTTTCAATAAAAATCTTGGCTTTGGTCCTGAAGACAGAGAAGAGAATGTTCGATGCATGGCGGAAATAGCTAAGCTGTTTGCAGATGCTGGCTTAGTGTGTATCACAAATTTTATATCACCTTATACTTTTGCTTTATTGACTATGCTAAAGCCTTTGACTGTGTGGATCACACAAACTGTGGAAAATTCTTAAAGAGAGAGATGAGAATACCAGATCATGTTACCTGCCTCCTGAGAAACCTGTATGCAGGTCATGAAGCAACAGTTAGACCTGGACATGGAACAATGGACTGGTTCCAAATTGGGAAAGGAGTACGTAAAGGCTGTATACTGTCTCCCCGCTTATTTAACTTATATGCAGAGTATATCATGCAAAATGCAAGGATGAATGAAGCACAAGCTGGGATCAAAATTGCTAGGAGAAATATCAATAACCTCAGATATGCAGATGACACCACCCTTATGGCAGAAAGCAGAGAGAAACTAAAGAGCCCCTATATGAAGGTGAAAGAGGAGAGTGAAAAAGCTGGCTTAAAACTCAGCACTCAAAAAACTAAGATCATGGCATGTGGTCCCATCACTTCATGGCAAATAGATGGGGAAATAATGGAAACGACAGACTTAATTTTCTTGGTCTCCAAATTCACTGCAGATGGTGACTGCAGCCATGAAATTAAAAGACACTTGCTCCTTGGAAGAAAAGCTATGAAATTTAGACAGTGTATTGCCGGGGGCCAGTGTGAGGAACTCTGCCCATGGCAAAGGTCATGAGGAAGGAGGCTTGGCACACGCAAAGGCGCAATCAAGCCTCAGGAAACCCCCTGTTCCCGAGCATCTACCCCAAAACTAGAGTCTGTTTTATGCTCTCCCCCATAACCGTTTCTCTCGGAGAAGTAATAAACGTGCAGCTCCAAGGCAATAAAAATTCCTGGGTGTGACAAGAGTGTTTCAGCTTACGGACTCCTCTGAAGGTTATCTAGCCCACCTGTATAGGTTCGTCCAGCCACACGTGATTGTTTACAGCCTCCCAATCTGAGAGGCATGAGATGTTTTAGGCTTACTAAAGGCAAATTCTTTTGGGGAGTTGGAAATTATTATAGTGGGTTGGTTAGGAATTATATTGGTGAAGGGTTTTTGATTTGTTGTATCAATAATTGCTGCTAATTCCCTGCTCTGGGTGGGACAAGGATGTCTCAGGTCAAACCTCTCTGCTGACAGACTAGCTTGTGTGACAGGATTATCCATACTCCTGCCACTACCATCACATGATTGTTTACTACCTCTCAACCATAAACAGCACAAAGTTTTGGAGTATTTTGAGAGTCTTAATTAGCATAGGGCTTTTTCTTCTTGTTGAGTCAATGATTGCTGCCAGGCCTCCATATCCTTAGGCACCTGGGAATATATTAATCAATGTATTTGGACTATAGAAAAGGAAATATAGTAGTTTTAAGGTTAGCAATACTAGACTTTTTGAGTTAATGGATTTTCTCTTTTGTAATAGATCACTGTACTTTGTTATAAATCACTGTCCTTGCTATGTAAAAATGTAACTTTATCACTATCTTAAGACTAAATAGATCTTAAGGGGAACATTGGTGAAAGGATTTTCATTTGTTGGGCTGATGTTTGCTGCTAAATCTCCATATTCCCTGCCCTTATAATGAATATAACTAGCATATAGGAGAAATAAGCATTAACCTTTAAGCATATAGGAGAAATAAGTATTAACCTTTAAGATTAATCATGTTAACCTTGGGTTAAATAAATTCCTTTCTTGATTGTAACTCACTACACCCTCATCCTATAGGAATGTAACTTTATTTGGAGGGTGGTGCCTGGTTTAAGAAAAAACACCTTTGAAAGAAATAAGTTTTTTGGTTATCAGAAAGAAAGGATCATAAAATGTCAGCAGGTCTCAGTTATGGCCAGAAGATGATGTAATATCCCTAACACCTTTTTTTATACATTTATGTGAAGCACCTGATTTTGATAAAGGTCAGGACTGCTGACCCCCGCGTGACTCTGTATTCATCCCTATATGTAACAAAAGGTATATAAGCAAACCCAAAAATAAACAAATCGGATCAGTTTCTGGAAAGACTGATTCCCCCATGTCGCTTCTTTCTTGCTCCCATTTTTCTGGCTGAATTTCCATCTGGAGCATGGATGCTATTCCACGTAGACCAAGTTATTCAGCCTCTTTTTCTACATTATCTCCTACTACACTATCCGTTTCTAATCTCCCTCTATATCTGTAATTAAATATGTATTTTTCCAAAGACGCCGACGCCATCCCCCCACCTTCGAATCACCCTGGATCCACCGGGGCTGGACCCCGGCAGTGTATTGAAAAGCAGAGACATCACTTTGCTGACAAAGGTCCATATAGTCAAAGCTGTGGTTTTTCCAGTAGTCATATATGACTGTGAGAGTTGGACCATAAAGGCAGCTGAGCACCAAAGAACTGATGCTTTTGAACTGTGGTGTTGGAGAAGACTCTTGAGAGTCCCTTGGACAGCAAGGAGATCAAACCAGTCAATCCTAAAGGAAATCAATCCCGAATATTTATTGGAAGGACTGATGCTGAGGCTGAAGTTCCAATACTTTGGCCACCTGATTCGAAGAAGTGACTCATTGGAAAAGACCCTGATGCTGGGAAAGATTAAAGGCAGGAGAAGAAGGGGACAACAGAGAATAAGACGGTTGGATGGAATCACTGAAATCAATGGACATGAGTTTGAGCAGGCTCCGGAAAATGGTGAAGGACAGGGAAGCCTGGTGTGCTGCAGTCCATGGGGTGGCAAAGAGTCAGACATGACTGAGCAACTGAAAAACAATACTGAGAAGTGCAACAATGTAAGGCACATTCAGGAGGGTGCAATTTTATTTTTCTTTGAAGTGTTTGTTGATGCTCCCTTGCATGTTTGTGAACATAAGGATGTCAAGGGACTCTACAAAAAAACACAGGCTGGAGAAATTAAAGGTTTCATTGGGATTGATTCTGATATTTTCTGATATGAAAAACCAGAGGCCCCTGAATTGGTGCTGAAAACAGATTTCTGTGATGTAAATGACTATGTTTAGCAGGTTATGGAGCTTCTACAGAAATGGGATATTGTGGATGCCTCTTACGAAGTGAAAGAACTGCATGTGCCAGAAAATAAACATCATTTGACAAAAACAGATACAGAAACCTTACTGGCACTGAAAATTAATAAAGTGGATATGTAGCGGGTGCAGGTTTTGCAGAAGACTGGGCAACCCCACTGAATGGCTTTATGAGAGAAAAGGGGTACTTGCAGTACCTTCCTTTCGATTATCTTCTGGATGGGGCTGTCATTAACTTGTCAGTACCCTAAAGTACCGACAGCTACTCAAAAAAAGAGAGACTAGATGGCTGCATGGCATTTGCTCTGATATACAAGGGCTTCTGCGTGGCTATTCTTCGAAATCCAGAAATCCAGTTTTTTTTGAGCACAGGAAGGAGAAGCGCTGTGCCAGGAAATGGGAAAAAACATGCAAGAACCACCCTTACATCAGGATGGTTATGGAACAAGGAGATTGGCTGACTGAAGGAGATCCTCAAGTCTTAGACTGAATTTATTGGAATGATGGTCTTGATCAGTATCGTTTTACTCCTACTGAGCTATAGCAGAAGTTTAAAGATATGAATGCAGATGCTGTCTTTGCATTTCAATTACACAACCTGGTACACAACGGCCATGCTCTATTAATCCAAGATACCCATAGGCAACTTCTAGAGAGGGGCTACTGGTGTCCTGTCCTTCTCCTTCACCCTCTTGGTGGCTGGACAAGGGATGATGATGTCCCTCTTGAGGTGGTGGATGAAGAAGCATGCTGTATTGCTGGAGGAAGGAGTCTTGAATCTTGAGACCACAGTGGTGGCCACCTTCCCATGTCCCATGATTTATGCTGAACCAACTGAGGTCCAGTGGCATTGTAGAGCACGGATGGTTGTGGGAGCCAACTTTTACATTGTTGGATGAGACTCTGCTGGCATGCCCCATCCAGAAACAGGGAAGGAGCTTTATGAGCAGACTCATGGCACCCAAATGTTGACTACAGCCCCTGGTCTGATCATCTTGGAAATAGTTCCCTTACAAGTTGCAGCTTATAACAAGAAAAAGAGGCAGATGGACTACTGTGACACTGAGCACCATGAGGACTTTGAATTTAGTCTTAAAAACACAAAAGGAAAAACTTTACCTAAGAAGGCCAGAAATCTCTTGAAGGTTTCATGGCTCCTAAGGCCTGGACTGGGCTGATGCAGTACTACAAATCCTTGCAGAAAGTTTAAGTTGTTAACCTAGTCATTTCACCTTTGACACCTCATTGAGTAACAAGAGGGGACAGGTACTTACTGTTGGCATTTCTTTGTGTTGGTTATCTGTCTGGACATGCTTCCTAAGGAGTTGGATACAACTGAGCGACTTCACATTCACTTTTTACTTTCATGCACTGGAGAAGGAAATGGCAACCCACTCCAGTATTCTTGCCTGGAGAATCCCAGGAATGGGGGAGCCTGCTGGGCTGCCGTCTATAGGGTCGCACAAAGCTGGACACAACTGAAGCGACTTAGCAGCAGCAGCATTATAGTTATATTCCTACAGTACAGTTTTAAAATCTCATCTTTTTGTATTATATTCATACTTCTGTATTATCATTTTTTCAAGCTATTATATCAGTTGTAACCAGTAGTATACACTTTGAATCTCACTTTTCATCTCTTGAAAAAAGAAAAAGTCCACTAAACAATAAACTTGGCTAGACCTTGTTTTGGGAATTTAAAAGAAAAAAAAAAACTGATGTTTGTCTACCAAAAAAAAATTAAACAAACAATAGTATTAAAAATATTTGCACGTAAAGTTAAAGCAATTCTTAGAGGGGAATATATACTTTCAATTGTTTATTAGAAAGTAAGAGTGGGTAAAAGTTGATGAGACAGGCATTTAGCTAAAGAAGTTGGAAAACACAATGAGATAAGTCCATAGAAAGTAAAAGGAAGAAAATGATAAAGAAAAAAGAAACTAAAAACCAAAGGTACAATCAAAAGGATTTTTTTAAAAGCCAAAAGTTGGATATTTAAAAATACTATTAAAAGTGACAACCTCTGGCAAGATGGATCAAGAAAAAGAATAAAGGACGTAAACAGACACATCAGAAGATGAACAATCTTATGCCATTTAATTAGGAAATACACACAATGAAAATATTGACAAAAGTTTAACCTAAAACTAATTCAAGAAATAAGAAGCCTGGATAGTCCTATTTTAAAAAATAATTGAATCGACAAATAAAAATCTTAATACACATGCACACAAACACACATACATATACACCTGAGTCAAGACATATAATCTACCAGACTTTAAAGAAATAACATTATTCCTATCTTATATAAATTCTTCCAGGGTATGAAAAAAAAAAGGTCAATATTCTTGATATAATTGAGATTCTAAAGCTATTCAAAGATAGTATAAGAAAGATAAGAGGCTACTTTTGCCCATAGATACATACATCCTACACAAAATATTAGCAAGTGAAATTCATAAGAGTGTCAGAGTGGACCAAAAAACATAACTCTCCTATGTTGTCATCAAGAAAACCACTTTAAATATAAATGTCATAATGGAATTTTTAATGACCAAGTTGGGTTTATACAAGAATGGTTTAACATTAGAAAGTCTATGCATACACTTTATCACATTAACATACTAAAGGAGAAAAATCATATAAACTTCTCACAACATGAGGAAAAGTTATTTGATAAGATTCAAAATTCATTCATGATTAAAATATATAAAATATTCTAGAGTAAAAATAAGTATCGAAGGGTCCTTCTTGACCTGAAAAAAAGTATATGCCAAAAATTATTAGCAAATATTACTTTTGAGGGTAAAAAATAAAATTACAAGCATTAGTTTTAGAATGAGGAAAAATGATACTATGACTGCTTTTGTTCAACATTGTACCAGAGCACTTAACCAACAGAGTGAGACAAGAAAAGGATTTAAGTAAAAAGATTAAAAAAGAAACACAACTGTTATCATACATATGCAATGTTTGTCCACATAGAAAGCCCCAAATGTATACAGAAAAACAAACACAGAAACCATCAATATATAATAAATGAGAACACAGTGAGGTGGCTCAATATGAGTTCAATATCTCAAACTCAATTGCATTGCTAAACATTAGCAAGAAGTGAAACTGAATTCCCCAAAAATTTAGTTCCTTTGCCGAGTTTAGGATTTACCTCTCTATTCAAAATGTTATTCCTTTTCTTGTTCCATACCTGTTCTCAGGATTGAGGAGCATCAAAGAAAAGGGGGGACCGAAACAGAGCAGGACCCTGTGGGGTCTCCCGGGTATAAATTTGTTCTGTTTCCCCCATTGCTTGTTTGTAAGAAATAAACTTCATTCAGTTTCCTTGACCTTCTCTGAGTTCTGAAGGGCAGATTCAAACAGCTGCTAACCAGAGAAGGGAGGGAATACAGTAACAAAGGAGAAACAGTCAAAAAAACAATAGTGCAGTGTCCTGGTTCCTTCTCAAGAAATATTCATTATATATAACAATAACTTTGAGTTCTTCTGTAGGAACTAAGGGCCCCACCCACATGGAGGATGCCAACTTTGGGCTGAGCACACGCTTCCTTGAACACCACCTTGGTACCTAACCACCAACCAACCAGAAGAAAGTCTGCAAACAGTGGAAGACGATAGACTCTGAGAGTCTCAGTCATGTCCGACTCTTTGCTACCGCATGGACTGTAGCCCACCAGGCTCCTCTGTCCATGGAATTCTCCAGGCAAGAATATTGGAGTGGGTAGCCTTTCCCTTCTCCAGGGGATCTTCCCAACCCAGGGATTGAACCCAGGTCTCCCACATTGCAGGCAGATTCTTTACCATATAAGCCACCAGGGAAGCCCAAAGACTCTGACCCCCTCCTCAAATGATTCTCCCTTTAAAAAACTTTCATGGACAAGCCGAATTTTTAGAATTGGTTTTGGGACACAAATTCAAACAAAGCTGTTATATTAAAATTATGTAGATTTGGTATAGGGACCAATGGACTATAACAGGGAACTCAGAAACACATACACACATATATGAATACTCAGCATGTGACAGAGATGTCATTCAGATCACTGACAAAATACTTATTCAACAAAACAGGCTGAGATAACTAGTGGTTCTTATGAATAAAGATGAAATTGAATCTTTGTCCCTCACCATACATAAAAATATAATTCCAAATGGAGCAGAGACTTAAATATGAAAGATAAAACTAGAACTGTTGAAGAAACTATAAAAGAACACCTTCATGACTTCAAGGTTGGGAAGGAGTTTTTAAACAAAAAACAAACTGTGTTAATCATTAACGATAAGATCCCTGGTGGCTCAGACGGTAAAGCGTCTGCCTCCAATGCGGGAGACCCGGGTTCAATCCCTGGGTCGGGAAGATCCCCTGGAGAAGGAAATAGCAATCCACTCCAGCACTCTTGCCTGGAAAATCCCATGGATGGAGGAGCCTGATAGGCTACAGCCTATGGGGTCGCAAAGAGTCGGACACGATTGAGCGACTTCACTCACAGACAACTATGAAGGGGATCAGAGTATCTCACTTTAACATAAGGATTATTTTGAGTTGAAAGCAACTAAGAAACAGCAGATGCAAGAAAAGGTCTCTTCCTTCCCCCTTTTGCCTAAGTGAAAGAAACTGTTACTCGCTCAGTAATGTCCGACTCTTTGCAATCCCATGAACTGTAGCCCACCAGACTCCTCTGTCCATGGGATTCTCCAGGCAAGAATGTGAGTACTGGAGTGGGTGGCCATTCCCTTCTTTACAAGATCTTCCTGACCTAGGGATCAAACCCGGGTCTCCTGCATTGCAGGCAGATTCTTTACCATCAGAGCCACCAGGGAAGCCCCTTGCCTGAAGGAAGGGTATAAATCTTCCCTTATGACAGCTTCCTCCTCCTATCTCCAGGGAGAAGAGATCCATCAGACACTCATCATCCTAGAAACTGCCTGAGGTTGAGACGCTACCAGACTGAGAGTCACAGGATACAGACAGGGAAGGCCATGTGACTGAAACCAGGCAGGACCCTGTAAGGCTCCTGGGCACTGTTTGTAGAGAACAGACTCCAGCCTTCATGACCTTTGCTGAGTCCCAAAGGGCAGATTCAAACACCTGCTAATAGGTAAGAGAGATGGAGAGACTAGGGAGGAGCAGCCAAAAAACCACAGTGCAGGTGTTGCCAAAATCTTGGCTCTCTATGCGCCAGAAATAGAGACAGTTACGGAGGAGAAACGTTAGGGGAAGCACACTGACTGAAATCACCCACCCTGGGCAGGCCCTTTAGTAACCATTCGCATGAGCTGTTTTATGACAGGAGATCCTGGTAAGGAATATGGAACTAATAAGCTACCACCAACCAGAAGAGTTCGGGAAAGGTCAAAAGGAGATACCCCGTGTCCGTCCACTTCCCAGAATCCCTCTCGCTAGCATCCATCTTGGCTTAGCCATGCTTGCCACCAGGAAAGCCTCTGAATTAGAATGATTGGCCAAAGACAACCCGGAAACTAATCCCATCACCATAAAACCAACCACGAGACTGCCAGCCACGTGGCAGAGCAGTTCTCCTGGGTTCCCTTACCCTACTGCCCTCCACCTGGATGCCCTTTCCCAGTAAAATCTCTTGCTTTGTCAGCACATGTGTCTCCTCGGACAATTCATTTCTGAGTGTTAGACAAGAGTCCACTTTTGGGTCCTGGAAGGGGTCCCCCTTCCTGCAACAGAAACAGTGACTTCACTACTTTGCCAGGCAAAGAGGAACACAGTAGGCTAGTGCCTCTCAAGAACTCCACCCCCTCTCCATCCCTGGTGAGTAGGGAAAGGTTTTATAGTATATGATAGAGTATATGATAAGGATCAAGGCATTCAGTTCAGTTCAGTCACTCAGTCGTGTCCGACTCTTTGCAACCCCATGAATCACAGCACGCCAGGCCTCCCTGTCCATCACCAACTCCCAGAGTGCACTCAAACTCACTTCCATCGAGTTGGTGATGCCATCCAGCCATCTCAGCCTCTGTTGTCCCCTTCTCCTCCTGCCCCCAATCCCTCCCAGCATCAGAGTCTTTTCCAATGTGTCAACTCTTCGCATGGGGTAACCAAAGTATTGGAGTTTCAGCTTTAGCATCATTCCTTCCAAAGAACACCCAGGGCTGATCTCCTTTAGAATGGACTGGTTGGATCTCCTTGCAGTCCAAGGGACTCTCAAGAGTCTTCTCCAACATCACAGTTCAAACGCATCAATTCTTCTGCACTCAGCTTTCTTCACAGTCCAACTCTCACATTCATACATGACCACTGGAAAAACCATAGCCTTGACTAGATGGACCTTTGTTGGCAAAGTAATGTCTCTGCTTTTGAATATGCTATCTAGGTTGGTCATAACTTTTCTTCCAAGGAGCAAGCGTCTTTTAATTTCATGGCTGCAATCACCATCTGCAGTGATTTTGGAGCCCCCAAAATAAAGTCTGACACTGTTTCCACTGTTTCCCTATCTATTTGCCATGAAGTGATGGGACCGGATGCCATGATCTTCGTTTTCTGAATGTTGAGCTTTAAGCCAACTTTTTCACTCTCCTCTTTCACTTTCATCAAGAGGCTTTTTAGTTCCTCTTCACTTTCTGCTATAAGGGTGGTGTCACCTACATATCTGAGATTGACATTTCTCCCTGCAATCTTGATTCCAGCTTGTGCTTTTTCCAGCCCAGCGTTTCTCATGATGTACTCTGCATGTAAGTTAAATAAGTAGGATGACAGTATACAGCCTTGATGTACTCCTTTTCCTATTTGGAACCAGTCTGTTGTTTCATGTCCAGTTCTAACTTTTAATCAAGACATTAACAGTCTTATATTCCTTCTTCTGCAAAGTTTCAAAGGGTGGGGTTGCTGACAAGATTAGGGTGTGTGCAGGGTCTCAGGTGGTCTAATCTCCTAATCTTGATGAGCCTCTCTGGTCCTTTCATCTCACCTCAGGTGGTTTCCTTGCTGTTCTTCCCTTGATTAGCAACTGCTCTGTAGTTTGGAACTGAAAGTCATGGAGGCTGGAGTCTTGCTTATAAGAAATGGGGGACAAAATGGGCTCCATGTCCAGGTGCCCTATGAGGCCTTGCTCAGCATCACAGGGACTTCCCTCGTGGTCAGGGGTTAAGAGGCCTTGCTTCCACTGCAGAGCAGTGGGATGGGGGGCAGGATCCTGGATCCATCTCAAAGGATACACATAAAATATCTTTGAAGTCTTTGGCAGAACTGAAACACCCAACAAATGGAACATGTTAACTACTTGATGAATCATTCTTCTTCCCAGAGAAGGTCACAGTTTGAAAACCTCTTTGAGAACCATAGAACCTCGTCAGGAGACCACCTGAGGTGAGAACAAAGGAGTACATGCCCTGCATACACCCTGATCTTTACCAGCAACCCCGTCCTTGAACCACTGGTATCAAGTCAGTCAATCAGTTCAGTCGCTCAGTTGTGTCCAACTCTTTGCAACCCTGCGGACTGTAGCATGTCAGGCTTCCCTGTACATCACTGACTCCCAGAGCTTGCTCAAACTCATGTCCATTGAATCAGTGATCACATCCAACCATCTCATCTTCTGTCATCCCCTTCTCCCGCCTTCAATCTTTCCCAGCATCAGGGTCTTTTCCAATGAGTCACTTCTTCAAATCAGGTGGCCAAAGTATTAGAGTTTCAGTTTCTGCATCAGTCTTTCCAATGAATATTCAAAATGGATTTCCTTTAGGATTGACTGGTTGGATCTCCTTGCAGTCCAAGGGACTCTCAAGAGTTTTCTTCAACACCACAGTTCAAAAGCATCAGTTCTTCGGTGCTCAGTTTTCTTTATGGTTAAACTCTCACATTCATACATGACTATGGGAAAAACCATAGCTTTGACTAGACAGACCTTTGTTGGCAAAGTAATGTCTCTGCTTTTTAATATGCTGTCTAGGTTGGTCATAGCTTTTTTCCCAAGGAGCAAGCATCTTTTAATTTCATGGGTGCAGTCACCATCTGCAGTGATTTTGGAGACCAAGAAAATAAAGTCTGTCACTGTTTCCATTGTTTCCCCATATATTTGCCATGAGGTGATAGGACTGGATGCCATCATCTTAGCTCTTTGAGTGTTGAGTTTTAAGACAATTTTTTCACTTCCCTCTTTCACTTTCATCAAGAGGCTCTTTAGTTCCTCCTCACTTTCTGCCATAAGGGTGGTGTCATCTGCATATCTGAGGTTATTGACATTTCTCCCTGCAATCTTGATTCCAACTTGTGCTTCATCCAGTCCAGCATTTCGCAAGATGTACTCTGCATAAAAGTTAAATAGCAGGATGACAATATATAACCTTGCTATACTCCTTTCCCAATTTGGAACCAGTCTGTTATTCCATGTCCAGTCTAACTGTTGCTTTATGACCTGCATACAGATTTCTCAGGAGGCAGGTAAGGTGGTCTGGTATTCCCATCTCTTGAAGAATTTTCCACAGTTTATTGTGATCCACACAGTCAAAGGCTTTGGCATAGTCAATGAAGCAAAGGAGATAATCTTCTAGAACTCTTGTGCTTTTCGATGATCCAATGGATATTGGCAATTTGATCCTTGGTTCCTCTGCCTTTCCTAAAACCAGCTTAACATCTGGAAGTTCACGGTTCATGTACTGTTGAAGCCTGGCTGGGAGAATTTTGAGCATTAATTTGCTAGTGTATGAGATGAGTGCAATTGTGTGGTAGTTTGTACATTCTTTGGCATTGCCCTTCTTTGGGACTGGAATGAAAACTGACCTTTTCCAGTCCTGTGGCCACTGCTGAGTTTTCCAAATTTTCTGGCATATTGAGTGTGGCACTTTCACAGCATCATCTTTTAGGATTTGAAATTGCTCAACTGGAATTCCATCACCTCCACTAGCTTTGTTCATAGTGATGCATCATAAGGCCCACTTGACATCTCATTCCATGATGTCTGGCTCTAGGTGAGTGATCACACCCATCATGGTTATCTGGGTCATGAAGATCTCTTTTGTATAGTTCTTCTGTGTATTCTTGCCACCTCTTCTTCATCTCTGCTGCTTCTGTTAGGTCCATATCATTTCTGTCCTTTATTGTGCCCATCTTTGCATGAAATGTTCCCTTGGTATCTCTAGTTTTCTTGAAGAGATCTCTAGTCTTTCCCATTCAATTGTTTTTCTCTATTTCTTTACATTGATCACTGAGGAAGGGTTTCTTATCTCTGCTTATATTCTTTGAAACTCTGCATTCAAATGAGTATATCTTTTCTTTTCTCCTTTGCCTTTTGCTTCTCTTTTTTCAGCTTTGCTTCTCTTTTTTCAGCTATTTTGTATGGCCTCTTCAGACAACCATTTTGCCTTTTTGCATTTCTTTTTCTTGGGATGGTCTTGATTACTGCCTCCTGTACATGTCACGAACCTCCATCCACAGTTCTTCAGGCACTGTCTATCAGATTTAATTCCTTGAATCTATTTGTCACTTCCACTGTATAATCATAAGGGATTTGATTTAGGTCATACCTGAATGGTCTAGTGGTTTTCCCTACTTTCTTCAGTTTAAGTCTGAATTTGGCAATAAGGAGTTCATGATCTAAGCCACAGTCAGCTCCTGGTCTTATTTTTGCTGATTATATAGATCTTCTCCATCTTTGGCTGCAAAGAATATAATCAATCTGACTTCAGTATTGACCATCTGGTGATGTCCATGTGTAGAGTCTTCTCTTGTGTTGTTGGAAGAAGGTGTTTGCTATGACCAGTGTGTTCTCTTGGCAAAACTCTGTTAGCCTTTGCCCTGCTTCATTCTGTACCCCAAGGCCAAATCTGCCTGTTACTCCAGGTATCTCTTGAACTTCCTACTTTTGCATTCCAATCCCCTATAATGAAAAGGAGACTTCCCTGGCAGCTCAGATGGTAAAGCGTCTGCCTCCAATGCAGGAGACTCAGGTTCAATCCCTGGGTTGGGAAGATCCTCTGGAGAAGGCAATGGCACCCCACTCCAGTACTCTTGCCTGGAAAATCCCATGGATGGAGGGGCATGGTAGTCTACAGTCCTTGGGGTCACAAAGAGTCAAACACAACTGAGCAACTTCACTTCACTTCATAATGAAAGGATACCTTTTTTGGGTGTTAGTTTTAGGTTTTGTAGGTCTTCATAGAACCCTTGAACTTCAGCTTCTTCAGCATTACTGGCTGGGTCACAGACTTGGATTACTGTGTTACTGAACAGTTTGCCTTGGAAATGAAGAGCTCATTCTGTCATTTTTGAGACTGCAACCAAGTACTGCATTTAGGACTCTTTTGTTGACTATGAGGGCTACTCCATTTCTTCTAAGGGATTCTTGCCCACAATAGTAGATATAATGGTCATCTGTATTAAATTTGCCAGTTCCGGTCCATTTTAGTTCACTGATTCCTAAAATGTCAATGTTCACTCTTGCCATCTCATGCTTGACCACTTCTAATTTCCCATTCTCAACATGCTCTTTTACCTTTAGCTCAGAATGGTATCTCAACCATTTTGGTGAGTTAGTTTTTCTGGGTCTCTCTCATGTATACATGTTAAACTGTTTGATTTTCTTCTGTTAAAAAGATAGTAAATTAAAACGTGAAAATAAAAAAGCAATTCATGAGCACATTTTCAATTATATAAAAACCAAAAACCAACAAAAAACCTAGAAAGAAGTCATAGTCCATCAACAGTGTCACAAACACGTAAACTCATGCTGTTTCTTGATGGCACAATAAATACAGACACCCCTGACCACTTGGTTTACGATCCTCTGACCAGAGACATCCTGACTCTCAGAACTACAATTTAAGAAATGTCACAGAGGGAATTCCTTAGTGGCCAAATGGTTAGAGCTTGGCATTTGTCACTTCCATGACCTGGATTCAATCCCTGGTTGGGGAGCTAAGATCCTGCAAGCCAAGTGGTGTGGCTAAAAGAAGAAAATATAACTTAAAACTCACCTATACGTAAAACTAAAAGTGCTCTGATTTAGTCATTGCTTTATGTAAAATTAAATATTTGAGCTATATTAAAGGCTGGAGTCCAGACTTGTAAGCTCAACTCTCAGTTCAATTCTCAGTGTCTTTTCTTCTGACCTAGTGTAGCCCTATGAGGGAATGCAAACTTGGCCTTCTAGGTGGTCTAAACTAGTCAGAACTACAATGTGCCACAGCAGGGGCCCGTTTCTATGAAAAAAATTTAAAAAACACAAATACATATGTACACACACAAAACTACTTCTTAACCTCACAGCAGTTTTTTAAAATATTATTTAGCAATTTAAAGTTAAAAAAATAGTCATCTAACAAAATGCTGATTTTTCTAAAGGCCAGCGACTAAGTTGATTTTATGTAATCCAACAGCACTGTATTCTTTTATCTCCTTCCAAAATCATGCATAATAACACAGCAATTTTCTCAGTTGATAATAATACTGATTAACTCCTATTACTGGCAGATTTAACAATGTATTTGTAGTTTTTTACAAATAACTTAAACTAGTAAATGTAGCTGTGTTTCACCTGTGTAAAATGTCAACAGTATAATCTGAATTTGTTAGGGGAAGCACACTAACTGACCGCCTACCCTGGCCAGGCACCACAGTAACTATTTGCATGAGTTGTTTTAGGACAGGCGGTCCCAGTAAGGAACACAGAAGGAATAAGCCACCACCAACCAGAAGACTTTGGGAAAGGTCGAAAGGAGACACTACCTCCCATAATCCTTCTTGCTGGCATCCTCTTGGCTGAACAATGTATGCACCTCTAGGAAGGGCTCTGAGTCAGAATGATTGGTCAAAGACAACATGGAAAATAACCCTATCACCATAAAACCTGAGACTGCAAGCCATGTGGCAGAGCAGTTCTCCTGGGTTCCCTTACCCTACTGCTCTCTGCCCAGGTGCCCCTTTCCAATAAAATCTTTGGTTTGTCAGTATGTGTGTCTCCTTGGACAATTCATTTCCAAGTGTTAGACAAGGGCCCACTCTTGGGCCCTGGAAGGGGTCCCCCTTCCTGCAACAAATTCATATAATATATGAAGTTTTATCACTTCCGCACCAGATATAATTTGTAACTGCCTTTGCTTACTGCACAAATGCAACCAAGCAGGTTATAAATTCTGGGGAGTATGTGCATTTTTCTGGAGACAACATTTATAACTCTCAAAGATGTTCAAAAGGGTTGGTGATTCCAGAAAACTCAAGGCTCACAGTATTTTTAAAAGCTGTCTTCCCAGAAATAAACCCACACACTAAAGGCAAATTAATCTATGACAAAGGAGCTAAGAATACACAGTGGAGAAAAGAGAGTCTCTTCCATAAGTGTGCTATGAAAACTGGACAGCTACATGAAAAAGAACGCAATTAGAACATTCTCTTATACCATATGCAGTAATACTCAAAATGGATTAAATCCTAAATGTAAGACTGGATACCATAAAATTCCTAGAGGAAAACACAGGCAGAACACTGTTTGACATATTTCACAGCAATTTTTTTTGGATCCTTCTTCCAAAACAAAGGAAATAAAAAGCAAAAATAAATGAATGGGACCTAATTAAACTGAAAAGCTTTTGCACAAATGGTACTGTTAAATGGAAGAAAAATTTTACAAATGATCTAACTAAGAAGGGGTTAATATCCAACATATATAAACAGTTCATTCAACTTGACATCAAAAATACAAACAACCTGATTTTAAAATGGAGCAAAAATAGACATTTTTACAAAGAAGAAATGTAGATTGCCAGCAAGCACATGAAAATATGCGCAACATTGCTAATCACCAGAGAAATGCAAATTAAAACGACAATGAGATACCATCAGAGACATGTCAGAATGGCCATCATCAGAAAGAACACAAATAACAAACGGTGAGGACTGGAGGACGGGAAATCCTTGTACACAGCTGGTGGGGATGTAAACTGATGCAGCCACTGTGGAAAACAGTATGGCAGGTTCTCAAAAAAACTAAAAATAGAACCACCATGTGCCCCAGCAATTCTGCTCCTGGGTATATATTTAAACAAAACAAAACACTAATTCAGCAGAAGAATGGGTAAAGAAGATGTGATGCAAGGACAATGGAAAACTACTCAGCTGCAAAAAAGAATGAAAATTTGCCATTTACCACAACATGGATGATTTGGAGGGCATTATGCTAAG
Organism: Capricornis sumatraensis; assembly: GCF_032405125.1. NCBI lineage: Eukaryota > Metazoa > Chordata > Mammalia > Artiodactyla > Bovidae > Capricornis > Capricornis sumatraensis. Next base: position 30,707,653 of record NC_091081.1, on the reverse strand, counting down.
TGAAATAAGTCAGAGGAAGGCAAATACTGTATATCACTTATATGTGGAATCTAAAAAATACTTATCAAAAAAAGAAACAAAACTCTCTTCAACCACGTGGAATCAATCACCCGGAGGTGGCTTCCGGTTCAGCTCACAGCTAATCGGTCCTCCAGGCCGCCCACACTCCCCACGCAGTCCTCCTAGACACGGCTTGCAGCAGAGGTCGCTGCGTCGCCATCACCGCGCCCCTGCGCCTCGCCCAGCCCGCTCTCAACGCGCCGGCGCCGACGGAAGGGGCGGGGCAAAGACAGGGCGGGGGCTGGAGGCGGGCGGTCGGCAAGGCGGCTGGGAGGGGGGCGGGGAGGGAGGAGCAGCGCTCACGTACAGGTAACTGCGCCCCTGCCGGGCCAGCGGTGACCCAAGCCCGTGCCCCACTCTGTTGCTTCATCGCGCGCACGTGGGAAGTACAGGAGCGGCGAGCTCCTCTCCCTTGGCTGCGCTCCCGCCAGGGCTCCGCGTGAGTGTCTCGCGTCCTGCCCCGGCCCGGCCAGCTCGGGACGCCCCGTGGACCCGGGGGGCCAAAGCTGTCCGCTCCTGGGTCTGGCTGCTCCTGCTGGCTGCAGACGCAGACTGCAAGCTCGAGGACTCTGGTGTCCAGTTTCCCTTGACCTTGAGAACCTGCGAAGGTGCGCAGCCCGAAGGGGTAGGGAGGGAGCGAGGGGAACGTGACCTTGTCTCAGCAGTTTGTCAGCCTCTGAGCCAAGAGATTTTTAGTTGCAATTGACCTAAAAGCAGTTCAATCAGGTTCTCCATTCGGAGTAGTTAACAGGCTCAGGAACATGGAGCGATTCCAAGTGTCCCGCGGGTTCAGGACAGCGTCGCCTCTGCATTCCAGTCGTTGCTTTTCTTACAGACTTTGGTTAGTTCACAGATTTTATATCTCGCCTGAAGATCTCAGTCAAAACCACTTTCAGGCTTCCTGCCGCGATCATCCCTTTATGTCCACGCTGTCCCAAAGAAATCTTTTAAAAAGCAATACTGCCGGATACTTCCCTACCTAAGATCTTTCTATAACTCTCACGCTCTCTGGATAAGTCCACGCTTTGATATGGAAGGCTCCTGGAGATCTAACCTCTTATCCTTCAACCCAATCTCATCTTTGCTCTTCATTCTAATGCATAGATTCTTTTGCTATGCTTTCACTTCACAGTATTTAATCAAGCACTTACCACGTGCCAGGCACTATTCTGGGCACTTGGGCTTGAGCAGAGGAAAAAAGCACCAGTAACAGGTTATATTCTACTAGCAGAGTCATTGGCACCCCACTCCAGTACTCTTGCCTGGAAAATCCCATGGATGGAGGAGCCTGGTGGGCTGCAGTCCATGGGGTCGCTAAGAGTTGGACACACTGAGCGACTTCACTTTCACTTCACTTTCATGCATTGGAGAAGGAAATGGCAACCCACTCCAGTGTTCTTGCCTGGAGAATCCCAGGGACTGGGGAGCCTGGTGGGCTGCTGTCTCTGGGCTTGCACAGAGTCGGACATGACTGAAGCAACTTAGCAGCAGCAGCAGTGGCAGAGTCATTAAAAAAAAACAAAAACAAACAGAAAACCAGTAAATTATATAACATGATAGCAGATAATGCTATGATGGAAGAAAGTAGAACAGGGGAGATTGGGAGGACAAGATACCTGTTAAATGGAGTTGGAATGAGTAGACTTCACTGAGTTAAAAATGAGTTATCCCTACAGATAACCTGGACTAAGGGTGTAGTAGGGCACCTGGAACAAAGGAGTCTACCCAGAAGTTTGTCTGTTGTGTACTAGTATCTTCAGGAAGGAGCTGAGTAAGCAAGGGTGAGAGAGGCGGGAGATGAGGTCAGAGAGGAAATGGAGGGGCCAGATCACACAGGGCCTATAGGGCAAGGGAGGGAGTTTGTTTTTCAGTGCTTTTGTAGGATTGTGAGGGAAGGAGAGACATGATACAAATTCCTTTTTAAAAGAGTCAATCTGACTGACTGCTGTATGGAGAACAGACTGTGATGGAGCCTTGGTAGTCACTCTGATGATAGATGGAGGCCTGAATCTGTGGTAACAGTGGTAATGGTGAAAGGGAAACCAAACGTTTTGGAGATAAGCCAACATGATTTCCTGACATAATGGATTTGAGTAGGGGGGAAAGAGTCAAGAGTGACTGGAAGCTTTCCTTCTCAGGAACTAGAAGGGTGGAGTTACTATTAACGGAGATGGGGATGGCTGCAGCTAGAGCAGATTTGGGGTTGGAGATATATCAGAGTTTGTTTCAGGGCCGATTAAGAATGAAGTCCCTGTTATGCATCCAAATGGATATGTCGAATAGGCAGTCAGATACTATGTCAGGATCCCCAAGACCACCTCTAGGTTCACTGATTTCACTGGGAAGACTCAACAGGACTCAGCTATGGGTCATGGCTATGATTTACAACAGCAAAATGATACAACATGCAAGGTTCAAGATGCCTGGGACAAAGTCTAGAAGAAACGGGGTGCAGTCTTCCAAGAGGCCTCTCGCAGTGGCGCATACAGGACATGGGGTGTGACAGCACCTCAGTGCCTCAGGGAACAATTACCTAGTTAGTGGGTCTCAGGCCCTTTCTTTCTCTGCTAGCTAATGAATCCATTAGCAAGAAGATGTGAAAGGGGGTAGAATGCAGATCTGTACAATTTGCTCATTCCTAGCTCTAATTTGCTGCAGTTGGAGGCTGAAAGTTTAGAGACACTCTGGGTTTTATAAAGTGATGATCTGGTATCCTTGGCAAAGTCCATTATTGTAAGCTTGTAATGTATGTCAGTAGACAGTGTTTCTTGTTCTGAGATTTTTTTTTTTTCCTAAAATAAATCATTAAGGGCGTTCCCTGGTGGCCTAGTGGTTAGGATTCTGGACTCTTCACTGCTGGGGTGGGCGGGGCAGGGGGGTGAAGCACTGAGCAGTCAGTACCCAAGCTAATTTGGGGGAGTGAGAAGAGTGGAACCTGTTTTCACATGTATTAGCATCCAGTTTGACCTTCATGACCGTCCTATGAGGTCAGTACATTAAGTAAGCCGGAAGACTCACCAGGTACAGTGTGCATGGCCTTGGTTCATGTGGACCAACACGGCCTTTTGTAGGAGGGAACATGGTACAGTATCAGCTGTAACGTGTTCACAGTGTGTATGGTTTATGTAGTAAGAATGCCAAGATACCACACTTGTGAACTAAAACCGAATTGTCTGTTTCAGGTAGTATGTGCCATGGCTATGACTAGTATCAGACTGCCCGGCAGCGTTTTAAGAAAGCCAGATGCCTGGATTGGACTCTGCAGAGCACTGCGAGGGACACCTTCACATAAAGGCTGTGCTTCCTGGAATCGATACTTGTATTTGTCTAGTGCCAAGTTAAATGCATCAAATTATAAAACACTCTGCCATAACATTTTCTCACTGAGACTCCCAGGGCTTCTAATATCTCCAGAATATATTTTTCCATTTTCCGTAAGACTCAAAAGTAATATAAGCTCTAAAAAATCCACTAAAAAGGCTTTTCTACAAAAAGTGGAAGATGAAGGGGACTCTGATGAAGAGAAGGACCATAATGAGATGAGTGAGCTGGAAGAGGAGCCCGAGGACAACCCCAGTGAGGTCAAAGACTATAAAGACCTGGACAAAGTAGTACAGTCTTTCCGGTATGACGTTATCCTGAAGACGGGCCTAGATATCGGAAGGAAGTAAGTGTGTGCGTTTTCATACAAAATCACTTGTCTTGGTTGTTTTAAAGCAGCATTACCAATCACATGGCTCATATTACAGTGAAGGGTAACCACAGATGTGAAAGAAGCTTACAGGAACCTGGTCCAATTATTTCATCCTATAAGTGAAAAAATGAATTCCCAAAGAAGTCAAATGACTGCCTGCAAATCCCATGTGCTGTATTTCCTTGACTCTAAGACCTAATCAACTGTAAGATGAACCACTGATGTAAAAGCAGCTTCTTGAGGAAAAAAGGAATCACCATGTTAGATGTATATAGCAAGCACAGAATTCATCTGGGTTTCACAAATGCTACGTGAAACGGTATATCTTAGAAGCAGCATAATGTGGTGGTTAAAACTGCAGGCTTTGTATCCAGACTACTGAGGCTTTAATCCTGGCTCTCTGTGACCTTGGACAAGTTACTTAATATCTCTGTGCAGTTCCCTCATCTGTAAAATAAGGGTAATAGAACTGGCTTTAGAAGGTGGTGGCTAGGATTAAGTCAGTCAGTCTATCTTTCTATAGCATTTACAACAATGTGTGGCACATGGGTTCTCAATTTTTGTTAGCTATGATGATGAAAATACTATGTGTTCATATATATAGTGTATGGAGATATTAAGCATAACCTTCAAGGTTTCTTTAATCTCATTGTTTCTTTGCTAGACCTGTTATATAATAGTGATCTTCACTGTTCATTCATTCCTTTAGCAATCATTGTGTGCATACTGCATGCAAAGTAAGAACTGCCCTATGAATAAGAAATTAAGATTCCTTTGTCTAATTTGTACCTTTATGTCCTAATTTAATGGCATAGTTTGATTTTTTAATCCACGAAACTTAAAGACTCATAAAGATGACTCTGAGCCCACAGGCACCCTCATCAGGACTTGAATGTTCTCTAAAATCTGGCAGGCTCATTAAGGGCCTCCCTGTCTCTCACAGTAGTAGCTAGTACTGTTATTAGGGAAACCCCCAACATCAATCACCAGGAGTCTGTATCTGCCTTGGTCTAGTCGCCCCACTGATTAAATTCAGAGAGATCAGCAGTGGCTGGATTGGCATTTCCCCAGCCTCAGTACAGATCAGCAGAGGGTTTCTTAACAGCCTCACCACAGGTGTGGTAACTGGTTTTTCTCAGAGCACGTGAGGGGAAGGTAGCACCCACTCATTCTGACTGTCGTGGGTCACAGGAGCTATCACCCATGTGAAGTCCCCGCAGAGCACTGCTTACCTGCCCTCTCGCTCTAGCAGATCTTTGCAGCAGCCGCATCTACTCAGCAGTGCCCTTTGGTCTCCCTGTTTAGATTCCTATGGGAGCAGTTGACTTTCACTTTCCCAATGCCCAGAATGGAGATTTTGTGGGGAGGCCGGTCACTGTCAGAAAAAGGATTATTAATAGCCAGTATTTTTCTCAAATTTATATAATTGTTTTGAATATATTTCTATTTTAAAGCACTTTGACTTTTTTTTTTTTAAGCAAAGTGGAAGATGCATTCTACAAAGGTGAACTCAGGCTGAATGGGGAAAAACTATGGAAGAAAAGCAGAACGGTAAGATACTATGACAACCAAATATTTTTGTGTGTTGTTCTGTACTCAGTTAACGCCTTCCCCAGTCTCCCCTGGGGCTCCTTCCTTCGGGCATCAGTGGCTCCTCAGGTATGTCTGTCTTACCACCTCTGAGGTCTCCCTCAGGCCTAGCCACACAGCTTCAGTCACACAGACCACTTGCTGTTTGTAGCCATAATGACTTTGAGATGAAGCTTCCTCTTTTTCTTTAAAATTTTAAGACAAGTCACTATCAGAACTGGAAAAAATCTATTAATTAAACTTCTTAAGTTATTAATGTTAGCCCCTATGAAATCATAATAATCAGGCCAAAAAGAAAAGTTTGATCCATGTAGAGGTTTCTTTGGCCTGCTGTAACCTGAGCAGATGTGCAATTCTGTTCAGCTCAGCAGAAGTTACACTGCTCTGTGTGCAGAGCAGCCATCAAAAAGTTTCCGTATTTCCTGATAGCTCTGTTGATACTGTTGTTTTGTGACAGAATTATTCATAAGTGTTACAAGAAAATGAATTTCTAGTATCTGGTGTTATAATAAATGATACATATATTCTTATAAAAATGTATTTTTGTAAGAATAAGTTACATACATCTAGAATTAAAATATTAATACTAGTAGTATTTATCTTTGGAGAGGGCAATGGCCACCCACTCCAGGACTCTTGCCTGGAAAACCCCATGGACAGAGGGGCCTTGTAGGCTGCAGTCCATGGGGTCGCTAGGAGTCGGACATGACTGAGCAACTTCACTTTCACTTTTCACTTTCATGCATTGGAGAAGGAAATGGCAACCCACTCCAGTGTTCTTGCCTGGAGAATCCCAGGGACAGGGAAGCCTGGTGGGCTGCCGTCTATGGGGTTGCACAGAGTCAGACATGACTGAAGCGACTTAGCAGCAGCAGCAGTATTTATCTTTGAGTGGGCATTGTGAGTTATTTGTTCATGTGTTTTATTTTCTGAATTTTTTATGAGTATGTTTCACTTTCATAATTGGGAAAAATAATAATGATAGTAAAAGTTAACAAGACAGTTTAAAAAAGTATATGGCAGAGACCCTTAAAAACTGTGGCAGACACTGACCCTTGAGGCATTGGCAGACAGAGTCTAACTCCTAGTCAGTGTCCAGGGAATAAATGTTCCAGCGGAGTTAGACACACTTTTGAAGGTTTTCATTTTAGCTTCTCTCGTATTTCAAAGCAACTCTGGGATCAGAGAACGTGAGCTGCATCCCGTTCCCCTGGAACGTGGGAGGGTGTGAGCCATCCGCTGTGGACCTAGGTGAGCACGGAGGCTGTCTTCAGAGGCCCTGCCTGTGCTCAGCATGGTTCTTGCAGCTGGGTGGACTGAAGAGGGGATCCCCAGTGCTTGTCTTGGCCACCAAGTCTCAAGGCCCCTGTCCCTCTGAAGGCACCCGCCCTGGCAGGTTCAGACTGCGGGTGTCAGCCCTTGCTCTGTGAGCTGCAGGAAGTCAGGCACTCCAGACAGGCATCTGGACATCAAGTCCTTCTTGTCCCTTAATTGCTTTTTCCTGTGTAGCCCAGCCCCCTCTCGCCAGCCGCAGTGTTCCAAACACAAGACCTGTTCTTGGTGCAGGATGCCTCTGCCAGGGCCTCATTTGCAGATACCACAGATCTATTTTTTCTCCCTCTGCTTTGAGATATTGTTAACTACAGTCTAATTGCTGCTTCTTCATTCTGCCTTGGGTGTTCTATTGTCTTGGCTGCCTTCCAGATTTCTCCTGAGGGTCAGCAAAGGAAGGGCCCAGCATTAACACACGGCTGCCTTGTTTCTAGGAGGCCTGGTAGCCATAGTAACTGCAGCTAAGGGGAGATTGGAAATGTAGATACTTGGAACAGCCCCTAATCCCAGCCAGTTTTGCTTTGTGTCTACTGTGCTGTCTCCCACAGTTGAAGGGAATGAAGAACACCTCCCCTTCCGTGGCCTGCTCCGTGGGGCTTGTGCCCAGCTGCTAAGGATACATACGGGTTGATTTTTCTCTGTATATCCTTTTATGCCTTTTACATCTTGTATCATATGAATTAATGTATTCCTTTATTTAAAAAGAAATTTTAATGACACAGAGTTATGCCAAAAAAGGTAAAGCAGAGTTTCCAAGCCTTGTATTTCTGAACATTGATAGGTTGGCCACATGGTCATGTTTTAAAAATTGAACCCAGCAGAACTTCAGGAGAACTGACTCCCCCCTGCCCCTGCATCTGGCCCAGATGATGCCCTCATACCCACAAAGAGAAGCAGTCATCATGCCTCGCTGTGGTGTTAGTCTCTCTGCTTCTCAGCCCAGAGGAGAGAAAGTTAATGGTTTAAAATCAGCCCTTTGAGTTTTGGGCTTCCTGAATCCACCTGCAATGCAGGAGACCCCAGTTTGATTCCTGGGTTGGGTATTCTTGGGCTTCCCTTGTGGCTCAGCTGGTAAAGAATCCACCTGCAATGCAGGAGACCTGGGTTCAATCCCTGCGTTGGGAAGATCCCCTGGAGAAGGGAAAGGCTACCCACTCCAGTATTCTTGCCTGGAGAATTCCATGGACTGTATAGTGCGAAGAGTTTGACATGACTGAGTGACTTTCACTTCACTTGTGAGTTTTATATCCAGCTGCCAGGATTGACCAGTATGGCGTCGCAGTGAGCAGGTGTGCATTCCCAGACTGTTGACTGAGTATTGGGCCTATGGATGTCTTGAATGGGTTGCTTGCCTTAGTGAAGTACAGATATTCCAACAGCATGAAGTTAGGACTGCCTTAGGGAGTATTCATTGGAAAATGCAGTAAAAAGCATTTGGCACGATGGCTTCTTAAACAGAAGCCCCCAAGCAACCTTTTAAACGGGTACCTATGCCCACTTAAGAGTCCGTGGCCCACACATGAGGGTCCCTCTCTGTCTTCCTGCCCTGCCTCTTCAACCCTGTGCCCATCCCTGGCTTGGAAGCGGTGGTGAGTGGTCTGAGATGGCCTCTGGTCACCCTGGAGTGTGTTGTAGTAGAAGCCACATATCCCACCTGGGTCAGTTTAGCCCCTTCCTGAGTTGCTGGGCAGATCCCCTGGGATACTCAGCTGCCAGGACCCGGTGTCTGTCTTGGGCTGTTTGCACCCTGGCAGCACTAATGTGACTGCCCCCCAGGGCATGTCCTGCACTCGCTCAAGCCAGAGCTCCTATCTGGATAAAAATGGGCTTGATCTCAGCCCTTTTAACCCAGGTCAGCATCCTCTTTTCTGGGACATTCCATCCTTGTTCGTGGAGTCCTATCTCTTCCTGATGATGTGTCGGCCCTGGGGCTAGCCAGTGCTGGAAAGCAGTTTCTTTACTTCCATTTCTTTAAGAGATACAGCTGTTGTTGCACTGTGATGAATTTCTAACAAATTATGCCCTATATGCAATGATGTAGCTTATCTGGGTTGAAATCAATGAATGTGTTATACTGAAAATTGTCTTCCCAGTGCCTGTAGTAATTACTGTGCTCATACTCTCTAAGATTATGTCCCGCTTCCTTTGTTTTTTGCCATTGTTACCAAAATAAATGCTTCCATTCAAGTGTTTCCTAAAGTCATGCAATAGGGATGAAAACCAGAGCCACACAGGACCCATCCTCAAGCAGCTAGCTGTCTCAGCTTGAAGGAGGGACACTGATCCATGTTGAGCCACATGGGTTTGAGGCACCTTCCCAGAGAAGGGAGGCCCTTTCACCTGGAGGCACTAAGATAAGTGACTGTTTCAAAGGAGCACCTGCCCCCAGGGAGTGGTTTTCTGGGGAAAACTCGAAGTAGAGATGGTTGCATTGGCCTGCATTTCTCAAAATGACAGCTCTGTTTTCTTTTTAATTTTCAGGTGAAAGTGGGAGATACGTTGGATCTTCTTATTGGAGAGGATAAAGAAGCAGAAACAGAGACAGTGATGAGGATTATCCTGAAAAAAGTGCTGGAGGAGAAGACCAGCAATGAGAAGTACAGAGTGGTGTTACGACGGTGGAAAAAGTTACAGTTGCCTAAAAAGAGCATGCTCAAATAAATGGATTGCTTTTCAGTGACAAAGATGCTTTCTAGTGGTGCAGGAAGGGGCCAGGTTCAAAAGAAGATGTTTTTATTAAAATAAAGTTCTCCCACCATTTGTAGAAGATGCTGAGCAGTTTTGTGCAAATCAGGATCCGCATTGTGGCTCTTGAAGATGCTTCCCTTGGACTGGATTTCCCTCTCAGGCTTGATTTATTCGCTTTTTGACCTCATGAGCAAGAGTGAGATTTGTAATGAATGAACTGAACTCAAAGACGGTTTACATGGTCAGCCCACCGTTTCCCAGGTTAAAAGCCTCGGGAGACAGAGTAAAATAAACTGACCTCTTTCTTAGTGTCTTTATTTCAGTTTTTCCCCATCGACCAGCTTCCCTGGGTTCAGGCTTAAGGCAAAACCAAGCTGAGTCCAGATCGCCTTCCTCTCCTTAGGGCAGCAGCACTGGACGACCCCTTTCTCCACTGACCTTTCTCAGTTACCAGCGTGTTGGCCTTAGTTCCCTTCAGTTTGTCTCCAGAGGTCTGGATAGTAAAGTTGTTCCAACTAATTCCAAATGGTATATTTCGGGCCCATTTAAAATTAACTGTTTAGGTCAAGGGTTTGACAGACGAAGGCAGCCACAAGCCTTTTGTCTGACACACAAGCACGGTTTATACATTTTTAGAGTTGTTTTTTTTTTAAAAAAGAGAGGGAAACATATAGAGACCTTATGTAGCCCACAAAGCCTAAAATATTTACATTGACTCCTTACAGAAAGAATGTAATGACCCTTTCTGGTTTAAGCTGATGGTGTACTTTTCAGCTGAAAGTAGGAAATACACAGATTTTTGTATCAATGAAGAGAATAAAGCATCAGAGGCCAATTATTTTAATTGTCAAGACAGTGTTGTAAAAGGGACTGAAAAAACAGAGCAGTCATAGAAAGGACACACATAATACACATCATCTAAGGGCAGCCGCAGAAATAAACTGGTTTGCAGGTTCTCAGGAGCAGTTTCCTAGCACTGGAAGGGTCGGCTCAAATAGGAGACTTGTTAGACTATGTCATGTAAAAAGACTTCGCTGGGGTCCTCTTATCTGCCCTGCAGAAATTCTTGAGAATTCAGGTTAACTGACAGGAAACTTCTATAGCCCAAAGTAGTGTGATGTTTGGGCCCGTGAGTCTGGTAGCCTTATCAGCTCAGATTTCAGAAAACTCAGGAAAAATGGATTTTTATTTGAAAGCTTAAATAAACCCCCAGGAAGAAATAATACTCTGCAGTATAACAAAAGGAATCTTCCTATTTTACCATTTGTTAGTTACGCTTTTACATCAGTAAAAATAATTAGTACAATTAATTTCAACATGAGTTAGAGTTTTAATTTAGGAGATTATAGTGATGACCATGATTCTCTTCACCTCCCTGTGCCTTTCTTCCACTCTTTCCCACCCTCTCTCCCTCTCTTCTTTTTTTTGTTGGGGGGAGGAGGGTGGAAGTGGAGTAGAAAAGGATAGCTTTATTGCTTTGCCAGACAAAGAGGGGCATAGTAGACTAATGCCCCCTAAACCAAATGTCCCAACTTGGGGAAGATAATGACAAGTTTTATAGTAAAACTGTCTCTTCTCTTGATTGCTCTTTGGAAAGTAATGGAAAGCTGAAGATCTCTTGCATGGTGAGGGGCAGCATGACCTAGTGATATGTCAGGGGTCCTGGTTTTTAGGCTCTTGCCCGTACCAAGTTGGGTTACCTTGGTCATACTCTGGCCTTAACCTCTCTTGAGCTTCAGCTTCCTCACAGGTCAGAAGGGGATTGGCATACTAATTTCCTTACCTTGTCGAGTCTTCTAAAGAGGAAGAAAGTTAAAATGTGTTGTGTGAGACCGGATGAGCTGACAGTATTAATAGCTAGAAAGCAGCAAGGGCCATTTGAAAGTTTTTTTTCATTCTGTTGGTAATTAAGTCCTTCAGCTTAGCTGGTGGGATTTGACCCACTCCAGGCTTCTCTGTTTTTGAAAATCAAAATAAGAAAAAAGACGTCTGGTGGTAGAGAATGTTGATTTGGTCATGGCAAGGGTCAAAAACTGATCTCTCATAGTTATCTGTAGCACAAGGGACTTGGAACATATTTATGAAACAGCAGAAACAAAAGCAATTCATGAAGCTTTATGGAACTCTTGCAGCCCACTCTAAGATAGCTGCTTCATAATGCCAACTTGGCAAGGCCTCCTCTGAAAATGTGACCAACATGATGAAAAGATATGGATGATTCAAATGTGGTGCATCTCAACCCAATGTGATTCTGCCCCCTGGGGACATCTGGCAATGCCTGGAGATATTTTTGTCTGTCACAACTGAGGGGGTAGGATGGGTATCTAGTGGGTAGAGACCAGTGCTACTAAACATCCTATAGCGTACAGATAGTCTCCAGACCTCAAATGTCAATGGTGCTGAGGCTGAGATATCCTGCTCCAATGAGGTGGCAAGGAAGAATTTTTACTCCAATAGATCTGGCTTTCACAGCCATCAGAAAAAAAAAAAAAGGTACTCCAAATCAGAAGGGAAGACGTAAAATTGTCACTATATGCAGATGACATGATACTCTATAGAATACCCTAACACTTCAAACATACAACTGATAAATGAATTCAACAAGGCAGTAGTGAAGTTAAAACATACCCTCACACCATACACAAAAATAGAATGGTTTAAAGACTTGAATATAAGACATGTAAGACACCATAGAACTCCTAGAAGAGAGTATAGGCAAAACATTCTCTGACATAATCATACCAATGTTTTCTCAGTAGAAATAAAAGCAAAAATAAAAGGGACCTAATCAAACTTACAAGCTTTTGCAAACTTACAAGCAAAGGAATCCATAAAATGAAAAGACAACCTCCAGAATGGGAGACAATATTTGCAAATGATATGACTGACAAGGGCTTAATTCTCAAACAGCTCATACAACTCAATAAAAAAACATTCAGCCAAAAAATGGGCAGAAGACCTAAACAGGTATTCCTCCAAAGACACAGATGGTCAACTGGCATGTGAAGAGATGCTCAAAACTGCTAATTATTAGAGAAATGCAAATCAAAACTACAATGGGATACCACCTCACACAGGTCAGAACGGCTATCATCAAAAAGACTACAAGTTACAAATGCTGGAGAGGGTGTGGAGAGATGGAAACTCTCCAACACTGTTGGTGGAAATGTAAATTGGTACAGCTGCTATGGAAAACAGTATAGAGGTTCCTTAAAAAACTAAAAATAGAGTTACCATATGATCCAGCAATCCCACTCCTAATTTGAAAAGATACATGGACCCCTAAGTTCAAAGCAGCACTATTTACAATAGCCAATCCATGGAAACAACAACTCAAGTGCCTATCAACAGATGAACAAATAAAGAGGTGGTATATATAAAAAAAGAATAGAATATTGCCGTTTGCAGCAACATGGATGGACCTAGAGATTATCATACTACATGAAGAGAAAAATACTATATAATTTATATGTGGAATCTAAGAAATAATACAAATGAACTCATTTACAAAACAGAAACAGACTCACAGGTATAGAAAACAAACTTATGGTTACCGAAGAGGGGACTAAATTAAGAGTATGGGATTAACAGATATGCTCTACTACATATAAAATAACAAGGATTTACTGAATAGCAAAGGAAATATATTCAGTATCTTGTATAATGGGAAAGAATCTGAAAAAGTGTGTGTATGTGTTTGTGTATACACACGTATATAGATCCAAATCAGTTTGCTGCACACCAGAAACTAACACAATATTGTAAATCAACTATACTTCAATGTAAAAATAGAACAAAAATTTAAAAATAGGTATGGCTTTCCCAGCAAAGTCTGAAAATGCTTCTAGTGCATGTTTGCAGTTTTTTAAAGATGAACAATCTAAAATTATGACTATTTTTGTAGAGACCCACCTAGCCTTTTTATCAGTAATGGTTAATCCTTTCAAAGAAAGAGCTCTCCTCTGGGAAATGTGATGCTAATTGCATTTCTCTGACAAATAGCATTTACCACCTTTCATGGAAAATTATATAGATGGCTGGGCAATAGTTTCATCATCATTATTTTTCTTTTTTAGCATTTTGGGGATAAAAGTAGACATTTGTGGAGAAATTTTTAGGTCATAGTTTATTTGATCAGTAATGATTAGGGGGGGGTAGAAACTTCCATTTTTCAAGAAACTAAAAAGAAAACAGATTTCCTTCAGGAAGGTGGTACATGTTCTATAAACTTTCTTACAGAGTGTGCAATGTATAGAAGGCAAATAAAATGACGCTCTACTAAAGTCCTGCCTTATCTTGGTTGTATATATTTTGGTTTTCTAAAAGTTACTGCCAAAATTATCAGTCAGCTTATTGACCATCTTGAGACATTAGAAACTCCATCCAGCAGACTGCAAAAAGCAGAACGTGAACATCTCCCAAAGTGCTTTCATGAGTCACAGGGTTGGCTTAAAAATCAGCCACGGTGGGAGGAATTTCACCTTGGCAATCAGCAAACACCATGAACCAGGACTGATTTTTTTTTTCCCTTGGAGAGCCAACTGTCACACATTTACCAACACACCCCTGGGTGGAATGGAGAGGTGCACCTATAAGAATTTCCACTGGGAGACGCTGGGGCACCAGTCCCCCCGCTCCAAGTTCTTTCAAGTTACTGTTTCTCTTCTCTTGTTCTCCCATGTCTTCGTCCCTTACCTTAGTCAATCATCCGGATGTGTTTAATGCATATCTTTTTGTTTGCATTCTTGTGAAATGTGCTTTGTTGTTTTGTACACATATGTTTATAGTTTCATAAGTGACATTGCTATATATTTCATTTTGGGTCTTACTTTCTTCACTCAGATCCATCCATGGCTCTCTAGGTGCAGATGATCCATCGCTTCTCGCTCCGCTGCTGCCTAATAAATACCGAAGTGCATCCACTACATTTTGCCCACCCACTCTCCCAGTGACATTCTCCCACCTGACTCCCTTCACTGCAAAAAACACAGCGCTGCTTCTTCTCCAGGACATCTGCGCCAGGCTGCCCTCTTGACAGCGACACCCAAAGTGACTAAAGACGCACAGCCTCACTGAGCCCCTGGCATGACCCAGCGTTCTGATTTCTGCTAGTCTAATTGTGAGTGTGAAAAAGATGTATGAATAGTCTGATATACACTCTTCCTAAGAGTGCTTCTGCCTTTTGGTACCTGCTACTGCCCAATGTGTGCTTAGCATTTCTCTGAGGGCTCTGAAATTGGACAAAACTCTCTGAGACTGCCACTCACTTCTTTCCCTCAAAGATACACTTGCTGGCCCTTTTTTTTTTTCAAGTTTTGTTTTGTTCATTATTGGTTAACAGATCAGGTACATCAAAAGAAGAATGGTGAAAGTCAACAATTTTGCAAGATCCTGAGGACACGGATCACTTACAATGCACTTGATTCCCTTGTAGAGATGTCAACTGCAATTCAATGGAACTTTGACCCTGGGACTTTTTTCTTAAACCTAGGGAGACCTTCCCCAAGGCAGACAAGTGAAAGCCTAAAGACCGCAGTCAGAGTAGAATAGCATGTGTCTAAAATGGGCAAGTTCTGTTCAGAGATCTGTACTGGTAAAGCCCATTCATGGAACCCCACTCAGAGGGCTTACTTAGATACTTCCCCACAGAATGTGTAGGGAATTTTCTTTAGGATTGTAGGAGAAAATCCCTTAACTTTTGATTCTGACATAAGAGAAAAGTGAGGCTACAATAATAGCAGCCAACTCTTTGGATTCAAGAAAATAATATTAATTACGTGAAGACAAGGTAGGCACCACCATATGCTGAAGTATATGCCTTGTCATGCCTGACACTGTGCCTGCACTGAGATTTCAGCTAATCGGATACAGTGGGGAGATCTGTCGGAAATAGCAGGATACGTAGCAACTCTGTTTCAGCTCTGAGAGCCAGGAGAGTCAGGAACCTGCATTCTGGTAGGTGTGCCTCCTGCCATGGTCTCAGCTGTCTACACGGGGCAGAGCCAAGGTCCTCAGTCTGCTTATACCCATGTGCATCTTGAAAATCAACTGAAGCCAAGAGACATTACGTTTTGTGCTGTTAACGATTAGAACCTTCTCTCCAAGCTTAAACAGGCTTCTTACCTATCAACGAATGAGACTTGTTAGAATCATGGAACTGTGCTCAGAAGATAGTAGGTGTTACAAATATTTTTGCTAAATGAATGAACTTCTTTTAGAGGTAGAGATGATTCTTAACTGCATTCCTTGTTCGCTTTCCTGTGGCACTGAGAGGTTTCCCAAGTCCGACCCTGACTGGGGCAGATCCAGAAGCTCAGAGACTGTGAACAGTCAGCAAAACCCCAAGTTAAATGATAGGGGACCACCAGGCAGACAGACAAACAGATTTACTCTGCACAGCTACACAAGTGGCAGCATGGAATTCAAGAGCACAAACTTTGGAGTCAGCCTGGCCATCATTAGAGGCCCCCGGCTCTGCCAGCCATGTGACTTTGACCAAATTACTTAATCTCTAAAAGCATCGCCATCTGTAGGGTGGGGAATACAAATATCTATCCCACGGGGTTTCTGTGAGGAATAAATGAAATAATGTATGTCTCATCCCTAGCACATTCCTGACCCACTGCAGGAGCTCACGAAATGGGAGCTCTTATGGAAAACAGAACTCCCTGTAATTTAGGGCCCCACTGTCACTTCTGAATACACAGTTGTCACACTGCAGGAGACTCTGAAGGAGAAGCTATGGCATTCCACATTCTCAACTTCTGTCAAAGACATGGTTCACCATCTGGACTACACACTTTAGAAGGATGAACAAATTCCCACTCCTTAAAATAAAGTCAACGGTCAGGATTCCTTCTGTAGAAGTGTTCTGGCACCAGCCACCATATTTGGCCTGATGCTGAAACATTTGTAAAGCTGCCTCTTCCCACTGACCTGAAAGCTACATGATGGCAAGGTGACTCGAACACCAGCGGAGGAGGGCAGCCTTACTGGGCAGAGGAGGCAGCATTCAACACGATTGTATCAGAACTGAGTATTCCCCTCTCTACTCAGAACAGGTGAAGGGTTTCTTCTTTTCTTATTGACCCAAGGGCAATTCAGTGAAAACAAAGTCCTCCAGTCCCAGACTGCTTCTGCAGTTTCATGAAACTCCTCCTCCTCTAGTTCCACCCTTCACTGGCCTCCTTTAACTGTTTCCTAAGAGGTTCTTCTCACACCCCAAAGCTTGTTTGCATGCTGAACTTTTCACCTAATTAATTCCTCATTCTCAAATCTAGGCTAGCCATCCAGTTCCTTGGGGAAGTTTTCCCTGATGACTCCACCAAGGACCATCCCCCTGGTTTCAGAGTATTAAGGACCCCCTCATTAATAAACTTATAGCTTGTAATTTTTAAAAAGTCAATTTTATTTGAACACAACAGGAAACCACTTATTTCAGCTCAGATCTAGCTCTACTAAGTGCTAAGCTTTCCATTTCTGGGATGTACACAGTGTATTTTTTGAAGTTACATGTTTCTGCAGCCTCTGGACATCAGCACCTGGCACCATCTCATTGCCGGTGTGTGTGTGTGGGGGGGGGGGGGGCAGCACTTAGAAATGCAGATTCTCAGGCCCCATTGTGAGAATTCAGGTTCCAACAGTCAAAACCTCTGGCAGATGGGGCCCCATGACCTGGTTAAACATGCAGTCTGGTGGGTCTGCCCCTTAATGACTGCCGATGGAGTCCCACCCAGATCCCCTTTGCTGGCATACCCACCCTCTCTGTTGAGGGCCAACTAACCACTCACAATGGCCCTTCTGGAACACTGCCCTTGGCAAAGGGAGCCACCCTGCCAGGCCAACTACCCCTTTCCCTGGAGGAGACCTCAATGATCAACTGGTGCCTTTGTTTCACCTGGTACTAATTCTGCAAAGCAGTTCATGTTCTACGGCGTCACTGCGGATGGCAGTGAGGCTGGACTGCAGAGACCACACTCCTGCTTATGGCCTTCCCTGGCCCTGTTCTGCTTCTTTTGCACCTTTTCTCCTGGGAGCAGGTCCTCAATCAACAGCACAAGAACCCTAGTCTCAGACTCTGTTCCTAAGGAATCCGATCCACGGCAATTACTTTCACAATCTCAAAAAATTTACTCTTACCAGAACATGTCTGTCCACAAATGGCCACAATTATTTCAGCCAGGGCAATTTGAGAACCGGCACCTATACCTAAGATCAGACAAACTGAGTTTCAGGTCTGAATCTGTGTTTTTTATTGCATGCGGCTCAGGGGGTGTTTAGTTTCTGAGACGGTGCGGTACACAAGGCAGACTCTAACCTCGGCATCACGGTTTGTTTGGACCTTCTTTTTGCTTCCTCACCACAAAACGGAAATAACAACATTGCCCAAGACATGGAGTTTTTAAAAGAATTAAATGAGATGGTACACATACTGTTCAGGGCCTTAGCTTTCTTAACAGGCTTAATCAGGGAACTTACCTCACAGGGCTTCTGAGATCTTCAACCAGCTATGATCCAGGAGAAACTCTCAGCAGTGTGCCTGGCATGTTGTATACACTCAGGTAGGCCCAACATTGCCATCCAAGCAAGTGGGTGATGGATGTTCGTGTCTTTCCCATCACTGGTTTGGGGATTTTAGATTTCTCTGGAAGCTCTTAAAGTGTCCACTGCATCTCACCATTCCAATAATCAGAATAATCTGGTACGGAATTCTTATTTCTGAGAACTGGCTTTTACAGGTAAGCCCACTGAAATTCTCTATTATTGTTATTTGCAAGACAGCAGCAGCAAAGAGCTCAGCTTTTTATTGAGCCTGTCTCTAAAGAGGTTCAGTCAAAAAGGCCAAAGCCCCAGGTGATCATCACACTCCTCAGATTCCTGTTTTCACTTCCTTCTCCTCAGCTGGGGCAGGAGGGGTGGAGGGGCGCGACCTCCTGCGGGGCAGGTCCCCCAGCCCCCACACCGCAGATGAGGCACCCAGTGTTGACATTGGCCAGCGCCTCTGCAAACAAGCCTGGCCAGAAGGGCTCACCGTTTACACGCCGCTCTAATGAGGGCATTGGCCGTACCCTCAGTGACGGTCACCTCACCCACCTCACCGCTCCCGTGAAGGGTGAAGGCTGAAGGCGAACAGATGCCAGTGAGCTCAGTGGACGGAGGCCACACTGTGGACGGGGGCGGCCGCCCGCCGTGTTACGCGCGGATGGACCAAGCACCTTAGTGGCAGCTGAGGAAACGGACTTTTTTTTTTTTGGTCGAAAACAAAGATACATACGGCCAGAAAGGCTCTAAAGTATCTCGCCTTCAAGTCTTGTTTCAACTTGCCTACGGAGTAAATCAGGCTCCAGTCCCGACCAGCCCTGACCTGCGCACGGCCGCCCGCACAGGTGTGCGCGCTCTGGGCCGAGTGCTTGCTCGCTCCAATCACAGGCCACGACGCACTTTATACCACGTG
Source organism: Capricornis sumatraensis (assembly GCF_032405125.1). Taxonomy (NCBI): domain Eukaryota; kingdom Metazoa; phylum Chordata; class Mammalia; order Artiodactyla; family Bovidae; genus Capricornis; species Capricornis sumatraensis. The sequence goes on along the minus strand of NC_091081.1, from coordinate 30,688,835 downwards.
ACCCCAGGTCTAAAAAAAAAATGTTTGATAGCTTGATATTATTTTTACTGCGAAATATTATTTAATGATTTATAATTCGCCAATGAGGCAAGAGAAAAACATGCATCCTTTTGTTATCAGTTAATAATAGGTTTGCCTTGAGGAACTAAATCCCACTTAATCCAAAGTGGAAAAGAGTGAACTGAAACTCCTCCAGTTTGGCAGCAGGGCGGGTGTGGCAGCCGACCAGGGAAGGGAAGGTCAGCTGGGCCTCTACTGCAGGGCTGGGAAGCGGTTTGTGCGAGAAATGTGCTAGGGCTCATTTGGTGACGTCTGTCACTCAGCTGTGACAGACTGCACCGCAACACCCAGAGTGTGGAAGCCCAAGAAACCGTGGTGCCCCGAGTGGCCCTGCCCTCCCCTGGGAGGGGGTGGTGAAGCCTCAGGCAAAGACAAATAGACCCATACCTTCTGAGAGACCTCTGCCCTAAGAAAATAAGATGTTAGGAGACCGTATTTTTATAACATTTTATATAACTCATAAAACAGTGCTTGTATAAAAATTCACACAGTTGCTAGAGAGCATACAATTTCCAAAAAATGTCCTGGGTTTTTGTTACATTCAGTTTTCTAAGGGTGCACTCAAATCAATGGTAAAATGCAGACATTATGCAATGTTTCATTATCTTTGGTAAAACTATTCTCATTATTTTGTCTCCTCACAGTATTAACTCTGATATCCACTTTGCGCAGGGTCTGCTATCACTAGGATGTCAGAAAAACATTAAGGCTGGATCTACAAGAGACAAGTATCTCTGAATGACATTAAGAGTCCCTTGGCCCAGGGGCCCCCACTTCTTTCTTGGCCCTATAGCATGTGAGACCTTAGTTCCCTGACCAGGGACAGAAACCGTGCCCCCTGCAGTGGAAGCAGGGAGCGGTAACCACTGGACCACCAGGAAGTCCCACCACTTCACAGCATCTCTCTCCATGGTGAGGCAGGGTTAAGAGCTCAATGGCCTCCAATCTGAGGTCTTGAGACCCTCCTCCTCAATCAGGCAAGAAGTAAACATTTGGGGCAAAGGTGGAAAATGAAGCCATGTCTGCAGGAACCTAAGTGGCCATACTATGGTGTGGTCAGGCCAGTGACTCTTAGCATTTAAACAGTTAATCTGCTTACCACTAAGTAGATCCCATTGGTTGGTTGATGATTGCTGCTGATGTGGTACCCCCTCCCACCAAACTTAAAAAGCAAGGAAGGGTGGGGTCCAACACTGAGGGGGAGGGGCACACTAACACCCATGACATTGGGCACAACTTTATTCCCTGTCAAAACCTGTGTTGTCATGTAGACACAGCAAAGTGAACGGAAGCAGGATTAGAACACTTAGTACATTCATGACTATTTTCGTACATTCTTTTAAAACTCACTAACAGAAAAACAAGGGACACTACCACCTATTGTGACGTGCTATTTTACTCAACATCAGAATGTGTCTGTGCTACTTCTGGATGAGGGAGAAAAAATTCCCCAAACACAAACAAGTATTAACAAAAATCAAAGAATTTAGATGGGGAGGGAGTAGGGGTTTTGCCAACAGATTTTATGGAAAACATTAAATTTTGAAAAAAATTTAGGCATTTTATAATTTTATTGCTTCATGTAAAAAAAAAAAAAGCCCCTGAAGCCCACCTGTATGGCTGCAGGCTGAGGACACCACACAGACAGACAGAGGACCTGTAGGTGGTTCCTGGTGAGTCAGTCCAGAGACAAGATACAGCTCACACAGAGAGCGTCCGCCTCTCTTCATTGGAAGGGACTCTAAGATTTGGGGGAAGAAGCCCCATACAGGAAAGGTATTAAAGAAACCATCAAAACACGGTTTCCAAAAACTGAACATGCTCTAGGTTGGAAAGAGATATATTTAATTCCTAGATCCTGTTGACGTCTCTATTGTGGGTAGACAGGATGATTAAAAAAAAATTATTAAATGATTGTGCTTCTGAAGTTGCAGGGTCACATTCCACCCTCTAGAAAGCAGGGCAATTTTCGCATGGCTTGGAATCCTCTTGGATACATCCTAGAGACCAGAACAAATTCCACAGCACCCTCCCACCTGCAGGATCGGTGAGGGAGAGAGTGCCACTGCCATCTTTGGGTGTGTGTGCACGCACATGCACGCAGGCATGCATTGGTGTGCTGGAGAGACTAAGGCATAGAGAAAGGCCCAGGAGAGGGGGAAGTGAGTCTCCGGCTGCTCCAGTCCTCCTCCTTTCCAGGCACAAAGAGGTTGAGCTTGTTATTCATGTCGGTCCCCTTCATCTCACTTCAGTTTTTTACTAAGAAATGTGTGTGTACACATGTATGTGGGTGGGTGGGAAAGAGTCATTAAGTCCCTGTGTGTTTCCAAATTGTAATAATTTAGGTCCGCAGTTACAACTGAAATAATCTGTAAATGACATTTAAAAGCAAATTTACTAAAGTTAGATCGGCAACTTCACACTGCTTAGAATCCTGTCATTTAAAAAAAAATGGCCACAAGTGCAGGCAAAGTTCCATCATACAGTCACTAAAGCTGAAGTCCTTATCTGTATGAAGAGAATTCACAGATTGTTTCTATTATTTCTGCATTTTAAGGTAGCAAAATATTAAGCCATTAGGTTATTAACATTCCACAAGGGTTTTACGACTACCCTGTGTGATTCAATTTATTTTCTAGCTTTCTGGTATGATGTATTGTGTTGACTGTTCCCTTTCCCTCTTAGGCACTAGCCCCCAAAGTCAGGTAGGTAGAAGTATTGTTTTTACATTAAGGACTTTACCTGTTGGGGAGTTTCCTGGTTGGAATCGTGGAGAGCATGTCACTGGCCTGGAGCAGTGTGACCTTCCCAACCAGGGAAAAGAGGTGTCTCATCCTGAGGCCGAGGGACCGGCCAGATGTAGGAGAGCAGGACTTTCTGGGGGCCCAAAGGGAAAGCTCTGAGTGGACCCCGGAAAGGGATATGGGAGCCCTATTTCAGATGGCCTGTGTCCTTCCAACACCAGGTATCCTCAGGCCCAGCCCTAGGGAACAAGGATGTGTACTGACTGGAGGAGCCAACACTGAGGTGTGGTGAAGCCACCATACAGCTCCCAGAACCTGGTTTTTATACGAATACACACATGGAAAGTAAACAGTTCTTGGTGAGCCCAATGGGGCCCATCCTTAGACAAGAAGCCAAATATCCACACACAGTTTTCCAAGGAAATGTGTTTGCCCCTCTAACCAGCATCCTCGTGTAGGAAGGAAAGAGGGCAGTGGAAGGACACAGCTCAAATGAAGACATTGTGAACATGTTTCCACGTCTATCTACATTCATATCACCATCATCACCATCCAGTGTTCTCATCTACAGGGTGAGCAACATTCTACTGGCACAGCAGTGTGAGACAGGCCAGGCCAGCTGTCCCCATAGCCCCTTCCTCAGCACCACAGTGGGAGGGAGAGTGCAACTGACCGAGGCCAGAAAGGACATCAAACTACTCCATCCCCTCCACCGCCATCCAAGAGGCGTCCTGACTCTTCCAAAATCCTACGTAGTAATAAAAGATAAGGTCAGTAAAATCCGTCTCTATGCCACCTGAAGCTATCAGCCATCATCCATGAACATGGCACTTCTAAAAATTTCATATATCTGAAACCATCTTAAAAAAAAAATTCCCAGTGACTGAAGTCATCTTACAGTACTTCATCTCAAATATTAAAAAAAATTTTTTTCTGAGTAAAATGGCCTCCACAGAGCCCAGTGATTTACTTAAAAAGGGTTTCTAATTTAAAAAAAAATTTTTTTTAATAAAAATTGAAGATGTAAAATGTGGGCAGAGGAACAAGAGGGTTGCTTGATTTGCATTTCAAATGGTGAAGGGACTGGGAGGACACTGCCGAGGAGAGGGAACCCTGACTCCTGAGGCCCCTCTGCTCTCGCAGCTCTGCTCTCTCCAGACTCTGGCTGCATCACCAGGAACACAGGACAAAAGTTCTAAGTACAAGAGACCAAATGCGAGGCTTCGTTGTCGTGGCCGTGGCCGGCTGGGCGATCGAGTGTGCAAATGCAGCAGGCCCCGCCCCGCCGATATAAGGTGCGCGGCTGCGGACGCGGCTCGGGCTCGTGGTGGTGGGGGGGCAAGGGGCGAGGCTCAGTGCCCCTGGTACCCCTCACTTCTCCACCTTCTTGGCTTTCTTCAGGATGTCGCATTTCTTTCTGTTGGGGCGGCGGCAGCGTTCGTCGATGCTCGGGATACATTCGTAGTGCCACACCTCCTCCATCTTCTCCACCGGGTACACGGCCTCCACGTAGTGGCGGATGAGCCGCAAGCGTGTAGGGTCCAGCTGCTTCTTGTTGCACGCCCCAGAGTGGTTGTACTGCAGCCGCAGGTTCTCGGTGGTGAAGAGTTCGGGGAAGAGCCTGACGAGCAGCCGGGCGGCGAAGTTGCCCACGGAGAGGCTCTGCTGCACGATCTCGCGCACTTCCTTGTCGGACAGCAGGTACGGCGAAGGCACCGGGAAGTCGGGCGAGGGCACCACCAGCTCATCCAGGGGGATCTTGCAGAAGTCCTTGCTGCTCCTTTCGGGGGGCAGCGGGGGCCCCTCAAATTCCTCCCGGAATCGCTCGGGGTTGATTGCATAGTTGGCCAGGTCCCTGCACTCAGGGCCCGGAACGTGGACCTTGCGCTGCTGCTGGTAGGAGCGCCTCTGCTCCGTGTCCCGGCGCCGGCAGCGCTCGTCGAGTTTGCCCACGAACTCCAGTGTCCAGACACGGTCATTTTTAGCCCGTGGGTAGAGCAGCTGCACATAGTGGCGGATGAGCTTGATACGGGACGGGTCCAGCTGTTTCTTGCCCAGGGAGCCGCTGCAGTTGTACTGCTTGCGCAGGTTCTCGTGGGTGAAGAGCTCCGGGAACAGGTGCACCAGCAGGCGCGAGGCAAAGTTGCCGATGGACAAGCTGCTCTCGTAGATGCTGCGCAGCTGCTCCTTGCTCAGCAGGCAGTCGGCGCCCGGCACCTCGAAGTCGGGCTGCGGGATCTCCAGCTTGTCGAAGTCGATGGGCACCAGCCAGATCTTCTTGGACCGCCGGCCGGGCCGCTCGCCCTCGAAGCTATCTTCCACCTTGACCACGGAGATGTCATCGGGGAGGCTGGATGAGTCGTAGCAGTCGTCTCGCGGGGGCTCGCCCTCGCTGCCCCCGTCCAGCCCCAGGCCCTCCAGCTCATCGTTGATGCGCTGGGCACACTGCTGCAGCCAGGCATCCTCCTCCTGCATGTCGGGGAAATAGATCTCTGTGTAGTTGCGGATGATCTGCAGACGCTGTGGGTCCAGCTCCTGCTTGCCGCCATCCCCATAGCAGCTGTACTGCTCGCCCAGCTTCCTGTGGTCGAAGAACTCCGGGAACAGCCGGTGCAAAAGGAAGACTGCGAATTCGCCAGGGGATGAGGCCTCGTCCAGAAACTCGGTGAGGTCCTGCGTGTCCACCACATGGTCAGAGGCGATGGTGCTGCTGCGGTCCAGGGACAGGGCCTCCTCCTGCTCCTTGCTGTCCAGGAAGTGGCCAGCATCCACCTGGGGCTCGGCCTCGAAGAAGCCAGACACCTGGCCACTGGGCTGGCTGTCCTCCATTTCCCGCTGGGCCCAGAAGCGGCTGAAGAAATCGTTGAGCTGAGGCAGGCACTCGGCCTGCCAGACTGCCGTGTCCTTCACCGACGGGTAGTAGACTTCCACGTAGTTCCGGATAAGCTGCAGGTGCAGCGACTCCAGCTTCCGCTTGGCCGCAAAGCCGCAGGCGCCACAGCCCCGGGAGAAGTCTACGTCACTGAAGAGCTCTGGGAAAAGCTGCACCAGCAGGCGGCAGGCCAAGTCGCCTCCCGACAGGCTCTGGTCCACGATCTGCTTGAGCTCGGCCGCCGTGAGCTGGTACTCGGGCGGCGGCTGGAACTTGGCCACCATCTCAGTGGGGCTCACCTGCTTCTTGATGCGGCTCACCTCCAGGGAGAGCAGGTCCACCTTGCTGTGCAGCTGCGACATGTTGGAGGAGAGTGTGTTGAGCATGTAGAACATCTTCTGGATGAGGAAGTAGATGTTGGGGTCGCTGTCGGTGGCTGCTGCGGGGCCGCCAGTGTCCCGCTTCTGTGTCTCGTTCAGGAGCCGCAGTGGTGAGGGGCTGTTGCTGGGGTTCACCTTCTCCGAGAGCTCATAGGTGTTGAGCATGTCCCCCGCGGGTGGGTTCTTCTTCTCCATGATCTTGTGTGAGATGCCGTACAGAGGCTTCTTGTAGGAAGGTGTGCTCACGTCGTGGCTGGGCTCCTCCTCGCCTGGCCACATGGAGCCAAAGTTCTTGCCCCGGCCTGCCAGCTCCCCGTTGCCCTGGCAGGGTGAGCTGTTTTCCCGATTCCGCATGCCTGCTAGGAGTGCCTGGAAGACAAAAGGTACATCAGTTGAGGGTTCTGATCTATGTCACACACAGAGGGGCCCAGGTCAACCTCAGGAGCCTATGAGAAAGTGTTTCCCTTGCCTGGGAACAATTATGTGGGTCCAGAAGTGAAGTGAAGTGAAGTTGCTCAGTCGTGTCCGACTCTTTGCGACCTCATGGACTGTAGCTACCAGGCTCCTCCGTCCATAGGATTTTCCAGGCAAGAATACAGGAGTGGGTTGCCATTTCCTTCTCTAGCGGAACTTACCGACCCAGGGATCGAACCCGCATTGTAGGCAGATGCTTTACCATCTGAGCCAAGGGAAGCCACCACTAACACAAACCTGCATCCCAGGGCCAAACTTGCTTGCTCTCCCTAATCCCTGAGAGGCTCAGGCTGGACCCTGGAGGCTTTCAATTCCCGTAGGATACCATCCCTGAACTTCCTGTCCATAGACTGAGCATAGATGCTGACAAGGCCTGGCGAGAGCCCATGAGGGATGGGAGAGAGACCCCAGGAACAGGAAGTGCTCCTGTGGCAACCTGGCTATGGACAGGTCACCTCATTGCCCTGACTGCTCTCAGACAGGCAGGAGTCCTGCCAATGGCATCTACAGAAAGCACAGCTTGTTGTCCAATCTGCAGACTCTAGGAGAGCAGGCATCTCTACTCTGAATAGCTCCCAAGATGCACAGTGCTGAGCATGGAAGAACTGGAATCTAGAGAGCCACAGTCAGCTGCCAACTCTACCACTGCCTGGAGTCATGTCTTATTTCAGACTGAAAAGGCCCAGAATTGCCCCAAGCCCAGCCAACTGCAGATTCCGTGAAGTGATGAGGCCTCCCAGGTTCCTGAGTCTCAGTCTCCTAGTTCCAGCAGCCCTTCTCAGTCAGAACTGCCAAAGAGTTTTAAGCCCTAGGTCCTAAAGCACCCACTGTGTGTAATGAATTAACACCTTTCTTATGCATCTAGAAAGGTACTTTTGATGAACTCTCCAGCCTTGCTCAATAGAAGACAGTGAGAGAATTAATGATTTCAGGAATTATCTCCTCAATTTTCCCAAGGCTGACATACTTTGCAGGTCCACTCTCAATGTACCTGTTTGAGATACCAAAGCTTTAGTCCAGGCTTCATACCAGAAGTCGACTGCCCAGACCATTTGGGATCCCAGAGTCCTCACTGCTTTCAATAGTGGTTTTCCCTGTTGCTAGGCCCTGGATGGTGTAAGAGGTTTACTGACATATATATGGACAAATGATTTTCAGCACAGGTTCAAAGGCAATTCAGTAGAGAAAGGAGAATCTTTTCAACAAATGATGCTAGAAATATTGGACATATATGTGCAAAAAAAAAAAAAAGGAAAAAACTTTCATCCTACATGTATCATATAAAAATTAACTAAAAAATGGATTATGGATGTAAAAATAAAAACTTAAAATTCCAGGCTTCCCTTGTAGCTCAGCTGGTAAAGAATCCACCTGCAATGTGGGAGACCTGGGTTCAGTCCCTGGATTAGGAAGACCCCCTGGAGAAGGAAGAGGCTACCCACTCCAGTATTCTGGTCTAGAGAATTCCATGGACTGTATAGTTGATGGGGTGGCAAAGAGTAGGACAGGACTGAGCGACTTTCACTTTTCACTTTAAAATTAAAATTCTAACACCCCTAGAAGAAAACATAAGAGCAATCCTTTATGACACTGTTTTAGGCAAATAATTCTCAAATATAACACACAAGCACAATCCATAAGAAAATAATAAAATGGACTTCATGAAAATTTAAAACTTCTTTAAAAAATGAAAAACAAGCCTAGCCTGGAAGAAATCAGACATATCACTTATCTGATAAAGGACCTGAATCCAGATTACATAAAGAACACTCAAACTCAATGACACATAACCCAATTAAGTTTCAACAGTCACTCTGGAGAAGCTATATAAATGGCAAATAATCACATAAAAAGATGCTCAGTGGGAGTTCCATGGAGGTACAGTGGTTAAGACTCCACATTTCCACTGCACAGGGCATGGGCTGGATCCCTGATCAGGGAACTAAGATCCTGTATAAAAGATGCTTAAGAACATGCATGACATTAAAACCACACTGAGATAGCATATCACTCCCCACAAGGATGGGTATAATCAAAAAAGACAGATGATACTGAGTGATAGAGATGACATGAAGGAACTGGAATTCTCATAGACTGCTAGGGTAGATATAAAATGGTATTACCACCTTGGAAAACAGCTGGTATTTTTTTTGAGAAGTTATATGTTGGACCATATGATCCAGGTATATTCCATTCCTAGTTATTTATTTACCAAGCAAAATGAAAGCACATGATCAAATACTTTTATGCATATGTTCATGGCAGCCTTGTTTATAAACAACTCCCAACTGGAAAAAACCCTAATTTTTTGAACAAGTATATAGATGCACTGTGTTAACAGCAGAGTACTACTCAGCAACAGAGCTGACCAACCTGGTACTCATGATGAACCTCAAAATAATTAAGCTGAGTAAAAGAAACCAGATAGATAAAAGAGGCGTGTAGGATGCCATTCGTATAAAATTCTAGAAAAGGCAAACGCACCTTTAGTGACAGAAAGCAGGGGAAAGGATGCAAAGGGACACAAGGCAACTTCACGGTAACAGGTGATGGATATGTTTCTCATCTTGATTGTGGTGTGGTCTCACTGGTATGTACACGTCAAAACACATCAAATGGTATGCTTTAAATATGTCGTTCATTACATTTCAGCCATAAACCTGTTTTTGACAAATGTTGAATTTGACCCCAAAGTATACTGGAATATATTTTTGAGTGCCTATTTAAGCAGAAGAGCTAACTGGAGAGCAGTGGTGGGCGTCAGGGGAGTAGGTAGGGTTGAAGCACAAAGCATGTTGTTCTACAGACATGTGCAAGCCTCGGGCAACTAGAAAATGCGAGAGAACAAAGCGCCTCCTTAGGATGCTGGGGGAAAATATGGTTGTGTAGCCTGACCTATCGCAGCACTTCTAAAGTCTAATGTCCATATAAATTGCCTGAGATCTAGTGAAAATACAGATTCTGATTCAAGGCTCTGCATTTCTAACAAGCCATTGGGCCTCTCTGGATGGCCAGGGCTAGGAAGACAGTGTTTGTCCCTGGTTTATCTCATTCAGGCAGATTCAGTGTCATTTATAAGCCTTCAGATAACACAAATGCCAGCACAACACAGTACACGAGGTGCTTTACTCTTGCAACCTTAAGAAAAAAAAAAAACACAGGGAAAAGAGACAGTCTCTGGGGGGACTGCCACTACGGCAGCAGGTGAGCAATACAAAGGCCTGAGTTGGAAAGAGACCATGGGCAGATCTCCTTATTCATTTCCCTGTGCCCCCTGCATGGAAGCTGGGAGTCCTCACCACTGGACCGTCACGGAATTCCCCAGACCTTCTTTCTTAGATAATGGAATCATCAGACTCATCTTAAACACAGGTTAATTTTTCTCCTGCATCTCTGTTGACAACAACCATGCAAAAGAACACCTACCTTACTCTCTCAGGAACCAGAAAAATACTAGGATTCTTTCAAGCGCTTTAATTATCCCATGGATTTGTGTGTTAGTCACTCAGTTATGTCTGACTCTTTGCAACCCGATGGACTGTAGCCCACCAGGCTCCTCTGTCCATGAAATTCTCCCGTCAAGAACACTGGAGTGGGTAGCCATTCCTTTCTCCAGGGGATCTTACCAGCCCTGAGATGGAACTTGGGTCTCCTGCATTGCAGGCAGATTCTTTACCATCTGAGCTACCAGGGAAGCCCTAATTATCCCACGGAGGTAGCCAAAAACAAACCTGATAAAGGGTCCAAGATCCCTGACCCTCCTACTACTGCCCATGAGCAGAGAACCAGGGGCTTACTGGGCTGGAGCGAGCCTGCTGCCCACCCCTCTCCCTTGTGGGGTCTCCTCCCTGAGACCTATCTGTACCCTCACCACACTGCATGATGGTTACATGCGGGACCAGGTCTTCCCTACTCCATCTCCAGTGCCTGGGACACAGAGCGCTCACTGAACATTTGTTAAGCAGGGTAAAGTGTCTACTGCTCTCAAATAAATGCTCATGAAAAATGTTCAAAGAGGCCACTAGCTTCATGAATAACATGAGTGTAGAGAGGTATAAGGCCTCCCTGGTAGCTCAGTGGTAAAGAACCTGCCTGCCAATGCAAGAGACACGAGTTCGATTCAATCCCTGGGTCGAGAAGATCCCCTGGAAGAGGAAATGGCAATCCACTCCAGTATTCCTGCCTGGAAAACCTCATGGACAGAAGAGCCTGGTGGGATACATTCCGTGGGGTTGCAAAAGAGTCATACGTATCTAAATACGACTACAGTCCATGGACTCACAAAAGGTCACACACAACTTAGCGACTAAACAACAAAAATAAGGGAGGTATAAGGGAGTGGATGGGTCCTCTGCGTGACCCCCTGCATGTCACCTTCCTGTGTGTAACTCAGGAATATATAATGGTCCCTGTCTCAGGTACCAGGGTAGCTATGAGGGTCTAATCAGATAATGAACATGATGCGCGGAGCCCATGTCTGAATCACAGTAAGTGCTTAATAAATATTCAGTTATAGTACAATTATCATTAACAGTGCTCTTCCCCAGCCAGAGCAGCGACAATACAATGGGCTTTTTATTGAACCAGTAATGATTACTGCTGCTGCTGCTGCTGCTAAGTCATTTCAGTCGTGTCCGACTCTGTGCGTCCCCAGAGATGGCAGTCCACCAGGCTCCCCCATCCCTGGGATTCTCCAGGCAAGAACACTGGAGTGGGTTGCCATTTCCTTCTCCAATGCATGAAACTGAAAAGTGAAAGTGAAGTCGTGTCCTGACCCTCAGTGACCCCATGGACTGCAGCCTACCAGGCTCCTCCATCCATGGGATTTGCCAGGCAAGAGTACTGGAGTGGGGTGCCATTGCCTTCTCCGTAATGATTACTCTTAACTATTAAATAAAGAGGAGAACTTAAGAACCTAACATGAGTTAAGGAAGGTATAAGTAACTTAAGAACTTAAATAAAAGGAGCACTTTCCTCCAGTGTAGCAGTGTAAGTCACTCATAGAAGGAATTCTTAGAGGTCTGTTTGCCCTAAAGGCTGGGCTGGAGGAGTCCAAGAAGCACAGGTGGGCTCGAGGTAGGGTTTCAGACTCCTTTCAGTTGTTTAGCTCTGCTATCTGGCAGAAAGCAAAGGATAATTTTAAAAAGGAAGGAAGAAAGGAAAGAAACCACATTACACACATCAGAAATATGGAGAAAGGAAGGAATGGAGATGGTTGAAAATCTTTGCCCCTGAGGCAGCATGTTTGGAACTGTGGTTTGTCATATGACCCATTCAGAAATGATGACACTGATTTGATGGATCAAGACCAGCATAAAAGAGGGAGGGGAGGAGGAACTGTGAAAGACAGGAAGGAAAGAAAGAAAACAACAGAAAATATCACAGGGCACTGCACACAGTAAATACATTCAAGAAGTTCTGTTCTTTCTGTGTCTATATATCTACATACAAATCCAAATATGTGAACCGAATGGCTCTATAAGGTGGATTTACAACTGTGGGTCACTGTTGAAAAGCACTGCCCTAATAAATTCAAATCTTCTTACTTGCTAATTCCTATAGATTTTAAATAAGATTTTTAGCAATTTACTCACCATTAAATTTTATTGCACCAAAATAACTTTGGAGGTCCTACGGATTATGAGATTTCCATGAGGTTTTACCAATGTAGAGAAATTTGAGTGTGTAACGCCAATTATTAAAAAAAATCATAATTATATTACAGTTGATTTTGGAAAGGGACAAGCAAAGGCTTTGTAACAAGCAGTTCCACTAACACATTTAAAATAAGATTCTATGCAGAGAGAGGTTACCAGAAACTCACATGCCATGCAACAAGAGTCCATGTTCTTGAAGGGGATCTGCCTTCATTAACACTCGAAGTAGGAAATAAGCACAGAGAAAAGTTTTTGGGTGAACTGTCTGAACAAAACAAACAGAGCAGTTTGACTCCCCCCACATGCCTACTGCAGGCAGAGGCCAGAGTCGATCAGAACTGGAAATCCCCCCAATAACTCTCACTAGTCAGCCTCATTAATAAAAATATTTCAGTTTCTACCAAGCATGTTAGAAACACTGACATCAATACAAACATTTTTGGCTAACTTGCTTAAATAAAAATTAAGTTAGAGTCCCAGCAGAGGGCAATATTCCTCGCTCCCAGAGACCTTGGATACAGAATTCAACACAGAACAGGACACGAGCACCAAAGAGAAGGTCCTAAGATGTGCCCACACTGAGGTTCTGTCCACTCAGTGCTCCATTAATTCCACAAACGCTGCCAAGGTGACGACGGGCTGGCTGCACTTGCTGCTGCTGATAAAATCTCCACTCAGCTGTCTAGGAGTATCAAGAAATCCTTAAATCTGCGCTTCTTGGCACTGGTGTCTGGCTGCTACCATTCCCAATTCTCCAAGGCTCATCTTCCAACCATATGGGAACTCTGCGACACAGCTCAGGCTCTGCAGTACCAGATCCAATCGCACATTTCACTCTTCTGCTAGCACTCAGACCCAAGCAGGAATGCCCGACTCTCTCAGTTGGAGAATCTGACTGATCAAAGAGAAGCTGACGTAAGGTTACCAGTGAGGCACGAGTAGGTTATTAAGGGGGATCCCACATGTCCATGCCCAGTGACATCTCGGGGATTGGGTCACCATGGAGAGGCTCCCAGCACTGTGCATCTTCTTCAGGATTCCAAATCCAAGAGCAGTCACTGAATTCAGTTCAACGAAAGAGGAATGGCTACATGGTGCTCAGAGAGTCAGCAAACTGGAACACCAAGAAAGCAGCATGCCTCCAGTGCAGGGCATGGAGGATTCATGTGGCATCAAGGGTAGACCACGCAAACGGGCTCCTCGGGGGCTGGCAGCACCACTCACCTCCAGAAAATTGAGGCAGGGGTGATGCTGTTCACTTTTAATAGAATGTTTACCTTCATCATCATCATCCTTAAATAACCGGGTATAGCTGTGATAAGGAATGGATAAGCTGTCTGCCACACAGAGCCAGTAAACAAATATTACAAGGCCCTGGGGACATAGGGAACAAGCCAGTCTCTGCCCTCATGGCTTTTATCCTTTGGGTCATCTTTACACTGCTGACAGTGTATGGCAAGGATGAAGAATGTGCTAACATGCCCCCCAAAAATGAGAATCTGGGGGGATAGAGCAACTATGAGGGGAGAAGAGAAAGACCATAGGGATGGCCAAATATCAGAGCAGGAGCTCCTCACAGCACCTTACCAACACCCCACAATCCTCAGGGTCGTCCATGTTTAAGTGCAGTTCCAAATCAAGCAGGCGTGGGAGTGCTAGCTTCTCAGGCTCACTCAACTGGGAAGGGCCACAGTGCCTATCCGCTAGGGCTGCTGTGGAAATGACGACGCACCTCCAGCTGGGACCACAGTGAATGACACTTAGGAGGTCTTCAGTACATTGGCACTGATTGAAGGAGATGGCATTTCCACTCTCCAGTTGAAAAACAAACCACAGACACACTTTAGAATTAAAAACAAAGATACAAGGAACCCCAGGAGAACAAAGCTAACTTCTACCTGGCACAGGGCTCTTGAATATCACTCCCACTTCTGTGAACAAAAAGATGATTAGCAATAAAAATGCTGGCTACTCACCTCCCACATCTGCTGTATTTGGCTATGGTGCCTTTCCCAGCAGAAGCGCCAAATATGTCTTTATACAGTCTTTTGTTAAATTTTTGGAGGGAGGTTTTAGTTTTCTTCTAAGCATTGTACTAAATGTCACTCATGCACAGGCCTTCAGCACTGACAGGGGTTTGAAGTGACGGACCTTTAGCATCAGGGCTGCCAATCAATTCCTCCCCCTCGCCCTCACCCCCTTCCTTGGGGTCGAGGGAGAAGGTGGCAGGTGCTCAGAATCAAGGGCGTTCAGGCCTGGAGTGTCTGGGAAGGCATCAGAAGGCCTCTCTTGGCAATTCCATGTCATTTTCCTCCTGATAAATGTGGAGGGAGGCAGCTGACCATAATGGGTGGTAGTTGGAGATGGGGGTTAGGGAGCAATAAATAAACCCTTCTGAAAGCTGAAGTGGGGCAGGCTCTCTGCTGGGCTTGTCTCGATGCTCCACACAAGGAACCAATGAGGGAGCTGTGTCACTCCCATCGCCGTAGAGGGACCTGAGCTTGGGAGGTCATAGTACCAGCCAAAGGCTCCACGGTGAACTCCCCCTTATCTGACTCCAGGCTCCGATCATTCTGGAAATGACCATTCCTATGGGCTGGATCAGAGAAGGTGGGGCTCACCTCCTCAGTATGGAGCAGGGTGCTGAGTGCTCTAAGTCTGTCCTGACACCTCACACCAGCAACAAGGCTGCCCCACAGGTGTTCTGGCACTTGACTTCAACTTACGTGGAGGAGACACTAATTCTCCCATCACTGTTATATGGATTAAATGAAACAAGAAAAGGTATGTGGGGCTTCCCTGGTGACTCAGTGGTAAAGAATCTGCCTGCCAATGCAGGAGACACAGGTTTAATCCCTGGTCTGGAAGATGCCAGGGAGCAATTAGGCCCATGTGTCCCAACTATTGAGCCTGTGCTCCTCAACCTGAAAAGTCCACACACCAACTGCAGAGTAGCCTCTGCTTGCTGCAGCTAGAGAAAAGCCTGCACAGCAACAAAAACCCAGCACAGCCAAAAATAAAATAAATCAATGCAACCCTCAGTGTTCCATGATGTGGAACGCAGAGCAGTCCTCATTATAATGTAATATAAACATGCATATTGAAATCCAGTGAAAATCTTAAATCTTATGACTTTGCTAATTAAGAAAAAGGATAGTTTTTACTTTTCAAAGGCTCACTAAATCTCTAGAACCTATCAACTCCCAATCTGCTGTAGCATCTAATAGAGGAGAATTAAAACAAACCGAGAGCAACTCAGGGAGTCCCAGGCAGACACCCCGTGTATGGGCTAATGACAGTGAGCTCTAAAACTTAGGCTCTGTTGGACAGACATGAAGAAGCTGAAATGCCTACCTGGGTCCCCAAAAAAGTATGTTGTCGGGGGGAGGGGAGGGGGCTGGAGAGCTTGGGAAAATGTTCTGCTAGGAGTTGAAGGTGTGATCTGGCTATCTGCAGGGAGGCTCTGCTGACCAGGCATTCTCATCTCCCAAACTCCCCTCTCCCCTCAGTCTTCACTGTTCTGTGAATCTGTCTTGTCTCCCGTGGGAACTGCAGGCTGCTCGAGGGGACCACCGTGACCAGTTTCATTTTCTCTCTCTCAGAATTCAGCCAAGTTCACTAAAACCAGCAGGTGATTAAGCAAATTTATAAAATAGGTAGGTTAGGGGTAACGGGCATATTATAAAATAATTGGATTCTTTACAAAAAGATTCACTGAACAAGCTCCCCGGATAAGTACAAAAGATGGACCTGATTTAGGAAAAGCCCTGCTGAGCCTCACTTGCTCCAGTAAGGTGCAGGCTATGTGAAATGTGGTAGCCTTTCATTAACAGTCCTTGCTGTCAACAAGCTCCTGCTTTCCCGGTAAGCCCTCACCTCGGGAATAAGCCGCCGCCTCTTCACACTCGGGACTGAGTCCAGCGGGCCCTCGCCACCCAGGGGCTTTCTCTTGCTGGAGTCCTGGAGAGCAGTGAAGACGCCATCCACAGGGTGCTTCTCGGAGGACCTGGAATTCACTGAGCAGTCCAGCGCGGCATCTTCGGTCTCTGTCTCCACTTTCACAGTGTTATTTTTTACAACTGTGGCGGAGAAGAAATGGGGCTCAGTGGGGAGGCCACTGGGCAGTGCCTGGTTTAGCAGGGTCCCCAAGCACCAGGGTGTATCAGCCACCTTTTGATATTCTCACTCAAACGACAGTGTCAAGAGTAATAATCAATGAAACTGGCTTTCCAACCAACCAATTTATATTTCACCACACTAGTCATGCTATACACTGATATTATATTCCAAGAACATTCCGTTTAAAGCAGCTGTTAAAGTCTTTTCTTGGAGAAGGGAGAAGAGATGGAAGGAGAAAAACACACAACTCTTTTAAATGGTGCTTTTATAAAAGTAACCCTGGAAAGATACATAAGATACCATAAGTGTGAGTGGAGAAGGATGGCAAACAGTAATGAGAGGAGACTTTTCCTTGATTTTTCATTGTGTATCTTTTAATACTGGGTTGGCCAAAAGGTTTGTTAAGTTTTTCCCATAAGATAGCTCTAGTAGCTCTTAACTGCCTTTAATTTCATCCAAAACAATTTTGTTAGACTGTACTGTGACAACTATCATATCAGTGTGCATTTTAAAAAAATATCAAAATTGGTGAATTTTTGTGCAGCCATTTTAATATTGAAGATGAAAGAAGAAAAAGCAACGTTTTCAGTATATTTATGTTTTATTACTACAAGAGAGGTAAAAACACAACTGAAACACACAAAAAGAGATTTGAGCAGTGTATGGAGAAGGTGCTGTCACTGATTAAATGCATCAAAAGTGGACTGCGCAGTTTCACGCTAGAGATTTCTCACTGGACAATGCTCCACGGTCATACAGACCAGTTGAAGTTGGCAGTGATCAAATCAAGACATTAATTGAGCACAATCGACATTATACCACTCAGGAGATAGCCAACATATTCCTAATACCCCAATCAAGCACTGAAAATAATTTTCTCCAGCTTGGTTATATTAAATTGCTCTGATGTTGGGTTCCATATAAGTTAAGTGAAAAAAAAAAAAACCTTGACAGCATTTCCAGATGCAATTCTCTACTTAAATATAACAAAAATGGTCCTTTTTTTAAAACAAATTGTGATGGGTGATGAAATAGGGATATTGTACAATAACAGTGTGGAACAGAAGAGATCATGGGGCAAACAAAATTAACCACCACCAATCACACCAAAAACGTCTTCATCCAAAGAAGGTAATGTGTATATGGTGGGATTAGAAGGTAGTCCTCTACTACAAGCTCCTTCTGGAAAACCAATCAATTCCAACAAGTACTGCTCCCAATTAAACCAACTGAAAGCAGTACTTGACAAAAAGTGTCTGGAACTAGTCAACTGAAAATGCATGATTTTCCATCAGGATAACGCAAGACCTCATGTTTCTTTTGATGACCAGGCAAAAACAGTTACAGCTTGTCTGGAAGTTCTGATTCATCCTCTGTTTCACCAGACACGTCACCTTCAAATGTCCATTTATTTTGGTCTTTACAAAATTCTCTTAATGGAAAAAACTTCAATTCCCTAGAAGACTGTAAAAGGCACCTGGAATAGTTCTTTGCTCAAAAAGATAAAAAGTTTTAGGATGATGGAATTATGAAGTTGCCTGAAAAATGGCAAAAGGTAGTGAAACACAACAGTGACTATATTGTTCAATAAAGTTTCTGGTGAAAATGAAAAATGTGTCTTTTAGTGTTACTTTAAAAACCAAAGGAACTTTTTGGCCAATCCAGTAGTTTTGAACCACGTTAAATATATCTCAAAAAAGTTTTAAGTTAAACTACTTTTTAAAAAGAGGCTTTTTTTTTTTTTTTTACCTTCTTCTACATCTTCACTGAATTCAGTTGCGTTCATCTTCTGTTCCACTAAAAGAAAAGACAAAGGCAAAGTCTTGACTTATTGTTTATTTTTTAAAATTTCACCCACCCATAAGAAATTCCCTTACCCTCCCAACCCTGGCTCTGGGTAATAGAAGGGTAAGTTGATATGACTCTGCAACATCGAGGAAACCTGCATCCTCTTGTTTGCAAATGCTCAGAAGCAGCCACGCCTCCTGTGCACCTGCTGGGAGTTCTTCTCCAAGACTTTATGTGGGCAGAATGCATCTTAAAGCATCAACTGAGAGCCACTTATGGAATGAAAGGATCTGAGAAACTCAAGGCTTACAAAGGACCTCAGTTTGGACGATCTGTCAGTCCCTGCCTTAAACATCTAACCACAATGTAAAAAGGCTGACAAAGGTCCACAGCAGGCTGTGGAGCCAGTGAACCTGAGCTGAGGTCCTAAGATTCCAGGTGGTCCAAAAAGACCTATGCCGTCCATGAGGGTGGCCACTAGTCATGTGTGGCTCCAGAGGACTCGAAATGCGGCCAGTCCAAATGGAGATATGGTGTAAGATACATGCTGGATTTCAAAGACTCAGCAGGGCAAAAAGAATGTAAAATATCTCGTTAATAATTTTATACTGATTACATGTTAAGATGATAATATTTCAGATTTACTGGTCTAAGTATTAAAATTAATTTCACCTTTTTAAAAATGGCACCGAGAATAGTGCCATACATTATAGCACTATGTGAGTGCCACTAGAAAGTTTAAAATCACACATGTGGCTTTCACTACTGTTATTGGATGATGCTGGTCTAGCCCTTTCTTCAGAAGCAAGAGGAGAGAGGCACTATGGGTTCTTAAAGCTCCTGAGCTCCATATAATCTGGTCCAAACCACTCTATTTATTGATGAGGGAATGAGATTGGAGGGGTTGGCGGTACCTCCTTTGTACAGGCTGCAGGGTCTGGTGGAGAATCAGGGGCTGGTTTCCCTGCCCCAGCCGAAATGGAAAGGACATCATGGTTAAAAGCACCATTACGCCTTTGAGATTCCCCAGATGACGAGACAGCATGTCCACAAATAGGATAAAGTATAAATGAGGTAGTAATGTTGGAAAAGAATATACATGACAGCCTTTACTGATGACGTTGAGGAGCTGTGGTTCTTACCACTGGTGAAGCTGCCTGCAAGTACTAGGTGCCCATTCCAGTTCCTGGTCAGAGGGCAGCAGGCGTAACTTCACAAAATCTGTATAAGGAAGAGGGATGCCATCTACAAAGTTCAGTAAACCATTCACCAAGCAGCTGTGGAATGATGAGCGGTCCCGTTTTAGACAGGTCAGTGGAGGGACAGAGGATGACCTGTGCACAGGCTGACAACTTAAAAGGTCACTAATAACAGCAACGTACAATGCCTGGCACTGTTCTCAGTCATCACAATTAGTTCATGACAGGAACAAGGTTTTCATCTGTGTTACTAATTTTCAAAGGAATGAATAGGAAATTTTAAGATTTATTTGAAACTGAAATTAATTACTACTTACTAAACTATCTACTATCTGAAAAATACATGCAGGGAGATTGAGTGAATATAGACAGTGAGTCAGGCAACTTCAAGGGGCCAAGAACTACTTTATCAGAGCTGAATTTTTATCAAAGACAATCTCCACTGTATTCCAGGGAAATAAACCTCAAGTCTGGGTGTCTCTGAGGGAGAGTTCCAAGTAGGTAGCAGGGCATCAGTACTCTTTTCAGACAGCAAGGTGGGCCAATGCTGGGCAGAAACTCAGGCCTGACTGGTAAAAGGCTTCTCAAGGAGATGAGAATGAGCCTCCCCACCCCAGCCTTGACCAAGACTGGGCTGCCACCTGCCCCTGGAGACCCTACCGCACCGCCAGAACTGGTCTCCTCAAGTGAGAAACGGCCGAATGGCAAGGGAGGAGAGAGTGCAGGGTGGCTGGACAGGGCACAGTGACATTCTGGAGAGGAGAGGCAGGAAAGGGAGAAGGTGGCACAAGGTTTATTCGGGGTGGTATAGGGTGGAAATCCACAAAGCCTCTCCGGCTAACCAGAAAGCATGAAAAGGACAAGTGACTCCTAGAGGAAAAGAAAACGGGAGTTGATGAGAAAACCTGGCAGAGAATCACAGGCGCCGAGCAAAGATGGTCTGGATAGCTGACACTCCACTGCAGAGGAGCAGCGAGCGTGGCAGTCCCCATGAGGGTGTGACTCAGTGAGCGCCACCATGCCACGCCACCAGCTCAGCACCTGAATCCCGAGCTCCCCTGCTTCCCGAGGCAGAAGGCGATGAAGGAAGGGTACACACCTGAGCCGCCCGCAGGTGGCAGGAGAGCCGGAGGGGGCTGCGCAGCCTCGTGGGTGAGGTGGGAGGCAGGGGTGGCGGCTTCCTGGGCACTCAGAGTACATCTGCTTTGGAAAACATTTCCGTGTTCATTTATAGACCAGCGACAGATGCTAGATTAGCACAGAAGTCACCCAGAATGCAGTGTGGTGGGCCCCTTCTCTCCCAGACAGTGAAGAAGCCATGCTCATTGAGAAGCAGGGCAATGTCCCATCTGCAAGGCCTGGAAAACTAAGTGCCTCTGGCTCCTGTGGTGGGGAGTGAGGTGAGGGTCCCCACTCACATCCCTGGCCTGCAAACTTGGGGCCCGGTGCTGCCCGGCCACTTCATGTGGCCTCCATCTCACCCTGAGCGATTTCAATCCCAATTTTACCAATAAAGAATACCGAGGGCATACACCTTCAATATTTACCACTTTTATTTGTCATACTTCAATGAAGCTGAAAAATTATTATGATGTCATTCTGATTACAGAAATAAAGAATTTGACTACTGGAAGGGGAAGCAAGCACTTGATCAGTGTCACGCGACTAATAGGTGGTAGAATTAGGATTCAAACCAAATCTGTGTGTATCTCCAGTCAGCCACTGTGAGAGGGAATAACAGAATTTGCATTCTTCTGTTAAGGTTCTTCTGATGAACACTGAGGGCAGTTTCCAGCCTTGGAGCTCTCTGACCACTAGCAGCTGGAAATCTTTCACCTCCATGTCACTACCAGGAAGACGAGGCTGCTCTGTGCTTATACAGACTCCACAATTTGGAAGTATCTACAAGAAGGATGGGATGTGTGGGTCGCTTCCGGGTATCCCGAGCTGACGTACAGACAGCGCATCAACACCATCCCATCCCTCCACTTCCTGGTCACCTGCCAGATGAAGGTCACAAGGCTGTGCATCCTGGGCGGACACTAAACACCCGCATGCCAAGCATGCCACAGAAATTCCTTTCGTTTACACAACTATAGGTTCTGTAAGAGCTGCCAACTACTGCAGCATCCCCCACCAGGCTGTTAGGATTACAACCTCCTTTGCTTGCAGGTCTTTGGAGCATTTGTTTTACCATTCTCTCCTTCTTAAAATCCTCTTATCCCTTCACCAGGAATCTCAAAATGTGAGACAGTCTAACTATGCATCCCTGTGTCCCTGAAAATCAGCTCCATGTTCCTGCCCAAGCAAAAGGGGTGTGTGTCGCTTGCTGCTGCCTCTAGTTAAAGCACACAGGCCCTAAGACACGGATGACCTCTGGGAGGGTAACTCTCAAACAGGACTAATTTCCAGTGAAGTGAAGTAGCTCAGTCATATCTAACTCTTTGCGACCCCATGGACTGTAGCCCACCAGGCTCCTCCATCCATGGAATTTTCCAGGCAAGAGTACTGGAGTGGGTTACTATTTCCTTCTCCAGGGGATCCTCCTGACCCAGGGATAGAACCCAGGTCCCCCCCATTGCAGGCAGACACTTTACCGTCTGAGCCACCAGGGAAGCCCGATCTCCAGTAGTTACTCCAATTAGTGAAAATGCTAGTTTTTTGTTTAACCAAATAGCCTAGAAAGCCTCAGGTGAGGTGACCATCACTGGTAAAGAAAGGTTTTAAATACTGCACAACTCATAGCAGTATACATAGAGTATATACAACTTTGTTAGAATATCCAATAGTCTCTATCTTTCTTCATAGGGTGAGAGGATAGTGTAATCCCAAATGTTTAAGAAACAACAGGATGCTTGAGACACTCAAATACCAAATTACAAAGGATAAGTTGCTTAAATTGGCTACATAAATGCAGCAGCCCTGGGAGGCCTACCTCTGGGCCTCATGCTGGGAAAATGGCTGAATCTGCCTCCTGCCTATCCCGGCTGGGAGCTGGAAGTGAGGGCGGAGCGAGACAAGGGGCGGGCGGAGCAGTGAGAACCAGTCACTGGTGTTTCCAAAGAGCCAGTTCTAAGAGATCCCACAAAGAAGTGGAAAAGCAGAAAAGACGTATCAATTATAGATAACTGAGAGAGTGCACTTTATAAAGAGAAGACACTTAAAGTCTTCTTTTCTTTTGACTAGATACACACGCATCCGAAAATTCAAAAGGTATAAAAGGACATTGGTTAAAAAAGCTCCCTGTTCTCCAGTCACTGGGTTATTAGTCTCTTGGAAACATCTCATTGGTCTTTCTGAGTTTTTCCATAGACGCTCTGTACCAGAGGTTCTCAAAATGGGACGTCAGTTGCCTGCACGGACTGCGTGTCTTCCCCCAACTTCAGCGCTAGTGGAGTCAAGCTGGTAACTTGCAATTGTTGGTGGTCGGAACTTATACCATAGAAACTGACATTTGTATAAACCTTGGGTTCTGGGCTTTCTTTTTTTTTTTCCTTTTTGGAGAGCCTGTTTATCAGCACATCCAAGGCCCTTTCACAAGGTCCATGAAATCAAAACTATTTTCATTACCCTGGGGTGCTGTTGCCTCCTTCATTTCACAGGTGTGCTACGTGATACTTTATTAGGCAGAAGACTGGATACAGAGGCAGATATAAAACCTCTGCAGTCTTCGATTAAGTCTGATACTAAAGAGGTTTGCAAAAGACGTAAACAATCCCACTTTTTCACTTATTTTCTTTGGAAAAATTTTTTTTTCCATAAAAAAATAATATCGACATTAATTCATGATCCCCTGGAGAAGGGAATGGCAATCCATTCCAGTATTCTTGCCTGGAGAATTCCATGGACAGAGGAGCCTGGTGGGCCGTAGAGGGTGGCAAAGAGTGGGACAATACTGACTAACCCTTTCACTTTTTTTTTTTTGGTAATGGATTTATTTTTCAATGAATTGGTAAATAAATATTTCTTTTTTTTTTAGTTTCTACCATGTAAATATTGACAGGAACCCATATAAACAAAAGTTCTTTGGGGGTCCTCAATAATTTTTAAAGGTAAAAAAGGATCTTGAGACTAAAAGATTTAAGATCCTTGTTCCTTGCTTCTTTGGCTTAATGTATCACGAAAATCTCTGTATCAGTTTTTAGTTTAGTTTAAGTTCTCCTAGAAGCAGATTTTGATACGAGGATTTGGACAGAGTCGTTTCTTTGGGAGAAGACAGAGAAGGGCTGAAAACCAGTAAGGGGGCCTGTTAACGGGCTTCCGGTGGGTGAGCTCCTGACTGAGGACGGCACTGATGTGCTAACAGAGATGTGGTCCAACAGGGGTATGGGGTGAGCAGAGGGGCTCCCCAGCTCACCTGGGCACCCCCGGAAGGCAGAAGCCCCACTGTGCCATTCCCTTCCAGCTCCTCCCCACGCTGCCCAGTGCCACTCCACAAAGACTCCATGCAAAAGACGGCTGCCTACACCATGGAGGAGGCTGTGCTGCGAGCTCTACTGGGTGGACACGAGCTAACAGGCCGAGGAGGGGGACACTCGTCTTAGGCTCATTTCACAAGTGAGGAAACTGAGGCAGAGTTTCAGAGGCAGATGGGGCCTCAGAAATCATCTTGGGTGGCTCAGTGGTAAAGAATGCAGGAGACACGGGTTTGATCGCTGGTCCGGGAAGACCCCACGTGCTGTGGAGCAACTGAGCCTGTGCTCTAGAGCAGGAGCTGCAACCGCCGCGGCCGCTCACCCTAAAGCCTGTTCTCGGCAACAAGAGAAAAGCCATGCGGCAGTGAAGAGCCGGTACAGCCAAAAATAAAGAAAATTATTTCAAAAAAAGAAATCTTGTTTAATAGGCGTGATACCCAAGGCTCAGAGAGGTTAGTTAGTAGCATGCTCAAGATCCTACGTCGGGAGTCGCTCCCAGGAGCCCTGTGCTTTAGTGGTTACACTCCCCACTGAGTGACGGCTGCTGGTGGGGTGACTGTCCTCTGTGCAGAGGGGATCGACCGACCGTACAGCTTATTTACAGGGATCGAAGCCAACACAGGGTAGAGATGGGAGGGCCTGGAGGATGAAGATGGAGCTCTGGGAACTTCTGTTGAGAGGGGACAATGGGTAAACACCAGATGATAACAGGGACAGGAAGGAAAGAGCAGTCAGAACCTCAAGGTTAGAAGATATTACATTGAAGTTTCTATAACAACTGTAACTCCCATCTAATAAACACAGGCCACATGCCACAGCTGTGTAGAAGACCACTGGTACTTACAATTTTGTGACCTGGATACAAATAATTTTAAATTGATATATACTTTCAAGATTTCTCCCCCGCCTTTGAGGGAAGAAATAACATTAAGTATTTGCATGAAGAAAGTATCTGCTCTGGAAATAATGCTGCCAATGTTTAAATGGGTATATCTTGATCTTCTTCATCACTTTCAGCTCCTATAAAGACCTACAGCCAATCTTTCTGTCACTGAGAGCCCCACATACTTGAAAATTATGATAGGAAACAAGCAAAGGTCAGAAGAGCAAAGAACCTGGGCTGGGGGTCTTTAACGTGGAGCTGATCTCAGGTGAAGCACAGGCAGGAACTCTAGTGTCAGGCTCCTGGGGCAGAGTAACTTCAGCCGTTGTCGGTGGTGGTTTAGTCACTCAGTTGTGCCCAACTCTTGCGACCCCATGGACTGACCGTAGCCCTGCCAGGCTCCTCTGTCCATGGGATTTTCCAGGCAAGAATACTGGAGTGGGTTGCCATTTCCGTCTCCAGGGCATCTAATTACTCATAAATTCACAAAAAGCTGCAGAAAAAATGGAAGGGACATGGGAACGCCATGTACACCCGTGGTGGATTCATGTCAATGTATGGCAAAACCAATACAGTATTGTAAAGTAAAATAAAGTAAAAATAAAAATTTAAAAAAAAAAAGGAAGGGACAACAAACTCAATATGACCTGGATTGAGACCACCTTTGATCTCTATTGTTATTTCCAATATACAAAGTCAGAAAGTCAACTGCTAGACATTTTTCCCAACACAACTTCTAAATCTCTACTGACAGGAGGAACTGAGCATTAAATTAAGTGTAAAGATTCAAAATCAATTGTTCATCACAGAGCCACATAGTCAATAACAACATACTTCAAAGTTCACTGGGGATATCTCTATAATCAAAAAATGCCATAAAGCAGACAGAAGAAAACATTCCAAAATGTTAATTACCTCCAATTAGGATGATTATGGAAAATTCTCTTCTTCAGTTTCCTCTACTTTCCAAACATTCTACAGTGAGCATGCAATTCTTTGAAAATGAGACTTTTTTTAAAATAAAAAAATAAGAAGTTTTGCAACCTTCACTGCCTAGCCATGTCATATTCTAAGTTATACCCATAACAGCAACAAGCTAAGAATATAAAATCAAATCCATTCAAGCACTGAAATTACTGATGCTCTAAGAAACAATACAATAACTGACAAACTAGTGCAGACCTTTCATTTTGTAACTGTCCCTGAATTACTGACTCTGAAAGTGTAAAAAACTCCTCAATATGGAGTAAGGGGGAGATCAGAAAAAAGTCTCAGCTCAAAAGCCCAGGTGTGAACAAGAAGGTGAAAAGATCAGCTTTGAACACTAAGGAAATATCGTTTCCTTGTGGCTATATTATAGGCTTCATCAGTTCATTGCATGATATGTTGGGAGTGTTTTTCGAAATAAGCCAAATCCATTCATGGGATGGGGAAAAAAAACCACCCAAGCCTGGACCAAATACTCCGGATCAGGGACCCGAGCTGAGTGCTGAAGTCAGGGCATTTAGAGAGTCTGTGGTTGTGGCAAGCCACTCCAGTGCTCTTGCCTAGAAAATCTCATGGACGGAGGAGCCTGGTAGGCTGCAGTCCACGGGGTCGCTACTAGTCGGACACGACTGAGCAACTTCACTTTCACTTTTCACTCATTGGAGGAGATGGAGATCCACTCCAGTGTTCTTGCCTGGAGAATCCCAGGGACAGCGGAGCCTGGTGGGCTGCTGTCTATGGGGTCACACAGAGTCGGACACGACTGAAGCGACTTAGCAGTGGTTGTCCAGGGAAGCACCTTAGCAATTCTCCAGCCAGGCTTGCTGGGTTCCTGCTTTCTGGATGATGGCTGGCCCCTTTGGGGCTCTCTCAGGTCAGTGCCTGAGTACCTTGGGAGACTTCTTACCCACACTTGGAGCCCTCCTTTTCTGACTTCTCAAAACCAGACTAAACTGGGCAAATCAGGGGCCTGCTCCAGGGGCCTGCTCCAGGGGCCGTGGCTCCAGGGTGAAGCAGCAGGATTCAGAGTGGAGAGGGAAGGGGAGGTCTGGGAGCTGAGGAGTGGCTGGGCCACCAAGGAAGGAGTGTTCTGAGGTCACCGGTTCGAAGCGTGTCATAAGGAGTTACACGAGAATCTGCCAGAGGTGGTGTGGTGGGGTGTCTTTGTTAGGAGCTGGATGTAAGACCACAGCAAAGCAAGCAGGCTTGGAGGTCCCTTGGCAAAGCCCTCTGCCTGCACAGGGTCACTGGGCTCTTGGGTTCTTCCCTAAATGCCCCACAGATTTCCAAAGAAAAATGTCCTCCAGGGCTGCCCCTAGGGGCTGGGAGTCACCTGAAGTGCCTCAGTTGAGAGACTCTAGCCCAGACTAATCAGAGGCGCCAGAGGCTTGTGGCTGCCCGAGTCACACAGGACAAGCACCAGGCCCAGAAATGGGAAGTACTTGGGCTTCCTGAAACCTCGACGTGCAAATCCCAGCTGGCTGACTCAGACCTCTGCTCCACCGCCTCGGAAATGTCCACAGGACTTAGGACTCGCCTCACAATGAGGTTCGTCCCCAAGACCTGACCCAGCTGTGCACCCTCAGGCTAGCCTGGAGCAAGTCCTCCTGACCTCCATTCCTGTTTCCAGAAGCAAAGTAAGGTGAATTCGCACTCCCCCAGGGCCTCCTTGAGAACCTGAGCCCCAGAACGGCAGTGATAAGAGCCTGTGCCCTGCCACATACAAAGGGTGAAGCAGGGAGAACAGGCCCAGACCATTTCAACGGTATTATCAACAAAATACAGGCCAGGATTTAAACAGTTTATACTTCGGGCTTCCCCGGTGGCTCAGAGGGTAAAGAATCTGTCTACAATGTGGGAGACCTGAGTTGATCCCTGGATCAGGAAGATCCCCTGGAGGAGAGCATGGCAGCCCACCCCAGTATTCTTGCCTGGAGAAGTCCATGGACAGAGGAGCCTGATGGACTACAGTCAATGGGGTCAGAAAGAGTTGGACATGACTGAGAGACTAAGCTGTTAACGGAAAGCCGCATGATCTGACTTCGTGAAACCTCCCCATTGCAGGTCATACTGATTTTTAAAAATTAAAACATAGAAAAGGAGGACAGGGGTGGGATGGGGTGGAGGTTCAAGATGGAGGGGACATATGTACACCTGTGTCTGATCATGCTGATGAATGGCAGAAACTAACACAATATTGTAAAGCAATTATCCTCCAATTAAATTTTTTTTTTTTTAAAGGAAGACATCAGCTAACATTCATGTAGCACTGGCTCCAAGGTCTAAGCTTTACACGTTCACCTGTGCAATCCTGGCAAAAATCCTCTTACTTCGCAGGCAGAGAAGTGGGAGGCAGCAGGCTGTGCCTCCGCTGGAGTGCTCCAGAGAGCAAGCCGAGGGAAAGAGGTGGGGTGGACTCGTGCTGGCCTTCCAGCAAGAGCTGGGACTAAAGACGACTCAGCCATCCCCGCTTGGCCTTCTCCCTTCCTTACTGAGCACACATCTGTAGGCCGGGCTCAGATGCAGAAGCAAGTCAACAGGCCAAACAGGCCTTTGGATTACCAAGTACAGCTGATCAGTCCAACTGATGTGGAAGAAAATGGAACTCCCTACTAAACTTCAGGGGCAGACAGACCTGGGTTCTATCTAACCCTGGCTTCACCTACCTTTAGCTTCTACCGCTGGGCAAGAGGCTTACCCAGCCAAGCCTTGGTGCTTTCTTATGTAAAAGGAGCTACACACCACTACCTTACCTCCTAGACTCTGTGAAAACTACAGAGGAGAAAGTGCCTGGCACACAGCACTCAGTAAATGTTACTTAGTATAAAGTCTTTTTCGTAAAGATATGTTAAGCGCATTTTAATAGTGAATATTTTTAATATTTTTAAAAATTAAAATGGTTTAAAACTCTGAAAAAGTTTTGTAATGTTTCTTTCAAATAAAAGAAAAAAGAAACATTACACTGGAAAGGAAGAAATCAAAATGCTCTCCCTAAGGACAGGAAGAATGTTCCCATGCCACCCACCCTTGCTGGGCTCAGTCTCTGGGTCTGCAGGGATGGCTGGGAGCCTCGGTGCTCTCAGAACCCGGCCCTTTAGGCAGTGGCATCCTGCCCATGGGACTTGCAGGACATGTTTGTAATTTGTCTTTATTTTTAGACACATCTGCAAACGCAGTTTGAAAAATACCAGTCTTCAGAAAACCAGGGCAATTTCCCCCTGAGTTTTTCTAAAGCTGTAATTGTCACTTCCCTCTTTACTCTGTCAGAGCACAGCCTCATCTTTCGGCACACAGCGAAGGACAACCTCACAGCCTGCGATGTGGCGTCTCACCCTTCAGACACTGCATTTTCTGAATGTGACTAAATGTGACGTCTTTCTCAGCTAAGGGCTTCTGCTTATTAAGCCCTCCCTGGCTTCACAAAGGACTGGCTACCTCCTTTGACATCAGTGGTAGGAGGTGTCAGACTCTGCTTTTAACTTTAACCTTGGCGTCCAGAAACTGGGGTCAAGGAGAAAAGGAAGGCCAGCATATCCCAGCAGCCACCCACGTGACGGACTGGACAATGGTGACTAACTTTCCTAGAGATATAAGCAGAGTTTCCTCTATACTTCCCACTTTTACAAATGTGCCGTCTTGTGACCACATGAGCTAATTACTAAACCCCCACATCCCCAGCCTCCCTCCTTCAGTTTACTAGCTCCATGCTCAAACCAACTGCCCCTTGCAAACAAGAAAAGACCAACTGAGCAATCAGTGCCTTTACAGATACCGATGCTGCAATGGTGTTTCACAGGCCACTGATAACGGAAAATCAGAGGAGAGGAGAGGAGAGGCGGCGGTTAGTAGAGAGAAAAACACCTTGTAAGGGCTGATTTTAAGAACAGCCAGTCTTCCAATCTGTGGGTTCCTAATCCGAGGATATGGAGGACTTGCTCTAAGAGACTTTGAGCATCTGGAGATTTGGAATCTGAAAGGGGCCCTGTATCCAATTCCACACAAATATTGAGAGTATGACCCAGCAATCCCACTGCTGGGCATACACACCGAGGAAACCAGAATAGAAAGAGACATGCGTACCCCAATGTTCATCGCAGCACTGTTTATAACAGCCAGGACATGGAAGTAACCTAGATGTCCATCAGCAGATGAATGGATAAGAAAGCTGTGGTACACATACACAATGGAGTATTGCTCAGCCATTAAAAAGAATACATTTGAATCAGTTCTAATGAGGTGGATGAAACTGGAGCCTATTATACAGAGTGAAGTAAGCCAGAAAGAAAAACACCAATACAGTATACTAACGCATATATATGGAATTTAGAAAGATGGTAATGATGACCCTGTATGCGAGACAGCAAAAGAGACACAGGTGTATAGAACAGTCTTTTGAACTCTGTGGGAGAGGGAGAGGGTGAGATGATTTGGGAGAATGGCACTGAAACATGTATAATATCAAGTAAGAAACGAATCGCCAGTCCAGGTTCGATGCAGGATACAGGATGCTTGGGGCTGGTGCACTGGGATGACCCAGGGAGATGGTATGGGGAGGGAGGTGGGAAGGGGGTTCAGGATGGGGAACACGTGTACACCCGTGGCGGATTCATGTTGATGTATGGCAAAACCAATACAATACTGTAAAGTAAAAAAAAAAATAAATAATAAATAAATAATTCTAACATTTGACTTACTTAAGAAAAAAAACAAATACTGAGAGATGGCCGTACATGTGTTTCAGGTGGAATTAAAAATGGAGGAAGAGGGAAATAGAACTGCCATACGACCCAGCAATCCCACTGCTGAGCATACAAACCGAGGAAACCAGAATTGAAAGAGACATGTTCACCCCAATGTTCACTGCAGCACTGTTTACAATAGCCAGGACATGGAAACAATCTAGATGTCCATTAGCAGACGAATGGATAAGAAAGCTGTGGTACATATACACAACAGAGTATTACTCGGCTATTAAAAAGAATGCATTTGAATCCGTTCTAATGAGGTGGATAAAACTGGAGCCTATTATACAGAGTGAAGTAAGCCAGAAAGAAAAACACCAATACAGTATACTAATGCATATATATGGAATTTAGAAAGATGGTAATGATGACTTTATATGCGAGACAGCAAAAGACTCACAGATATAAAGAACAAACTTTTGGACTCTGTGGGAGAAGGCGAGGGTGGGATGATTTGAGAGAATAGCACTGAAACACGTATATTACTATATGTGAAATAGATCGCCAGTCCAGGTTCCATGCATAAGATAGGGCGCTCAGGGCCGGTGCACTGGGACGACCCTGAGGGCTGGGATGGGAAGGAGGAGGGAGGGGGGTTCAGGATGGGGGACACATGCACACCCATGGCTGATCCATGTCAATGAATGGCAAAAAGCACAATAATGTAAAGTAATTACCCTCCAATTAGAATAAATTAATTAAACAAAAGATATATAAGTTGAACACATGAAAAAAAAAATGGAGGAAGAGTATGTTACCAGGTGAGCTGCTGAGAAAATTCAGCTGTAAAACAACAGTGTGTGGGACTTCCCTGGCAGTCCAGAGGTTAAGACTCCATGCTTCCAATGCAGGGGGTGCAGGTTTGGTCCCTGGCCAGGGAACTAAGATCTCATAAGGTCCAGGCAAAAAATAAATAAATAATTAAAAAAGATAAAAACAACAGTTTGTAAAATGTCTGATCATTCAGTGACTAATATACCAGGCATTAACACCAGTCCAAGTGAAATTGCACCACTCCTGTTTGACACATTGAAGGCCTGATGCCAGGGTGGAGAGCCCTTAGCTAGGCATGTGCAGGTCATGTGTGGCAGCTCATTCCAGAAACCACCACAAGAGCCTGGACTGAAATAATAATGCTGCAAGAGACACTGGAACATCAGAAGGGGAAGAGCCGCTGTTCAATGTGCCGAGGAAAGGAACAGCAAGGTAATGCTCACAAAGCACATAAAATATCCGTGTGTGTCTGTGACTTTAAATTTTATTTTTTAAAATTACCATACAGTAAAATTTACTCTCTGGTTGGGGGGGGTGGGGAGGAGAGGGCATACAGTGCTATGAAAGGTAACAGATGTACATATCCCTGTAGCAACCATCAAGAGGATACAGAAAAGTTCCACCATCCCAAAAGCGGATTCTACAAACAATTCCCCTAAACTTGCTTTAGCCAATAATAGGCACAATGAATAACCATAATTTGTCATCAAAATTAAGTGCCAGGAAAAACAAACACATCACACTCCAACCTCCCATACACTGAATTTTTTTGCTGGTTGACTAGTAGCCTTCATGTGTCTCTACATTATAAAATTTGAGGTATTTACAAGCCACATCCCTCTATTTTTTTCACCATGGAATCAATACAATTCATGAATGCATGTTATTTCTTGTTGCTTCAGGGCTTTCCAGACAAGTGGCTGGTGGGACATTCCTGCAGGAGATTTAAAATTTCACCTAATCAAACCACTGTTAAGGTAGATTCCAGTTCTTTTCTTCCTAATTATTAGACATTCTCCTCTTCTTTTGCTCACTTAAGGGATGCTTAAGAACTCAGAAGTTTGCAAGTGGGTAAAGTAAATGTGTCTAAGTGGTACCTTTAACAGATTACTGAGATGCTGACCAGCTGGTCTACTAGGTCCTAAGTGGTCTTGCTTTTGGAGGTTACTAATGCTTTGTGCATGATGGGAGATGGGAAGGACATAAAACTTTGTTAAATCCCTTCAACAAGGAAATGGCCTCTATGGCAATATCCACATTCAGCTGTGGAGTTATGTGACAGATATTTTAAAGGCTCTGGTTTTTCCATAAATTTATTTCAAGGGCCATGAGCATGCCAGCCAGCCCACTAATAGAAACAGGATACACTGGTCCTCTTTCTCCTGGAATCCAAGAGGTTCTCCATATTCATTTGGCAAAAATTTACTGAGCACCTACTAAGTTATCAGATCCTGGGTTAGTGGCTGGGGATGTAAATCTGTTAAGATATAAAATCTCACACAACCTCAGTACTGAGGGAAGGAACATGAAACTGGAAACTAAGGATGGATGGTTTAAAAGGGGGGTGGGGGAGGAAAGAAAAACCAAAGGGAGTGTGGAGTGTGCATAACAACAAAAGCCCTCCTCGGTCTCAGTCCTGGGACAACAGGAGCCAGCCCCAGCCCGAGAATTCACTTCCTTGCCTCAGTTTCCCACAGCCTCAGCTTCCGGGCACTCCACGTGTTGCCCCTTGGCACGGGGAACAGTTAATAAGTTAGAAAAGTTACGTTAAGAAGGTGAACTTGAATGTTTTTGACGCTGAAGCGCACAGCCCTCTTTCCGCACATCCTCTCCCAGTTGGCATTTAAGTGTAAAATTCTTCCAGACAGGCCACCTGAGCACTCAAATTCCTTTACCTCTGAAAAAACACCTTGGGAAAAAACGTTTCGGCACGCAAGGCCCTGACGGGCAATGCAGCACAACTCACGGGCGCGGCGTGCACCAAGTCTGCGTGGGAATCACGTTTACAAGAAAGAGGGAGGGGGCGGTCACGAGGGGCGGCGGGCGCCAGGGCTCCGGTTCCGCGACCGGCCGAGAAGGCCTCGCGCCAGTCGGGCGCACGCCCAAGGCGCCGGGCCCGCCTCCAGCTCCCGGGCAGCGGGAACCGCGAACCGCGCCGTGGACGGCCCGGGAGGGAGCGCCGCGCCCCCTGGCGGCGGGGCCCGTCCCTGTCCGCTGCCGGTCGCCGGCCGTCGCCGCCGCGGGCCTGCCTCGCTCGATTTGCTGACTCCGGAGGCAGCGTCCCTCCGAGCGGCGGCTTCTCGGGCCTCCCGCTCCCCGCTCCGTATCTCCCTCCAGTCCCCGCCCCCTACTCCTGCTCTGACACCCCCCTTTTGCACGCCGAGCCCGTTCCCAGCCGCAGCCCGGCGGAGCGCGGACACCGAGTCCGCCGCTGGCTTCGCAGAGCCTTCCGGCGGCCCCGGCCGCTCCATCGCGGCGCCCGGCAGGGGTGCGGGGCCGGCGCGCGGCGCGAGTGGGGCGGTGGCGGCGCGGACTGTTCCACTGCGCGTTCCCCCCCGCCCCCGCGCGGCGCGCGTGCTCCCCGGAACGCCATGGAGCCGCCGCGTTCCGAGCGGGCACAAAGGGGCGCGCGGCACAATGGGCGCGGCGAGCCCGTGGGCGCCCGGCGCCCGCTCCGGCGACTCGGCCCTGCGAGGGGGTGGGCGCCCCTCCCGGCGAGCGCTCTCCGGGCAGCCCCCCTATGCGTCCCCTCCCCTGCTCCCGCCCCCCACCCCGGCATGGATGTTGCAGCCACTCGCCCGTCCGTCTGCTCCGGAGCCGCCGCCACCGCGCGGCCGGCTTGAACCGCCCCGCACTTACCTGGGACACGAGTTCTGTACTTTGCAGAGCGGGCCCGCGCCGAGTTGGGGCGCCACGTGGGGGGTAGGGGGAGCGCGGGGCTGGGGAGTGGGGGCCGCGCGCGGAGGGCCAGGCCGGGGCGGCCCGGGGAGTTGCTGGGGGCAGCGGGCGGGCGCCGTGTATTTTCCCCTCTCTTTGTGTGTGTCCGTGCGCTGCGCTCTCGCGTGACGTGACGGGACTCCGTGTGTCATTTCCGCACAAGGACACAGGAGCCCCCGCTGCAGTGGAACCACAACCCCTCCGCCCCCACCCCCAGCCCGCCCCTCCCCCTCAGCGGGGCACACGCGGGACCGGCGGCGGCGCTCGGGCGTGAACGGCCGCGGCAGGGAGCTGGGGCGCGCACTCCGGGGACCCGGGCGGCCCAGCGCGCTCATCCGGTGCCGCGCCGCTCCACGTGGGCCCGCGCCCGCTGCCTGGGGCGGGGGGCGGCGGCCGCGCACCCACGGTGCGCCGGGCCAGCGCTGGCTAACAATGTACTCGGCACATCGTGTGTTCTCCCCCCGCGACTCATTTCTCTAAAACGTGGTTTCTCAGACCCGAGGAGTTTGACCTGAAAAGCCTCTTTTTCTACTTTTTTTTTTTTTTTTCCCCTCTGCGGATCGGCGACTGTGCGGAGCGCCTCCCTCCGCGCCCGCGCCTTTCCCGCATTTTTTGGGATCTCGGCCGTGGCCCTGTCCCCCCACCGGGCGAGTGTTCCCTCGTCCGATGGGCACAAAGACTTCGGGGCGCGGGGACCCTAGTGGCCCCCGCGGAGCCTGCATGGAGTCTGGCGGGCCGCGGGAGACTGACCCCGGCGCTGGGAAACACTGGCTCTGGCCACTCCCCCAGTAGGGGGGCCGCCCTCTCTTGTAAGCCTAAGAGCTAAAATCTGCCTTCTGCTTGTAACCCGAAGTTTTGAGGTTTGAGGCTGCGGAGCCTGAGATTCATAAGTGCGCGGGCTCACAGACCCACATGCCACAGACAAACCCACGGGATAGCTGCGCCGAGCGCTTAAAATAGAAAAACACGAGTCACCAACTCACTAAAGGCTCATTCTTTCTACTCCTGACTCCCGGACTGGAGATTCCAAGTTGATAAATAACGAAACCTACCCCTCGGGTATTTTCTCAAGTCTCAGTGACTTCAAGGGGTGTGGTGTGTGAGGGTCAGGGAAGCCCAACCCAACAGTTAAGCCACGTTTATATTTAAGACAAACAATGAGAATGTAAATTTTAAAAAATCCTTTAATTTGCGGGTCGAAGAAAGTATAAAAAGAAAAATGCAAATGATCCCATCTGCTGCTCACAGCTGACTGGCTGCAAGGGAGGACCATGTGGCCCGGCCCTGCGCGGTCAGTGCATTGGTAGAATAGATTTTAAAAAGAAGGCATATGCTGGCTCCTTGCTGCCCGGGCGCGGGGAGGGTTTGAATTAACGTATAGTTTTGCATTACGTATCCTCTTCCAGACCGCTCCAACTGGGAATTTAGCAATTATGCAAGTTCTTCCCCTTTGGGTTTGAAATCTATAGGCAAGAGGTTATCTAAGACCTTTGAGGGTCTACGTGGAACATTCTCGAACTAATTTTGAAAAGTCAGTACTAATTGCTATGCAAAATTAGCAAGCAGCAGGGAGAACCTAGCCCTGCGTCCAGGGGGTGTTTTATAAAAGAATCCATACGTGCTCAGTGTCATTCAAAAGAGGATGATGAAAAGAATGGGGCCGAGATAGCAGCCCTTCAAATTCAAAAGACTTGAGTCGCCCTATCTACATTTAAAATAGGGCGGAGGGAGAAAGGGAGGAGGACCGCTTGGGGCAGAATGGTTAATTTATACATTCCCTGAAGACAGAATGGAGGCACTTCTATTTCTGCCGGAAACTTGACTTTTAACATTCGCACATTAAATAACATGTATGATATAGTACATCGCTTGACTTAGTTAACATATAGCAGTTTTAGTTTCACCTTCAATTTAATGTGACAGTTATAATTAGAATTTAAAAAGTATAAGTTGCATTTCATTAATTGAGTTTTCTAGGATTTCCCAGTGGAAGAGTTAGGAAGAATTAAGAGTAGCATTTAAGCTCACTTTGCATTTTTAAACCACTTTACTCAATGCTTTAAAAATGTAAAATGACCTTGTTACATTTTAAGGGGACTAGATGAAAGGTGTTATAGGATATATCTATAGCCAATCATTAACAGTAACAACTCAGGTATTGGAGGAGAAATTAATAAATCAGTGGAAATAAAATAATTAAAAATGAACATTTCCGTGTTCACATTGTTCAGAACCAGAAGTTTTGTGAAAATAACAATAATTCTATAGTATCTAAAGCAAGCAGCGTGCTTGACTGATACAAACTGACTTTTCAAAACATAATCTCTCAGGAAACTACAAAGTGACCTTAAGTATTACTGTAAATTGTGTATCTTAATTTGCATAACGGGATCAACATTGCTACTTAAAGTAAGCTATTCCAAATGAATTGTTAGCAAAAATGGAAGTTACTGCAGTGCGGGAAAGGAAACTACCTACCTTCAAATGGTTTTATATGTTTATATGAATTTCTGTTTTTTTTTTTAATAAGGAGAAAAAGAAAGCAGGACAAAAGATTTTTTTTAAAAGGTAAAAACATGCATTGGAGTTGTCGTCTTTCAGTTGTATCTTGGAGTCTTTAAAAAACAATATTTTTGAAAGTGCTATTGGATAAATGTAATGCCTCATGAAAAGATATGAATAAACATGGAGTAAGATGGGGAGAAGGGCTTCCCTGGTGGCTCAGTAGTAAAGAATCCTCCTGCCATTGCAGGAGATACAGGAAATGCGGGTTCGATCCCTGAGTAGGGAGTATCCCCTGGAGAAGGAAATGGCAACCCACTCTGGTATTCTTACCTGGGGGGTGGGCTACAGTCCGTGGAGTCAAATAAAAGTCAGACATGATTTGGAGACTAAACAACAAGATGAGCGGAATGAGGTTTTAAAAAGCACAATTCTTGCCTGATGTAATAAGAAGTCAGCAGGAGTGACTGCTAATGATTCATAAGGATATGTATAAAGACCTGAAAAAAATAAAAACCTAAGATTTAGAGGTCTGCTTGATTGGAAATTTCTTCATTAGAAATGCATTTTTCAAGATTTCAAATTAGAGCTGCTACAATTGATCTAATGAATTCATCTCCTATTTTACCTGAGTAAAAGGCAGCAGGGAGTAAACTGGCTACTTGGCCATACAAAGGACTCACATAAAACACTAAATGTAAAACCTCAAAATTATCCAGCATTTAATGAAGAGTGGGATATCTTTAATATCAATCAATGTATATAATTAAGAGTGGCAGATAGACATCAGGTTTCACATATCCTTTAGCTGTTCTAAAGGTTTTGATCATCATAAAATATACTTATAGCTGCCTCAACAGTATTTATAGGACTTTGTATCCCCCAGTAGTTAAGTCTTAAAACAATGCAACAGATTTCACTGTTAACTTGTAGACATTTCCACTTTACTGCTTGCCTGCTGGATGTATAATTTTGCTGGCAGATCCAGATTCCGTGAATACTCATAACTCCAAGTAAGAGGGAAAAAGAGAAGGAGCAGAGAAGCTTGTATTAACTTTATTAAATAGAACCTACTGAAAGACATCTTGCTGAGTAACTTGCAAACTGACTTTTGTTTGGGAAGGTGGGCTCAAGGACTTCAGTTTAACCCTTTGTGTGCTGGGAATAGGGTGTGAGGGGAACCAACCCCACCTTTAGTGGAATCTGGAGCAGGTAAATGACACACCATGATCCAGTGTGGGAAAGAAAAAAAAAGAGGTGTTGCATGAAAAGTTGCAGAGAATTTGTGCTGGGCAGTTTTCCTTATGTGTAGAAGAACTATTGAATAATGTATAGCACCTTGAGATTTTAAGCACCCAGCATAACCATTAAGATCTGATTTTAGTAGAATATCTGGCTTGCACAATAGGGAGCCTGCAAAAAGAAATCTTAGGTAGAGTGAAAACTGCTGCAATCCCAGTCTCAATTTCAAGCCCTTGAGAAAACAAATGCCAATCTGAACGATAGCTCATTCTGAACCCAGAGTGCTAGCTGGAGGCGCTGCAGCCACCAGGGCCCCCAAGCCCAGAGGGGTGCCCAAGGGCCTGCAGTCAGAGGAGTTCCCCACACAGATCACACAGCAAAGCGACAGGCAGGAAGCAGGGAGCAAGCGGAGGCTGGTTTCCCAGCCAATCAGAGTACACTAACAAAGAAAAAAAAAAAAAGGAGGTATACACTTCTCTAGTAACTGGTTGGTTTTTAAGAAATTATTTCTTGCTTTGGGCCAAAAGACTCTAAATGAAATGCTCTCCATACATATGTATACATTTTTAAAGTCTTATTTGACCTGCCTGAAATCTCCTCTGTAAAATTAAATACCTCGTAGAAATGAACTTGAGATCCAGTGATTCTACTTCTGGGAATCCATCCTAACTCAACCAAGGCTACAACTACAAACAAATGCTGTATGTTCATTGCAACATTGCAAGCAAATGTTGGATGTTCATTGCAGGATCATTCATAACAGAAAAATTGGGAGAGAACTTGGAAAATAGTCAAAATGATGACACATGCGATGGCGCACTATCTCAGCTTTAGAAAGAGGAAGGTACTCTTTTTTATGGGTACAGAAAGTGTCTATGACATACTATTGAGTAGAAAGAAAATTACAGATCTCTATATAGTGTAAACCCACTTTTGTAAAAAAGGAAGAAAAAGAAAAACATGTATGTACTTACAGCTGGGTGTGAACAGAAAAGGTCTGGAAAGCACAGGGGTAACAGTGGTTACCCTGGAGGTATGTAATGGTAGGAAGAAGGAATTTATTAGTCCTTTTTCATGTTCAACCTTTGTGAAATATTTGATTTCCTTGTTGTCCCCCAACAATGAGCACCTATTGCGTTTGTAAACCTTTCCCCTTCCCATACACCAAAAAAGAGTTGTCACCTTGGCCTAAGGAACAAGTCACCCTGGAGTAGCTAAAAGTCATGCAGGGTTTCACTGGTGGCTCAGTGGTAAAGAATCCGCCTGCCAATGTAGGAGAGATGGGTTCTGTCCCTAATTGAGGAAGATCTCACATGCTGCAGAACAGCTAAGCCTGTGTCCCACAGCTACTGCGTCTGCGCTTCAGAGCCCATGAGTCACAACTCCTGAGCCCAGTATCCTCCAGCCCATGCTCTGCAACAAGAGAAGCTACTGTAATGAGAAGCCTGTGCACCACAGCTAGAGAGGAGCCCCCCGACTGCTGCAACTAGAGACAAGCCTGTGCAGCAAAGAAGACCCAGCATGGCCCAAAATAAATAAATAAATATATAAATAATTGCTTTTTTAAAAGTCATGCAACATTGGTGTGAGTGCCTGGCTTGACACCTGTTATCTGACTCCCCTTTATCAATCTATTGTTTTGACTTTTAAAAAAGAGAGAGAGAGAGAGTTAGAAGAAATCTCAGTAATAATGCTCCAAAAGTAAATATAGTATTTGGCAGATCAGAATCCACAGCTCCTTTTCCACAAACTTCTGAAACGTCAGCACAGTATCTTAGAGATGTTACCGAATATGTCTAAGGATTTCACTATAATCATGGCATATTAGGGCCTGAGAAATAATAGATGCCAACAGCCTGGTTTTACCAATAAGGAAACAGAAGCAAAAAGAAAAGGTAGCTTGCCCAACGCACACTGGCCTTTGGAACAATGTTTTGGGGTTCCTTTTGGTATGTCACGCCTACCAAAGGCTGAACAGGTTTCAAAATAAATCAGAGTCCACCAAAGAGTAAAATTTACAAGGTTAGTGTTTCACACAGTTGTATTCACGAATGTGGTAGCTCACCTCTGGCCTCAACCTTTACTCCTCAGCAGCTTAGCTCTCTTCCTCAAGAGGCCTTGTGGGTCCCAGCCTGGGGTGGAGGTCCCTGTTCTGAATCTCCCTGTCATAGAGGCTATTACGGACTGAACTGTGCCCCCTCCCATCCCTGTACCTAGTCCCCCCAGGGGTTGGAGTCCTAACCCCCAGTGTAGCTCGGAATGTGGCTGCATTTGTATACAGAGCCTTTAAAGAGGCAGTTAAGGTTAAGTGAGGTTATATGAGTGGGCCTCAATCTCGTGTGACTGCGTCCTTATACAAAGAGGGATGTGCCTACACAGGGAGAAGGCCATGTCAGGACACTTAGGTGGCTGCTGT
This sequence comes from Capricornis sumatraensis, assembly GCF_032405125.1. Classification (NCBI taxonomy): domain Eukaryota; kingdom Metazoa; phylum Chordata; class Mammalia; order Artiodactyla; family Bovidae; genus Capricornis; species Capricornis sumatraensis. The sequence continues at coordinate 30,648,644 of NC_091081.1, read as the reverse complement.
AGGCCAGGAAGACAGCCTCAGGAGAGCCCTGCCGGCAGCTTGATCTTAGACTTCCAGTCTCCAGAGTTGTGAGAAAATAGATTTCTGTTGTTTAAGCCCCTCAGTCCATGGTGTTTTGTTATGGCAGCCTGAGCTGACTGGCACAGAGACCCTGTTCGCATGAAGCATTATAGCTTTCTGTCTGTTTCTTCAAGTAGAATGTAAACTTTTGGAGGGCAAGACCATGATCCTACACTATCTCCAAGTGCCTGGCTCTGTGCCTGAGACATAATCAATTCTCAACAAACAGTTGTTGAGAGAATAATTGAATTGTTGTTAGATATCATATGTCCCCTTTCTCTTCCCCTTTCTATAGATGAAGAAACAAATGGCTGATGGCTTGGAGAAGGACAGCTCCTAGTCTATGTGAATGGTGCCTCCTGGAATGGCCCCTATACCACCTATGTGTTATATGGGAAGAGCCCAGAGACAGGCGGCTGAGTCACGGCAGGATCTGGGCCACATGTCAGAACCCCCTCACCTCCCAGTCGAGGATTTCATCCACCATTCTATACCAACTCTGGAATAATATCAGACAGGTATAAAGTTCTTCCCATAGTTATCTTAATCTCCTCAGGCTGCCATAATAAAATACCATACCCTGGGTGCCTTTAATAGAGTAAGTTTATTTTTCCACATTTCTGGAGGCCTGAAGTCTGAGATCAGGGTGCTGGCATGATGGGTTCTGGTGAGAGCTGTCTTCCTGGTTTGCAAATAGTCACCTTCTTGCTGTGTCTTTACATGGTGGATAGAGAGCAAGCTCTGTCCCTGGTATCTCTTCTTGTTATACATGCTCAGTCACTTTAGTTGTGTCCGACTCTCTGTGACCCTGTGGGCTATATCTGGCCAGGCTCCTCTGTCTGTGGGATTCTTCAGGTGAGAGTACTGGAGTGAGCTGCCATGCCCTCCTCCAGGGAATCTTCTTGACCCAGGGCTCGAACCTGCGTCTCTTATGTCTCCTGCATTGGCAGGCAGCTTCTTCTTATTAGGGCACTAATCTCATCATGACGGCCCCACCCTCATAACATCATCTAACCCTAATTACCTCCTAGACGCCCCATCTCCAAATACCATTATATTGGCAGTTAGGGCTTCAGCATATGAATTTGGGAAGGACACAAACATTTAATCTATAATAATAGTGTTTTCACATTTTGTCATTCTCTTTGCTCTTGATCACAGACCTGAGAGCCATGCTACCTCCCCATAAAAACCCACCTCATTTTTAAACAAGTGGGGAAAAAATAAAGCCCAGAGAGATACACGGCTTGTAATTCATTCTTTCAGTTAACAAATAATTATCTCAAGCTAATATGTGCCAGACTCTAGATGCATGACTGGCAATTGGCATGACTTACACTATATCCCGAGGACTTCCCTGATGGCTCAGACGGTAAAGCGTCTGTCTACAATGTGGGAGACCTGGGTTCGATCCCTGGGTCGGGAAGCTCCCCTGGAGAAGGAAATGGCAATCCACTCCAGTATTATTGCCTGAAAAAATCCCACAGACAGAGGAGCCTGGTAGGCTACAGTCCATGGGATCGCAAAGAGTCAGACATGACTAAGCGACTTCACTCATTCACTCACTCACTCACACTATATCCTGAGGACTTCCCTGGTGGCTCAGACGGTAAAGCGTCTGTCTACAATGTGGGAGACCTGGGTTCAATCCCTGGGTCGGGAAGATCCCCTGGAGAAGGAAATGGCAATCCACTCCAATACTATTGCCTCGAAAATCCCACGGACAGAGGAGCCTGGTAGGCTACAGTCCATGGGGTCACAAAAAGTTGGACATAACTGAGCGACTTCACTTTCCTTTATATCCTAAGTACTAATTCTTCTACTGTTTCCCAATTAAGTCTGGTTATTTCCCAGTTTAGTTGTTTGAAACATCAGCAGTACTGACCAGAATAGAATTTAATCTTTTCTTTTCAGAAAATTCCATCCTAGTCTAAGACACAAGGGAGTCCTTAGGCACACCTTCCTGCTTAGGCCGGGCATTTCTATCTTCTTTGCCTTTGCTTGTGATGCCTCTGTACTGCCCCCTGCGAACTCCTATTCATCCTTTGAAGCCCAGCCTAAGGGGTTTTCACCATCCCTCTCCCACAGGCAGGCCTGTTCTCCCAGTGTTCTAGTCACTCCTCTACTGTGGACGACCCCTATTTCAGCGTAACTGGTATTACTTGACTGTACTGTTTATTCGTGTTTTCCGAGATGCTCTCATACTGGACGCCACAGAGCCTCAGCATCATCCCTCCTGCTGCCGTCTGCAGTATCTCAAGTGGCTTTCCCCTGCTGTGACTGTGATGCATGCACTGGACACTCCAGCTGGTTGGACTGGGGGCTGAGGCTTGAAATGTGAGTAGTTGCTCAAGGCTGCATGTGGATGATGCCAGACTTCCCAGGGGCTGGGTACCAGCCCTGCTCAGCAGGGCTCTGAAATGGACAACGACAAACCCGCACAACAGAATCTTCTTTTTTAAAGTGTGTACATGTGGGGTGATATTTTTCTTTCCTAGGGCTGCCATCATAAAATAACACAAACTGGATGGATTAGATCATCAGAAATTTATTGTCTCAGTGGTTTGGGAGGATCAGTTCAGTTCAGTCACTCAGTTGTGTCCGACTCTTAGAGACCCCATGGACTACAGCACTCCAGGTGTCCCTGTCCATCACCAGCTCCCGGAGCCTACTAAAACTCATGTCCATCACATCGGTGATGCCATCCAATCATCTTGTCCACTGTCATCCCTTTTCCCTCCTGCCTTCAGTCTTTCCCAGCATCAGGGTCTTTTCAAATGAGTCAGTTCTTCACATTAGGTGGCCAAAGTATTGGGAATTTTAGCTTCAGCATCAGTCCTTCCAGTGAATATTCAGGACAGATTTCCTTTAGGATGGACTGGTTGGATCTCCTTGCAGTCCAAGGGACTCTCAAGAGTCTTCTCCAACACTACAGCTCAAAAGCATCAATTCTTTGGGGCTCAGCCTTTTTATAATCCAACTCTCACATCCATACATGACTATTGGAAAAACCATAGCTTTGACTAAACAGACCTTTGCTGGTAAAGTAATGTCTCTGCTTTTTAATATGCTGTCTAGGTTGGTCATAGCTTTTCTTCCAAGGAGTAAGCGTCTTTTAATTTCATGGCTGCAGTCACCATCTACAGTGATTTTGGAGTCCCCCAAAATAAAGTCTGTCACTGTTTCCACTGTTTCCCCATCTATTTGCCATGAAGTGTTGGGACCGGATGCCATAATCTTCATTTTCTGAATGTTGAGCTTTAAGCCAACTTTTTCACTCTCCTCTTTCACTTTCAGCAAGAGGCTTTTTAGTTCCTCTTCACTTTCTGCCATAACGATGGTGTCATCTGTGTATCTGAGGTTATTGATATTTCTCCTGGCAATCTTGATCCCAACTTGTGCTTCATCTAGCCTGGGATTTTGCATGATGTACTCTGCATATAAGTTAAATAAGCAGCAGAGTGACAATATACAGCCTTGATGTACTCCTTTCCCTATTTGGAGCCAGGCTGTTGTTCCATCTCCAGTTCTAACTGTTGCTTCCTGACCTGCATACATGTTTCTCAAGAGGCAGGTCAGGTGGTCTGGTAGTCCCATCTCTTTCAGAATTTTCCACAGTTTATTGTGATCCACACAGTCAAAGGCTTTGACATAGTCAATACAGCAGAAATAGATGTTCTTCTGGAACTCTCTTGCTTTTTTGATGATCCAGCGGATGTTGGTGATTTAATCTCTGGTTCCTCTGCCTTTTCTAAATCCAGCTTGAACATCTGGAAGTTCACGGTTCATGTATTGCTGAAGCCTGGCTTGCAGAATTTTGAGCATTACATTACTAGCATGTGAGATGAGTGCAATTGTGCAGTAGTTTGAGCGTTCTTTGGCATTGCCTTTCTTTGTGATTGGAATGAAAACTGACCTTTTCCAGTCCTGTGGCCACTGCTGAGTTTTCCAAATTTGCTGGCATATTGAGTGCAGCACTTTCACAGCATCATCTTTTAGGATTTGAAACAGCTCAACTGGAATTCCATCACCTCCACTAGCTTTGTTCGGAGTGATGCTTCCTTAGGCCCACTTGACTTCACAATCCAGGGTGTCTGATTACACCATCGTGGTTATCTCGAGGATAGGAGTCCCATATCAAGAGGTTGGCTGGCTAGGCTCTGTCTGAGGGCTATGCAGAGGCTCTGTCCCAGGGCTCTCTCCTTGCTTCTGGGGGCCTCAGAAGTTTCTTGCCTCTTAGGTGATGTTCTCTGTGGATCTTCCCATCCTTTTCCTCCAGTACGTATCTGTCTCTGTGTCTAAATTTCTCCTTTTTAGAAGGACAAAGTCACACTGGATTAGGGACCCACCCCCCCACTAATAACCTCATCTTAACTTGAATATCTGCAAAGACTGTACTTCCAAGTGGACCCTGTTTCACAGACACTGGGGGTAAGGAGTTCAGCATCATCTTGAGGACACAGTACAACTCATAACAGTGGGAAAAAAAGGACTAAGCTCACTTGGACTCAGTCCTAACATCCCAGAAGCACTGGGTCCCAGATTGAATATCTGCTGGCATGGTGGCTTTCTCTGCTACACCACAACTCCAAGGATCACTGCTAGCATCTCTGTCACTGCATGAATATGCTTTCCCTTTTCTTTCTAAAGAATGTGCCTAATTTAATTTTGCTACTCTTGGGGACTTGGCCCTTTGCATTCACATTTCCATGCCTCCAGCCCTACTGCTGCCCTGCAGGTCGCAGGTGGTGATAAATGCTGTCACATTTGATGGTGACATCAAGGTGATGTTGGCTGCAGAGTGCAGGGCTCATGAAGTCAGACAGACCCCTGGATTTGAATTCAGGCTCCCACATGTACTACATGTGGGATTTTGGACGCTGCTTCAGCTTTTAGCATCCATTTCCTTTGTCGAGGCATGGGGCATCCTGCAGGATGGTTATAAATGAGGCAGGCAGCTATGGGGAGCACTGCAGAGTGGTTGGGAGAAGCTAAGTTCAATAAAGGATAGTTATTTTCATTGGTTATAAATGGGGTAGCAAACTGTTGAAATAACTAGCCTGGGCACGTAACAGTTAAGGTTTTGAAAAACACATTTCTAGTTTAGCAGCAAAAGCACAAAGGTTCATATGATGGTCCTGAATGCTGTCTGGAAGATACCACTTTAAATTCAAACTCCACCCAGGAAGGGAAAAAGACAGCATCATGTAATTCTAAAACACGTGATGCCCCCAACCTTCATGTCCTTTCTCCTTACCCCTCTCATAAGGAAAAGACAGTGTCTCTGCTGTCTTTCTCTAGGACAGGCCCTGGTCGCCTCCGCCATGAGTGCATAGCGGTGCCATCAGGGCCCTGAGCCAAGTAACCAAGTCAGCCAGAAAGGAAGGTGCTGCGTACATTTGTGTCTGTGAAATAACGATTTTTCTAATTTACTTTCTGTCTCGAGCCCTATCCTTTTGGAGTCCTCCCCACCCCCACCAGAAGCTTCCGGGGGCCTCTGGCCTCCAGGCATCTGCCCACATGGGTTCTGGCTGAGCCGTCCATCATTCTGCGTGCTGTACCCTGCAGGCAGCGGCTCTGCCATGCCCAACCAGGGACGCGGTCATCTCTTTGCAAGGCTGCCTGGAACGGGGGATCCGTGATCCGAATGCCTACAGGGACCGGGCTGGGAGAGCTCGCGAGTAACGTGTGCAGTCTGCCTATCAGACATGTAAGAACATCTTCACTTCCATGGAGGAGTGCACCGGCTCCTCTGTTTCTTTCCTGAGCCATCTTTAGTTTATGTTTCGCTTCCTCATTTATGGAAGAAATCTGGGGTAGAGAGGACCATCTTCTACTGCCTGGAGCAGTGCCAGTGTCAGGATGAGTGACAACTAACCCCTGGTGTCCGTGTAGCGATGACTTCCAGGGATTCTGGCAGACTAGAGCATTTATTCCTTATCTAAGGCAGGCAGCCTTGGTGCCATGAGAGACTGGACACAGTGTGGCCAAATCTGCTAATTATTCAAGAGAAGCTCCAACCTGGACTTGTGTGTAAAATTGCCTAGATTTGCTACTGGGTTGCACAGAGTCGGACACGACTGAAGCGACTTAGCAGCAGCAGCAGCAGCAGCAGCAGCAGCAGCAGCAGCAGCAGCAGCAGCATAATGCTCAGTGACTGAAATTCACATGGTCAAACAAAGTCAGATGTAACGCATAGGCCTGTAGTTTGCGGTCACAGCTCCCAGCCACAGCTACAGCTTCTTAGGGGCAGGCCTGCCTCCCAGCCAGGCTGCTGGAGAGCCCACCCACACAGCAGACTGCCCGTCCCCACGGTCCTTCTGCCTCTGCCCATGCATTGCGCCTATGGCTCAAATCTTCTCCCTGCTGGGGTTTAAGATTTTAGAAACAAAAGCTTGAGGGCAATTTCAACTTTCTGCTCCATCTCGTCCCTTCACCAAGATAATAAACCCAGATGGGAATATCTGCTTGGAGACAGGGAAGGGAAAGGAGGAAATACCAAGAGAATAAAAATATAGATTAGTATCTCAACGATACAGTCTTGGCACACATACTTACTGACCATATTTGATCTGAGGTTACTATAAAACAGCTTCAGAGTTTCTCTATGTTGCTGACTCCTAGGAAAGAAGCACCAGGAAAGTCTTTTAGAAAGGAAATCCCAGTTCAGCCAATTAATCAAAGATTTCGTTTTGTTTTTTTTTTACAGTAAAATAGATGTATCTAACACTGCATCTTCTTAATAATATATTGATAGTATGATGTAACATTTACTTTTATTAGTATATGTCCCTTGTTTTCTTGATTCTGCCATGGGTAATTTCTGATTTCAATAATAAGGTTTTTGAAAAAAATATGTAATACCTTTGAGGTTTTATGCATTGAGTTAATATTAATAGTAAACACTGCTACTGCTGCTGCTAAGTCGCTTCAGTCGTGTCCGACTCTGTGCGACCCCATCGATGGCAGCCCACCAGGCTCCCCCGTCCCTGGGATTCTCCAGGCAAGAACACTGGAGTGGGCTGCCATTTCCTTCTCCAATACGTGAATGTGAAGTCGCTCAGTCATGTCCGACTCTTCGCGACCCTGCAGCCTACCAGGCTCCTCCGTCCATGGGATTTTCCAGGCAAGAGTACTGGAGCGGGGTGCCATCGCCTTCTCCAATAGTAAACACAGTGCTCCTTATTACTGAGCCATCATTGGTTTAAAGGACTAATGTTATTACAGGAGTCATTACTGGTGTGAAGAACTAAAGCAATATAACCCTTGTGCTCCTGGAAGATGACAAATTTGGGAGCAGAAAGTTCAGACTCAAATTACATTTGTTTCATCATTTTCTTGGGTGGAGGGAGAGAGATGCGGATCTCCCTGTAATACTGATTTGAGTGGTCAGGAATGGGGCAAGAATATTAGAAATATACCAGATGAAAATCCTTCAAATAAATGACCTTATTACCCTCCTGACCTATGTAATCAGCATGGAGCAAAGAGAAATGACTGTGCTTTGGAACTCAAGTGTGTGAATTTGAGGAAAGCTACCAGAGGAATCCAATAATCCATTTTACTTGCTTCTTCCCCCTGAATGTTTTACACTAGAAATTAGAGAAGTTCCAGGGTTACTTGCCTCCAGTAAGGTTACAAACATTTTTTAAAAGGAAGGTGTTAGGAACAGCAGAATTAAATGGTATATCTATGGTGGCAGGGAGAAACTCATGTTTGAGGACAAATATGGTGTTTATGTTATGATTCCCTAAGACTCAAACATTTGGTATTTCTGAATTTTTCTAGAGATACTGAAGTTTTCAAATGGTGTCTATAGTAAAATATGTTACATCCAAGTTGATATCTAATGATTTAATAATATTTAAATATTAAAAAATTAAGACACATAAAAGGTACAGCTTCTGTAACCATGCAAATTCATGAAATTCTTGATGCAATCCTAGTTTTCAGTAAGTAAACTTTGTACTTGTGGAAACTGCATTTATTCAGCCTTGACATTAGGAAAGTAAGCAAATTATTTCAGTGCCAAAGAGATGGCTAATCTAGGCTGGAGTGAGTGGATGTGCTTTCCCAATGCCTATATTCCTGGAGAATTTTTGCAGTGACAGAATTTGGCTCATGTCAACTGTAGAGAAAGGTGGGGGAGACCATTTAGTACCCAAATATAGGGCTGGGCACCCATGCAGTTGGCAGGAGGCGGTGAGACTTCTTTGGAAGATGGCCTGGCTGGCTTTAATGTGACAAAGGCTTTCAAAGTTAAACAAATATTTATTGAACACCTACGGCTGCAAAGCTTTGAGTTCTTTGGGGAATTAAGAAACAGATAAACAAGGACCCTGTCCTCAGAGAGGTGTCATTCTAGCCCAGGAATCAATCATGAACCCTGAAAATTGATATAAAGCAGAAGGCAGCATCACAGGAGAGACCCAGAGTGGGGATGACTGAGGAGTCAGAATAGACCGAGAGGGTTCTGTGGAGAAGGGGCTGTCCTGGGAGCCCGCAGGAAGGCTGAGGGATTCTGACCCACAAAGGGCACGTGAAGGGCATTCTGAGTGGGGAAAACTTCAGGCAGTAGCTACGGCAGGAAACTGCAGATCCTATTTGGAAAACTTTAAATAGCCATTCTGAGTGAAACACAGAGAGCCTTGAAATTAGAGGGTGGGCAGAAGGTGATCTAGAGGGTGATCTCACAGGTAAAATCAGAGCGATCGGCAGTGGACAGGTTAAGGCCTTTGCTGGTCTGTGCCACGAATCTCCCAAGATTTGACACTCAGCTTGGTGTATGACAGCTTCGTTGAAGACACCTGTGACCTCTGGAAGCCATAAGGCAAGAAGACTCTGATCCCAAAATGCTAGTTCTGCCAGTCTCTCAGACTGCTTTGCCCTGACTCTGTTGTAGTGAAGGTAACTCAAAAGTGGGAGGATGCCAGGAAGGGTGATGGGGACAGAAACTGAAGGTAAATGATAACTGATCACTACCCCCTCTGTCGTCGTGCCCCTCCATGCAGCTGCCAAGAAGCTCAGGAGGTGTGTTGAGGGGGGGGCACCTGAAAATAATGGAGCAGGGCAGCATGTTTATACAAGGAAGGGAAAGCTGCTCCTCCACATCGAGAAGTTTAACAAAGAAATAACCGAACTAAGAATTTCTGATCCTACAGGGCAATAAGAGATCATTCACAAAAGCAGTTATAAATAGCATTCATGTAATAGGGTTAATATTCTCTGGATGAACTTTTCTATTTTTGCCTATCTTCCCTTATTTTTGCTGCTTAATATGTTTTTTCTTTTTTGGTCACATCATGTGGCCTGTGGTATCTTAGCTCCCAGACTGGTGATTGAACCTGGGTCCTTGCAGTGAAAGCACTGAGTTCTAACCACTGGACAACCAGGGAATTCCCTTGAATTACAACTGGTTTCTATCTTGTAAAAGCTTTTTATAACCAACCAGAAACACTTGTAGTAATCAAAGACACTAAAATATAGAGTGCTGCTGTGTTGTAAGCATTCAGGGGATCCTGGATAAAACACAGTAAAAACCCATTTTTAAAAAAATATAAAAACCCCATTATTTTAAAATATAATTTTAGATATTCTGCAGATTTGGCAACTGGCTCCCATTTCCTGTCTAGCCCCTACTTGAGAACAAGGCAGGGATAAGGGTCATGAAAGTGAAAGTCGTTCAGTTGTGTCTGACTCTTTGCGACTCCATGGACTATCTTGTCTACCAGGCTCCTCTGTCCATGGAATTCTCCAGACAAGAATACTGGAATGGCTAGCCATTCCCTGCTCCAGGGGATCTTCCTGACCCAGGGATCAAACCCGGTCTCCTGCATTGCAGGTGGATTCTTTACAGTCTGAGCCACCAAGGAAGCCCCAAGGGTCAGAGGTGGGGGTTAAAGGTCTATGCTACGGTGGGGAAGGGGATCTTGGAATGGAGGTCAAGGTCATGAAGGTGAAGGAAAGTCATGGGAAGTTGTTTCAGAAAGAAGGGTGAAGAGTGAGTCTCTAGTCGTCAGTATTCTCCTAGCTGAATTTTTGAATCTGGCCAACAAACTGGTACATCTCTGGGATCAGTGATCTTGTCCTGCTGCCTCTGGATTCAGAATTATCCCTACCAATATTTAAGTTGGCGTCAATCACCACCACCAGGTGGCACCAAATCACAGCTGAGTTGGGCATGAATTTAGGTAGGGCTGCTAGGCTCCCAAAATTCCTCACCAGCTAGGTCTGTATGAGTCTTTTGTTTGTTAATCTTAAAAAACAAATTGTGACCTCACATTTCACATGACTGAGTTTTTTGGATCTCACTTATCCAATTGCTAATAATTGAGGAAACTATTCTCTGTAAACTAAATACCAAAGGATACTAAATTAGACATTGTGCTAATTGCTTTACAGACATTAGCTTGTTTAATTCCTTCAACAAACTATGAGGAATAATATGAAACTGTTTTTAAGAGGCAAAAAGTTCTCATATTCACATTTTCACATAGTTGCATCTAATATTTACTAACTATTCCTTTGGTGCTGGAGCTCTATGTATACTTCATAGCTTGAGCTTATTAATTGTATGATTCACACTTTCATTGTATATTTTATGTCTGCTTGACTTATCTTTCAATTTCTGAAAGATGTGGCTAAAATCTTTTAACTATAATTTGATGTATTCATTTCTCTCAGCTACTTTTTTCAGTTGTTCCTTTGTATATTTTGAGGCTGTATTGTTAGGTGCATACATGTTTTTGATGGTTGTATCTTCTTGCTCTATTATTCCTTTCAGCAGCATATGACCTTCTTTGTCCATTATATATTTTTTGCCTTATATCCTATATTGTCAGATACTAATATTCTTTCTCTTTTTTATCCTTTTGGTTCATATTTTTCCCATCTTTTATTTTCAATCTTTCTCTGTCTTTTGTTTTAAAGTCTCTCTTTTAGACAGCTTATTGGATAGTGCTTTTTAACCGAATATGCGATTCTATTTTTTTAATTGGTGAATTTAAATAATTTATTATAATATAAATACTAATATATTTATATCCATTCTATATTTTTCACTTTTTACACATTTTACACTTCTTTTCCCTTTTTTGCTCTATTTTTTAAGAATTGAGGTACAAATACATATAAGATTAGTTTCAGGTACAACATAATGATTAGATATTTGTATATACTGAGGGATGATTACCACAATAAATCTAGTTAACATCCATCAGCACATATAGTTACAAATTTTTTTTAGGATTTACTCTGTTGGCAACTTTCTTTTTTTTTTTTTTTCTTTTTTATTAAATTTTAAAATCTTTAATTCTTACATGTGTTCCCAAACGGCAACTTTCAAACATGCAACACAGCATTATTAACTATAGGTCACCATGCTATACATTACCTCCCCATGCTTACTTTATAACTGTAAGTTTGTGTCTTTTGACCACCTTCATTCATTCCCCTCTTCCCTCCATCCAAAATCCTGCTGCTGGCAAACACCAATCTGTTCTCTGAATCTATGAGTTCAGTTTTTTTCAGATATCATATATCAAGTGGGATCTTACAATATTTATCTTTCTCTCCGGCTTTCTAAGGGTGTGCGCGTGCTAAGTTGCTTCAGTGGTGTCTGACTCTTTGAGACCCCACGGACTGTAGCCCACCAGGTTCCTCTGTCCATTGAATTCTCCAGGCAAGAATACTGGAGTGGGTTGCCTTTTCCTCCTTCAGGGGATCTTCCTGACCCGGGGATCAAATCCGCATCTCTTAGGTCTCTGCATTAGCAGGCAGGTTCTTTACCCCTAGAACCACCTGGTAAGCCCCCCTCTTCTATTGGGTAGGGTTCTTTCTGTTTGTTTGGCTTAAATGTTGAGCATTCCAGTTTGGCTGGAATCTGTCTTACTTCAAAGTTCATGTTTTGTCTTTTGTACCACACCACGAATTAGATCTCAATGGAACCTTAGAAATTTGTTATCTACCCACTGGATCTAAAACTGGTGTGTGTGTGAAAATTACTTGGAAATTTATTAAAAACACTGATCCTGGACCTCCTCTTTAGATTCAACTCAGTAGGTCTGGGTAAAGTCCTGATTCTACAGCAAGTCCCAGATTTTGATGCCGGTTCACAGACCACAACATAGGAAAACCGTTCCCATCCAACCCCACAGCTTTTCAAACTGTAAGCTTTACACCTGTCTTGGCCCTTTAAATATTGCTTTTTAAAGATACACCCTCGGGTGGGCTCTATCACCTCCCTTCTAGATCTTTTCTCACCTTATATTGTCCTATATGTTAGAAGAATTCTCTAGATCTACTTTAGATATTCTAATTAGAGTTTCCAATCCATTGCTCCTTTACTATTAATCCATTTTAATTGCTTGTTTCATCATTATAAAAACATATTCAACATTTCTTGGGAGTGCCCTGGCAGCCCAGTGGTTAAGACTTGGCCCTTTCACTGCTATGGGCCCAGGTTCCATCCCTGGTCAGGGAACTAAGATCCTGCAAGCTGCGTGGCACGGCCAATAAAATAAAATAATTTAAAAAACAGTATTTCCTTTAACAGCATTTACTATCAACCTCTGTAATAGGTACAAAGACACTTTCAGGCTCTCAGCAGCTACTTCACTGGCAAGCATGACTATCTCCATCTCTACCAGAAAGCACGATAAAGCTTGGAGAATGAGAATTTGCCTAATATCACATTCAATGGAAAAGCTAGTATTTGAACCCAGATCTGTCTATTCTATTTGTCATAGCCCACTTGCCCTCAAAGAGACTCTGGTCCACAGAAGCCTACAGCACTGTGGGGAAAGACATAAATAATCTCCCTTTCTGGTCATGCTTGTATCCACGACAGTGCTTTGCACATGATAACACTTAATATTCGTCAGTGAAAAGAAAACATGAATTTATCCCTGGTTTCTTACTTTTTTTTTTCTTTTCTTCTACTTATGGTCAGGGGAATAAAAATCTGGTAAAACTAGAAATAAAGAGGACTATTTGGGACTTCCTTGGGGGTTCAGTGGTTAAGATTCCAGTGCTTCTGATACAAGTGGGACTGGTTCAATCTATGGTTGGTAAGCTAAGATCCCACATGCTGCATGGGACAGTCACAAAAAAAAAAAAAAAGAACTGTTCGGAAAAAGACAAACTCAGTGACAAAACAGAAAGAACAGTCTGTGTTATACAGAGAATTTCTTCCTCTGACCAGCTACTATAATAGGTCATCAAAGTCCCATTATGTGAAAATATCCATTATAATAAGCTAGGGCTACTTCCATTTTGAACTCTTTATTTTTCTAATTAATTCACTAAAAGTCTTTAAGAGATACAAAAAAGTAATATCAGTACTATTTTCTCCTTCCTGGACTCAGTTTTATAAAACTGATGTTGAACATAATAGAGTAAGCAAATATATGTAATTGTAGAAATTATTGCTTGGAATTTGCATATGAAATATACACCTTTTACTGCCTCTAGTTGGCATTGTTAACTCTATTACAAATAGTACAGCGGACACACTGGAAGCAGAAAGCTCTTTTTGATGGGCAAAAATGGAAGACTGCTAAGAATGGAAGAAGTGTTAGCACACAATGTTGAAGTTGGTAAGCTTTCATTATAACTAGTCAAGAGGGAAAGTGGTTTATTAACTAATCATAGACTTGCTTAAGAATCCAATCATATAGAAAAATTTACGTTAAGCTTTCTAAAAACCTATCTTTATGCTACTATTTAGGTAAACAAGTAATACATCCAGTCTATAAACATAGTTGAATAGTGTTAATGGGCACTTTTAAGAAAATTAAGCTTTTCCTTTTGGATTAATTGCATATACAGTGAGGCAAAGGAAGTAACAGGACTGAGATATAACACTGGAGAGTACAGTTTATATTTATACCACTCTTGAAGATAAAGCTTACATTAGGTCATTTTGCTGAAATTATCTACTAGAATTTGAAAATTTTAAAACTATTTGAAAAACTTTAACCACTGAGAAAGAACAAAAAGATGTCATTCATTGTGATTGCATGGCCATAAAAATTATAATTAATAGGACAGTATTTTTGCTGGTGTTTTACATTGCTTGAGGGCAAAAAAAAAATCAATCACTGTTACCATGCAGGCTGTTTCAATCATTACAAGGTATAGGTACAAAGACTAGTGATGAGTTTTGTAAATGACATTTGCAGACATCGTTATATTTTTATGGGCTGTAATAATTTGGTTTTCAAAAGTTTCAGGTTAATTTGTTTTGTTTTGTTACAGATGTAAAGCAATTATGACACAGAAATTCAATGTTGAACTACTCATCCAGGTGACAGGAGAGGTGAGGGGGCTAGGGACAAAATTTTCTTCCTACACATTTGTTTTTAGCTGTTATATTTGCCTGAGTGCATTGGTACCATAGTGACAGCTTAGCAACAGCTAGATACAAATTAAGGCAATGTGTCATGCTAGCTTCTGATCATAAAAAGTTTGTAGGTAGGACACAGGGAAGAAAAATGCAGATGTTTAGATATTTAATGGTTTAATCAAAAAGAGACTTGCTCTATTACCTGTCCTTGTCCATCTCTTCATCTTCTCTCTATCTCTGAATCTCTCTATAAAGAGATGAGGATCTAAAAATGAATCCCAAACAAACCTCTGTGTTTAAACTGATGTAATTAAACAAAAACCAAACCTTTCCTAAATATGAAATAAAACACAATTTAATCTTTCTTAAATAGGATCTAATGATCACAGTGTGTGCATGGAAAAAAAAAATTAATCGCTCAGTCATGTCTGACTGACTGCACTCCCATGGACTGTAACGCACCATGCTCCTCTGTCCATGGAATTCTCCAAGCTGTCTTCCCAACCCAGGGATCGAACCTGAGTCTCCTGCATTGCAGGCAGATTCTTTTCCATCTGAGCCACAAATGTTTTGCAAAGATGTTTCCAAAGAGTTTTTTTCATACTAATGGACACATGATTTCCATTGATGGCTATTAGAAGAACAAAGTTACACAAAATGCAAATACCTTTAAACCAGCAGACTTAAGATGACATGACAGATACTGTCATTTTTAAAGTCAACATATCATCTGATATCTTTCATTATCTTTATTATAATTTATATGTAAAAACAGAGAAAGTAAAATAATTTGAAAAGAAGAACATAACCTTCGGAAAGCCAGAAGTAAATAAAACCACCTTGATTTTCAGAACTACTAATTTTATTTCAAATTGCCTGAAATGGCAAAATACAGGTTAAAGCATATAGTTGTTGGCTAGCTAAACAGAGATGGCAAACAGACTTCAAGCTGATATAGTAACAGTGCCTGCCTGGAGAGCTGTGTTGAGAATTCTGAGGTTCTGTAGGAAAAGGGCTGTGAATGAAGAGTGAATGTCTGTTAGACCTGAGAAGGAGACTAAAGGGTAAAAGGCCTGGTAAGGGGCATGTGGGGAGGTGGAAAGGAAGAACGGTTAGCTCACAGCACACAAATAAAGGCTTTACATTTATTTTAAGTCTTATTTTTTATGTTATAATGAGTGTAAATCTTACATGTAATGCTATAATATATATATATATATGGTATGCTATAAAAGTTTAAAAACTTATTTGTAGTTAAATTACCTAATGTTAGCTTTGTGGGGAAAAAATATGTTCCTGGACAATGTGTGTGTTCATTCTGTGGCTTCCACAGCTTGTGGCAGGCTGCTGAGTATCCCTGGGAGTCTCTGAACCCCATTTAGGGATGCCCACACCTGGAAGGGTGATAGAAATGAAACCATTTAAATTTGTGCATGATAATGGAAGACTCAGAGAAGTAAATTAACCTGCTTGTCAATGGCAGAGCTGGGATTTGAAGACTCTAAAGCCCAATTTCTTAACAAAGACTCATTTATATTCTTCTAAAGACAAGTACCAGGATTCCCTGGGATTCAGGGTTTGGTGTTAAATTACTGATCTGAAAAAGAACTTTGGGGGCTATAGGAGACCATATGGTAACTAGTAAGTTGGCAATTACAGTACTGCTGGTTAAAGAAAAGCATGGTTTCCATTTGGGGTGATGAAAATTTATAGAAATAGTGGTGATGATTGCAAAACAGTATGAATGTAATTAATGTCACTAAAATGAAGACTTTAAATTATTGTAATGGCCCATATCATTATATATATATAGATAGATAGATAGATAAAACCACAATAAAAAAGAAAATCATGATTCATGGATTAGAAGATTAATATCATTAAATGGCAATTACCAGATCACCTGACCTGCTTCCTGAGAAATCTGTATGCAGGTAAGGAAGCAACAGTTAGAACTGGACATGGAACAACAGACTGGTTCCAAATAGGAAAAGGAGTACGTCAAGGCTGTATATTGTCACCCTGCTTATTTAACTTATATGCAGAGTACACTATGAGAAACGCTGGGCTGGATGAAGCACAAGCTGGAATCAAGATTGCCAGGAGAAATATCAATAACCTCTGATATGAAGATGACACCACCCTTATGGCAGAAAGCGAAGAGGAACTAAAGAGCTTCCTGATGAAAGTGAAAGAGGAGAGTGAAAAAGTTGGCTTAAAGCTCAATATTCAGAAAACTAGGTTCATGGCATCTGGTCCCATCAGTTCATGGCAAGTAGATGGGGAAACAGTGGAAACAGACAGACTTTATTTTGAGGGGCTCCAAAATCACTGCAGATGGTGACTGCAACCATGAAATTAAAAGACACTCCTTGGAAGGAACGTTATGACAAACCTAGAAGGCATACTAAAAAGCAGAGACATTACTTTGCCAACAAAGGTCCATCTAGTCAAAGCTATGGTTTTTCTAGTAGTTATGTATGGACGTGAGAGTTGGATTATAAAGAAAGCTGAGGCCTGAAGAATTGATGCTTTTGAAGTGTGGTGTTGGAGAAGACTCTTGAGAGTCCCTTGGACTGCAAGGAGACCCAAGCAGTCCATCCTAAAGGAAATCAGTCCTGAATATTCATTGGAAGGACTGATGCTGAAGCTGAAGCGCCAATACTTTGGCCATCTGATGCGAAGAACGGACTCATTTGAAAAGACCCTGATGCTGGGAAAGATTGAAGGCAGGAGGAGCAGGGGATGACAAAGGATGAGATGGTTGGATGGCATCACTGACTCAATGGACACGAGTTTGAGTAAATTCCGGGAGTTGGTGATGGACAGGGAGGCCTGCCATGCTCCAGTCTATGGGGTCACAAAGAGTTGGACACGACTGAGCGACTGAACTGAACTGATCTGAAATTAGATCTATATACTCAATGCAATCCCTATCAAAATTCTAGCAGACTCCTTTGTAGAAAATGACAAGTTGATCCTAAAGTTTTTATACAAATGCAAAGAACCCAGAGTGGCCAAAACAATTCTGAATAAGAACTACAAGTATAAATGGGGAAATCTGAATAAGATTGATGGATTGTATCAATGTGAACACTCTGGTTGTGATGTTATCCTATAGTTTTATAAGATACTACCATGAGGGAAAATGGCAAAGGGTACACAGATTCTCTCTGTATTATTTCTTACGACTATTTGTGAATGGGGTGACAGAGGATGAGATGGTTGGATGGCATCACTGACTCAATGGACATGAGTTTGAGCAAAATCCATGAGCTAGTGAAGGACAGGGAAGTCTGTCGTGCTGCAGACCATGGGGTCACAAAGAGTTGAACATGACTGAGTGACTGAACAACAACTTGTGAATCTACAATTATCTTAAAATTAAGTTTATTTGGAATTAAGCTGTAGGACTTCTACTTCCCAATTTAAAAATGTAATAGAAAGCTACAGTAATCAAGGATTGTGGTATTGGCATAAGGACAGACACAGAGATCAATGGAATAGAATTGGCAGTCCAGAAGCAAACCCTTAGATTTAGGGTCAACTGATGGAACAGACTGGTTCCAAACAGGAAAAGGAGTACGTCAAGGTTGTATATTGTCACCCTGCTTATTTAACTTCTATGCAGAGTACATCATGAGAAACGCTGGACTGGAAGAAACACAAGCTGGAATCAAGACTGCCAGGAGAAATATCAATAACCTCAGATATGCAGATGACACCACCCTTATGGCAGAAAGCGAAGAGGAACTAAAGAGCTTCCTGATGAAAGTGAAAGAGGAGAGTGAAAAAGTTGGCTTAAAGCTCAACATTCAGAAAACGAACATCATGGCATCTTGTTCCATCAGTTCATGGCAAATAGATGGGGAAACAGTGTCAGACTTTATTTTTTGGGGCTCCAAAATCACTGCAGATGGTGACTGCAGCCATGAAATTAAAAGACGCTTACTCCTTGGAAGGAAAGTTATGACCAACCTAGATAGCATATTCTAAAGCAGAGACATTACTTTGCCGACTAAGGTCCATCTAGTCAAGGCTATGGTTTTTCCAGTGGTCATGTATGGATGTAAGAGCCGGACTGTGAAGAAGGCTGAGCGCCGAAGAACTGATGCTTTTGAACTGTGGTGCTGGAGAAGACTCTTGACAGTCCCTTGGATTACAAGGAGATCCATCCAGTCCATTCTGAAGGAGATCAGCCCTGGGATTTCTTTGGAAGGAATGATGCTAAAGCTGAAACTCCAGTACTTTGGCCACCTTATGAGAAGAGTTGACACACTGGAAAAGACTCTGATGCTGGGAGGGA
This sequence comes from Capricornis sumatraensis, assembly GCF_032405125.1. Taxonomy (NCBI): domain Eukaryota; kingdom Metazoa; phylum Chordata; class Mammalia; order Artiodactyla; family Bovidae; genus Capricornis; species Capricornis sumatraensis. The sequence goes on along the minus strand of NC_091081.1, from coordinate 30,629,934 downwards.
TTGGGGGCAGGAGGAGAAGGGGACGACCCAGGATGAGATGGCTGGATGGCATCACAGACTCGATGGACGTGAGTCTGAGTGAATTCCAGGAGTTGGTGATAGACAGGGAGGCCTGGCGTGCTGCGATTCATGGGGTCGCAAAGAATCGGACACAACTGAGTGACTGAATTGAACTGAACTGATTTTCTATAAAGTTGTCAAAGGAACTCAAAGGAGGAAAGAATTATCTTTTCAACCAATGGTTCTAGAACAACTGGATATCCACACACAAAACTAATTAATTTAGTCCAGTGGTTTTCGATGGGGAAGATTTTGGCTTCCCAAAGGCAGGGAGCATTTGGCAATTTCTGGAGACGATTCTGGTTGTCACAGCTATGGGCAGGATGCTGGTGGCATTTAGTGGGTAGAGGCCAGAGATGCTGCTAAACTTCCAACAATGCACAGGCAACCCTCACAGCAAAGAATGACCCAGAGCAATGTGTCAGTGGTGCTGAGGATGAGATACCCCCATTTAAACCTTTACCTCATACTATATACAAAAATTAACTAAAAATGGATTATAGACTTAAATGTAGGAGCCAAAACTATAAAGCTCTAAGAAAAGAACATTGGAGAAAATCTTCGTGACTTTGGGTCAGGCAAAGATCACTTAGATATGACATGAAAGGTATGATCTATAGATGAAAAAAACTGATAAAGTGGATTTCATTAAAATTAAAGACATTGCACTTCAAAAGAAATCATTATGAAGATGAATTTAAGCCATAGATTGGGAGCAAGTACTTGCACATCATATATCAGATAAAGGACTTATATTCAGAATACGTAAAAAAATGTTTGTAACAATAATAAGATAAAGAACCTGATTAACAAATAGGCAAAAGATCTCAGTAGACAGAAGATATATAAATGACTAACAAGCTTGTGAGAAGCTTAAACATCATTAATCACTAGGAAAATGCAAGCAAAAATCACAACGAGATAATACTCTCATTCCTACTAGAATAACTATAATAAAAAAGGGAACACCAAGAGTTGGCAAGGATGTGAAGAAATCAGAACCCGCATGTGTTGGAAAGGTAAAATGATACCTTTGGAAAACAGTCTGGCAATTTCTAAAAAGTTATACATAAATTTATCATAAATTTTACTCCTGAGGATCTACTCAAGAGCAATGGAAACTTTTGTCTACACAATGACCTGCACACAAGGATTCACAACAGCGTTATTCATAACAGGTGAGCATCAGAAATAACCCAAATGCCAATCAACTGGTACATGGAGAAAGGAATATAATGTATCTGTACAACGGAATATTATTTAGCAATAAATGAATGAAATAATGATTAATTCCATAACATAGATAAACCTCAAAAACATTGTGCCAAGTGACAGAAGCCAGATGCAGAAGACTAAGTATTGTAAAACTCCATTTACATCAAATGTCCAAGTGGCTGCCTGGACTGGGGACGGGAGGAAGGGTTGACTGCAAATGGGCAGGAAGGATCTTTAAAAACGGAATTGTGGTGATGCTTACACAACTCTGCAAATTTATTGAAAATCACTGAATCGTATACCTATACTAGATGGACTTCATGACGTATAAATTTTACTTCAATAAAGTTGCTTTTAAAAATGCAATGAAAGCAATTTTAAATTTTCAAAAAAGAAGGATAAAAAGAAAGAGAAGGACAAAGCCGCATAAATAGGCAGCAATTGGGAAGTTCACAATTAACTTGATCATATTCCATGTACACGAGTTAAGTAACTGCAATTCACGATCTAAGGCAGGAGGCAGGCAGGGGACTTCACTGAAATGTGGAAAGTGACGAGTGATGCAAATAGTAAAGTTATCAAGATGAACTTAAGGAAAGAAAGGTTGCGGGTAATTCTTTGAGAACGATACTGTTTTCTCATCCATTTGAAGGCTTCAAAAAAAAAGGATTCAAACAAAACATGACAATACCAAACACAGTAAGCTCATGCTGTCACAGCATGAAAGACTTAAGTCAGATAAAGGTTATTTTGTTTCCCGTCAAACAAACCTGAGGAGTTTCCTTCTCCTAAGTCTTTGAAGAAGCAAAGATAGCTTATCAATTCTTAGAAAATGATTTCTACATGGTCTTGGCCAAGAGCAGAACCTACCACAACTGCCCAAGGGCCTTTTCTGTCCTGGGAGACAGTTAGCTTCAGTGACAAGGAAGAAGTCTTCCTACAGAAGTGTGGCTTACTGAGAACTTGCAGTGAAGCAAGAGGAAAATGCATTGAGGTGTCAGTCTATTTTGAGTGTCATCTCGAAGGAATGGGAACCACCAACGGAAAAGACTGCCATTCAGGTTGAAGAGTTTTAAGGGAACTTATGTCACAGTTTTAACCTGCTGCTGTGGAGAACCTGCAGGGGCATTATCTTTCTATGACAGAGGCTTTCTTAGTAGCAGGTTGGGAGGTGGACTTACGAGTATTTACCACATACCCATTTACCTCAGAGAAACCAATCAGAATAGAAATTCAAGGTGCCTTGTGTAGACTTTAAGCTACTTATTAACAGTGGTTGTGAAGACTGCTTCCCTGGTGGCTCACATGGTAAAGAATCTGCCTGCAATGCAGGATACCCGGGTTTGATCCCTGGGTTGGGAAGATCCCCTGGAGAAGGAAATGGCAACCCACTCCAGTATTCTGCCTGGGAAATCCCATGGACAGAGGAGCCTAGCGGGCTCTTTGTATTGGGTTGCAAAGAGTTGGATGTGACTGGGCGACTAACACATTCACTTCACTTCACTTCACTGAATTGATACTATTGCATATAATTACAATCATGCAAAAAAAAAAAAAGATAGGCACGGCAGAAAAGGCTGGAAGAAATACAAAGGATATGGTGATACTGATTATGTGAGCATGGTGAGATTCAGACTAATTTTTTTCTATCTTTCAAAATTTCTTCATAAGTGTTTATTTACTTAAATGCATCAAAAAGTGAAATCTTCCCAACAACAGTCAGGGCAATTGGGAGCCTACTCATCTGCTCGCAGGATGCAGTGACAGGTGCAATGTCAGTCTTTGAAATGAACAGGCCACACTGAGACAAAGCTGATAGAGCTTTTCCATAAAGATGGAAATAGCATCTATGAAAAATGAATGAAAGCCTGCGAAACTTTCCCTTTCTATGGAAGAATAAGGAATATATATTGAAGAAGAACATTCCTCCACCAGCAGAGGCCTAAAACCTAGCACTTCAGAGCTCCAAGGGCAGGTGGGGGAGCTAAAAGGAGAGGTGGACCCCTCTGGTGTCTCCGTAGGTGACCTTCTTTCTAAAAAGTATGTTATCTCCTTAATGGAAAGGCAGGAACCATTCTGAAAGAATAAAACAGCTAAGTTGAGAAGAAATTAGTGTGACTGGTAGGAAACAAAGAAAGGGGTAAAAGACTGTCTTGTTAGATTGCTTCATGTTTTAAAAAGAAAGTGCAAATAATTTTATTATTACTAAAAGGTGATTAACAGTAATAGAAACTATTAATAATGAAGTAACAATTGTGTCCTCACAGTTAAACAGACTGAAAAATCAACTTGATCTATCTCTGTCCTTGTGGGTTTTAGCAAAGGTATGGCGTGCCTTCTCTGGACTGAGAGGCAGTCATTCTAAAGATAAATCCCAGAATTTCTATTGGTCAGAAAGGTGAGATCTTAACAAGAGGATCTCGTAGTGGGAAGACAAATGAAAGGGCGGAAAGAGTCTTCTTGAAACTAAGAAATCTAGGAAGCAATGTGAAAAGAGTTTTCTGAAGAGCAAGTTTTCTGTATATGTGATGGACCTGCTGCTCAGGTTAAGAGTTTTGTTTTGTTTTGTTTTCTTTTGGCAATGACACTTGGGTTACAGGGTCTAGTTCCCTGACCAAGGGTTGAACCCAGGCCACAGCAGTGAAAGCATCAACTCCCAAGCCCTAGACTGCCAAGGAATTTCTAGTTAGTCTTAAAAAAAGAGAGCGAGAAAAACAAGTATCCTTTAGCTATAATTTTGTTGATTAAACACAATTTTCCCAAACCTTCTTGCCCAAAGAGATCTATATTACAGCAGCTTATCAGGTTTTGAAATATCATCAAGGATTATTCAGTTGCTTTCTGGTCACCTGAGTTCATTGTGTTGTGGGTTCTTGGCCTTAAAAAAGGTCTACATCTTTTTGGAGCATTCTGCACTGAAGTATACATGTTTTACCCCAGGTTTATAGGTTTCACCTGCATCCCAGGCCATAGTAAGAGACAGTCTCAAACTTCAGAGAATGAGACCTGGATCAGGCACACAGCGTCACCCATCATTTATTTTTAGGTGTGACTAGGTAGCTACATTATAGGAGCAGAAAAACATGATGCGGATTTAATGTCATCAACTAAAGCACACAACCCAGTTTAATGATAGTCATAATCCTTATCTTTTTTCTGAGTAATTAATTTGCAGTTCGCTCAGTCATGTCCAACTCTTTGCGACCCCATGGACTGTAGCCCACCAGGCTTCTCCATCCATGGAATTTTCCAGGCATGAGTACTGGAGTGGGTTGCCATTTCCTTCTCCAGGGGATCTTCCAGAGCCAGGGATTGAACCCGGGTCTCCTGCATTGCAGGCAGATGCTTTACCATCTGAGCCACCAAGGAATATGGCAAATAACTATCTAATCAGTATTTAATTGATAACTGTTTTTTAGAAACTGTTTTTCTAAGTTGGGGGAATTAAAGGAAGATGACAGTGGCACAGGAAAGTGCTTTGTAGTTCCCGGGGAAATAGAAACTTAAATTTTAGAAAAGAATGTCTCTAGGGGTGGGACTGAGAGTGAGATGTGTGAGACACAAAAGAAGGGTAGTTGAGAAGAGTAGAAGTGGGTCACAGGTGCTGGGGGGTGAGAGGAAGCTGCAGTTGGCTACATAAAATTATGTAGGACGGCTGTGTGCAGGGGTATGGCTGTAAATTTTACAGTGAGGCCACCACCTGTGAGCAAGAAGGCATCTCCGTGGAGCAGTGCTGGGAGACATGATAGATTTAAATGTCTTCGAGTATCTGAAGTGCCAGTGCTGGTCCAGATGGTGGGGACCCAGGAGTGAATTCAGTGAATGATGAACTGCAAAGGTTAAACAGTAGCCTGTAAGGTGTACTGCTAATGCTAGGAGGAAAAGAGTGGAGGTGGAAAGATAAACAGGGGAAGTGAGGGATATTTCATTTAAGGGAGAACTGAGCACATTCACAGCCAGCAGAGGAAACCCAAGACTCAAAACCAGAGACATGAGACAGGAGGCTGCAGGCTGAAGATCTTTGGAAAGAGTGTGAATAGATGAGTGTGTGCTCAGTCATGTTTGACTCTTTGCAACCCCATGGACTGTAGTTCCACCAGGCTCCTCTGTCCATGTAATTCTTCAAGCAAGAATACTGGAGTGGCGTGCCCATTTCCTCCTCTAGGGGATCTTCCCAACCCAGGGATCGAACCCAAGTCTCTGCGGATTCTTTACCACTGCGCCACCCGGGAAGCACCTTTGGAAAGGAGTAGAGTCTTATCTGGAGAGAGAAGCAAAGGAAGAGAGAAAGAGGCACTGTCTAGAAAGACTTTAAAGTGGGGAGGGGAGTGTGAAGGCAAGCCAGTCAGGCAGACGTGGTCCTCTCTGCTGGCTCCTGCATCTATAAATGGGGGATAAGTCTTAGCCCAGAGAGCAGCTATGGGATTCGAACAAGATAGCACTGTTAAAGCCTTCAGCAGAGTGCCTGGCATGCCCGCAGAGCCCTCACTAAGCCTGAAGAAAAGACCGACAGGGAGGCAGAAGTCAGGTGGCTCAGGGGCTGAAGTGAGTGAGGTTCGCAAGCCCAGGTGGAAGGAACAGGACAGTGGCTAATGAATGAATTCTTCCCTCTAGCAAAAGACTGGACGGTGATGCAGAGGGGGAAGGAGGTGGCATACTAAAGTCACTAACTGCCTGACAGTGCCCTGGCACTAGGCCAAAAAAGTATAATTAAATGTGTCTCGCCACACCTAAATTTCTCCCTAGAGATTGTCCTAAGTTACAAGGGTTTAGAATGGATGAATAAATAAATATCCCTGAAGAAGGGGAGTGGAGAAGACCATCACTGTTTAATACTTTAGAGTGACTAAGCCAACACAGGAGGTTTAACAAAGGCAGAGCTGTCCCTCTGCAGTGAGGGCAGAGCTGCTGCTTCCAGGGAGCCAGGACACGAGGTACAGGAGAGAGAACAGAGGCTGGCAGGGCTTCTGGGAAGATGAGAGGGAGGTAGGAAATGTACCAAAGAAAGCAGAAAGACGGGTGCTGAAGCGAGTTCAAGACTGTAAGTCACACAACTGGAGAGCTGGGAATTCTTTCGGTCACCTGTGGGGCAGCTGGGCGAGAAGTCAGCCGTTACGTTTCATGCACTCCTTCATCACCTCTCTTTGGGTTTCACCTCTTCCCTGAATCTCACATAGCATCTCTGTTACCTAGAGAGTCAGAAATGGGAAACTTTTCAACAATAAAGCAAAGGTGGAGGGGACTTCATGTATTTCCCTGTTTAACCTTATTTTACAAAAGCGGAAATAGATGCTCAGAGGGAAGTGCCTTGTTCAAGGTCACACGGGGAACCTGGGGCTCAAGCAAACCTGGAAGAGCCTAGAATCCTGTGCTGTGTTCCCCGGTGCCTGACCATCTGTTTGATAAAACCTACAGCTTGCTGAAGTTCCTGCACAGCCAGAGAACACAAAGCAAGCCTCCTCCTCTGTGGAAGTTAATGATTAAAACCTAGTCTGATCTAAAGCATCTAACCCTAGTTACTAATTAAGCCAATTTCTGTGAGAAAAGATATTTCAAACAGAAGAGTGCTGTGTACTCTTCAGCTAAATCTATAGGCCTTCAAATTATAGTAGCGTAAACTGCACAATTACAATGTTTCAAGTATGCTTAAAAATATTTCATAATGCAATACCTTAACCTCTGTAACTTACATTTTCTCTTCATTGCATGCCACATGCTGGGTCCTGCTTAAACGATTTTGTAACTTTTGGAGAAGGAATTTAACTAAAGTGACTTCACTTACAGTGTTTGAGTGAAGTAGGTAATAAAATCTGTTTGCTGTGTTCGATGTCTCCAGATAGGGCTGTAATTACACCACATAAGGAAGAAAGGTGGCTGAGTCTCAACCTAGATCATTTATGTAAACTCAGCCTTCTTGTCAACGGTGTTCTCATATTGCCTGCATCCAAACCGCAAAAATCATCTCCTATGAACCACATAGAGACAGTGTCTGATTGCAGGCCTGTGAGACTGCAGTTCTTTCTGTAATTGGAGGTCTGTGGTTCAAGACCAAAATCTGACATTCTGAGGTTAAAAACAAGCAAACAAACAAAACTCACCAATGAATTCCCCAGTACAACAACTACATATCTGACGCTTGTAAAAATTAAGGGTATTCTTTACATCAAAGTATTACAAATGAATACATTTACTCAAAAAAAAAAAGGAAAAAAGCATCCTGTTCAGCTTAAAAGAAAAAAACAAGTTTGGTTCTTTGAAATGCACTTGAAAAAAAATTTGGTCCAGAAAGAAAAACAGGCAATTTCTAGTATAACCAAGTTAATATGTGACATTTTAATCTCCTACTTCAAATATTTGGCATTATTATTTCAACAATTTCCACCCCCTCCCCTAAATCTTACAAAAACCAAGAAGCAAAAAGTATATCCAGACTGTATCTATAAATACAAAGACATAGTTGCAAGAAGACAAAGCATGTGTTTTTCTTAATCATTAGACTACCCTCCATTATGACAAATTGGTCACTGGGTTTTCCTTTGACAGTCCTCCCTGGCCGGCACTGATAGCGTTTCTCTTGACACCTGCAGCTCCCAGCTTGCCCTGTCCTCTCAAGAAGGAAAACCACAGGCCACCGCCCTGGCGCCATCCCTGGCTCGGTCCAATCAATAAGGACTTATTTCCTGTCCATTTGCTGAGGTCACAGGAGCGAATCTCATTAATTATTTCTGCTACTGAAGCCTCAAGTGTGCTTCTGGCATGACAACTGAAAACTGCTTGACCTTTTTTCTTCTAATTTTGTTTGCAGCAGTTCCAAAAAGAAGGCAGTATTCATTTAGCAGTGTGATAAAAAGAAGAAGAAAAAAAATGTATACATTGTTGAAGTCGTTAATACATTTAGATATTTCATCATGAAAGCTCTCCCGATCACCTCCTTCCCCAATTTTTTCAGCCAACGAACAACAGTCTTTTTAATTTGGTGTCAGGAAAATCTGGTCACAGCAAACACAATGTTTTCTAAAGCAGTTCTAGCCTCCGAGGGAGGAAAGCTCTCCAGGGCCTCCAATGCTTTGTTTCCATGGTAACGACACAGGTCAATAGCTGAAGTCACACCTTTGCCAGCTTTGATTGTTTCTCGCAACTGTTAAGAAACAAATGCACAGAAAAAGTCAGTTTTTAAGGTACCACAATTAAACTGGGGAGGGGAGCTGGAAAACAAAGAAGGGGAGAAACAGAACAGATTCACTGTTTCTGCTTTTGAGGTTAAAGAGGACATCATTCCCCATGGATTCGGAGGCACTAACATTGCCTAAGGCTGCTAGGTGTCAGCCCTCCAGAGCAGAACAATAGGCTCCAATCAGCCTAATTACACCTCCTCCCCAACTGCCACCCTGCGATAGCTTGAAGTGAGCCCTGCTAGGGGGTGGAGGTGAGGAAGGTGGAAGGGCATTTACATCTCTGGCATTTTGAATTCAGCAGCCCGATATTCTAAGGTGAGGAAGACTTCATTAACATCCTATTAATAACTAATATTTTTACACTGTATGTTGACACAATAGTTCACATGAAAATTCAAGAAAGACACACAGTAGATCTGAACACGACATTACTAAAGCTGTAAGACTCTGGGGCAAATGAATTAAAATGCCTTTTGTAAAGCATTAGGTCAACTCTTGCTCACAAATGGAGCTGATTTCCAATCCCTCTCCTTGACAACCAGAAAGGACCAATACAATAGTTAAACTCTAGAGCTGAAGAAGAGTTATAATGATTTGGCCAGTCCACTTCTCCTTGCTCCATTCCATCTTTTCTTTCTCAGTGAAAACCTCTAATGTCTGCCTCACTCCCTAAACCAGATACTTGGGAGTTCTCCTTCATCCATTCAGGCACCATGGCTCACCCATGGCTGAACTTTTTGCATACCCCCAGTTGGGTGAGGCCCACTGACAAGTTCTAGTCCATGAGACGTGAATGGTGTGTGTCACTTCTGGGCTGTAGCACTTAGCCATCCATGGGAGTCCTGCCAGAGCTTTCCCTCTGGTACATCAGCTGGTCTCATTGGAAAAGTTGCTCAGGTTGGACGGGAGTGACCACAGTGAGCACCATGGAGACTCTCCATCCAGAGCAGAATGTTGTGTGGGCAAGAAACATGTCTGTTGTCTGAAGAGACTGTCAAGTTGTCTGTGGCCATCTTGACTGATATACTCACTAAATCCCAGCCATTCTAGCTCATACAGAGCCCTCATATTATCATCTACTCTTCACTCTCATTGCCACATTAGTTCAGGCTATCATCAACCCTCGCCTCGGTTATTTTTGCAATCAACTCCTGAAGAGTCTTCCCACTACCAGCTCTTTCCCTCTGGACTCCATCCCTCACGCTACCAAGGAGCTCTTTATACAATGCAAATATGATCTTGCTTAAAACCCTCCACTGCCTTCCAAGAGCTCTAAGAAAAAAAGAAGTCCAAGCTCTTTCATGAGGCATGGAAGTCCTTTATCTATCTAGCTCTTTCTCAGCCTGTTTCTTCCCTTTCCTTGTTTCTCCCCTTTCCCTGTTTCATCATTACTTAGGGAACCTACTTGCATCTGATGAGGTCTTCCTTGATAGCTCAGTTGGTAAAGAATCCACCAGCAATGCAGGAGATCTGGGTTCGATCCCTGGGTTGGGAAGATCCCCTGGAGAAGGGAAAGGCTACCCACTCCAGTATTCTGGCCTGGAGAATTCCATGGACTGTATAGTCCATGGGGTCACAAAGAGTTGTACACGACTGAGTGACTTTCACTCACTTCACTTGTAGGACTGCTGGTGGGTACTGCATGAGACAGTACAGGGTGTTTGACAGTGTCTAAAACACTACAGATATTCAAAATGACTTAATTCTTCTTCCTCCTCAAGCCCTTTGCCACTGCCAGGAAAGCTACTCCAGCCACCAAGATCAAGTCTATTTTAGCTTGATGCATAACAACCTCACAGGTAGTTGAACTTGGATTAGACCAGCTTAAAGATTTTTTTAAAAAAAATGGAAAAGAAAGGACATACCTCTTATTTTCATTAGCAAGTGTTAGGGGAACCGGGGTGGGGGTGGGGGGTGCGCTCTGAAAACCAATCTAAGAACTTTATTAAAATTTTTTTATTATCAAATATTTTTCATTTTTCTTTTCTATTTTTTGGCTGCGCTGCATGGCATGCAGGATCTGTTCCCTAACCGGGGACTGAAGCTGTGGCCCCTGCAGTGGAAGCATGATATCTTAACCATGGGACCACCAGGGAAGTCCCTTGAATATTTTAAAAGTACAGAAAAGTTGAAAGACTAGCTCAGGAGTTGGCAACCTATAGCCTCAGACCAGAGGCTCAGATCAGAAGGACTGATGCTGAAGCTCTAATACTTTGGCCACCTGATGCGAAGAACTGACTCATTGGAAAAGACCCTGATGCTGGGAAAGATTGAAGGCAGGTGGAGAAGGGGACAACAGAGGATGAGATGGTTAGATGGCATCACTTGACTCGATGGACATGAGTTTGAGCAAGCTCCAGGAGTTGGTGATGGACAGGGAAGCCTGGCGTGCTGCAGTCCATGGGGTTGCAAAGAGTCGGACACGACTGAGTGACTGAACTGAGCCAAATGTGGCCTCCCTGTTTTTATAAATTAAGTTCTACTGGAACATAACATGCCCATTCATTTAAGTATTGTCTGTGGTTGCTTCTGTGCTGTAACGGCAAAGATGCAGAGTTGAACAGCTGCCACAGAGACTGTATGAATTGCAAAGCCTAAAATATTTACACTTTGGCCTTTACAGGAAGTCTGTGACTCCTGGACTAGCAGAACACATATCCTCTACCGAGACTCAACAATCATTAATACTTTGCTATTTTTGTCCTATCTACTTGTATGTAAGTTTTCTGAATTATTTGAAAGTAAGCTGTAAGCAGCTTAATTACTCTCCAGAGGAGAAATTAACTTTCTAGAGGAGAAAAAAGCCCTACTTGTAGATTTTGTGGTTTGCATACTCCCATCATGGTGGATTTCAAGCTATCAAGGGTTGCAGAATCACAAAATTCTTAAATATTTAACAATTGGCTCTGAGCTGGCAGGACACGACTTGGATGCACCACGAGCTGTAGGATGCTTTATCCTTGTTTCGAGAAGTATCTCCTAAGATAAGAACATTTTCCTACAGGGCCAGAACTCTATTATCAGAGTTCAGGAAGTTAACAGTAATACTCTCCTATTATCCAATATCTAGTCTACCTGTAAATTTACCCAACTGGCTCCAAAATTTCGTTTTTATCCTTTCAACACCCACCATCCCCCATCCCGAAACTGTAATAAATCCTGGTTCACACATTTCATTCATTTGTTATGATGCTTTAAACTTCTTCCTCCCCCTGCGATATTGCCATTGTGAAAGGAACAGGCTATGTTGTACAGTGTTCTGCTGCTGCTGCTGCTGCTAAGTTGCTTCAGTCGTGTCCGATTCTGTGCGACCCCACGGACCGCAGCCCACCAGGCTCCTCCGTCCATGGGATTTTCCAGGCAAGAACACTAGAGTGGGGTGCCGTCGCCTTCTCCGTACAGTGTTCTATATTCTCCATTTCTCTGATTGCTATGCAGAGTTTGTTAGTCTATAAACTTTATTCAGTCAGGCTCCACTGAATATTTGATGCTGACTTACATGGCATTTAGTGGGCTTCCCTGGTGGCTCAGATGGTAAAGAATCTGCCTGCAATGCAGGAGACCTGGGTTCACACTCTGAGTTGGGAAGATCCCCTAGAGAAAGAAATTGCAACCCACTATAGCAAAGGCACCCCACTCCAGTACTCTTGCCTGAAAAATCCCATGGATGGAGGAGCCTGGTAGCCTGCAGTCCATGAGATCGCTGAGGGTCGGACACGACTGAGCGACTTCACTTTCACTTTTCACTTTCATGCATTGGAGAAGGAAGTGGCAACCCACTCCAGTGTTCTTGCCTGGAGAATCCCAGGGACAGGGGAGCCTGGTGGGCTGCCATCTATGAGGTTGCACAGAGTCGGACATGACTGAAGTGACTTAGCAGCAGCAGCAGCAGCACAGTATTCTTGCCGGGAGAATTCTATGGACAGAGGAGCCTGGTGGGGTATGGTATTTAATCCTATGTGCGTGCATGCCAAGTTGCTTCAGTCATGTCAGACTCTTTGCAACCCCCATGGACTGTAGCCTGCCATGCTCTTCCGTCCATGGGATTCTCCAGGCAAGAATACTTAAGTAGGTTGCCATGCCCTCCTGCATTGGCAGGCAGGTTCTTTACCACTAGTGCCTCCTGGGAAGCCCATTTAATCCTACAATGAAGGGTAACTCAGATTAGGGCAAAACAGCACCCAGGAGGGCTTCACTGGTGGCTCAGTGGTACAGAACCTACCTGACAATGCAGGAGACATGGTTCAATCTCTAAGTCAGGAAGATCCCCTGGTGTAGGAAATGGCAACCCACTCCAGTACACTTGCCCGTGAAATCCCATGGACAGAGGAGCCTGATGGGCTACAGTCCATAGGGTCGCAGAGTCAGACACGGCTGAGCAACTGAACACACACAAGCACCCAGGAGGACATCTCTAAAAGTTACTCATGCCCTAAAAAGAGTTAATTTCTCCTTCCCATGACTATTCTACTTCCAGTTAATACTCCAATCTGCTCTCCACAGAGCTGGCTCACAAGGCTTTGCATACCAAGGACTCAACAGCTGCCATGTGTAAAAGTCCCATTTCAGGACTCACTGGTAATCTAATCCTTCATGGAAGGCATTAATATTATTCTTCATAGGCATCTGTATACACTTCCACCAACTAAACATAAACTACTGGTTCAAAGGAAATCCTTCAGATATAATTAATAGGGCATAACTGAGATCCATTTTTATTATAAATTAGAATAGGCCATGAGTTCATCCAGAAAAATACAATATTGGAAAATACAGAAAAAGACAAAAACAGAAAATACAAATAATACAAAAATAATATACAAAAAAATACAAAAATACAAATACAGAAAAATACAAAAATACACAAGACACATTAAGCTGGAGTTCCTAAACCTGGCTAAATATAAGATTCACCTGGGGAGCTTTAACATACAGATACCTAGACCTCATTCCTGGAGATGGATTCAGTAAGGCCTTAAAAAAATACTTCTTACGTCATTTCAATGATTAACCAGATTTGGGAGTACCTCACTCACTGGGGCATGTATTTGAAGCGATGATATTTTAAAACTATCATATTGGATTTATACTGTTTTAACCACACAGATGGTGATTGCAGCCATGAAATTAAAAGACGCTTACTCCTTGGAAGAAAAGTTATGACCAACCTAGATAGCATATTCAAAAGCAGAGGCACTATTTTGCTGACTAAGGTCCGTCTAGTCAAGGCTACGGTTTTTCCAGTGGTCATGTATGGATGTGAGAGTTGGACTGTGAAGAAAGCTGAGCGCCGAAGAATTGATGCTTTTGAACTGTGGTGTTGGAGAAGACTCTTGAGAGTCTCTTGAACTGCAAGGAGATCCAACCAGTCCATTCTGAAGGAGATCGGCCCTGGGTGTTCTTTGGAAGGAATGATGCTGAAGCTGAAACTCCAGTACTTTGGCCACCTCATGCAAAGAGTTGACTCATTGGAAAAGACTCTGATGCTGGGAGGGACTGGGGGCAGGAGGAAAAGGGGACGACAGAGGATGAGACGGCTGGATGGCATCACTGACTCGATGGCCGTGAGTCTGAGTGAACTCTGGGAGTTGGTGATGGACAGGGAGGCCTGGCGTGCTGCGATTCATAGGGTCACAAAGAGTTGGACACGACTGAGCGACTGAACTGAACTGAACTGAACCACACTTGCAAAGTGTTGTCTTTGTGATGATCAAATTAAATTCAGCAAGCACCTCTATGCAATAGCTATATAGTAGGCGCTAGAGGTACAGAAACAGACACAGTTGCTACCTCCCAGGACTGCTTGTTAGAGGGCTTGTCACAGGGCTGCAGAACCAGAGAGGGCTGAGTGGAACACGGAGGGATTGGACCCATGATGTTGGTTCTGATAGTTTCAAGGGGAAAGACCACAATAAAAAAAATTCTTTTCACTTTTGCCTTCACCTACATTTTGACTGGGCAAATTCCCAACTGATGCACAAATACAACTTTCCACATTAGGATGTGGCTAAAATGCTCATAAGCCCATTCTGGCCTTTATGACCTGAAAACCACTTTAGCTGTAGGATAAATTAAAAAAATACAAAAAGGTGAATTATCATTTTGCATTTTATTTCCATGATTTAGCACTTTAGGGCAATAATTTAATTAAACCTCTAATTAAGTCAATTGAATAGTTGTATAAGTACAGTATCAACTGAAATAAATTAAGTTCAAATCACCTGTTAAAGGATCCATTAAAGATATTAACACAGAGAGAAGAGAATGCATAGTACTTAAAATTAAGTGCATTATTATTAGTATTTATCAAAAGGTATCACTTTTCAGTGACAGATATATCTTTTATGAGACCATTTTAAGAAATCATTGTAGGCCTCTGAAAAATATTTGGTTTGAAAGTCCTCTGAAAATTAAAGACAAGCCCCTGCCATAGGGTCTCGGTAGCTTTAGATGATGAGGAGGCAGCAGCTCCTTGCATCCAATGAAAATAGAGGAATGTCAGGAAGCATTTAACAGGAGGCTTCCTGTGTGCTGTTTTGGATCTGTCAGGAATTCTCTGCTCCTTATTAATTCCTGAATTATCAGGAATTAAGAGGAGAAGGAAGCCTCTCCCAGGGCTGAGGAATCCAGGCATTTCCTTCATTAGTTTTTCTATACGGTGATAAGCACCCTCTTCCTTCTTGTGAACCGTATGGTAAAAGTGATTGTTTACAACTCTCTCTCTCTTTAATATGGGTCGCCTATGTTTTGTAAGTATGGAATTTTAATTTTTATCTTTGCTGAGAATAACCACCTTGTAAGACAGTATATAGGCCCACATCATGTTGATTAAAACACCTTTGCTCCATCAGAGCTCTGGTCCCCGTGTCTTTCTTTCTCTCTCTTTCTCTCTCAGGCTATTTCTTTGGAGTGCAGAGGCCCTCTGAGTTCACTTTCCTGCCCGGGCTTCTAAGACCCTCTCGAGAAGGCATTCTGTGCCTTCACCCCATCAAGAGGGCACCTGAGGCCTCCATGAATAGAGCAAGCCCTGTGCCAGGGGCTTTACTGGCTTTCTGTGTAAACCAAGGAATATCAGCCTCTTTCTCTCCTTTACTTTCTTTTCGTTGACTCCAGACCACCAGGTTCCGGTCCATTAAAGGACCTCAACAGAGGAAGACTTTAGATTTAGAAGAAACCCAAAACACTGTCTTCTCACCTCGTTTTGCAGGAGAAGATACTGGATGAGCGAGGCTAAGTGGCATGGACAAGAGTCAACAGCAAATTTGAGAAATGGCCTGGGTTTCATTTCTGCACATCCTGAGCTCTTCCACCCTATAGCGCTGGAAAAGACTTGGAGATAACTCCAAGTTTTATTTCAACCAACCAGAACACGGATACTAAAACCCATCTGGAACACAGGTTAGACTGTGTTCTGAAGAAACTGTATAACAGAATAAGGGAGTATGAAACAATGTAAAGTTCTGGGTTTTTTTAAAATGGTTGAAAACAGGTGGATGAGGGTAAAAGAAAACAAGCAGAAGCCATGCTATTATGGGAAGAGACCACATACCTCCCATCCAAGAGGTAGGAGTGGACCCTGCTTGCTTAATAGAGATTATACAGCTGGAAGGAAGGTACGATGCAGTAATGACATGGAACTTCAACCTGTGAACATCTGCTAAAACTTGCATTCTATGGTTGACAAATTCTTGGTGTGCCTGACTGATAATCTTATGTGTCAGAAGAGAGAAGAAGCACTTTTTGCTTAGCTATGTCAGCATAACTGGCTATAAATGTGATAAGGATTAACAAAAAATTAATGCCATCCTGGTATTAGAATCAGCTTCTCTGGTGGCTCAGATGGTAAAGAATCTGCCCACAATGTGGGCGGCCTGGGTTCGATCCCTGGGTTGGGAAGATCCCCTGGAGCAGGGAATGGCAACCCACTCCAGTATCCTTGCCTGGAGAATTCCATGGACAGAGGAGCCTGACGGGCTACAGTCGATGGGGTGGCAAAGAGTAAGACATGACTAAGCAACTAACACTTTCACTGGTATTAGAATCAGTCCTTAGAAAGGACTAGCAGGTGTGGGTTTGGACACCTGGACACACCTGGACTATGTGTTAGGAAAGTGTATTGCAAAAATGAGTTTAGTGAAAAGATGGCCAGGATTCCAAGAATCTATAACTGGAAATATAGTTCAAGGGTGACAGAAGCTACTGAAAAACTAAGCTCCAACAATAGTCATAATTATGAAAGTGAATAAAATAATGGCTACTGAAAAAACTCCCTCAAGACTCACATTTGAGAAGGCATGGGTGTAAAAGGAGGAGCCTACCATCCCCTCCACTGCATAGAGCACCACTGTGGAGATCGGGTCCTATCCCTGGCTTGAAGGAGCTGACAGAAAGAGAGGCACAAAGCCGTAAAAATTGTACAGGACTCCACCAGTAGTTCCGTACTGTCACCAGGACACCTCACAGAAAATGTTCAGAAACAAACAACCTTGTCAAAATCTGCTAAAGTGTGATGGGCATTCACAGGGGCTGCATGGGGAGGAGACAATGACAAAAGTGAGAGGCTTTGAAATGTAAAGGCTGTATGCTGAGTAAGAACAAGTATGTACAAATATTTGCAAAAGATAATGTACTATTAAAAGAAGACAAAGGAAAGAGAACAACAGAAGAATGAGTTCAAAATTGTAAACACTAAATTCCACGAAGACAGGCCTTTAAAGATGATGCATAAGATATTATGCATTCAAATAGCCCATTACAGGTTGTCACGGAACCTTGACTACAGCTACCATCTTGGCTTTTGGTGTCCTTAGCTTTCCAAGGCCACCCACTCTTCCCACTCTTCCCACTCTAAACATCGTATTATCCTCTAAGACAAACAGCTGTGCAGCTTTCTTACTTCCTTTACCCGATATTCCTGTCCAGTTTTCACTCTCTGACACTTTCCTTCTTTGCCTTCCTCCTCATTTCATCTTCCTCTGAAGATGCAGTTCCTGGCCTAGAGCACCTTCACAGACGCACCCATCCACCTCTGTCCTGCTCTCATAAGCTTGGAATGCATATAACTTGTCTTTCCAGCTACTGAAAGACTGTGAGAAATGTCAGAAATGGGAGACTCAAATGACTAATGCCTGCCAATAGTGGACCAAAAAAATGAGGACAAATGTGCATTCTGTAGCACAGATCCGTGAACTTAGGAAAATTATGGCAAAAATCCAGAAGAGGTTAACAGACTGATTGTGAACTCTAGAGAAAAAGCAGTGGTGATCACAGCCCCAGGATAGGTGGGTCACAACGAGCACATTATAACAGAACAATCTCATTTTTCTTTTGATATTAACTTGACTGCTATCTTCAGAAATAGTAGAGTACATTCAGATATTCATCATGGATAAGACAGAGAAACAGGATCTGTATTAGAGTTTGGTAATATGGATTCAAATATGTAAAATAACTATTCCTAGAAAATGTTTAGTAGTGGATTTATATTGAGCAGAAAGGTGATACCTGGTATTGTACTGCAAGACTCAGTACTTGGTTCCTTTCCCTTATCACAGTGATTGAAAGATGATGGGGAAGAAATGCAGGTTAAATTTTAATTTTCAGATGTCACACAGTCAAGAGAAAAAGCTAACACATGGACAGCATCAAAATTTTAATGGTTTTGACATGTTGAGCAATAGATGATACTAGCCAGATGAAATGGAACAGGGAAACTGTATAGTTGAGCATTTAGGTTTCATAAACTAATTATAAAAACGTAAACCTCAGTTTGGCAGTGACTCATAGAAAAATGCTGAGAATCTTTGATAACGACATTCTGTATATAAGCCAAAACTGTGACGCAGATACTGAAAAAAAAGCAAACGCAAACCTTGGCAGTATAAACAGATGCACATGTCCAAAAGACAGGCAAGAACAGTCTCACTGCAGTCTTTGATAGCTGATCATTTTTAGAAAACTATGTTCAAATCCTGTGTGCCATGTCTCAAGAGGGACACTGACAAGATAGATAGGGTCCAACATGAGGATGAATTAGTATTTGGAAATGTGTCATCTAAGGAATGCTTAACCTGGAGGAAAAGGTTAAAGGAAGATATTAAACCCATCCTCAAACTACCAAAGCAATTAAATGGAAGAAGGAGCAGTCCTGTTTTATATGCTTCAGGGAACAGAACAAAGAGCGATCAGGTGAAATTTCTGGGAAGCTTCAATTTCAGTTACAAGTAAGAAAGAGCTTTCAAATGACTAGAGTTGTCTAACAACGAATAGTTTCTTTTGACATGCTGTAAACTCCCAATCATTGAAAGTCCTCAGCAACTGGATGCCCACATCAGAGAAGGTATAAATGAAACTCTAAGCTGTAGAGGGCGGTGGGACAAGGCTGCCTCCAAGGTGCCACACAACTTTAAGATTCAAGCTGACTGTGCTTCAACTGAAAGATTTTGCCAGCTTCTGAGTGGCAAGACTTGGTACAAAATGAAAAACAGTAATTAAAACCTTTAATACAATAAACTGTGAAATGTATCACAAACAACATAAAAATTTCCTTTTTACTTAGAATGACTTATTTACTTATTAAAAAGCAGAGACATCACATTGGCAACAAAGGTCCGTCTAGTCAAAGCTATGGTTTTTCTAGTAGTCACGTACGGATATGAGAGTTGGACCAAAAAGAAAGCTGAACACTGAAGAATTGATGCTTTTGAACTGTGGTGTTGAAGAAGACTCTTGAGAGTCCCTTGGACTCCAAGGAGATCCAACCAGTCAATCCTAAAGGAAATCAGTCCTGAATATTCATTGGAAGAACTGATGCTGACGCTAAAGCTCCAATACTTTGGCCACCTGATGCAAAGAACTGACTCACTGGAAAAGACCCTGATGTGGAAAGACTGAAGGCAGGAGAAGGGAATGACAGAGGATGAGATGGTTGAATGGCATCACCAACTTGATGGACATGAGTTTGAGCAAGGTTTGGGAAGTGGTGATGGACAGCATATTCTGGCATGCTACAGTCCATAGGGTTGAAAAGAGTTGGACACAACTGAGTGACTGAACTGAACTGAACTAGAATGACAATTTATTTAAAAGAATCTATAGGAAAAAAAAATCTACTGATCTTAATTACTTAATCTATTGATCTAGTGACCTTAATTAAATGTCTTATTTTGGCAAAAATGGAAGGAAGTGGAAATAAGAGAATTTTAAATTATTTCCTCAATCACAGGAATTCACAGGTGAAGACACAATTAGAATGGTAGTGTGTCCCAATATTAAAATAGTAATAATAATATAATAATAATAGCAATAGCAACAAAGACAACCCCATATATAGTACTTACATGTGCCTAGCACTGTTCTAATATGTCTATATAATATATATAAGATACATATAATAGTACTTACCTCATAGGACTATTGTGAGGATTGCATACACAAACATATATACCTTCTGTTCTATATATCTTATGAGGTGTATGTGTGTGTGGATCTATCTATCTAGGGAAAATTCAAATTTCATTTGAGAAGAGAACACATATGTCAATATTGTCCTTTGCACAGGGCAAACTTTAAAAATACACATTCAAATCACAGATTTTAAAAAATACATCAAATCAAATACTTTTGGATAAAACCATATTTACAGAGATGACAGAAACCTAAGCCATCATTAGATTATGTACCTCTTATAGCATACACATTTTTTTTTCTACCACAAGTAAAAATGCCACACAGTTGTGGAACAAATGTCAATAGGAATTGGAGGTGGAAAATGTCCACATTTTCTGCTAAGAAAAAGCCATAAATAGCTCAATATACTTGAGTAAGTATATTCTTCTAGACATACTTTTTAAACAAAAAGGCACTGAATAAAATGAAACTAATATATTTGTACCTAAAAAATTCTTAATAACAGAAACTTTTTGTTTTAATTAAAAATCTCAACCAAAGACTCTGACTGCAACATTGATATTGGGGTTTCATGCAACCAACCGGACACTGCCTCTTATTATTTTCACAATTAAAAAAAAAATTCAGTGTTCATCATGCTACACTGAAGTCACTGGATAAAAGATAAGCTCAAAATGACAAACATACTTTATCACATGCTTTAAACATTTTTACTATTCTCTAATAAAATATCAGAGTATTTTTCTTTTGTAAAATAGCCTGTAAAATTACTATAATATAGATCTGTATTGAGTTTTGAGATACTAATTTTTAACAAGTTCTATTTATTGTTTTGAAGAATTAAAATCATTCTGTATAACTGTGTGAGAGTTCAGGACACGGATGACATTTGTTATACTGCTCTCCTTTTCCCTGGCCAAATTCTGGAAGCCCATGGAGATGGGAGGTAAGACAGGTGGACTCCAAGAGGGACAGAATGCCACGTATTTCCAGACATGATGGCCTTTCAAGCACCTTGGAGCAGATCTTCCAAATGAACCCACACAGGAACCTTTTTTAATCTTATAACAGGATGTGATGTTCCCTTCCTAAGACTGGCTAATTCATTTATGCTACTTCATAATAATACAAAAAATAATCATAGAGAGGCAATAAGCACACTGCCTCTCTCCCTGGCAGTGGGGAAACTCTGGGCCTGGACATGTGTGACCTTGGGCAAAGTAACTTCTCTAAGCCCACCTCACCTATAAAATCACAGAGATAATATTTATGCCACAGGCAATTATTATGAGGAATGAATAAGATAATATATGTGAAATTAACATCAATAAAATGCTTTACAAATATAAGGTTTGAAGAGTAAGGGAGCATGGGGATACACTGCAAAGCTCACATTAACATTTATATAATGTACCTGGTTCGTTTCCAAGGCAAACTATTCAAAATCATAGTAATCCACGTCTATGCCCCAACCAGTAATGCTGAAGAAGCTGAAGTTGAACGGTCTACGAAGACGTATAAGACCTTTTGGAACTAACACCCAAAAAAGATGTCCTTTTCATTATAGGGGACTGGAATGCAAAAGTAGGAAGTCAAGAAACACCTGGAGTAACAGGCAAATTTGGGCTTGGAATATGGAATGAAGCAGGGCAAAGGCTAATAGAGTTTTGCCAAGAGAACACACTGGCCATAGCAAACACCCTCTTCCAACAACACAAGAGCAGACTCTACACATGGACATCATCATATGGCCAACACCGAAATCAGAATGATTATATTGTTTTCAGTCAAAGACGGAGAAGCTCTATACAGTCAGCAAACACAAGACTGGGAGCTGACTGTGGCTCAGATCATGAACTACTTATTGCCAAATTCAGACTTAAATTGAAGAAAGTAGGGAAAACCACTAGACCATTCAGGTATGACCTAAATCAAATCCCTCATGATTATACAGTGGAAGTGAGAAATAGATTTAAGGGACTAGATCTGATAGACAGAGTGCCTGAAGAACGATGGATAGAGGTTTGTGACATTGTACAGGGGACAGGGATCAAGACCATCCCCAAGAAAAAGAAATGCAAAAAAGCAAAATGGCTGTCTGAGGAGGCCTTACAAATAGCTGTGAAAAGAAGACAAGTGAAAAGCAAAGGAGAAAAGGAAAGATATAAGCATCTGAATGCAGAGTTTGAAAGAATAGCAAAGAGAGATAAGAAAGCCTTCCTCAGTGATCAGTGCAAAGAAATAGAAGAAAACAATAGAATGGGAAAAACTAGAGATCTCTTCAAGAAAATGAGAGATACCAAGGGAACATTTCATGCAAAGATGGGCTCAATAAAGGACAGAAATGGTATGGACCTAACAGAAGCACAAGATATTAAGAAGAGGTGGCAAGAATACACAGAAGAACTGTACAAAAAAGATCTTCACGGTCCAGATAATCACGATGGTGTGATCACTCACCTAGAGCCAGACATCCTGGAATGTGAAGTCAAGTGGGCCTGAGGAAGCATCACTACAAACAAAGCTAGTGGAGGTGATGGAATTCCAGTGGAGCTATCTCAAATCCTAAAAGATGATGCTGTGAAAGTGCTACACTCAATATGCCAGCAAATTTGGAAAACTCAGCAGTGGCCACAGGACTGGAAAAGGTCAGTTTTCATTCCAATCCCAAAGAAAGGCAATGCCAAAGAATGCTCAAACTACCGCACAATTCCGCTCATCTCTCATGCTAGAAAAGTAATGCTCACAATTCTCCAAGCCAGGCTTCAATACATGAACTTTGAACTTCCAGATGTTCAAGCTGGTTTTAGAAAAGGCAGAGGAACCAGAGATCAAATTGCCAACATCTGCTGGATCATCAAAAAAGCAAGAAAGTTCCAGAAAAACATCTGCTTTATTGACTATGCCAAAGCCTTTGAAAATTCTGAAAGAGGTGGGAACACAAGACCACCTGACCTGCCTCCTGAGAAATCTGCATGCAGGTCAGGAAGCAACAGTTAGAACTGGACACGGAACAACAGACTGGTTCCAAATAGGAAAAGGAGTACGTCAAGGCTGTATATTGTCACCCTGCTTATTTAACTTATATGCAGAGTACATCATGAGAAACGCTGGGCTGGATGAAGCACAAGTTGGAATGAAGATTACCAGGAGAAATATCAATAACCTCAGATATGCAGATGACACCATCGTTACGGCAGAAAGTGAAGAAGAACTAAAGAGCCTCTGGATGAAAGTGAAAGAGGAGTGAAAAAGTTGGCTTAAAGCTCAATATTCAGAAAACTAAACGGCATCTGGTCCCATCACTTCATGGCAATCAGATGGGGAAACAGTGGAAACAGTGGCTGACTTTATTTTGGGGGGCTCCAAAATCACTGCACATGGTGACTGCAGCCATGAAATTAAAAGATGCTTACTCCTTGGAAGGAACGTTATGACCAACCTAGACAGCATATTAAAAAGCAGAAACATTACTTTGCCAACAAAGGTCCATCTAGTCAAAGCTATGGTTTTCCCAGTAGTCATGTATCGATATGAGAGTTGGATTATAAAGAAAGCTGAGTGCCGCAGAATTGATGCTTTTGAACTGTGGTGTTGGAGAAGACTCTTGAGGGTCCCTTGGATTATAAGGAGATCCATCCAGTCCATCCTAAAAGAGATCAGTCCTGAGTGTTCATTGGAAGGACTGATGTTGAAGCTGAAACTCTAATACTTTGGCCACCTGATGTGAAGAGCTGACTCATCTGAAAAGACCCTGATGCTGGGAAAGATTGAAGGCAGGCGGAGAAGGGGACAACAGAGGTTGAGATGGTTGGATGGTATCACTGAGTCAATGGTCATGAGTTTGAGCAAGCTCTGGGAGTTGGTGATGGACAGGGTGGTCTGGTGTGCTGTGGTCCATGGGGTCTCGAAGAGTCGGACATGACTGAGTGACTGAACTGACTGACTGACTGACTGACCTGGCTTTAATTATGAAGATCATAGACTGTTTTACACAGATTCATGGAAGTATTTTAAATATTTTAAAACTGTGATTATTAGAAAATAGGAAACATGCTTGTTCTGAAAAATGAATTTCCAAATCATCTTATCATTGAAAATTCAGTCTATTCTCCCTAAAAGGGAAAAGAAAAAACACATGATAAAAACAGATAAGGTATTATTTTTCTTGCCCTCTCTTCCACAAGAGTCTATTAAGCTCAGTCTGGATGATGTGTGGCCTCCTGTTGAGAGTGAGATTTCAGAACTGACTTCAAGGCTCAACCTCTCAGCTAAGTACATCTGAGTCTGTGCTGTGAAATACTATCCACAAAGACCTGAACATAATCAAAGAACTCATTTCATACAAATTATCATACCTGAATATATATGTATATTATATGTATACTGTACTTAGTCACCCAGCCATGTCCAACTGGTTGCAATTCCACAGACTATAGCCCACCAGGCTCTTCTGTCCATGGGGATTCTCCAGGCAAGAATACTGGAGTGGATAGCTTATCCCTCTCCAGGTGATCTTCTGGACCCAGGAAATGAACTGGGGTCTCCGGCATTGAAGGCTGATTCTTAACCAGCTCAGCTACCAGGGAAGCTCATATTATATGTATAAATACCTCTAAACAAACAACCATAGAGACATATATAATTTATACATATTTTCATATCATTAAAAACATTTTATTGGCATAATCAAAACTGACCAAAACTGTTCACTCTGGCTGAGTGTTCAGGTAAAGTTGTGCTTGCTGCTTAAGAAACAAGAGGTCAGCTTGGAGCTCAGGGTATGAGTAGATGTGCCTGATTTCAAAATGCAATTAAAGGGAATAAGTATATGATTTTAGTTTTTAAAAGTTAATTTATAAATTTTCATTAACATTTGTTAAGTAGGGTATCTGAGGGTGGTGGTGGTGGTCAGTCATGTCCGACTCTTTATGACTCCATGGACTACATGGAAGAGCCACCAGGCTCCTCTGTCCATGGGATTTTCCAGGCAAGAATACTGCAGTGGGTGGCCATTTCTTCCTAAAGGGGATCTTTCCAACCGAGGGATCAAACTTGCTTCTCTTGCATCTCCTGTACTGGCAGGTGGATTGTTTACCACTGTGCCACCTCAGAAGCCCCATCTGACATATGTATGGAATTGTATTAAAATGAGGCTTAATTCCACACAGAAAGCAATTTTTGCTGCTTGGTTTTCATGTCTTCTAGAGGAAAATTTAATGATGCATCATGTATGTAAACCATCCTGGGGATTATGAGAGAAACACATAAATTATGCAACAGTGATCTGGGTTTCCAGCTTGTCTTGAGTGTATATCTTATACATTTCTCTTTTTAAAAAATTAATTAATTAATTTAAAATTTTTGGTTGCACTGGGTTTTTGCTGCCACACTTGGGTTTTCTCTAGGTGCAGTGAGTGGGGGCTACTCTGCTGTGGTGAGCGGGCTTCCCATTGCAGTGGCTTGTTCTCTTCTGGAGCACGGGTTCTAGAGCATGGGCTCAGTAGTTGTGCACAGGCCTAGGTGCTCCAAGGCATGTGGGATCTCCCCAGAGCAGGGATCGTGTCCTCTGCATTGGCAGGTGGATTCTTATCCACTGCACACCAGGGAAGTCCCTTCATTCATTTCTTAAATTCTCCTCATATCCTGGTTTTTCATCTGCCGAAACCTTGGGATCACTTACCTCAAAACCACTATTAGCACCAGCATCACTACTATCCATTGAGCCTAGATTCCTGGCATCCCAACATACATCCTGATACAAAATGAGCTCAAAACACACAACTTCCATCACTGGTCTTTTGTGTGCATGCTAAGTCGCTTTAGTCATGTCCAATTCTTTGCAACCCTATGGACTGTAGCCCGTCAGCCTCCTCTGTCCATGGGATTCTCCAGGCAATAATACTGGAGTAGGTTGCCATTCCCTTCTCCAGGGGATCTCCATGACCCAGGGATCAAACCTGCATATCTTATGTCTCCTGCACTGACAGGCAGGTTCTTTACCACTAGCGCCACCTGGGAAGCCCTCCATCCATCACTGGAAGGCACATCTAATGAAGAAAAACAATAGCTACTGAGAGCAATGACAAGCAATGTATACCTCAGCCAGGCCTTCCAGGCTGATCACATGAGACTGAGGGCACATGCAGGAAGCAATGCTATGGGGGTGATGCTGTTACTCTGTACCATATAAGTGTAATCACATCTGCAGGATTTACACCTCTTCCAGATGTAGGAAGGCTCAACGTTATGGTGCTATGGTATTTGTTAACACAGACCCTTGCTTTCATTGAGAGAACAGTGATGAGAACTTGTTTTATTTTTATTTTTTTATATTTATTTATTTGGCTGCATCAGGTGTTAGTTGTGCCATGTGGGATCTTTGATGCTCATGTGGGATCTTTCACTGCAGTGCATGTGGGCTCTTAGTTCCCCACAAAGGATTGAATCTGCATCCCCTGCATTGCAAGGCCAACCTGGACCACAAGGGAAGTCTTGAGAACTTGTCTTAAATGGTCATATCTCTAAAACTTTCTTGAAAGAGGGAAGAATGCATACCATCTTAGGAAAAAAATCACAATAATCACTGAACTAGCTCAGCAAATAAATCCTAAGATATTCACTTACTAGAGAGTCACTATTTCTGAGAGCAGAATTATGTTAGGATTATAGAGTAATGCATACCATTTTCTGGATTTTGGTAAGACCAGAGGCTGACTACAAATTCTCTCTTACTTCTTTTTCTGTATGTCTAAAGCACCCTGGGAAAGAAACAGTGAGGTAGTGAAGAGTACAGTGTGGAGTCAATAGACCTGGC
This sequence comes from Capricornis sumatraensis, assembly GCF_032405125.1. Lineage (NCBI taxonomy): Eukaryota > Metazoa > Chordata > Mammalia > Artiodactyla > Bovidae > Capricornis > Capricornis sumatraensis. The sequence continues at coordinate 30,603,258 of NC_091081.1, read as the reverse complement.
TAGAGTCATGACTGGGAGATAGTGACTGTGTGAACACTGTTAGCTTATTTAATCTCTTCTCCATAAAATGAAAGGATTCAGAGACAGAATCTGATAGAACCACTTGACTCAAGTGCTCAGTGTATGTCTTGAACAGAGTGCACACTGAAGAACATGTTTACAATGACATGCATCTCACCAGGGTCATAGGACGTAGAAAGGCCTACAACCTTTCCTAACAGGTACACAGGAATGAAGACAAAAGGCAGCAAAATTTCTTTGGATCTAGAACAGGGAGACCTTCCATAGGGGGCACCATGCATGAATCAATCTTCAGAAGCACATCTTTGGCTTTAGTACTATCTGATGGATAGGTAAGATCTTTCCTCGAGCCAGAAAGTCAAGCACTTGGAAGAAAGAAAAGAGCTACTCAATGTAATCTTTAGTTAGTAGCATTGTACACATCACCGATCTATGTTATAGGTTCTGTCATCTGTACTGTGAGCTCAGTAAATCTGTTTAAAATTGAGGTGCACAGCTACCATGCCATTTCAGAAAGGTGGTTAAGCACATCTAGGATCGATATTCAGTCTCACGTGTCAGCGGGGAGGCTAAGTAGTGCCTTCAGACACAGCTGAGGAAACATGAGGGAATGGCTTCAGATATACCACCTGGACAAATTATAGCTTTCTGTAAGATCAAACATCTTGACATTACAGAAGTCTTTAATTCCACATAAAATCAGGCTGTAGGATTAGTGAATAAATTTGGAAATAACAATCTAAGGCAATGACAAAGACTTCCGATTTACTGAAACCAGATTCAACATCAACACAGAGGTACCTCCCTTTTCATTCTCTTTTTGGAAACCTCATGTCCTTCCTCTGCTTTTGATGACACGGAAAGAAACAGTCTTCCCTTTAGATCTACTTAAAACTGTTTCATGGACTAAGCAGACTCCTCCAGGGGACAAAAGTCTCAGTCCTCCACAGAAAGTCACACAGTCACTCCCTGTGCACAGGCGGGTCCTGACACCACAAACTGGGAACAATAATTGAATCCAGCTACCCCACCGTGCAGAGCATTTATCCACAGAACCAGCCTAGTGAGCATCTGTAGTTAGCTTTCTAGACTAATATTCAAAAGGTTACCCCAAATGAATCTTTGTTTTAACCCAGGGAGTGTATGCCATTTAGGAGATATTTGATTAAATATACTAGGGGAGAAATAAGAGGATCAAAGATGGAGTCAAATATATCTTATGAACGAAAAGGAACATAGGCTCAAACAGCTGGCACATCTGGGGGTTATTCATTCATTCAATAGTAGTTCAGCATATATTTATTGGGTACCCAGTATGTGGCAGGAACTGTGTTAGGCCCTCAGGATATAAAACTGGACATGATTCCAGGCTAACAACTAAGAACTCCTCTTCACCAACAATCTAAGTTTGCCTTAGCTTCCTAATAAATGTGAGATATTATGCAGACATGTAATTTTTCAAGAACCAGTAATTCAAAATTATAAACCTAAGGATGGAAGAGATTGCCCCACTAAATATTATTGCTATAAACAAAATAATTCAATATTTTATATACACAATTAGAGAGGAAAGGCCAATAAGCTAGAAATATATGACATAAAGCAAAATAAAGAAGATTTATAACTGCTTAGAGGATTGAATTCAAAGAATATCAATAATATTTGGGCAAACAGCTGAGAGGGTGGCATTACTTTATGATGTCATAAAGAGGCTTATCACTGACATCATTTAATAATTTTATTCATGATCCATGAGGGACTAGAGATTATGATCATTAAATCTGTTGATGCCATTGAAGTGTGTGGGACTGCAAACAGCTCAGAGAACAAGAATCTAATTTTAAAATAACATTAAGAAATTAGCAGAATAGATCATCAAAGTAAGATGATAGTCACTGGGGACAAATGCAAAATAATATACTCAGAGACTTAAGGAGGAAAAGAAATCGCTTGATAATAGGGGAAAAAATGAATGAATGAATGTCCAGAGGGTGACTGTTTTGCAAAAAGACTTGAACGTCATAATAAGGGCACAGCTCTGGCTCTGGAGACTAACTATTGCATGTGTAATTAGAATTTATTTTTGATGAAAAATTTTACATGGTACAAAAGATTTTTGGCTGTATTATGAACAGAAATAGATCAATGATTACTTTTCATCATTGATAACTGTATTTTGAAGGAGATCTGGAATCAAAGCTGTAGTTGCAAAAACCAGCTTTAGTAAATTAATTGTTTTGAAAAAAAGATTGAACAAAATTATTCATTATTGTTGGGAAAAAACCCCAAAACAAAATCCCCCTACTTTTCTGAAGTGTGACTGACAAAAGAAAAATAATCGGTTATATCTGATTTTCAGGAAACAGGGAGTGCAGGATTTAAAAATTTCAGACGGTTGTCCTGACGGGATCTTTCAGCCCGCACCCCTCTGCGGAGGGCAGGACACCAGTGCTGCGCCACAGGTTGAGCACAAGGTTTTCTCTTTCATCTTTCTCAACTATTCCCTGGCACCTCAACCACAACTTGAGGACTTGCACAAAAATTCACAGTGTAAAAAATCATATTTCAGAAAACAAACTTCTGATTATCAAAGGGGGAAGTGGGGGGGATAAATCAGGAGTTTAACATATATACACAACTCCATATAAAACAGATAACCTACAAGGAACTATTGTAAAGCACAGGGAACTATACCCAGGATTTTATAATAATCTATAAAGGAAATAATCTGAAAATATAAAGAAATATATGTGTATATGTATATAAAATTGAATTAGTGTGCTGTACACCTGAAACTAACACATTATAAATCAACTATACTTCAATTTAAAACGTTATTTTTAAAAATCCACATTTTCCAGTGAATTCCTTCTACTGCCATAGAATGAAACAACTCTTTAGGAGCCTAGGATTAAATTCTGGTTATGAACTAAAAACATGAGTTCAGGAAAGTTATTTTTAAATTCTCAATAGCTCAGGTGGTAATACAGAAAAATTCCAATTCCAATCAGATCTACACTTTTAAAACTGATACCTTTCAGAAAAAAAGCCATTATCTTAATGCCCTTTTTACATTTTACAAGTTGTCATCCAGTCTTTATCAAGCATATGAAATTTTATATAATTGCACTCATATCATAATGGTATCTGAATTTGGATTTTTTCTTTTAAATTATATTATAAACATCTCATATAATTGGACCACAAATTCTTAATGAAAAAAGAGGGGGGAATGTCATTGCTTCTAGATAAGTCTCCATAATTATTACAGAACCAGAAATCCTAAATGTTAAGACAGCTTCAAGAGGTTAGAGGAAATGAGAGATTTAGTCCATACAATGATGCTGTTTGGAATATTTTACCAAAGGAGCTAATGAAAAGTCCCAGAGTAGGAGAAGGAGCATCTGCCCAAGAAAGGGGTACAGGGAAAAGAAAATACAGCAACATCTGGTCTCTAAATGTGCCAACATGAAAAATTCTCAGAGCCAGTTAGCTAGGGTTATGGGAAAGAACAAGCTGGCTAAAACTGGCTGCCAAAAAAAAAAAAAAAATCTGGCTTTGTCAGTAAAGAAAGGACAATAATATTTATAGAAAATTTCCTACACTGGTTCAAAAAAGAATTTTAGATTCAATATGCAGCAAAATGGTTGAAGCAATCTATGGATGATACATGGGAAGAAATGGCTAAAAGGGCAAGCCATGGAAAGGAGAACCAGGACAGGAGAGGAAGTGATGATGTGTGATCATGCAGATGCAAATGTCTGTGGACGGCACAGCTTGCTGCTGGGAAGGGAATTTTAATGTGTACCCTATGCAAATGTGTTTTATAATAAAACAAAATGTGCAAGGCCTGAGCGTGGGGAGGGACGAAGGAGGCAGGGGCTCTAGACATTGCTCCTGAGGCAGAGGAAAGGGCTACTCTGAGACCTGAACAAATTCCGGGAGAGAGGGAACAGCAAAAAACCCCCACTCCTTTCAAAAAGTCTCTCTCACATTTGACTGAGAACTGGATGCCTGATAAACTAACACATGCAAAATCGTTCTTTACCAAGTGCTTAACCTTGAGCAATTCTCTGCGCTTCAAGTGAACCTCAGTGGGAAGACACAAAAAACAACTTTCTTTTCTGTACTGAGACATGGGAAAATCATATGAACTACACACAGTAAAGGCTGGAGATGAATACAAAGAAAGCTCCTGCAAACCATTTAGAGTCTTTGCATCAAAATTGGCATGACTGTCAAAGCCCATGTAAGGCCTAGTCCTAGGCACTTGTGGGAGAATGAGCAGGAGGGTAGCCCACAGGGCTGAGAGTCTGGTTCTGACCAAGTGATATTTATCCATAAATCTGTATATCTGAGGCAATTATTAAAAAAGAAATTGAGAAAAGTTCTGAATCACTATGATGGAGATATTTTTAAGCCAGCCATCTCGAAAGGGTTAAAAAATTAAAATTGTAGAAACCCGAACCATAGGTGCCATGTTTTGCCTGAAGTGGTAAAAATACCATCTGCCTCAGTCTTTGAGCAGCATGCTTCTTTCAAGAAGCAGTAGGCTAAACTGCAGGCATACGCTCAGCTCCAGCTGGGGAAAATACACAGACGTTTGTAGATGTTTTTCTAAGAGTAGCCAACATACTTGTTTTCCTTCAGACACATATTAAGTTACCATAGCAAACCAAGAGTGAATGTGGCCTGAGACACTTCTCCACGGTCTCCACACGTCCATGAATTTCTACAATTCAATAGGTGGCACTCTTTCCTCTAACACTGAACTCAATCTGTTTGGGGCCAGAAACCTTGGGAACATGGAATAGTTCCCTATTCCCTAAGAAAGCCACACTCAGGGCTGAACACCAGTCACGTAAAGAAGATCCTCTTTGTACTGCGTATGTGAGCAAAACTGTCACCACCAGATTTTTGGTCACAATTCACTTCTGGTAAATACATTCTGTCCAATAAAACTTCTCCTGCAGTTTTAACTAGGTAAGTCACTTCTTGTTTTTTCATTTTAGAAGCTGGGTATGCCGTCTATGGGGTCGCACAGAGTTGGACACGACTGAAGCGACTTAGCAGCAGCAGCAGCAGCAGCAGAATCACCTTACAGTTAACAGCTTCCACCCTAGGCCAGCCTCAGGTGAATGAGCTTCAGGAGTGGGTAGAGTGCTCCGGGCCTGGTGTTAACCACCTTCCAGAGGTGGGACAGACTTAATGAAGGGATAGTTGCTGGGTGCTTTAACATCTGTAGATGAAAGGCACTGCAGCAGTGTAAAGCATTCACAATCCAGGCTCCATCGCAATAGGAACTCAGTTAAGAAGTAATTCAGTTTCTTTTATGAGTGTTTGAGGACACACCACTGTTTTGTTGAATGTGACTGACACTCTTTAGAGATCTAGCTGAGACCGATTTTGATTACCACTTCTACCCTCTCCTCTACTTCCTTGCCGTTCTGAGACTGACAAAATTGGAGAGATGGCATATGAAGCCACAGAGCAAATGGCCAAAATAATTTGTACTTAAAATCTGATTTTTCAGATAAAACTTGGTTTTTGAGAAAATTTGAGAAAATGTTCACCACTTGGAAATAAAGAAACATCCAGCAATAAATAAATTTCATGACACTCTCCAGAAATGGCCACTGAGTTTTTAAAATGTAGTTTTACAGGTAAACCCACCAGGGGAGCCCTAAGCTGCCAAAGCATGATGCCTGCATCAGTCAGCATAAGACCAGGACTTCACCATGGGCCCATGATACGCAGCGTAAGAGAGTACTGCAGCCATCTCCTGGAAGCTTGGCAGAGATGGATACAATCATTCTACCCGTGGTGCTTGGATTTGGGTCCTATGTATGGATAACAGGTCTGGGTTAACTGCTGAGATCGAGTTATGCCCTTAAACATCTGCACAGCACCACATACTCCAGTAGGGTGGGTTTCTGTTAGCTGGTATGAGAACTATTGTCACTGGGTGCTTGGGAAGGCAATCTCAGGGCTACTGAACATATAGGGATGGATGGTGTCCTATACTATACTGACTATATAATGGCTAATTTGAGTCTATCATCCCCAATTCCAGACCTCTGAGCTGCCTGCACTTCTAGCATCTCACTAATGCAGCCCTCGTCCATACACATTTGTCAAGCACTCCTGTATATAAGCCTGTGCCGGACGATGCTACGATGGACAAGGCCACTGAAGGCCCTGCCTTCAGGTCTTGCCTTACAGTCTACTGGAAAAAGAAACAAAACACAGGGAACTAAATAAAAATGATAATTGTAGATTACAATAAATTTTGAGAAAAAAAAAAACAGAGCAAAGGGGGACTTTTGATAGGAAGGTCTAGGTTAGGTCTGGTTGCATATATTAAATATCAGATCCACCAGGCTTGGGTGGATGAAGCGGATGAAGGAATGAATCTGGACCTTAATAGTATATAAGATAAGAATGTTCCCTGTGCCCAACACCCCCCCAAAAAGAATGTCTCCTTTCAAATTTGGGCCTGCAGAGTAGAACAGCACTATTATAACCTGCTCCTCTCATACTAAGGAAACCAAAAGAAAAAAAGAAAGTGAAGTCACTCAGTCGTGTCCAACTCTTTGCGACCCCATGGACTGTAGCCTACCAGGGTCCTCCATCCATGGGATTTTCCAGGCAAGAATACTGGAAAATATTGTAACCTGCTCCTCTCATACTAAGGAAACTAAGGGGAAACCAAAAAGATTAAGTGACTGATAACAATTTTGCAGTGATTTGGGGACAGAGCCATTGCTTGGTTCAGAGTGTTCTATCTGTGTCTCCACTTTCTTTTTTTTCCTTTTCTTCCAGTCTGTTCCACTGGCAGGTACTTCTGCAATAAGAAATCCTAAAAGAGTTTTCTGAGTCATAAACAAGCAGCAATGATAAATAATCACTCTATTGCCAAATCATGATGTCACTGCCCTTAATTTTTTGTTTATAAGTTATTTCCTTTATCATAGTGAAATCCCGGCATTTATCTCCAAGTTAGTTCATTAACCTTCTCAAGCAATCTTCTTATCCCTGCTGATACCTGTTGCACAACTTGCTTTCCTTTCCTCTGTGATTGAAATAAAAAACCATATACCAGAATTTCTCCTGCAACTAATTGCATGGGTCTTCTATTTTCTTATAACCTCACTCACTCACTCACCATTTACCAAGTGCCAAGCACTGTGTTAGGCACCAAGTGTACAAATAAGTTACCATCTCTGCCCTCAAAGAGCTCACAGTCTATGATCTTTTTCATAAATGGTCATGATAAATAATGGAGTGAAGCATAATGACTGAGAGATGCACAATGTACTAGAGAATGGAGGAAAGAACCTCATCCAGCCCAGGGAACCAGGGAGACTTTCTCCTGGAGATGATCCTACATTAAGCCTTACAGAAGAGGCAGGGAAAGCCAGAGAAAGGAGGACACTGCTGCATTCCAAGCAGAGGGGACATCTCAGGTCAAGGCACAGAGAACAGAAACAGTATGTTTTATGTAATTTGGTGCCACTGGAGCACAGGGTGGAGGACATGAGGCTCCCTCCAAGGAGCGAGATCACAGTGCTTTATATGCCACTCTAGTAAACTTTGAATGTGCCTTATAGAAAACATGGAGCCAAGGAAGGGTTTTAAGATGCAGTGTGGAATTTAGAAAGATGGTAACGGTAACTCTGTATGCAAGACAGCAAAAGAGACACAGATGTATAGAACAGTCTTTTGGACTCTGTGGGAGAGGGCGAGGGTGGGATGATTTGGGAGAATGGCATTGAAACATGTATAATATCATATATGAAACGAATTGCCAGTCCAGGTTCAATGCAGGATACAGGATGCTTGGGGCTGGTGCACTGGGATGACCCAGAGGGATGGTACAGGGAGGAAAGTGGGAAGGGGGTTCAGGATGGGGAACATGTGTACACCCGTGGCGGATTCATGTTGATGTGTGGCAAAACCAATACAATATTGTAAAATAATTAGCCTCCAATTAAAATAAATAAATTTAAATTAAAAAAAAAGATGCAGTGTGAAACTGCCAGACTTGTGGTTTAGATAGACATTCTGGCTGGTGATGGATCTTTGGAGACCAAAGAGAGGCATAGAGACCAGTCACAGACTTTCTAGTAGTTCAGAGCAGGATACAATGTGAGCAATGGAAGAGGCATCAAGAGGAGGGACTGGATTTAAGAAAATGTAGGCTATAAAACTGGTATGACTTGGTCATGGAACATAGCGGTGAGGGGGTAAGAGCATTTGAGAGTGACTTCTAATTTTCTCACATGGTTCACTGGTGAGATGATAGACAACATCAGGAGACAGAACAAGTAATAAGGACCAGAGATACAACACTAACACTAGACCCTAATGTCAATGATGGATTTTGGGTTATAGAGATGTATTAATGCAGGTTTATTGATCATGACAGATGTCCCAATCTGCTGCAGGATGCTAACAGTGGGGAAGGCTGTGCTTGTGTGGTGTCAGGGGGTAATGCAAACTCTCTACACTTTTTGCTCAGTTTTGCTGTGAACTTAAAAACTGCTCTAAAAAATAAAGTCTACTAAAGAAAAGGTGACCAGAGATGCTGGGAAGATGTTGAGTTCAGTTTAAGATACTTTGAGTATCTCTGCCTGTGGGAGACCATTTAGGTATAAGGCTCAAGTAGACATCTAAAAAGGAAATGGCAACCCACTCCAACACTCTTGCCTGGAGAATTCCATGGACAGAGGAGCCTGGTGGGGTACAGTCCATGGGGGTCACAAACAGCTGGACATGACTGAAACAGCTTAGCACAGACATCAAAGATAGAGTGACAGACACAGAAGTCTTCAGTATAGAGACACCACTCTGAATCTAATTTTTCTTGAAGCACACATACGTTTGTGAGACAGAGAAAGAAACAACCGCACTTCAGGCAAAGAAAAGGCATGGAACCATGGGTGTGTACTTCAGGGCTGCCGAGAGAGCACAAGGTTCTGGATCAGCCCTGGAGAGACCACTGGGGGGATGCCAGCTGTCCCAGTGCAAGCAGAGCTCTCACAGGTCCCATTTCTTCCTCCTTGTCTTTGGAGTACAGGTGTGCTCACACTCTGGCTATTCTTGACTGTTATAAAAACCAGATGGTTAGCATGTTCCTTTAGTTAAGCAGCTGTATACATCCCACACACCTGCGAAAATACTCCATTTGTTCCTCAGGAGAAAACCCAAGTGTGTTCAAAGGCTTGTACAGGTGCACTGAAATCCAAAATCCCACAGCAGTTTTTGAATAAGGCTATGTGTCAAAATGATCTGTGGAGCTTTTTTTCAAACCCTTCCATCCTGTCCCTGGCCAGCTCTGCCTACCAGGGAATTCTGATGTTGGTGAAAGAGGTATGATGCTGTGGCAACCCAGGCATGTATATTTTCAAAAGCTCCACAGGTTATGTGAAAACTACTGCCTCTAGGAATCCAAATCTGCCCTGTATGGTGCTTCCCAGGTATTACCTGATGATGCTAAAAGCTCTTTTCCATAGTCCAAAGACATCTTTCCAGCAATGGTTAGTTTTGGTTAATTTGGTTAATTTTTCCTCAGGACACTTACCACCAGTTGACATTATATTATAATCCATTTAGTTGTTTATTAATTACCTCCTCAACTAGCTTGTAAATGTCATGAATGAAAGAACTGATCTGGTTTACTCTCCTATTCCTGACACCTAACACAGTGTCTGGAAAGAAGTAGGCATTCAATAAATAAACTTACCATTAAATGAATACTATTCCACCTGTTAATGCCTGTTACTTCACAGGGAAGGTCCCTTAGTTTTGAATGTGATGCTTTTCTTTTTACTTTTCAAATATAAATAAAACCAAATAGCAAATAGAAATGTATGAAATTGTGTAAAATGTACAAAATCTACCTACCTTAGCATAGTCTAATCTTCCTTTCTCTTGAGCCTAAAATAGAAAAGAGGGGAAAATCAATTAGTTCTTTAAAAGTCAATTAGTATTTCTATAACTTTTGCTTCTCAAAGAATAAGCCAACTTTCTTCCCCCCTCCACTTCCTCTTCTATCTTTACATAGTATGTAGTGAAACATACACGTGTATGTATGTATATACATATATACAGAACTCTCAAATGTAATGAAAGTTGAAAGATCAGTAACACGAGCACACTTACATACTCTAGGTTTGATAGTGGCAGACACCACGACTCCTCATTCCTTCATGCTTCAGCAAATATCTCATAAACACAGGACAACTCATACATGATCACTTTCAAATTAAAAAAAAAAAAACTAACAATAATGCCATACCATCTGATATACAATCCATATTCACATTTCTCTAGTTGTCCCAAGAATATATTTTATTTTAGCTTTTCTTCTCAAACTAGAATTAATCAAGATTCACACATTGCATTTGGCTTTTATCTCTGTTTTGCCTTTTAAATCTAGACTAGCCCTTCCCCGTTTTTTAAGAAATGAAAATAAAAAATCATTAACTTTTTTCATGGAAATAACTGACTTTTTGAGGAGACCAGGGCAGCTGTCATATAAAATGTCTTTTATTATTATCACTTTTTCATTGTGTCATTTAACTTGTTCCTGTTTGCTTACAAACTGAAAGTTGTGTCTGAATAAGCTTGCTTAGATTTAGGTTAAACATTTTTTGCAAGAATATCTTCTATGGAATATTATATACTTCAACTGCATCAATTCAGGAAGCACCAAATGTCAGGCTCTCCTGTATCTCGGTAATGCTATAAATTTGATCACTGGGTTTAAGTGGTGACTATCAGATGGTTTCACTGTAATGACCTATTTCCTTCTGTACAATTAGTAAGTAATCTGTGGGTTCATTTTTTTCCCACTCCCTTTGGCATAATTTTTAATATGTTGTCTTGTGCAAAAGACCCCCACCTCCATCCCGCCATCACCAGGGATGAGGAGAGGGAAGAAAGCTGGAGGTGAGAAGACATCCTATATAAGGTCAAATTTTAATATTTTTAGTTATTGAAAAACAATTTGAAATTAAAACATATACTCAAAAGCATTATTTATCAAATCCGAACATGATAGAGACAACCAACGTGTTAGTCTTTGCTGGTAGGTTAGCTCATCTTCTGTGGACTTGAGAACAAAACTCCTGCCATCTCTGCACAGAACGAGAGCCCTTCAACTGACAAATAGGTTAGGTCTTGAGACCATTTTGTTTCTGAGTCCAAAATGACACTATACAGATAATGACACTAAATGTGGGCAGATTACTTTCATGAGAGAAAATGAGATCTTTATAACATTAGTTTAAAATTTTTTTGCTTCTTTATAATCTTAAAAAAATTTATCCTAAGAGGCCTAATTTTGTTTTTCTTCTTTTCATAAAAAGCAACTTCTAATAAGATACTGCTCATGTATAGCTTTTGACACCATCACAAATGAGTTAGCTGAACCCGGGACTTGCAAGATTTCAACGAAACAAAAGGCCTCTGCAACCTATGTACTGTAAAAAAAGAATTTGTGGTTTTCAATCTGTTCCTCAAAGATGTTTTTGGGATCTAAGATTTTCAGTGAACTATAAGAAGGGTCTGAATTTAGTCCTGAGATGTAATATACCAGCAGGAATAAGAGTCAGTTCTTGCAGATATTTTAAAATGAGGCTCATTCTTCTCTCTCCTCAGGTATTTTATATCTACTGTCCAGGGACAGACTTGTCTTTTCCCCAAGTTAAAACAATTGTCTACACTGAAATCTCTCTCCCAACACTGTAACTTCTGCAGGCGTGGTGTGGAGCCTGAGAACATCCGCATGGTGCACTCATGACCTGGCTACTCACTTTGATATCATGCAAATATGAACTGGCTCTGATCTCATGAATAATCCACGGCTTGTGACCAAAACTTCAGCAGCAGCATTTCACAGTATGCTTAGTCTTCAAGTTCTCAGATTCTCACCTGTCTCTCAAATTCATTTTGGGTTAGGGGATATCTGACACGAGGCTGATTCTGTGGTCACCAGTTTTCCACCTTTTCATTTGTTTGTCCTTTCCCCTGTCTTTTGCTGGGTTTCTCAGGCAAGGGCTGTCTCTTGCATGGGTTTCTCAGGCACAGCACTTTTCCAATGATGCACAAACTGGGAGCCCTACAGAATTATACTATCACACAGCTCATTTCTGTAATGTGTCAGCCATTTCCTCACTAATTTTAGTTGTGTTTCTGTTCTATCTACCTCTTCATTCTAGCACTTTCAACATTCTCATCTTACAGTGTTCAACATAAAGGACATGTGAGAAGTGTTGAAAGTGGTATCTGTTGAAAGTTAGAAGGTTGAGTACCTTTCTTAATGTTGCAGGGTAAAGTGCAGAGAAACTAAAATTTACAATGATGGAGGTGGGCTTTTCCTTTTGGAGGTGCTGAGCCATTTCCCCAATAGTCTCAGAAAAAAAAAATCAGTTTCTTCATATAGTAACAGTGACTATAATGCACTTACAGATAAAGACATCTAGAGTAGTCTCATCACATACCTTGCTTATAAACTAATCATCTTAAAGAATTCTATTATTTTGAAGTACTTGTGCTTTAATCAGTCACAAGCTATTTTCCTTTTTTTTAATTGAAGAATTGATTTACAATATTATTTTAGTTTCAAGTGTACAAGAGTCAACATTTTTATAGAATCACATGCATGCTAAGTTCCCCTACCTCCATCCTACCAGTTAAGTCGCTTCAGTGGTGTCCAACTCTCTGCAGCCTTAAGGACTCTAGCCCGCTGGGCTCCTCTGTTCATGGAATTCTCCAGGCAGGAACACTGGAGTGGGCTGCCATGCCCTTGTCCAGGGGTATCTTCCTGATCCAGGGATAAAACCCGTTCCTCCTGAGGCTCTTGTGTTGCAGGTGGATTCTTTACTGCTGAGCCACTGGGAAGCTAAACCCCACCCTTTTTTCCCTTTTTTAATAGAATCACAGCTATTTTCAAATCTTCTCACTTTATTTTGTATTCCTAGCTTGCCCACCACCTTTTACATGGTGGAGATATCCTTTGCTGGGGATGATGGCAAAGAAACACCATGTATGTAAATCCCTATTTGTTTAACATCAGTTCTTAAATGTTTTGAAAGCTGAGAGACTAGAACCCTACATACAATGACAGCCACAGCCAATACGACCTGAACAAACTGTAACTGTTGATATGCTGCTCACCTGAATGTCCTTTTTATTTTGTCACAACAAACATTCCAGTCTTGTGAAGCCCATTGCATCCTTGACTGCTTTTGCTTAGTATCATTTATTTTATAAAGTAAAATACTATAAATAATTAGATCTTTATAGGTATATATTTTCAGCTGCTATGTGAGTTAATATCCATGTATGCCAGACACACACCTGAAATTACACTCTAATATAAAATTTTTTTTTCACAAGAAGCTTTTAGAGCTTATAAAATAAAGCAAATTAGAAAAAAATGACATTTCTTATTGAATGTTACCAATTGTTTCTGCTTATAAAACAGTTAATTTCAGAAGGGCCAGTTTCTGTCTCATCTGACAGTGCTCATTCGTTCCATACTTGTCCACTGTGTACCTGATGGGTGTTAGATATTGCTCTGCCACTGGAGACACAGCAAGGAACAGAACAAATAAATATCTCTCCCTCTAGCGGGTTGTATAATCTTGTTTTCACATACAATCTCCCTCTAGAACTTAAGCTCCATGAGAATATAGACATTTTCTCTCCTGATCAAAACTGTAGTCCATGTCTAGATCTATGGATAGGAGATGGTCAGTATCTGGTGAAAGAGTGAATGAATGGATAAATGCTTTTTCTTAATAAGTGCTGGTTAGGTACTGTTTATTCAGGAGACTTACAGAGCAAAGTTCATATCATTCCTAGTTCTAGGAAAGCTGGGTGTTTAGATTCAGTCAGTATTCAGTTAATGGGGAGTCAATATCTGGCGTCTTAAAAATAATTTTTACTCCTATTTGATTTTATTACTCAACTTCTATTTAGAAGTAAGCTGAAGATGGGAATCTATAAAAAATAAATTCAAGAAATTTGTGAAACTCAACAAAAGAAAAGAACAGAGAAAAATAATCTACCAAGCTTCTCATAGATACAGCGGTTTAGAGTAATTAACTCTAAACCTTGATAACGGTGACTGAAAAGAAAAGAGCCTAAATGGAGGTCATGAGACCTCAGATTTCAAAATGTGCACCTCCAAACCTCAGGTGGTAAGTAGGCCCTGTCTGTGGAGGGAAACTGGTGGCCTAAGCTCTTAACTGTGACCACTTTAAGAGGCACTGTGACCTCCTGGGAAATGGATATGCTGGGAGCCAGGAAATACGGTTTCAAGTCCATAATAGGATAACACCTCAGGAAATTTTAAATGTTTACATGGATCTTCATTTTCTTATTTGTAAAATAAGCATACTGGGTCAGACCAGGTGTTCCCAAGTACTGGCCTGGCTGTATCAGAATCCCCTGGGCAGCCTGTTGAAAATGTAGGTCCTTAATACCCTAGCCCTGAATTCTGAGTCATTTGAGGGTCACTGATGTGGACTATGCCTATCATCCTGCTTCTGTATGCATCAGGGTTTATTTCAAAGGCTCAACAGACTGCAACTATATAAACTCTGTGAGTCTCAAGGAGAATGGAGTGCTGTAACTTTATCCCCCCCTTTTTTTGACATCTGCCACTTACCATGTATATTTCTAGCAGAGCAAGATATTAAAATAACTTTCTCACTGGGGCCCAAAATAGGCTGATATAAAATAAATGCAGACTGTATTTCAACAGCCGGCTGTCCTGAACCTCTTCCTGCCACACTGTTCATCTCCAGAAGCCACTGTAAATTCTGCTACGCACGCCAATTCCCCGAGGGCTTCATTACTTGGGTCTTTAAAAGGGATTCACTCATCCTTTGGCTCCTGTAGGTGTGCTTCTTGTCAATCCAGGTCATGAGAAAAGAAAGTAATTTTTCCTGGTCTTTAGCAGTTCACAGAAAATGTGTGGATTGAACCTTGTTTTATCATAAAAAAAAAAAAATGTGAAAACAGACAAGTTGTGCGCCAGTGCTCATGACACGGAAGGCCTCCTCTGACAGCTACAGTGAGCGCTGCAAAACAATATTCCACACCAGAGAAAACAAAGCCATGCTCTGATTGAGAGGATGCACAGAGGGATTAATTCCAAAACGTTTATATACCAGCGTCTGCAGATCAAAGGCAGATAGATTCCCTGTTGGTAAGTAATGGATGTACAATGTGGTCTTTTACTTTAAGAAACAAATGCTTTTTTATAAGTCAGGTAACAAAGAAGGATTGGATGACATAAATGAACTGCTTCCAGTTTCTAACTACTATTATCTGGACTTGAAAACTCGATATGGAAAAACCTTTTTCTAAAAGCAGAAAAATAATATTCCACAGCAGGGAGTGCAGAAATTGCTAGAGACGGATCACCTCTACTTATCATGTTATTCTTCCCCAATGCTACCAGTTAAGTTTTAGAATAACAATTTAAAAAATAAGATTCTCATCTTAAACTATCAAGAAAAACTAACTTTCTTTTAAAATTTTTTAGTTGAAAGGACATAAAGAACACCCATTTGCTCTCCAACTCGACTGGTTAGTTGCTAATATACTGTCGTCTTCGTTTTCTCTCTAAATGATCATTTGTTCACTATATGGGATTAAGTTATAGACATAACGATGTCTTATTTCTAAATATGTCCCTCAGCATTTATCTCATAAGAACAACGTTTTCTTCTACACAATTACAAACCTGTGACCACATCTAATAATTTTAACATTTATTATATTTAATATAATGTCCATATTCAAAATTTCAAGTCCAACCAGTGAAGTCCTTTAGAGGTATGTTTATCCCAATCCAAGATTAAATTAAAAATCATACATTCCCTTTGGATGTCACAGCTTTTTAATCTCTTCTCATCTACAACAGTCTCCACACCACCTTTTCTGTCTTTTATAATATGTCATTTTAAAAAGGAATCCATGTTAGTTGCCCTGCAGAATATCCCTTATCCTGGACTTGTTTTCACGTGATTAGATTTAGGTGAAGATATTTTTGAAAGACAGCTCCACAGATGATGTTGTACACTTATCCATTACACTCGGAGTCATGCAGTATCAGCCGTCTTATTATTGGGGAGACTAAGTCTGTTCACTTCTCCCCTCTGTCTTCAATAAGTAATCTGTAAGGGTGCTTTGAGTCCCTGTGACTATTTGATTCCCTTACTAACTATTCATCCAATTGTTTTAACCAATTATTCACTAATGATTCTTGTTTGAATAAAAGATTACATTGGTGGCTGCAAAAATAAAAAAGATAATAATGATATTTTAAAGGTCTGTTTTGGTACTGCCAGAAATATCACTGACTCCTTTAGAGAAAAGGAATTTCAGGTCTTACTGAAAACAAGTTTGCTTTGCATTTGCATTGGTATGAAGATGTATAATTTAGTATGTATATATAAGATCTATTGGTGGACAGAGGAAGGGAGGAAGGGTATCTCATCCCAGAATGGTTTGGGTACAGTGTATGAGGATTTCAAAAGGTAACAAATCAGACATCTACTAGAGCTGTGAGCCCCCATGCTGAAGCAGCCAGCTAGCTGAGTTTGGTTTGGGAGGGGAAGCAATCCTTGCTGGGCTCTCCAGTTAAGGAGCTGGAAAGGTGTCAGAATAAAAAGGAACAGGGCAGCCCTTCCCTTTGCTATCTTGACCATTCTTACCTAATATTAATAATAAGAAAGCACAGAAGGCATCTGCAAGGAAGTGAACACCCTTCAGAACTGGACTGCGTAGGTACCTGATTTTACCATCTCTCTCCAGGGAAAGCTATTTTTTGGAGGCAAATGTGAATGTCCATGGAATTAACTTTCTTGTATTCTCTTCCTTCCTCTTCAATGTAAGAGGAAGAAATACACAGATGAGGAAGGCTATGGTACCCCATTAGGGCTTCCCAGGTGGTGCTAGTTAAAGAACCTGCTTGCCAA
Source organism: Capricornis sumatraensis (assembly GCF_032405125.1). NCBI lineage: Eukaryota > Metazoa > Chordata > Mammalia > Artiodactyla > Bovidae > Capricornis > Capricornis sumatraensis. Next base: position 30,586,237 of record NC_091081.1, on the reverse strand, counting down.
TGCAGATAGACATAACAGACGCAGGTTGACATAACAGACACAGGGTTCGATTCCTGGGTTGGAAAGATCCCCTGGAGGAGGAAATAGCAACCCACTCCAGTATTCTTGCCTTCATGGACAGAGAATTGTGATAAGCCACAGTCCGCAGGGTTGCAAAGAGTCAGACCCGACTGAAGTGACATAACACATGGTATCCCATTAAAAAAGAGCAGAGGCTTTTATTATCTACATCATAAATCTCTCTTTGTTCAGAAGTCCTGTTATCGCTTTTAAGCCATTTTTCTTACCATGCTTGAATCCAAGAGATGTGAAATATAAAATTACAGTTTGACTAAGAGAAAAAAAATCTACCTGGATCTCACAAAGGCCATGAGCAAGGAAATGAGGCTGACAGAACTGAGTTGCTTCCTCCAGTAGCTATGTCCCAAGGTGATGGCCAGGTCCCAAGGTGATGGTCACCAACCCTGATGGTGTACTCCAAGCTCACCGTGTCAAAAACCAAACTTATACCAATGTTCCCACTTGACTTCCCTATTTTTATTAATAGCACAATTCTTCCTGTTATCCAAGTTCTATATCCTGGTTTTGGCCTCTGAACACCACTCACTAGTATACATCTACCAGGTTCTTCCTGTCATATCAGTTTTCAGGTCTAATATATTTCCTCTCTAAAGTGAATTTTATAACTAACCTCCTTACTTTTCCATTTTCATTGCCAACAGTCTGATTAGGACTTTTCCCCTGCACTTATTAACGGATTCCCCACAACTCTGACTACAGTATCTATAGCATCTTCTTGCTCTTCTGATTCTACATAATGTAGTTAGATACACTTCTCTAAAACACATTTCAAACCCTGACATTACCTGGCTCAAAAACTTTCAGTTTCTGCTCCATGACTTCTGAATCAAGTTCATTTTCTTATTTTTTCAAAGTCTTATTTTTTCAGTTGGGGCAAAAGTCACATGATGAAAAATTCACCATTTTACTCAGGGACATTTAGGACATTCACAATGTTGTGCAACCATTACCACTATCCAGTTCTAGAACATTTTTGTCATGGTGGAATAAGTATCAATACTACATTCCTTTTAATGGCCAGATAATAATCCATTGCATGGATACATTCATCATTTGATGGGCACTGAGTCACTTCCATTTTTTGACTATTGCTATACATGTTTCTGTTTGAGCCAGAGTCTTTAAGCATAGTCATTATGTACTATTTTGGCAAGTCTTCATCTGTCTCCATACTGCCCTATGTTTTTTTGTCTTCCATCCAAATTATAATTTTTTTTTCCCTTTGAATACACGGCACACTTGCCCATCTGCAACTGTTCTTCTTCATGGTTTCTGTTGTGTAGGAAACCCTCACTCCCATCTTCATTGTTAAGTTTTTCTTCAAGGACTATCACAGATACCACTTACTTTACAAACCCTTTCTTGACATTTTCAATCAGATTCAAACTCTCTTTCCTCTGAGCTGCCCAAATGGCATCAATTACAGTATTCCTTACATTTGTGTTTCTCTTAACAAGGCCACAGACAACCTTCAGACAACTTACTGCTGTATCTCTTATATTCAAGCACTTTGTTTCCTTAAGAAGTATTTTAATTTAGGAGATAGTTAGAGCCATTTCATAGTCTTTGTGGTCTCCTTTCAAACGCCTATACTCTACATGGTAGAGGATGTTGTCAGTATTATTCCTTTTGAAACTACTAAAAAATAACATAAATAATTAGAAAAATATCATATGGCATTAATGAGGACTCTCTGAATGTGTACCTTCTTTTTTGTTTAAGAATATACACGTGTTATGTTTGTGCATACCAGCCTTTTCTAGCAATTTTTTTAAATGTTTTATTTTTTGAATAAAAAGTACAATAGCTAGGGACAAGTGATAGCTAGTTTAGTAGTGGTAGTATGTATTCACTTAAGGTATTTTGTGGATGGCTATGACAGTGTCAGAATGTCACAAGTCTAAGTGACATTTCAGTACTTTCAGACATAGCCAAGAAAAAAAATTATCATAATTCTTATTTCTTATTGTAATGGCAGCAGGAAACTAGAAGGATCATTAAAAATAAAGCATGCTGACCTGCAATAGCCCCTGGACTCCCTGAAAGAGTCAGAGCTCTGTGGTTCTCTGAAAGATTCTAACTTTCTTTTATTAGGAATCAAAATGATAGCTGAGTAATGACTTCACTTCCCTAGGGTGAATCACCCATTCACTATCAGTATTTCTACCTGATCATTATTTTTCAGCAGCTACAAATTTAAATTTAAAATTAAGGTAGGGAGGGATCTGTAGAATTTAGTATGGAGACATTGCTCACCAAATATCTTTCAGCTGTTTCTGATCTGGTTTGGGGCTCTAAACTGCCTCTTATAGAAGTGCGTAGTGTGTGCACTGCGGATGCAATGGAAGAGTGCCGTCCAATCTTAAGACTTGGGGAGGAGGGGGAAGTTGGACAGAGTGATATGAAAAATTTCAGAGGTGCTCTGCTTCTTGGCTTTGCAGTGATGTTGAATGTGCACTAAGGGTATGTAATCCCCTCTTCCCTTCCTTGTCTAGTCATTAATTCTCACTCTCCCTAAGCAGGAAATTGAAAAGACAAATGGGACTCAAACCTACCTGACCAGAGCAGGGAAATAATTTTATATGTGACAATAAGAAATCATAATTGTCTTTCATCACTGGGAGCAAGATGTTTCTATTTCTCAAAGGTGTCAAAGGTAGAACTTAGCTTCTAATATAGATAAATATTTTTTCTTACAATGCATTTCCTGTTTAAGAGTTTTTTAAAAAGAAATTTCTTGGATTTGAGAGCTGAAAGGGACCTTAGAAATGATCTAGTTCAATGCCATCATTTTACAAAAAAATAAAAAAGATGTTAAAGAAAGTGATTAAGGTAAACAGATGCTGTGGCTGCTAAGTCACTTCAGTCGTGTCCGACTCCGTGCGACCCCATAGACGGCAGCCCACCAGGCTCCCCCGTCCCTGGGATTCTCCAGCCAAGAACACTAGAGTAGGTTGCCATTTCCTTCTCCAATGCAGGAAAGTGAAAAATGAAATGAAGTTGCTCAGTCGTGTCTGGCTCCTAGCGACCCCATGGACTGCAGTCTACCAGGCTCTTCCATCCATGGGATTTTCCAGGCAAGAGTACTGGAGTGGGGTGCCATTGCCTTCTCCGAAACAGATGCTGCTGCTGCTGCTGCTAAGTCACTTCAGTCGTGTCCGACTCTGTGCGACCCCATAGACGGCAGCCCAGCAGGCTCCCTTGTCCCTGAGATTCTCCAGGCAAAAACACTGGAGTGGGTTGCCATTTCCTTCTCCAATGCATCAAAGTGAAAAGTGAAAGTGAAGTCGCTCAGTCGTGTCCGACTCTTCACGATCCCATGAACTGCAGCCTACCAGACTCCTCCATCCATGGGATTTTCCAGGCAAGAGTACTGGAGTGGGGTGCCATCGCCTTCTCTGGAAACAGATGCTAGAAGAGCCCAAACCAGAATCTAGGTCTCCCAAATCCTGGTCCTCTATGGGACATTTCTGTTAATACCACCTTGACTATTTCTATTTAACAAAACAAGCTGACACCAGTTTTGTCCCCAGAAGACTACACCACACACACTTTTTGACGAATACTAATGGATGACTAGTGCTTCCCAGGTGGCACTAGTGGTAAAGAACATACCTGCCAGTGCAGGAGATATAATATACATGGGTTTGATCCCTGGGCCTGGAAGATCCCTTGGAGGAGGGCACGGCAACCCACTCCAGTATTCTTGCCTGGAGAATCCCACAGACAGAGGAGTCTGGAGGGCTACAATAGGGTGGTGCACAAAGAGTTGGACACGACTGAAGCGACTTAGCAAGCACGCACAATTGGATGACTACTCCAAGCGAGTCATTATGCAAGTACCATTGGTAATTCAAAAGTAAATTCACTATTATCCTTAAGAATCTTACAATAAAATTCAAAACCTGGGAGAAGAAAGTATCATAAAAATGCAGAGGAGAAAAATATAACAGGAAGTTGGAAAGAGAGCACCAGAAGTAATTTCAGGATTAATAAGCAGCCTCCTTGAGATTGAGGATAGAATGTCCCTCTCAAGCGTTACGCAAATTGTGTTCCCTAACTCTGACTAGGGGATATGCACAGACCAAGATCATTATTGTAGACAGCTTTATCTAAACATGAATATAATTTAGAAAATTAAAATAAACTCAAGTAAGGAGTTTTTTAACCTGAAGAATGTTGCTCCCTGCATGATAGAAACTAACTTCTTACATTTCTTATTTGCTTCAGATGAATTCATCTTTTTTTCTTCTGTGACCCTGTTCATGACTCAGACATGTAGATATAAGAAGGGCCTAAAGGCCCTGAGGTGAGGAATAAACTGCTAGTTTTTCCTGAAGGATGAGGATTTAGAGATGATCACAGGAGACCTAGGTTGATGGACATAACCTTGTTTGCTCTTGGGTTTCATCTCAGCAGAGTTTACTGACCTCTGGACAAGATCTAGTTAATTTACTAGAGTTAATGCCTAGATGGTGGTTTAGTTGCTAAGTTGTGTCTGAGTCTTGCAACGTCATGGACTGCAGCCTACCAGGCACCTCTGTCCATGGGATTCTCCAGGCGAGAATACGGAGTGGGTTGCCATTTCCTTCTCCAGTGGATCTTCCTGACCCAGGAATCGAACCCAGGTCTCCTGCATTGCAGGAAGATTCTTTACCAACTGAGCTATGAGGGAAGTTACCTGAGTTCATGCCTAAGGCATAGGCTATTTGGAAAGGATATGCCTTTGAACTGAAAATCGAGTTTAAGATAATGATTTGGGGATATTTCACCAGCTGTTTAGGAAATCCTGGACTCTCATATAGTCTATATTTACAACTTTGTAAGCTTGCAAAGACACTAAGAGTTAAATATGTCCCTTTTCTGTGAAGCTTCTTTAAAATTCTTATCTGTGTTACTCATATATATATATATGTGAATAGCCAACTGAGGCTTCATAGCTTTCATTTAACATATTTAGTTGGATCTTTTCAACCAAACTATATAAATCTGCAATGTATTCTAATGTAACCCAATTAGAGTTACTAACGCCATCTGTATATATATATTTTTGGTTCAGCTGTCAAAAAGCACACAAATACAATCCTTGTAATACAATATTCAATAGTTGTATAATGTTTCTTTGTACTATACTTCATTTAACTTTTTTCTATTTTCAAGTGGATCAATTTTCATTTTCTTCCTTTTATAATTAGTATCTTACTACATATTTTAATATATAAATCTTGGCCCACATCTATGATATTTTTCCTGGGACACATTATTAGAAGTGCAATTACTATAGCAAAGTATATAAAATCTTAAACTAAAGGTTTTAAAATAAAAACAAACATATGTATAGTAATTAAAGACTCGAATAGCACAAGGCTTCTAACAAAATACCCTAGCACTCTTCAGACCTTGTCTGTCTCATTTTTCCTCTCTTTGACTATTTCTTCTATCTTCAAGTACTGTTCTTTCTTGACTTTTAAGTTTTAGACATTATCTATTGATCCTATTACGATAACAGGAATAATTACATTTCTTATATGACCAAACATATTCCTTTCCCTTACCCTCTCCTCAGTGATTATGTTTTTTGGTTTAAATTAGTATTTGGTATTCTGAGCGCCGAAGAATTGATGCTTTTGAGCTGTGGTGTTGGAGAAGACTCTTGAGAGTCCCTTGGACTGCAAGGAGATCCAACCAGTCCATTCTGAAGGGGATTAGCCCTGGGATTTCTTTGGAAGGAATGATGCTAAAGCTGAAACTCCAGTACTCTGGCCACCTCATGTGAAGAGTTGATTCATTGGAAAAGACTCTGATGCTGGGAGGGGTTGGGGGCAGGAGGAGAAGGGGATGACAGAGGATGAGATGGCTGGATGGCATCACTGACTCGATGGTCGTGAGTCTGAGTGAACTCCGGGAGATGGTGATGGACAGGGAGGCCTGGCATGCTGCAATTCATGGGGTTGCAAAGAGTCAGACACGACTGAGCGACTGAACTGAACTGAACTGATTCACATTTTTATGCTATATAAATATTATTCTCTAAGCCATGTAAAGTATTATGATCACATTTCCTTTCTTATACATTGAAATTTTTTCACTATAGCTAAAAACTGCCTCATTTAATTTCACATGTTTAATGTGGCTGTTTATAGAAGTGGACCCCAAACTGATTGAAATTGTTACCAGTGATAGATGAGGTACATGGATGCCTCCCCTTGATTCTGGGTGGGTCTGTGATTATTTTCTTTCTTTTTTTTTTTTTTTTATGGAAAGGGAGAATTTATTTGTAAAGTATACATCTGATAAGGAATTAATAAGCAGAGTACATAAAAAACTACAACTCAACAACAAAAACCCAAACAACCCAATTAAAAAAGGGCAAAGGATTTGAATAGACACTTCTCCAAAGAAGGTATCTACATATGCCCACATATGAAAAGAAATTCAACATCATTTGAACATCAGGGAAATGCAAATCAAAATCACAATGCAACTGATACCACCTCACACCCACCAGGATAGCTACTATTAAAACTAATCGTAATAAATGTTGGCTAGGATATGGGGAAATAGGAGCTTCAGTATTCTGCTGGTGGGAATGTAGAATGGTGCAGTCATATGGAAACAGTATGGAGGTTCCTCAAGAAGTTTCAACACACAATGATCCTATGACCCAGCAATTCCACTCCTGGGTATATATCCAAAGGAACTGAATGCAGGGAGCAAACAGATATTTACATACATACTTATGTGCAAAGCAGTGCTACTCACAAGAGCCCAAAAGGTGGAAACAACCAAAACGTTAACTGCCAGATGATGGATAAAGAAAATGGAATGTTATTTGCATACAGTGGAGTATGTATTATTCAGTATTACATACACTATAGCAGTATTTAGCCTTAGAAAGGAAGGACATTCCGACACAGGTTCCAACAGGGATGAACCTTGAGGACGTCATGCTGATGAAGTCAGTCAGTCACAAAAGGAAAAATACTATATGATTCCACTTATGTGAAGTCCCTGCTGGGGCTGCTAAGTCACTTCAGTCATGTCTGACTCTGTGTGACCCCACAGACGGCAGACCACCAGGCTCCCCCGTCCCTGGGATTCTCCAGGCAAGAACACTGGAGTGGGGTGCCATTTCCTTCTCCAATGTATGAAAGTGAAAAGTGAAAGTGAAGTCACTCAGTCTTGTCCGACTCTTAGCAACCCCATGGACTGCAGCCCACCAGGCTCCTCCATCCATGGGATTTTCCAGGCAAGAGTACTGGAGTGGGGTGCCATTGCCTTCTCTGGGTCTGTGATTATTTTCAAAGGAGACCGTGAAAATGAGAGGTGACACCAGAGGCTGGTCATAAAAGAAAATGCAGCCTCTCCCTTGTTTGCTGGAAGGAACACTCTGTGTTTGGAGTTCTGAGTTATCATTATAGGATCAATAGATAATGTCTAAAACTTAAAAATCAAGAAAGAACAGTACTTGAAGATAGAAGAAATAGCCAAAGAGAGTAAAATGAGACAGACAAGTAAGTAGTCTGACTACTCTGAGGCTGCCATTTTGTAAGAAGCCAAGCTAAGTTGGGGGTGGGGGGTGGGGGGGCATGTATGAGTATTTGAGTTGGTAAGAAACCTTGTTTTCTTGACAGCCCAGCCCAAGTGCCAGATGTGATTAGAGCCTCCAAATGATTCCAGTCTCCAGCATCACTGAATCACCTCCAGCTTCTGAGTCTTTCCACCTGAGGTCCCAGACATCATGGAGCAGTCATCCCTCTGTGCACTGTCCAAATTCATCCATGAACATAATAAAATGGTTATTATTATTATTATATTTTTTTGGCCAGGCCATGCAGCATGTAGGATCTGAGTTCCCTAACCAGAGATCAACCCCACAGCCACTGCATTGGAAGCTCAGAGTCTGGACTACCAGGGAAGTCCCCTAAAATGGGTATTTTAAACAGTTAAGTTTTGGGGTAATGTGTCAGGCAACAGCAGTAACTACTACACTTAGTTTCTATGTTCCTGTCGTTAATAGCTCCTAAATTCTCAGTATGGCCAAGCACTAGGGGATCATCAGTTCCATGTTTTCCTTAGAGATATTTCTTTTGGAGATCTCTGACCTCTTGTTCCAGTGTGGCTTGGATGCAGAGCTATCAGCGAGGACTTGCTTGGATGAGAGACAGTATAGCATGTTATTGTATTTAAGGATATGGGTCCTGTAGTCAGGCTGCCTGAGTCTGCGTACTGGCTCCATCACTTGCCAGTGCTGTGTGACTGTACTCAAGTTAATCTCTCTGCCTCAGGTTTCTCATCAGAACAGTAGGTGGCACACAGTAAGTGCTCTTACTGTTGGCGTTCTTCTTTCTTGTTTATTACTCTTCCTCTCACGGTGTCCTGGGAATTCCTATCACTTCACACCTATGGCTGATGCCCTAGTTCCTAAACTCCATGCCTTTTTCTTGCTTGGTTACTCCCTTGATAGAATATATAACCAGTTCCCTAAAAAAAACTATGCTTTTTGAAATGCTGTTTTAAGTTGTCTTTATTTAATATCACATTTGCTAGTACGACTGGCATAAAATTCTAAGTTGGAAACAATTTCTCTCTGAATGCTGAAGTTATTACTTCATTGCCTTGAAGCTTTCCGTGTCACCACTAAGACAATACTAACTCTTGATCCTTTGTACACTGGTATTTCTTTTTCTTTCTGGAAGTATTAGGATCTCTTCTTTATCTCCACTGTTTCACAATTTGATAATGATAGTACTTGGTGTCGGTCTTTTAAAATTCATAATTTAGAGTAACATTTCAATTTGGAGACAACTTCAGGTCCCTCGATTCTTAGAATTTTTCTTTTCTTTAATTCTTTGTTAATTTTTTCATCTCCATTTTCAGTTTTCTCTTTCTGGGACTCATCTTTCAATTGGTCCTTTAATTTTCTTATCTTTTCTATTTTTCTATTGTCTTTTTAGTCAGTTTTCTGGGGATTTTCTTATTTGTTTATTCTATTCTGATTTTTTTTAATCTACTTTCATATTTTTATGCTTTATAATTCTGATTTCTTATTTTTGAATTGTCCCATTTTACGTATCACCTGTTCCTTTCATTTTAAATGAATTTATTTATTTATTTATTTTTGGCTGTGCCGTGTCTTCATTGCTGTGAAGGCTTTTCTCTAGTTGCAGCAAGCGGGGGCCACGCTCAAGCTGCCACACATGGGCTTCTCACTGCAGTGGCTTCTCTTGTTGTGGCGCACAGGCTCTAGAGCACACGGGCTTCAGTAGTGGCAGCATGTGGGCGCAGCAGTTGCAGTTCCCAGGCTCCAGAGCACATGCTCATAGTTGTGGCCCTGGGCTTAGTTGCTCTGTGGCATGTGGGAGCTTCCTGGTCAGGGTTTGAACCTGTGTCTCCTGCACTGGCAGCCGGATTCTTTACCACTGAGCCACCAGGGAAGCCCACCATATCACGTGTTCTCATTTCATGGATTTATTATCTTACCTCACTGAATATATTGATTACAGTACATCTGAAGTTTTTTTTCCCTTGCACTCTCTCTGTTTCCTTTTTTTTTTTTTTTAAATCAGTTAGCTTTTGACTCATTCTTTCCGGCAGAGGCTACTCTGAAATGCCCAAGGGTCCTTTATTAGCTATTCTACTTCAGTTGGATATTTCTGTGCCCTTGGACACTCTGAGGCTTGTCAACTGTTGGACCTCACTGTAAAGCAGCTGGTTAGGGACACGGCCTGTTTACTGAGGGAGCCCCAAATGTCCACATCTGCAGGGCTTTTCCTCTGAGTTTGACAGTTTCTCCAGAAAGGAATCCTCTCATTTTCTACCTGGTGAACATGAGGAATTTTAAGCTGGCTGTTGGCATTTTGACATCTATTATGGAGGAGAGGTGGGAGAGGGAAAATCTTAATTTTCCAAAAGCAGGTATCTCTGGTCTCTCTGCTTTATGTATGTTATCTATCTCCACCCCAACTGTGCCTCGTTCCCCAGGTTGTATCTCAGATTAACCCAGTCAATTAGAACCACCAAGTTAAATAAATCCATGAAGCTCTGGATTAAAGTCCAAGAACTTTTTAATCCAGACTTTCTGGATTTAAAAAAATCCAAAAATTTTCCTCTCATCTTCCATACCGTCTCTCTCCCACAGAAAAGTAGAAAATTTACCCAATTCAAGTTCCTTAACTCCTCCTACTTAACTATACTTTTTTTCTTTCTTTTTTGATAATGCCTCAGAAGTTAAGTATTCAGGGTCCAAGTTTGTTTTAAAATAACCCAATGAGCTGACAGACGGAGCTCCTGGAATTCTGCAGCTTGTGCTAGAGTCTACAGATGGGAAATTGCCGTCAGTTAAAGGGTGGTGCTATTACCATAGCCCAATTTTTGAAAGCCTTTAGGAAAAAAAATCATCTGAATTAATTAGCATTCACCACAGGCACTAGTTTTGTATTACAGTGTTCTATAAACTCAAATAACAAGAAAATACAGTATTGTAGTCTCTAACTTTTAACTAACATTTAACTCTCAAAAATTGTGGATTATAAAGTAAGAATTTTACTTGTTACATGATAAGCTCTTATATGACTGATCTATATGCTCTATATGACTATTGCTCTTAGATCATCATAAAATATGAGTTATGTTTTAAAATTAACTAAATACTATTGGTATCTAAAATAAGAGCAATTTCATTTTACCTCTCCGATCTGCTTTATCCACAAATCTCTTCCAAGAAACTCCTGGTGTAAGACTACAGGAGCTGAGTTTAGATTAAAACTCAAGGAGTCACTGGTTTTTTCTTTAATAAAAGGCTGGAGATCCGAATTTATCTAGAAAGAGTAGTCAAAGAGTTAAATCAGTAAATGCATATACAATGGCATGTTTCAATCATACTCAGAAAGCACCAGTTATAGAGTGAAAAATAAAGCTTAAGGAACAGTTTTTAGATGTACCGTAATAAGCAAAAGAACAGCTCATATGATTAACAATAATCTTAAAAAAATTTTTTAATAGTTTTTCCCTAACATATCCCTTTTTAATTTAAATTTATTTTCCTTTTTAAGTTTAACCTAAGGATTTACAAATTATATTAATATATTAATAAACTAATCAATGATTTAATAAAGTACATAAAAACTCATCTGGAAATATTACATATTTCCCCCTTCTTATGAGCTATTTAAGCAGCATCTAAGAAATACATACTAAATGGAATTTAAAATAACATATACATAGACATTACAATGGAGAAGTCGATGGCATCCCACTCCAGTACTTGTCTGGAAAATCCCATGGGTGGAGGATCCTGGTAGGCTGCAGTCCATGAGGTCGCAGAGTCGGACACGACTGAGCAACTTCATTTTCATTTTTCACGTTCATGCATTGGAGACAGAAATGGCAACCCACTCCAGTGTTCTTGCCTGGAGGATCCCAGGGACGGGGGAGCCTAGTGGGCTGCAGTCTCTGGGGTCGCACAGAGTCGGACACGACTGAAGCGACTTAGCAGCAGCAGCAGACATAACAATATAACAGCTAATCTTGAGACATTTTAAAAAAATTTATTTTTAATTGGAGGATAACTGCTTTACAGTGTGTGGTTTCTGCTGCACAATGTGAATCAGGCACAAATATACATATATCTCCTCTCTCTTCAACCTCCCTCCCTTAAGACATTTTATATTTCAGTTATTGGAATTAAAGCTTTCAATTTTACTCCATATATTTCTAAATTTCATTAACTTTCCACAATATGTTTTACATAGGAACTATATGGAAACTGTAACAAAAACCCAAATATTCTTACATTTTGTTACTAGCAACATTACATGTTATTTAATAATTTGCAATAATTCTTTCAAGAACCTTTCAGGTGATAAGAAAAGACAAACATCACAAATATGGCTTAAGTAAGCTCTAGCTTTCTATCAAAATTATGCAGTACTCACTAATCATACTGTTTATATTACATAATAATCACCATGAACAATAAATTTTATGTACTCAATAAACAGTTTCTGATATATAAAAGCAGTTTATTAAATGGTAAAAGGCTTCTTGTGTATCATTTTAGCTATTTAAATACTGAGAAAACAGAAAGGGTGTGCAAATACCTTATGACTCATAGCCATGTGCTTCCCATACTGAAATGCCATATCCTGAACCTCAGCATCATGCTTTGCTAATTCCATTGCAGCTTGGCAGCTTTTTGCTAGTAAAGCACCATGGGAGAGAAAAGTCTGCTTCTTCCAAGTCGATATTCCAATATCATCTGTGATACGATTTTCCTAAAAAAATGCAACAAAAGCCAAGATAAAAAGATTTTAGGAGTAATTTGTTTCGGTTTTTGAAGAACAAGTGTTAAGAAATGAACTATTGGGACGTCCCTAGTGATCCAGTGGCTGGGACTCTGTGCTCCCAATGCAGGGGACCAACGTTCGATCACTGGTCAGGGAAATAGATCCCACATGCCCCAACCAAGGGTTTGCATATTGCAACTAAGGATCCTATGAGTCGCAACTAAGACCCGGCACAGTCAAATAAATAATTTCTTTTTTTAAAAAAGAAAGAACTATTTAAAACACTCAGGTTATCACAACAAGACAGAACTAAAGGATGTTGACCCTCACCTCCACCTGAAGGGAACTAAGGAGGTGGGAACTGTTTTTTTAGGGTAATTGAGAAAAATGAAAGAAATGTTGAAGCAAATTTTATTTTGAACTAAGGAATTTCTATTAAAATATACTTTAGGGGAATTCCCTGGCAGTCCAGTGGTTAGGGCTCTGCGCTTCCAGTGCTGGGGACTCAGGACAGATCCCTGGTCAGAAAACTAAGGTTCCACAAGCCACATGGCAAAAACAAACAAAACAAATTTTAAAAGTGATATAAAAAGTATGTATCTGTAGATCTCTATCTATATCTCTCTATATATACACTTACAGGATAAGGCAAAAATATTAATGGAAACTTAAACCTTCAAGCTAACTCTTCTATATTTGTATCAGTTCTTAATTAAGTGCTAGTGTTCCAAGATACAAGAATCCTATTGTCTTTATGTTAAAATGTCAAGGTTATAATGAAGGAACTGCATTCTCTTATAACCAGTTAGACAGAAAAATCAGAGAGGAGGTAACCCATTATTATAATGGCGTATGATTAAATCATACTATTCAACAAAGTTTATTCCCATAAGAAGAAAAAAGGTATAAGGGAAGATATAATTGTAGTTTATTTAATTTCATCTTTTTAAATTACAAAAATTACAGTAGTGTCTTTAAGTAAGTGTATACAAACCTACTGACTCTAGATCAATGACGTCAAATAAAAATATAATGTATACCTCATATGCAATTAAAAATTTGCTAGTAGCTACATTAAAAAAGTGAAAAGAAACAGGTGGCATTAATCTTAATGACATATTTTATCTCCTAATATATCTAAAATATTACTAAAACATAGAATCAATATTAATAATCATATACAATCATACATAATCATAATTACTATTAAAATATTTTATATTCTTTTTTATACTAAGTTTTCAAAATCAGTGTGTATTTTCCACTTATAGCATATCACCAGTGACATTTCGAGTACTCAACAGGTACAAGGAGTTGGTGGCTATCCTAGTGGACAGCTCTACTTTAGGCAGTGAGCTCCCTGAAGAGAATGATGAAGCCATATGTAGAACAAAGCTCATTTCACAGTGTTTCTTTGAAACCTCAAACTAACTAGAAAGCATCCATTAATCCAGAAAGATTAATGAACCCAAACACTTTACTTCCTGCTGCCCACACCGCAATCCTTCTTCCATCGTTATGTGGTGACAAAATAAAAAACAGTAAGAAAACTTAAACAGAGAGGTCATTAAAAAATGACCTCAGATTTAGCCCCACCTCTTTCACCATGCTGAAGGGAATCTTCAACCATCGGTCAGATCAAATTCTCAATTTTATATGCTTTTAAACAAAAAGAGAGTTCAACTTATAGCAACAGTCACAAATATGCAACCTATTATTGTGTAATAATCAAAAAGCCACACAGGGAGAAACAGTGCATAGACTGCTTCATAAAACATTACAGATAAATAACAGCATTTAATTTTAGAAATTTGAGAATGGATTTTAAAATGTACAAAGTTAATATATCATATTAATAAGCCTAGATAAAAACCATATTATCTCTCCAGCTATACTAAAGATGAATTTGACAAAATTCTATTCTTGATGGGAAAAAAAGCACTTACTAAAATATGTATTTTTTTAATGTATATACTGCAATCCTATTTCAAATCCATAAAAGAAGTTAGCGTGTAGAAAATTTAAATGAAACAGTACAGTAAAAATAGCGGAGAACCAAAGAAATCTAAAAACGCAGCATACCTAAAGCATGAGAATTCATTAAAGCTTCATCTTTGGGTTTTGATTGACACTTGGCAGTTGCAAATTTTGAAACAAACTTTGATATCACAATGACTATTCTGAAGAGATTCCAGCACCAGCACTAAGATTTGTACGTTCAGTTGGTTTGCAATTGACTTATTAGCCATTTACACAGTGTATAGTACAGATTCGTCACAGGACAGATCACAGTTTTAAAGGAAAGAAGAACCTTCCTGTAATGAGAAAGGATCCCCTAAACTGCACACAGCTTATGACATCCAATATACAAGAGCATAAAAACCATCATAATATTGTGATTCCAAGAAAGATAGTTTTGGTGAGGAAAATAACCTAAGATCCTATTTCCCATTTTAATTTCTAAAATCTCTTACAATGACAGAACTGTCACGTAGGACAGAAAGTATACAGTGCTGGGAAATATAATGTGATTCAGCACTGGTTCTTTTTGTCATTTAACACAGATATCACATTAATATTAGACCAAAGCACAAAACGTTTAGTGCATAAGCCAGTTTCTCTTTTAAGACCTAGAATTTTTATCACAGTCTTTTATCTTACTTTGGACCACTTGTACCCAGTACTCTATCCTACTATAGACTGTTTAACTTAGTCAACAGAATCAAAAGTAATTTCTGGTGAGATTTATGGGGGACATAAACATTTATATCATTAAAGTATCTGCATAACCAAAAGTACAATAATAAAAATGAAAATGCCTCCTGTTCCTTTTAGAAAAATAGTACTTCATAAGCTTGCTGCATTTTTATTGCCTTTACTGTTGCATGACAATGAATAGTAGATAGAAAAAAAGAACCATATACTTGAATTATGATAGCTTAATCCATCACAAATTAATCTGAAAATGAAGCTTTTACGGGTTTTCTTGGTGGTCCAATGGCTAAGACTCTGTGCTCCCAAGGCAGGGGGCCCTGGTCTGATCCCTGGTCAGGGAACTCAGTCCCAAATGCCTCACTATGAATTTGCACACTGCAACAGAAGATCCCAAGTGCTGCAACTAAGACCCGGGACAGCCAAATAAATAAATAAATGAAGTTTCTACAGAAACAGGAACTATTTTTTGAAAGATTTATTTACTTATTTAATTTTTTTTGGCTGTGGTGGGTCTTCGTTATTGCACAAGTGGTTTCTCTAGTTGCAGGGAACAGGGGCTACCTTTCATTGCTGTGGGCAGGCTTCTCATTGTGGTGCCTTCTCCATTCTTGTGGAGCAAAGGCTCTAGGGCGTATGAGCTTCAGTAGCTGCAACGAGTGGGCTCCAGAGCACAAGCTCAGTACTAGTGGCTCATGGGCTTAGTTGCTCCACTGCATATGGGATCTTCTTGGACCAGGGATTGAACCAGGTTCCCTCACCTTGCAAGGTGGATTCTTAACCACTGGACCACCAGGGAAGCCCAGGAACTATTTTAATAAGGGGGAAAAAATGCCCTCATTCCAGATGTGTATTTCTTTAATATGACAAGTGTGTGTGTGTACATGCACATGCACACACGTGATCACCCAAAAGTCAGCAAACACTTTATGGGGAAATATACGACCCTTTCTTCCTAAAATTAGGAACAGGACAGAGGTGAACACAATATCATGGCTATTCAACAGTGTAATAGAAGTGGTGAAAAAAGGATAGATGTATAAAAATTAGAAATGAAGGGTTTATCACTATTTGAAGATAATATAACTGCATATTGGGGAAAACCAAGAGAGCCAACTGAAAAACTACTAAAGCAAAAAGATAATTCAGTAAGGTAGCAGATATTAAATCATAAAACCTCAGTAATTTTTTAAAAATATGCACCTTTAGACAGACAGACAATGAAACAAAATAGGAAGTCCAAGAATCAAACTACACACAGGAATTTAATATATTTTAGGGAAAAGTTGGACTTTTTAGTAAATGGCGCTGGAATAACTGAACAACCTTCTGGGAAAAACATTAACACTGATCTGCATTTCACATAATTTATCAGGATAAACTCCACATAGTGAAAATAAAATCAAAAGAACCACAGACAATAACTGAAGACAAAAAACAATAAGGAAAAGTATTGGATTGGCCAAAAAAGGTCATTTGGGTTTTCCTATAACAGCTTAACAGGAAAACCCGAACAACTTTTTTGGCCAATCAAATATTTGCATTTCCTATCACAGATGAATGACAAATCTTCCCATGGTTGGCTAATCATGGTCCCCCACAAAGACAGCCACATCCTAATCCCTAGAGTCTGTGAATGTCACCTTACATGGTAAAGAGGACTTTGCAGTTCTGATTAAATTTAGGATCTTCAGTTCAGTTCGGTTCAGTTGCTCATTCATGTCTGGCTCTTTGCAGCCTTATGGACTGCAGCATGCCAGGCTTCACTGTCCATCACCAACTCCCGGAGATGGAGGAATTATCGCATAACAGGATGAGCCTAATGCAGTCAAAAGAATCCTCATAAAAGGGAAGTAGCAAGGATAAAAAATGGAGGATGAAGCCACAAACCAAAAAATGAAAGTGAAGACTAGAAAGGGTAAGGAAAGGGATTCTCCCTTAGAGCCTCCAGAAGGAATGCAACCCTGACAACATCTTGATCTGGGGGCTTCTGATCAAAGCACCCACTTTCCATCTCCTTAAGGCTTCACTCAATGTTGGTGAAGCTGTAAAGAAACAGACCTATCAAATATGACTAGTAGGAGTGGAAACTGGATAGAAATTTTGTAATTTCTTTCACAATTACAAATGTATTTGCCCTGTGACCTGTCAGTCCTACTTCCAGGAATTAATCTTTCATATAAGCCCCAACACTTGTGAAATTAAATACATACAAGGTTAGGGTCTAATGTTCATCCAGGTGCTTGGGTGATCCTTTTAAAACATAAGCCAGACAGAAGCATACTGGCATATGTGCTGTTTTTCAAACACTTCAGGCCTGTTCCTCCTCAGGCCTCTGTGCCCAGTAAATAGAACATATCCAGTTCAAATATCACTTCTTTAAGAAGCATTTGCAAATACCCCCAACATATACTTTCTTCTAACCTTATGCATATTTCAAAACAGTTCTTAATTCTCTATGAATTGTATGCCTGCTTATTTGCTCCTTTCCTTAAGGACTGGATACAGTGTTAGTCACCTTTACATTTTTAATCATTTAGGCCATATTTAACTTTCAACAAATGCTTGTTATATGAACAAAAATGTGTTTATCTGTTACATTAAGTAATTGCATGTTCTTTTAAACAATTTAAAAGTTAATGAGCAGATATATCTATTCAATGGAATGCTACTGTGCAAAAAAGAGAAGGAACTGCTGACACCTGCTACACCATGGATGAACCTCAAAAGCACGACACTCAGTGAGAGAAGCCATCCATGAGACCACATACTGTATGATTCTATTCTTATGAAATGGAGATTAGTGGTTGCCTGGTCCAGGGTGGGAACTGTAAATGGCCATGAGGGAGCTAATGAGGTGTGTGTGAAAATTTCTAAAATTGATTTATGGTGATGGTTGCATTACTTGATAAAGTTACTAAAAATTACTAACTGTAATTTTGAAATGGGTTAAACTGTTTTCTTGGGCTCCAAAATCACTGCGGATGGCGACTGCAGCCATGATATTTAAAGACGCTTGCTCCTTGGAAGAAAAGCTATGACAAACCTAGATAGCATATTAAAAAGCAGAGACATCACTCTGCCAACATATAGTCAAAATATGTCAAAGCTGTAGTATAGTCCGTATAGTCAAAGCTATAGTCAAAGCTACATCCAGCAGTCATTTATGGATGTGAGAATTGGACCATAAAGAAGGTTGAGTGCACAAGAATTGATGTTTTGAATTGTGGTGTTGGAGAAGACTCTTGAGAGCCCCCTGGACAGCAAGGAGATCAAATCAGTCAATCCTAAAGGAAATCAATCCTGAATATTCACTGGAAGGACTGATGCTGAAGCTGAAGCTCCAATACTTTGGTAACCAGACGCGAAGAGCCAGCTCATTAGAAAAGACCCTCATGCTGGGAAAGATTGAAGGGAGGAGGAAAAGTGAACGACAAAAGACTAACTGGTTGGATGGCATCACCAACTCAATGGACATGAGTTTGAGCAAACTCCAGGAGATGGTGAAGGACAGGGAAACCTGGTGTAGTGTAGTCCATAGGGTCCCAAAGAGTCGAACACAACTAACGGACTGAACAACAATTTTATGATATGCAAGATTTATCTCAATAAAGCTGCTAAAAAAGAAAAAAGGGTAATGAATATAAAATTTTACATTTCCTGGTCTCAAATGCTTAAATTATCACTTAAGAAATTAACTTTTTGTGGCTTGTATACCATCCTCATTTATTCATATAACACTTATTTTGTTTCTATTATGAGTTAGATTCTTTGTAAAGTAATATAAATATGAATATCAGTTCAGTTCAGTCACTCAGTTGTGTCCAACTCTTTGTGACCCCATGAATCCATCTCCCGGAGTTCACTCAAACTCACGTCCATTGAGTCGGTGATGCCATCCAGCCATCTCATCCTCTGTTGTCCCCTTTTCCTCCTGCCCCCAATCCCTCCCAGCATCAGAGTCTTTTCCAATGAGGCAACTCTTCGCATGAGATGGCCAAAGTACTGGAATTTCAGCTTTAGAATCATTCCTTCCAAAGAACACCCAGGACTGATTTCCTTTAGGATGGACTGGTTGGATCTCCCTGCAGTCCAAGGGACTCTCAAGAGCCTTCTCCAACACCACAGTTCAAAAGCATCAATTCTTCAGTGCTCAGCTTTCTTCACAGTCCAACTCTCACATCCATACATGACCACTGGAAAAACCACAGCCTTGACTAGACGGACTTATTAATAAATAGCCTGTTCTCAAGAAACTCACAATCCAGGTATGGCATCTATATATCTAACTCTATGTGGATATTAATATAATAGATAAATTATCTGATAGAGTTCTCTCTCAGAATAATTCTTGGAAGATTTCCAATAAAAGATTCAGTTTTATATTTTCCTTATTGTGACTGACATTTTATTATTCATCACTTTTACATTTTTAATGCAATAATACACAGTCACTGAAAATACTCAGCAAATTCAGATAACCAAGAAATAATTAATGTATAGTCTCTTGAAATCTGCTATTATAAGTTAATCATGTCATGAATCAGTATTTCCATTCTAAATTAATCAGAAAATTTATTCTCTGAATATTAAATCACTGCTTATTGTGAACTTGGTTACAAATGAAACAAAGCCCCTCCATTCATTCTGTCAGCTTGCCATGTATACATTAAGAGAGCATGCTTTTTTATTACAAAGGGAAAGTTAACACACAATTTTGGATGTGGTTTAATAACCATATCCAAATTAGCATCTTCAGACATCAGATATATAGAATTGACATGAAATGAATGAACGCAGTCAGAGCCAATGAGAGTCAGACATACTTACAGCATCAGCTCACATTTGTGCAGTTTACAGAAGGAAGACACATACAGTTGATATTCACTTTTGGTGGGATTTTCTCTTTTTCAGAAAGACAATATATGTCAACATACCTACTGAATGACTGTCAGACTGGAGTATATTAATTTAAAAAATGTAGGTCTCTTAGTCATTGTAACCTGACCTTTTTGCTCAAGTAAGGTTAGTTTCAAAAACACATAACCTGAAGCTTGCAAGGTATTTCCCAAGATAGTGGTACTGGTTTTCCTCAGATACAATGTTCTGTTCTGCTGCTGAGCTGTCTGGTGGACATGCACTTTAAGTTGCTTTCCTAATGGTAGTAATGCATTTGTATATGCCTATTTAGATGAGATCAAAGTGTATTTGTAAAGTGGCTGCTGCTTGGGATTAAAGGTCTAGTCCATGGTCACAGAACAAAGGCAAGCTAACTGACCCAGGAAAATGTCCAAGCCCCAATCAGAACCTGCCAAGTCAAACTTTTACCTTACATATTATCAGAAGAGTGATAAGGGTACTTTAAAGAAAGAATGCAAATATTTCCTGTTTTATGCTTCCTACTTCAGATTCATATACTAAGCTGCTACCTTTATAATTTAACTTTAAAATATATTTATGCAGCATAAATTTGGGTTTGGTGAGAGATCACATTCTCTAACATCACATTTTACCATCTTAAATGTCTGGTTTGAATTAGCCTCTTCACCTATTTTAAGAAGCTAAACAAGAGCCAAAATGTTCATCAGCCTAATTTAAAAAAAAAATTATTTGGCTGTGCTGGTTTTAGTGACAGCAGGTGATCTTTTAGTTACAGCATGCTGGACCTAGTTCCTGACCAAGGATTGAACCTGGGCCCCCTGTATTGCGAGTGCAGAGTTTTAGTCACTGGACCAAAAGAAAGTTCCTACTAGCCTTATTTAAAAAAAAAAAAAAAAGGCAAGGAAAATTTTAATAAAGATGCTCTAAATTTAGGGATAAGAAGGAAGCAAGGGGGAAAACAGAATCTTCTATTTCCTGGCAGCCAACAATATGTGATGACACTTCCATGTCCATTATTATATTAGCACTTAGATTCTATCTTGTTTAATACATAGTAGAAATACTTGAAAATATCTTCAATAGTTTAAAAAGTAGGTTTATATATGAGTAAATGACATGTTTCATTGATGTATCAACAAAGTATTTTAAACCTGTAATTAAGTCTTCTAATAATATAAATTAAAAGTTCCAAGAATCCAAAGCATATAAGTAACAAGATTAGAAATAGTACATATCATAGGGTTTTTTTTTTCAGGAATCTTGAGGAAGAGAGAAAAAGTATAATATTTTAACAGCATCATCTAATAGAATGTAATAATTTGCTTTGATTTATAATCTGGTCACACTGGAGGTAGTAAAGTAGGTATCTATGTAAATCATGGGAGAGAAACTGGTAAGATGTGATAAGTGTATAACTAAAGTCTGTTTTAAGAAGTGCTTCTATATAATACACAAAGCTATTAAGCTTTTCATCACACATTAGAGAGCAGGGTTGTCAGGGAATTTAAATGTCAGGAATTCTTGGGTCTAGGGCTAGCCAGCCCCTTCCTGTACTCTCCACCAGTCAGTTCTTGCTGAGACGAATGGGAATGATCCTGATGAAGAAGGGTCAGGATGGAGAAAGAAGACTTGACAGCTCAAATTCTCCAGCAAGGGGTATCCTTCAGATGGGGACAGGTTTGAACAGCTAGAGGGCAGCAGATAGTCTTCAGAGGGGTTGCTCAGAAGGGGCAGTAGGGAATGCTGATTGATTAATTCTTTGAGATGAACAAACAGCACCAAAGGGACACTTGGCTTGCTTTGAGACGTACAGCGTATGATGGTGTTTGACATACCATGTAAATGTGGAGCAGATGCAGTTTAGTTTTTTGTGTGTGCTTACTGTGCCAGGCATCACAGATCTGAGAATTAGGTATTCCCCCTTGACCTTTAGTAGAAGTTCAGCAAGGGAGAAAGACAGTCCTTAGGAATCAGTTTGGTTTTATGAAAATAAAGCTATGCTTACAGTATAAAGGAGGGAGTGACTAGTTTTCCCAAGGAAGGCTTCAGTGTGAGAACTGTTAGCTGAATCTGGTTCTGAATAATAACCTGGAATTAGCCAGGAAAATAAGGTATGAGATGACTTTTAGAGCGTCAGTATTAGTTCCATATTGCTGAAGCAGACAGTGGGAAAAGTAGGTGAAGAATAAGACTAGTTAGGTAGGTAAGAGGTCCAGAGGGTTGTATCTTATTATTTAGGTGCTAGGAGACTGACTTCAGCAGGAAATTATATGACTACATGTGCAATCACATGGGCTGCTTCAGAGGCAGTTTGGACTGGAGGGGCAACAACTGGGATATCCATTAAAGGGTGAAGTTATACTCCAGGTAAGCAGGGATGACAAAAAGTGGTAGCCAGTGGGAAGTGAGGGGCTTGACTGTCATTCATCAAGGATGTACTTTCCTCTACCTCCTTACTAACGAACCCTAATTTTGTTCAGGCAGTCACTGCTGTTGCTAATGATTAATTTAGGAATGGGCATGTGGTCCAATTTTAGGCAATAAGACAGAAGGAAAGTCTACTGCAGAACTCCTAGAAAGAGATCCAAACAAAAGTGGCACCTGTGGAAGATGCTCTGTCTTGATGAGCCACACTCAGGACTACTGTAGCCAAACTGTTACAAGCTTGATAATAAAGAGGACACTAGGAAGCAGAACAGAGAGGAAAAACCTTGATATCTGGAGTTGTTATGTTAACTGTCCCTTGATGCCTGATTGCCTCTGCATGTTCAGTTAGAGTAAAATGTGTTTCCTTACTTTTATATCTATTTAATTGGATTTCCCATTCTTTGGCAACTGAAAGCATTTCCATGAATTAATTCTTTCCTTAAGATGAAAAATGTTTATACTATATAAAGTCTGCATATGCCAACATTAACAAACTACTAAAACATTTTAAGAAGATTTTCCTTAGGATGGAATATTCTATTGCCACATAACAAGTTACCCACAAACACAGCATCTTAAAACAACAAACACTTATTATTATCTCAGAGTTTCTGAGGGTCAGGAATCTAGGAATGGCTTAGCTGGCTGGTTATGGCTCAGGATTTCTCAGGAGATTGCAGTTAAGCTGTTAGCTTGGGTTGCAGTCGCTTAAAGGGGCTGGATAATCCACGCCCAAGCTCATTCAGGTGGTTGTTGACAGTCGGTGTTAGTTCCTTGCCACCTGGGCCGCTCTGTAGGGTGGCGCACCTGACACAGCAGTTGGCTTCCCCAGAGCAAATGATCTAGCAGAGTAAGAGCACACCCAGGAGGGGAGTTTCAGAATCGTTCATACCCTGTCCTTGGAAGTGACACACTGTCTTTTCTGTGGTATGCTCTTCGTCATACAGACCAACCTAGCACAGTATGAGAAGGAATGAGACAAGGGATACTAGGAGGTGTGGCTCACTGGGGGCCATCTTGGAAGCTGGCTACTACAGATAGTCTATGATTAGAATCACTAGGTAAACAGATCTGAACATTTTAAAATTTCTTAAACATTCTGCAAACTGTTTTACAGAAAGTTTCTTCTGATACGTACCTTGACCGGCTAAGTTTGAGATTGTCTTGTCACTGAGTAGAATTGTTTTACTTGTGAATTTAACAGGTGAAAAGTGGCATTTCATTTAAAATGGGAAGCAATTTCATTGATTAACCAGTTGTATTTCCTCCATTTATTCATTTATTTACTGAATATCTTCTACATATAAGGCACTGTTCTAGGTGTTCACACCAGTGAGAAAACCAGAGCATCCTTGCATTCATAGTTTATAGTCTAGAAGGGAAGTCAGACAACCATAACCACACAGATAAACATGTAACTCTAAACTGAGACACTTTCAATGGGGAAAATGAACATACTTTTATGACAGCAGCAATAAGAGTACCTGACTGAGACTGAGGCTTTCGGGAACTGTTTCCGTGAGGAAGTGACACTTGAGCTGACACAGGAAGGATGAATAAGGGATAATTTAGTAAAAGTAAACAGGTATGCAAGGATTGCACAGTAGGTTGCAAGGATTGCACACACAAAAGAGAATGGAAGTCTGAGGTAGGAGAGAGGCTCTTGGGGCTGATATGTAGATAGTGAGGGTTCAAATGGTAACAGGAGAGGCTGGAGGGATAGACTGGGTCAGATTATGCAGGGTCTTCTGGGTCACGTTCAGGATTTCAGTCTTTATCCACAGAGTCAAGGGATGCTACTAGGGGTTGAGATGAAGGCACCACAGCATCAGATTCGCATTTTGAGATCTCTGGTGGTATGGAGAAAGACTAGCAGATGGGAGAATTGTAAACATGGAGGTGAAGAAATTGCTCAGGCCAGAGAGGATGACATTGTGGACCATGCAAAAGTGGGAGGCATGGGGTAAAGCTAGACTGCAGCTTGTGCCATCGATGGTGGGCCAGGGAGGGCATCAACAAGGTACTGCCTTTTTTGTTTTTTTTCAAACTTTAAACTTTTAATTTTGTTTTGGGGTATAGCCAGTCAACAATGTTGTGGTAGTTTCAGGTGAACAGTGAAGGGACTCAGCCTTACATATACATGTATCCATTCTCCCCCAAACCCTCTCCCAGGTACTGCTCTTGACTACTTATGGACCGAATGTATGTGTCCCTGCAAAATTCACAAGTTGAAGTCCTAACTGCCAGTGTATTTAGGATAAGGAAGTAATTAAGACTGTTGTATTTCCTCCATAAGAGGAAATCATAAGAGTGTGGATTAATGTTCTTATAAGGAGAGATACCAGAGAGCTTGCTGGACTCGCTCTCTACCACATGAGCACACATTAAAAAGGCAGTCATCTGCAAACCAGGAAGACAGTTCTCACCAGAAACCAAATTTCCAGAACCTCCATCTTGGACTTCTCATCTCCAGAACTGTTAGTAAAATTTCTGTCATTTAAGTCAACTCAGGCTGTGATATTTTGGTATGGCAGCCAGAGCTGACTAGAGCAACCGACTTCTCTCTAAACCTTAGGATTCAATCAGTGAAGTTTTGAAAGGATTGTTCCTCCCAACATCTTTTCAGCATTGTCTTAACAATACGCAGGTTGAAAAGGTCTATAGTCTAAATTATCTATTTCTGCATAACAAACCACCCCAAAATTTAGTGGCAAAAAACCAACAACCATTTCACTATGATCGCAGATCCTGTGGGTCAGAATTCAGGAAGAGAACAGAGAAGATCTGACTCTGCTTCATGACGTCTGGGGTCTCAGTTGGGAAGACCTAAAAAAGCTGGGGATGAATCTAGCCTCAGAGGACTGGGGCTAGAACAGCTGAACTACCCGGGATCTACTTCTAATAAAATGGCTTATTCACCCATACATCAATCAGGCACACCTGGATGGATGACTGGAGCACTTATTCACAGTCTGTCACGCATGGTGCTTAGGTTCTGAAATGCGGAGTGGGGAGAGGGAGTGTTTCAAGAGAGTGAGTATTCTAAGAGACCCTTTCCTGGCACAGACAGAATTTAGGTAGTGTCACTTCTACTGTACTCTGATCGACTGAGGGGCTCACAATCCTACTGAGGTTCAAGGAGAGTCAGAGACCCATACCATTTGATGGGAAGTGATGGGAGGAAAGATAAAGAATTTGAGGCCTTTTATTGTTTGTTCTTAACTACCATAGTCTACTGCTGAAGAGGGCGCTGAGGAAACCAACTTGCTTTCTCTGCTCTCTCCCAGTTCTATTTCTGGCTAAGCTGATGATATAGGAGATGGAGCAAGGTAGTCAGGGGGATAAGTGTGGTGAGGGAAACAAGTATTAAGGATGACTCATAAGTTTCTGACTTGAAAATCTGGATGAATGGTGGTGCCCTTCGTGAAGACAGAGGATAATGGACTGGGCTTGGGAAGAAAGATCATATATCTGGTCTTGTAAGTACTGAGTCTGAGACGAGTGGGATACCAGCAGATGGAAATATTGAATAAGCAACAAAATATTCAGCTCCAGAGCTCAGGAGTGAACTGGGATGGAGATTACTTTGGACTTACTGACATATAGACAGATGGTAATTGAAGGCTTGAGCTTCATTTTTCAAAAGGTCTGTTCTTGTCCTGTGATCAAAATGGTATTCTATTAAACAATTTACAAGCTTAATAGTGATGTTTCATCTCTCAGGCAAATAAACTGCCTTTTAAGATGTTTTGCTGCAATAGTTGTCAGTGAGTGACCTGGAGTACCTCTAAATGGTGCATAAATTCAATTTAAACAATAAAAACATTCACCAACCATACCCACTCTAAACTCGAGAGCCTGCTTAATCAAAAAGGCCATTATATACACTTAGCTTTCTTAGTCACTAACAGCTTTTCTGCCTTCTCTATATCAACTTTTGCTTTCTCACCTTTGCCTATCTAACCTAATACTCCTATATTTGATTTCTAACATGCTTACTTCATGATACATGTGCTACTTTTTCCTTTAAATAAAAACATTTTGTGGATTAAAAAATATAGACAGCACTATTTCTTAAATGTGGTATGGGCATCTAGGTGTTTTATTTTCATTCTTTAAACTGTATGTATCTGCCATATACACTCTTTCATATGCTTGATACATTTCCTAACAAAAAACATTTAAACTATATTCAATAGCCTTAAATTTTTATTTGCAACAAATGATTTAAGACTGTGTCTATTTTATGAAAAAAGGATATTATTAAAATTATAGGTATTTATTATCACCACCACCAGCATCTTCAAAGTCTTGGATATGTGAATGATATAAGCTTGAACAGATGCCCAGGAAACAATAAAACATGACATGGCCTGTTTCATTAGCTCATTAACACATGCCTTGGGTACAATATGAAAGACAGGTTGTGAGTAAATGCACCAATGAAATATACCCCAGAGTATCTTAATGCTTTTATATTCTACTCAGTTTCACTTCTAAACCTCTTAAAATATATATATTTTTAAAGGTAGTTTTTCCATGTATATATACTTGGGATATTTCTTACTTCTGAAAGATAAATAAAATTTTCCTATTTCTAATCTACAAAAGAAAACCTTCAATATGAATTCCATTCCACTTTGATGATGTTAATTAGCGTCCTTGAACTCAAACTCACTGATTTCCTCTCTCTAACCAACCTCCCCGGGCCACCTTTACTCATTTTTATTGGAATAGTCTGCAAGGCCCTGAATTTCCTATCATTATTCTGTGCTTGTTTGCACATGGAACAATAATCTCTCCATACAAAGCACTGTAGTCCTTTCTGACTGCCTGAGGATTAATTATCATCATTAACAACATGGTAAATGTCCCAACCAGGAAGTACATGACCAATAACTACTTCAGTGAAAACAAATGATCACTGATGACCTTCATCCTCAGTGCCTTAGATAGAAATTTGGGGAAAGCTTGCCCAAATGTACCACACTTGATGTCATCTTTGAATTTGGATTAAAAAAAACCCTTTTTGGTAGTGGCAAGACACCTGGCTTCAGTCTGATTTAAAATTCATGAAGCCAAACACAGACTTGTAAGACATGGTCTTAATGAGAAGAAAAAGATCTCAAAAAAACTGAAAACATAAAAACAGGCTGAAGAAAGTTGGTGCTGGCAAAAAGAAGGTGCAGATTTTGCAATGACTATCTGTGGTGATTGTGCAAATTTTTTTAATAAGAGACTATACTAGGGAAACTTCAGGAAAATAATACAAAAAACCCCCACTACAGGTGTTTCATGAACAGCCTTGATATGAATTTCTTGAAACTCCAAATACTAAGCCTCTCCTCTTTCTAGCCAGGGGGATATTGGCTTTCCAGTTACTAAGTGAGTCCTAGCTTCAGTCCTCAGGCTAGAAGCCTACTCACTGGCTTAGCCTAGACCTTCAGGTTCCCATGGCTCCTCTGACTCTATCTGACTCCAGTTCACTATTAGAAAAGCTACCCCAGACTCAGTGGCCTCAAACAGTAATCATTTATTATTGCTCATGTGTCTGTAGATCAGCTGAGATTCAGTTAATTTAGACTGGTGGCTCTGCTTCTGACTGCATGTCTCTGGACTGGCTGCTTCAAATCTGGTCTGCTTCAAATGTTTCTCATTCTTCTTGGACCAGCAGTCTGGCCAGGATATGTTTTTCTCATGGCAATGGCAGAGGCCCAAGAGAGCCTCCTATTGGCCAAAGCAAATCAGAAGTCAAGGGCTAAGTGTAAGAACACCCTACCCAAATGTATCACAATTACATGGCAAAGACATAAATGTATATGTTGTTGTTCATTCACTAAGTTGTGTCCAACTCTTTGTGACCCTGTGAACTGCAGCAAGGCAGGCTTCCCTGTTCTTCATTATTTCCTGGAGTTTGCTCAAACTCATGTTTGTTGAGTCAGTGATGTCATCCTACCATCTCATCCTCTGGCGTCTTTGCCTTCTCATCCTGCCTTCAATCTTTCCCAGCATCAAGGTTTTCCAATTGTGGGCTCTTTGCATCAGGTGACCTAAGTATTAGAGCTTCAGTTTCAGCATGAGTCCTTCCAATGAATATTCAGGGTTGATTTCCTTTAGGGTTGACTGGTTTGATCTCCTTGCTGTCCAAGCGACTCTTCTCTAGCACCACAGTTTGAAAGTATAAATTCTTTGGTGCTCAGCCTTCTTTATGGTCCAATTCTCACATCAGGACATTTAATACTGGAAAATACCATAGCTTTGACTTTATGGACCTTTGTCAGCAAAGTAATGTCTCTGTTTTTTAATATGCTGTCTAGGTTGGTCATAGGTTTTCTTTCAAGGAGTAAGCACCTTTTAATTTCATGGCTGCAGTCACCATCTGCAGTGATTTTGGAGACCAAGAACAAAAGTCTGTCACTGTTTCCATTTTTCTCATCTACTTCCCATGAAATGATGGGACCAGACGCGTGATCTTAGTTTTTTGAATGCTGTTTTAAGCCAGCTTTTTCACTCTCCTCTTTCACCTTCATCAAGAGGCTCTTTAGATCCTCTTCAGTTTCTGCCATTAGGGTGGTATCATTTGCATATCTGAGGTTGTTGATATTTCTCCAGGCAATCTTGATTCCAGCTTGTGAGTCATCTAGCCCAGCATTTCCCATGATGTACTCTGCATAGAAGTTAAATAACCAGGGTGACAATATACAGCCTTGATATACTCCTTTCTCAATTTGAACCAGTCCATTGTTCCATGCTCAGTTCTAACTGTTGCTTCTTGACCTGCATACAGGTTTCACAGGGGGCAGGTAAGGTGGTCTGGTATTCCCATAAACATGTTCCAGTTTGTTTTGATCCACACAGTCAAAGACTTTAGCACAGTCAATGAAGCTGAAGTAGATGTTTTTCTGGATTTCTCTTGCTTTTTCTATGATCCAACAGATGGTGGCAGTTTGATCCCTGGTTCGTCTGCCTTTTCTAAATCCAGCTTGTACATGTGGAAATTCTCAGTTCACGTACTGTGGAAGCCTAGCTTGAAGGATTTTGAGCATTAACCTTGCTAGTGTGTGATATAAGCACAATAGTATGGTAGTTGTAACATTCTTTGGCATTGCCCTTCTTTGAGATTGGAATGAAAACTGACCTTTTCCAATCCTGTGGCCATTCCTGAGTTTTCCAAATTTGCTGGCATACTGAGTGTAGCACTTTAACAACATCATCTTTGGGGATTTAAAACAGCTCAGCTGGAACTCCATCAGCTCTGCTAGCTTTGTTTGTAGTAATGCTTCCTAAGGTCCACTTGACTTCACACTCCAGGATGTCTAGTTCGAGTTGAATGACCACACCATTGTGGTTATCCAGGTCATAAAAATCTTTTTTGTACGGTTTTTCTGTGTATTCTTGCCACCTCTTCTTCATCTCTTCTGCTTCTCTAAGGTCCTTGCTGTTTCTGTCCTTTGTTATGCCCACTGTTGCATGAAATGTTCCCTTGGTATCTCTTAATTTTCCTGAAGAGATCTCTAGTCTGAATGCGTGTATTAGTTACCTATTGCTGCATAATAAATTATCTCAAACTTAGTGGCTTAAAACAATAATGAACACATTATGTTTCAGAAGGTCTGTGGTCAGGAATGGCTCAGCTGGGTGGCAGCATGGGGCTTCTCATGAAAGACTAAAAATGCTCTATTTTGTAGACAAAGAGACTCCTGTACAAATATCCTATATTTCTAATTATTGTCTATTATTTATTAAAACATATTTTTGTGCAATGCAATAAATTTTATGGGAAAATGCTGTTTAGAGAGTTTTTAGCAGTAAAATAAGTACTGTGATCTTTAAACAATAGGCTAAAAGATGGTGAACATTAACTTAATTCCACAAAATACATAGCAAGGGAATAATAAAACAGGAGACATAAATTGCAAATCACTTTATAAACTGAGAGATAGGATACCTGCGGAATTCCTGGGCCCTTGCCCTATGCTTGTTTCTACTGCCAACAATCTTGTCTTTTGCTTCATACCTGTGTTATTTCAACACTCTTCCAGATGGTATCTCTGCTTCTGATTGCTTTGGCTTCCAATTTACCTTATTCACAGCTTCTAAATAATCTTTTTATAAAAAACTGTAGCTTATTTTATTAATGTTTATTCTTTTAATAATTTATTTATGTGACTATGCCAGGTCTTAATTATGGCACTCAGGATCTTCAAATTTTATTCAGCATGCAGATCTTTTTTTTAATTTGAGGTATGTGAACTTTTAGTTGTGGTATGGAGGATCTAGTTCCCTGACCAGATCCAACCAGAGCCCACTGCATTGGGAGTGCAGAGTCAGAGCCACTGCACCACTAGGGACGTCTCCTACAATTATCTTTATCAAAGGTCTTCTCTTGTGTAAGATCCTATGATACTTTCCTTCTATTTACTATTTTAAATACAAACTCCCCAATACACATGTTCAGGATCCATCCATTGATTCATTGATTCCTCTTAAAACTATCAGCCGTCCCTAGCAAATGCCCTTTGCTCCAGCTCTGACAATAGCTTTGTCTCCATCTCAGCTTTCAAAACACAAGCATCTGATTTGTCCAGCACAGCTGCTAGTGAATAATGGGTACTCATTATGCATTTGCTGAATGAGCAGACCTTGAGAATAACTAGGTAACCTAAAACAAAATGATAACTTTCTCTTCTCAGTTCTTCTGAATCTGTGTTCAAAGTGCCTTCATAGTCGAGTCACATGTATTGTCATAATACCTGTCGGCCCCTCTAAGCTCACCTCCAACCACTCTTCTGGTCATCCACCATGTTTCAGCTGAGTGGGCCTGCTTTCTATTTTCTGATACATTAAGCTCATTCCTCTCTCAGGCCTTTTCCTAAGTTGCTTCCTCTTCTTGGAACACTTGTCTCTGTTTTTTTTTTTTTTCATTCAGCTAGCTGCTTTTTGTCATTCAGATCTCAGTTTAAAATTATTTCCTCAGAGAGGACTTCCATGAACATTCACTTTAAAGTAACTCCCTCAATCCTTAACTATTGTGTCTCTCTTTTTAGTTCTATGCTGTGCAGTATCAGCTATTTCTCTTGTTCATTTATTTATGTGATTGTTTACAGTTGGCCTTTCTACAAAGATGTATGCTCCATGAGAACAAAGATGTCTTATTCACTGAGCACTTATATTGCTAATGGCTGCCCATCTGGCAGATGCTCAAAGATGATGTTAAATGAATGAATAAACAAATAATGTTTATTTTCAATCTCCCAGATAATGCTCTGATCCCAACAAACCTCAACAACTTCTCTTAATTCATTTCTACTATACCCTCCTAAGACTCTGGTTAAAAGAAAATTAACTCCTCCAAGAAGCTTCCCCTGAAATACTCTTCATTCCTGATGTTGTACATTCACCTATACGTTTAGCCTGTATCATAATTTGATGTGGTCTTATGGGTAAATTGCTCTCCAGTGGTTCCATGCACATGTTTCTTCTCTGATCTATAGGTATCATCAGATCCCCAAGGGCATATGTCTGTTTTTGTTGTAGCTTTAAGTGTTCTGGTAGCACTTAGTGTGCTGTTGTAGATATAGCTGCAATTCAAGTAAGGCCTTCCCTGGTGGCTCAGATGGTAAGAATCTGCATGCAATGAAGGAGACCTGGGTTCAATCCCTGGGATGGGAAGATCTCCTGGAGAATGGGATGGCTACCCACTCCAGTATTCTTGCCTGGAGAATTCCACAGACAGAGGAGTCTGGCAGGCTATAGTCGATGGGGTTACAAAGAGCTGGACACAACTGAGTGACTAACACACACACATATGTATCATCAGATCCCCAAGAGCATCTGTGTGTTTTTTGTGGTAGCTCTGTTTTGAGTATTCTAGTAGCACTCAGTGTGCTGTTGTAGACATAGTAGCAGTTGAAGTTTACTAATAAGCACTTCCTCAAAATGGCCTAATACAGTTCTTTAGCCAAGTATTTAACCAAGATGGTGGCATCAAAGGATGTGCACTTATCTTCTCCTGCAAGAATACCAAAATCACAACTAGCTGCTGAACAAGCATCAACAGGAGAATATTGGATCCCACCAAAAAAAGATATTCCGTGTCCAAGGGCAAAGGTGAAGCCCCCCAAAATGGTAGGAGGAGCGAAATTGTGTTTGGAAACAAACCTCATACACACCAGAGATGCTCAGAGGACACAAACAAAACCCTTGTGCGCACAGGACCCAGGGACAGGAGCAGTGAGCCCCACGAGACTAAGTCACACCTGCCTTTGAGTGTTTGAGTATCTCCTGCAGAGGCACAGGTCAGCACTGGCCTGCCACAGATACAGGGGCTCTGGCCTGAGAGGCATAGCGTGTGGCATAAGTCCTCTTGGAGGGGGTCGCCATTAGCCCCACTGAAGAGCTGCTGAGCAAACAACCCACAAGGTGGAGAACAATTATACCAAAGAAGTTGCCACACTTTTGCAAAAGTTCTAGGGCCCACAACAGATTTCCCAACCTGGGGATCTAGCAAAGGGACTGAGAACCTCCAGGGAATTTGACTTTGAAGGGCAGTAGGATTTGACTACAGAACTTCCACAGGACTGGGGAAGCAGACTCTTGGAGGGTACAAACAAAACCTTGAGCACACCAGGACCCAGGACAAAGGAGCAGTAACCCTACAAGAGACTGAGCCAGACTTGTCCGTGAGTGTCCAGGAGTCTCTGGCAGAGGCAGAGGTTGACCGTCAGGGACACTGAATACAACAGTCCTGGGAGCCTCAGTGTGCTGGCCTAAGTCCTTTTGAAGGAGGTCGCCATTACCTCCATTAACCCTACCACAGTTTGACCTTAGGCCAAACTACAGGGAGGGAAGACAGCTCCACCCATCAACAGAAAATTGGAACAATAATTTCCTGAGCATGGCCCCGCCCACCAGAGCAAGACACAGTTTACCCCACAGCAAGTCCCACCCATCAGGAAGCTTCCACAAGCCTCTTAACCTCATCCATCAGAGGGCAGAGAGAATGAAAACCAGTCACAGAAAATGAAACAAAATGACTGCATGGATCACAGCCTGTCTAACCCAATATGAGCTATGCCATGCAAGGCCACCTAAGACAGACAGGTCCTGGTGGAGAGTTCTGACAAAATGTCATCCACTGGAGAAGGGAATGGCAAATAATTTCAACATTCTTGACTTGTCGAGAACCCCCTGAACAGTATGAAAAGACAAAGAGATATGACACTGAAAGATGAACTCCCCAGGTTGGTAGGTGCCCAATATGCTACTGTAGAAGAGCAGAGAAACAGTTCCAGGAGGAATGAAGAGGCTGAGCCAAAGCAGAAACAATGCTCAGGTGTGGATGTGTGTCTGGTGGTGAAAGTAAAGTCTGATGCTGTAAAGAACAATATAGCATAGGAACCTAGAAGATTAGGCCCATGAATCAAGGTAAACAGGAAGTGGTCAAATAGGAGATAGTAAGAGTGAACATCAACATTTTAGGAATCAGTGAACTAAAAGGACTCAAACGGGCAAATTTAATTCAGAAGACCATTATATCTACTACTGTGGGCAAGAATCCCTTAGAACAAACAGAGTAGCCTCATAGTCAACAGAAGAGCCCAAACTGCAATACTTGGGTGCAATCTTAAAAACAAAAGAATGATCTCTGTTCATTTCCAAGGCAAACCATTCAATATCACAGTAATCCAAGTCTGTGCCCCAATCACTAATGCTGAAGAAGCCGAAGTTGAACAGTTCTGTGAAGACTTACATGACCTTCTAGAACAAACAGCAAAAAAAGGTGCCCTTTTCATCATAGGGGACTGGAATGCAAAAGTAGGAAGTCAAGAGATAGCTGAAGTAACAGGCAAGCTTGGCCTTGGAGTACAAAATGAAGCAGGGCAAAGGCTAACAGAGTTTTGCCAAAAGAATGCACTGGTCATAGAAAACACACTCTTACAACAACACAAGAGAAGACACTACATGTGGACATCACCAGATGGTCAATACCAAAATCAGACTGATTATATTCTTTGCAGCCAAGATGGAGAAGCTCTATACAGCCAGCAAAAACAAGACTGGGAGCTGACTGTGGCTCTGATCATGAACTCCTTATTGCAAAATTCAGACTTAAATTGAAGAAAGTAGAGAAAACCACTAGACCATTCAGGTATGACCTAAACATATCCTTTATGATTATACAATGAAAGAGACAAATAGATTCAAGAAATTAGCTCTGATAGAGTGCTGGAGAACTATGAACAGAGGTTCGTGACATTATACAGGAGGCGGTG
This sequence comes from Capricornis sumatraensis, assembly GCF_032405125.1. NCBI lineage: Eukaryota > Metazoa > Chordata > Mammalia > Artiodactyla > Bovidae > Capricornis > Capricornis sumatraensis. The sequence continues at coordinate 30,551,574 of NC_091081.1, read as the reverse complement.
ATCAAAGCCATCCCCAAGAAAAAGAAATGCAAAAAGGCAAAATGGTTGTCTGAGGAGGGCTTACAAATAGCGGAGAAAACAAGAGAAGGGAAAGCAAAGGAGAAAAGATATACCCATCTGAATGCAGAGTTCCAAAGAACAGCAAGGAGAGATAAGAAAGCCTTCCTCAATGATCAATGCAAAGAAATAGAGGTAAACAGTAAAATGGGAAAGACTAGAGATCTCAAGAAAATTAGAGACACTAAGGGAATATTTCATGTAAGGATGAGCACAATAAAGGACATAAATGGTATGGACCTAAAAGAAGCAGAAGATATTAAGAGGTGCCAAGAATACACAGAAGAACTATATAAAAAAGATCTTCATGACCCATATAACCACGATGGTGTGATCACTGATCTAGAGTCAGACATTCTAGAATGCAAAGTCAAGTGGGCCTGAGGAAGCATCACTACAAACAAAGCTAGTGGAGTGACGGAATTCCAGTTGAGCTATTTCACATCCTGAAAGATGATGCTGTTAAAGTGCTGCACTCAATACGCCAGCAAATTTGGAAAACTCAGCAGTGACCATGGGACTGAAAAAGGTCAGTTTTCATTTCAAACCCAAAGAGAGACAATGCCAAAAAATGTTCAAACTACACCACACAATTGCACTCATTTCACATGTTAGCAAGGTAATGCTCAAAATTCTCCAATCTAGGCTTCAATAGTACATGAACTGAGAACTTCCACAGGTTCAAGTTGGATTTAGAAACAGCAGAGGAACCAGAGACAAACTGCCAACATCTCTTGGATCATAGAAAAAGCAAGAGAATCCAGAATGATATCTACTTCTGCTTCATTGACTGTGCTAAAGCCTTTGACTGTAAGGATCACTACAAACTGTGGAAAAATTCTTCAAGAGATGGGAATACCAGACCACCTTACCTGCCTCCTGAGAAACCTGTATACAGGTCCATAGCAACATACAACTGGGGACAGAACATCAGAGTGGTTCTAAATTGGGAAAGGAGCATGTTAAGGCTGTATATTGTTTATTTACCTTCTATGCAAAGTACATCATGGGAGATGCTGGGCTGGATGAAGCACAAGCTGGAATCAAGATTGCTGGGAGAAATATCAATAACCTCAGATATGCAGATGATATCACCCTTATGGCAGAAAGCAAAGAGGAACTAAAGATACTCTTGATGAAGGTGGAAGAGGAGAGTGAAAAAGCTGGCTTAGAACTCAACATTCAAAAACTAAGATCATGGCATCCAGTCTCATCACTTCATGACAAACAGATGGGGTAACAGTGGAAACAGTGACAGACTTTATTTTCTTGGGCTCCAAGATCACTGTGGATGGTGACTGTAGCCATTAAATTAAAAGATCCTTGCTCCTTGGAAGAAAAGCTATGATAAAACTAGACAACATATTAAAAAGCAGAGACATTACTTTGCCAACAAAGGTCTGTAGAGTCAAAACTATGGTTTTTCTAATAGTCATGTATGGATGTGAGAGCTGGACCATAAAGAAGGCTGACCACCAAAGAATTGATGCTTTCAAACTCTGAGAGTGCTTTGGACTATAAGGAGATCCAACCAGTCCATCCTAAAGGAGATCAGTCTGGGTGTTCATTGGAAGGACTGATGCTGAAGCTGAAACTCCCATACTGTGGCCACCTGATGTAAAGAGCTGACTCATTGGAAAAGACCCTGATGCTGGGAAAGATGGAAAGCAGAAGGAAAAGGGAGTGACAATGGACGAGATGATTGGATCATATCACTGACTCAATGGACATGAGTTTGAGCAAGTTCCAGAAGATGATAAAGGACAGAGAAGCCTGGTGTGCTGACTCCATGGGGTCACAAAGAGTCAGACATCACTGAGCAACTGAATAACAAACCAAGTATTGCCAGTGGGTACAAAGAAACTACAAAGTGTGTGTGGGGGGAAATCATTCAGAAGGTATGTAGTGAACTATTTACAGGGCTGGGAATAGCTCCTGCTCCCATCAGCTGGAGTGGGAAAACAATTCACAGGGTATCAGTAGGGTACTCTGAAGGGTTTGCCTTAGCAGTGGGAAAAATGTTAGACTAAATGTTACTCTGATCCTCTGAGAGTTTAAAGGTAGGACCTGAAAGTATCGACCTGTTTCCAGTAGCTTAACTGCATTCCAGAAGAAAGTTCAGGAATATTCAGAGACACAAAAATGTCTAGCATCAAACAATAAAATTCACAGTGTCTGGCAGCCAGTGAAAAATAACCAAGCATGCAAGAAAAAACAAATGGGCAGGAAAATAAGCAACACATAATGAGGAATAAAATAAGTCAATTGAAATCAACTTAGAAATGACACAGATGATAGAATTAGTAGATAGGGATAGTAAAACATTTCCCATGTGACCTGGAAGCTAGAGCAAATACTGAGTATATTAAGCAGAAGCATGGAAGATATAAACTAGTGAACTTGAATGCATACCAACAGAAATTATCTAAAATGAAACACAAAAAGAAAATTACAGGGGAACAAAAAAAAAAGAACACAGCATAGTGGACTCTGTGATAACTTTAAGCATTCTATTACTCATGTAGCTGGAGTCCCTATGATAGAGGAGAAAGAAGGAAAGATCAAAAAATATTTTAAGATAAAATGACCAAAATTTTTCAAAATTTGATTAAAAAAAAATAAAGTCACCAGAACCAAGAAGCTCAAAGGACCACAGACACAAGAAACATGAAAAGAAAAAGAAAAATGACACAAAGCATCATAATCCAATTGCTCAAAAACAGTGGTAAAAAGGAAATCGGAAAAACAGCCAGAGAAATTTACACATGTTATGTACAGAAGAACAAAGATAACAGCAGCTTTGGCAACAATTAAGTGAAAAGATAATGAAGCAATACCTTTAAAAGGTACTGTTGAAAGAAAAAAAAAATATCAATCTTGAATTCTGTATCCAGTGAACATATCTTTCAAGAGCAGTGTTGAAGAAGACTTTTTCAGACACACAAAAGAAAGAATTAATCACCAGCAGGCCTGCACTATAAGTAGTGTTAAAATACATCTTTTAAGGAAGAAAAAAAAAGATACCACATGGAAATTGGGATCAACATAAAGGTATGAAAAGCATTGTAGATATTAACTAAGAGGGCAAATATGAAAGATACTTAAATGCTTGTCTAAAGTATCATGATCTTAATATTTTTTCTGATTTTTCCCAAACAGATACAATTTTTATTCACATTTTCCTCCTGTTATGGTTTTCAATGGCAAAAACTTAGCTTGTTTATCTCTTTATTATATATTAGATGGTAGCATAAGGCTTTTGCAAATAAGAGATAATGTACAACTTCCCAGTGGACTGAAATAGCTTATTTCCATGTTTTACTTGAAAGTTGCACAAGAGTCAAAATAAGATAAACGTAAAGATAAAACAAGTAAGTGGATAGAAGTTATCTTGCCCCACAAAATAATGATATTCCTCATAAAACAATAATCTACTGAAAATACAATGTGTTTAGAAAAAAAAAAAAAACCAGAATGGATCTTTACTATTTCAGCGATAGTGTTAAAATCAGTTGAGAACTTGATTCTCTTTAAAACCCTCTCTCAGCTTCCCTAGTGGCTCAATGGTGAAGAATCCGCCTGCAACTCAGGAGACACAAATTTCATCCCTGGGTTGGGAAGATCCTCTGGAGAAGGAACTGGTGAACCACTCCAGTATTCTCGTCTAGGAAATCCCATGGACAGAGGAGCCTGGCAAGCTACAGTCCATGGGGTCCCAAAAGAGTTGGACATGATTTAGTGACTAAACAAACAACAAACTCCTGAGACTGCAATTGAGCTAACATGAGCAGAATCTCTGAAAACAGGGAAGAAGTCTGCTGTTCCCCATTTTAACAGCAAAAGAAATTAAAGACACATGCCTTGCAGAGGACCTTGATTAGATTCCTAAGGAGGGAGCAGGAGTGGATGGGAAATAAACAAAAAATCAGAGAAAGACAGTGTTGGGGTTCCTAAGATCACTCCCAGGTTTGATGATTTTTTAGGAGGATACACAGAACTCAGCATATAGTTGAACTCACAGGTATGGTTTATTACACCAAAAGGATACAAAGTAAAACCAGCAAAGGAAAAAGGTGCATGAGATGAAGACTGGAGGAAACCAGGTGTAAGGTGTTAAGAATTCTTCCGGTGGGGTCACAAAAGACTCCACGAATTAACACATATGAAAACACACGTGAAATGCTGTCTAGCAGGTATATTCACTGGTGACTCAGTCCTCAGGGTTTTGGTTGGAGCTGGCGATGTAGGTATCCTCTGCCTAGCATGTACCAAAATTCTAGACTCCCAGAAGGAAAGGAGGTGATCAATATAAGCCATTCTGTTGGCAGAGACTGTTTAGGTACAGTGAACTGCCCTTATCAGTTAGAGAATGGGGGAAACATTTCTAAAATCCAAGTTTCCAGATGCTAGCCAAGGGCTAACTTTACAAGCAAGTTTTTTTTAAAGGACAGAAGTCCTTTTCTGCATAGGGATATATTTAAAATATTCTTACTTTTTAATTCAAGAACGTGACTTTCAGAACTTTTTTAGCAAACAGTATGAAATACAGCAAAGTTATATACACTAAAATGTTCATCATAATATCCTTTACATTAGTAAAAAAAAAAAAAAAAAAAGAGGAAAGAAAACAAAGCAAGTTTGTCCAAAAACTGTGGAATGGATCAGTAAATTACAGTACAGTATATGAATGAAAGTAATGAAGTAATGAGGAAATATTAAACAGCCATTAGATATTTTGAAAACTTTTAGTAACAAAAATGACTATCCTGGGGAGTAAATCAGAATGAAAAAATTGTATATACAATAATGACTCAAAAATGGGAGAAATTTTTTAAAAAATGGGAGGAATACAGAATGAAAGCTAGAAGGAAATACACTAGAATGTAATCATAATTCATTTCTGGGGGATGGCTTATATAAAATAATTTTTATTTTCTTCAACCTTTTTCTGTGCTGTCAATTTTTAGTTAATGAACATGCATTTACTTTTCTAATTAGGAACTAAGTTATAATAATAACATAATTGTGTTAAAAAGGTTTTAGATATAATGGCCTATGGATTCAAAGCAACTTTAGCTAAACTATAAAATATTTAGTATGCACAATGAATAATATGAATAGAATGTTAACTAGGGATCTTTTAGCATGGCAAATGACCATTTAAAGTGTATTTTTAAATCTGATGTGCTTCTTTGTTTAATTAGTTAACAAGAAAAGAAAAAACAGGTAAAGGGAAGGAAGATATAAACACTAAAAAAAGCACAATGACTAATTTTTATTGCAAGAAGAAATGGCTCACAAACTAGCAAAAATACAAAAATAAAAATGTTATTTGCAAAGGATAGAACAAGGATGAATTTTCTAAATAACACTGAATCCCAATTTACATACAATCTGTTAAGCATTACTAACATAAGTCACATAAATTTTCATAGTTTTAAGGAGGATTAGGTAATTACTCTACAAACTTCCAGAGAAGGTGATTTTTAACATATTTAGTTACAACTCGCCTCCATTTGTTTTAATGCATTTACTCTAGTCAGAGATACTACTCCACAGAAAGCTATTTTTATACTACCCAGCTTCTTCATCACTGCACTAAGAAAGGAGCACTAAGGAGGGAGAAAACAGACTACTATTGTATCCTCTTATCCCTGGAGAGATGAAATGGTTTGCAGCTCATTTTAAATCACAAAGCAATTCTTTTGTGTACGAATTGGCCCCAGGCGAGGAGGTTGTGCAACTCACTTTCCACACGACCTCCACTTGTGGCTGCTTCCCAATCATGTCAGAACATGAAAACCTTGAAGGCACTCCATGTGGGGCAGTGCTCTCTGCCTCTGAAGTGACTCCTGGGCCAAGTTAGAAAAACCAAATTCTGAAGAGCCACTGCAATGGAAAGCACACTCAGAAGGGGGGTAAAAAACTCAGAATTTTTCTGGTTAGGAAGGGAAATGTGGTTAACCTAAATTGGTCCTAGAGAGCAAATGGAGGCATCAAGAAGCACTTCTACTGCTTCAGTTCAACTATGCATTTTTGTTTCTGTTATAAAAAAAGAACAGCTCTTTAAATGGTTTGGCTATATTCAGAAATGCAACTGCTTAAAAAAATTCTGAAGTGTTTGGGAAGGTAGCAGGGAAAGAGGGCAGATGACAAAGCATTGCTAGAATCTTCTGAGTAAAATTTACTAGATAATCAAAGTCAGCAACTGGTGCCTACTAACAGGTGGTTCATTGAAGACTTTGTTGCTACTTCTCTTCTCTTTCTCAGGAAGAAAGAGATTATATGGGACTTGGAGTCAAAAAACCCTGGGTGTGGATCATGTCACTGTCAAACATGCGTTAACCATTTCCAGACACTATGCTTTCCTGGCATTTGTCATCTCTGAATTTTAGGCTTTTTCCTCTATAAAATGGGTATACCAACAAATGATACCATTTTCATAGGTGATTATGTAGAAAGTATAAGCAAACTGTAAAGCGCTAAGCATTTATTCTTGTTGTTGCTAGTAGGACTGCCTGAAATATAGAAAGTATTTAACAAATGTTCACAAAGTTATTAATAAACTGTGGCAACTATAGTGGACAAATGGTAAGAGTAAATAACTCAAGAACCTTAAAATCAACAATAATATTTTCACTTAAAACTTAACAGATATTTAACTATAAAACATTAACATCTTATATGGAACTATTAGGTTGGTGCAAGTGTAATTGCAGTTTTGGACTATGAATTTTGAGTCATTAAAACTAGGTTCAAACACAGCTTTATTAATCAAAATAGGAACCATTACAATCAACACAATTTTGCCAACTAGAAATAAGTTTGTTCCTGTAGCATAAAAATCTGTGCTTTGGGATTCAATGAACTCTTGGAAAGCAATTTCTGTTTTCTGGTTGTGGAAGCGTTTTCCCTGCAAAAAGGTGTCGAGATACATGAAGAAGTGGTAGTTGGTTGACAAGAGGGCAGGTGAATGTGGCAGAGGAGGCAAAACTTTGTGGTCCAATTTGTTCAACTTTTGAAGTGTTGGATGTGTGATATGTGGTCAGGCGCTGTCGTGGAGAACTGGGCCCATTCTGTTGACCAATGCCAGCTGCAGGCACTGCAGTTTTTCGTGCATCTCATCGATTTGCTGAGCATACTTCTCAGATGTAATGGTGTCTCCAAGATTCAGAAAGCTGTAGTGGACAAATGGATCAGACAGGCAGCAGACCATCAAATACTGACCATGAACTTTTTTGGTGCAAGTTTGACTTTGGGAGGTGCTTTGGAGCTTCTTCTCGGTCCAACCACTGAGCTGGTCGTCACTGGTTGTCATATAAAATCCACTTTTCTCTGCACGTCACAATCCGATCAAGAAATGGTTCGTTGTTATTGTGTAAAATAAGAAAAGATGACACTTCAAAAGAGCAATTTTTTTGATTTGCAGTCAGTTCATGAGCTACCCACTTATGGAGCTTTTTCAGTTTTCCAATTTGCTTCAAATACCGAATGATCATAGAATAGCTTACGTAGAGTTCTTTGGCAACTTCTCGTGTAGTTGTAAGAGAATCAGCTTCAGTGACCACTCTCAGTTGGTTGTTGTCACCTTCCAAAGGCTGGCCACTGCACTCCTCATCTTCAAAGCTCTTCTCTCCTTTGCAAAACTTCTTGAACCTCTAGCGCACTGTATGTTCATTAGCAGTTCCTGGACCAAATGTGGTGTTGATGCTGCAAATTATCTCTGCTGCTTTACAACCAAGCCATTTGGAATTCAAACAAGAAAACTGCTAGAATTTGCTTTTTGTCTAACATCATTTCCACAGTCTAAAATAAATATAAAATAAGTAGCAAGTAAGAAGTCATTAGCAAAAACATATAAAGCAAGAAATGCGCATTAAAATGATGTATAACATGAGTGAGTGAATGGAAGCTGCTCAGTCGTGTCTGACTCTTTGTGACCCCATGGACTATACAGCCCATGGAATTCTCCAGGTCAGAATACTGGAGTGGGTAGCTGTTCCCTACTCCAGGGGTTTTTCTCAACCCAGGAATCGAACCCAGGTCTCCTATATTGCAAGTGGATTCTTTACCAGCTGAGCTACCAGGGAAGACCGATATATAACATAATCACATTTATTTAAGAACGTACTCAATAACAACAAATTTTGACAATGCAAAAACTACAATTAGTTTTGCACCAACCTAATAACACCTCCATCCATGGAATTTTCTAGGCAAGAGGACTGGAGTGGGTTGCCATTTCCTTCTCCAGGGGATCTTCCCAACTCACGGATCGAACCTGGGTCTCCCACATTGCAGGCAGACGCTTTACCGTCTGAGCCACCAGGGAATCCCAATAAACACCTAAGAAATATCCCAGGGGAAAAACAATGCTTCAACTGCCAGAAGCATGCATGCGCACTCAGTCACGTCTGACTCTTTGTGACCCCATGGACTGCAGCCCGCCAGGATCCTCTGTCTATGGAATTTTCCAGGCAAGAATACTGGAGTGGGTTGCCACTTCCTTTTCTAAAACTGCCAGAAGAGTCCATTGCAATCATCATATACGGTGGGATCTCAGGTATGGCAGAGGCATGCTCGCAGATCAGGTTTCATTAAGGTACAGGATGAGAGGTTAAGAGCTGAGCTCTTAAGTTCAAATCTCAACTAGCAAGTTGTATGACTATGGGCACATTAATCTTTTCTAAGCCTCAGTTTTCACAGATGTAAAATGGGCAGAGCAGTAGTCTCTGCTAGCAGGATTACTGTGAAGACGTCAAGGAAGACACTCATGAATTACTTACCATAGGGTTATGTGCTTGTTGTTATTTAGTTAAGTTGTGTCGGACACTGTTCAACCCAGTGGACTGAAGCTTGCCAGGATTCTCTGTCCATGGGATTTCCCAAGCAAGATTGCTAGAGTGGGTTGCTATTTCCTTCTCCAGGGGATCTTCCCAACCCAGGGCTCAAACCCAGGTCTCCTGCATTGGCAGGTGGATTCTTTACCACTGAGCCACCAGGGATGCCCATTATGTGCTTACCTACTGTCATCTTCATCATACTTTATATGAGGTGTCTTTTTATGAGTGGAACTAGACCAGGTCCTCCATTTTACAAACTGCTATTTACCCTCAGCCGTGGCAGAGAACTATGGTATGTTTTTGAAAAACACAGCAAATGGGGTCTACTGTGGTCATATATCCTGCCAGTCACCACATAGCACTATGCTACGTAGGTGAAGTTAAGATATGCCTGCCAGGAACTGTGTTCCCTGAACCAAATGTTAGCAGATGTTCAAGGTACAATTCTTCATATTTCACTAACCACTCTCAGAGCCATCCAGAATCCCTGGGTTATACTTTTAAATTTAAAATTTCTATCCAGGTTGCTCATGCCCTATGTTTCATTTCCAGTAAAATTTATCTTTCTTTTTTTTCAAATGGAAATGTCAAAAAGCTTAAGATGTGCATACATGCATATTTTTTCTAATTTGCAGTGAGTGGAATCTTGCTAATGCAGAAAGCTAAAGAAGTTAGAATAATGAAACACTAATAAAGGAGTCCCTTATAATAGCATATAACATGTTAAATGACAGTGGTGGTCAATGAAGCAATTGCTTCACATTAAATATCCTGCTGAAATGAAATAAGTGCATTTTAAGGAAATAAAACATACCCCTTTTTGAGATGTCCTGCTAAATGAGTCAAAAAACCTTAATTCTAGATCTATAAAATTAATCAAAATAATCCAACTGTGCAATCACTCTATATCTTATCATAGAGAATCTAATAGCACAGTAAATTCTAGCTCTTGGATATAAAAGACATTCCTCCCTTATGCCCCCAACAGTCACCTTCTTGGGATCACATCCACACTTTTGGGACACGGAAAGCCTCTTCTTCTGAGGAAAGGCTGGGTCCAGTCACCTCACCATGAGCCATGAGCTGCTTCTCCAGCCTGTCTGCCTTATTGACAGTGCTACCTGCCAGCCAGAAGCATCCTGGTGTCTACCGGGCTGCTGCAGACGGAGCAGACTGTGAATCCAGCCAGAGGATAAGAGGTTGTTTTAATTGGCTAAATCTGCTATGTACTAAGCGTATGGCCATGAATTTGTAGCCAAAACACTAATCTAAACACAAAACAAGAATGACATTTTCGCTCAATTCTAGTTCTGCCATGAGGGTTTTTAATCTAACATTTTATAATGAGTACCCAAATCCTTACCTTTGCTAAAGTAGAATTTTCATAGTATACTCCTTGTACCAAATCCATAAGAGCACTTGCCAAAAGTTCCACAACCTAAAAAACAAGAAAAAAAGAAAAAAATCAGAAGAATTTAAAAAATGTATCCACATTTTTACCTCAGACTGCCTCAGGAGGCTCACTTGCAAGGGAGTATTGTGTTTGATAGGAAAAAAAAAAGGAGGGGTTATGCACAAAAATCCTGGCAAATGGCATTGTCCACCTGGATATTAGACTGTGATCCAATTTTCCAGTCATAATTCAAACAAAAAAAACTTACAAGCATAGCATTTAACGACTATATGTGAAAATCCAGTAATAGCCATATTGAACATACGTTTAAATTTCAGATAATGAATAAAATCTTAACGCAACTTATTTTCTGAATGTTTGTTTCTGTCAGGTGGACACTTTTTTAATATGCCCATTCTGGAAGCAATCACAATGCCAATTTTCATACTTAACATAGAAAGAAGAGCAAAAGCAAAAGAACAGTGAACCTTTCTAATGTGTTCATTCTGTTGTACTATAAATGTGCTGTGGATATACTTGGTATAGGGCCCTTGGGTCAAATGTACTACAACACTGAAAATTTTAATAGAACTGTAATAGTAAAATTGTATTCATCTAACCTGTATTATTTTCAAAGCTTAGATTATTTTAAAAAATCAAACAAAATCAAAAGCTTTGAACTTGTTCCAGAATGTAAAACAAGTAGAAAACAGTACATGTTCTCCTTGGAACTACTGTACAATTTAGAGTTGTTTGCATAAACCATCATAACTCAGGAGGACAAAATAATGGTATTTATTATAATGTTCAGTGCAGCCATTTCAAACAACAATTCTCAAGGCAACCCTATCTGTTTCTTACCAAGTCTTAGTATCTTGTATATTTAGCTCTCTATGTTATGAAGTCTTATATCAAATTCCCACTCTTGGCTGCCTAAAGTTTAGCTTAGGTCTGATTGAATTAAAGGATTTTGTTTCAGCTTTTATCATTCTTGTAATTGAAGACATTATTAAGCCAAAGGATACAGACTCAAACAACAAGATACTTCAACCTCAGGTACCTTGGATTTAATAAACATTTTCTTAGAGGTAAATGACATTAATTTGTAGAAAGGTATGCTTTAAAACTTTAACACATAAGCATTTATCTCCAAATTTATATTTACATTCATCCTGCATAACACACACAAGGCAACTGATATGGAAATTTTGCTGATTAAAGGGATATTTTTTTCTAGCTCTGCAGATGGGTTAATTTGTAAGACCTATACAAAGTCTTTTTTTTTTTTTTAATCGCATTGCCCTTTAGGTAACCAAATACTTTAGAAATATTGTAGCAATATAAGCTGCAGAGGAACTACAAGGACAATGATCCTACAGTGTTACCAGATGTGTTGAGTTATTTAAGTGGGGAAAAGAGAAAAATGAATGGATTTTTTTCCCCCTGAAGGTATCAGATAAGCTCTGCTCTCAAATCCAGGAGGATAGAGTATCGCCAATAGGTCTATGAAAGACTGTAACTAAATGCACAGCATCAGATTGGATTACAGTTTACACAAGCAACATCCCAAGGTCCCTCTGATGGCTAGACACATAATACAGATCAATCAGTCACTAAGAAATGTTATGGTTTTGAAACAGTTTGAGGTCTGAGATCAGCACTGGTAAAGTGAAGAGGGATTTACAAAAGGAAACTCCAACACTAATTTTAACAGTGGACCTGGTTTTGGATAACCAGAGTTGTGTTCCCTTACTTTCTGAAACTCCAGACCAGGAAGAAGCAACAAAACATTTTATTTTCTGATTCTTTTTCTGTTAATGCAATTAGCAAATATACCTGTATTTACAAATTTGTAATTTATAAGTGACCTATACTTTCAAATGACCATCCTTGCTTAAGCAGAATATAATACCTCCATTGCCAACAACAGCCATCAAAGAAAAAACTTTGGACTCGCTTGGGTTAACAAGTCCAGGGAGGTAGGAAAGTATAAAAAGCAGAAGAGCCTAAGGGAGCTGCTTGTGTCCCAGACAAAAGTGACTTATCCAGCACACACATAAGTATCTTTCCACTGCTTGAAATGTTTACTTTTAAAATTATACCCCAAAGTGATGTGTACTACTCTCCTTTAGAATCACAAATATTTCTAGGAAGATGATAGGGCTATCAGCCCGTATATATGTTAATAAGAACATTTAATGATCTGATCTTTTTTGTTCATTACATGGCTTACTACTATAGGCATTCACCTGTTTAGATATTTACTGTACTTAAATTTAAGAAGGCACCTGCTGGGCTTCTCTGGTGGCTCAGTGGTAAAGAATCCACCTGCCAATACAGGAGACATGGGTTCAATCCCTGACCTGGGAAGATCCCAAATGCCATGCAGCAACTAAGCCCATGTGCCACAACTGTTGAGCCTGTGCTCTAACCTAGGAGCTGCAACTACTGAAGCCCATGCTCTGCAACAGGAGAAGCCACTGACCATGTAGCAGCAAAGACACAGCACAGTCATCAGTAAGTAGATAATTTTTTTAAAAGGCACTTGCTTAATGAGCTCTCCTCTCCACCCCCAACTCTTGCCTCAGATTCTTGAGGAATGATTTGTTTAGGCAACCTATCTAAAATTTACAGTAGCAAGGATAATGATGGCCAGAGAAGAACCTACAGCCTAACTGCCACATTTTGGTGCTTTAGATAGAAGTGACCCTGAGACGGATTCAAGGACTACTGTTCCAAGACCTTGGGCAGGGGGCGATGGGGAGGCAAGCAAATACTTTCTATTAGAAAAAGATAGGCTAAAAAGAGCCCCGAAGTTAGCTACCCTCAGAAGTCCAACAGATTAGAGAGCTGTAATGAAATAAAGCAAAACACTATAAGGGAGAAGATCTAAATTTTACTGCAAGGTGTTAACTACCAATTTCATTGTGAGATTTGGGGCAAATCAATTATTTCTCTGAATCTTGGTTTTCCTCAACTATTAAATGGGAGGGGGGCGGTTGCAAAGCATAATTCCTTGAAGTTTCTTCCAGTTCTAAAATCCTGAGTTTAGAAATGCAAATCTTAGTATTTATAATGAAGAAATTAATTTGAAAACTGCTTTTTTGTAAACTGATGAGACATCTTTTGCTCATGATATTATTTTTAATCTGTTGTCTTCACATGGACCTTTCCCTCCAACTAAACTTTAATGATCACTTTCTTTGTGAAACTTTTTGTACCCAATCCCTCTTGGTTCTAATATCTGAAATTATAATGAAACTATTTCTATTTTTTAAACCACTTTAAGTCATTTCCATTTTTTAAACTATAATGACTGGCAGCCCACTCCACAAACTGGCAAAGAAGTCCTAGTTGGGTCAATTAAAGGTCACACTGCTAAATTCTGGGTCTTGAAGGGCCCTAATACTTGGAAATAACTCTTATATATTGAATTCAGAACAATAACAGGTTTAAGTGCAAAGTTGCAACAAACAATAATGGCATAATTGACCATATTCCTTCCTTCCTTCTCTAATGAGTAAGTATGTAGAGCGCTTAGAAGGGAATCTGGAACATAGTCTCAGGGAGTGTAAAATATAAGTTAGACAGATGAAAGGCACAGCATGGAAACTAAGATTAAAGTGTGTCCAGATATTTGGGAAGAAAGTGGATTTTAATTCAACAACTGAACACATGAAAAGACTATTTTAACCAAAATCAGAGGTCTCTGTAACATTGACTTACAGTTTTTTGAATCATTATTTCAGATTATATGACTATCATTATCAATAATATAAAGTTTATTTTATAATAAACTTTAGAGAGTTTATCACTGCCTACAGAGTAATCAAATAGGAAACATGTTTCTTCATCTCTACATTTCTAGAGGTTGTAAGACTAGCAGAATAGCTTACCCGTACAGGCAGATGCAAAAATGCTTTTTGCACAAAAATGGTTTGTGTCATGTGTTTAAGTCTGACGCTACAGCAATGTCATACACTATCTCCTAATCTTCAAAGTAACACCTTAGATCTCAGTGAGCCGGAAGTCGTAACCATTCCCAGTGTCAGTGTTACGAGCTGGCTTTTCCTGCCACCTTGTTTTTGGCTACCAGGGAGAAGGCTGCATAGGAAATAAAGTGGACATCAAATTGCTGTTCTCGAGCAAAATGTTGATCTTTTCCCATTTTAATCACTATTCTTTCACCGAAGATTAAAGATTAGGTATTTTTTATTTTAAAATTTTTTATTTTATTTTTTTAGATGCAGCTGAACCTTAGCACAATTACAGATCCGATATAAGTGATCTCTGGAATGGCTTTGTTAAATGGTTAATTCATGGGACAAATTTTACCAGTTGCAGGGGAATATGTAATTGCTTCATCCTTTATCTTTTGGTAAGGGTAACCACAATTCAACAATTTTTTCAACTGAAAAACTAAAGTGTTGTGATTATTATGCCCTAAGCTATAATAAAATTGTCATCTTAAAAATTAGAAATTGAGAGAAGTAGGAGGTGGCATCCTCACTCACTGCTATACAAAGATGTTGGTAACATATTCCTAAGGAAAAGAAAAAGAAAAGCTGGTTACAAAACAGAATAACATGACAGGTATTCTTTTTTAAAAAATCAGCTCAATCAATGTTTATGTATGCTGAGAAAAGTCTGATACAACAAAATAATAATAATAATATAATCTGTAAGTGGTAAGATTCTAGATGTTTTTAATTATAATTTTTTCAATTTTTCCAATTTGCTTAAATTTATAATCACTTACTATATAATGTATTGCATATTCTCCCCCTTTTATATATCTTGCTTTTATATCAGATACAACAGAAAACCTACTTCTAAGGTAGAGGGACAGGAGGAAGCACACCCCGTTTTAGTCTCAGAAAGGCTTCAAGCTAAGCTGTGTCCATAAACTGATTTATGGAATACAGCAATTGAAAGTCCCTGGATTAGCAAAAATAAGATCAGGAACTGGTGATAAGCATTCTGTGCAGACAACTTGTGCCCTTCTAAATAAATGTGATTCAGGAGTACTGTCAGTTAGCATTTGACAGATGGAACAGACTCAACAGAGTCGTAGATGTTTTACTAGTAAACCAGAGCACTTGGTTTGAGCAAAGGAGTGCCTATCCTAAATATAAAGTAAAATATAAAGTAAAACCAAATCTTTGGAAAAATGTTAATTATTAAACTGATGTGGCTCAACTGAAACTTAAGCCATCATAAGCTATCTGAGTTTATGTAAGAAGGTGGTATAATTGTATTTTAATTCACTTAAAAGGTCGCTATGTACTTAATCTGCTTGGTATATTAAAACTGTGGCGACTATAATAGTCATAATCTATTTATAATCTTTACAATTTATAAAGATTTTATAATCTTTCAAAAACTTGCACTGGGAAGGTTAATGATTTTTTTTTTAACTACAGTGTGGAATGACAGGACAACATATGATCCATCATGCTATCTGGGAAGCAAATGAACACACAGCTCCTCAGCCTTTAGTACTCTTTGCAGCTGCTAGCAAAGGAAACAGTCATGTGTGTGCATGCATCTGCCGAGCTCATGGTATTAATTATGCACAAATTTATTGCACTCCTCCCCCAGCCCCTAGGAACAAATAGCAGAGTACGAAGCGGCAGCAAAGGTAAAACACCCTTGAGGGAGAATTAATTCTTGGGAGGGAAAAAAGATGGACTTGGTGCAAATACGTCCTTTTCAAAGAGCTTTGGCATTTGAAGGGATATTGTCAAGACTTTTTTTTAAGCCAGAGAAATTATATTGTCAGTGAAAACATTTTACAGAAAAATACTTTTATAGATAAAGGATGCCAAATAGCCTGCTAACAGTAATCAGAGCCATTAGCTTCACACTTCCATTCATCTTCATTCAAATGGAGCACAAAGTATTTGAGAGATGCTTTTAAAGATGGAAAGATTTACTTATATCACCAAGATAAAGTACAGGAGGACTGGTAAAGGATGAGCGCTCTCCCATAGAGGCCAGTAATATCTAACATTTGTAAAGCACTTCATCATTTACGAACTAGGTGTAAGCAAACTATCTGGTTCCAGGTGGATTCAGTCCTCAGTACCTGGCCAGAGCTTCCAGGCTGGCAGCCTCAGTGGAGAAGCAATCTCTGAAGAACATGGGGAGCAGCAGCAGTGGCCAAATAAAGGGTGAATCTGCTCACTCGCCACCTGGGCACAAACAACCCAGATGAGCCCTAATCTGTATGCTGATTAGTATAAATGAGTGGCTTTAATAAGCCATTGATGAAGTCTATGAAAGAATGGTTCTCTCCACTCCTTCCTACCAGACAAGGACCAGGTTTAATGAAGACAATGATAAAAAGTCTGTTGTAGCAAACACACCACTAACTCACAGGAGTTCTGGAAGAAGCTTCTAACTCAGCTTTTTGAAGGGAGTCTTTTCAATGCTGCCAAATGTGTAAGGCCGTGCTTATTTGTGGGAGGGATGGCAATCTGTTCAAGTGAGCTGGAAGTTCTTTCTGGCTAAGGGGGAAGAGCAGAGAGAGAAATGGCACTACCAGTAGGACAGGTGCAGCAAAAACTAAGCAAATTGATAATCTTAATTTTTAATTTAGAACAGCTGATACATTGGTTTATAAACTCTAACTACTGGTAACATTTGTCAAAAGGGTTCATGAAAATTCAGTGAACTACAGAAAAGTATAAAATCACAGCTGATAAAACAAATAGTCCACAAGTTTAGGAAAATGGCTTGCATATAAAGTTTGAAATTTAATATTACATTGGCTAGTGCACTCATTTCAAAAACATTTGTTGATAGATTACTATGTACCTGGCACTGTATTAGTGAGAGAAGTGATAGCCATACAGAGATAAAGGCCATTTATTTGTCTTTGATCACCTAGAAGGATAATACACAGATGAGCTGCATGACCTTGGGCCAGTGCATCACTTCTTAGGGGCTCAGTTTGCTTATCTAGGTAAGAGGTAACTGTATCAACAGTAAGCCCCAAGATCAGAAATACCTAAATGTGCACCTATACCATGCACATTTGTAAGGAATGTCAATTACAATGTGCAACTGTACGTGTGTTAGTCACTCAGTTGTGTCCGACTCTTTGTGACCCCATGCACTGTAGCCCACCAGGCTCCTCTGTCCATGGGATTTTCTAGGCAGCAATACTGGAGTGTATTGCCATTCCCTTCTCCAGGGGATCTTCTTGACCCAGGGACTGAACCCAGGTCTCCTGCATTGCAGGAAGTTTCTTTACGGTCTGAGCCACCAGGGAGGCCTGTGCAACTACAAGTTATAGCCAATTAGCCAAAAATGTGGATTTCTTTTATTAGCAATACAAAAGTAACCCAAAAGTTGCTTACTTTTTGCATGAGGGTGTATGATTGGCTGTGTTTGTCATTGAGCAGTAACAAATATCATTCATTTAAACAATAATTCAGTTCAGTCACTCAATCGTGTCTGACTCTGTGACCCCATGAATCACAGCACGCCAGGCCTCCCTGTCCATCAACTCCCGGAATTCACCCAAACTCATGTGCACTGAGTCAGTGATGCCATCCAGCCATCTCATCCTCTGTCAACCCCTTCTCCTCCTGCCCGCAATCCCTCCCAGCATCAGGGTCTTTTCCAATGAGTCAACTCTTCACATGAGGTGGCCAAAGTACTGGAGTTTCAGCCTCAGCATCAGTCCATCAGGAGACTGGTCTCCTCCAGGATGGACTGGTTGGATCTCCTTGCAGTCCAACAGACTCTCAAAAGTCTTCTCCAGCACCACAGTTCAAAAGCATCAATTCTTTGGTGCTCAGCTTTCTTTACAGTCCAACTCTCACATCCATACATAACCACTGGAAAAACCATAGCCTTGACTAGATGGACCTTTGTTGGCAAAGTAATATCTCTGCTTTTTAATATGCTATCTAGGTTGGTCATAACTTTCTTTCCAAATAATTAGGTTCCTGAAAAAGTGGCAGGTAATTTAAAATGCTGACATCAAGATCAAACTTTTCAGAAGAAATAAAGAAAAAGGAGATGCTTTTGAATATTCATTGGAAGGACTGATGCTGAAGCTGAAGCTCCAATACTTTGTCCACCTATTGCAAAGAGTCGATTTATTAGAAAAGACTCTGATGCCAGGAAAGACTGAGGGCAGGAAGAGAAGGGAATGATAGAGGTTGAGATGGTTGGATAGCATCATCGACTCAATGGACATGAGTTTGAGCAAACTCCGGGAGACTGTGAGGCCAGGGAAGCCTGCAGCCCATGTGGTCGCAAAGACACGACTGAGCGACTAGCAACAACAAGATACCTTGTTATGACTGGACTTTCTCTGAAGAAAATAATGTCTGCCATTTCAGTGATCTGCACACTTTTCCCCATGTGGCCAATAACCTACATTTTGCTTTCACTGCTTCTTCATTTGAGGGCCCTTTCAGTGATGTTAAGTGGTGTTTTCCAAGTATGATTTTATTGAAAAGTTAATTCCACTTTTGAGAAGTTCACAGTGTGAATCTTCAGAGCACCAGAATCATAGTAGAGTATTTCATGCAACTGAGGATGCTGCTGGCTAGGACACTGCCCGGTAGTACTGGGTTTCAGAATTTTTTAATGGTAACCCACAGTAAGAACTGTATTTTACATCATGACACAGTACATGTATACATGCATATGTATAAAAATGAATGAAAAGCTTTATAAAACAAAGGTTTCATTATTCCTATTTTCTTTTGTATTTCATAAAAAAGGTGTTAATAGTTACTTACTAAATCGATTTCACCACCCACCAATAAACAGGATGTGATCTGAGGTTTGAACCATTATCTCACATCATGGTGATATGTCATGCATAGCTCATAGCTTGTCATATATGACTCATATTTTGATATGTGGCTTGAACCATTATATCAATCATGCTGATAATGTCATGTATAGCTCATACCTTAGCCATCTTTTAGAAATTTTTTAAACTTATTATTTATTTTTGGCTGTGCAGGGTTTTCTTTGCTGCATGGGCTTTTCTCTAGTTGCAGTGAGTGGAGGCTACTCTTCATTGTGGTGCACAGATTTCTCATTGCAGTGGCTTGTCTTGCTGTGGAGCATGGGCTCTAGGGCACGCAGGCTTCAGTAGTTGCAGCTCTGGGGCACTACCGCACAGGTTCAACAGTTGTGGCACACAGGCTTAGTTGCTCAGCAGCATATGGGATCTTCCCGGCAGGGATTGAACCCATGTCTCCTGCATTGGCAGGAAGATTCTTTACCACCGAGCCACCAGGGAAGCCCCTTGGTTAGTCATGTTAATTGCAAAATCCCCCAATTTTTGATATACAGTTTAAACATTGTTATTCTGAAATATATTTGTAAAGGTGTTAATTTTTTTATCACTTTATACCAAAAACAAGTAAATCAACTGAGTGTAAACAGAGGCAGGATAAAATAGAATCATTCTTGGGTACTGGAGAGTATATTCTGTTAGGGTACATATCAATCTTGTTGGTTTAGACTACTGATGTTGACTATTAGCTTTAATTGTATTAGATTCATGAAAACAAATTGGCTTAGACCACATTTGGCCAAAGAATTAAAAACTTCAGCATTTTTCTGGGATTCACATATACATCTTGCAAATTCCAGGGATACCAGGCCCTATTGGGTAACACAGTTCACCTTTCAGCATAATCAGTTCCTGTTCAAATTGGGCCATACTGAAAGGCAGATGTTTGTAATTTAGACACATCCCAAGGTCTGCACTTCAAAGGCAGTCACAGAAATAAAAGCATGGCTCATATGTGTTAAAAAATCCATGAATCTTATCTAAAACTGTAACTGTATTTCTTCAAAGTCTGTGATTCAATGAAACTCTAAAAATAATGGGCCCTACTAATACTGCATTCTAGAAAATTAAGACAATCCATTTTTCCCTCCTTTAAAAAAAATCAGGTAGTGAGAATTTAAACTAGCTGCATTGTTCCCTTAAATCAAATAATGAATACCCTTGGGTTAGAAATTCTCTAATTTATAAAGATACACAATTGACTTTTAAACTGATATCTGTATCTCAATGCTTAGCACATGAACAAAAATTTTTGTTGAATTATCAATACTGTTCTAATGTGTGAATTCACTGTATAAATCTTAACTATTTCAAAATAAATTTGCACAACTACCATTCTGTTCAATCACTGTTTTCATTTGTATACCACCTTATGGCTTGAACTACTTGAAAAAAATGAAGCTTCTCATCACAAATCAGCCATAAAGATGAGTTCATAAATTTGGGGTATGACTTTAGATTGCTGAAATATGCATGTCCAATCTCAAGATCTCTGATAGTTACAAAACATTTTGATTTTTCTATTACACCTCTGATTTTATTACAGATTTTTCCTGATTGCTTTTCTTTATATTGAATGTCTTTTTCAGAATCTGGTTGTATGTTGTAGCTTTTGACTTTTTCCCACAACACTCAGAATTGCAGAATATTGGAACTGGCAAGGAGGCAGGGATGGAAATAATGCTGCTTTTATAGATGAGGAAACTAAGAAAACAAGTTGCCTTTGCTTAGTAGTTGTTTCTCTAAAATGTTTTATAAAGCCTTATTGATTTTTTATTGCAATGTTTATTTAAAAACCACTAATTGTTTAAGATATTATAAATTCCAATATCTCTAACTGCAAAATTTCTGGCAAAAAAGCTATCGTGGTTCTTTGTTTGTTTGTTTTGTTCTTCAGTTAAGCATGAGGATTTCAAAGCTGGATTGCCTGGATTTAGACAGCAACTTTACCATTTATTAGCACTGTTATCGCAAGGAAATTAGCTCTTTTCTTTGTCTCAGGAGAGGTTATATAGGTTAATATACAAAAATCACAACAGTGTCTGCTGCTGCTGCTAAGTCGCTTCAGTCGTGTCCGACTCTGTGCGACCCCATAGACGGCAGCCCACCAGGCTCCCTCGTCCCTGGAATTCTACCACATAGTAAATACTCAAAAGTATAAGCTGCTATTTTTTAAATACCTGGTAGTAATTTTAATAACTATTATATATTCTACATTATGAAGTTTCTAATTTCATTTCCAAAATGGTGTATTAAGACATTAGATAAACAATCTGGAGAAAAAGGTTTCACCTGGAATTCTGAGATAAAATGAGCTGTCCAATGTTAAATGACTATTTTTTTTAAAAAAGGTAGAGATAGGAAGTAGGTCTACATACTTCAACTTCAGGGCTATTTCCATGTCTCTTTGTAGCTTTATATGACATCACTAAGGAATATAAAATAGGTAAATGCTATAAAGCTTAATACATTATGAAAACATAAGTAGTCCACAAGAGTGTAGCTGCTTAGCAATAAAGTAGTTAATATGATATTCTAAATAGCAAAACTGTCCTTCAAAAACTAAAGATTAGACAGACACACACAGTATAGTTTTAGTGTTTACTGATATCTGACTTGAACAAAGAACAAATACAATTAAGCCACATGAATAACAACAAATAACTCAATGTATTTTCCAAAATTCTTAAAAAGAAAGTTCTTTGGCACAACCATACTTTCCAACAACCCACTTTAATGTTTTCACAATTTACTTTATCAGAAATGACCTCAGGGTCAGGCATTTGTCAGTTAATGACCAGTTGGGCTAATGGCCTTCAGCTTTGCCTTGGGCACACAAGTCCTCCAGTAGGTCATTAGCTGCCAGAAAAGGGCTCTTCCCTATCACTATTGCTAAATAAATAAAATTTGCTTCTGGGTTAAGGCCCTGTAAGCCAACTTGGGCTTAGAGTGAATTTTTTCGTTGAGTATTTACAACTCAGAAGAAAATGATGGAAATGCTAAAACCAAAGTTATATTACTATAATTAATGAAAAGTAGTCACATGGATCCTTTTGGATGCTCTTAAATTTTCTTTTGCTTATGGTATCCAAATTTAGTGTTAATATAGCAGGCACCAGATTACAACTGTAATACATTTAAAATTTTTATCTATAAGTAAATTTTTTGGAGCTCATACTACATTTTCCCAAAATATAAGGTTATAAATGATGGCTCGGTTTCCAGGGCAACCCACAAAAGCTTATTTAGTCCATAATATTAGAAATACCTTATACCTGTAATCAAAAAATTGGATAGAAAACCACAATCTTCCAATACCTGCAACTAAACAAATAGAAAAACAAAACTAAATATGAAATATTCAAAAATGATCTTTAAATGTTGATATTTACAAGGAAATTTGGTTCAATAAGAGAATGAGGATAGATACACTGGTTCTTTCCTATGCCTATTTCATTTCTATTATAATTTTCCTTTTATATACCAAGTTTTAATTCTTCAACTCCAAGTAAGCTTTGTTGGTTTATCTTTCCTCTTGAAAAAAGTAAAGAGAAAGAAGGCAAAAAGGTGATAACAATTTTTCTGAAATAACAGGTAAAAGGAAAATGAAAAACTGAAGGAAAACAATTAAAGAGGATGTGTATACATTCTGGAGACTGCCTAAGATGAAATGAACTGAGTAATGCATGGTGCTAAGTCACTTCAGTCGTGTCCAACTCTGCGACCCCATAGACGGCAGCCCACCAGGCTCCCCCGTCCCTGGGATTCTCCAGGCAAGAACACTGGAGTGGGTTGCTGTTTCCTTCTCCAGTGCATGAAAGTGAAAGGTGAAAGTGAAGTTGCTCAGTCATGTCCACTCTTAGCGACCCCATGGACTGCAGCCTACCAGGCTCCTCTGTCCATAGGATTTTCCAGGTAAGAGTACTGGAGTGGGGTGCCATTGCGAAAGGGGCACCAAGAAAGGATGGGTGGAGTAGTCTTGTCATCAGTATTTTACTTGTGCAAATTACTGAATTAATTGTTTTCATCCTCTGTAGTTTGACACCCAGCATTAATATTCTTTTCTTCATATAACCCACTCACGTGTAGATTTTCATGACTAGAATAAATATGCACAGAACCTAAGGGGGGTGTCGTACATCGTAATGATAAAGGAAACTATCTTCATATCACTTAGAGAAGTCAGAATGCTATTATAAAATCACAATTTCATAATTCTCAGAATAATTTTCCAGTTTTTTTCTTATCATATGATGCTAACATAGCCAAGTATTAAACAGACACTATATTTATATTCTGAATCTGCTTCCTTGCATTTAAAATAAAAGTAATACATGTTTGAGATGTGTACTAGAAATAAGACAAAATATTATGCTCTTTTAAAATTTATTATCTCATTAAAACCTTGAACTTTACCCTTTTGGTGCCAAAAAAACAATGAAATGAAATGTCTTTTGGGGGTAGGCAAAATGGATACTTCTCTGAATTGTCTATGTCAGAAACCTGAAGACGAGAAAAAAGAGCAAGAGAAGCACTTCTTCCATATGCTTGGCATTTAAAGAAACTTATTTTTTTTTAAAGCCTGTTTTCTACAAAAATACACCCTCTGAAATGGGTAGAGTTGAACCATGGTTGGCCATGAGAGAGAAATATACTGACTACGGCAACCTTACTGTACACTTCAGCAATCTCAACTTTTGTAATTCCCTTTACCCACTTTCTAGAATTAATATTAATTAAATCTATTTTTTCCCCACCAATTTCACTGGCGTAAGTTGCTCTTTCTCCAAAGTCAGAGAGAGGAAAGAAAAGGATTTTGCGGCTTGAGTTATTCAGTATTCTAATTTGGCCTTTCTATTGATTTTACTCAAGGGGCTTCCTGAGTCCAGAGTTTACAAAGTACTGGGGAGATAAACAGCTGATTCCTTCCTCTTCATCCTCAGCCACGTGACCCTGGTCTGTAAAGACACAAGGTCACAATAATCGCTATTTTAAATGAATATGACAAAGAAAAACTTAAATTTCATATGACATAGCATGTTTTTAGGTTTCACTTTTCAATATGCATTTGTAAGTAAAATTAATATAACAGATAAGAAAAATATCAAATAACCAATAGCAGCTGCTTTATTAAAATATATAGATGGTACAAAAGGAGATTTACATGCATAAATTGAGCATATTTATACAACTAAATTTCTTTCTTGTAAACAACATATTTATGCCTTTAGGAAAACAAAGTTAACATAAGGAAATACATCAGCTATGTAAGAAGTACATCTGTGCCACTGGTTATTTAGAAATATAAATCACTAATGCTTAATAGAATGGTTCCCAGGAGTGATATCATGATGATGTTCCAGGGTGCTTAGACAAGACCCAGGCTAACTCTCAGATGTGTAAGGATAGGTCTATTAAATGAAAATCACTACAAAGGTTAAAAATAATAATATGGTGAATTAACTTTTTTAAATACTAGGGTTATCACTGTATATATAAAATAAAACACTCTTTTTTTTTTTTAAGATGACAAGCAGTAATGTGCACTGTCTTATTTACACTGTGGCTTAATCCTAAAATACAAATCTAGTTCACAAATAAATACAGGGAACCAGGGAAAAACTGTAACGGTCAGCCAGATTTCTAAATTATAGTGCTTTTCCATGTCATGATTTTCTCCCAATTATCTAGCATGTCTTGTTGATAGCCTGATGCTCAAACATTAAAATTTTAGATTCTGGCATGACCCCATCATTTCAGCAGTCAGTGATGTTTTACATGAACACAATATAGAGCAATTTATTTCAACGGAGTCAGAGAATTTATGGCTTAAAAAGAGGTATTCTGAGGTCTCTTAGTCCAGGGTCTTTATATAGTGAAGTACTAAAATAAAAAGTTGCCCTTAGGTTCCATAACTGAAAAATGAATGAAAATTCAAGCATTAATTTTTAAATTCACTACTGAATTCAAAATCTTGTTAATTCACACTTATGTGACTCTAGCTATAATAGTAAGACAATTACCAGAGGATTAATATACCAATTTCTATACTTAGAGATATTTAAAAATCTAAGTGTTACCTAAGGCAATTACCTTGAAGACCCCTAATATCTTCAGGGAAAAACCAAAGGGAGAATAATTGACTTTGCTAATTTTACCCTTGGCAATTATAAAAGAGCTCTGAATTTCATATGACTGCAGAACACTTCATCTAATGGTCTGCCCCAGGAGAAGTACAACATATAACACAGGAATTCAGACAAGAATTCAGTAGCAAAAGAAAGTGGGATGTTGGTAGAATGAGTAAGTTATAAAAAATTAAAAGTTGCTACAAATATGTTAACTTTAATTACCAAGTTAAATATATACTCTCAAAGAAAAAGCAGGCTGTTACTGTGAAAAAACAGAATACTATATACAGCATTTCTGTGTTATGTTCTGCCTGTCCCCGTATTGCTGAGGTCTCTGTTTATGTTGCTAACGCTGACAAATTTTCTTTCTTATGAAAGAAAGTTAAAATGTCAAACAGACATCTAACTTTGCTAAGACATTATCATATGTAGAGATCTTATTTATCACCACCTTTTCCTCCCCCCGGACTCTCTCTTTTAATAGTAATATACTGAAGCTTCTGGGAACTCATTTAATAAAATTAGTCCTCTTCTGAGATAAAACTTAACTTTCCTTAAAAAAAAATTCCAAGAGGAATACCACCATGTATTTAAATGAAAGGAACCAGTTCTGAATATAGGAGATTTCTTTTATCAAAGGACTTTCTCTGAAAGAGCACTTTAGTTACCCATTACAATTTACTCAGTTTAAAACAATATTCACATGATTTGGAAATCATCCATTATGATTAAAATACGGCTACAGAAAGCCTAGATTTGTAGATCAATTATGGCCCCTGGACATGGTACTCAAGGTCTTTCACAAAAAGTGAGCCAGTGAAGCATCTTTTGAAAGTGACCTTGTAGAACCTTCAAATGACCCTTTGAAGAACAATGTGCAAAAGATCTGTTTTGGATGAACAGGGGGGATGCATACAATAAAGGCTTCAATTTAACACACAACTCTCAAATTCAGAAAAAGACATACCATGGCTTAAAAAGGAAAAGAAAAAACCTCCTCATCAGGCAAAGGATGATAAAATGCAAATCTAAAGGTGCAAACCTGTGCAGAGATCATGAAGGTACAGAACTTGATGGGAAGGGAATGCTTGACCATTCTTATTTCAAGGAGAAGCTTCAGGCTGAACTGTTGCTTGGATATGCTAAGCTTCTTTTTTTTTTTTTTTTGGTAAATCAAGTAGTGCTACTGAAATCCGGTGCCTAATGGAGCAGATGGTGGAGGTCTTAGACTCTGGAACATTTATAGTGATGCTTCTGAATGCAAAGCACCAAGAATGGATTTCACAGGCTATGAATCTGATTTGATTTTGATGAGAACAGAGCCTCCATTTTCTCTGAACTTGAACCACACTGAAAGAAAGAATGTGTGAATGATACAAGCTAGCTAAGAAAAGGAACATTTTAAATATTATTTCCATAAAGTGAAGTGGCTAAAGCAAGTGATCACTTGCTTGTGTCATTATAGTATGTTAATAATATTTGTACATAATACCACCATCTTAATCTTATATAAAAGGTTAATGAAAGTGAAAGTTGCTCACTCATGTCCGACTCTGTGACCCCATGGACGGCAGCCCACCAGGATCCTCTTTCCATGGGATTTTTCCAGGCAAGGATACTGGAGTGGTTTGCCATTTCCTTCTCCAGGGGATCTTCCTGACCCAGGGATCAAACCAGGGTCTCCTGCATTGCAGGCGTTCTTTGCCAACTGAACTACCAGGGAAGCCCAATCTTAGATAAGACTCCACCAGGAGCCCTAGTGGTCCAGTAGTTACGAATCAGCCTTGCAGTACAAGGAACATCAGTTTGATCCTTGGTCCAGGGAGACCCCACATGCCGCAGAGCAGTTAAGCCCCTGTGCCACAGCTACTAGGCCAGAACTGGATACAGCCTGTAAGCTGTGGCAACTGAAGTCCTCACACCTAGAGCCTGTGCTCTGCAACAGGAGGAGCCACTGCAGGGAGAAGCCGGTGCACTGCAACAGAGAGCAGCCCCAGCTCATCACAACTAGAGACAGCCACGTGCAGCAACAAAGAACCCCCTCTGCCAAAAAATAAATAGATAATCTTAAGAAAAGAAAAAGACTTCATCAGACTAGCTTAAAGTGAGTTAAAACTGATGATCGGAGCAAACAGATATAAATTTGTCCCATGACATGTCTTCCTCTCAGGTATGCGGGTCTAAACCATGAGAGGTCAGTGTGTGTGGTTAGTCATGTGCAGCTCCAGGCAGCCAGAAACCATACCGGATCCGCATTTTCTGAGGCTTCCTCCTTCTCCAAGATGCAAAGTTCAACAGAGACCATGGCAGGTATGGTGAAGAGGGAAAATGCAGAGAGTGGCTCCCAAGTAAACTGAGATTATTTATAATTTCATTTTATATGGCCAATTAATTTCTTTCTTTAGCTTCCTTTTCAGATGAACATAAACTACATACTAAAGGCACCATACTATGTTCTCCCTAAAACCAGCAGGTCTGTCTATGAAACTATACGTTAACCAAAAAGTGTGAAGGGAAGGTAGGGCAGAATGCTATTTGTCTCCCAATATCTGTTCTCCAAATTTTTGGCTGGGCACACGGCAAAAGTTTGTATACAAAAGTTTGTATATCCTAGTTTCTCTGACAGCTAGGTGTGACTGTATCATTAAATTTTAGCCAACAGAATGTACGCAGAAGGATTTCAAAGAACTTCTTTAAAGTGGTATGACACTATAACATTTATCATCCAAACTGGGCCATGTAAAGGGAGTAACAAAATAAAACTTTGTACTTTTTGAAACTTTTGTAGAATTGCAATTAATGAAAACCAAGTTTCCATTGGAATTTTTCCCTACAGAAGGAAAGAAGGAATTGGACAAAATAAACGGTAAGAAATCAAATGCTCTACAAGATTAAAATGTGCCATTCTGTACTTGTGATATTTGGATTATCTCACCTTGCAGGAAAACTCTTTTGGTGGGGTGTGTGTGTGTGTGTGTGTGTGTGTGTGTGTCTGTGTCTGTGTCTGTGTGTGTCTGTGTCTGTGTCTGTGTGTCTGTGTGTGTGTGTGTCACTCAGTTGTGTCTGACTCTGCGACCGCATGGACTGTAGCCTGCCATGCTCCTCTCTCCAGGCAAGAATATTGGAGTAGGTTGCCATTCCCTTCTCCAGAGAATGATCCCAACCCAAGGATCAAACTCAGGTCTCCTGCACTGCAGGCAGATTCTTTACCATCTGAGCCACCAAGGAAGCATCTGATGAAACTTGTACTAACTAATAATTGATTTTATTATATTGGGGGACTTGTTAACTAGTTCTGTTCAAAAACTACTTTCAAAAAATATACAAATTTTCAAACAAAATAAAAATAACATATATTCATGTATATTAAAATAAAATAAAAAGAACTTTTTATATTGATTATATGAATACTAGAAAATGGTAGAATCACCATTCTTGGTACATATGCATATACATTTTTTCTTAGCCATATCTGTCTCTAATATAGTGTCACTTGGATTTTTCTGAAGGATGTGTTTTTAAAACCTCCAACAATATTCTCACAGCTGTATTCTGTAATTAATTAATTTGAAATTATTGACATTTTAAAGGATTCTTATTGGTAGATGACAATACCATCATTGATGGTATTGGTAGATGACTGGTAGATGATAATTAGTGGATTTAATTGAGAAAGATGCTCTTTCTACAGGTTCTGAGTTACTTGGTTAAGTTCAGAGCAAATTTGCTAAATGGAAGAGATATTCAATTCTAATTTTCTTTTCATATTGAAAATTGTTAACTATTTCACCCCAGATATTTTCAAGGTACTGTATTTTTGCTTCCTTCAGAGTACCTTTCTTTGACAAATATTTTTATAAGACAAAACTTGTCAAATAAATTGACTATGATTCTTTTGAATGTTTTGCCAAAATTAGATGCAGCAAAATCTATATTTTCTCAATTTCATTTCATTCATATATGTGTATAATTTATTCAAAATAGGAGCACTACCAAAAGATTCTTTCTGCAAGGTGAGATATTCCAAATCACAAGTACAGAACTGCATGTTTTAATCTTGTAATCTTTATTCTTTGCATTTGAGTTCTTATCATTTATTTTGTTCAATTCCTTCTTTCTTTCTGTAGGAAAAAGTTCCAGTGGAAACTTTGTTTTCATTAATTGAAATTCTACAAAAGGTTCATTGGGTACTTCATTTGTTGAACACTTGATTTCAGATTTTCAATTGATTTTGAACAAAATGTCACCAAAACTATGATGACCATTTACAACAAAGTTCAATACCATCCTTGGACAGAAAGATCTCTAAAATCTGACTAACGACAGGCAACAAAGAGAGAAGGCACATGTTTCTTGAAATATGTGGTGCTGAAGTATAGTTTTATACTCAATATCAGCTATATCCCCCAAATCTTACAGTCCTGAGATCTGACTATAAAGATATTTGTTAGTTTTGGTAACAATAGCTTTTATTTCAATTAGTAGAATGTTGATCCTTGTTTTGATGCAAATATGAACTATGAGCATTCCTCAATTAGCTCCAACTACTCTGTAAGTTTCTCAACGTAGTTAACATGGTCACTTTTATCACAACACTGTGGTGTGTTTTGCTTAAATTTGTATTTGTGTTATTATTATGAGCTAACAATTTTCTTTCATGTTCAACTTTCAAAGTGAATTTCCAGTCTCACTCAAAATGGCTTTACCTTTGATAAGACTATACTTCCAAAAGTTTTACCTTGATTTCATGAATGGACTGAAAAAGAAAACATTTTTAGAATTAACAAAAATGATTTAATTACCTGAAGTATCTGACAACACTCAACTGAAACTGGAATTATTTAGCTATTTGCAAAAGTCTTCTATCACTGGAGTCAACAAACTTAAAGCTACTGCTTTTGGTCAAAAATGAATGAAATTAATTTAGAGCAATAGTAATTTATCTCAACAAAAATTAGGCATTACAGAGTTGTATGTATATATACTTTCTTCAGCCATATGTGTTAAACCTTCATGTTTAGGAAGTCTCCCTAAAGTAACTACTAATTTTAGTAGTAACTACTACTAATCTTGACAGTTTTTCAGCAGATTTGACTCTTCTCTTTTTCATGTGGTCAGTGACCCAACTATGGCCTCCACAGTGAACAGCAAACATCAAGGAACATTTTATGCAAGTTATACTTTCCTTACTAAATTAACTTTTCCAAGAAATTGGGTGATACACCAAACAGCCAGCTGGGGCAGCAGTGTCAAATACTTCTATCACCTGAGACAGGAAGGAGCTTTAACTGTCTCTAGACATTCAGTGTACTTTGTATTAACAACTGTCCTATATTCTGTCCTTGATTGGGGTATCTGAAAGCGCTGGGGGAAGAGAAGAGTTATTGCTGATTTTCTTTCAGATTTAACAATACCTTAACATGAGAATTTCCCCTACAGTACATGGGTCTCACCTATTATTAGCCTATGTGAGACAAAAAAAATCGAGGCAGAGGCTGGGAGTAGAAAGCAGGGCTATACCAATCCATCCATGCTAGTTTATTCTAATGTAATTATAAGTAACCATTCTCTGTTAAAAATAAAAATCTAGGACAAATGCTAAGTCAGATGGGATTCTGGGACAGCAGACTTACACTGAGGCTGTACTTGGGTGTCCAGGATGTGTATTTACTTGATCTTCAATGGAGGAGATCTGCCCTTTTCTGCCCTTCCTTCTCCTTCCCTCCTATTGACTGGAGTGAAGACATAATGGCAACTATCTTGGGCCACAAAGTGGTAAGATAGGAATGGCAGAGCAGTAAGATAAGAGGAGCCTGGGTTCCTGACTTTAGAATCACCATACCAATCTTGGGCTGCCTAGTCCCAGATAGTAATAATATGTTTAAAAAAAAAAGAGAGAGAGAGAGAGAAATAAGTTCTTATCTTGTTTCGGTCACTGTTATTTTATAGTCACACCAAATCCTAACTGATAAATAAGGACTACATCTACAGTCTTTCCAGAAAGCAGCTTGACAATATGCATCGAGAATAGTAAAACTAAACCCTCTGAACTACTTCTAGGCACTTACCTTAAAGAAATAATCTGAAATGAAGAGAAACTGATGTGTAAAAATGTTTAATGCAAATCTATTTATAAGAGTAGAAAATTAGAAGCAACTTAAATGTCCCCAAATAAGGAATCTGGTAAATAAACAACACTACATCAAAATAACTGAATACTGTGCAACCATTAGGAAGCTTATGAAAAATGTTAATGATATGGGAAAATGCTCCTGTCATATAATCAATGGGAGAAAAAGGTAGGATTAAAGAAACTTTACATAGGTTAAGTTTTCACTTATGCTACTCCCAAATCCACACATCCAAAGGTATGAATAAACAAATACAGACTGGAAGGAAATATATGAAAACAGTAACCTAAAGTAATAATCTCTGGATAGTGAGATGATAGGTAATATTTATGACATCATCTTTATCCTGAGTATTTAACACTACCCTATAATTAACAAATAATTCCGTTACCAGAAAAAAAAAAAAACAACCCAACAACTGGTAATTAATTTCAAAACTCTTTCCTAGCATTTACCAATTTTAACTGGTATTGATATTGCCATCATCATCATTATCCTCACCACAATTTTACTGAGCATCTATGTGTGTGGAGTTGGGGCAGCAGGGTGTCCAGACCTCTGTGTCTCCTGCAGTCAACCAAGAGCCACCCAAAGGCTGTTCAGATAAAAACAAACCCGGCCCAGTTTTACCTTGGTGTTCTGTAGCAGAGCGAGTCCATTGCAGGCATTTGCTAGAAGAAAGTCTCCACTTAGGATAGCTATTTTATTTCCAAATTGCATATCTTTCAGTGGCCCATCAGAAGATTGCAATTCATTTAAATTTACGATCCCACGATGTACTAGGAGAGCAGTATGGATAAGTTCTGTGATCTCTGCCAAACTTCTTTGACTAAAACACAAAGGTAAGATTTGTCTGAGTGTAAAGAATACCATCTTATCAGTATTGTCAGATTTCAACAACAAAATATTTCATAGATTAGTGTCTCTTTTTTCAGGTTATTCCTTTTTAATGAAGTCTTTTTTCTATTGAGATATTTGGGCTCCAAAATCACTGCAGATGGTGCCTGCTGCCATGAAATTAAAAGACGCTTACTCCTTGGAAGGAAAGTTATGACCAACCTAGATAGCATATTCAAAAGCAGAGATATTACTTTGCCGACTAAGGTCCATCTAGTCAAGGCTATGGTTTTTCCAGTGGTCATGTATGGATGTGAGAGTTGGACTGTGAAGAAGGCTGAGCGCCGAAGAATTGACGCTTTTGAACTGTGGTATCAGAGAAGATTCTTGAGAGTCCCCTGGACTTCAAGGAGATCCAACCAGTCCATTCTGAAGGAGATCAACCCTGGGATTTCTTTGGAAGGAATGATGTTAAAGCTGAAACTCCAGTACTTTGGCCACCTCATGAGAAGAGTTGACTCATTGGAAAAGACTCTGATGCTGGGAGGGATTGGGGGCAGGAGGAGAAGGGGACGACCGAGGATGAGATGGCTGGATGGCATCACGGACTCAATGGACGTGAGTCTGAGCGAACTCCGGGAGTTGGTGATGGACAGGGAGGCCTGGCGTGCTGCGATTCATGGGGTCGCAAAGAGTTGGACACGACTGAGCGACTGAACTGAATTGAACATTATATTAGTTTCAGGTGTACAATATAATGATTCAGTATTTGTACACACAGCTGACTCTTGAACAGCACAGAACTATGTGAGTCCTTTTATGAGGATTTTTTCAATAAACACGTAGGTAGTACACAATCTGAGGTTGGCTGAACTGCAGATGTGGAACCACAGATACGGAGGACAGACTATGGGCCTTGGACATCCATGGATTTTGATATCTGAAGTGAGTCTGGGAACCAAGCCTGTGGACACCAAGGGAGGACTGTATTGTGAAATGATCACCGCAGTAAGCCTAATTAAATCTGTCACCATACATAGTCACAGTTTTTTTCTCTGTGATGAGAACTTTTAAGATCTACTCTCTTAGCAATTTTCAAACACACAATCCAGTATTATTGACCACAGTCACCATTTACACACTATATCTCCAGTACATCATATCTTCATGTTTTTATTTTTTTCTTGATAATATGTAACTGCTGCTGCTGCGTCGCTTCCGTCATGTCTGACTCTGTGTGACCCCATAGATGGCAGCCCACCAGGCTCCCCCGTCCCTTGGATTCTCCAGGCAAGAACACTGGAGTGGGTTGCCATTTCCTTCTCCAATGCACAAAAGTGAAAAGTGAAAGTGAAGTCGCTCAGTCGTGTCCAACTCTTTGCGACCCTATGGACTACAGCCTACCAGGCTCCTCCATCCATGGGATTTTCCAGGCAAAGCTTGTTAACTTTTGACCACCTTCACCCATTTTTTTTCTCCCTCCCTTGGCTCATCCCCATCCTCCCCCCCAACCTTTGGCAACTACCAATCCGTTTTATGAGTTCAGCTTTTGGTTTTGCTTTGTTTTTTATATTTCATAAATAAGTGAGGTCATATAGTATTTGTCTTTGACTTATTTCACTTAGCATTTTGAAGTTTTGTGGAATTTTGTTTTCTTTTTAAGGTTTCAAATGTACTTTATTTCTTCAATCATGCCATATTTTAATGGGTACACAGTGCTTTTACTTATTTGGCATCAACTATGAGTTCGTTTTGAGGCAATTCAGTATTATACCAGCTAGATAATTACTGATTTAGCTGGTACAATACTGCCAGTAGGGGACAGGGTCCATAGTATTCTAATCTGTGCTGCTGCATATACCCATATAGCAACACAAAGTGACCCCATTAGTGTTACCATATTTGCGTTGGAAACCAGGTATACATTTCTGGTGTCTCTGTCTTAGCTGAATGCATCAAACTCAGGGAAACATCATGAAGCTGAAGAGAGAACTATGGCAACTGCAGCGAGGGTTTGGTGTAACTTTGTATCAGTATCCTTGAATGAAGTTTTTATTAGAGACTTTTCCACTGAGTTATTTGGGAGCTGTAAGTGGATCCTGACACCTTCCTTCTCTCTACCATTCCCTATTCTCTATCCCACGAGTCTCCAGGATTCCCCCAAGAGAAGATGACCAATAACAGCCACCCCCAACCGTTCCATTCAGATACTTTGTTTTCAGTATAACTTCAGGATTTCTAAGAATCCTTACTAGTATCTTATAAAATTCCAATTTAGGTGGAAATAGAATTTGTGCCAGTCATTAGGCCAAGCACTTTTACACATGATCACTTTTAATCTTAAATACAAGGCTGTGGGATTTACAGAGATGAACAGATGTGGTCCCTTCCTTTAAGGACCTTATCTTTCAGAATAAGAACCACGATATATACCTACAGTAGTAATTAAAATAAAGACGACCCTTGAGGAACTTATAGTATAGGACTGTATCAGATGGCATTTCAGATGTTTGTTTTCTTGTTTATACTTTTCTATAGTTTGTACATTTTCTAAAATGACAAAAGAATTACTTTATAATCATCAGAAAATCAACAATTACTAAAAATTTTAAACCTCAAAGCCACCCTATGAAGGTACTATTAATCTCTTATTTCACAACTGAGAAAATTGTTACACATAGTGTAATGACTTGCCCAAAGGCACACAGTAAGCAATACAGAGCTGGAAACACACTGAAATCTGTTACAAATGACCCCATGTGAACCATACTTCTTCATTTCCAGGCCCCTGTGTAGTCCCCTCCACACTAACTTTGGACTTCACCATATGACTTACTTTGGCCAAAAAGATATTAGCAAAAGTGACATAGGCAAGGCCTGGTAAGTGTTCATGCATTAAGGCTTGTCAATGTGGTCACATGAATGATTCCAGAATGGTAAGAAATAAAATGGTTGTTTCAAGTCACTAAAATTTAGGATAGTTTGCTACACAGCAATAGGTATCTGACACAGAAACTGTACATCTAGGAGTGGGTGTTGTGTCAACAAAAGCCTAAAACATATGTCAACAGCTTTGAGTCTAAATGTTTGGGGCTAGAGGTAAAGGCTGAATAAATGGCAAACTCTCAGCAGAATCTGGAAAGGCAGTGAGGAAACTTATTGGAGGAGAGAGCAAGGACATATGGTATTATAAGGGAGTGAAACAACATGCAAAACTTGCCTGTGGTAACTTGAAAGATAGAAAATATATCTAAATAAAATCTTAAAAAGTAGTTTGTGAAAGTAGAGAGATCAGAAGAAGCTATAACAAAGGCCCAAGGGACATGTAACAAAAGGATCTGACCTAAAGGTCAAATTTAAGGATTTGACCTAGAATAACAGCCTTAGAAAAGGAGACAAATATATATGAAACAATCAAATAATAAAAGACTCTTCTCCAAAAACAATATACTACTAGTTTGACAACTATAAATTACATAAAGATGCAATAAAGTATAGGAACCAAACAATTTGGCATCTACAAAGAAAAAGCATGTTTCTAATTTATTTCTTTGCTTAAAAAAAGTAAAAGAATATGTAAAAATGTTCCAGTGTACATAGTGTACCTGAATACAAATTGGGGAAGTAGGAAAAGAGGAACCAGTGAGTTAAACAGCTTCTGAAAAGAGTAAATTCATGGTTTAGATGAAAACCTCCCTACATCCCAAAGAAAATCACTGAGGATGGAAGCTTAAGGACTATTGAGAAGTTAACAGAAAACATTTTTTTTGAAAGGGAGCTAACATGTAAAACTGTCCTTTAAAAGAGTAACTAAAAGAAATGAATAAAAGTGTATTTTATTGGTACCCTGCAAATGTATTCTAGTTTACAAAAACGTCCACTGCTACACTTCACAAAAATTAGCACAATGAGATTATGAGCAAGTATAAACCTCAAGAAGGGTTAAGCACTGGATAAATCTCTCATGCAGTTCAGTTTATGAAAGAAAGCAACAACCAGGCAAGTCAAAGTTGTAGGTGTTTTGAATTACCCTAAGGATGAAAATGAATTACTGGGAGCTTTAAATAAAGACATCCATAATCATAAAGCTCCATTCATTAAACAAATGGCAATCTAAAAGCCTCATGGCCAGAAACAACAAAAACAGTGGTAATAATGAAAGTGAAAACCATAATTTGTACAGTACCCACCATTCACAAAGAACTTTTACTTACTTTATCTACTTGTGATTCTAATTACAGCATGTGTGGGGAGTTTAAATACCTGTTTGGAACATTCAGTTTATGAAAGACAAAGCTGGAACTCAGAGCCTCATGGTCATAGTGTCCAATGCTGGTTTAAAATGTTTATTTACCTGATGAATAGTAAATGGGGGAGGGGGCAGAGTTACAACGCTACCAAGATTGATACATGCTCACCACAGACTTGTCCAATTTTCATCTTTCGTTCTAAGCACTACAGAAGCAAACTTTTCTGGGAGAAAGTATGACTAGACTTGACTCTCTGTTACAGTAGCTGGAGAAAGTAATCAAGTTGTTTCCAAAATCATTTGGTTATACCAAAATAAGTGATTTAGCTCAATCAGAAGGAGGTAACAATTCTCTCTCTGCCTATAACAGTTTGTGGGCAGGTCTTAAAACTCCCAGGTCATTAGTCTTCTCATCTCTGAAAGGAGGGGAACTGGAGAAAGTCTCTTCTAGTTCTAAGATTCAGGGATTTCTGTCGTAAATTTAATATTCAGTCCTAAAATTCTAAGATTTGGAAATTTAAAAAACTACTTAAGACTGGTAGTTTAATAGTTATGTGTGTGCCTTGTTGCTCAGTCATGTCCAACTTTTTGGGACCCCATAGACTGTAGACCACCAGGCTCCTCTGCCCATGGAGATTTCCAGGCAAGAATAATGATGGAATGAGGTGCCATTTCCTACTCAAGGGGATCTTCCCAACGCAGGGATCAAACCCACATCTCTTGCATCTACTATATTGCCAGGCAGAGTCTTTAGCACTAGTGTCACCTGGGAGCCCAGTTAATACTGAAAAAGGACAAAATTATTGTGATGATTACTACCTACTTTCTAAAGAAACAGAAATGAACTGATTGGTCATCTTGAAATCTGTCCACTCTAGTACTGTGCTCACAACCTCTAAGATTTTATCATTAGAAAAACAACTTCAGGCCACATTATACAACTTTTAATTTAGTGTCACAGCATTGACAGTATGAAAGAATCTGGGAATTTTTCCTTTTCTTATTTTTCTTATTCCTTTTCTTATTTTTCTTATTCCTAGTTTAGCCACTGAAAGTAATCTAGTAAACTTTCAGTGTACTGGATTTTTAAAAGTATCTTATATAAAAGTATTCATACAATTTTATGCACATATATTTTAGTACTCAGGTATTTTTTCATGCTAAATCTTGATTGGATAAAAGTCATAAGTGAGTACTGCTTATGTTAAGTAATCAGAGTAAGGAAGTAATTACTACATTGAATGTAACCCTGAGGATTAACCAATATTTTTACAATAACTTTCACCAAATTACTTTCTTTCAATTATATGTTAAACAACTTAATCTGCTCTGATTCATATTCTTCCAACATTTCTCCAAATTGCTTAGCATCCTAAGCTTTGGATATAAGAGGAAAGACATTGCTAGTTACCTATTTCCTCTCTCCTTCCTCACTACTAACATACCTGTGGCTGTATTTGGAGAGACAAAGTACTCATTTAAAAAACTCACCTCCCCAAAATCCCTTGAGGCTAGCGGTGATCCTGTAGCACAGTTTGGCCAATGAATGTAAGTAGAAGGCCACTAGGTGAGTCTCTGAGAAATCTACTGCGTTTCTAATATAAGGGAATAGATTCAGAGGGCATGCGCCTTTAGCATTTTGAGCTTACCCCTTCCTCCTGTTTGGAATATGGCTCAGCTGCTTGGGGGCACCATAGCAACTTTAAGCATCTCAAGAGAGCCCGCAACCTAAGGATGGTAAAGCAAGAAGAAATGAGAAGCCTGGACCTCTGGTGATGTCTTAGGGCTACTCTAGCTCTGATGTACCTATCTTTACACTTCTTGATATCTGAGATAAATAAATACCACTTTCCTTTAAGCTACTGTCTGTTGGACTCAAACTCCTAAAAGATACAGTCAATAAAAACTACATCACAAAAATATGTTTATATTTCTGCACTCTGATTTTGTTTACCTAATATTATCTCTTGGAGATATTTTCATGTTATTTACAAATAAAATGTTCTTGCTCTGTTTAACATCTCTTCAGAGGTCCATTGTATAGATGTGCCATACTTTTGCTGCTATAGGGTGAATGAGAAATAAATTTTTGTTTAAGGAATTTTTAAGAATCAGTCCATGCACCACTTTTGGGAAGTCTTTCCTCACTTCCCCAAGGTTAACTCTTTCTGCACTTGAAAGCCTTTGAAATAACTCAGTCATTTGTTGTACTATGCTGTAATTATTACTTG
Source organism: Capricornis sumatraensis (assembly GCF_032405125.1). NCBI lineage: Eukaryota > Metazoa > Chordata > Mammalia > Artiodactyla > Bovidae > Capricornis > Capricornis sumatraensis. The sequence continues at coordinate 30,512,872 of NC_091081.1, read as the reverse complement.
AGCCATCTTTCTTCCTGCCATCTCTCTTTCTCCCAACACTATAAATGATACTATCCTATTTCCCTAGGCTGCCTATAAATATCTTTTAAATTAATAGTTCTTTACTTAGTAATCAATTTTATAAAGGTAGAGGAGCCATCACTCTTGAGTTTCAAAAGATAAGGAATGATGTAAACTAAAAAGTCAGATTTACAGACTCACAGTTGGAAGTGACCCCAGAGGTCAATTAAGCTTAATTAGTCCCTTCCAGGGATGAGTAATAAATTATACAGGAGTCAAGTCTGCTGATGAACAGTTTTATCAGAAATTGTTCCTAATATTAACTTGCATGCTAAGATGCTTTAGTCATGTCCAACTCTTTGGGACCCTTTGGACGATAGCCCGCCAGGCTCCTCTGTCCATGGAATTCTCCAGGCAATAATACTGGAGTGGGTAGCCATTCCCTTCTCCAGGGGATCTTCCTGACCCAGGGCTCGAACCCAAGTCTTCTGCATTGCAGGCACATTTTTACCATCTGAGCCACAAAGCCAGTTTGGAAATATTAACTTGAAATCTCTAAAAATGTTTTACACGTTTAAATTTGTGTTAAAGTAACAGAAGAGTCAATAGTGTTTCATCACTCAGGCAAAGGAGATAAAAGACAATACAGTCTCCTTTCTTATTCTATTTTTTCATTTTTCTTCCTCTTCCTTGCTTTTCTTTTTGAGAGGTCTACGATATAGTAAATAAAAAATATTTCCCCTTAGAAATAACAGATGTTTACCCTTTGCCATTTTCAGCAATTTTAAGATGTATTTCTTGAAAAAACTTTATTTATGGATTTTCAAATATAACAAAAGTTGAAAATGTAGCATAAAGAACCTCCGTAACCCTAATCATGTTTTAGTTGCATCTTTCACTCTCCTTCCAGATTATTTTGAAGCAAATGTCAGGTTATCATGTCATTCCGTCCGAAGATACTTCAAATATCCTATTTTTAAAAATGCCTAACAGTGGAAGTGGCTCCCACTTACTAAATTACTTTGAGCCAATTAATTACGGTATGCTGAGCAACTTTGTATAAACTTGCAAGCATAATAATAGTTCGATTAACAGATTAATAAGTAAAATAATGTAAAATTTACAAAAGCTCCCCTGAGGTAAGCATTATCTCTACAGCTTCCTTCAGAAGGAAGCTGGGTGGGCAAAGTAACTTGCTCAAGTCTACCTAGGAGGTAAACTGCAGACCTGGAGCTCAAGGCCAGGGCTCTCTGATTCCAAAGCCCCAAACACAAAATATACAAAATTCCAGGTTCTTCTGAAAGTTTAAAATGATAGGCAAGAGTCACTTATTTAAAGTCATATTGGAGCCCTAAAAGATTTTTTTTTTTAAGTTGGAAAACTGATTTTTACGTTCATGCGGGAAGAATTTGAAAATTACAAAGAAAATCTTGGAAGAGGCTGTCATTCTAGATTTTAAAACTTATGAAGTTATTGCAATTTTAAAAATAACAGAAACACCATGAGAACAAACTAATAGATTAGTGGGACAAATTCCAGAAAGAGGTAACATTTCCAATTGTTAGAGAAAAGATGGAATATTCTTATATACAAAAAATGTTGGGGCAATTGGCTATCTATTAAGGGAAAGAATAATGAAGTTAGATCCCTATTATACTCCATGGATAAAAATATTAATATATTTAGATAAAGCTAATATATAAATGTGAAAAACAAGACTATAATTTTAGGAGAACATTCTTATGACCTTGGGGAGAGAAAGCCTTGCAAAATAAAATAGAAGTCATAAGTTATGAAGAAAATAATGAATAAAAATGAGTGGCTAAAATATACAAAAATGTTTATATAATAAAATACAGGCTGAGGCAACACAGATTTGAAGTAACACATTTGCAGCACACACAACAGGCAAAAGATTACATTTAAAATACATGTGGAGCTTGTCCAAATTGGACAAGAAATTAATAGGAAAAAGATAAACAGCTTAAGAACAAAATGGGAAAGGATATAATGAAGTAATTCCAGAAGAAACACAAATGGCCAAAACCATATAAAATGATGCTTAACTAATAATTTGGAAATGGAGTATTATAAGAATAATGAGATAATATTTTTAGTCCATTAGCTTTGCAAAAATGAAAATGATTAGAAATGAGGCAAGCAGGAAAGATGAAGAAACCATGAGGTCATCACTTTGTTCCTTTGCTCACGACCCTCCAGTGGCTCCCCATCTCACTCCGGAATAAAACCAAAGTCCCCACAATGGATTCCAAGGACCAACACAATCTTCCCTTGAACCTTTACCTCTTACCTCTCTGACTTCATTTGCTACTCTTTTCCTCTTTGCTCACTCTTCTCTTCTCTAGCTACATTAGCTTCCTTGGTGCTCCCTGAACATGGCAAGCTTGTTCCTACCATAGGGCTGTTGCACCTTCCTCTGTCTAGACTAATCTTCCCTTATATATTTGCAAGGCTTAGTCACTTGATTTCTTCAGGTCCCTTCAAAGTGTACCTGAGCAGAAAGTCTTCAGGTGCTACTGTGCCAGGTTCCAAACTTCAAGAGGACCAAAGTTCCTTTGCTACCCTATGAATCTCTTCATCTGGCTACTGGTTCTTATGCTTTAATTTTGTTGCTGTTCAGTTGCTAAGTCAGTCCGACTCTTTGCAACCCCATAACTGCAGCACACGTGGCTTCCCTATCCTTTACTATCTCCTGGAGTTTGCTCAAATTCATGTCCATCGAGTCAGTGATGCTATCTAACCAGCTCATCCTCTGCTGCCCCCTTCTCCTTTAGCCTTCAGTCCTTTCCAGCATCAGGGTCTTTTCCAGTGAGATGGCTCTTCGCATCAGGTGGCCAACGTATTGGAGTTTCAGCTTCAGCATCAGTCTTTCCAATGAATATTCAGGGTTGGTTTCCTTTAGGATTGATGCTTTAATATCCTCAGTAATAAACCATTCTTCAAATCCCTTCTTTGCCCTTCTCTCCACCATGGGGAGGCTCACCCCCTACACTCTGCATCTCCTGAGCTCCCATACAGCTGGGTTCCACTTAGATTGGGAGCTGACAGAAGGAAACTGGAGTCTGGGAGCACAGAGAGAGATTTATTTCTTCTCTGCTGCCTCCATGTCTATGGATCTTAAACAGATGGTCTTTCCTTCACAACTTCAGCTGTGATTCTGAAAACACCATTTCCACCCTTGTTCCATCAGCCTCACAGACAGGAGAACCAAGAAGAACTATAATCTTGCAGCCTCCAGAACAAAACCCACCATCACAGAAAGTTAAACTAAATGAAAAGGCACAGGATTACGTCCCAGATGAAGGAACAAGAAAAAAAAAAAACCCCACAAAGTGCACATGACCAGTAAGGCCTTCTCTGTCTACTCCATTTACAACAGCAACCCTCCATTCGAGTCAGCACTCCCTAGTTCTACTTCCTGTCTTTTTTTCCCCCTCCACAGTACTTACACTAGTTATTTAATCTGTATTTTGTTTCTCTCTCCAGGGCCCCACAGGAAGAAAGTTCCACAAGAGCAAAGAATGGAGAAAGTAGGGAGGAAACCCGGTAAGAGCAACAGAATTCCTTACATGTACTTCAAAAATACCAAATTATCAAAATAGCAATAATAAAAAGAAACAATATATGCTTTAACACTAGGTAAAAGGAACTTTCATGGTGATAACTTTTAACTAAGTGTCAACTCTGAATTTAAGGTTTTCCATGACTGCAGCAATCGAAACTGATCTTGCTTCATTCTATCATACGTGAATGAGAATTCTGATTTTAAAAATGGTGTCTAAACCCAGAATCTCAAACCTGTAGGCTGTAGTAATGGTGACTTCCAAATAGAGATCAAGTCGCAGGTTCAAGCGCTGAAATACTGACCAGGCCTTCTTCCAGCTCTGACCACACGCACTGAGCAATCCTAAAAACGACTGGGAGCTCTGTATCTCTTTTAGGAAAGCTAACCTAAATGGCAATCCACTCCAGTACTATTGCCTGGAAAATCCCATGGACAGAGGAGCCTGGTAGGCTACAGTCCATGGGGTCGCAAAGAGTCAGACACGACTGAGTGACGTTCCTGTAACCTGACAGTCTAAGTTAGAATACATAGAAAAGAGGCAGAAAGCAAATAGTCTTTGCATCTAGTCTCATTCAAATGATTAGATATCTAAGCAATGTCAGAATCTTTCTATACCATGAAAACAAGATCTCAAAGTGAGGGGTAAGAAAAGACAAAATCCTTAAGTAGTACTTCAATGAGAACCTTTAAAATAAACAAAAGTGAAGTTCTCTCATATTCAATATTGTAATTTTGAACTACTAATAGTTTTGCAGAAATGATTTTTAAATAATTCTAACTTAACACAAAGATTTATCCCTCTTGATTAGTTTCCATAAGAGAAAGTTCAGTATTTTTAAAAATTTTAAATAAAATTACACATATTTAATGTGTACATGATGCTTTAATAAACATATAGTGAAATGATTCCTACAGCCAAGTTAATTAACATATCCATCTCCTCACAGTTACTTAAAAAAAAGGGGGAGACAGTTCAGTATTGATGTGTTCTGTAATTAATTCCCTCCATTTCATGGGGTCGCAAAGAGTTGGACATGACTGAGTGACTGAACTGAAGTGAACTGATGATACCTGCCAACAATCTACAGGGAGGTGAGCTGCCTTCAGTGGTGGTACTCATACTTGAGAAAGCAGAGGATGCAGGGACTCAGCAGGAGTCATAATAGTTACTACTAGAAATCAGTCAACCAAAACAAAATCTGTAATACAGTTTCTCTTTATGCATGAACATAATAAAATTCTGCTTAGTGATCATCTAATACACCTGTGAAACTAATAAACCATAACCAAGCTAGGTAATTTACTGCTCTTCAGAACATTTTAAGAAACATTATTTTGAAAAACTAGACACAACTTGACACTGTCACATAATTACCTTGCAGGTTACCAAGATGCTTATTCTAAGGAGAGGCACAGCTAACCCGAGAGTACGTGGTTTCTGGAAAGGCTGCTGGGCTGGGCTGCTCTCTGCCAGAGAAGCCAAGGGCAAGCGTAGTGAGGCCTCCTTAGCTAGGTCCCTAAAAGTACTTTCGGGTTTGCATATTACAAAAGGGGTTAAAAATACTTGAGACTACCAAAAAACCTAACAAGACATCTGGGTGCTGCGGCTGTCACTGTCAGGACAGTCCTTGGAGGGAATGCCCATATCAATTCGGTTTATCAGATGGACAGCTGATCAACATTAAACAGATTTGCTCTGGGCAGACTGAGCTGAGCTTCCTGACATGAATTCCAATGAGAGCCCTCTGCACTCTACCACTGAGCTCTGCCATTTTTTACTGCTGCAGCTCCCTGGACATATGGGAATCCCTAGTGATGAGCACATAAAGCTGCCTCTAACTCAAGTGACGGCTCATTTCCCCCGGTTGAAGGCAGACATTAATATCCTGAGGAGATCAGACCCGCCTCTCTGACCCCCATCTACTGAAGCAAAACCACTGTCCTATTTCTTCATTTAATAAGCTTTTAATGAAGAAAAGCAAAATCCCCTCTCTGACTGCAGCACAGTTCTACATGAAATGGTTATACAAATACATCTGATGATTCTGTGTCAAAGTTTCCAAAAAACCTGGCCCCCTCCTTGCTGGAGTGTAGATTCTGTCACTTGCCCCCCTCCAGTGTCATTCTTTCTGCTGAAATACAGGAGTATGGTTCTCTGCTCTGATAATTATGAGCCATCGCTATATTATGGCAGGTGGAGGATTAAAGAACCGGTTACAAAGAGCAAGCTGGTGTTTCAATTTTCAATACAAACCTTTCTTCGAAGATTCATCACTGAGTTATGAAATTTCCTACAGGCTCAATCAGACTGGGAGAATTAACAGTTCAGTGAAACCCAGACAGTACACCAGAAAATGCTTGGGAGCTATATTAGAATATGAGTAACCTAAAAATATTTAGTGAATTGGAGTCGGCATACATACTTTGGTTTTAGGAGTGGGATGGCAAACAAAGAAGATATCCAGATTTTTACCTGTGATTCTTGGAAATTGTTTAAAAATAAGGGGAATCAGAATCATTACTGAACTTTAGTGCTGGATCCACTGCCTATTGCCAGGGCTCTGTGAGTTCTGAACTGTTCATGAAAGACTGCGGTTTGAGTTTTCTCTTCTTTTGAAAGCAAGTAGGGGTTAGGAGAAATGCGAAGGCTGCATGTTAAATGGGGCACAGGAAGCACTGTGGGAGGGAAATGTCATTCTGCAAAGACCTCTCCAACTGAATAACAGGAGGCAATGATGTCTGAAAAGGGAACCTTGGCAGGCTTCATTTAGACCATGAAATGGGTCTGAGGCTGGGAAAAGTGAAGGCAAGGTGAGCATAAAGTGGAAAAGATTTGTTTCGTATGAAAAAAGGTGTCAGGATATAGGCTATATAATGACATGCTTTAAATCTGATGACTTACACTGGCTATCTAATCAACCTAGGAATCTAGAGCCACAGATCCTAAATGTTACCCCAAATATTTTGTGTATGGTGGGTCCCCATATGTTTAAACCATAGACAATAAAAACCATGGGGAGGTACTCAGTGTGCAGGTTAAGGAACAATTCATAACCTACTACAACCCAGATAGTTTGATTTTTTAAAACAAAATCTCATTTAATCTTCACCAAGTTTAGTTCTTAACTCCATTTTATAGATAAAGAAATAGATTTCTACTGGGGAAAGAAATGTCAGAGAGCCTCTCCAGGAAATACTACCCAAGAGAGGGAAAGACAGGAAGATTTAACATCAAATGGCATTTCCAAATATCACTTTAAACAATTAGATCCTACAAAATATTCTTGTTACCAAGCATAAAGCTATTTTCAGATCACATATATGGCTATAAAAACTCTTAATATGGTCACTGAAGGCTACTTTATCTTCTTTTTTTAAAAACAGGTTTGTTGAGATTTAATTTATATATCAGAAAATTCACCCATTTTTAACTGTACAATTCACTGAATTTTACTATTTACAGAGTTGTGAAACCATCACCACAACCAAGTTTTAGAACATTTCCATCACCCTAAGAAATAAACCTGATGCTCATTTAGAGTCATTCCTTATTCAGGTTCTTTGTTTTGATTTTTTGTTTTCAAATATTTGAAGTTTTAAATTAATTATAAAGAGCAACAATTGTAAAATGGAAATGTCAATATACTTTTACTAAAAAATAATACAGTCTATGACAAAGAGTGAAATGTCCACATGATATACATGTTCTTCAAACCTAAATATAAGTGACAGATCTATCAGGTATCAGAAAGTAAAGTTTGCCTTTTAAAAAATTGACTATAAGGTATCTCAAAGGACATATGCAGAAAACGGTATCCATATACAACTTTCAAGCAAATTACTTTAAAAGGTAAATGTACACAGTTTGTTTATTCATCAAAAATTTCCAAAACAACAAACAAAAAACCCATATTACTTTATAATCATACCCCACATCCCAGGCAACCCTTCAGTTTCACATTTTTCCTTTAGTGTGTTTTTGTTTACATCCAAAGAAACAACACATACAAACTAATGAAAAAGTCTGTGAATCACAATTTAGATGTGATAAAAAGCTATCTCCATTTCTTTTTTTCAAATTACACTACTTTATTTAATTTTAGTATGGACTTACTGTGTGTTCACCAGAATGAAAATCCTTGACTACTGATTTCAAGAGAAACAAGCATGCCATCCAAATTTCTTTTTCATAGGAAAGTGGTACAGGAAGATTAAAAGATAGGATTATGGACTCTGTGGGAGAGGGAGAGGGTGGGATGATTTGGGAGAATGGCATTGAAACATGTATACTATCATATAAGAAATGAATCGCCAGTCCAGGTTCGATACAGGATACGGGATGCTTGGGGCTGGTGCACTGGGATGACCTGGAGGGATGGTATGGGGAGGGAGGTGGGAGGAGGGTTCAGGATGGGGAACACATGTACACCCGTGGCGGATTCATGTTGATGTATGGCAGAACCAATACAATATTGTAAAATAAAAAAATTAATAAAAATTTTAAAAAAAGATAGATAGGATTAAAACTCACCTTTAAACTTTCACGATAGTTAAATGGACTACTTACAAAAATAAATCATACAAGTCAGATGAAAGCAAACTTTTATGAAGTGAAGTGAAGTGAAGTCACTCAGTTGTGTCCGATTCTTTGCGACCCCACGGACTGTAGCCTATCAGGCTCCTCCGTCCATGGGATTTTCCAGGCAAGAGTGCTGGAGTGGGTTGCCATTTCCTTCTCCAGGGGATCTTCCCGACCCAGGAATCGAACCCGGGTCACCCGCATTGCAGGCAGACGCTTTACCGTCTGAGCCATGGTAAAAAAAAATCCAAACAGTATAAAAATATATTGAGCTACACTTCAGTGTGGTAGATGCTAACCACATGCAACTATTAAAGACTTCAAACATTACTGGTCTGAATTTGGATGTGCTTAAGCAATAAAGACTTAGTAAAAAAAATTATCAGTAACAAATGCTTTATATTGATGATATTAAAATGATAATATTTTAGCTATGTTAGCTGAAATATATTATTGACAATAATTTTACTCATTTGTTTTCTTTTATATTTTTAGTGTGGTTACCAGCAAATTTAAAATTATATTCCTACAAGGTCCTACCTATAGGAATTATATTCCTATTCCTACCTGGGTTCATCATCCCTTCATCCTACTTCCTTCTCCAGGAGTTATCTGTCTTGCAGTTTGGCACATTTTCTTTCAGACTTTTTTTTTTTTTACATGTAAACATGTTGACAGAGACTTCTAAGACCACATTACTTTTGGCTGCACCTTCCCCACCCACCTCTAGTTATCTTTGCCTTTCCCAGTGTCTAACCATGACTTCTCATCCTGGCCTTCTGGACCCACAGTGCTCACCTCTACTCCTGGAAAGACAAGTAACATGCTTATTTAAATAAGCACACATTTTAAGAACATAGTTTTTAAACAAACAACTAACAAAATATACTTTCAAAGGATGGCCAAGTATGCACACAGTTCTGCCAATCCTGTATTTGTGATGTGCGAGGCACTGTGCCTGGTGCTGCCCTTACCCCATAAACACACTGGAGTACTTACTATTCCCAAGGAGCTTAAAGCCAGCAGGGACAAAAAAAACAAAACCAAAAACAACAAAACTACTGTATATTAATGCGTACAAATGAAACCTAGAAAAATGATACTGATGAACCTATCTGCAGGGCAGGAATAGAGACGCAGCCATAGAGAAAAGACCTGTGGACACAGTGAGGGAAGGAGAGGGTGGAATAAACTGAGAGAGCAGCATGGAAACATACACATTGCTCTATGGAAAACAGACAGCCAGTGGGAATTTGCTGTATGATGTGGGGAGCTCAAACCTGGTGCTCTGTGACAACCTAGAGGGATGGGATGGGGTGGGAGGTGGGAGGAAGGTTCAAGAGGAAGGGGACATATATCTATCAATGGCTGATTCATGTTGCTGTATGAAACCAACACAATACTGTAAAGCAAGTATCCTCCAATTAAAAGTAAATTGCAAAAATTCCCAACAAAGCTAGAAACAGAGACATCTGAACAAGCCCCCTGTTCACCTCAGAAAAATACATTAACTTTACGAAGGGATAAAGCTATATATTCCAAATAGTAAACATTTTATTCATGCTTTCAACTGAAATACAAGGCAGCATCTTAAAAAGTCTGGATTTAGATAATTAAATGGAAGGAATTCCCTGGTGGTCCAGTGGTTAGAACTCATTGCTTTCAAAGACATGGGCCCAAGTTTGATCCTTAGTCAAGGAACTAAGATTCTGCAAGCCACCTGGGGCAGCCAAAAATTAAAAAAGAATTAAACAGTGACTCTGAAGCTCATCTAATACACTTCCAACCCATAGACAGGCAGTTCTATTCCAAAGACATTTTTTGTAGGCAAGCAATTGAGAGTATGGCTGCCTGTATTATTGTGCTTATTCTGAGCAAACTCTGCAATGTCTAACTTTCCAAGTAATCTGATCTTTTCCTCTTCTTATGGGCTTTATCTTGCCTTTCATGTTTTTATACATTTTCACATTTAATCATCTTGGCACTCTGTTACCATTTTTATCTTCCCCACCCAGTAATCTAGTTAGTTCTTATGTCCACAGCACAATTTTCTCAAAGGATACCATCTTCCTTTCACCACTCTGCATTCTAAGATATTCTTTCAATCAAGTCCAATCATTTAAAGAGTAATCTAAGCCTACAGTAATCATTTTAAAAATACTGATCCCTCTTTTCTTTATAAATGTGTAAGTTTTAAAAATAAGAAGGCTGTAAAGAAGAGTAAGATAAACCTGAAATAACTGAGTATATGTCACTAACTTCCCTTATTAAAAAGCTTCCTGATAGTTGATGATATCAAATGGTTCACAAGCTAATTGGGAAGTCAATGCTCAACAAAATGTAGTAAGAAATGAGAAAGAGTTATTTAATAGACACTCACTCAATTCAGATTATATTTACTTCCACTACAATAAACTATGTTAACCTTAATATAAATATAACAACATGAAATAGCTCACTCCTGAGTTAATTTATGGGAGAAAAGCTTTAAGAGCAATACCTTGACTATCTGTAACTCAAGTCAGAATAGGTGAAAATTGAGAAAACTGTTAATCTGGGTTATCTGATTATCACCATTGTCAGTAAAATTATTAATAGAGTACCTACTTGCAAAACCCCAGAAATGTAAATTATAAAAGTGTTTTTTTTTGTTGTTCTATCCATAAGCATGTATCAAAGTATGAGTACACATGTATTCTTTCTCTTAACATTGTTTAAGACATGGTCTGTGCCCTGAAGACTCACAGTTTAGTTGCATATAGACTACAATGACAAAAAAATTAACAAAAAAACTACATAGCATATGATAAGTGTAAAATGAATGCCACAGTCTGTACTTGCTATAAGGATACACAATTATAATCATTGAGATACGGGGGGAGAATGGGAAGGCTTCATGGAAGAGGTAACAGGAGAGCTGGGCTTTTCTTGATCAATGAGAACAAGGATGTTGCTGCTCATCCCCCACTGTGCCACGTGTGGCTGCCACAGCACTGCTGGGGGTTACCTGTATGAGGTGGGGGGTGAGGGGTGAAGAATGGCTCTCCAGTTGGCTTGCTGATACTACTGATGCTGCTGGCCTCAACAGGTTTCACTCCCCTGCCAGACAATAAGCAAAGTCGACTGCTGCCATGGAATAGTTCGAGAACGGCTGCAGACAGAAAGAGGAATATGGGTGAAGCACAGGTTTAGGACAAAGGCTTGGGTATCTTTTCTCAGGGCTTGAGAGGAAAAGAAATGAGAACAATACAAGAAAGGAGGAAAAAGGTTCAGGAACATCCTCCATCCTCCGGCCATAGCCCCAAATGACTTGTATAAAGTAAGGAGAACAGAATTAACTCAGATTGAAAGCAAATAAATGAATAAGCTAACTTAGCCCTTTGTCTTCAACTTCATTCTAAAAAGAAGAATGCAGTGAAGATTTTATCAGAGGAGGTGATACGAAAACACCCTAGCTTGCCCTTTTAGCAAACCCTCCTGAAAGATAAAAATGTACCCACAGTTCAGCCTCCCTGGGTCTTAGGTTTAGGCATTAATTTAGATAGTTCCTAATTGAACTGCCTTCAGACATAAAGGTCTTGCCCTTCTCCATAGGAAAGGACTAATAAGCTAGGAGACCCAAGAGAGGGTACTGAGAGAGGGTTGCCTTGGTGCCCACAGAGAGAAAAGGGTATGAAGCTGGGTTATTCCTCAGGGGGGCTAAAGGTGAGTGGCTGTCACTCTGAATCTCTGCTAATACACAGAGTTTGACTTCTCTGTATTTCTAAAAAAACCTTATTATTCCACTCATATTATTAATGCCATATCTTGAGTAATTTTGTGGTACTACCTTTTGTTGGATATTTATGTTATCAATTATGAACATTTCTGTATATAATAGCTGATTTAAATTCTAAATCAAGACATAGAAAACCTACTCAGCAATATCTGTATATAGTTTTTATTGTTTGATAACATACTAAAGTCAAAAGAAAATTAAATTAAACTTAGCTCATTACAAAACACATTTAAAATTTAAGTTCATTTAAAAAAATAAGCATGGTTTAATATTCCATTTCTTTCTTCTCTAAAGCACAATTTTGATAGGATCTAAGGGTAAAAAGTGACTGAGACACAGTACATGCCTTGAAGTGTTTGCAATCCGACTCTTAAAGACAAAAGCAGACCATGTCAACAAAGCATGGCCAATACACTGCAGTTATTACGAATAGGAGTTTGGAGGAGAAAGACCTGGTTTAAATCTCAGATCTGCCACTTACGGCTGTATGATCTTGGCTAAGCTATTTATGTCCCCAGCCTTTACTGTCCTCATCTATCACTGGTGTTAGGTCGCTAAGTCATGCCCAACTCTTCTGCAGCTCCATGGACTGTATAGCCTGATAGGCTCCTCTGTCCATGGGATTTTCCAGGCAAGAATATTAGAGTGGGTTACCATTTCTTTCTCCAGGGGATCTTTCTGACCCAGGGATTGAACCTACGTCCCCTGCCTTCACAGGCAGATTCTTTACCACTGAGCCACCAGGGAAGCCCAATCTATCACTACTGACCCTTTAAGACTGTTGTGAGACAGGTGTAAAGTGTTTTCAACACAATGCCTGGCACATGGTCTGTACCCAGTATATGATGGTTATTACTCTCACTTATTAATGCTATTCGGAGAAGGCAATGGCACCCCACTCCAGTACCCTTGCCTGGAAAATCCCATGGGTGGAGGAGCCTGGAAGGCTGCAGTCCATGGGGTTGCTGAGGGTCAGACACGACTGAGCAATTTCACTTTCACTTTTCACTTTCATGCATTGGAGAAGAAAATGGCAACCCACTCCAGCATTCTTGCCTGGAGAATCCCAGGGACAGGGGAGCCTGGTGGGCTGCCGTCTATGGGGTCACACAGAGTCGGACACGACTGAAGTGACTTAGCAGCAGCATTAATGCTATTCCCACTAATATCTGTATAGGCTTATGCCCAGTGTGCTATGAGAGTCCAGAAAAAAGGTATTCAGCTTAGCCTGGTGGTCAGGGAAGGTTTCCTGGAGAAGATGAGAGCTAAGCTGTATATTAAGGAACACTTTCTTTATAGCTTGGTTGGTAAAGAATCTGCCTGCAATGCAGGAGACTTGGGTTCAAGTCCCAGGTCAGGAAGATCCTCTGGAGAAGGAAATGGCAACCCATTCCCCTCACCTGCAGAATCCCATGGATAGAGGAGCGTGGAAGGCTACAGTCCATGGGATTGCAAGAATCGGACATGACTTAGCGACTAACCCACTACCACCAAGAAAAAGTCAGATGAAGAAAAGTAGGAATGGCATTCCATACTGAGGTAACAGCACAGGGTATAAAGGGCGCTGCAAATATTTGGTATTTGCTGGCAGGTCTTGCACAAGAACAGTCATCACTCAGTACCCCCTGCCAGGGTCCAGCCCCGGTGGATCCAGGGTAATTCGAAGCGGGGACGGAGTCAGCGTCCTAGGAATTAATTGCTTAATTAAAGATATAGAGGAAGATTAGAAAGAAATAGCGTAGTAGGAAAATTAGTGGAGAAAAAGAGGCTGAATAACTTGGTTTACGTGGGATACCAATAAAGCTTTGAGACAAGAAGCTTGCACCACCTACGTAGGCCACCGGCGCCCACTTGAATATTGGAGGGTGATCCGCCTTGGGCTCCCTCTCGCATAGAACTTAAATGCCAGGGCAAAATTAGCAGGCTTGGCAAGCACCCACGCTCCAGATGGGAATTCAGCCAGAAAAATGGAGAACAAGAAAGAACGACACGGGGGAATCAGTAAAGTCAGAGGTGTAGGTGAGAGCATAAAACAGTAAAGTAGGCAGACTCTGGTTTTGGGGGTAGATGCTTGGGAACAGGGTGTTTCCTGAGGCTTGATCCCACCTTTGCGTATGCCGAAGCCTCCTTCCTCATGACCTTTGCCATGGGCAGAGTTCCTCATGCTGGCTCCCAGCAACCCCCTTTCCTCGATATCCCATAGCATAGCTGCTTTCTTCTTCATATAGCTTACCATTTATCTTCCCTAGAAATACCCAGCCTATCCCTGACAGCTATGTTGGTGTTGTCCTTTAAGAATAATTCAGCCTTACAATGAAAGGCAGACCAGGCCTCTCTAGAACATTATGAGAATCTTCTCTTTCTTTTGTGACATGAGAAAGGGTAAACTGCTGAGGTAATACAGCTGAGTTGAAGAGTGTGGGCTCTGGAGTTAGACTGCCTGGGTTCAAATACTGGTCCCATCAGTGTCACTTTGGGCAAGTTGCTTCACCTCTGTGTGCTTCAGTCATTTTTATCTGTTAAAAGTGGATGAAAATAATCTCAGAATTGCTGGGAGGATTCAGTGAGCTAACACATGTAAGAAAATTTGAACAGGGTCTGGCTACTAATAAGGATTAGCTAATATCACCTAACAAAATTAAGATTCCATGTTTCATGGACAGGACATCCTTGAGAAAGTAGAGAATGCACTAGATTAGAAATGTTATCTGTGATGGGCAGAAGGGAGAATAAAAAGAAGTACAATATTTATTGAACACCTACTAGGTCCGATTGTCCCTATTTTTATACATGGGTACACTGGGGCTCAGAAAGATCAAAAAATGTGCCTAGACAAATGGGCAAAACCACAATTCAAAACCATGGGTAGATAAATATAGAGTTATGCTCTTCCAATCACCTGCTTCTCTTCACCAAAATGGTAAAAATGGGCCTCCATTTTCTTAGCTTGAAAATTATGATATCAAACTTCACATTGCTAAGAAGAAACCTGAGAGCTGCCTAAGTTTTTACATGATTTTTTGGGCTTACTCCAGGAAATACAAACATTTTTCATGGTATGATTTCATGTGCTATGCTGAGGATTCCATTTCATAAATATCATGAACTATAGCATATAAATCAAGCATACATTTGCTTGTCTGAAGTTCAGAGCATATTACAATTACACAATGGGTAACAAAAATACTATTCTTTAGAATCCCAGTTTTACACTTTCAGACATAAACTGACTAGACCTACATTTGTTTTATAACAAGAGATAGGCCCAATTCTAGCCTTTAATTTCCTTCCCCCCGCTACAAACTTAAGTATTGTATAAAGTGTTTGGTGGGATTTTAATACACCTGAGATTGCTATTTCATAGTAATCTGGCTTCTCGGGTACCTTTTTTTTTTCCTACCAAAGAATAT
Source organism: Capricornis sumatraensis (assembly GCF_032405125.1). Taxonomy (NCBI): domain Eukaryota; kingdom Metazoa; phylum Chordata; class Mammalia; order Artiodactyla; family Bovidae; genus Capricornis; species Capricornis sumatraensis. Next base: position 30,497,519 of record NC_091081.1, on the reverse strand, counting down.
AAATTTCTTATAACAAAATGAGAATAAAGTCAGGAAAAAATAAAGTTAAAGAAAACCATGGGAAAAGTGAATAATATGAGACTGTCTGGCTATAAAGCATTAACTTCTTGAGTTGAACTCAGAAGTATACACTACGGTCTTATGGGTCTTACACAAATCTAGGAGCTTTCCATATTGTCACTTCTTTGTCAATGAAGATGCTTTTTTAAGTGGGGAGGAAAATCAATCTCTCTTTCTCTCTCTCATACACACACACACACACACACACACACACACACACACACACAGACACGGGATTTGTCACATGTTGGTCCTAGACTGATAAAAGAGCACCAATCCTCAGGGGAAACTTCAAATACTCAAAGACAAGAAGCTGTGAAGGGGGGTTGAGGGGCAGAGAAGAGCAGACAATCTTGTATAGAGATATTTTATATACATACATACAATTTTTTAACCTAAATTATATAATTTTTTCTTTAATTACAGTTTCCTATATAACCATCAGTGGGTTCCAGCAATGCAAGCCGTATTTATTAGAAGCAGCATGTCAAATAGGAGTTGACAATTACAGTCTCTATCAATACATATTATGCCAGACGGTAATGAGCCATCCACAAAGGGCTAGCCATCCAAAATAATCATGTCGCTTTCCAGAGAAATGTCGAAGAGGTTATGGTTTATTACACAGTGCTCATTAGATATACAGTGGCAGCATTAGCAATTTTTCCTTCATTTGCGTCTCATTTAAAGATCTGCCCCCACAAGCACAGTCAAATTAGTACACAAGGTTAAAACCATTACGCCCAGAAAAAAATTAAGTTGCATTTTATTTTACAGTAATGGTGGATCAAAGGTCCTCAGAATCTATTATTTGCAAAACCATTATCTAACATAGAATATTAACAAAAGGGAAAAGAAAAGCAATGCCCTGCCAGAATGGCTTTGACAGGAACAAAGACAGACTGTTTGAAATAAGTAAACACCACATTACTTAATTAAATATCCTTAAAAAAAAAACTATTTTAAAAATAATACTAAGGTTGTGACATCAACTGACAAAAGTCACAAGACTAAAGTTAATGATGAAGCACCAACCTATACTTTGAAATGCTTTGTTAGTATCAACTTATTTTTAAACATTTAAAAAATTGCCTTTGTGCACAATTTGATTATAAATCCACTTATTGCTATAAAGTATTTATTTTCTTAAGATAACCTAGGTTCTCATCTTTGGGGCAAATGCACATTTATAGATATCTATTAAATTGGAAATCTGGACAAACTATTAAAATCAGAAAGATCTGGTCAAGAAAGCAAATTTTGGAGTAGGTAATAAAAACTAAACTGTGCTTAGTTGCATCTGACTCTTTGCTACCCCATGGACTGTAGCTTGCCAGGCTCCTCTGTCTGTGGGAATTCTCCAGGCAAGAATACTGGAGTGGGGTTGCATGCTCTCCTCCAGGGGAGTTTCCCAACCCAGGGATTGAACCCAGGTTTCCACATTGCAAGCGAATTCTTTACCATCTGAGCCTCCAGGGAAGCCCATGAATACTGGAGTGGGTAGCCTATCCCTTCGCCAAGGGATCTTCCTGAACCAGGAATTGAACCGGGGTCTCCTGCATTGCAGGCAGATTCTTTACCAGCTGAGCTACTATGGAAGCACTAAAAACTAAAATAGGTACTACCAAATAAAAAATAGTTAGTGGATTTTGTCAAATCATCAGATAGCTGATTAACAGCACCTGAATTAGGGGCAGTAAACAGTTGTAGCAAAGAGATCTTTTGAAGAGATTTCTAAAGTCCTGCTTGGTTGTATACCTTGCCCATATTTTATTATTAACAGACTGTAATTGTAGTGGATATTCAAAGGTCTCTTGCTTTCATTTGGTGGACATTTATTTAGTGTTTGCCAAATGTCAAACCATGTAATAAGCTTTAAGAATTCATCCAAAAATGGGGGAAAGGGGCAGAAAACTTAAGAGCTGTGTCCTTAAGAAGCTCATGGCTAGAGCAGTGAAGGATTCAGCCATGAACTAAATGATTTCAATCATAGGCGACAACTGCTATCAAAGAAATAAACACACAGGGGTCAGGGGAGCCCAAATCTTAATGGAGGAAGGCAAGGGCTTTCAAAGAAAGTAACACCTAGACTGGGACAGAAAGGAGAATTCTACCCTGCAGAGAAGGGGAGGGAGAAATACACTGAGAACGTGGAGAAGTGGAGAGCAAGGGGGCTGGAGTGGGATCATTTACCTCAGAGAATCAGAAAACACAGTTTTAAGGAACCTCTTAAAAACTGATCCAAATTAGAGGAAAGTATCCCAACACTGGAAGGATGGACTTTATGAAATAAAGTCAGCAAGAAAGGTCTAGGAAGGTCAAACGACCTTTTTTTAAAAAAAAAAAAATAAGGAAAACAGTTTTTGGTTAGGTCTAGGTATGATTAATCTAATTTCAGAGTGAATAAATGTTCCATTTAATGCTAACTGTGAGACCAACTGAATAACTTCTATCTTGCCATGACCAAATTTTGAATTTTACTGGTTATTCTAATTGTTCTTTACCCCTAAAAATGAGAGAAGTCCTTGTCTCTTTTCCCTTAAACTGATAAAAGTATGAACCATAATATACTATAGTCTAACGTGTGCCTGATCTCAAAATACATGTAAAACATAGCACACTTTTAGAGAACAGAGAATAGAACTATTTAATTCTTTTGTTACGGTACCCAGTACAGGTATAATTAGATACCCACAAAAGTTCGCTTTCTTTTTTTAATGGAAATGCCATTATGTCCTAATATAGCCTCTATACATAGCTATGGTCAATGATACAGTGAATTCCTTAAGAGATTGTAGCATCATGAGAGAATATTTCATTTCTTCCAGAGTATAACAGGTATCCTTTTTTTTTGAGTATTGTGATGTTTCTAAACGAGGTCCTATATATCTATGCTGTTTTAATGAAGTAGTATTTTACCTTCCAAGACATTCATCTCTTGAACAGATATAAGTAAAGATTCCAAAGATTAAAAAAAAAACTATATGTAAAACATCTGTAACTGTGTACATATTATGTACATATAGCTTTGTGTAAATGGTTGCAGCATCGTTCCTGACTTTGAATTTTGCTTGGCTCAACTTTTTTTCTATCAAGAAAAGCCCTAGCTAATGAACATCAGAAGTTACAAGAGGTAACCAGTATGAGATGGTAACTGTAATACAACAAGTCATATTGTTAAACTACAGAAAAAGAAAAAGCAATGAGGCCCCACATTGATTATTTATTGGTCTAAGTTCACATCATTACTATGCGTAATTATGAACTGCAAGGGAAAAAACAAAAATAAGACTGTTGAAGGTGGATAGAGAGAAGAGCATGGGTGGCCCACTTCATAAGAGCATCCAGAGGCCCTGAAGGAATAGCTGTTTTGTCAATGTCTTTTCTTCCCACCATTCTAAGGACTATAATTTATTCATTTGATCTCATCTCTATCTTATTCTATAGAATTGTAAATGTTTTAGGTATGTTCAATAGCAGATAAAAACCACAACCAGTAGATGTCGGGAAAACATGAGACAAAAGTGTAACGAGATAAAGTATGATACATTGAGAAAGAAAAGCACAAAATGGAAGGGAGGCAGGAACCCATAGCAATAAGCTAACAGTCTGAATTACTGACTTTAATGGAGCACCCAGAAACAGAGCCTTTTCCTGAGTGTAACAAATGTGCCATTTTATCTCAAAATGTTAATGGCTGAGCTGTATCACCAAACCAAAGACAGTACCTTGATTAAAATCTTGCCTGATCTCCCAGTTTTAGGAAAGAAAGAAATTCTGAGGGTTTAGAAACCCTCATGGCTTTAGGTTATATCTCCAAGTCCTATTCTATGAGTACAAATAAAAGCTTCTGAGTCACCATTTATAATAACAGAGGGGCTCACATTTTACTATTCAAAAGTGGCACTAAATTAGAAATGATCACCATCTGTATAGCAAAAATATCTGAGCACTTAATTGCTTGATAACACACTCTAAGACAGTAGCTCCTGTCTGGATTTCCTAGATCTTTAAGGATTCTTCACAGGAGGTGGGAAATTCTTCAGAGAAATGAGCTTTTTTCCCCTTTCCAAAATGTCTAAGGAAACTCATTCATTCACCCCTAGACAAAGGTACATCTGTTAATAAAAACACCAATTTCCTTTAGTGCTGTATTTATTAAAAAGATGTGACAGTAATAGTTACATTTTGGTCACTGGGCACTCAGACTGTCAGTTACAAGTGCATCTGATAAAACAGAAAATCAAGTAATCATCATGTTACATATAAAGTGTGCTTGGTAAACAGACTCCTTTACAGAAGGTCAGGGGAACAGCAAAAGGAGTCTTGAGTGCTGAAGAGGCTGAGAGGTTATCATCACCCAGCCTACGGCTGGCTAACTTCCCTCTGCTTTCCCCAAGGTATCCTAAAAGAGAGCGGCTGTCCACTTCAACGACACATCCAACAGGAGGCCAGAAGAGGTCAGTGGAGAGCAGTGCTAGGCACCCCATTCTCGCACCCAGACGTCTGGACTCTGGCACTTTTCAGGCCTCTGTTTACTCAAGAGGAAGAAGCCAAAAGAAAAACCCAAAAAAACCCACACACACCGAAAACCCAGAATAAATCATTATACTCAATTTTTTATTCTGTCACAATCAGAGATGACTTTAAGGCTACTGTAATGTGTAACTTACAAAAAAGAGATGTGAAATAGAAAACATTTTCCTATGACAATGTTCCAGCTTCTAAATTAATTTTAAACAAAGAGTGCAAAAATTAAACATGTTGTTTTGAATGTTTTAAATATTTAAATATAAAAATTTCCCCTCTTTTACCTCCAGGGAAGTATAAACTAAATAAAAAGCTCTTCCTTCATCAAGAGCTGAAGAATTACAAGAAAAAAGGTACAGACTTTTAAATACCAGTTCCTATGTCTTTACTTCTCTCTCTTAGGAAGCTCCTTCACTGAAGGCCCACCTAAAACGTGCAGAACCTAAAAGTGAGCTCCAGTCCATCACAAAGGAGCTACTTTCCCGTCAAAATGGAAGTCATGGTCTGGGGCATATTTATCCAATATAAACTTGCAGTAGTGTACTAGGCACAGAGAGAACCGCAACCACCTAAGACTATGTGGTACCCTGACTTTAAGGGCTTTATGAATCTAAGAGTGAAACCAAGAAAATTAGAAAATGCTAAGGAAAGACCTAAAATAGGTGGATTATAGAAAGGTCCAAGTTACCTTGCCTACCCTTCTAACTATTCCCGAGGAAGATTAACTTCTAGTCAAAGTGGTATAGACAATATAAAGCAACATGTGCATGAAGTAGCTTTGAAAAATAGCAAGTTGTCTATTAAACACTGTAGATATATATCTTAAAAAGCCAGCTTTTATAAAATCAAAAGTCATGAATTAAATTCTAATAATTTAGTACCATTCCATTTAAATTCTCTGACAACTGATTTTTCAGCTTATTGTTTTTGTTGAGCTACACTGGCCTGTACAAGGAAATAAAAAGTAAATTCCTATTTCTAAAGTTCTGAATTGAATGGTATAAAACTAAATACAGAGATGTACTTTAAGTGCAAAGTATCCTTCCACTGTTGCCAGAAAACTACTAACAAAGGGGAGTTAAGTAATTTCACAGCCATATTTTCTCACTCTCCTTCACTGAGAACACAGTCGTTTGCATGGCATAATAAGCTGTAAATTATAAACATTTTTACATAGCCTGCTGCAAAGAAAAGTCTGCCAGCTACTATATTGGATAGGGTTCAAGTGATTAACTACAGCTTTGGAAAGAAGGGGTGGAAACTTGTTTTGCGTCTCAGTTTGTTGGTTCTCTTATGCATAGACTCTAAAAATCTGTTACATCATTATTTGCAATGAATATGTAAGTTATTCATTGTAATTTTAGTAGAGAACTAGAAGCTTCATATTACTGCAAGATGTAAATTATCCATGGACAACAGCAAATTTTGTAGGTGCATTATTATCCAAGTACTTCCTTGAAACAGTGTCTCCAATGAGTATGAATGTAATGGGTTTTAATACCAAAATTTATAGCATTGAGCATTTCAGGACTTTGTCTACAGGGGAAGCCCATTAGACAGAATGTCTATTGGGGGTAGGTCTAATTTTAAAAATGGTTTCTGTATCAAAGAAAATATACAGGAATCTATATTCCCAACAGATGAAAGAATAAAGGAGATGTGCAATGAAAGAGGTATAGTCTGCTAACCTAAATGTTTTTATTTTTAAATTGTATAGAACATTACTCTGATCCACATTCAACCTCTAAACAAAAGAATTTTGTCTGAATAAATCAACAATAATTCATGGAGCACTTGAGTGCCCACTATGGTGCTTAGATTTTAGAGGCTAAAGAAAAAAGTCTATAATCTGGTTTCTAAGCACGATGTAATTCAGTACCACTAAATATAAAGATTTGTGCTCAGAGGTGAGGATGTCAAGATGAAAAACCAAGTACAGTTGGCCCCCTGTATCTTTGGGTTTCGCATCCATGGATTCTACCAACTGTGGAGCTGGCTATATCTGCAACTGAGAAACCCGTGGATGCAGAGAGCTGAATGTACTCATTGTACAGTATCATTTTATATAAAGGACTTGAGCATCTGTGGATTTTGGTATCCATGGGAGCTCCTGGAATCCACCCCCTGTGGATACCAAGGAGCAACAGTATATTTGGGGCACTCTAATCCAGAGGCTGCCTACAATAATGGAAAGAGCATGAATTCCATGGTTAAATGGGGTTTGAATCCCAATTCCTTCATCTCTTTACACTATCAATTTTGTTAGGTTATTAAATTTCTCTAAGCCTATTTCCCCCCAAAAGTGATTTTTTGTTAACCAGTACTGTTAGGATTAAATGAGTTAACATTTATAAAGCACAGGGAGGAGTACCAGACATACAGAAAATTCAGTATGTGTTAACTATTTAAGGACTATTTCTCCATATTTATCACAGTCAGCTTTGCACATAGCAGGCACTCAACAAATGTTGAGTTTGAGTGACTGAACAAACGTAGTAGAAGGATAAGTGCATGTGTGCTAAGTTGCTTCAGTCGTGTCCAGCTCTTTGCAACGCTATGATTGTAGCCAACCAGGCTCCCCTGTCCATGGGATTTCCCAGGCAAGGACACTGGAGAGGGTTGCCATTCCCTTCTCCAGGGGATCTTCCTGACCCAGGCATCACACCCATGTCTTTTATGTCTCTTGCATTGGCAAGTGGGTTCCTGACCACTAGCACGACCTGGGAAGCCCAGATAGGTATACAAATTACTACAGTATTTGAAGAAAAAAGGGGGAGGCCTCAGAGGTACAAAATGTAATAAAAGGCTCAGTGATGGGAGAGGTGCTGAATTGGAAGATGGCTAAAACACAAGGCGGTGACTTCAAGAACTGAGGAAACATACATAAATCCGTCATTACAAAAAATATGTTGGGGCTTCCTTGGCAGTCCAGTGGTTAAGACTCATGCTTCCAATTCAGGGGGTGCAGATTAGATCCCTGGTTAGGGGGCTAAGATTCCATATGCTGCATGGTGCAGCCAATAAATAAATAATTAAAAAAAAAACCCCAACCATGTGTTAAGTGTACTAAAAATTCACAGAATATTCCCTCCATGTTCTGGCTCTAATTGAGCCAGAGCTTTTCCCGGGGTACTGAAATCCCCATATCTTTGTGAGTAGATACAGTCAACCTCCTACAAGCCACAGACGGAGGAGCTGAGAGGTGGGACTGGTGCTCTGCTTCGGGACCCTCTTGAGAAACCACTGGTCTACTTTCTACCACTGCTTCTGACCGTCACTCTGTGCTCACTGGAGTCCTCACCATTTCGCTTAGTTTGGTTCTCTTGATTGACATCAGTCACATGAACTGTCCACACTGTAGTTTCTCAATCTATTCAATTCAAATGCTGTCAACCCCACTCTGAGGAAAAACTAGAACTTACCATTTAGAACTATTCTACTTCTGAAATCAGTCCACATATCCTACCTTCTATCTACAATCTCCAAACTTCTCAGTTCTCTCATTCACTATTACTTTTCCCTCTAAAATATGAATCTTCATGACCTCCAACATTTGATCACTACTTTTAACCTAATTTTGGACTCCCTCAGCCTTCCTTCCTGAGTGAGCCTAAATAGTTCTACTAGCTAGACAAAGAAAAAATCATAATCATGCTTTTATCTCTATCATTTCTACTTTAAGGCAGGTAGAGATTACCTGTTGCTGCTAAGGAATTCAGATTTAATTCTGTAGGTAATAGGATACCACTGAAAAATTAAGGATACTTTATTCCACTTAAAAACTTGAACAGAATAGAAGGGAATGGGGCAATCTTAACAACAGAAAATGCACACTCGGTATGCCAGTAACTTTAGAGAAGGATTATAGGGTTTGAGATAACCAACCTGAGATTTTTTGCCTCTATTACCAGCAAAGACCCTGATGCTGAGAAAGACTGAGGGCAAGAAGAGAAGGGGGCAATAGAGGATGAGATGGTTGGGTGGTATCACTGACTCAATGGACATGAATTTGAGCAAACTCCAGGAGATAGTGAAGGCTAGGTAAGCCTGGTGTACTATAGTTCATGGGGTCGCGAAGAGTCAGACATGACTTAGCAACTGAACAACCACCACCATCACCACCCAGCTACCAGTCCAAGAGCAAGAAGAAGAGAATAGTGAAGGAGGATTTCCTTGGGCACTAAGACTCCAGTTTCTCCAAGGATCTTATTATTTGTCACTCAGTTGTATCCAACTCTTTGTGACCCCATGGACTATAGCCATCAGGCTTCTCTGTCCATGGAATTCTCCAGGCAAGAATACTGGAGTGGGCTACCATTTCCTTCTTCAGGGGATCTTCCTGACCCAGGGATCACACCTGCATCTCCACATTGCAGGCAGACTCTTTACCAACTGAGCCACCAGGGAAGCCCCCCAAGGATCTTAGATGAAAGATATTCATGATTGTCTTTAATTAAACAAAGGGTTGCAAGCGGACATGGGCAGATTGTGGACCCAATAGTGAATATGGTTACAGCTCTGAAAGTTAAGTGCCAGAAACAGAGTTCTAGAAATGAAGTTGCATCAATGGAGTCAGAAGGCTAATAGATGCATAAATTGTTTCTTTACCTTGTCATTGAAGGTCAAATACTATTTCTGAATAATATTCCCATTTCCCTCAATGCTCAGCCCTCTGACTTGCAGAGAAGAGGTGGTCAGGATAGACCAAAGTCTACTTGAACTTAGCTGGATATGTGCCTGTGAAGCTCTCTGATTTAAGTCCATTTTATCTTTATCTTACAGATGAGTAATCACACAGCATGATTAGCGACTTGCCTAAGATCAAATAACTAATCAGTTACAGATTTGAGACAAGAACCTTTATCCATGTCTCTTTTACATCACACTGTTTACCAATGGGGGTGCTTTGAGTTTGGGTTCAAAGGATAAGCATTAAGTCATGAAGCTATCAAGCAAACTCTGTCATTAAACATTTTAAATTCTTCTGATAGAACTAACATTTTACTACAGTAAATGTCAAGAATTGAGCACCATTTAAATTTAGATTAGACACTGGATAATGCCTTTGCCTATGGCTTCTTACTAGTTAATGTATAGCCCTTCTTTAAGACAGAGTTTAATTTTTTTACTATTGACAAAACAATTTATGCAGCTTGTTTTTTGTTGTGATGTAGTCAAGCAGGCTAATCTATATCAAGATATTTATATACAATTAACTCTCAGCAGAGTAGATTAGTAGCTGAGCCCACCTACTTTTTGTGGTTAATTATACTTGTTTTGTAAGAGGCTGTTCCTATTTTGTGCTTTTCCAACAGCTCTGGTGAAGTAAAGACTTCTGATGTACTGTACATGGAACATAAAGAGCCTTCCCCTTTCTTACTCAACATATAATTGCTGCATTTGTGCATGCTGTGTAAGTTGAAAATAACAATAAAAAGTTAATGAAGAAAATAAGTACTGGTTGTAATGAATTAGTAATATTACTAGATTTGTATCTGGAGTTTATTTTTATTGCTGTAAATGGAACACAATCAATAGTAATATGTAATCAAACTGCACATGCTTTCATCTCTTGAGAAATCTCTGAAAAGGAGCTGAGATATCTTTAAGAAATTATCTTCCTCTAAATTCAGTTATTCAGCATAATCATTTTAAATCACTGTCAATAAGCATTCCTCATTTTCTAATTTCTTATAATACAAAAAGGTACATTTCTTAAATAGGTTGTTAATGTTTTATAAGTATGAAATATAATTTCCTTTTAATTTTCAAGTTAATTTAAATTAGATTTTCTTTATATGAAAAAAGAAATACTAAAAATAAAGTTCCCTTTGATTATTCCCCTATACCTGTTCTCAAACTTTTCCCCGTCACCACTTCCTCCAAACACAGTTACCATCAAGTGAGTAAGGTTTCCTCAAAGTCTTTTTTTCTATACATTTACACATGTCATTTGAAAAAATAATAACAATAGTTTTTAAAAATGCTATACAATATTAATTATTGCACTTTAATATAATAAAGCACTAAGTAAATATAATAATATGTTTCTACTTAAGCCTCATTTCTTAAGGTGTTTTTTGATTTGGTCAATCCCAAGGGAAATCACGGAGAAGGCGATGGCATCCCACTCCAGTACTCTTGCCTGGAAAATCCCATGGACAGAGGAGCCTGGTAGGCTACAGTCCATGGGGTCACGAAGAGTCGGACACGACCTCACTTTCAGTTTTCATTTTCATGCATTGGAGAAGGAAATGGCAACCCACTCCAGTGTTCTTGCCTGGAGAATCCCAGGGACGGCAGAGCCTGGTGGGCTGTCGTCTATGGGGTCGCACAGAGTCGGACACGACTGCAGCGACTTAGCAGCAGCAGCAAGGGAAATATGGTTTGTTAATTTTGTTTCTGTTGTTGTTCAGTTGCTTAGTCCTGTCTGACTCTTTGCAACCCCATGGACTGCAGCATGCCAGATCCCCTGCTCTTCACCATCTCCCGAAGTTTGCTCAAACTCATGTCCATTGGGTCAGTGATGCCATCCAACCATCTCATCCTCTATTGTCCCTTACTCCTCTGCCTTCAGTCTTTTCCAGTATCACTGTCTTTTCCAATGAGTCATCTCTTCGCATTAGGTGGCCAAAATACTGGAGCTTCAGTTTCAGTATTAGTCCTTCCAATGAATATTCAGGGTTGATTTCCTTTAGGATTGACTGTTTTGATCTTCTTGCTGTCCAAGAGACTCTCAGAAGTCTTCTCCAGCATCACAGTTGAAAGGCATCAATTCTTTATTGTTCAGCTCTCATATCTGTACATGACTACTGGAAAAGCCATAGGTTTGATTATATGGACCTCTGTCCATGAAGCAATGTCTCTGTTTTTTAATATGCTGTCTAAGTTGGTCAATGTTTTTCTTCCAAGGAGCAAGCATCTTTTAATTTCATGGCTGTAGTCATCACCCACAGTGATTTCAGAGCCCAAGAAAATAAAGTCTGTCATTGTTTCCATTGTTTCCCCATCTATTTGCCATCAAGTGATGGGACCGGATGCCATGATCTTAGTATTTTTGAATGTTGAGTTTTAAGCTGGCCTTTTCACTCTCCTTCACCTTCATTAAGAGACTGTTTAGTTTCTCTTCACTTTCTGCCTTAAGGGTGGTATCATCTGCACATCTGAGATTATTGATATTTCGCCTGGCAATCTTGATTCCAGCTTGTGCTTCATCCAGCCTGGCATTTTGCATGATGTACTCTGCATATAAGCTAAATAAAGTAAGTTAAATAAGTAGGGTGACAATATACAGCCTTGATGTACTCCTTTCCCAATTATAAACCAGTTTGTTGTTCCATGTCCAGTTCTAACTGTTGCTTCTTGACCTGCATACAGGTTTCACAGGAGGCAGGTAAGGTGGTCTGGTATTCCCATCTCTTGAAGAATTTTCCATAGTTAGTTGTGATCCACACAGTCAAAGGCTTTAGTGCAGTCAATGAAGCAGAAATAGATGTTTTTCTGGAATTCTCTAGCTTTTTCTATGATCCAATGGATGTTGGCAATTTGATCTCTGGTACCTCTGTCTTTTCTAAAACCAGCTGTACATCTGGAAGTTATCAGGTAACATACTGTTGAAGCCTAGCGTGAAAGGTTTTGAGCATTATTTTCCTAGCATGTGAAACTGTGCAATAGTTTGAGCATTCTTTGGCATTGGCCTTCTTTGGGATTGGAATGAAAACTGACCTTTTCCAGTCCTGAGGCCACTGCTGACTTTTCCAAATTTTCTGGCATATTAAATGCAGCACTTGAACAGCATCATCTTTTAGGATGTGAAATAGCTCAGCTGGAATTCCATCACCTCCACTAGCTTTGTTGGTAGTGATTTTTCTAAGGCCCTCTTGACTTCTCACTCCAGGATATGTGGCTCTAGGTGACTGATCACACCAACATGGTTACCTGGGTCATTAAGATATTTTTTGTATATTTCTTCCATGTATTTTTGTCACCTCTTCTTAATATCTTCTGCTGGTGCAGATCGTTTTTGTCTTTTTTTAGTGCCTATCTTTGCATGAAATGTTGCCTTGGTATCTCTAATTTTCTTGAAGAGATCTCTAGTTTTTCCCATTCTATTGTTTTCCTCTATTTCTTTGCAACGTTTCCACTATTTGTTTGCATTTGAACCAGAGATCCAATTGCCAACATCTGCTGGATCATCAAAAAAGCAAGAGAGTTCCAGAAAAAAAAACATCTACTTCTGCTTTATTGACTATGCCAAAGCCTTTGACTGTGTGGACCACAATAAACTCTGGAAAATTCTTAAAGGAACGGGAATACCAGACCACCTGACCTGCTTCCTGAGATATCTGTATGCAGGTCAAGAAGCAACAGTTAGAACTGAACAAGGAACAACAGACTGGTTCCAAATTGGGAAGGGAGTTCGTCAAGGCTGTATATTATCACCCTGCTTATTTAACTTATATGCAGACTACATCATGCGAAATGCCAGGCTGGATAAAGTACAAGCTGGAATCAAGATTGCTGGGAGAAATATCAATAACCTCAGATATGCAGATAACACCACCCTTATGGTAGAAAGCGAAGAACTAAAGAACCTTTTGATGAAAGTGGAAGAGGAGAGTGAAAAAGTTGACTTAAAACTCAACATTCAGAAAGTTAAGATCATGGCATCGGGTCCCAAATAGATGGGGAAACAATTGAAATAGTGACAGACTTTACTTTTGGGGGCTCCAAAATCACTGCAGATGGTGACTGCAGCCATGAAATTAAAAGATGCTTGCTCCTTGGAAGAAAAGTTATGGCCAACCTAGACAGCATATTAAAAAGCAGAGACATTACTTTGCCAACAAAGATCCATCAAGTCAAAGCTATGGTTTTTCCAGCAGTCATATATGGATGTGAGAGTTGGACTATAAAGAATGCTGAGAGCTAAAGAATGGATGTTTTTGAACTGTGGTGTTGGAGAAGACTCTTGAGAGTCCCTTGGACTATAAGGAAATCAAACCAGTCCATCCTAAAGGAAATCAGTCCTGAAGATTCACTGGAAGGACTGATGCTGAAGCTGAAACTCTAATAGTTTGGCCACCAGATGCAAAGAACTGACTCATTTGAAATGACCCTGTTGCTGGGAAAGATTGAAGGTGGGAGAAGGGGACAAGAGAGGATGAGATGGTTGGATGGCATCACCGACTCGATGGACCTGAGTTTGAGTAAGCTCCGGGAGTTGGTGATGGACAGGGAAGCCTTGTGTGCTCCAGTTCATGGGGTCACAAAGAGTTAGACATGACTGAAGTGAACTGAACTTTGCACTGTTCACTTAAAAAGGCTTTATTATCTCTCCTTGCTATTCCCTGGAACTCTGCATTCAATTGGATATATCTTTTCTCCTTTGCTTTTCACTTCTCTATTTTTCTCAGCTATCTGAGAGAAAAAAAAAAAGCCATTTTGCTTTTTTGCATTTCTTTTTCTTGGGGATGGTTTTGATTATCCACTCCTATATAATGTTACAAACCTCTGTCCAGAGTTCTTCAGGCACTCTGTCTAATTTTGTTTGGCATTTTTAAATGCCAAATACTAATATGCAGTGTGAAGGTAAGAATTGATAGTCACAGCCTATTGTGAGTATAATCAGAAGTCATCAGAAGCTAATTAGGACTACATTAAAATGATAAATTATGCACCATAATATTTGCAGCTGAAATCAAGTCCCTAAATTTAAAGATTTATTTTAAAAGAAAAAAAACATCTTGTTTCTTCACAGCTTTTCATGTTCTCCACTTACCTTCATAAATTAAGATTTCAAAGAAGCCTCCAAATATTTTACTACCAGTTCTTCTAACAGTACCCCAAGCCTGACCAATTTTCACTTGGAGGAGAAAGTAATGTTTAGATTAATAATTTGATTATAAGCTATTTTCTAGATTTAACTTATATTTATAAGGCCTTTTATCCGATCAGTTCTTTAAGCCCAATAATCACCTTAGATGTTTAACCTTAATCATTAATTTAACTTTAATCAATTGAATAATATACTGAGTTGAAAAAGAATTAGCACAGTTACCAAAACGTTGATAGTGTCCATTTTAACATGGATGGCAAACCTAAGAAAGTTAATTAAAAGATGTCATTTTGCATCACTCCTGCTTTCTTTATTTAAAAAACATCTAGAGTCCATGCATTTTCATAGGATATTTTATCCTGTCAAAGAGGGGAAAAGATAAAAGTTTAAATCAGTTCAAAGTCCTTCATTTTAATAGTAGGATAGAATTTCTAAGCTAATTACCTGCAATCAACAAAAATTTTCACTGCTTTTTAAGAAGTACATAAGTAAAACCTGTATAAATGAAAAATAATTCAGACCACTGAACAGGACATAGAATAAACAAAGTCTCTCATCCCAGTTCCCCTACAGCTGCCACTCCCCAGAGATGACCACTATTAACAGTTCTTTTTGTCTCCTTCCTTCTGAGATATTTTTCATGCAAATAAAAATCCACTGCCCACCCACTCAAGCCCCAGTGGGACCAAACTATTATAGAATACGTTTCGGAGTCTTGCTTTTCTTACATGTTCTTTGAGCTCTTCCCAGATCGACACATACAGATTTCCTTAATTCTTTTAAAAGATCGTTTGATATTCCTTTGCATCAATAACATAACATGTCCCCTCCTGATGGACACTTTGGTTGTTTCCTTTTTTGTTGCTGTTCCTGCAAAGTATACTACAAAGAACATTCTTCTACATATATGTTTGGGCACTTATGTTAATACATTAGTACACAATTTTGCTAAATCAATGGGTAGCTGGATTAAAATAAAATTTACAGCTATTACCAAATTGCTCTCTAAGCAAGTATACTAATTAACATCCCTACAAACAAAGCATTCAGGTGCCTTTTTCCTCACAAAGAAATGCTGGCTATCAAACTTTTTAACCTTTGCCAACCTGACAGAGAGAAACTATGATTTTAATTTGTCCTTTATGACGAGGTCCAGCCTTTCTTCTCTTTTGTTTACTAACCATCTATGAGTTTTCTTCACTGAACATCCTGTTCATGTTTTTCATCCATGATTGCATAGTACTATCTTCTTCCTAATTTATAGAATCCTCAACTGACGGAAGTGACTTAGCAGCAGCAGCAGCAGCAACTGATTTGTTTATTAAAACTTAGCCCTCTGTCATGTACATTGCAAACATTTTTGTAACTTTGGCACTTAGCTTTTGACTTTATGGGACATTTCTTTCCATTGAAGAATTCTTTTTTAATGAAGTCAAATCTTTTTGTTTATGGGTCCAGAGTGTTGAAACATTTTAGGAAGGTCTTCCTTGCTTCCAGATTAAATAATAATAATCACAAAGATAACAATAGTTACCAGAATTATTCCACTCTAAGCAAACAGTCAACTGACTGGCATCTATGTACCAGGAACTGCCGAATATTGGGCTCCTATGAAGAAAACAGATCATTTGAACTATGTTTAATGGCACACATAGCACAACTGCCTTTTACCACACTACAAATAGATACATAAAAAGATCAATCCATAATTTTATTCCCATTTATCAGCTCACCTGCCACTCAGAAGCCAAATAAGTAATATGATAAAAATACTTGTTTTACAAACAGAATTAGAATGATTGACAAATGTATCATGATTGGAATGATTGACAAATGTATTTGACTCACATGTATCCTGGCCAACAGACCATCTAAAGGACAAAAATAACAACAATTACTTTGTTGCTGTTGTTTAGTTGCTAAGTCATGTCTGACTCTTTGCAGCCCCATGGATTGTAGCTCATCAGGCTCCTTTGTCCATGGGATTTCCCAAGCAAGAATACTGGAGCGGGTAGCCATTCCTCCTTCAGGGGATCTTCCCCACCCAGGGATCGAACCTGTATCTTGTTCATGGCAGGCAGATTCTTAGTTACTGCTGAGCCACCTCAACACCTCAACAATCAGCAGTTTGTTGGGAAGCCCAACAATCACTTTACTCCTGATTCATTCGATACTTTTTCATTCTTGTAGGTTCTACTTACCACTGAATTTATCTCTAGCAAATAGATTGGAGACAGAGAAAGGTGGGCAAGAAGAAGGTGGCACCATGTTTATAATATATCAGGACACTGCAGGTCTTTAATTAAATTCAGTGGCTATGCCTCAAAATGACAGGTATGCATTACAGTTCCAGACAGACAGGCTGCTCTGCTATGATTCTAATGGCTGCAGGAACACTCTCACCGCAATGGTCTCTCAGCAGCAGTTCATTCTCCTCCCTCTGCTGCCCAGAGGGAATTAAGTTCAGAAGAGTCTACAACCTATTAGTAAAAGTCAAGCCGTATAGATACCAGAATGAAGTTGCAGATAACAGAGATGAGTAATCAAAATATAACTTTTAAAAAAGGAAAGGAATAGGTGGAAATATTGAGGAAACAAAATGAACTTTTGATGGGACTTTTAAGATTGCAAAGTAGATATTGGGCAATACTTTAAAAAAATTGTCGGCTTTTTTGTGTGTTTTTGTTGATACTTCATTAACACTTTTCATTCTTTAAATAAACCTATATATTGATTTACATGATAACTAAGCTAAAAATTAAGACTATTCCATGAAGAGTACTTTAGTGTCTGATTACAGCTCACATCCTAAATTACAAGTTGCAAAGGACATAATAAGATATAGTGATTCTAAGTTCAGTTCAGTTCAGTCGCTCAGTAGTGTCCGACTTTTTGTAACCCCCATGGACTGCAGCACGCCAGGCTTCCCTGTCCATCACCACTTCCCAGAGCCTACTCAAACTCATGTCCATCACATCAGTGATGCCATCCAACCATCTCATCCTCTGTCGTCCCCTTCTCTCCCTGCCTTCAATCTTTCCCAGGATCAGGGTCTTTTCCAATGAGTTGGTTCTTGACATCAGGTGGCCAAAGTTAGGTACAGTCCACGTTAAACACTCTAAAAAGCACATACTGTAAAATGTGTTTCAAATGTTTGTTTTGGTGTAGAACAGTTATGTATATTGAAGATTCAGTCATTCAGACAAAGATTTAAATGAATACTATGTCCAACACACTGGTGAGATGAAAATATGCACAAAGCCAAGGGCCTGCCCTGAAGGAGTGAGAAATCTGATAAAGGACATAAAGCAGCATGACAGGGCTCTGAAATAACAATAAGAAATAACACTTGTTAAGTTCAGTCTACACACACTGTTCTAAGTGTTTTGTTCAAATTATCTTCTTTGATCCACTCAACAAACCTATGAGGCACAGAGAGGTAACCTAACTTGTCTGGGGTCACACAGCAAATAAGTGACAGAATAAGGAATTAAATTGAGGCCACCAGCATGATATATTTCTTCCCCTACTTGATCACTTAGTGCAGGATCTCAGAAAGTTACTTCACCTTTTTGATTTTGTTTTCTTATTGGTGACTCTGTTATTTCTGCCTCACAGAGTTTCCATTAGCACTCAAAATTAGGTACCCTAACATAACATACGGAGAAGGCAATGGTGACCCACTCCAGTACTCTTGCCTGGAAAATCCCATGGACGGAGGAGCCTGGTAGGCTACAGTCCATGGGGTCACTGAGTCGGACAGGGGAGCCTGGTGGGCTGCTGTCTGTGGGGTTGCGCAGAGTCGAACACGACTGAAGTGACTAAACAGCAGCAGCAGCAGCAATATAACATAAGGTGTACCAGACTGTTTCGCAGTATTCCACAAGATGTACTGCTGACAGAGGTTTAAGGGTTTTATAGTCAAAGAACCGGGAAATAACATCTCTTCTTAAAGATTCATGATGGATGCCATATATACCTAACAATTCTTGAGATTTCTGAAATGAAGAAATCTTTTAAACTCTGTTTAACCTGCAAAACCAAATTTATTTGACCACAGGACCTTTTGTCTCACTGACTGCCTAATAAAACCTTCATTCTAAATGAAGCACAAATTGGGAAATGCTGGTAGAAAAGGGCATGAGATCAAAGGACCCAATAGGTCTAAACCCAACTCAGTCAACTGCTAACCTGCTGCTTTGGGTAAAGACTCCGTAATCTCTCCAGGTCTCAGTTTTTCCTCTCAGCAACCACTTAGACTATTTCAATAACTCCTTGGCTGGTCCTCTTTACCTCTTGAACCTCAACTCTCTGGATTATCTTCTCAACTGATTACATTCTAGAGCACAGATATATTAATACGACCCCCTCACTTAAAGACCTTTATAATGTCTATAAACAAGTACAAAATGCTTACTGTGCTATGCATTACTCTATCTACTCATTTAATTCTTAAAACCATTCTCTGAAAGGTGAGAGCTGAAATATGAGGCACAGCTAGTAAGTGAGGTACCCTGCTTCCAGATTCCAAGGCTAGTCTATGCCTCTTGGATGGCTCCCCACTGTTTCTCCAGGACAGAGCTCTGATCCCTTAGAACCTTCACAATCCAACTTCAACCTTTCTTTTCTAGACCATCTCCTCATCAGTGGTATGCAATATGTTAGTTTGCTGGGGCTAGTTTGCTGTGCCCCTCTCCTTGACTTGAAAATGACCATCTTCGTGTTCATAGGGTGTTCTGCCTATATATGCACATTTGTGCTCAAATTTCTCCCTTTTTTAAATAAGGTCATTGAATTATGGCTCATTCTAATGACCTCAATTTAACTGGATTATCTCAATAAAGACCCCATCTCCAAACAAGGGCATATTGTGAGGAGTGAGGGGTTAGGCTTTAATGTATGAATTTGGGGACGGGGACAGAATTCAACCCATAACACTTACATGCATAATGCCCCAGTCTCTGTTATGTAAATCCATGCAGTCACATAACAAGTTATGTACCAAGTGCCCATAACTGTGTCAGCATGGTGCAGGACCTGCTATATACTTCCAGACCACCTGTTTGGTGAGTGTGTTCCTCACTTTCTTTACCTTGAACACAGCCACCTTTTACCAAACCCCTTGCCTACCTGCTTTCCTCTGATAACCTCCTAGTTACCTTCAGAATCCATTTATAAGTTCCCTCTTTGTAAAAGTTTATATGATCTCTTTTACTGAAATTTTCTCCTTTCCTCCTCCCAACCATAATTCCTCCACAGAATGCTACTTATACTTTACTTGCAGCATCTACAGCATTGTATTATAGCTGTCTGTAAACTTGTATGTGCCCTAGTTTGATGCTAATAAGGTCACTGAGGGTAAATATACTCACTATTCGCTTCTATCGTCCTGCACCTGCCTGGAACATCACATAGTGACTGCTTAATAAGAATCCATTTAATGAGTGATCAAAGCAGGTGTTCAATTTAACAAGACCCAGAAAAAAAAATTGAAGGAGAACTATCTAGAGACAGGGAGACCTGATAGACAGCTACTGCTAAAATCTAAACATGAAGTAATAGAGGCCTGGAACAGGAGAGAGGAAAGTGGACTGAAAGAAAAAACGACCTGGAGAAACTTGTGAGTCAGTGGTTTACTGGGCACGAAAGGTGAAAGACTGGGAGTAATCAAGAACCACCAAATTCACAGGGTGACAGAAAGCAGAAAAATATTAATTACTATGGCACTATTGGTGGCCCAGATGATAGACTCTGCCTGCAATGCGGGAAAACTGGGATTGACCCTTGGGTCAGAAAGATCCCCTGGAGAAGGATCTGGCAACCCACTTCAGTATTCTTGCCTTGCGAATCCCGTGGACAGACGACCATGGCAGGCTACAGTCCATGGGGTGGCAAAGAGTCTAACATGACTGAGCGACTGATAGACACATGGCCCTATTATTAACAGATAAACCCTAAAGTTTAAGTGGTTGAACAAATAGGTTTTTCCTCTCATACATCAAGACTATATGGATGTTCCTGATGGACAGGTGGCTCTCCTTCGAGGGGTGTAGGCACCTTTCATCTTGAATAGGTATCTACCAAGATCATCTGCTTAAGGTGTATTGCAAATGTGTGATTTTTATGGTCAGTTCAGTTTAGTTCAGTCGCTCAGTCGTGTCCGACTCTTTGTGACCCCATGAATCACAGCACGCCAGGCCTCCCTGTCCATCATCCGAGGCAGTGATGCCATCCATCCTCTGCGTTCCCTTCTCCCCCTGCCCCCAATCCCTCCCAGCATCAGAGTCTTTTCCGATGACAAGTAAACAGTAAATTTCACTTATATTCTATTGGCTAGATCTGATTTATATAGCCCAGCCAACTGCACAGGAAGGCTGAGAAATGTAGTCTAGCTGAATACTCAGGAAGAAAAGAAAATGTTTGGCAAACTTGTTTCAGTCTCTTCTAACATAGATAACAAGAGGTGGTAGGAAATTTCAGGGAATAAAGATAGAGTGAAAATTTGTGGTCTGTTTATAATCACTAGTTGGATGAGAAATATTTGAGTTGGTTCTTCCTAAAGCAACTGAGAAAACTGAGTCATTATTCAAAAAATTCACATGCATTTCTTTAAATGTAATAATCATGTTACATTAGGGAAGTCTATACTTTGTAATACTATGTATTATATATTATAGTTATCTATCTTCTATATACAAAAATATCCTATCACTAATAGAGTAAGCTGTAAATTTATTTTCTCAGTTGTAGTTAGGGATGCTTGCAAATTTAAAAATACTCTCTTTGCCTGATCACCTTTGTAACCAATTTTTAAAGTCAGGGTTGGTGGGATAAACCTAAAGACCATGGTCTTGCTAGCAAAAGGTCATAGTAGGTGTTTATAGTGCATTTTTATAAATGTGACTCACTTACCTATTTTTCAAAATGTTATTACATTTTAGCCAAAATTTTGCCTCTTCTGGCCATTATGTGATAAGTTCATGAGACATATCCACAAGATATATCCAGCAGTTATAGCCTTAGGCCAAAAAAAAAGAGGTCACCTAACTCCTTTTGTTCCCTTAGGTAATTTACTCAGGTCCCATTAACTGACATCAAAGTCAAGTTTATCAGAGAAAATCACCAACAATGTAAATCCCAGTAGCTTGGAAGTGAATTAAAAAGCTCCCAAATCAGCACTTTCCTCAAATGTTAAATAATTCACTGTGACATTATAGATACAAGCCTCCAGCAAAAGTTACACTTGAACAATTAAGGAAGTAGGAGCCAAACAAATGACTTTAGGGATAGAGAAACAAATGAATGGTTTCTCGTAGTACTATGCCAAATTACATTTTCACATTAACAAGTGTGTAGAACACCCAAGCATCACCAGTGACTTACTAGATAAAGTCTGATTACAGAAAAACAGCCTGGAACCATATACCATTTCCTAAATGTAACTGTGGATTCTATACACGTGGGTGTGAAACCCATTTATACCATTTGGGGAATTTTTACATTTGTAATGTACTACCTACCTACTCTTTTGCAAAGTTCTTTTATAATATTCATATTACAACAACCATCAACCAAATACATTATGTTCCTATGAAGAATCAGAAGGCAATGCAGCTGTTTCTTAGAGGCTAGATAAGAGATTGGAAACACGTCACAACATAGTGCACTGTACATACAGGTAACAGCATCTGCATAGTAGAAAGAAATACCCTTTAGATTTAAATTCCAACTCTATCATTTTATACCTAGAGAATTTTAGACAAGTTTTAATATCAGTGTTTGTTTCTTTTTCTATAAAATGGGAATGACTCATTTATGCAGTAAATATTTAATTAACACTTCTTAGGTCTCAAAGACTTCCAAGTGTTATTTTAAGATTAGTGATAGTAAACCAGCTGATATTCATTAGAGATATGTTGTTGTTGTTCAGTAACCCAGTCAAGTCCAACTCTTCATGACCCCATGGACTGCACACGCTAGGCCTCCCTGTCCCTCACCATCTCCCAGAGTTTGCCCAAGTTCATGTCCATTGCATCGATGATGCCATCCAGCCATGTCATCCTCTGTCGCCCTCTTCTCCTCTGTCTTCAATCTTTCCCAGCATCAGGGTCTTTCCCAGTGAGTAGGCTGTACACATCAGGTGACCAAAGTATTGGAGCATCAGCTTCCAATGAAGCATCAGTCCTTCCAATGAATAGTCAGGGTTGATTTCCTTTAGGATTGACTGGTTTGATCTACTTGCTGTCCAAAAGTGAAAGTTGCTCAGTCATGTCCGACTCTTTGCGACCCCACGGACTATACAGTCCATGGAATTCTCTAGGCCCAGAATACTGGAAATGGGTAGCCTTTCCCTTCTTGAAATGGGTAGCCTTTCCCTTCTCTAAGGGATCTTCCCAACCCAGAGATTGAACCCAGGTCTCCCGCATTGCAGGCAGATTCTTTATCAGCTGAGCCACAAGGGAAGCTCAAGGATACTAGATTGGGTAGCCTACCTCTTCTCCAGCAGATCTTCCCATCCCAGGAATAGAACCGGGGTTTCCTGCATTACAGGTGGATTGCTGTCCAAGGGACTCTCAAAAGTCTTCTCCAACACCACAGTTCAAAAGCATCAATTCTCTGGCGCTTTGCCTTCTTTACATAGTCAGCTCACAACTGTATGTGACTACTGAGAAGACCACAGCCTTGACTACACAGACCTTCGTCGGCAAAGCATTGCCTGTGCTTTTCATCACACTGTCTAGGTTTGTCATAGCTTTCCTGCCAAGAAGCAATCAAAGCTGCAGTCACCATCCGCAGTGATTCTGGAGACCAAGAAAATAAAGTCTGTCACTGCTTCCACTTTTTCCTCTTCTATTTGTCATGAAGTGACGGGACTTGATGTCATGATCTTCTTTTTTTGAATGCAGAGTTTTAAGCCAGCTTTTTCACTCTGCTCTTTCACTTTCATCAAGAGGCTTTTTAGTTCCTCTTCGCTTTCTGCCATAAGGGTAATGTCATCTGCACATTCCAGGTTAATGATATTTCTCCCTGAAATTGTGATTCCAGTCTGGGATTCACCCAGGCCAGCATTTCTCATCATGTACTCTGCATAGAAGTTAAATAAGTAGGGTGATGATACACAGCCTTGATGTACTCCTTTCCCAATTTTGAACCAGTCCATTGTTCCATGTCCAGTTCTAACTGTTGCTTCTTGACCTGCATACAGGTTTCACAGGGGGCAGAAAAATTTTCCAGCTTGTTGTGATTTACACAGTCAAAGGCTTTAGCATAGACAATGAAGCAGAAGTAGATGTTTTTCTGGAATTCCCTTGCTTTCTCTATGGTCCAATGGATGTTGGCAATTTGATCTCTGGTTCCTCTGCCTTTTCTAAATCCAGTTTGTACATCTGGAAGTTCTCAGTTCATGTACTGTTAAAGCTTCGCTTGAAGGATTTTAAGTACTACCTTGCTAGCATGTGAAATGAGCACAATTGTGCGATAGTGATGAGGACTGATTTTTAAAGTAAATCAATAAGATGTATTAACCGTAAGTCTAAGCTTCGAGAAATAGTTCTTTTTGTGAGGAAAATTTCCTTGTCACCATGTTTTTGGGTGCTTTAATTTCATGTACCAAAGTCCACCTGCAGACTGTTACTTCTATAGAGGTTTTCAACACAGTGCCGAGTACACTTCTAAGATTAAGTGAAGTTATTGCTGATATATTACTACTAATAAACATTTTTTAAATCACATGAAAAAAATCACAACTGAAATTTTAAAGTTTGTTTTATATGCATCAAAATAACTAATATGTACTCATAAATTTATTTTTTAATCTAAACATGAGATGTAAAGTTTCTTATTCCAGTTACTTTAATAAAAACCTCTTCACCATAAAAATAAACAAAATAAAGTTAATGATACAGCACTGAAGTAGACATCTCCTAAAATGGTAGTTGCATCATTATATATACAGCTAAGTTATCCTATTGAGTAGGTTTAAAAACCATGAATCCTGGACTAAATGATACAGAGTTCTCTACAGAAATAAAATGATATCACAATGGGGCAGAAGGGTAGTATTCAATAAAAAAATTTAAATGCTTAAGGTAGAAAGGAAAGTATTAGACAAAAACACAAGGGAAAATTTACCAGAGTTCCATACAAAGTAGCTAAGACTATTAGATTTGTTAAGAACAATAAAAACCCATTTTTAACCTTATAAAATATTTTAACCTATCTCTGAATCAGAGAATGATGAAGAACTAAACAGTGACTTCTACTGACCACTGAATGAAAACACAATTTAGAGAGCAATTTCAAAATTTCTTCTTACCATGAATAGATCCCACTGACCATGTCATAGTTTTGACACGAAGCATTCACACTGTTGGGCCCAGCTGCCTTAGAAATAAGTAACACCACCAAGCCCCTCAACTGGAGGTTATTCTGGCTGTCATGTACAAGACCCCTGCCAACAAGGAAAGAAAGAAAATCACAAAATAAGTTGGATCAAGTAAGAGAACTGCTGCAAATACGCCCACGCTTCTGCCCATGCTTCCAAAATCAGACAATGGGACCTGCTGAAAAGAAATAGGATTGTGGAAGAAAGAGTTAACAGGAGGAAGCAGTAACTGCAGGAAACATCTAGAGAAACCCTCAGCTAGTTTTGAAAGTGATAATCTCAAACTGTGAGGCCTACTGATTTGGCTTCCACCTCTTTCTGGGTTTTCCCATGCAATTTTAACCATGTGGTCTGATAACGAGAGGAACCCAAACTGTTTTGTGGTAGTTGACTGCAGGTGAAATATAAATTTCATGGTTTCGATGAAGTTGTGTTATGTGATGATGATGCTGGTAAGGGGAAGGGTACAAAATGATTTCTGTCTTCACAGGTCGAAAATTTGAAAAGTAAAATGGAAATGAATGTCATGGGCAAATATTTTACCATTTCTTATTTTTTATGCAAAAGAATAATCATTCTAGGCAACATTAAGCTTTAACATAGAATGTATTTTTTTGCTATGAATATTCAATATTTATATCTTCTACTACAACTAAGGTCAGAAATACTTTCCTAGATTACATTTTTGTTTGTTTAAGTATCACAAAAGGTTGTCATATAAGAACTAAAGGGCAACATTAGAAAAAGAAAAAAAGAGAAAATTATGGGTAACATATTATAATGGGCTCAGACAGTAAAGAATCCGCCTGCAATGTGCAAGACCTGGATTCTATTCCTGGGTTGGGAAGATCCCCTGGAGGAGGGCATGGCAACCCACTCTAGTATTCTTGCCTGGAAAATCCCCATGGACAGAGAAGCCTGGCAGGCTATAGTCCATGGAGTTACAAACATGACTGAAAGACTAAGCACAACATATTATAATAAATTAACACTTAGAACAATCTTCATGAGCAATAATCAAATAGGTTATACTAAAAAGTATACATAAATAACATACAAACAAAACTCTTGAATGTGGTAAAAATAGCAAAAAATTTTTATTAATTTTTATTGGAATTTAGTTGATTCACAATTTAACTAACACATTTGTGTTAGTTAAGCTGTACATCAAAGTGAATCTGTTATACACACACACACACACACACACACACACACATTCTTTTTTAGATTCTAATCCCATATAGGTCAATACAGAATATTGAGAAGAATTCCCTGTGCTATCCAGCAGGTTCTTATTAGTTTTCTATTTTATATATGTAGTGTACATATGTCAATCCCAATCTCCCAGTTTATCCCTCCTCCCCTTCCCCCTTTGGTAACCATAAGTTTGTCTTCTACATCTGTGACCTTATTTCTAAAAACAGGAAAATTTGTATTCTAATACTTCACTGACTTATTAAGACTTCCTTGGGTGACTTATGAACAAAGAATTAATTTAAATTAAGTTTATATAGTCAAAATTAATGAGTTAGCCCATTACTTAAGAAAATTTTCACCCCTCATGCTTCCAAGTAAATTTTTAAAAGGGTCCCTTACTCTTTCATTAGTTTTGAAATAAGACATCTTCAGGCTTACTGCAAATAACAGTTATAGTTCTTTCTTTACTTATACTTTCTCCTTAATCTAGTAAGTGATCTTCAGTAGGTTAGAGGGGTTAATGATTTTTACAAAGAAGTTTTAATTTCCTATAAAAAGGAAGTTAATTTAAGGTAATTAAGCTATACTATAGAAGAAACAAATAATCAACAGAAATATCCAAATCTCTTTATTATAATGTAACAATCTACTTAAATCCTACAGACCTGAACTGTAGGGAGGCTGGGAAGCATAGTATTTTGGAAGAAATTGTAAAATGGAGTGCTTTCCAAGTTTTTTGCTTTGAATTACAGATTTTAACTTATGCTATTGTGTGTGGGTGCTCACTTATGTCCGACTCTTTGCAACCCTATGGACTGTGGTCTGCCAGGTTTCTGTCAACGGTATTTTCCAGGCAATAATACTGGAGTCGGTTGCCAATTCCTCCTCCAGAGCATCTTTCCAACCAGGGATTGAACCTATGTCTCCTGCATTGGCAGTTGGATTCTTTACCACTGAGCCACCTGGGAAGCCCAACTTATGCTACTAGATCCTTATACATGTTTTACCTGAGGTATATAATAATAATATTAAAGAGGAGCTGTGAATTGGCGCCTAGTTATAGAAAGGGAAAAGAGGAAGGTGAGGCTGTATGTGTGTCTGTGTGTTTGGGAAGTTGAGCCTGTTTAGGAATGAAAAACTATGGTCTAGTCAATGCTATGGTTTTTCCAGTAGTCATGTATGGATGTGAGAGTTGGACCATAAAGAAAGCTGAGTGCTGAAGAATTGATCCTTTTGAACTGTGGTGCTGGAGAAGATTTTTGAGAGTCCCCTGAACTTCAATGAGATCAAACCAGTCAATCCTAAAGGAACTCAGTCCTGAATATTCATTGGAAGGACTGATGCTGAAGCTGAAGTTCCAATACTTTGGCCAACTTGATGCGAAGAACTGATTCATTTGAAAAGACCCTGATGCCGGGAAAGATTGAAGGCAGGAGGAGAAACAGACAACAGAGGATGAGAAGGTTGCATGGCATCAACGACTCGATGGACATGAGTTTGAGCAAGCTCCGAGAGTTGGTGATGGACAGGGAGGCCTGGTGTGCTGCAGTCCATCGGGTCACGAAGAGTAGGACATGACTGAGCAACTGAACTGAGGAATGAAAGATATGAGGGTAACACTTAACAACTTGAAACTTAAAAATTTAAGTTGTGAGTTTTGAGACATCGGGCCAAGTCAGGCTGAAGAAAGTCCTGGCAACAGTTTTGATAACACTTTCCATAAACTTCTCAGAAAGGAGACCTTTCACAGAGGACATATACATCATCATCATCAAAATACAACAGCAGCAGCAGCAACAACACATCCTAACATAGAACCTCACAATATATGCCAGGAACTGTCCTAAGTATTTTACTATATATTAATCAAATTAATTCACAACAACTCTATGAGGAAGGCACCACAATTGATTTTAGAGATGAAGAGAATGAGGCACAGAAAGAGATCAAGCAACTTGCCCAAGATACCACAGATAGTAAGCCTTAGAACACTGATAGGGCCAGGATCTGAATCCAGGCCACCTGGCTCTTGAGTCTATATACACATTTATCCATTATGCTATAGCAACTCTCCACCTGCTTCATTTCATTCATATACCAACTATTTATTGAGTCAGTAGAATAGGGACTGCTTTAGAACCAGGTCTGAAAAATCCTTCTGCCGTTTATTAGTTGTATGACTCAGACTATCACTTTTTCTGTAAAATGAGGTTAAACGACATCTGTTTCCTGTGGTCACTGTGTGGAATAGACAACAGGAGTAAAGCATACACCACTCGTGTGAGGTGGTAAGGCTGTCAGAAAACTACATTCTCTCTCCTCATTACTTTTTTGCCATGTATTTTTAATTCTTATATCTTTACAACCCTATGGACTACAGTCTGCCAGGCTCCTCTGTCTATGGAATTCTCCAGGGAAGAATACTAGAGTGGGTAGTCATTCCCTTCTCCAGGGGATCTTCTTGACCCAGGGATTGAACTGGATTCTCCTGCACTGCAGGCAGATTCTTCACTGTTTGAGCCACCAATAATTTCCTATACTGTTTCTTCTTCTACTCCCCCAAAATAACAAAAGTTAAGGAATCCTTCCTTCTATGAGCCTGAAACATCACTGAAACACATTCCACTTTCAGAAAGCACTACTGAAAAGGTCAGGAAAAGAAACTCTAGTGGACCAGTCGACAGAAATCAAGAGAGCAGTCAGAAAAGCATGCCTTCTAAGCATCAGTTTTCATATGAGACAATAGTTGACAATCCAAAGAACAGATTAACAGTTTGAGTAAATTAAATGTTTCCAAAACACCACTTCTTTAAGTTCACTTCATTAACAGCCTTAAAAAAAAAAAAGTAATAAGATAATTTGATAATGTCCACTACTCACACCTTAGCTCACAACAAAAATAAGAAATTTAGCTCCTGAGCATAAAAAAGTCCCTAGGATTCTAAATTTGCAGAGATAATGTTTCATATAATCCAGGTCATATTTTCACCTGGAACACTAGAATTTATTCTGAGTGCCTCTCTAGGAGAAATACCAACAAACTGGAGCATATCCAGAAGATCATGAAATCACTTAATGCCATACGCTTGGCTGACAAAAAAAAAAAAAAAAAGAATGCTAGCTTGGAGAATAGTAAAGATGGTGTTCTCAAATTTACGCAGCCAAAAACGTAGTAAATGCTTACTATTAAGTCAGGCACAGTGCTAGACAGACAGTGGAGGACATAATGACATACACTGGTGTGTTGTGGTCTCCCTTTATGTGGATTATATAATTTGGATTTAAAATAATAATAAAATGTGGCATGAGCTACTTCGGGATATGAACCAGGGCAACCAACGGAAGCGGGGTGAAGGAGTGGTGAAAGAGACCTCCCTGAGGCCTAAAGGAGGAGAGGGAAGGAGGCACAGGATCTGAAGCAAGGAGGGGAAGTGAAAAGAGTGTTTTAGAGACAACATGTGTGAAGGTTTAAAGGAGAGAGAGAAGGACACAACTGTCTCCAGAACCAACAGGACAGGAACACAGTGTGTGTGAAGGGGAGGGTTGGGAGAATTAAAGCTAGAGGAGTACATGATGACTGTCTGCTCATCTGAAAGGGTACCATATGGATAGAAGACAGACTTGGTAAGTATTACTTTAGAGACTGACACTAATAGATAGAAAATATAGCTGGTGAATTTTGGCTTCACATGAAGAAATTAAAGAACAGAGGAGCCTCTATTGATGCTGAGTCCCTTGTGAATAAAGATGTTCAAGAAGCTGCACAGCCTCTGATACAACACATCAAAGGGAAGCCTGGATTATTTGACATCTGGGTTTTTTCCCCTTACTCTGTGATTTCACTTTACTACATGTAATTATCTAATACTCTTCCCTGGGGCTCAAATAGTAAAGAATCTGCCTGTAATGCAGGAGACCTGGGTTGGATCCCTGGGTTGGGAAGATCCCCTGGAGGAGGGCATGGTAACCCACTCCAGTATTCCTGCCTGGAGAATTCCTATGGACAGAGGAATCTGGAGGGCTACAGTCCATGGGGTTGCAAAGAGACAGACATGACTGGGTAACTAAGTAGTTCACTTTTTTTTAACTACAATATGTATAATAAGTATAAAATTTGGGAGAAATCGTTAATATCATCAAAGTGTCATAAATGAAAGCAATATTTAGTCCCTTGTAATCTATATCACTAAAATTCTACAGAATTGTTTTCCTTTTGCTAATATATATATACATATATTTAAACCCTTCATCACTCATTAAACTAATATAGACCAAATATCTTCCATACATTAAGCACTGTGCTTGGCACAGATGCCACGATGAGCAAAACCAGGCAAAGAGCTTGTGAAGCTTACGAGCTGATGCTAGAGACCGGTAATAATGAAAGAATCACAAATAAATGTAAAATTACAATGCTAATGATGCCACAGAGTAAAAAGAGATGACACTCTCAGAGCTTACAACCGGGAACTAGCCTAGCCAGTAAAGTCAGAGGCTTCCTAAGGAAATGATGATTTAGTTGACATCCAAAGGAAGAAAGATGTAAAAGAGGGGTGTGGGAAGAGAAGAGGTAAGAGGGGTGTCTCCAGAGCATAAGAATGAGCACATGCAAAGCTGAGAACACTGTACACATGAGGCTAGAAGTCAACAGGGACTCGACCACACAGGTCAATCAGGCTGTGATTAGACACTAGCTCTTTATCCAAAGAGCAATGTGAAACCACTGCAGTAACTTAAGCATCTGGTCATGTAATCAGATATTTTAAAAATATATACAAAAAATGTCTTCCCTCATCAGTGTGGAAAAGTGACTTATGGATGTGCTGGCGGTGGGGGAACAAAGTGGATATGAAGAGATCAGTTGGGACACTTTTGCGGTAGTCAATGAGAAATATGGAGGTAGTAGCTTGGTGGACAAACTGGAGATGTACCAAATCTAAAACAGTATTTCAATCAATTTAAACATATGTCAGATATTATGTAGTCCTGGGAAGTTAGCTACTATAGACATATCACTAATTTTAAATAACATCACTCGGAAAAGTCTATAAGTTGAATTTTGGGGGGAGGAATTTGGCCTTCAAAATTCTGCTTTAGAACTACAACAGATCAACAATTAACACTAATATCCTAATAGCTTTACAATTTCATGGAAATAAGGATTTTACAGGTGAACTTTGTGCAACACAATTGTAAGGCCTTCTCACATCGTTGTTTCTGTGGTTAATTGCAGTTCCTACTGTATCATCCTATCTTTCCAGAACTATTAACTATTTTAAGTCCTCAAATGACAGCTATGGAACCTTTCCATACTCTCTCAAATTCCACTGTTTCAACACATATATATACTATGAGGAATACAAAGAAATGAGGTCTAATAAAAGAGCTATTAATGATGTGTTTCAAAAATGGTTAAACTGAAAAAAAAGGTGGTTAAATTGAATAATATAAGAACAGATAACAAAGACAGTAGAGTACCAATAAGCTATCCATAAACAAAGGAAGAAAGAAAACAGCTTCCTGTTAGAGGTGCCCCTCCCAGTGGAGACAGACTTCAGACAGAGCCTTAAAGATTGTCAAATTTTCCTGAGCAGGGAATGGAGGGAGGAGAGGGATGGAGTTATTGGAATGGGAAGAATGGTACTTTGGGAGAAAGGAATAGGTTTGAGTGATGGGAAGCAGGTTCAGGACCTGTGGGGCTAATCATCTGGGCAACGTGGGAAGGTGAACAAGCCCAGGAGACAGCCTAAAGAGCGAGGGGCCTTGATAGGTTTAGAATCAGGACTTTATTCTGCAGGCAATTTGAAGGCATGGATGGTTTGTCAGCAAGGGACTAATGTGTTTAGGGCTAAAGACTAAAACTGCTACTTGGGGCCTAGTATTGTCACTCTGCCAATAGTGTGTTGTTGGGTGCAGGGGAAAGGAGAGGGAAGATTAGTTAGGAGTAGCATCTTCCAATATTCCAGGTGGGAGATAACGAGGGCCTAAATTAGGGCACCTGCAGCGGGAATGGGAAAGAAAACCTGAGTGATGGCAGCAGCATGGAGGTGGGTCAGGTTAGTCTGGCCAACCGACTGCATGAGCGAGACATCAGGAAGGGACCAGGAAGCAAATATAAGGGCTGAATTTAGGATTCAAACTTGTCTGCTGGAGGTGATGATGCTAGCATTAGCAAGGACTGGAAAGAAAAGGAGTGTTAATGGGGAATTAATGAGTTCAGTTTTGGACATGTTAACTTTGAATGCAAGAAGGACTTCCAGATGGAGATGCCCAGCAGGCACCTGGAAATGCTGTGGATATAGATTTGGGAAGCATCTTCACAGAGGTGATAGCTAAAGCAGTAGGAATTGATGGATGCACTTTGGGAGTTGGGGGTTGCGTAGAAAGGAGAAGAAAAGGGAAGGGAAAAGGGGAAAGGAAGGCATGAGAAGAGAAAAGGAATTTTAGAGAATTCATATATTATAGGGAATTTTAGAGAATTCACTCCATATACTGTAGGGAACTGAGGAAGGATGAGTGTGACCCACAGGAAGGAACACAGCATGTCCACAAATAAAAGGGTCTCCACAGACACCCGGAAAGAAAAGTGAACATAAACGCACAGTGGAAGCAGAGAACGGTGGCTGTGCGGTGTGCAGAACCTGGGGTGAAGCAGCTGCCTCTTCCATGGGCTTTTTATTATAAACATTTAGCCTGGAACTTAATACACTGAATAATAAAAATGGCATTGAATGACACGGCTACAACATACTATAAACATACTATAATGCCAGGCACGTGCTAATTTATATATGTACATTCTTATTCTCACAAAAACATGTAAGAGAACTAGTAATATCATTTTATAGATGAGGCAAATTAGCAAGCAGGCTTAGAAAAGCTAAACAATTACTAGTCAAATAGTAATTTAAGTGCCAAGATTTAGATATAATTTTCAGTCTTGCTATTTAATGATTGTATTCGTTCTAAGGTACTCCTCACAAGGCTGTGAGAATCTTAAGGGCCCTCAGGCTTAGTCATCTTTGGATGCTCTGCACTCAGCAGAGTAACTGATACAAAATAAGTCTCAAAAAATGCAAGATGAGAGAGCAAATAACTTCCAAGAAGCAGAGCAGCAGACACCATCTTACCCAAATAGACCTATTACTAGTCCCAACCTTACTCATCTCTCCTATTATCCATTTGCTACACTGAACCAGGGGGCTTCCCAGGTGGTGCTAGTAGTAAAGAACCCGCTTGCCAATGCAGGAGACATAAGAGACATGGGTTCGATCCCTGGGTTAAGAAGATTCCCTGGAGGAGGGCATGGCAACCCAGTCCAGTATTCTTGCCTGGAGAATCCCACGGACACAGGAGCCATAGGGTCACAAAGATTTGGACACAACTGAAGAAACTTAGCACATGCACACACACTGAACCTTGAGTTCAGTGTCCTGAGTCCCTCTTCCTAAATCATAGTGGATTCTTTAAAAGTGATAGCCACACTGGAGAAAAGGACCAGTGCACTACAAAATGACATGCTGAGAGTTTAATGCGATGTTGAAAAGTTATTGTGTATAAGAACCATGCCGTATCAAAGGACCTATCTCTTAAGCTTTAAGCAGACAGAACTCACTATACTGGAGTGTTTAAGTGCTTTGTCTCGTCATTTAGGAGAACTTACTGAATTCACTACTGCAGCAGTGCCTGTGAGAGGCTACACTCACTTTGAACAGAAGGTAGGGGTAGTTCCAGATGGTGAGCTAAGGTAGGATGGCAAAACTGGAGGAGAGAAAACCTAAGATTTATGTTCAAGAGTTCAGAATTCTAACTTATGCCAGTGACTCAAATCACAGTCTTTTGGGAAACTGATAATCAAATATTAAGGAAACAACTTATCAACTATAAGGGATCATCACCCTTGAGTTAGTTTGTGCATGCATGTTCAGTCGCTAGGTCATGTTCGACTCTTTCAACCCCATGGTAGCCTACCAGGGTCTTCTGTCCATGGGATTTCCTGGGCAAGAATACTGGAGTAAGTTGCCATTTCCTTTTCCAGGGGATCTCCCTGACCCAGGGATCAAACCTACGTCTCCTGCTTGGCAGGCAGATTATTTACTGCTGAGCTACTGGGAAAGTCCTGTGTTAGCTCAAAGCTTCTTAAAGTAAAACTGAATGGGAAAAATCAGAACTTCCCAGATCCCCATAGTGGAAAAACTCCTTCCAGTGCTAAAATCTAGAGGTATGAGTTTGTTTCACTATCTGACTACCTCACTTTAATATATCTAGTTCTAATAAATCAATCCAGAAAATGTAAGCATAAAAGATGGGTGTCAAATCTAATATACATGAGGGAGATTGGCTAAAAAGGTTTCTAATAATACTTGTGACTGTGACCCCTAGTCAAAAAAAATTTGAAGTTTATATAGATAACTGAAGCAAAAGGACTAGAAGATGTACATTTTTTTTTTGCCAAAGAATCACAGGAATACCCTGATCTTCTCTATTATTATTTTTTTTTATGTTGACTATAGCTTGCTAAATTGCCTTTGTGACCTGATGAGTTTTAACCTGCGATTTTTTGAAAAAGTGTTTTAAGTCATGTATAATATGTGGTATATTAAGTTAAAAGAACTAGAAGTAAATGTAAAATTAAATAGGAATAGAATTACCATTATTGAAAATTAAAATCTGTGC
The DNA here is from genome assembly GCF_032405125.1 of Capricornis sumatraensis. Classification (NCBI taxonomy): domain Eukaryota; kingdom Metazoa; phylum Chordata; class Mammalia; order Artiodactyla; family Bovidae; genus Capricornis; species Capricornis sumatraensis. Next base: position 30,462,834 of record NC_091081.1, on the reverse strand, counting down.
AAACACTAGAACAAATTTAGTGTTGCAACAAAGCACTAAACAAATTTTAATGATATGGGAAAATACTTAAAATGTTAAAGAAAAGATAAAGTTATAAAATTATAATTATAATATGATCCCAATTATGTTTCAATATATGCCCATATATATATAAAATAAGGCCATGAACTAAGAATAAATATGATAAAACATCAACGTTTTATTTTAATTCAAGTATAGTTGATTACAATGTTACAATGCTGTGTTAGTTTCTGGCAGATAGCATATATTCTTTTTCATATTCTTTTCCATTATCGTTTGCTATAGGATATTAAACATAGTTCCCTGTGCTATACAGTAGGACTTTGTTGTTTATCTATTTTATATACAGTAGTTTGTATCTGCTAATTCCAAACTCCTAGTTTATCCTTCTCCAACCCCTTTCCCGTTTGGTAACCATGTTTGTTTTCTAAAACAGTAACGTTTAAAATCTGAGTGTCATTCTATTGGTATTCAATACACAGAATGTCCACGTATTTTTTAGTGTATTTAAAATATTTTGTTTAAAAAATGAAGAGAAATAATAGGAAGAAAATGCCTCTAAATGGTAACAAGTGTTAATCAATGGACTTTCAGATTAAGGGTGATTTACATATTTTCCAAATTGCATAAGAGTACAGATCTCTTTGTAAGTCTGGAGAAAAAGATAACTATTTTTAAAATATCAAAATATTAAAAAGGCAAATGGCTTGCTATATTATAGCTATATTTCTCACTTGAAGAAAAAATTTAACTCACCTTTAATGAACCCCAAAGTTCTATCTAGATGTCTTTTGGATTCTTATACCTCACTTTTAATTTCTCTAAGGTTTAGATATAAGGCCAAAGTTTAAATGGTATCAAAGTGATGTTAAATATATATATATATATATAAAAATATATATGATTAGTAATTCAGTGACAGTAATACTACTAAGTTGTAAAAGAAAAACATTAGCACTCATGAAAATTATCTTAAAGCACTCTAATTTGAAGGAGACTAAAAATAGTCTGCATGTCACAGATTTTTATATAAAATTAGCAGACAAGCTGGAGGTTAATATCCATTGACAAAATGACCCAAATTGTATTATTCCTGCCATATCTATCCTGAGACTAAAATGCTCTAGACTTGAAACAACATTAGGGCCTGAGGTGACCAGTCTTTAGAATCTGGGAGCTATAGCAGCCACTGACATGGCTCGAGGGCCACAGGCACATCCCACCCGTATTAAATCCCCAAGGGACAGCAGGGCCAAGGAACTGCCTCAACAAAGCTCTCACAAAGCAGCAATTAGGTTTGATGGGCATGTGGCAGAAGACAGCCAACGGAAAGAAAGAAAGAGAGAAGAGAAAGTAGAACAGGTATTGGGCATAGGAGTTGTCGAACAGAGGGGAAATCAAACAGAGCTTTTTAGAAATAGTTAACAAATGAACACCAGAAGTTTAACAAAATATGATTGAAATAAAAAACAAGTAAAATAATGCTAATAATCAAGTTTGCAGCAAGATATAAGCTGGCCGCCTTAGAATTAAACTATCACTAGGGGGAGAAACGGAGAAGGCAATGGCACCCCACTCCAGTACTCTTGCCTGGAAAATCCCATGGATGGAGGAGCCTGGTAGGCTGCAGTCCATGGGGTCGCTAAGAGTCGGACACGACTGAGCAACTTCACTTTCACGTTTCACTTTCATGCACTGGAGAAGGAAATGGTAACCCACTCCAGTGTTCTTGCCTGGAGAATCCCAGGGACGGGGGAGCCTGGTGGACTGCCGTCTATGGGATCGCACAGAGTCGGACACGACTGAAGTGACTTAGCAGGGGGAGAAAAAAATCAACAAAGATTTCTGAACTCAAATGATAACTGAAGATTTATTTTAAAATACTAACGTAGTAGAACAGGTCGTTAAAAAATATTTCAGTCAAACTGAAAACTCCATTAAAATGATCTCACACAAGTTTTACACACAGACCCCTTTTGTTCATGTTAGAAAAAAATCAATTTAGTGTTGAAGCAAAGGGGTAGAAAAACCAAGTGCTGGAATATAGGCATCATTACACTATTCCGACACATGAGACTCACACCACCACTCAAGCAGTGACACTGGCTAAAAGCTGACCTTCTGTGAATCACACCTCCCTATCGGAGTCCGCCTGTGTAGGGAATAAGGCAACCAAATGTGAATGAGAGCTCCCTTAGTGCTCAGTGCTTTTCTCAACTTCAAGTCCTGATTTCAGCACACTCTGACACTCAAATTCAAGGGAACTGCTGTCAGACTAAGCCTCTATAATTTGGGGGCAGCAGTTACTTGGGGAGAAGTACATTTTTATCAAAAAGAATATCTCAATGTAAGTAATAAGTATTTGTTTAGTACTTGGTGGGTCAGTCCTACTAGCTAATGAAGGTGGTTCAGTTGTGCAAAATTTAGAATATTTGCCTTAGGACAAGTTGGAAAAGACAAAATGAGAAGTTCATTCAATTGGCTTTACACAACATACTATTAAGAGGCTAAAGCCAAATGTAGAAGCTATGACAGGAGATGGACGAATCCAGTAAAAATAAGCAAACTGAAAAAAATTATAATACTTTATAGGTAATACATCAAAGGCAAACTGAAGTGGGAATGGGACGGGGACAGAAACCATCACGGGTTTTAGCTGGAGAAATCACTCTTTGAAAAACTGAACAGAAAAAAAAATCAAAACCAAAAACTGTACTATAGCAATATGATGGTTGAGCAATCAAGTGCAAATTTTTTTTTGGTTTTGCTTTTTGTTTTTTAAATTTTTTATTGATGGATAATTGCTCTACAGAATTTTGTTGTTTTCTGTCAAACCTCAACACAAGTGCAAAATTTTTAGGAAAAACTCATTTATTTTTCCAAAATCAACACTGAAATCAAGGTACAGGAGACCAAAACATGGGAGAATTAGAAGTGACAGGTGCAGGACATACACTGCTTGTGTTCATCTTCCACAGAAAAACTCTCACCATGAAAGATTCCATGTTTGGTTTCCCAAGTTAAAAGCTATTAGCTCTCAAAATTCCAAATATTGCTACCCAAATAACAATAAGGTCTTATAAATATTTAAAATAGCCACCATCAGAGGTAGTAAAGGACAATCATTACCATAACAGTGGCATCTCTCAAATTATAGGTTTCTCTAGGGAAACATGGTTCGATTTCTTCAAGTTTCATTTACATGGTATTAATTAATAGACGGCACCTACTGAACCAAGAGAGAGAGACACTTGGAATAAATTACACACATGTTACTCTAGCCAATTTAATCCTCAGAGAACATAACACTTGCTCCACTCTAGCAGGTCAAAAGGTTTTGGGAAGACATCTCTCATTTACCAGATGGCCAGCAAGTGACCGAGAGACAGACTATCTCATCCACCCTGGTATATCCTCAAGCCTTCATGGTGCCAGCTCATCTAACCTGACAACTATCCTGGGAGGTGGTAGTTTTCCTCATTTTATTGATGAAGATATTAAGGCTCACAGAGCAAGTTTATTTTTTACACATCAGTGATTAACACTGATAAACTACATATTTGTATTCATTTATTTATTGTCTTCCTTGACTAGAACACAAGCATATTACAGCACATTTACTTGTCCACAGTTGTATCTCCAGTGCTTAGAATCCTGCCTGGCACACATAGACATTCAATAAATACTTGTGGATGAATTAATAAGGTAATCTGCCCAAAATTATATAGCCAATAAATGAAGGACCTGGGGTTCAATTCCGATGTCTGCTTCCAAAGCCAGCCTACAGAAATAATGATCACAGCAATAACACACAGAGTTAAAATGGGCAATAGCTTGAATTAGAGCTCAGAAAGGACCTTACAGGTAAAAGACGTGAAAAAAATTTTACAGTTGATTTCTCGTAAGCACTTCCCTGAAACCTCTCCTGATTACTGGCTGGTGCACTTATAGCTAGACAAGAATTTGGGTGCTGCTTTCTCCTTACACGCAAGTTCAACAAGACTCCCAAGTAGAACAGAGCAGAGGATGTGCGGTCCATTAAACAGAGCCATGGGAAGCCTTGAATAGCCCCCATTCACAGGAGGCTGAGAAAAGTTGGCACTGCAGTGAAAATACAGTCCAGGTTAAAAACCACAACTAAAAAACAACAACAACAAAAACCCACACGGACTGCAGGAGTAGCCAGGGTCTATACCACAGCCAAGGAGTCTTACACTGAAATGAGGATCTGCACAGGCCCGCTTGTGGCATGTGGCTCTGTGCCCTTCTGGTGGCCTACGACAGTCAATCTAAAATACTCCACAAAATTATAACTCGTAGGGAAGGAGGAGATCATAGTTTTCATCATTCTTTATTGAATACCTTGGTTCCTTTCCTTGAAATTGGGCAAAATATACATTCCTCGATTGAAATGTTCCACTGAAGGACTACTTAGTTAAAAAAAATAATGTATATACATTCTATGTTTTAATTTCTAGGAATATGTTAAATAAGACAGGAAATTTGTATCTCAAGACTTTTTGTTCCCATTTTAATTTAATTCATACTACAATAATTCATTTTTAAAAGGTAAAAGAAACTAAACACTGCTCATTGATACACTAGGGACCCAATCTTGCAACTTTGTCCTACAAAGGAAAAAGCAGTAGGCTCAATGTTAATATCTGTTACAAAAACTATCCTTACACTTTAAATATATAAAAATGTATATTTATATGTATGTTTATATGTATGTATTTATTTTCTTATTTCCTCACTTAAACCTCATACAAGGCTGTAAGGTACCATTCTTAATCCTGATTTTATGGATGAAGAAACTGAGACACAAAGAAGTTAAGTAATAAGTAACAAGTAGGGCTGTAAGTAAGTGGTAGGGGCCATGGTCACAAATACAAATTTTGTTTTAATGATGGCTTTAAAAAAGATACTGATACTGAAAAAATACTGAATTGAGCAAAGACAGAGAAACTAGGGTAGATATGAAATTAAAGGGGCAAAAAATGTTTTTTACTACATTAAAATTAAAAATAACCTTGATGAAAGTAATGGGGCAAAAGAAATTACTCTTCTTATGGTGCAAGTACAGTTCCAAATCCTATGGATTTGAGGACAATGACAAAAGTGTGAAAACTCTGTCTCTGAGCACATGTGTCAAAAATCTAACAAATTTCAAAGACATATAACAGACACTTTGGTCCCCAAATGTGGTGATGATTTCCCTTGGTATAAAGTTCTAGTGTGGTTATGTTAATAAGAACTGGATTATCTGCATCACCTGATACCAAAAGTTTCCCCCTTTCTCCCAAAGTAGCCAGATAAATGCTAAATTTTGAGACCAGGTGAAGCCTGTGGCCAATGTATTTCACGACTGTTTTGTTCATGACAGGTAAAAACCAGAAACTTATCAATAGGCTATTTAGGCCTATCAAAATGTTGGACTGTTGGATGTGTTTCTCACCTTCAAATATCGTATATTTAAATCAAGGCCTGGTGAATGGTTCTAACTGCTGCATATTATTCAAGAGCTAAAAAGTACTTCAACCTAGACATAAAAACCAGAGACATTACTTTGCCAACAAAAGTCCAGGTAGTCAAAGCTACGGTTTTTCCAGTAGTCATGTATGAATGTGAGAATTGGACTAAAAAGAAAGCTGAGTGCCAAAGAACTGATGCTTTTGAACTGTGGTGTTGGAGAAGACTCTTGAGATTCCCTTGGACCGTAAGGAGATCAAACCAGTCAATCCTAAAGGAAATCAATCCTGAATATTCATTGGAAGGACTGATGCTGAAGCTGAAACGTCAATACTTTCACCACTTGATGGGAAGAACTGACTCATTGGAAAAGACCCTGATGCTGGGAAAGACTGAAGGCAGGAGAAGGGGATGACACAGGATGAGATGGTTGGATGGCATCACCGACGCGATGGAGATGAGTTAGAGTAAGCTCTGGGAATTGGTGATGGACAGGGAAGCCTGGTGTGCTCCAGTCCATGGGGTCGCAAAGAGTCAGACATGACTGAGCAACTGAACTGAACTGAAAAATACTTCACAATATGTTGTTGCTGTTGGTTAGTCATTAAGTCATGTCTAACTCTTTTTGAGCCCATAGACTGTATCCCACTAGGCTCCTTTGTTCATGGGATTTCCCAAGCAAGAATACTAGAATGGGATGCCATTTCCTTTTCCTGGGAATATTTCTGACCCAGGGATCGAACCTGAATCTCCTACATTGGTGGGCAGATTCTTTATCACTCAAGTCACCTGGGAAGTCCCACTTTACAATATATTAATAGAAGCACTAACAAACCTGGGCCTCATTCAATCTGGTCTCAAAATGTGATATACGGTGCAAGCTTTTGCCTAGATAAAAAATGACAGCTAAAAATTCATAATCATTTAAGTGCATCTAAAAGGTCTAATGTTCTTCTTCTTTCCAAAAAAGGTATTTTTCTCTAGGTCTGCATTCTTTCAAAGTGTTCTTTAGTTAACTGTAGTGAAATGCAGTAATTGCCTACCAAACTGCATTAATAGAGTCATTTATTAATATACATTTCTGAAGTAATCTTTCAGATGACAGAAAAATGTTTTCATATCTTTAGGAGATTTTTAGGAGAATGGGTTAATAAGCTAAGACTATTTGGTAAAGAAACTTGAGAATCACAGAAATCTGGTTTACTTTGTCAATTCAGAGGCCTGATGAGTTCCATTTCACAGTATCACAATTTTCAAATGTTGCTAAGAAATGCTTTTTCTATTAAAATATTCATAAGAAAATACAACAAAACAGTCATATTTTTTAAAAACAGCAGAAAATTAACCACAGCAACAAGTTAGCACTGCTAGTATGAGTATTATTTTTAAAGATTTTTTAACTTTGTAAGAAAGGTCCATGACTGACCATCTTCTAATTTTTCAGTATCAGAGAAAATACTCACATAAGACTCAAGTATACTCAAATATTCCTCAGAGAATATTTAAAGGTCAATAACAGGAAAAACAGAATCATCTTAGTTTGGCACTTAAGAGTTGAATACATGGAAAGGATTCCCTCCAATTTCTGAACATAAGAAAATCAGCAGATGATTCTAAAATTTTGTTATTAAAATTATCTTTTATGAATATGTAATTTTGGTGCAACTTACATTAATTACTCCACTTGTCTCATTTTGTTGCACAAGTTTTCAAAATCCTGGATAAAAAAAAGCTATCATAATACATGGGCTCTGGTTAAGTTATTTAGATGAATAATCAAACAAAACTGGAGATTAGCTGGTATTAACATGGATGGTAGTAGGGGTATATAGCATGTGAACAGCAGAAAGTGGTTTAAAAACTATTTCTACCAGAAAAAAAATCAAACTGCTGGTTCATCTAGAGCAGTGATTCTCAGATGGGAGGCAATTTTAGTCCCCCAGGAGACTTTGGCAATGTCTGGAGATATTTTTGGTTGTCACAACTTGGTTTCTAAAGAGCAGAGGCCAGGTCTGCTGTTGAACATTCTACAACATAACTGATAGTCTCACATGACAAAGGACTACCAGCCAGCCCAACATGTCAATAGTGCCAAGGATGAGAAACCTGAATTTAGAGACTGTACTATGTATTTATAGGACTTATTTCATAGGATTATTATGAAGTTTAAATATAAACATTTAACATGTAAAAAGCTAAGTATACTCTCTGGCACAACTATGTGCACAATATGCATCAGTTATTATTATTATCAGTATTATTATTGTTATCCACATAATACAGAAATTTTTGGCTTTAGTGAAAGCTAGAACAGATGTAATCCTATTTTACCTGCCACAGTGTAAAAACATTAACAATAACTTTTAAGAAGTTGGAAAAAAATTATTTTAAAAAAAGAATATAGCAAACAAGCTTCATGAGTGCCTATGTAGACCCCAGGTTTACATAAACAAAACATGTGAATGTACAGTTATTTGGGATTAAAAAAAATTTAGTTCTAGTTTTTATTTACGGTAAGAACAACAGTACAACATATCTCAATACTTCACTTCTTTCTTCCCTAGGAAGAATTCCCAGGAATATCAACTGATTTTATTTACAGTTAACAAAATATTTTTTAGTAGCCACAATGTTAAAGTCAGAACCATTCTGTTTAAAGTCAAGTACTTCCCTCGGTAATTTCTATCATATCAGCTAATATGACAGCAGTAACTAAACATTGTTAGCTTATGTAACTACATTACAACTGCTTTTCCTTCCCAGATACCATGTTGTTATATCTGTCGCTTCTTCAGGCTCCATTCTATTGTTACTCTAGCAAAAAGTTTTTCTGAAGAAGTAAAGCCTTTACTTATAAAGACAGGTGGCAGCCCTCAGTAGAAAAGTGCTAACATTTTCTCACCAGTTCTTGAAAATACCTAAGAATTTTCAAATTAAGAGTCTCTCAATTTAATTCATGAAATCTTGAGGCAAAATATCAGCCTAGAAACAATAAATGAATTTTACAGACAATTCACTTTAAGAAAATCATAGGAAATTTTTAAATGTACTCTATTCTTTTGCTCAGAAAAAATGCTTATGACTTTAAGGTTGGAGAATTTAAGCAAACACTCAGTGGTTTTGGAAATGTAGTTTCCATGGCAACCAACATGGTCTTCTTTATATAGCATTATAAACAGATGGTAAAGAGTGGTCATGTTTGTTTCTTTGCCAGTGTATCAATAAAACTGATGTAATACAGTATTGAATACACTTGAACTATTTTATAAATTTAATATACTAACTATGAGATCTAGTAATTTAGACAGATGAATATAATTAACTAGTATCTGGGTGGGTTTTTTTTCCTTTTTAATAAACACATGAGGATCTTGAACAGTGAAGTCACTATACTCCACAGAGTCAACAGTGTTTCTTGGCAAGACTTTGTGCAAATGTTTTCTCAGCACTTGCCATGCAGGGCATATCACCACAAATATGAATCTGATGAGGAGAAAATAATGCATTGAAATAATAAAAGTGGAACTACATCTATAAATATATTCCTTGGCCATCTTTTCTTAAAGAACACATGAGAAATTAAGAAGCACAAAGAGTTTCTTTACAATAAACAATAGGTTGTAAAGCAAATAGCAAAACTGTTGTTTAAAAATCAGATCCCTTTCATGTACAAAGTAATGCCTTCAGAAATGCAGGTGCTCTGAACTCCACTGATTTAACTGTAGTTACCCGCTAGGTACTATTTGCTAAAAAACTAATAAGCCAAGAAACCATAAATGTGATTAGTCTGGCAGTAAAAGTTTGAACAGCCAATTCCTACATGAATCATCAACACATTTGGGGCAGTGACTGTGTCTGGAAGGCAGTCAGTCAGAAGAGGCCATACATGAGGCTGAGGCTTCACAGGGGCACTGGCATTCCTTGCTAACAGGCCCATCTTAGAGGCTTCTACATATTTTCCAAACAAGGCAAGGAATGCTTACACTAAGAAAACTGGGGACAATACTTACTATTTTAAATTATATAAATGGCTATTTTTAAAAATTTATTTTAACTGGAGGTTAATTACAATATCATATTGGTTTTGCCATACATCAACATGAATCTGCCACAGGTATACATGTGTTCCCCATCCTGAACCCCCCGCCTCCTCCCTCCCCATACCATCCCTCTGGCTCATCCCAGTGCACCAGCCCCAAGCATCCAGTATCATGCATCAAACCTGGACTGGTGATTCGTTTCATATATGATATTATACATGTTTCAATGCCATTCTCCCAAATCATCCCACCCTTTCCCTCTCCCACAGAGTCCAAAAGCCTGTTCTATACATAAATGGCTATTTTAATTATACTTATAAAATAACATTTGGTAAATGGTATCTCTGCTACATTTTCCCTCTCATGTATCTATCCTTAAATTTGATAAATTTCATCATTTATAAATTCTTCCTATGGTTCTCACATCATAGCAAGTTTATTGGAAATGAGATATTTCATTTTACAGAACAACCCATGATGGAAATACAGAAAAGGGGTATGCATATTTATGAAAGGAATGAATTTTGAATGATGCACCATGGTTTAAATGAAAAATAAAAAAAACTAAAAACTTTTTAAAACTGGTAGAAACTGTCCCCATTATATTTGAGTCAAAACTAGGAAAAATTTTTTTAAATTATATATCTTGGATAAGCTACAGTGAACTCCACAGTCTATTAAAAACTGTTCCCATTATACAATTCTGGGGAATTATTTAAATCTGGAGAACTCAGGAAAGAGCCTCTTTTCTCATATGAAGCTGGAGAGTCTCCAACAAGGTACCAAGCTCATCTAGCCAAAAAACATGCCTACCTACAGGGAGGGATCACTATCTGAGTGACAATATAATCAGAAGCCCTTTTCAAAGGATTTTCAGTTTGCCTTCTATAGTACATGTAGTGTGGGAGAGTACCTGCAAAGTTTTAGATATAACAATACCCATATTCTAGCATATGCCAATTTACAGCCAGAAGCTCCAGGGGTGGGGCTCAGGCATTGGTAGATTAAAAACACTCCTCAAGTATTATTTTAATATGCAACCAGCATTAAAAACACACACACCACCCCAGTGTGTGTTTGTGTGTGTTTAGTCACTCAGCCGTGTCCAACTCTTTGCAACCCCATGGAATGTAGCCCGCCAGGCTCCTCTGTAGCCTTCCAGGCAAGAATACTGGAGTGGGCTGCCATTTTCTTCCCCCAGAGGATCTTCCGGACTCAGGGATCAAACCTGCATCTCTTGTATATCCTGCATTGGTAGGCAGATTCTTTACTACTAACACCACCTGGAAAGCAGAGACTGTGATTCACATTTCTCTTTACTCATGGTGAGAAAGAAATCTCAAATCACCACTCTCATTTTCAGTATACAGTTTAGAGTTATATTTCCTATCCACAGATAGGAACAAGACTAAAGAACAGGCATTGCTGGACTGATTGATTTGATGTGGTAAATTTTATTATGAAGGAGTTCAACGAAACACAAAACCAAGGTGTGAAAAAACGTTTCCCAAGAACTATCCCAGATAGTAATGTTTATCTCTTAAAAAGACTATCATTATGAAGAAGACTTTTGAATGGTGAGTTTATTTTCACTCTTTGTGGCACATACCCTATGTCTGAGCTAGTTACAATGTATTCTCCATCTTCAAAAGTCAGAAAATAAGTGCCTTCTGGATGTCTAGTACACTTCACACATTTTCTGAAGAACTGATTTAAACGATCAGCAGTGTAATTCTCACTTGTTACTTCAAAGATAAGATACTCTCTGTTTCAAGAATGACCTTTAAACTATCACCAATGGCAGTGAAAATTCAGGTGTTTGAAGAAGGAAAAGCTGCCCAAGAATGATGCCATTTACCTTCCTCTGAGCATATTATATATATATATATATATATACACACACACACAATTTAAAGAAATGTGTTACTAAGCTATCCCCCAAAGAAAGTAGCAATGAAAGCCATGAATCTCAAATATTATTCCAAGCCAGATACACATAGTAAAATTCTACCAGGTAGAAAAATGCAAAGGTCTGGTAGATTGTGATAGTAATTCTTTACATATATTCTTTTTTCTTTTCAAAGTATTTGTAAGAAGACTAATTACTTATTGCTTGCTATGAAATATCAAACAGAAATAAAACTACTACCAACTCTCTGAACTGTCAGTGATAGTAAATAGGGAGAGAAGTGCAGTTAAGTACTCTCAGAGGACAAACCATGATAATACAAGGGCCTTGGAGTCTATTTCTACATTTTTGTTTGCTTTCTTACATTTCCACAGGCTATTAAAATTTCCACAAGTCATTTATTCTTTCCTTGAGGAACTTTATTTGGCTATTTGTGTGTCTGGTGCTATTAACTCATCATAATTTTATATCAAATCCTCATAATATAACATAATTGAGGTTTAATTCCCCCCAAAATTCAAAACACACAAAACAGGAAAAAATATCACCCTAATGCATTTGGGAAGAAACAACCTATTAAAGGGAATATGTGTGTCTGGCAGAATTCTAGAGATGACAGAAAACAAGAGGAAACAACATTTCTTAATGTTATTTAAACACACACACAGGAGACAAGGAGATGTACTAGGACAGAGAATCAACAGGAACTCTAGTCTTCCTGCACATAGAACAGAGCTTCATTAACAATAAAGGAACAGGTGTCTTGGGACCCATTTATACAGGCTATTAACTGTTATGAGCTGCTGGTATCCAAATTTATTTTAGTACTGATTAAAAATAAATACGAATTTAAATTCAATCTATTAGCATGTGAAAGCAATGCCTAGCTTTCCAGAGTCTAATTTAACACAAAGGTATTTTTTTACGGTCCTGATCATAGAGGATATCAAAGTTCATATACATTATTTCCTAAGTCCCCAAATAAAAACCTTCATACTAAATCTCCTTTGAATGCAAAAAACTGATGAGTGGCCTTTTGTCTTGACTCTTGAGAGTCTCCTGGACTGCAAGATCCAACCAGTCCATCCTAAAGGAGATCAGTCCTGGGTGTTCACTGGAAGGACTGATGTTGAAGCTGAAACTCCAATACTTTGGCCACCTCATGTGAAGAAACCCTGATGCTGGGAAAGATTGAGGGCAGGAGGAGAAGGGGACGACAGAGGATGAGATGGTTGGATGGCATCACCGACTCGATGGACATGAGTTTGGGTGAACTCCCAGGAGTTGGTGATGGACAGGGAGGCCTGGCATGCTGTGATTCATGGGGTCGCAAAGAGTCAGACACGACTGAGCGACTGAACTGAACTGAACTGAATAAGAGCAAATAAGAGCTTTGTTTACCAAGAACAAAATTTTGATCCAAACTTAAATAATGAAACAAACATGCAGTTTGGGAGAAAAGTGAAAGTGAAGTCTTCAGTCATGGCCAATTCTTTACAACCCCGTGGACTGTAGCCCGCCAGGCTCCTCTGTCCATGGGGATTCTCCAGGCAAGGATACTGGAGCAGGCTGCCACTTCCTTCTCCAGGGAAACTGGGAGAGGGACTCACGTACACTCCCAGTCTATTCAGTGCATTTCACATTATATTCTACTTACTTTGAAAAACATGAATAGCAATGGTTATCTTCTGATAATTTTTACTGTCTCATCTATAAATACTGATAAATAACCTAAATACTTGGGCATTTATGAGGAATCAGTTGTACATCTTAATAAAGATACTTAGAATGTTAAGAGTTGGAACTGCAGCAGGAACAAAGTTTGATACATATTTTACGTATAAGGAAATAAATACAGTGAGGCTTATTTGCCTAAATAGTGATATGTGACAACATAAACTGTCAAAATACTTTTATACTGTAAAATTAGTAATACTAATATCTATCTCCCAAAGATGTTATGAAAATTCAATGTGTTACTGATCTTGATGTTATTTCAAGCTATTACATTTACCTATGTCTAGCTTTTTAAAAAAAAACTTGGTGTATTCCCTTACGTATGTTCTAATAGTGATATTATTTCTACTTGTTGCAGAAATATTAAGTGCTTGCGCTTTTTGCACCAATACTCTATGCAGCATAAAGATGGTACAGCATGATCTATATCCACAAGAATCCAGTAAAAGCCACTGTAGAAATGAAATGGTGAAAAATTTGAGCGATTGATGAATAAGTCAAAGATTGAATTATGATTCTCAAAAAATGTTAGGTAGAGAGTTAGGCATGAGCAACCAGGTGTGGCCTAGCTGAAAAGGATGCAAACTGATCTCTCAACCCCACCCCAGACACACCCAGGAGAGCTCACAGATATGCTACAAAAATAAGCACTGAGACTTTTCCAACTCCTGCACATGCACCCTGGGTGCACCATGGATACAAACCAACCCCAGGGGCTTCTCCAACACCAGCATATGTGTCCTAGGCACACAGTGGACACAAACTAACCGCAGGGGCCTCCTCAAGTAAACTTAGGCAGTTAAGAGACCATTAAGGGTTTATAAATATCCTATACATATATATATATACACACGATCATAACAGACTTAATTATGGAAGACATGTGCAATACAGTCTGTTGCTATATAAATTGCAGTGGTTAACGGGCCTTGAGCATATGTCCATTTGCCTTCCCTTTCTTGATTGGTGGCAGATACAAGCCGTGTTTTTCCCAGGGCACAACTGTAAGGAGGAGACAGGAAGTATAAAAAAGGGGGAAGCCAAGAGGGACAATGACTCCTTCAGGATCAGCCTGCTCCCATGTATCTGGAGTGACTATTTAATAAAAGTTGTGTCTGCTTGAGCTATAACTGAGCTGTAACTTATCTGTTGTTTTAATAAACTCTTTAGTCCATCATTCCAAATCTTTGCCGTGTTGAGACAAGAACAGAGGAAATAAACAGGAAATAAACCTGACAAAAACATGGTGGCATTTTAAATGGAAATAATTTCAAACTGGCATTTTGAGTTGGAAAATGACTTCCTGTAAGGGTTTGCACACTGTAGGCTGTTTAGTAACATCCCTAGCTTCTACCCACTAGATGCCGGTAGCACCCCCAAGCTGTAACTACTCAAACCATCTCCAGACAATGCCAAATGTCCTGAGGGGGCAAAATCATCCTAATTTGAGAACAATGGATAAAGCAGACTAATACACCTTATGCTTCTTTTCAAGCTAGTGACATGTACTAAATATTGTGTATAGACAAAGCAAATCTGAAGCTTTAGTATTCTAAAGCTGTATCGGAAGACAGCTCTGGTTCTAAGGTATCAAGCATCAGGGTATTGAACAGAGGAGTAAAAGCACAAATGCAAAATCAAGGTGTGTCCTGGGTTCGGAAACTACCGTTATCTGCCACTCATTTCCCAAAGTCCAAAGAAATATGAATAGGTCCATACTGCTGATAAGAGGTTATCTTTCATTATATTCAGTTCAGTTCAGTTCAGTCATGTCCGAATCTTTGTGACCCCATAAATAGCAGCACGCCAGGCCTCCCTGTCCACCACCACCTCCCGGCGTTCACTCAGGCTCACGTCCATCGAGTCGGTGATGCCATCCAGCCATCTCATCCTCTGTCATCCCCTACTCCTCCAACCCCCAATCCCTCCCAGCATCAGGGTCTTTTCCAATGAGTCAACTCTTTGTATGAGGTGGCCAAAATACTGGAATTTCAGCTTCAGCATCATTCTCTCCAAAGAAATCCCAGGGCTGATCTCTTTCAGAATGGACTGGTTGGATCTCCTTGCAGTCCAAGGGACTCTCAAGAGTCTTCTCCAACACCACAGTTCAAAAGCATCAATTCTTTGGCTCTCACCTTTCTTCACAGTCCACTCTCACATCCATACATGACCACTGGAAAAACCATAGCCTTGACTAGACGGACCTTTGTTGGCAAAGTAATATCTTTGCTTTTCAATATGCTATCTAGGTGGGTCATAACTTTTATTCCAAGGAGTAAGTGTCTTTTAATTCCATGGCTGCAGTCACCATCTGCAGTGCTTTCGGAGCCCCTCAAAATAAAGTCTGACACTGTTTCCACTGTTTCCCCATCTATTTGCCATGAAGTGATGGGACCAGATGTCATGATCTTCGTTTTCTGAATGTTGAGCTTTAAGCCAACTTTTTCACTCTCCTCTTTCACTTTCATCTAGAGGCGTTTTAGTTCCTCTTCACTTTCTGCCATAAGGGTGGTGTTATCTGCATATCTGAGGTTATTGATATTTCTCCCAGCAATCTTGATTCCAGCTTGTGCTTCTTCCAGCCCACCATTTCTCATGATGTACTCTGCATATAAGTTAAATAAGCAGGGGGACAATACACAGCCTTGATGTACTCCTTTTCCTATTTGGAACCAGTCTGTTGTTCCATGTCCAGTTCGAACTGTTGCTCCCTGACCTGAATATAGATTTCTCAAGAGGCAGGTCAGGTAGTCTGGTATTTCCATCTCTTTCAGAATTTTCCACAGTTTATTGTGGTCCACACAGTCAAAGGCTTTGGCATGGTCAATAAAGCAGAAATAGATGTTTTTCTGGAACTCTCTTGCTTTTTTCATGATCCAGCTGATGTTGGCAATTTGATCTCTAGTTCCTCTGCCTTTCCTAAAACCAGCTTGAACATCGATGGGAGTTCATGGTTCACGTACTGCTGAAGCCTGGCTTGCAGAATTTTGAGCATTACTTTACTAGCATGTGAGATGAGTGCAGTTGTGTGGTAGTTTGAGCATTCTTTGGCATTGCCTTTCTTTGGGATTGGAATGAAAACTGACCTTTTCCAGTCCTGTGGCCACTGCTGAGTTTTCCAAATTTGCTGGCATACTGAGTGCAGCACTTCCACAGGATCATCTTTCAGGATTTAAAATAGCTCAACTGGAATTCCATCACCTCCACTAGCTTTGCTCGTAGTGATGCTTTCTAAGGCCCACTTGACTTCACATTCCAGGATGTCTGGCTCTAGGTGAGTGATCACACCATCGTGATTATCCGGGTCGTGAAGATCTTTTTTGTACAGTTCTCCTGTGTATTCTTGCCACCTCTTCTTAATATCTTCTGCCTCTGTTAGGTCCATACCATTTCTGTCCTTTATTGAGCCCATCTTTGCATGAAATGTTTCCTTGGTATCTCTCATTTTCTTGAAGAAGATCTCTAGTCTTTCCCATTCTGTTGTTTTCCTCTATTTCTTTGCATTGATTGCTGAAGAAGGCTTTCTTATCTCTCCTTGCTATTCTTTGGAACTGTGCATTCAGATGCTTATATCTTTCCTTTTCTCCTTTGCTTTTCATCTCTCTTCTTTTCACAGCTATTTGTTAGGCCTCCTCAGACAGCCATTTTGCTTTTTGCATTGCTTTTCCATGGGGATGGTCTTGATCCCTTTCTCCTGTGCAATGTCATGAACCTCAGTCCATAGTTCATCAGGCACTCTATCTATCAGATCTAGGCCCTTAAATCTATTTCTCACTTCCACTGTATAATCATAAGGGATTTGATTTAGGTCATACCTGAATGGTCTAGTGGTTTTCCCTACTTTCTTCAATTTGAGTCTGAATTTGGCAATAAGGAGTTCATGATCTGAGCCACAGTCAGCTCCTGGTCTTGTTTTTGTTGACTGTATAGAGCTTCTCCATCTTTGGCTGCAAAGAATATAATCAATCTGATTTCGGTGTTGACCATCTGGTGATGTCCATGTGTAGAGTCTTCTCTTGTGTTGTTGGAAGAGGGTGTTTACTATGACCAGTGCATTTTCTTGACAAAACTCTATTAGCTTTTGCCCTGCTTCATTCTGCATTCCAAGGCCAAATTTGCCTGTTACTCCAGGTGTTTCTTGACTTCCTACTTTTGCATTCCAGTCCCCTATAATGAAAGGACATCTTTTCTCGGTGTTAGTTCTAAAAGGTCTTGTAGGTCTTCATAGAACCGTTCAACTTCAGCTTCTTCAGTGTTACTGGTTGGGGCATAGACTTGGATTACTGTGATATTGAATGGTTTGCCTTGGAAATGAACAGAGATCATTCTGTCCTTTTTTAGACTGCATCCAAGTACTGCATTTTGGACTCTTCTGTTGACCATGATGGCTACTCCATTTCTTCTAAGGGATTCCTGCCCACAGTAGTAGACATAATGGTCATCTGAGTTAAATTCACCCATTCCAGTCCATTTAGTTTGCTGATTCCTAGGAGGTCGACATTCACTCTTGCCATCTCCTGTTTGACCACTTCCAATTTGCCTTGATTCATGGACCTGACATTCCAGGTTCCTATGCAATATTGCTCTTTAAAGCATCGGACCTTGCTTCTATCACCAGTCACATACACAGCTGGGTATTGTTTTTGCTTTGGCTCCATCCCTTCATTCTTTCTGGAGTTATTTCTCCACTGATCTCCAGTAGCATATTGGGCACCTACTGACCTGGGGAGTTCCTCTTTCAGTATCCTATCATTTTGCCTTTTCATACTGTTCATGGGGTTCTCAAGGCAAGAATACTGAAATGGTTTGCCATTCCCTTCTCCAGTGGGCCACATTGTGTCAAACCTCTCCACCATGACCTGCCCATCTTGGGTGGCCCCACAGGGCATGGCTTAGTTTCATTGAGTTAAACAAGGCTGTGGTCCTAGTGTGATTAGATTGACTAGTTTTCTGTGATTGTGGTTTCAGTGTGTCTGCCCTCTTGCAACACCTACTGTCTTACTTGGGTTTCTCTTACCTTGGATGTGAGGTATCTCTTCACGGCTGCTCCAGCAAAGCGCAGCCGCTGCTCCTTACCTTGGACGATGGGTATCTCCTCACCGCCTCCACAGTGAGGAGCTACCCACGTCCAAGGTCAGGAGCAGAAGCTGGGAGGGCCCCATGCCCGAGGGGCAGTGGCCGAGAGGAGCTACCCCATGTCCGAGGACAGGGGCGGCAGCCGAAAGGAGTTATCCCGTGTCCGAGGTCAGAGGTGGCAGCCAAGAGGAGCTACCCCGCGTCCACGGTTAGGGGCTGCAGCTGAAGAGTGCCAGGCTGCGACAGCGCAGGAGCAACTGAGAGGAGCTACCCCGCGTCCACGGTTAGGGGCTGCAGCCGAAGAGTGCCAGGCTGCGACAGCGCAGGAGCAACTGAGAGGAGCTACCCCCACCCAAGGTCAGGGGCTGTGGCCGGGAGGAGCTGCCCCAGGAGGAGCGACCCCACGTCCAAGGAGCGGTGGCTGCGCGGGCACCAGAGGGCCTAGAGGAGCTATTCCACATTCATTATATTAAAGTTTCTCAAATCAGAAATACTCTGCCACCTTTCAAGAAATCCTTAGCACTTCCTTTCCTACCTTTCCAAAATATAACTTGTCATTTTGCTAAATTATGAGTTCCTTTCAAGTACAATTCCAGGCTGGCCACTAATGTGGCCACTACTAATGCGGCAAGCAAATGTCAGGTCTACCTATTATAACAAAGGGAAGAACTGACTTCCTCTGCCTCATGCATCATCTTCTCTTGCTCTCTTCTCTAGCTTTCACTCCTGCTAAAGTTATGATACTCAAAACAATTGCTAGTTAATGGCAGCACCTCATTAAAAATCTGGGGCACAGGGCAAAGTACTCTACAAGAAGACCACTAAGAGTGAAAGATGGAAAGGAACATGTGAGAATCAGTGACCAATCATGAGTCAGTTCAGAATGAATTTTTAATAGAATTAGGGCCACTGGAGGCATAGTCCATGAAATAGGATTGTCATTAGTGCCCCCGTGGCTTCTGGGACCTTACAGATCTGTACTGAAAACAAACAAGCAAACAAAAAGTAGTCTGAACAACTGACAAATTTGAGAATCATAAACATTAAGAGGAGAGTGTTGCTCACTTTGGTTTTGCTTTTACTTGAAAAGTTACCAAGTGGTCTTCATTTCACATACTCAACAAACTTTCTGTTTCTTCAACATTATGAAAGAAGAGAACGGTCTGTTTTCACAAAGGGATGTCTACAAGCTGAAAAGTTCTGTTAATACTATTTTGTTTTGACTCTATGTATAGTGATATCTTCAACATTAGAAATTTGGACATAATCTGCTAAATCAGAATTTACATACTGGGCAGTATTTCCTTTAACAAAGTCTAATTGTAACAGTAATTTTATGGTACATGAAAATTTAATTTCAAATGTTAGAGATACTGAGAAATCTGATTTAGACAGAAGACAACTTATTTTTAGTTGCAAAAAACTGCAATGCCAAAGTTGTTTGCATTTAATGCTATAATTTACATATATTACAATATTCATGATACATGCTAAATACCCAAATGCTATTTGGAAAACCTTCATTGTGAAAAATCAGAATTTTAACAAAATGGTGTTTCACATTTTAAAGAATGCTCTCATTTAGAAAAAACAATAAACACATCAGTTTGGCAAATGATACTGAACCTACAACTAATAAATTCAGGCTCTTTTAATATTTATTCCTCAAATAATTCTAAATATTAAAGGTAAACACCACATATGCTAATAAATTTCTAAATTTATAAAATAAACAGGAACCCTGCATTTTAGATACATATTGTGGATATTTCACACAGGTACAGGATTACTTCAACAAATGATGCCTTAGTTATTATAGGCAACATGCTGCTGCAAACTAAAGAGGAAGAAGCACTAAAATAAATTGATTTCTCTGATCCATTTCATTTATAAACTCGTGTTTCAAAGGAAATTTTTAGGGTTGACATTTTCTACTTGACCCTACAAATGTGTTTTCTCCAAAGTATTATTTCACTTAGGTAAGAAATCATCTATACTTCTACACAATGGAAATGGAAACTTCCCCCAAAAGACTAAGCAATTTGATGGTGCTGTGCTGTGTTCAGCCGCTCTGCTGCTAAGTTGCTTCAGTCGTGTCCGACTCTGTGCAACCCCACAGTCGGCAGCCCATCAGGCTCCCCCGTCCCTGAGATTCTCCAGGCAAGAACACTGGAGTGGGTTGCCATTTCCTTTTCCAATGCATGAAAGTGAAAACTGAAAGTGAAGTCGCTCAGTCGTGTCCAACTCTTAGCGACCCCATGGACTGCAGCCTACCAGGCTCCTCCTCCATGGGATTTTCCAGGCAGGAGTACTGGAATGGGGTGCCATTGCCTTCTCTGGTTCAGCCACTCAGTCTTGTCCAATTCTTTGTGACCCAATGGACTATATAGCCCCTCAGGCTTCTCTATCCATGAGGATTCTCCAGGCAAGAATACTGAAGTGGGTAGCCTATCCCTTCTCCAGGGGATCTTCTGACCCAGGAATCAAAAAGGGGTCTCCTGCATTGCAAGCGGATTCTTCACCCTGAGCTACCAGGGAAGCCCAAGCAATTAGATATGTATATATAATACCAACATGTCACACATGTAACATAACCCAAATTACTACTGCTTTAAAAAGTATAGAGGCTTCTGACTGTCATGATGAGTAAGGTGGTGGACAAATCCTCCCTTAGTAACAATAAAGCTGGACAAAACTATCAAAAGCAGCAATTTTAGCAGTCTAGAATTTAAAGGCATACACTTCATGGAAAATTACTGAACTTCAGAGAGGAACAGTGTGTATCTTTTCAGGGACTGCTTCAGGCCAACCCCTGGCTCTATCAGTGCAGCAGTTCAATCAGGGCAGGGCAGGCTGTGAACACCAGCAGCAGCATCCCCTCTGTCAGACAGGGATCACTTGATCTGGAGCACTGTCACAGTGGTGATCTCTGTGGCAAGCAAACAGAATTGGCCAGTAGCTTCTTAAGCCTGAGAGTAGGCCTGCTGCAGACAAGCCAATGAGCCAGGGATTTAACAGGGACTTCCAGCAGCCAAAGGGGGCCTGACCTTATATGTTTGGGGTTGACTAGAGGCTGTGCATTGCTGCACCTGCCAGAGAGGGTCCCTATGTTCTTGGATGATGGAGACTCAAGCATGCGAGGTGAGACACGAGAGGGTCCAATAAAAAGTAAAGCCCAGGTAGCCTGAAGTGTGAATGTGCTACCCCAGCTTGCACACAGACCCAGCAGGAGAGGTTCGAAGACTTACTGGCTCAAGGTGTTTCAGCATAACTTTTGATCAATCCTTGGTCATTAGATATAGGGGCCATCCCTAGAAAGCCAGGCTTACAAATAAAACAAAGGAAAAAACAGTAGGCAAAGGTAGCAGCAGCTGCACACTGTGGGGGATTACAGACTTCAAAGACTCAGTTCAGGCAAGTTATTAAAACAAACAAAACAACAACCAACATCACTGATGGAGGGGGCAAGTCACAAACTAGAGTTGCTATATTATCTAAAATGTTCAGAATTCAAAAGAAAGTTATGAGTCATGCAAAAAACAAAAATATGTGATCCATAAAAAATGCAGTCAATAGAAAATGCCTCCAATTGTCTTTAGATCTTGTATTAAACAAGCTGTGCTGTGCTGTGCTTAGTCGCTCAGTCATGTCTGACTCTGCAACCCAATGGATTGTAGCCCGCCAGACTCCTCTGTCCATGAGGATTCTCCAAGCAAAAATACTGGAGTGGGTTGCCATTTCCTTCTCCAGGGGATTTTCCCAACCCAGGGATCAAACCCAGGTCTCCCGCACTGCAAGCAGATCCTTTACCAGCTGAGCTACAAGGGAAGCCCATTAAACAAGCAAGCTATTATATATATGTATCTACAGAATCTCAGTAGAAGTTTACAAATTATTTTTCAAAGAACCAAAATGGAAATTCTAGAGAAGAGCACAATAAGTGAAGTGAAAATTTCACCAGAGAGGTTCAACTGTAGATTTGAGACAGCAGAAAAATAATCAGCGCATTTGAAGATGGGTCAATAGAAATTATTCAGTATGTAGAACACAGTGGGCAAAAAAGGACCAAAAAAAAAAAATGAGGAGAGCCTCAGAGACCTATGAGACAAAACTAAAATATGTGTGATAAGGGTCCAGAAGGTAAGGAAAGGCAGGAAAAGAGCAGGAAAAAATAATAAAATATTGGATGAAAACTTCCTAAATCTAAATAAAATATTAATTTATAGAGCCAACCTACTCAATGAAATCCGCTATAGAACAGGCACAAAACACCTAACCACGTCATAGACAAACTGTTAAAAGACAAAGAGAAAATCCTGAAAATAGTAAGAGAAAAGTGACTCACTATGTACAAAGGAATTATAATAATGGCTGATTTCTCACCAGAAATAATGGAGGCCAAAAGGCAGTGAAATTAATTGCTGTGGGAAACAGAATTTCCTGGCGGTCCAGCTGGTTAGGACTCCACCCTTCCATTGCAGGGGGTTTGATCCCTTGGGGAACTAAGATCCTGCAAATCACACAGTGCAGCCAGTATACTCTAAGTGCTATGGATGTGAGAGTTGGGTTGTGAAGAAAGCTGAGCACAGAAAAATTGATGCTTTTGAACTGCGGTGTTGGAGAAGATTCTTGACAGTCCCTCAGACTGCAAGGAGATCCAACCAGTCCATCCTAAAGGAGATCAATCCTGGGTGTTCATTGGAAGGACTGATGCTGAAGCTGAAACTCCAATACTTTGGCCACCTCATGCAAAGAGTTGACTTATTGGAAAAGACTCTGATGCTGGGAGGAATTGGGGGCAGGAGGAGGAGGGGACAACAGAGGATGAGATGGCTGGATGGCATCACTGACTCGATGGACATGGGTCTGGGTAGACTCCGGGAGTTGGTGATGGACAGGGAGGCCTGGCGTGCAGCAGTTCATGGGGTTGCAAAGAGTCAGACATGACTGAGTGACTGAACTGAACTGAACTGAACTGAGAGTTAAAAGGCCGGCAACTAAGAATTCTATATCCTTTAAAAATAAAAGTGAAATAAAGGCTTCTGAGCTAAATAAAAGGTGGAGAAAATCTGTTATAAGACTTGCCTTAGGAGCGGGGTTCAGGATGGGGAACAAGTGTATACCCGTGGCAGATTCATGTTGATGTATGGCAAAACCAATACAATATTGTAAAGTAATTAGCCTCCAATTAAAATAAATAAATTTAAATTTTTGAAAAAGCAAAAAAAAAAAAAAGACTTGCCTTACAAAAAATACTAAAGGAAGTTCTTCACACTGAATAGAGTGATGTCAAAAAGCAATCTGAATCCACATGAATAAACAATGAGCACCAGAAATAGGGACTATATGAGTAAATGTGAATGTTTCTATAAATAATTTTTTTCTCATTTCTCTTAAATTTTGAAAGATTATATAAAAGAATAATTATAACAAATGTATTGATAGATTATAATATATACAGATACTATATACAGATTAATAATAATACAAACAAAGGGGGAAAGGCAATATACTGGAGCAAATTTCTACATTTTGCTGGAATTAAAATTAGTGTCATTCTGAAGCAGACTGTGATAAATGAAGAGGTACACTGCAAATCCTAGAACCACCACTAATAAATCAAAATCATATAGTTTTTTAAAAGCACAACTGAGAATTTAAAATGGTATACTAAAATATATGTATGTAACATAAAAGAAAGGAGTAAAGAAGGAAGAGAGGGACAAAAATGACATGAGACAAATACAAAAAAAAAAGACAGACTTAGAGCCAACTATATCAATAATTAGATCTGATATGTATTGTCCAAATACCCTACTCAAAAGGCAGGGATATTCAGACTACATTAAAAAGGAAGTCCCACCTGTATGGTATATCCAAAAGACAAACATTAGACACAAATACATAGATACTTTAAAAGTAAGAGGATAGACAATGATATGCCATACAAATAGTCACCATAAGAGAGCTGGAATGGATATATTTATATCAAACAAAGTAGACTTTAAGGCAAGAAATGTTACCGGAGACAATGCAGGACATTTCATAATCATAAAGCATGAGTACACCATCAAGATATGATAATTACAAATGTACATACACCAATAAGAGACCCAAAGTGAAGGAAAAATTGAAAATTTAAAGGAGAAATAGTCAATTCAGCAGTTAAAGTTGGAGATTCCAATACTCCTCCTTCAATAATTGATAGAACAATTATCCAGAAAATCAACAAGGATACAGAAGACTTTAACAGCACTACCAACCAACATGATGTAACTGACACTGATAAAGTACTCCACAAAATGAGTACAGAATACACATTCTTTTCAAGCACACATGTAATATGCTGGACCACAAAACAAGTCTCAATAAATGTAAAAAGACTTAAATCATTGAAAGTATTTTCCATGACCAGAAATGAATTAAGTCAAAGATCTCCAGTGGAAAGAAGTCTGGGAAAATTGACATAATTAGTAATTAAACAATATACTTCTAAATACTACAGGGGTCAAAGAGAAAATCATATAGAAAAAAATTTTAAATATTTTGAACTGAATGAAAACAAAAACAGAATGTACCAAATTTTGTAGGATGCAACTTAAAAAGTGATTAGGGCTTTCCCAGTGGCTCAGTGGTAAAGACTCCAACTGCCAAGCAGGAGACACAGGTCTGATCACTAGGTTGGAAAGATCCCCTGGAGAAAGAAATGGCAAACCATTCTAGTATTCTCGCCTGGAGAATCCCATGGACAGAGGAGCCTGGTAGGCTACAGTCCATGGGGTTGCAAAGAATCGGACATGACTGAGCAACTGAGCACACACACAAGGGAATATTATAAACAACCTTATACCAACAAATTAGATAACTCGGAAAAATGGACAAATTCTTAGAGAGAAGCATATTTCCAAAACTGAGACAATAATAGAAAATATAGATAGACCTATAACAAGCAAATAAATGGAATTTTTATTAAAAATCTTCTCAAAAAATCTCAGGATTTGCTGGCAAAATCTATCAAATATTTGCAAAGAAGAAATATTAACAGTCCTTCACAAATTCTCTAAAAAGAGAGAAGGAAAAAAAAGAGGAGAGAAACTTCCCAACTCCTTCTGTGATGCCAGTATACCCTAACACCAAAGCCAGACAAAAACATCACAGGGAAAGCATAGATCAATATTCCTCACGGATACAGACCCAAAAATCCTCAACAAAATTTTAGCAAACTGAATTCAGCAACACAAATAAAGGCTCATTTAAGTCGACCAGGTCGGATTCATCTTAGGAAAGCTGTTTGTTTAACATCCAAAAAACAAGTAATGTAATACTATATTAATAGAATAAAGAACAAAAAAACCAATTTCTATTTCAAGAGACAAAACATTTAACAAAATCCAATACCCATGATAAAAACCCTCAATACACAAGGAACAGAAGAGACCCTTGTTAGCCTAATAAAAGGCATCTATAAAAAACCTACAGCTAACATCATAAGACAATCAAAGAGTGAATGTTTCCCATCAAATACTGGGAATAAGATAAGAATATCAGTTCTTCCTTTTTCTATTCAACATTGTACTAATATTTCCAGCTAGTGCAATAAAAAATTAAAGGCATTCAAACTGGAATGGAAGAAGAAAAAAAGTTTTTATTCAGGGGTGATCATTTTTGTACAAAATTCTAAGGAACCTACAATAAAAATATTAGAATTTATACAACATTCTTTAAAGTATCAGAATAAACATGATCAATAAACAAAATGAACCATATTTCTATACTAGCTAAAAATGTAAAAATTAAATTTAAAAAACAATTCTATTCATGATAGCATTAAAAACAGTACTCAGGAATAAACCTAACCTCCCCTTGCAAAAATGCAATATTTAACACTGAAAACTATAAAACTTTACTGGGAAAAATGAAAGAAGATCTAAATAAAAAACATTCCATTTTTGCAGACCGTTAACTTCAATACCGTTAAGATATGATATGCATGCTAACTCGCTTCAGTTGTGCCCAACTCTTTGTGACACCATGGGTTATGGCCCTGCAGGCTTCTGTCCATAGCATTCTCTGGGCAAAAATATTGGAATGAGTTGCCATGACCTCCTCCAGGGCATCTTCCCAACCCAGAGATCAAATCCATTTCTCTTATCTCTCCTGCAGTGGCAGGCAGGTTCTTTACTACTAGCACCACCTGGGAAACTGTTAAGATAGTTTGTGTGTGTGTTGGTCGCTCAGAAGTGTCTGACCCTTCGTGACCCCACAGACTGCAGCCTGCCAGACTCCTCTGTCCATGGAATTCTTCAGTCAAGAATACTGGACTGGGTAACCATTCCCTTCTCCAGGGGATCTTCCCAGCCCAGGGATCGAACCAAGGTCTCCAGCGTTGCAGGTGGATTCTTTACTGTCTGAGGCACCAGGGAAGCCCTGTTATGATATTAATCTTCCCCAAATCAATATACAGATTCAATACAACAGCTATCAAAATTTCAGCAAATTTTTTATAGAAATTGGTAAGGTGATTCTAAAATTTACAACACTGGAGGACTTATGCTCTCTGGCCTCAATATAAAGCTAGAGCAACTAAGTCAGTGTCAGTTCAGTTTAGTTGCTCAGTCATGTCTGACTCTTTGTGACCCCATGGACTGCAGCACGCCAGGCCTCCCTGTCCACCGCCAACTCCCAGAGTTTACTCAAACTTATGTCCAATGAGTTGGTGATGCCACCCAACCATCTCATCCTCTGTCATTTCCTTTTCCTCCCACCTTCAATCTTTCCCAGCATTAGGGTCTTTTCAAATGAGTCAGTTCTTCGCATCAGGTGGCTAAAGTATTGACATTTCAGCTTCACCATCAGTCCTTCCAATGAATGCTCAGGACTGATTTCCTTTAGGATGGACTGGTTGGATCTCCTTGCAGTCCAAGGGACTCTCAAGAGTCTTCTCCAACACCACAGTTCAAAAGCATTGATTCTTTGGTGCTCAGCTTTCTTTACAATCCAACTCTCACATCCATACAATACTACTGGAAAAACCATAGCTTTGACTAGATGGGCTTTTGTGGCAAAGTAATGTCTCTGCTTTTCAATATGCTGTCTAGGTTGGTCATAACTTTCCTTCCAAGCAGCAAGTGTCTTTTAATTTCTGGCTGCAGTCACCACCTGCAGTGATTTTGGAGCCCCCAAAAATAGTCTCTCACTGTTTCCACTGTTTTCCCATCTATTTGCCATGAAGTGATGGGACCAGATGCCATGATCTTAGTTTTCTGAATACTGAGTTTTAAGCCAACTTTTTCACTCTCCTCTTTCATCAAGAGGCTCTTTAGCTCTTCTTCTCTTTCTGCCATAAGGGTGGTGTCATCTGCATCTCTGAGATTATTGATATTTCTCCCAGCAATCTTGATTCCAGCTTGTGCTTCATCCAGCCCTGTGTTTCTCACAATGTACTCTGCATACAAGTTAAATAAGTAGGGTGACAATATATAGCCTTGACATACTCCTTTCCCAACTTGGAACCAGTCTGTTGTTCCATGTCCAGTTCTAACTGTTACTTCTTGACCTGCATACAGATTTCCCAAGAGGCAGGTCAAGTAGTCTAAGGCAGGCAGTGTAGTATCAGCCTAGACAGGCACACTAATAGATGGAATAGAGTTGAGAGTACAGAAATAAATCCTTCATATTAAGGTCAGTTATTTTTTATAGAAGTACCAACACAACTCAGTGGGCAAAGAATCTTTTCAATAGTGCTGGAGCAACTGAAAAGCCATAAATATGGCTTGAATAAAAGATTAGTTTCTTCCTTTCCAATTAGATGTCTTTCAGTTTTTATTGTACTGGCTGTAAACATTAATATAATGTTGAAAATAGTGGCAAGAACTGGCAATCCTACCTTGTTCCCAATCATTATACATATAAACTCAGATCCTCATCCCATACCATCCACAAAAATTAACTCAAATGAATCACAGATCTAAGTAAAAGAGCTGAAACTAAAGTCTTCATCAAGAAAGACATATCAGTGACTAATAAGCATGTGAAAAGGTGCCCAACATCTTTAGTCATCAGGAAAATGCAAAATAAAACCACACAAGATATCACTGCAAACCCATATTGCAGACTGACTACAAAAAAAGAGAGATAATATCAAGTATTGATGAGCCTGTGGAGAAACTGGAACCCTCATACACTGCCAGTGGGAATGTAAAATGGCAGTTATTCTACTTCAGAAAACAATTTGGTAATTTCTTAAAGAGTTAAACATAAATTTACCATGGGATCCAGCAATTCCATTCACAGGTATCTCATACAAAAGAAATGTAAACCTAGGTGTACATGAAAATTTGTGATGTATATTCACAGCAGCATTATTCATCAGAGCCAAAAAAATGGAAATACTCTCCAACTGTCCATTACCAGGTAATGGATATCCATACCATGGAATACTATTCAACAATGAAAATGGACCAAAATACAGATATATGTTAGAACATGGAGAATCTCAAAAACATTATGTTATATGTTAAGTAAAAGAAACCAGATGCAAAATATTATGCATTGTATGAATCCATTTATATGAAATGTCAGAAAAGACAAATTTGGAGAAGAAACCAGATCAGTGGCAGACTGGGGCTGGGGGTTAGAGCAAGGACCAGATGCCAGTGGGGTCAAGGGGACTGTCTGGAATGATGGAAATGTTCTGTTATAAAAGATGATGATTATGGCTACACGAGTCTATATAGTTACTAAAAATTATTTATGGTATATAAATAACACCTCAACAAAGTTGAATTTAAAAAAGAAGCAACACAAAATTGACTCTACCTTTTGTAATCAAAATAGGGGATTGTGCTAAGGTGTGGGCTGCCAACTAGCTGAATACCTTGAACATGGGTGGGCAGAGTAGATGGAAGACTCACTATTAGATCTCCTTTTATAGCAGGGGGTTATCAAATTGCTTAGGAGGCAGAGTACTTTCAAACCAGAGTAATCCTGAATTTTTCCTGGATCACAGAAAAAAAAGTGTTACAATTGACATAGTGCTTTCTAATAAGTTTGTCCTACCATAATTATTTTTCCAGCACAATAATTCTTTTAATATAAGAGTATAATTATTCTTCCAGTATAATACAATCATTATAACATCACCTCTGCTGCTAAAATATTTTATTTCCATTATTTTAAAGTTCAAAGTTTATTTTTACCTTATGTTTGATAAAAGATTTAAGTTAGGTCATTTTTTAAAATTTCACATAAATTTAAGAATTTCAATTTGTACTTTAAAGTAATAATGTAATGTTAACTGAACATAACAACTATTAGAAACATCAGAAATTGCATGTTATATGAAACACATTTTCAAATAATCAAACTTAGTATTGCTGCTTTCTTTTACCTCTAGTCTCAGATATAATGTTCATTATAGCCAGTGGATTCCAAACCATTCTTGGTCTTCAAGCTGATCCAAGTTGCTATGAGTTGGACAATACTGAGTTTCCCCACTTAAAAGGAAATAAAAAGTCAAAATGGACATAAATCTTATCAAATTCCCTTTCCATACTTTACTATACAGTTTTCCTAAGCTGTTAACAGCTACTACTGTGGACTACTGTGGACACTTGATTTGGGTCATTTTGGTCTTACCAAATATCACTTGAAGGAAAATGACTCCAATGTTCTCTGCCACTTAAATAAATTTGAGGATCAGTCCAAGGTCATGCCATAAAGAGACTTATAATAGAATCCTACTTTGTCATTCCAAGATCCAATTATCAGTCAAAAACAGCGTCAAGAGCCTTAACACTCTGGTTTCAAGTCAGGATCCAGTAGCCAAGGAAATATTCTAAATTTTCCACCCCAGCAATTTCCTTCTCTACATTCAATTTTGGTCAGACTAGTGCATCGTCTGGTTTATTCTGTCAGTTTCATCAGATCACAAACTAAACTGAGGAGAAAGATCGCTTTATTCATCTTTACATCTCTTCTGTATGAGATCAAATTGCCAACATCTGCTGGATCATAGAAAAAGCAAGAGAATTCCACAAAAACATCTACTTCTGCTTCATTGACTATGCTGAAGCCTTTGACTGTGTGGATCACAACAAACTGTGGGAAATTCTTAAGGAGATGGGACTACCAGACCACCTTATCTGCTTCCTAAGAAATCTGTATACAGGTCAAGAAGCAACAGTTAGAACTGGACATGGAACAACAGACTGGTTCCAAATTGGGAAGGGAGTATATCAAGGCTGGATATTGTCACCCTGCTTACTAATCTATACACAGAGTATATCACGCGAAACGCTGGGTTGGATAAAGCACAAGTTGGAATCAAGATTGCTGGGAAAAATATCAAAGACCTCAGATACACAGATGACACCACACTATGGCAGAAAGCGAAGAACTAAAGAGCCTCTTGATGAAAGTGAAAGAGAGTAAAAAAGTTGGCATAAAACTCAACATTCAGAAAACGAAGATCATGGCATCTGGTCCCATCACTTCATGGCAAATAGATGGGGAAACAACAGAAACAGTGACAGAGTTTATTTTTGGGGGCTCCAAAATCACTGCAGATGGTGACTGCAGCCATGAAATTAAAAGATGCTTACTCCTTGGAAGAAAAGCTATGACCAACCTAGACAGCATATTAAAAAGCAGAGACATTACTTTGCCAACAAAGGTACATCCTTCAAAGCTATGGTTTTTCCAGTAGCCATGTATGGATGTGAGAGTTAGACTATAAAGAAAGTTGAGCGCCCAAGAATTGATCCTTTTGAACTGTAGCAGAGAAGACTCTTGAGAGTCTATGGTATAATTTACAACTGAAAATCTGGAAATAAAAGGGTAAATAAAAAGGAAGTATATTCAACTGGACAGAATGTTAGATAGTTGTTCAAAAGTAAGTATGAAGATTATGTCAATATGGAAAATGTGTACATCTAGCCAAAATGAAAAGTCAAAAATAACTACATATATACTATGACAATATCTATATAAAACATATAAATATGAATAAATTTGGAAAGGAAAAATATTGGAAGGTTGCCCCTCAAAATATATGTTAGATTATCATGATGGGATAATTGGCAAATTTATTTTCTTTTACTTCTGAAATGGTAAATATATATCATATATACTTTGTATTTGTTTTGACCCAGGACAAAGCTGGCAACCCTTTTCTGTATATATTTTTAACTACTAAGTAAAAGGGACCATTAGAAAAAAGACAACACACATATTTCCACAAAACTTATTACTATTAAGTGATTTAAAAGAACTTAGTAATAAGCAACTTTAAGGCACAAAATGAATGCCAAAAGACCGTTAACAATGAGAAATAGTTTTCTCAACTATGAAAAATAAACCATAGTTTTGAACTTTTGAGGTATGGAACCACTAAAGAGGTGGAGTGATAAAGAGCAAGAGACACCTTTGAGAACATCACCTCATATCCATCCTCCAGTTACAGTTCTCTCTGGATTATGCTGAAAAGTTGTGGCAGGTTTGTTAAAACTTATAGAATAATCATTGTGAGGTTCAGATATTTTTAGTCCAAATTACCAGCAAAGCCCTGAGTAATTTAGAGAATATTCACCAGTGGTAAGTGCGATGCACCTAGTGAACACACGAGCACCTCTTCTCTAGGTCACTTATACAAGATCACCTTCAAAGGTATCTCAGTTTGTGCTTCTATTTAGTAACCCAATTGGAAGAAAACAAGACCAGGCAAAGATCTGAATAACCTACCAGACTGATTTCCACAAAAACTTCATCAGTAAAAGAAAAATTCTTGATCTGTAGTTTCCATTGGGAACTTGGCATCCAATAACATCTGCAAAATTAAAGAATCTCCAAAGATAGTATGGTGTGGTTTACAATGTTGAATCTAATGTCTGCCACCTAAATATAGCTGGAGTATATTTCAAAGATAAGTAAGTACATATTAAAAAATAATGAAATTTTAATTTCTCTCTCTCCAGTTATAATGCAGAGTATTCAACATCAATTCTGTTCTTTCCTCATTTAGTAAACATCAACTCTCGACCTATAGATAACAGCTCTAGAATAATGTATTTTATCACCTCCTCTCAAAGGGCAGAAGGCAAGATAGCTCTTTACAATGCTAAGAAAATCTAGGTACATCTAGGCCTCCAGTTTCTAGTTCACAATCAGAGCAATCCTTTTTACCTCTTTAAATACAGATGTAATAAGTGCTTTTTTAAAAAAAGTCAACTATCAAAAGCCAAAGAAAAGCTTACTGAATATGAGATTTTCCTGTAAAATTTCACTAAGGTCAATTTATAGGTTACCACAATCATTCAACTTGGTTTAAATGGACAAACTTCTTTTTACCAAAGAATTGGCATACAAAAAATTAAGGTAAAAGAATGTAAGTAGAATATTTTAGATTTTGTTTCTAGCTCCCATTTTGAGGAGGATAATGTTAAGATGATGGTTTGTGTCTGCCCTCTGATGCCTCTCGTAACACCTATCGTCTTACTTGTCTAACTCAATGAAACTAAGCCATGCATTGTGGGGCCACCCAAGATGGGCAGATCATGGTGGAGAGGTTTGGCACAATGTGGTCCACTGGAGAAGGGAATGGCAAACCATTTCAGTATTCTTGCCTTGAGAACCCCATGAACAGTATGAAAAGGCAAAATGATAGGATACTGAAAGAGGAACTCCCCAGGTCAGTAGGTGCCCAATACGCTACTGCAGATCAGTGGAGAAATAACTCCAGAAAGAATGAAGGGATGGAGCAAAAGCAAAAACAATACCCAGTTGTGGATGTGACTGGTGATAGAAGCAGGTCCCGATGCTTTAAAGAGCAATATTGCATAGCAACCTGGAATGTCAGGTCCATGAATCAAGGCAAATTGGAAATAGCCAAACAAGAGATGGCAAGAGTGAACATTGACCTTCTAGGAATCAGTGAACTAAAATGGACTGGAATGAGTGAATTTAACTCAGATGACTATTATATCTCCTACAGTGGGCAGGAATCCCTTAGAAGAAATGGAGTAGCCATCATGGTCAACAAAAGAGTCCAAAATGAAGTACTTGGATACAATCTAAAAAACGACAGAATGATCTCTGTTTGTTTCCAAGGCAAACCATTCAATATCACAGTAATCCAAGCCTATGCCCCAACCAGTAATGCTGAAGAAGCTGAAGTTGAACGGTTCTATGAAGACCTACAAGACCTTTTAGAACTAACACCCAAAAAAGATGTCCTTTTCATTATAGGGGACTGGAATGCAAAAGTAGGAAGTCAAGAAACACATGAAGTAACTGGCAGATTTGGCCTTGGAATACGGAATGCAGCAGGGCAAAGGCTAATAGTGTTTTGCCAAGAGAACACAGTGGTCATAGCAAACACCCTCTTCCAACAACACAAGAGAAGACTCTACACATGGACATCACTAGATGGTCAACACCAAAATCAGACTGATTATATTCTTTGCAGCCAAAGATGGAGAAGCTCTATACAGTCAGCAAAAACAAGACCGGAAGCTGTCTGTGGCTCAGATGATGAACTCCTTATGGCCAAATTCAGACTTAAATTGAACAGAGTGGGGAAAACCACTAGACCATTCAGGTATGACCTAAATCAAATCCCTTATGATTATACAGTGGAAGTGAGAAATATATTTAAGAGCCTAGATCTGATAGATAGAGTGCCTGATGAACTATAGATGGAGGTTCGTGACACTGCACAAGAGAAAGGGATCAAGACCATCCCCATGGAAAAGAAATGCAGAAAAGCAAAATGGCTGTCTGAGGAGGCCTAACAAATAGCTGTGAAAAGAAGAGAAGTGAAGCGCAAAGGAGAAAAGGAAAGATATGAGCATCTGAATGCACAGTTCCAAAGAATAGCAAGAAGAGATAAGAAAGCCTTCCTCAGTGATCAATGCAAAGAAATAAAGGAAAACAACAGAATGGGAAAGACTAGAAACCTCTTCAAGATACCAAGGGAACATTTCATGCAAAGATGGGCTCAATAAAGGACAGAAATGGTATGGACCTAACAGAAGCACAAGATATTAAGAAGAGGTGGCAAGAATACACAGAAGAACTGTACAAAAAAGATCTTCACGGCCCAGATAATCACGATGGTGTGATCACTTACCTAGAGCCAGACATCCTGGAATGTGAAGTCAAGTGGGCCTTAGAAAGCATCACTACGAACAAAGCTAGTGGAGGTGATGGAATTCCAGTTGAGCTGTTTCAAATCCTGAAAGATGATGCTGTGAAAGTGCTGCACTCAATATGCCAGCAAATTTGGAAAACTCAGCAGTGGCCACAGGACTGGAAAAGGTCAGTTTTCATTCCAATCCCAAAGAAAGGCAATGCCAAAGAATGCTCAAACTACTGCACAATTCCACTCATCTCACACGCTAGTAAAGTAATGCTCAAAATTCTGCAAGCCAGGCTTCAGCAATACGTGAACCGTGAGCTTCCAGATGTTCAAGCTGGTTTTAGAAAAGGCAGAGGAACCAGAGATCAAATTGCCCACATCCGCTGGATCATCAAAAAAGCAAGAGAGTTCCAGAAAAACATCTATTTCTGCTTTATTGACCATGCCAAAGCCTTTGACTGTGTGGACCACAAGAAACTGTGGAAAATTCTGAAAGAGATGGGAATACCAGACCACCTAACCTGTCTCTTGAGAAATCTGTATGCAGGTCAGGAAGCAACAGTTAGAACTGGACATGGAACAACAGACTGGTTCCAAATAGGAAAAGGAGTACGTCAAGGCTGTATATTGTCACCCTGCTTATTTAACTTCTATGCAGAGTACATCATGAGAAATGGTGGGCTGGGAGAAGCACAAGCTGGAATCAAGATTGCCGGGAGATAATATCAATAACCTCAGATATGCAGATGACACCACCCTTATGGCAGAAAGTGAAGAGGAACTAAAAAGCCTCTAGATGAAAGTGAAAGAGGAGAGTGAAAAAGTTGGCTTAAAGCTCAACATTCAGAAAACGAAGATCATGGCATCTGGTCCCATCATTTCATGGCAAATAGATGGGGAAACAGTGTCAGACTTTATTATTTGGCACCAAAATCACTGCAGATGGTGACTGCAGCTATGAAATTAAAAGACGCTTACTCCTTGGGTGGAAAGTTACGTGCAAGCGAGATAGCATATTTAAAAGCAGAGATAGTACTTTGCCAGCAAAGGTCCGTCTAGTTAAGGCTATGGTTTTTCCAGTAGTCATGTATGGATGTGAGAGTGGACTGTGAAAAAAGCTGAGCGCCGAAGAATTGATGCTTTTGAACTGTGGAGAAGACTCTTGAGAGTCCCTTGGACTGCAAGGAGATCCAACCAGTCCATTCTAAAGGAGATCAGTCCTGGGTGTTCATTGGAAGGACTGATGCTGAAGCTGAAACTCTAATACTTTGACCACCTCATGCAAAGAGTTGACTCGTTGGAAAAGACCGTGATACTGGGAAGGATTGGAGGCAGGAAAAGAAGGGGACAACAAAGGATGAGATGGCTGGATGGCATCACCGACTCGATGGACATGAGTTGAGTAAACTCAGGGAGTTGGTGATGGACAGGGAAGCGTGGCGTGCTGCGATTCATGGGGTTGCAAAGAGTCGGACACAGCTGAGCGACTGAACTGAACTGAAAGGGTAAAGCAGCAACCATTCTTCTCCTCCCTTGAACCACCTGCTAGCCTAGTGCCTCTCTATAAGGATGAGAAAGGAATTATCCACCGCCTTCTTTCTGCTAGAGACCACAGTTCATTAAGCACAAAATCCATTGTTCTCGGGATCAAACCTGTTTTTTTGTCACTCTATACGATGGATAAAATAGAAGTTTTAGCATAGCCTTCTGCCCCATTTCCAGGCCTGGGTTACTCCTTAGGAGAGAAACCTCTTTTTCTCTAAACAAATTAGTAAGATTTTCTCTTCAAAAAGGAGATTCTGTGAACATCTAATAAATTATCACCAATTAAACAACTAAAGTCAGCTAATACTTTTTAGTACTGTTGCCAACGTCAATGCTAAATGTTAAGACAGAAAAACTTGATCTCTTCATCCAAACTGCTAACATAATTAGATTTAATTCATTTTTATAATTTAACATAGAATTAGGCAGTCTTTATTTAGTTTCACAATTGCTGAGGACCTACTAAGTGCCAGAACCTTCTAAATTTTAAACTTTGGACATAAAAATAATGAAGCTGAGTTGCTACCAAATCCATGTGCTCCAAACTTAGATTGTTTGCGGGGTGGGGGGTGGGGTGGAGGAAGCTCTTAACAAAGTGTGTTAAATGACACAACAGTGATTTGCACAGCTTACCCCAGAGTACAGAAAGTATTTCTGAGAGGAGATGATGCTGGATGAGCATTTTTATAGAAACATTTTCTTTACTTATTACATTTTTATTCTTTTCCTTATTTTCTCTCTTTAATCTTTTTAATCACTTACTTTATAGTCCATTTCATATTTTCCTATATCTTTGGTTCCGGAGATGCCAAATCTCCTGTTTGCTTTTATTTTTGGTGGGTAATGTCCATGTTTTGTCAGTTCTGTTCGAGTGTACACCACCAAGTATTATTTTCATCATGGCAATCTTACATGTTCTGGATTCTGGCAATGTAACTCCAAACCAGTTTTGCATTTGTTAACACTGTAGTCTCAGAAAACCAAATTATGATGTGGTTACAAAGGAATCTCTACTCCTTATTCTGGGCTTAAGGATCCCATACCACATAAGCAGGTTAAAATCAGACTTGAAATTCACAATAAGACACAGGTTTGGGGATGGTAGCAGACTATATTTCCAATTTTGGCTACAACAACAGCTCCCATTTCAAATGTTCTTTGTTCTTTGAGACCCTGACACTTCTCCCAGTGAAGCAGTAGAATCTATGTGCTATCTCTCTAAACTGGACAGGCCTTTGTGACTACCTTGACAGAATATGGGAGGAGTGACTCTATGACTCCAAAGGGTAAGTCATTAAAATGCCACATACATCCTGCTAGTTCCTTTAGGATGCTTGTTCTTGAAACTGAGCCAAGTGCTGTGGGAAGTTTAATCAGCCCATGGAGAGGCTCATGGGCTCATGTAGAAGGAAACTGAGGCCCTAGTCAAGCTCCCAGGTGACTGAGTGGCAACATATCAGCCATGTGACTGAACCACCTGAAAAGTGACTCCCCCTGCCTTAGTTTAGCCACTCCAGTGCCATATGGGGCAGAGATGTAGTCTTGTGAGTAAAACAGATGATGACTTCTTATAAATCACAAACTTTGTTAGAGTGGTTTGTTTCTTATGCAACAATAGATAAATAAAACAGAATCTCCTCTTTTCATTAGATTTTTTTTTCATCCTGAGTCTCAAGCGGATACTATTGAGGAAATATCCCTCTGTAATAAAACTGTATGGCGTGCGAACATATAATAGGTTTTACTGGACAAAAAATACAACCTCTTTCAAGTGTATGTTATCAGCACCCTTCTGAAAATTTTAACTTAGAACTACAAACTTCAGTTACCCCTTTCTCATATATTTTCCTCATGTGGCAGGGTCTTATATCTTCCACCTGAGTGTCATAGGTTCATTCCTCCCCAGCTGACCACAAGCCAATTCTTAGTGCATGGACACATGTCTTCAACTGTACTTATGTACAACAAAAAAGCCTATTATTTCGATGCACAAAGGAAGCAGAGTATGGTGGTCCCCAGCCTTTGGCTAGAAACCTGTTTTCTTTCCTTCCTGCAATAGTCCTTATAATTGAAATATTCTCATTTTAAACCTCTGAATCTGTGGCCTTTTTTTTTTTAAGAAAACAACATTGCTTGCAGTCTTCCTGAGCCAGCATAAAATTTCTCTAGATAGCCTTTCTCTTTATGTAGCCCTTCAAAGATTTTGGTTTTATGCAAGGGTATGCAATTCTCTATATCTTAAAAGCCCAAGAGTTCATTTTCTGTCCCTGAATGGGCATTAAGACTCAAGGGGTGACTATTTCTGGGTCCAAAAACTCTCTCTCCCCACTAAAGGCCAACACAACACTAGCCTGTAATATACTTATTGTTGTGACTTTGGGGTATGTCTTACTTTCTGGCATTCTGAGAGTTTGCTATTTTTCTTGTGAGCTAAGCTGTGTATTTAAACTACACCATTTGTTTTTTAGATACTGTGGTATACTTGCAACAAGAGGGGTTCCATATTATTACATTCTACCATGTTTAGAAAAGTAAGCTCTTTAGCCAAGTAGAGAAGGAAGGAAAAACATTTTACATAGAGAAAACAGCATCTGCAAAAACTCAGTTGAGTAACAACTTGGTTACACCCGGGAACTCTAAGAAATCTACTACTGTTGGAGTGCAGAGGCGATACAAGGTAATAAGTGGCAAGAAATGAGATGGAGAGGTAGGTAGTTGCTAGATAATAAGCACTTTGTAATACAAGCTAAGGAGCTTGAAGTTTTTCTGTAGGAAATAGGAACCACCAAAGACTGTAAAGACTTATTTCAGTAGATCACGTCAACAGATTATACAGCATATAGATTTGAGCTGGGGGAGGGGGACCTGACAATAGAAAGATCAGATATCTTTGGTGGGGGGAAGAGGGGGAGTGGAGAACAAACAGAGGCCGAAGATGCAGCTCCGAACTATGGCAGTAATAGTAGTGACTGAGAGAAAGGTAGAGGTCAGAAATTTAAGGCGTTACAATGAATATGGATTAGAGAATCATGAAGAAGAAAGAATTTAGGCTACGTTCCAGATCTGTAGTTTGAGCAACCAAGTGGATATTGGGTGGTAGGAGAAAAGGGTTTGAGGTGAGGAATTCAATTTTAAATGCATAGTCAATATCCTGATAGAGATGATCAAAGAGCAGTTAGATATCGTTACTAAAGGGGAACTGTGGGAAATGGAGGGACCCTAATTCCACTGTGGATTCCATTTATATTGTAGGAATTTGCATGTCCAACAC
The DNA here is from genome assembly GCF_032405125.1 of Capricornis sumatraensis. Classification (NCBI taxonomy): domain Eukaryota; kingdom Metazoa; phylum Chordata; class Mammalia; order Artiodactyla; family Bovidae; genus Capricornis; species Capricornis sumatraensis. The sequence goes on along the minus strand of NC_091081.1, from coordinate 30,423,628 downwards.
TACCCAGCTGACATTAATAGTGTCAGATATGGTAGCTAGCATAAGCTCATCCTAGCAACCCAGGATATTGAAGGTAAGTCTCTGGATTCAAGTATCCAAGCTACAGTTATGGTGACCACGTCTTAGGTCTTCTGAAATACTCAATTTTTGGTGAGTAAAACATCTTTACTGAAGCTGTATCATTCTAACACATACACTGAGAAAGGCATTTAAGCCACATTTTTCCTAAGCACCAAGTGCCTACGAAGAAAAAAAGTGGTTCAGGTCAGAAACAAAACAGATCATTTGAACAGCCCTATATGGCTACAGTCCATGGGGTCGCAAAGAGTCAGACACGACTAAGCGAATTCCCTTTCTTTCTTTTTTTCTATGTACTTATCAGATGATCACCAAGGGTGTCACTTTTTACTCTAGAGTCTCTCCTCTCCTTCCCCAACAAGGCTAAGAAGGAAAAGAGAAATGTTTAAAGTCCCTAGGAGGGCAAATATAAATTAATTTCTCAAGTGCCTTAGAGCAAAATTCCTTTTGTTGAGCAATTTTTTCCTTTTAACTTTTAATTTTGCCATAATTTGAGGCTCATAGAAAAGTTGTAACACTAGCAGAAAGAATCTTGACATACATTTCACCCAGATTCTCCAAATTTTAACAATCTACCAATTTGCTCTATTATTTTCTCTATATAAAACACTCATTTTTTCCTGAACTGTTTGAGAGGTAGATGCTAGCCTGATGAGCTTTTACCCCAAATACTTCACTGTGTATTTCTTAAAAACAAGGTCATTCTCTTATATAATTCAGTACAAATATCAGGAAATTAACAGTGATACGATATGATTATCTAATCAACAGACTCCATTTGGCTTTGCCAATCATCCCCAAAATGCCTCTCACAGCAAAAGAAAATCCCAGATCACACTGCATTCAGTTGTCAGTCTCCTTAACATGGAACAGTTTTTAGTCTTTTTCTTTTGAAAGCAAAATTTTAAAAAGTTATTTTGTAGAAAGTCCCCCATATTGAGCCTTTCTTAATTTCTCTCATGATAAGATTTCAGGTTATACATTTTTGGCAGGAACACCATGGACGTAATGTTGAGGTCAGTCTGTCACAATATTGGCAAGGCTGGGTTTACAACTTAGTTAAGGTGGTATCTGCTGGTTTTCTCCAGTTACTATTTCTCCCCAGATGGAGAATGCCTGACACGTGGCATGGAGCCTACAGGATGGAGGTCGTCCCAGCCACCACTGGGTGCCTGCGGCACGGAGCACACAGGATAGAAGACCCACTCTGCCTCGCCCCGCAGCCCTTGGGTTGGCCAGAGACCAGAGGTGGCACCTCGAGTCGGCTCAGTCATACGTGCACACAAGAGCCCACACACAAGCCCAGGCGGGTGGCTCCAGTGGCAAGGGCCAAATCGGGCGCCAGGTGATGGTCCAAAGGCGTAGAGCCCTGCACATATCCAGAGGCCCAAAGTCCTTGGTAGCAGACACCGAAGGAGACTGTGTCAGCAGTTACTATTTTTCCCTTAGTAATTAATAAGAATATTATGGGTAGATACTTTGAAACTATCAAAATATTCCATTACTGATAAACCACCTACCAACTTTAATGTCTATTGATGATTTTTGCCTAAAACAATTATTATTTTGATGGATGCCAATTGATGATTTTCTATTTCGATTATTCTTTCTACTTTCATAGTTGGCATTATATTGATACTTTAACAAAGAAATTTCTCTTTTCTTTTACCTACCTATCTATTTTCATCAGTATGAACTCACGTGTTCTTATTTGGTTCAATGAATTATAACTCATTATTTTCACTCCTTTGATGCTCAGTTTGGGTTTTTGTTTGTTTGTTTGTCTTTTTAGTGGGTCTGAACCCCTCTAAAGAAGAAATTCTTAGTGTTTTTCCATCCCCTTATATGAGAAAGAAAGCATACAGGGGGCTGAGCTGCCTAACTGCCCTTTCCTAGGTGAGATAAAGCTCTAGGAGTTTCCTTGGAGGGCTGGCCCTCCTTACTGAGAATAGAACTGGGAGCACTTCAAAATGCTTACTTTCCCTTTCCACCTGTCGGAAGCATAAAGGGATTTTTCTCAGATCTTCAACATGAAAAAGTGGTGCGACACCTGGAGATAAAAGTCATAAAAGTGTGGGAATGTCCTTAGACTGGATTCCCAGGAGTTCTTAACTCTCAAGCTAGTCCACACTCAGTCTTCAAGCAACTAGTAAGTTATCATTTAAGTGATCCTACAAACTGCAGCAGCTCGTGCTCTGTATTCACCTGTCTCTCTAGTTTTCAGAGTGGTGATTGTCCTATGACCTCAACTCTGAGAAATATATTAAAAGTTACTGATTTTCAGTTTCAGAGTTTTTTTTTTTTTTTCTTGTTGTAGGAAGGGGAACAACAACTTCTAAGCTCTTCACATGTTAGAGCAGAAACTGGCAGTATTGAGATAAAGATTTATTCTACTATTTCTTTCCCCAAAAGTTATTAATAATCTAAGTTAAGGCAAAGAATGTGCTAAAAGAGGTAAAAGAAAAAACTTACCGTTTATTTTAGGTAAAACAACACCCACTAGATCATATTATATACCATCCCCTCATTTCTCTTTATCAGTCTACCCTATTGTGGCAGGAGCCTTGTCTGCCATGGGCATATTGCATGCCTGGTACATAAAACAGTATGTGGCACACAGTAAGCATTCAGTAAATATTTGTTAGACTACTGAGCTAGGAGATAAGGTGCTTTTCTTGACTTTGATCTCCATTATCATAAGGCTAGAAAGGGGCCAAATCCAGCCTTTGTTGTCTTCTGGGTTGTGTTTCATCACCAATTGAAATAGAAAACAATTTTAAATCAAAGAGCTTTAAAGTATATTTAAAATATTATTAAATACTCAGTAACAACAGAATTTCTTTATGGCAACAGAAAACTGACTCATCCTCTTGGTCATCTTGTACATGAGATTTTTTTTAACCTCATTTATGGATATGTTCCATTTTTTTCTTATGATACTGCTTATGTTTACTTACCATAGCCAAGAAACTGGAGTAGTAAACTCATTAGATATTTTTTAAACAAGCTAGGCAGTATGGTCAAGGGCAGAATTTAATATTTAGAACATTTGGCACATTCAAAGACCACAATTAGACAGATCTGCTATGACTGAGTTTCATGCAGTGCAACTAGAATGCTTTCATTACGGGATGACTTTTGCAGCTGTACTTTTTGCCTTCCATTTTAGAATGTCAATATACTTTAAAATATTTCATCTTACTTATACACATCTCATTAAAATTACAGTATTTAATTAAACTATACGACAACATACAAGCCAATATTGGCAATATAGAAGCCAATAAAAAGAGCCTGTTGCAATTTTTTACAGCTACAGATAAAATTTTAAGAGGTTTAATACTATATACACAGTTTATAAGAAAAAACAAATTTTCACAAAGGAAGATAGCAGGGAACTTACTAGAAAGATGTTAATGTTGAAAAAAGTTCTCTTATAATTTGATAAGATAATATTAAAATTAAATGAGAGATATGAACTCCATCCTGAAAGTAATGGGAAGTCACTTAAGAATTTTAATCAGGAAAGTAATTAGATTCACTTTTATAAAGATTATTTTGTTTAATTCCCTTCATCACACTATCTAATTGTTTTAAACTTATTTATTGTGCTTCCCCAACTAGAATGTAAAGTCTAGGAGAATATAGATTATATCTGACATATTCATTGGTGTACACCCCAAGACCTATATGTCACGTGCAGCAGGTAAAAAACAAAAATAGCTGAATGAATTAGCATAAACAACCAGTTAAGAAGCTAATGCTTTTGGGTGGGGCTGGGCAACAAAACAACAACAACAAATAATTAAGATCCTAAACCAATGAATTGTTAGTAGGGGCACAGTCTCAAACCAACCTGAAAAATACTAAAAAGTGAGATTTGAAAACTGGTAACCAAAAGATGTGAGCACTGAGGAAAAGTAAAAAGTGAAATATCATGTGTGGAATTTCAAAACTTCCTATAAAGCAAAAATAATAAAGACAGTGTATCAATGGCATAAAGATAAACAAACAGATAAATGGAATAGACTGGAAAATCCAGAAACAAACCCTTACATTTAAAATCAGTTAGTTTTTGATAAGGGTGCCAAGTTCATTCAATGTGGAAAGAATGGTATAAATGGTATGGGACAATTGGATAGCTACGTACTAAAGAATGAAGCTAGACTCTTACCTCACACTATATACAAAAATTAATTCAACATGGATCATAGAAATAAACTATAAACTCTTAAAAGAAATTACCAGGAGTATATCTTCATAACCTTGAATTAGGCAATAGCTTCTTAGATATAACATGAGCAATGAAAGAAAAAAAGAATAAATAAGTAGGATATCATAAAAATTAAAAACTCTTTGTGCTACAGAGGATACTATCAAGAAAGTGAAAAAACAACCCACATAATGGAAGAGAACATTTGCAAATTATATAGCTGATAAGAGTTGTACCAAGATTATATAAAGAACTCTTACAATTCAACAATAGGCAAATAACACAATTTTTAGATGTGGAAAGGACTCAAATAGATGTTTCTCAAAAAAAAATACTCAAGTAGCCAAAAAGCACATGAAAAGATGCTCAATGTTATTAGCCGTTCAGAAAATGCAAATTAAAGCCACAGTGCTATACCACTTCACGTCCATTATAAAAGAGAGAACAAGTGTTGATGATGGTATGGAGAACCTAGAACCCTCACTCACTGATGATAGAACTGAAAAGTTATATAGTCACTTTGGAAAACAGTTTTAAAAGGTTAAACAAAGTCAGCATATGACCCAATAATCTCACTCATAGGTATATCCAAGAGAAATTAGAGCATACAGCTTATATAAAAACTAACATACACATGTACACAGCAGTATTATTCATAATAGCAAAAAAGTAGTTAACAACTCAAATATCTAGCAACTGATTAATGGATAAATAATAATAATAATAATTGATGGATAAATTGATGGCAAATCTATATAACAGAATACTATTCAGTCATAAAAAGAAATGAAGTATTAATATATGCTACAAAATAGATGTACCTTGAATATATTATGCAAAGTGAAAGAAGCCAGACACAAAAACACAAATATTCTATAATTCCATTTACATGAAATATCTAGAATAGGCAAATCCATAAACAAAGAAGCCAGATTAATGGTTACCTCAGGTTGATGGTGGAGGATTAGGAAAAGTGACCACTAATGAGTTCAGTTCTCTTGGGAATGATGAAAATGTTATAAAATTATTAGAAAGTGGTGATGGCTGTACAACTCTGTGAGTATACCAAAACTCAAAGAACTAGTCTCTTTAAAAGATGAATTTTATCATATGTAAATTATATCACAATAAAGCTATATTAAGATAGTACACACACGCACTTCTGGACTTTTGAATAGATCATTCCCCTCCCTGGTGCTTTCCAGCTGACTGCTGCAAAATGCTCAAACAAATTTCAAAAATAAAACATACCAAAACTCTTCCAGATTTATAACTATAGGCCTGAAAGTTAATTTAAGGAACTGTTAGAGTGTGAAGTCCTTGACAGCCATAAACCTATCAATAGCATAGTTCTATTCCCCTTCATTCCTGACCCTGTTGTTTATTTCCTATCACATTATCTTATATATAGTGAGCGCTCAATAAAAGTTTGCTCAAATGAATCTTAAAAAAAAAGTCTGGGAATGTGAATGGTTAGAAGGAAGTATTGCTATAGTGAGGCTTTCCAGAAGACTACTGATTTCTGAATTCCATCTCTTTCTATTTTTAGCCTTCAGCCATTTTGAGGGGAGGAAAGATTTGAGATGTGAGAGTTGAACCATAAAGAAAGCTGAGAGCCAAAGAATTGATGCTTTGGAACTGAGGTGTTGGAGAAGACTCTTGAGAGTCCCTTGGATTATAAGGAGATCAAACCAGTCTATCCTAAAGGAAATCAATCCTGAGTATTCATTGGAAGGACTGATGCTGAAGCTGAAACTCCAATACTTTGGCCACCTGATACAAAGAGCTAACTCATTAGAAAAGACCCTGATGCTGGGAAAGATTGAAGGCGGGAGGAGAAAGGGACAACAGAGGATGAAATGGTTGGATGGCATCATCGACTCAATGGACATGAGTTTGAGCAAGCTCCAGGAGTTGGTAATGGACAGGGAAGCCAGGCATGCTGCAGTCCACGGGGTCACAAAGAGTTGGAAACAACTGAGCGACTGAACTGACTAACTGAAGACTTGAGAAATCTTCAGAACATGATCCTAATATAAGGGATGCCAGCATTACCTTCTTGAATTTTTAATTAAAAACATCTTTCATGCAGACCATCTCTACAGCAAAGTTGACATAAAACACAACAAACACCTTTGTACCCTCTTAGACTAGGGAATGGGGTGGTCTGGTTAATATCCACTCACTAAACATAGATCAGTACTTGTCAAATGAATTGGAACAAAATGTACAACAAATTGAGTTGATGTGATCTTATCTTTTTTGAATAAATCAGACAATATTTAGGTATCTTGCACTGCCTTAGGGTCACAGCTGTAACCAACTATCATTATTCTTTATGTTAGGTTGTTGTTACATGTGTACTCAGTGAGGAAGTTTCCGTTAATGCCAGATAGACTAATTTTTACTATAGGACAGTGAAACCAAGAAAATTAAAAGCTCAAGTCTGCAAGATGAAACATCTTTTAAAAAATAAATAATCTGTAATTTACCACTAAATTATGAAGCAAAACAAAAGAAAAGCCGAATGAAAACTTAACTAGGAGGAATGCTGGCATTTGAGAATCCTTTCAAAGAGGAGGGATCAAAGGAGTAAGCTTCATACAGTCTTTCAAATATGAAATGTTTGGTGGACTCTAAAGAGAGGAGGAACAGAAGGATCTCTGCAAATATTGGTTTGATGAAGACACAAAAAGAGAAAAGATAATTTATTTATTTGTGCCTTTTAATTTCTTTCTCTGTGTCCTTTCCAAGAAACAGACAACCACACCAGGCCAAGCAAACAAGGATGCAGAGTTATAATGCTCTTTTACATGTTAAGTTCACAGCAGCAATTTTATATGGCCTAGAAATTTCATCAAATCTGTTTAAGTTTCCAGGTGTTGCCAATTCCACCCTTAAAAATCACTACTGTACACATCAGCAAAAATACACTGCTTAAAATATCTAACAGGGTGGCTTACTGGAACAAGAGATAGCCCATGAAAGGCATGCTAAAAAGTCTCCAGAAAACCATATGTAATACTTAAATGTCTTATTGCTTGTTAAGTAAACAGAACATCTACCTCGGAACTTCACGTTAACTGAAGGTGAGGTTGGCCTCCCTTCCCCACTCTCTTCATTCTCTAGCCTGTCCTCTAAGACAGCGTCTTTGAAAAGGCAGCTGCAAAGTTTTCTCTTCGAAAATCAACTCTAACACATTTTAAAAACTAAGAAATAGTTATATGTATTCACAGGGGGAAAAATGTGGCACTGAACTTTTCTTCTGAATTCCCATATACAGGAATCACAACAATTTACAAAAGATATCGTAAATTAGACAAGTAACTTCACACATATTAGATACATGCAGAAAGATTATAATTTTAAACAATTCTAATTGGGGATATAGATTTTTAAAAAACTAAAAAGTTGATCCTATATTAAAATGTCATTTGAACACAGTAAACATTGTTCTGTTTTATGAAGGCTCACGGCAGGGCTAGGTTTACATTTAAATCATTGACATTATTTGGTAATTATTCATTTTGGAGTAAAATCTAATTTGGCCACTCATGTCATAAGACCACATACTATAGAGTTGGAAGGTATCCAAGAGCTCACTAGTCTAAATTTTCTCATTTTACAAAAGAACGAGGCCCAACTTGTTAACTGATTTGTCCAAAATGCCTGGTGCTCTCAAGATTCAGACATAGCAAAATGCTGGGTTTATTTTCTTTAACATTGAAACTAACTGAATCACATTTAATCAAGAAGAAACATCTTTCAAAAGCTTAATTTTTTACTTTCACCATAAAGTGATTTTCTGAGTTTGAAAGAATATTAAGTTAGCAATCACTTTTGAATAAAGGAAACCTTCAAATATTTCCTCAAGATCTAAAGCAATGAATAATTTTAAAATAATCCAGGGTAAACAACAAGATCCTACTGTTTAGCACAAGGAACTATATTCAATATCCTATAATAAACCATAATGGAAAAGAATATAAAAAAGAATGTATCTATATGAAATACATATATAAAACTTAATCACTTTCATATACAGCAGAAATTAGCACAACACTGTAATCAACTGTACTTCAATAAAAATAAATAAATGAATAAAAATTAACCAGGGAAGTCCAAAGTTAGGGTTCTCCCTTTTATCTTTTTCCCACAGTAGTAGATGCAGGAATCTTATATCTGAATTCAATCTAAGGAAAGGAAAATCATTAATGGAGCAATTTAATCCACAAACTTCCATCTCCTCAAATAATTCTGATGGGTTTGTCAATTTTCTGCTAACCATTGCAATGTGCTTTGGTATCCTGACCACTGTGGACTAGACATTCCCAACGAGGGTCTGACTTGACCTACTTAGACCTTGACATCTGGAAACTGCATTGTTCCCCATCTTCTCTCCACCACCTGTGAAAAAGATCAGAAAGGTTAGTTGGCGGGTCCTAAAGATGAGATGACAGGCCTGTAGATGTACCTGTGGCCTCTGACCTGTGAGCAGAATTCTCACTTGCATGACAAAGTGAAGCAGAAGCCTGGATTTCTAGAAATAGAAGGATTTTCATTTAAATGAATTGTCTCTAGAGACCCTGGGTAGATACCACAAATGAGATGATCATAAATTTTCTTAGCAAATCCTTAATCTTTGTTTTTACTGACACCATTATTTTTGTATAATAAGAAAGAGTAAGTAAAGAGATCTGAGGGTAGAAATTTTTTAAAGAAAGAAAAGTGTTATTTGCTCTGTTTGGCTTCAAGATAAAGCTAATATGCAGCATGCCAATGGTTAACCAAAATATCTAATCTGGAATCCAAAGAATAAATATGAAAATTAAAATAACACTGAGACATAACGATCTGAAGGATGATGGGTACCCACAGTTACTATGCAGATGTTCCACAGACAAAGATGGCTTTCTGGCTCTGCTATCTATCCCTAGAGGCTTCAACCTTAAGTCTGATACATTATAAGCTGTAATGATTTCATTTTCTCTATCCTTTGAGATATTAGAAAGGTCCAAATTATGGTCAAACTGCAAAACTAAAAGTAAAAAAAAATGCACAGAATTGCTTGTGGGTGCCATTAAAGAAAGTGAATAGATGACTAGAAAAGTGATATCACAATGAGGAAGCTCACAAGGAGACTGGCATCATTACACAATGTCAACAATTCAGCCAACTGAATCACTTAATTCTGATTTCCTTTACCTATTTATTCCTTAATCCACCATTACTGAAATTAGAGGATCTAAAATCATGCTCCTAATGAGGAAAATCATATCTCTCAACAACAACAACAAAATATACTGGACTCAACAGAGTCACCAAAATTCCTCACAAAGAGAGTCACAAAACATAAGAAGACAGAATATGTCATTATGCTTACTTAACACTGCATTGTTCATCATACAAACCAGGACATTATCAAAAGTGAAAGGGGACACTACTAAAACTTACACTAGGAAAGGATGCAGAGCAACAGGAACTCTCATTTACTGTTGATAGAAATGCAAAATGTTAATAGTCACTTCAGATAGTCTGGCAGTTTCTCACCAAGTTAGACATATATCCACCATATAACCAACTCAGCAGTCACGTTTCTAGTTATTTTCCCAAGTGAAATGAAAACATGTTCATGCAAAAATCTGTATGTAAGTTTTTACAGCAGCTTTATTCATAATCACTAAAAACTGGAAGCAACCAAGATACTGTTCAACAGATAATGGACAAACAACCTGTGAGACATCCATACAATGTAACACTCTTCAGTGATAAAAAAGAACAAGCTAGTGATTCAGATAAGACGGATATAACTTAAAGGCATCTTCCTAAGTGAAAAAAGGCAGACCTGAAAGGTTACATATTATGCAATTCTCTTCATATGACATTCTACAAAAGGTGAAACTAAAAGTACAGAAAAACAGGTGAGTGGCTGTGAGGGCCTGGGGGAGTGGACAGCAGTCTACTACAGGGGGCACATGGGAACTTGTAGGGTGGAGATAATATTCTGGAGAGGCGGATACCTGATGCTATGTATCTGGTAAAGCACAAAGAACCTTCCAACACAAAAAGTGAACTTTAATATATGCACATTAAAAAAAATCAACCAAGAGGTTGGGGAACCTCAGGATGGAATGCAGACATAATCTCACTGAAAAGGCTACAAGAAAAAAAAAAAAAAGGAAGGAGCTAACTTAAAATTACTTTGGAAAATCATGTTTTGATTGGAAACAGTAAGGGTAGAAGAAAAAGGAACTGTACATGAACAGTTTTCTAGTTGGCATGTTGTTCTTACAGTGGTAGAAGTCAACATTTTTGAAACTGCTTTACCTGTATGCCACAGTTGAAGAAATAAGGAGATGGATGACAGATGGTGGAAGCCAGGCTAAAAAGTTCAGATAAACAAAAGGGGAAAGCTAAAATAATTCTATGGTACGGGATTAGTTCGCGTTATCAGTATGAACTGATGTTTAGCTTAATATCAGGTGTTTCCCTGGTGGCTCAGAGGTTAAAGCATCTGCCTGCAATGCAGGAGACCCGGGTTCGATCCCTGGGTTGGGAAGATCCTCTGGAGAAGGAAATGGCAACCCACTGCAGTACTCTTGCCTAGAGAATCCCAGGGAGGGATGAGCCTGGTAGGCTACAGTCCATGGGGTCGCAAAGAGACACGACTGAGCGACTTCACTCACTTCACTTCACTTAGCTTAATATACATACAGATGAAAAGATACAGAAATAACTATAGATGTGATATATCTATATATATATATGAGAATTAGTATATATACATGTATTTCCTTGCTCTGTCTGTTGAGAAGGCCTAGAAACAGTGACATTCCAGTAGCAATGAGCATATTCATTGCCCAGATATTGGTTTGTAAACACCACTAACCATGGAACCAGGGCTTCTTGGAGAAATGGTTGATTCTAGGAGTAGGGTAGGGAAAATACAAGATGAGCCCACAGCATCCTGCAGTGCCGAAAAGTAAAGAAGTTTTCAAAAAACCCAAAAGGATGGGGACTTAAGAGCCAACCTGAAAGAGCTTCCATCTGCCAAAGTTGGAACCACCCGAACAGCAAAGTAACATAGTAAGGAATTATAACTCTAAGTATAAAATAAATATGCACAAGTCCATATTGATATAAGAAGAACGCAATGGCACCCCACTCCAGTACTCTTGCCTAGAAATCCTATGGACGGAGGAGCCTGGTAGGCTGCAGTCCATGGGGTCGCTAAGAGTCGGACACGACAGAGCAACTTCACTTTCACTTTTCACTTTCATGCATTGGAGAAGGAAATGGCAACCCACTCCAGTGTTCTTGCCTAGAGAATCCCAGGGACGGCGGAGCCTGGTGGGCTGCCGTCTCTGGGGTCGCACAGAGTCGGACACGACTGAAGTTACTTAGCAGCATATTGCTATAAATAAATGACTGAAGAAATAAATGAGGGAGAAAAGACAGATTTTCCTTACAAAATTTCAAATAATTTATGCAGATACTCTAAAGGTTTAATCTACCCCTCCTTTGAGCATGGGCTGGACTTAGTGACTTATGAAGAACAGAGCATCGGGGGTAGAGAGGTAACCTTATAGTGAAGAAGCCTAGCAACACCGCCTTGGCCGGATAACTCAAGGTTAACATCAACAATAGTAAGTCATATTGATAGAACTTACCCCTAATATTATGTGATGAGAAGGGCAATTTATTTCTGTGGTATCATTCCCCCCCAAAACATAAACTCAGTCTACATGAGGAAAACATCAAGGAAACCCAAACTGAGACATGATAATAAACAAAGTAGCTGACAATACTCCTCAAAACTGTTAAAATTACAAGAGATAAAGGCTGATAAACTGTCAAAGAGCAGAGGAGACAAAGAGACATGATATCTAAATGCAATGTGGTATCCTGGATGGAATCACAGAACAGAAAAAAGACATTAGCGGAAAAGCTAGCAGAATCTGAATAAAGTCTGGAGTTTAGTTAATAGTAATGAACTGCTACTGATTGCTTAGTTTTGACAAACGTACCATGGTTGTATTACATGTTAACAATGGGCAAAATGAGATGAAGGATAAAAAAGTCTAATATATTTGTAACATTTCTGTAAATCTAAAATTATTCCAAAATTAACAGTGTAATTAAAAAGGAAAAAAAATAGGACATTGTGCCAATCTCATGTATGGTCCAAGCCTACCTTCACTTTTAGCATCCTTTGTTGAAAATCTAAAGCATAACAGTTGAGTTTGTGCTATCTGGTGATAAATAGAAAATCTAACTGGATTCCATCACTGCCTAAGAAAATTTGTTTAGAATTGCTTTTATAATTTTTAGTTATATATTTTTATAATGCTTTAAAAAAGGCTCCCTGAACTGATCTGGAGGGGGATGTTGGGGATACAGAAGAAAAGATAATTTGTAATGAAATTTAGAACTTCCTTTCTGTTCAGGTTTTATATTTAGGGCTTAAATATTTTATTCTTGCAGAAGAGATAAGAACAACATGGCAACTGGAAGAGAAATCCCATTACTCACAAGATCAGTGATGAACTGGGGAGTCCACAACACTGCTGTATCTCAAGAGAGATAAGAAGCAAACAAATTGGTAGAGTTTAAAAAGATCACTTATAAGGATAAACGGGAGTAAAAGAAGATACTGAAAACTGACAAGCCATCTTCTCTCCTCGGCTGGTAGCAAACAGGCTGCATGTTTTAATTAACTTTTTGTATTAAAACAACTCTGTCTGCTGAAGTAAGACTAACATTCTCCTTAGAGAGCTCTTGCTGCCGGAAATACCTTCTAGTTTGGTGGGGGGGTGGGGGGGTGGGTGGGAATAAATTACAGAGAGAGTACAGAAATCATTTGAAAGCAAACATTTTTCTTGATGCTCTTCTCCCTTCAATAGCTGTATGAAGAGGGTAGGTGTTTAAGGGAGTTACAGGTATTTCTAAGTACACTGCTGCTGCTGCTAAGTCGCTTCAGTCGTGTCCGACTCTGTGCGACCCCACAGACGGCAGCCCACCAGGCTCCTCCGTCCCTGGGATTCTCCAGGCAAGAACATCGGTGTGGGTTGCCATTTCCTTCTCCAATGCGTGAAAAGTGAAAGTGAAGTCGCTCAGTGTGTCCGACTCTTAGCGACCCCATGGACTGCAGCCCACCAGGCTCCTCCGTCTATGGGATTTTCCAGGTGAGAGTACTGGAGTGGGGTGCCATTGCCTTCTCCAGGGAGGTGCATCACAAACTAGAATTATAGACAAAATTACTTTCCAGTATGTCCAATATACCAATATGCATTATACCTGAACCTAATAGTAACACAATAAATATTACCCTTAATTTTCCCATAGAATCCATTTTATTTATTCATTTAGTCAATAAGTATTTACGTTCCTTATGTGCTAGGCACATTTTTTTTTTAACAGCTCTGTTTGTTTGGGGAGAGAAAAGATACATGCTCATTATTTTAAAATTCAAACAATTCAAACAAGTACAAAAACGACAGGCAGTAAAAATCATTCTACTACCTAACACACCCAGAATTTAACATTTGGTGAAAAAGAATCTAGACATTCCTCTCTTGTCAGGCACATTAATAATTAATTTATTAAAAGCAATTTAGCCACTTTTCAAGTAAGTTTCTTTAAAAAAAAAAAAGGATAACTCAGCTAAAAAGTTTGAATTTTTAAATCTATATTAAACCTAGACTCTACCCTTATTAAAAATAATCTGAAAATTCAGCCCAGTGATTTTCCTTCACCTGAAATGTATCCAATAGAACTTTTCTCTGACTATTTCTACTTAGCCTATAGTACCTAAATGGTCACTTACTACCTGCAGCAGTAAAAAGTAATAGTAAACAACAAAACAAAACCAAAGGGAAAAAAAAAACAGTAAAATACTTAAGTGTTGAAAATCACATTCAAAGGCAGGGATAGAGGGGTGAAGACAGGGAACTACACAAGTCGTTGCATATTTCTCTTGATTTTTACTTCCATGTTCATCTTGAAAATTCTCAACAGAAAAAAGTTCAGGCATTTTCTTACTAAATACAATTCTAAGTTAACTTGGGCTTGATTCACTAGGTTAAATCTAAGAGTGAAAAATGACAATATCTAAAGCTTTCATAGCATCTGAATTTTTAATACAGTGCAAACAAAACATACTCTCTTCTAAGCGATCAGTTACCCTGTTTCCACCCACCTTTCCTTTCATTCCCACTTACACTGATATCAACAGATGACTTGATGGATCCCCCTGACTTCCACCCTGGCCTCCCTCCACTTTCTCCTCACCTCACTCTAATGTCAGAAGTTATAGGTATACTCTGGAATTGACTTCAGAACGGTTCCACTAAGAAAACTTGGCATTCCTCTTCTTGAAGCTTAGCCTTTGTTTTGGCTCTTCTCTTGCTGCCCCATAACTCAATACCCTGTCTTTATGTCCAGCTGCGGACTGCCTATGTCTCTACCTACTCTTCTCAATATCATTTGTGATACTGCTGAGGCTACTGATCTTTTAAAAAAAACAAACAAAAAACAGCATTTGGCTTTACTATTTTTCCTTTGTTATCTATTTTCTATATCTCTGATTTCTGCTCTTATCCTTATTCTTACATTCCTTCTACTTACTGTGGGGTTACTTTGCTCTTCTTTTCTAACAGACTTCTTCAGGTAGAAAATTAGACCATTGTTTTAAAGTGAGCATATTTACTTTAGCTGTTTCAACATTCTTGTCTGTACTCGGTCTGTTCATTTGGTTGTAAGTTATATTTTCTCAATTTTTGACACGTCTATAATGTTTTTATTGTATGCTAAATATTGCTGATTTATATTCTTGAGTGTTAGATTCTGTTAAAAGAGGACTGGACTTTGTTCTAATGGGCAGCTAAGTTACATCTAAACCAATTTGATCCACATGGGGCTTATGTTCAGGGTAGGTGTAGAATAGTCTTCATTCCAGAATTTAGTCCTACTACAAAGTGGGTGACCCCTCTGAAGTCTTCCCTGAATTTCCCATGTATTCAGAGGGGTTTTTTTTTACTCTGGTGATGGGAACCCAAATGACTTCTGATTCTGTACGAGCACTGGGAATTGTTCAGTTTACAGCTCTTAATAACTTCTTTCCTAGAAGCAGTTCTTGGCATTTCACCATAGCCAATGTGCAGAAGTGTGGGACTCCTATACGGATTTCTAGAGCTCTTTATCTATAATAACTGCTTCCTCTATGGTATATTATTACCCTTAAATTCTAGCCACCATGGCTTCCCCAAACTCTGAAGTTTATGTCTCACACCACTCAGCAATACCATCGGGTTCTATTTGGGATTTCTCTCCTGTACCACAACTGAAAACTGCCTCCAGGCAAAGAGCCACAGCAACTGCAGAGCTCACATCTTCTGATTCCTCTAGGAATCAGACTGTTAGACTGCCAGTTGTCCAGTCTGTGAGGACAATTGTTTCAACTATCTGTCCAGTTTTCCTGTTGTTTATATAGAGCAGCAATTCTAGATTCTGTACTCTCATGGCGAGAAACAAAAGTCCTTTCTCACATTATTTGACTATATATAAAACAACTGTAGAGACTACATTAACAAAAATGAGTGCAATGAGCCTATTACTTCAAAAGATAAAAATATCAGCATTTGTTGCCAACAATAAAGTTAGAACTTTCAGGCAAAAATTAGAATTGCAGAAAACATATCAGCGACCATAACCTTGACAGCTTTCCAATACTTACTCCTTACTACTTTTTGGGTAAGATCAGTGGTGATACTAACACATGTGTGTAGTTTTTATATTGTATATTAATGGTCTGCACAACTCAGTGAACCAATATTTCCAAATGACCAATGCATGGTACAAAATTATGGGTGAGTAAAATATTCATTCAAAATAAAAGACAGAACAATAGATTTTAATGTAATAATATACAAAAGTTCATAAATGATTTCAGATTCCACACTGCAACTAACCTTTAAGAAACTACTACCTGTCAAGTTCTGCCATAAGATCAAAGAATACTCAACTACCTGAAAAAAATGATTAAATTACTCCTTCTTTTTCCAGCTGCTTCTGCTGCTGCTAAGTCGCTTCAGTTGTGTCTGACTCTGTGCGACCCCATAGACGGCAGCGCACCAGGCTCCCCCATCCCTGGGATTCTCCAGGCAAGAATACTGGAGTGGGTTGCCATTTCCTTCTCCAATGCATGAAAGTGAAAAGTGAAAATGAAATCACTCAGTCGTGTCCAAATCTTAGTGACCCCATGGACTGCAGCCTACCAGGCTCCTCCATCCATAGGATTTCCCAGGCAAAAGTACTGGATTGGGGTGTCATTGCCTTCTCCGCCTTTCCCAGCTACATACGCAAGAGTCGGACACGACTAAGTGACTGAACTGAACTGAACTGAACTGATACCTGTGTAAGACTAGATTTTCTTCATTTACTTCAACCAAAATAACACTTTCCAACAAACTGAAGGCAGAAGCAGATATGAATATTCCGTTGTCTATTAAGCCAAAGAGTTACAAAAATATAATTAACTCTTTCTAGTATTATTTATATTAACATTCAATGAGTTTATTATCATTGTTTTTATATTAGTAAATATTTAAAATTTCTTATTTTTTAATTTCTGAATTTCTGATATAGTAAATATCAACAAATACAATCCACTGAAACAAAATCTCCTTGCTATCTTCAATAATTTTTAGCATTTAACAGGGGTCCTGAAATCAAGAAGTTTGAGAACGTAGCAAGTCTAAGTACTGTGAAACTGCAAGATTTTGCTCAGTTATACCAGGTTAACTCCAGCCTCTGACACTGCCCCAACACTTAGCAAGTGTCTGTGCTAAGTCACTTCAGTCATATCTGACTCTGTGCAATGCTAGGGACTGTAGCCTGCCAGGCTCCTCTGTCCATGGGATTCTCCAGGCAAGGATACTGGAGTGGGTTGTTATGCCCTCCTCCAGAGGATCTTCCTGACCCAGGGATCGAACCCATGTCTCTTACCTCTTCTGCACGGGCAGGCAGGTTCTTTAGCTCTAGCGCCACCTGGGAAGCCCAAGTGTCCAGTGAAGAAAAAAAAAAAGGCTATGCATTTTGGGCTTATCTCAATTTCCATCTGTCAAACTAGCCCACACAACTGTTAAAAGTTCTTGTGATTTCTCTTTTCCCCTCTGGATTCCCTCTGCCTGGAAAAAAACTAATCCTAAAAACATGCCTATACTTAGCAATTGCTCTCAGGAACAAACAGCTAGCTATCTCAGTTCACATGAGAAGGAATCTCTAGAATTTAAGTTTACCTATTCTCTTTGCTTCCATAGCTCTACAGCTTTCAAAATAAGATTTTTAGAATTTATCCAATTTCTGCCTAACATCTATAACCTGCCGCTACTCACCGCATACTATTCAGGCCTTTTAATCCACCACTTGCTGGTGTTATTTAGTCATTAAGTTATGACTCACTCTTTACGACTCCTGCACTTTAGCCCACCAGGCTCCTCTGTCCATGGGCTTTCCCAGGCAATAATACTGGAGTGGGTTGCCATTTCCTTCTCCAGGGGATCTTCCCAACCCAGGGATCGAATCTGTGTCTCGTGCTTGGCAGGTGGGGTTCTTTACCACTAAGCTGCTACCAAATAACAATAGGCAATACTTATTAACTAGCTGCCAAACAATATTCTAAGCTCATTTAATTCTCAAGAGAACATAATAAGGTATTGTCACTAAAGTTACACAGCTTTTAGCTGGTAAAGTAAGAATTCAAATC
This sequence comes from Capricornis sumatraensis, assembly GCF_032405125.1. Taxonomy (NCBI): domain Eukaryota; kingdom Metazoa; phylum Chordata; class Mammalia; order Artiodactyla; family Bovidae; genus Capricornis; species Capricornis sumatraensis. The sequence continues at coordinate 30,405,572 of NC_091081.1, read as the reverse complement.
CAAGCAGTTTGGCTTCCGAGTCTTTAACCTTTGCCTTATATATTGTACATTTTTCCTTCAGGAAGTTCAGTTCAGTTGCTCGGTCATGTCTGACTCTTTGCGACCCTAAGAATCACATCACGCAGGGCCTCGCTGTCCATCACCAACTCCTAGAGTTCACTCTAACTCATTCCATCAAGTCGGTGATGCCATCCAGCCATCTCATTCTCTGTCGTTCACTTCTCCTCCTGCCCCCAATCCCTCCCAGCATCAGGGTCTTTTCCAATGAGTCAACTCTTCGCATGAGGTGGCCCAGAGTACTGGAGTTTCAGCTTTAGCATCATTCCTTCCAAAGAACACCCAGGACTGGTCTCCTTTAGAATGGACTGGTTGGATCTCCTTGCAGTCCAAGGGACTCTCAAGAGTCTTCTCTAACACCACAGTTCAAAAGCATCAATTCTTCAGCACTCAGCTTTCTTTATAGTCCAAATCTCACATCCATGCATGACCACTGGAAAAACCATACCCTTGACTAGACAGACCTTTGTTGACAAAGTAATGTCTCTGCTTTTCAATATACTTTCTAGGTTGGTCATAACTTTCCTTCCAAGGAGTAAGCGTCTTTTAATTTCATGGCTGCAATCACCATCTGCAGTGATTTTGGAGCCCCCCAAAATAAAGTCTGACACTGTTTCCACTGTTTCCCCATCTATTTCCCATGAAGTGATGGGACCAGATGCCATGATCATCGTTTTCTGAATGTTGAGCTTTAAGCCAACTTTTTCACTCTCCTCTTTCACTTTCATCTAGAGGCTTTTTAGTTCCTCTTCACTTTCTGCCATAAGGGTGGTGTCATCTGCATATCTGAGGTTAATGATATTTCTCCCGGCAATCTTGATTCCACCTTGTGTTTCTTCCAGTGCAGTGTTTCTCATGATGTACTCTGCATATAAGTTAAATAAGCAGGGTGACAATATACAGCCTTGACGTACTCCTTTTCCTATTTGGAACCAGTCTGTTGTTCTATGTCCAGTTCTAACCGTTGCTTCCTGACCTGCATATAGGTTTCTCAAGAGGCAGGTCAAGTGGACTGATATTCCCATCTCTTTCCGAATTTTCCACAGTTTCTTGTGGTCCACACAGTCAAAGGCTTTGGCATAGTCAATAAAGCAGAAATAGATCTTTTTCTAGAACTCTCTTGCTTTTTTGATGATCCAGCGGATGTTGGCTATTTGATCTCTGGTTCCTCTGCTTTTCTAAAATCAGTTTGAACATCTGGAAGTTCATGGTTCATGTATTGCTGAAGCCTGGCTTGCAGAATTTTGAGCATTACTTTACTAGTATGTGAGATGAGTGGAATTGTGCGGTAGTTTGAGCATTCTTTGGCATTGCCTTTCTTTGGGATTGGAATGAAAACTGACCTTTTCCAGTCCTGTGGCCACTGCTGAGTTTTCCAAATTTGCTGGCGTATTGAGTGCAGCACTTTCACAGCATCATCTTTCAGGATTTGAAACAGCTCAACTGGAATCCCATCACCTCCACTAGCTTTGTTTGTAGTGATGCTTTCTAAGGCCCATTTGACTTCACATTCCAGGATGTCTGGTTCTAGGTGAGTGATCACACCATCGTGATTATCCGGGCCATGAAGATCTTTTTTGTACAGTTCTTCTGTGTATTCTTGCCACCTCTTCTTAATATCTTCGGCTTCTGTTAGGTCCATATCATTTCTGTCCTTTATTGAGCCCATCTTTGCATGAAATGTTCCCTTGGTATCTCTCATTTTCTTGAAGAGATTTCTAGTCTTTTCCGTTCTGTTTTTTCCTCTATTTCTTTGCATTGATCGCTGAGGAAGGCTTTCTTATCTCTCCTTGCTATTCTTTGGAACTCTGCATTCAGATGCTTATATCTTTCCTTTTCTCCTTTGCTTTTTGCTTCTCTTCTTTTCACAGCTATTTGTAAGGCCTCTTCAGACAGCCATTTTGCTTTTTCGCATTTCTTTTCCATGGGGATGGTCTTGATCCCTGTGTCCTGTACAGTGTCATGAACCTCCATCCACAGTTCATCAGGCACTCTGTCTATCAGATCTAGGCCCTTAAATATATTTCTCACTTCCACTGTATAATCATAAGGGATTTGATTTAGGCCATACCTGAATGGTCTAGTGGTTTTCCCTACTTTCTTCAATTCAAGTCTGAATTTGGCAACAAGGAGTTCATGATCTAAGCCACAGTCCGCTCCTGGTCTTGTTTTTGCTGACTGTATAGAGCTTCTCCATCTTTGGTTGCAAAGAATATAATCAATCTGATTTTGGTGTTGACCATCTGGTGATGTCCACGTGTAGAGACTTCTCTTGTATTGTTGGAAGAGAGTGTTAATGACCAGTGTGTTCTCTTGGCAAAACACTATTAGCCTTTGCCCTGCTGCATTCCGTATTCCAAGGCCAAATTTGCCTGTTACTTCATGTGTTTCTTGACTTCCTACTTTTGCATTCCAGTCCCCTGTAATGAAAAGGACATCTTTTTTGGGTGTTAGTTCTAAAAGGTCTTGTAGGTCTTCATAGAACCGTTCAACTTCAGCTTCTTCAGCGTTACTGGTTGGGGCATAGGCTTGGATTACTGTGATATTGAATGGTTTGCCTTGGAAACGAACAGAGATCATTCTGTCGTTTTTGAGATTGCATCCAAGTACTGCATTTCGGACTCTTTATTGACATGATGGCTACTCCATTTCTTCTAAGGGATTCCTGCCCGCAGCAGTAGATATAATGGTCATCTGAGTTAAATTCATCCATTTCCCTCAGGAAACTTAGCCCATTTTCATGGTTGTTACTATCATCTCAAGACTGAAAATATCTAAATCTTTATCTCTCGGTCTAATCTGTATAACTGCTTGCTGAACTTCAACATGGATATTCAGTGTATCTAAAACCAATGTGTGTTTCTTCTTCACTCCCTGAAAACTTCCTTTTCCAAACATTGCTCTTTCACTGCTACCATCCTTTCCACCTTTGGTCAATCCAGGCAATTATAATTTTCTTTTCCTCTAAATTTCAGAAACATCTATGTTAGTAATTCCCAAATAATTATTCATAACCAAAAGTCTACTGTGGTGCATAAAAAAAGTAATATAATATGCTGTTCTATTTTAAAATCTGTCCTTAATTCTAAGAGAATTCCTATATTTTATTGTTAGAATCTTTTTTCTTTTGTGAAATTGTGATAATAGATATATTTTTAAAAAATTTTTTCATGAATTGAGAAGTTGACAATACTATAATGATTCCCAAGTTATATGGTTGATTTGTTTTAAAAATTTATTTATCTAGGAGATTTGAAAATCTGCAAACTACTCATCTATACTAACATTATCAGTTTATCAGGACCTGCTTTTGACTGACCCCTTGCTTTTCTAATATCCTCATGTATATCAAGTCAAGAATTCTTCTCAAAGAATGTCCCAAACAGAAGTAATAAAAGTTAGTAACTTTGGGGGCAGTATCAAAAAGTTAGAAATGTGCTGAAATTGTCCAAATTCCAATTCTATGTTATGATATAAATCCTCACAAAAGTAGACGTAACAGCAAGTTTTTTCACTGTGGTCCAATGTGCGAAGTCACTTTAGTCGTGTCCAACTCTTTGCAACCCTGTGGACTGTAGCCTGCGAGGCTCCTCTGTCTATGGGATTTTCCAGGTAATACTGGAGTGGGTTGCCATTTCCTCCTCCGGGGGATCTCCCCGACCCAGGGATCAAACCTGCGTCTCCTGTGGCTCCTGCACTGCAGGTGAATTCTTTACCACTAAGCCATGGGGGAAGCCCGATTGCACAAAACAGGCATTATCAGTGCTTTTTCAAAATGTTCAAAAAAGATACTGTTGTCTTCCTGTCTTTAAACTCAGTTAACTATTCTTAAACTCATTCCCTTCTGACATACTAGACAGCCCCACCTATTTATGCAATAAGGAATTATGTTCCTTATTTAATTCTTAAGCTTTTCTAACAGCTTTGCATGGAAATCTTTTTACAGTCTTAAACAAGGTAAAACCACCTTTTACCAAGCACTTTCTTTTTACAGTCAGTCTTAATCATGGTAAAACCACCTTTACCAAGTACTTTATGATATATAATCTTACTTAATTCACAAGACACCTAAATGGATTTCCATCAATTTTTACTTTTACCACCAGGCTGAAAGCAAGTAGCATGTTTTGAATAACATATCATTGAGAAGAAATATGAAATATCTGCTCTAAAACCCCTCACCCCCTGGTGGTGCAGACCTGCAACGTGGGAGACCTGGGTTTGATCCCTGGGTCGGGAAGATCCCCTGGAGAAGGAAATAGCAACCCACTCCAATATTCTTGCCTGGAGAATCCCATGGACAGAGGAGCTTGGTGGGCTACAGTCCACGGGTCGCAAAGAGTCGGACACGACTAAGAGACTTCACTTTCACTTTCAAACTCACACAGTTAGTGAATGTACACAGTTGAGACCAGAAAGCTAAGCCTCCTAGATATCTAAGGGATTGCAGGAAGAAGGTATAATTCAGTCATATAGAACCAAGTCAGAAATTACTATATTCCTAGAATTAAGCAAAACAGTGGGTTAGGATAAGGTCAGAATATACATAATACAACAGTTTCATTAATGGCCAAAGGGAGCACAATTTCTTTGGGGTCACAATGACCAAAAGTCATGCTGATGTGCAAGCTTCCTGGGGCAATTTGAGAGAAAGAAACTCAAGAAGCCAGTGAGGATGGAGAACAAAAATAATCTACCCTACAACTTAGCCACTAAGGAAGGTGCAGTGTAGTCAAAAGATTAGAGTTTTGATTCATCAATAGATAAATGAATAAATAAAATTTAGTATATCTATAAACTTATTTGGTATATCCATAGACTTATTCCTATAGAATATTACTCATTCATAAAAAACTGAAATTCTGATACATGCTACAACATGGATGAACCTTGAAAACTGCTCAGTGAAATAAGCCACACAGAAAAAGACAAATATTGTATAATTCCACTTATATGAGGTACTCAGAATGGGCAAATTCACAAAGACAGAAAGGAGAGGAGAGTTTACCAGGCATGAGGAGAATGAGAGTGAGGAGTTATTGTTTAATAAGTACAGAGTTTCTGTTGGAATTATGAAAAATTTCTAGAAGTGGATAATGGTGATGACTGTACACCAATGTGATTATACTTAGCATCAGTGAAGCATACACATTAAAATGGTTAAAATGGTAAATTTTATGTTATGTATATTTTACCACAATGGAAAAAAATGGATGAAAAATTAGAATTTTGGAGGTATGAGGAATTTTTGGTTTTCAAGATTATTCACTAATTTATCTCCTTGTTAAGAGTTATTTAACCTAAAAACATTTCTTGAAAAAATTAGTAAACTCAAACATTTTCATCAACAGGTACATATTTTGACAAACTTATAGGAATTACAGGCAGCTCCAGAAAACAGTCCTGGCAGTAAAACCAATCCTGTTCTTATTCAGTGGTTATTTAATCATTCTAAACTTATTTCTACAAGACATCTATTGTCATTTTTTTTAAAATCTCATTTACCAGGGGAAAGACCAAGAACTCCCTTGATCAGGATGCCACAGGGATGGAAGACCTCTGAGACTCTGAACCATTTCAGCAGATCATTGATTTTAGCCTCTCTTGCTCTTAACCTAATAGTGTCCTACCTCACTGTGCCTGGGGTCACATGTCAAAAGCCTAAGGAAGCCAGAAGCCAGGCAAGAAATGTAAATTAATGAAGCATGGGCATGAATTTGGGGAGAAGCAGGAAGATGAAGAAAGCTAGAGCAACCTGGAGTGTTTCTGTCATACCAACAGAGCACTGTCAATTGTTGCCAAGTGGTTTTCCCATACTTTTTGAATTTTTAAAAGAGGCTGCAAATTCAGATTTTCCAACTTACTCTAAAAGCTAAGCAAAACAGATCTGAGGACCCCAAGGAGCCTACAGACCCCAAATCTGTGCTTTTTGCTCCATGCATATCCTTCTCCAAACCGTGAAGGAAAATGGCAGGAAACAATACTTTCTAGTTATGCCATATCTCATTTTGCATAAGGACTTCAATTCCCTGAGAGCAAGGCAGCAAGTAACATTTAAGGAACATTAAGAAACCAAAGGAGTGAACCAAAAAGAAAGTTTACATACTTAATATATGAAAAGTAAAAACCTGACACTTCAGATAATCGTTCAACTTTCACAATGTCAGGAATTGAGATGAGGGCTATGCTAAGTGGAGAACAGTGGAAGAAAATACTAAGTAGCTAGAATAAGAGTTTTAAAACTCTTTAAAGCCACTATAAATTACACAATAGGGAATATGATCCCAGTGATTTACAGTAAACCTGTCCCCCTATGGCACAACATGAAATATCTGCTGTATCATTTTTGATCCCACTATCTTAAATTCTACCTGATTTTTACAACTGTGGTTGCTATGACAAATACAGAACTGCAAGTGTATGTGCAACTTCCCAGATTTCAAGTGAAAAATTCTATTTTGTGAATTTTTTTGGAAACTACCTCCTACTTGAGAAAGCTAAAGGAAGGGAGGGATGCAACTGGAAAAGGAGAAAATACTTCGGAAAAAAAGCTGCTTTCTTGCAGTTTGACAGATACAGGAGCCAAGAATAGTGGAGAAATAAAAGTTAATTTCTTTGTTGTTTGTTTTTAGTTTTTATTTTATTTATTTTAATTGGAGGCTAATTAGTCTACAAATAAGACTAGCTACTACCCTCCAAAGGTAATCCCATCTCTGGCCAAGAAGAGCCAGAATTCTTCCTTAAACTTTATCCAGTTAATTTATCCACAAATGGTATCATTTCCTTCTACTCAAAACAAAATATATAGTATGATCCAGTAGCATTACATGCTTCTTTGCTAGGTACCATGCTAAGCATATCACATTTATCATTTAATCGTCACAATAATATGAAATAGGTTCCTTTTTTTCATCTCTGATCAAAGTAAACACAGTCCCTATTGTTATGAGGCTTCTTTTTTAATGGGAGAGACAGACATTAACAACGCCAACAAAGAACGTACAACTGCATTTATTACCAGAGTTAAAAGGAGCTGGGTAAGGCACTACTAATTCATGGAAAAGGCAAATCTAATCTTATCCAAGAAGACATCTCTGTGGAAGTTAACTTACTGTTGAGTCAAAGGCTAAACATGTTTCATCCTGGCAACGTCTCTTGGCAGGGGTAAGAGCATGAGAAAACTCCCTGTGATGGAAGGAAACACAACGAGTTTGAGGTAGAATATAAAGGCCCATGTAGCCAAAGCGAAAGGAACAAGGGAAAGCATGCTGTGTGGTTAGGGCAGAAGAAAGAGGCCATCCAGGGCCCTGCTACTTATAAGTCTCCATCTTCAGAGGAACAAAAATCACTAAAGTTATTAGAAAAAGAGGCAGATAGCATGATTCAATTTATGGGTATCTTTATGCATTTTTAAATAAAAGTAAAAATATCTACAGAAAAGAAAAATATCTACTCTTTTAGCAATTTTCAAATATACAATACAGCATTGTTAACTCATCATGCTATATGTTAGTCCCTGGGACTTATTTATCTTATAACTACAAGTCTGTACCTTTTGATCACCTTCAAGTATTTTGCCCACCTTCCACCTCGCACAAGCTACAAGGCGGCTTCCCTTGTAGCTCAGTTGGTAAAGAATCTGCCTGCAATGCAGGAGACCTGGGTTCATTTCCTAGGTTGGGAAGATCCCCTGGAGAAGGAAATGCTAACCCACTCCAGTATTCTTGCCTGGAGAATCCCACGGACAGAGGAACCTGGAGGGCTATAGTCCATGGGGTCGCAAAAGTTGGACACGACTTAGCAACTAAACTACTACCACCTCTCACAGCCACCAATCTATTCTCTGTAATCTGTAAGTCCTTCTTCTTTTATATTCCACATACAAGTGATATTACACATTTGTCTCTCACTGTCTGAGAACATACAGTATGAGCCTTTCTCTGACTTGAAAATTTCACTTTGCAAATGCCCTCAAGATTCATACACGTTTTCACAAAGGCAAGAATTCCTTCTTTAGGGCTGAATATTTCAGTGTCTGTGTACATGCGTACCAGACTTTCTTTATCCATTCATCTGCTGATGAACGAACATAGGTTGTTCCCATATCTTGGCTATTGTAAAGATAGCTGCAATGAACAGGGGGCTGCAGATTTTTTTTTTGACACAGTGATTTTATTCCCTTTAGAGAAATACTTAGAAGTGAAATTGCTGGGTAATATGGTATTCTATTTTCAGTTTCTTTGAGTACTCTCCATACTGTTTTCCATAGTGGCTGCACCAGTTTACATCCCCACCAACAGTGCAAAAGTCTCAGCAATATTCTCACCAACACATATTTCTTATCTTTTTGATACATGACATTCTAGTAGGTATGAGATGATGTTTTATTGTTATTTTGACTTGCTTGTCTCTGATGGTTAGTAATAGTAAACACTTTTTCATGTACCTGTTGGCCACTGGCGTATCTTCTTTGGAAATGTCTATCAGATCCTTTGCCTACTTTTTAATTGGATTGTTTTTCCATTGAGTTGTATGAGTTATAAACATATTTATAATTCCTTATCAAATATATATTTTGCAAATATTTTCTTCTATTTAGTAAGTTGCCTTTTCATTTTGTTGATGATTTCCTTTGCTGTACAGGTTTTTAGTTTGATGTAGTCTCACTTGTGTTTTTTGTTTGCTTTTTTTTGCCTGTTGTTGATGTCAAATTAAAAAAAATAATAATCATTGCCAAGACCTATGTCAAGGAATTTATCCCCTGTTTTCTTCTAGTAATTTTATGATTTCAGATTTTATATTCAAGTCTTTAATCCATTCTGAGTTGATATTTTGTGTATATTAAGATAATGGTCCATGTTTCATTGTTTTGTATGTAGCCATCCCTTTCCCAACCTCATTTATTAAAAGAAATTTTAATCCCATTGTATATTCTTGGCATCTTCCCCCACTGTATATTCTTGGCTCCTCTATTATAAATTAATTGACCCTGTATATATGGTTTTATTTCTAGGGTCTCTACTTTGTTCCATTCATTGATGTGCTTGTTTTTAGGTCAATGCCACAGTGTATTGATTACTACAGCTTTGTAATTTAGTTTAGAAATCAGGAAGTGACAGCCCCAGACTGGTTATTCTTTCTCAAGATTGCTTGACTTTGCGGGGGTCTTTTAAGGTTCCACATAAACTTTAGGGTTGTTTATTCTATTTCCATGAAAACTGTCATTGGAATTTTAATAGGGGTTGCAATGAATCTTGCATTTCTCTTCTGACTTTACTCATGGACTTTGGTCATGTAGATCTTTTAAAGGCAAATAAATCAACACTTTGAGCTTAGGATTTTGAGCCATAATTTTAGAAAAGTTTTATAACTCTAAAGTTATAATTAAATTCTCCCATCATTTCACATTTTATGTTTAAATCTCTGACCAATCTGGAGTTTATCCAAATATATAATGTCAAGTATTGACCTAACACATTCTCTTTCCAGATGGCCACACAGTTATACCAATACCAGTTATTAGAGTTCATCCTTACTCCCACTCAAATAAGATACTGCTTTTACCATATCCTAAGTTACTATACTTTCTAATTTATTCCTGAATTTTCAATTCTGCTCTATTAGCCTGTCAACTCATGCACCAGTATTATATTGCTCTAACTGAAACTTCATAGTATGTCTTAATACCTAGACGGGCCAATCCCCTTTTCATTGTTCTTCTTCTTCAATGTTATTCAGGGTTCAGTATGTACTTTATGACTAGTGTTTCAAGTATTTTCACTGAAACCACTTTAATCTGTAAATTAGCATGGGAGAATCAGCTTCCCCGGTGGCTCAGAGGGGAAAGAATCTGCCTGCAATGCAGGGAACTGGGGTTCAATCCCTGGGTCAGGGAGATCCCCTGGAGGAGGAAATGGCAACCCATTCCATTATTCTTGCTTGGAGAATTCCACCAGCTACAGTCCATGGGGTGGCAAAGAGTCAGATATGACTAAGTGACTAACACACACACGGGAGAATCAGTGCTTTATGATGTTGAGATTTCCTATTTGAGAATATGCTATGTTTATGCTGACATCTACTTTTGAGTTTTTCAGGAATATGGGGAGTAGATTGGAAGGAGGTAAAGTTTGTAGTAAGTGAAGGATACAGAAAGGATAAACTGGAGAGAGAACAGTGTGGTTAAGAGTACACAGTAACATTTAATCACCCGGAAAAGCCTGCCAAGGGAGGAAGGAGTGGTAGAAAGAATAAAATCAAGTAAAGAATGTTTTTCAAGAAAAAAAAACTGTCAACAATTAGGACAGAAACATTTTTAAATAAATCTATTAGACTTGCTGATACAGAAGTCTTTTGTGATCTTACTAAGATCTATTTTGGGGAGACTTATAAGGCTGGAAGCCACAGTGGGACTTCTATTCCATTATGGCCAAATATAACAATTTTGTTCTAATTTGATCCTAAAAGGGTCTTCCTGAAGTCAAAATGCACTAAATTTGGAATATAAGTACGTAATTATTCCTAAAATGGAGTTCAACCGTAGTCTTAGAAGAGGGCTGTGGAATAACTCATGCAAAGAATGCATGGCTCCAGAAAACACTGCCAATAGAAAGAAGTATCAGGAAACAGAGTAGAAAGTAACAGCTGTAGAGCAAAGGGGATGGCAAACATGAAGCAAATTTTCTCCAAACCAAACTAAGCTATAACTTTACAGAAGGATTTGACTTGGAGTTAGACCCTGCTAACATTCTAAAGCACAGCTGGAGATTCAGATAAAATAGGTGACTCCTTAAATAAGATGCAATAAACAAGCCCCAACTACTCAGAAATACTTGCTTCTGCATCTTTTCAAGATTCCACTCTCTCCCTCCCTCAGCTTTATCCCCAAATCCCAATTGTGCTTCTCTTTTGGTTAGTCCTAATAGAAGCATACAGACTTCCCTGGTAGGAAAGTAAGGATACTGGTAGGAAGTTAGGTAAGAATTATTCTTAACTCTTCCCTAATATTCAGACAGTGAAGGAGGGAACGGCAAACAACTTCAGTATTCTTGCCTTGAGAATCCCTTGAACATTTGTTTTTGTTTAGTCGCTCAATCGTGTCCAACTCTGCAACCCCACAGACTGAGCATGCCAGGCTTCTCTGACCTTTACTATCTCCTACAGTTTGCGCAAACTCATATTCATTGAGTCAAAGATGCCATTCAACTACCTCATCCTGTCATCCCTTCTCCTGCCCTCAATCTTTCCCAGTAGGGAAAGGGTCTTTTCCAGTGAGTCAGCTCTTTGCATCAGGTGGCCAAAGGATTAAAGCATCAGCTTCAGCATTGGTCCTTCCAATGAATATTCAGGGTTGATTTCCTTTAGGATTGACTGGTTTGATCTCCTTGCAGTCCAAGGGGCTCTCAAGAGTCTTTTCCAGCACCACAGTTCAAAAGCGTTCAGTCTTCTTTATAGTCCAAATCTCACTTCCATACTTGACTACTGGAAAAACCATAGCTTTGACTATATGGACCTTTGTCAGCAAAGTGATGTCTCTACTTTTTAACATGTTGTCTAGGTTTGTCATAACTTTTCTTCCAGAGAGCAAATGTCTTAATTTCATGGCTGCAGTCACCATCCACAATGATTTTGGAGACCAAGAAAATAAAGCCTGCCACTGTTTCCATTGTTTCACCATCCATTTGCCATGAAATGATGGAACTGGATGCCATGATCTTAGTTTTTTGAATGCTGAGTTTTAAGCCAGCTTTTCCACTCTCCTCTTTCACTTTCATCAAGAAGCTCTTTAGTCCCTCTTTGCTTTCCGCCATTAGGGTGGTGTCATCTGCATATCTGAGGTTATTGATATTTCTCCCGGCAAGCTTGATTCCAGCTTGTGCTTCATTCAGCCCAGCGTTTCTCATGAGGTACTCTGCATATAGGGCTTTCCTTGTGGCTCAGCTGGTAAAGAATCTGCAATGCGGGAAACCTGGGTTCAATCCCTGGGTTGGGAAGATCCCCTGGAGAAGGGAACGGCTACCCACTCCAGTATTCTGGCCTGGAGAATTCCATGTACTGTATAGTCCATGGGATCGCAAAGAGCTGGACATGACTGAGTGACTTTCACTTTCACCCTGCATATAAGTTAAATAAGCAAGGTGATGATAAACAGCCTGGACATACTCCTTTCCCAATTTGGAACCAATCTGTTGTTCCATGTCCAGTTCTAACTGTTGCTTCTTGACCTGCATACAGATTTCTCGGAGGCAGGTAAGATGGTCTGGTATTCCCATCTCTTTAAGAATTTTCCACAGTTTGTTGTGATCCACACAGTCAAAGGCTTTAGTGTGGTCAATGAAACAAAAGTAGATGTTTTTCTAGAATTTTCTTGTTTTTTCTATGATCCAATGGATGTTGGCAATTTGATCTCTGGTTCTTCTGCCTTTTCTAAAACCAGTTTGTACATCTGGAAGTTCTCGGTTCACATACTGTTGAAGCCCAGCTTGAAGGATCTTGAGCGCTACCTTGCCAGCATGTGAAATGAGCACAACTGTGTGGTAGTTTGAACCTTCTTTGGCATTCCCCTTCTTTGAGATTGGAATGAAAACTGACCTTTTCCAATCCTGTGGCCACTGCTGAGTTTTCCAAATTTGCTGGCATAATAAATACAGCACTTTAACAGCATCATCTTTTAGGATTCTCAGTAGCTCAGCTGGAATTCCATCACCTCCACTAGCTTTGTTCATAATAATGCTTCCTACAGCACAAATGTGGACCAAGAATGGAAACAAAAAGATCACAGCACTAACATGCAGGATTTCCAGATCCCCTCACCATACACCAGCTGCATGATCTGGGCACATTAACTGTATTACACCAAAAAGCCCTGATGAGATCTCTTCTAGGTATAAGATCCTTGTTCATTAAAAGAGGATACTCTCAAATAAGGGTTATTATTTTCTCTGGATGCTAAAGATAGCAAACACGATCAGCAGATTCAACTAAAATCATTAAGGTAGAAGTAGAAAAGAAGGAAAGCAGGGATCTGAAATTTAAAAAGGCAGTTAACAACTCTCTATTGTAACTACATCAAGGAGGCTGATTATAATTTTTTTCAGATTGTTCTACACTGCATGGTACCCCCACACTCTAGTCCACTCCAATGTTCACCCTAACAAGGTGGTATTCAAATATATTTGGGTCAACTAAGGAAATGTAATCCTTCTAAATTATTCTGTGGAACTAATAATAAACTTCTAAATTATTCTGGGAACTAGTGCCATTGGCTGTTCATCCTGCCATCAGCCTTAAGTGGTAGAATTTAAGAAGGTACTACATCAGAGAAATGCATTCACTTGGTAAAATCTACTCTCTAATACCAATTTCCTACATAAGCCTGACTTGAAAGAAACAGGAGCTGTTTCAGTTTAATCTGCGTATCTCTTTTTTGAAAGTAGTGGGCAGTAACAGAGGATATTAAAGGATGTGATGGCTATTCTAGGGGGCACAGTTTTTATTTCTTTATAGAATTAGAACAGCTAGTTTTTACCAGGGCACCAAGGAATAAATCACATATTAGTATATTATGGTGACAGTTTATTTACTGTTACTGGGGGAATGCGTTCTATCCCTATAGTAAAGTGACAGAATTCCCTCCCAGGCATGTGCCTAAACCTTATTTCAAAAAAAAAAAAAATTGTAAGCACAGGATTCCACCAACTTACAGCAGGCTGAGTGGGGGTACATGAGCCATGAAATGGGAAACAAACAGGAAAGAAACTGGGCATAGGCATTTGAGGGTAATAAATATAATAGCAATCTAGAAGATGAACGGTTCATGTTGTTTATGATTACAGACTGATTATCCCTCTAAGTGCAAAGGCTATCCAATAAGTCATATCCGGGTTGATTTGTTAGCAAGGTACTTTCACCAGATAATAAATTAGAATGTAATTAAAGTGCATTCTGTCTGTTTATCATGGACTAAGATAGCTCACTATAATTCTCAATTATCTGCATGAAAACACAACATGACAAGCATGGTGAGTAAACCTTTCAGCGAAGGGCAATAAAATTCTTAGGAATGCACTAAAATTGCTAGATTCTTTTCTAGTCCTTTTAAAATTTTGTCTCCAATTTTGATAAATAATGTGAATGGAATCAAATTAACTTGCTACTTGCTTTCATACAGTAAGTCATACAGTAAGTTTGGACTCATAAGTCTCCAAACTTCTTAGCTTGCTGACAATTCACTGTGGGCAGTGACTAAATCATGAAAGAAGTCAAAGAACATAGACTGAATATTTACCACAAACCTCTCTGCTAGACAGAAAAACTTAAGCACAGAAAAATTACAAAGGAAACAACATATATGAACATCTAAAACTTAAAAATGTGTTTAAAAAAGCATTTGTAGCACATAAAATAAATTCACTGTATAAAAACCTCAAAAGTACTAATAATAAAAAACTCAGACCATAAGAAATAAATGAACAAAACATACAAAGAGAAACTAATAAACAGAAACATAAAAAATAATTTCAAGTAAATTAAATTTAAATCAGAGCAACATTTTTCTATATATCTAATTAATAAAAAGTCCTTTTAAAAAATTATAATGACCAATATTGGCAAAAATACAGCAACATTTGTACTCTCATTGTTGTACAGTCATGTTGTTAAGTCATGTCCAACTCTTTGCAACCCCATCGACTGAAGCACGCCAGGCTTCCCTGTCCTTCACTATCTCTTGGAGTTTGCTCAAACTCATGTTCATCAAGCCAATGATGCCATCCAACCATCTCATCCTCTGCTGCCCCCTTCTCCTCCTGCTTTCAATCTTTCCCAGCATCAGGATCTTTTCCAGTGAGTCAGCTCTCATACATTGTGATTATTTCTTGTAATAAGTTGATTAGAACTCTTTAAAAATACAATTAGGCATTTTGAATTTGGCAGTATAAAAATGTTTACGTTTTAGTTCTATATTCCCACATCATGGAATCTAATAAACAAAAATATTTATCACAGCTTCATCTATATCAGTAATAAAAATCTGAAACAACAAAAATCTGACAATAAAGATACATTGTAAAATATGGTATAATCATAGATGGAATATTGTGTGGCCATTTTAAGTGATGATTGTTTAGTCGCTCAGTCACGTCCAACTCTTTGCGACCCGTGGACTGTAGCCCACCAAGCTTCTCCGTCCATGGGATTCTCCAGGCAAGAATACTGGAGTGAGTTGCCATTTCCTTCTCCAGGGGATCTTCCCGACCCAGCGATCGAACCCAGGTCTCCCACATTGCAGGAAGACACTTTAACCTCTGCACCACCAGGGAAGCCCCTAAGTGATGATTATGATAAACTAAATAGGAAAGGCTAGAAAACTATATGTAAGGTAATCACATTTAAATTAAACATATGCTTATTAAAGACTAGGAAGGAAAATACCAAAGTGAAAATCATGTTAAGCTGGTATGATACACTGAATAACTGCCCCTCCCCCTAATGCCACCATCCAAAGATGTCCAGGTTCTAATGCCTATAACCTGTGACTGCTATTTTACTTGGCAACAAGAACTCTGCAGATGTGATTAAGTTAAGGATTCTGAGATGAGGAGATTGTCCTGGATTATCTGGATAGGCCCAACATAATCACAAGAGTCCTTATAAGAGGCATTCAGAAGAGCTGACTCTGAAAAGGAGATATCACAACAGAGGCACAGGTTGGAATGATGGACCACAACCACTGCTGAAGAGAATGGGCAGCCTCTAGAAGTTAAAAAAGATGAGGAATGGATTCACCCTAGTCTCCAGAAGGAATTCAGTTCTGCTGATACCTTGATTTTATCCCCATGAGATTCATTTCTGACTTCGGACCTTCAAAAAGTCAGATAATAAACTTGTGTTATTTTAAGCCACTAAATTTGTGGTAATCTGTTACAACCACAGAAAACTAATCGATGGTAAGCTTGCCCTTTCTAAACTTTCTACAATGTTCAAATTACTTTTATTGACGCATTCTAATATACAAATTTGGCTAAAATTAAGATTTTAGATGAAAAACTTACTCTGCTGCAGTGGTTCTCAGCTCTGGTTGCAGAGCGGTATAGGCACACCGCAGAGATATTGCAGGTTCAGTTCCAAACCAAGTCACACAAATTTCTTGGTTTCTCAGTATATATAAAAGTTATGTTAAAGTTAGGTTTACACTATACTTAGTCTAATAAGTGTGTAACAGCATAAGGTGTAAACAACAATCAGTTCAGTTCAGTTCAGTTGCTCAGTCATGTCCGACTCTTTGCAACCCCAAGAATTGCAGCACGTCAGGCCTCCCTGTCCATCACCAACTCCCGGAGTTCACTCAGACTCACGTCCATCAAGTTGGTGATGCCCCCCCAGCCATCTCATCCTCTGTTGTCCCCTTCTCCTTCTGCCCCCAATCCCTCCCAGCATCAGAGTCTTTTCCAATGAGGCAACTCTTCACATGAGGTGGCCAAAGTATTGGAGTTCAGCTTCAGCATCAGTCCTTCCAAAGAACACCCAGGGCTGATCTCCTTTAGAACGGACTGGTTGGATCTCCTTGCAGTCAAAGGGATTCTCAAGAGTCTTCTTTTGAACCACAGTTCAAAAGCATCAATTCTTCAGTGCTCAGCTTTCTTCACAGTCCAACTCTCACCTCCATATATGACTACTGGAAAAACCATAGCCTTGACTAGAGGGACCTTTGTTGGCAAAGTAATGTCTCTGCTTTTGAATATGCTATCTAGGTTGGTCATAACTTTCCTTCCAAGGAGTAAGCGTCTTTTAATTTCATGGCTGCAGTCACCGTCTGCAATGATTTTGGAGCCCCCAAAATAAAGTCTGACACTGTTTCCACTGTTTCCCCATCTATTTCCCATGAAGTGATGGGACCAGATGCCATGATCTTCGTTTTCTGAATGTTGAGCTTTAAGCCAACTTTTTCACTCTCCTCTTTCACTTTCATCTAGGGGCTTTTTAGCTCCTCTTCACTTTCTGCCATAAGGGTGGTGTCATCTGCATATCTGAGATTATTGATATTTCTCCCGGCAATCTTGATTCCAGCTTGTGCTTCTTCCAGCCTACCATTTCTCATGATGTACTCTGCATATAAGTTAAATAAGCAGGGTGACAATATACAGCCTTGACGTACTCCTTTTCCTATTTGGAACCAGTCTGTTGTTCCATGTCCAGTTCTGACTGTTGCTCCCTGACCTGCATATAGGTTTCTCAAGAGGCAGGTCAGGTGGTCTGGTATTCCCATCTCTTTCAGAATTTTCCACAGGTTGTTGTGATCCACACAGTCAATGGCTTTGGCATAGTCAATAAAGCAGAAATAGATGTTTTTCTGGAACTCTCTTGCTTTTTTGATGATCCAGCAGACGTTGGCAATTTGATCTCTGGTTCCTCTGCCTTTTCTAAAACAGCTTGAACATCTGCAAGTTCACGGTTCACGTACTGCTGAAGCCTGTACATACCTTAATTAAATAACACTTTATTGCTGCAAAATGCTAACCATCATCCTATCCTTTAGCAAGTCATAATCTTTTTGAAATAACAACATCAGAGCTCAATGATCACAGATCACTATAAAAATAATCATGAAAAAGTTTGAAATACTGCAAGAATTATCAAAATGTGACAGAGATGCAAAGTGAACAATCGTTATTGGAAAAATGGTGCTGAGAAGATTTGCTCAACACAGGGTTTCCATAAACCTTCAATTTGTGATATCTGGAAAGTACAATAAAGCAAAGAACAATAAAATGAGTAGGCCTATATCAAGTAATCAACTTTAAGAAAAAAAAAAGAATATGAATGCCATGCTTTCTTCCCATTCCCAGTGATTCTGATTTAACTTTTTTAGGCTCAAACATCAGTACTTTTTAAAAGTCCTACAAACTACTGTGCGGCCAGGGTTGAGAATCACTGTTTTTATATATCCTCTCATGACTGACAAGTTTCCCTAACTCAAAACAGGAATGTTTACCTATCTAAAACTCCATTTCTGGGAGGGGGGTTCAGGATTGGGAACTCATGTACACCCGTGGCAGATTCATGTCAATGTATGGCAAAACCAATACAGTATTGTAAAGTAAAAATAAAAATTTTTTTTTAAAAGGCAAAAAATAAAACTACATTTCTTTCAATAATTCTGAAAATGAAAATACTCAATGACAACTTGTCTTAAATTTAAGACTGAGAGCTGTGTCTAGTTGAACTGATACTGTCAAAGGAAAAGAAAAAATAAAGTCACTTCCTCTTCTTCCTCAATGGTTTTCATTTGCGGACTTCAAAGGGCTAATATCTCTTTAGAGATACTGTACTCCAAGAAAAAGTTTCTTATTAGCTATTACCTCGAGGCCTCATATTTAAATAAGAGCAATCTGTAAGAAAACTTGTCCTTCCCTCCCTTTTCTAGTAACTAATTTTATTATTATATTACTGAAACTATGTAAGATACTTAGTCTTTGATTTTTTGTGAAATGTTTTAAAAATAGTATAGACTATCCAAGTCTGTCAAATTCCACTTACAGTATATTCTTTAAAAACGTATTTCCCCTCAATTTTCCAAGTAGCAAGCTTATACATTAAAAAATAAGATAAAACACACATACTTTAGTATGTTTGTGAGCAAATGCATAACTTAGGAGTTTTAAAATTTGAGACTGAAGGACATCCCTGGTGGCGCAGTGGATAGGAATCTGCCTGCCAATGCAGGGGACACAGGTTGATCCCTCGTCCAGGATTCCATATAACAGCGAGCAACTTAGCCCATGTGCCACAACTACTAAGCTTGTGAGCTGCAATACCAAGCCCATGCACTGCAAAGAAGAGTAGCCCCCACTCACCACAACCAGAGAATGCCCATGTAAGGCAACAAAGACTGAAACAATTAAATGAAATCCAAGATCAATATTCTCAGCTAGAGAAATCACTGGCAAAGTCTTACGCATCTCTTGGTCAACTCATAGCAGCAATATCATATATGAGAAACATCATTATCAACCAAGCATGTCAAAGGTTGATCTCCATAGCAACTGCAACTCTGACACATGTAGCAGAGAAGGCATCAGAGTTAACACCACACGCACACAAAGTGTTGGTATTATGTAGTCCAGACTGCGGTTGCTGTAGAAACCTAAAACCAAGTCCCTGACAACAGTAGATAAAATGAAAACAACAACAGAAACTTCCTCTAGTACTTAGCCATATACTACTTTGCTTTCAAGCAGGATAATGCCATTCTAAACACTACATAATAGTCTTGAATTGATATCATTAAAGGAAAATCTTTTACAAAAATAATATTAAATGATGTCATGTATCTGTTTAACATTCAGTTCAGTTCAGTTCAGTTGCTCAGTCGTGTCCGACTATTTGCAACGCCATGAATTGCAGCATGCCAGGCCTCCCTGTCCATCACCAACTCCCAGAGTTTACTCAAACTCATGTCCATCGAGTTGGTGATGCCATCCAGCCATCTCATCCTCGGTCGTCCCCTTCTCCTCCTGCCCCCAATCCCTCCCAGCATCAGCGTCTTTTCCAATGAGGCAACTCTTCACATGAGATGGCCAAAGTATTGGAGTTTCAGCTTTAGCATCATTCCTTCCAAAGAACACCCAGGACTGACCTCCTTCAGAATGGACTGGTTGGATCTCCTTGCTGTCCAAGGGACTCTCAAGAGTCTTCTCCAACACCACAGTTCAAAAGCATCAATTCTTCGGCACTCAGCTTTCTTCACAGTCCAACTCTCACATCCATACATGACCACTGGAAAAACCATAGCCTTGACTAGACGGACGTCTGTTGGCAAAGTAATGTCTCTGCTTTTGAATATGCTACCTAGGTTGGTCATAACTTTCCTTGCAAGGACTAAGCGTCTTTTAATTTCATGGCTGCAATCACCATCTGCAGTGATTTTGGAGCCCCCCAAAATAAAGTCTGACACTGTTTCCACTGTTTAACATTAGTAGCATCTATATTTCCTAAAAAATTCTCCTTCCCATCCTGGGCTCAACTGAATGTTCAAAACCTCACCCCAACAGAGCACTATCACCTCACCTCCTCCTCAGTCAGAGGAGGCCTCAGTCAGAGTCAGTTCCACACACTGGCAAGAGGAGGTACCAGGTTTTGCTGCCACCACCATAACCACAACGAGCTTGAGGCTTCCCAGGTGGTGCTAGTGGTAAAGAATCTGCCTGTCAATGCATAAGACCCAAGAGCCTTGGGTTCAATCCCTGGGGTCAGGAAGATCCCCTGGCGTAGGAAACAGTAACTCGCTCCAGTATTCTTGCCTGGAATAATTCCATGGACAGAAAAGCCTGGAAGGCTACAGTCCATGGGGTCACGAAGAGTTGGTCCTGACTGAGTGACTGAGCACGGACAGACAAGCTTATTTGAAAACAAATTTACAAAAAAGAAAAGCAGGAAAACTCACTCTATCTAATGTAAAGTCTTACTATATGGTTACTGTAATCAATACAGTGTGGTACTGGTAAAGGAAGAGAAACACAGATCAATGGAACAGGTAACCCAGAAATGGATCAATGCAAATGTACCAACTGATTGTTTATAAAGATGCAAAAGCATTTCAATGGAGGAAAGAGAATCTTTTCAACAAATCATCTTGGAATAACCAGACATCCATAGATAAAAATGAACCTTGACTTAAAGCTTAAGGTATATACAAAAGCATGTGCAAAATGAATCACAAATTTAAACATAAAAAATGAAACTACAAAGCTTTTAGAATAAAATATAGAAGAATATCTTTGAGACCCAGGGCTAGGAAAAGAGTTCTTAAACATCACATCAAAAACTTGATCCATAAAAGAAAAGATAATCAATAATTGAACTTTATTAAAATTAAAAAATTTTACTTTGGGAAAGACCCCGTTAACAAGATAAAAAGATGAGCCACAGACAGGGAGAAAATATTTGCAAATCACAAATCCAAAGGATTTTGTATCCACAGTGTATAGAGGACTCTCCAAACTCAATAAGAAAACAATATGAGCTTCCCTGGTGGTTCAACGGTAAAGAATCTGCCTGCCAATACAGGAGACACAGGTTACATCCATGGTCTGGGAAGTTCCCACATACCATGAAGCAACTGACCTCATGTGCCACAACTATTGAGCCTGTGCTCTAGAGCTTAGGAACTACAACTATTGAGCCCAACGTGCCCTCAAGCACATGCTCCGAAAGACAAGCCACTGCGATGAGAAGCTTTCATTCGCCCTGCAGTGAAGAGCAGCCCTTGCTCGCTGCACTAGAGAAAAGCCCTTGCAGCAACAAAGACTCGGACAGCCAAAAATAAATAAACTAGTTTTAAAAAAAGTCAAAAGGAAAACGATCTACTTGAATATGGGCAAAAAGACCTGAAGAGACACTTTACCACAAGATATTAAGATGGCAAATTAGCACATGAGAAAATGCTCAAAATCATCATTCACTTCAGCTGCTCAGTTGTGTCCAACTTTTTGCAACCCCATGGACTGCAGCACGCCAGGCCTCCCTGTCCATCACCAACTCCAGGAGCTAGCTCAAACTCATGTTCATCAAGTTGGTGGTGCCATCCAATTATCTCATTCTCTTTGTCCCCTTTTCCTCCTGCCTTCAGTCTTTCCCAGAATCAGGGTCTTTTCAAATGAGTCAGTTCTTCACATCAGATGACCAAAGTACTGGAGTTTCAGCTTCAGCATCAGTCCTTCCAATGAATATTCAGGATTGATTTCCTTTAGCATGGACTGGTTGGATCTCCCTGCAGTCCAAGGGATTCTCAAGAGTCTTCTCCAACACCACAGTTCAAAAGCATCAATTGTTCAGCACTCAGCTTTCTTTACAGTCCAACTTTCACATCCATAGATGACCACCGGGAAAAACCATGACCTTGCCTAGACGGACCTTTGTTGACAAAGTAATGTCTCTGCTTTTTAATACACTGTCTAGGTTGGTCATAATTTTCCTTCCAAGAAGTAAGTGTCTTTTAATTTCATGGCTGCAATCACCATCTGCAGTGAATTTGGATCCCAGAAAAATAAAGTCTGACACTGTTTCCAATGTTTCCCTATCTATTTGCCATGAAGTGATGGGACTGGATGCCATGATTTTAGTTTTCTGAATGCTGAGCTTTAAGCCAACTTTTTCATTCTCCTCTTTCACTTTCATCAAGAGGCCCTTCTTCTTTACTTTCTGCCATAAGGGTGGTGTCATCTGCTATACTGTCTCATTTTATATAAAAATGAAAAAATTTTAAAATCAAACAACACATACTAAAGAAAGTTCTTTCAACTAGAGATTTTTATATATTATAATCCTGAAACCTACTTGATGTTTTTAGTGTCACAGAGGAAACAAAACCATCCTGTCCAGTACAGCAACATTTGCTTTTTTGCTATGATTTCGCCAGGTTCCTGGAAAGATGTCCTTCATTTCTATTCCAAAAACAAACAAAACTTGACCAGATTTGCTTTAGAAAACTGTCCATGCAACCTAAGGACTGTTTATGCCCATTCCCCATAAAGTTGATAATCTCTACATCTCTCCTTATATCTAATTGTAAAGGGCAATTAGTACAGATTTAGATATTTTTAAATAGATATTAAAACATACTGATAAGGGTACTCTATAATATAGCAAAGGAAAGACAGGGAAAAGGGAAAAGAGACTACAATGACAATAATATAATAACATCTTCCTTAACGATCTTGAGAAATACAAAAGCACTTTAGTACTAAGGACAAGAAAGAAGGAAGATACCAAGTAAGTTTTTTTCCTCCTTACTCTGGTAATTTGTATCAAGCTCAGAATATCTGAAAGCTTATTTGATACTATGTAGTTACCAAGACTTATTGTCTTAATATGTTAAAGGCTAAAGTTTCTCTAGTAGAAAAACATGGCTCCTTTGAGCATGTTCTTTCCCTCATGCTTAGACCTGCTTGAAGGTCCAAGCTTAAAAATCAAATATTGCTGCTTTCATAGTGAGTATCTCAGAGGGCATCACTCTCTCTATGCCCTTCCAGCATTTAAAAAACTTTTTTGCTTTTATTTTACAGGCCTGAATTAAGGGGATTTAAAATATGTCAAAATCATCAAGTTTTTTCCTGGCTCATCAAGTTAAAATTCTCCCACATAGTTAACTGCTGATTTGTATTCAAAGTTACCATGATAACTCTTTCTTCCTGACTTCCACACTTTAAACCTCATATGTTTACATCTAGCTTCCTCAAGGACACTGATTCCTTGAGTACATACAGGAAGCTCTTTTACTATGTTTTAACACACAGTAGATGGTCAATAAATACTGGTTGGAATCATAGCTATGCCTTTCAAGTTCACTCCTTAACTGATACTAATTTTTTTTTCAAGTCTTAGCTATTATTCCTCCTCGCCCCTGCTTTATTTATAGGGACAGAACTACAAAGCAGAGGCTGAAGACAGGGACTTGGAATGGCACTGTTTTCTCCTTGCAGCAAAACTTGTTTAAACATTGTAAAAGAGAATAAAACTAACTTACACTTTTGGCAAATGTCTTTGAAAGTAAAACAACCAGCATTTAACAAATAAGCTACCTTTGTTGAGGTAGAGTCTAAGGGAAAAACTAAGGGAATAACCCTTGTGCACTAATGGATTTTAAAGGATTGCTTTTCTCTAAAAGCATATGAACTCCATCAGTGTCGGCCTGCAGGACTCCCAAACTCTGCACTCATGACTTCTGTGAGCCTTCATGAATTCAAATGTACTTTTACCAATCATATGACTTCTACCTATTCAAGAGAATTATTCTGTGCCAGAAAAGTTTTATGATTAGGGGTCCATTCTTTTAGGAATATTTATAGTGCCTAAACAACTCCAGATGTTTTGCTTTGGTTTTTGGTTAAGGGTGGAGGCAGGAGGGCAGAAATCAAAATGAGGATCCTCCCAATTAGAAATGTTTGCCATTCCATCCTAAATGAGCTCTTGTATTTCTGCCTCGAAGTCCCAGAATTTACACTTATGACACTCATACATGTAATGTCAAAATATGAGGATTTAGATATAGGATTGCTACTTTATTTTTAAAAATTGCTTGTGGATAGCATACATCTAAATTATTTTTACAAATCACAATCATACAAAACAGAGATTGCTTCCTGAATTTGCACTTAATTTGCCAACAGTATGAAGAAGCATTCTTTGGAGGCAGCTGTTTTTCACAGAGGAGTAAATTATGGAATGACAAATTCCGTATTTCTTGCAGAATTTATGCACCTGTTGATTATAATCTGTTCTCAAATTCTGTCTAAACCTATAGTCTTAAAGCTAGTATACTTTCATGTTATATATTAAATGTAGTAAAAATTGTCCGAGACATTCTGAACATCACTAGACTCATAAGGAATTTAATTTTGCTTTTTCTGCCTTCAAGAAGGTATGTGCCAATCCCATGGAAGATTTCAAAATTAAAGGATGTAATAGCCTCCCGTGGTAATTCGTTCCTAAAAAATGTAATAGCTAGGAAAAAGTTTCTCTACCTAATTATAATCAACTCTGCTACAATTCAAGTGCATTATTTTTCCTTCTCTGTCTTCAGGCAGAGTTGATCACTATCTTTAACCATGATAATCAATGCTATGAAGAACAATATGTAAGGTAAACACCCACGATCTAATTAAATTGATGAGTAAGGCAAAAAGGTCAGAAAAAGGCCTCTGGTTAGGAAAGGTTCTCTGTGTCAAATATATGCCAAGCAATATGAATATAAAGACAAAACAATCTCTTTCAAAAAGTTCAGTCTTAGAAATACTTATACTTAAATCAGAGGTTCAAAATAAAGGAGCCAGACAGGCCAATTAATCTATGAAGTGGCCAGCTGTAGCTAGAGAATCTTGAATGGTAAACTGGAGGACATAGGCCCAATCTTTTTTTCCCCCCAGTTTTACTGAGGAATAATTGACAAATATAATTATATATATTTAAAGTGTACATGCCCAGTCTAAGGCAGCCACCACTTGACACCAGCAGACTAAGACAATGGAAAATGCAAGCTCAATAGTGTCATAGCTTCCAATTTTTTGAAGAAATCAGAGAATCTAACTTGGAAAAATCAGAGAATGCTTAGCAAAAGAGCTAACACTTAAGTCCTCAAGGTGAAGCAATGCTTAACCAGATACGAATGTAGCTGGTTTATCTTCTATGGCTATTGCCTACGGTGGAAAGAGGGGAGTGCCAGAAGTGACTAGAGAAGGAAGGGATGGTTTGCCATGCACAGGTCAAACTGTATCCTATAGAACACAGGAAGCTACTAAGGAGTCTCTGACTCCACATCATAGAAGGGTAGGATCTATCAATATGCAGGAAGTTTTACCAAAATGCTATCCAGTGAGAGGTCAACATCTGATAGGCATTTTTAAAACTAGACACCTTGCTCATAATCCATAAAGCTAGAGTGGGGACTGCCATATCTAAAAACTTGCCTTAGACCTCTAACTACTGTGATGTCTAAGTGTTCATACAGCTCCAATAGCAGCAATGACTGCTTAAACAGATGGCAGCCAATTTACCCATGGAAAAGAGTATCAGTTCAGTTCAGTTCAGTCGCTCAGTCGTGTCAGATTCTTTGCGACCCCATGAATCGCAGCACACCAGGCCTCCCTGTCCATCACCAACTCCCGGAGTTCACTCAGACTCACGTCCATCGAGTCCATGATGCCATCCAGCCATCTCATCCTCGGTCGTCCCCTTCTCCTCCTGCCCCCAATCCCTCCCAGCATCAGAGTCTTTTCCAATGAGTCAGCTCTTCGCATGAGGTGGCCAAAGTACTGGAGCTTCAGCTTTAGCATCATTCCTTCCAAAGAAATCCCAGGGTTGATCTCCTTCAGAATGGACTGGTTGGATCTCCTTGCAGTTCAAGGGATTCTCAAGAGTCTTCTCCAACACCACAACTCAAAAGCATCAATTCTTCGGCGCGCAGCCTTCTTCACAGTCCAACTCTCACATCCATACATGACCACTGGAAAAACCATAGCCTTGACTAGACACACCTTAGTCAGCAAAGTAATGTCTCTGCTTTTGAATATGCTATCTAGGTTGGTCATAACTTTTATTCCAAGGAGTAAGCATATTTTAATTTCATGGCTGCAGTCACCATCTGCAGTGATTTTGGTGCCAAAAATAATAAAGTCTGACACTGTTTCCACTGTTTCCCCACCTATTTCCCATGAAGTGATGGGACCAGATGCCATGATCTTCGTTTTCTGAATGTTGAGCTTTAGGCCAACTTTTTCGCTCTCCTCTTTCACTTTCATCAAGAGGCTTTTTAGCTCCTCTTCACTTTCTGCCATAAGGGTGGTGTCATCTGCATATCTGAGATTATTGATATTATCTCCCGGCAATCTTGATTCCACCTTGTGTTTCTTCCAGCCCAGTGTTTCTCATGATGTACTCTGCATATAAGTTAAATAAGCAGGGTGACAATACACAGCCTTGATGTACTCCTTTTCCTATTTGGAACCAGTCTGTTGTTCCATGTCCAGTTCTAACTGTTGCTTCTTGACCTGCATACAGATTTCTCAAGAGGCAGGTCAGGTGGTCTGGTATTCCCATCTCTCTCAGAATTTTCCACAGTTTCTTGTCCACACAGTCAAAGGCTTTCGCATAGTCAATAAAGCAGAAATAGATGTTTTTCTGGAACTCTCTTGCTTTTTCCATGATCCAGCGGATGTTGGCAATTTGATCTCTGGTTCCTCTGCCTTTTCTAAAACCAGCTTGAACATCAGGGAGTTCACAGTTCACGTATTGCTGAAGCCTGGCTTGCAGAATTTTGAGCATTACTTTACTAGCATGTGAGATGAGTGCAATTTTGCGGTACTTTGAGCTTTCTTTGGCATTGCCTTTCTTTGGAATTGGAATGAAAACTGACCTTTTCCAGTCCTGTGGCCACTGCTGAGTTTTCCAAATTTGCTGGTATATTGAGTGCAGCACTTTCACACCATCATCTTTCAGGATTTGAAACAGCTCAATTGGAATTCCATCACCTCCACTAGCTTAAACCCCAAAAGGAAGTTTTGTGAGATCTACCATCCCCAGACATTTCTCTTTTATTCTTGGCAAGAGTTTTTAAAAAAAGAAAAAGAGAGATAATACCTTACTCATTGCTAAAATAGAGCTAAGAGATCTTGACATATATTGTTCTCTCCCAGCTAAGAGATCCCTTGGCTCCTTATTTTCTACTTTGTCTGGTTTATAACACACTCACAGCAGCCAACTGTATTCCTAGCTTGAACTCCTTTCTTTATACTAAATCATTTCAAATTCTAAAATCTAATTCAGGGCCACAAGTTAACCAGTACCCCTACTTTCTTCATCCTCCTAACCCATTAGTTATCCACCTAACCCACTGGTTGATCCTATCTTATTTGCAATAAACTCTAACCCAAAATTAATCTGCATTTTGCTTCAGAAAGGATATTTGTTTTTGCCAGGGACATTTCCTATTCTCCACTTAGAAACAGGGAAAGAAACTATGTTGTCCCCTAGGCCTTTCATTCAAGCCTCACAACAGGATAGGTGTTATCATTACTCCACAAGATAGGCATTATTATTCTCATTTTCAGGGATGAGAAAACTGAAGCTCTGAGTAGTCAACCTGTCCAATAGCAGCTGGTAAATGACATAAGCCATGTCTGAAGAGGTCAATCTGCTTCCAAAACTATGCTCTTTCCACTATATTAAACAGCTTCAACTGATGTTTCTAATAATAACAGTCATAATACTCAACTTCCACCTCATATTTGTACAGTGAAGTATACCTTTCAAATCATTTTCATCTGAAGTATCTCTCTGGGTTCCTAAAACTATCCTTCAAGTAAACATAGGCAATGGGGGGGGGAAAACTAATCTAAAATCACAGAAAAAAAATTACTGGGCACAAATAATAGCTAATAACAGCAGTGATGTTTATAGAGCATTTGTCTGCTGTAATCCTCGTTACAATCTTGTGAATAATAATAATGTCATCTCTTTTACAGATGAGGTTCAGTTCAGTTCAGTCGCTCAGTCATGTCCAACTCTTTGCGACCCCATCAATTGCAGCACGCCAGGCCTCCCTGTCCATCACCAACTCCCAGAGTTCACTCAACTCATGTCCATCGAGTCGGTGATGCCATCCAGCCATCTCATCCTCGCTCGTCCCCTTCTCCTCCTGCCCCCAATCCCTCCCAGCATCAAGGTCTTTTCCAGTGAGTCAACTCTTCGCATGAGGTGGCCAATGTACTGGAGTTTCAGCTTCAGCATCAGGTAACAAGGCTCAAAATATTCTGCAGTTCACACAGCTAGGAAATGGCAGTACTGGAATTCAAATTTGGGTATTGGTTAGCTCACAAGCCCATGCTCTTCTCTAAACCTCAGCCAGTACTGCCTCCCTCACTGCAGTGCTCCTTACAAAATATTATGCTCTCACTGTAATTAAGTTAAACAAAATTTATTTGAAATTCCAATATCCAAGTTAAAATTAAAATCCATATGCATTCCCCAACCCACCACTAAATGGAAGTGGAATAGGCAGCAAACAGGTGGCAAGAGAGTATCAACTAGGAACTTAAAAGAAATTCTTCACTGGAAAACTGACACATAGATAATCAGAAATTCAATAGCGTTTCAAGAAAAATTAAACTATCAAGCTCCCAGGACTACCCTTTTATGGGGCAAGAGACATTACCCTGACCATTTAACAAATGAATATATTATTCTAACAAACATTCAATATCAAGAAATTATTTTTTTTAACATATCCTATGAAACAGTTAAAGTCATCGAGGATGGAAAAGCTCCATCTCAGTTTTTCCGTAAGTTGCCCAGGTACATCCATAAGTATTTTTAAAGTAGGTTAAAATGCTGGAGCCAGGACCAGGATGTTTATTTCTGAGGCTCTTTTCTACATACCCATAAATTCATACCAGGCACACTTTGTCACATAGTCATGCTTATTTTTAATCAGAGGCACTATGGAATAATAAGGACATGAAAAAATAAGTAATACTTAAATATAATATAACTACATAAAAATGTTTTTAATAAAAGCTTTGTTAGTCCTATGAAACTAAATGACATTCTTTTAAATACACAGTAATATAAAAGAAACAGCCTAAAGTTACAAAGAAATGTTGATGAAGATTTGTGAAGCCACTATTATTGAGGATAAAATACATTTCATTTATTTGATGACATTTAACCATTTAAGATATAGAAAGTATCTGTCACAAAGCCCTGTAATTATTAAACACTATAAAGAATATGCTTATGCAAATTACCAGTGCTTGAAACATTCAAAACACACTACTAAGTTTTTAGAATATGACATAATATTCACTAGAAGTATCTGCAGCCTCACAATTCTGGAAATAAAAGCAAATCAATTTGCTTAATAAAAAAAAAAAATCTCTGGAGCAAACGAAATAAACTTCCAAGGAGATTCCAAGAGAATGGTAATTTTTAAAGCTATTTTTAAATATTTGTTAAAATGAAGTTTCAGTGCACAAAAATAGAAAAAAATGAAAGGCTTTGAGAAGACACTGGTGAGTCACAGGAAAAAAGCAAATCCAGCTGCACTCCATAAACCAAAGATTTGTATCTAGAACTTTGAATAAGGATTAAATCAGAAACAACTATCTGAATGGTTAACATCTAGTATCCATTTTTAAAACCTACTCTAGGGTAGCTGTTCCTGGGAAAACATTCATTAAGCTCTTAAAACCACAAACAGAGATAAATAAATTTTGGCAATGAAAAAATCTCCCAGGTGTGTACACACACACACACACACACACACACACACACACAAGAAAATTCTGAATCCTATAGAAGAATCAAGGACAATTATAGAATACATATTGATGAAAAGCATTTGGTGATGCAGTAATGAGGAACATGGGAAGAGAGATGTGGAGATCTGAATCCTAATTCGTTAAAATTCAACCACAAAGAATTAAGTGTTATAGCACTTTAGAACCTACAACCAACTTTGTTAACTGGGCCCAGAATTAAGAACACAGGCTAGTCAGTATTCCTCAACCTTGAGCAATATTTAGAATATTTTTAAAGGGTAAAAATTCAGCTATCCAGTATGCCTTAAATGATTTTTATTAAGATGTTCTTTAAATGTGTATTAATATGAAAATTATAAACACTGTATGGATATGGTTCTTAAACAACTAAAATTACAAATTGGCATTAAGTTACTATGACAGAGGATGATGCTTGACTGAAACCGTTGCTGAAATGCAAGTTTGTGTGCCTGACACTCGGTGCAGCCAAACAATACCAAAATGTCAGAGTCTGGAACATAGCAAGGTTTATTAAGGGCTGTGCAAGGAGCATTTAAGGATGGCCCATGCCTTAAAAACCCCAACTCTCCAAAAGCCTTCAGCAAAGCCCTTTTCTAAGAAAGTTGAAGGAGAGACCTGGTTAGCTGTTGCAAACAGTCTTGAGGTCAGGTCACGATATTCCTGTAAATCTCCACCAAATGAACGTTACTCTCTGTTCTGACAAGAAACGGCCAGGTCCCAAGGCACAACTTTCCCCCTCTGAGGTCCTGGTCCTGGCGAAGAAAGACAGGTCTCAGTTGGCAGCTCTCTCAGGGCCGGGTCCCCAGACACCGCCCATCCATAGCCAGGCTGCCAGGACACAACTGGCCCTCAGATTCCTTAGGCCGCTCAAGGGAGGTGGAGGAGGGGTGGCGGCAGGCCCCCACCAGGTCCCAAAGGTGGGGAGAGGGGAGATGTTCACTGCTGCCTCAAGACCTGGGTCAAATTCAGTGGGTTGATGAGGGCTCTGGAGCCCTGCTGGAAACAGCCTCCAGTTTGTTCCCTGGGCCTCCCAGCTCACCCACTGGCCCGAGGCCAGGTGAACTGGAGGGCTGCAGGGGATGCCAGGATTCACCTCTTACCTCACTATATACCAAATGACCACCATTCCACCGATGGTTGGCTGAATGGCCCACTGACAGCTGCTCACTGACAGTTGGCTGCTCATGGGAGGGGCCTACTGTGGTGTCAACCAATGGCTGACCAGGACAACCAACAGTCACTCATTGACAGTTGGTAGCTTGTGGGAGGGGTCCAGGTAACAGCACACAGCAAGGGCTGTGTGCTAAGAGCTGCACTGGCCACGTGCTATTACAATTACAAAGCTAAATTGCAACGCCCAGTATGAAAATGGTTCTGACTGTATGGGGCGGATCTTGGAATAAGCAAATCCCATGGGCAAGATAGGCTTCCAAGTGGAGCTAGTGGTAAAGAACCTGCCTGTCAATGCAGGAGATGTAAGAGATGTGGGTTCAATCCCTGGGTTGGGAAGATCCCCTGGAGGAAGAAATGGCAACACACTCCAGTATTTTTTGCCTGGAGAATCCATGGACAGAGCAGCCTGAGAGGCTACAGCCCATAGGGTTGTAAAGAGTTGGACACGTCTCTAGTGACTTAGCACACATGCATGGGAAAGATGCTATCCTCTCACCACTGTTCTTTATTCAAACTATATGAAACTTTTATTCATTTAACATACTGCTTTTACCGGGTCTCCTGACTGGGCCCAGAAGACTCTTTCTGTAAACGAGCAGGATAAGCCCAGCCCTTAGCAGGTACCCATTGCTGTGCCTCATTAGGAACACCCCGTTACTAGGCAACAGGTCTTGCTCAACCACTGGTCGGTCCTCAGGGCCCTGCCCACAAGCAAACACCTGTCCATGAGCAACTGTTGGTTGTCCTGCTCAGCTACTGGTCAGTGCCACAGTAGGCCCTGCCCACAAGTAACTGTCAATGAGGGATATTAGAGAAGGGATTCAGCCAACAGTCAGTGGTGTAACGGTCATCAGGTAGAGAGTGAGGTAAAAGGAAGATTTAGGCCTTCTCCTGGAGGCCCTCCAGTTCACCCAACCTTGGGTCAGCGGCTGAGCTGGAGGACCCAGGGAACAGATTGGGGACTACATCCTGCAGGGTCCAGAGCCCTGATTAAGGCTCTTGACTGTCTTGGCTCAGGCCTTGAGGCAACAGTGAACCTCTCCCCCATCCCTGTCTCTGAGACGTAATAGCAGCAGTTGTCTGCCTGGGTTGCAGGCCACGAGACCTGGTCTCCCCAACTTGGGGAGCCTGAGGAGACTGAGGGCCAGTGGGGCTGGGTGCCTGGCTCCCTTAGAGATGACAACTAGGCAAGGTGTGGGAGCCTGGCTATGGATGGGCAGTATCTGGGGACTTGGCCCTGAGAGAGCTGCCAACTGAGATCTGCTCCTCTTAGCCAAGACTGGGACCTCAGAGAATGAAAGTTGTGCCTTGAACCTTGAACCTTGCCCTTTTTTATCGAGACAGAGAATAACATTCATTTGGTAGAGATTTCAAGACAACATCATTACCTGACCTCAAGAGCAAAGGATCTGGCACCAAGTCTGCAACAACTAACCACGCCCATCTCTCACCTTTTGCTTTTAAAGGGACTTGCTGAAAGCTTTCACTAACCTTGGGGTTCTTAGGGCATGAGACACCCATCACCTCTCTCTAGGAACCTGTGATAAAACCTTTCTCTGTTCCAAACTCTAATGTTTTTGTATTGATTGGCTTCACTGTGTGTCAGGCACACAGACTTGCAATTCGGTAACATCTTCACTCTTGACACAAGAAAAAGATTAGTGAAGGGTATCCCACAATCATTACTAGTCACTTAAGTGGCTTCTAGAAAGGGCTAAGGATTTAGGTAGGAGAGACTACAAATGAAATGGACTCCCTGGACTCAGAAAGTGATGGTAGTAGCCCAGGAAAGGCTGGATCTAGTGGAAGTAGTTAACTGCCAGAAGCAAAGGGGGCATGGTGACTCTTAGAGGCAGCAAGGTGGATATTGGGAATACTAGGTAATTCTCAGGTTTTGTTGTGATAGGCAGAAATCCCTGTCTGTATTTAATTGATCAGACCCAAGAATTCAAACCAACAGCCATCCCACTAAGATCTGTTTTGATTTAAATAATCAAAAACAAATAACTCCAGGTCTAGTGAACAGAGACCTATCTGAGGCCTACTATCTGACCTATAGGTCAGACCTATATCTGACCTACTATAGACAGTCCCGGCCTCTCAGTCAAATCTAAGACCCTCGGTTCTTGGATAAGAGGCCAAATCCCTTCTGGAAGATTTTTTTGCCCAAATGCATCTCTGGTCATTACCCAGATAATAGAGAGTTGGCAAAAGGAAAATACCCAATCCTCTTGAGGATTTTTACCTGCTAGCTCTGAGCTAACATTAATTAGTAGGCATTAAGAATACTTCCTTGTCCCATTACTAAGGCATAATTTTTCTGGGTTCTCTAGAGTGTCCAGCTGATCCAAGAGTTCTTTCCACACTGTCCAGTCAATGTCTCCCAGTTCCCCAAGAACTCTGAGAGTTATGCAGCTTTACAGCGCTCCAGCCTCAGCGAGCTTCCTCCTGTGTGTGTGCTGCTCAGTTTTCAGCAACAGACTCAAGTGGGCACCTGAGATTTCTGGAGCCCTTCTGCGCATGCTCTCTCCTCTTCTGCATTCTGTCCCACATTTCCAGCTGCCTCAGCCTCCCCCAAATCTGATCCATCTCTTCAACTCAGCAGTGCCAGCATCCTCTGCTGAAGTTTCCTCTCTCTGTGCTGCTGTTTCGAATGCACCTCTCAGGAGAAAGTTGCAGTGATCCTAGTCTCACCTCATTTGTTTTCGCACTCACAGGGATCACAAGCTTGTGCTCCCTGTACCCTAAGCAGAATACAGTTGTTCATATTTTTTATCCAGTTTCCTACTTGTTTGCAGCATGTTATCCTATCTTAGAAGAAGCAGACATTTCCAATCTATTCTTTTTGCCTCATCCATCAACATGCCTGTACACGTGTTCAGCATATACCTAACTACTACTTCCCTACACTTTGCTAGGCAACTTCTCATGTCTTTTTTTTTTCCAGCCTTAGTTATTTCCTTCTCATCCAACATGTCCCAACTCGTATGTCACCTCAACTTTGGAAGTCTTTAGTTTTCTCTAGAGATTTTTTTCCCTCTGCATATTGCTCATACATATTATAGAATTTATCTCAATATCCTCTATCTGCATGCCTCCCAACTAAAAAAACTTTCTAATAATAAGCATAACTGCTAAAATGTGACTACTTTTTATGTTCCAAGTACTCTTCTATATTTGCCCATTTATTCTTCATAAAACTCTAAGACATACTAACAT
Organism: Capricornis sumatraensis; assembly: GCF_032405125.1. Taxonomy (NCBI): domain Eukaryota; kingdom Metazoa; phylum Chordata; class Mammalia; order Artiodactyla; family Bovidae; genus Capricornis; species Capricornis sumatraensis. The sequence goes on along the minus strand of NC_091081.1, from coordinate 30,371,292 downwards.
GTACCATTATTAACCTCATTTTACAAATGAGGAAACTAAGGCACAGAGAGGTTAAGTAAACCTCCTGAGATCCCATACCTTGGTAGGGGCAGAGTCAGGATAGTCTGATTTCAGAGCTCGTGCTCACTATACTGCCTCTCATGAATTCCTGAAGGGCAGCAACTATGTCTTATTCTTGTTTGTATATCCATGCCAAGAGCACCTCAAATATTTGTGGAATGAATTAAAATTTATAATTTTCTCCAAGTCATCCAAGAAAAAGTCTTTCATAAGTAAGGTAGGCTTTCAGTACAGTAATTACAGAACTGAGTCTAGAAAGGGTCTTTCATAAACATGGAAGAGACTAAAATTAAATATACAATAATAAATTCAAAGAACTCTGGAGAATTTTACCATGCAGAAAAGACTAATAAGGTTTTTTAGGTAATAAGAAACTGCAGTAAACTCAGGAACAAAAAGTCTCTACCAAGGTATCAACACCCTCTAAGAGAGGGACTAAATGTCATATTTTGTCTCCATTAGAGGCATACCAAATTGATCCCATCTATCTAAACCTGAAATACAGATCATAGTTTTCTCAAGGCAACAGTAAAAAGACAAAATATTTAAACAAAAATTTTATCCTAAGAGTCAAATCTGTCAAGGGTAATCAATGAAAACAAAGCCATATTGCACAATGGAATCAGCTATGTTAAACAACAAAAATTTAACCAATTCTACATGAAAAAAAATATTATTCATTACCTTTTAAACAATTAAGTGTCCTCCATGTTTATTAAAAGCTTTAAATTCTTGACAATAGATAGCATATGCAGCGAATTCATAAAAGCTAGAAGTACTCAAAAATAATACGATTTATAGAAATTTAAATGATTAAAAAGAAAAATATAGGGCTTCCCCGATGGCTCAGCGGTAAAGAATCCAACTGCCAACGCAGGAGACATGGGTTTGATCCCTGATCAGGGAAGATCCCTCATGCCTTGGAGCAACTAAGCTCATGTGCCACAACTATTGAGCCTGTGCCCCAGAGCCCAGGAGCTGCAACTCCTGAGCCCACGTGCCCTACAGGCCATGCTCTGCAACAAGAGAAGCCACTGCAATGAGAAGTCCAGGCACTGCAACTACAGAATAGCCCCTGCTCAGCACAGCTAGGGAAAAACCTGTGAGCAATGAAGACCCAGCACAGCCAAAAATTAAATAAATATTAAACAATTTTAAATAAATATATGAAAATGTATATTTTGCACAAATGGATAATTACATTTAGTTCCCTGGTGGTTCAGCGGTAAAGAATCCGCCTGCCATGCAAGAGATGTGGGTTTGATCCCTGGGTTGGGAAGACCCCATGGAGAAAAGAAATGACAACTCACTCCAGTATTCTAGCCCAGATAACCCCAATCCATGGGGTCGCAAAAGAGTTGGACATGACTGGGCGACTAAGCAACAACAACAGCAAGATGGCAACGGCCATGGGGTGCAGGCAACACTGGGAGAAGATGGAGACTGATACACCGTCATGACCTTCAGCCTCTCCCACATGACTCATCCACACACAGACCGGGACTTCTCCTCCACCCTGCATACCACTGTCTGGCTTGGACAGGTCCACTATCTCATCCAAAGTCTCTGAAACTGAATGTCTTTCAAAATTCAACATTTTTCTGAGTTTACAAAGGTGCAATTCACCTAGCACTCCAGAATAATCTGTGGCAGCACCCTGGAATCAAACAAATTTATATTTCTGTAGCAAAATGCAAGAATATTCACATTAAGTTGGATAAAGAAAGACTATGAATGATCTCACGTCAGTTCAGGTCAGATTTATGAGTCTAAGAAAATATTTTTTTCCCTGACCTTTCAGGATTTTTAAACAGTAGGAAAAGGATGATAAATTTGTATTATATACTGCATTCAATCTACTCATCATTACCTGTCTGAGAAGTGACGACAGCTCCCTTAGCTACCGGGCTCAGTTACAATACCAATTTCCACTAGGCAGAATTGGCAACACCTTTGGAAATCATTTAGTCAAACTTCTTATTTCATTGCTTAGGAAATTAAAGCCCAGAGATGGAATAACTTACTTAAGGTCACACTGTTGACACCTACTGACAGAGATGAAGCTAAAACATACATGTAAGCTTCCTGTCCTGCAGGTTACTTACTGTTTGTTCATTTGTTCATCCATCCATCCATCCATTCATTCTCTGTTAGAGGTGATTTTTTTTTTAGCTTTTCAAAATAACAAAATAATTATAGACTAACAGAAAGACGTAAAAATAGTAGTCTCCACTAGGTATCCAGAGAGGGATTGGTTACAGGACCTCAAAATTTGTGTTGCTCAGGTCTCTTATATAAAATGGTGTAGTATTTACATATAACCTATGCACATCCTCTAGTTTACATTAAATCATCTCCAGATTACTTACAATACCTAATACCATGGAAATATTATGCAAATAGTAGTAGATACAATGTATGTTATATCAAAAGTTGCCTGGCTTAGCAAATTCAAGTTTTGTTTTCTGGAAATTTCTGGAATTTTTTCCCCCAAATATTCTTGATCCACGGTTGGCTGAATCCACATACATGCAGAACTCGTGGATATAAAGTCCTTATGTATCTTTCACCCAGCTTCCTTCCATACACAACTGTAGGATAATACCAAAACTAAAAATTAACACTGGGACTTTCCTGGTAGTCCAGTGGTAAAGAGTCTGCCTGCCAATGTAGGGAACAGGGGTTCAATCCATGGTACGGAAATATTCCACTAAGCCTGTGAGCCCCAACTACTGAGCCCATGCACCACAACTACTGAAGCCTGCACACCCTAGAGCATGTGCGCTACAACAGGGAAAACCACCACAATGAGAAGCCTACGTGCTCACTGCAACTACAGAGTAGACTCTGCACAACACAACTAGAAAAAACCTGCAACAGCAACAAAGATCCAGTGCAGCCAAAAATAAATAAATAAAATTTAAAAAATAACAGTATATTATTGTTAACAAAACTACAGGCCTTATTCCATTTTTGGCACTTTTTAAAAACCTGCATTCTTTTGTGTGCTGGTATATATAGTTTGAAGAACTGACACTTTCAAATTCTGGTGCTAAGAGTCCCTTGGACTGAAAGGAGATCAAACTAGTTAATCCTAAAGGAAATCAACGCTGAATATTCATTGGAAAGACTGGTGCTGAAGCTGAAGCTCCAATACTTCCACCACCTGATGAAAAGAGCCTACTCACTGGAAAAGACCCTGATGATGGGAAAGGCTGAAGGCAAAAGGAGAAGAGAGTGGCAAAAGATGAGATGGTTAGACAGCATCATCAACTCAATGGACACTGAATTTGAGCAAACTCTGGGAGATAGTAAAGGACAGGGGAGACTGGTGTACTGCAGATCACGGGGTCACAAAGACCTGGATGTGACCTAGCGACTGAACAACAACACCATAAGGATGTTCCAAGGCTTCCCAGGTAGCTCAGTGGTTAAAAAAATCCGCCTGCAATGCAGGAGACCTGGGTTCCATCTCTGGGTCAGGAAGATTCTCTAGAGAAGGAAATGGCAACCTAATCCAGTATTCTTGCCTGGGAAATCCCATGAACAGAGGAGTCTGGAGGGCTACAGTCCATGGGGTCACAAAGAGTTGGAAACAACCTAGCAAATAAACAACAACTATTCCATTATATGGATGCACCACAGTTTGTTCAGCCATTCACCCTTCAGTGAGGTATGGGTTGTTTCCAGTTCTTAGCTGTCACAAATAAGGCTGCTATAAGCATTCCTGTATAGGTTTTGATGTGAGTGTTTATTTCTCTGGAATAAATGCTCAAGTGTGATTACTGGGTTGTATGTTATATGTATGTTTAATTTAATAAAAAACTGCCAAACTGTATTCCAGAGTCAGTTCAGTCCTGTCACTCAGTCGTGTCAGACTCTTTGACACCCCATGAACTGCAGCACACCAGGCCTCCCTGTCCGTCACCAACTCCCGGAGTTTACCCAAACTCATGTCCATTGAGGCGGTGATGCCATTCAACCATCTCATCCTCTGTTCTCCCCTTCTCCTCCTGCCCTCAATCTTTCCTAGCATCCCGGTCTTTTCAAATGAGTCAGCTCTCGGCATCAGGTGGCCAAAGTATTGAAGTTTCAGATTCAACATCAGTCCTTCCAATGAACACCCAGGACTGATCTCCTTTAGGATGGACTGGTTGGATCTCCTTGCAGTCCAAGGCACTCTCAAGTCTTCTCCAACACCACAGTTCAAAAGCATCAATTCTTCGGGGCTCAGCTTTCTTTATAGTCCAACTCTCACATCCATACATGACTACTGGACAAACCATAGCCTTGACTAGACATACCTTTGTTGGCAACGTAATGTCTCTGCTTTTTAAATATGCTGTCTAGGTTGGTCATAACTTTCCTTCCAAGGAGCAACCATATTTTAATTTCATGGCTGCAATCACCATCTGCAGTGATTTTGGAGGCCCCAAAATAAAGTCTGACACTGTTTCCACTGTTTCCCCATCTATCTGCCATGAAGTGATGGGACCAGATGCCATGATCTCAGTTTTCAAATGTTGAGCTTTAAGCCAACTTTTTCACTCTCCTCTTTCACTTTCATCAAGAGGCTTTTTAGTTCCTCTTCACTTTTTGTCATAAGGGTGGTGTCATCTGCATATCTGAGGTTATTGATATTTCTCCTGGCAATCTTGATTCCAGCTTGTGATTCTTCTAGCCCAGAGTTTCTCATGATGTACTCTGCATATAAGTTAAATAAGCAGGGTGACAGTAGACAGCCTTGACGTACTCTTTTTCCTATTTGGAACCAGTCTGTTGTTCCATGTCCAGTTCTAACTGTTGCTTTCTGACCTACATACAGGTTTCTCAAGAGGCAAGTCAGGTATTCCAGAGTGGCTGTAACATTTTTACATTCCCATCAGCAATGTTCAAACTGTGGTGGTGAAGACTTTTGAGAGTCCCTTGGACTGCAAGGAGATCAACCAGTCAATCCTAAAGGAAATCAACCCTGAATATTCACTGGGTTGAATATTGAAGGACCAATGCTGAAGTTGAAGCTCCAATACTCTGGCCACCTGATGTGAAGAACTGACTCCTTGGAAAAGACCCTGATGCTGGAAAGGGCTTCCCTGATAGGTCAGTTGGTAAAGAATCTGCCTACAATGCAGGAGATCCTGGTTCAATTCCTGGGTTGGGAAGATCCGCTGGAGAAGGGATAGTCTACCCACTCCAGTATTCTTGGACTTCCCTTGTGGCTCAGCTGGTAAAGAATCCACCTGCAATGCTGGAGACCTGGGTTTGATCCACTTCAGTATTCTTGCCTAGAGAATTCCATGGCCTGTATAGTCCATGGGTCACAAAGAGTCAGACACAACTGAGTGACTTTCACTTTCACTTTTCACTCTGATGCTGCAAAAGACTGAAGGCAGGAGGAGAAGGGGGTGACAGAGGATGAGATGGTTAGATGGTATCACTGACTCAATGAACATGAGTTTGAGCAAACTCCAGGAGATGGTGAAGGACAGGGAAGCCTGGTATGCTGCAGTCCATGGGGTCGCAAAGACTTGGACATGACTGAGCAACTAAACTATTTCAAGTTTCTATTTCAACTATTTTAGCTGAGCTATTTCAAGCCCCAAAAGATGATGCTGTTAAAGTACTACACTCAATATGCCAGCAAATTTGGAAAACTCAGCAGTGGCCACAGGACTGGAAAAGGTCAGTTTTCATTCCAATCCCAAAGAAAGGCAATGCCAAACAATGTTCAAACTATGGAACAACTGCACTCATCTCACACATTAGCAAAGTAATGCTCAAAATTCTCCAAGTCAGGCTTCAACAGTACGTGAACCGAGAACTTCCAGATGTTCAAGCTGGATTTAGAAAAGGCAGAGGAATCAGAGATCAAATTGCCAACATCTGTTGGATCATCAAAAAAGCAAGAAAGTTCCAGAAAACATCTATTTCTGCTTTATTGACTATGCCAAAGCCTTCAACTTGCGTGGATCACAACTAACTGTGGAAAATCCTTCAAGAGATGGGAATTCCAGACCATCTGATCTGCCTCTTGAGAAATCTGTATGCAGGTCAAGAAGCAACAGTTAGAACTGGACATGGAACAACAGACTGGTTCCAAATCAGGAAAGGAGTACCTCAAGGCTGTCTACTGTCACCCTGCTTATTTAACTTATATGCAGAGTACATCATGCGAAATGTTGGGCTAGATGAAACACAAGCTGGAATCAAGATTGCCAGGAAAAATATCAATAACCTCAGATATGCAGATGACACCACCCTTATGGCAGAAAGTGAAGAAGAACTAAAGAGCCTCTTGATGAAAGTGAAACAGGAGAGTGAGAAAGTTAAAACTCAACAGTCAGAAAACTAAGATTTTAAATTTAATCTCACTTCTCAATTAAACTGTTATAAAATTAAGTTCTAGGCTCTTTCCCTTCTTCTTGATGAGATAGCTTACATAAAGAAAGAAAAGGTAGTGAATAATGAATTATGGTGATTTCCTTCTTTTCTCCTCGTTTGCCAAAAAATGTCACTGTACATCTAAATTTTAGGGCTATCAGGTATGATTCCTCCCTAATACACTATGTTTTTCTACCCAAAAAGTAAAATGACCCAAGGGATCAGAATATCAATATGAGTAAATAATGGAATCTCAAAATGTAAAACGGAACTAAGCAAAAGAATTTACCAAATCCAACTTTTTATGGTCTTCTATATTAACTATATGGGGTCTTTGTGTCCTTTGGCTAGCATACTGAGACACTCTCTGTCTTAATTATCAATGCTTTGCCAACAAGATTTCAACAAAGTAAGGTGCAGCATGTGAAACAAAACAGCTACTTAATCCATGCTTTTAGCTATAATTTACAATAACCACAATCTGCCTACCCTATGGATCAAATGCTTGCTTCTTTGCTGAAATAGATGTATACATGATCACCTCCCCGAAAGTTTTTTGTTCACTGACTGCCTGTGAGTTTAGACTGTTAAAAGAATTTAAACATGTAACAAAACTACATACAGATTAACTCCTTCTTTTCTTACAAAATAAAGTAATCCACATATGTTACTATGGCTTTGCTGAAACTTTCTCCAATTCTTTCACTGTATTAGATGGAGGACAGGCAGGCAGGGGAGGCTACAATCAGGAAAGTTTCAGAGCCATTAGTCTTACAACCTTTCATCTAGAGTGTCTCTGGTGGTCTCAGAAGGAGTCTTCTCTAAGACCCCAATTGATACTCTGACAAGTAGATGAACTGCAATTCTCAGAATATGCACATCACTAAGGCTTTTGCGAGTTCTCCCCTTTTCATGTCAATGCTTTAGAATAGACACTACAATATGCATGTGCACAATGCAATATGTAGTCCAAGGGGATTAGATTCAGAAACCCCCCTGGATATCAAAATCTAAGGATTCTCAAGTCTCTCACAATGTCTGTGTATAATCCAAGGCACATCCTCCCCTATGCTTAAAATCATCTCTAGATTACTTACAATGCCAATTCTAAGTAAATGGTTGTATACAATATCAGTGCTATAAAAATAGTTCCTGGTGCACAGCAAACTCAAGTTTTGTTTCAGGGGGACTTTCTGAAATATGCCCCCTGAATATATTCAACCTACAACTGGTTCAATCTGTGGTTGTGAACTCAAGGATCTGGAGGGCTCACTGTACTACCACATCCTCCACTGCTAACACTACCATATTCCCATCACATACAGAGAAACCCACTATTCGACTGGCAAAAAATAAGACATTTCATGGTTCATGTGTTGTGAGAACACAGAGTAACTTGAACTCAGACACTGCTAGTAAGAATGTAAACTGGTATAACCACTTTGGAAAACAATTTGTTATTATCTCCTAAAGCTGACCATGTGTACACACTCCTTTATTCTCTCAAGACAAGTACTCCAGAAGACACATTCAGGATATTCACAGCAGTACTTTTCATTAACACCACAAACTGCAAACAATCCAAATGCTGATGGAAAGAAGACTATGGTATTTACATAGTAGAATCTCACACATCAGTGAAAAACTAACGAAGTATAGTTAACACAACGGGGATAAATCTTAGAAACAACGACAAATTTAAAAAGCAAGTCACAAAGGACTACATGCAATAAAGTACAATATTTGTAAAATTTAAAAATGAGTATTATTAAACACATTACTATTAAAGAAAACTCCCATGCAACTTTAAAAAGGAAAAATAAACACAATTCAGTTCAGTGGGGAATCAGGGAGATAAACCAGTGAATAGAGACAGCTTCAACAGGATTGATCAAAGTTATATTTCTTCAACTGGGTGGTAAGCTCATTCCTCTCACTATTAAGCTTTAAAAGATACATGTTGTGTGTTCTGAGTGTGTACCATCTAGAATCTCTGGAAATTTCAGCTTCAAAACAAGTTTAACCTACTCATAAAATGACATTCCTGATAACTGGGAATGATGCCCAAGAAATAAAACCTCTCTACAACTGCTATTCGGTATTGCTATTTGGTAACTTTTATAGCAACAAAGAAATAGCAGATGTCTCATAAAAAATTAAAGCAAGAGAAAGGGAAGTAAGGGTAGCTATAAAAGAGCAATATGAGAGATCCCTGTAGTGATGGAAATGTATCAGTGTCAACATCCTGCTTGTGGGACAAAACTGCAAAGGATACATTGGACCTCTCTATAGTATTTCTTTCAACTGCATGTGAACCTACAATTATTTCAACAGTTTGTACTTTTTCTTTAAGAAAACATTTAAGAAAAATGATAATTTTCTCCAAGATTTCTCCACAATGGTACTACTGACGTTTTAGTGTGCCTAATTCTTCATAGTAGGGAGTTGCCCTGGGCACTGCAGGGTGTTTAATAACATCTCTGGCCTCTTATCTATTAAACACCAGTAGCACGCCGCAGTTGTAATATTTCCATACATTGCCAAATGTTCCCTAGGGGACAAGTAAGTTGCTTATTGTACTAGAGTTATGTAAAGAATATTCCTATGCTGAGAAAATACTTAGAAATACTTTTTAAAAAATGGAACCAAAAGTTGTGGTCCTTCAAGTCCTAAAAGCAGGTTTCACAGTAGCAGTCCAGCATAAAGTGATAAAAATCCCAAGGGAAAATGAATACTGACTGGATAAATTCCTGCTTCAAGCCTGAGACAAAAGTTGCAAATGACTGCCTAACTTTTGACCTATCTCCCCCCAACCCATTCTTTCTAGAGGTGACTTCCTGAATAATGCAGAACCGAAAATAAAACTATCCCACTTTTAAAAGACCATTTCTAGGAAGTGACTCAAACCCACATCCCTACTCAATGTTTCCACAAATCACCGAGGCAACTTCACCTTCAATAGCTAAGAAGCAAAAACGCGGAAATCGCACGTGTTCTCATTCTTACATCGCAAATCTTAATAAAAGTATGTTAAGGTGAGTGGACTAAGACACAATACCGAATGTCTAGGAAGGCTGAGGAAACTAAGTAAAAAGAAATAAACAGGCAGTCAGTCTGAGAGAGGCTGGAAAAGTGTATCCGCCAGGAAAAAGGACTAGAGTGGGTGAGAGTATGTCAGGGAGAAGGTGTAGCTCACCTGGCTGTGGTAAGCAGAGGGTGCTGAGTCCCCACCAGCTTCCGCACCTGCATAGCGATGTTGCTGAGCTCGTCGCTCAGCAGGCAACGGAGGCTCATGAAGGAGGTGGGGTAGCCCACGATCTTCTCCGCCTCTGACACCACTTGGCTCCACTGGGCCGGGGACCTGGAGGACTGACCACGCCAGGAGATCACCGAGGAGATGGTATCGAGGGGGCCACGCAGGGGACCCGAGGCCCCAAGATAACGGGGCAAGCGCAAAAGCAGCTGCCGAAGGCTCATAGTTTAAGTCTGAGGGTTTCAGGGACTTGAGGGTGTCCGGAGGTGGCGCGGGGAACAAGCCAGGGACAGATGAGGAACTTGCGGGAACTAGAAAAAAGCGGCGATTCTTGACCCTCAAGAGGAGGGTGGGTTTTTGGAGTCGTGACCAGAAACGAACTTTAACTGCAGATCCCGCAGTCTGGGTTAGACACACAACACCCTCAACCCAGCACTGCCCACGTCCATCTATGGTAGAAACCACAGCCGCTGCCTAAATGAGGAACGCCATATTAGAGGAGTGAAATACGACTTGCCGTAAAGACGGAGGCGGGCTGTTCTGCGGCAAAGAATTTTCCCTACTTTGCGGCGCAGCCCGGACTCCCCGAAGGGGCGGGGCTCTGGAGGTGATCCCGGGAAGGCGGGGTAGGGTGCAAACCTCAGCCCCTCCCACCTCTTCCTGGCCTGTCAGGGCAGAGGGTGACAGAGATGGGCGAGCGGTGTCCCAGCCCCTGGAGTTTGGGCAGAGTCCGATTCATCGTAGGATACCCAGTGCCCACCACGGAGTAGGCACGCATAAATATGTGTTCTGAACCAGGGTCGGTGTCTGCTAAGTGTCTTTTGCTGGCCCCCAGCCCTTCCGGGGGAAAGGGATGGAGCAGAGGCGCCAGTTCCTCTGGGAGGCTATCCTGCCAGACTCTGGCAGTGGTAGTGAACAGGCGTGAGGGCATTCTCTCATATCATCTGTGCCCAACCTATGAAATGTGGCCCGGCCTCGCAGAAAGGGTGTTTTTTGTGTTTTATTTCCCCAGGGTCTGTCCTGGGTCCTTGCTTCTGGCTCCTCACTGAGCCTTGGGTTCCCCTGTGTGCAGCTCAGGCAGAACCAGCTGTGCCTCCTGAAAGGGTGCAGACAGGCACTTCTAGAAGGATGTGCCCCGTCACCATGGAGGATCTGATACAGAGCAGAGCCCTGTGGGATTCCTGGGCACAAAGCCTTTGTGTCCGCCCATGTTTTTTAAATTATAGGAAACAGTTTTCCTTCATAGGAAACATTATTACAAAGCTAGTGGAGGTGATGGAATTCCAGCTGAGCTATTTCAAATCCTAAAAGATGATTCTGTTGAAGTGCTGCACTCAATATGTCAACAAATTTGGAAAACTCAGCAGTGGCCACAGGACTGGAAAGTCAGATTTCATTTCAACCCCAAAGAAAGGCAATGCCAAAGAATATTCAAACTACTGTACAATTGCGCTCATTTCACATGCTAGCAAGGTCTTGCTCAAAATCCTTCAAGCTAGTCTTCAGCAGTACATGAACTGAGAAATTCCAGATGTACAACCTGGATTTAGAAAAGGCAGAGGAACCAGAGATCAAATTGCCAACATCCGCTGGATCATAGATAAAGCAAGGGAATTCCAGAAAAACATCTGCTTCATTGACTATGCCAAAGCCTTTGACTGTGTGGATCAAACTGTGGAAAATTCTTAAGAGATAGGAATATCAGACCACCTTACTTGCCTCCTGAGAAGCCTGTATGCAGATCAAGAAGTTCCAGTTAGAACCAGACATGGCACAACGCACTAGTTCAAAATTGGGAAAGGATTATGTCGAGGCTATATATTGTCACTCTGCATAATTAACTTATATGCAGAGTACATCATGTGAAATGCCAGGCTGGATAAAGCACAAACTGGAATGAAGATTGCCAGGAGAAATATCAACCTCAGATATGCAGATGATACCATTCTAATGGCAGAAAGCGAAGAGGAGCTGAAGAACCTCTTGATGAGGGTTAAAGAGGAGAGTGAAAAATCTGGCTTAAAACTTAACATTCAAAAAATTAAGGTCATGGCATCCAATCCCATCACTCCATGGCAAATAGATGGGGAAACAATGGAAATAGTGACAGATTTTATTTTCTTGGGCTCCAAAATCACTGCAGATGGTGATTGCAGTCATGAAATTAAAAGACACTTGCTCCTTGGAAGAAAAGCTATGACAAAACTAGAGAGCATATTAAAAAGCAGACATCACTTCACTGACATAGGCCCATATAGTTAAAGCTATGGTTTTTTCCAGTAGTCATGTACGGATGGGAGAGTTGGACTATAAAGAAGGCTGAATGCTGAAGAACTGATGCTTTTGAATTGTGATGCGGGAGAAGACTCTTGTGATGCGGGAGTCCCTTGGACAGGAGGGAGATCCAACCAGTCAGTCAATTCTAAAAGAAATCAACCCTGAATATTCATTGGAAGGACTGATACTAAAGCTGAAGCTCCGATTCTTTGGCCACCTGATGCAAAGAGCCGACTCATTGGGAAAGAACCTGATACTGGGAAAGGTGAAGGGCAGGAGGAAAAGGAGCAACAGAGGATGAAATGGATGGATGGCATTCCCTGGTAGCTTAGTTGGTAAAGAATCTGCCTGCAGTGCAGGAGACCCAGGCTCAATCCCTGGGACGGGAAGATCCCGTGGAGAAGGAAATGGCAAACCACTCCAGTATTCTTGCCTGGAAAATCCCATGGACAGAGAAGCCTGGCCAGCTACAGTAGATGGGATTGCAAGAGTCGGACAGGACTTAATGACTCAACCACCACCACCACCAGGAGATAGTGAAGGGCAGGAAAGTCTGACGTGCTGCAGCCCGTGGGGTCAAAAGGAGTCAGACACAACTCAACAACAACCAAGACCTTCCCTGAGCTCCAATGTGCAGATTTAAGTAGCTGTTAATTAGGGAAGGGAAGGGATACAAAACTAGGGAGAAACAGTCAAGAGCAGCCTTGGGGCAAGGTCCTGTTTCCCCATCAATGGATACACATAACAGTATCTTAGAGCTATTTTGCAGACACTGAAACCCCAGATGACCAGTTGGACCTGAAGATTGTTGATGCTGACTCCTACTCACCTCACCACCAACCCATCAGAAGAATGTCCACGAGCTGATCACACCCTCTTTGAACATTTACAATAAAACGTCCCACTATCTTCTCCAAGTTGGGACACATGGTTTTGAGGGCATTCGCCCTCTGTGGCCCCCTTTTGCCTGGCAAAGTAATGAAGCTATCCTTTTCTACTTCACTCAGAACTCTGTCTCTGAGATTCAATTCAGCACCGATGTAAAGAGAAGCTAAACTTCCCCCATCAGATCCATAATTATCATCTATTCTAGCGCTTTCATTTACAGCTCATGTATTAGCTCATTTAATCCTCAAATCAACCCCATTAAGTAAATAATATTGGCATTCTCTGTGTTTCATATGAGGAAACTTAGGCACAGCCAAGTAGTGTAAATTGCCTAAGGCCACACTAGGCAGGATACTATACCCAGACGATCTGGTTTCTGGATCCATGCTCTTAGTCATAACATTACTGTATAAGTAACAGGTTACCAACCACTCTTCTCACTCCGTCAATGTAGTTCTATAATGCTGCTGCTGCTGCTAAGTCACTTCAGTCGTGTCCGACTCTCTGCAATCCCATAGACGGCAGCCCACCAGGCTCCCCCGTCCCTGGGATCCTCCAGGCAAGAATACTGGAGTCTATAGTGCTACCTATTCTTATATCAGGTATGCCTAGCATCCTACTCCTTCTCATCACCCAAAACAAGTATTAACAAACCGTTGTTAGTAATAACGATGTATCACTGAATCTTACACCCTAAAAAATAGCTTGTAAAATGCTCTTTAACTTTCAAAATCTTTTAAAATTCATGATTGATATTTTTAAAATTAGCATCATGCATAATACTGGGCAAGACTTGGGCTACATTAAAAAAAATTCAGACTTAAAATTGGGCAAATTAAAGAGTTATTATTTGCTTTGCACAAAAGATGCTTTTCTCTAAAAAGGTTTAGCCTCAGACTCCCTTTGAATGGCAAATTTCCCTTGTGATTTAAACATTTTATTTCCAAAAATTCATTTTAGGCATAACTTTTCAGGGGTACATTTTAGATAAATGCATTATGCTCAGAAGTATTAAAAACAGTCTATGCCCAGTAAATAAATAAGGCAAGCCAAAGTTCAAAAACAATTCCTGTGAAAGAGATAATAGCCTCCTGGCAATAAAATTTAGGTCTGTTCTAGATGAAAATAAATGTGGAGAGTGAGATACCTTACCATTCTCAAAAGTTCCAAAGTCTGAGCATCTGGGTTATCCAAGGTGAAAGAAGTCATGAAAAAATGAAGGGAGATAAAGACTGAATGTGATATATTGTGCACCTGAGGCTGTTTCCTCAGGATCATGGTACTTTAAGACTAACTTTTCATGCAATTTCCTTAATACCGATTCACAGCATGTACTTTAATTTCTCCACAGAAGCCAAGTGCATTATTCTCTGGTCATACTCTATTAACCAAGTTTTTGATTATTCATGGGACTTTCAGTCCCATTTACTTTAAATAAATAGCACTTTTTTTTTTATTCTTACAGTTAAAAGGTTGCATTATACCTAATGATTATCAGTTTTTGGAAGATTAAAATGGTATTTGTTATTTAATCTTCCAGATAAATACATAACTCCTTAGAGTTTGAATAAAGAGATTTCTAAATTGCCACTGACTTTTGGAGGTGCAAAGAGAGGGAGTCTCTGTGACTCTGCCCTTTCCCTGCCACAGATCACAGTCATTTTGAGGATGTCTGTGAATATGTGCATAAAGAATACAGCAGGGTTCCTTACTTTGGCATTAACGACTTTTGGGACCCGATAAAGCTTTGTTAGGGGAGGCAGGGGGCTGGGAGGTGAAGGCTATCCTGTGCATAGTAGATGTTCTGCAGCATTCTTCGCTTCTACTCACTAGATGTCAGGAGTGCCTCTCTCCAGGTTGTGACAACCAAATTTGTCTGAGGACCTGGCCAAATGTGACCTGGGGGACAAACTAGCCCATGAGAATATAGAGAAATGAGAGCTGGAAAAATTTCTATCCATGACATTTACTCCTCCTACAAAGCAGCAAAAGAAGAGGTCCTGGGTGCATGCAGCCCTGCAGGCGAGAGAGTAGTCATGCCACAGTCTGTGGGAAGCACCCATACCCAGGGGTGTCTCCTCCTTGGCTTTGGGATTGTTCTGGAGACATAAATCTCACAGAAGATGGCCACAATTCCCCTTTCATCTTTCTCAGGATCCTGAACCTTGTAAAGTGCTGGTGGACTTCACTTCCTGTCCTCTCTGCATTCTCCTGACCTTAGAAAGAAGTGCGGTCATATTTGTTGTCCTTTACTTTGGCTGGAAACCCAAACCAGCTTTTGGAAATACAAGGTCTTAACACGGATGGTATGTGCTTTGGGCTTTGGCATTTCCATGATTAGGTGAGTGGAAATACATAGGGACACTCCTATTACCACTCCACATAGCCACCCTCCTGTTACCCTCAATACAATCACCTATTGTTTATGCTAACAGAGTTCTTCCAAAAGTAGATGAAAGCATGGCATATATCTTAGGGCAGAATAAAAAGAGGCAAGTAATCAGATTAGCAAAAATCCAAAAGTTTGACCACCTACTGGGTTGGCAGGCTGGAGAACAGAGATGGCACATATTGCGAGTAAGAATGTAAAACGCTGTGTAAACAGCACCTGTGGAAGGGAAATGATAATCCCTAGCAAAATTATATATACATTTAAACGCATGCATACTAAGTCGCTTCAGTTGTGTCCAACTCTTTGTGACCCTATGGACACACGTGCCGGGTTTCTCTATCCATGGGATTTCCTAGGCAAGAATACTAGAGTCGGTTGCCATGGAATCCTCCTCCAGGGGATCTTCCAGACCCAGGGATTGAACCTGTTTCTTAAGTCTCCTGCATTGGCAGGTGGGTTCTTCACCACTAGTGCCACCTGGGAAACCCATATATTTACATGAAAGTGAAAGTGAAGTCGCTCAGTTGAGTCCGACTCTTTGTGACCCTGTGGATTGTAGCCCACCAGGCTCCTCTGTCCATGGGATTCTCCCAGGCAAGGATACTGGAGTGGGTTGCCATTTCCTTCTCCAGGGGAATCTTCCTGACCCGGGGATCGAACCCAGGTCTCCTACATTGCAGACAGACGCTTTAACCTCTGAGCTACCAGGGAAGCCCATATATTTAATACTGTATATTCTGGAGACCACTCCACATCAGTGTAAAGAAATCATCTTTTTCAGAGTTGCATAGTGTGTTTCATTGTATGGATCTACCCCAGTTTATTCAACTAGTCCCTTACTTATGGTTATTTGGTTTGTTTCCAATCTTTTTTGTTGTTGTTGTTAAAGTTGTCTCCAATCTTTTGCTAACACAAATAATACTGCAGTGAATACATTTGTGCATAAGTCACATATAAATGTGGTTCCTAAAACTTGAAAACAACTGAAGTAAATCACCTAACTGTATATTAAGTTGGTGGCATAATCACACCAAGTAAATTTTATTCATATAAAGTGACTTATGCACAAATGTATTCACTGCAGTATTATTTGTGTTAGCAAAAGATTGGAAAAACAATAACAACAACAACAACAACAAAGACTGGAAACAAACCAAATAACCATAAGTAAGGGACTAGTTGAATAAACTGGGGTAGATCCATACAATGAAACACACTGTGCAACTCTGAAAAAGATAATCTCTTTACACTGATGTGGAGTGGTCTCCAGAATATACATTGGCTTTAGATAACAATAAAAACACAACCAAGGGGTAGAATAGTATAGTATACTTTTTTATAAGATAGGTGAACTACAAATATATATTGCATACATTTGGGATAGGGGAACACAGGTGGAGAAGACAGGTATGGAAGCAAACTACTCTGATGAATATACCTTGACTGTATAGTTCTGACTTTAGAATCATGTATATAGACTTTATTCTTATATTCAAAATAATTTTAAATGCAAAAGAAAAATATGGTTCCTAAAACTTGAAAACAACTGAAGTAAATCACCTAACTGTATATTAAGTTGGTGGCATAATCACACCAAGTAAATAATTTAATCACTTTAGAAAATAGTGTTTTCACTTTACATTCATGGAGGAATATGTTCTTGGGATAAATAGATTTACAAAGAAGTTTTAAATTTTAATTCAGTGTCATTGCTAGTAAAAATATTATTTTCAAATTCTTCTTGTATATTATTGGTAAATACTAATATTAGAGTTGTTAGGGATGATTTTCAAAGAATCCACATAAGATTAAAAGTAAATTGAAAATTGAATGAACTTATGATTTTTCCTTTTTAAAAATGTTTCTTAGAAACAGACTCACAGATATAGAAGACACACTTGTAGCTGTCAAGGTGGGGTGGGGAGGGAAGGATTAGGAGTTTGAGATTAGTAGACGCAAACTATTATATATAGGATGGATAAACAACAAGGTCCTACTGCATAGCACAGGGAACTATATTCAATATCCTGTAATCAACCACACTGAAAAAGAATGCATGTGTGTGTGTATAACTGAATCACTTCACTGTACAGCAGAAATTAATACAATATTGTGAATCAACTATACTTCAATAAAATAAAAAAATAAGTTATGTACTTTTCAAGGAAAAAAAGAGTTTCTTATGTCCCCCAAAGAAAAGTTTTACATTTATTGAAGAAGAAAAACATTTACTTGCTTTATCCCCTGAAAAGGCCTAGAAGTAATGATAATTGGTTCAACTAGAACCAATGAGCACCTTTAGCTCATAATATGTACTTTCGATACATCATTTCCTATTACAAGGAAGGGCGATCTTTGGAGGAATGACAGATATCAGGTCTGGGGCTAGAAATGTGCGTAATCAGCTGGGACACCCTGCTGTGCCAGAAGCTGTAAAAGTGTAAAGTCTAACAGGACAAGTCAAAGGGGTAAAGCTATCAACATAAAGGAGGCTCAGACAGCAACAAATCTGCCTGCAGCGTGGGAGACCCGGGTTCAGTCCCTGGGTCAGGAAGATCCCCTGAAGAAGGGAATAGCTACCCACTCCAGTATTCTTGCCTGGAGAATCCCATGGACAGAGGAGCCTGGCAGGCTACAGTCCATGGGGTCACATAGAGTCTGACACAACTGAGCGACTAACAGTTTCATTTGTCGAAAAAAGGACAATCTGAGCATCTAAAAAGATGCTGATTACAACTGATTGAAATTCATTGATGACATATAAATCCTAGAGCTTATTATTAGATACAGCTAAGGTAGTACTCTGAATATTTGCAATATAATGAAAGAATTGAGCATTTATCCTGCCTTCCCTGTATGAATTATATTTAGTGGTGTCTTAGCCTGGTTTACCCCCTTTAAAGCTGAACCTGAGACAAGAGCCTACTTTAAGGTGGTTTATTTTGGACAGAAATCTCAGGAAACAGCAACGGATGACTAGGAGAGTGAAACAGAGCACGTCAATACAAGGGTGTTCTTCAGTTAGTCATTAGTTAGTCACAGTGGGCAAAAAGGCCTTGAGCCTGAGGGGACTCCTTGAGTTGCTATGTAGAATACACTTCATAATTATCAGTTTGATGCAAGAGAGGAGCAGTTATCAACCAACTTGCACTGCCTATTGGTCCGCATTTCCCCCTGGAACCTCAGTCC
This sequence comes from Capricornis sumatraensis, assembly GCF_032405125.1. NCBI lineage: Eukaryota > Metazoa > Chordata > Mammalia > Artiodactyla > Bovidae > Capricornis > Capricornis sumatraensis. The sequence goes on along the minus strand of NC_091081.1, from coordinate 30,352,852 downwards.
CTTGCATCTCTAAGCTGTCCTATGAGTGCCAGCAGCTGTCCCACCCTGACAGAGTCGGAGGAACTCAAGGGCAGAATGTGAGATGTATGCAGTGCATATGGGGAGAGATGCTGTCAGGCTGTACCTGCAGGAAGCAGGTTCCTTCAGCGATAGCTGTAGTAGGAGGCAGACTGAGAGGATGTGATGTTGGGAACAACTGCCTCTTCTAATGCGGTAACCAAATAGCTCAGGCTGGCTAGGGGGAAGTTTATCACAGAATTCCATTGAATAGAAGGGGAATAAAAGGTAAGATTAGGAAATCGCCATATTGTAATTCTTCATAAAACAGTCAATCTAGGCAACAGTCATCAATAGACAAGAGGGTGGTAGAAAACTTCACAAGGAGGCTCAGGCTGACTCCACCTGCAAGCACTAACCAATGTCAGCATCGCTAGGAGTGGGGAGTCCACAAGGAGGTTCCTCCTGATGCAGCACATTATGAAGCGCAAAACTGCCTATGAAATATTCTTGCCTAAATGTCGTTGTTGTTTAGTTGTTGTGTCCGACCTCTTTTTTGACCCCGTGGACTGTGGTCTGCCAGGTTCCTCTGTCCATGGGATTTCCCAAGCAAGAATACTGGAATGAGTTGCCATTTCCTTCTCCAGGGGGTCTTCCCAACCCCGGGATCAAGCCCACATCTCCTGCATTGGCAGACGGATTCTTCACCACTGAGGCACCTGGGAAGCCCTCTTTCCAAATAGTTGAATCTAAATCTCATCAAGCCTGTAGGTCTAACTTCCAATTTTCTAGAAACATAGGAGGGAGCTGGACAAGTGAAACAGCCTCACAAGGAAGCAAACAGACTAAAACTGCTTGTAAAATATTCTACAAGACAATTGACTGCATTTATTCAACAAGACAAGGAGGTTAAGATGAAAATGAGTAAAAGGACTCCTTCTACACTGAATGATTTCTAAGGGGCATACCAAACCAAGTATAATGTGTGGACCTTGTTTGCATCCTGATTCTGAAAAAACAACTATAAAAAAGTAAGTTTTGAGACATTTAAAGAAATTCAAGGCTTCCCTTGTGGCTCAGTTGGTAAAGAATCTGCCTGCAATGCAGGAGATCTGGGTTCAATCCCTGGGTTGGGAAGATCCCGTGGAAAAGGGAAAGGTTACCCCCTCCAGTATACTGGCCTAGAGAATTCCATGGGGTCACCAAGAGTCAGACACAACTGAGCGACTTTCACTTTCACTTTCAAGTCATAGGTTTGCTATATTAGATATTGCAAAGGAATTATTATTAACCTTATGTGTGAGTCTATAAGAAAAATGTCCATATTTTAAAATGATACATACTCAAATATACAGAATATAGAATATATAGAATAACACAATGTCAAGAATTCGCTTTAAGACAATTGAGGAAGGGAAAAATAGACAAAGCAAGTATGCCAAAATCTTGAATATTGTTGATTTAGATAAGTATGTGGTATTTATTATTAAATTTTGTGTATGATTGAATATTTGCATAATAAAAAATTTAAAACAGCAAGTAAATATCCTTTTTTATAAATGCAAAGAAGTCAAATGAATCTCCCAAAGTCAGAAAGCTGAGAAGTGATAGAGCTAGAATTAAAGCTCATCTCACTCCTTCCCCTGCATCCTGTTGTCTTCAGAACTAAATGCATTTGTTTATTTATTCGTTTATTTTCCAGCCTCAGCTCCCACATAATTGCTTCTTAACACATTTTTATCATTGGTCCATGCATTGTTCTTTTTTGTCTTATTATGGTGGTAGGCACCCTCCAAGATGATATCCAGTGACCCCTGTCATACCCTGTGGTCCTCTTCCGTCTTGTCTCAGGGTAGGTATGAATGATCAATAAAGTCCAACAAAAGTGATGATGTGTTAATTCGTTATTAGTTTTATGAAAGACATTGCAGAGACTTTCCTGCAGTCCATTGGATTAGATTCCGTGCTCTCAGTGCAGGCAGCTGGATTCGATCCTTGCTCAGGAACTAGATCCCCCACGGCGCGTTGAAGATCCCACATGCCACAACAAAGGTATCACGTACTGCAATGAAGACCAGGCGCAGCTTCCCTCGTGCGCCCTTGATTGCTCATATTCTCTGTCTCTGTCTCTCTCTCATTATTTGCTCTGGCGGAAGAAGGCAAGTCACAAGCAGTCCTATGAAAAGGCCCAGGGATCAAGGAACTGAGCCTTATGCCAAAAGCCATGTGAATGAGCCATCTTGGAAGCAGATCCTCCAGTTCTTTGAAAGACTACAGCTCTGACAGCTTGACTGTAACCTCATGAGAAACTCTGAGCCAAACCACCCAACCAAGATGCACTGGATGCCTGACCCAAGAAACTATGTGTGTTTTAAGTTGCTAAGTTATAGGATAGTTTGTTATGCTACAATTTAAGAACTAATACAATTATCTATAAATCTTTGTATAACATATATAGTGACCCCATCGTCAGCGCAAGAACTCGAATATTGACAATAGCTTATTTCTGACTATGTGACCTTCCTTCATACTATTCTCATTTCTTCCTTAATCCAAGGTTATCTTTATCTTCAATTTGTATTGATCATTCCCATGATTTTTATAACACATAGTTTAACCCTATATGTATTCCTAAAAGTATATTATTTGGTTATTTTTAGCTTAAAAAAGGTGGCCCCATGCTAGATGTTGGAGAGGGAAATGGCAACCCACTACAGTGCTCTTGCCTGGAGAATTTCACAGACAGAGAAACCTGGTGGGCTACAGTGCATGGGGTCACAAACAGTTGGACACGATGGAGTAAATAACATACACACACACATGCTAGATGTAATTTTCTGTGATCTTTCTTATTTACTCAACTATTTTGCTGCAATTCACCCATGCTGATGTTCATAGAGATAGTTCATTTGTTTTGATTGCTGTATAATATCCACTGGGTGAAAACACCACACTTTATCCCTTCTCCAGTCAATGGACATTTGGATTTCTTCCAGATTTTTTTTTTTCTATTACAACAATGTTGCCATGAAGAGGTTTACAAATGTCTCCAGTTTCACCTGTTAAGAGTTTATGTCTACCATTGGAATTACTGGGTTGCTCACACACACACACATACACACACAGACAAACACACACACACACACACAATGTATGTGAATATTCAAGTTTAATAGATAATGCCAGTTTTCCAAAGTAGCTTTTCCAGTTTACACTTCCACCAGCTATTTATGAGAGATCCAGTTGATCACTCCCTCTGAACATTTGATATTGTCAAACTTCTTAAATTTCCAACAAATGGGTATATAATGAAATCTCTTTACAGTAATAATCTGCATTTCCCACATCACTGAATGTCCTTTCCATCTTACAGTTTAACCTTCAAAGATGATGTGGGAAAGTGTATGTAATTCTTCGTTGTAGTTTTCATTTTTGTTTAATTGTTGCTGCTGCTGCTAAGTCACTTCAGTCGTGTCCGACTCTGTGTGACCCCATAGACGGCAGCCCACCAGGCTCCCCTGTCCCTGGGATTCTCCAGGCAAGAACACTGGAGTGGGTTGCCATTTCCTTTTCCAATGCATGAAAGTGAAAAGTGAATTTTAATTGTTAGGTCTTCTCAAATCCTCCCCATGTTCACATTAGACTTTTCTTGACATCTTATGTTCTGAGCATTTTACCTTAGAGCAACAGTAATCAGGGAGGAAATGGACCTCTATTCTCCTTTCTTCCTAGTTTATCTCCCTACTGTTAGTCGCTCAGTCATGTCTGACTCTTTGCCATCTTATGCATTGTAGCCCGCCAGGCTCCTCTGTCCATGGGGGTCTCCAGGCAAGAATACTGGAGTGGGCTGCCAGTTCTTCCTCCAGGGGATCTTCCTGACCCAGGGATCGAACCCAGGTCTTCTGTGTTGCAGGCAGATTCTTCACCATCTGACCCACCCTACAGAGGAGCAATGTTGAACTGACTAGCAGTGCTGCTAGTTAATTTCACACTAGGATTAGCTCAGTGCCGGGGAAGAACTTGGTCCTTTTCTTTTACAAAGGGTCTTTCTGGGAGACAATTTTCAAGGATCTTAGGATGGAAAAAAGTCTGTTGAGAAGGTTTTCACTTGAACATAAACAGTATTAAAAATGACTAGCAATCTGAGTTATACAGCTCTGACCTAATCACTATATGATCATGGGTTAGTCATTAAACCTTTTGAGACTAAAATTACTCATCTGCAAAAAAAAAAAAAGTAGATGATCTCTGAGGTCCAGCTAACCATCAAAATGTTTTTATTCCATTATGAATAATTAGCCAGTAGACTAATCTCGTTCTTACTATCATTTCATCCTCTGTTTCTCCAGTCCAAACAACCCAATTGATCTTAACATTAACATAGGTGGAAACACTAAGCCCACAAGGAAGATTTTAGAGAGGATCCCATAATTCTTCTTTAACTGTTCTGTTTGTAATTGCATCCTCACTCTTAATACAGTGTCTGCTGAAGAACAGACACTATGTAAATATTTGTTGGCCAGTTGAATAATGAATGAATGAACTGGATCTTTATTCTCCATTCCTATCTTCACTTCACCATCACACTCAAGTCAGAAGTTATTTGAGCTGTGTTTTCACAGCAGGAAGTCCAGAGCAGAGAATGTCTCCATGACTACAAGTTCAGCCAGTTCTTCATTGCCACTTAAACATTTCTGATGAAGACCAAAAAGCCACCATAACCCACTGAATCAATATCTCTGGACTTGAGGACCAGGTATCACTTCAGTTCAGTTGCTCAGTAGTGTCCGATTCTTTGCGACCCCATGAATCACAGCACGCCAGGCCTCCCTGTCCATCACCATCACCCGGAGTTCACTCAAACTCATGTCCATCGAGTCAGTGATGCCATCCAACCATCTCATCCTCTGTCGTCCCCTTTTCCTCCTGCCCCCAATCCCTCCTAGCATCAGAGTCTTTTCCAATGAGTCAACTCTTCGCATGAGGTGACCAAAGTACTGGAGTTTCAGCTTTAGCATCATTGCTTCCAAAGAACACCCAGGGCTGATCTCCTTTAGGATGGACTGGTTGGATCTCCTTGCAGTCCAAGGGATTCTCAAGAGTGTTCTCCAACACCACAGTTTAAAAGCATCAATTCTTTGGCGCTCAGCTTTCTTCACAGTCCAACTCTCGCAACCATATATGACTGCTGGAAAAACCATAGCCTTGACTAGATAGACCTTAGTCGGCAAAGTAATGTCTCTGCTTTTGAATATGCTATCCAGGTTGGTCATAACTTTCCTTCCAAGGAGTAAGTGTCTTTTAATTTCATGGCTGCAGTCACAATCTGCAGTGATTTTGGAGCTCAAAAAGATAAAGTCTGACACTGTTTCCACTGTTTCCCCATCTATTTGCCATGAAGTGATGGGACCAGATGCCATGATCTTCATTTTCTGAATGTTAAGCTTTAAGCCAACTTTTTCACTCTCCTCTTTCACTTTCATCAAGAGGCTTTTTAGCTCCTCTTCACTTTCTGCCATAAGGGTGGTGTCATCTGTATATCTGAGGTTATTGATATTTCTCCCGGCAATCTTGATTCCAGCTTGTGCTTCTTCCAACCCAGCATTTCTCATGATGTACTCTGCATATAAATTAAATAAGCAGGGTGACAATACACAGCCTTGACGTACTCCTTTTCCTATCTGGAACCAGTCTGTTGTTCCATGTCCAGTTCTAACTGTTGCTCCCTGACCTGCATATAGGTTTCTCAAGAGGCAGGTCAGGTGGTCTGGTATTCCCATCTCTTTCAGAATTTTCCACAGTTTATTGTGATCCACACAGTCAAAGGCTTTGGCATAGTAAGTATTTTCCAAATATTCCTCAGGAGATTCTAATATGCAGCCAGGGCTGAGCATCACTATTCTTAAAAGTTTGTAATCTAAATTCCTATTATTTCTTATTGGTTCTCTCTCTCTCATATCTAATTTCCTTATTTATTTTCTTTGTTTCTTTTTTTTAAATAAATATATAGGTCAGACTACATTACATAAGGTTTTAGAGAAATTTGTAATGGAATTCTATATAGAGAAAAACCTTTTGTTGCATGGAATGTATATATAGGTAACATCAGGCAGAAGGGGATTAAGACATACTGCATTTATTATATTTATAAAGGTTGACAACTTCAAATTACAGAGTTGTCAAGGAATCTTGTCAGGATGCTACTCTGCAGTCATAAATATAACCCCTAAAATATTTTACCTGAAAATATTTTCTCTTCCTTAAAAAGCAGTTTTCTTCTCAAATTGGAAAATGGAAAATTCAAGGATAGATGTATCTATGGGTGAACAATCAAATCAGTATGGCCAGTTAATTCTAAGAAATCACTTTTCACAAATTTGCTGAAAGAAGTCAGTCAAGCCATTCTTCTCATAAGTTCAATGATCAAGTCAATTAAATAAGTCAATATGAAGCCCCATGTAGACTCAAACTAATTCTTGTCTAGAAATAGCTATTAAAAGTCCTCCAGGAATTGGGATGGAGAGGCTTCAGGAGTAGGCCAATTTGAATTCATGGACTAAAACTTCAGGATAATTGTAGTTTTCCAAGTTTATTTCAAGTTATAACATAGGTATTTCAAATAAATCCTTAATTATGCTGCATGGATTCAGAAGTCCCAAATTAAAGTCATCATACGCAAAGGTTATTGTGCTGTGGCACAGAGATAAATAGCTCTTTGAAAAACTCTTTCCCAAATAATGTGTCTAAATGAGAGGGAGAATGAGAAAGAGATTCCATTATTAAACTTGGAAATATGGAAGTCATGATATCAACTTGCTGGGCTGAAAAGAATTTGCAAAAGTCCATCTAAGAGAAAGTGATAAGTGATTAGGACAAATCATGTAAGGTCATTTCCCAACAGCTGACACCCACATAAGAGATATGTCATTGTCAACTACTATGGTGTTGAACCTCTTTCTCAAAAGTACCCTGCTTTAAATCAGAAGAGCTTGCTGTGATGTTTTCTCTTCTTTGAAATCATGCCATAAACAAACATCTGTAATTAATATGTTTGAATATTATAGGGCCGGTATGACCATGTTGGGAGTAATAAGTTTGAAGTACATAACAAAACAAAAAGAATATGCTGATGTCAAAGGGAGTAAGAGATACTTTATTTTTCTACGAATAAAAGAGACTAGCTCCCCAAAGTCTAAACAAACAACTCTACAAGACACTCTTTCCATGGAGAGTGACAGAAGTTGGTGATTAAGGGCTCATGACACAAGAGTCAGTTTCCTTGCATTTGAACCCCAGCTTTGCTATTAACCAATAGTGCAAACTGGGCAAATTATGTCATTTACCATCAGTAAAGTGCAAAGAACAATATTACCTATATTAATGAGTAATTTTGAATATTTACATGAGTTCATAAATGTAAAGTACTTAGATCAGTGCCTAGCACATAGAAACCTTGTTCTATCATCATTCTCCACTGTTCAACCATAGATCCTCCCAACTTCAAATCAATAAACAATATAGATATAAAGTGCTTTTGTTTCTTATACTTCTAGGAGAATGGCTGTTTTTAACTCCAGAACAAAGCATGCAATTTAGCCACATAGGATAAGCATGTATACACTGCAAAAATGATTGAAATGCTGTTTGCTTGCAAATATTATGGTCATGAGTTGTTCTAAAGATGTTGCAAGTTATAGGGCTTAGAACTTTATTTTAGATAGAAATCCATTCATTGTTGAAACCCTCTTTTGAATTAGACTTCTCTTTACAGAGGTCTTTTTGTGGTGTTTTTAAATGGTTTTTTTTTTTTTTTTTACTTTTTATTACATTCTATTATAATTTTCAAACTTTATACAAAAGTAGAAAAAATAGGATAATGAGACCATATGTGCTTATTATCCAGTTTGGGCAGTTATTCACATTTTTCACTCCTCAACAATTCTGGAGTATTTTGAAGCAAATGCTGGATATCATATTTTGCCTCAAAATATTTCAGAATTTATTTATAAGAAATAGGACTTCCTTTTTTAAAAAAAGTAACTACAATTGCATCTAACAAAATGACCAAAATTCTTAATATTCCAATTGTCTCAAGAATGTCTTCACATGGTTGATATAAGTTAAGATTCAAACAATGTGAAATGGGTAGTTTAAGTTGTAAGTGTCTGGTTTTATATTTTGGAAGCTGTCTCAGCTTCATACTTTTTCTAAAGGGAAATGAATGACCACGGCTGCAGTTTGAAATTGAAATCTTCATGATAACAGAGGAGAGAAAGCTAGAGTGAGAAGTAGGAGTCTCATAGTAGGTGCGGGTTTTGCTTGTAACACTGACCCAGGGTCTATTTCATGACAATAGATTCTTTTACTACTGTAGAAAGAAGAAAAACAATCCTTCTTAAGTACTTGTGCCATACTAAGCATCAGTTCAGTTCAGTTCAGTTCAGTCGCTCAGTCGTGTCCAACTCTTTGCAACCCCATGAATAGCAGCACATCAGGCCTCCCTGTCCATCACCAACTCCCGGAGTTCACTCAGACTCGCATCCATCGAGTTCGTGATGCCATCCAACCATCTCATCCTCGGTCGTCCCCTTCTCCTCCTGCCCTCAATCCCTCCCAGCATCAGAGTCTTTTCCAATGAGGCAACTCTTCTCATGAGGTGGCCAAAGTACTAGAGTTTCAGCTTTAGAATCATTCCTGCCGAAGAAATCCCAGGGTTGATCTCCAGAATGGACTGGTTGGCTCTCCTTGCAGTCCAAGGGACTCTCAAGAGTCTTCTCCAACACCACAGTTCAAAAGCATCAATTGTTTGGCACTCAGCCTTCTTCACAGTCCAACTCTCACATCCATACATGACTACTGGAAACACCATAGCCTTGACTAGACGGACCTTAGTTGGCAAAGTAATGTCTCTGCTTTTGAATATGCTATCTAGGTTGGTCATAACTTTTCTTCCAAGGAGTAAGCGTCTTTTAATTTCATGGCTGCAGTCACCATCTGCAGTGATTTTGGAGCCCATAGGGAGTTAAAAAACAGCCTGTCTGTGGTCATTCCAAGATACTGAAGCTGAATGGACTGGTCAACATTTCAATCTTTGAAGTCGTTTGGGTGCAGAACTCCCTTCTGTTTTTCATCTGTCTCAGACTCTAAGAGAGACAGTCTCTTTCTTAAAAATATTTCCAAAGGATTTATTGGTGATATTTGCACCTTGGTTCTCATATTTAATAATCATGCCTCAGTTTTTTTATACAAGACTATTTGCATGCCTCTTAAGACTTGGACTTAATGTTTTTATTGGATTTCATCATTTTTAATATTGATTTAATAGGACTACCACTGAATCCCCCAAGTGTGTTTTACAAGGAGACACTTTATAATTCCTTTATATTAGGTTACTTGTAATGACCAGAATAAATGAGATTTCCCTTTCAAAGGAGGTAGATAGGAAAGAAGTAACAAAGAAAGTATTTATATAGATAGAATGTTAACATATTTGTATGGTGGGAGGGATCTAAAAATAAATGAACCCACATCCTTCTGTGGGTTCCTACAAAACTACCTCTTGCAGCTATGAAAGCTAATGTGAAAATCATCTTTATTGATTACAACCTCAAAATAGTCTGTTATCTTGCATACATCTTTTCCTCAGGTCCTATCTATTATTGTAAAATTACCGCTGCTTTTATATTTCCTTTTATAATGCCTTCTGGAGTATCGTTTGTTAAACTCGCGTAGGTTGAAAGTTAAGATCCTAGGCTCTAGAATCAGGCTAGATCTAAATCTAAATCTTGGTTCTGTTACTTCCTAGCTGAATGCCTTTAGGCAAGTCACTTAACATTTTTATGCTTTGGTTTATTCATCTGTAAAATGAATGTAAAAATACCTATATAATACCTTATTATAAAATAATTTTGATTATAGTTCAGCAAATATTTAAGCTCCTTTAGGATGGCATTTGCAGCCATTGATGATCTGTTTCTATCCTACCTTTGGGGTGATCTCACAGATCCCCTTTAATACACTCATTCTAAACCCACTGAATTATCCCCCTTCCCTTTGCTCCATTTGCACTTTCATGCCTTGACACCTTTCTTCATATTGTTTTTCCTGCCTAGGATGCTCCTCCTTCTCCCTCCCTCATTTGTCAATATCCTACTCATCCATCAAGGCCCAACTCAAATGGTTGCCATTTCTATCCTTCCCTAGGATTAGTCCCCTTTTTCTCACCTCCCATCTCCCTAGGCAAACTCACATCAGAAGTTTGGCTAATAAACTAATATTGGATGCTTTCATGGCTGTTACATTTTCAAGGTCGAATGGTACTATATGTTTCTGCATTTGTAATTGAATATATAGCCATTTCTTCCTTTACATTAGGAAATGATAATTCTTTTTTAAAAAATAAAAATGTTAATAAAAGGTTACAAAAGGATTAGCCTAAAATTTAAAAAAAAAGAAGTTTGCCTGATGTATATAGAATGTATACCCTGAGATCTATACACATTTAGCACAATCTACACCCACTGCACTTTACAACCACATATGGTGGCAACAGTAATTCTGAGAAATTGCAAAATCTTCACAATCCAAATATTTTGTAAAGAATTGCAGTGACAAGATCTCAAATATAAAGGTTTGTGGGTCTTTTTAAGGGCTTAATCACTTTTATTTAGCAATTTAAGTTAACAAGAACTATTCCATTCCCTAAACATTCCAATTAATTGCTGTTTAGCATATGGGTTATCAAATTTGTCTTTTTTAAGTTTGCATTTAGAGATTGCAAATAAATCTATTAGGATGAAATTCTAGGTCAGTCAGGTTTTGATTTGCAATATTTAATGTTTGCATAATTCCACCTTTGCCTGACCTTTCAAAATTATTTTAACAGCCCTACATTTACTTTCCTAATGGAATGATTTGCTACAAAGCGGCTACAGCGGGTAGTCTGGAAGGACATTATAACATTCCTTTGGCTGTCAAAATCCATCTGTCCTTGTGTTTAGGGGAATTCTTCATTGCATGTGATCTTGGGATATAAGAGCTCACTTTCCACTGTAGATGCCAAACAGACTGAATTGCACTCTCCTCTCACCCTGGAATATAGCAGGGGCCCTAGTGCTGGGCCATGGACCCTCCCACACAGGCCCATGCACCCCAAGATGAAGGAGGGGCATCTGGAGCAGTTCAAGGGGTCAGCATGATTTCCAGTAGTCATTTCTAGAAGGTGTGGTGCAGCAGAAGCAGAGATGACGGCATCTTGGATAGAGTGTTCCTATGGCCTGGCCTCCTTAAGGCCCTGGGTTTTTCCTTGTTTCCCAGGCCTGTTTGTTCTTCCAGCCTCTCGGATTCTATGAGCTCCCTTTCCTTCAACATTTTTGTTTCCTTTAGATAGTCAGAGCTCATTCTATTGCTTGCAAGCAAGAACCCTCATCAAAACCATTGGTATTGCAAGGTGGCAGGAAGAATTCTGGATTCCATTCAGATTGTTGGCCCACTTAGTAGGCAACTGCTTAATGTTTCCATTTCCTCATCTGCAAAATGGGACACAGTCTGTAATTGTGTCAACTGCGTGAGGCTCAAATAAAATAATTTCTTTAAGATATTAAGCACAGTACTACTTATTAAAGTCCTATTCATTAAAAAGCATTCAACAAATAGTAGCTTTTGTATTACTAAATTCTATGTAATTGTGTGTTCAGGCCACAAAACTCTACTGCTCTTCACATAAAGAGATGCTCCTGTGCACACTCTGTTCAGTGTTGAACTTCCTTTTATTTTCCCATGCTGGGGTTTGTTTTGATTTTGCTTTGTTTTCCAGCTTAGGACTTTGGCACTTTCCCATATTGTACATCCCAAGACTTCCTCAGGGAGCACAGCCTGCAGTCACTGTCCCTGGATCTTCTCTCTTCTCTTCCTCTCTCCCTGCCAGCTCTCCCTCACCTCCAGATTCCAAAAGCAATCAGCTGCCCTAAAGACTGACTAACTTCAGATGGGAAAGGCAAAACTGAGTTGAGTGAGTCCTACTTCAGCATCTGGTATACAGATTTAGTAACTTTAGTGGATCTAAAAAACAAAGCAAAACAAATGCACAACCTATATCCCAAGACTTATTATACCATCTTTAGTTTATCTACTTAGCTTTTGATGAAAAATTTTTTCTTCCACTGAAATGTGTAATGTCCTCTCATAGTTAAACAGTGGAATCTTTTCTACTCAACTTCTTCCCTCTGGGATGTAATAAAGAGACAACTTATGGCTCAACAGCACATTGGAGACAATTTTTCTGTGAAAGAAAAATGTTTCTTACAACATGTAATGTTTCTCAAAGGAGGTGGGTCAAAACATAGATATCAATTCTCTGTAACCATTCACTGAATACCATATTTGGTTTGAGAACATTACAGTGTAGTATGTTATTTTTGAAAGGTTGAGTATTGGTCATGGATATTTTAATTCCTATAACATCCAGGTGTAAATTAGAATAAAGTAGAAATTAGAATTATTTACTGTATCTGCATATTCTCTTTTCCCCCCAAAAAAGCAATAGAAGTACTGAGCAGAGAAGAGCAGAGTGTGGAGTAGGTGGCAGCATACCTCACCTGTCTGCAAGTTGGCCAACTGAAGATGTTTTTCTGGACCAGCCATTTCCTAGTGTGACCTTGAGCTCAGCCTCAGTCTCCTAAGGTGTGAAACGGGAACAACTACACTCTTAAGCATGCTTGTGAGAAATAATTGACACAATTTGTGCAAAATACTTGGCTCTAGCAGGACTTCAAGACATGATTGTTGATGATACACCTCAACATCAGATTGTCAGAGGGCTGATCATTTTAATGGCATTTGATTGTCTAAAGGAAATACAATATTATTATATCTACATTAGTATCTACATAAATCTAATACAGAGAAGAGATTTGATTTCATCAAAGGATGTCATTGGGGAAGGCAATGACAATTCAAGATAACTCAGATACTAAGTTGAAATTTGTATTTACAAGAATTTGGGATAATTATAAAAAATGTTCTATGTTTAAGTTGGTCATATTATGATATTAAGGCCATACCCTCAAGGAAAGCCATTCTTGTTTGGGTGATACTATTTAGATAGTAAATAATCAGGCAGGTAATGCACAAAATTTACTTCAGGAGTCAGAAAACTTCATTTAAAAATTGTTTAAAAGCAAATTTGAGTTGTAGGGTAAAATATATGTGTGAGCTATAAGTATCAGTGTAAAAACTTCAGGTATTTGCTACATGTGAAAGATGACGCTGTGAAAGTGCTTCACTCAATATGCCAGCAAATTTGGAAAACTCAGCAGTGGCCACAGGACTGGAAAAGGTCAGTTTTCATTCCAATCCCAAAGAAAGGCAATGCCAAAGAATGCTCAAACTACTGCACAATTGCACTCATCTCACACGCTAGTAAAGTAATGCTCAAAATTCTCCAAGCCAGGCTTCAGCAATACATGAACTGTGATCTTCCAGATGTTCAAGATGGTTTTAGAAAAGGCAGAGGAACCAGAGATCAAATTGCCAACATCTGCTGGATTATGGAAAAAGCGAGAGAGTTCCAGAAAAACATCTATTTCTGCTTTATTGACTATGCCAAAGCCTTTGACTGTGTGGATCACAAGAAACTGTGGAAAATTCTGAAAGAGATGGGAATACCAGACCACCTGACCTGCCTCTTGAGAAACCTATATGCAGGTCAGGGAGCAACAGTTAGAACTGGACATGGAACAACAGACTGGTTCCAAATAGGAAAAGGAGTATGTCAAGGCTGTATATTGTCACCCTGCTTATTTAACTTATATGCAGAGTACATCATGAGAAATGCTGGGCTGGAAGAAGCACAAGCTAGAATCAAGATTGCTGGGAGATAATATCAATAACCTCAGATGTGCAGATGACACCACCCTTATGGCAGAAAGTGAAGAAGAACTAAAGTGCCTCTTGATGAAAGAGGAGAGTGAAAAAGTTGGCTTAAAGCTCAACATTCAGAAAACTAAGATTATGGCATCCGGTCCCATCACTTCATGGCAAATAGATGGGGGAAATAGTGGAAACAGTGGCTGACTTTGTTTTTCTGGGTTCCAAAATCACTGCAGATTGTGACTGCAGCCATGAAATTAAAAGACGCTTATTCCTTGGAAGGAAAGTTATGACCAACCTAGACAGCATATTGAACAGCAGAGATATTACTTTGCCAACAAAGGTCTGTCTAGTCAAGGCTATGGTTTTTCCAGTAGTCATGTATGGATGTGAGAGCTGGACTATAAAGAAAGATGAGTTCAGAAGAATTGATGCTTTTGAACTGTGGTGTTGGAGAAGACTCTTGAAGAGTCCCTTGGACTGCAAGGAGATCCAACCAGTCCATTCTAAAGGAGATCAGTCCTGGGTGTTCATTGGAAGGACTGATGTTGAAGCTGAAACTCCAATGTTTGGCCACGTGATGCGAAGAGCTGACTGATTTGAAAAGACCCTGATGCTGGGAAAGATTGAGGGCAGGAGGAGAAGGGGATGACAGAGGATGAGATTATTGGATGGCATCACCGACTCGATGGACATGGGTTTGGGTGAACTCCAGGAGTTGGTGATGGACAGGGAGGCCTAGCATGCTGTGGTTCATGGGGTCGCAGAGTCAGACACAACTGAGCAACTGAACTGAACTGACTGAACTGAAATGAAACTTCATTTCTTTTTTATTTTATTTTTAATTTTTATTTTTACTTTATTTTACTTTACAATACTGTATTGGTTTTGCCATACATTGACATGAATCCACCACGGGTGTACATGCATTCCCAAACATGAACCCCCCTCCCACCTCCCTTCCCATAACATCTCTCTGGGTCATCATCGTGCACCAGCCCCAAGCATGCTGTGTCCTGCGTTGGACATAGACTGGTGATTCGATTCTTACATGATAGTATACATGTTACAATGCCATTCTCCCAAATCATCCCACCCTCTCCCTCTCCCTCTGAGTCCAAAAGTCCATTATACACATCTGTGTCTTTTTTGTTGTCTTGCATACAGGGTCGTCATTGCCATCTTTCTAAATTCCATATATATGTGTTAGTATACTGTATTGGTGTTTTTCTTTCTGGCTTACTTCACTCTGTATAATAGGCTCCAGTTTCACCCATCTCATCAGAACTGATTCAAATGTATTCTTTTTAATGGCTGAGTAATACTCCATTGTGTATATGTACCACAGCTTTCTTATCCATTCATCTGCTGATGGACATCTAGGTTGTTTCCATGTCCTGGCTATTATAAACAGTGCTGCGATGAACATTGGGGTACATGTGTCTCTTTCAATTCTGGTTTCCTCGGTGTGTATGCCCAGCAGTGGGATTGCTGGGTCATAAGGTAGTTCTACGGATGGCTAACAAACACATGAAAAGATGTTCAACATCACTCATTATTAGAGAAATGCAAATCAAAACCACAATGAGGTACCACTTCACACCAGTCAGAATGTCTGCGATCCAAAAATCTGCAAGCAATAAATGCTGGAGAGGGTGTGGAGAAAAGGGAACCCTCCTACACTGTTGGTGGGAATGCAAACTAGTACAGCCACTTTGGAGAACAGTGTGGAGATTCCTTAAAAAATTGCAAATGAAACTTCATTTCTTTATAACTGAACCCAACTGTTTCACAAGACTTCTATGCTAGGAGGTGGAAATGAAACCTCCGGATAATCTCAGCTGATTTAATCTTCTCTCGTGTTCACCATTACACTCTTCTCACTGGGCTGGCATCTACATGACAGGTGGGTGGGTGGGTGGGGAGCATTCACTCCTCAGCCACAGTCGCCTCTCCAGCTGGCCTCCTCTGATGTGGAAGTCCTAGAGGAGTCTCTGATCAAACCTTTTAGGGGCAAGTCTACTTCAACTCTGTAGACTCATGGAAGCAACTTACATGCCCTTCAACAGATGAATATATAAAGAAGGATGTGGTATAATATTGCATACTACAATGAAATATTACTCAGCCATAAGGGAAATAACGCCATTTGTAACAACATGGATGGACTAAGTGAAGTAAGTCAAAAAGAGGACAATTACCATGTGATATCACTTGTATGCAGAATATAAAATATGATACAAATGAATTTATTCACAAAATGGAAACAAACTCACAGACAGGGGAAGGGGGACAGATAAATTAGGAGTTTGGGATTAGCAGATACAAACTACTATATATAAAATAGATAAACAACAAGGTCCTCCTGGTATAGCATGGGGAACTATACTCAATATCCTGTAGTAAACCATAATGGAAAAGAATATGAAAAAGACTATATATATACATATATATATATATACACAATGAGTCACTCTGCTGTGCACTGGAAACCAATAAAACATTGTAACTCAACTATACTCCAATACAAGATTATGTATAAATTGAAAAAAATTCTACAGTCTCTCAGAGCCACACCTACTCTACTCTCAGGCACACATGAAACGCACACTATGGTGAGTGGAGGGTATTTATAGCAACCCCAGAACGTTCTGTCCGAGTTCCTGCATACCACTGTGCCTACCCCCACTGTGCCTGGCTGCGCCATGTTGCACAGGTGCTGTTCTGGGCTCCATCTCAGGCAGGAGGCATGATTCACCTCTATTTCCTGCCCTCTGCCTTCAGACTCCAAACCTAGAAAATTCTGATCTCTTATCCATCCCTTACCTATAGGCCCCAGCACATCAGGCCTCTGCATTCCTCTTTCACGACCTCTCCTACTACTCTCCATGCTCCAGATACTTTCAACGGCTCCGGTGTACTGAGTGCATTCTTCGGCTCTTTAAAAATTTGAACCAGAACACTTTTCTCAAGGATTATAAGACCTCTGCAGAGGCAGTCCCTCTCATCTTTCCTATTTCAGATCAAATATTCCCTCCTAAAGGTTAATCTTGACTGTTTAGCTAGAGTAGACCCCAACCTCTTTTTTCAATTCCAGTTCCTATCACATTGTCCTTTTTTCTCACTTTCTGGATCTAAAATTGTCTTTTTAAAAAATTATTATTTATTGTCCCCTTTGCAGATTATAAACTTAATGAGATTTAGGAACTTGTGTGTCATCTTTGCTGCTGGATTCCAAGAACTCAGAACATCATGCCTGGAATATACTAGGCTCTGAACACTTAGTTGTTGAATAAAGGAATGAATAAATCACGAATCCCAACTGAGAATGACCCATTCCTCAGAAAAAATGCACTGACGATTTGGTATATCCTTTTAGAAGTTTCCAAAACCCTGAAGCTCACCTGTAGACTTCCTGAATTATAGTTATGCTGTTTCATAACGTTCTTTTTGAAGAATTCTGAATTTTGTTCTTTGAAGTTAAACACTAGCATGAATTTTGAAAGCGCACTTATGATGGACTATAACAGATCATAGGCCAACTGTTGCTCTCTGGTTTTTATTAAAATAGATCCATGATATTTACATTAGCTGATTCTAATGACCATATTTCATACATGCCCATATCCAGCTCTTCACTCCTTTGGAGAATGTGGTAGATTAAATTCCCAGCTTCCCTAGCAGTTGGGCAGAGCCATGTGACTAATTCAAGTCAATGATTTGTAGGCAGAAGTTACCTATGTCACTGCTAATCTGGAGCATTTAATTGCTGTGTGAGATCCTCCAAGGTTTTACCTTCTACTTTGTAGCTACGGGAAGTATATACAGGTACAAAGGTGCAGTGCTCCCCAGAGAGTCACACAGATCTTCAGCAAACTTTGTGTGAGCAAGTAGTATAAACCTCTCGTGTGTGTGTGTGTGTGTGTGTGTGTGTATGTGTGTGTGGTGTGTGTTTTAATTTGGCTGCACAGTCTTAGTTGTGGTATGCAGGATCTTTAGTTGAGGCATGTGGTATCTAGTTCCCTGACCAGGGATCGAACCTGGGCCCCCTACATAAAGAGTGTGGAGTCTTAACCACTGGACCACCAGAGAAGTCCCAAACCGATCTTGTTTCAAGCCTCTTAGATTTGCTGATATTTGATATTGCAGCATAACCTACCACAACCAAATACACCACTGTTTTGGAAAATATGTGATTTCTTCATATACCAAAGTCGCGGGGGCGGGGGGAGCTGTTACTCATAATTTAAAGAAGTCTTATAAGGTATGTCACAATTTCAGAGATGTTAAAATTTGAAAAATGTGGGCCTTAGATTATACAAAATACAGATTGTCAAAAGGAATATGTCGAAGTAGATTAGCATAGTGTCAAGAACTCCAAATCCAGAGTTGAAAAGAAAGTTATAGATTCAAACCCCAATACTTACTAGCTTATGACTTAATACCTTAGCTTATGCAAGCCTTAGTTTCTTCATCTGTAAAATGGGGATCACAGTAGATGCTGCCTTATAGAGTTTTGTGGATATTAGATGAGACAATTCTTATAATGTGTTCAGCATAGTAATTTTCCCACATATTTTAGTCTCCACATTTGGTTAGATTACAGAGCTTGTTCAAAATGAGCATTAATTTTAGACAATATACAAAAGTAAGTTTGTTATTATATCATGCTAATCAATCAGCAACTATCTATTAATTTCTTTTAAGTCATGAAGACTAGGCCTCTGAGTTAGGTGTTCTTGGAGATAACAAAGAAGCAGATTGAGAGGTTGAGGGCTGAAGGCAAATCACACTGGGGTCTTCTTCCTATCCACTCTCTCAAGTATTTTCTGGATTTATCAGGCTAGAATGAACGTTAAGAGAAACCTTGAAGAGTAAAAGTCATAAAAATATATCTGAGGAATGAATGTAATGAAAGGTCAATCTTGTGCCTATTTTTGTGACTGGCAGGGCTAGTAAAGGGAATTTTTTTCTTTCAGGGTTTGTCTTGGATGTGTGCTTGAGTGTGTGTGTGTGTGTGAGAGAGTGGGGGGGGCGCTAATGATTGGGAAGCATAAAGGTAATTCATAGAATAAAGGGTGGCTCTTCCAAGATAAGTAAGAGATTGTCCTGTCCACACTGGGTTATACTCTTACAGAGTGTCTGAAGTTATCCAGGGAACATTATTGGACTCACGATATATCCAAATTCATAAAACAGCAACCCATTATATAATTGTCTTCATCTGTTCCCTGGGGGCTCAGATGGCAAAGAATCTCCCTGCAATGGGGGAGACCTGGGTTCGATCTCTGGGTTGGGAAGATCCGCTGGAGAAGAGAATGGCTACCCACTCCAGTATACTTGCCTGGAGAATTCCAGGGACAGAGGAGCCTGGCAGTTCATGGGGTTGCAAAGAGGCAGACATGACAGAGCAACTTTCACTACACGTTGTCTTTGCCAAGGTGTAAAAATCATAAGCTCTGAGGTTTATTCAAGACTAAAAGTCTCCTCACACATACTTTATGAGCTTTCATTCTGTCAATGATGGCATGCATTGTGGATTCTAATTCGATGTGCTCACCTCAGTTTTCTGGAAGACATATGCCTGTGAAGAAGCAGGTGGCTGATTAATATGATTATTTGTATTTAAATGCCTGAACTATGGCAGAGCAAGTAATTTTCTTTAAAGGAAGTGTAGCTGCCTCTAAATATAACTCTGGGCTACAGTTCACCTTTTCTGTTTATTTTATTCTTAACTTGTGAAACTGTATCTTAGGACTTGGGGTATATAACTTGTTATTTGATATCAACTGAACAACAGTGAATCAATTGTAATGGTTCTGGCACCAAAGGAAACAGAGGGGACTTAAATATGTCTCCAGAAGACAAAAAGCTTTTTTCTGTGTATACTTTACAACATACCTTTCCGCAGTTATTCAAAAGTTAAAAAAAAAAAACAAAAAACTTTTCTCACTACTTCTCATTAAAGACCGAGAGGACAAAACAGAGAGAACTAACTCCAACCCACATCCTATTTATCAGATGTTTTGGATGAAATTCAGATTGGAAAATCAAAAAGATTTCTTCTTCTTCTCTCTCTTCCAGCAATGGCATTAAGATGCTTATTTCTCACTGAGACATACACCCACTCTCACACACTCATTTAAAAATGAGAATGTTGTGTTAGCGTTCCAGGAAGGGGGCGGGGGTTGTGTCAGCGCAAACAGGTTTTGGCTCCTCCCGGTATTCTCGCTGTCTGGATGGTCTCGGGTCCCACTGTGGGTTCCTGAGGACTCCTGGCCAGAGCTGGCCAGAGCACTTGGGCTCAAAACCGGTGTATACCTGGGTACGCTCCCAAAGGCTACCGTAAAAAATCTCCAATTCTTGTACTGCAGAGCACTCCCTAGTACCTCATCGGTCCTCTTGAGTTTTTCTCGTCCGGGATAACCGCCCCAGGATTTTTAACTTTCCTGGGGGCAAGGGCTTCGCGTGGACCCCTTGCAGGAGCGGAGCCCGGTTTGGCCCCGCTCCCTCTGACCTCTTGGCTCGCCTGGGATCCACAAGCCACGCGGAGCGGGGTGCGGCTTCTCCTTGCTTTCTCCAGAATGGGAAGAGAAGAGACGAAAGGAGGTGCTCAGCTCTCCTGAGTAAACGCCCAAACATCTGTAATTTGACCTTTACGAAGCAAAACGATGCTAAACGGCAAAATAGCCAACGTGGAGGTACTCAGTCCTCCCGAGTACGCTCCCAAAGAGCTCTAATTCGACGTTGAAAAAAAAAAAAAAGCCAAGATGCAAATTAGGCAGCGTAATACCCAGGATGAGCCTCGTTTGACAGGCCAAACAGATTTTAATGGAAAGCTTACTCATATCCTGCACACCGAATTCATTTTTAGTAAAAATTTAGTAAAAAAATTTTTTTTTAATTGTGCAATTTTAAGTTCCACCACTGTCACAGTGCACACTCTACTGAATGGAACAATGGACACCCCCATATCGCATTGTGTCAGGTAATCACGAAGTGTCGCGGCGCGGGAAAGCGAAGCCGGGAACGTCAGGTCGTCCCCTGCCGCGTGTACGACGGGTTTAGAGCTGCGTGTCTCACCGAAAACTCATCAAACCGTTTAGGCCACTGCCTCGACCCAAAGAGGGACAAACGCCATCCGAGCCTGGTCCCAGGCGTGGACGCAGAGGGCCAAAGGAGAGGCGCGTGAGCGCAGGGGGAGCGAGGTCGACGGGGGAGAAAAGATGCGCGCAGGGCAGTCGAGGGCAAAGAGTCACCCAGAGGGTGGGGACGGTCCCGCCGGGGGTGGCCAGGTGGTCCTGGTCCCTGGAGAATGGAACCTCACGCGGGACGCTGCACTCCCAGCGGCACCTAATCTTGCCGGGGGGGGTGTGGTTTATATCAAGCGCACCGGGAGACGGGTGCGCACGGGGTAACGCTGTTAACTTTGGAGTGAGACAAACACGTGTGTGTGTGTGTGTGTGTGTGTGTGTGTGTGTGTGTGTGTGTGAGCGAGAACTGGAGGGAAAAGAAAAAAAAGAAAGAGCAGGGAGCTGTAGGCCGAGATGTCCTACTTCTAAGTGGTTCATTGGGAGGCAAAAGCTTTCTTGCAAGCGCAGTCGTCACCCGCGCCGCGCTGGGGACCAGCCGAGCAAGGCGCAGGGATCTCCAAGGGGCCTCCAGCCTCCCGAGCCCTGAGGTGGCCCCCAGAAGGCGACACTGTCCCCGACAGCTGTGGAGAGGTCAGGGCTGTGGTTTCCTTTTCCCGAGACCCCGACCTTGCCATCCGGAGGGGGCGAGCTCAGTCTGCCTTCTGGGCGGGGGGGCGGAAAGCGGCCTTCTATCTACGCGACCTCTGGTCCCCACGCCCTCCCACCGCCCTATCTCCTCCCCGCAACCCCATTCATTTTTCCTAAGCAGCTTCCAGTTCGGGCTCAAAACCCAACTCCAAGCCCACCCGAGCTCATCACGGAGCTGAAGGGGGCGGCCGGGGTCGGAGCAGGGCCCCCGAGGGGCGTCGTACCGAGGTAGCGGCCGCGAGGGGCGCCGTGTCCCGCCGGGGCCGGCCTGGGATGAGCCCGGCGGCCGCGAGCAGCCCCCCGGAGCCGCGCAGCATCCGCGTCTACTGTGACGGTGGAAGCCACGCCCGCTCGGGAGCTGGGGGCTGTCCTAGCGCCCCCCCTACCTTTCCCCCGCCCGCCCCCTGCTCCCGGCGCCGGCCCCCGGCCCGCCCCCGGCTCGGCTCGCGGGAGGCGCTGGGTGCCTGGGCTGGCGCGCTCTCCCGGGCGCGCACACACATACACACACACACACACACACATCCACGCACGCACGCCCAGAGCCGCTGTCTCCGCGCCGGGCCCTCGTCCCCCTCGCCCATGCAGACGGACAGAGCGCCGGAAGATGGCTGACGACTCCACGGGGCACCGAGGATGCAGCCCGGCGGCGGCGTTGGCGGCGGGAGCGGCGGCGGGAGCGGCAGAAGCAGCGGCGGCGGCAGCGGCAGCGTTGGCGGCAGCGGCGGCGTTGGCGGCGGCGGCGGCGGGAGCCGGAGCGGCGGCGGCGGCGGCATCCCCGAGACCCCTCGAGCTACCTTTCCCTCTGACAGCCACTGACGTTCTCCGCCGCTAGAAGAGACCGCGCTTCTCCGGAGCCTGCCTCCCCTCCTCCCCCGCCCAGCCCCGCGCCCAACCCCGGCCCCGGCCCCGCCAGCACCGCTACCTCCGCCAGCACCGCCACCATCAGCACCACCTCCACCACCGCCACCGCCACCACCGCCACCGCCGGCGGCGGCAGCAGCCATTTCATCTCCACCGAAACCAGACACAAAAACATGGCAGAAATGGAGAAAGAAGGGAGACCTCCGGAAAATAAAAGGAGCAGGAAACCGGCTCACCCAGTGAAAAGGGAGATCAATGAGGAAATGAAGGTATTTTTTGGACTTCGGGGCCAGAGAGCTCGAGCTCTTTCTTCCGCCCGCTCCCTTCGGGCTGTTGTATGGATTTTTTTTGGGGGGAGGGGGTGTAAGAGGAGCGCTTGTCAGTTTCCGTAGGATGCCCTGAACGACTCAGCTCCTCCTCCAGGTGCAAAACAGAGGCCAACTGTCGGGCTGCATCCCGGAGATGTCTGCCTCGGATTTGATGGGGGTGGGGGTGGGGGACGACCGGGAAGCCACAGACTCTTTAACCTTATAAACCCCAGGTTGGGACGGGCGCGTTTCAGGGAGGAGGGGACCCGGAGCCCAAGTTGAGGGTGGGTATGGTGAAGAGGCTTTCCTGGTCGGTGGGGTAGCTTTTTTCCCCCTCTTCTTCGGCAGCCATCCCCGGATCCCTCCAAAGTTAGGAAGCCGCCGAGCCAAAGGTATCCCGGGAGCGCTCGATTCCACCCCTGTCTCCCTAGTTCATCTCCCGGTTCCTCCGTACCGCTTCCTAGTACCCTGCTGCATCGGCGTAAAGGGGCTGTCAGTGCCGTGGCGAGTTGTGGCCCGAGCGGCGCAGGTCTAGGTACCGTTTTTGACGGCCGGTTCGCCTCGCCCGCCCCTGCTCGCTCCTCTCACTAGGTTGCCTCCGCCTCCCTCTCAGCCTTTGCATGCTTCACTTCCCAGTTTAAGCAGACCCGGGCAAGCCCTGCTGAAAAGATAGCTGTCTGAGGGGCCGCCTTCGCAGAGCGCCTGCCCATTGTTCGGAAAGGCCGGCTCGGAGTCCTGTTGGCGAGGCCGGGCTCCCCGCCAGGCCAGCGGTGCTCCAGAGGTGGCGAGCGAGGCAGCCTGGCGCTCCAGCTGTTCGCGTTGGAGTGATTGCACAAGAGCCCCGCTCAGCTCCGGACCCCCCTCGTCCCCCTTCACCCCCACCAACTTATTTTCCATGAAGTTGCAGGTTTTGCCCGGTGAGGGTTTTGTTTTGTGTTGATTTCACGAGTTTCTCTTGATTTTTATTTTTAATGTTTTATTTGTAATTTTTGTCTTTCTGTGAGTTACAAGCAAGTAGATTTCAGGGAGGACTTTGGTTTTCATTCTGCAGCCCTCTTGGTGTTCCCCATCTTCTGCATAGAGTCTTTAACACTGCCCACTGACTTGGTCAGGTTGGTTTAGTTGGTATTTAAAAGATAAACGAGGAAAATGGCAAGCAACTAAGTAAAATCTATTGCAGTTTGACATCGTCTTGATTAGAACAAGCATATTCTAGAGAGTACCTTGAAAGGGGCCCATGGATAATAAATACTATATATATTATTATATAGTACCTAGGGGTGTATGGTTAGCATTCCTTTCTTTCAGAAAATGTCTGTAGCAACATTTTGGAATAAGAGTTTTGATTTCTGGGTGAGGAACTTAGCACCTGGAAGCGTGCAGTGCAGCTTCAGTCCAAGGAGAGTTAAGGAAGATTTGCCTTAGAAATCAGTGCCATTCCTTGTGATGGAAACCACCAGTGATTCCATTGATAGTTTTTTGTTGTTGTTGTTTTTTAAAGATACCGGTAGGAGTTGTCCTCCCATGGAGGCTGGAATTCAGACAGTTTAGGATATCCATTCTTCCTCACTCACCCTTCCCTCCTGTCCTGCATTTCCAGATTGCTCTTCTGTTTCATTTTAAATTGGTCTTGGAGGAAAAGGAGGGAGGTGAAGCCACCAAGAAATCACAGTGTGCACTGGCCCTTTAAAACACTCTGCCTAATGTGATCTATATGGATGGCAGCTTTTAAGTTTCATAGGTTCTAGGATTACAAATTAGCTAATTTTAATCAAAACATGTGAAATGTTATCCCGGCTGGATATAAAGGCTGACTGTGCTCGATGCTTGGGGCTCGCGTTGTTGACTTTGGCTGCAGGGGCACTCCGTGGTTTGGGAGATAGTTGTCCTTCTACAGTATAACAGATGTTTGTCTGAACTGGTGAGGAAGAAACAAAAACAACATTGTGTGAAGGGGAAAAATTACACAATTTTTAGCCAGTGCTGCAGGACTAAGTATGGAATTAACCTTCGTGCACAGAATTTCCTCTTTTTAAAATGTTATGTTTCTTCCAAATCACCACCTACTATTTGAAGTTTTAATCCTTGTCATTTCAGTACAGAGTAGCATTAAATAAGAAGTTTTACGCAGCAAATAGTTCAATTGCCTGAAGGGGATCCATATTTTTCCCCTAGTTTGGAACAATGCGTAAGAGACCCCAAGTCAAAATCTTCGGTCAGGTCAGTGCACAGCATGCCAGTGAGTGATGAAATCCCATTTCCAGAGCAGTTCCTCAGTATGCGTTCTTCTAATATAATAGCGCCCAAAGTTCTCATGTTTAAAGTGATTTCTCAAAGTCAAAAGGTGGGTTATCTTGAACTCATCAATATTTTCTGCTTTTAATATTAATAACCACATGCATAAAGCCCCTCCCCAAACCTCCTGGTATTACTACCTCTCCATTTCCCCAAACCTAAATTGTAGAGTAACTCAACAAGTTGATTGCCCTGTGTAAAAATATGTGTAACAAAATGTCACCGAGAACACAATGTGGCCTTGTGCAGCTTCATATCGGTGCCGCTGGAGCTGCCTGGCTGTGTTTGCCTTCATCTGAACGGCTTTCATCTGGACCAGCGTAAACTAAGCTCTGGTAAGTAATCACTGCCCGGCAGAAAGAAAGGAATGTATACAGCTAGCCCGGCCTAAGCTGTAAAAACGGAAACCTGAGCCCCCACCGGGGATCACGTATCAAGGCTTGAAGGTAGGGGAAATGAAAGGGGGAAAGAGGAGAGAGCGAATGCAAAAGTCAGCCTGGGAAGTGGAGGATCAGGAGGAGGCCCCCCTTAGGGAGAGTTGGCTCAGGGATTAGGGAATTTTATCGTGGTGTACAGTGACCTACTCAGGTTTCAACACTGCTGGGATCAAGTTGCTTCTCTGTGAGCTGAAAGAAAAAGGACTGGTGTGTATGTGATTTTTTTTTTCCCCTTGGGGTAATAGAAAGGACATTGGTACAAGTGTCTATTTTAAGTACAGCAAATGCAAGGCACTGAAAATGAGCACCCAAACTGCCTCATCATAGAGACTTCAAGATTTCCTAATTGAGATAGTCACACATTTATTTAAAAATGGACGGAGAAGACAAACTGGCAGAGGTTTAGCTGACACCAGTAATGTCATTGGAGATTGCCTTCATGTGGCTAGAAGCTAATGTTGGTTGCTGTTTCACTAGATCAGATATTGAGTTACATTTTCCTTATCACTGGTATAATGTACATGGCAGTTGTAACAAATTTAAATTTGATACAATATAATTTTGTGTGTGAAAAGTACATGACTTGGCATAGCTTGCCTTTAGTGTCCTCTAGTGAAAATATCTTCAAGTAGAAATGTTTGTCTCGTTATGATCTTTACTATGTTTCGTTATCTTTCCTTTCCCTCACTTCATCCTGGTTTTTCTTAATTAAAAAGACTTGTTACATTATTGTATTTACAATCAGTCTGCCTTGTTTAGTTAGTCACCAATAGAGGGAATTTTAAACAATCAGATGGCAATTCAATTTATATGTTGAGTACTTTCGGTTTCTTAAGTGAATATTGTGATGATTGTATTAATGTAATATGCCTTCAATATATTGTTAGCTCACATGAATCATAATAAGTGGCCCTTAGGAGGAAATTTGACATATGGAAGTGTTAATTTGTTTCAGGACTTCATCCAGAACATAATATAGAAACTAGATGTAATATTGGATGTGTAAATGTAAATATATGAGTAAGTGTAAATATAGTTGCACTTAAGAGTATATATTTTATATGCAGAGATCTTGGTGAGCATGAACGTGATTAGTGACTAGCAAACAGTAATACAGCTCAAAAAAGTCTAAGCTATGAGTAGAGATAAGGAGTCAAATTTTCATCTTCTAAAACTTTGACAAGACCAATGTGATTAGATCATGCACTCTGCCCTGGAAACTTTCCTAAACAAACCAAAATTAATGCATTTACAATGTTTGGCTTCCTTATCAATTGCTCAGCTACAGGATAAGCTGTGTTAAATGTCTTAGGTTCTTTGCTGAAGAAGTTCTCTGTCTATAAATATTCTTAATAAGTAATTTGTACCTAAAATTATGCTTCAGTCCTAATGTTAGAGTCCGGCACATCTGTTAGAGTTTAGTAGTAAACCCACCATAAGATTTTCTAGTTTAGTTTCTGATGGTCTCCATTTGGCATTAAAAATGACCTGTGTCAATTGCATAGACAATAAAGCAAGTTGCAGAGTTGAGCTTGTGAGTGTGGTGATTTAAATAGCTTGTCATAAAATAAAACAGTGATATCAGAATGTGGATTGGAAAAGTCAGCATGTTTAAGGTTGAAACCAGCTCATTACTAAAACAGGTATATTTTAAGTTTTGCTCCTGAAACTCCATCCTGATGTCAGAAACAGTAAGTCTCAGGAACCTAGGAAGTGGGCTTGGGACCAGATCTCACTGTGACATTCACAAATTATGGCAGACCTCCCTGGCTAAGAAGTGGTCTGGGGTGTGCTGTGCGGCAGGGCTGGGAACTTATGTCAGATGGGACGTGGCCCTGGCCCCTTGGGAGCTGGTATAGGATGTTCCCTAGCCCACTGGCCTTGTCCTCTGCATTGCTGTCAGTTGTCCTACTCAAGGCTCTAGTCTCAACCCATAAGAGAAGTTCCTGGGAGGGCAGAGAGAGCTATGAATCCTGCTCTGTTCAAACCTGGAATTTTCTGAAGAGTCTCTTTCTCCATCTGTGAACCTGTGAGGATGATGTGTGGTAGAGCAAGACTCTCTAAGCCTTACACAACTCACAGGTTCCAGAGAGGAGGAAATGGAAAGGAACCACTCCACTTCCTCCCGAATCTGAAATAAACATTTGAACTAGAAGAAAATGAGTCTGACAGACTCATTCCCTTCTGCGTTTCCTGCCTCTGTGCTTGCCAAGCACTGCTCTGAGAAGCCAAGCTCTACTCTCCTTGTGTGAAAGACAGACTCATAGAAACCAAAAGGTAACAGAGTTTTTAAAGGAAAGTCAAAAAACAGGGCCTCAAAAAGGGCAAATATCAGTGAATACACACTACAAGTGACTGTTTGAAAATGGAGAGTTCAGGGAAATAGACTATCTTGCTAGGGTGACCAGACTTTTTATATCTTCTAAGGAAGTATTCTTTTTATTGAGTCTTTATACTTTTTCTTTTGAAAAAATTATTAGAAGTAGTAGAAGGTGGATCCTTTAAAAATCTCAGAAGTCTGAAACTTCCTTTTGTGGAATGGGAAGTCAGCCACATTTACACTCTTAAGCTAATAAGATTATTGAATATTTTCCTAAAAGAAAAGAGATATTCCAGGGTAGAATGGAAAAAAAAAGCAACTTTGTTTTTGGTGGTGCCAATTGAAACATGTAAACAAACATGAAAGCCTGAGGTGGGTGAAATTTGCTGAATGCATATTTTTGAATCTGTAGACTGATGGGTGTTAATATCTCCTATATAACTAAACGTCTGTGGAACTCCTGCTTTAAAGCCAGTGACTTTGGCATGGACAGGAAAACAATGTCACAAGTCTTGGTGATTTTGAAGCCAGTGCTGCAGCTGTGATAGGACACAGCTGCCCACAGCTGCACACCTGCTATGCCCGCCAAAGTGTTAGCCCAAGGGCTGGCCTCCACAATTTCACACATTTGTTTGACCTTTTTAGGACATTTGATGTCCTGGCTACAGATTAAAACATGGGGACATCATTGTCTACTCCATGTCACAACAAGACAGTGAAGCAACGTAGATTTTTACATGTGGAAACACACACATTTTGGTTTCATGTAACAATTATACAACCTTCCCATTGAGACTGTGTCAGTAAGAGAGCAAGACTTTCTCCTCAGGCCTGCTCCAGGTCGGAGCTGGACTTTAGTGTTCTGATGCATCGCCTGCCCTTAGAACCGTGTTATAATCCTTGGGTTGTGGCTGAGAACAGTGCTGCAAAGTGACCCAAATGGAGCTCAGTGACCTTCTTCAAAGGATTTCAGGCCAAGAATCTGTGTGTGGTTCAGGGCCAAACAACAGGGTCAATGGGAGCAGTCTGCATACAGAGTATGAGTCTGGCAGCTCTTCATGACATCCATGTGAATGATTCTCTAATGAGACGTCTGTGGGAGTGGCTTTTCCTTAAGATGCCTTCTGATCCTGTGAAGTCATAAGCGTGGAGGCACTTTGTAGTCTGTAGACATTTCTTTTCCACCACTTAAATTTTACCTCCTTCTTGGTAAAACCTTTAAAATGAAACTGATCCATTAGATCTGTGTTAAGAGAGATGACTTCAAGTTGAACCAACTTGAATTCCCAACAGTCTGAGAGTGCTTGTTAACATTGGATGTTACTATTTTTTTTTTTTTTAACTTTCAGATCTGGGGGATAGATAGAGCTAGAAACTGATTTCTAATTAAGTTTAATTCCTACTTTCTACAGAAGAAATTGCCTCTCTTCTGCAGTTTCCTCCCCCGACCCTTTCAGTTCAGTTCAGTTCAGTTGCTTAGTCAGGTCCGACTCTTTGTGACCCCATGAACTGCAGCATGCCAGGGTTCCCTGTCCATCACCAACTCCCAGAGCTTACTCAAACTCATGTCCATCAGGTCGGTGATGTCATCCAACCATCTCATCCTCTGTCATCCCCAACCCTTTAAAAATCTTAATTAGCGAGTCGAATGATGCTTAATAGAAATCTACTTTTCAACTCAGTCAGAACCCATGGAGGTGAAAAGAGAGATAAAATATTTTCCAAAAATAACCATCATTCTATTATAACCTTAACTGGCAGAGATACTAGCATTTCTTTCCCTGCCTTGTAAATTGTTCAGGACTGGGGGTTTCCTTTTCCTTTGAAAGTATTTCTCATATGCTCTACTTTCTTGGATAATGTGTGTCAGAATGTTTTAAGGTTAAGTAATGTAATTGATGGATCCTTTTTACTGTCATTAAGACTATGAATATGACTGACATGGTTGTCTGTGGGAAGACCATGTGTTAATTTTTAATTAAAACTATTTTTTTATTTTTATAAAATAATTCATAGGCATGACAGAGATAGCAGAATAAGCAGTACAAATAGCAAAAAAGAAAAACAAAGGCTATAATTTTCCCACCCAGACACAATTACTGTCAACATTTTGATGTATTCTTTCCATGTTCTTTTTAATGTATGATACATTTTTTAAAAATGGTCGTATAGTGTACTAACCTTCCTTTTTGAACTTAATATAGTGTTAACAGTTTTCCATGGCAGTAAAAATTTATCCACAGAATATTTTAGTGGCAAAATAGTATTCCGTTTTGGTAATTTTATGACTAAGCTATATTTATTTAACCAAATTCTGATTGTATTTAGTTTATTTCTAAGAAAACAACACTGAACATGCATTGTTTTGCACATATTTCCTTAGAATAGTTTATACCTAGAAATAAATAAAATTGCTGAATCAAAGGGTGTGTAAATTCTTCAACTTTTATTGCATACAGTCAAGTTACCTTTTTTAAAAAATGAATCAACTTGAATTCCTAATAGTTTGAGGATGTTCATTTACATTAGATGTTATAATTTTTTAAACTTTCACACATTTTTAAGAATCATGTGTCCTGAATTTTGTTTCTATATTTACACATTAGAAAAATATGGAAAAATCATATTTCTATATTTACACATTTTAAAAAATATTTGTGGATGTATCCACATGTATCCACATTTATTGATTAGCTCCTAAGTGCTGGGCATTGTGCTGGATGAGGCATAAAATTAAATAAAAAGTTTCTGCCCTCATATAACTTACAGTGTGTTTGGGATAGAGGATATATTTTACTAGCACTGGAAAGGGATATAGGACTTGGAGTGAAATGGAAATTATATTTGTGAGAAGAGGGAGAATGTGGCTTTTCTCTCATTTGAATGAATGATTGGGAGCTTTCCGAAAACTTTCTGCTTTCTTGGGTAGGATACCAAGTTGAAAACAAATCGACATTCAGTTATGTAAGGCCTGAGATGAAAGAAATCAGTGATGCCCACCCTATATTTTAAAGCTGGATTGGTATGTTCAAAATAAAATCATTAGTCCTCTTTGAAGACCTTGATGTACTTTCATTTTAGAGGTATTTTGAGATTTTTGTAATTAACTGTGATTTTCAGAATGACTTGAAGTCAAGTCTTCATTGTTTACCTGGTAAAATGTTCAGTTAAAAACCATTTAGATTGAACTTTGACATGCATACAGTATTTCTAGTTGAGTAAGGAGAATGTCTAATGAATGTCCTGGGAATTAAATTCCAACAAAAGTAAATTTTGCCAGCGTAGAAAGAACTCAGAGGAATGAGGAAAAGTAAACTTTCCCATCTTTCTACTATTTATTATTTCCACCTTATATTTTAATTCTAGGAAAAGATCATGCTTTCAGACTAAATGTTAGAATTTTCTTCTTTCTTTAGAAACCCTGGAGATGAGAGAGGGGGATCTGAAAGGGAGAAGGGTATGGGGATAAAGTATTAAAAGTGCAAAGCCATTAGAGTCAGATGTGATGTCAAAAAGTTGTCAAATGAGAAGATTAACTTTTAATTGTGAATTTTAAGAACCACTATTCCAGCAGTACAGATAATTAAGGAGAGTAGAGATCAGTGACCAAATCAGAAAACAAGTTTACCATAAGTAGATATGTCCTGGTTGGAAAGCTCTTTGTATGTGAAATTGACATCCTGTAATATGATTTCTTTGCAGTCCTTTGTTGGACCAAGGAAGTAGTTATTTTGGAGTTGCTGACACATTGGACTGAACAGAATTTATAGTAGAAAGAGTCCTGGTATAAGAATCAGAAGATCTGTAATTTTGTTCTGACTTTACTAGGTGATCTCTCATGCCTGCTGTTTACCTTCTGTATGTTCCAATTTTCTGTTGTAAAATGAGGATGTTACAGAGGTTCACCAAAAGTTTACTGTGGAAACCAAACACCTAACTCGCAGGGTTGTTGAAAGGAACAAGAGAGTTAAAGGATGTGGAAACACTGTCAAGTGCTATAAGAGTGTTAGACATTATCATTGTAATTATAGTGACCTATTTTCCAAACCCAAATTGGAGCACATGGTATGAGAGAGGATTTTTGTGTCACTTCCAAGGGCGAGAGGCAGTCTGCAAAATGTGTTTTGGGTGCCAGAATATTGAAATTCTGGCACTTTTGATGGTGTATGGGAACAATGATAAAATATTTGAGATAGTGTCTGTTCAGTGAAATTTATGATGTGTGATAACTGTAATTATGATATTTCTTTGTGAAATGTATTTTATTTCATGTGTAAGTAGTTCTTTGATTTCACAGAATCTTAGCGCTGGAAGGGATGTTAAGAGACTGTACTTGAGTTTCCTGCTGTTAAGTCTCCATGAGAAATTCTGGGTGAAGATTTTGGGGGAAACCAACTTTACAATTTCTATCAGTACAGTAGCCTGACCTTTTATTGAACATCCTACCTCAAAAATCTCTCTGCACTTAACTCTTATCACCTCAATTTTCTGGTAGAAAAACTTGAAAACCCTTATGGACCATAAACATTAAACTCACTTCTCAGAATATGTTATGTTTCTTGGATGGTTACTGCAAAAATCCATTTCATTTCCTTTGGTTTAGCACCATAATGAGCCCACGTGATGTCTAGCATCAAATTCTAAGTTTTAATTCTAAATCAAGTTAAAAATTATTTATTCCTTGGGGTTCTTCAGTTTCTTAGTATAGTATAGTATAGTATATAAGACAGAGGTAATACCTTCATGTAGTATAAATACAAGAAACCTTGGTGTTTGTTTTCTCTTTTATCTTGTTCCTTTTTTATGAAAGGTTTGAGATTTGTGGCTCAAGGCTTTATAAACCTTTTGTTTTCTGCTTTTGTAATCATATATCTAAACATTAAGGTGTTTCTTTTTATTTTCAGTGATAAGAAAGGAAATGCTTGGAGTTTATTTTCACTGACATTTATAGTAACTCAAAAATCATGAAGTAGATCTTGCTCATATTGATTGTTCCATGAGGCCTCTGAGTTTTCAGCACAAACCATAAACTGAGTGATGCAGTTAAGGTGCCCAAATAACACAAATTTGGTATCAATAATCCAGTTGCAATTTCAGTTTTTACCCAAATGTTTGAAACTTCTGGATCCCATCCTTGGGATTGGTTCTGAAAGGCTGAATGGATTTGCAGCTGGACTGAAACAAACAAATCTGTATCCTTGACTGGGAGGTTGCTCCATGAATGATGCATCTGTAGCTTCTGTGTCACTTCAGAGGTTAGACACAACCAGCGAGAGGCGCCCAGGATACAAATGGCCTAGAAAATTAGATATGGTGGCCAGCAGTTATCTTTTTGGCTCATTTCTCTTAGAGATTCAGGCAGACAGTATACATTACCAGTAGGATGGCTTGAACTTGGCTTTTAACACTGTTGGGGATTGTGGGGGTTTTGTAGTTGGTTTGTTTTTTAATGCAAGGTATAATCGTTATCCTTGAGGTCTCTGCTGCCAGAGCCCTGATGGAAGACCTCTATTTGTGTGCCTAGGATGGTCGTTCTCCAGTCAGGCACTCAGCTCAGTGAAAGAAATTGAGAGCTAGGGAAGACTGACACCTCATTCAATTAGGAATGTCTTTTGATGGAGTAGTGCAGTGTTTAGCTGAATCCTCCTCAGTGGCATTCCAGAAGTTGCTGAGCTTATTATACATATCGATCATATCATCTTTGCACATTCATGAAAGGAATGTCTATTTAATGTGGACATGACCAGCCATCAGAGAGAATAAATGCCTCACTAAAGCTTGATATGGCTGACTGTTGGCCTTGTGGATGGTAACACTGAATCAATCTGTCTAGATTTTTAAAAAATTGCTTGTGCATTATACCATCACAGATTGACCCATTTGGAGCTCTGAGCTCAAGTGGGTACTAAAGCAAAAGAAAAAAGTCTAGCATTATGTAGGTGGTTTGAAATGCCAGGGGTTGTGTGTGTGTGTGTGTGTGTGTGTGTGTGTGTGTAATAGTGTAATATCCTTTCTTTTTTTATGCAACTCTGCTGAAATCTAAAGTGAAATTCAAAAGAACATGGAACTTGCATGTTGAGGCTGTACACATGGTGGTTAAGCCTGGGTGCTTTGTTTCAGGTATAAACTATACATCCCAGTGTAATTCAGAAATGACAACTTCTAGGGAGAATGAGAAAAGATTCTTTGTGTCACAGAGTAGGTTAAAATATATAGTTTTTCTAACTCCATCTGGGGTGCTCAGGCTGTCTTGACTGATAAAGATGCCTTAAAAAATTTTAGATGCCTTAAAAAAATTAAGGTCCGTCTAGTCAACGCTATGGTTTTTCCAGCGGTCACATATTGATGTGAGAGTTGGACTGTGAAGAAAGCTGAGCGCCGAATAATTGATACTTTTGAACTGTGGTGTTGGAGAAGACTCTTGAGAGTCCCTTGGACTGCAAGGAGATCCAACCAGTCCATCCTAAAGGAGATCAGTCTTGGGTGTTCATTGGAAGGACTGATGTTGAAGCTGAAACTCCAATACTTTGGCCACCTCATGCGAAGAGCTGACTCATTGGAAAAGACCCTGATGCTGGGAGGGATTGGGAGCAGGAGGAGAAGGGGACGACAGAGGATGAGATGGCTGGATGGCCTCACCGACTCGATGGACATGAGTTTGGGTGGACTCTGGGAGTTGGCGATGGACAGGGAGGCCTGGCGTGCTGCAGTTCATGGGGTCGCAAAGAGTCTGACACGGCTGAACTGAACTGAAAAAAATTCATTCAGCAAACATTTATTAAGCTCTTACTCTATGATATAGGATTCTTCCTTCTATTAATTTTCCCAGTTTTATTGAGATATAATTGACAGAAAACATTGCATAAGTTTCAAGTGTACAATGTGTTGGTTTGATACATTTATATATTGTAAAATGACTACAACCACAGTATTAGCTACCACCTCTATCCTGTAACGTAGTTACCTTTTTTACAGTGAAAAGACGTAGAGTCAACTCTCTCAGCAACATTCAAGTGTATGACAGTGTTCTTAGCTACAATCACCGTAGTATACCCTTTAACCAGTCTCCTCATTTCTGCCACCCCTCAGCCCCGGGTAATCCCTTCTCTACTCTGTGTTTCTCAGATAGAGATACTTTAAGGCACACACAAGAATTAAGACCTAGCATTTGTTAAGTTCATTAAAAATAGTCACCTGGTAGTATAAGCTTTAAATTTGTTCAACTATTATTTACCCATTATTTCCACAGCTTGACATCTATACTAACAACAATAATAATACCTTACATTTATAGAGTTGTCCCTCCAAATCCGCAGGGGATTGGTTTCAGGGCATCCCACCTCCACACTGGAATACCAGATTCTTCAGTACTCAAGTCCCTTGTGTGAAATGGTGTAGTATTTTCATATAACCTATGCGCATCCCTACAATATACTTTAACTCATCTCTAGATTATTTATAATACCTAATATAATGTAAATGCTAGGTAAAGAGTTGTAAGTACAATATAAGTGCCATATAAATAGTTGCCTGCATGACAAAGTCAAGTTTTGCCTTTTGGAAATTTCTGAAAATTTTTTTCCTAAATATTTTCCACAGGAGTAACTTGAATCTGTGGATAAGAAACCTGCAGATACGGAAGGCTGATTATAGATTGATTTATAGTTCATAAAGTGTTTTCATGTGTTATCCAAAATCTGAGCTGACTAGTAACCTTAAAGTTATTTGGCGCTTTTATGTTATTTGTCAGAAGACAATCATAGTGACCTTTGATTTCATGGGGAAAGAATCTGTCACTAATGGAATTCGTAAAGGAAATTATGCTTTGCTGTTTAAAGACTACTGTTACAAAAGGTAAAATTAAAAAGGAAAACCCTTGTAGCCTATTCAGCTTCCTGGATGGTAGTGGTTGACAGTCGAGGAATTATTTCTTCGCTGAGATTGTGCTTTATCTGAGATGAGAGTTATGTTAAGAAACAACACCTGAGTTAGAAGGCAGTTCTAATTTAAATTAATCTGAGCCACAAAATGCTCGATTGTGTTCAGTTTCAAAATCTCTTCTTAGCTGTTTTCGTGCTTTTACCTTTCAATATTTTCGTATTAGTTCAAGATACAGACTTTGCAGAAGGATATGCCAAAATATGACTTCCTATTCTTAAGCAAAACTGACAAATGCCTTTTTTCTTATTATCTTTAAATTGCAAATGTCTGAAGGCCTGTCATAATTGGATGCGTCATCCTGAGATTTAAATGCATGACAGTTTTCAAACGTGATTTGAAAAATGAACATGACTCTAAGGAAGGAAGGGCGAGGCTGGCAGAACACAGGGTGGTACTAATAGAATTCAATGTATGCATTATTTTTCAAATAGTTACTGATTATATACGTAAGCAGCCTATGCTTTTCTTTCAGAACTTTGCAGAAAACACTATGAATGAACTCCTTGGCTGGTATGGCTATGATAAGGTTGAATTGAAAGACGGTGAAGATATTGAATTCAGGAGCTATCCTACAGATGGAGAGAGCCGGCAGCACATTTCTGTTCTCAAAGGTAATGACATTTAATGTCCCTTTGTTCATGCAAACAAGGATTAACTATCTCAACCTGCCAGAATTGAGTTGCTCTGGGACTCATTTTGTTGATTATGCCAATAGTTGATTTAAATGTACATCCCCAGGAGTGCTTTCCCATAAGCAGAATATAAGAGCACAACATAAAACAAAAACAGTCACAGCTTAATTTCCTTCCAGCAATGGGAGGGCTAGCTAGACAGTGCTCGGGATCCTAAGCACTGCGGTCCTGCTCACAAAGGTAGAGAAAGGGACAGCGTTTGCTAACTTCTACTTTCCTAAACCCTTTGATCAATTGTTAAGGACTGGTGCTTTCTGTTAAGTGAAATGTTAGGTTTAAAGTTTCAGACTGCAAGAGACAATCATGGTTAATTTGGTAATTTCTCTTCTTGCCCCCCAGTTTTAGGTGAGAATTCTAAAGGAGAGCCCTACTTCTATTTTCTGTTTGACGTGTTCACCTTATCCCCACAGCCTTGGATAGGGTAAGAAGAAAAGTAAGAGAGTAGTAGATGATTGGATCCTATATTATTCTTTAGGAATTATCATCGAAGCCTGGCCAGAGAGTAGAAATTAGAGGCTTGGCAGAGTTGAATTAACACTGATTCTCCCGGTGGGTAGCAATGCCAGATACCCCATGAGGGAAGCCTAGAACCCTTGGTGGGTGTTGCTCTGCGTACTGAATTGATTAACCTAAATATGGATTGAAGATTTGTTCATCAAAGAAAAGAAGAGGAATATGTGAATATCCATAAAGGAATATCCATTTGGGGAACTTGAATAAAATGTGGGCTAAACTAATTGTGTGATATCATTGGCAATTTGATCTGTATTTTCATTGCATTCAAAATCTTTTGGCATACACTACCTGTTCATGCACTTTATTTCCAATCTCTAAGATAGTGCTTTTCCTTCTTATATGCCAAGCAACGAAATGTAAATGAGCTGTCCTGCGGGCATGTGGAATTGAACGTATGTGACAAATTTTATGTTAAGCTTGCTATGAAATTGTACATATCATGTTACAGAGATAATAACAATTTCACTGTAAATGAAAAATGCAAGTCATGAGTTTTAGTCTATAAACTAATAGCTCATTTAATACTTGGTCTAGGTAATAATCTTTGCCTCTGGGGAACTTGGAGAAAATGCCATGATATGCTGCTGAAGGGAAAAAGTTGTTTTCCATGGTTGAGTGTTTTATTTTTTTAATGGTTCATATGTGAGGATAAAATTCACAAAGTTCATATCATTAGAAGTTTTCTTTATGATTTTTGTTAATTTGTAAAAATTATTTTATTTATTTATTTTTGACTGTGCTGTATCTTCGTTGCTGTGTGTGGGCTTTTCTCAAGTTGCGGCCAATAAATGGACTCAATAGTTGTGGTTCCTGGGCTCTAGAGCACAGGCTCAGTAGTTGTGGTGCATGCGTTTAGTTGCCCCAAGGCATGTGGGATCTTCCTGGACCATGGATCGAACCCATGTCTCCTGCATTAGTAGGCGAATTCTTTACCACTGAGTCACAAGGAAGCCCCATTTTTGTTAATTTTAAATGGCTATTAATGGGTTAATGAGTCTACCCTGTGAAATAACAGTTCGTGTTCTTTTTTCCTAATCATCAGCTTCTTTCTCATTGGTTCTTTTGAGTATATTACCACTCACCTTTATAATATATCAGGACCTGGTTACCATGGTAGGGGGCCACTTTTTAAGCTTCTCCTTTGGTAGCCAGAGAGCGATACCTGCCATATATCACTTTGTACATGTAAAAGGTTAATTGCCTCTCAATTTTCTATGGGCTTTTACAGTGTGAAAATTCATCACTACGATACAGTAGAGATATTAGCTATCATGGTGGAGCAAATTATAAAGGAGCCCATAAGAAATTTATGGTAACACAGCTGAGAAAGGTTCAGGATTAAGTTCTGGTAAAGTGTTTAAAGATTGGCAAGAAAAAAAATTTTATTCCATAGCCATTTTACTTGAGAAAATGTGGTTGTAAGGAAAGTAAGTCTCTTCAACATATTGAATGATTTTTTTTTTCTTTTACAGAGAATTCTTTGCCAAAACCCAAATTACCTGAGGACAGTGTTATTTCACCATACAATATAAGCACAGGCTATTCAGGGCTTGCCACAGGAAATGGACTCAGTGACTCACCTGCAGGGTCGAAGGATCATGGCAATGTGCCCATTATTGTACCTTTAATTCCGCCACCTTTCATAAAGCCGCCAGCAGGTAAGTCACTACTGGGGTTTCCAGTGATAATAATTTACAGAAAGTTGTTTAAACTACCCTATGATAATTATTAAATGCTTAAGTTTATTTTGGAAAACACTGTTTTAGGGACATTGCAGCTAAGACATGTGAGTGTATGTATCATTTGAAGAACATTACTTTATTAAGCAAATACCCCCAATCTACTACTGCTTAGGCTGTCGACCTTCAACTGACAATAAATTTTCCTACCCCTGGCTACAAAAAAAGTTATTTTCCTTCTCTGAAATCTATTTAAAATTAAAAAGGATAAATTAATTAAAAAAAAAGATATATACTGATCGGTTAACAAGAAAAAAAGGGAACCTTGGTTGAGCTCTTTGGTGTGATGCAATGAGGACCACGTCTCCCTGGTGCGTTTCCCAAAGGAAGGGGCAATTTATAAAGCGTGTGTGGCAGGCTTGTTCCCCAGTGCGCCTTTCTTCTAAATCCACTTAAGAAACAACCCAGGTTACTCATCTCGTACAGAGTTGTTTCTAATTCCTGGAAAGCTTTCTTTAAGAGCTTTTTGAAAAATGGAGATTCAAATTCTACTTGGATGAAAATGTAATCAGTTCTTGTATATTTCCAGAAAATTAGATGGCAGTGTATTAAGCTAGATGGCAGTAGGCTGAGCATGATGTTCTATTGCAGGTTAGGTTACAGTTATGTTCCACATGGAGAAAGAAGTTCAGTAATATTGTATCTGGCTTGTTGTAAAATGTTAGAATTTTGCTAGAATGCTTAATTGCTGTGCTGGTTATTTTTCTGTATGTTGAATTAAGCAATGATAAATAATGAATTTTGATAGCAATACTTATCATAACTCACTAAAGATAACACTTGTATTATTATTTTTTTTTTTGAGGTGAGAGAAGATAGGTGTTTGGTTATGTTTCCATAAATGGTGAATATGTTTGTAAGATATAAATTACTGGGCTTACATTATAGATATATTTATACCATCTTCTAAGTGTTACTAACATTTTCCTTCATGGTATGGGCATATTCTCTTACTTGACCTATTACATTTTAGCAGCAAAAGTGTCCTTTCATACTGAGGTCCTCACATATGTCATGAAAATCCATTTACATATCAAAATCACTTGTGATCGTGTTTGTCTACTAAATACTAACAAAATTTTTGTTTCATGTAATGTTTGTCTTCGTAATGCCACTGTTATTCTTTGGTTGATTGTTTTATGGTGCAGAGGGACCCAGATTTATCTCCTAAAGGGTCAAAGATATATTTTACATAGGACAACTGGAGAGAAAATTGACTAATTTTGTAAATGTAGGATTCTTTGTTTCGACGTATGTCCAATGGCTTCAGTGCGTGGTGATGTTGAGCAGGATACCAGTAAAACAGCCTAAGTGAAAAGAACACGGGCTTCAGGCTCAGATAGGTTGGGTTCAGATCTAGACTTTGTCATTTACTGGGTCTGTGAGTGTAGAGCAGCTATGTAATTTCCACATATATAAAATGTGGGTTGCAGTTTCACCACCTGAGATAGTTGTGGCCCTGAGATGAGAAAATATATGTAAAGCACCAGCATAGTGCTTGCCACATGGAACCCATTTGGTACATGCCATGCCTCTTTTTCTTTTTTTTTTTTTTCAGACCTTATTCTGCCCTAGAGTTATCATGCACATAATTTGTGCATAAAAAGGTGTGCATCCAAATGCAAATTCCCCTCCAAGGTTTATTTGAGCAAAGCAAACAGCTCTAGAAATTAGCATAGCTGAGGCTAACATGAGTTTGGCATGCCAAAAAACCTGCCCTGGAGTTTCCTGCTGAGCCAGCCACGTGGAATTCAAGCACACAGCTCCTATTTAACTCTAATTCCACATCAGATCAGGAAATAAATATGCAAAGGATAGAGGCCAAAAATTGAGCCTTGGAAGTCTTAGATGTAAAAACTCTGAGGAATTAAAAGCCAGAGTAACTGAACACCAGTGGTTTTGTGCTGTCTTCCATGGAATTCTAGGACACTCATCTGTTGAAAACAGAATATAGGGGAGGACATGTTTAATTTTCTGTATCTGCTCTAAACCTTGACCCAGTCCTACTCCAGGGTTCCATATGACAAGACAAAGGTACACAAAGTTCTCTGCTTTCAAGGAGCTTACTCTCTTATTCCCTAAGCAGAAACTTACAGGAGAGATGAATTTTGACTTATGTTATCCAGTGCAGGGGTCGGAAAGCTTTGTCAATGGCCAGATAGTATTTAAGGCTTTGGAGCTATCCTGTCCTGTCACAGCTACTGAACTCTGCTGCGGCAGCAGAAAATCAGCCATAGATAAACAGGCCATAAACAAATGGGCCTGGTTGTGTTCTAATAAAACTTTATTTACAAAAAGAGCAGCAAACAGGGTTTGGCTCAGGGAAAACAGCTTGCTGACCCTTGCATTAGGGTAAGATTGGCAAAAGTCTCGTGATAACAGGAAGGTGAATAGAGTTTCTAAGAGTCAGGCTATGAGCTTTGTTAAAGTGCTGTCTGTTACATCATAAGGAAGGGACAGTGACAGGTTAGGAAAACAGCAGGGTTTTCAGGGAATGTGGTGAGCTCTGTCACATAATAGTCGTCCACCAGGGTCTGTTGAATAAATGAATGAATGACATATCCAAATTCCTACTGCACATACATAAATAGTACAGGCTACTCTGTTGTTCACTGAGAAAGTGCGAGGATCTTGTTTGAGTTAGTCCCAACCTTTTTGACCACGACCATAGCCTTTGTGACAGTGGTTTGAGTCCTTATCCATAGATAAGTGTAAAGTTCACCAGTTATCCGAAAACTCCTATCTAGTTAATCATTTCAGTTCTTCTTTTGCTAAAACTTTTACCAGAGTTATTATTCAAGATAAGTTGAGGGATACTCACTGTCAATTTTCTCACCATATATGGGTTAATGTGGCATTTCTGAGGGAAACTAATCATACAATGGCTGAAAGAAAGTGGCCCCTTGATAATCAGGCCCTGAATAATTTAGAGTTGACTGTATCAAGCAAGTGTCTACCTCTCAGGATAGGGAAGATGAGCACTGTATGTATACTCTGGATTCCTGGAATGAAAATAACTATTAGCATTCAAATTATTCCTGTTATACTGTAAACTAGCTGTGTGAAAATGCTCACGATACCTTATGTTCGTATTAAATCCTGTAGTTATGAAACTCATTCAAATTTATTATTTTATTTACTTTGATCTTAATAATAACCCCAAGAAATAGCATTTGAGATATCATTAAGTAAAGAACTGAAGCTCAGATAGTTAAGTGGCTTTCTCAAGGTCACGTGGCTTCCAAGTACTTGAGTCTAGTACTAAAGTCTTCTGATTCCTAATCCAATATTCTTTTTAATATAAAGTTGCCATTTCAGCATATTTATATAGAATTTCCCTAGACTGTATCAGAATAGGAATACTTGTTAATATGCCACTTCAGATTCCTTTAATGACAGGGGATACAACTTTTTTCTGCCGAAGGTTGTTTTTTTCAAGCCTGCATCTATTGGGAGACTTGATAAGTTCTCTAGCTCTAAGCATCTGTGGTTCTGTGAGCCTGGGTGACCTAGTAATAGTAGTAAAACCCCAGCTTGGTTTTAAAGTCTTGCCATCATGAGGCAAGTTGCTTCTGCTCCGAAGTACCAGAAGGCTACATCTGGTCAGGCACTAGTTCCAGAGAGTGTTTCATGTGCTCAGGCAGGCTCACCACTGGATCTCATCCACGTTTGGCAGCCAGTGGGCCCAGTGGAATTCTCGTGATCGGGAACACAGTGATACCACACTCGCTTGGATTTCCACTCTGCTTTTGCACAGCTGCAGACAGAAGTGGGGGGGGGTAGCTTATTTCTGGGCCTCGGGGACTGCTTTTCTGTTCCTGCACCCCTTTTCTTCTGAGAAGGGGAACTCCTCATGTCTTGGTGATTACCACAAGCTTTGACCTCTCTGGCTGCATATTTCCATCCAATTTCAACCGATTTCTGAGGCTAAGCTGCCCTTCCCCCCTCAGAGACAGAATCTGGCCCTTGGTGTAGGGTTTGTGACATCACGGTCGTTGCTGTGGTAATAGACTTGTTATAAACACAGAATAATAGCTCTGCTTTTACTTTTTTTCCCCCCTCCAAACAAATGAAGGGAATCACCATGATCCTTAAATAAAAATCACAAACTTTTCTGCAGTGGACAGAGTAAGGTTTTGCCATACAGAGTAGCCATTTAAAAAAAGAGCTGTAAGAATATAGTTATAAGAATAATACTAGAAAATAATAGAAAGTATTGGCCAACTCTTTTTATGCAAACATTCCTTTATCCTTTAAGTTAGAATGAATATGAAAACCTCCTTCTTTGCTAATTTAAAAAACCAGAGTGTAAGCATAGTCTGAAGTGACAGAATATATATCAGCAAGAGTTTTGAAAGATAACTCAGGTTAATTACATTGTAACCTTGCTGTAAATCTTCTCATATTAGAGATTTTTAATATGGGTTCAACCCTTTGGGACTTCATTCAGAGAGGGTTGTACCACTAAAGGACTTTCGGCATGGATTATAAGAGCTGTACAATAGTGAGTCTCCATCAAAATACTTATGTCTGCTCTGCTCCCCTGCAAGTTTGACTATTGAAGCAAAGCCATTCAAAATGAATTTTAAATTCAGTAATTTTTTTTACAAAGACTTTATATTGGCCTTTACTGCTTTACATATGTAATAGCACTCAGTTCCATTGACCAGGTGGCTCAGATGGTAAAAAATATGCCTGCAGTGCAGGAGACCTGGGTTTGATCCCTGGGTTAGAAGATCCCCTGGAGAGGGGAGTGGCTACTCCCTCCAATATTCTTGCCTGGAGAATACCATGGACAGAGGATCCAGGCATACTATACAGTACATGGGGTCACAAAAAGTTGGACACAGCTGAACAATTAACACTTTCACTTCCATTTCCATTGACTAGACATCAGCTCTCTGCAGTGGTTGCGCAAGGTTAGGTCTCCCCACCTTGCCTACTCCTGGTTAAAGTAACCAACTGGAACTTGAACCAAGATTTTTTATCTCTTACTCTTAGACTTGTCCCAAGAACAACATTTTGTTTCCAAGACTTAAAAGTGTCAGTAAAACAATTAGTATGCTTTGTTTTGCTGAAGAGGTAGCAGAGACTTTGCTAGTGAAAGTTTCACTGAGCCTGGCTGCAGAAAACACTGTATATCTAGGAAACAGCATTTTAGATCTGAGTCTTTTGACAGGTTTTTCTGGAGGCTTATAATTTGCCAGTTACAAGTCCAGAATCCCTCTAGATCTCTGAATACCTTAAAAATAAAATGAATTTGAAAAAAGGAGGGAATACACCTCTCTGGATGCATTTATATGGTAGTGTTGAATAACATGTCTTTTACCTTCAATAATAAGTGACCATATTCTTGTTCCAGTATGTTCCCATGTGTGAGGTGAGACATAGAGTCCATCCATATGACACTTGCAGGTTTATGTGGGGGACTTGAGATTAAGCTCCTAAAACCAGTTTGATTTCCTTTGTGCAGAAGCGTCTTGCCTTTCTTGGAAAACAATGACCATTTCCTGTCTTCCAGGATGGTTTGCTCTCAGTGAGCTTTCCACATTTGTGTTCAGTCATAGTCATGGAAATGTATTTTTTCAGGCAAATCTTGAAATTCTTTAGGGGTTATAAGAACTGGGCTCTAAGGAACCATTAGCTTACCGGAGAATATGGAAACATTCACGTGATCTGCTAAGCTCTATGTATATAGCTGAGTAAGCCACAGTTAATAAGCATGTTACTTTTTGGCTCTTGTAATTCTTACATGGAGCTGTACTTGCTCCATGTAAGTGGGAATCAGAATGTGGTTTGCGTTATGATCATTATTTATTTTATCTGTTACTCAATATTCTTGGGGCTTGCATATGAATGCTGTATTCCAAATAGCCATTGAGGAAACAGGATTTAATAAAAATTGCCTTGCCATTTATTTATTTGTCCAAATTTTAAAATATGATTATTAAATAAAATTACCTACGGTTAATGGGATTTGGATGAGTTACTATTTATGTAGCAGATACATTTCTCATCAAAAAGAAGAGGTTCATTGAACCCTCAGATTTGGAGAGTTTTCCAAACCACTTAGGACAAGGACAGGAGGAATTATGGCAAATGGCAAGAGTACTAGTAGTTAATAAAAGTATTGATATAATCTCATCAAGCTAATATTTTCTGAGCACTTATTATGGGCCAGGCAATGTGCTAATAGATTATCTCATCTAATTTTCAGAACAACTCTGTGTG
This sequence comes from Capricornis sumatraensis, assembly GCF_032405125.1. NCBI lineage: Eukaryota > Metazoa > Chordata > Mammalia > Artiodactyla > Bovidae > Capricornis > Capricornis sumatraensis. The sequence continues at coordinate 30,307,865 of NC_091081.1, read as the reverse complement.
GATGCTATTATTAACTTTGTTTTACAGATGAGGAAACTGAGACCCAGAAAAGTTAAGCAACTTGTCTGAGGTCACACAGGTAATAAGTGGCCAAGCTGTTAGCTGAACTTGGGTGCAGTATCTCCTTAACTCATATTCATACCACTGGTCTATCGAAAACACAGTATCAGTCTTTTAGTCAATAATGTATTTACTGAATGTTCTTTATATTGTATGAGATAAAATAAATATATACAATATAAATACAAATTATATGTAATATGTATATTATGAAACATTTTATATATACACACACATACATATATATATGGTGGAGCTTCCCAGGTGGCACTAGTGATAAAGAACTTGCCTGCCAGTGCAGGAGACATAAGAGATACAGGTTTGATCCCTCGGTTGTAAAGATGCCCTGGAGGAGGGCATGGCAACCCACTCAAGTATTCTTACCTGAAGAGTCCCCATGGACAGAAGAGTCTTGCGGGCTACAGTCCATAGGGTCACAAGGAGTCAGACACAACTGAAGTGACTTAGCACACACACATGCACACGTACATGGTACAAATACATTTATCATCCCTGATCACCAAGCACTTAAAGTATACTTGATATATAATCAAAACATTATTCTACTTTGGTTTGGGGAAGTATAGTTTAATTTTAGCAGCATTGGGAGGGTACATGGTGACAGTAGAAGGGCAGTTAAAGTGGAGTAGTAGGAAGTCTACAGGCGGATTCTCGGGAGCTGTTGTGTTTGTACAAGGAGAAGTGGCATCTGAAACCTAATGTAGGCTAGAAGATAGTCACTGAAAATTCAAAGTGATGAAAAAGACACAAAATGAAGCTTTAAAATGTTAACTACTATGACATGGGTCCTGTTTTATCTTTTAAATGTAATCAAGGGGTCTTGAAAAGTTATTTCAAATTTCAACATGTTCAGTCATTCTTTTGTTTTGTTGTTTTGCGAATTGATCGTTGACTGTGCTGGGTCTTCCTTGCTACACGCAGGCTTTCTCTAGTTGAGGTGAGTGGCGGCTACTCTTCATTGCAGTGCACAGAGGCTCCTCACTGAGGTGGCTTCTCTTGTGGAGCAACAGGCTTTGGGCATACAGGCTTTAGTAGTCACGGCTCTCCGGCTCTAGAGTGCTGTTCAGTCATTCTTAATGCCAAATAGGATGTGTAGTTTGAATGCTAGCATGATGTGGTGGAGAAACTGCCAGAGCAAGAACCAGGAGAGACCTGGATTGTTAATGCCAGCTCTGCCATTGATGGGTTGTATAACCTTGGATAAGCCACTTAGCGTCTCTGAGCCTCAGTTTCCTTATCTGAAAAATGATGTAGTTAATTTAAGTAATCTGTAATTTCCCTATATTTTTAAAATCTTGGCTTTGTGACTTATATAGTGAATTGCCTAGATGATTTTATGATTTGAAAGGGTCTATTTTAACATGCCACAATATATATTTGTTAATTAATTGAAGATATTTAAAGCCAGTTATGTATGTGTATAGTTACAGCAGCTGAAAGTCTGATGGAAGATTTATGCTATTTAGGGCAACTTTCAATGATTGTTAATTTTTACTTTGAAAGAGTCATAAATAAATGCAGAAAATAAACTTATGGTTACCAAGGGGGAAAGGTAGGAAGGAGGGATAAACTGGAAGACTGGGATTGATATATACACACTACTATATATAAAATAGATAACTAATAAGAACCTATGTATGGCACAGGGAACTCTGCTTAACGCTCTTTAATGACCTGTTTGGGAAAATAATCTAAAAAAGAGTGGATATATGTATAACTGATTGAACGTGCTGTACAGAAGAAAATAACACAACATTGTATATCAACTATACTCCAATAAAAATTAATAAAAATAAAATAAAATTGAGAAAAAGTGCCAGAAAGTGTTAAATATGAGTAAATAAGAAGATTAATATCACTCATATGTTATTAAATCTAATCATTTTGATGTTATACATAAGTTGTGATCACTAGAAATATTTTCCAAAATTTCTGACAAAGAGAAGTCACAATATGTCAAATATAATTTACCAAAACAGGCACAAGAATTAAAAGAAAACCTGAGTAATTCTATATTTCCTGAGTAGTAAGGAAATTAAATAATTAAATCATTTTACAAAGGACATTCTAGACCCAGATAGATTCAATGTTAAATTCTACCATTTAAGGAAAAAATAAAAACAAACTTAGAGAAACTCTCTTAGAGAAATAGAAATCATTTTGTGATGCCAGCATGACCTTGATCTTATCACATGACAAAGGCATTAGAAATAAAAATGATAATTTAATGTAATTAGTTTACATTAACATGGGAAAATTGTTTATCATGAACAATGATTCAAAAATCCTGAAGAAAATCATAGCAAATCAAAGTCAGTGATATAAACAGTAGGATAATGTGTCATGACTAAATAATTTTTTCTAGGAATGCAAGATTGATTTAAATTGTAAAAATAGTTAATATAATTAACTAATTGACAGAACAAAAAATAAAGCTCATAGAATATTCTCAAAAAATGCAGAAATTTAAAAGTTGATAAAAATTTAACACAATAATAAAAACTCTTATAAAAGTAGGAATAGAATGGAACTTCCATAATGTGACAAGCAATATCCACAAAAACCTACTGCTAACATCGTACATAATGGTGAAATATTGAAAGCTTTTATCTTGAAGTCCAAAATCAGATAAAGATAACCAGTATCACCATTTCTATTCAATTTTGTACTAGAATTCATCAAAAATGTAAGAAAACAAGAAAAAGAAGCAAAAAATATAAGATTTTAAAGGTAGAAATGCTATTTTCTTTAGAACCTCTGTCCCTCAACAGTGAACAGGTAAACTATTATAATGAATCAGTTCCGTTCAGTTCAGTCACTCAGTCGTGTCCGACTCTTTGTGACCCCATGAACTGCAGCATGCCAGGCCTCCCTGTCCATTACCAACTTCCTGAGTTCACTCAAACTCATGTTCATTGAGTCGGTGATGCCATCCAGCCATCTCATCCTCTGTTGTCCCCTTTTCCTCCTGCCCCTAATCCCTCCCAGCATCAGAGTCTTTTCCAATGAGTCAACTCTTCGTATGAAGTGGCCAAAGTACTGGAATTTCAGCTTTAGCATCATTCCTTCCAAAGAAATCCCAGAGCTGATCTCCTTCAGAATGGACTGGTTGGATCTCCTTGCAGTCCAAGGGACTCTCAAGAGTCTTCTCCAACACCACAGTTCAAAAGCATCAATTCTTCGGTGCTCAGCCTTCTTCACAGTCCAACTCTCACATCCATACATGACTACTGGAAAAACCATAGCCATGACTAGATGGACCTTAGTTGGCAAAGTAATATCTCTGCTTTTGAATATGGTATCTAGGTTGGTCATAACTTTTATTTCAAGGAGTAAGCGTCTTTTAATTTCATGGCTGCAGTCACCATCTGCAGTGATTTTGGAGCCCCCCAAAATAAAGTCTGACACTGTTTCCACTGTTTCCCCATCTATTTGCCATGAAGTGATGGGACCAGATGCCATGATCTTCGTTTTCTGAATGTTGAGCTTTAAGCCAACTTTTTCACTCTCCTCTTTCACTTTCATCAAGAGGCTTTTTAGTTCCTCTTCACTTTCTGCCATAAGGGTGGTGTCATCTGCATATCTGAGGTTATTGATATTTCTCCCTGCAATCTTGATTCCAGCTTATGTTTCTTCCAGCCCAGCGTTTCTCATGATGTACTCTGCATATAAATTAAATAAGCAGGGAGACAATATACAGTCTTGACATACACCTTTTCCTATTTGGAACCAGTCTGTTGTTCCATGTCCAGTTCTAACTGTTGCTTCCTGACCTGCATATAGGTTTCTCAAGAGGCAGGTCAGGTGGTCTGGTATTCCCATCTCTTGATTAGTGCTAAACAAATCAGTACCCCTAAATCCATTATATCTATATATTTCAGCCACACACACACAAAAAAAAAACCTTAACAATACCATTTAAAATAGCATCAAACCATCAAATACCAAGGGGGAAGAAAACCTCATGAAATGTGTGCAGGATTGCTACACAAAGAACTATAAACATATAAACTATAAACACAGAGAAAACCTAAATCAGTGAAGGGACACTCCATGTTTAAGAAGTGGAGACTAAATATTCTAAAAAGGCAGATTTTTCCTAAATTGATTGATATATTTAATTCAGTTCTGATAAAAATTTCATCATAAAATGTTGTGGAAATTAAAAAGCTATTTCTAAAATATGCATGGAGATGCAAAGGGGTATGAGTAACCAAAACTATCTTGAAGAATAAAAGCAAAATTAGAAGACTTATACTGTCAGATCTCAATATTTATTATGACTAGAATAATAATTAATTAATATTATTAGTGTTAATTGTTGCTGTTGTTGTTATTCTTCTTTCAACCATATTTAAAATTATCCTTTAGAATTTATTGATCCATATTTGAGATATAAAAGAGGTAAGAGCACTTTTTGTTTCATGTCAGTTCTCTTTTGGTTTAATGTTTTATAGAACCTCTCCTTGCAATTATGAAATATATAAATTTTGTAAAAGTGCATAAAACATATATGCATTCTTTTACAAATAGTGATCCTTATGTACTCAAACCTTCTGTCCTCCATAGGGTAACTACTTTTGTGGTAATTATTCCTTTCCTTTCTTCTATAGTTGAAACAACTTAGTATGTCTCCCTAAGTAATATAGCTTATTTTTGCTTATTTTTGGACTTTATGAAATTATGGTAGCCAGCTTCCAAAATGACCCCCAAATCATAGTCTCCTGGTGGTGTCTTCCTACATTGAATCAGGGATAGTCTGTGTGACCAACTTCTAAGGCTATCATAAAAGGTTATTGTAGTTTCTGCATAATTCTCTCACATTATTCATTCTGTGGGGAGCATGAAGAGACTTAAGCAGTCCTGTGAGGAGGACCCACATAGGCAGGAACTGAGGCCTCCTACCAGTAGCCAGCACTGACTTGCCAGCCCTGGGTCTGAACCACCTTAGAACCACAGGATCCCCCTGTCTAAGTCAAGTCTTCAGGTGACTGTAGCCCCCAAAGACATTTGATTGTAATCTCATGAGCAATCCTGAGTCAGAATTGCTCCAAATCACTCTCAAATACCTAATCCACAGAAACCATGAACAATAATAAATGATTTCTGTTGAATTTTTTAAAAAGACAAGAGATAATGATATAAAGATATACATATAAGCCATTGCAATAGAATCCAGAAAATAACCTAGATTGATTATTTATGACAAAAGTATTAGTCAGCTTGGGTTTCTATAATAAAATATCATAGGCTGCATTGCTTAAATAAGCAACATTAATTTTCTCACAATTGTGAAGAATGGAAGTCCAGAGCAAAGTCATCAGGGTTAACATCTGGTAAGAACTCTCTCTGTGAGTTGCAGGAGGTTGCCTTTTCCCTGTATCCTCACATGGCAGAAAGAGATGGCACGCTCTCTTGTGTCTCTTTTTATAAGGGCAATAGTCCCATCAGACCAAGGTTCTACCCTCATGACCTCATCTAACCCTACTTAATTCTCAAAACACAGCATCACCTTGGGACTTAGAGCTTCAACATGAATTTTGGAGGGACACATTCAGTCTGTAAGAACAAAAATGACTGTAAAACAGTGAGGAAAGAATATTCTTCTCAATAAAAGTTCTAATGCTAAAAAATGTATGTTGATTCTTCACACCATTCACAAAAATCAGTTCTAGCCGTAGATCTAAATGTGACAGGTAGACCATTAGAGCTTGTAGAAGAAAACCTCAGAGAATATATTTATGATCTTTAGTAGACCAGTACTTCTTAAACTATATACTATAGGCATTAACCATAAAGAAAAAAGTTGATTAGATAGACACTGTTAAAGTTAAGAATTTCTGTTGATTAAAAGATATCTTTCAAAAAATGAAGTGGCAAATCAAAGTGGGAAATCATGTTTGTAATATATGTTCCACAAAGGACTCATTCACAATACATAAAGAACCCCTGGAAATAAAGAAGAAGACATCCCAATAGCAAAATGAGCAAAAAATATAAACAGGCACTTCATTAAAGAAAATATCCCAGTGGCCTATAAACATATTAAAAGTTGTTCAGTCTCATTCAGTTCAGTTCAGTCACTCAGTCATGTCCAACTCTTTGCGACCCCATGAATTGCAGCATGCCAGGCCTCCCTGTCCATCACCAACTCCTGGAGTTCACCCAGATTCATGTCCATCAAGTCAGTGATGCCATCCAGCCATCTCATCCTCTGTCATCTCCTTCTCCTCCTGCCCCCAATCCCTCCCAGCATCAGAGTCTTTTCCAATGAGTCAGCTCTTCACATGAGGTGGCCAAAGTATTATTAGTCATTAGGAAAATAAAATTTAAAATCCCAGTGAGATACAAGTATACAAACACTAGAATAGCAAAAATGAAAAAAAAATTGACATACCCGGTGTTGGAGAACACAGAGCAACTGGAATGCTTGTACATTGCTGGTGGGAGTATAAACCAGTGTAACCACTCTTGAAAGCTGATTGCCAGCATCTGTTAATGCTGAACGTGTGTGTTTGTGCTCAGTTGCTCAGTTGTGTCTGAGTCTTTGTGAACCCGTGGACTGTATAGCCCACCAGACTCCCCCGTCCATGGGATTTTCCAGGCAAGAATACTGGAGTGGGTTGCCATTTTCCTCCTTCAGGGGTTCTTCCTAACCCAGGGATCCAACCTACATCTCCTATGGCTTCTGAATTGGCAGGCAGATTCTTTATCACTGAGCCACCTGGGAAATCCAATGCTGAACATACACATATCCCATTATCCAATAATTCCATCCTAGATATATACTCAACATAAATGTGTGTGTGTGTGTGTATATATATATATTGTCCAGTCGCTAAGTTATGTCCAACTCTGCAACTCCTTGGACTATAACACACCAGGCTCCTCTGCCCTCTACTATCTCATGGAGTTTGCTAAAATTCATGTCTGTTAAGTCAGTGATGCTATCTAACCGTCTCATCCTCTGTCGCCCTCTTCTCCTCTTGCCTTCAATGTTTCCCAGCATCAGGGTTTTTCCAATGAGTCGGCTCTTCAAATCAGGTGGCCAAAGTATTGGACCTTTAGCTTCAGCATCAGTCTTTCCAATAAATATTCAGGGTTTATTTCCTTTAGGATTGACTGGTTTGATTTCCTTGCAGTCCATGGGACTCTCTAGAGTCTTCTCCAGTACCACAGTGTATATATATATTGAGCCAAAAGCATTTGAAAGAACCTTTATAGTAGCATTTATTCATAATATCTAAAAATTAAATGCTCAGCAACAGTAGTTAACATTGTCTCCTAGGGATTCCTTGGATGGGCCTGTGTGGATGAGTGTGGGCCTTGAAGTTAAGTGTGAAATTGTGTGTATATGACATGTACAAAATTCAGACTGAAAAACTCTTGTCTCAAAAAATCTTGAGTCCTTGACTTAGAAACCTAGATAAAAAAAAAAAATTAGCTCCTTCCTCTCTTGATTTCATCAACTAAGCCCTAGAATGTAGCTTTAACATTTTTATCCTTTGTCTAGTCTGTTCATAGCTTTCTCAAATTGAGTATTTAAAATCCCATCATTCCTTATTATTAAGGAATTATCATCTATTTACATGAATTATATCATGGTGAAGCCTAAAAATTAAGTTACAGGCATGAGACATTAATATCTCTCAAAGTGATCTACTTGAGAGCTGCTTTTGATGTGGTAGATAGCATATTGAAAAGCAGAGACATTACTTTGCCAACAAAGGTCCATGTAGTCAAGGCTATGGTTTTCCAGTGGTCATGTATGGATGTGCGAGTTGGACTGTGAAGAAAGCTGAGCGCCAAAGAATTGATGTGTTTGAACGGTGGTGTTGGAGAAGACTCTTGAGAGTCCCTTGGACTGCAAGGAGATCCAACCAGTCCGTTCTGAAGGAGATCAGCCCTGGGAATGATGCTAAAGCTGAAACTCCAGTACTTTGGCCACCTCATGCGAAGAATTGACTCATTGGAAAATACTCTGATGCTGGGAGGGATTGGGGGCAGGAGGAGAAGGGGACGACAGAGGATGAGATGGCTGGATGGCATCACTAACTCGATGGACATGAGTCTGAGTGAATCTGGGAGTTGGTGATGGACAGGGAGGCCTGGCGTGCTGCGTGCGATTCATGGGGTCGCAAAGAGTCGAACATGACTGAGCAACTGAACTGAACTGAACTGAACTGAAAGTAGAGAGAAATGAAGGGTCACTGAATGAGTGACAAAAAAGTAGGATACACATTAATCTAGAGCAGTATGGTTCTTATCAGGGGGTAAATTTGCATGCCCCGCCCCCCAAGAGGACATCAGGCAGTATATGGAGATCTTTTTTGTTGTCACAGCTGGTAGAGGGGATGGTACTGGTGTGAGTGAGTAGAGGCCAGGGATGCAGCTAAATATCCGACAACGCACATGACAATCCCACACAAGAATTAGAAACCAGGCCCTGCAGTGATGGCGACTCTGTGTGTGGGACACCTCTTGTGTACCACTCCAGCTCCTGTTGGTCCCACAGTGACTCTTGTGGTACTTTGACGGCTTAGACATGTGCATTCTGAAAGGGCCTTGCCTCATGCTTCTGGCATATGTTTCTAGTTTCTTGCCTTTGGACTTCCCCGACATGGCAGCATGGGCTTCATGTAAATCATTTTGGCAGCACATCCACAAGTGCAAACCAGAAATATAGAGGGATTGACACACTAGGTCAATGGGACATGAGATGTGATGGATAAAGTCTTTCTCCTTTTGCCCCCCTGGTTCCTTGGTGGCTCAGATGGTAAAGAATCTGCCTGCAATGCAGGATATCTGGGTTCAGTCCCTGAGTTGGGAAGACCCCCTGGAGGAGAGCATGGCAACCTACTCCAGTATTCTTGCCTGGAGAATTCTATGGACAGAGGAGCCAGGTGGGCTACAGTCCATGGGATCACAGAGTCTGACATGACTTAGCAGCTAACATTTTCACTTTTTCACTTCAAAGAGTTCTGAAATTTATTTCACACTCCAAAGCATGTTCTCTAGGACTGAATACCAGTTTCCTTTAATAGTGGCTAGCTTAGTATTACACTGTTACTTTGGCTCTTTGTCCTCCCCAGGTTCACTTCCCTTGTCCCCTAGTCTTCCTGGAATCACATGCCCAGTAAACCACATGCATGCAAATCTTTGTCTCAGGTTCTGTTTTCCGGGAAGACTCAGGACAAAATACTACGTGTGTGGAAGTTCACACTGAAAGATCAGAAATTAATGGAAAATAATATAAAAAGTCAGAATTTTATTCATGTTTATCTCTTTAAAGTGAAACATGAAAATGTAATAAAGAATTTAAAAAAGGGTACCAGATTTGTGGTGGCACAAATATTGGAGAGCTTAGAAAGGTCCACTTCTAAAATTGTCCCATCAGCCAAAGAATTTTCTAAGCCTCTTCTATAAGGGCAAGGGACAACAGTGGTGGTCATACGGAAGGAGAAAAAAAATTACATGAGGGGTTCAAGAAAGGAAATGAAAGGAAAAAGATTATCCCCTGGCTGCACTCCTTTAAATGGATCTTGTTGTTTTGAGAAATTTAGAATCCTAGATTTTTAGTTAGAAGGAACCTAGGAGATCATCTATGGAAATTTCCTCTTTTACAGATGAGGAAAAGCAGGCTAGAGAGGCTAAATGAGCTTCTTAAGGTCACCAAGTTGCTTTCATGGCAGAATTAAGGACACCATCTAAACATGGATTCTAAATCACTCATCTCTGTGATACCTGCGGCAGCCTGGAACTTTTCTTGGCATTTTATAAACTCTTTTGAGGAGTATGACCAAGCTAAGATTTTAGAACACCCTGCCCCAGGTCACCAAGATGCTAAGATGTTAATAGGAAATAAGAGGAAACATCAGCTATCCTTGCCCTTGCTTGTAGAGGGTGTTTCTGGAATTAATTAAGACTTGACTAAAGTGTTTGAAATTAATTATTTGAAGGTAAAAATAAAGTTTGGTTAAGAGAGAGGAGTGGAGGTTAAGTTGGTAACTCTTGTTATTCTAGGGACATTCTCCATGCTGACTTCTCAAAGTTTCTGTTAAATTGAGAAGACTTAGTTCATGGACTTGGCCAAGGAGAGTGGAAATAACGATTGCATTCTGTTTGGGGGCTTTTCACTGGTGTTTCCTTCTAAGGCAACTTTGTTCTGAGTGGTTAGCAAAGAGGGTGTTCTTGGTTTCCTCTCCCACCTCCTGCCCCGACTCTGGACATCCAACTACACAAAGTGCATCTAGTAAGGATTCTGCCTTTTCTTCTCCTTTGCTGATGCCCAAAGTCAGACATTTCCTTCTAGTGGACAAGACAGATACAGTCTCTGTCTTAACTGGCTCACAGTTTGGTGGAAAGGACAGACATTAAAAAAAAAGACAACTCAATCAGGTCTGATGATGATCAAGTCCAGAGTGCTTTGGTATCTGATCAGATTTGGGGGCAGGAAGAGCTTCCATAGGAGGAGATTTAAGATAAGATACAAATCGGCCAAGGATTTGAGGTTGTATGTGAGGGAGGAAGCAGCACATGGAAAGGTTCAGAGGAGAGAGCACCTCAAGGTAAACAGAAGGAGGCGCAGCCCAGAGAGTAGACAAGCCGAGAGGCTGTCCTGGGCATGGGAGCCACGGGACAGTTTGACTTCTTGAGGGCAGTGGATGCCACCGAAGGGTATGGGGCAGGTGAAAGCAGTTAATCAGATTTGCTTCAGAGGAATTCCTCATTCCCACAGTGGAGGGAATGAGCTAGATGGGAGTGAAGTGGGAAGCCACCTGTAGTATGGGCGAGAGGTGTTGGTGGCTTCTTTGGAAAGGACAGCAGTAAACTCCACGGTGATGGGTGTTGTATAGCCTAGGACAGTGCCTGGTACGTAATTAGACTGCGTAAATAGTAACTGAATGAATGAATAGGTATACTGTAAAAAATATTTAGGAGGACCTGATAATTAATCAGAATATAGGAGGTGAAAGGGAGGGAAGGGGCAGGAAAGATAACCAGATTTCTGCTCGCAGGTAACTGCATGGATGGCCAGGAACTGAGATGGGAAACAAGTTATGGGAAGGTTGAAGGGGCAGGTAATGGGAGGGGTGTCTATGTAGCTTTGGATGTGACAGGTTAAGACGCTGGGAAGCAGTTGGATATAAACTGAGTAGTAACACTATCAGTTCGAAAATCTTGATCTTATGGATGGTAGCGGGAGTCAGAGGAGTGCGTAGATGATATGGCCCAACGGGAGTATGCAGAGAGAAGAGAGGACTCTGCAGCGTTACAGTGGGTGTGACCCTCTGCCTTCCCCATTGCCGGGCTGTTTTGGCACGTGAGGGCTCATCATATTTCCAAACAGGGATTGGCATGGGGCCCCTTCAGAGAGCCCCGCAATCACTCATTATTCTCATTCAAGAAATCTAAACGAATATTTAAAAGATGGGCAGGTGAAGAGGAAAGTAAATTATCGTTTTGACAGTGTTCCGGCAGGTTCATCTTGGTTCTTTCGACAAATTTAGTTCAGTGAACGTTCTTGCCACTCTTTAGTCTGCTGAACTTGCAGTTCAGGTCATGGAGGGAAGGGGAGGGGCTGAGATGACAGCAGTGCATGATGCGAAGGCTTTACCCTCCCTGCATGGCCCTCTGGCCCCCGGTCTCTAGGCTGTCGGTTCCTCTCCCCTAGGATGGTAGCTGCAGCAGGTTACTCTGCCTGGTTGAACTACCTGGAATGCCGAGAGGTGGAACACGGTGTGCTGCACAGCCACACTGGGGCTGCCGATACCCCCTCTGTGGTCACCAAGAATGCCTGACTTCTGTTACCCCTGGGTGGTGACAGAGAGCCCTGGGGAGCAGGCTTGCTTTTCCCACAGTCCTTTTCTACTGCTTGTTGGCATTTTATGCTAGGGGCAGCCATGGGAAGCTCCTTGAGGACTGGGATTGAGTCTGTCTTGTTTGCCAGTGTATTTTCAGACCCTATTAGAGTGTCTGACACAAAGTTGAGTAAATAAATGAATCCTTTATCTACAATGAAGGTTTCCCCTCTGGGGAGATTTGTCAAGCACTGTGAGGCCCATTAAGTATAATTAGTGGGACAGCCAGATTTCAGAAGGAGAAATGAGCCCTTCGGATAAATAATGGGTAATGGGAATACTTTTCTTATTCTGAAGTCCTATATAAAGCAGTTTGGCCCTTTCGTCCTAATATGCTGCTATTTGTCTTTCTTTGGAGATGATACCCCTCTGTGTAGAGCAGGGGCTTGGGATTGCTTTTCCAGAAGTGATCAATGTGCTGGTGCACACTTTTTAACCTTGCTCCCTTGTCCCTAATCATGTGCATCTGTTGGCTAGATGCTGAGACTTGGTGCCTGGACTTGAGCCATGTAGAAGAGAGAGAGGTCCAGAGGAGAGCAAACCCATCACTGCAGCAGAATCGTCCCAGAGCACCTGAGGTTGGACAGAGGGTCAAATCCAGGACTCAGGGATGGGGGACAAGATTTTCACCGCGTTTCTTGTCCATGGCAACTACCTGAACTAGTGAATTCAGTGAACCTGAATTATTCAGTCTGTTAGGAGCGGCGTTGCTCTCCCATTTCCTTATTATTGATGTCTGCCATTTTCTCTGTAGGACTTTATAGTAGAAAGGGTCGCCTTCTCTGTATATGATGCATGGAGCAGACACCACAGGACTTAGTGGACCATGGGTGTCTTTGTTCAGACTGCTGGTGTTTATTGAGGACTAGTGGATGTCTTAGCACACCTAGCACTGGCCCCATGGCTGCTGGCCTTGTCCTTTTGCTCAGTGGAGACAGAGCTGCTAGCAATGGGGATCCAAATTCTGGGCAGAAGAGAAGAAACCTTCCTGATAATTAATGACCCACACAGAAGCGCTCATGCTTCAGCACTATTACAGGGCAGGACTGCAGAACATCTCAGGCAGATGTCCTTGGAAATCCAGTCTTGTGGATTCTCTCTGAAAACACCTGTCTGTGGTCACATTTGTGAAATACAGCACACTCTTTTATCTCCCTCTTGAAGATTCCTAATGACACATTGGTAGAACCCAGAAGTCTTACAGTAAAGAGCTTGTTGTTTAGCTTTGTTTGGCCCAATGCTTCCCATACATATTTGACCGTGGCAGTTTTTTTGTTTTAAATAACACCACTCTAAGTATCCCATGGTATTAGTGTTCTGTGGGGTGTATTTTAGGAAATGTTGCATCGAGAATTCTGGTTTTTGTTGTTTTTTGTTTACCTCTTAAGTTCTACCCTCTTCCTTTCTTATTCCCCCTTCTTAGGGTGAGTACATAGGAAAGACAGACTTTCTACAGTGAGTACTGAAAAGTGGAGGTGAGGTTTTCGAAGAGACTTAGAAAATGTCCCTTCACTGGCTAATCAGTGAAAGTATTTAAGTTAACGTTAAGCTGCTGCAGGCACGTGTGCTCAGTGTCAGGTTAAAGAATTCAAGTTTAGCGTGGTATGCAAGAGGGAATGACTACTTTGGGACTTTACGGGATCTCTCCTCTTAATACTTTCTTTCTTCAAATGTTGGGAAAATGAGTAAGGAAGAGACACTGGAAGTAAAGCAAATTCACTTTGAATTTGACTACAGAGTCAGTTTTCACAAAGAACTCTTTGGATTTTCCTCTGATATGCTTTGACTAGAGACACAGGGAGATGAATTCTCTGAATTTGGGTGAGTTACATTCCTACATTTTCGTGATTGTTGAAGTCTCTTAAGTCTATCCATTCCTTTTCATTTGTACTGTTACTATATAGATTCAGAACTTCATCTCCTTTCCTCTGCCTCCATCCATCCATCCATCCATCCGTCCATCCATGCTTTTATGCATTCATTCAACATACTCTAAGCATTGATATGTACTAGTTACCGAACACGCAAAGATGAATGGGTCATGGTGCCTGCTCTCCTGTTGCCTGTTTCTAAAGATGTGGAATGAGAGTCCAGCCTTTCTGAATTCTGGTCCTCCTGGCTGGAGTCACGTTTCTCAGCACATCTCTGATCCTGTCATGTCCTTTAAGAAACAGTTGGGAGCTCCTTATTACCTGTGGAAGGAGGAGGAGCCCCTGCCACCCCAGAGCAAGATGATATTTAAGGGACCCTTCATGCAGGCCCCAGCAGTCCCAGTCTCATCTCTGGCTTCTCTCTTCATACAGCTGTGGAAGCTGAGGGGCCACAGGGCTTCTCCCAGTCCTTGAGCATGTCTGCCACTCCCTGGCTCCTGCTGGTCCTCTGTCCTGCACCTCCTGCTCTTGAACTTTCTCCCCTTTCAAGGCCCGACTCACAAGCTGTGTTCTCTGGGCTTTAACAGGCTTCTGAACCCTCTCTTCCCACATTCTCCTGTTTTAGACTATGAGGCACAGACTTCTTGGGTCTGTTCTCTTGGGAGAAGGGTCATGTCCTGTTCAACTCAGCATTCTTGACCAGTAACCTAGTGCAGGGACCTGCACCTGGATGTAAGTGTTTAATTCATTCTGGAGCCATATCTTTGACAAATATGTATGTTTATGTGTCATATATATATATATATAAATAATTTTAAATTAGCTAGAAAAGTTCCATTAGAAAATTTAAAATTAATTTTATTAGTTTTTAACTTTTTGTACTTTCTACATATTTTAGAAAACTTAAAAAATCTTTTGTATAGTTCTTGTTAATATTTATTTATTTTTAATCAGTTGAATGCTTTACAATATTGGTTTGATTTCTGTCATACATCAACATGAAGTAACTATGGGTGTACATATGTCCCCTCCCTCTTGAATCTCCCTCCTACCTCCCACCTGTTCCTAACCCTCTAGGTTATTACAGAGCCCCAATCAGAGTTCCCTGAGTCATACGGCAAATTCCCATTGGCTAGCTATTTATTTATGTTATCATATATGCTTCTATGATTCCATCTTTTCCCTGTCATTCTGTATAATATGTATATAATGCTTTGTATACATATTATATAGTTTGTATAATATGCTCATTCCTTTTATATGTGTGTGTGCTAAGTTGCTTCAGTTGTGTCCAGCTCTTTGCAACCCTATGGACTGTACCACAGCAGTCCAGAAAAGCCCTTCCACACCAGAAAAGCCCTTCCTTTTATATACTGGAACCAAATTTTAGTTTATGTATAGCAATTTAGATTTTATTTTGGAGTTAAGTACTATATTTGGGCTTCCCAGGTGACTCAGTGGTAAAGAAACCGTCTGCCAATGCAGAAGACACAGGTTCAATCCCAGGGTTGGGAAGATCTCTTGGAGAAGGAAATGGCAACCCACCCCAGTCTTCCTGCCTGAGAATCCCATGGACAGAGGAGCCTGGCAGTCTACAAGATCATAGGGTTGCAAAAGAGTCGGACACTGCTTAGCGACTAAACAACAGCTACCCTATTTGAAGGGATGTGGACTATTTTAAATCTTGAAATCACTTCAGATAATTCTACTTCCAAAAGAAAAATGGGAGTTATTTTAGGTACTATAAAAAATCATAATTATATGGAACCACTATCATTTAATTGCATCTCTCCTTTTAATGAGAATTAAGTGTAATAAAATTTTATTAATTCAGACTCTATTCTTTGGCAATTTTTGATAGTTCAGTTACCAAGGTGGCAGACATTTTCAGTTGTTACTATATACTTTTTAAAAGAGCAAACTGCTCAAGTGTGTAGAAAGAGCCACCCATGTATGGATAGTTGATGTAATAATTACAAATAATTCCCATCTATTAATTACAGAATATCTAGCAGTACAGTGACATATTTGGCAATACCTTGTCAACTATTAATTTAACTAATTTTTTAAAAGAATAAGTGTAACTGAAGCTTTTATTAAACCTAATGGCTTTATTCTTAAATGGTCTGAGTTAATGAAATTTAACCAATTACTGGGTTGTTCTTTGTATTCAGATATTGGGTCTATAGATATCATCCACTGGGTGGGAGGGATGTGATTGAAGGGGCTGGTACCTACTCATTGGGCCTCCCAGACTGCATACAGCTGTCACCTACCCTTTGCTTATGGCTCTGTGCTGTGCTGTGCTTAGTTGCTCAGTCGTGTCCAACTCCCTGCAACCACATGGACTGTAGCCCGCCAGGCTCCTCTGCCCTTGGGATTCTCCAGCTTATGGCTCTAATTGCCAGTAATTTTAAGGAAGTCTCATTTACATGGGGAATGTGCCTACTTTCTCTCATTTGATCCTCACCACAGCTAGAGTTAAGGTGGGCATTACTATTCCTTGAGTGACTTGCCCACGTCACACAGCTGGAAGGGGCAGTAATAGTATTTTCCCCTGTGTTCTCAGTCTCCCTCTCTCCACACTTTATCATACTGTCTTTCAAATAATAGCGACTTAAGTTTGCAAAGGAGTAGGTATCTGTTACCTCATTCGCTTAAAAACCGGCCCCCCCTTGAGCTGTAATAAGTGGATCTGCCTGTTGCTTTTCTTTTCTGGAGATCCCGAGCTATATGCCATTCTTCCCACCTCCGTCAGCTTCTCCTGTGCTTTCAATTCACATCTAAGAGTCATTCTGAAAATATTTGACATCATGCTGCAGTATGATCAGACGGCAGGCTTTTGGCCACTCTGCCTTCACTTGCTGGTCCTCAGCTAGCTCTGCCTATATGCCCAGGGCTAAACATTAGCCAAGTAGTGAGCAGGGGCTTCTTGTGCCCTTAGCTTCTCCCATCTCTGCCCTCCTTTTTTCTCATGGAGCTCTGTTCTTAGCCCTTTTCTCCACTCTCTGTGAAAACTTGTTCTTCTGAAAGAATCACTCACTTTAAAGCATAAATCATTACAGACAAATATGTATTGAGCCTTACTGTTCTCAGGGAATTTATGTTTTAATGGAATAGAAGAAATATTTAGCCCAGAAAATTACTCCGTAATGGTAGAATTGGATTTCTGTGAGTAGGTGAGGATCATTTTTGAAGCTAGAATATTCTTATTGGAATCTTCAAAGTTACACATATATAAGTGGTTCCTTACTTCACTCACATGGAAAGTCAGTCTTATCCATGTCCTGCTCCTAATCCCCATCCTTACAAAAGAAAAAGCTGTGAGTAGAATGACTGCTTCCTGAGACCCAGGTATATTGGTTCTGTCTCATCATTTAATGTTAAAGTGGCCCTTGAGGGTGCAGACAGAATGTTTGCAGCAAATCCACATCTCATAGTCATAAAGAAGCATAGGCTTGCACTGTGGGCCTTTAACTTGTTTCTTAAAAAAATCAACCAACAAATATTGATTGAGCAACACTTCAGCTGTCTTCTCAAAGACATTTTGACCTTTCTGATTCCATTTTGTCTATTAGTGTGTTATGGAGCAGTGTGCTGTGCAAGTAGCAGAATCTGTGGCAGCTTTTAGTCTTTTTCTTGGAGGGATGTCTGTGTGGATGGTATATAATCTCACCCATTTAGAAAGACTGTGGTCTCCAAGGTGTAGTAATCAAGAGCTTGGGCCCTGGAGTCAGATGCCCCGGTTTTCATCTTGGCTTTGGTATGTATTGACTGTATGATTTGAAGCAAATTACTTGGCTTCTAAACCTCACTTTCCACATCTGCATAAGGGGGATACTGTTGGTACCTACCTGCCTGGGTGGTGGTAGCTGTGATTAAGATTAAATGATGGATTTAAAGAACTTTGCACTGTGCCTGGCACCTATTAAATATGAAATAATTACTAGCCATAATTATCTTCCTTTTGGTTCAGTGGTCCAGATTTTCTCCTAGTCTCCCTTATTTTTATTTCTAGAACACAAGGAATTGTACAGGAGCTTCTATAGGACTGTAGAGACTTTTAAATTAGACTGCCTTAAGGTTTTTGAAATTCAGTTATTCCAAGAAGGGCTTCAAAGAAAGCAAACTTTAATCTTAGTTTCTTGCCTGCTTTCCAGGCCATGTATTTATTCTGTTCTTAAGTGTAACTTCTCCAACAAATAGTTTGAATGTTACCTGTGCTTTCATTTCATAGTGTGGAAAACACATACGAATCACTTCAAGCTGTCTTCCAGCTTGTTTCAAACATAATTCAAGTCTTGAAATGATTATCTGGACATATGCATTCTAGGAACTGTTGGAGGAGAGAAACAGCACCAGCAGATACTTTTAGATTTGTTTTCTCAGTCTTAGATTCCCATGAAAGTTACAAAAGGGTGGTGAATCACTTGGGGTCCATTACGGCCCTGCTGATTTGCTTTGTGTTCTGGTCAGGTAAGCTAGTATGCATGTTCATAACCAATTAAAATGCCTCTAGAATGGCATTGACCAAGGCCATCCTTATTTTTAAGTCCCCAGGTAAGCAATTTTTCAACTTCAGCAAGGCATTTCAGAAATGCTTGACTTCATACTTCTCTGCCTTGTGATAAATAAATACAATTTTGATTTTATCTCAGAGTAATTAATTTAGATTTCTCCTTCTGGTATATAGAGTAGAATAATGTTCTATAGCTCTTTGAACATTAGATTGGAAAGAATGTGCCCTAAACATTTTGCTTAATTAAATCCTAAAGAGGTGGTACAAATTTTTCATGATTAATTGAAACATGCCTATTTTGACTGATGCATATTTATATGATATTATCATATGAAGGATTTATCATGTTATATAAACTATTCACTATGGGAATGTGATTTAAAGCTGTAAGCATTTTGCATTTGTTGCTGCATTGTTCATTATGAAAAATACACAGGCTAATAATGTCTATAAGGAAAAATCTGTTACAAGAATTTTCTTTGAGGTAATCTTGTCTCTAATGGCCCAGATTTTAGTCTACATATAAGAGATCAGGTTTTCCTAGTTTAAAGAAATATTTTTAAAATTAAAAAATTTTAAATCAGATAAGATTCAAAAAACTAAAGGTCTGGGGCCTTCTGTTTTGCCAGTGTAAAGCATGCACACAATTCCTGGGTTTCAGATTTTTAGAAAAAGATGTGCTTGTTAAAATGAACCAATTCTTTTGGCTTTAGTGTTTCCCAGGTGATGCTAGTGGTAAAGAACCCACCTGCCAATGCAGGAGACTCAGGAGACCTGGGTTCAATCCCTGGGTCGGGAAGATCCCCTAGAGGAGGACATGGGGTCCAATATTCTTGCCTGGAGAATCCCATGGTCAGAGGTGTCTGGTGGGCTACAATCCACAGGGTCACAAAGAATCAAACATGACTAAAGCAACTTAGCATGCATGCATGCATTTTGGCTTTAAGTACTTAAGAAAAGCTCATTTGCTAGGGATACAGACATGCTGTTTAAGATGGGGTACCATCTCATGTGTGGTGGCAGAATTTTCCGCTAAGTTTTAGCTGACAATATTAATTTTAATAACCAAAGTTCTTTCTTATTTCTTAAATATATTAATAAAAATGACTTTTATTAAGACTAGAACATCTGAGATATCTGAACATGTTTTCATGAACTTTTGGAATAATCCCTTTATCTGACTCTTCTTTGGAGCATTAGCTGTTGATAACAGTTTGGTGACAGAACAGGAGATATCTGATGACAGTTTTCCAAAGGGTTTGCCTTTATGAAACACAATTTTATGAAAAACGAAAGAGAATACTGAATTATTTAACAAGACAGATGCTAAGTACCATTCTAAGAGTTTTCCAACTGCCAGATACAAAAGTGCACAATTTCTTTTGTCTCATTTTCTCATATCGTTACTTTGTAGTACAAATTATTTATAAAAATAATCTGCTTTAAAATTATCCTTTTTATGTGTTAGCTCTATTGTAAAAAACTATCCTTGCCTCTCCTTTAAAAAAGACAAGTAGGACTGTGTGGTGATGATGGAGTAAAATATGAGACAGACCTGTGAGTGGCCTTTTTGCCCTGGGCATCATTCCTTCAGGTCAGGCCAGGATTCAGGCCAGCTGCCCAGCCTTCTCATAGCTTTGCTCCTCTGTCATCTCGCTTTTAGTCTGTGATAGTTAAAGATCTAGGACTAAAACACTTACTACCCCCACATCCCTCCAAATCAGACTATTTAAAGGAAGACACCGCAAGGGGAAACCTAAGGCATGTTCTAAAGTGGCTCCTGGGGAAGTGGGGTCTCCTCATTGAACTTTGAGGGCAAATAATTTCCCCCATAATATCTTTTTTTCCTTACAGATTTCACCAGAATCAACCTTTTGGCCAACGGATCATTTGTGAGAATTCTGCTGTATCATCTTTTTTTCAGGAATTTAAGATTTTCAAGTAGCTAACTGGAAAAATAGAAACTATTAGTTTCTATTAAAATAAAATTTAAAATATTAGTACTAGTTAGTTTAGTAATGATAGATGATTATTTTCTACATATACTATTGCTAATCTAATTTTAAAAACTCCACCATACTCTAAGGGAAATTATAGAGTCTTGTTAATTTTTCATACCATGTAAAATATCTGTAGACAGGTGCCATATTATTAATCATACAAAATATAAATAAATCTTGCTTTGAATAGAATACATTATTAAATACAGTCATTGCATGACATTTGAATTCATGTTATGACTCCATTTAAAGGAAGTTATTTTATCAAAAATGTTTGATTAACATCAGAGGTTCTTTTTTTATAGTGTCTCATTTGATAATTAACAATCAATTACAACATGTAATTTGTGAAATAAAAATGATCATTAAAATGACAATACTTATTCCATTAAGGTAAACAAAATGCTACACAGAGTTTTGAGTGATGACACTTGGTGGGGGAAAAAAGCCATATCACTGCACTACAAATTAGTTTGCTTCTAATTTTGCAGGCTGATGACCGTACTGCCTCAAACCAAATCTTTTCCCCTGGAAATGGAATGATTGCATGACAGGCTCTATGAACCATGAATATGTCAACAACTCATGAACCAGGCCTTGCTTAGCAATTAGTCTTTGGGGGATTTTATTCGGAAATCAGACAACACTATACCAGAGCTTGTTGGGGATTTTATGATTGCCACCCATGTCTGGAGCATGAGTTTGGGTTAGTACGAAAAAAAAAATCCATAAAGGAGGAAGAGGTAGGCAATCAGTCATACACACACACACACACACACACACACACACGGTCAATTGGGATGACCATGGAAACGTAAGATACAGTGAGAGCCCCCTAGGAGGTAGCAAGGAAATATTTCTTAGATTTCCACTAAGAAATCGTCTATTTTCTGTGTAAATACCCGTGTTTCCCTGACTCCAGTCATTTGAATATCACCATCACATTTTGTTACACCATCTTACCACCTGGACTATGATTTACTCAATATATTTTATTAACTGACTCACTTTAAAAGCCTTTGTTTGTCTTAAGCAATATATTTGTGATACTCTGGGCTTGTTGTGCTAGTTAAATTTGTTTTTTTTTTCTCTTACAAAGGACAAGAAATACAGTAGTTTAAATATTGAAAATATCTGTCTACCACCTAACATTATTCTAAGTGTTCCCTCGACATGGGTACCAGGTGCTACAGAAGCTACTAGGACCACCAGTCTGGCTGAGAATGATCTGGGCAGCTGAGTGACCTCAGGCCTCATGGCTGACACTCCCCATTACCATTCCTCCATCCAAGGACCATGAACCACATCACCTGGAGGGGAATTTGAATCAGTACTGTGCCTCCCCAAGGATGGCGGTTAGGGAAGGCTGTATCATAGCAGACTGCCCAGTGAGCTGGGATACTGCCTGCCTTCAGGAGAACCTGGCCACTCACACCTCTCCTTTCTTTGACTGACCCTATCACCCAGAAATCGTTATATTGCAAGAGTCAACAAACACCCCCTTTCATGTAACAGTAATTGGGAACACAGAAAGATTGAGCCTGGCTCCTGACTGTCCCAATTCACATGGGGACATCACTTTTATCGGTTAGCACTGGGCAGCCCACGCAATATGGATCTTGTAGGCTGTCAGCAGTACCCTTGAAGAAAGGAGTCACTTTCCAAGCTTCATTAGTACAGAGCCTGGTTTAACCAGGCAGAATAAGCATTTGTACCAGGATAAGAAGCCCTGGGACCCTCATGGCTCTGCAGTCATGCTTTGGTTTTTAAATAAATGATGTCTTTTGGAAACATAGGAGCCAACCAAAAAAAAAAAAAAAAGAAAGAAAGAAAGAAAGAAAAACGAGAGGGAGAAAAGCACTAAGTCTTTCCACCAAGAGCTGGCTATTTTCCTAGGTCAGAAAGTGGTGAGGTACTGAAATTAAGATCAGACCTCAAGTAAATCTCTGAGGTTCAGGGTGTGTCTAAGTTTGAAGGGATGTTTGCTTCTGATATGAACATTTTTCTTATACTTTTATTATAGAAGATGATGTGTCAAATGTACAAATAATGTGTGCCTGGTGCCAGAAAGTGGGAATCAAGCGCTATTCCCTGAGTATGGGAAGTGAGGTGAAAAGCTTCTGCAGCGAGAAGTGCTTTGCCGCCTGCCGACGAGCCTACTTCAAGAGAAATAAGGTAAGAGCACCGTAGAGAGAGGCGGCCCATGCAGGCCTCACCACCCCGTGCGCATGCGCCTCTTAGCTTCTAGCTGAACTCACTGCGCACCCCGTACTTTTTGATTCTTTCTGTTTTGTCTGTTCTCTTTCTCTGTCATACTTAACCTTCTGGATTAAGGAGCCCCCTTCTAATGTGTAACCTGTCCTTCAATTTCTCTTGTCTTGGTGTTTGAATTCTGAGAGGGTGAATGAATCTGATGAAGACACAGTGGTCGCAGCCGGTATCCTAAGTGACAGTGTCTCTCTGGCAGTGGAGTACTAGACGAGGGTCTATGAAAGAGAAGTGGTAGGAATTTCCTATCAAGGCCGAAGAACTAGCCACAGAAGCATGGCCAGAAAGCTTTTAGTCCGCTCAGCTTTATACTTGTTTGCAAGGCGAATGTTGCTCTGGCTCTTTCCAAAATCCGACCCACAAATTCTAATCGGGAAAAAGTCAAGTTTTTCTTGACACCTTACATTAAAATTGATTGATATTGAGAGAAGATGAAATAATGAATATATGAACCAACCTTGCTCACACAGCGAAGTGTTTGTGAGAAGCATGGTGGGTGAACACAGGAACAGCCATGGTTATGGTTTCTTTTTTTGTTTTGCCTTAAGACATCTCAGATCTGAAAGTGTCCTTTTAGAATAGCTTTAGCCACCATTGATGGGAAATGGAATGCATGATGTTTGTACAATCAACATACACACTCAGTTAATTTCCTAATCTTTTAAGAACCGCTATTGCATTCTGCCACTAATAATTGAAGTCAATTGCTAGTTCATGATGATTTTCCATTGATCTGCAAATCTTCCTTAATTCATAAAATCGTCCACATTTTGCTAACCATTTCCATTATACAATATCAAAATCTGTCCTTCTTTGAGGCAAACAGTTACTGTTTTTTTAAGTCTGATATTTGCAATCCTGAAATGCTAATTTGGGGCTCACTGCATTGCAAGAAGCACTGTTGCAGCAAATTATCTCCTTCAAATTTGGGTCACATCATTCAGCCAAAAAACATAATGCCAAAAGAATTAGGCTGCAGAATTCAGCGAGGTGGAATTTTAGTAGCAGTCTCTAAGAATTAGTCTCATAATCTTCACTGGAACAGGGAGACAAGTAAGGAAATTGGAATTCTTTTGGGACAGTCAACAGTTCACTTTCCCTTGGGAGGGGCCTCATGGGAGGGGCTGGTGAGGCTTTAGAGGAGGGTGGTTGGAACAACGCATGGGAGACACGTTTTGTTTTAATATTTGGGGATTAAAATGATCTCTGAGACCCTGGGGCTCCCGTTTTGAATGCTGAGCACTGGGGTAACAATCACAAGAGTGGGCCCAGAGCTTTCATCTTCAAAGCCGTACTTACCACAACAAAATACTTTGCATTCCATCCCAGAAGATGGCTATAGAACAGGGGTTTTGTCTTTCTATGATTCCAAAGGGTTATGGGTCTGAATCTTGATGGACTGCCTGTAGTGAATAAAATCAAGCAAGATAAATTTGTCACAGTCCTGGTAATACATGTTGCACTTTGCGCAGTGATCCAACTTTTTAAGCCTTTGATAAAAGGCATCTGATTCAATTTGAAAAAAAAAAAGTCCATAAAATATATATGTATAATACATATCATATATACAGCATATACATATTTATAATTATAAAGTTTAAGGTCAAACTGAATTTAAAATTCCATAGCATACAGTTTTGAAAAATGGATAACTGGGAGCCAAGATAAGAGTATTTGGAATACTTAGTATGTAAAATCAGCAAAGGGAGAAAGACTTTTCACTTCCTGCAAGTAGTTATTGGGGTAGTTCTTTGAATATCCTGTAAAACCTGGGAGTGGCAGTGACTTGAAGTTTAGCCAGTGACTTTGAGGGCTGACCCCCCAGCCCATTAGTGTACATACAATACCTGTCTTCTCTGCAATCTTCATGCTTATTTATGTATTCCAAACCTCTGCCGCACTGGACGGTCTCGTTTTTCAGATAGAGAAATAAATTGGTCACATCGCATGCTGGATTCTTTTTTTTTTTTTAATTTCAAGAGTGTTATCTCTGCAACAATATCCTATTGTATTACAATAAACATGTACAGCTGCTGCATTTCTGTTAACTGATAGGATTTTGTGGTCATTTCATTTAGGGCTTGGGTTTCCTAATGGATTGTATTAGATACCAGTCTCCATCCTGCCATTTCTAAGAACTGCTGTACTAAACCCCAGGGTGTTCCTCACTGAAGACAATAGCAAATAGCTACTTCTGTTCTTGTATCATTTAACAAAGTCTTTAGTCCTCATTATTAAAATTGTGGACTGCTTAATCTTAGAGGGCAGAATTCCTCCCATTCCTACATAAAAGATTTTCTGGCTAAATTCTACACTTTTAAATACTGGGAAGTGGATGGAAAACAGTGAATAATGTGTATGCAGAACAGAATTTTGCCTTAGGTATAATGTACAATCTAAAAAAACATGTAAAATTAACTATGTTGTAAATTATGCTTTATAATGACAGCCCACTTCTTGGTAGATAGCATGCTGGGATCTAAAAATGGTCTCTAAGTTGAACCCAAATTGCATGCATAACTTTACAAAGAAAAATCCTGGTAGAAAAGGTAGCTAATTAGGAGCAGTATTCAGCTGACCTCTGTTTTGTGTCTGAGCAACACCTGCATTTGTGAATGTAAATTGGACAGCTGTGCCTGTGCTTCCCCTGCCATCCTCTTCACAAATGCTTGGGTATAAAGGCAGGAACTGATTTTCTGCTAAAAAACAAGGACAAAAATAGCCCAACTCTCAGAATGAAGGCCCGCTGAAAATTGGCTCTTTAAATTTCATTTGCTTCTCAAACCTTCTTTCTCCTGGGGTCTCTGGGTTTGTTTGATGGAATAGGTTAAGAATGACACATCCCTGTCTTCCAAACCCTGGTGCTGTGAAGTAAGGGGGGGATGGAAGGAAGCCAAGTTAACCCTTTGTGGCATGTAGCTTATAATTTTAAACCAATTTAAAATTCAATTTGAAGAGTAATTTGGATTGCTGTAAGTATGTAGGCTTTCTTCGGAATGCTTCTGCTAGAACTGTGAGTCACAGCTGTATTCATTTAAGGAGCCCAACTACCAGCTTACACATTTCAGGATGTTGGCTCTAGGAAGTGTATGGTGTTGATTCATAATCATATTTCATAGAATCCTTATCCCCAACAGGCTCGACTGCTGACTCCAAAGTGTTTGAGACAATGGGTAAGACAAGTACTTTTGTAGTCTGTGGGCATCAGCCGAACAATGGGATGTCAATTTCATTACTTGATGCACTGCAGACTTTTCAGGGAACTAATAGCTCATGCTTTTCCCAGCCCCTTCTTGAGGCCACAAGTAGAGAAGAACTTGAGAACATTTCTAGCCTAGTGTTTTGCCTAGGAGTTGGAAAGTTGCAGACTCCTTAGTGGTTTTGTAAGAGATGCTGAAGTGTTTAGTCCAACTAATACCAGTTTTACTTTGCACAATAACAGACACTTAAAAATATTCTTTCCTAAGGGAGTGATGCCTTATAACCATTATCCCACTTAAAACAAGAGTAACAAACAAGACCACAAATAGTAGTCATTTCCAAATATCCTGTGTTTGATCTTTTTCCTTCTGCATGGGAAATATCCTGTTGTCTAAACTGATGTCTAGAAATCAAGCAAGAAATCAAAATTCAAAACAAACGGCTAACACAGGCAATGTAAAGGTTTTCTTTCCTCGTTCAGATACCAAATTTATAGTGGTCTCACTGATACTTTAGTAATAGACACAAATTCCTAATAGCACCAAAGTTTTGCTTCTTTGTTCTAATTTTTCTGTAACTTGAGATAAGAATAGATGGAAATACATCTTCAGTATCACAACATTGCTGTTCTTCCACAGACTATAGTGAGAAAATATCTATGTAGATAAGAGATAAAGATGAAGCAAACAAAAAAAAAAAACAAAACAAAACAAAAAAAAAGAGATAAAGATGAATTAAAAACAAAAAGGTTATATAGATAGAAACAACATTTGCAGATGATATCAATAAGATCTTCATAACAATCATGGTAATAATAACAAATATTCAATGAGGAGAATATTGTATAATAAGCATTTCCTTTACTTTCAAGCTGTATCGTTGGATACACAGCATGTATCATCATAGTATTTGGAGTTACATTTTGTTTAGACTGTTAGGCTGTTTATTAAACTTGAATATATCCTGGGGAAGATTCTCAGTTTCAGACCTCACTATAGAACCTAGTAGTGCAGAAGAAATGTGTAACAATTGCCTTGTTAATCTAGTGATTAACCTGTCTCCTTTTTTTCATTTAAACACCTGCAAGATTTAATTTGCAAAATGGCTATCATTCATGAAGGTTTAGGGAAAGACATTAAATTACCTGTAATTAATGTCCCAGTTGCCTGAAGCTTAGGCCATGGACTTGCTTTTGCCAGTTGTTTGCAAATATTCTTGATTGACGAGAATTCTTAGGGAGCACGATTTCTTCCTGTAGATTCACAGTTTTTTTATGGGGTGCCATTCTTTTTGGTGCCAATGTTTTTATGGGGTTGAGACTCTATGACTATATACCTGCACTCTGGCCTGGTGAATATCTGCTTTGGTTCTGCATTGTCTTCGAACTGTGCTGCAAGCCTGCCCACCGCCTGCCTATAGAGTGGCCGCTGCCTCCCAGGACTTTAACCCACAGGCCAGAGGCTGAGTTAGTTCCTTTTCAGTTACAGCAAACAAAGGTGTCCTCAGGAAGCTTTGGGAGAAAGAATAACAAACCCACCTGTTTTCTTGTTCTCTAGTATTTTGAAATATGGGATGGAATATTGATGAAATTCTGCAAATAAGAACCTGTGAAAAAAAACACCAGCAGAGGAGAGGAACTGTGTTAGTCCTTTGAAACACATTCAGGGTAGGGGTAGAGCAAGAGAATTCTGGCCAGAGAAATAAGAAGTAAATCAGGTTAAAGTGATGCGACCCTTGAGGAGAGGCAGAAAGAGTCTGAGGGCAGAGCTTCTCAGGCCAGGTAGGAGCCAGTGCCCTAGGAAGCCATCAATCAGAAGCTTCGGGGAGAGGCATGCGATCTTGAGTTTATCAGAACACTTGAACACTACTTGAGAAACACTGGTCTAAGGGACCCCCAGAACACAAAAAGAATGGGGCAAGCAAAAGAAAGAAAGGGATCGCAACCATGTACTGAAGGAAAGGAATAGCAACCATGTCCCATAGTTTTGAATGGGCTACATGTTGGGATATTGTGGGGAAACAGAAATAATTTTAAACTATTAACCCCAGAATAGATGTCAGCTTCTGAATAATATTAGATATTTTATATTAAATATGAAGAGATGATTAAAACTCCAAATAGCTTCAAGCACCAATACTTTATTCAACGTTTCTTTTCAATGAGCAGAAGGAAGAGGGGCTACTTTCCATAGATTCAAATCCCGTCACCCAGAGAGCGATACACAGGGTTACTGACATAGATGCTTGAATGTTAATTTTCAGACAGTCAGCCTCTGGCCATCCTTCTGGTGATAGCTAATGCTTTACACTTAAATCAAGTTTTTCTCATCTGAACTGCCGGTAATTATCCAATCCATCTCAAAGGCACACTCCCTTTTAACATTAACCACAGTGTCAGATTGCATCAGCTGCATTGTGCTCCGGTGGCTGCGGCTGCAGAGTGATGAATGTTTGTGCTCTGAGTTCCTTGTCCGGTGTGTTTGGTTAGTGGGCAGTTCAGGGAAACAAATGATTAGGAAGGGGTTTAGTTATTTGGGACCTGCATTCTCCTTATTGATCCAGTCACTCGCATCGTCAACTTTCTCACCTTGCTGCTAACAGTGTTTAGGTTTATCTGAAGAATGAGCTTTTGAAGAAATATCTAATGGCTCATTTTCATGTCCTTCTCCAGTCGTCAGCTCCATGCAGCTCAGAGTTACTCTTTGTGCTGATTTTAAAAGGAAGCTGTCATGCAACCATACTAGTAACGACTAGGAGGGGGAGAAGTTTCTAAGAGTGCTTAGTGCACTGTCTGGAGAAACCAAGAGAGATGATTGTGCATTTTCCTAGGATTGTAGTTATGCTCTGTAAATTCAAATGCTTCGTTAAAAATGTTAACTGTCTAAATAAGTACATGCATAAGACAGGCCAGGTGGCTTGCTTTGAGATATTTTAAGATAGTAGTTTGAGTCCAGAATTTCTCTCATACACTTTTGCAATGTCTGGTCATAAAACCTAGTACGCCCAAGAGGGCCATATGCAGGAGATGCAAACTATAGGCACACCCGTGGTTATTTTTATTTCTCTCCCATCTCAGTACCTCTGGATAGCTTTTGTACACATAAGCAAAAGTGTGAACTGGGCAAGCCACGTGCACTTCTTTGTTCCTTGGACTTTCTGCTCTTTGTTCTTATTCTCACAGATTAGGATGGAGTACAGAAAATCTTGCAGCAGAGGGCCACTTAATTTCTGCCCCAGCAGCTCAGACTGAGAATGGGAAATTCCCTAGGTTGCTATCCACTCTTAGGGTGGCCATGCACACAGTCAAGTCTAATGTCTCCTGACAGGCTGCCCTTGGAGGTTACAAATGCCAGTCTGTTGTATTCTCTGTAAACACAGGCTGTGGGCCAGAGCAGGGCCCTACTACAAGCTCTGGAAGGCAGATCAATGGTTTAATGAATCCATAAAAGATGCTTGAACTCTGCTGCAATTTACTGAGCACTCTAGCTAAGAAACTCCTGTAGTCTTTAAGAAAGATGGAGATAATCAAAGGCCATAGATAGAAGCCAGTGTCTGATAATCACAACCTCCCGGAATTTGTGTTGTGGTCTCCTGGCTAACAGAGTGTTAGTCAGGTCAAGGCTCTGGAACTTACCACATCTGTATTGATATTTTCTGAATGTTTGAGCTGAATTTGGCCTGGAGATGACATAAGTGTAGTAGGGCTACTTCTGTGAGAACTGTTTTAAAAAGCTATGAGATATTATTTAAAATAAATTTTTCTTAAGGCAGAATGATTAAGCTCAAAATTATATTTATTTCTAACATGTGGTGGCTTTGAAAGGCATCCCTGTGATGAAAAGTAAATAGGTGAATAAAATTCATTCTTGATTAAGTCCTCAAAATGTCAAATTGCACAGTGTTAAGAGCCCTGATTAATTCTTCTGAGGTAAAATATTCCTCCTTAGTTTGCTATGATTAAGGGTTAACCTCTTCTATTATAAATTCAGATATTAATGTATTTAACATATTTTCTGCTTAACTTATCTTCTAATAGAAGAAAATATAGTTAATAGATGTGCATTTTTTACTTTCAAATGTGCTTTGGAAACATACTGATTTGTGAGAAAGTTTTGGATGCATGTAGGAGAATTCCTTCTTAAATATGTTGAAAGGTATTTGAAAGTATTTAATCACTTTTGATTGTGAGAAAACAACTTTGGAATGATTATTTTTTTCCCACAGAGATAGTAGATTTTATGACAAATGAAAGATTTTGCATCCAATTTTTTATCACAAAAACTGAAACTGAATTTAAGAGAGTCTGCTCTCTTAATGCAGGCTCCTACCCCAATAAGTATATTTGGGGGGTTCAATGAGTAATAGGAGTTTTGAGGTATAAAGACCGCTAGTCTTCTTCACAGGTGAATATCACAAGATGAATTGGTGATTTCTATATGGATCCAATAAATCATATGTTATCTCTTATTATGTTTTGATAGAAAGGTTGCATATTATTTATAATGTGGCAAGCAGTTCTGTGACTGCACATCCAATTCTTTGCTATAAGAGCCTTTGAAGGCCCTGACACTTCCTGTGATCATCCATAGGGTTGCCTATTTCATAAGTGGGAGCAATTTAAGTTGTTGATCTCAAATGATTTAGAGATACAGAGATCCAGGAGTAGGTGAGATAAAGCTGGGCAAAAGGTAAAAACAAGGGGGATTTGTCCAACAGAGGCAGATGCCTCTGTGCTGCTCTTTTCTTTGTTTTTGGCCAAGCTTAAGAAAAAAAGCCTTGTTACTTATTCATCCATTCATTCTTAGAAAATAAAACGAAAAGTATATTGAGCTCCTATAATGTGCTGGGTACTATTTTAGGCTTAGTGGCTACATCATTGAACAAGAGAAAAATCCCTGCCTTAAAGGGACTTACAGTCCATTCTTGAAGGGAGATGGATAATATACAAGTTAAAAATATGTATGTATTGAACACAATTTCAGGTAGTGATATATGCTATGAAGAAAATGTAGGGTGAGGGGATGGATAGTGATGAGGTACTGTTTTGTACCTGATGGTCACAAAAGTTATCTCTGAGAAGGTGAAGTGTGGGCAGGGACAAAATGAAGTGATGGAGTAGTCACGTGACATGTTTTGCAGAGGGCTCCAGGGAGCGAGCGAGTGAAAGGCAGCAATGAGGCAGGAACAGTTTTGGCATTTTTGAGCGATAGCAAGAAGGTCATTGTGTCTGCAGTTGAATGATCAAGGTGGTTAGTGGCCAGATCATGTAGGCTGGAGAGGTAATAGTTTGGATTTTGTTCTAAGTAGGATGGCAGCTATTGGAAGGTGTTGAATAGGGAGCGTGACATCTGATTTTTGTTGTTGATTGGATTTCTATATCAAGGAAGTAATACATTTAAGATCCTGGAGGCAAAGGGGATTTTGAGAGTAAGAAAGGCAACAGCATTCCCATCAAAGTTGGGTGTGTCTGGCAACAGAAAATTTAAAATATCGTATTCACTGAATTATTCATTCGTAGTTATGAAACATTTCCCAGTAGCAAAAGTGTGTTGAACCAATTTAGGTTTCTTTTTCGTTCGTTCTTTTTTTTGGGCATACTGTGGGAAGAAATGAATGAAGGATAGATGTTGTTGGTTAAATGTTCTGACACAGCAGTTTTCTTTCTATGGGGTTGACAAGGCTTGCTCCCAACCTAATGGGGAGGTTAAGGCCTCAGGAGGCAAGCTCAAGTGCCATATGGAACCCAAGTCTTATCCTGGGAGACATACAACATATACAGGCCTTCTCAAGCTCTATCCCTCAAAGAAGCATGATGAAAAGGAGGTGGAAACTTTGAAGGGACCATCTTTGGATCAAATTATTTAAAGTTTATTTTAAGTGTGTTAGTCACTCAGTCGTGTCTGACTCTTTGTGACCCCATGGACTGTAGCCCGCCAGGGTCCTCTGTCCATGGGATTCTCCAGGCAAGAACACTGGAGTGGGTTGCCATTCCCTTCTCCAGGGGATCTTCCCAACCCAGGGATCAAACCTGAGTCTCCTGCATTGCAGGCAGATTCTTTACCATCTGAGCCACCAGGGAAGCCCAATTTATTTTAAGAGTAGACTGAATTTGGTGACTGCATACTTTTAGGGTGTATTAGAATTTTTTAATGCAAGTAGCAGAAGACCCAACTCAAACTGATTTAAGCAATGAAAGGCTTCTTTTATCTGATGGAACTGTAGAGTCCTGAGCTAGAGTATACTTCAGGATAGGTTGATCCTGCAGAGCAATGGTCTTATCATGGTCTCATTTCTTCCCACTTCTATATTCTTCTGGATAGAGTGTTGACCATATTCCAAGGCAAGCTCCTCAGGGCCATGGAATGGCTACTAGCAGCAATCAGGGCTAGATGTCTCTTTGTTCACATCCAATAGAAGACAGAATGTGTATGGCCTAGTGTTCTGAGCAAGAATGTTGAAATTCACACTCATTGTCTGTGCTGAAGTCACATGCTTAGGCCTGAATTTGGGACTGTGACCAGAGCAATGGATATTTGAATTAGCTTGAGCCAGTGATGATTCCCTTCTGACAATGGAGTCGGGCTCATTTTCCTCTAAAGCCCATGGGAAGCTGCATGGGGGAAGGGTAGCTACCAGAATGAAAATCTGGACACTTTTTAAAGAGGGATGAGGTCAGTGTGATGGCTGATGATATGTACCAGCAAATGTCCATGAGAGAAAAGGAGAAGTGATCTCATGACGTTGAATTCTTTATACGACGACCATGTCATGCCCATCAACTTTTGTCATGTGGAAGGAATCTGAAACCCGTGTGTGGACTGAAAGATAAAAATGTGGTTAACATTCATCAAAGGGCCGTTAGATGCACTACCTCGTCTATCCAGGACCAGCTGCTTTGACAAACCCGATAATTAGAATGTTGGTTTTAGTGCCAGGACCAAAGTGCTGACTCTCTTGATTCTTTTTGGACTCTATAGAACACGAGATTGCATAGAGCTAAGACAAAGGGACTGTAGTTAGCTGTTAGATATACTCATTTAGGAAGAGGAACAAGGGTGCAGTTAGAACAGCAGATAACCCAGCATGTGGCTTCATCATGTAGTGGCCTGGGAGATGTTGGCCATGGACCATACTGGATGTGGGGAGTCAGATGCCTGGGACTAGATGGTGATGAGGCTGCTGTTACCCATCAAGAGGTAGCCTACTCGCCCATACATTTAAACTTCTCTCTCTCTGGCTGAAAACTGAGTCTGCTAAACTGAAGGGAAGGGAGAGTGTCCAAATAAATTGTGATTTAGTCTGAGGCTGAAAACAAGTTCAGGTAGGCAAAAGAGCCTTGGAGACTTCAGCTTTCACAGTTATTAGTTAATGAATCAATCTAACAAATATTTGTTCAGTAGCTACCATGTGCCAGACACTGTGCT
This sequence comes from Capricornis sumatraensis, assembly GCF_032405125.1. Lineage (NCBI taxonomy): Eukaryota > Metazoa > Chordata > Mammalia > Artiodactyla > Bovidae > Capricornis > Capricornis sumatraensis. The sequence continues at coordinate 30,274,640 of NC_091081.1, read as the reverse complement.
AGTCACTGGAACTACAGTGGCCAAAAAATAAATAAATAAAAGCCCTAGTTCCTGCCTTCATGAAGCTTACAGTCCAGTGAGGGACAGAGATTTGTTTAAATAAGAATGCATTTGTGAAATTACCACTGTGGCAACAGCTATGACGGTGTGGGCACAGTGCTGTGAGGGCCTCTCATAGGGGGATTTGACCAACCGGGAGATCTGGAAGCTTCTCTGAGAAAGCAGTGCTTGCACTGAAGTCTCAGAGATCTGAAGAGGTGTTAAGTAGGGGAACCGGGAAAGGAAGAACTCACTGGGCTGAGAACACAGCAGCATGATTTCCAATCCTGGCCCTGGGTTGCTGCTGCTTTGCTCATTTCAAGTTTTTTTGGAAGGAATGGAATTTTACCTACAAGCAAGAGAACAATTGAACAAATAAACATTCCCTAGGACAATAATCTCATTTATCCATTTGTTTGTGTGTTCATTCATCCATTTGTTTATTCATCCCACCAACCTTTGAGAAATGCATGACTTGCCTGCTGGCCTCTGCCTTCTCTGATCCTTCACTCAACCTCATAACTATAGAGTTCGCCCATTGGTACTAATTCATTTCAGGGAGTATATTGACTGCGTAGAGGCACTGTGGGTAGAGGCAATTTGTAAATAAATAATCAAAATAAGGATAAGACTAAGAACCCGAGTGTTTTTGGTTATCAACTATATCAGAAAAGCAGCAATGACAACAGAGAAAAGATTGGGTAAAAATGTGCTGATTTGAAAGAGAGCAATAGTGTCATTATTGTCTGATAGATATGGTTGGAAACAAACCTAACCCCTTTCCACCCCCTACCCATGACACTGAGTGTGGAAAGAGTTTGTTATAGAGAGAAACTGTAGAGCTATGTTGGGCTTCCCTGGTGGCTCAGATTAGTAAAGAGTCCACCTGCAGTGCAGGAGACCTGGTTTCGATTCCTGGGTTGGGAAAGATTCCCCTGGAGGAGGGCACAGCAACCCACTCCAGTCTTCCTGCCTAGAGAATCCCCATGGACAGAGGTGCCTGGCAGGCTACAGTCCATGGGGCCGCAGAGTCAAACATGACCGAGCGAATAAGCACAGCACATAGAGCTATATTAACATTAATGTGAGGGCAGACAGGAAGTTTGGGTGATGATGTATTCCAACTAAGAGGAATGCTTATTGACACGCAGCTCCCCAGACTACACAAGTTGATCAAGTGGAAACAGAGCGGCACGTCTGCTGGCAGGGCGACTCTCAGGGCACAGTGGTGTGGCGGGAAGTGAAGAATCCCCGCCCTTTCTCTGGATTCTTTGTTTCAGCCTCGTGTTTCATTTAGTGGCTAGGATCAGGATGACAAAGCCATAGACATGTGGTAATACTAAAAAGGAGGCAGGTGAGTCAGATTTGATGTTCCGGGGTCTTACTGGGTGATGCGGACATGGCTATTCTAAGTCAGGGGGGTCTCCATCACTCCTCAGGATGCCAGGAGGAGAAGGTGGCCCTTATCAAGCTCCGCCATGCCTGCACCTGCCTCAGGCGACTGTGAATGGAAACCCAGCACCGTTCAGCTGGAGTCAGTGGCCCCCTTTTCAGTTCCAGTAACTTCTGAAAACTACATATAGTGACAGTCATCTCCAAAAGAGGCTGATTTTAAAACTGTGATGAAAATGGCTAACAGCAGGCTGAAGGTTAAAGTAAAAAACTTAAAAACCATAAAATCTGCCTGGAGGCTATTTAAGCAAACTGTTTTCGAGGCACAGATGGTTCATATACCTCTGAGCCAAAAACAAAAAAGTAAAAAAGGGACAGTAAAGCTGGCGTGATTAAGCAGACAAGTATGAAAGTTTTATTAGTACTAAAAAGGCATCCTTTAGAAAAGTGAAAAATCTGTCTCAGGAAACTCAGAAGGCATGTTAAAGACCAGTGAGAAATGGAGAGGGCAAATGGATGACATTTCAAAAAGCAACCAAAGATGGCAAAAACATGTAATGTGTGTAAGTACCTAGGGTATCAGAAGCTGTGCTCCTAGGACATCAGAAAGCAGTGTGACAGAAAGATGTAGTGTGTGGAGAGTTGGGTGTGGCCTCCCTGTCCTGCAGAGCAGTTTTTATAGGGAATTCGATGCACCTTAAATACTGAGTTGAATCTCCAAGAAAAATCAGCTGAGGCAAGTTTGAGAAGCTTACGTGGGGTAAATCAGAAGGTCCAAAGCTCATGAAGGAAATAAATTACAATGTTGCTATTAAAAATTGTAAGTATACCTGAGAAGTGGGAAATCACTGAGTGGGAGGGGCTCCAGCCTCTCTGGGGGACCCCAGAGTGCTTAAGGGTGCAGTCGTCCAGTGTGTTCCTTGCATGTGCAGTGCAGGGGCGTACGCATATGCATACACAGAAAGCCCCCAGATTTTAGGTTGCTGATCTTCCATTATCATCATTTTGAGAGAAGTCAGACTCTGAAGAATCACAGAACAATACAGAGTTTTTAGGGTTACCATTTGAGAAACCTCCCCTGAGGAAAGAATATAGTACTTGTGTTTTGAATTAACATTCAATATAAACCTAACTAAAAAGGACCAAGGGGCTTCCCTGGTGGCTCAGATGGTAAAGAATCCGCCTTCGCGGAAGTCTCTGGTTCTATCCCTGGATGGGGAAGATGCCCTGGAGAAGGCAATGGCTACCCACTCCAGTATTCTTGCCTGGAGAATTCCATGCCCAGAGGAACCTGGCTGGCTACAGCCCATGGGGTCACAAAGAGTTGGACACGACTGAGTGATCACACACATACACACACGCACACACACACAACCAAATATAGCCTTGCAAAATGTCAGGTAAGTTTGGATTTTCAAAAATCTAAGTAATTCACTTAGAGTTTGGCTGACTCCTTCTGAAGGGACCCTTGAGGAAAATAAATAACCAAAAGCAAGGAATAAAGCCTAGCCTTGGATTAAGAACCTAGGTAGGGAGTGGATGATATTCCTCAGAGTACAGTTAAATTAATAGCATTCCATCTCAGGGGTTTATATTAGGAGTAGTGTCACTTAATATACTGATTGCTTGTTTGGGAGTAGATGTCTAGAAGGAGGAGAAGTTTGTTATTTTCTCTAAGTTGCATTCATTTGAAAAACCACCGAGGAATATCTGCAAAATATCTCTATCCCCCTTGCCCCCTCCCCCTGCTAACCTCTGCTTTACAAATATATGATAAAGTAACCTGACATCAGATGCAATTCCATTCACTGAGCTGTCAGCCAGCATGATGGTGGTGGTGGCTTAGTTGCTAAGTTGTATCTGATTCTTGTGACCCCATGGACTGTAGCCCACCAGGCTCCTCTGTCCATTTCCCAGGCAAGAGTGCTGGAGTGGGTTGCCATTCCCTTCTCTAGGGGACCTTCCGCAGTCAGGGATTGAACCCGCGTCGCCTGCATTGCAGGCGGATTCTTTACCTCTGAGCCTCCAGGGAAGCCTGTCAGCTAGCATAAGGGAATGAGGTTTCAGTTTCCATACTACTTGATATGGGCTCTCTCTCAGCATCTTCAGAGAGGGGAACTTGGTCTTGTGTGAAGGGAGCTCAGTTGTGCTCCTTGCCTAGACTAAAAACAAAACAAAACAACCTTTGTTTGGCTGTGTTAAAGACAGGTTTTTAAAGTGCACAAAAATACATTAGACTATATGCTGATAATCAAGTTTTGTCCCATCTTCACAGGAAATGTTAAGTTCATTCTACTATAGCCTGAGTTTTATAAAAGGCTAATGCTGAACTTTAAAAGAGTTGACATAGAGGATTAAATATATTTTCATTAGACTCTAGGCTATGCAAATATGGGACACAAAAGCCTGAAAAGATATTCTGTTGAGGACAAAAGAACCAATAATAAAACCAAAGAATTGGTACAGATAAATGTAATGATAGTGTACTGTGCCTCTTAACACTTACAGGTAACCTTTGCAGTTGGCCACCATGGAGAAAGACTGGGTCAGACTTCGTGGCAGATGGTTTAATACATAGTGCATATATTAACCCACCGAGGCAGCCTTGGAAATGCAAGCAGGTTGTTAATGATCGTGTATAGCAGTCATGAGCTCCTTCTGCTCTTGCAGTAAGGTATTCAGATGTCATGCTTCAGGGTTCAAGTTGATGAGTTTCTGGGTTGGGAAAACATTTTCCCCTTTGTGTTGCAGTGCACAGCTGATGAGGCATGCTCCAGGGAAGGGGTGATTTAGACTATGTCAGCTGGATGGAAGGGAGACAAGGTGGACTCATATCCCAGGTCCATGATTTAGTTTGACTTCTTACTTCTGGTTAAAATGGTACCAGTGAGAGTACACAGAGTGTGAGGAATTTGTGAATCAAATGTGAAGGCAGTGGACATCACTGCTATAAATCTAGTGAAACTTCAAATCTGATTAGCAAGTCAATACTGATTAAAAAAAAAAAGAATTCCCAATCCTATAGCCTGTTAGCACCATAGAGAACATCATGTACCAATGATGTAATTTTCATTTTCCTATATCCTTAATTGTTTAATAAGTAAAAGAAAAAGTACTGGCTTCCCAAATTTCAGAGTATTAAAATTGACTTAAAGAGTGGTAAGGAATCCGCCTGCCAATGCAGAAGACGCAAGAGACACAGGTTCGATCCCTGAGTCGGGAAGATCCCATCAAGTAGGAAATGGCACCCCACTTCAGAATTCTGGCCTGGAAAACTCCATGGGCAGAGGAGCCTGGTGGGCTACAGTCCTTGGGGCTCCAAAGAGTCGGACACCACTGAGCAACTGAGCACACAAAAAGTGAATTAAAACCAGATAAACGCCAGAGAATTAATTATGAAGAGGCATACTCCCAAGGCCAGGGATGGAGCTCATAGAAATTATTTGTATTTATTGAAGCTTAAATCAAGACAGCCAGAATTAAATAGAAATTCGGGAAGAATTGGGTGAAAAGTTTAGAGGCCTTATCGTGTTTCATTTAGGGCATTGTTTTGTATTAAATGTGATGAGAGAAGAAAATTAAAGTGCACCAAAGTAAACAGAGGCGATATTAACATTTCCATTCCCTGCATGCAGAAGTCGCTGCCTCATTCAAGCCGTTTTGCTCACTTCCTCTGCATTTCTAATGCAGCCATTTATCACTTACCAAATCAGTGAAATTTAATTCTTTATAACTATGAAATTCAACTCTAGATGAGGAGACGTTTGACTCGCCAGGACCTGAATACTTGGTCTGGGGCTGACAATGGTGATGTGGATCTCAGTTTCTCTCTCCCAGTGTATGCAGGGAGATAGGAGGATATATTAAAACCTATATCAAAGTGATTATTACAGTTTTCCTCCATCACCTGTGCTCTCCAGAGACATCCAGGGCCTGGAAGTTACCAATCATGTTGCTTTAAACCAGCTGTGCAGGGTGTGAGACGTGGGGACATGGGCCTCACTCATTCCTGCATAGCCCTGCACTCATGGGGCTCCTCCCTCCCACACCTGGAAGGCCCAGCTTCCTCTCACCAGGGACAGGAAGAAGCTGATTGCTTCCATCTTGGTTGTGGGTCCTAAAATAACTCCCTCTGTCACTCAGCCCCTGCCCAGGGGCTGCTGCTAGCAAGACTAGGAACAGGGGGACCCAGCGCTCTTGGCTTGGGCCAGAATACTGGCCTCGGTTGGGGAAGTGAAAGCCTGGAGAGAAGCACAGGGGTTTGGGTACAGATCATGTCTGTGGGGCCAGTGAAGGAACCAGCAGCTCAGTTAGGTTCTCCAAGGCTGGACCTGTCTCAGGGCTGGGTGCCATGGAACATAGAAATCTGAGCCGTGGTTTCTGCTCAGAAGAATGTCTGCTTGAGTGTGTGTTTGCCTGTGCTTGCGTGGAAATTGACCTCATGCAGCACTTTTATTCCTTTACCCACTATGCTTCATCCACGGCACACTGGGCAGTGCTGTGTAGCTGGGGAGACAACGGTAAATAAGGAGAGGTCTCTGCCTCCAAGGCTCTCATTGTTGAACAGGGGAGACTGACACGTAAACAAATAATATGGTACGAGGCAGGCTGAAACAGATGTGGGTAAGAAGAACTGGGGCCCAGATGGGGCCTCCTCCAGCCCAGGGGCCAGCACGAATGAGCACATGTGAGGATGGAGACCAAAGTGTAAATTCAAGAAATGGGATGGCCAGGAACAAAGCTAAGGATGGTGAGGCAGGAAAAAAGGCTTTGAGTCAGGAATGAGAGCTCCACATGCCACATGTTAAAACACAATGGTATAACCCTTACTGCCCTTCTCACGTTATGTTTTAACATTTTTAAAACGTTACAGACATTGTAGGAATACTTAACATCATTCTGTCTCAGTTTTATGGGAAGCTTCTTCTGCAGGAGAGAAAGGAAGCAGGGAAGCACAGACATGTAAAGAGTTGCGTGTGTATCTGCACACTTCTTGGACTGTTCACAATGAAAGTGCTGTTAGAAAGCTTCTCCAGCATCCTCCTTGTACAAATGAGAAAAGAGAAGCGGTCGCACAAGTAGTGAAGGGCAGATACCTTAGTTACTGCAAGTAGGGTGAGGTCTCAGAAGTCACCACAGGCAGAGAGTGGTAATGGCAGTTGTCTGAAGAGCAGTGGGAACCACTCTTCTGTCTAATTAGAATATCAGTATTAGTAAGTGCACATATACATTTTGTGAAGGGCTTAGTGTGCTGTTTTTCAAGCTTTTATTTCCCATGAACCTGTGGTGAGAAATAAATTTCACTTTGTAATTTAGTATACACTCCCTCCCATCAAACACACACACACACACGAGCTCATACCATATTCATATATCTAAGTCACTTTGATGCTGGCAGTTTCTTGATTTTATCAGAAAGTGTCATCAGAAGGTTTTCCCACAGTTATGTCATAACTGCAACCTGGCTGACAGCAACTGTAAGATGCATCACAATTTTAGAAGTGTTACAATGTGAAAAAAGGTTTAAGCTTTAGAATACACAAAACGGCATATCTATTTAAAACTGAAACAAAAGTTTCATGCAACAATACTTCATTTTCTATGTGATGTACTCTGATATTGTCTGTTTTGTTCTGTTCTATCTCATTAAAAAGTTACTGGTTGGATCTCATGAATGGACTGAGAACCCAGCCTGAAAATAGATGAATAGATAGATTTGTATTAAGTGTAATTAAGGACTTCCCTGGTAGCTCAGCTGGTGAAGAATCCACCTGCCAACGCAGGCGATGCAAAAAATGTGGGTTTGATCCCTGTGTCAGGAAGATCCCCTGGAGAAGGAAATGGCAACAGTCCAGTATGCTTGCCTGGAGAATCCCATTGACAGAGGAGCCGTGGGGTTGCAAAGTTGGACATGACTTGAGCATGGACGCACACATGATGGCACAATAGGGACCCTTCAAGTTCTCACTATTGGATTCTCCCTGACCTTAGCTCTACAGTTTCACTAGGTTAAATTGAGGTATTCCTATCGGCTATTCTGAACTTTCATTGTGGACTGTCTTAATTGTCATATGTATCCCTTAAAATGTCCTATGGCTGCCCCATTTATAATTTGTTTTCAAGTATGCATTTGTCTTGATGGAGAACTTAGAGTGGTGGATATACTGATCAGACAGGGAAAGCAAATCTCACATTTAAAATATGCTATGCCAAGCTCTTGAATCAGGTGAAAATGAAGTAAAGGAAGGTAGAGGTGACTTGGTGAAGAAAGCCAGGGGGATGGAGAGAAATTGCACAGGGAGGAGAGGTCAGAGAAGAGGTGTGAAGGAGGAGGAGCAGCCTCCCAAACAGCTTCCACTGTAGTTCTGAGTCTTGGGCCAAAGGTGATGAGTCAAATGACCAGACTATCCAGTGTTTGGCCTGGTTTTCTCACCACAGTCAAAGAAACAACAGCCGGGCCTGTTCCAGGCCAGAGCTGCACAGCTCATCATGACATGAGGGTCATTCCTCACAAGGGCTGGCAATGCCAGGGGAATTGTTTGGGAGGACAACTTGGCTGTCAAGGAAAGAGTGGTTGAATCTAGTTTTTAGTAGGTTGATGAAGAAATGACAATGAAGGCTTTCCCCATTTAAATAATTCAATACTCACAGCTAGATTAGACACAGAGTGAGGATGGAGTGGGACATAAACCTACATAGAAGCCTGTCTGGGGCAGGGGTTCTTAACCTCTTGTTTGAATCATGGCCTTCCTGGGTAATTCAAGAAAGCATCAGAGTGGATGTTTTCTGTAGGAAATAAATATACACACAGATTTTATGGATAATTTCATGGACTTTCTGAAATTCATAGACCCCTTGATTCCAGGTTTAGAGTTCTAAGTAAGGATTATAAGAGGTGTGAGAACTCAGCTTCCCATCTGTTCTAAAAGTTATAGTTCTTCCCTTAAACCAGAGATAGAAGACAAAAGGTTTTCTGACCTATGCAGCCTAGAATAGAGGTTTGGAACAGGTGGAGGTGAGAGGTAAATCCGTTAGCATGAGAGACAGTACAAGCAGACTGCGGGTTGACTGCTACTGCTGGATGTCCCCAGACAGATTTTTAGAATAAGTGTCCAATGGGACTTCCCTGTAGCTCAGATGGTAAAGAATCTGCCTGCAGTGCAGCAGACCTGAGTTTGATCCCTGGATTGGGAAGATCCTTTGGAGAAAGGAATGGTGACCCACTCCAGTATTCTTATCTGGAGAATCCCATGGACACAGGAGCCTGGCAGGCTACAGTTTCTGGGGCCACAAAGAGTGGGACATGACTGAGTGGTTAACAGTACAGTACAATATTAAATAATAATTTCTGCCTTAGTGACAGAGATGATGCTCCTCCTATAGGCCTTGAGAATCAAATGGCACCTTTTTTTCATCAATTTGTCCAGTACTTGGAGCAGACAGATACTTCTCAAAACGGATGTCATTAAAGTCACAAAAACTGGTGATGTTATGGACAGGTTCTTCCATCTGCATTGCAGAGACATAGCAGATGTGGGGAAGCCATCAGTCTTAGCAAGATACTAGATTAAATAACATTTGATGCCTGGGTATCCTGTCAGTTCAGTTCACTTCAGTTCAGTCGCTCAGTCGTGTCCGACTCTTTGAGACCCCATGAATCGCAGCACACCAGGCCTCCCTGTTCATCACCATCTCCCAGAGTTCACTCAGACTCATGTCCATCAAGTCCGTGATGCCATCCAGCCATCTCATCCTCTGTCATCCCCTTCTCCTCCTGCCCCCAATCCCTCCCAGCATTAGAGCCTTTTCCAATGAGTCAGCTCTTCGCATTAGGTGGCCAAAGTACTGGAGTTTCAGCTTCAGCATCATTCCCTCCAAAGAAATCCCAGGGTTGATCTCCTTCAGAATGGACTGGTTGGATCTCCTTGCAGTCCAAGGGACTCTCAAGAGTCTTCTCCAGCACCATAGTTCAAAAGCATCAATTCTTCAGCACTCAGCTTTCTTCACAGTCCAACTCTCACATCCATACATGACCACAGGAAAAGCCATAGCCTTGACTAGACGGACCTTAGTTGACAAAGTAATGTCCCTGCTTTTGAATATGCTATCTAGGTTGGTCATAACTTTTATTCCAAGGAGTAAGTGTCTTTTAATTTCATGGCTGCAGTCACCATCTGCAGTGATTTTGGAGCCCCAAAAAATAAAGTCTGACACTGTTTCTACTGTTTCCCCATCTATTTCCCATGAAGTGATGGGACCAGATGCCATGATCTTCGTTTTCTGAATGTTGAGCTTTAAGCCAGCTTTTTCACTCTCCTCTTTCACTTTCATCAAGAGGCTTTTTAGCTCCTCTTCACTTTCTGTCCTGTCAGATGCCTTGTAATACCTAACTGAACTCCTCGCTACTTTTAGAGAAATTTAACTGTCAGCCCATTTAATGCTCATCTCCAATGTGAAAATTTTAGATGAGGGCTATTTAGTTTAATTTACCAAGATGTCCCTTCATGTTTGGGGGAGGGAAAGCAGGGCCGGAGTCATCAGAGCTGCCCCTTTGCAGAAGTCTGGAGCACATGTGACATACAGTGGCCTCTGTGGGTCACGGTGGCGTTTATTAGGTGAGAGCAGTGCCACCCTGCTTCTGTCTGCCACTCCCACTCTGGAGAAAAGTATCATTCATACCGCCATTCTGCAGACACGGGAGTGGTCCAATCACTGACCATTCTTTCTTCAGGGGTGGAGGGTAGGCTAGGGAGACTGTAGTTCTGAGAGCCTGCCTGGGACTGTAGATGGAAGGGCTTGGTCAAATCCAGCAGCTTTGTGCTGCAGTTAGATTTTTGTGTTTTTTTTTAACCCCCTTCTGAGGGAAATCTGTGATGACAATTTTTTTCTCTGCACAGGTGCTAGAATGCATTGCACAAATACAAACATATCCCACTTCATGAGAAAATTTGGAAGTCATTTTCCTTCCATCTGTCTAAAGTAGACTGTGCTCTAAAACTGGCCATGCACCCACCCGTTCTCCCACGCACCTTCCTGGTGACAAGGAGGAGATGGCATTGTAAGAGCAGGAAAAAAAAGATATAAACCCCAGGAGGCATTTAAAAGGATGGCTTATTAGTATCATTTGGGCAGCTATGAATAACACATGGCCGCTTCTGGGGCTGCATATGATGCCCAGAAGAGTAGCCTGGATTTTCCTTCCCTCCCTCCCATTCCAGTGTCGCTTTATTAACAGATCACTTTCTCCATGTAATTTCCAACTCCCTGCCGAACCTGAGCATCCTTTGATCACAGCTACTTTTCCTGTATCCGCAGTGAGTTCTCACCCACATAAGGTAGGTAAGCAGTGCTCTTTTAGAAAAGGAAGGTCGTTTCCAGAGGCTGCTGCAGCTGTAAGCGCTCTGCAGTCAGACAATCAGAGGCCCAGCGGGGCACCTTCCGAGCGCAGCTGCACGGCTCTCCTCGCGAGCTCTCCAAGGCCCTGGACCCTACGTGCGGATTCCAAGCTACATTTAACACAATTGCCCATCAGCACTTAGGAAGCAGTTACCACAGAAACCCAGCAGAGACCAATTAGTCACATGATTAAATTAATTAAAATAACCCAGGGCATCTGCCATCTTGCCTCTTTCTGCTACAGATAGCGCCTGACCCAGACAGAACTGTAAATTGGTTAGCAACAGTGTTGTGTCTCTACATCCTAGAATTGTCTTCTTACCTCAGAAGGGGGTTCTCATGATTTGCTTTTCTTTCCCTAAAGAACTCTCTTAGGTTGTTTTGGAAGATACTCCTTCCCTATAAGCCAGGCAGTATCAAATTTACCAAACATCAGATTTCATAAACAATGGGATTTGTTATGTTGGGGATAAGAGGATTTGGAAATATTTCCAGTTGCACAGTGGAAGACTTTCGGAGGTTCTTTAATGAGGGCTTTAACAATATATGCCAGAGAGTGCTCTATAATATGCCTTCACACTTGACCTGAGAATTCTATGGCAAATCAGAAGTGATAGAGGTGTTATAACAGGGCACAGGTGACCTGTGTTCTAAGATGGTCCTGAGTCAAGGATGGTGTGCAGAGATCCCACTCAGTGGCTTGTCATTTGTAGAAGGCAGAAAATGCACACCCTAAAGCTAATGCAGTATATCTGTGCTTTGTCCTTGCTATGCTGAATGACCTAATAATGGCCTCTCCAAAACCTCCATGCAGTCAGAGGTTTTCTGTTATATCAATGCCATACTTCTACATGCACACACACAAATCAGCTTACTCAAACTCTCATAGTGCTCACGGTAGTGTGATTTCCACCACCTTAGCCACTTTTCTGGAAACCCTCCTTATCCATCACACCTGAGAACAAATGATTGAACATGATATAGAGATACCAAATGAGGTAATGGTGTGGTTTCCCAGTTCTCTTCCTTTGTGAATTGGCTTGATAGAATGGCCTGAATTATTTATTTAGTCCGACTGCATTAATTTTTGCCTAACAAAGCTAGTGGCACAGTCTCATCCACAAACCTTGACTCTGAGCAGGAGAATCCTGGTTATTATACACGGACAAGAGGTAGCATGTAAATAGTCAGCTGGGGCGGATCTTTTGGCAGCTGTAGGCACTGGCCTGTTTGAACTTTTTCTTCCTGGGTGAATCAGACTCTAGTCAGACCTGAGAACAGATGTGTCCATCTGGCAGTTCTGAAAGTCAGGTGACTGATAAAAGAAAGCTGCATGGTAACTCAGAAAGCTGTGGCCTAACCTATTATGGAGTGAGCCTTAAGGGAAATCAATTGATGGGATGTCACTAGTAGCAATAATAAGAATAAGAAGACACGTTTCTGTCACATTTTATCATTTACAAAACAGTCACGTCCCTCCAGGCTTGGACTTAGCCTTCCTCTGATCTTCACCAATTGTGTTATTTGATTACACATATTTTGTGTGCACTTGGTACATTCACTTTGTTACTGGTGCAAGGATTACTTTGTAGATAAACATAGTATGAATGCAAAGCAGAGCTAAAATTAAGGGAGAGAAAATGTATTTCACATTTTAGAAAGTTTTTTTTCTTTGAAATGAACAGAAAAATGAAAACATATGAAACTTCCTTTGCATATGTAATTAATAAATACTTCCAGTAGAGGTGATTTGAAAAATAAAAAATATATTTTAACTTTTATTATTAAATAAAATAGTTGTTTAAATATTTATTAAATATTAGTGCTTCTGTGAACCATAGGCTTACTTTTACCAGCAGAAAGCTGTTTCTATTATTTCCATATAAAATTTTTTCTCAAGCTATGAAAAATTATGGAATACGCAGCCATTTAAAAACTGTTTTGAGAATGGCAAAACGAACCACAAATCAAAGTGTGTCTTAATTTCTACAGTTGCATATCGGGTGTGGTCAAAATTAGTCAAACTTTCAGAAAGTTATTCTAAAATGTTTCAACAGATAGACACTGAGTGCCAAATTTCACATTGCTAACATTTTGTACAGACCAAACTTGATTATCCAGGAACTGAGTTTTCACAGTTTTCACCCTAATTCTGGCTGCCAAGAGGAGCTTTGAGGGACCAAGATTGATTATGGAGGGGATATTAGTTATGCATGTTCCATTGCAAATTTTAGATTAGCCTTTGTCTTGTGTGATTCAGACTTCTCCCACCCTATCAAAGAGGAAAAGCAGAAGGTGACTGCACAATTTTTGAATTATTTCCCCCTTCATTCTGCCTCCACTTTCCCATGTATTAATATTCACTGTATATCGACAAGAATATGAAATCTGAACATTTTAAAGTCACGAAGCTAAACGCAGGATCAATCCTGATATGCTTCTGAGATTGACACATTGTGAAAAAAAAATCACAAAGTTAAATTTCTATGAAAATTGGGATTATAAGAAGTAGTTGCTGCCTGTATTGATTTTTAGCCTTTTCATTTGCTCTTCCTGGAAAATCTTGGTTCTGAGTACTTACTGACACACTTAAATTGTCAAGGAAATCAACTTGAGAGAAAATGAAATATTTTGGAAATGAGTTTGTGTCTCTTCTATTTTCATAAAGACCTAGTTCTTCAGTAGTAAAGAGACAGGGCAATTTGTAGAACTGCGTAGTAGCTCCACCATGAATCTTTTCAGGAGTGAGAGAGTGTATAAATAAATTAGTAAACAAAATTATATTAATAAAACTGTATAACATCAGGGCTACATGTTTGTTCCAATATACTAATTCATAGCACACTAGGGAAGGTGAGAAAAAATTAAACTCACTCTAATGATATTAAAAATTGAGCACTTGTTTTATTCAACAAATATCTATTAAGATCCTCAGTCCCCATCACTCTTAACATCTTTTGACTGCTTTTCTTTTCATAGCATTTAATACTACTGGATATCATATATTTTTAATAGATTTGTCTATTGTCTGTACTTCCCATCATAATAAAACCTTATGAAGACAGAAATTTATCTGTCTTGTTTACCGGCATATCCCCAATGTTTAAAATAGTGTCAGCCATATAAAAGAATCTTGATAAATATTCATTGAATGAATGAATGAATGAGGTCTGAACTAAATGATGAACTCAATAAACTAGATCAGACTTTTTGAAATAGGATCATGGAAAGGAATGTTAATTTGTTTACCAAATTAGATGAATTAAATGTTAAAAATTCTAGTTTTTAGGCTAATGAAAGTGAAAGTCGCTCAGTTATGTCTGACTCTTTGTAACCCCTTGGACACGTGGCCAGAATACTGGAGTGGGTAGCCTTTCTCTTCTCTAGGGAATCTTTCCAACCCAGGAATCGAACCCAGATCTCCTGCATTGCAGGTGGATTCTTTACCAACTGAGCTATCAGGGAAACCCAATAGATAACCTCATTTTTACCATCAAGTGTTGGTTGCATTTTTTGAACCTGGAAGGATTCAAGAATAACTGGTAAACTAGTTAATCATTGTAGTTTTTCTTTTTCAGTATGTAAATCCTTTGGCACAAACAATCTAAATGGATTCAAGATGAAAAGATTCAGATGAAATTAATTTTAGCCAAGAAAACAATAGAAATAGGCATGAAATAAGAAAAAGAGGAAATATTGGAAAAGGACAGAACTACAATGTATGCATAATCCTGTCTAAGGTAAATGGACCAAGAGTCAGGGGTCCTTAGTCTCCTGATTGCTTATCCACATGGCTCTGTTCCTGAATCGTTGGGTTGTATAAAACCCCTGCAGATTAACAAATCTGTCTTCCCAGGTTTATAATAGTAAAAATAATTATCTTATTATCAGCCATTCAGTGGTATCACCATACAAAACTTTTATTTTTTGTTGTGTGAAAGAATATGGATTTGGCCAAAGTTCAGGTGACATATAGATCTGATTATTTTCTCTTAATACTATCCACACATAGTTTGTACCTTGCAGCAAATACCGACTCTTGTAATCTAAAGTAGAAATCTTAATCATCAGTCAGTCACTCATTTGCAATATATATGTCCATTTTTTTTTCTCCTTTGAAAAGGCACAGTGTTCAATGCATTGCAGAGAATGACTGACCTGAGGAAGCTATTTAACTTCTCTGAGTTGCAGTTGCCTTCCTCTTAAGATGAGGACAAAAGCATTCTTTCCATCAGGTTGTTATAAACTTGACATGTATACTGCATGAAAAAAATTGACATGTATTTTGCAAACCAGTGAATGACTTGCAGACTTATGAGGAAAGAGAGCATCAGTGAGGAGGGGTTGTCTGATGCCCCAGTGTATAGCAAATGGAGCCTAGAAGAAGGTAAAAAATAACTAATTCAAAATAACCTTTTGGATAGTTGAAATAATACTATGTGCCATTAAAGAACCTCTACCCCTGCCCACCCCCCACCCCCCGCACCGTCCCTCATGTCTGCCTGGTGATTTCTATTTTCTTAACAGCTTCCTGTCTTCATCCTACCAACCAGCTTGTGAAAAAGAGGATTTCAGGAGCCTTACCTAACCTTCCCAATCCCAAGTGATGTTCAGATAAACGTTATGCAGCTCTCTCTGGGGTCCCCTGAATGGATTCTCATGGTAAGGATAGGACTAGCTCAGGACTAGCTCATTTGAGAGGTTTCTTGGGGACCTGCTTAGGGGACAGTGCAATACCAGAATGAGAGGTGAGCCAAGTGCAGGAACCTATCCAGCACTTCCTCCAGGTGTCACCTCTGCCCACCCTACAAGGATTTCCTTCCTCTTTTGTTCCTCTCTTTCTAGAATCCTTACTCCAAATCCTGGCCCTGAAAGCCTTCATGACCCCCAAGGGTTATTGTGTGTGTCTACAAACCTGTGGATACTCATAGTTCCTCCCGTTTTTAAAGTTCTCACTACATGAGATGATGAGCCAAGCACTTTATATTGTTAAATCCTCACAACAACCTGACGAAAAGAGTGTTTTTGTCCTCATCTTAAGAGGGAGGCACCTGAAACTCAGAGAAGTTACATCGCTTCAGGTCAGGCAGCCCGTAAGGGACCAGGTTGGGTCTCTTTCCCTACCAGATGTTGCCTTTGACTATCCGTGCATCAGGCTGAAGCCGGGTGCACACTGTCCAGGGGTGCAGCAGTGCCACGCACACAGTCCGTGCTCTGCTCTGCTCCTTGTCTTCTGCTCACACAACCTAAATCCCTGGAAAAGCCCAACCGTCTTTTCAGGTTTTTGTTTTATCAGAAGTGTGTGCTTGCAGTGAGCCTACTGTCAATGATATACTTGATTTCAGTTTCACACACTTCCGATGCCTTCTCTCTGGGAAGTTCTCTCCAGGGTTATCTGACCTATGAGCGCGAGATGCCAATTAAATCCATGTGCAATCTAAACATTTACCAATCAGGGCTGGGCGGAGTCTGAAGATTGTGGGGTCATCAGCACCTTCCTTGGGAGTGTCCTAGCTAGTAGATAGAAGTTTAGGTGAATGCTTCTGCCAGTCTTTAAAACATTCCAGCTTCATTTGATCTAGAAGATATTGTGAAAGGGAAATCAGGGCACATATATACTTCATATATGCTTTACATGAAAACAATTTCCTTTTTTATTTTAAAAAAAAAAAAGGAAAGAAACCTAAGCTAAAATTTCATCATCGTTGGAGGGAAGTTGGACTTAGTGTTTTGCGCCAGATGTGTGGACAGTTTCTCCAACTAGAGTCCTTTAATGGGAATTACATTTTCCATAGACTTTCATTTCCTTGAATATTCTGTGCTTGCACAGCATGGCTCCAAAAATACCCTGCTGTGGCTGAGGAGGTCTTCTCCATGAGGAGACAAGTCACTGGGCTGGACTAGGCCATTCCTCTGGGATGAGGTACTTTTTCTATCTAACCTAGTCCTGTGCGTGTGCAGAGCTGCCTGGTGGGGAGCTCTGAATAGCACAAAGGAGCTTGGCTGGTCAGACTCCTTGTCAGGTTAGGAAGCCCTTTGTTTCTGTTTAGTTTTCTGAAACAAGACAAATTATGATATTTTCTGTTAATTTCTTTCCTTAATGAGTTTCATTAAAATCAAAGCTTCCGGAAGACTGAGCCTTGACAGCTGTCTAAGGACTGTTTCATTTACTGGGGGCTGCTTAGACTGAATAATTATTTCAGCTTGATAGTTTAAAAAGAAGTAAGAACAACAGAGAGAAATAGATCCCTTGAATGGTGTGTCGTACGTTTCTATTTCTTTCTAGGGTCTGCGATTCTATGGTATTCAAAAGAGATCATTAAAATCATGTATTCTTTGAACTAAAATATTATTAAATCATCACACGCTTGCTTCTTAATGGCTCCCTGGTTCTTAAATACTGAATTTCACTTAATGATGGTAGATTAAAAGGAAACCTTTTAGAGGTTAATAAAAGAAATTTTAAAGAAAGGGTGTCTTTAAACACCGGCAGGCCATTCAGTGCATGGTGCCGTGTTGTCTTGATGAGAATATGGGCAACAGCATGTTTTATCTCAGGGTTGCTAAGCTAAGCTGCTAAGTTACTACAGTCGTGTCCGACTCTGTGCGACCCCATAGATGGCAGCCTACCAGGCTCCCCCGTCCCTGGGATTCTCCAGGCAAGAACACTGGAGTGGGTTGACGTTTCCTTTTCCAATGCATGAAAGTGAAAGGTGAAAGTGAAGTCGCTCAGTCGTGTCCAACTCTTAGCGACCCCATGGACTGCAGCCTTCCAGGCTCCTCCGACCATAGGATTTTCCAGGCAAGAGTACTGGAGTGGGGTGCCATTGCCTTCTCCATTATCTCATGGTTACTGAGTGGTATAGTTATGCACATTCACTTGTCTACCCCAAGTAATTTTGTATGTCAGTTTGCTTAAAATTTAAAATGATGGCCAGAATCTCATATTTCATGATAGGGGCTTCTTATTTGTATGGCAAGCCTTCCCCCAACCCCCCTGCCCCCTGCCCCTCTCTCCAAAGCAGAGACAGTGAATGTGGTACATTGAGATGCTGAGATCCTCTGAAACCTTCTGTGATGGTTTACATGAAGACCAAACCTGAAAAAAATCTCACAAAGGAAAAGAAAATAATATCAAAATTATTCAAAAATCGATAGAATGAAATATATATTGCTGATGGTTCAGACAGTACATAATCTGCCTGCAATGCAGGAGAGACCTGGTTTGATTCCTGGGTGGGGAAGTTCTCCTGGAGAAAGGAATGGTTACCCACTGTAGTATTCTTGCCTGGAGAAATATGGACAGAGGAGTCTTGTGGGCTACAGTCAGTGGGATTGCAAAGAGTCGAACACAGTTGAGCGACTAACACTTTCATAAGGAAATGTGCAATGACTCAGAATTATTTTAAATGCTTCTTCAAGGAGAAAAGAAAGAGCAGATGAAGTAAGTGGAATAAAAGTTTGATAATTGTTGAAGCTAAGCAATGGGAATTTGGAGATTTACTATTCTGTTAGCTTTATTTTTGTGGATATTTAAAAAATTCATAACAAAAACTTTTTAAGTGATAAAATATTAACAGGAACATGGTATGCATGAGGTAGAAAAACAAGATCATGGATGGTAGCAATTTGATTGGGTCCAGGATAATTTCACGAGAAAAGCTTTACATCATTTGAAAAAAAGCATATCATTGGAAAATTTACATAACTGAGAAAAAATTAATGAGACACAACTCTGCAGTCTTTCAGGTTCTGATTTTTTTCAGCAGATAAATTGCTGATTTAGGAGAAATTAAAATGAGGAAATACTGTGTATTGGGGGAAGGATTTCTAGGAGCAGGTTTAAATTTCACAAAGGAAGCCCCATTAGTAAAAGTGAGTTTAGTGGCTCAGGTGGAAGAAAAGAAATTGGATATAAATTATGAGGAACAAACTACAGGAAAGAATATGCATTTTCATTGTTCTTATTTTATCCCTAGCTGTTTAAAAACTTGTCATAGACAAAAGAGAGCATTGCTCATGGATTCACCTATATGCACAGAAAAGCAGAGGGTCTCCTTCTCACCATGGTCTTTGGTTTGGGATGGAGTCTTAGAGCTACACTCTCCATGAATGCGGAGGCTCAGGAAAGCACAGGGAGGCCCCCCCTCCCTCCGCAACTTGAGATGGAGAGCCAACTAGCTTCAACTCTTGGGAGGAATCAATTTTGTTGGCTGTGTTAGCCCTCGATAATGTCCCGTAGGGTTTCCTAGCCTTTCTGGAACACTTACAAACCACTCCCATTTTCTGATAGTTCTACTTAGCGATGGAACTGGATGAATAGTTGGACCAGAGAGTTTTTAAGTGTCCTTCAAATTGTGAGATTTTTTTTTTTTTGATTATCAAGACAAAGAGAAATGAAAACATCTTCAGCAGTAACTGAGGTATTTGGATGTAAGATAGGTGTGTCTGCAAATGTGCCTCTGCACGTTCCCCATAAAGAGAAGATGTATCCATATTGTGAGCCGTAGGCTGGCTGCCCACCAAGTAGCAGACTGGATGTAATCTGGTCCTTCTATTTCTTAAAGCTTTTAATACCAGGGAGCCTGGTCTCTCTCAAGAACTCCTCATTAAAATATAAAACACTCTCCTGTAGTTTCAACGCTAGGAAGGCGCTCTCCTTCCGAAAAGTCTCTCGCTGTCTTATGGAAATGTCTCCCCTAGGAGGTCAGTGAGCCCAGAGCTGCAGCTGTGTTTTAATAAGGGCTGGATAATTTTATGACCAATAACATTTGTCGTTACACATGCTACAAGAAGGTTAATCAAATCTCAGCCTTCAGGGCATAATCTGGGCTCTCGCGGGAATTTACCCGCAGAATTCTGTGTTTGCCTAGGGAAGCTTCCTTCCCTCCTCACACATTAGTTGTTGACTGTGGCTTCTCCAGTCTGGATTTGCGCTGCCATTGTATCTTACTATCACTGGAATTTTGCAGTATTTGGGGGCATCAACCTGATGGTACGGCTTGAGGAGGCTGGATTTTAGAACTTACGGGCCTTCAGGCCAATACTTTATTTTTTCAACTTGAAACTTCAGTGAGACTGGAGTATTCAATCTATCTGTTTCATTTGCCTTAGGGAGCCAAAGTTTAAGGCAACTTCCAGACCTGAGATACCAAATATTTTTCCAGCATTTCTCGGTTGCTTAGGAAACTCATAAACTGGTTCAAACATCTCACTTGGGGAAATATTGAAGTGACATTTAACTCAGAAACAAACTGCTTTTGGTCTGCTAAAGAAAACAGCATCACTGCCTGGAAGGGCAGCAAAACAAAATAAAGAGGGCAAGAGAGAAAGAAGAGACGGCTCTTGAAAGCTGAAGTTCGGGTGGCGGGAACACAAAATTTGAGATTGTACATGTTTTTTTCTTCAGTTTGGATTCTGTGGGTGGATCAACTGGTGGTATTTCACATCCTGCTATAACAAAGAAGTGAAGTCCCCTTGTCATATGAGGGGTCAAGAGACCTCAAGAAGTCTTTTCCTCAGGACTCAGTGATATTTAATGGCACAAAGGAGGGGATATAGACAATGAGAAATAAGACCTAGCTGTCCATGGCTTCCAGAGTCTCTGTTAGGCCCCATTGAGCTGGTCTCTGTTTTGATTTGCTGTAGGCTATCTGCACAAGGCCACCCTTGCAGGTTCTGTGTGGTGAAGGCCACGTTGCTTCAGAGTCTCCACCATGGTAGAGTTCTCCCTACTCATACCCTGCCTTGTCATGCTGGTTTCTCCAAATCCAGCACAAGGCAGGCACAAAGGGTCTGATTCAGACTGTTTGAGTACTGAAAAGGGTGTGTGTGTGCGTGCGCGCGCGCATGTATTGAGGGGGCCACCAAATATGACGCTGTTTCCATACGGTCACCTAAGTAGGTTCCCGGGGCTCCTAGGTTAAGAATAGAACCAGGTAGGTGTGGAATGGAGTGGGTGGAGTCCCGGAGAGGAGGCAGAGTTCAGGGAATAACTCTTTACTCCTTAGCACTTTCTTGGACTTTGGCTATAACTGGAGGTGTCTAGAGATAAGTAAAATGCATGCATAATATTAACTGAACAGAAACAAAAAACAAAAATGAGATTCTGTTAGGTACCAGATTATACACCTATTCTCTAGGCATTTGTGCAGAGCCAGAGACGGAACAGTCAGAGTGCACCTAGTGTGAGTATTCAGATTAACCGACCAGTCTCTGTGCCTTCCGAAACTATAAGCTGGAATATGTGAGATGGAAATGAAGGGAGCTGGGGAGGGAAGGCATCCTGCCTCATCCCGCCCCTCCTGGGCGGAGAAGGCACTAGAAGCCACGTTCTCCAGCTCGCTTCAAGCATAATCTTGTAGTGTCCCTCATGGGCTTCGGCTCAGGTTGTGTCAGCTTATGTGTACAAACAGATTTTAAAAATTGTCCCTTGCTAAGGGAGCTGACATCTGCCACTCTCGGAAATTAGAAATGACAGATGCCCCGAAGGGTGAAAGGCAGTGGCTGATTTTCCGTAAAAAAATAGAATCTACTCAGACTCCACTTTTCACCAAACAGACAGCATTGTCTAATCCACGCATTTAGTGGTGATTTCAGGTAACAAAGAAAAACGGGCAAACTCGTGTGTGTTAACACTGCTGTTTTCTCCTGCAAAACAAAAGCAGAACCGTCCTCACTCTCTTTCCTAAGGTTTAATGCAGCACCCCCTGCATCGGACCCAACAGGTGATGAATGTTTGTGATGAGATATGTGGTGTTGCAGAATCCTCATGTTTGGTCACCCTGGGAGTTTGCAATAGCCACGTCCCCTCTCCACCACAGAGAGAAAGAACACAAGCCTCGGTAAGGGAGTGGAGTTAAAGTGAAGATAGAAGTTCTTGTCTATTTTAGGTAGGCTGCTTGAGAAGGGGAGCTGGAATTGGAACTAGGAAACAGTGAGAACCGAGGCAGATTTAGGGCTTGGCTTCTCTCCACCTCCTCTCTCTTGATATCTCTGAGTTTCCCTGGCTGTTGGCTCCATGTTTTTCTATCAACCAGACTTCGTTGCTTCCCCGCAATTGTTAGTCCTCATTACTTCAGTGTGCACAACTCCATCATGCCCTCTCCAACTCCTCTCAATATTATGATTTTTTAGTTCAGCTCCCATCCTTACCTGTTGTAGTCTCTCGCTGTGTTCTAGTTTTTGTTCCTGAGAGAAAAAATCTGATGGAATCACTCCATCATTTTGCAACAGGGCATTTCATGGGTTGCTGGCCAGCTTATTTAATGGCTGCCATTGGGTCACATGCTCCACTCAGCTAAGGCTGGTCACATGGTACAAAACTGGGTACACACTCTCTTAGAAAGAATGTGATGGGTCAACACCTTGATTGATATCTCAAGTTTACTGCCCAACATTTACTGAGTGTTGACCTGTGTCAAGCACTTTGCTAGACATCATGGGTGATCAAAAGCCCTTTCCCCCTATTTATGTAGTAAGGAGGGAAGGAAAAAAAAATGACTCCATCTAGAAGCAGATTGGAAATAACAGGGAGCACATGAGGAAGATGGTAAAAGTATAGGATTTAATCATCTATAACCAAATTTGTGGTTCTGATCCAAAATCCAGAGTGTACTTTCTTCCTCTTTAGTCTTGCTCTTTGGGTGTGAAAAGATGGGCAGATCCTTAAAGATGACTAAAAACCCCTATTGAAAGCCTCCTTCCAGGGCTCAACTAAATCCCATCCGTTCCTCACCACCTCAGCCCAAAAAGATACCTCTCTCCCATGGCCTTGGCAAGCATGTATATATTTAAGCAAGAATCTGTCACGTTTTTCCTCCCTTTAATATATATATAGGTCTAATCTTCTTAACCAAGCAGAAAACTCCTTGAGTGAAGGGGCCAGATCTTATGTGTCTCTTTCCCATAATTCCCATAGCTGATGAGATAAAGAAAGTGAATTCAGAATGCTGGAGTAAGTTCATCTAAGAGGAGCCTTGATTAATGATTTGAATATACTATGTGTGAAAATGCAGTCCAGTCCCAGAATTTAGTTAGTAACATATGCAGGTGTTTTGATGATACAAAACAGCAGAGCTCTTGACTGAGGAGGGACGTGGTGTAGACAGTGGTTGGTCGTCCAAGAGTGAGCTGTGATGCTGAAGGTGTGGCTTTGCTCTGGGGGGTCTGGCATGGCAGGGAGGTTCAAAGGCGAGAACGATAGAGATACTCTGAAAGTAGCCCAGAGGATCTCCCTTGCCTCTGCCTTTCTGGCTCTAGTGTGGATGTGTGTGGAGAGGGGCAATGCTTAAACTCAGCTGGCTGGTTCTCTTATGACCTTGTTCATTTTAAGAACCTGGGGTTTTACCCAAAAATGTAATATGTTTCTTTCCCTTAGGTGTACATATACTTCTCAGAAGACTCTGTTAAGAATTTCAAATATATCAGTAATAATTCATCACACACTGTGTTAATAGATTAGAGTTAAATGGCAAGAGTCACTTCCAATGATTGACTTTCTTCTGTTTTCTGTATATCTCAACTCATTAAAAAAAAAGAAGAAGAAAGCAAGCAAGCACAAGAACAAAACAAAGAAGAATAAGGCAGGACAAAGTGCTGAACAGTGGAAAGTGTGGCAAAGTTGCCTGTGGAGTCCTTATAAAACACAGTCTTTTAAATATGTATTTTATTGTTTCTAGCAACTCGACAAACTGAAACCATATTGAAAATGAACAACTGACTGAAATAAGCCGAAGCACGCCTCAGGCAACTCAGAGCTTCCCACCAGTTTGGGGTTAATTTCCGTCACTCCTAACATTTCTGAGAGATTCTGAGTAACATGGAATCGAAATCACAAATTCTACACACAGATTAAGTGAGGGAAGGAACAAACACACTCAGCATTATTAAGCCTACTGCTCCTTTACAACCCCTGATATTGCACCAACAAAAGGTTCAGGAGCAGAGAGGGATGTCCTTGAATGAGGAGGAGCTGCTAGCAGATAGTGGGGACTATATTGGGCATGACCTTGGGTACCTTCTGCTGTTTTCCTTTTATCCCTTAACCTGTCAGTGTCTTGCCAAGAACCCCACATTATGATTCTTTTATGCCTTCAGTTGGATCACCCAGTTACATCTCAGTATCTTCCATTTGTGAAACAGGGACACATTACAATTCTCAGCAGGCTGAAAAAGTGCAATGGAAACCTTAATGCATTGACCCCTATAAAAACTGACTTCATTTATTACAGAAATCTTTACACTGTCACACCTTTTCCCTATGTATATAAAAGGCTAATAGGAAAGAAGGGAAGACCTCTGATTTAAAGGGAGAATGGATTTTTATATCAATCCCCTTCATTAGGAACCATTTATTTGAAAAGAGTTATCTTAAGAAATCATATTTCAGTTGGTGGTGGGGGGCGGTCAGGAAAGGAAAAGAGGGAAAGAAGGAGTCAGAACCATCCAGCACTTTGCCCCTTTTACATCCCCAATATACAGGGAGTCCTGAATCTTGAGCCGTATCAGATTTCCATTTTTAGAAACACTTAGGAAGTGAAAATGAAGCCATTGACTGGCTAACGGCGGCAACATCCCATGACAGGATGGTCAGCTGAAGACTTCAGGATAAAACTGAGGACAAAAATAACCATTTCATCACTAGCCCCTACCAAGGTAAATCTGAGAAGTTTCGCTGACATTTTTTCCATATAAATTTCAAGCATTCCAAGAGTGAAAGCAGCTCTGGATGCAGGCAGAGGTTCCGCAGGGGGCACTGTGTGTGTGGAAGGGAAGCCCGTCTTCGGGTCTGAAACCACAGGATGAAGAGGAATGAGGCTCTGAGTCCTCGCCTTGCAAAGCTGCCTTTTGTTGCAATGAGTGTGAAGCACATGCCTTAACTTTTAGTTACTTTGGCTTTTTTGGCTAGTGTCGCATCTTATAAGTCACAGTCTAGCTTCTCCTGTCCGTATTTTTACTGCACAGAAGGTTTCCCAATTTGCAAGCGTTTGCAGCACGGCTGGGCCTGGAGATAAAACAGAATGTGTATGTAGTACAGCATGCATTCAACTGATGCACAAGATTCTTTCCACCATATGTGCAAAGTAGTGTGCTTTTCACTCGAGGTGCCACTGCCAGAATTGCCAGGAGCGCATGAATAAGTGGAGGAGAGACACCCCGTTCGCCGTGCGACGGGATGGGGTACCAGGCCTCACCCTGTGCTTGGGAGAAGACCCTTGCTTTCGATACCCACCTGTAGTTCGGCCCCTCCCTTTTTAACTCCTCTGGCCCGCTGTGTTCCACTCACCTTGACACAGCTCCCCGAACCTCATCCTGTTCCCTCAACCTGGGTCTGGGGTGCCTGCCGTTGTTAAGGTTGGTGTGGGGTCCCGGGTGCCCTTCCGGTAGGAGAGGAGAGGTGTAATTAGCGCTTATGCTAATGAGGATAATAAGACTGTGGTTAAATCTCATCAGTTATGGAGAGGAATGACATGAGAGGAAAACCAGCTGATGTTTGGTTTTTTTTTTCTTCCCTGTAAATGTTTATTGTTCTTCATCTCAGGCAAAGCATAGCTTATCGAGCCTTTTTACAGGAAAGTAACATTAGTCTGGTCTTTACAGGTAAATCTTTCAATAGAACACTTTTCATGATAAGAAAAAAGATGAGAGATATAAACGAACTATACTTTTCACTCAACTCTTTGTATCTCCTTGTCTCCTTTAGCTGAAATAAGCCAATTCAGAGAGTTTTCGGTTCACTGTATTTTACTTTCATATTTGCTGCCTAAAATTTGAGTTGTCACCTCCCTTGGTTTTCCTAAAAACTTATTTGTTTGAAAGCATATAGTATTTCTGACCGGAAGATGTCAGTGGACACATGACTCAAACTCTCTTCTTAACATGAGCTCCATGTTAGTTTTACATGGAGGTCATAACCACTGTCTCATTCAACCAAATGTAGGTAACAAGTACTAGCACCTCTTCACAGCTGGGGAACCAGGCCACAGGGCAGTAACTGCCTTTCTTTCACCTGTCCTTCAAATTCTTCAGCCACTGGTCTGGGAGGTAGGGGTCCTCTACCCACAGGCCTTGCAGCCAGAGCAGTTGGTTTATTATATTTGATGAAGCATAATAACAGTGTTATTATAATCAATCTGTTGTAACTAAATCATTATCTCAACTTTCTACATTGATTTCGTGTAAGTTATTTGCAGGCTTTTTTCCCCAGCAGGTTAACAGATAACCTTTGGGCCATTTGAAAGTGTGATTTTTGGGTTTACATTATTTGTGAGTGCTGATGGATTTGCTCTTCTTGACCATGCCCACAACATAGAACAATACACGGCTTCTGTCTTGGCTCTCTGTGTTGCTACCCAACCTTTCCCGAGCTGGAGATCTATTGGAATCTCTTTGCCTGGGACGATACACCGGGAATGGCAGGGCTCTTGGGTTTTAGCATTGTCCTGTGTCACTGTGGTGTCTGGGGGAAGGTGATGCACACCACAGGGGAAAGGACAGGCTGATGGTAGATTTCGCCCTGTCCATGTGGAAATTTGGGTGAGCAGACAGCCCTTGTGCTAACGTGTGTTCTACGAGAGGTGAAGCTGATGTCTTCTGGAAAGACAAGGACAGGAAATGACAGGGATGCTGAGAGATCCCCACTGACCATCCCTGGTAGCCCTGTTGGAAGCATTAATCCTAAGGGCAGCGACCAGCAGAGAAATGTCCTGCATTTTAGCAGATTGCTTGTGGAGCAGCAGAGTCTTCTTTCCCAGCTTGCAGAGCATCCTCCTTGGCTGGGGAGGAGCACAGAGACTTTCTTTCAAGCCCGTGTTTCAGATGCTTTGCAGTGGTGGTGACAGTCACACAAGGGCTCGACCCACATTCATTGGGTAATTGGTTATTTTAACACAAACTGTGACTAAGGAACATGATTACACACCTGTCAGCCATGTGACGGGGAAGAGAGCTGTCTGTGAGCAGGGGGATTGGCTGCATTTCTTCCCGGGTCTCCGTGGAGTCTTCTCCATCAAAGATGTCATTTTTCATTTTTACCTTGAAACAAGACAAGCATTATAGCTTCTGCCTTGTCTGTATCATTTATAGGAATTGATGCCACAGATGCTAATCTAAACTAATACAATTTCATTCTGATTATATCTTTGTAGATCTCACATCCTAGAGCACAGGAGGGCAGGATGTAATATGAAGACACAAATGAGCATAAACATTATATGGTACCCGTACAGAAGCTTCCTGTGACAGGGCAAGGGGTGGAAAGAAATGCAAGTGTTTTGTACAAGGACAACATTTTAATTTATGATGAAATAGATCAGAAAAAGAAAGCTGTTTCAGATTGTACAGGTGACTAAGTGCAGGAGGGGATTCCCACTTGTGGTGAGGGGATTGCCAGGATATTCAGGGTCCTGTCTGTGGGTTTTAAAGGAGGAGTGATGTGTCAGAAAGATGGGGATAAACACATTAAGAAACAAACAAACAAAAAAAACCTCAAAGGCAACAATTTTGAACTTAATTCTAAAACAAATAAGGACCTGATAAATGTTGCAACATTTAGTTAAAAAAAAAAAAGCCCTAGCCTTTTGAATAAGAAAATAGTATCCATTCATTTGCACATTGACTGAAAATGCTGAATCAAATATTAGACTGTTCAGAAATTCTCCCTCTCCTTTATTTGTCTGCTCCTGTCCATCTTTGGTGAGGCCATTCAGCTTGGGAGGTGTGCTTGTGCCGACAAGCATATGTCCAGCCTCTGCAGAGCGTTGAAGCAGGTGATACATGTGTCTTCTATCACTGAGTTAGAAACCAAGTTGATACAGGATGAAGTTAGTAGCTGGGAAATAAGGAATAAAGGGAGATGGTGTGAATGGTAAAGAAGGGGGACTAACAATAAAACCTAGGTTGTTATTTGGTGGACGTGTGGTGAAGGCAGTGGAATGCAACATGCAACAGTCCCCCCGGCATGCAACCCTAGGCAGCTTATGTGGGTGGGACTGCCCAGTGAGGGTGGAAGGTTTCTTGATGGAGATGTTACTCGTGAAACATAAGAGGAGATAAAGAGAGAAAACAAAACAATGCCTTATTTGCAGGGGGCACAATGGTAGTCAGAAAGCAGAAGAGAAAAGAGGTCATTAAGTGCCTGTTGTGTCTAGGCTGCATAGAGGGTTAGGACCCCGATTAGAGAGTGTATTTATGTATTTCTAAAAGCCCTCAGATCTTCACCAGTATCTTCACCTTTGCCTTTAGCTGCTGAGCATGCCCTTTAACTGCGTGCAACTTAATTTTAATCAAGACTTCAATGATAAGAAAAGATATTGAGTCCCTATGACTTTCCAGTCAGCTGAGTTTTTCTCTCCAGAAAAGCAATGGGTTTGTAAAATTTAAATAACTGTCATTTATTGAATTCTTACCCTGAGCCAGATATTGTGTGGACATGTAATGGATTTTCTCATTCAATCCTTGCAACGAATTCTTGAGCTGGATGTTAACATCCCCTGTTTTTACCGGTGGCTCCGGAAATTGAACTCAGCTCATTATAGGCATCAAATGGCTCTCCTCACCCCTTTTCTGTACTAACATCTTCAGCCAAATGGCACACTGGTGGCTCAGCCTTTAAGAATTTGCTCTTTTTCCCCTTGGTTTTCACTTCCTCATAATTCTTATGTAATTATGAGAATATTTTCTAGTCCTTTTGTGGTTTATTTACAATTATTTAAAAAATCTAAATTTTAAATAGGATATAAATGTATGATATTTGACACTTTGAAACGTGTATGATTAGACCTTGGCAGGGAATCATTTGTTCTATTGTTAACATTGAGGTTAAAAAATTAACATGTGTTGAATGTTGAATGGGCTGGATCCCATTCATTTTGTATCCTTCGTTGTAGATGCTCAATAAATAATGAATGAATGAATGAGACCTAAAGAAAAAATTGTTTAAATGCCCCTGTCATTGCTACCCATTTTCTGTGGGTTCACAGAGCCACGTGTTAGTGGTTTGGTAGAAATTTGGAGTAGTGTAACCTATAGTTTATGAAGTTGGGCTAAACATTTTATAATTCAGAGGCAAAGGTCTGTCATCCTCTAAGGCAAAGAAATTAATGAAATTTCTTTATCACACTAGAATACTTGATTGTACGCAAACACTGCTTGTTATTATTAACAAGGAGAGGCCAGGGAAATTCCCTGGTGCTCCAGTGGTTAGGACTTGGTGCTTTCATTGCCATGGGCTGGGATTTGATCCCTGGTCGGGGAACTAAGATCCTGCAAGCTGTGTGACTAAACATGAAAAAAAAAAAAAGGAAAGCTAATACTAGTGATAGATATATCAAGTGATCATTCTTATTTCCCTTTTACTGTTTTCCATATCAAACCATAACAGTTTTCTGTTTGACGCTTAGGCAAGAACCACAGGTGAGTTTTATGAGTTTAGAATCCTTTGTCCTTGAAAACAGTCTCAATCCATCTTGAAATCCAAGAAGAGATTTGGGCTCCCATTCTCAGTTCGAATTCTGTAGTCTTAAATTCATAGGATGTGTAAATGAAACCAAAATATAGGAGAGATTTGCAAACAAGCAGGCCCCCTAATGAGAAGTCTGTCAAGTTCAAAGAATATGTTCTTCCCCATCTCCTAGCAGTTTCTCTGGCTGCTGTACAAGACCCCCCTGGCACACTCCCATTTCCACATCCGCTCCGCAGCTCCCCGCCCCACCCATTCTTCCCCATCCCTGCCCCACACCTCGAGGGCAGATGCTTGGAAAGACCGCTGCCTCAGGTGGGCTCGGGGTTTGGGTCTGCTCAGCCTTTGGCTGTGTTTTTGTTGTTTGTGTTGCCTGTGGTCTAATAGACCACAGTCTCCTGTCGGTGGTGGGGAGGGGGACGGCTTCCACGAACACCTCCATTTGAGTTGCGTTGGGCATTGGTGCTTCAGCATGAAATAGGGAGACCAGAGGGCAAGGTTTCTCCCTCTCCCACCAGCACCCACAGGGATGTTGAGCTGTCCCTTCTCTGCCTCCTGGTAGTGTCTTCAGTTCTTCTTGCTCCTCATCAGCCAGGCTTCCGCTGCTGGCTGTGCTGATATGGAAGAGCCCCTTGTGGTGTGGGGGCAGGAGCCTGTGCTTAGGGCCGAGATGCCTGTGTTCAGAGCCCAGCCTCTGCCTTTATCAGCTCTTTAGCTTTGGACAAGGCACTTACCTTCTCTACTCTTCAAATTCCTTGCTGGCAAAATGGAGGTGGTAATGGTAATATAGACCTCATAAGGATTTGCTGGGGGACTTTGATGAAATGAAGTCTGCAAAATTCTTAGCCTGGTGTCTTGCACGGAACAAACTTGAGTCTTGTGTTACTGTCAGAGGGACTTCTATATTGGGTTTTCTTCCTTTGTGGTGACAGCTCCATGAAGCAGTCATTGAGTGGGAAGTTTCTAGAAGTGTTAATGTTCTCTCCAGTGGGGTCCAATCTGTGGTCTTGGAATCTCCATTATCTCTGGGAGATACCTACCAGTTATCTCATATCTAGAATCACAATGAGCAATTAAGATACCAGGGTGCAGAGGGACTGGAAGAGCTTGGGAATTTTGGTACCAGAATGGCCGGGTAAGGGGTCAGGGGGATAGGGCAAAACAGGAGTGGCAGGTGGGGACTGCTCACTGTGCAGAGCACCTGTTCATCTCTTGTTCTAAAAAGGGAGAGGATGTGGAAACCCAGGTCATTTTTTGTCTTTTGTCACATGGACTTTGATTCCAAAATCTATTTCATGGGATAATAATAATGATAGAGCAGCAAGTGTTCACTGAAGTTGTCATCCAAAAATGGGTCTCAACCGGATACTCAGCTGTTGGCCTCAACGAGCCTTTCCGTCAAAACCAAATTCTGCTAGAATGATTATTTCACATTTAAACATGACACAACCTCACCTTTTATTACCTCCATTTATCATCTACAGAATGACTAGGATTTAAAACTAAGACTCCAGAGAGTATTGTTTGAGCAGAGGTCATCATTCATGAAGCCTCTGTGCCACCATCTTTGCATTTGGGTCCTCAGAGAGGCTGACTGGCCCTAGGGTTGGAAGCAAGGTAATTTAGACTTTGTTGCTCCAAGCCTGATAATGCCTATATTGGTGTAACAGGTCAAGTGGCACATGGACTCTAATTGAAGCTGTCAGGAGGGTCCATCCTGTTCACAATCGCATTCCAACTTCACGCTCTAAAGACCCAGGGGGCAGAGCCAATGGATTGGTCACCCTGCCTTTCTCCTTTGCCTGCCTCCAGCACATAAATCACAGCACCACTCCACGTTGGTCAGAACATTTGTGTGGACAGTGCACAGTGACATCAGAGTTTTCCTCCTAGTCCGCATCTTTCTTCATGTTCAGGCCAGTTTTATAAACATTGCATAATTTCCAGATCTGTTTCTTGCTAAAGAAATCTTACCTTTAAGGCAAATTGTACTTGACATAACTAACATATTGGATGCTGACCCTAAAGCTGTCCCAGGCCAGAGCAGTAACCAGAGTAAGTCTCCTGTGTCTGTCCTGAGTGGAGGACCAGAGTGGTGGGTCCACAGCTAAGTCCATGAGAGAAAGCAAACTCCAGGCAGGCCAAGTGCATGGGTCAGAGGGTCCATGGCAAGGCCAGAGCCAAGGGTGAGGGGGGAGAGCTGGGAGTGGTATGGACGTGGACTCTAAGTTGAAGCTGGTAGGGGACCAGTGACAGAAGTGCAGAGTGATTGTGAGATCAGCCTTGGGGCCTCTGTCATCCTGCTTAGTGGACACCCAGGGGACAGGGTTCACTGCAGCTTAGCATACGAACCATCCAGAGCAGATGTAGGTGACCCTGCTGTATCTGGACATCGATTATGGCATTTCTTTGGCGGCTGGTGGGAGAAAAGGAAGTTAAATTGGTCTGGGCACTGAACTTTTATCACAGATAACAATTGTGACATCATGGTCATTGACAAATACTGCTGCTAATTCAGAGCTTATAGTCCTTGACCTCAGGATTAGGGAATAATTCAGAGAGACCATTTGTTTCCATTCATGACACATAGCTCTCCATGACCACTATCACTGGGGTATGCCCTTTGAGATATTTCTTCCAGAAGTAGTGAGAGACGTGCCCTGGTTCAGCCACATCCTCTCACGTGTTTTCTGGTATCCATCTACCCTTTGGAAGACCTGTGTGCATATGTCACGAAGAAGGATGTGTTCTGGGATGGAGACACAGAGCAAGCTAACTGTCCCAGGACCATGACCCGCACTTCTCACATCATCGTCCCACCACATTATGCCCACCAGCTGGGCTAAGCAGCCATCAGCCTGACCAGAGTGCATTGCCGATGCTCTGTCTCAGTTATTCCTAGTAGTAGGCGGGGTGGTGGTAATGAGCAGAGGCCCATGAGCCGGGCCTTTGGCTCCCCACCCCTCACCCTTCAAGAATCACCACAGTCCAGGCCCCATTTCTCCTCTGGGCAAGTCCAGGGACTCAGTGTCACTAATTTGTACAGGGGGTTCCACTGCTTTGATGAACTGACTCATGTTAACTAACTAAAGTCACAACCTGCACTTATATACCAGAGAGCTGGGAGTAAATGAGATAAGACACACAAACATCTTTTATAGTTTGTATGCCATTTTCTATGGGATTAATAAAAAATCATATGATAATGTTGATGATGCTTTTAGAAATTCACAAAGGAAATTACTAAAGGGTCTGAATAGTTGAGTGAACTCTGCAAGGGGCAGCCATCTGGAATTGATGGACTTAGCTGTCCTGATCAGCCATCTGAAGGTTATTTAATAAGAATTTGGTTAAAAAGGTTGGTTGGTTTTAAGGGTTAATTTTAGAGTTTTTGAAGTGCCATCTCCCACAGGTTGTGTGAGAGAATTACTGTCTCCTGCTTGCTCTTGGATTTCTTCTCCTAGTCTCTTTGCAGACCACCCTTCCCCCTTCGGTTGTATCTGCCATTAAGTACCCTCATTTTCTAATTTCCTTGGTGTATTCAATCTTGGACTGCTAAACCAAAGACTTAAAAAAATTCCCTTAATAATAAATAATACATACTTTAAAATTAATGGGATTAGTATTTTCAAGTTATTCAATATTGATTTATTTTTGTCACTAGCAGAGAGGTGGTAGAGCATCAGAGCTTCGAGTGGTCACCCTGAAGGCACGCTGCCTAGGTTTGAATCTTGATTCTACCACTTGTGAGCTGTGTGACTTTGTATAAACTATGAAATCTGTCTGTGCTCTAGTTTCTTCATATAAAAATGGAGGCTAATACCTACCTCCTAAGGTTTTGTATGGTGTATGTGTGAGTGTGTATGTAAAATCAGTTAATATGTATCAAGCACTTAGAATGCTGTCTGGTGAGTACATTAGAGCTGCAGGAATGTAAGCTGTTCCTATTAATCCCTGATATTATCCAGAGCAGTATCTTCATCTGGTTCTAGTGTGTTTCTTATTCCCCTTGGAGACCAGGTTGTTTGGGGGGAGACTTCCTATGGATAGTAAATTTCCCCCGTAACATCTGGATCCTTTCCTAGCCTTACAGGTGGGGTCCTGAGGTCTCCTTCCAGTCCTTGCCTGTTTCACATTTTCTCTAATTTCTCAGGTCCATCATGAGAGCTATATATAAAGGCCAGGGTCCAGACCCTTTGCCTAGTGATTTCAAAGAACAGGAATAAAAGGACCACCTGAAATGCTCAGTTATTTGAGCATTTTATAGGGGTCACTTGGTAGCAAAATGGTGTTATCTGTGTTTCCCTTTTGTTTTCCCTCTAGGGTCCCAGGGTAATAGATGCAAATAAGCAGTGAAAAGTCAAAAGGCAAGCGTTGGGCAGAGGCCGGAGGTGGGGGAGGGGAGCAGTCATTGAGTCTGGATCAAGGGTCCTGGGATAATCAGAAGCTGCCTAGATGTAACAGTGGTATTGCTTTAGCTGAGAGTTGAAAAGAAGGAGCCACATGCCCCAGTTGCTGGGTCTTACCTGTGGTCACTTTGAAAAAGCAGTTCTTACCAAACAAAGACACTCAGGTGACCTGACAAAGAGCAGTGCAAGATAAATCCAGAAGGGCCACCTGTTCGATAAAAGGAAAATAGATTTTAAAAATGAAGAGCAGAAACAGGGATTTCAGAACCACTCAGCAACTGCTCTGATAATTCCAGACACAGCTGAAAAGCTTGCTGGATGGAGGATGATATATTTTCGTCCACGTGGTAGCTGTATTTCAGGCTGATGTGGAATCCGTTGCCGTAACTGTCATGCAATCCATTAGGCCCCTGAGTGAGGGCAGCCATTAATCAGGCAGGAGATCAGCCCCACAGCCTCACATGCTTGCGGCTCTGAGTGGCTCTGACCTGCCATCGTTTAAGGTGATGCTCATGGAGGCCATAAACATGATTCGATTCCCATTATCTTCGTGTTGCATGTTTGTTACCGTTATTCTTTGAAGACTCCAAATTGGATATTAAAAATTTATGATATATATAAAGATTTGTATGGAGTGAAAAAATAGCTGCAGCAAATAAGTCCATCTCATTCATCAGAGATGTGTGAGCTGTCAGAGGAGCCTGAAGCGGGATGGAGAGAGCCCCCTGCTTGCCAGCTGAGGAGGATGGAGACTTAGGAGGAACTTTGCTGCAGAAAACAGCTTCTCCCTTGGCCCACACGCTAAGTGGGAATTTAAATACATTTTGTTAAAAGAACAAAGTAAAATGGGTGTCACTGCAGGATCCCATAGTCAGTCTTCAGTGACAAGCTAATGAAAGGGAAGGCAAGGGATACAGATGCAAAGATTAGGAGCAATGTTGAGTTGAGCAAGTGCCTGGTTCCACACACCCATGTTTCTGGGTGCCTGGGATATTGCAGAGCAGGGAGCTTGAGGCCAGCTAGGAGTCCCCAGTCTAGGAGAAAGTTCTCTGCCCAGCTGCATGCATACACAATCCTGTCCACGACCTATCTGCCATCTGATATTCAGTGACTTGAACATGTGCTTACATAGATGTAGGCAGTTCAGAGTGAAGAAAATGCACTTCCGGGCCTTACCTTAAGGAAGGGTAAGGATTAATGAATCCATTCAACATATATGTGGAGAAGGAAATGGCAACCCACTCCAGTATTCTTGCCTGGAGAATCCCATGAACAGAGGAGCCTAGCGGGCTACACCAGTCCATGGGGTCGCAAAGAGTAGGACATGATTGAGCAACTGTCACTCACTCACTCAACATATATGTATAGGCTTGTTGTACAAGGTGCTCACTGAGCATGGGGCCTTCGTACATAATGCACAGCCTCTGCCCTCCGGCAGTTTACATTCTGGTTGGGAAGATAAGACAGGAGTCCTGAGCAGGGTGAGTTACAGCAAGGTGTCCCAGATGGACTTGGGGCACTATAACTAGGTGAGATGGAAAAATGGAGCAAGGGACCAGGTTGGTTAATCCAGGAACAGAATTTAGGGGATGAGAGTTTTGTAGGCAAAGACCAGAGGTAGACTGATTTTTCTTAGGCTAAAGTCCATCTGGGTGGGAGGTAGAGGAAAGAAACATGTGGGGAAAAGGGATTATTGGCTAAAGTCCAAATTGAGTACTGGATCTGCAAGCTAAGACCCTGATGTCTAACCACATGTGAGGGATATGTGTTGGGCAGAAGTGCATGGAATAGTGAGAGGTCAAAGTGTGAGGCAGATGTGATCAAAGAGCTCCAGCAGAGGCTGAGACTCAACATGGCAACTACTTCTGGGTTCGGGGGCAGAACACTTCCTCTGGGGACTGCAGTGCAAGGCAGAATGTCCAGTTGTTAGGGTTAAAGGATAGGAACTCATTCGTTCGTTCTCCATTTATGTGGCCTTTATAATATGACAGGAACTAGACAAGGCTCTTACAGCTTGCAGCTGAATAGACCGCAGTTTCTGCACTCGAGGGCCACACAAATCTGTGGGAAGGGCAAACACATAGATGGTCATAGTACAGTGCAATGGATCGAGTGGATATAGAGAGGACAGAGAGGTCAGACCAGGAGGAAGAGGTCTCAGATCGGTTCCTAAAGGAGCTGCACTCAGAATGAAGGCTTACAAAATGCTTGCAGATTTTCCAGGAGAAGTGGGGAGGAGAGATGGAGTCTGGTTTTACCCTGGGAAAATGAGGTAAGGGTCAGGAATCTAGGTGAAGGGACTGGACTTTCAGTCATGAGGAATTGGGCGGTAACTCCGGAGGCCTCCCTATGCTGTTCCAGCCCAGGGCCAGCACTGGCTGCACTTCACTGAGAGGTGAAGGCACTGGGCTGATGCTTACATCAAGTTCACAAGGATGTTCACAGCACACTGAAAGGCTGTGTGGCAGCTGCCATCCATTCCTTGCTGAGCTTCCTCAAGACAGCGTGTGTAGACATTTAACAAAGGAAGGACAGACCAGAAATGACATATCAGAAAATGAAATTCCAAGGGTTTTTGAAAGTTGTCACCCCATGATAAATTCCATTTCTCTTGCTAAACTGATAGAGTTAATTTATCTTGAATTTTGAAAAGATATTCTATGGCTTCTGGTTCTAAAAATTAGTTATAAAAATATAATTTTTTTTTGCTCTACAACTCTTCATCTCTAAACTTATCCCCACAACTTTGAGATGCACTAGTTTTGATGTTCCCAAGTCTAGTCACCACACCACATGTGTGAGCTGACATGTGCTACATCTGCTGAAAAGTTGCAAAGCAAAGTCTGGAAGCTCTGCAGCACTCTCCCAAGCTCTCATTCTAGGCAGAACCTTTTCTTGTTTTTAAAAGAAATTCTGAAATCACAATGAAACGAAAGTGTAAAACCCCATTCATCACAGGGAGGTATTAACTCTGAAGCCTAGTTTTCTTTCCACTTAAATGGCAACAGTATTAACCTTTTCATAGAGTCAGAGACATCTCACTTTTCTGGGTAGGTAGTGGAGTTGTTCTTAGAACGTTCCACATTTTCCAAAGGAGTCCTCCACAGAAGAAAAAATGCTAGCCTTGCCTGAATCTGCACATGACACCAAGGCTCTAGACCAAAGGAAGAAGTGGATTCTTTGAAAGAGGATTTAAGTTTGCTATATGTAAGAATCAATATTTAAAAAGTAAATTAGTGATGATTCACAGAGAAAGAGAGGTGACTAAAACGTTGTTTAAGCCAGAGGTGTTTGAGATAGAGAGGCCGTTAGTCTAAGTTTCTCATCCATGCATGCTAAGTTCCTTAAGTCCCGACTTTTTGCAACCCTGTGGACCATAGCCCACCAACTCTTCTGTCCATGGACTTCTCTAGGCAAGAATACTCGAGTGGGTTGCCATTTCCTTCTCCAGGGGATCTTTGCAACCCAAGGATCAAAACCATGTCTCTTATGTCTCCTGTATCTGCAGGCGGGTTCTTTACCACTAGCATCACCTGAGAAACCCTTCTCGCATAATCTATTATTTATTCAAATATTAGGCATGGCATGAAAATAGATGCATGACTGGCAGCAAGATGGGGAAATCCCTTTGCAGTTTAGTTGAACTTCTTAATTTCTATTTAATGGCAAGAAGTGAAGGTTTCTGAGAGTAATAGATCAAAAATATACCCTTGGTCTTACAATCACATTTGTAGTAAAATGTGATAAACAGCTTCCCATTTGCTTTTCCCCATAGTTGGCATAAATATCTAGCATATTAGTCAGAATAAAGCTGTTGAGAATGAGACACATGGAGAGACTTAGTTCATCATGACGTGTCTACATTACTTCTGTGCGAACTGGTCACTTTAAAATGAACTCAGACACCAACATGGGTCTTGTGGCCGCAGTAGTTACTAAGAGCCCGTGGCAGTGGTCTGCCTTGAGACAGACAAATAGACGGGGCACTGTCTGTAGAGAACTCAAGAACAATAATAAGACCAGCTGAAAGTCGATCTGCTTTGTGTTATTACCATTAGCAGTGATTTTGAGAAACTCCAGTGTTTGCACACCCTCCCTGCAGGGGTCAGGGGCTCCCTCTGTCCACCCACCTTGGTATGCCATTGTCTGCCACCCAAAATGGGGCTGATGCAGAAGAAGACACTGGCTTCGATATATAAGAGGTTATAAAACATGCTGAAGTGAATCTGCATGTAGGATAAGGAAGTTCTAGTGGGTTTTAGCTAATGTTGCCATAGTTGATATGGAATGATAATGAAGCTCGTTTCTACAGAGCCCTTACCAGGCTCCAGTCAGTGACTGGGGCCAAAGATCCAATGGTGAGAAGCCCTTAGGAAACTCGCAGTCTAGTGGGGAAGACAGAAGTCACAGCAGCCAGCATAAGGGTGCGTCTGTGTCGGGCCTGAGAGAGGCAGATGGGAGCTATTTGATTTGGTTAGTGAGGTTCAGGAAGGTCTTTTTGAGGATGAGGTATAGTAGGTCTTCCAAGATTGTCACACTAGAAACTAAAAATAAATGGATTCTTTTTTTTTTTGCTTACAAGCAACTCGCCACGTGGGGCTTCCCTGGTAGCTCAGTTGGTAAAGAATCTGCCAGCAGTGCAGGAGACCCAGGTTGGATTCCTGGGTGGAGACGATCCCCTGGAGAAGGAAATGGCAACCCACTCCAGTATTCTTGCCTGGAACATCCCCATGGACAGAGGAGCCTGGCAGGCTAAATCCATGGAGTAGCATAGAGTCAGATACAATTTAGCAACAAAACCACCACAACTAGCCATGTAATCTCTTAAATCTTCAGAGTAAGCCCCACTGCCGGGTCCACATCCTGGATCTTCCTAGTGTTGTATAGCTGTTCACTTCAGAGGGCCTGGGGCCTGGCTGTAGACCATCCAAATTCACTCAGGGTCTCCTCTCAATTCTCCCCTCCAGGCAGACTTCTTATATCAGTGCTTCTTGGGCTGCCTGTGCATTACTGTTACCTGAGAACTTAAACAACAACAAAAACCACCCATGTCAAGGCCCAATTAAATCAGAACCTTGGAAACATGGCGGGGTTGGGGGGTCAGGCACCAATATGTTAAAAACCACTGCAGATGATTCCACTGTGTAGCTAGAGCAGAGAACTACTGCCTTAGATGGATTCAGTTAATTTCACTTAGGCTGGTAAAAATAAGTTAAACTTTTACATTAAAAAAAAACTTGAGAATGCAAAGGGGATTACTTCCATGTGAGGTGTGTGAGTGCTTGTGTGCACACACATGAGGGTGATGGTGTCTCCCGGTATGTCGTGTGCTTTCTGTCTCCGGTGTGTGGTGGAAACACAGTGAATGGCTGGGGGATGGAATTTCTTAGACTCAAGAATCAGGTTGACTGTCAGAGGCAGACCATTCCAAGCTCCATGGAGTGTGATGCAGAGGCAAATACATGGCTTAATAAAGAAGCAAATTTCTGCCTTTCTCTCTCCACTCCTAATCATTCCAACCCTCCTTTTCCTTTCTTTTTCCCTGATGTTTTATTTCACCTCATAATTTATGAGGCTTTATATAAAATCTGTGGCTCCTTTGATGAAGCACATTCAAATCTTAATGGGGTTTTTTTTTTTGTCCTTTAAAAACAAAAAAAGCATTGTGAGCACCTTACATGTAAGTGGAATGAATGTATTTTTGCTACTAATGTTGAAAATATCCCTAGGCATCTGGTGTGTATGAATGTGTATACATAGTACATGCATAATAAATATATTCTACCTTATGAATATTTATACACAAAATACATATATATTGAATATAGATATATATATGTAAATAGTAGCCCTTGCAAACTATATGCAATGTATGTTTCCAAGCATTTGCATCATAGTGCATCAGGAATATAATAAACCTACCACCAAGTTTAGCATATTTTGAGGTGGCATTTTTCTACAGAGTTGTGCTTAGGTCTAGTTACTATCCTTGTATGGGTTTTTTTTAATCACTGAAATGTTTAAGCAGTAACTGAAAGTAAGGTGCTGGGGGTAGCAGGGTAAGAAAGATGAAATAGATGTGGTCTCTGCCTTCAAGAAACCTGTACCTCTACCGAGTGCCTTAAAATTCACTTAAGAAGAATCTGACATGCTATCCATTGGCATCTTATTGCTTTTTATACTGCTGCCTTTTATGTATACACTCTGCTTAAATGGGCCCTATTTAAGGCTCTGTTGGCTTACTCTCTGATGTAGCTGCAAAGTAGGACTGATGCTGGGAGAAGAAATAACATTGGTCCCAGTGCCTTGATAGCCATTGGGCATGAGCACGCTTACACTTTTCTCTTTGTCACACATAGTCCAATCCTGCAACTACATTTTCATTTTACTCTGATTTGGTGGTGGGTTGGGAGGGAAGGTACAGGTAAAAGGCACAAAATCCCAGAGATGTTTGTAAATCTCAAAAATACTTCTTGTAATCCCAGTATTCCCACCATGACAGTCCACTTGCAAATTCCATCAGTTCCCTCCCTGCAAAAAATAGCAGAAGCCTTTATTAAAGACAAGCTGCCCTTTCTAAAACGTACAGAATAGGGATCCCTTTCTAAAATGACAGTCCCTAGTCTAGCTGAGAGCTCTGAGTGGTGCTTGTCAGGGGCAGCTTTCACGCCATTAACAGAGAAACAATACTCGGCACTGCCACCGCTCTGTGCCAACGTATGCTCATTGTTTTCTCCCCCTCAATCCATACATCACAACAGGTAGTTCTCAGCTGTTCTCCCGGTGCCAGACATACATTTTATCTAAAGAGACAGCAGACAGAACTACCTGCTGCTTCCTGTGCGGCTCTCCCTGTGTTTCTCTCCTTTTTCCTACTTCACTTGGGCTTTTTAAAATCAGCTGGCAGGGAGCCAGGAGCTCATCATTTTAATGCAGTGCAAAATGGAATATGCATAATTATATGCGAGCCATATGTGAGGGAGACAGCTCAGCTGTGAATTTCAGAAGGGCCAGGAAAGAGAGAGCAGTTAGGGCTGCGATAAGAGGAGAGCAGAGTGGAGTGCAAGTGTCACCCAAATGGATGGTTTAATGAGTGCGCTGCGGACACGCCTCCTTTCACCTACTGTTTTCTTCTCTCCAACTCCAAACCAGAAACTGATGGAGATTAGAAAGGGAAGACTGTATGCAAGGGATATTGCTAATGGGTTCTGTTAATGTCTCCATTTAAACTTCAGCTTTCTTAATTAACAGTGTAGATGAAAATAACCAGTAACTTTTAATGCAGCTTCTTAATTAAATCTTTTTTATTTTTACTGCATTTGATTTAAGAATCATTGTTCTTACTAGATCATTGCTCCTTTCAGATCTTATTTAAAAATTGAGGGGAATCAGTTTATCTCTAATAGTATGACAATGCAAAATATAACTATGCAAATTGCTTTTCTTATGGCCTTGCTATTAGAATATTTTAAAAGTGCATTATCTACAGATTGCTTAAGCATGCCAAAAAGTTTAAACACGTATGTATGTCATATAATCCTAAATGTGCAAAAAAAAGTCACTGGAAGTCTGAAGTGGTGGTAATTTTCAGCAAAATTATTTGATTTTGTTTTGTTTCATGTCATTTAAAATATTACACCACAATGAATTTGCATGTTCAAACTGAACTATGTAAAGAAAAATAAATCCCAAATATTGATATCTAAAAGGCGTACTGCGTATTTAAACAAATTTCTTAATGATGTTGTGATTTCTGGATTCCCGTTTGTTTAATGATCTGAGCTGTTATGCTTTTAGCTTTTTTTTCTTCCATTATTTGTAAGTCCCTAAATAGGCCATTATATTTCCCTTCAGGCTAGAGATGAAGATGGACATGCTGAAAATTTTCCCCAGCAGCACTATGCTAAGGAAACTCCAAGGCTTGCCTTCAAGAATAACTGCGAACTACTTGTAAGAATAACATACTTACAACAAGTCTAGAATGTTACTTTAGCACAGTGAAAACAGTTTTTGAAAGGGTTTGTTCATTATTACATAATTTTTGAAGTATTATAGTTTTTCTGTATAGAGTTCTTAATGCTAATTCTGATATCACTGAATATGAAGTATAAGATCTCAAATTGTTTGCACATCTTTTATATCTGATTATAGAGCTTGGATGGCCCTGTCTTTATTAGTTTGTTCTGTATAGTAGTTGATTAGCAGCCATTTGGAGAATGGCTAGTAAAGTTAAAAATATAGAGAAAGACAGTTGATATATGTAAGCTTGGAGAGAAAAAAAA
Organism: Capricornis sumatraensis; assembly: GCF_032405125.1. Lineage (NCBI taxonomy): Eukaryota > Metazoa > Chordata > Mammalia > Artiodactyla > Bovidae > Capricornis > Capricornis sumatraensis. Next base: position 30,232,662 of record NC_091081.1, on the reverse strand, counting down.
AAAACACAACAATTCCACCCCCTTCCCTCCTCCTACTTCCTAATTGTACACTATTTTAGGCGACAACATGGTAATATTTTGTTCTGCTAGGAAAGATAGCAGAGTTGACACGCAGTACTCCCTTTAGAATTCAAGTATTCCTGCACTGTCTTGCCAAACTCAATCAGGCGCTTTCGTCTCTCCTATGTAGAAGTCAAAGCAGCGACAGGATGCGGGGATGTTTCCAAGTCGTGAGAGAGAGGATCTCAGCTGTGACAGGGACTCTGTTCCAACGCAGGGTTAATTTGCTGTTCATTTTAGCATTTACAGCGAGACAAGATGAAAAGAGAGCAGGAATGCCTATTATATTTCTATTAAATGAATCTGTTGGGACCTAATGTTCTTGATTAGCTTTTGAAAACGAGTGCTCCGCAATGCATTTTCTGTTTACCTAAAGTAAACAGAGAATGAATTGTCATTTATTTAGAGATTCAAACACTGCTTTTGAAAATGAAGCTTTATGAGGGATCTTAGCTGTGTTGTCCCTAAATGTTCTTTTCTTTTCAATTGCATTAAAGCAAAACATTTGCTCCAACTAAATGAAAACACTGGAAGAGAAGGAGGATGCTCACTTGTGACATTCTGAGGTAGTCTCATTTCTGTTTAGTTTTTTGGCGGAACACATTAGGAAATCGCACATGTAATAGTCTTTGGACTTAGCTCTGATACCAACTATTCATTAAAAATAAAATGTCCAAAGAGCAGGAGAAGAGAGAAGAATACAGTTCTTACTCATTCTAGCCACAGTAGCTAGGTGTTGACAGGAAAAAACTCCTTCCCCTCCACAGTCTGCATGGTTACGATAGCATCACTTATTCTGTGTGTCGTCCCTTGACCAATCAATCCGCAGGCAAATTCACTGCTTATAAATGCAATCTTTTCCTGAAATTTTAACTCACCTCGTATTTTATCCTAGGGCTCTTAAACTTCCAGGGTTGCTAGTGTTACCTATTTTGGGGAAACCCTTTTCACTTATTTCCATTTTAATGTTTCACTCTGTAGCTCTGGTTTTCTAGCAGAAGACCATAGGGGCCATTTATTATATGTTTTGGTATTAAAATGCTTTGGGGGATAGCTTACTTCTTTTTAGAGATACTGTTTATAGTAATATGCCATATTTTACTTTTTTCCTATATACTGGAAAAACGAATGTGCTTGAGTCTGGATTGTGGTCAGTTTATACGGGAGAAAGTAACACATACATGTGAACATCTTTTCCAGCTATCTTTAGAGAAAATATATGTTTAGTCATTGATGTGCTTAAACACAATATTGTGTTGGCAGTAGTTTTGAGAAATCAGTGCAAGCTTTGTCCTTCTAGTAGCTATTAGAAATACTTTATAATTTCTTGTGATAAGAGAAAAAAATAAAGGGAAAAAACAAGTGAGCTTATTTCTCCAAGGAGAAATGTAATCTTTTTCACCTGCAAGAGAAGCAATGGTGTTTGGCTGGTTATGAATCTCTGAGAAGTTATGTTTCTCTGTGAAAGAGATTTGTTCGTTCATAAGAGAGGAAGCCCTTGGAGTTTTCTTAGAGCAGCTTAGGGAAAATTTAAAAGACTGCGAAAGAAGATTGCAAGCCCTGCTCCAGAGGGCTTTTCTTAGCTTGAGGGTGAGTCTGCCTTCCTGTGCAGTTAGTTCACTATAACAGGAGTGGGTTTAGAAAGTGGGGGAGCTCTTTGAGGGATGATGATGGCTCTTGGGAGAAAGCGTTGAGGGAATGGATTATTCTGGGTTCCCAGGTGATCAGGGACACATGGCTGGAAGGTTAACCCTCTGGGCCACAGCTGCTGACAGAAAGTGCCCTGGCCAGGGAGACAGGACATAGCCTCTGACTCTGTTACTGACTGTTGATGGTCTCTGCCCTCCTTCCCATACCCCCAGTCTCTGCTTCCTGGGAGAGGAGGAATATTAAGTAACCTAAACAAAAGCAAAGTAGAAGCGATGCCTAGAATGCACAAGTATGTGTAATCAGAAGGCACTGAGAAAGCAAGCATTGACTGAAAGAAGAATTTGCCACGCAACTGTTGATTTCCTGTAGGTACTGATTGGCCTGTTTAAACCTCAAACTATGATATGTGCCTTCACGCTTAACGTGCAGCACAAATGACTAGATGTTTATCTTGGTGGCCAAGATTCCTAGGTTGGTGATTGTGCAGCAGTTTCCTTGTTTTTTTTTTATAGTTTTGAAAATGCAAGGCTGTCAAGATGAGTGATATAAGATAAAACTTGCATATTATTTGATATATCATAATTCACTGTGGCCCCATCTACCACTTCATAAATAGATGTGTACACACACACTCCTCAGGGTATTTTGCTGGTCTGTCTAAGCTTATGACCAAAGCAAATAACTTACAATAAAAGACAATGTGGGGAATTAATATCCCTTCCCTGAACAATACAGCAACATGGAGGACTTCCCTTGTGATCCAGTGGTTAAAATTTTGCCTTCAAATGCACGGGTGCAGGTTTGATCCCTGGTCAGGGAGCTAAGATCCCTTGTGGAGGAAAAACTGAAACATAAAACAGAAGCAGTATTGTAACAAATTCAATAAAGGCTTTAAAAATGGTCCGTAAAAAAAAATCTTTAAAAATCAAAAACAATACAGCAACATAGCTTATGAGAGCCCAGAGGAGGCAGCATTTAGAGCCAGCTTCCATGACCAGCACTTGTCCCAAATTACAACTCTGTTGCTGATGCCTTTACCGTTATTGCCTCATTCTTTTGGGACTGCAAGTTCTTCTTATTTCCCCTATTAAAATGCTCAAACTGATGGTGGGAGTTGGATTAAGAGCCAGAATGGGAGGAGGGCCTCAATCATACCAGGAGCTTACATCTTCTTGTTAGTCAGTACTTGCTCAGTTCTTGAAAGCCACCTTGGGTAAGACCTAGCAGCATCTTAGGTAAGAACTGAGCCCCAGGTGTTCTTTGGAGCAATTCAGAGAATACAGGGAGCATCAGTGTATTCAGGAATAAGGTCAAAATATAGTCAAAGATGTGCAGAAACCAGTGTGGTGTAATTTGGTTGGAAAGAAACTAGGTTTAGGAAGTCTCAAAGGGGAAGGGGAAAGCAGCCTATCTTCTTTAGTTCCAGATTACAGATCATTACCTAGGCAGGCTGATTCCTTTTGGCTTTTCCTTAGGCTGTTGAGGGTGGCAGTTTTGCAGAGGAAGGGGGAGATGCCCTTAGTTGGGAGTGCATACGTTTGTGCACAGGTATCTGCTCAGTTTCTAAGTCATGTCTGACTCTTTGAGACCCTATGGACTGTAACCACCCCAGGCTCCTCTGTCCATGGGATTTTCCAGGCAAGAATACTGGAGGGGGTTGCCATTTCCTCCTCCAGGGGACCTTCCCAACCCAGGGATCAAACCTGCATCTCTTGCATCTCCTGCATTGGCAGGCAGATTGTTTACCACTGAGCCACGTGGGAAGCCCCTTAGTTGGGAGGCTAAATAGAAATAGCATCAGGAAATAATTCTTTCTGGTGATTTACAGTGCCTGTGTAGGGAGAAGGTGAAAACTATTTTAGTGTTGTGGCCTTTGTATATAGAGCTGGTGGAAAGGAGAGATGCTGGGCAGTTCTATGGGCTGCTTTGTCCACCTGATTTCCTTGTGGAGGCAGAGAGGTGGATTGTAACAGTTGGATGTTGCCTCTAGGCAGAACTGCTCTGTGTTAATTCAGTGTTCGTGAAGAAGACATTACTGAGCATCTTCTATGTATAAGGCATTTTGCTAGACAGTGTTTGTAGGGGACAGAAATAGAGAAAGACAGTCCCTTCCCTGAAGGAGCTTAAATTCAGTAGGAAGAACAAGGATAGTCAGTATTGTAGTCATCAGGAACATGGGCTCTCTGGTCTTCCTGGAAGTTAGAGTTTTGTCTGATTAATACCGAATTGCTCTGATGGTATAGTGAAGGATCATGGGCACATAGGCTTAACATTTATGGTGATACATCTGACATCATATCATATTGGATCACCATTGCGCCTCAAGGACCTCCTTGCATTTTGGATCTTCATCTGTAAAATGTGATCATAAAAGGTAATAGCCTCAAAGGGTACTGTCAGGGTTGAAAGTGATGACACATTTAACGTGCCTGGTACATAGTAACTTTCAGTACATATTGGCTGCTATGGTCGTGCTCCTTCTTTATTTCATGATTATTATTGTTACACAATGAGCTGTGGCCCAAGAGGGCACCAACAAAGTTCTGGAGTACAAAGGAGGAAGAGATTATTTCCACACGTTGTAATTAGAGACTTAACCAAGGATAGTTTTGATATAGGCCTTCCAGGGTTGGATTTTTTTTGTAGTTGGAGCTGGGTTATAAGGGTCATTCCCAGCAGAGGGAAATAACATGCGCAAAGGCAAGGAGGTGGGAAAGTTCAGATCAAGTAACTCACATCTCAGTTGGCAATTAAGTTGACTGAAGTGGAAGGACCTGAAGGATACAGAGTGAGCTGGCAGGCTGGTCCATTTGCAGAGGTCTAAATAACTCTTATATTTGGGTTAAAGGCTCAGTGGGTAAAGACTCTGCCTGCTATGCAGGAGACACAGGAGACAAGAGTTTGATCCCTGGGTCAGGATGATTCCCTGGAGAAGGAAATGACAACCCACTCCAGTATTCTTGCCTGGAGAATTCCATGGACAGAGGAGCCTGGCAAGCTACAGTCCATAGGGTCGCAAAGAGTTGGACACGACTGAGTGAATAAGCACACACAAATAACTGACACCATCCTATCAAGTCTAGACTTTAGTAGTTTTACTTTTAGGAATCCCTGGGATTAAAAAATTATTATGGAAAATTCCTAACATACAAAAGTAGAGAGTCATAAAATGAATGTCCGTGTACTAACAGTTATCAACTATTTATCTTGCTTCATCTGCCCGTTTACCCTCTACCCACTCCACCCTTTTATTCTGCTGAAGTATTGTGAAACATATGGTTTTTTGTTTGGTTTAACTTTTTTTTTTTTTTTTTTGGTAAAGATTAGCACACCACTTATCTGGCTAGAAAGAATCCATTGAGGCTGATTAAATTGGGAATTGGAGCTTTGGGATTAGGAATACATAAAACGAATGACTCTTGGTTATGCAGTGTGCTCTTCCCTCCCTGCTCAGCACAACTCTGTGAGGCTTGGATAGTCAGATGGAGTGTTAAAAACCCTGAAGGTGAAAGACATGCCACAATGCTAGTGATGACTTCATTTTCTTTACTGTTGGACCCCTGGTTTTATTGTTTTATTTATCTTTCTTTTTAAAAAGTGATGTATAGTTGATTTACAATATTGTATTAGTTTATGTTGTACAGCAAAGTGATTCAGTTATGTATATATACATTCTTTTTTATATTATTTTCCATTATGGTTTATCACAGAATATTGAATATAATTCCCTTTACTACACAGTAGGACCTTGTTGTTTATCCATTCAATATAGAATAGTTTGCATACACCCCTGGTTTTAAATGTATTTATTTAAAAATAAGATCTCTTTAAGCTTGCCTCATGCGAAGAGTTGACTCATTGGAAAAGACCCTGATGCTGGGAGGGATTTGGGGCAGGAGGAGAAGGGGACGACAGAGGATGACATGGCTGGATGCTATCACTGACTCGATGGACATGAGTTTGAGTGAACTCCGGGAGTTGGTGATGGACAGGGAGGCCTGGCGTGCTGCAATTCATGGGGTCGCAAAGAGTCGGACACGACGGAGTGACTGAACTGAACTGAACTGAAGCTTAGATGGACAAGAAAATAGGACAAAATTTATGATCAAGATTTAAAATTAAATGTAAGAAATATATTTCTACAAGCAAAAAAATTAAGATCTCTTTGCAACCCAGCCGATCTCACCAGTACATGTTGACTTCATCACAGCAGTGGGGGAATTCTGGATTGCTGTCAGATATTAGCTATTGCTAGGACTTTCTAGCTAGATTATGGAATCTCAATGAGAACCTCAAAAAGGATGATAGAAATAGCCACATTTCACTTGAAACTTGATAGGCTTTTCAAAATAGGTATAATTGGCCAAAGACCTCCCTTAATGCTGCTGGTCTAGCAGAAAGCCAGATACATGCCCTGGTTCAACTTGATTTGACACACTGTTTCTTTGATGTTACAGCTGAGCAGCCCAGGCATTGAGAATTAAAACTCATGGTGACACACTTGGACTCCCATAACATCAAATAAAATATCATATGACGTGTGCGTATGTAGTATACTGTGTACCAGTTTCCTGAAATAGTCATTGTAAAATCCCCAAAGATGTAAAATGACCCAGAAATCCCCAGGGATTGGTTGCTATCTAGAGAGAGTTGGCCTATCCAACCTTTTTTTTTTTTCCCCCTCCCTCACCACCCCTACTCCTGACCCCTGTAGTCTAGAGCTATTCCGGTGTTCTCTGAAGGGTTCTCTGAACTAATGTTTTTAAAAAATAAAACTTTTTCGAGAGGAGAGGGCCAGTCTTAGACTAAGCAAGGAGTAGTTCTGCTAGAGGTGGCCCCAATGCACTCTCCATCGAGACCATGCAGACTTTAACACAGGCAGAAGAGTGGATTCTGCCTGAGCGGTGCTATTTCGCCTCACATTCCTGTTTCCATCTGTGCTGCTGTTTCACCCTCTTTCCAGCTGGCCCTGCTGCTTCTCTCTTCCTCTTTTTAGCCCTTTGGCTCCCATGACTGCCATGGTCTTGTGATTCAGAGCCTTTTCTTCTCCTGTACAAAGACCCTCTCCCACAAAGACTGTGTCCCTCACTTACCACCCATGCAAATCCTACTTTAACTGTCTCTTTTTAGTTTCTTTCTTTGGGAGAGAAGCTGCAGGAAGGCTGGACTTCCCCCTGCTTCTGCTCTGGTGTAGGTACTTTTCTTGGGATGAGATTTAACTGGAGACCCTTGGTCCCCTGCAAACTCCCTTTTCCAAGGCATGAAGATCTTTGCCTTTACCGGTCTGGGGCCATTGCACAAAAAAGATCAGAGGCATATGGTTTGGTGTTCATGTTGACTTACATGAACAGTACATCACAGTGGTTCTTGAGAGAGACATGGAGGACCACGTGTTTTTCAGGTAAGAGTGGGTGTCCCAGCCCTGCTCTGCAGACATACCAGCTGTACAAGCTGGTCAAGTTTCCCTGAGCCTCAGTGCTTTTATCAATACAATGAAGATAAATATAGTACCTGCCTCATTGGTTTGTTTTCAGGAATAAGTGAGATCATGTATATGAAGCACTTACTATGTCTGACATACTGAGTAAAAGTTCAATAAGCCTTAGTCTTATTATTAACAGAAAGGATCTAGAAAGTAGCATTAATTTAAGCAAAATCTTAAGGCAGATGCTAGAAGCACCTGCCTTTCTTCTCTACTAGAGTCTCTTCCCAGTTGGGTTGGTAGAAGCCCATAAAATACTTAAAATTAAATATTTTAATTTAAGACAAAACTTCAGAGAAACACTTGAACATCCACTCACTTGCCTATATTTATGCCAAGAACACTACAGATCCCTATTGGCTGCATAGCAAATGTTGCTGATTTGTGAGGTACTGTAATGTTAGGGTAATTTTCAAAGAAGGATTTAAAACCTCCCCAAAATAGTATGGTATTAGGTTGAAGAGCTTGGACTCTTGGGACTATTTGGTTCAAATAGTCCTTCACTCCTTCACTGTCCCCACTGGCTATGTGACCTTGGGCAAGTCACTGAACATATCTCTCTGCCCATGTCCTTGTCTGTGAAATAAGGAGAACAATCATATCTGTCTGGTAAGGTTGGTGTGAGGTCTGAATGAATGAATACCCCCAAGATGCTTAGAACAGTATTTGGCAAACACTTGGCATTCCATTGAGGTTGTTGTAACTAAGATTATTTCTTTCAAGGTTGTCCACTTACTAGCACATCATAGAATACCACTAACTGAATTTTCTAGCAATTAATTATCTGAAAGTCTTGAGTATGAATATTTGCAAGCAAAAGCCATGAAATTTCCTTATGAACAATGAAAGGAACAAGGTGTATCACGCAGATAATTCTTAGAGCTAAGCTTTAAAAAAACTATCAAAGAAGATTCTATGGGATCCAAGACTCCTTCATCTTGCCCTCCCATTTAATAGTATAATTGTTAATCTTAGCAATAGGCAACTATTAAGAAAATAAATGCAAAGCAAAGGAAAATATAATTTATACATGGAAGTATCTGCAATAGCAAATGAATGTGCCTCTGATAAGCTTGTTAAGGAAAGGAGACAAGAAGCCATCCTTTGTGGGGTGCCTCCAGTGTGCCATTGTACTTGGTCTTTACAGAGCCTTTTTGAGACCCTGTATGCTCTATACCTTTGCTAGTATATATTGTTATTATCAGGGCTTCCCAGATGGTGTTAGTGGTAAATAACTCGCCTGCCAATCAATGCAGGAGATGTAAGAGAGACACAGTTTTGACCCCTGTGTCAGGAAGATCCCCTGGAGAAGGGCACAGCAACCTACTCCAGGATTCTTGCCTGAAGAATCCCATGGACAGAGGAGCCTGGAGGGATACAGTCCACAGGGTTTCAAAGAGTCGGACATGAATGAATCCACTTAGCACAGCATGGCACACACATTGTTATTGTCATTTCACGGAGGGGGGAATTACAATTTGGAGATGTTACATTCCTTGCTCTGGGAGATGGGAGGAGATGTAGTAAGAGATTGCAGAGCCTGATTTGATTCACATCTCTGTGACCTGTGCTCAGGCCAAAATACTGCCAGCTTCTCAAGGTAGGGACCAGGTCTGATACACTCTCCCATCCGTGGGTGAAAGAAAGGGTCCAGTCTGTGTTTGTGGGATGACAGAATTAAGAAATCAATCCAGAATCACTCTTTCTGGCTTTTTTATGGTAACAGTTCTTTGGTAGATTTCTGAAGCCAGAAGGAACATCTGTGGGAAAGTTAGGAAGGGGAGTTTATTCAGAAAGGCATGTCAGTGTTTGAGAATTTCCAGTGAGTACTAAATTGTAGGGAAAGGAACCAAAGTATATATTTTTAAATTTGGTAGTCTATAGAAAATATAATTTTCAGTGTGTAATAAGCATTTGAGTGGGTTTTTTTTTAATCTGACAGCAATAGTTGGTATTTGATAAATGTTAAATCTTCTTTTGAAGATTTTTATTCTTTTCATGATCAGTAAAGCCATTTCAAAAAACTTGGCCTCTTTTGATTTGGTGGAGTTGTATTCTTTTGGATGAACCTGGTAAACCAGGTTTAAACTGATCTTGCCTTCAAGACCTCTGGCCATCAAGTAGCATACTGGAGATAAGTGTCAGTGACATTTTCCTTCATTGTTTTAATTGCTAAGACTGAACAATTACCTAAAGTACCAAAGAGAATTCACCTCTGATGGCTTGATAGAAACTAGATCATATATCAAACAAAACCAGAAAACCAGACAGGCTATCAATTATCAATATAAAGGTGCCCAAGAAACCAGCGGGGAATAATATTAATCATATTTAGTCATATGCTTGGTTTGTGGCTAGAACAAGCTAACGCAAGTCTCTTGGGAGAAAAAGGAAAAGGAATAAAAAATATTTGGACTTGAGAAAAATGACATACATGAGAAATAAAGGAGGCAAAAAATTGGAGATGGGGATGTGGAGGTGATGACAGACTGGTGAGAGGGAATTTTAAAAGAGAAGAAAGGAAGAAGACCATGGTTAAGCTGCAGATAAGGTCTTTAATGTATTTTCCCACTGCATTTGGTTTGAAATGCCTTTTGTGACCATGTTTTTTGCACACTTTTTGCTCTTCTGGTTTGAGGCATTGGACTTTCCTGGAGAGCTCTCTTCTTAGCTTCTCCTCCCTGACCACTCTCAACCAGATGTTGAGATGCCCTCTTTTAATTCCAGACAAGGCTCCCCTGGCTCAGAACTCTGAGAGGCAAGACTTTTGTCTTTTCTCACTGTACCCTTGACAACCACACTTGCCCACCCCATATTTTATGATACACCCCCCAACATGTTTACATCTCAGAAATTAGATTTCATGTTATAATTGATGACCTGTCATTTTTTTAAAGTTGGCAATGTTTTTCCCTTCTGGTATAAGAGAATTGCATCTTAACAGTCAGTGGTGATATAGATTCAATGAACTGTGGAAGTAGGTACTCAAAAATTATTTGTTGGATGAATACATGAAATAACATATCCTCCTAGTTCTAGTTCAGATAAAAACAAAATGCTTAAGGATGGGTCTGGATTGTTCATGGGTCACAGACAAAGTGGAGTGGAGGGTGGCCCTGTGGTTGTCTTGGCTGAGAATTTGACTGCTGTATACTTGCCCTTCAGTGGAGCTGATAGATGGCTTTGTTCATAATTTCAAGTGAAATATTGAGCCAGTTTAGACATACTCTCAGTAAATCAGGTTTAAAATAATAAACAGTACTTCTGCCTTAATTATTGAGAAAATTGCTTAATGTTCTACATTGGATTGTATATCCATCAGTATTTCTCTTATATGAAAACACATTGGTGGAGAAGCAATGCTTTCTCTCTCTCACACGCTTTCTCAATAGAACAAGCTGTAGACTTCATTAGAATAAAGCATGGGTTTTTTAAATAAATTGGGATCTTTTTTTAACCCATTCTCATCACCAGCACCATCATCTCTTAGAGAGGTTCCCAATCTGGAGAAGAGATGAGTACACATAGACACATAAATTCCCTACACTTTGAATCTGTAATCCACCTTCAGGATATCAACCGAGTTATACCCTAAATTTAACTGTGTGAAATACTCTGCTGTTTCATAGTGTTCAGATCTCAATATAGTTTAGTTTCCTTTGAATGGAAAAATTTGAATCTGATTCTGATATTGCAGCAGAATCTGTTATACTCTTCTTGGTGTGAACACGGAAGGGGGGGAAAACTGCATAAACATTTTTAAATGTCAGAACCCTGAGATAGGAAGGGAGGCAATATTTAAATATTGAACATATGCTATGATAAGACCTTCACGTGGAGCGTATCCCAATTATTAACATATATGAAACACTTTGGGGTCTCCATTATGTAGCCATTTCATACAGTGATGTTTTTTAATTTTTAAATTGTCTGATAACTGTGTTAGGACAAAAATAGTATAAACACTAGTTCTGGCTTAGAGAAATATTTATATACTTGCCAGATAGCTTGAATCTTGACAATATGTGATATCATTGTGTATATACACATACAGAATACAATATATGGAGGCAAACATATATCCCATGCAGAAATGTTGATACATACATAAAAGAAAATGAAAATAGACTGGAGCATTACAGAAGTGCTTATGAGCCTATGGCATTTAACACTCTCAATCATTTATGCAGTATTTGATGTAAATATCAAAACATAATTTGATGTTTATATATGAACACATAAAAATAAGTAACATGGAAAAATAAAGTTGTAGTGAAATTTTCATTTTTTCTTAGCACTTTTATTTTTAAACAATGTTCTGACTGTCATCAAATCATCCAAGTTAAAAATTGAGTGGCATCAGTGGAGACAGCTGGTCTTGATAATTCAAACCCCAAAGTCCTTTTCTCAAGGGATATATTCTCTGGTGTGTTTGGTCTGGATAGTTTCTTATATATCTAATTTCTTCTGTGTAATTTGCATAAAACTATATATATATATATATATATATATATATATAAAATTCAATGCAGTATCTATAAATATTTAAAACCTTTTCTAAAAACCTGAATATTTAGTGTCATAGACACATCTCAGAAAGTGGAATTAATATGAGTAAGTGGTTATGGGTGTGTATATGACCTAGATTTTGAAGATATTTGTCTTCTAATCAAGATGCATTTATTGAGTACCTACTCTGTCCTGAGTGCTGTGCTTACAAGATGGTATAAGATGTGGATCCTTCTCGTTAGGCATTTATATGCAAACTGTGCTGGTGTGAACAATGAACTTCCAATGTTGATTAAAGTGCCAGATGGGGTGTATGGTGATTAGAGAATAGAAATACATATTAAAGTAATATGTGTACAAAAAGGAAGTAAAAGTTCATTTAATGGGGAAGAGATGGTGAGCTAGAGTCATCAGGAATAGATCCTCAGGGGAGGTGGGGTCTGGCCTGGTTCCTGTAGGGTAGATGGGGAAAGGAAGTGTATCACAGAGGAGAGAAAGCTGTTGGTACAATGATGGGAGCGAGGTGAGCATGGAGTACAGGGGGGCCATTGAGACACTGCCTGACATCATTGTGGGAGTGGTGAGCATAGTTAACTCAGTAGGTTATGGTCAGATAATAAAAACAGTGAGAACAAGGCAGCTAATTTTACACTTGGTGTTTTAGGATATGGGGATCTGTATTAGGAACCTGAGCAATGAAGCACAGTTATGAAAGCAGTGCTTTCACCCCTTGGAGAATGGGAGCGGTGAGGCTTCTAGAAGGCAGATAGAACAGTCTAGGTACACCATGATGAGGACAAATGCTTCTCACAGCTGGAAAGCAAGAAGGAGACTGCAGATGACTGTCCAAAAATATTGGTCATCAAGTTCTTATGACCATGTTAATATAAATAACTGGCAAAGATTTCATCTCTAGCCAATTTTCTTATAAATTTAGATTTTGGATAAGAGTCATAATTGAGTAAGTAGCTAGTTGTGTGCAATGGGAAAAAGTGAGAGCAAAGTAGAAGCAAGAAACTGAGCTGTGATCCAGAATGATTCAGGGATCAGTGTGATTTCACTGTAAAAACACAAACTGGGGGAAAAAGGCTCTTAAATTTGAATTAAAAAGGCATAGATTCTCCCTTCACAAGAATGTAAGAACCCTTTCTCTCAGAGAATTGCACAGAGGCAGTGCAGATTATGTGCCCTGGAGTTACACCAACCTGGCTGGGTGGTGACCAGCTTTGTGGCCTTGGGAAGGTCGGTTTCTGCAGCTGTAAAACAGAAATAATAGCGGTACACACCATTTAGAGTGGCTGTAACAGCTAAATGAAATAATACATTAAAAGTATTTGGTATATAATAAGCCTCAGTAAAAGGTTACTAGTAAAGGGAATAACCGCCCCCCCCCTTTTTTTGTATTTAACTTTCAAGAGAGAGAAAGAAATGCCAGTAAATAAAACTCACAGGAATATTTCGATTCCTTGCTTTTTATAAATAAAGAGAAAATTTTTACGACATATAGTTTTTGATTGTGTGAATTTAACTTACTTTTTTACACCTTGCACGTGTACAGGACTCTCGAAGGAGAACTGGTATTTTTCTAGTAATGACCCTAAAGATTTTCAAGATCTTCGTAAAGAAAAAAAATCTTATTGAGATTACTGTCTTTACCAAGATAGATTATTAAGCTACTATTAAGTGGTTTGGGGGTAAAATAGTCTTACACAAAGAGGGTTTGCTAGTTAAAACCCCAAATCAAATTTCTTATAATCCCACATTCCCTGATTTTCCTAATTAACTGACTATTTAAATTCTACTTTTCTTTTGGAAGTAAACACCATCACCCACTTCTTTGGCCATCTTCTTTGTTCATATGCTGATAAATTTCAGGATATATCAGTTAGGCACTTCCTTATTTGATAAATCAGTTTTTCTTTGGTTTGATTTAACAGTTTGGAATGCAATGGGGACTTGATGCAGTTGTAAAAGAGAAAAGAAAAAAAAAATCCCAAATAATGTGAGCAAAAGGTCATTAAATGAACATGGTAAAGCTGGAGAGCATCTTTCTTGGTTAGACTTCCTCTTTGAAATTGCTGGGCTGCCTCTACCCTACACAGATGATCAGGGTCATGTTCAAGATTAAAATGAGCTGTGGGACAATAAATTGCCTATTATAGCAGAAAAACATACAAACAGAAAATGAGACCTAATATCTTTCCACATTCCCTGATTTTTTTTTTTTCTTTCTGAGCCTAATACACCTATTTAGTCTAATTTAGCTTTAGCATTAGTTATGGTTTCTAAAATTACAATGTGTGTGAAGACTGGAATTTTTCTTCCGACAGGAATGAGAGTGTATGGAATATGCTTTCTCTCCGCCCTCAGGGAATGGTAGAATTCCATATCTCCCTACTGTCTCTGTGTCTGGTCAGTCTGCGGTGGGAATGCCTCTCACCACGCCTGCTATGGGAACCACACCTCCCAGAACCAACAGCCCCATAGCCTTGCGTCTAGATGGGCCGTCATGTCATCAGTGTATTAGCCCCAGCAAACAATGAAAGTACAATAATGTCATTTTAGATTGTGAAACTAACCATATAAAGTTAATTTTAGATTTGGAAGTATGACTTTAAAATAAATGGTTGAATCTTTGGGTTTTTTTTTTTTAATGACTGCAATACAAAGGTTTACATTTTAAGTTTTCTATTGCAAGAAAGGAATGACTGGACTGGTAAGGATGCTGATGGTTAGAGCAAGAGAGCTGGAAATAGACAAAGATTCTGGAGTCAGATCTCCTTCACTCGCTGCTGTCACCGTCACATCTCTTTGGCTTATCCTGACCATGCATTAACATCTCTTAACTGTTTCCATAAATTAAAGAACTTTATGAAAGTGCCACACACAGTCAAGCTTTCCTCAAAGCCCATGTCATCAATTTCTTCCATCATTCGGTCAGCACAATTTTGGGAGGATCCCCTGGAAAAGGAAATGGCACCCCACTCCAGTATTCTTGCCTGGAGAATCCCATGGACAGAGGAGCCTCATGGGCTACAGCCCATGGGGTCGCAAAGAGTCGGACACAACTGAGCCACTAACAACACAGCACAACACACGTGATGTTCAGGGTGTAGGTCATCTTGGGTGGGTGTGAAATGGGCTGCATTTTCACAGAATCCCCCGTGGTTTTCCATAAATTCTTCGTATACTTACTTTATAATATAGATAGATGATAGATATAGATAGACATAAGTATTTCTAAAATCATCTTACTGTAGGCTTTGAATAGGTGCTCAAGAAATACCGACTGTATGAATGAATGCACAAACCGTCCTCATGTGGCTCCCTGTGGGCACTTTTCCACAGCCAGCTCAGACGGCAAGGTCTCTCTTGTGTCTAGGGAGTTGTCAGGAATGTCTGGAATGCCGCAGCCTTGGCTGAGTGGACCTCCTTTCTGACACATTTCCGAGTTGCCCAGTTTCTTGGGCAGAATGAATAATGGCAGGAGACGGAGGAGCCACCTTTGGGTTCTGAGAACTCTCTAGGGCTCCCTCTCTACACTATGGTATAACCTCATCCTCCCCACCATCCCAGTTGTTGTCCATGTTTAATTCCCAAATAAGAGAATGGAGGTTGAAAGAATGTTCTCCAAATTGCATTCAACGCCTCCATATTCATGTATATGTCTGAGTTTAGCTACTAGAGAAGGTATCAGATGTAGTTCTCAAGGCATTAGATTTAAAAATATGTAATTTTTCATTCTTTTTGAACTATTTAAACTAAGATTTTTAAATGAAAGAATTGCTTTGAAAACATGACGATCTTCCTAGGTTTAAATGAGACACTAGCTCTAGTTTGTCTAGGATGATAAGCAAAGCAAGCTTCCAGAGACCCTCATAACCCTCCTTCCAGCTCCCTCTCTCTCTCAGGTGATTTTCATACAAAATGTCAGTGAGTCAAAGATGTAGTTTTTTTTCTGGAACCCTCATTCTGCTCAGTTGGCCCCACAGAATGATCATACTTCTTTTTGAAATAGAACTGAGCAAAGTCTTGAATTTTATTACAGAATTTAATACCAATAATTACTTAAAATTTAATGAATTTCACTACTGACTTAATTGCTTTTGAGTAGTTCCGCTTAACTTATTAAAGAGAAGCAAGGACATATTCATTTAATGAGCAGCAGAAGTCTTGCCCTCACATCTGCCTACATTCTCTTTTCAATTAATCAATTATAGTCTGATGGTGTGTAATTACACATTAAGAAAGTTATTGGATATCGCAGCATGTCTGTCCCGGGGGGCTCATGAATACACGAATATAACACACCTGTAATGACCTGCACTGAGTTCTGCAAATTACACTCATTTCTCTCCCTCTCTTCCTCTCTCTCTGCTAAATTAAGATGAGACCAATTACCATTAACTTTTTGAGTCACATCTAGTCAATGTGATATGGAGAAAGTGAAAAAGACTGAAAGAAAAGTAAAAATGGAGGGAAAAGACTTTATCTTTGAGTGTGAGTAATCTTCCTTTTGAAATGAAGCTTGCCAAGAACTGGTCCTGAGAGCTATCACAGCGGTGGTTGGTGGTCATCCATCAGAACGGGGTCTACTGAATCGTACTAAATACTTGAGAAAATCAGGCCGACGTTATTTGAACTCAAATAGTGTCTTGCTTCCTAGCTTCCTTCAACCTCCTGATGAGAGAAATAGGAAAACCTTTTGAAATCACATTCAGGCAAATTTGCTTGGCTTGTTTCAAATCAAACCAAAGTCTGGAACTGATCCCCAGTCAGGAGCGCTAAGCCTCCGCATAGCAACTAAGCCGCGTTAAAAAAAAAAGCAAAGAAAGAAAAAAGAACCCACTAAAAATGCAGCACAAACAAAGAGCAAATTTTACTACGTTCATGGCCTAAAGGCTCTGGTTATGTGAAGGGGTCTATTCCAGTATGTCCTTCTGATTTATGCTAAATCAGTAAAACCCAACAAGAACCTCTTAATCCAAATTATATAGTCAGAGACATTCTAAATGCCTAAACCAACCAAGTGATTTTAAGCAAATGCCCTGTTAAAATAAGCTTTTGATGTCTGCACAACTCCAACTCAAGAAGCAATCTGTTGACATTTTCGGCAAATGCTATCTTCGTCTGAGACAGAGGCAGCCGTGGCTCCTTCGGAGTATTTTTCCGAGTAAAGTGGTTCTTCTCTCTTTCCCTCTCTCCTCCTCCGTTAAAACCCCTGCTTCTGTCATCTCCTCATTGAGGTACTGACATGGTCAATTCTGTTGTGATGAATGGCTTTCCATCAGGATAGTGAGGATACATTGACCCTCAGCTAGCAGATACTCAGGTGCATGCAGACGAATGTGGTAAGCCTCCTTGCTAGAGAAGGATTTGCTTTGTTGATGTTTTTAACTCTGCAGCCAGTTTGGGGCATGTTGTGTGCTGTTTCTCCTGCTTACAGCCACTAGCCGTGCATACCCCGCCATCACTTGGGCAAAGCCTGCCTCTCAGTGCACCTCCTAGGGATGCCCAAGACCCCGCTGGCCCAGGACAGAGGATGTGTGTCGGTGGCAGAGGCACCCCGTGTACTTTCAGGGAGTGCCCTTTCCTGGCAACTCCTGGCCTGTCGGGACAAATGTCTCTGCCGAAGGGGCTGTCTTCCTGTGTGGGCTCCATCTGTGGCATCTCATGGGCCTCCATGGGGTTGAGTTGTAAATAGTGGCCACCACATAAAACATGCCATCTGTACCCCTGTGGGTAGTAGGATGGAACACAAAAAAAGATTTATTCCAGGAATATGAACTGATGTTTACAGACATGCCAGGACTGGCTTTGAAAACACAGTGGAAAACTGTCTCAAAAGCAGTTTAAGTACCATGTAATAGAAGCCTGAAAAAAGTGCTATAGGAGCATGAAGGAAGCCTCTATGCCCAGGGAGATGCACCAGCTGGTTTGTCCACACCAGCCCCTTTCTCCCAGAGACGGGAGGTACCGTAAGGGAAGGCAGGGACAGAAGGCAGGGGGTGCCTGTGGCTCTCATGCTTTGGGGGCCAAGAGTCCCCCTGAACCCCAATCCCTGTAATAATTCCATAAAGACTGGAAAGTAAGGAGATAAGTTTGGATTGAGCAAATTGGATTGCCCTGCAAAACCTTCATTATTTGCTGGTCTGGGGTTCAGGGCTGTATTGAGGGGCATCTTTTGTTGGTGGCATCATACCCATAGGCAGACACAGAAGCCTTAGCTCTTGGAGTGACAACCGCACACCCCAGGATTTGCACAGCCTTCCCAATTTCACCTTTATCACCTGTTTTCATAAACCAGTGGGCCTCCTCAAATGAATTCAGGTGCCCAGCATTTGGAAATAGTGTCACTCTTGGGAACACTATGAATTATCGACCTATTTAATCCCCATTGTGTGAACTAGGAGTAACTTTTGTTATCTGTAATCCATTTAGGAGATAAAGTCATAAACAGTTCAACAAATACATTATTAAGCTAACTAAGCAGGACCGACAGTTTCCTGTTTCCCACTCATATTCCTTTGCTGCCTGCCCGTTGACTTTGTCATCTTTGAACGCTTGCTAGCAGACACAGAAGGCTCGGTCTGTGAGATAAGAAAGTCCTTTTCTACTGCATCTGGGTAATTTCTGTTTAGGCATGCTGTTGGTTACTGCCTTGTGAATTGATTTCCCCGCTCAGCCTGTTCTGGAGACCTGGCCACTCCGTGTCTGAAGAGACTGGGGTCTCACCTGAAGGGAGTGGCGGCTCGTATTTCCCACATCTCTAGCCCTACCCAGTTACCCCTTTATTTTCCCTTCCCATCGCCTTCCCTTCAGAAACGGAGAAGAGTGAAGTCTGGGGATAGGCAGGCTCTTCTTGACCCTCACCACGGTGTGGATGTCTGTGAGGGCGCCCCCTAGTGATTTGCGGTATAATAACGCCCTTCAAGTTGGCCCTGAAGTTGGATCCTGCGTCTGGACCCAGACCTGCAACTTGTGCCAGCACTTTAGGACCTGTGAGTTCGATATTTTAGGTTCTCTCAGCCAGACTGTGGTGTGTGTGTGTGTGTGTGTGTGTGTGTCCTCACGTGGGCGTGCGTGTGCATGCAGTTTTTACGGAAGGTTTGAGTCAGCGAGGGCTTTTCTATCACAGGACTGTGAAAAGCTTAAATATGACATTCCAGTTCATACAAGTTTTCCAGCCACCTGCCCCCAGGAATTTCTCCCTGGCCACATTTCCCCCCAGGTTCCGGTCACCTGTCAGCCTGCTCAGAGTCACTTTCCCCTCCCCTCTCTTTCTGTCACCTTTCTGCCTTGTCCACACCTCAGGCTCACATTCCCCTCAACTTTTTATGCTGAATGAGCTAGCTGTCACCCAGCATCCTTTGTGCATCCCGTATTCTCTGAGTCCATTTCCCTTTCGTTCTCACATCTTGTGTACTGTAATATCTTTTTTGAAGTTCCACTGGGAATAAAGCAGGTCAAAGGAAGTTGAGGCTTGTGCTTTGAAGACCAGGCAGCTGCCATTTCACAGACCCACGGGGGCCCAACAGGGCTGAAGTGGGGGGACCCCCGCGGTGGTGGAGCTCTGGGGTCACTGCCTCTTGCTCAGTTAGCTGCCTTTCTCCTACTAGAGATTCTCCTGCCATAGCTATGTCTTGAAGGCTTCTAATGAAAGCTGAGGAAGATATATAGGGGAAAAACATAAATCTGCAGAATCAGGGTATTAACATTTCTCCTCAGTGGTCTGGGAGAAGACAAAAGTGGTTTGATTGCAATAGCAGCTCCAGCTGGTCCAGCTTATAGGCAAACAGTGTGTCCTCAGAAGCTGAATTTGTGAACCACCACCCCCAGTCTCTGAGAACGACCCAGGAAGTGCGAAGCTTCAGCCTCCTGCTGCCGCTCCCACACCGCCTCTGGCTCCAGGTAGCAATCCCAAATGTTTCCTCAGCCCATAGGCCCTGCTTTGAGGTTCAGAAGGTATGCTTCCTTTGACGGTGGGCTCACCCTCCCACCCCAAGTTGACTATCAAAATGTCCACCCACCAGCAGCCTGGATTCCATTTGGGCCCCTGGCAGGATTGCAGAATCTCAGGCTGCACCCAGCCATCCTGAATCAGAACCTGTATTTTAACAAGATCCTGGGGGATTCATATGTACCTTAAAGTTTTTTGAGAAGCTCTGGGTTAGGATTTTTATCCTATAAATTTGGGTCTGCTTCAGTGGGCCCCTTATCCTCACAGGACATGTGCCCACAGCTTATTCAAAAATTCACACCCCACACTCCTTCCCCTGCTTTCACAGCCATTGAAAAACTTACAACAGATAGAATTTTGTCCCCTCAGCTGAGAGAGTATCTGGCTGGGAAACTTTAGAAGGAGCAGGTTGGGGGACTGGTAAAGGAAGGTGGGAGGGGGACAGACACAGCTTCGAATGACCGCAGCTCCACGGGAAATTCAGCCCGCTGCTTCTGTGCCTTTGCACATTTGAAGTCTGAGCCTTAGGGCTCCAATTTAGGAAGAGAAGGTGAGGACTCTGATGGGAAACTGAAATCCAAACTGAATTCTGACGCCTGGAATTCGGGTTTCATTGTTTAATCTCTGGAGGGAAAAGGGAGGGCTCCTGCATGGCCTCTCATCCTAGGGGAGATGGCTCAGCAGGGTGGGATGGGAGGTGGGTCACAGGCTGGGTGGAGTGGAGGATGGGGGGGCAGGGTCAGCACCAGGATTTACCCCCTTGTTTTCTGCCTGGAGGACCAGGAGAGGCTGGGCTTGGCTGGCCTCCCTCTGCTCAGGCAGAGCAACATGTGCGGTGGGAAAGATAGCCGGGGCAGTCCCAGTCCTTGCCACGTGACTTCAAAGTAGCTGTCCACAGTGGCTCCGAACTTGGGGCTTAGCACCATCCCCATTCCTCTCTCCCCTCCCCACTCTCTGCATGGAACAGGTGAGGGAGCTTAGCACATGACAGTCTCAGAGGCCTTGGGTTTCTCATCATCTGGGGACAGAGGCTGTTGTCCACACCAAGAAAGGGAACTGGGAAGAAGGCGTGTGTGACAAGAGATTAGGGCCAGTGAGCATTTGACCTCAAGTCCAGTCCTGGGGATGTGCTCTGGGTGATGTTATTCAAACAGCTACTGTACATTTTCCAGGGCACCTGGTTTCCAGTGTTCTGCCTGTTGTCACTATAAATCATCAAGATGACTTGGGGCCTCAGCTATACATCCCAGTCTGCCTTACACACCAGGGCAGATCAAATACAGGTCAGATCATGTTTCCTGATTTTTTTTGTTTAGGCAATTGGTGACAATTTATTACACAACAAGAAGTGGACAGTTAAAGGATCATGTCTATGGGCACCTGGAATTTCTGGAACAGGCCTGATATAAGATATTCTGGCCTGTTATCTTGAAACTCCCAAGGAACACTGGTGCACCTCCAGCTAGGCCTTCTTGTTCTACTGCTGATGTCAGATACAGGCATTGTTGCAGAAAACAAGTTAATGAATATAGTGTTGTTTTTTTTTTCATTGAAGAGTTTTTCTTCTAATTTTTCCTAAGCATTTAGTACCTGGTACATGCTGTAGCAAGCATATGCTAGCACTTGATAAACTGAAGATGCGAGAGAAAAACCTTAGTACTGAAGAGCTCAGGAAGAAGCTGCTCCTGTGTGGTTCAGGAGCCTTTTGCATGCAGGCGGGCAGTGCGTGGCTTGAGTTTGGCTTTTGTTGATGACGCACACGTAGTACAGTCAGTACAGTCACATTTTCTGGGTATAACACTGTTTTCAGTTCAAATGATAGAATTAACCGTATCAGCATTATATGCTGTCCTCTGACCAATATGAGAGACTCTGTGTCAGTCAGCATCCTTACAGCAGCTGGAGCTGTGGACCTCTTTCCAGGGCCAGCTGGAGAGAGGCGGAATGGTCTGTAGCCATGAATATGCTGTGATTTGAGGGGCTACTCAAGGGGAAGGTATGGCCACCCACTCACCTGAAATTCCACCATCAGAGGTTACTTTCCTTGGGTTTTGAGGCTATCCAAGGTGAAAGCCTTGGTTTGACATGTTGGGTTTATTTGTCGGGGATCAAGGCCCTGAAAGGAGGATAGATAACCAAGGGGAAGAAACACTGATGAAGCAGACGGTGGGACAAACCCCTTACACCTCACACGTCATAGTTCTGCTGGGAACGGACTTCTCTCTTCTTTAGCCGCCCAGGGGAACAGGGTGCTGTCAGTGACTTGGCTGGAATTGTGCTCTGGCTTCCCTTCACCTCAGTTGTGTCTAAATGGTGATTCCTGGACTAGGGCATGATAAATGGGAAAATGAGAGTGCTGGTTAGGTGCTAATTTATATGGAAGTGAAGGTCTCCGTCTTTTGTGGGGAGGGATCATCTTTTCTTTCAGAGCTTATGTCTTTCAGTTGTGTGGCATTAAAATGTCTTTTTTCTTTTCTTTTAAAAAATGAGATTACAGTGATAATAAATAGTGCTGGCTCATCGGTAAAGAATCTGCCTGCATTGCAGGAGATTCGGGAGACGTGGGTTCTGTCCCTGGGTCAGGAAGATCCCCTGGAGGAGGAAATGGCAACCACTTGTAGTATTCTTGCCTGGAGAATCCCATGGACAGAGGAGCCTCATGGGCTAGAGTCCGTGGGGTTGCAAAGGGACACGAGTGAGCACACACCCATAAAATTCTTTAGGCGAAATTAATTTAAGGGATAAGGTGGCGAATCTAAAAGCTGTTTTTGAGTTTTTTTTACTGGATATGGAATTGAAATCAGGGAACTACTTAGTGCCCAGTGACCTCACTATGACATGGTTATCTTTTTGAAAATGAAAGCTCTATGTTTGCAGGAGATGAGTGTCTTGAGGGCAGACACTGCCCTCAAGAAGCTAAGAGTATAGGACAGACATGATAAAAACTCAAGTAACATCAGATTTATAGTGACCTGAGCTTTGAGCAGGGGAAGAGTGCCAAAGAGGGGTCCCAAGGCAGGACAAATCTTACATCAGATCCGGGAAAGGGAGTCAAGTGAGTCTATTAGATTTGGCGTCCAAAAGCTCCTTAAGAAACAAGGGGCATTCATCACTTTTGATCTGTTCTTTACACTCCTAAGTGTAAACAAAACCTAAGGAGTAATCATCCTTGCCCTGCAGCTATTCACACCCTAATGCAGCTTTCAGTGTTTCATAAAAATGAGGCCCCACTGTGCCTTAGACCTATGATCTCAAGTCAGAAAACCTGTGGGTTTTTGATTACATGCCCAATCAGTTAAAATTAGATGCCCTAATATTTTCTTCCATCCCTTCCCTGGATTGTCCTTGCACCCTCTGGGGTACCCCACCCTGCCTCAGAGATCGGCACTCTAGAGGGGAGCACATAGGAGAACTGGGTCTTGTAGGAACATCTCCTCTAGACCAGAAAAGCCCCAGGATGTATACTGGTAGGCTACATGTCCTATTTCTGAGCAAATCTCGAGAATACATGGATGTTTGTTTACGATAGAAATTACAGAACAACCGTGGGGCACAGGGTTGAGATCTTGGTTGTAATTCAGCTTGTAATGCCAAATTTGTGTGTAATGCATAGGTAGTTGATATATTGCCCATGTCCTCTCTGCTGGATCCTGAGGAGTTTTCCGCCTGGGGTGGTAGATAGTGTTGGCAGCCCTGGTCAGCGGGGTGACCTTGCCCACTGGCTCCATTAGGCATTAGGAATCCCAGGTAGAGGAGGAGGACAGAGTTTCTGGGAGGACTAGTGGAGGTGGAAACCCTGCACCCCCCAGATCACCACTATGAGGACTAAACTGTGAGGAAAACACCAAGTTAGGGCTGGGCAGTGGGGTCACGATCGTAGATGCTGCCCCCAGGCCTTCTCAGGGCTCCATCCTCTGGTGCTCTTTGACCCCTTTCTGATCTTGGGAACCAGTTCTAGGAAGATTCCTCCCAACATAAATACTCATCTCCAATTTCCATAAGCAAAGGTGGGTCCCATAGAGGGATCAATTCATAGGAATTCATTTAAAGAGCCGGCTTTTTTTATGATTAAAAATAAATATTTATTTAGCTGTATTGGGTCTTATTTGCAGCACACGAGATCTTTGATCTTTGTTGCGGCATAGGTGATCTTTTTTAGTTGTGGCAGGCAAGATCTTCAGTTGTGACATGTGGAATCTATTAGTTCTAATCTAATAGTTCTAATAGATCAAATAGTTCCCTGACCAGGAATTGAACCTGGGACCCCTGTATTGGGAGTGCAGAGTCTTAGCACTGAACTACGAGGAAGTCCTAAAGAGCCCTCTTAGTCATATCTTCTCTCCCAGTTGGAGATGGGAGGGGAATAAGATGGGTATTCCCTTCCAGTGGCACTCACTGGGTCCAGAGCTGCCTGGGATGCCCCTGAGCGAGGCATCTGGGCCAGGACTACAGAGCTGGCCCATCTTTCTTTCTCGAGGAGGAGCCATAACTGCTCTCCTGACTGTCTCCTGTCTAGAATCCTCACCAGGGCGTATCAGAGGTGGCTGGCCCACAGAGTCAGCAGGGAGTGAGGCAGGCTGGTCTGGGAAGAAGGCACCCGGCACATCTGAGCAGCCAAAGGATCCGTGAGTGAACCTTTGGCCTTTGCTCAGGAGGCCGGGCCTGGTGCCACGGGGTTGCCACGAAGCCCTGACGGAGGCCCCACCCGCTGCAGGCCAGCTGAGTCAGAACCCCTGAGAGTGGGGACCGAGCAAAGCTTCCCCAGTAATTCTAGGGTGCAGTGAAACACTAGGGGCGTCTGAAGGCGCTTAGGTCATGTTCCGAGCAATATCTCCTGGCTGGTCCTGAAAAGACCTAAGGCAACATTTCTCTCTCCCTCCCTCTCTCCCTGGCTACCTCCTCCCTGTCGCTCCCTCCCTCCCTCTCCCTTTCCTTCCTCCCTCTCTCTCTCTCTCCCTCCCTCACACACACACACCCTTGGGCAGGAAAAAAGAAGCAATAATAAAGGCTATTGAACACTTGTCTTGAGAAAAATTGAACATTTGCTCAAAATGCATCATTACCATAGTTACCATTTGCTGGGTGTGAATGTAATACCTGAAAAATAAAATTCTTCCAGCACTCGGGAGGGAGCCTGCCTTCTGCCTGGCTGGAGCAGGTGTGGCTGCTGATCGGTCCCCAGACACAGGAGTCTTCTGCTTCCCAACCTGCCCAGCCCGTCCTGCCAGGCTCCATCTTTTCTTTCTGAAGGCCGAGTGATCCTACCCCTGGATTCTGCTTGGTTCCCTCTTCCCTAAAGACTTCAGAGGCGAGGGCCTGTGATAATAACTGAGAACCCACATGAGGCCTTTGTGGGACTGTCTGAGCCTGGGGTGTTTATTATCCTTCTGAATGGCGTTCTCCCTTCGGGAGGGGGCCCTGGCGGAGCCAAAGAACAGTAATCTTCGGGAAAGAAAGGCAAGGGCCAGCACCAGCAACAAAAACTTCCTGCAGATGTGGAATTTGCAGGAATCCAGAGAAAGCGAGCCTATTTTTAGCAGGAGTGAGAGTGCAAACCGTGATCTTCTCCACAGGCTGCTGTCACTAACATTTGTCTATAAGCAACATTTTCATATTTAAACATGACAGCCCTGTGAATTGAAAAGAACCGACACTTTATCTGCTTGCTGAGTAAAAGCTATCGCCTTGCCTCAGCCTGGTGGGAGGACCCGCTCCACGCGGTCCGCCCGGCCGGGCATTGGGTTCACCTGTGTTGCCATGGATATTCACATCAGCCTCTGATGGCAGGCTACTCAACAGCAGTGATGAGGGGTGCTGTTTCTTCCGGGTGAGAAAGCTGCACCGTTACCTCTGTAGGGAAAAGTGCCCAGTGCACTTTGCTCAATTAAGCATGCATGTGTGGAAATACAGCTCTCAAATGAGCAGGAATAAAAATATATTAAATTTGTAGAAGTTAAGTAATACCGTTGGGAAAACCAGTGAACTTGAGGTGAACCCAAAAATGTCAAAAAAGAGAATCTCAGAAATGTGAGCCTTCAGCAGTTTAGTGGACCCTAAACGAGACACATGCATTACATCCTTTATGCCTCGTGTGAATATCTTGCCCAGGTCAGTATCAGGAAGCCTGGCACACAAATTCTTTTGACACTTAGGCAGCAAGGACTTTAATAAGTCCCATTAGAAAATAGTTCATCATTAATGTGGTGAGTTTAGACTAGGGAGGGAGACAGTCCTCTGAGAATGAGGCCCCTGAAGATGGCTTTCTCCATGACCTCACTGCCCATTCAGACTTGTTCCTGTCTCTACTCTGCTGATGTTGGTGTTAGTTACTGGCATTCCTGCTGCAATGGCAGCTCAAAACTTAGAAGAGAAAGAGGGAAAAAATCACAGGGCAGCCCCGAGAGCCTCAGGTCGGTCTGCAGGCAGCTGCTTTTATTATCCCCATCCTCGGTTGACATTGGGCTTCCCTGATGGCTCAGTGGTAAAGAATCTGTCTCCCGATGCTGGAGAAGCAGGTTTGACCCCTGGGTTGGGAAGATCCCCTGGAGGAGGAAATGGCAATCCACTATAGTATTCTTGCCTGAAGAATTCCATGGACAGAGGAGCCTGGTGGGCTACAGTCCATAGGGTTACAGAGTCAAACACGACTGAGTGACTAGACAAGTAGCATGGGGTTGACATTGCTATGCATGCAGAGAACTTTGACCTTTTCTAGACGATGAGCAAAGCAAAGCAGGAGAACTTGAAGGGTTGCTCAGCCTCATTGTGGGCTTGGGGCAGTGATTTCAAAATGTGGTCCCAGGCCCGCTGTACCAGTTATCACCTGGAAGCTGGTTAGAAATGCAGATTCTTAGACCCCGGCCCCCTCTCCCAGCCCCAACTCCCCTGCTCCCAGACCAGAATCACAAACTCTGGGGCTGTGGCCCTGGAATGTGTGGGGTTACAATTTTTTAATATCGTAAAATATAATGAAACATAACATTTGCCATTTTAACCATGTAATTCAGTGGCATTCTCAATGTTGTACAAGTGTCACCACTATATATTTCCAAAACTTTTTCATCACCCCAGACAGAAACTCTTTAATCATTAGGCAATAACTCCCTTCTTCCCTCTTCCCCTAGCCCCTGAGAATCTTGAATCTACTTTCTGTCTATATGAGTCTCACACAAGTGGAATCATGTAATATGTGGCCTTTTGTGTCTGGCTTCTTTCACTTAACCGTGTTGTCAAGGTCTATCCATGGTGTGCCATGTGTAAGCACTTGGTTCATCTTTATGGTTGAATAGTATCTCATCATATGCATACACCACGTTTTTGTTTATTCATTCATCTGTTGATGGAAACTTGGATTGTTTCCATCCTTTGGCCCCTGTGAATAATTCTTCAATGAACACTGGCCTATCGATATCTGGAATCTGTTTTAGCATAACCACCAGGTGATTCTGGCACGTATCTACGTTGGAGAAGCTCTGGCTCAGAGCCGCAGAGCTGTCTTTATGCAGAACACTCAGGGTGGTGTGCCCTACTGCAGCTTTATCCGTTCCAGTCAGGGGTCAACTCTGTGGCTACTTTGCCGTTTTATTTTTCCACACAGGGATCAATATTTAAAATTTCTTAAGAGTCCTTCTAAGACTGATCCCAGAATAAAAATACCTGTCCCATTTAGGGATTCTCTTTGACTTAACTTCAAGGATGATGCCTCACAATACTTCAGAAGGGTGGCAGAAAAACATTTATTAAAAACGCCTATCCATCCATTTGTTGTTGACTGGAATTTCACTCACATGTTTTATGTTACCCTTGACCTTGGTATTAACTATAATGATGACACAGTCTACTATCTTTTTCCTGAGAATTGTAGAGGTGGTAAGTAGAAAGAAAAGAAAGTGAGAAGGAAAAGTGTATTTGCTATAAGTTCACAGATACTTGGGTGATGTTCAGTGACTATTGTCTGTAAAAAATTTTATTTTTATTCATTTTTTACTGTGCTGGGTCTTCACTGCTGGGCACAGGCTTCCTCTAGTTGCAGTATGCAGGCTTCTCATTGCAGTGGCTTCTCTCGTTGAGGAGCATAGACTGTAGATGCACAGGCTTCAGCGGATGTGGCAAACGGGCCTGGTTGCCTAGTGGCATTGTGGCATCTTCCCAGACCAGGGGTTGGCCCTGTGTCCTCTGCATTGGTAGGCAGACTCTTAATCACTGGCCCACCAGGGAAGCCTTCAGTGACTATTGTCTTAATTTGCCAACCCCAGTACCTTATTCTCAACTAATTATTTTTCCTATTCAGAGAGGTTAAATAATGTGCTTGTGGTTGCATAGCTAGAAAATGACAAAGCCAGCAATTAGAATCTAGGTCACAGTCCAAAACTGCTGAATAAATCAATTTATACTGGCTGTGAGTGGTTTAAAATATTATCCCTTTGGGGATATTTGGATTTTTACTCCTGAAATTTGTAACATTTTAACCTAAAGAAACAAGTCTTTAAAGGTAGAATGTCATTTCTGAGGAAGAGGAAAGGAAGACCTTTCCAACAAAACCACACCATGAAGACTCCTGCAAGCTAAGCGCTAGCAATCCCTGGAGGGCAGTCTCAGGAGAGTGTTTTGTTTTACCTTGGGTGTTACATATTGAAAATGGAATGGAGGTGAGATGGAGGCAGCCTGGATTGGGCCAGTCTGAAAGTCATGATGCCTTAAGGACAATGCTCTGCTTAGACAAAAAGGCCAAGGGAACACATATAACCCCATTGCCAGGTAGATTCAGGGCAGCTGTGTGGAAGAGGATATAGACATTCTCAGTGGCTCTGGGGTAGAGGGCCAGGCCTATGGGAAAGGGTTACAGGAGGACAGATCTCTTCTCAGTATCAGAAAGAGTTTGCTAACAAAAGTAGGATAGACACCCTTGTGAAGTAGTGAGTTCCCCATTGCCAGAAGCATCACAGTTGAGTCAGATGACCAGCCAAGCATATAGTGGCAGGGCTGCCTGCACTGACTGGAAGGTGAGATGTAAATGACTCCCTGGTGCCCGCTCATCTCAAGGCATTATGACTTTGGACTTCTGAAAGTTGCTGAGTTGTTATGTGCGGAATGCCAAAACAATATCGAAAGGGAGTTTGGTA
Organism: Capricornis sumatraensis; assembly: GCF_032405125.1. Taxonomy (NCBI): domain Eukaryota; kingdom Metazoa; phylum Chordata; class Mammalia; order Artiodactyla; family Bovidae; genus Capricornis; species Capricornis sumatraensis. The sequence continues at coordinate 30,203,879 of NC_091081.1, read as the reverse complement.
ATAATCTATCATTTTCACTGTTTAACTTGTATCCTTCCTTAAAAAAAAGTCTCTCAGCATCACTGATGGAAATTTTTGAAATATTTAGAGGTAATTATTCTGCAGGGATTTTGTCCCCTGTTTATAAATTCAGTGGGAGCATCAGTTTGAATACCCTCTGATAACTGTTTACTGCTCTGACCTGTTGGAATTTCCCTTTTTAGCCTAATAATTGGAACACTCACAGTGGAGCTGCTCCATGGGTAAGGATCTTGGGAGCTAACAAAGCAGGGAAGACCCAGCTGGAGTCTGAGGCAAACACAGGGACTGTTTGTGTTACCATTCTTCCTATTGCATTTGGCTCACGTTAGGTCTGAGGACTGGGTGGTTGGCATGACCATGGTCTTCAGACATCTAAAGGATATAAACACTGAGGAAGGAAGGAATTTATTTAGCTTGAGACACGGGGTTTCATTAGGGTAAGAATGAGGGAAAGAAATTAAGCAAAGAAAGATTTAGACTGAAAATTAGTGGGCTACTCCCAAGCAATAGACTGGTGAAGCTTTTAGATATTTTCTAGGGAATATGATCCTGTGTTTTCCAAGTCACTTGAAAATCAGAGGGACAAAGGCTGAGATAATCTTGAGGAAACCACAGTCTCTGGGGATCAGGCAAACAGAGAATGCTTAGCTTTTTCTGCTTCCTAGTCTGTCTCATAAACATGAAAAGCTAACTGGGCAATCTCCTACTGAATGACTTCTGTCCACCTATAGCAAGTACTTGATTTTCTTAAATCCAGGAATTATTCAAATGTTGGTGTGTTCCCAAGGGTAAAATCTGAATGTGAGAATCAGCGGAGCCTTCTGGAGAATCTAGGGTGGAGCAGGCATCTGACTGCTCCACCTGCTTGTTAGTGATGTCTTTGAAGGGCAGGAAGATGAGGCGAAAGTCATCTGTTCCTGTGATTGGTGGAAAGGACCTTGAAACTCTGGGTCAAAAGGAGATGTCTGCTGCAGGGAGATTTGAACGCAGTGGCTTGAGAAAGATGGAGGCCTCAGCCACTGCAGAAGCCCCCAAGAGCCGAGAGCATTTCCCCTACACAGTAGGAATCTACTTGTTCTTCCTGAAGTCTAGTACAGACAAGCCTTCCAGGATGCACTCAGCTCCTGGGGACCACCAGTCACTGTTTGGGACTCGAAGCCTTCCCGGACTAGCCATTGTGGCCACCATGCATTGCCTGGTGGGAATGCATGGTGTGGGATGGGGTTCTTGTGGGACTGGGCTTCCTTCTGAGACTAATTAGAGATATTTGCATTGAGGTATTTTGCATAAGCCATTTCATGACACTGACAGGTAAAACAGAGAAAGATATGTTGACATTTGGTAGAGATCTTTATGTTTAACCTCTTGAGGTGTCAGTGCCTCCAGCTTCCTCTGTGGTAACAGAGGTGGGCAGTCCGAATAAGGGTGCTCCTTTTCTATTACAAAGGTAGTTCCCAGGTAATTTTCCATTTTGAATCCTCCATCTCTTTTTATGAAATAAAATGGGATTTTACTCTTTAAAACAGGCCACCACTGGTTTGCATGGTCAGCTTTATCTTAAAAGGGAATAAAATTCATAAATTGAAACCAAATTGGAGACTGTTCCGTGGCACACTCTGCGAGGGCTGAGAGGACACGTGGGTCTGCTGATGACCTCGACTTAGGAGACCGTGGAGTCGTGGACCCTCACTGCACAGGTTCCCCCGTCCTTGGATTTAGACAGCCCTTGATCATCCTGCCTGGTCTCAAGTCCTGGATTCCACTGATTGTCCAGCCTCAGGCCATCCACTGTTGCATTTAGGATTTTGGGAAGCCCTTGTCTCTGTCATCAGGATGTTCTGCCTTGGAGCTGGGAGAGGACAGACAGGCAGCCAAAATCAGAGTCAAAACCCCCCAGCAGCAGAGAAAAGGGCCGTGAGGAGCTGGTGACAGAGCTGATGAGACAGGAGGCAGGAAGGCCACAGAGTCCCCCGGAGGACCATGTCTGCTGGCCATGGAGGGCAAGTCCTCTTGGCATGAGGGCACAGCCCAAAGCAGGGTTAGCCCTTAATGAGGTTTTATGTGTGCTCCGGGTTTTGGAGTTTTCTGCTGGTGTCTCATCACAGTGTGAGGTAGTAGCCAAGGAAACCCTCACGTGCCTTCACATCCATTCCCAACCCTGGTTCTGCAGAGGGCAGGATGCCTCCCACCCCTGAGGTCTCAAGGGGCATCATAAAACTCTCCAAATAAGACGAATTTGGATTCTTGCTAATTAAAAAAGTCAGCGTAATAATGAGTGTGTTGGAAAATGAAGAAGCTGCATTGTAAAAGGCGGGTAATTATGGTGCGGGGTTGGGTTGAACCGAGGGTTGGTGTCGCATTACTGTTACTGAACATCAAAGATGTCAAGCTAGGAGCACAGTCGTCTCTCACAGCGTGACTCTCGTTTACTGCGTGTCAAGCTGCAGGAAGTCCAGCTGATGTAAATAGATTAATATTTAAAAAGTAATACAGAAGAATGAGGTTCCAAACATGTAATGTTTAATTATTAAAAACCCATAATGGAATTCTAATCTGAACTCGTGTCTCACTGGTGCTCAGCGAAAAAACTCAATTAAGCCAGCGAGTCTGCTCACCCTTCAGCTCATTCTGACTACCTCAGGCCCAAGCCTGTGTTCTCTGAAAGTGTCTAGAAACAGGTATGGGCAGCTTAGGTCATGTTAGGCTTTCCTATTAGACAATTGTTGCAACCTTTCATTTAAGTCAAAGTTTTGGGCAAAATGACTATCCATTGTTAACAGGACTTAGAGAAGAATTTGAGGTACTTCCAACTAATAGGACTTGGAAGAGTAGGTGATCTGTTTGAAATCACAGTATGAGGCCCTTGTGCTCTTGATGGGTTTATCAGGCCATGAAGTGTGTGTTACAGGATGCAGGTGTCTGATTAGAGACATGAACTTAGCCCAGGGATAGCTAACCACCCACTCTCCTTTGGAGACCACAGTTCTCCTGGCCCTCTGGGACACACATGTCACACTCCTGATGAGGGTGAATTTGCCCAGACACCTGTGGTGGACAGTGGCCAAAGGAAGAGATAACACGATCCGTGTGGCTTGGAGTAGAATAAACCTCCTGGGCAAGTCGAATTCCATTCAAAGTCAGTGTGCGAGGAAGGCTGGTTGGGGTAGTAGTTCTTGATTTTATGTTTTTATTCAGCAGGACAGATAAGGATGGTTCTTATGTGACCATGTGTCTGAATACGAAAATACCAATGGGCCGTTTGTGTTTCTTGTTGTTGTACTCTGTGAGTTTGCTTCTTGCTTGAGGCACCTTGGTTCTCAGGAGATGCTCATGCATTCCTCTATAACAAGGAAAATGCAGTCGTGTGACCTAAAATGCTCTTGGGTGGAGCTTCAGGGTGTGGAAGGTCATACGAGAGGTAATGGCATTCATGACATCCTGTGGGCTGGCGGGCGGTATGGAGTAACCAGAACTGAGAGGACAGAAATTGAGTTTGTAGTGACTGCAGAAGCTGAAACCACAGGGTGAAATGTAATAGGGTCTAGGCCTCGGTGAGCACAGGAAGCTGATGAGAGGGGAGCGGGGAGCTGTAGGGCTGAGAAAAGTGCTGTAAAGGGACGAAAAATCTTGATTGCTGGCAGGACAGAGTCTATGAACATCCAGAGGGGCAAAGGCATGGGAATTACCATCACCTTCTCTGACAGTTCAGGTAACAACAGACATCCGCACATGGGAAGCCTTATCCTGTGCAAGAGTGTGCTGGGGTGTAAGGGCCCAGGCCGGGTACCACGGAGGAAAGCTTTCATCAGAGGAAAAATCCTAAGGCCCGGGTTTCCTGGCTCTTACATGATCCAGATCATGACAGTAGCATTTTCCAAAGTGATTTTCTTCAGGATCCTACTAGGAAAGAAAAAAAAAAGTTCTATTTTTGGAAAGTTGAGGAAATTAAACGTTTCTTTTCTGTAGAACTTCTCAGAGGCTTAAATATGGGAACATGCATTGAGAATCTCCCAGAGGAATATAGGGTGTGCAGCTTTTCCCAAACTTACTTGACCGTGGAATCTGTTTTTAGGGCAGAGCATTGATGGGTCTGGTATTTCTCAGGACACCCTGTAGGCAATACAGTTGGGGGTAGGAGTGGTCAGTGAGTGAGGCAAGGGGGAGGATGCTGCAGTGGATTTAGGAGCAGGCAAGGACCCGACGTGGCAGTCACATTTCCTTTCTGTGGTGACCCTCAGAAATAGCCCCGGTATAGAGAGGCCTGTGTCAGAGGCTGTCCTGGGGTCACCTTCCTGCTTTCCTGGGCCGAGGCTGCCCTGTGCACCTCACACCCATAGCAGAGGGTTCCTGGTGGGATGAGGCCACAAGGAGCTCCTTAACCACAGGAGGAAGTAGTGTGGGGCCAGAAAGGACTTTGAAGTCACTGCCTCTTCCCAGGAAGGACTTTGAAGTCATTGCCCCTTCCCAGATTCTCTTCATCTTTTAATAGTAATACTGACAAGGGCTGAGAAAAAGTGAAAATGAAAAGGGCTGTGGTCAGGATTAAATCGGAGAAAGTATACACAGCTGGGTTAGATTCTTGGCCTCCCTAAAGTTGGAGGCTCACTGTGTAGAAGATCAAGGAAACAAGACAGAAATAGCCATTGCTGCCCATGCTCACGGAGCCTGGGCAGTTGTTCTGGCAGCAAAGATGACCCCACAGGCCTAAGAACTTGGTGACTGGACTGTCTTTTTGCCTCCAAGGAGCTGGCACCATTACTTCCTGCTCTAGCACACATCCTTGGAGGACTTGCAACTGCTGCCACTCCCAGTTCTTTCAGCTCCAGTCTGCCCCATGACCTGCACTGCCGTGGGGCTTCTGCTTACTGCCTGTCTTCCGCGGTGCTCTGGCTTTCAGCCATGTGTTTCTGCTCACAGCTATTGTTCCCACCACTGCTTAGTCTCTTGGGGTTACCTTGATTCCCAAACCCCAGAGAAGAAGATCTGATTGGCTTGTTGGATTACTCTGTTCTCGTTAGGCAGAGCCCCACCCCAGGTCTTGAGGTCCAGTCTGCTAAGGCCAGGAAACCAGCCGGGCAGTGGCCACAGCAGGCATTCAGCATGTGATGGGTTCTGTTCTGATACAAAGGTAGTTCCTGCTGCTGCTGCTGCTAAGTCGCTTCAGTCGTGTCCGACTCTCTGCGATCCCATAGACGGCAGCCCACCAGGCTCCCCTGTCCCTGGAGTGGGTTGCCATTTCCTCCTCCAATGCAGGAAAGTGAAAAGTGAAAGTGAAGCCTCTCAGTCATGTCCGACCCTCAGCGACCCCATGGACTGCAGCCTTCCAGGCTCCTCTGTCCACGGGATTTTCCAGGCAAGAGTACTGGAGTGGGGTGCCATCGCCTTCTCCGAAGGTAGTTCCTACACGTTCTTTTCTCCTCCTCTCTCTCCCCTTTCCTGTTCCTCCCCACTTCTGTACATGCACAGTGTATCCAGTGTGAGTGCTATAAGAGCCACTCCATCTCCAGTGTTTTGATTACCCTCCTGTACACCTTTCTTTTGTGTCTTACTGGATCTGAGGTCCCTTACACAGGCCATTTGGATTAGACAGCACATCATACTCTTTTCTTTTTTCACTCAGGAGCCAATAGTCCAATTGTACAGTGGGTCAAAGAGTAGGATCCTTTCCCATTTTATTTCCTTTCTTCAGAGTTGAGCAAAGAATGATGTTGATCAAAGAATTATTTACCCATGGTTTATGAGGTGGCGACTTTTACCCAAATACTAATAATGGATATATAGTTATTGCTCATTTTAATTTGGGCTTCCCTGGTGGCTCAGTTGGTAAAGAATCTGCCTGCAGTGCAGGAGACCTGGGTTCAATCCCTGGGTTGGGAAGATCCCCTGGAGAAGAGCATGGCAACCCACTCCAGTATTCTTGCTTGGAGAATCCCCATGGACAGAGGAGCCTGGCGGGCTGCAGTCCATGGGGTCACAAAGAGTCGGACATGCCTGAGTAACTAAGCACAGCACGGTGCAGTCTTAATTTATGTTACCTGACTGCTGATCTCTTGCAGACTTCTGGTGAGTCATATTATGATAGTGTCTATCATACCACTTGAATTTTGAAAGAAGTTATAGAGATAACAAATGTGTTTAAACCTATATGAATACATATCTTTGTCCCAGGTTGTCTTGCTCTCTGCTGTTTAGCACTTCAGCCATTCAGCCTGCTTGGGGAGACTGGGTTGAGCTAACCCAGGATTTGCTTATGAGGATGGAAGTGTAAGAGAGACGCTCAGTGGCAAGTCTAGCATTAGTGGAGTGCTAGCTTTCAACTAAATAGTTAGCCCAGCATAATAGCTGCAATCACGGAACAAAGATGGAAGAGAACTAGGCAAGCCGATGGCCCACAAACATCCAGGAAGCTTTTCAGAGACAAAGGAATCAACGTGGGGATCTGAAGTCAGAAGCAGTCCCACACATCCTCGCCAGACACCTAAGAAAGTGTCGCTAAGTGGGTGCTCTCACACTGGCTTTGATTAACTAAAAAAACAAGGCAACAGGCAGGCTAAATTATTTTTTTTTCCCCAAGTTTGTGAGTTCAGCTCTCTGAGCCTTTTGAATTTGTAGCATTGTGCACCAGGTACCATTAATGTCACATTTGTGTGTAACTGAGCATAAGGGATTCCATCGGTGACTTTGGCCCAGGTGACCGTTGCTGGCCTGAAGCTGAGCCTAGGGCTAAAATATCCATGAGCTTCACACCACAACCTGGCTGGCAGGCCTCCTCATTATTGCAATTATGTTACTGTCAAACACTCCACAACCTTTGCAAACACAGTGGAGAAAATTTGGGGTCAAGTGTATTGTTGACTTGGGTTTCTGGGTTTTATTTTTGTGGTGTGCTTTTGACTTTGAAGTGCACATCATAGGAAGCTTCACAGTAGTGAGTTTTCTCTTTGTTTTTAATAACTGAGATTTAATGAAAGAATAAGGAGTAAATAAGAGTATAGGTAAACCAGCAAGCTCTGTTTTAAACTTGTAAAACTGGACCCAATGAAGGCAGCACGTGTGAATAGTGCTGAATGGAATAGTGAAAAAGGGGCCAGTCCCTTTCAAGAGTAAATAAAGCCATGGGCAGGAACAAACAATGGCTTCTGACATCTCTACTGATGCAGAGAGTGGAAGAAGCAAGTTACCCTGGATTGTGGGCACAAAAAGATAAAAACAACCTCAGTGATACCACTGAGACTTGTATGTGGGGCTGGGTTATGCCTAGACGAGAGTTGACATATAGAACTAAAACATAAAACACCATATGCCACCAACATAGCTAATAATTGGGTAAAATTCAGGAAAATACATCTTTGTATGGCAATACATGCATTTGAGGTGAAATTCAAAGTGGGAATTTTAAGAAAATAGAAGAAAACATCCAAAGAATTATTTGGGGGGTACTGAGTTCAAAACCTGAAGTAGAGATTAAAAACAGATTAATTAGCAACAAAGCAAGATAAGGGCAGTTTACCTACATATTTGCTAAGAATATCAATCTCTTAGAAACAGCAGTTGATCCTTCTTCCCATGCCATGTGGATAGTTCTGAGAAGGCAGAGAAGCTGTGAGAGGAATCCTACTTTGACCACCATGGTGCTTAATACAGAGGAGAGCTGCTTGGCATGGAAGTGGCCCAACTGTCTTGGAATGTGCACAGATATGATCAACTATGTTCCCTAGAATTTAGAAAAGCAGACATTTTTAATCCAAGGGAAGGTTGCTTCGTTCACCAAATCAGAAGCTCAGTGTAATTTGTGTGGGTGAGGAGAAATGGAGGGTGGGAAATTCTGAAAATGGATATTGTGTCAGGAAGGCTAGGGTGCATGAAGGAATAAACACTTGGGGGAACTGCCCAAGGTAATAAAAGGAACTTTTTAGGGCTCTGCTCATAGAAGAAGCAAGAAGTAGAATTGGAGAGATCATTGTTCAGAGCAAATGGTGAAATGTTTAACAAAAGAGGTGAGAAGGCAAGGCTGGACACCTTTTACTTGTTCTTTTTTTCCATTGTTTCCAGAAAGACAGTGCTCTTTGTACCGGAAAGGGTAAAACAGATCCCATAAAGAGGACTGTGAATCCCATGTTGAGGGCAAAGAGGTAGAGAGCACCTGCCGCACTCACCAAATTCAGCTCTCCCTGCCATGTAGGGGAAGTGTGTAGATTAATTCATATCAACTCTTGCATAATCTCTCTTCTCTCATGATGGATAGGAAAGGTTTCAAAAAGACATAAATGGACTAACATTTCAAAACTGGGAAAGGGTTTCTGATTTCTGAAAGTCTAGACCAGTCGGCTTCATGGCTTACCCTCAAAAGTCTTTGAATATATCATTAAACAAGTGGTTGATGAGTACTTAAGAGAAAAGGGTTTTGGTTGAGCAACAACTCAGAGTGAAGCAAGCAGCATGGTGGAGTGAAGGGAGGATGGGTTGGGAGTTCTGATCTGGATCCCAGCTCCATTCTTTGTAGGCTGTGAGAGCTTAGGGAAACCACATCGTCTCTTTGAACTCGTGTTTCCTCATTTTCAAGAAAAGTGGGAAAAACTGTAGCTCCTTTACAAGTTTGTTGTCAGAATTAAAGGAGATCAGTGAAAGCTTCAAGCTTCATACATAAGAGACATTCAATAAATGTTTGTTTTGAAAAAGCAAATAACTAACAGCGGGATACAACTAGCTTAAGCACGTGTGTGGCATTAATGGAGCTACGGTGTTCCATGGGAGAGAGGGCGAGGAGAACGCCCTGGACTCGGCCAGGTGGCTGCATTCTGTTCTGGGTGTTCCCAAGGTGAAGCAGACGCCTGGGTCAAGGACAGACAGGATGGGAGGGCTCTCGGAACTTGTCCCTGGAGAATGGGTGCAGGATCTGGGGAGGTTTAAAAACAAAAGCCTGGGGGAAACACAATGGCTCTTTTTAAGTATTTGGAAGGTTTTGACCTGTGCTAGGACACCCCGGTGAAGAGAACTACTAACAGTGGGTGGAAGTGACAGGGACGTTGAATGGTTAAACTTTCTAACACTCAAAGCTGTCCAAGAACAAAGTAGGCTGCACAGGGCTCTTCACAGTCTTGCAGCCTCTTTGGAACTCTTTGGCCATGTGGACGGAGCTGTATGGTCACCCTGTCATAGGAAGATAGGGCCACCTGGAAGACCATCTCTGTGGAAAGAAACCCACACTTCCTGGGGACACAGGTTTGGCTTGACCTGTGAAGTTCCTTAGAGGTCTAAATGTCTGCGATTCCAAAATTTCAAACTAAAGTTATTATCAAATACAGACATACCTCTCAGATATTGTGGATTTGGTTTCAGGTCACTGAAAATAAAAGCAGACATTGGAATAAAGTGAGTCACATGAAGTTTTTGGTTTCCCAGTGCATATAAAAGTGACATTTACACTATACTCTAGGATGTGTGCAATAACAGTATGTCTATAGTAATGTACATATTTTAATTAATAAATACTTCATTGCTGAAAAACGCTAGCCATCACCTGAGCCTTCAGCAAGTTTTATTCTTTTCCCAAGAGGAACATCAAAAATCACTGATGACAGATCACAATAACAAACATAAAGTGAAGTTAGAAATATTGTGAGAATTACCACAGTGCAACACAGAGACACGAAGTGAGCAAGTACCGCAGGCAGTAAGACACCAATAGATTTGCTCAATGCAGGATTGGCACCAACCTTCACACTTGTAAAAAAACAATATCTGAGAAGTGCAAAAGAAAAGTGCAATAAAACAAGGTATGTCTGTATTAGTCAGTCATTTTAGTTTGTAGTTTTAAAGGAAAATGCCAAAAATCCTTGAGATAGTGGAGCAGTATAGTCTTTGAGCCAGACTGATGTAAGTTAGAATCTGGATCTACCATCCCTTATCTGCAGAGGTAATCTTGGGCAAATTATTTAATCCATCCAAACCTCAGTGATCTATGTGGTAAGGTACTCGTGGAGATTAAAAGAGATGATTCATGTAACATGCTTAGCATGGTGACTAGTGCTTAAATAATGCAAGCTCTTATTACTCATATAATCTATTATTGTTACATCAAATTGGTGCTGCCACTAGGCATGATAATAAAAACCATAGCTTTCGATGGAGTGTCCTGGAGAGATCTGAGAACTGGGTAGCCATGGATACCAGGGGGTGAAATGGGCAATCCTGGCACCCACAGATAGGAACTGGTTCAGTCTGGAACCCAGGAGCACAGAAATGTGCAAAACTGTTAAGAGAGGATTGAATGAGGCATTGGGCTTCCCTGTGGCTCAGATGGTATAGAATCTGCCTGCAATGCAGGAGACCTGGGTTTGATCCCTGGGTTGGGATGAATGAGGCATTGGCTTCCCTCGTGGCTCAGACAGTATAGAATCTGCCTGCAGTGCAGGAGACCTGGGTTTGATCCCTGGGTTAGGATGAATGAGTCATTGCAGGTGAAGCCCTTTGCCAAGTAGCTGGCAGATTTTGAGTGATCAGAATATAGTTGGTAAATAAATGAGAGTCACCAGGAGCAGCTGTGAGCCTTCGAGAAGCTGCCAGAGATGGAGCTGAGGAGCATGATTGCCAGAGGACCTGTGAATTCTGCCCAGCAAGTGCCCTTGACCTGGACCACCAGCATGCACACAGCCTTAATGTTGTGGCATTTCAGTGGTGCTGCTCATCACTGATGCCAAGACACAGCCCGGGTGGGTGAGGAGGCAGATACAAATAACATCCCTAGGGAAAAAAGAGACTGTTTCAAATATCACAGATAACAATAACAGCCCTTCCGAAGAGTCATAGTATTGATGTATGATTAGCTGTGTTGTAGAATTAAAACCTTGTATTGAAATATGATTTTTTGCATTTTCTAAAAAAGTCTGTATGAAGGAAGAAATGAGGTGAGTGACCACAGATAAAAAGAAGCCAGGTAACTAGTATACTTCACTTTTTCACACATCATGTTGATGGCTCTCCTTTTACACAAGTGCAACCCAGAGTCCCTCTATATAGTTTTTTTCAGGCAGAGAGAGGGCTCTTATAGTCACACATAATGAAATTTCAAATATTCAAGTATGCATTTAGGAAACAGAGTAATGATAAGTGAGATCAAAGTACATTTCAAAAGAGATTCATATATCTATTTTGAAAACAAGGAAAGTTTATAATAACCAAGGTAAATACATATCTGAAAGAAGATTCTGATATACATTTGATAAAAGAGGAGTCACGGGGTAGAGGAGCAAAGGGGAGTTAGATACTAAGAGAGTAAAATATTAAGACTATTTTTTAGTTAAAAACTGTTGCATTCAGAACAAATCTGGGGAGTGGGGCACACAAATTTCTCCCATGACTGTTGTTGATGATGTTTTAATATTTATTTATTTGGCTGCACCAAATAGTTGAAACGTGCAGAATCTTTGGTTGCAGCCTGTGATCTCCTAGTTGTGGCCTGTGGATCTAGTTCCCTTACCAGGGATCAAGCCTGGGCCCCTGCATTGGGAGCACAGAGCCTTAGCCACTGGACCGTCAGGGGAGTCCCTCCCATGTCTGTTGATAGATTCTGAGCTTCTTGAGGGCAGGTGCTAAATCTTTACTGTACTTCTTCACAGTTCAGTGCCTACTGAAACAAGGAGTCCAGTGAATGAATAATTGGACTTGTGATGGCAAAATTTTCAGATCAGGTCACAATTAGAATATCTGGAGCTGACATAAAGGAGAGAAGATCAAGTCACTGGGCACAGCAGCGGCGATTCCCCGGGGGATGGGGTAGGCCATGGCTGTCTGCTTTCATGGGGCACATTTTCCATGTCTGCAGTCACTTGCTGGTTCTTTCCTGGCCACGCGCTTCCTGGGCAGTGCGTCCCGATGGATGATCTCAGTTTACAGCTGAGCACCTGAGCTGGGCGTGATTAAGTACTGCCCTACCAGGAGCTGGAGGCTGGAGAGAGGTCCCTGATGATCTCTGAGGTTCTGCTCAGGGCTGAGTTTCATTGCTCTGAGATCTCCTGGACTATGTCTGTGTCTGTCCTCTCAGGGCTGCAGAACTGAAAAACAGGGAGGCAAACATTTGGCATCAGGTGGGCCAGATTTTCCAATGTTTGAATTTTTCACTTTCCATCTGGATGACTTGTGTTAGGAAGATGTAAGTAGCATTTATCCAGTTTAAATGAAGTGGAGAGTTTTGTGATGATACGCTAATACGCTTAGGCAACCAAATTTGTCAGAACAAAGGGAAAAATCACCTTCTTCTGAGTCATACGTTTGGCCATGAGGATGGATGGACCTTCCACCACTGAATATGGGGCAGGAGTCCATCTCTTGCTTTGGCTGTAGAAACAGAGGCTTGGGTCAGTAAGGAGCCATTTGTCAGCGCTCATTGAGATCTTGAAAACCAAGCCTGTCTCTGCTCTGCCTCTCAGAGCTCATGGCACATGTGAAAGAGAAGGCTCTGCCCTGGTGACCTGGCCCAGGTTTTCTGAAATCCAGCTGAAAACTTATAAGTAGTAATTGAGTCATGCTATAAAGTTTCTACAGGGCAGCTTTCTAGAGAGATGTTCAGTTCTAACAAAGATGGTTGTTCATCTCTTCTTGAGTTCCAAATCCTACATGAGGAAGAGAGAGACTGAGAGATAGAGGCAGGGATTGGAGAGAGAGAAGCCCAACAGCAAAGCCAAACAAAAAACCAAATAAGACCCTTACACAAAAAGAACTATGTAGCAAACACCATCATATTGGACTCTAAACCTGCAGAAAGTTTGTTTTGAGAATGAACTTCTCCATGAATTGACTTAAAAACACAACAACACAATAATAGCCTTCAGTTCAGTTCAGTCGCTCAGTCGTGTCCAACTCTGCGACCCCATGAATCGCAGCACGCCAGGCCTCCCTGTCCATCACCAACTCCTGGAGTTCACTCAGATTCACGTCCATTGAGTCCGTGATGCCATCTAGCCATCTCATCCTCGGTCGTCCCCTTCTTCTCCTGCCCCCAATCCCTCCCAGCATCAGAGTCTTTTTCAATGAGGCAACTCTTTCATGAGGTGGCCAAAGTACTGGAATTTCAGCTTTAGCATCAGTCCTTCCAAAGAAATCCCAGGGCTGATCTCCTTCAGAATGGACTGGTTGGATCTCCCTGCAGTCCAAGGGACTCTCAAGAGTCTTCTCCAACACCACAGTTCAAAAGCATCAATTCTTTGGCGCTCAGCCTTCTTCACAGTCCAACTCTCACATCCATACATGACCACAGAAAAAACCATAGCCTTGACTAGACGGACCTTAGCTGGCAAAGTAATGTCTCTGCTTTTGAATATACTATCTCGGTTGCTCATAACTTTTCTTCCAAGGAGTAAGCGTCTTTTAATTTCATGGCTGCAGTCACCATCTGCAGTGATTTTGGAGCCCCCCAAAATAAAGTCTGACACTGTTTCCACTGTTTCTTTTTTTTTTTTCCCCCCACTGTTTCCCCATCTATTTCCCACGAAGTGATGGGACCGGATGCCATGATCTTCGTTTTCTGAATGTTGAGCTTTAAGCCAACTTTTTCACTCTTCTCTTTCACTTTCATCAAGAGGCTTTTTAGCTCCTCTTCACTTTCTGCCATAAGGGTGGTGTCATCTTAATAGCCTTTGCTCATTCTGAATCCCTCTCCTGATTTCTGTGTGGCTATGCACGTCTAAGGCTAGGTCATCTTCTTCCTTCCTTCACTGTAATCCAACTTTGCAAGGAAAGTTGGAATGGTGAACTTGGTCCCTCCCATCAGAGTTTGGCGCCCCGCTCCATGGGGGCTCGCCCTCACACACATTCTGCCATGCCGGCTCGGGTCATCCTGTCTTCAAGGCATGTGATACCGTGGCTTCTGGCCCTTCCCTTGGAAGATAGTTTCTGCCATGTAATGAGTCAAGCAGATCGTTCATCAGTTCTGTTTTTTAATAAAACATGAATAGCACAGTTTATGGCTTCCACTATTCAAACAGCAGTTGAGCCTAAGAGGAATTACTCATCTTAATGGTTCTAACACTCATTTCCATGCAGCCGTGCTGCTTTTTCAAGCTTTTGCCTGAACTGGAGAATGACTGGCCTTAGAAAAAGTGGGCTCAGCAGGAACTGAATAAGGCCCTCCCAGCAGGGTGGGCAGCTGGGACTCACACAGGTCTGTCATCCAGTTCCTTGTCACTGCAGACAGCCCTTCTGTCACCCCTGGAATGGCAGGATGGGAGCTGGCTCTGTCAGGTTCAGCGTGTGTTTGCCCAGAGAGAGACAGGCTCCATTCTATGTCAAACACACGCAGGCTCCTAGGAAAGCCTGGATGAAAACCTTCCTTTTCCTTCTCATGCTGCCATAGAAACATCTTCCCATTAAGTTAAACTGAACTTAAACATATGGGATGTTCTGAGGAAATCAGCAACCATGAGGGAGGCAGGTTAGGAACTGAAAAAATATTCTATAATATTCTATATTCTATGCTGGTGTACTGATATGCCCAGTACACCAGCATTACCCATCACTCCTATTAGCTCCATTTCACAGACTAAGAAACTGAAGGTGACATTTTTGTAAGGCTGTGCTTCTGGAGCTCAAACTCACACCCACATCTTCTGATTCCAAATCAATCTGCTGCCCAAGTGCACCAAATTAGGGCTCTGATAAGGGCAGAGCCTGAATCCAAAGGAACAGCTGATGGACTGCAGGGTTGAGCTGAATGAAGGCATTCAGGCAGGATCAGTCTAAGGTCTTTAATTCATGCTATGAGGTGATTATCTATAGGTAAAGCAGACCCAAACCCTTCAAAACAGTGATCACCCCCGTCCAGGTCTCTCTAGCCTTCTTGGCTTCACTCCTAGGTGAGCTCATGATTTTTTGAGCTGGCCTGGACTGCAAGATCAATGCTGTGTTCAACAGGCCAAGATGTAGAGAACCAGCCTCTTACGGCAAGCTCCAGTCTTGGTTACAGCAGCTACAATTTCTGAGCTATTACCTGAGTGCTGTATTCATGAAAAGTCAGGAGCACAGGAAGCTTTTGTTTTGTTTTCAAGTTGTTGATGGTATTCAAGGATTTGCTAATATCTTTTTACTGTTCCATTGCTGCAAATGTCTTTGCCCAGTAAGAAAGATTTCAGCAAGAGTTTCTTAATATTGCCTGATGCCAGTCACCACTCAGAAGGCAGTGGTGAGTGGATTCCACTGGAGGATGAACCTCACTCCCACAGCTGACAGCTGATTAATGTGTTAATTAGGAACCCTGTCCCCCTCCCTCACTACCGGAATCTTCTTCTAAGCCCAGCCGAGTGTATATATTGTGCCCATGTGGGTAACCTCATGGCATACTTTGGCTTTGACTTTGGACGTTTATATAAAAATAAAGGCTCAGTTGCCAACATGAATAGCTTTCTTTCTTTCCAGGAGAAATACAAGATGGAAAGAGTTATAGGAACCAGAAGTCCTGCTTTTCAGTTTTCTTGTATCAAGAGCAAGTGATATTTCTGCTGAGGCAGTGTCTTTTGAGCAGTTTAGTGGTGTAGGTTGCCACATTTATTTCACAGGAAAGGAGTGAATCCATCAGGCCACTGAGCTTATAAGTACTACCCTGGCAGTCAGCCACCAAAATATAAATACTCTAAATGGACTAAAGGAAATGTTCATTCTGTTGTTTAGAATTGGACACATCCCAGGAAGGTAAATTTAATCTTTTTGAGGACTGCTGTTATAGGGTTGAATGGAATACGCATTTGTTTATCTCCTTTGTGATCTTTTTGTCTTTCACGTGATACATTATGTATTTGTGATACGAAGCATTTCAGCTGTCTCGCTCAAAGGCCTCACATTAGCTGATTGTTCGGTCCCCAGATTGCCATCGTTAAACAGCTTCAGCCTCAGCTCCATCCAATCTGGGACCTGTTAGGGGGAGAAGTGGAACCAAAGAGGCCAGATTCCAACAGAAACAAAGCCGGGTGGAATTAGGGGAAATCATTCCAGAGCCCAGTGAGTTGAGCTCTGCACTTCTTACTCTTTATCTTCTAAAATATCTGAAGGAATTTTGGTACTTCTTGGCATAATGAAGAAAAAAATAATGCCTCAAAAAGTTAAAAAGAAAAAATTAAAGCCGTCTGTGGGAAAAAAGATGGGAAGGATACCCTATAACACCACAATTCAGAAAAACCATAGCTTATGAGACACATGCTGTGTATTTCATGGATATGCAAATGTTATTTTATTAAAGAGAAAGATCTACAGTATATATTTTCACCTAACTACTACATCTTAAGTAATCAGCTCAGGCTCTTATGATGAAATCTTTAATTACGAGAAGTGTGTCATTAGTTAGATGTAGAATGAATGATGTGTTGCATTTTATTGCTTCATATGATATAGCCATTTGTGCCATAAATTCATTGACCCAATCTTAAACGATGTGTCCTATAAGACAGACGTGATTCATTATGTATTAAGTGACAATTTTTTTCCTCTAATAATTTTTCGCTTCACCAGAAAGATTGCTTTACTGTATTTTTAGACCAGTGTTCAGAATTGAAATGTAATAAGACAAGGATACACACACACTCACACTCCTTACCCAAAATGAGATAGTCATAAACTGTCACAATATTATGTAAACCCTTTGGGATGCTACAGAAAATCAAGTAGTTAACCATTAGGCTTTTGCTTTAACTGGAAAGCCTGATAAAATAGAATCTGCTTTGAACTTTGATGTCTGTAATTCCTTTTATGAGGAAATAAATAAAATATGGTGGAGAACTCTCCTTGGATAATTGGGATAGATCTATAAGCATTCCTTATTCATCAGTGAATTATGGAAAGTGAAGGAAGTGAAGGGAGAGCATTTAAGTTATATTTAGATTATTTTTTGTTACTCTACTTGAAAATATTTATTTAGCTTGAGGAAACATAGGAATCCTCTGGAGGCAAATAATTCAGTCTGGCAATTTGAAAACCAATTAAGGATTTCAGAAAAGTCTTTCCCCTTATGGTTAAAAAATATGATCCAAAAGAAATATGCCAGAAAATTTAATGTATTATTTTAATTAGTTTAATTCATTGATAATGTTTTTTTAGTTCATGATTAAAGAAGCTATATTTGATCCTTCACTTCAAGCTTAAAAATTTACATTTTAGGCTTTCTATGGATTCCTAATGTTGAAACAGAATCTGGTGGCTTTATTTCATATTGGAATTTCATTATATATTATGTCATGTCATTATACATTAATTTTATAAAAATTATCAGGTTTTAAAATCAATAACTTATGAGCATCAAGTTTTCAATAGTTTATTTAACCTTTATCTAGATGAGAATTTTAAGAGTCTGATAGATTGTGTGTGTCTCTTCTCATCAGAGGCAATTCTGTGCGTATTTGTAAACTAGACATCTCAACTGTGATAAAAATGAAAACACAACTCTTAATTCTGGAGAAACTTGAAACACTGTAATGAAACACAGGAGTATCTTAGCATTGTTTTTTTTTGTTTGTTTGTTTTTGCAACAAGCATTTTGAAAGGGTTTTTTGATATGAGACCAAACAAAAAACTACTGTATGCCAATAAGTATTTGTTATTCAGTCTCACACCATCAAATATATTACCTGCAATATCAGGGGGAAAAGTGAGAAGGAAAAGAGTGGATTTACACATAGACACATCTGCCATGAGTGTGTACACTCAAAATCACAGACTAGCCTGCCACCACTGTTTACAGTCTAGGAAAGCTGAGAGTTAAATGAGATGAGTAATCAAATGCCCAGCATATGTTGTTTTTGCATTGTTTATGTGACCAATCATTACTAAAATTTATCATTTTTAATGCTATCAGTTTGCCATAGTTAAAAAAACAATATGCACCAGCAACAGAACAACAGACACCCTTCTCAACAAAAACAGGGCTCCGTGCAGAGCAATATTGGAACCAGGGCTTTATTGAAAAGAGATTCAGATTCAATGAACTCACCATTGCATTGTGTTTCAGAATTCTTCCTCTCCTGCTGTATGGCTTGAGTGCTGAGGAAATGACCAAAAAAAAAAAAAAAAGAAAAAAAGATTGTGTGTGTAATGTTCAGTCAAAAAAGTAAGGCACTGAAAGAACTATTGAAAATTTTGACATCTGTTTATCTGTTTATAGCTATGGCAAGATTACTCATATTAATTCTTGTTTAAAATGCCATATGAAGGAAAGACATTTGTGCAAACAAGAGTCATATTTGAATTGTAGATCATGTCTTCACCATCTGTGAGAGCTGATGGTGTTGCAAAATTAATGTGTTAATGAAATCACAATAATTTCTCCAAAGTAATGGGTTCTGAAGCCGAGAATGACTATTTTTTGAACTTTGATGTCTAGTGATTTCCAATTGGGAAAAGCTCTCAGCCTTTAATTAGTTCTGCAGCCCAACTTTAAAATAAATTTGGTGATGTCTTTCTTTTGCCAGGAGTAGATTTGAAGGGCGGAAAAGCCATAAAAACTTTTGGAAAACGTTCTCTGGTGTTTGAAAAGTTGTTAAATAAGACTGCCTGCCAAGAAATGTCACCAAAAATTCTGACTACTGAGAGAGAGTGGGCAAACAGCTCAAAAAATAATTCTAGCTTGCTGCAACATCACAGGTTGGGAATAGCTAAACCTCACACAGACTTCATGACTAATTCCAAGTTTCCCCTTGGAAGCCAGACATAATGATGTTCAGTGCTATGTGTTATTGGTTAACACAGCACACCCCTTCCAACTGCATTATCCAACAGTCAATAGTGTAAAGTGACTTGTGTGAGGAGAATTTTAAGGGTCTATATTTCAAAGTCCACTGAACTTTTGGGAGAATTCTTTTCATCAGAACTATTTAGATTTGCATGAACAATGAGCCTCTTTGACTGGGGGAAATATATGGGCAGGTATATGTACTCTTTGTCAGATCCACCTTTAAGTCATGCTTAAAGGGGAACAACAGTTTCTTTTTCTTTTTTTAAAATAGGAGATGGTGGTAATTGCTAGTCTGAAGAGTTAATATTTATAAAGCAATTCTGGCTTCCAAAGAGAAATCATTTTACAAACATTTAGGACTTTTACCTTTTAGAAGGAAACACTTCCACCTAGTTGAAAAATCATGATAAAGTTTGAAAAGAACCTCTGTGTAAAACATGAAATGCTATCTACCAAAGGAGATTGCTTATGTTTTTTCTTCTTTATTACTGTGTTGTAGGTATGTGACTGGTGTAAGCACATAAGACACACGAAAGAATACCTGGATTTTGGGGACGGGGAAAGAAGGCTTCAGTTCTGCAGTGCGAAATGTCTCAATCAGTACAAAATGGACATTTTCTACAAAGAGACACAGGCCAATCTTCCAGCTGGGCTGTGCAGCACATTACACCCTCCCATGGAAAATAAAACAGAAGGCACCGGGGTGCAGCTGCTCACTCCAGACTCTTGGAATATCCCTCTAACAGATGCTCGCAGGAAGGCCCCCTCCCCGGTGGCTGCAGCTGGCCAAAGCCAGGGCCCTGGCCCATCGGCGTCCACCACCGTCTCTCCATCTGACACTGCCAACTGCTCTGTCACTAAAATCCCTACGCCAGTGCCCAAGTCCATGCCCATCAGCGAGACGCCAAACATCCCTCCTGTCTCCGTCCAGCCACCTGCGAGCATCGGGCCTCCCCTCGGAGTCCCGCCTCGCAGCCCTCCCATGGTGATGACCAACCGCGGCCCGGTCCCGCTGCCCATCTTCATGGAACAGCAGCTCATGCAGCAGCTCCGCCCGCCCTTCATCCGCGGCCCGCCGCACCACGCCTCCAACCCCAACAGCCCCCTGTCCAACCCCATGCTCCCCGGCATCGGGCCCCCGCCAGGCGGCCCCAGGAACCTGGGCCCCACCTCCAGCCCCATGCACCGGCCCCTGCTGTCGCCCCACATCCACCCCCCGAGCACCCCGACCATGCCGGGGAACCCCCCGGGTCTGCTGCCCCCACCGCCTCCCGGCGCACCCTTGCCGAGTCTCCCCTTCCCGCCGGTAAGCATGATGCCAAATGGCCCGATGCCCGTGCCCCAGATGATGAATTTCGGGCTGCCGTCGCTCGCCCCGCTGGTGCCGCCCCCCACCTTGCTCGTGCCATACCCCGTGATTGTGCCCCTGCCCGTGCCCATCCCCATTCCCATTCCCGTCCCCCATGTCAGTGATTCCAAGCCCCCCAACGGGTTTTCCAGCAACGGGGAGAACTTCATTCCGAGCGCCCCCGGCGACTCCTCGGCGGCAGGAGGCAAGCCAGGCGGACACTCCCTGTCCCCCCGGGACTCCAAGCAGGGCTCGTCCAAGTCCGCGGACTCGCCGCCCGGCTGCTCCGGCCAGGCCCTGAGCCTGGCTCCCGCGCCCGCAGAGCACGGCCGGAGCGAGGTGGTGGACCTGACGCGGCGCGCCTGCAGCCCCCCGGGCGCGGGCAGCCAGCTCGGCTTCCCCGGCGGCGTGCTGCAGGGCCCGCAGGACGGCGTCATCGACCTGACGGTGGGCCACCGGGCCCGGCTGCACAACGTGATCCACCGCGCGCTGCACGCGCACGTCAAGGCGGAGCGCGAACCCGGCGCCGCCG
The DNA here is from genome assembly GCF_032405125.1 of Capricornis sumatraensis. Classification (NCBI taxonomy): domain Eukaryota; kingdom Metazoa; phylum Chordata; class Mammalia; order Artiodactyla; family Bovidae; genus Capricornis; species Capricornis sumatraensis. The sequence continues at coordinate 30,183,269 of NC_091081.1, read as the reverse complement.
AGCGCAGGACCTGCGGCGGCTGCAGGGACGGCCACTGCAGCCCGCCCGCCGCTGGCGACCCGGGCCCGGGCGCCCCCGCGGGCCCCGAGGCCGCCGCGGCCTGCAATGTCATTGTGAACGGCACGCGGGGAGCCGCCGAGGGCGCCAAGGGCGCGGAGCCGCCGCCCGAGCAGCCCCCGCCGCCGCCGCCGCCTCCCGCGCCCCCCAAGAAGCTACTGTCGCCGGAGGAACCGGCGGTGAGCGAGCTGGAGTCGGTCAAGGAGAACAACTGTGCTTCCAACTGCCACCTGGACGGGGAGGCGGCCAAAAAGCTGATGGGGGAGGAGGCCCTGGCGGGGGGCGACAAGTCAGACCCGAACCTTAATAACCCCGCGGACGAGGACCACGCGTACGCTCTGCGGATGCTGCCCAAGACGGGCTGCGTGATCCAGCCTGTGCCAAAACCCGCGGAGAAGGCCGCCATGGCGCCTTGCATCATCTCCTCGCCCATGCTCAGCGCCGGGCCCGAGGACCTGGAGCCTCCACTCAAAAGGAGGTGCCTCCGAATTAGAAATCAGAATAAGTAAAAGGTTTGTATGTCCACCGGGGCTCTTCTCCGCACGAGGCAGTGCACTGCTCCTTACTTCTTAAAAGGCAAATGCGTGCAAAGGCGGGGGAGAGAGAGTTGTGTTGACAATCATGGTTTTACGTTATGTGTTGTACACTACGCCTTGTGTGGTCACATACTACCATCATTTGGATCCAATTCCTATTTTACAGCTGAGGGAACTGACTCAACAGCAAGTAAGTGTCATGGCCAAGGTCACTTAGTGATAAAGCCCAGTCTTGAACCTGAATTGAAACACTGTCTACTAATTACTTTTGTTCTTAGGCTCCTGTCTGTAAGTAGAGAAGGATGCAGGGAGGAAGGAGCGAATGATTACTCGGAACCTGTACTTGTTCAGTCATGAGCTTATAGACTGACTGGTAAAAGGTGAGCTGAGCCACTTCCTGGAGCTAGCTGGTACAGGCATTGGCAGAATGTCCCAACTCACCAAACGTGCTCAATAACCAGGGAATTCCATTTGCAAGATGAGAATAAAATCTAAGCTTCTTGGATGCCTATGCCAGCTGAACCCAGGCCATGAAGCCCCATTTGCCTGGTCAGGTGTTGGAGCAGCTCCTATTCTTGGGATCTCTTCCTTCGTCACCAACCAGCATTCCCCAGGCTAGGCCTCAAGCCTCACTGACCAGCTTTGCTTTCTCCCCTTTTTGGGACTCAGCAGTTCAGCTGATGGGCTGTTCACCTCGCCAAGCAGTGGAAGGCTCTGGCAGAGAAAAGGGCAGCAGTCACTGAAGTGGGTGAGAGTGCACATCCCTGACCTTGGGGGGGTGGTGGTGTCAGGAATCCTTAATACCAAGTGAACCATAAATAACAAGTCCAGAATTTCAGTGGTGGGGGGGAGCAGTGAGCCTGTGTGGCTGCTTATTGTAGCCAGATGTGGCCTCATTTGATCCTCTCACCAATCCTGGTGGAATAAGCATTGTCTGCATTTACAAGGATGAAGATGAGGCTTGAAGATGTTGCCCAAATCAAAGCTGGTAAGTGAGGGAACTGATATTTGACTTGGGCCTGCTGGACCCAAAGCCTGGGTGCTCTCCTCTGTCCGCAAGGATAGCAAACAGGCTAATGTTCTGCTGAACATTAATGTTCTGATGTTCTGTTTATCAGCTGTTTATGGAGAGGAAAGCAGGGGAATGAATATTTGTTGAGCACAAAGCTTGTACACAGCTCTTTCCAGGAGCGGGGGTCAGGGGAATGGGGCGGGGGCCGCAAAGTGAATCTGGGGCAGCACCTGTCCTCAAGGCGCTTAGAGTCTGGTGGCAGTGTACGCCGGGAGGAGGGAGGTCTGGCAAGGAGAAGTGGACCTTTTAGGAAGAACAGTTGCTCATATTTGTGCAGGTCATTCTCTGAGTGGTTTTCAGTAGTATTCCTTTGGGTCAGGATTCATTTGGCAGTTGTCTTCATTTTACTGACGAGAATACTAAGGTGTAGAAATTAGGTAACTTGCCCAAGATTCCAACAATTCCATGTTAGTAAGTTGAGATTCAAATTTAGGCTGTTTGACTCCACTGTAGGTATTAATTGGTCCCTTTATTACCCTACTTGATGAAATCTTTTATTCACCTCAGTTGTCTTGGGGGAAATTTCCTAGATAAAAACTAAGCCTACCCACCAACTTCTCTAAGTGTTTAGACAGTGGTTTTTTGTTTGTTTTTAGCAATTTCAGTTGTATTTTTCAGCAAGAACAATGAAAAAACAAGAATACCAACCCATTGCTTCACAGTAGGAAATACAGATGTGGACAAGAACACTTGATGTGATGTGTCCAAGCCATTGTCCCTCGAAGTCAGCACGTTTACCCGAACACCTACCCGACTTGTAACCAGGAGTTTGCCTGGGAAGCTCAGAGCCCATGAAAGGGGACTTGATGGGTGACGCAAGAAGGGTTTCTCAGAATTTGAGGCTTCCTTTTTCATTGATGGCTTTCCCAGTAGGAGCAGAATACTAAAACTCAGCTCATCAATCCTTGATTTTACATCTGCAAGTTCTGTTCCCTAAAGACAGTCTCAGCCTTCTGCTAGTCACCTCAGCTGAAAATGGCCCTAATTTCTCTACCAGCGTAGTTTAATCTGGTTGACCAAGCAGTGAGTAATGCAAAGATGTACAACAAAAAAAGTGATGGCCTTTAGAAAGCCAAAAAAGCATCAGGAACTGTAATTTTAAACACATTCTAGAGTCACTCATTCAAATGATATTAAATAAAGGACAGGAGGGTGAAAACTTTTACTACCATTACTAAAGTGAGAAGTGACCAGGTCAAGGAGAGTGTCACTAGTCCGTAAGTAGCATGGGGCCAAAAGAACATAAAAGCATGAAATATATGATGGCTATTTTGATGATATATATTTCTGAATAAGGAATCAGGCAAGGGTCTTGTACGAGGACCAGAGTCATTACTAAAAATATTAACCTGACTTCAGTCAATTTCAGAAGATGCAGTGACGAAATCACCTACGGTCCCCGGGAGATTGGAAAGTTCTTTTTTATGATGGGTTTCCCCAAGAAATTACAGCTTTTCTCTAAACCCAGAGACTCTCAGTCTTTGCCAGCTACAGTGGGGTGACAAGGCGAGTGATTTAAGATGGGGGAAGAACGCCTGTGCCCTTCTAAATCACATCGCCTCTTGCCCTCTTTAGTTCCGTGTCAACTCATAGCACAGTCTCAACCTGCTGTAATTCACTCCCATTCTCTGACCCTTCCTGATTTTCTCTGCACATGTGGTGCTGTTTTTCTTCTATGCCTTCAGAAACCCTGCCCATGCGTGTGGTTACGGAAATTGGAAATGCATCCATTAAATAAAGGACTGCATGGCTTTTGTGACCTGACAGTGAATACTGTTTGGTGACAAGTTAAAGCCAAAGGGGAAGCATTAAAAACCAAAACCAAACCCGGGCTGAGCTGTGGTAGGTGAGGCGGAGGTGAGTGATTCTCCTTGCGCCTGTTGGTAACTCGTATTATCTCTTGGCATAGAGTCTGTCGGTGACTGCCATCCAGGTTTTTCATTCTTTTTGCTATGCCCACCATTTTCATACAATAGGACTATTTTTAAAAAATCATTTAAAATAGATTCAAAGCAGACTGTAACCTGAAATCAGTAGTCCAGGCAGCTGCTTGTTACCTTCAAAGAAATCATCATTTTTGCTAGTTCTCGGCAATCACAAGGTTTTGTTTTTTCCTTTTGACTGTTTCTGTTCCTGGTTACCTGACTTTATGCATTCTTGTTCGTTGATATGATTACAAGTGATTTAAATAGGCAGATATTTTCCTAGATGCAGAACTAATTAAGTTTAGTTGAAGATTTTAAAAGGTTGGAAACTTCTTTAATCTTCAACTTTTAAGATGCCAAATACCAGTTCTGCAGCTTCTGTAAGCTGAAAATAAAATCCCTCCAAATAATAAGGAAAACAATGTATAAACATTTCCCAAACTCTTCTCTCCACAAAGAATTCCATTTATAAATGGAATACTCCTTTCCTTGTCTTTGCCTTGGAGTTTGGGGGATAGCTGTTTGTATTTGTACATTTTCTGAATTTCAGCAGTTTACACTTGTTTATGGTACAATGGGGAGTTCACAGTAACCATTTGCAAATGTTTGAAGTTATTCAAAAGAAAATATCCCCCCTCCTTGATTTTCCAGGGAAATGACATCTTCTCTTTAAGTAAAATAATCAATGGAAAAAATGTGTACCATGAGTAACCCTTTCACCCTCACTTTTTCCATTCCCAAGGAGTGGCAAGACCAAGAACTCCCCACCTTTGTGGCTCCCAAATTTCTAAGACCAGAAAGAAAATCTGAGAGTCTTGCCCCCAGCCCCCACTCCAAGATGCTCCCCTAACTCTAGCAGCAGGAGTTCCTTCCACTTTTTGTTTGCTCTGAGAGGGCTGAAGAAGGGATGGGGGCTGTAGTTTAGACTTTTTGGAGTTTAGAGTTTAATTATTAGCCTGACCACGGAGCCACAATCCAAGAAAGGACTATTTCAAGAAGAGGGCAGGGGATTCGCCTCATTAGGAAAGCCCAAAGGATGGAGGTGACAAGTAACTTTTTGCCAGTTCAGGTTCTTCAGCTAAGTTTGAGGAAGTCGGCTGTCTGCAAAGTCAAGTCCATACAGAAGAAATATGACAATGGATGCCGACCATGAAAGCGAGGAAAAGAGGAAACCCTTCAACTGAGAAGAGGAAATCAATACAAATAGGATGTGCTCAGATCCTCTGCCAGACTTGAGATTTTTAATGTGCTAGTACTTAGTTACTGGAAACATTCATTGGCAACACCATCCCTGGTGGTGCAGCTCTGCCTGTTTGTTGGGATGTGGATGGCTGCCCAGCTCTAGGTCTAGGTGGTTCAAAGAGCCAGCGGTGAGGAACGGCCAGGTCTGTGTCATGCACACACGTGAGTGGTGAGAACTGGAGAGAGCGCTTGCTGTGATCCTTGCAGACTCATCAAGGAGAGTCGTATGGATGAACAGTGTCAAGGCTGCTCTTAGACACATCTTGCTTAGTGTTGCTGGGTCTCTTTTTTAACTTTTAGGACAAGGAGATTGAAAGAGGGTTTTAATGTGCAGGCATCTGACTAGATATTATTTCAGTCAAATTATGATGGAATAGGAAATGACATTTGTGATCGGGTATTTATTTCCTTTAGATATACTACACCCCTCCTCCTTCAACAGGGCTGGGACTAGAGTGAGGCCAGAGAAATGCTTAGTGCTCGAATTTTAGTGAGGACTCCAGAGTCAGGCAGTGTGGCACAAGTCCTGGCCCAGATCTACCAACCTCCTGATCTGTGTGGCAGCTCCCCAACCGAAGCTGCCCTCCATGAACTAGTCTATGCACAGCCTTCAGCCGCTCCCCCTGGAATTTTGTGGAAAGCTTTATGTGCCTGTGAGTGGAAGCATTTTCTTGGGAGGAGCGGTTCATAGATTTTTGACTTCAGAAAAAAGTGTCTTGCTTATCTGACATATCTGAAGGGTTATTTTATATGATCGCCAAGCAGTATCTGAGCAGAAGTTTTTCTTGTTACTCTGAGGAAGATGAATTAATTGTAAATTTCCCTTAAAACTTGGAATTTACTTTTAGCAGTTTTCGCTGTGGACCTAATATTGCAAAATCACTGTTACAGCCATATAATGTAGCCCTTGTCTCCGTTGCCTTAGTGACAAAATGCAAAAGGTCACAGAGCTTTCTTCAAGTTACTATAACCTGTGAGCATCTGTGGGGAAAGCAGAAAAGGGAAGCAAGGAGAGGAACAAGCTCAATGCTTCTTCACCACTTGGCCTTTCAAAGTTTATGCTTTGTAGGCAGTGGCTGTCCTTCACTGGAAAACCATCAACCCTGCTGTTAAGGCCAAGGGATTGGAATGGCTCAAGTTGGAGAATTGGGTAGATGAGTAAACACCAGAGCACTGGTGTGGCCATATCTGGGAGCACCACCAATCCCCATAGTTCCTCAGCACATACTTCTTCACCTGGAGAGAGTGCGCTTGGACAGGTGAAGGCATTCAACTAGCTATTAACAAGCCATGGCCCAAAAGGGCACTGGAAATGAGCTCCCTGTCTAGTTTCCAATGAATCGCTCCCTTGCTGGCTCGAATGACTGCCTGGGCATCCTGGTTCAATCATTTACACCTACCTCCATGCAGACAAGCATCGTGGGGGGCAGAGGTGTTTGAGGACCAAAGCACACTACAGCATGAAACACTTACCTCATGTTGTGGAACACCCCCACCACCAATACACTGCCGTCCCAGACTCTCTTGTCAAAGAGATTGTGTCAGCGGCTGAGGGTGGCCGCCGTTCAATCTTCCTTCACCCTTTCCCATACAGAGTTGTTTTGTATTCTTTTGTTGCTGGTTTAAATAAATATACATGGATGCATGTTAAGGCAATGCATTCTGCATGTGTAAACTTTTTTTTTTTAATGCTTCACAAACATAAAAGGAATCCATTTAAGAGAAACAAATAAATTAGCTTTAAAAGATAAACAATTTAGCCCTGGCATCATTTAACATGGTCTTAGTCTCAAGAAAAAGGAGTAAATGCCAGCTCAGATGCCAGCTCTAAATACTAACCCCAGAGAGTTCTTCTCCAGATCTGTGGATTTCCACGGCACTCTGCTTGAGGAAAAATCAGGGTGGGGTCAGGATGGGGAATATGAGGCCATCAGCAAGGAGGGGAAACACACACACACACACGCAAATTATTTCAAGAGTCATTTAAAAGATTCTAGTGAAAATGACCAGAGCAGAAGCAAAGGACGACAACAACAAACGTTGGAATAAATCTCCTATGCTTTGAAAAGCTCCTGCATGTACTAAACGTTCTTAATTTGGACCCTCGTCAAGTTGCCCCTGAGATCCCTTAGCTCTGAGCTCCTGGGACCAAGCTGTGGCCATAGGCAAGAATGTGCCTGTGCGATTTTACCCAGTGCCCAAGTCTGACTAGGGAGATGGGGACGCAAGAGCAGAGCTGCCTGGCCACGCGGGTGTGGGGTCAGGACTGGGACAATCAAAGCTGCCTCACGCTGCCCGGCCTCATTCCATCCAGAGACTTGGCTGCGATGCTGGTTGTCTCATCATTTCCCCCTTTTGAACCTCTAGTTTGTTGTCTTTCTGTGATAGCAAGCTGTGTTTTGTTTTGGGTAAAAAGGGAAGTAAGAATGTGACAGAAGAACAGAAGGGAGAAACACACTTTATGGGCTCGTTTGATATGAAACGTTGACCTCATGTCCAAAAGATGCAATTAAAGAGTATATCTCTCTCTCATTTGCATGGCTTATTTCCCCAGACGTGTTTTTGGTATTGAAAATGAATGGTATTCCCATACAACATGTGTCTCAATTTGTAATGATATCCTCCTTGCAGCTGGCTTAGTTCTCCAACTGTTTCTAAAATGTTACTGTCTTAAATTTGAGCCAACCTACAATAACAAATTATCTGGAAGCAACGTGGCTGAGCTGCATTTGGTGAGAGAAGGGGAAACCCTATATTTCATCCTTCAACTCTTGTTTTGGAAATTCGGAACTGTAACATGATCTTTTTCTAAGGAAATCTACACACGCACACTTTTAAAATTGTGCATATTGGGTGTTGTGGGAGCAGGAATGAGCAGGTTTAGGTTTCTCTGCAAAGTTCTGCATCCCATCAACAAACCCTTTTGATATTTTAAACCCATATTTAGAGTAATTTCAAGATATTTGGAGCACATGTGGTTAAATGTAAAACTTTGTCATTATGATTCGTTGGATGCTTTTATTTTAAATATTTATAAGCCATTTTTAAGTACTTTATCCAAAAGATTTCTCCTACTAAAATACTATAATTGAGTGGTATCTGAGCATCAACTGAGCATATAGTAGACAGAGGGTGAAGTCACTGCAACACGCATGCACGTTCTTCTTGCTTTTCTGGTTTTGATTCAAATGTCGTTTTTAGTAGATTCAGCTTATTTTTTAACTGTATAAAAAGTCATGAACTGGATTGGTTGTCTCTGGTTTTTTTTTTTTTTTTTTAATGACCAAATTCCCCAAAGGTAAAATGTTCAACTTGAATTATGTCGATTCCTACTCCTTTTTTTTATCCTGAGAATAATTAATAAAACTTTCCATTAGAGTGTTGGATTGGAATCTGTGCCCATAGGAACTTAAAAGTGTTATATTGTTCCTCTAACGTGTCTTAGAGACAGTTTATTGGTGGTTAGATTGAATTCTTTACTATTCACCCTCGGCCATCAGAAACTGAGACATAGATCCCATCTTTATCATAAGTAGCCTATTTGAGTACTTAATATGAGAAAGAGGAGAGGCGGGGGAAGGCCTTTTTCCAAACTTAAAATCCATTTAACCTTCACAAGTTATAAATTTCAAACTGACCACAGGCCTCTGGGGCTCACACTCTTTATGGCTGGCAAAATACAACTTTCTGGTAAGAATGGGGAAAAGAAGGCTTTAAAAGGGCTCATAAACTTGCTTGGACATCTACTAGCTCTTACCAAACAGCATTTTCATGAGTTAAGTGTAAATGAGTCAGAAACATATAGATTGAATTTCTTTTAAAATACACATGGGTTTAAAAATTAAGGCCAAAGTGCTTGGCAAAATAAGTTTTGGTTTTAGCCAAACCTCAAATGTTTGAAAAAAATAGTTCTACAATTTGCCAAACCAAAAATGTATCCAGGTCCCTCCATTCCTCTCATTTAATATGATGCCATCATAGGCATGGGACTGAATGTCTATTTTCATATCCACCAGGGTTTGAGCAATGTGAGTCCCAAATACTATGTGAAAAACTATGAAAAATCTTTTTGTGGAAAAACCTTATGACCTTGAAAATGAAGATGAGCAGTCACTGGTTCAGGGTTCTGATTTTGATAGCCCATCTCACTGTCTGATCCTCTGATCAACTTGTTCTCTGTCTCAGCTGTGTGCATGTGTGTGTGTGTGTGTGTGTTTGTGTTTGATGTACAGAATAATAACTTTTTAAAGATCCTGTACTTGAAATGCTTAATTTTTACTTAATTAATATACCACGATCCACAAAAGTTAATAAACTCTTAATCATATCTGAACAAAGGGAGGCAGTCCCCGTTTACTCATTATGGTTCAAAGTTAGTCTTCATTTATTTCCCTAGAGGGTAAAACTTATCCGTTTTCAATCAACTGTCTTGAATACTGACTCCATGCAGGAGAGGCTGTTAAAGAGTTAGAAGGAAGGAAGGAAAGAAGGATGGAGGGAGGGAGGAAGGGAGGAGAGTGGGGAGGGGAGAAAGAGAAAAGCCAAGAAGTGGGAGAGGGAGTGGCAGGAGTCTTTGACTTGTTTTGAGGAGCCAGTGACCTGAGACAGACAAGAAATAATCAAGCTCACTGTTACAAGCCTCATGCAGAACCTGCTAATAGATGTGATACTGCAGACAGAGGGCTTTGACAAGAGCAGGGACCCAGGCAGTTCACACTTTGTTGTAACTTGGTACCCAGCTTGGGGCTGGCAGGATGGGCACGTGAATGAGAAGAGAGGGTCAGGAAAGGAGTAGTTAATGGCATTACCACGGTAGAACTCCATACAGCAGGTGAATTTGGGGTTAGGTTCTAAAATCCAGAAGGGCCGTGAACTGGCAGTCAGGAATCGGGGAATAGGGGAGGCAGTAGGGTGTCAAAAGCCACAGGTGAAGAGAAGAGAAGCCACATGAGGGAGGGCTGTCCCTTCACCCAGTTGGAGCAGAGGGCTTGCCTGCAGAGAGGGCAAGGCGGGAGGCCGGACGAGGGCAGGTGGGTATTGGAGCAGGGGGTTGTGGAGCTTGTACTCTGAACATCAGGCAACGTCAGGAATGGCTGGAGGTCTGTGTTTGAGGAAAATTCCTTTAGCAGCTGTTTGCAGACTGAAAGGAAGCAAGAGAGAGACTGGCATCGCTGAAGCCGATCCCTGCATTCTGATGACAGGCTAATTACCAGCAGTGAATTCTAAACATGGCAGGACATTCTCACTGCAACATGGAGGGATGAGCACTGCCACATCCACGTTTTAAGTATGAAAAGCCATCGTAGCGATGCACAGGGAGGATGGACTCTTTTCTTTGAGCCCAGAGTAGGCCTAAAAGGCTTCATGGCACACAGTGGAAGGAAACCTCAAGACTACAGAACATCCCGAAGTTCAGGCAAGGGGATACTGGCCAGGGCCCCAGATTGTCATGGAAATAGGGCTCCACCCTTCTGACCACCCCCAGCCCTCCCCTCCCCCTCCCCGAACCCCCCCTTACTCACCCCCCCACCCCCCCCCCCACCCACCCACGGCTGCTCTGAACCTTAGGCTGCTGGGGCAGGGCGTGGTGCATGCTGTCAGTCACCTCTTAGGTGCTAAAGGAAGACAGTGGCTCACCTAGCAAGGGACGTCCCTGGATGGACGCGGAGCTTGGACAGTGGCCATGGTGATGCCCAAAGCTCTGTCTTTGGACTGAAGAGCAGCCACAGGCTTGGGTGGCTTGCTCAAGGTCAGACACCGGGAGAGATGTTCACAGAAGCTGAATCAGATCCCCCCAGGGCCAGCAGGTACTTTTAAAAGAGTTTGGTGACTGTGGGAGATGTCCTTTTATCTTTTTAACTCCCCAGACCAAAGGCCTTCTGAAATTTTTCCTGTGGTGAAGTGGACTCCCGGTAGTAAAGGGAGGCAGTATCTGGTTTAGGGGTACACACCTATGCCTTGAGGTTGGGCCAAGCCTGTGTTCAGATTTAAGCAGAGCCGATGACTGAGGGAGGAAGTGGTTTCTCCCCTGGAGCCTAAGTCCCTAGCTCATCACATTGCTGGGAAGAACAGATGAGGAAACCTAGGTAGAGTGTGGTGCATGTGCGGTACCCAGGAAAGCGAGTTCCTGTCTAATTAGAAAAGCTACAATGCCTAGGAGAGGAGCCCAGGGCTGGAGTGAGGTCTGCTTGGTCTGAAACTGGCTATGTTGCTTATTACCAGCTGTGAGTTTGGACAAGTTTTATAACTGTGTTGTGCCTACATCTTTCTCACTAAACAGTTGTAATAACTAATATTTCCTGTGGCCTTTTTAGATGTAAGCAGTGTTCCAGATGTTATATGCCCACAACAACCCTCTGGGGTTTTGTTATTAAACCCATTTTATAGATGAAGAAACTGAGGCACAGAGATGTTAAATATCCTACCCAGAGTCACTAGCCAGTAAATGGCAGTCCTGGGATCTGACTGGTAGCCTAGATTCAGAGTGTCCCTGCAAAACCACTGAACATGTCTTATATACCAAAAAAAATGAAGGTAATAAGCCCCACTTCATAGAGTTATCGGGTTCCAGTGTAAACAACGGAAGTACAATGCCCAGGAGGTTCCTGGCATATATATAGTAGGTGCTCATTATAAGAATTGTCGGGGTAATGCCTGCAGCCCAGAACTTCCTTCAACATGTCATGGGAGGTCATGAAACACTTCCATGCTACCAACCTCGGAAGTTAGGGAAACTATTCCAGAAATCCTCCCAAGATGTCTGGCTCCACTTGTATAAGCAGAGACTGGGACACGCAGAACACATGCTCAAGGTCACAGAGTGGTGCAGCCAGGATCAGAACCTGAGTCCTCTGCCTTTCCCCTCAGTGGGACACCGGATATGACCCGGGCTGCTTGAGTTACACAGCTGGTGCCAAGGACCAGAATCATGCTTTTGCCACCTACGGCATTGCTTCCTCACACCACGGAGCTGATTTCAGAGAGGAAATAGGTTGTACCTGAGTATCTGGAAAGGCCGGAGAAAAGCAATTACTAGCCACACACTCCATCTCATTCTCTGTTGGGGAGGGGGCGGCTGGGAATCAGCATGCTTGCTCTTATTTTTCACATGAAATTTCCTTAAATATGAAGCCCTTCTCTCTTTCTCCTTCCGTCTTTTTGCTAAAGGGCTGGTTCTAAAGAATAAATGAAGTGTCAGACCTCTTTCCCAGACCTAGCCTAAAAATCTTAAAGTCTGTTGATCCATAGACAATAGCTACTTGCCACATAAAGCTGCCTTTTTCTCTGTTTTTTTTCCTTATCTTTTCTTTCTTTCCTTTTTTTTTTTTTAAACTTAGACTGCCTACGTTCAGATTATATAAATAACAAACTCAATCTTAGTACAATAAGCATCTACTTTTGTGTCCAGGGCAGATTTTTTGGAAGGCGCGTGAGCCAACATCAACTAGTTTGTGTATTGGCTAGGACTTGAATGAAAATGCAATTATTATTTCTTGTCAAAAAATTTCTTGGAGTTCTTGTCTCTAAGGCCCCTGCCAGCTTTGACATCTGCTTGTCAGGGGGAGGAAGGGGAGAGATGAAACCTGGACTAGGGGGCAGCGCTCCGAGGGGAGCGTGGACTTTGGGGTTGTAGGAGCTAGACTTCAGATTTGCTCCTTTCTAGCCGGTGACCTTAAGCAAGCAAGTTCTTGGCAAAGTTTCCTCATCTGTAAAATGGGGACAGTGATAAATACTTCATTAGCATTATTGTTTCAATAATCAGTATATAAAATACACTTGTTTTCAAGTGAAATAAATATATAAAAGTGCCTAGTGTGATACTTGACATAAAGTAAGTGCTCCTTAAAATTTGACTCTTTTCTTTGAAAATGCTGTAACTTTCCCAAACTGAACAGGAAGAGCTTGTTCCCAAAAGTCAAGGGGCATAAGGATTGAGGCTTTTCTTCCAAAATTTCTTGCAAAACATTAACTATATCATGTAATTCTTTGTTTATTTTTCTCTTTCATGAATGGATGTAGCCACTTGCTCCAGCACATTTGTAAAAATGTGTGCAGTTAGTCATGAATCCCTGCCTGTTTTTAGAAAAGGACCAGAGACAGGGTAATTTGTTTTGCTTAAACTCTCAGGTTTTAGAAAGGACTTGAGGTGGCTAAAGAAGATCCATTGTCCAGGGAGAAGATAAAGGCTTTTGCAGTGCACAGGAGGGGTTCTGCAGCTCAGGGTTCTCTGTCCCCCGGGATGTTTTAGAGGTCAGCAAGAGATAGCCGTGGCCACTTGTGTGAACAAACAAGTTTCTCTGCCCATTTGACTCATAGAACCAGCTAAACAAAGAAAAACAAAACATAAATTTGTAAAACAAAGAATTAAAGATGGAGTTATCCCTGTTGGGGGTCTTATATGGTTGGAATTTTTGTGGATTAAAGAGTAAAATAAGAGATATTGCTAAAGGAGGAAAATTATTTAAAAAAAGAAAATCAAGGTCTTCTGTTTAGTTTACTTTTTTTTTCTTTTAGATAATATGAGCCTTAGCTTATCAGAGCTGTGGGGTGGGCAGCTCAGTAGTGATGGAACTTACTGTTGGTGCCACAGCCTTCTCATCATGGGTTATTTCCCAAAGCAATCATGCTAGAAACAAGAAGCGATGTTTTTAAATTACTTTCATCAATTAGCAAGCAAGCTTTAAGAAAAGAGATGCCATCTACTTTGTAAATTAAAATGGTTTCTAGCTTGGTAAAAGCCATTTCAGAACTCTTCACAAAGCAACAGTGGATGGAGGAGAAAGGGAACCATATTTTGGCAAAACCTTCCCAAGCTGTAGCCCTGTCCAGGATGGGCTTGGTGTGGAGACCACGATCTGGCGTCACACCCGGGCTTATCAGCCAGTGCAGGCGGCTCTGTTCATTGACCACGGGGCACTCCCCTTGTGAGCGTCCCAGAATAGCTGCAGCTACCTGAGAGCAGTCCAGTCCTTGGGGACTCATTATTGTCGCAGATAAACAGCATGGCCGAAGCCAGCACGTAATAGCTGTATTTAACTGTGATAAGTGATGGGCCGACGTGCCCGAGTGAGTGGCATCACGGCAGGGCCGGGATAACTGGACAAAGACAAGCCAGCCTGGCAGTGGGCATCTCTTGCACATCATAGGGTTGATGCCACAGGATTTTGGATTTGGGGGAATATATATGACAGACCCGGAGAGCTTGCATTCTAGAAGACAGGACAGACCTCCAGGATTTTGTTTATGCTAATGACAAAGGTATTTAAGGAATCAAAGAAGAATGAAAATTTGGAAAATGGATTAGATTAATGGAGGCAGGCTTCCTCACAGAGGTGGAATCTTGAATCACGGAGGGATTATCTTGAAAATACAGAGTAAGACACTTTTCATTGGAATACAGAATAAGACATTTTCTGTGGCTACACATTTATATTTGGGAATGTGTAAATTAGAAATTTTCCTTTTAAATGCAACCTGCATCTATCTTGTTTAGTCGCTAAGTTGTGTCAGACTCTGCTACCCCATGGACTGTAGCCCACCAGGCTCCTCTGTCCATGGGGATTCTCCAGGCAAGAATGCTGGAGTAGGTGGCCATTTCCTTCTCAGGGGATCTTCCTGACCCAGGGATCAAACCCAAGTCTTCTGGACTGGCAGATGAATTCATTATCATTGAGCCGATAGTTAGGCTGTAAAGGCCAAAGAAGAAAAGGTGAGAGTGACTGTATACTGACAGCATCAACATTAAGATAAGTTATTAACACTCAGGCCTACTTTTGTTTTCTATTGTGCTCTGAAAGTGCTCGTGTGATAAAGGAAAAGTAAGTCAGTCTTAGCAGTGCTGTCCTCATGAAAAGGGAGAGTGTTGGTGGACAGAGGCTCACTCAGTGTACTTGGCATGCAGTTGTGACTCCACAAAGGAGACACTGAATTTCTCTGGCCAGAGGGGCAGCTGGGCCTGGGGTTCTGAGGGCACCTGCCAGAGAGCATGCACTGCGGAGCGGTTTTCATACACGGTGCCTGCATGGTCCATGGGATGGGCTGCGCACACGTGTGTGAGAGACATTCCATGTGGCAGGGCCCTGGGCTGCCCTGCTTTCAGCAAACCCCCAATTCAGAGGAAAACCCAAACGTGAGGCACAAACAGAACTGCTTGCATTAAGACACACTTCCCTTAGGAGTGTGTGTGTCTGCGTGTGTGTGTGAGAGAGAGATAGAAAGAAAGAGACTTTTTCTAAAACTTAGGACTTCAGGGTAGAGACGTTGATAGCCTTTCTTCTACAGTGTGTACTTCCATACTTGATGATGGCTTCGGTCCAAAGACCTTATAAATACAATCACAGAATATGAGAGATGGAAGATATAATAGAAAATCTCACCCAGGCCTTCATTTCACAGAGGGAGAATCCAGGCTCAGGGGGTTAAGGAATCAAGGTCACACGGCTGCAGAGCGTTCATGCTGGACTATAGTCTACGTCTCGGTCTCACTTACTGTAGAACTTTCCCCTTTACTCAGATCAGGAAATTTAGACAGAGAGGACAGATTGTCCCATATGATGCCTCTGCTGGGCGAGGGTCGGCTCGGGCCCTGGAACTTCCTGCCACGAGCACTTTCTAAAACCCCAAGCTCACTCTCTCCCCACTCTTGAGTTTCACACCTTGCCAGCCAATAGCTCTCAGGAAGGTGACTCCCAAGCTTGGTGCTTCATTTTCACTGATTCCTGTGTCACCAACAGAGGGGCTGCCCTGACCATCCAGAGCCAGGAGGACAGAGGAGGAGGCCTTCAGTTCACCCCCTCCTCAAATATCATCCGCCGAGAGCAACTCGCACTTCGGCAACACCACCATCCTGCCTGGGTGGGTGTCCTAGACTCGGCACGTGCGTGGGGAGAGGGAAGGAAATGGCACAGATATTGCCTTTAGCCATTAAAATATGCTTGGTGTGAGGAGGCTTTCTGAGCAGCAGGAGTGGGGCTGCAAAAAATAGAGTGCGGTGCAGCTGCACCCTTTAGAACTTTGGGGGAAAACACATATTATTTACCAGACAATAATAGATACCAGAGAATAATAATGATTATTATAGTGTTTGGGATGGCAAACGCTGTAGTTAAGGTTCCAGAATGGCTCTCATTATAATCCCGTTTTCCTGGTCCCTTATGAAAGCCTGGAGATTTTCTCCAAGCAGGCTGTTGCTGTCCGTGTTTGGCCTTTGTCCAAAGGCTATTTCAATATAAGGAGACTTATCTGAGACATATTCCCCTTTGGAGGCGGTCATGCTCACATTAAAGAAAAAAGCTATATCTTTGAAAAAGCAGTTGTAGCATTCTTGAGTGAGTAATTCAAAATGGTGATGTTTCCCAGTCACTGGAAGAAAGCATTAAACACCTTTTTTTTTTTTTTCCCCCTTTTTTAAGAAAGGATTCAGAGGTCCCCTCTGACTATGAGATTTGGTCACTCTTGGTCCCAAGCCCAGAGGTAGGGATGGCTTTCCTCCCTTCACAGCAAGTTTCTTACTGTGCTTCTTACACAAAAATAAATCCTCCCCAGAAAAAGCTATGCTCTGTCCATTTGGATCAGTTTCCAAGTTCTTGTCTCAGTCCTTTGTGACCTCTTATTCGATGGTGGCTCTGTGTTTTTGTTTTGGTACCTCTTTTCACCTTTGTCTTAAAGAAAGCAAGAAAGGAAGAGAAAGGAAGGAATGAAAGAGAAAGAAGAGAGAGAGAGAAAGAATGAGAGGAAAAGAAATTAAAGTGAGCTCTTTATTCTGAGATAAATATCCACATTTCCAAATCTGACCATGCCAAATGAAAAGGTTTCCATGGCCTTGTAATTCCACTCCCATTGCATATTTGTGGTGTTTTGCATTTTCACTTTGGTTATTTAATATACATATTAAATGCACACAGATCTGGTGATTTAATGTGATTTGGGGAACTCAGGCATTTCCTGTCATGCACATTCAGATTTTCAAGTCTTGTTTTTTGGCTGATCATTATTATGGTTACCATTAACACCAGGATTTGGATAGCAGGGTTCAAAGCATGAGCTTGGATGTAGTCCTCCCAGTGGGCATTTTGACCTTTTCACACTTGCACTAAATTCATGCTGCAGACACTCTGAGCACGTTTCCAGGTCTCTTTGAGGCCTCTATTTCTTCATCTATAAAATGAGGAAATTGTGTATATTATCTCTGGGGTCCCTTCAAGTTCTCCATTCTGTCACCTGAAATTATTTGTTCATTGTTCTAGGAATAATCTCAACAGTTGTAAAGATGTTTATGAGCCCTCTGCTACCACGTCATGTTAGCCAAATTCTACCCATTCACATTTCTGACATCTCCATTTACGGGCAGGGGGGAAGAAAGTACTGTTTGGGGACATGGGGGACAAGAGTTGTTTGACTCCCATTCATTTGACAAATACGTGTTGAACTGAACACATTTGTCCCAGGGTGTAGGGATGTGAGCAAAACAGACACTACCCCACACCTCAGGGACTTCACAGTTTGGTTGGCCAACTTCTAAATGGCTGCTTCCTAGGGGTGACGGCGGAGTGTCTTCAGGAGGTTGTATTTTAAGCCAAGAAACTGGTAGCAAATGAAATAAGCCAGTAAAGATAGAGAGGCAGAGCCTGACGTCTGTGGTGGAAGTTGGAATGGGCGTTCCCCACTTTCCTGGTGACCGTCCTTCATACCTGCTACACCGGGACAAGTCCCACGCTGGGTTTGGATATGAAGGGATGTGAGTGGCTCACCTTTCAGGCTGACCCACATGCTAAAACGTTCATCTCATGGCCTTCCTCCTGTGCAGCAAACCTCGGGGCTGTTACATGCAGTACGGGGGTGAGGTCTGCAGCTCCAAGTCCCCTAACGAGCTTGCCTGTCTTTGGGGGTGCCCTTGAGCAGCTCCAAAGACCTCCTGCCAGTTACGGGTGCACTAACGTGAAGAGCAAAAGCTGCCGGGTCGCAAAGGATGCTGCTGTGGTCTTTGGGCAAGGGCGTGGTGCGCCATGCTCATTATGGTATTCCAAAAAGCGACTCGAGTTTCATTTCCTCACACAAAGCTGGCAGGGCTGACCCTGCGCAGAACCGTGAATGAAGTCGTGTGGAAACCAGGCTGTGGCGCCCCGTTGTGGGGCCTCCTCTCCAGTCTGACCTGCCGGCTGGAGAGCGGGCTGCTCTGACTCAGGCCGGGGTTCTCCCCAGCCTGGGGGTGGGGGGCAGTTTGGTCCAGTGGATTCTAACAAACCCCTTCTCCTCTATTTCTAGGAATGCACACTCACAGGGTAACTTGCATGGAGAGAGGGCGCAGAGCAAACCATATCTCGCCATCCAATGACACCAGCTGGTCCGCTCACCACCCCCTCTGGCTAAAACTCAAGCAAATAAAGCCGCTTCCTGTCATTAAGCATCTCACAGGAAGCAGCTCTCCCTCAGTGGCCTCTAGCCCAGAGAAGCCAGCACGTCTTGGACCCACCAAGCGGGCCCAGCCTTCCTGCCGCCACCATCTCTGCTTCTCCCTGGAGGAACTTAGGGATTTTGCCCCTGGTTTGAAAAAAAAAAAAAAAAAAAAACCCAACAACAAAACACCAACAAGCCACAAGGACCAATGTAGGTATTCTCCCCGCCCCATCTTCCAAGGCTCAGAGGGTGAGGCTGGAAGACGATCCGAATTTGAAAACAAAAATCTTTTTTTAATCTTTTTAAAAACTGCTGTGGTTTTGCTGCTACATGAAGAGTTGTGATTTGCATTGTACGGTTTTGGACCTATACTGTTCACGTTTTGACGGCGGAGAGGGATCGTACTGGAGTCCCAACGCTTCCAGATTCATCTCTGTCCTGCCCAGGATGCACTTTTAAATGAAGAGTTAGAATATTTTATTGGCTAATATACTTTTCTTGTTATTTTTACAAAGGCCACCTTTATCCTTTTTAATGCCATATTTTCAGTGTTACACTTTTATGGCTTTTAATTTTCGATTTGACAGATGTAAGAAGCAGCATGAATAGTTTATACTGTGGTTTTTCAGAGACTGAATGCCAAGAGAACTCGGTAAATGTTTATTCTTCTCAGCTTTCTCTTTAAATTCCCCTAAATAGCGCCCCATTTGGGAACAGAGCAAGAGTGTTGAACTGAAGACCAAAATGCCCTGAAGGTGTAAAATAATCCGAGGGGGAATATTTGCTGGGCGTCACGAAAGACTTGGATGAAATTTCAACCCTGATGGTTTTCGGTGATCCAGGAAGTCAGTGAAGCAATCTCTCTATACGCAGAGCCCTTTCATGATAATTAGAATGGTATGGACAAACCAATGAAAACAGGAGGGAAAGTGAGAAAGCTCACCCATGATTCTGTTTCACTGTTTGCTTTCTCCTGTCATGGTTAAGAGAAATGTGCAATTCGATCCTCAATCAGTGGGTGGAGGATAACAGGGTAGATTTTCTTGTGTGCACTTGTACAGTTGTAGCTGGGAGTCCAGAAGTCCTCTAGAGCATGTGTACTGGCACTGAGTTGGTGAGACAGTTGTGGAGTATCCCATTCTGATGAGTACAGAAAAAAAAAAATAAGGAAAAAAAAAAAAAAAAGAAGAAAACAAAAAAAAAAGAAAAAAAATCAAATCACCTTGTGATTCAGTGTATCTGTTTACTAACTCCAATAAAGCAATTGTTCCCTCTGGAGGGGTCCAGGTGCCCCTGCCCACAGGCCGCCGAGCTGGCAGCAGGAGGGGGCGGGCGAGGCCAGGACGGTGTCACGCTGGCCCTGAAGCACCACGGGGCCGTGGATGCGGTGTACATACTGTATTTCTATATCCTCCTTTGTACAGAGTCACTTAACAAGTCAAGCTACTGTCTTACAGGTGCTCCTTATTTATTAGAGCTGTGAGAGCTTGGGGGGACACACCTGGCGAGCGAGCTCGCTTTTTAAAAATGAAATGTGGGGGGGCAGGGGAAGGGGGTGGGAGGGAGGGGAAGCTCGCAAGCCCAGGGAGAGATTTATAAAAGTGAACAAAAGGAAAACTTCCAGCCACCGATTAAACCAACCAACCAACCCCAACACCAAACCCACCCATGCAGGACGCAGCAGCCCCACCTCTGGGCATCCCTTTCCCTGCGGGGGCCCCCAACGTTCTCCTCGCTCCCTGACACAGTGTCCGATTCATCAAACAAAAATAAATCTCTAAGAAAGAAAAATGCACTTACATGTGCTTATTTTGCTTTTCTCATTATTATGACTATTGTTGTTATTTTCCTTGTTACAGAAGGTGTGCATGTCTTTCCCCCAGGGAAATTTTTTTTTTTTTTTCATATAAAGCTAGTTTTAAAAGATGTCGAAATAGAAGGAGTGAAGCTGGCCCTTCCCAACCTGCACCTCTGCAAACAAGAGCCCACCTGGTCTGTTTGAGGGTCTGATTTCCCACCATGTCCATCACTGATAATACACAGCACATGTGGAGTGAGCTCTTGGGCCTGTGTACTGGGGTGTCCCTTCCCAAAGGCTCTCCAAGTCCTGATTTTTTTGGCTCCAAAGGTTTGGTTCTAAGGCTCAGGAAGCGCCATGCGCTAGAAGCAAAACTCCCCAGTGGACTCTGCTCCCATCAGTACATCAGTTCACCTGTAGGTCAGGAGTACTTCGTGAATGGGAAGAGTCAATCTGGTTTTGCTTTGGTACCTGAATTAAACATCAGAAAGTTTCTAAGATGGGAAGTACATGAATACCTAGTTCTAGTCAATGTAGATCTACCCCAACCCTCTTGTTTTACATATATATATAAAAAAACTGAAGCCTAGAAAAGTGAATTGACCTGCCCAGGCTCCACACTGAGTTGGTTTCACTTGTCAAAAAACAAAGGTTCATTAAATAAACGTAGGCACCATCAGCAGTCTTCTCTAAATAACCATCCTTGGGGTGGATTCTGACGACCTAGTTTCTTTCTCTTGTGGAGCCTGAGGGATCTTGGAGGCTCCGAGTGTGGGTTTATGGTTATGACTCCATGGGAATCCCTTAGCCCCAGCTGAGTTCATACAGGGGCGGGCACCCAGCTGGGGCGGTCTGGTGCAGAGTCCCTGATAGCATTATTTGTCTGGACTTGGCTGTAGGCACCATCGCCCAGGATACTGATTCTGCTTTTGTCTGTAGTCCAAGATTATCCAGCAAACATGTTGACCCTTAAGGAAACAAAAGCTCCATTTGTTTCAATAAAAAAAAGATTCCGTGGTGTCACATCAGACAGCACACCTTTTCCTCTTTCTCTGCCTTCTCTTAATCTCAGTGTTCCCTGAAATACAGAATCCTCTTGGACTATCAACACTGTATAGAGAGAAATAGAAATAATTATGCCAACATTTATGAACACGTGTTGAGTACAAGTACATTATTAGCCTCATTTACTCACAGAAGGTCCTAGTATTTCTCCCCTTATTTTAATTGCATGTGTGGATCTAAAAGCTCAGTCCGTTTAGTAGTCGGCCCAGATCATGCGGCCAGTGAGGGACAGAATGGGATTCAAGCCCAGGGGTTTGGCCCCAGAACCCAGGTTGCACGTCCAATCTGCAGAAAAACTGTTGACATCTTCAGGAATTGTCATTTTGTGGTGCAGTAATGCAGTTTTGTAAGTTCTTGGCAGTGATTCGGTTTGTTGTTCTAAAGTGGCCCTCATTTAAAACTAAGCCAGAGAGTTGAGTGTTTATGGTTACCCCCTCCATTGCTTGTTGGGTGTGTGGATATGCTGAGGCCACTCTGCTTTCGGAGAAATTAGGCAGTGAATTCCCTGTTGGTTAGCAAAGACCCACTGAACACACCCATATGTGATGCCGAGGGTAGCCCAGGAGAGACCAGAGCTCACTGCTCCTGCCCCGGGTGGCTTACACGTGGTGGGAAGGTGGGGTTGTGGAAAAGATGGACCACTTCTTGGTCTCAGCAGGACCTCTCTGTGAGTTCCTAGGGTTTATATGAATGTACACTTTGAGCCTGGATTCACAGCTACGAAAAGCCACCTCCTCTTGCAGATGTTCCCTTGACACTGGATGGGCAGCCTGAGCTGTGAGCAGACCTGTAGATGCCACTGGTGCTGCCCAGAGGGCACGGCCAAAGGCCAGGGCTGGGGCCCAGGGGCAAAGGCATCAAGATTCGCACCTGCTCCCTGCCCTTTCCGGCTCCTCCTCCACCCTTGAGCTTAGCTTCAGCTTCCTTGACAAGCTTCCACAGGGTCCCTCCCGGGAATGTGTCTACCCTGCTTACAGCTCTTCAGCGGTTCCCTGTGGCCTATGGAGTGGCACCCAAAACCCTCCCTGCTTTGGCCCCTGCTGTCTTTTCCAGCCCCACTGGCTCCCTGCCCTCAGCCTCACCTGCATACCATCTGCAGAATTAGGAACTGTTTCCTGACACCTCTGCTCTCTCTCCCACTCCTGTGTCTTTGCACAGGGAGCTGCCTTGGCCTTGACTGTCTGTCCCTGTCTTCCCAGGGCAGTATCTGTAGCCCTTCAAGACTTGGCAACTACTCTGGGGATGCTTTCCTGGGGAGGCTGCAGGGCCCACTTCCTCCCCGCCCCGCTGGGCTGGGGCCCCTCCAAGCCCACCTCCGTCCAGTGCATAGCACACTCAGCCTGTCTAGTCACTCACCTGGCCATGCCTTTACAAGTCTGTGAAGTCCTCGAGGAAGCGGGTGCTGGCTTATCTGCCTTGTATCTCCTGGGCCCCGCATCTGAAAAGCCTTCCTTCTTACTATTATCTGTAACCACAATGAACAAGCCAACCGCTTCAAAGCTTAGTTGATGTCCCACCTCTCTGTGGAGTCAGGCCTGCTTCCCTGAGGGGCAATTGGTCATTTCTCCCTCTGGCTGCCACAGCTCTTGTTTAAATGCACCGAGGCCTCCTCTCACACTGTTCTTCCCACATCATCCAGGCTCCTCAAGGGAGGGCACCTTGGGCTTCCTAACTCGGCATCCTTGAAGAGCTATTCTCCGTTCTTGCAACAGAAAACGTTGGCTGAGTTGAGGCTCTTTTCTCCTACCAGCCTAATGGGAGAAGAGGGCAGGGAACCCCGGAAACCAGAGCCGCCGTGAGGCAGACATGGGAAGGCTGCGTTTGGAGTTTCATTTTGTTTCTGGGGCTCAAGAGAGGAGGTGCTGTGGCACCCCCAGTTCAGTACATCTTCAGGCAGCTTTTAAAAGCAAAAGACGACACAAAAGGGAAAAGGCTCAGCGCTGCCCCAAGGCCTCTGGGCTCTGTGGTGACTCCAGGCAATGGGACGGTTACACATTTTCCCCAAAAAAGCCTTAGAGATCATTCCTTGACCCTCGGGTACATATATAGATGGCAAGTTAGTCTTCGTCACCCAGAAGTGGCCTCTTATTCTCTATCTTCACCATGGTGGGGGGAATGAGCAGTTGCCATCAGTGTGTGGAGTTCTCGTGAAAGGGGCAGCCTTGGCTGGTTCCCATCCTTAGGTGCTTCCTTTGTGCACGGCCGCAGTTTTGCCTACATTCGCTATTAAATTCTCATAACAACCCTGTGAAGGAGGCACTAGCATGACCATCATCCCCATTTCACAGTCAAGAAAACCTGAGGCATGACAATGAAGGAGACTTCTGTCCACAAATGGAGGCAGAACCCAGCAGTGGGCTCCAGTGGCCACGCTCTCTGTGCAGTGCTAAACAACCTTACCAGGGCCCAGGATGCCTGGCGGTTCAGGCAGAGTTCAGGCCAAGTGTGTGTGTGTGTGTGTGTGTGTGTGTGGTGGGGGGAGGGTGCTCAGTTGCTCAGTCATGTTGTGACTGAGTTGACTCTTTGTGACCCCATGGACTGTAGCCCGCCTGGCTCCCTGTCCATGGGATTCTCTAAGCGAGAATGCTGGAGCAGGCTGTCATTTCCTACTGCAGGGGATCTTCCTGACTTAGAGATCAAACCTGCATCTCCTGCATTGGCAGGCAGACGCTTTACCACTGTGCCACCCGGGAAGCCCCAGCCTTGGCACCCGAACCATGTACTTCAGATAGCTTTGACCTCTATATTGTGTTCAGAGAGGAAAAACTAATCTACTTCTCTTGATGCCTGGTTTTGAACATCACCAAAAACGCAACTGTCTCTGTTTCCATAGGCAAAGTTTGAGGGAGATGGGAAGGAGCCTGGGCCAGCAGCTCAGAGAAGAGAAGAGAAAGGCACTCTGGTCTTGAGTTAGGTTTCCTGTGGCAGGAAGAAAGGGGGCGTGTGGGCCAGGGGCTGGTTTCCATTTCCCTTATTCTGATTTGGGGAGCTGTAAGCAGGGCTTTCTCCTGTAGCTCTTGTTTGGATGGTGAAGGGGTGTCAAGTGAGAGCAGCGTGGGACTGCCGGGGCCGCACAGGGCTGTGTCCCTCTACCCAATGGGCAGGGGGCTAGAGCCCGTCTTCACCGTCACTTTGGGGCTGGACCACTGGATCTGAGATCAGCTAGCTGACTGCACAAATGGGCAAAAATGTTGAAAGTCCCCGAGTGCCAGACTCCACACAGGGCAGTCACTCAGATGGGCTCAGACAGTTTTTAATAAACCACATGCTATACAGTCAGTGTGATCCTCATTTCTGGATGAGAAAGATACAGTCCAGGAAGATTAAGTGATCTGCTCAGGTCACTCAGCTGATAAGGAAGAAACTCACGATTTGGGCCCTCAGCCCCCACGTGCAGTGCTCTTTGATGGTAACACAGCTGCAGAAATACCAGTGTCAACTCAGGTCACAACTCAGTACGAATTTGAATCAGCCAACAGGGCATGTGCCTGATGACATCATTCCAGTCTGCTTCTAGACCTCTGGAAAGAGATCACCCTCTCTTTCCTCACCCATTCCTCACCTGCAGGGTAGGGCCAAACCAGCAGATGTGACCCCCTCCAAGAGGGAATGAACCCCACCAGAATAAACCCCATCATTAATCTTAATGGGCATTTACCCAACGTGTTCTAAACGCCACTTTGGTTGCATTATTTTATTTATGCCTCATAACAGCCCTTAGGAGGTGATTACTATGATTATTCCCATTTTACAGATGAGGAAACTGAGCACACAAAGGCTAAGTAAGGGCAGAGCCTGCTGCTGCATCTGGGCGGTCAGATACCTGGCCCTGGCCTCACCAGCACACTCACATTTCAGCTTCCCTCTTGTGGATGGATGGATGGATGCCTGAAAGCATCTTGTGAGCACAAGAGCATTTAATTGAGTGTTTTGAGGCCAAATCATACACTTTCATGTATGTCATCATTTTTGAGAGTGGCTGGAGCATCAATCCTGGAAGTCATGTGGACGAGCACAGAAGTGGTTCCCATCTCCCTGAGTTATAGGAAAAGTTAATTGCCCATTTCTTCTCCACCTAACCTCCCATCAATTCCTGTCCTGAATGAGAACTCTTCTCTGCAAACCCTGCTGGCCTCGCAATCCAACAAATAGGAATGCTCAAGGGGATTCACTCCAAAGCTCTTTGCTGTGCTTATTTCCACTCATGTGCTTCTTTTTAACAGCCTTGGAGCAAGGACCAGGGCTAATTCATCTTTGCATTCCCTTCACACACCTGTCATGCAGGGCATATTCAGTCAAAGGAGTCGTTGGATATGTAGATTCTGGCTGCTGCACCCCCCTTACTGTGGGACCCTGAGTCCCTCAAATCTCCTCCACACCCTCTATGTCTGTGAAACCCCCTACCCCATTTCCTGTTCCCCTCCAGGATGTCGGAGCAGCAGTGAGGTGCCACCACCCGCCCAGCAGCGTGGACAAGGCCAGCTCAGAAAGCCTCAGCTGTTTGGGGAGAAAAAGGAAAAACCACTCCTCATTTCTCCTCTCCTACTTCTCCTGCCAACACATCCCTCACGTTTCATTTAAATGTCCCGTGTAAGATAATTTCTGGTATTGGAAGTAGTTGAAAAAAAATTTTTGTTTAGGGAAGGCTGGTGTTGGAGTGAATGAGTTCTGGAAGGCGTGCCTTTTGACCTTGACCAAGAAAGGGAAGGTCAGTGCAGAAGCGTATTTAGCCACAAGCTTTGGATCATGGGATATTCTTATCCCTTTCTTTCTAGGTTTATTTAAACAAAAGGGAAAGATGATCACAACATAGAAAAATGAAAACAATTATAGGCAGAGAAAGCAGAGTTTCATAAAACAACAGCACCCAGGAGGGCCCCTCTGGATCACGTTCTCCCAGCACTGGAGTCCCCAGCCCACACCAAGACCTCCCTTCCCGGGCTCGGCCTACGCCTCACAGTATCCCCTTCACGTTCGGTAGCTGGATTAGGGCTCAGGACCAGAGGCCAGCAATGCAATTAGATACTTTTCTACGTATTGATCCTTTTAAAAAAGAGTTTGTTTTCATGAAACTTTAATTCACTTTTTTTTTTTTTTTTTAGCTTTTTAGCCTAACTGCTACACATTTTATCCCTGTTCTTTGTGAAATGCTAATCCAGCCCAGGGTTTTCATTTTCCGGGTGTAACTTTTCAGAAATTGTATATCTGCATAGCAACCCAGCAAGGGCTGCCTATGTCACGGTATCATGTGTCAGAAAGATGAAAAGGACTCCAAACCCCAGCTCTCCACACACTTGGCCCTCCGATCCCAGGGCAGAGAGCTTCTTGGCCTTAATATAAATGGCAGGAGAGTCATTTCGGGGCCAGAGAGGTGCAAACTTTTATCTTGTTGATGACAGAAAACGACACATGACCTCAGCTCAGCTCAGCAGGGACGAGCAAACCCGAAACAAAGGCCGTATTTTTCTCTGCTCTCGTCCCGGCTGTCAGCTTCCAAGTGCAACCTGAGCCTGGATTCCGAACCCAGTGTCCAGATTAGAGATTGTTGACTCAGATTTAGTGGTGAAACGTGAGCCCAACTCTGTTGATGGCAGGCCTTGAAGGAGCAAGTTTAGTTAAGCCAAGAGAGATTGTATGTCAGACGAGAGCCTGGCTTCTCTTTATCACAAACTTCCTGATCTGCCTCTGTTTTAATAGTTTCCACCACCACCACCAAAAGAGAGACAGCGAGGGACAGACAGAAACAAAGGTGGAGAGAGACAGAGAGAGGGAGAGACAGAAGGAAGCTTTGCCTTCAGCTCATCTCCTCAGTGTCATAAATCAGGAAATTAACAAGTGTGTAACTGGCCTTTGCCACAGTCAAAGACAATAAGCTTTTTGTGTTTTTTACCGGTGGTGAGCACTTAACAAAGTCAATGGAGAGCTCCACTCGGAAAGGATGAAAAATGGGGGCTTGATCTTGCCACTTAAAGGATACTTCCCGATACGCAGGCACATGGCTTTTATGAGGCTCAAACATGGCTTAGAAACTTGCCTCTCTGGTCTGAAGGCAGGTCATTAAGAGAAATCATTACATCGCTCTCCCTGTCTCTGTCTCTCCGCTTTTTATTTTGGCGCCTTCCCGGCTTTTCCTTGGCTTCTGATTTCATCCCTCTTTTAGATTCTCTGTGCCTTCAGTAATTTATGTGCAAGATATTTTTCCCAACCTCCAAATGTTTTTCCATTTGGCAAACCATGTCCCGATGCTTCCACACAATGTAACTGTAGAGTTCATTTACACTAGAAAACACAAGCTTGGTTAATGGAAAAGCCGAACAAGCCGACGTCGGTGACCCCGGGTGCGGGGCCGATTCACAGACGATCTTCCAGGCCACCCCTGGGGACACGTGGGGGTGGGTGTTGGAGAGCAGTGTCTTTCCTCGCTTGCCACAGCCGCTTGGCTTCGACCCTCCTTGTCTCCGAAGAGGAAAGAATTCCTTCCAAGCCCCTTTCTCGTATAGTTTTTGGAAGCTTCAGGGCACCATATGGAGAATCATTTCGTGATTCTCCTGATGGCTTTTACGTGAGCAGCTATAAATTGGATGGTTTCCTTCAGGTCTGCTACCCCTATGGGACCTGCTAAGGACTGTCGGGAGTAATCACTGGAGATGTTAGTCCTGTGTGCTCTCTATGGGACAGAAAACTCAGGCCTCCTCCTGGCTGGGCACAGAGTTAAGGAGCCCGGGGAGGGGCTCGGTAGGGTGGGGTGGGGCAGGCCATGCAAGCCTTTCCAATTGGTCACGAGGGTGCTTGGCCCCAATGACTTTTTCATTCCAAAGTCAAGGATTTCGGATAAAGGTGGAAGTTGAGGCCCTGCCCCCCACTGGGTTTATGTCCAGTCACAGGGCACATCTAGACAACATTTTGGCTTCTGAAAGATGAGTTTTATTCATTAACTGACACTTTTTCTTCCTTAGCAGTTGCAATGATGTAGAGTAGACTCCCTGCATTTTACCTTTTAAAAGTGGCTTTCCCTCAACCCAATACTCTGTTAATTTAATAAGCCAATCAAAGGCAAATTGTTGTTCTAATAAGGATACAGTTGAAAGTGGACCTGTTTAGAGTGTTTATTTTGCTTGGATAGCATTTCCTTAACTAATTTCTCTGGCCCTCTGGATCAGCGCCAGGAGGGCAGAGGGTGGCTAATATCTTCTAGGGAACCACAAATGAATGAGGTACCAAGCCTTTAACCGTTTTCCCAAGCACTTCCTTTTAAAAAACAAAAAGTTAAATATAAAAATCATAATACTGAAGATTGGTTGGCTCTAGGAATTCATTCCCTTGGATGTAATTTTAGGCTTTTGTTTATCTTTCTTGATTGATAAAGTAATTATCAAAATGCGTTAGAAAATAATAGCCAACTGGTGAGAAAAGGAACAGTTGGAAGCAAAGCAGTGGAGGAAAAGCCTGCACAGACTCAGCCCCAAGCTTCCCAGTGAAACTCCGTGTAAATTCATCTTCTCTTTTGCCTTTCCTGTCCCTGGGGGCTGATCATGGCTCTGGCTAGATAAAGCTTCTCCATCATCTGGTAGCTAATGAACTCCTCCAGAAAGGCTGCTCTCATCCTCCCTCCCCTGGTCCCTTCTCTCCTCCTCACCTTTTCTCCATCCCTCTTCACTCTGAAGTCGGCCACAGGCCAACCAGAACCCCAGCAGATGTTTGTATTTTATGAGCCAAATGGGAGCCTGAAGGATCAACCAAATACCAGCCCCAGTGAAAGATGGAACCAGGCCATCTGACATCAGAAACACAGAATGCCCACCCAGGCTGGGCTTCCAGGGAGCAGAAGGAGGGCTTGATAATGAGCTGGCACACCCTACGTGCTGGCCCGTTGCTCTACCTTCTGAAGAGCACACAGGGCCCTTTCATGGAGGCTTGGGGAGGTTGGGCAAGACCTTCTATGAGCTCCCCTCCCTGGAAGGCAGTCCTGGCGCACAACAGCTTCCCCTCTCGCCAGAGCACCATGTGGTGCCCTGACTGTGACTCCTGGCCCAGGCACGAGCTGCAGGTTAAGGACCACTACCATTAGTGGCTTGGAAGTGCCATGTGGCTCAATAGACAGCCCTGCCTTCACACCACTGTAGGACCAAATAAGGAGAGTGGACAGAGTGTGGGGGGACAGATGGAAGGTCTAAGTTTCTGTCTAAGCCTCACCATTTATGCTGCTGTTGGCTGTGTTGGTTTTTATCATCTCTGAGGCTTGCTTTCTCCATTCGTGATATGGAAATCATAATAGTCACTCGGGGTTACTTCCAGGATGAAATGACCCAATGTGCGCTAGCTCTGGGCCCATTCCTTCACTTTCTCTGCTCTGCCCTGTATGGGAGGAAATCAGACTCTGACTGAGTTCAGCCAATGGGAATGGGGGAGAAAGGTTTCCTCCCCACCCCTCACCCCAGCCCCTCTGCTTCAGGCAGCTTTTCCAGTAGCAACTTCCTCTCTGCCGAGTCTCCTGTCCCCTCTGGAAAGCCCAGAGTATGGCAGGTCCCTTAGTGGCCTCCTCCCTTTGTTCCTCTGTCTTGGGGTAGTCTCACCACCCTCTGCCTAACTGCTCAGCTTGCCATCCCCGTCATCGAATTCCCTTGCATGTGAGCGTAAGCAATGAGGTGCTTTCTGTTTCTCTGGTTGGACCTTAGCTGATAGAGTGTGTGAACGTGCAAATGTATCTCACACCTAGAGGAAACAGACGTCCTGAAGATCTCAGCACACGAAGATCAAAGGTGGGGGGGCCTCTACGCTGGTTCTTCTCACTCTAAAGCATCAGATCCTGGGCTTTAACCTTGAGGTCAGGGTCTTCCTGCACCAGCTGCCAATCAGAAGCAATTTCCAGAGGGGTTCTTCAACTTGGGCTTTTATAAAGACAGGAAAATGGGATAAGATCTACATATTTTTTAAAAATCATACATTAGTTTAAAAATATACTATAATGACAATATCCGGTGGACTTCTGGTCTGCTTTCCGCGCACTCTCTGCTAAGGCAACTACAGGCAGTGCGGCCTGGTCTGTCTAGACTCTTTCACGGTCGCTGACCTCCTGAGTCTCCTGCTACTCCTGTTCCACACCTGGGAGCATTTTCTCCTTTCCCAGCTTTGTTCTCCAGTTCAGTGAGTAAGCGTCCCTGTCCTACCAAGGAGGGGGTGTGTGTGTGTCCATCAGCGCCCTGCTCCATCCCTCCTGGGTTAGCTCAGCCCTCCGTGCTCTCTCTCTCCATCTGCCTTCTGTCTTCTGGTCCTTCTGTGCTGCGGGGATGGGAAGGTTGTGCTCCACTCCTTTTGGCAGGAAGTGTAACTTCCTCATTGAGGTCAAATCGAAAATGGATTTCCCCACTGGGCAGAGAGAAGGAGGCCCAACTTCCCTTTCATGTTATTAATCAGTGCCCCTCCCCTGCTGGTGGCTGCCGGGCTTAGGACAGTCTTGCCTAACCATTTCTTGCTCAGCATCATGAAATCTCCAAAGGCACTGTGGGAGCTCTAAAGTGCTGGGTTTTGGATCATTGTGTTCTGTGTGCATCTCTTCTCGGGTCCTGGGCTACTGGTGCTGCGTGGGGAGGGGGACAGTTAGGACAAGAGTACTTTTGCCTGAGGAGTATATTTAATGCATTTTTCTCACTCCCATCTCCACAGGCAGATTTATGCTATTTCATCTCAAACTGACAGGCCTAGAAAGACATTTTTTATGGCTATGTCTCTCTCCTCCCCTTTGACTGGATTTCATGTCATTCCTATTGAAAGTATACTAACCAAACCACATGCGGGCATTTTAAACACACCTGTGACCTCACAGATGACATTGTACACTCAAGCGTAAATGGGGGTATCCTTAGTTTTGTGCTACCAACCTCTCCCGGATTGCAGCCTTGCAATTTAAACTCATGTGTTCCTCACACAGTCATAAAATCATAGCAGTTCAGATCTGGAATGGACTTGACTGTTCATGCGTTCATTGCACCTGTCTATGCACCTTAGAGAACTGAGCTGTGGACACAGGTTGCGTGACTTGGCCAGTGGCAGGTGGCCAGTGAGGGGCAGTGTCAAGGAGAGAACATGGGTCTTTAGGGACCTCAATCTAGTGCTCCTTCCAGTGACCACTATGGTGATTAAAACCAACAAATCTTTTGTTGCCTTGATGCATGTGAGTTGTGTTCCACTGACATGACACTCAGAGAAGATTAAGTGTGCCCTGGTAAGTGTTTAACCCTGGGCTCCATGGAAAATACACAAGTGCATATACATAAATACACATGAGCTTTATAAATTTTTGCTAATATAAAACACATGTAGCACACAATTTACACATAATATAATACAACCCTCTTTGTTATCAATTCCCTACCGCCAGTTAATTCTCACAGGATGTTTTTGTTGATCTTGGCTTAATTCTTGTACCTGTACCTGGCTGCAATTGCTGAAGAAATGTTCAGTGGTATTTTCTTGTACATTAGCCAACAAGACAAAAGTAAAGCCATAAAGACACAAGTTGAAACTTTGCGTATTCTTCAGTGACAACAATGACATTTTCCTAAATCAGCTAGTAGCCTTCAAATATGGGGAGAATATTCTTTCAAGTTTTTGTGCTATTTGCAATATCACCGCCATAAATAGGATATGCTTTTGAGTTTAATCCTCAATATAATATTAATATTTTCCATCATCTCCCTAAGTTTAGACAATCAGCAAACAATAAATCAAGCCCTCGGGTCTAGCATATGCCGATTTCTGTAGCATGAATATTTTCATTATGATCAAGCTACCAGTGTGATGTCACTGAACTCGGAGTTGGCAAGACCTGTGCAGAGGCTCCAGGTTATGCAGTATTTCCACTATTCAGATACAGTAGGTGTAGATAACCTCAAGAGCAGAGAGAATAGTATAAGGTAGAAAAAAATTGGGAAGTGGTATGTTTCGAGCATCGATTACTTTTTAACATCTTATTGAATTGTAATATGTGTAATTTAAATTTTAACAACGTCTGTATTTAACAACTGACTCAGAAAATTCCTGAAAATTAAGAATCAGCTCCTGTGAGCCCATAGGAGCAGCCTCTAGCACAGCACTAGCAGGATATGGGTGGGAAGGTGCTTTGTTCCTGTTCAGGGCATGCAAAAGGGCACCAGGCTGAGACCAGACACTGGCCACCTGGACAGAACTCATGTGAGGCATAGAGGGCAGATTGAACACCATAGATCAGATTCTAGGTAGCAGGTGAATAAAGATGGGGTTGAGCTTTTATATATCTTTCTAAACGTTACAGAAAGTAAAGTTTTAAATATTAGACAGTGTTGTTCCATCACCAAGTCATGTCCAACTCTTCGAGACTCCATGGACGGCAGCACCATCAGGCTTCCTTATCAGGGTAATTCAAAAGGAAATTGAATGGAAAAGGCGGGCAGGAGAAAGAGAAATAAGGAGGAAAAGGACTAGGGTTTTAAATATCCTTTATGGAGAAAGTCATGTCCTAGGCCAGCTTTTGTGGAGGCTCCCACGGCCCTCCCACGTGTGTGCCTTGTGGGACACAGTGCTGGCCGCCCTGGGCAGTTCCCTTCGTGAGGACCTGACCTCTTACTGCTTTGGAAGGGGAGGATGAGATTACCAGAGCTTTGGATCCATTTTTGGATCAAATGAAAACGTCAGGCTAATCCTTAGCGTCTCCCTCTCGGCTTACAGATGCCGCCTCACCCTAGGGGTGGGGCGTCAGAGATCTAACAGTTCCCCTCCGTCCTAGGACGGGGCGGAAGGTCACATGCTGCTCACGAGGCCTACAGCGCCCCTCCCGACCTCCGTCAGCAGCACCTTGTCTGCCCCGGGTGACCCAGTCTTTCCGGACAGCCCCAGAGTCACCTCGAAGCCCTCAGGGGCGATGTCCTAGACTGTTACCACTCGCTCCTCCTCGCTCCACAGCATCTGTTATCATTTGCTCTACCTTCTGTTCACTCGTCTCTGCTCCCAACAGGACTGTGGGCTTTTTGAGGGAAAGGATCTGCTCTGGTCAGTGTTTGGTGCATATGGATCTCAATAAGCCTTAGATCCCACATCAGCTTGTTTCCTGCTTCTCAAACACTAGTACACAAGAATTACCTGAGGAATGAATTAAAATGCAGACCGCCCCCCACTCCCCACCCAGACCCCAGAGCAGTCATTTTGAAATCTGGGTCTTTAATAAGACCACGCGACTCTCATGCACACATGTTCACAAACCACATTTTAAGAAATACAGGTTTGTTCAATCTTTTCATTTCATAGGTGGGAAAACAGAGGTCTAGAGAAGAAATGATCTGCTTCGGGACGCTAAGCTATCAAGTGTAACGGGATGTCATGAGACAGAACGATCTTAAATTCTTATTAAGCAAATCACAGCCCCACGGATGGTTACTGGTGGGAATATTAAAAACAAACAAACCCTGGACTGAAATTACTGCGCACCACATCTTAAAAGAGCGATAGCATCTCAGATTCAGATATAATGCTTCCACTAGAAGGACGCACAAACAGGTATCAAAAAGCACCCCTTGTCCAGAGCTTCTCAGTGTTTCCTGAGAATAAGGAGGCCCCCGAGGCTCTCTGCCTCTAAACTTGCCTCAGTGGCTGTTAGCAGGGCTGTCTGTCACAAGCTCTATTTCCAGCAGTGTCCTCTGCCCGCCTTTTGATGCTCAGGTCTGCAGCAGCAGACCGGCGTTCAGGTGTCCGGTTCAGGCCTATTTTTACGAGCAAATCCTTGTTTCATCTGTCAGTTGTTTGGCGAGTGCCCTGCGTGCTGGTTACCGCCTTGGGCAGCAGGTGCCACCTAGAGGGCCCTGTGACAGCCACCGTGCCCATCGTCAGGAGCTGGACAGCCCCGGGGCCTGAGGAAGCGCTGCAGCCAGCCACCGAGGGTTACATCAGCTCCCTAGCAAACCTGGCAGAGGGGTTCAGAGGAGCGGCTTGCCAGGGGAGCCCGGGAAGGACAGAAAAAGATCCGGCCGGCCCTAGCCTTGTTCAGCTTCCTTCCTTGATGGGATTCCGGGGGGAAGTGGGTGGGCGCTCTGTTTCTCGGCCACAAGGTGGCAGCAGTGAGCTGGCCAGGTGCCTGCTCTGCGCGGCTCCAGGAGGAACGCCCAGCACGCGGAGAAGGTGTCGCCGGCTGCTCTTTAAAATTCCTCGTTTTGAGAGGAATTTTTTGAGAAAATGCCTTTCTTTTTAGCAGGAGCACTGTATTGAAGTTACCAAAGTCCCTCCCTCAGTCTTGCCAACGGACCAACCACAGGCCTCTCTCACTTCAGAGGAGTTTAAAACGGCTCCTGCGGGGCTTCTTGACCAAACCACAGCTTAAAGAGGCGGAGGCAGGTGGGAGTCGGGGGCGGGAAACGTCCAGAAAGCAGTGAAGCACGACGTGTGGAGACAGGAGAGTAAGGACAATTTTTAAATTTATCTTTAATCTAGGCGTGAGTTTTGGCATGTTTGCTTGCTAGCTGTGAATCTGAAGCCTAGGTTTGCTTCCCCATCTGTAAAAGGCCACATTCTTTTTTCAAATGGCAGGGCTGTTCTGTGGATCAAAGGAGACAGAATGGCTTGCAAACTGTGATGTCCCATATACACTGGGGTGTCGTTGTTGGGGTTGGTCTTTTGAGCTGAGCCGTGTCACAGCGCTTTCCTGGGACTGGAGGCACAGACATGGGCAGGGCAAGGCCAGCTCCTCTCCCAGAGGGTCACTGCAGTTCCTGCATGAGCTGCAGGCTGTCAACTCCTGATCTGGCCCGATAGTCATCTGCCAGCGAGGTTCTTCCTGGATGCCTTTCCGTGGCAGGTTTCCAAGCAGAGCGCTGGCAGTGGCTGCTCCCTCTTCCTCCAGTGAGCCTGCTTTTCCATACTGGAAGAAGATGAAATGCACATTTCAGAATGTAAGTTTTTCCTGCAGGACACCCTCCCCAATGGTGGAGTGATGGAGAAAAATATTAGATGAAGTCAGGGGATAACTGAGTAACATACTGATTTATAAACTCATGGAATGAAATGAAGGCGTTTTTTCCACTAGTGGGGTTATTTATTATGTCCTAGTTGGCCAGAGCCAAGGGTTGAACAGGCTTTGGTTCCTGAGCAATAGAAATAGCAGAACCAATTTTCTCTGTTCCTCCTCTTTCAAAAACACAGAACTCAGCCAGTGTTGAAACACACCCAGTCGTAGGTTTGACTGGATGCTCCTTTGCTCATCACCCTATTGGGGTGAATGGGGACTGAGACCCAGACCCAATCACCCTGGGATGGTGGCAAAGAGATTAGACTATCGTCAGTGGTCATTGCTCTGTGGAGTTTCTCCTATGGCCTGTCCCTCGGTGGAAATGAACTACTCTGGAAATATCCTATGAAAAACTCTAATGCTCTATGTTAATTTGTAGGGAAGTGGCATCTTTACAATATAACATTTTTCCTTGCATGAACATGGTGCATCTTTCCATTCATTTCTTCTTTATATCTTTCAGCATAAAATTTTCTTCCTTAATAAAGATATGGTACATCGTATGGTAGGTTTATTCCTAAGTAAATTATAGCTTTTATTGCTATTGTAATGGTATCTTTAAGAATAGCTACCTCTTCTAAAAACCTGTTTATTTCTTTGCAAGAACAACTGATTGACATCAGAGAAGATGGAAATCTATAGCCAAATTTTAACAAAAGTCTTTCCATAATTGGTGAATGAAATTTACTTAAAACAGCCAATAAAAGAAATTATTATGGATTTATGTTTGTTCATGAGACATACTCCTTGGTTGCAAAAACCACTACAACAAAATACTGGAGAAAATGAATTAAGAAAAATGTAAATGATTGTTGGACTATAAAGAAAGCTGAGTGCCAAAGAATTGATGCGTTTGAACTATGGTGGTGGAGAAGACTCTTGAGAGTCCCCTGGACTGCAAGGAGATCCAACCAGTCCATCCTAAAGGAAATCAATCCTGAATATTCATTGGAAGGACTGATGTTGAAGCTGAAACTCCAATACTTTGGCCACCTGATGCGAAGCGCTTACTCCTTGGAAAAGACCCTGATGCTGGGACAGGTTGAAGCCAGGAGAAGGGGATGACCGAGGATGAGATGGTTGGATGGCATCACTAACTCAATGGACATGAGTTTGAGTAAACTCCGGGAGTTGGTGATGGACAGAGAGGCCTGGCATGCTGCAGTCTGTGGGGTCGCAAAGAGCTAGACATGACTGAGCGACTGAACTGAACGGAACTAAATGATTGTATCACACATTTTTTTGAGTTTCAGAAAATAGTGAAGCATATTCAAATATAAAAATAATTTCAGTGAGAACAAAAAGACTTTTGTTTCTTTAATAATTAAAATAAAAATAAAACCATGTTTATTTCATTATGAACTCAGCCTCTTTGGGTTATAATGGTATAGACGTTATACTATGCTCAATAGATATTGACACAGTATTTTGTCTACAATTTTAAAATAAATAAGTATATAGTAAAAAAAAATCTACATCTTCTAATTATCTGTGTGTGTGTAACAGTTGTTTGAAGCCTTATTAGTTCTAACAATTTGCCTGTTGCTTTGAATTTTCTGTGTAAACAATCATATCAAATAAATACCAGTTTTAGTTTTTCCTTTTTAATCCTGAATATGCTTTATTTCTGTTTTCTTCCAGTGCTGATTAGCATTCTGAGGTCATTTTACCACTCTTCCTGACTTGAAAGGAATTTTTTTTTGAATAAATATTTTATTTCAGAACAATTTTAGTTTACAAGTTGCAAAGATAGGACACAGAGTTCCTGTATACCCCCACCCAATTTCTCCCACTGTTAGCATCTTACAGAACATGGTACCCATGTCAAAACTAAGAAGCCAAAACTGGCACGTTGATTTGAACTAAATTCCAGATTTTATTCAGATTTCAGGAGTTCTTCCATTAGTGTCCTTTTCTTGTCCCAGAATCTGAGGCAGGAAACCACACTCTGTTTGATTCCTATGTCTCTTTAGCTTCCTCTGGTCTATGATAGTTTCCCACTTGTCTTTCTTTGTCATGAGCCTGACAGTTTTGCATACTGGTTGGGTGTTTTGTAGTGTATCCCTTCATTTTTTTCTTTATAATCTATAATTTGGCTTTAAAGTTGAGTGATTTGTCTAAGGTCAAAGAACAAAGTGTTCTGGAAACATCTTACTTTTTTTCTGATAATAAAAATTAAAACAATACTGAGAGAGAAGAAGGTGGCAGAGGAGTAGGTGGACATGGACTACATCTGTCTCCGTGGATACATCAGGAATACACCTTCAGACACAGACGTGCAGGCAGAACACCTGCATATCTCAGCTGAGAGCGGACAGGAGTACCTGGCTAGTGGAAAAGAATATATAGAACCACGCAAAACTCAGAAGGATGAAGGAACTAGGTGCCGGGAGCCAGCGTGAGGAACTCCACCCATGGCAAAGGTCATGAGGAAGGAGGCTTGGCATACGCAAAGGCGTGATCAAGCCTCAGGAAACACCCTGTTCCCGAGCATCTAACCCCAAAACCAGAGTCTGTTTTATGCTCTCCCCCATAACTGTTTTTCTTGGAGAAGGAGTAAACGTGCAGCTCCAAGGCAATAAAAATTCCTGAGCATGACAAGAGTGTTTCAGCTTACGGACCTCTCTGAAGGTTATCTAGCCCACCTGTATAGGTCCGTCCAGCCACATGTGATTGTTTACAGCCTCCCAACCTGAGAGGCATGAGATGTTTTAGACTTACTAAAGGCAAATTCTTTTGGGGAGTTAGAAATTATTAGTATAGTGGGTTTGTTAGGAATTATATTGGTGAAGGGTTTTCCATTTGTTGTGTCAATAATTGCTGCTAATTCCCTGCTCTGGGTGGGACAAGGATGTCTCAGGTCAAACCTCTCTGCTGACAGACTAGCTTGTGTGACAGGATTATCCATACTCCTGCCACATGATTGTTTACTACCTCTTAACCATAAACAGCACAGAGAGTTTTGGAGTATTTTGAGAGTCTTAATTAGCATAGGATTTTTTTCTTCTTCTTGAGTCAATGATTGCCGCCAGGCCTCCATATCCTTAGGCACCTGGGAATATATTAATCAATGTATTTGGACTATAGAAAAGGAAATATAGTAGTTTTTAAGGTTAGCAATACTAGACTTTTTGAGTTAATGGATTTTCTCTATTGTAATAGATCACTGTACTTTGTTATAAATCACTGTTTCCTTGCTACGTAAAAATGTAACTTTATCACTATCTTAAGACTAAATAGATCTTAAGGGGAGCATTGGTGAAAGGATTTTAATTTGTTGGGTTGATGTTTGCTGCTAAATCTCCATGTTCCCTACCCTTATAATGAATATAACTAACATATAGGAGAAATAAGCATTAACCTTTAAGATTAATCATGTTAACCTTGGGTTAAATAAATTCCTTTCTTGATTGTAACTCACTACACCCTCACCCTATAGGAATGCAACTTTATTTGGAGGGTGGTGCCTGGTTTAAGAAAAAACACTCTTGGAAAAAATAAGTTTTTGGTTATCAGAAAGGAAGGATCATAAAATCCTTAAGATCTTTTTTTTTATACATTTATGTGAAGCACCTGATTTTGATAAAGGTCAGGACTGCTGACCCCCGCGTGACTCCGTATTCATCCCTATGTGTAACAAAAGGTATATAAGCAAACCCCAAAATAAAGAAATCGGATCAGTTTCTGGAAAGACTGATTCCCCCATGTCGCTTCTTTCTTGCTCCCGTTTTTCTAGCTGAATTCCCATCTGGAGCATGGATGCTATTCCACGTAATCCAAGTTATTCAGCCTCTTTTTCTCCACTAATCTTCCTAGTACACTATCCATTTCTAATCTCTCTATATCTGTAATTAAATATGTATTTTTTCAAAGAGGCTAACTCCATCCCCCCACCTTCGAATCACCCTGGATCCACCGGGGCTGGACCCCGGCAACTAGGGGAAAAAACAAGAGTGTTAGTAGGACTGAACCTCCCCTTTGCTGGTGGGGGAACTGAAGCAGGAGTCTGATCCCCACATGGGGGCAATTGTCTGAGTCAGAGGAGAAACATTTAAGGCTGAGAGTGAAACAGCTGATCTGTGGCAGCCTAAATGGAATGAGAATCAGACAGTCCTTGCCGCAGCCATATATACCCCAGACAGGAACGCTGGTCCCCTGGCAGGCACAGTGTCTGGGAGCTGGAGTTTAGGGATTGTGAAGCAATCCCAGGGCGAGGGCTGCTGTTGACTGTGGAGAGAAGGATCAAGGGGATGTGAGGAGGAAAGCCAGGCAGCCATGGAAGCAAGGTGATACTGCTCAGCCACACATAGGGGGTGGAGGCACCACCATAGCCTCTCTCTCCCTGCGCCAGCATGGGCAGCTGAACAATAGAGAAGCTGGCCCATCAAGTCCATGACACTGAACTACAGAGTAGGACCCCAGCCGGGGACCCCCACTATGTGCCTGACACACCGAACAACAGAGAAGGACCCCAGGCAAGGGAACCCTCTAAGTGCCTGAACAGGCAGAGCTATGGAGAAAGACTGGCCAAAGAGGCCTTCTGATCACCAGCTACAAGAGGCTCAAAAAAAGACTCTGATAGGGCCATAACTCCTGCGGCAGAGGCAATCCATATCCCTGCACACTTGGTGCCGCCAGGGTCCCCACTACCCAAGCAGCTGCGCCACCTTCATGCTCAACTCTCACTGGGGCAGAGATGCCACAGGCAAAAAA
The DNA here is from genome assembly GCF_032405125.1 of Capricornis sumatraensis. Lineage (NCBI taxonomy): Eukaryota > Metazoa > Chordata > Mammalia > Artiodactyla > Bovidae > Capricornis > Capricornis sumatraensis. Next base: position 30,143,437 of record NC_091081.1, on the reverse strand, counting down.
GCCTTGCATCTGTGCATGCAGGGTTGCTTTGGTCGTGTCCGACTCTGCAACCTTGTAGACTGTGGCCTGCCAGGCTTCTCTATCAGGGAAGGGGGATCTCCAGGCAGGAATACTGGAGCATATTGGCCAATACTGGTTGCCATACCCTTCTAGAGTACTATATTTCCTGCTGCCCTAGCCACCAACCCCCCCCCCCCCGAGTACCTGGTGCTGCCAGAACCCCTGCAACCCAAGCAGCTGCACCACCTCCACAACTGGCCCTCACAGCGGCAAACCCAAGTCCTCCAGGGCAGCCTCAGGAGCAAACCCCAGTGAACGACCCACTTGTAGAGGTGGAAATAAGACCACAATTGAAACCCAGGGGCAGTGTAGCTAAGGAAAGAGACCCAAAACCTTCCCACCAGCTATACAAGCTGCAGATTAAATCCACACAATCGGCTAGGCAGACTCTGTGTCTGTGGAATATATGAAAGGTCATTGAGAGCTCCCACAAAAGAAAACGCACTAGTTCTGATAGCTGCGGACAGGAGTAGGACCAGATTAGAGTCTAAGCTGCCCCCCAGCAGGTCCAGAGATCAGCACAGTGTTGGAGGACTTCCTAGGAAAGTGAGGTGGACTGTGACTCCCAGCGAAGGAAAGGACTCGACAGCAGTGACTCAAGAAAAACATTTATTATTCTTATGTTTTGACTTGTTCTGTAGATCTTTTGGACTTTTTCCTTTTTTTCTCCCTGCCCCACCCACCCCCCCACCCCCATTGTAGCTGTCGATTTTATTGGCACTATGACTCCAATTAACCTTTTGAGCTTTTTTTTCCCCTCAGTCACACTTTTTATTGTTATTATAAACCTTTGCCTCTACATTGGGCTTTTGCAGTTCTGTGGAGTTTTCCTTTTTTCCCCCTTTTTTCTTTTTTTTTTCCATTCTTTTTTCTTTTCTCTTTTATATAATTTTAATTTTTTAAAACCTATTATATTTTTTGACATTTATTCATTTGTTTGCCTTTCCTACTCTTCTTTTCCCCTTGCAATTAATCTTTAATGTAAATAAATCTTCTTCATCTACCTCTATGTAACTTTGCATATCTATTCTTTCTCTTCTTTCTTTCCTTTCCTCTCAACATATTGGCTAGTTTGGTATTCATTGCTTTATTCCCACTTGGCACCTTGCTTTAGTTTTGTTTTCCAGTTTGTGCTTTAGTTAGTTTTGTTCTTAACTGCTAAATAGAAGTCTTGATTTCCTTTGTTCGCCAGGTCAGTCTACTGTACTTTATTTTTGTTGGACTGCTTTGACTTTGCTCATGGGTGTATATGTATACATGTACATTCCATTATTTTAATTATTATTTGCCTGATTTTGTAACTGCCATTTGTCTGGGGTTCATCTTCGGTCTCTTGTTTTTGGATATTTGTTTTAATTTCACTTAATGCCATAACAAACCACTTGTTGAATCTTCATTCCTGACTAGAGATCAAGCCTTGAGCCTTTGGGGTGGGAGCACTGACTCCAAGACCCTAGACGACCAGAGAACTAACCCTAGGGAGTATCAATAGTGAGAACTCACACAAAGGAAACCACTTGAATATGAGACCTGGCATCATCACCCAACCACCAGTAGCACCCTGTGCAGGACGCAAGTCATCTAAACAACAAACAAAACAAAAATACAAACCCAATCATCAACAGACAGGATTACCACCTCACTCAGCCTTGCCCGTCAGAAGAAAAGCAAACAAACAAAAAATCAGCACAAATCTCACATTATGTGAAACTTTCACAAACCACTGGGCCAATCTTAGGAGGGCAGAAACCAAAAGGAAGAAAGAAGTCAACCTTCTTCAAGGAAAGAATTCAACTTTCCTTGAAGCCTGGGAAAAGGAGACCTCAAAAACAATAGGTCAAAAATAGAAAAGAAAAGAAAGGCAGAGACATACTACACAAATGAAGGAACAAACTAGAAACACAGAAGTTCAAATAAATGAAGAGGAAATAGGCAAACTACCTGAAAAAGAATTCAGAATAATGATGGTAAAGATGATCAAAAACCTTGAAAACAAAATGGAGAAAATGCAAGAATCAACTAATAAAGGCCTAGAAGAATTAAAGAATAAACATACAAAGACAAACAACACAATTACTGAAATTAAAAATACTCTAGAAGGAATCAATAGCAAAATATCTGAAGCAGAAAGAATGAATCAGTGAGCTGGAAGATAAAATGGTGGCAATAACTTCTGAAGAGGAGAATAAGGTTAAAAAAAATGAAAAGAACTGAGGATAGGCTCAGAAACCTCTGGGACAGTATCAAAGGCACCAATATTTGAATTATAGGGGTCCCAGAAGAAGAGAAAAAGAAAGGGTATGAGAAAATTTTTGAAGAGATTATAGTTGAAAATTTCTCCAGCGTGGAAAAGGAAATAGTCAAATCCAAGAGGCACAAGGAGTCCTATACAGGATAAACCCAAGGAGAAACCTGCCAAGACACACACTAATCAAACCAGCAAAGACTAAACACAAAGAAAGAATATTAAAAGCAGCAAGGGAGAAAGCAACAAGTAACATACAAGGGAAACCCCATACACTTAACAGCTGATCTTTCAGCAGAAACTCTGCAGGCCAGAACGGAATGGCAGGATATATTTAAAGTACTGAAAGGGAAAAATCTACAACCAAGATTACCGTACCTGGCAAGGATCTCATTCAAACATGATGGAGAAATAAAAAGCTTTTCAGACAAGTAAAAGTTAAGAGAATTTAGTACCACCAAACCAGCTTTACAACAAATGTTAAAGGGACTTATATCGTCAAGAAATACAAGAGAAGAAAAAAGATCTATAAAAGCAACCTCAAACAATGAAGAAAATGGCAATAGGAACACATATATATATAAATAATTGTTTAAATGTAAATGGATTAAATGCTCCAACCAAAAGACACAGACTGGCTGAATGGATAGAAAAACAAGACCCATATATATGCTGTCTACAAAAAACCCCCATGGGGTCACAAAGAATCAGACATGATTGAGCAACTGATATAAAGACACATGTAGACTGACTTCAGACCTAAACGCACATATAGACTGAAAGTGAGAGGATGGAAAAGTATATTCCATGCAAATGGGAAGCACAAGAAAGCTGGAGTAGCAATCTCATATCAGACAAAATAGACCTTAAAATAAAGATTACAAGAGATAAGGAAGGACACTACATAATGATCAAGGGATGAATCCAAGAGGAAGACATAACAATTGTAAATATCTATGCACCCAACATAGGAGCACCTCAATACATAAGACAAACATTAACATACATAAAAGGAGGAATTTACAGTAACACAATAATAGTAGGAGACTTTAACACCCCACTCATACCAATGGACAGACCATCAAAACAGAAAATTAATAAGGAAACACAAGTCTTAAATGATACATTAGATGAGATGGATCTCATTGATATCTTCAGGACACTCCACCCAAATGCAGGAGAATACACCTTCTTCTCAAGTGCATATGGAATATTCTCCAGGTTAGACCACATCCTGGGTCACAAATCAAACCTCAGTAAACTTAAGAAAATTGAAATTGTATCAAGCATCTTCTCTGACCACAATGCTATGAGACTAGATATCAATTACAAGAAAAAGAAAATGTAAGAAACACAAACACATGGGGATTAAACAACACATTTCTAAATAACCAACAGTTTGCTGAAGAAATCAAAAGGAAAATTTAAAAACTTCTAGAAACAAATAACAATGAAAACACAACAACTCAAAACCTATGGGATGCCACAAAAGCAGTTCTAAGAGGGAAGTTTTTAGCAATACAATCCTACCTCAAATAACAAGAAAAACATTGAATAGACAACCTAACTTTACACCTAAGACAACTGGAAGAAGAAGAACAAACAACTCCCCAAATTAGTAGAAGGAACAAAATCATAAAGATCCAAGCAGAAATGAATGAAAAAGAAATGAAAGAAACAATAGTAAAGATTAATAAAACAAAAAGCTGGTTCTCTGAGAAGATAAACAAAATTGACAAACCTTTAGCTAGACTCATCAGGAAAAAAAAGAGAGAAGAATCAAATCAACAAAATTATAAATGAAAAAGGAGAAGTTACAACAGACAATGCAGAAATACAAAGGATTATAAGAGACTGTTATGAACAACTATATGGCAATACAATGGATAACCTGGAAGAAATGGACAGATTCTTAGAAAAGTTCAATCTTCCAAGACTGAACCAGGAAGAAATAGAAATTATGAGCAACCCAATTACAAGCACTGAAATTGAAGCTGTGATCAAAAATCTCCCCCAAAACAAAAGCCCAGGACCAGATGGCCTCACAGAAGTCTATCAAACATTTAGAGAAGAGCTAATGCTTATCCTTCTAAAACTCTTTCAAAAAATTGCAGAGGGAGGAACACTTCCAAACTCATTCTGTGAGGCCATTATCACCCTGATACCAAAACCAGACAAAGACAACACAAAAAAAGAAAACCACAGACCAATATCACTGATGAACATTGATGCAAAAATCCTCAACAAAATTTTAGCAAACAGAATTCAGCAACATATCAAAAAGCTCATACACCATGATCAAGTTGGGTTTATTCCAGGGATGCAAGTATTCTTCTATATATGCAGGTCAATCAATGTGATACACCATATTAACAAATTGAACAATAAAAACCATATGATAACCTCGATAGATGCAGAAAAAGCCTTTGACAAAATTCAGCACATTTATGATTAAAACCCTTCAAAAAATGGGCATAGAAGGAACGTAACTCAACACAGTAAAGGCAATATATGATAAGCCTACAGCAAACATTATTCTCAATAGTGAAAAGCTGAAAGCATTCCCCCTAAGATCAGGAACAAGACAAGGGTGTCCACTTTCCCCACTATTATTCAGCATAGTTCTGGACGTCCTAGCTATAGCAATCAGAGAAAAAAAAGAAATAAAAGGAATCCAGATCAGAAAAGAAAAATAAAGCTCTCACTGTTTGCAGATGACATGATACTGTACATAGAAAACCCTAAAGATAGTATCAGAAAATTGCTAGAGTTAATCAGTGAATTTAGCAAAGTTTCAGAATACAAGATCAATACACAGAAATCACTTGCATTTCAATATACTAACAAAGAAAATTTAAGGAATCAATCCATTCACCATTGCAACAAAAAGAATTAAATATCTAGGAATAAACCTACCTAAGGAGGCAAAGAACTGTACACAGAAAATTATGAGACACGAATGAAAGAAATCAAAGACAACATAAACAGATGGAGAGATAGCTATTCCATGTTCCTGGGTAGGAAGAATCAATATTATAAAAATGACCATACTACCAAATGCAATCTACAGATTCAATGTGATCCCTATCAAATTATCAATGACACTTTTCAAAGAACTAGGGCAAAAAATTTCAGAATTCATATGGAAACACAAAAGACCCCAAATAGCCAAAACAGTCTTGAGAAAGAAGAATGGAGCTGGAGGAATCAACATTTCCCAACTTCAGATTATACTACAAAGCTACAGTCATCAAGACAGTATGGTACTGGCACAAATCAGAAATATAGACCAATGGAAAAAGATAAAGCCCAGAAATAAACCCATGCACCTATGGGTACCTTATTTTTGATAAAAGAGGGAAGAATATACAATGTTGCAAAGACATCCTCTTTAATAAATGGTGTTGGAAAAACTGGACAGCTACATGTAAAAGAATGAAATTAGAACACTTCCTAACACCATACACAAAGATAAACTCAAAATGGATTAGAGACCTAAATGTAAGACCACAAACTATAAAACTCTTAGAAGAAAACATAGGCAGAACACTCAATGATGTAAATCTAAGCAAGATCCTCTATGAGTAATGGAAATACTCCTAGAGTAATGGAAATAAAAACAAAAGTAAACAAGTGGGACCTGATTAAACTTAAAAGCTTTTGCACAGCAAAGGAAACTATAAGCAAGGTGAAAAGACAACCCTCAGAATGGGGGGAAATAACAGAAAATTAAACAACTGACAAAGGATTAATTTCCAAAATAAACAAGCAGCTCATACAACTCAATACCAGAAAAACAAACAACCAATGAAAAAGTGGGCAAAAGACCTAAACAGACATTTCTCCAAAGAAGACATAGAGATGGCTAACAAACACATGAAAAGATACTCAACAGTGGGAGGGGGGTTCATGTTTGGGAACACATGTAAGAATTAAAGATTTTAAAATAAAAATAAAAAAAAAAGAAAAGATACTCAACATTGCTCATTATTAGAGAAATGCAAATGAAAGCTACAATGAGATATCACCTCACACCAGTGAGAATGGCCATCATCGAAAAGTCTACTAACAATAAATCCTGGAGAGGGTGTGGAGAAAAGGGAACACTCTTGCACTGTTGGTGGGAATGTAAATTGATACAGCCACTATGGAAGATAGTATGGAGATCCCTTAGAAAACTAGGAATAAAACCACTATAGACCCAGCAATCCCACTCCTAGGCATATATCCTGAGGAAACCAAAATTGAAAAAAGACACATGTATCCCAATGTTCATTGCAGCACTATTTACAGTAGCTAGAACATGGGAACAACCTAGATGTCCATTGACAGATGAATGAATAACGAAGGTTGTGGTACATATACACAATGGAGTATTACTCAGCCATAAAAAGGAATGCATCTGAGTCAGTTCTAATGAGGTGGATGAACCTAGAATCTATAATATAGAGTGAAGTAAGTCAGAAAGAGAAAGATAAATATTGTATTCTAACACATATATACAGAATCTAGAAAAATGATACTGAAGAATTTATTTACAAGGCAGCAGTGGAGAAACAGACATAAAGAATAGACTAATGGACATGGGGAGAGGCGAGGAGAGGGTGAGATGTATGGAGAGAGTAACAGGGAAACTTACATTACCATATGTAAAATAGATGGCCAACGGGAATTTGCTGTATGGCTCAGGAAACTCAAACAGGGGCTCTGTATCAACCTAGTGGTATAGGGTGGGGAGGGAGATGGGAGGGAGGTTCAAAAGCGAGGGGATATACATAAACCTACAGCTGATTCATGTTGAGGTTTGACAGAAAACACCAAAATTCCATATCCTTCAATAAAAAATAATTAAAAACAAAAACAATGCTAAAAATGCAATGAAAATTAAGGAACTAAAGATAGCAGAGACATTACTTTGCCAACAAAGGTCCATGTGGTCAGAGCTATGGTTTTTTTGAGTCGTCATGTATGGACATGAGAGTTGGAACATAAAGAAGGCTGAGCACTGAAGAATTAATGCTTTTGAATTGTGGTGCTAGAGAAGACTCTTGAGAAGTCCCTTGGACAGCAAGGAGATCAAACCAGTCAATCTTAAAGGAAATCAACCTTGACTATTCATTGGAAGGACTGATGCTAAAGCTGAAGCTCCAATACTTTGGCCACCTGATGCAAAGAGCTGACTGGTTAGAAAAGACCCAGATATGGGAAAGATTGAAGGCAGGAGGAGAAAGTGATGACAGAGGATGAGATGGTTGGATGGCATCACTAACTCAATGGACATGAGTTTGAGCAAGCTCCAGGAGATAGTGAAGGTCAGGGAAGACTAGCATGCTGTAGTCCACAGGGTCACAAAGAGTCAGACACAACTTGGCAACTGAACAACAACAACAAGAGATAATCTAAAATTTCATCACCCCAGAGGAACGCTCACTTTATATGTTGGTGTATATTTCCAGATCTAGTTTTAGCAAAGAGCAAGTTTAGAAGTTGAACCCAGACAAGAATTAAGGCTTCTCAGTCCCTTTTAAGAGTGTTTGCTTTTATTTATTGAGATATATTTCAAATCACAGTAAGTATAGACAATAGTACAAAAATCAGAGAAGCCAAGGCCCATATGTAACACAAGTTTGCATAAACTTCAGATACCTTTTGTTTTAGTAACCATGATGTGGCCGAGTTTTGATACCCTTCCCCGCCCCCAATCCTTTCCTCTCTTCTGGAGATAACTTCTCTCCTGAGGTTGAGTCTCTTTCCCATGTGTGTTTTTCTATTTTTCTATGTGTATTTACATACTTAAACAATAAGGTATCATTTTCATATTTTTTAAGATGGACACAAATTATATCAATACCCTTCACTTTCTTTTTTTGCATTCACCATTCTATTTCTTGCTTTATTCACGTTGACACATCTGTATTATTTTAGTTGCTGTATAGTAGCCCATTGTAGCAAGCATGCATGCATTGCAGAAGGAAATGGCAACCCATTCCAGTATTCTTGCCTGGAGAATCCCAGGGACAGGAGCCTGGCGGGCTGCCGTCGCACAGAGTCGGACACGACTGAAGCGACTTAGCAGCAGCAGCAGCCCATTGAATGAATAGGTCAGAGTTCGTTTATCCATTCCCTTGGTGATAGGTTTTTAGGTTGGTTCTAATGTTTGGCTATTTCAAGCAATGTTTCTGTGAATATATTTGGCCTCCTTGTGAATACCCATGAGAATTTCTAGAAGTGGAATTTTGCTGTTGTAGTATAGGCACGTGTTCAACTTTGTTAGATGTCACCACATTGCTGTCTAAGATGAGATTCAGGTACGAGTCCTCCAGGTCTGCACCTTCTCCCTGGATTTGGGCTGGAGTTGGAGTAGCTCTCACCACAGCTTGTGCTGTTCCATCTTGGAGCTGGGTGGCTGCTGTGTCTCCACCACTGCCCTCAGCCCAGGGCGGCTTGCGGGCATCAAGTGACCATGTGCACTCCTTATAAAGAGGGCGGGAATTATTGCTTCCCTGCCATATCCACACCCGTTGCCATGTGCCTGTCCTGTCCCTCCCATCCAGAGGCCTGTCTCCCCTTCCCTGAAGCCCTTGTGACTTCTTTGACTAATAAAATGTGTAGGAAGGACTTGTGTGACTCCTGAGCCTCAGCCCCAAGAGACCTTGCAGCCTTGTCTCCCCTCGTTAGAGCTTGATCCTGCCATGTTGAGAAGCCCAGGCTGCCCCCTTGAGGGTGAATGACCATGTACAGAGAGAGGCCCTGCCATCAACCAACAGCTAGGTGACTGAATGTAGCTGTCTAGACCATTCAGCCCCAGGTGAGCCCAGGTGAGCCACAGGATGCCTGTGGTTATGGAGCAACCCCTGGCAAGACCAATAGCGGAAACACTCCACTGCGCCCAGCCCAAGATGCTTGCCTGTAGTGTTGTGCTCTCATAAAAGCACTGTTGTTTTAACCTAGGGTGGTGTGCTCTGCGGCAGCACACACCTGACACAGTGCCCTCCCACATGCCAACCGCCCAGTTCCTGCCTCTACCTGCTGAGATGTGGGAGGCTACCGGTGCCCATACACACACACCCAGAAATGGCAACTGAGATGCCAGGACCAGTGGAAGACGGGAGCTAGACGTAAGTCCATCTCCCTTTTTCCCCTCGGGGGCGCTGTCTGAGGATGGGTCTCACATCACATGATCTCTCCACGGACGTGCTGCAGTTCTGAGCAACTGCTTTCTCGCGAAGCCATGGGAAACTTGGTGACAAGCCTCCTCATGTGTTTGCCTTGTCTCTTCCTGTTTCTCTTATCTTCAGTTCTGCTTCCCCCATTTCTAAGGAAAGTCTTAGCATTTAAACTTGGCTCAGACTCTGTTTTCTAGGGATTCTGGGCAGAGACAATTCCCAATGTGGCCCTAGAGAGAAGATCCTCAGGATGGATTTGGGAGTTGAATCACCTCCTGGTCTGAAAGTGCTTGACCCCCATTGCTCATGGGAACAACCCTGACGTGCCCTGACATGCAGTGGCCACGCTAATACTTTTGCAGCACTGCAGGGAGATGTGAGTCAAGGTCCCCGGATATGCCTGTAGTTTCCAAACTGCTGCATGCTATAATCATGTGGGAGAGCTTTCAACCCCCCCACTTGGCCTCACCACTTACTTATTAAACCAAACTGTCTCTAGGTGGAAGCCAGGTGTTGAGAATTTTTGAAATTTATCAGGTGATTCTTGTAGGCACCAAAATTTGGGAACCCTTAGACTATGCATGGGCTTCCCAGGTGGCACTCGTGGTAAAGAACCTGCCTGTCAAAGGAGGTAGACATGGTTCTATTCCTGGGTCAGGAAGATCCCCTGGGCCTGACAACCCACTCCAGTATTCTTGCCTAGAGAACCCCATGGACAGAGGAGCCTGGCAGACTGCAGTCCATAGAGTCACACAGAGTCAGACAAGACTAAAGGACTTAGTACATGGTCTATGCATGCACCATGGCTCTCAACTGGTGAAATGGGATAATTATAATGGTAAGGATTGAAGTAGGTGCTGGCTGCTTTGGATGGCATTGCAACACTTGATTTAAAAAAATGTTTGGGACACTTTACTTCCAACTTAGAGCATGCTGGGAAAGCCAGGGTCCTCTGTGGCCACCCGTAACTCTCATCTCCTGAGTCCATGGTGCAAATTGTGCTGAAAATCAGCCCTGAGATCTGATCATGGTAGAGGCAGAGTTGCCAAGGACACTGAGTGGACAACCTGAGGTTTCCTGCAGCTAATGCATGGTTCTAACAGTGACAGAGTGGGACCCTGAGACCTGGGATGGAGACATTGACTGGAAGCATCTGGGAATCTTCAGCCCCCCAGTTTTCCTTAGTTCTCCGGGTCAGCAGAAGCAGGCCCCTCTCAGTGAACAGAGGGGTTCCTTTTGCCTGGAGACAATGTAAAGTCTTCCTCTGGAGCCTCACAAGCTGGTCCATGGACTCTTCGAGATCTGCCCCCTCCCCCTGACCTCACTCCAGGCCCTGGCTGCCTCCAGGTGGATTGCCAGGGGCAGATCTCAGCAGAGCTAGGTGAGGACACACAGCCCTGCTTCAGGAGGGCATGTTCACACACGATGTCATCCAGGACCTGGTGAACGTCTGCTGGCAGAGCAGCATGTGCACACGTGACCGTGAGTCCACAGAGGTGGGCCTGATGAGAGCAGACTGTAGCCGGACAAGGAGGACTCAATCGACCTGGGTCACTCACCAGCGCCACAGGATTCAGTGTGCTGGCAGGGGTGTGAGTCCCGAGTTTGCTTGAAAGTTACACACCACGAGGGTCTACAGTAGAGGACAGAGCACATCGGCTGGGAGTGCTGTGTGAATGTGTAACAGTTGTTGAGTGTATTTTGAGTGTGCGGATGTGAGCACATGTGCTTCTACTGAGAGAAGGCTTTAGCTTGCCTTCCTCCAGGTGGGCCAGGTGACAAGAACCAAAATTTCTCTCCATTCTTGTGCTTGGTGTTTTGACAGCTTTTGAGAGGTTTATATTCATAGTCTCTGAGAGAAGGGAAAAGTTTCCCCTAGACTGAGAACAGGGGTCTGTGAGCTGGTTCTTGCCTAGGACAGAGGTTTAATCACCAGACCCAGGGACCCAGCCTCGATCCTCACAGAGAACAAAGGCCTCCCAAAGGACAGAGCACCTCGGGCCACGCTCACCTGGCCTTCCAGGTGCCCACAGAGCAGGGTGGGTGGAGGAATAAGCCACGTGTTCATGTGAGGCACCCAGGGCTGACCTCGACTCTGAGCAGGAACCGAGGGGTGCCCATACCTGGCCTGCTGCAGCTGGAGCTCCACAGCCGCCCTCCCAGGCCCCGAGCTTGCTAAGGCCCTGCCTGGGAGGTTGCTGCAGGCTTGGGTTGCACACTGGGAACTGGCCTCTTGGAGGAGCCGCCGCCCAGCTGCATAATCAAACATTAGGAGCCCAAATGAGAAATCACAGCTTAGAATTACATCCAGAGCCTCCACCAGCTTCTCAAGTCATAAATCAAAGTCAGTTCTCCAAGAACCATGGGTCATGGGGCCCTCAGGGCACCTCACAAAAGAGCGATTTCAGCAGCAGTCAGAATGCGAGCAATGGGTAGGAAGCGAGGCGACACACCAAGGGGCTCAAATCCTCCCTGTCCGGGGAGAGAGGGGGTCTGTGTCGGTAAAAGCGGAGGGGGAGAAGCCCAGAGCACTTGGTCCTGGCCTTTCCCAAAGCCCAGCCCCCCTCTCCAGCTCTGTGCAGATGGAGGCCCACAGGGGACTCTCAGAGCTTTTACTGGATGCCTCTCTAAAGTGTCTAATTTTAATGAAGAAATCTTTCATCTGCCGTCCTGTTTCCAGGAGACAAGTTTGGAAGGAATTTTCACAAGTCACTGAGGCCCTTGGAAGAGTGTTTGCGGGTGGAAAATATAAGGCAGTGAGACTTGCGCAGGGATGGTCTTGCTGGGGTGGGGGCAGAGGAGGCAGAGGAGGAAACAGAACTCCGAGAAAAAATGCTCCGAGAGCCAAGAGGGGGAAGGATGCAGAGGTGCAAGCAAAAGGCGAAAGTGTTGGACTGGAGACGTGTAAAGAGTCATCCAGCCAGAAAACACAAAGTCCCTCCCGGGGGAAATCACATGCAGCGCCAAGAAATGCTGGGGACCAGAGGATGCGTGGGAAGGGGTGGGTGAACGGAGAAAGGGTGGGAGGGAACGTCATCCACAATGGAAGGAGGCAGAGAGCCTCCATGTGTAAACATAACACCACACACACACACACACACACCACGCCCCAGAAAAATTCTCAAACTCATACCCTCTGGAGCTTTTTGGGCCAAAAGGAAAAAAACCAACCAAACAAAATAGCTGAACTGGAAAGTGGAGCAGTGTGGCGAGGGCATAGCAGGTCGGCTGGGTTGCATCTGTGAGTGTCGGGGAGGGGCTGAGACACAGCCATGCCCCTCTGGAGATGAGGCTGAAAGTTCTCCACTGCCTGTTCCGGCAGCAGCTCCCGCCCTGCATTTTGCATGGAGGAAATGGCTCCCCTTGCCTCCATCTCTCCATCCCACAGTGCCTCCCAACAGCTGGAGGACACACTCGCCAGGACCCCGCCTCCCAATCCACAGGGGATGTGACGCCGTCTTCGTAGGAGGTCAAAGCAGACGCCAACATGTTTAGCACCACCTGGTCCTTCCCCAGGCCTGTGGGGAAAGGGATGGGTGAACCTGTATGAATGCACACAGAGGAAATTTGGCAGATGAGGCTCTGGGATTTAAACATCAGCAAGAGCTAAGGGTGGGGAGGTATGAGGAGACAGGGAGACAGAGCTCAGAGCCCTGGAAGTGAGAGCTGACGGGGGTTTAATGGAGGTGGTCTTGCTGAGGCCAAGTGGCTCTCCTGGATCACTAAATCACTGGAAAGTCTCCTTCAAGGCTGAGACCTGGACTTGGCATTGACTTAGGCTTTTGCAAGCCTGTGAATTTACTCTCAGTGGACACAAGAGTGTGTTTCCTTCAGCTGGTGGTGAACAAAGGAGCTGCTTCCTACCTTTTTCTGATTTACACTCCACACCAGCACCAAACAATGGGTGAGAAGGGAAGTGGCAGGCTAGCATGACTATAAAATATTTGGATGAAAGCATCAGTCTGATTTGCACACAAATAGCATTTTCAATGTGCTTCTGTTTACCCCATTTCTGCTAACGAGATACTACTTGTAGATGCAAAATTTCAAGGATGTTATCTTCAGCCTGGAGAGAAAGAAACTGTAATTTGCAGCTTTTGCTAAGTGATAACCTTATTAAGTAATGGGATTCGCTGATTAACTGCTGCTAACAAAACATCCTTGCCAAACCTGTTAGTCTGAAACCGGCAACAGAGCTACTGTCAGATCCACTTTTTCTTCACCTCCCAATCCCGGGGGATTTTACAGAAATATTTAAATAGCCCTTGCCTCTCAGTAGATTTTTTTTTATTGCTTCCACTAATAGGTTAACAATAAGTTACCAGCTACTCCTAGATGGATTTTTGAATCAACCTTGGTGAAGAGTTCAAGGAGAAAAGCAATTTTCCTTAAAAAATTATTTTTTTAATGAAAGGGGTAATTGGAAAATGTGCAAGTTCATTGAGCACTAAAATGAATGGAAGTTCTTAGCCATCAGAAGGCAAGCTGTGTCCGCCCTCAGTGTGATGGTACTTTACCTTCCTACAGTGGAGCAGTATCTCTCTCACTATGTGAATCACCGTGATTCACATGGTGTACAGGAAATTCTCTTTTCTGGGAACTTGTCTGAGAAAAATCAGCTCCATTCTGTTCTCAAGAATAACTTCCCCTTGTCGATCCTTAAGGAGAGACCCTGACATAAGTGATCATCTTGGTACCAGCTAATTAAACTCCTCTCTTCTCTACAGGGCCCCCATGGGTTTCCCACCAGCTCAGGACTCTCAAGATCTTGACAGGAGAATCTAGGCACACAAGGCCTTTCTATGACCAAGCCGCAGGCTCAGGGCGGCTGGAGTGGTCAGGGTGAGAGTGGGAACGTGGACCTTGGCTAGTCTAACACCCTTGGGGTCTGGAAAGTTGAAGTCATTTCCCCAACATCCGCAGCTGGTCGGTGGGAAAGTCAAAACTAAAACCCAGGCTGGGGTGGCTTCTGGTCCAATCTACTGATGAAATAAAATCCATCTTTTATGGCAAGACAAAAATTTAAATAAAATGTTTCTCTGCCTGCTTGGGTCTCCTCCTTCTCCTTTAGGTGTGTTTGTACATCTGCATTACCCGGACCTCCTTAGGGGATGACATTCCTTCTTCATTTCGTAAAGGGCTGTGATGACCCACTGCCTGCTTTGTACATGCAGCTCTGGATTGTGTAATCTGTCAGAATGTCATTGGATGCATAACCTTTTGTCTCAAAAACGTACTGTTTTGACCTCTGATGGACAGACCCATCTTCAGAGCTTCCTGGATTATAATACTCAGATTGGCTTGGATAAAAATTTTCCATTTCTTCCTTAGATTGACTACTGATTAATTTTTTTCATTAACAATATCTTCTGGCCCTTAAGAAACAGAGAATGAGGCTGGGGCTGTGTATGCATGTAGACGCATTCAGGGGTTTACACGCCAGCTTCAGACCTGACCATGCACACCTGCTACACTGATCCTGCCCTGCAGTGATGTCTGCACACCATGTAGCTGCTAAAATCCCAGGCAAGATGCATCCCTCCATCGTGAAGTTCCCTCCTTGCTTTCCAGGTCTGGAAGTGTTCAGCTGGTCAAATCTATGTTCAGATTTGACAGAAAAGCATTTATTTCAGGATTTCTTCTCCACACGGACAGTTTATAATTAGGATACTACAGCTGGTACAAAATAGGAAAAAGCTAGTCGTGGAAGGTGGGTTTCAGAGCTTTCGTTTAACAACTGGGGAAGAACAGGCTCGAGGAAGGGATCCTTAGGACCTGGGTGCCTGGGTTTTCTTGGGGTGGCTCAGGGGCTCATGGACATGTGAGAAAGGCCACCTAGCTTGGTCCTGGACTGGAGGAGAGAGGGGAGAAATGAGTTTGAAAACGGTTGTGTTCAAGGCAGGGCAAATAGTAAGGTTAATATTTTCAGAGGCTGTTAAGTTTTAAGCAAACCCATGGCAGACAGTGGGAGAAGGCTTTGGAGGTTTGCACCCCAACCCTTCCCAAGAGCTGTCCCCAAACCTTTCTTGCTGGCTTTATCCAGCCTAGAGAACACTGACATGAGAGGATTCCCCATCCTGGATTGTTTCATTGAGAACCACGTTGCCCTTGTCAAGGATTATTGCAAAGCACCAGGGATGGGTGGAAGGCCTCTGGGCAGGGAAATGGCCACTCAGGATGAGGGTTGGATCAAAAACCAGGAGGAGTCATGATCCCCAAACAGCTACAACCAATGGGAGTAAACAGCCTGGAACAAGGGTTCCAGATTCAAAGGATGCTGTTTGAGGAGCTGTCCAAGCATTGCAATTTTAATCTTCCCGACTGTCACAGGAGGCAGCCCTCTTGTTCCTGATTACTGACCTTGAAGAAGATCCTGGTCTAAGAAGACCCCTGGGGAACCCTCACTTTGAGGCTCCAACCAGATCGAGTTTTCCTTCCCTGCCCAGGGGCTGCCCCGTTGTAGTCATGAACTGGAATTGGAAGGTCGGGGAGATATGAAGTGTACTCAGCAGAGACCCCCAGGCTCCTGTAACAAGTCCCTCCTGCGAGGTTGTGGGGCTGGGCCTCAGGCAGCTGGTGGGAGTGGGTTTCCAGACAACTGTGAATCAGGCCTTTGGGGTCTTGGCTGTCAACAACCTTCATCTGAAAGACTTTTCCTTGTTAGCCACTTACAGGAACTAGTCCTAATGTAATAATAATGAACATCAAAAACTTGATCAGATAAAATATACAGAGGCTCATAGAAATTCCATTCTTTATTAAAAATACAGAAATACTTTTTACAGCATGAACAGAAAATACTGCATTGTCTTGGAATCTTAGGATTTAGAAATTTTATTGAATCAGTCCCAGGTCAATGATACACTGTGCTAGAAAAAAAAAATACTGCATCAAAAATGGGGGGAAAAAGCACCTGAAAATATTAAAATCATTAAGGCCAGTAGTGTTTATGTAATGAAACTGTACGTATCTATTGTGTACCTGTAGTGACCATTTAAGGGAATACATTAAAAACAGACCTCTAAATAACGAAAGAATTGTTAAAGGCAAAAAGTTACAGATAACCAAAAGGTTTTGAAAATTTTAAAGCACATTTTGATATGGTGTCCTACATGACAGTCTATTTGTTAATAGTCCATTTGCACTGTACACTGTGACAAATAAGCACAACAACTCACTCCTGAATGCGGTTCATCGGAGCCTGCATATTACAAGTAAGAGAAAAACTGTATAAATATGTGCGGTAAAAAACCATGTATGTTCATACACAGATAATGCGTCTGTATGGACAATATGTGATGAAATTAAACTAGAGGACAAATAACTTTAATAAGATCTACACTTTGAGGCACATGAGGAATAAAATTCATGTTCTTTCTAAGTTGTGGACACAGCGTCTTTTCTCCCCACATGTTTTTGTACCTTAGTGTAATGCTTATTGCATTTAACCTAGTTATCTTATGTTTGCATGCTTTGCAAACTGAATTACAGAACCAAATTGCCTATTACAATTTCCCACCATGTGACACAATTACACAGGAACACTTTGAGGTGAGAGGATTGTCCCAATGTCAGGAAACACTGATTGCAGCATGCTCGCAAAGAGCAAAAATTAAGGAGCCGCTCTTTCCCCAGGTGATAGAGCCTACCGCTCTAATGTAAATACTGTTCCCCATTACAATGAGTTCCATTCACTGATTTCTGGTCTGCAAATTTAGATCCACTAGTATTTTAAAAATAAAAAAGCCAGATCCTAAGACAACATCATTTCCTAATCGAAGCTCTGCATTCCTTGCACACTTCTAAATAAAGCAGTAAGTTGAAGTAATGTTCCAGAATTAACTTCTAACCATAAAAAGTAAAAGCACAGTGGATTTTCAAGTAATTAGAGTATCTGCATCACACTCACCAGGCCCTTCTTGCACACATGCCTCGGCACAAGCAAGTGCTGCAAAAACTTCCATCATCCAACAAATGCTGGATGAACTTTGCCTCAAATTTACAAACTCAGTCACAAGCACTCATGTGAATATCCATGCAAATGCACCCTTTCACAATCTTTAATTAGAAAGGAGGAGAGACCATCTAGGTAGAGAAAAGGGATGGAGTCAACCTTCTTTCTCTCTTACTGAGACGAGGGGATGGCCTACTTGCAACTTCATTAAAAATAGAACTTCACCAGAGAAAGTGAGCAGCTGCAGTCAGTCTCCCAGGTGGAGAGAGCAGAGGGTTCCCTGTGTTGTTTATTGAGGTCCAGACATAGAATAAGGAGGTGGAAATGTGAAATTAACTAAGGCTGAGTTGAAAGAAAGAATCTGAATATAAACCCGTCAACTTACCAAACAACATTTCAATCATCATCATTCAATCTCGAGAGCTTAGTACACACAGATTTCCACTTACTCAGAATTCCTCATTATTTACCTAGAGCCTTGTCAGATAATCACAACCTAGCATAGCAGTAAAACACAAAACTTTCAGCATCACGATGCTTCGTGATGTTATAAAGGACCTTAATAAAAAGTTTTCGTTGTCAATGTGGAGAAAAATTTGCAACAGAATACAATTATGATGAATTATTTTATTTCATCTATTTATTTAGTTTTCATGTGTATAAAATAAAAAGTCAATTTATCTACAGATGTACTTTTAGTATAAAATCTTTGTATTAATAAAATTATTTTATGTATATACAGGAGAGAAATAATCTAATCAACTGGTAATTATAAAATGAAAATATACACTATATAAGACAACTGCTATTTCAAAAGATCTGGAGGATGAGATAAAGAAGAGCTCATTTAAAAAAAATCCTCATGTGATCCAAGATAAAGCTGGAAGATGACAGAAAATTAAGTACTGTGACTTAGTAAACAGTGGAGAATGAAAGAAATCAAAGTTCTCCAAACTCTTTCACATTTGAGCAGAGACACTTTCACTTCCTGGGGAGGCAAACAAGTTTGATTTCTAGAAAGACCTTGAGCGGGTGTGACAGTGCTAGATAAAGGCCAGGAACAGAGCATCCTTGTTCCAGAATTTTGCTGCCTTTCTCCCCCGTCGAAACCACATTTTCCTTTGGGAAATATGTCACCATCTTCCCCTACCGAGACACAAGCCCCTTAACACTGCACACATCTCATCAGACTTGTAAAATGCCTAGAAACAACCCGCACCCTAGAAGTGCTTCTGATGTAGGTCATTCTGCTTCTCCTCTCATCCTGGCCGCCCTCCTCATTTAAACAGAGACCCTGGCCTGGCTTTGGTTGCTGGGAGCTGCAGTCCGTGCTCAGTGGGTCTGGACAAAGCTACATGTGCTATGAAGAACGGTAGGATGGCCAGAACTGCTTCTGGAGGGCAGAGTGACTCCATGCAGGCTACAGGAGCCAGCACAGCTGGGAGAAAGAACTCATGCTTCTCAAGAGGCATGTGTGTCCCAGCGGCTCCAGGTCACTTGGCTCTGACCTTTGCGGCTGAATGAGGAGGGACACCTGACAGGGTGGGCACGAGGGCCGATGCTGGGCGAAGGCTGAGGAGGCCCAGGAGGGAAATGTCAGGGTGAATCACAAAATGAAGCCATTAAAAGGGACAGGACTCTTGTTCCCACACTCAAGGACAGACTGAGAGGGCAGGACCTTGAAGAGTGGAATGAGCAGGTGGAGATCAGGCCAGAAGCACCACAGAGCCAAGGAATGTTGTAGGTGGCTAATGATGGGATGGTGGGAGCCAGGCAAGGGCCAGGATGGCCCAGTTAGGCAGGGAAGAGGCTACTTGTTAATTCTTTATTTCCCTGTCCATTTCTCCTCTCTTTCCCTCAAGGCATTGGAGCTGATGGAATGAAGAAAAACAGAAAAGAGGAAACAAAGAAAGCACAGAGGCAGGAAAAAAGAAATGGAAAGTAAAAATAATGAGAAAGGATAGCACAGTCATACTTCAGTGGCTTTGAGGAAGAGCCATGGGACTGATGCTGAGGCTGAAGCTCCAATACTTTGGCCACCTGATGGGAAGAACTGACTCATTGGAAAAGACCCTGATGCTGGGAAAGATTGAAGGCAGGAGGAGAAGGGGACATCAGGGGATGAGATGGTTTGATGGCATCAATGCTTCGATGGACATGAGCTCTGGGAGTTGGTGATGGACAGGGAAGCCTGGCTTGCTGCAGTCCATGGGGTTGCAAAGAATCAGACATTACTGAGTCATTGAACAACCACAATGGGCCAGTGAGAGAAGAGAAGGAGAAAACATCTAGACAAGGTCAGACAGGAGGAGAGGCAGAAGCTGGAAATCGTAAAACAGAATATGGAGGAGCCAACAGCACCACTGGCCTTTGCTGGAAGTAATAGCTGTAAATGCCTTTGAAGGACATCTGGATCCCACTTCTTTTCCAGATGAGGAGATGGGGCATGAGGCAACTCGGAGGGCTCATTTCTTTGCACTGCACCATAATCTGAACCAGTGGAAGAAGGCTCTCCCCTGGAGGTGAGCTGTCCAGGTGTCCCCCAAGGCTTCTTCCTCCCAGTTCCCCTGCCATTTGAGGTTGTAGGGACACTCACAATATCCTGAGCCTACAATGCCTAGAGATACAGCGGCGAACTACAAACGAGCTTTACAATGAACATTTTGAATGTTCATCCAGGTGATGTTGCCCTCCATAGCAGTCTCTGCAGTGCAGCTCCTTATATTAATATATTCAAGTTAACAAATGAGTTGTGGCTGTTATTGTTCAGACCATCTGCATCCAGTAAGGAAATGTAAGCAAAAGACAAACTGATGAGTATGGAGACACACTGCTTGACATCCCAAGTCGATCAGCTGTGCTGCTGTGCAGACATGACCCCAATGCCTTTGACTCCAAAAAGAAAAAAGAATCCACCCTCAAGTGATGACAGTGGGCTTTCCACTTTGAAGAGAACGTGTTCTAGCTTCTAAAGTGAAAGTGAAAGTGAAGTCGCTCAGTCATGTCTGACTCTTGGCGACCCCATGGACTGTAGCCTACCAAGCTCCTCCCTCCATGGGATTCTCCAGGCAAGAGTACTAGAGTGGGTTGCCATTTCCTTCTCCAGGGGATCTTCCTGACCCAGGGATCGAACCTGGGTCTCCTGCATTCCAGGCAGATGCTTTAACCTCTGAGCCACCCCCAAAAGAGATGCACTAGTATGGGGGGGGGCCTGGTGGGCTGCCGTCTGTGGGGTTGCACAGAGTCGGACACGACTGAAGCAACTTAGCAGCAGCAGCAGAAATATTCTAAGCAGTGACAACATCCTTGGGACACATGCTCAGGCTTTTGAGCTGATTTCTTTGAAAGTGAAACACTCCAAAATTTGGTGTGGTTGTGGGAAAAAAAAGTCAGTCACATAGTTCTATTCTCAATGCTCCTGTTAACTATGTGGGAGAGAAAAAAGAAGCCCCTGATCTCTCCAAATCAGCTCTCAAGGGTGAAGACGGGTGAAGAGTGAAAAGGGCAGGAGAAGGTGGTCTCCTACCACCTCCTGTAGGGTGCGCCTTCCCAACCGGGCCACCATCAAGAGATGACAGAGTGGCTTGTGGGGGGCTTGTCGGCTCTGCTGACCTGCAAGGCACCGGGAGTGCAGGGCTCAGGGGACATGCCCTCTGACTCCCGGGGATCCTGACTGTCCTCGAGTGATTAACCAGGGCACGGAAACCCTACTCAGTGCTGAGAGCCATCACGGACTGAGAAGGAAAAGATGTCTTAATAGCAAACCTGGAAAGAGCCTATTGTTATTCTCTGATACTTTGAGCAGAACATGAGGCCACTGAGAATGTGAGATCCTAAGACGAAAAGAGGAGTGAGATGCGAGTCCACAACTGAGGGGCTGGCCTCCCTGAGCGTTCGGGGAACTAGAGGAAACGAAAGGCTTCAGCTCTTCTTCTGGCCTCCTCCCTTCAGCACTTGTCCTTTCAGTAAAGATACGGTGTCCAAAAAGAAAATCAGTGGCTTTTTTGAATAAAATATGAAAACTAGTCAAGCATTCCTTCTTTCAGCTGATGAATATTAATGAGGTACCTTTTATATGGCAGGTGCCATGAGGCAAGGTGCTGGATGGTAGCTACTTTTTCCAAAGACCAAGTTTTAAATATTTTCGGAGAATCTGTTCCATTATCCAGAATTTTATCTCAGCAAACTACATAAACTGTATGTTACTTTGGGATCTGATTTCTAAATCATTGCTCAATAGTTCTCCTGAATAAGAATGGTCTAGAAAGCAAAAGGTCCCTTTTGCAATCCCTTCTCATACCTTCTCCAATTCCCACCTCTTATCTCACTAGCTCACAAATACACAGTCGCTGGGGCATGCACACACAAGCATGAAACCCACTTGGGCTTGGCGTCATAAACTCCATCACTCTTGCTTCAATTCACAGCAGACCATGTTTACTTTTCTGTCATCAATTACAACTCGTTTTTGTCTAAACTAAAGCTTCCTTAGTTAATTATATTACCAGCGAGTACAATTAAGAGGTAGGACCTCCATGTCTTTTCCAGTTATTGAGGAACATGGACTTACAGATTTGTTCATGCAATCTTTTCTAACTCACATGCTTATGTGACCACAGCCAGATTTACAACTACAGTAAAGATTCTCCCAGGACACCCTCTTCTGTGTGTGTGAGGCCGCAAGAATTTCGATAGCTTTTCCTGACAGGGCTGATGAATCTAATGGCCATGACCTATCTGGGTCCCCCATTCATACAGTCTCTGCTGCTCTACACTAATGTACTGGGGCTGGGGCCGACTTGCCAATGTCAATTTGTATTATAGGTGTGGTTACTGCACGGACAAGCTCTGTTGAAAAGAGAAAGATTGCAGAGTTGGCTTCGTCTCAAACGTCTGTGTCTGATTCACAGACATCTGTGTCTCCCTGAGAAATAACGTTTTCACAACCAGAGCCATCCAACAGAGAAATAAGCCACTTCCTATGGGACTGAACTCCCCCTAATGGGAAGTGGTCAGGCAGAGCCATTTCTCAGGGGTGTAGGGAAGGCATTCCAGCACCGGAGGGGGTGGTGGAGCCCACCTGAGGTTTGAGGATGCTACATTTATGGTGGAGGTAGCCTCCGGTCACATATGCTTACTGTAAAATGACACCCAGCGAGGGTCTGCTATTTCTAGTGAGCCGCTTGGAGAAGCAAGGCTTTGGTTGTGTGCCAAAGCAGCATCCAATAGAAGGCGTTTGTGTTGGCCTTTACAACAAGCATCTGATATGGGGAACAACACAAAGGCTCGGGCCATGCGGTGGAGCTACAGAGCGGAGAACGGTGGGCCCGCAGCCCGAAGAAGGTCTGAGTGGTACGTCTAGACCCTTCAGAGGGAAGATGCCCACACTGTCTGGTGTCATCACCTCATCCACTCTGAGCATATGTTGGCTCTCAGACGCATCTCCCCCCATCTTGGGCCTCATCTGTTGATGGAAGCCCGGTGGGGAAGGCACAGCCCACACGAGGTGGACAGAAGACCACCTTCCACTGCCTTTTTCACTCCTGACTCTCTATTCACTCTGGGCACCGTGCACCAACCTGGAGGAAGGTGTCTCTCTTTAGCTCTGCTGGCTGTGTTTCCTCTGGAGGAGATCAAGCTCATTGCTGAGAGGGAGGAGAATCCCAGGCTCTCTAGGTGGGACTTGAAGAGCACAGGTCTGCAGCCCTGTTCAAGAGCAGAGAGTGAAGGAAACACACACCCTCCTCTAAAAAATGCTTTGCCCAGAACTGCTTCTAAGTGAGGGGAATTTCCTGCAGCCTGGGAGAGCCGGAGTGAGTGTTCTTCTCAAGTTCAGCGATTTGGTGAAGTCCGTGTGTGATAATACCACTGTAACCACAAAGGAATTCACCACAGGAAGTGTCCCAGCTGTTGCTTATTAGCATTAGAACAAATTACACGAAGCAAATTGTTAGCAGACATGTTTCCATAATATTTAACTGGTGGCAATAAATAAGAATGATTCTCTTTCAAGTAAATGCTAGATTTCGAAAAAACCCAGCTTCCAATTGTCCGTGAAGGAATCGTCTTCGATTAGGATAAAGGCTGGAGGGAAGGGCACTCTGGAAGCGGAGGCTCCCAGCCCTCTTCCTGGAGCAGTGTGGCCGGAAGTCACGTGAGAGGAGCCGCTGGGGTGACGTCACGAGATGGGAGCCGGACTGTTTGTACCGCTAGATGGCTGACCATCTGCGAGGCTCAGCACCCGTCTTCTCAGCACAGTCTTCCCCTGCCACCGGGGCTGTGGCATGCGGCAAGACTACAGCAGGGCTGTGTTATTTCTTGGAATGTGTCAGTAACTACAAACAAGCCTCGCCCACAGACAGGTGTTCATCCCTCTCCTTAACCAAAAATCATCTCCTCCTTCCCCATCTTCTGTCTCCCCCTCCTCTGTGCCCATCAGAGAAGAGCTGAAAAACCACCGGTCAGAGCAAACATCACAACTCAGCTTCTCACACGGATGGAAACCTCTCTGGTTCTTTAGAAAGATAACAAAGTGTCTCCATCTTTCGAGACCTTCTGACAATGACTAAATTTGGGTCCCTGGTCACTTCTGGGCATTTCCAATCATCTTCAGAGCTATAACAAAATCTCCTTAAAACAATATCAGAAAGTAATAAAAAAAATAATTTTAATTAAAAAAGAAATATTCCATATTCCATACAGCACATAAATACAAAAATAGGTAATTGTAGCTGAAAGAGTTGGGCCTGTTAGAAGAGGTGTCTGCTTTCTAAGACAGTCACTTTTGGCTTCCTCTCCTCGCTGTTTCCTCCTCACGTACACCAACCTCAGCTCAGTCTTCCTTCCCAGTGTATTTTACTATCCTCTTTGTTTCTCTTGAGGAGCGTCCCATTCCTTTCTCCTGCTGTAAGGGAAAATACCAGACAGCCCCGCTGCCGGGAAATGATGGGAGTGCGTGGAGCTCTGGCTGGCACCGTACCAGGCACTCAGGATGCTCATTTCCTGCCCAGTGGGCTCCCTGGCGAGGCCGGTCCTCTCAGTCATGGGGAGCAGAGCCTGGGCTGGCTTGGCGCGCCCAGTCAGTGCCTGACAGCAGGCCAGTCTAGAACCTCAGCACCGCCCCCCAGCTGCCTCCCCGGTGCACCCTGAGGCCTGGGGTGGGTTCTAACTCAGTGCTGCAAATCTGGGAAGGAATTAGAAACAAAGCAAATACAAGAGCGGATACATTCCCATCTGCTCTCAAAGGCTCTTCCCACTTCACTGCCAGGGAGTACGCACGTGCCTGCGTGCATGCGCGCGTGCGTGCACGCACGTACACACACACGCACACACACACACGAAATGCACATCTTTCACCTAAAATCTTCACAAAAGGAATAATGTGCTTTATAAAATATTTTAAATGCCTTAGGCAATAAAATTATCTCAGATTTTTTAAAGTGTTTAACAGACAAGTATAATTGGAAATGTTTCGAACATGAACGCACACGCCCGCGCGCACACACTCTAATTTGAAATTATGCAAAACTAAATCATTATTCACCACAACCTGAAGCGAAGCTACTGCCATGGAATAACAAGTACCACATCTGTACAAGTGCAAGGCCTCCCCCCAAATAAGCTCCCATTTGGATTAGAGTGACACACACGGCCTGACTCCGTAAGGTCCGTGTAGAGGAGGTGGCCCGGCATGTTTTACATTTGCTAAGCTATTTATCTGCCTAGTTTGACAAGATTTTTGAAAAGGGTGAAAATTAATTATAATTGCAGGATTGGCGACAATAATTTGGCCGGCTAATTGCATTTCAGTGTAAAAACAGGCAAGGAAGAATTTCCTCCCTGGGTTATTCTCTAATGTGGCAGCATTCATTTTAAGAGTAATGAGATTTTTTAAAAGTCAAACCTTAAATATCATGGCTGCAGCAATCTGTCCTGCTTAAAGTTTAAAACAAAATAAGACAGCACCTCTGTGAGAGCAGATCCACGTGAACATGGACCCAATTTTCTCAAGATGGAAAAATCTCTCTCCCCTGAACACTCCTCCAAGCATCTCCTCGATACTGTTTGAGGATGATTTTCACTCGGCGGCACCAGTGTTGGTATTTTTGTGACAAGGGAAGCACTAGCAAGAATGGTAGAAAGTTTTGAAAGTTTCTGTATGAGGTACAGGGCTTCCCAGGTGGCTCAGTAGTAAAGAACCCGCCTGTCAATGCAGGAGATGCGGGTTTGATCCCTGGGTTGGGACAACCCCCTGGAGAAGGAAACAATAACCTATTCCAATATTCTTGCCTAGGAATTCCCATGGACAGAGGAGCCTGGCAGGCTACAGTCCATGGGGTCATAAAAGAGCTGGACATGACTTAGCAAGTAAACAACAGCAGCGCACGGGGTATATGTGGATGGAGGAGGCACCACAAGTCTCAGAGGGTTTGGACTGAGGAATATGGGTTGTTGTGGAATTTTTCTGGATCTCACTGCTTTCATACTGGCTGTTCTGAATATATACACTCCCCATGGTTTCCTGAAGGAGACTATTTAATTCCAGACCAGCTGTGAGTACTTCACGATGAGCAAACTGAGAGAGACAGAGTCAGTTTATTGCTTCAAAATCTTGAAGACACTGTCCCAAGGCCCGATTCAGGATAGTTTAGTCACCGGCCAGGACCGACAGACATTCAGCTCTTCTGTAGCCTGATAACTCACGCTCGGCTTCGTGGGCAGTTTTAGGACATTCTCCTCTGTCCCTTCTCTGTCGCACTTTAAGTCAGCCACTGTCTAAAAAGGATTCTGCTCTGATGTGCTTTCTCAAATATCACTCATTAAAATGGGTCTAGGAGCATGGCATGGGAGGTTTCTTAGGAATTTTATCCGTGGGATTTTTCAGACGAGAATACTGCAGTGGGTTGCCATTTCCTTCTCTAGAGGATCTTCCGACCCAGGGACCGAACCCGCATCTCCTGCACTGGCAGGTGGGTTCTTTACCACTGAGCCACCGGGGAAGTCCCAGTAGAGGGGTGAGAGGCTGCACTCACCTCCTGCTCTTCTCACCGGAGAGATACCTGTCCAGGTTGCATCCTGAGGGCGGTGTGCCTTTTCTGATCTTCGGGCCAAGGAAGCTCTGGAGTTATCGTTGGTCCTCCCCCTCCCAGGGAACACAAAGTCTAGGATTCATCTCCTCATGTCCAACAACATGGATTTTTTCCTTTTTTGTTTTTTACAGAAGAGGATATGCCCATGGCAAAAGTGAATTCATTTTGAAGATATGTTTCCTATTCAGTGAGAGGGGAAGGAAAAAGGAGACAGGAAAAGAGAGAAAGGAAAAGATAAGAAGAATGGAGATACGGTTCCCCTTCTGCCTAGTAAATTGTGGATTCATTGCCCTTCCCTGGACACAGCTGCAAAGGGGTAGAAATCAATTTTTTTCTATTATTCCAGAGTGAGAAATGAAAACCGATTTGTAAACTGAATTAAACCCAATAATACCATGTCTGTGTACATGCTATTATTATTAAAATTAGCCACAGATACAACTATATAATCCCACAATGTAAGTAGAAATCAACACCTTCCAATTTCAAAGCTTAGTTGAGATATCTTTTTTCCTTTTGAAAGAAACGCTGTGGCTAAATGTCACTAAGAGTCTCTGGTGTGCCAATACATTGACGCCTCAGTAAGGACTCTGGAAGGGAAGAGACTCCAATGCCCCATCTGGGAAGAACGTGCTTCCAAATTTTTTCCTTTGCTGCTTGTGCATCTCAGTCAGTCGATAATGACTGGTTATGAACAAGAACTTTCTAGAAGATGGTTTCTTCCCACATTGCAATCTGTGGTGCTGACTGTGGAATAAATTCTCTGTGTCTGTGTAGGCTAGATCTTGTTCCCAGAAACCCTAATTCATCCACTGGGTACTGAATATTAGGCTGCTGCAGTGAGGGTCCTGAAATTACATTGGCAGTCTGCCCCCTAGTGGGGAAACACAGTACTTCAGATACCTAGGAATAGAAAAGATTTTTTTTCTTCTTCTCTTTCAGAGAGCAAAAGAATTCAAGTTTTCCGGATAGTGCAAGGTGAGGCATTTACCCTCAGAAGACAGCTTCCAGAGCTGAATCAAGCAAGGTTGACAATGATAGGTCTCCAGGTCAGAGTTAAAGACGGGGGGCTACTGTGGTGGGCATCCCCACAGAGCCTGCAGAGACAAAGGTTCTTCCCACATGCTTGGAAATCTCCAAGATCCTCCTTGGGTGATAGCCTTCAGTTCCCCAAACGCTTATTATAAAAACAGGACCTACCCTAAGAGCGAGCAACCAACCAACTAGAAATGTTAAAAACAATGGGCCTTTTGAGGGTAATTTTTTGGCAAATCGTTAAAACAGAGGAACCTTTCAAAAGGGCCATGTTGAATTTTTTAAAAGGTCAAGAACTATGAATTTTATTAAAAAAAAAAAAAGACCAAGTCTTTGTGACGGTTCTTTTTCAGAAGAGAGTCCTTGTGATGGTGGTGATGTTGGTAAGGCAGGTGGTCTGGAGATTCTGCTGTCTGGACTTTGCTTGTATCTTTTAAACACCTTCAGAACTTGTCTTGCTTCAGTTTATCAATATGGTAGCAGAGTTTCAGTGCAGGCCCCAGCTTCAGGCCCAAGTATTTCATGATCATGTCACTCTTCAGCAACAAGAGGGCATTGCCATCAATCTCCTGGTGGAACAGGATGAGAAGAGAGAAAACCCAGAAGGTGGTCAAAGTAATCAAACAGTGGCCACGGCTAGATTGTGGTCAGGAAATAAGGTAAGGGAATATGGATTTACTTAGATGTATATTCTCCTGGTCCCACAGCAGTATCTTGAAAAAACAAATGAAAGCCCACAAATACTACGTGCTCCTCGTGCCACATTCTCCCTGGGGTCATTATCCACTGGTTCTTTCATATTACTGCTCTCTCCTGATAGAAGGAATCTAACCTAATCCCAGCCATATTCCCAATTCCACGCATACGTTGACCTCTTTATCCAATCTAGGGCTGTACGAGCGAGAAAGCTTCAATGGACTGAATGTGTCCTCCCCACCTGCTCCCCAAATTCATATGTTGAAATCCTAACACTCAAGTGATGGTATTTGGAGGTGTGAGTTTGGGAAGTACATAGGCCATGAGGGTGGAGCCCTCTAGAATGGGATTAGTGTCCTCGTGAAATGAGAAGACAGCAGTCCAAAACTGAATGAGGGCTCTCACTGAAAGCCGACCTTGATGGGACCCAACCTCGGACTTCCAGCCTCCAGAACTGAGAAATGAAATGCCGTTGTTCATAAGCCACTCAGTCCGTGGTACTTTGTTACAGCAGCCTGAACTGACTAAGACAAAGTATCATCTCGTGAGACCCTGAAACTAGTGGTTCCCTTTCCATTCCAGGCACCGGCATAAGGCCCTGACTTCCATTCATCATCCTGATTGCTGGTTTCTTTTCTTGGTAAGCCCACCAGCTTTCAGCTGATTATCAAATTGCTAATGACAATCTAAAAGGGATTTCAGGTGCTTTTTGACCCTGTCAATAGTACTAGGTGGCACACAACCAAAAAATGCACCTGCTTCATCGAGGGTTTAGCACAAACACGCACTAAGGGAAAGCCAGTCCTTTGAGATCCTGAAATTGCTCCCATTTGTCTCTGAAAACGGTAACCCATCCAGACTGCACGTTGAATTCAAAAACTTCATAAGGCTGTGTTTCCTCCTTCATCTGTAGTGCTACTTTCAGATCACTAGAGAGAGAGGGTGGAGATTTTAGGTGCTCTGGTGGGAAGAAGAGGCACCTACAGGAGTCACATAATGTCACGTGTTATCAGCCCCTCCCGTTCCTCTAACCAGCCAACCGTTCCGCCTGAGAAGCACCTACTCTGTGTCACTCATACTCCATGTCCTTCGTAGCAAGGCAAAGCTCATCTGTGAGCCCTCCCAGGGGCCTCATTGCCTAATGTTCTCTCTTTACCCACTGCCTAGACTTCTGCTGACTCCTCCCAAGCTGGAAGGAAGCCAGAGTCCTCCCACTCAGATCTGTCTAAACAACATCCCTCTGCGGTCCCTGCTCTCAAGGCCTCACTGTTAGCTGAGGTCAAATATATCCCTAATAAAATATGAGTGTTGGGTTAGACGACAATCCTCTCCAGGTCCGAGTGTATGATTTTTGTGATCTTCATTTCAAATAAAATAAAAGACAAGGAGCAAAAAAAATGGTAACGCTGGTAGACAGAAGAATGCTCCCTCTCCTTCACATGAGATGTCTACATCCTAGTCCCTGAAACCTGTGAATATGGTAGGTTACCTGGCAAAGGGGAATTAAGGCTGCATGTGGAATTAAGCTACTAACCAGCTGCATTTAAAACAGGAAGAGTGTCCTGGATTATCGGGGAGGGAGGGAGACAATACAATCCCAGGGTCCTCAGAAGTGGAGGAAGAAATCAGAATAAAGAACCAAAGAGCTGGCAGCTTGAGAAGGACTCAGCTTGATGTTGTTGGCTCCAAGGATGAGGACGGGAAGGTAGGAGCCAAGAATGAAGGTGGATCTCGATGCTGAAAAGGCAAGGAAATGAATTCTTCCTAAAGCTTCCAGAAAGATGTCAGCCCCACCAACACCATGGTCTTCTCTCAGAGAGACCCCTGTCAGACTTCTACCCACTGAATTGTAAGATAATAAATTTCTGTCGTTTTAAGTTACTGCATTTGTGGTAACTGGTTACAGCAACAGTTGTAACCATGACACAGAAGGCTTGGCAGATAAAATACTAATTATTACCAGCGAGAAAATTTACCATCTTTATGTATTTTAGAATCTCCTAAATAATGATACAAATGCCTGCTAACCAAAGGCCATCTTCAAGCCAGGCATTGTGCATTTTTTCATTTAATCCTCAAAGCAGCTTAAGAATAGGCACTGTTAGCTTGCTGGCACGTTGTAGGTGTGTTACCAATGTTTGCTGAATGCACAGACAAATAGACGGGCGAGGAAACAGGACTCCTGATAAAGACCAACTGAGGGAACAGACGGGACAAACGTGCCTTCAGTACAAGACTAAGTGGCGGTTCTGCTCTGAGAAACCTGTGGCCCCATCTGGCCTCCCCTGAGTGGAGCCCCCAGGGTGTAGTGCAGATGCTCCCCAACCCCACAGCTCCCTGAACCCCACCCCCAAGGCCCACCACGGTGCATACATGCTTCCGGAAGAGCTCCACATGGGGCCCCAGAGCCTGCGGGTCTGCGTCTTTCAGGAACCAGACCACATCCTCCACGGACCAGCTGGAAGGGTTCCTGCTCCTTGGCCGCCGGGCATCCTGCCTGTCCGGAGAAAGGTTTGAGGCTGGAGGGGAGAGCACAGAGAGGGAGGCCGTGAGGCTGCGGGCTTGGGCTCGATGCCCACCTGGTGCCGCCTGCCCCCTTGCCTGGCCCTTGAGTCCAAGGTGGCCTAAGTGATCTCCTGTGACCGAGTGAGGCTAGAAGCGCACCGGACGCGGCTCACAGAGGCAGCCCTGTACCCCCTCATCTATACAGGGGAGAGCACTAGAAGAGGGGTCTCCTCCAGCAGTGGAAATGCTGACCCATGCTAGACTTCAAAGACCCCTCCTGACCACTTGTCTCTGTGGGCCCCAGACCTCCTGTGACCCAGGCCTTGGTGGCCAGAGAATGCTTATTATGATAGGCTCTGGAGTGCTGTGATGCCAAAATGACATCAGGTCCTGTGTGACTCCACTGGCATCACCCTGAGATGACATGGCAGAATGGAGGGCGCATGTCGGTGCTTGTCCTGGGTCTCTACTGCTGTGGTCTTGGAAGCCCTGTCTGTGAGAGGTCTGTATCCTACGCCCACACTGAGCACCTCCCCAGCCCTCAGTTCTGCCGAAGCACTCACTCCAACCTCCCCACTAGATGGGGTTCCTGGACAACAGGAGCCTGGTCCCGTGCCTGGTCCATGCTGGTCAGGGACATGAGTTGCATTGTGGCATAAATGCTTTTCCCCCAGGGCAGATTAAAAGATGCAGGATCAGTGAAGGAGGAAGAGAGTAGGGGGTGTATTTGGGGGTGGTGTTTTGTTTTTTTTTAATGTCCCAAACTAATCCATTCTCTTTCTCTAGAAGCAGCATCTCCTCCTCTTCATGCTTCTGAAACCTCAGTGATCTCTCCTGTCCTTTATCTGCTCCTCAAATTTAATTATTCTGAAGCTCTTAGAAGGGTGCCTCTCACAGGGATCTCCTCTCTTCCATCCCTGCTGATTACAGCATGGGATTCATCCAGCCCAGCATTTCACATGATGTTCTCTGCATATAAGTTAAATAAGCAGGGTGACAATATATAGCCTTGAGGTAGTCGTTTCCCAATTTTGAACCAGTTTGTTGTTACATGTCCGGTTCTAACTGCTGCTTCTTGACCTGCATACAGGTTTCTCAGGAGGCAGGTAAGGTGGTCTGATAGTCCCATCTTTTTAAGAATGCTCCACAGTTTGTTGTGATCCACACAGTCAAAGGCTTTAGTGTAGACAACGAAGCAGATGTTTTTCTGAAATTCTCTCGATTTTTCTATGATCCAATGGATGTTGGCAATTTGATCTCTGGTTCCTCTGCCTTTTCTAAATCCAGCTTGTACATCAGGAAATTCTTGGTTCATGTGCTGTTGAAGCCTAGCTTGAAGGATATTGAGCACGACCTTGCTAGCACGTGAAATGAGTACAATTGTGTGGTAGTTTGAACATTTTTGGCATTACCCTTCTTTGAGATTGGAATGAAAATGACCTTTTCCAGTCCTGTGGCCACTGTTGAGTTTTCCAAATTTGCTGGCATATTGAGCGTGGCACTTTCACGGCATCATATTTTAGGATTTGAAATAATTCAGCTAGAATTCCATCAGCTCCACTAGCTCTGTCGTGACGCTTTCTAAGGCTCCCTTGACTTCGCATTCCGGGATATCTGGCTCCAGGTGAGTGATCACACCATCGTGGTTGTCTGGGTCATGAAGATCTTTTTTGTACAGTTCTCCTGTGTATTCTTGCCACCTCTTCTTAAGCTGTTTATCCTTCCTCCTTTCCAAAGAAGTTCTACTAGCCATCAAAGCCCAGGTAGACCCCTTCACAGGCAGCATTTCCATGTCCTGCCATCTGGAAGTCACCTTCCTCTACTTTTAACCCCCAAATCTTTGTTCTTCTCTTAAAGATGCTCTCCACATTCTGCTTAGTATTACCATTATGCATGTGCTTGCCTGTAACCTCCAGTTATCTTTTAATTCTTGAGGATGATCTTTTTCATCTTCTCCCTAGTCATCCACAGACACCTAATGAGCATCTCTTCTGTACCAGGTCCTGGGCTAAGAGTTTGGTGAAAAATGTAATCCTCCCATTATGTGCGTGCATGCTAAGTCACTTCAGTCGTGTCTGCCTCTTTGCAACCCTGGACGGTAGCCAGCCAAACTCCTCTGTCCACGGGATTCTCCAGGCAAGAATACTAGAGTGGGTGGCCATACCCTCCTCCAGAGGATCTTCCCAATTCAGGGATCGAACCCGTGCCTCTTACGTCTCCTGCATTGGCAGGCAGGTTCGTTACCACTAGTGCCACCTGGGAAGCCCAGAATCGTCTCATTACAGGGTTTATAATCATTGACTCCTCCATGGCTCCAAGCAAATATATTTGTAATATGGGTTCAATGAATGTAAAACAAATCAATACATTTCGCAAAAACAGTATTAGTAATTTACACAAAAGCTTTGTGTGTGTAATCCTTAATCTTATTTTCAGGCTCTGAACAATGAGGCAGCTTCCCTACAGAGTAATTCTAAGTTCGTAGTTGAGAAGACTTCCTTTCCGTTTATGTTCTTTAATCTCAGGGTGCAGCGGTTTTCTGCTGTCTCTTTTTTCCTCCTCTTTTCAATGTGCTTGAGAAGGGCACAGCTCTGCATTGGTGCTGAGAAAAATACATTATCACATTGCTGTGTCTATCCTCAATACAATGGTTTGGTTGAGAATTGGATTTTCTTTGAGATTTTCCCTGCCTTTTCCTTGTTAGACCTGGAAGGGTCCCCTTAGGTGATCTGGCATAAGGTGAGGGGGTGCATTTTGCCAGGAAACTGTTAATGTACCCCGGGGCTATCTGAATGTGGATGCATGCTTATTAGAGATGATTTCATTGCATTTAAGGACATCTGCACTCAACAAGGGGAGGAGGAACCACGGAAATCGCATTTGCCTTTGGAGCCTGCCCCATCGGAGTGTCGGCAGTAATCAGGGTGATAATAGATGCTCTGATTACAAAGGCGGGAAGCCTTCAGTGCCAAGAATGATTTTTAGAGTGATCAGAACAGAGGTCAAATCTAATTTCCCATGTTTGACAGGAAGGAAAACACCAGACCGACTCACCACACCATCCATGGGAGCCTAAGGTCCTCTGAGCAAGGCCAGGGAAAAGCTCTCTCTGTGAGCCACAGCCATGGGGTTGAGCAAGGGGTCTGGCTTGTCTTTAGGGTGAAGCTCTCCAGGCAATGAGTGTGGAGGGAAAGGGGCTCCGCTCCTGGCACCTGGTCCTAGCTGTGGGCATTTTCATGTTTCGTCTCTGAGGGGCCTTAGAGTCACACAAGACAGAGAGGAGCAGGAAGCTGTCACACCTAGAGACCAGCTCAGGATCCAAAGCGAACTAGCTCTAGCAGGGAGAGGGAGCTTTCCAGCCTCTGCCAGGCTCACACAAAGATAATAACCACACAGTCCCTCCAGCTGCTGTCAGACTGTCAGAAAGACACATGGGGCTGGGCTGACATAGCCAGGCTAGGCGGATGTGACTGCACAGTGGTCAGACATGATGGATGTGAAAAAAATCTTGTTCCTAAAAGAACAGAGCGTGCAAAGCACTCGCTGATTGCCTTTGTGAAAGGGGGCCGTTCTCCAGTGTGGAGAACTTGGTGCATGGTCAGGTCTGTTCCCTGGGTGCTGCTGGAGACATGTGCAGAGTGAAACCCAGCTGTGAATGGATGTAGGATGAAGATGGTGGTGGCTCTTTCGAATGCTGAATTCACACCCACCAGGAATGGAAGACTGTGAATCCATCTAAAGTAATTCCGGACACCTTCACAGCCCAGTCTGCCTGCGGCTGCCTATGTATGACTCTGTCTCACACAGGCCCACAAGCACACGCATAATTTCCTTTTGCTCACTCATAATCCAGAAGACACTTTTTAACTCATGATAGAATCTGATGAAAGAAGAGAAGGATCAGTGAGCCAGGAGTCAGAGGCCCCTCCACCCACCACCGTGTGAGTGTCTCTGTGCTCCTCTGCTGGGAAATGAGGAGTTGGGAAGGATCACCAAGGTCTCCTCAAACCACAGCCTGTCCTGGGCAACATGAAGGCACTACATTCTCACACCTCTGAAGCCTTATCAGCGTGTTTGTGTGCAAAGCGCAGTGAATGAGAGCTGGTGGCCAGGTTTCCAACCCCTTCCTGGACCTGATCATCTTATTCTTCATGGGCTTCAGGTTCTTCATCCTGTTTCTCTAGAGTATGGTAAGAATCATGTGATTCTGTGGCTTTGGGCTGGAGCCTGACAACAAGCATCCTGAGGGGAAGCCCATCGACTTCCAAAAGGGGCCCCTCGGTTCTGTTTGTTAACCATCTGTCTCTCTGCAACTGGAGACTGTCCGAGAACAGGGCCCATAACTGTCTTGCTCACAGCTCCACCCTTAGACCTTAGACAAGCATATCGTGCTCCATGAGTAGTAGCCCAGGGTAAGTATTCACGTGATACCTACCTTCTCACACGGTCTCATACCAGTTTCTGATTTCTGCAGGTTTAAACCATTAAGGTTAGCACCATGGGGGAAAATCCATTTCTAGGTCCCTTCCAGTTTTATGACTTGGGTCAAACCCTCTTAAAGAAATATGGTTTCTTAATACCGACTGCTTCCATTTGGGATGCAATTTCAGAGCAATACCAAGCACCTCTTTGGGCAGGGGGAAAACTTAATAGCCCTCCAGAGGGCCTGCGGCAGCACCCAAGCTGGCTGCTAGGTGACAAATGTGTAGGATTTTCTCTCCTATTTTAATCTACTGTCACTCAGTTTAGCATGGTTATCTCTACGGCTTCCACATGTGTTCAGCTGTGTAAGCTCTGTTCAAGCTACACAAATGAAGAACCCCACTCTGCAAATGTGAAGAGGCCCTGGTTACAGAGGGTGGTGTTTGAGTCCTGTCTGCTCCCGTCCTCTCCAGCCTTCCCCTAGAACCTCAGAGGGACCCACTGAGGCCCACTGAACATGTGAAAACCCCAGGCATAGTTTTTGAAAGCCAGATTTGGAGCCAGCTGAAGTCAAATCCTGGCTCAATGCTTGACTGATCTTCACATGCTTTATTTGTAAATCGAATCTAATAATGCCTACAATAATAATATACGCCTGATATAATAATAAGGCTTCCCTGGTGGCTCATTTATAACTCATAAAAGTCATAAATAATGTGTGGAGAGTGTCTGGCCCATAGTAGGTGCTCAATACATAGCTATTTAGGCTATGCCTCAGACAGACCACTTTTCTGGGGCTGCAGAGGATTCGAATTAGAGTGAGAGACCTCATGAAGCCGAGAGCTTGGCTCCTACTGTGAGATGGAAGGGGAAAAGTACGAGAGATGAGGAGACAAAGCACCACAGGAGGAAACAGGCAGAAGGAAGGAACGTTTCTAATCAGCAATGGCTGAAAACTGCCAGTTACCGACCCAATCCACCCGCTAGGTGCACGGGGCATGGAGGCCACAGGGCACAGCAGAGCCACAAAACGGATGATCCTGGGTCTCTGAATTGTGATACACACACCAACTATAAAAACTTCTACTGTAGCTGAGCCACTGTACATTTTGGATTCTGCTTCTTCCTATAGTTTAGCCTACTCTCATACACCATTGTCTTTGCTTGTGGTCAAAGGTTGAAGTCAGTTGCCTTCAAGAACAACAAAAATCCACAAAGGGATTTGTGGAAACATCTAATTTCCCTGTGTTCCCACATTCAAACAGCCACAGTCCCCAGTCCCTCTATACTCGGCGGTCTCAGGGCAAGGGGAGAGGAGGTCAGGTCATGGGGAAGCCAGCCCATGCGTTACATTACCACATCTGTTTCCTTCAAGAGAGGTCCCATTCCTCTTGGGGCTGGAGCCAGGAGGCCGTAGCCCAGGTGCCGAGGGGCCTCCGGGGGACATGGGGCTGGTGCGGGGACCACCGACTGTGGTGGCTGAGCCAGCCCCAAGGTGGCCGTCTCCAGAGTTCTGCCGCTTGCAGTACAGCGAAGAGGAGGTGGGCAGGGAGCTCCTGTGGCTGAAGGTGGGGGAGGAGGGGTCCACGCCGTAGCGGTTCATGCTCGCAGGGTTCGCCAGGCACTCCTCGGCGGTGACTGTTTTTGCTAGGCAAGAAGGCAGAGCAGAGAAGCAGAGATTAGAGAGCAGTCAAGAGGCCACCGGGTGCTGGGTTTTGGAAAATCTTTCCCCAGCAGCACGGGTGCCACTGTGTGTGGGGATGACAGAGGAGAAGGAATGGGCCCCAAGGCGTACACCCCAGTAGCTCAGCTCTCAGCAGAATGACACCTGCCTCTCCAACAAAGCAGACTTTAGTAGGGGTTAGGACATGTGGCCCTTCGTGTTCCAAGGAAAATGGGGTCATCTTGGTTATTAATGAAGTGTAAATAAAATTCAAACAAAGGTCTTTCTCCCTCTGTGGCTCTGCTCCTCCAGGAGTCTCTGCCAGCTTGTTGGAATCTCCTGGCTCCCTCTTCTTTCACCCATAACCACTGCCTTCCTCACCTGGCCCAAGATTCCTGGGAGAGATCAAGCTAGAGTCACAGTGTCCCAGAGTCAGGAGAAGCAACTTTGGCTTGCGTTCTGGTACAGGTGTGGTGGTGCTTCCTCTCCACACTTTCAGTTCCAGTACACAGGAGGGCGCTGACCTTCCACCAAGGTGAACAAACTAGGGACATAAATGATGATGTGGATGGCCCCATGGTCCTCCCCAAACCGTGCAGATAAGAGAGAAAGAGCCCATCCAAAGAACAGAGAGAGAAGAGAACCTGAAGAGTCTGCCAACCTCCTCCTCAGCTCCCTCACCCAAGCAGATCAGGACTTTCTACACTTTTAAAGCTCATTCTTATAGCCTGTTGAACTCTATCTGTGAGCTATACAAATGGTGTGGGGTGTTTTGTTTTGTTTGAAAAGACAAGGCCTAGAGGAATTATAGGGATAGAAAGAGGAAGAAAAATATTCTAGCAATTCCTTTTCTTCTTGACCCTAGACAAGATCATATCTGTCTAACTCCATCAATAACCATCCAAATACCATACAGGACAAAAACAGATATCAGTTCAGTTCAGTTCAGTCACTCAGTCGTGTCCGACTCTTCGCAACCCCATGAATCGCAGCACGCCAGGCCTCCCTGCCCATCACCAACTCCCAGAGTTATGGACATCCCCAAAGTGACTTTAAAAAAGAAAAACTAATGGACCCTCACCCCCAAGGCTGGTGATAAGTAAGCACATCTGGGACCACGAGATCCAGATATCTTCTTCTGTAAACAAGTATGGATTACTCCCACAATATAGGTATTAAAAGATAAAGACTTGATTTAATTAGGGCAACTGGCAGATCTTTGATGCATATGGAGCTTGCCTAGAAAAAAAACCACTGCATATGGAATACAGCTAAAGCAGTGCAGTGCCTAGAGCAAATTTATATCTGTTAATATTTATACTTAAAAAGAAAAATCTTAAATTAATAACCTAATCTTCCTCAATAAAATACTGGGGTAGAGGAGGGCAAACCAAACCTAAAGCAAGTACAAGGAAGAAAATAATAAAGACTGAAGCAGAAATTAATTAAATAGAGGACAAAAAAAATAGGGAAAATCATGAAACCAAAGCCTGGCTCTTTGAAAAGATCAACAAAATTGACAAACTTTTTTAGCTAGATTGGCTAAGAAAAAAAAGAGAGAGGACTCAAATTACTAAACTCAGAAATGAAAGAGATGACATTAACACCAAACTCAAAGAAATAAAATGGATTATTTAAAAATAGTACAATTATTGCCAATAAACTAGGTAAATGGACACACTGACAGAAAGAAATAGACAATCCGAATAGACATAAAGCGAGTAAAGAGATCAAGTAGTAATCAAAAAACAAAGAAATCCCAGACTTATATGGCTTCAGAAATTAACTCTACGAAGCATTTAAAGAAAAATTAAAACCAGTTCTTCACAAAGTCTTCCAAAAATGGAGCGCTATGGACTGAATTGTGTCCCCCTCAAATGTTCATATATTGAAGCTCTAGCCCCACCCCGGGGGAACTATACTTGGAGACAGGGGCCATAATGAGATAACTGAGGTTAATTAAGGTCTTAAGGGTAGGACCTCAAACCAATAGTACTGATTAAAAAGAAAGCACTGACAAGAAAAGGAAGAGGCATGAGGGAGTCTTCCTCTTCATATACACACACAGAGAAGAGGCAACGTGAGGACACAGAGAGAGTGGCTGTCCACTAGCCAGGAAGAGGGGGCCACTCGAAACTAACCCTGATGACAGCTGGATCTCAGACTGCTAGCATCCAGAACTGTGAGAAAATAAAAAGTTAAAGCTACCGAGGATGAGGTTCCTATTAGGGAAGCTGGGCAGACTAATATAAGGAGGGAATATTTTCCAACTCATTCTATGAGAACACCAATACCCTCACACCAAAACTAGACAAAGACATCCCAAGAAAACTAGAGATCAATGCCTTATTAATATGGGTACAAAAATTCTCAACAATATACTAGCAAAACAAATCATAACATACAGAATAACTTATACATCTTGATCAAGTAGGATTTGTTTCAGGGATGCAGGGTTGGTTTAACATCTGAAAATCAAGTAATGCAATACATGACTTCATCCATTAATGTAATACATGATGATGTCCTGCAGATGGTGACTGCAGCCATGAAATTAAAAGATGCTTACTTCTTGGAAGGAAAGTTACGACCAACCTACGCAGCATATTAAAAAGCAGAGACATTACTTTACCAACAAAGGTCTGTCTAGTCAAGGCTATGGTTTTTCCAGTGGTCATGTATGGATGTGAGAGTTGGATTATAAAGAAAGCTGAGTGCAGAAGACTTGATGCTTTTGAACTGTGGTGTTGGAGAAGACTCTTGAGAGTCCCTTGGACTGCAAGGAGATCCAACCAGTCCATGCTAAAGGAGATCAGTCCTGAGTGTTCATTGGAAGGACTGATGTTGAAGCTGAAACTCCAATACTTTGGCCACCTGATGCGCAGAGCTGAGTCATTTGGAAAGACCCTGATGCTGGGAAAGATTGAGGGCAGGAGGAGAAGGGGATGACAGAGGATGAGATCACTGACATGATGGATATGGGTTTGGGTGGACTCTAGGAGTTGGTGATGGACAGGGAGGCCTGGTGTGCTGCGGTTCATGGGGTCGCAAAGAGTTGGACACGACTGAGCGTCTGAACTGAACTGAACTGACGATGTCCATTAATGTAACATACAACGTTGATAGAATGAAAACCAAAGATCATATGATTATCTCAATAGATGCATAAAAAGCATTTGACAAAATCCAACATTTTTTCATAAGAAAAACAACTCAACACACTAGGAATGGAAGGGAACTTCCTCTAACTGAAAAAAAAAGGCATTCCACAAAAAACCCTACACTTAACATTATAGTTAATGGTGAAAGACTGGACACTTTTTCTTCTAAAATCAGGAAGAACACAAAGAGGTCTCTGTTCTTGCTACTTCTATTCGACACTGAATTAGAGGTTCCTACCAGGACAAATAGGTAAGGAAAAGAAAAGGCATCTAATTTGGAAAGGAAAAGTTAAATCTGTTTATGTGGAAAATTCTAAGGAATCCAATAAAACACTATTGAAATTAAGAGATAAATTCAGCAAAGTTATAGGATACAAAATATGTAAATATCAATGGTACTTTAAGCTACGGTTTTTCCAGTAGTCATGTATGCATGTGAGAGATGGACCATAAAGAAGGCTGAGCACTGAAGAATTGATGCTTTTGAATTGTGGTGCTGGAGAAGACTCTCGAGAATCCCTTTTACTGCAAGGAGATCCAACTAGATCCTAAAGGAAATCAACCCTAAATATTCATTGGAAGGACTGATGCTGAAATTCCACTACTTTGGGCACCGGATGTGAAGAGCTGACTCATTAGAAAAGACTCTGATGCTGGGAAAGATTGAAGGCAAAAGGAGTAGGGGGGTGGCAGAAGATGAGATACTTAGATAGCATCACTGTCAATGGACATGAATTTGAGGAAACTCCAGAAAACAGTGGAGGGTAAACGAGCCTGGCATGGTGCAGCCCATGGGGTTGCAAAGAGTCAGACACAACAGCACACACACAGAGAGAAAACTGGGACCCTCACACACTGCTGGTGGGAATGTGAAATTGTACAACATCTTTGGAAACATCCTGGCTCTTTCTCAAATGGTTAAAAATAAGTTCACCATATGACCCAGCAATTCTACTCCTAGGTATATATATTTCCAAGAAAAATGAAATTTCCACACAAAAACTTACACATGAATGTTTTCAGAAGCACTATTCATAAGAGCCAAAATGTGGAAACAACCCAAATAACTATCAACTGATGAATAGATAAACAGAACATGGCATATCCATACAGCGGAATATTATTCAGGCATAAAAGGGATGAAGCATTGATTCATGCTTTGAACTATTATGCTAAGTAAAGAAACCAGGCCACAGAATATCACATATTAAATGATTTCATTTGTATGAATTGTCCAGGATGGGCAAATCTATAGAAACACAAAAGTAGATCAGTGGTTGCTGAGGACCTGGGGACTGGGGACACTGGGGGTCCTAGCGCCGCCTGCGCTCTGTGCGCCATCACAGTCGCCAGCAGCGGCCAAGAGTGCCAGGCTGCGACGGCGCAGGAGCTGCTGAGAGGAGCTACCCCACGTCTGAGGTCAGAGGCGGCAGCGGAAGGAGCTACCCCACGTCCAACTAGCGGTGCCTGTGCCGGCGCAGGAGGACCTAGAGGAGATATTCCACGTTCAAGGTCAGGAGGGGTGGTGGTGAGGAGATACCCCTCGTCCAAGGTAAGAAGCAGCAGCGGCGCTTTGCTGGAGCAGCCGTGAAGAGATATCCCATGTCCAAGGTAAGAGACACCCAGGTAAGATGGTAGGTGTTGCAAGAGAGCATCAGAGGGCAGACACACTAAAACCATACTCACAGAAAACTAGTCAATCTAATCACACTAGGACCACAACCTTGTCTAACTCAGTGAAACTAAGCCATGCCCATGGGGCCACCCAAAACGGGCTGGTCATGGTGGAGAGGTCTGGCAGAATGTAGTCCACTGGAGAAGGGAATGGCAAACCACTTCAGTATTCTTGCCTTGAGAACCCCACGAACAGTATGAAAAGGCAAAATGATAGGATACTGCAAGAGGAACTCCCCAGGTCGGCAGGTGCCCAATATACTACTAGAGATCAGTGGAGAAATAACTCCAGAAAGAATGAAGGGATAGAGCCAAAGCAAAAACAATACCCAGTTGTGGATGTGACTAGTGACAGAAGCAAGGTCTGATGCTGTAAAGAGCAATATTGCACAGGAACCTGGAATGTCAGTTTCATGAATCAAGGCAAATTGGAAGTGGTCAAACAGGAGATGGCAAGAGTGAATGTCGACATTCTAGGAATCAGAGAACTAAAATGGGCTGGAATGGGTGAATTTAACTCAGATGACTATTATATCGATTACTGCAGGCAGGAATCCCTCAGAAGAAATGGAGTAGCCATCATAGTCAACAAAAGAGTCTGAAATGCAGTATTTGGATGCAGTCTCAAAAACAACAGAATGATCTCTGTTGGTTTCCAAGGCAAACCATTCAATATCACAGTAATCCAAGTCTATGCCCCAACCAGTAACACTGAAAAAGCTGAAGTTGAACGGTTCTATGAAGACCTATAAGACCTTTTAGAACTAACACCCCAAAAAGATATCCTTTTCATTATAGAGGACTGGAATGCAAAAGTAGGTAGTCAAGAAACACCTGGAGTAACAGGTAAATTTGGCCTTGGAATATGGAATGAACCAGGGCAAAGACTAATAGAGTTTTGCCAAGAAAGTGCTCTGGTCATAGCAAACACCCTCTTCCAACAACACAAGAGAAGTCTCTACACAGGGACATCACCAGATGGTCAACACCGAAATCAGATTGATTATATTTTTTGCAGCCAAAGATGGAGAAGCTCTATACAGCCAACAAAAACAAGACCAGGAGCTGACTGTGGCTCAGATCATGAACTCCTTATTGCCAAATTCAGACTTAAATTGAAGAAAGTGGGGAAAACCACTAGACAATTCAGGTATGGCCTAAATCAAATCCCTTATGATTATACAGTGGAAGTGAGAAATAGATTTAAGGGCCTAGATCTCTTAGATAGACAGTGCCTGATGAATTATGGACAGAGGTTTGTGACATTGTATAGGAGAAAGGGATCAAGACCATCCCCATGGAAAAGAAATGGAAAACAGCAAAATGGCTGTCTGAGGAGACCTTACAAATAGCTGTGAAAAGAAGAGAGGCGAAAAGCAAAGG
Source organism: Capricornis sumatraensis (assembly GCF_032405125.1). NCBI lineage: Eukaryota > Metazoa > Chordata > Mammalia > Artiodactyla > Bovidae > Capricornis > Capricornis sumatraensis. The sequence continues at coordinate 30,100,384 of NC_091081.1, read as the reverse complement.
AGAAAAGGAAAGATATAAGCATCTGAATGCAGAGTTCCAAAGAATAGCAAGAAGAGATAAGAAAGCCTTCCTCAGCAATCAGTGCAAAGAAATAGAGGAAAACAACAGAATGGGAAAGACTAGAGATCTCTTCAAGAAAATTAGAGGATACCAACGGAACATTTCCTGCAAAGATGGGCTCAATAAAGGACAGAAATGGTATGGACCTAACAGAAGCAGAAGATATTAAGAGGTGGCAAGAATACACAGGAGAACTGTACAAAAAAGATCTTCACGACCAAGATAATCACGATGGTGTGATCACTCACCTAGAGCCAGACATCTTGGAATGTGAAGTCAAGTGGGCCTTAGAAAGCATCACTACAAACAAAGCTAGTGGAGGTGATGGATTCCCAGTTGAGCTATTTCAAATCCTGAAAGATGATGCTGTTAAAGTGATGCACTCAATATGCCAGCAAATGTGGAAAACTCAGCAGTGGCCACAGGACTGGAAAAGGTCAGTTTTCATTCCAATCCCAAAGAAAGGCAATGCCAAAGAATGCTCAAACTACCGCACAATTGCACTCATCTCACACGCTAGAAAAGTAATGCTCAAAATTTTCCAAGCTAGGCTTCAGCAATGCATGAACCGTGAACTTCCAGATGTTCAAGCTGGCTTTAAAAAAGACAGAGGAACCAGAGATCAAACTGTCAACATCCACTGGATCATTGAAAAAGCAAGAGAGTTCCAGAAAAACATCTATTTCTGCTTTATTGACTATGCCAAAGCCTTTGACTGTGTGGATCACAATAAACTGTGGAAAATTCTTCAAGAGATGGGAATACCAGACCACCTGACCTGCCTCTTGAGAAACCTGTATGTAGGTCAGCATATAGAAGCAACAGTTAGAACTGGACATGGAACAACAGACTGGTTCCAAATAGGAAAAGGAGTACGTCAAGGCTGTATATCGTCACCCTGCTTATTTAACTTCTATGCAGAGTACATCATGAGAAACACTGGGCTGGAAGAAGCATAAGCTGGAATCAAGATTGCCAGGAGAAATATCAATAACCTCAGATAGGCAGATGACACCACCCTTATGACAGAAAGTGAAGAGGAACTAAAAAGCCTCTTGATGAAAGTGAAAGAGGAGAGTGAAAAAGTTGGCCTAAAGCTCAACATTCAGAAAACGAAGATCATGGCATCTGGTCCCATCACTTCATGGGAAATAGATGGGGAAACAGTGTAAACAGTGTCAGACTTTATTTTGGGGGGCTCCAAAATCACTGCAGATGGTGATTGCAGCCATGAAATTAAAAGACGCTTACTCCTTGGAAGAAAAGTTATGACCAACCTAGATAGCATATTCAAAAGCAGAGACATTACTTTGCCAACAAAAGTCTGTCTAGTCAAGGCTATGGTTTTTCCAGTGGTCATGTATGGATGTGAGAGTTGGACTGTGAAGAAAGCTGAGCGCCGAAGAATTGATGCTTTTGAACTGTGGTGTTGGAGAAGACTCTTGAGAGTCCCTTGGACTGCAAGGAGATCCACCCAGTCCATTCTGAAGGAGATCAACCCTGGGATTTCTTTGGAAGGAATGATGCTAAAGCTGAAACTCCAATACTTTGGCCACCTCATGCGAAGAGCTGACTCATTGGAAAAGACTCTGATGCTGGGAGGGATTCGGGGCAGGAGGAGAAGGGGATGACAGAGGATGAGATGGCTGGATGGCATCACTGACTCGATGGATGTGAGTCTGAGTGAACTCCAGGAGTTGGTGATGGACAGGGAGGCCTGGCATGCTGCAATTCATGGGGTCACAAAGAGTCAGACACAATTGAGTGACTGAACTGAACTGAACTAACTGGGGGTCCTAGCTAAGGGGTGTGTTGTGTTTGAGGTGTGAAAACGTTCTACAACTGACTGAGGCGAGAGCTGCACAAATCTGTGACTATACTAAAGCTGTTGAATTTAAATGGATGAATTGTATGAAATATGAATTATATCTCAATAAAGCTGTTTTTAAAAAACATCACAGAGGCCCCAGTGTTTGGCTGTGAACAGATTCCTGAGAGTCTGTGCAGTCCAGTCTGACAATGCCTTGGCCACTAGGACATGGACATGAGAAGCAAAGGGGAGGCCTGCGTGCCCCGTGCTCATCTTTTGTGGCTAACACACTGCTGCAAGAGGTCTGCAGGAACCTGGAACCCTGCACCTCTGCCTGGATAGCCTCCATTTCATCATCCCTCCTGGTCAGAAGACAGTGGGAAGGAGCTGGCTATGAAGCTATGTACTAGGCTGCTTCTTGAGTGGAGTGCTGAAGAGGAAGACAAACATTTTTGAGAATCTACTAATATGGCCAGCACATTCCTAGCCAGTCAGCAGCAAGGCTGCCATTCCATTCCCTTTATCGAAAAGTATTCCTAGTCTGGGATACTAATCCTTTCTGTGTCCCCAGTGGCAGGTGCTTTGATGTATGTGAGGAAGCTACTCATAGTGTCTGGCATGATGCTTGGCATACAGAAGGTGGTCAATAAATATTTATTAAGTAGACATTTGGGCACTAAGGCTGCTATTACAGAGAAGATGCATTAAAATTCATATTATTTAGAACTAAATATGAATGCTTCATGTGGATGCCTGACAAACAATGAAAAACTCTAAAACATTTATTCTGTTTATTAAATATTTCAAATCCAAATTAAATATGCCTATGGAAGTCTGACAATCTACAGTAGTGAATGCAGATAATTCACCAATCTGCAGTATGGCTGAAAAATACAGATGCAGATGGAATATTGTTCTCCTATGACAACGTGTAGAGATGTGGAACAAGGGAATGTGGACTGTATTGGTTTAAAAACTGCTGACAACCATGGGTGAGATTGAAGGTAATAAAAGTCAGCTTCTGGGCTATGATCCAAGTGAATTCATCATGAAGTAAAACTGACTTGAGAGAGCATCAGACAACAGCCCTCTACCAGGCAAAGGCTGTGCCAGTGACTCCGAAGGCGGTCAGGTGGACAGTCGTGGAGACGGATCACTAAGCCGCGGCCACGGTCCCGCACAGCCTGAAGCTCCCAGGAGGCCCAGGAGCGAGCAGCATGCTCAGGTCACACACCAGGGTGCCGTTCCGAATTGAGGAGATGCACCTGCTCCAACCCAACTAAAACAGCCTTTTCCTCACCTTTGCAAATAGGGGTGCTGACACATCACACCTGAGGGTAAAACTAACTGATCCAGTGAAGGCCATCTTTCAACCACAGGACTATAAAGAACCCTCACTGAGCACCCTGCCCAACATTTCCTCAAGTGTTAAAATGTGTCCCACTGACCCAGCAGGGGCTGATTCTTGGTGGTACTTAGGTGTATTCGTTTCGGAAGGCTGCAGATATGACCACAAATCTGGTGACTTCAAACAACAGAAATCTATTGTCTCCTAGTTCTGGAGGCTACAAGTCTGAAATCAAGGTGTTGGCAGGGTCATGCTCTCCGAAGGCTCTAGAAGAAGATCCTTGTTTGCCTCTACCTGCTTCTGGTGATAGCCAATGACCCATGGTGTTCCCTGGCTGCAGACACAGCACTCCAACCGCGGCCTCTGTTGTCACATGGCATTTTCCCTGTGTGTCTGAATCTGTGCCAAAATTTCTTATAAGGACACCAGTCATTAGATTGGCACCCATAATCCAGTGTGACCTCATCACAACTTGATGACTGCAAAGACCCTATTTTCAAAGAAAGTCCCTTTCACAAGCATCTGCAGTTAGGACTTGAACGTGTTTCTCTTTGGAAGACACAAAAACTGGTGAACGTTATCTTTTTATGGCCATGTATTCTAGTGCACAGCAATAAAATATAATTAACCCATCAAACTGTGCTTCCACTGATAAGATATCACTGCTTGAGATGACTAAAGGCTAAGGCTAAAAGAAATGAATCCATTTAAAGGAATATCTTGAGTAAATACTTCTATAGGTTTCCTCAAACAAAGCAAAAATTACGAAGGTGGTAAATTAACGGAGGAACACCTGGAGCTCACTCCAAATTCTCTCTTCAGGCAGGGGTGGTGTTTGGAGAGGAAAATAAAGTAAATAGCTGAGTCTCTTATTTAAAAGCTTCCCCAAAGAGATTTTACAGTCTGCTCACAGGTCATTATGCCACAAATCTCACTGCCTAAAACTTCTTCCTTATATCTAACCCCAGTTCCTATTGCTTCAGTTAAAAAGATGACTTCTGGATACATACAGTTTATACTCTTAAAACCATTAAGCCATGCAACATACAGGGAAGATGAGTTACAGGTAAGCAGAACTTCTAGTAGTTTAAGAATTTAATGAAGTGTGGCTCATGAATTGTTTGTTACAAAATGCCTATTTGAAAAAGAAGGACCAAACCTATCCTTGGAGACAGAACTATACTTTTCAAGCAGTTTTGTGGATGACTGGGGAGTGAACACCAGATGGGGCCAGCAGACCTGGGATTGTCTGGCGAGAGTGCCTTATGAAGACCCGGCTCCCGCACGCAGACTCACGGCAAACCAGAGGGCTGACAGATCAACACATTCCTGGTCCTTTTTTCCCAGATGAGATGAGAGAGAAAATTCCTTCTCATCTGAAATGAGTTGTCTTGTCACCCTGGCAGCTCTCATTAAACAGGAGGCAACAACCCAGCCTCTAGTTAAAGCTGTTTCATCGCTGTGGACACCAGCACAGTAGGGTGAACAAGAGGCACTTGATGTACTTCTCTTCTATAAACCGTGCCTGTATCCAAGACACTAAGGATGCCACTTGTAAATCATTAAGTCTCTCCTCCCAGAAAGGGACTGATCTGCTTTTGTACGATCACAAGAGTGTGCTTAAATAGAAAGGCACAGGCACAAATGGCTCTCACAGAAGCCTGCCACATTTTCAGGATTTGGTGTCTTGGAAACTTTCAAAAGAGGCTGGTGTGCCTTTTTCACCGAGGCTAATCTGTGGACTACAGTTTCCCCCAGCTGCTACATATAAAGTCTGCATATTAGGCCAGAGAATACTCTGCGTGCTGTGTGTGTGTGCAGTCGCTCAGTTGTGTCCGACTCTTTGTGACCCCATAGACTGTAGCCCTGAGACCAAACTATGGTGGAGGTAAAGAAGATGAGAAAGACTTCTGCTTTATTGACTACACCAAAGCCTTTGACTGTGTGGATCACAACAAACTGTGGAAAATTCTTAAGGAGATGGGAATACCAGACCACCTGACCTGCCTCCTGCTAAAACTGTATGCAGGACAAGAAGCAACAGTTAGAACTGGACATGGAACAACAGACTGGTTCCAAATCAGAAAAGGAGTACGTCAAGGCTATATATTGTCACCCTGCTTATTTAACTTCCATGCAGAGTACATAATGCAAAACGCCAGGCTGGATGAAGCACAAGCTGGAATCAAGATTGCCGGGAGAAATATCAATAATCTCAGATACGCAGATGACAACACCCTTATGGCAGAAAGTGAAGAAGAACTAAAGAGCTCTTGATGAAAGTGAAAGAGGAGAGTAAAAAGTTGGCTTAAAACTCAACATTCAGAAAACGAAGATCATGGCATCTGGTCCCATCACTTCATGGGAAATAGATGGGGAAACAGTGGAAACAGTGACAGATTTTATTTTGGGGGGCTCCAAAATCACTGCAGATGGTGACCATGAAGTTAAAAGACGCTTGCTCCTTGGAAGAAAAGCTATGACCAACCTAGACAGCCTATTAAAAAGCAGAGACATTACTTTGCCAACAAAGGTCCATCTAGTCAAAGCTATGGTTTTTCCAGTAGTCATGTATGGATGTGACAGTTGGACTATAAAGAGAGCTGAGTGTCGAAGAATTGATGCTTTTGAAATGTGGTGTTGGAGAAGACTCTTGAGAATCCCTTGGACTGCAAGGAGATCAAACCAGTCAATCCTAAAGGAAATCAGTCCTGAATATTCATTGGATGGACGGATTGCCGAAACTGAAGCTCCAATACTTTGGCCACCTGATGTGAAGAACTAACTTATTGGAAAAGACCCTGATGCTGGCAAAGATTGAAGGCAGGAGGAGAAGGGGATGACAGAGGATGAGATGGTTGGACGGCATCACCAACTCGATGGACATGAGTTTGAGCAAGTTCTGGGAATAGGTGATGGACAGGGAAGCCTGGTGTCCGTGGGGTTGCCAAGAGTTGGATGTGACTGAGCAACTGAACTGAACTGAGACTGTAGCCCGCCAGGCTACTCTGTCCATGGAATTCTCCAGGCAAGAATACTGGAGTGGGTTGCCATTTCCTCCTCCAGGGGATATTCCCGACCTAGGGATTAAACCCAGGTCTTCTGCACTGGCAGGCAGATTCTTTACCACTGAATCACCTGGGAAGCCGAAAGAATACTCCAGAAGAGTTCAAATCTGCTCAGCCTCAAAGGATACCCCTTTGCTCCTGAATCTGCACCAAGTCTAAGCCTCCTCGTTCAGGAAACACAGCTCTAGGGTCTGAGGAGTGTGGACTCCTCCTTCTGCCTGCGCCCCTGCAGAGGCCGGGGCGGGGTTTGGTGGGGGCGGGGGGGCGGGGGTGGGCGGGGGTGGGAATGCCTCTGGATCCTCAGCTTCCAAAACACCCAGCACAGCCCAGCCTGCTGCATTTCCAGGTCAACTGAGTGCCTGGAATGTGGAGAACCTCTGAGGAGAAGCAAGAAGAGGCAGAGGGACAGGAGGGACAAAGCCAAGAGCCAGGAGAGAAAGTCCGAGAGCAGCGGGAGTGGCCAGGGAGTTCTTTTGGGGGGTGTTGACCCATTTTCATGTAGGACACAAGACCCAACAGCTCACAGTTAAATGAGCTTGGACTATTTAATTTATTTAAAGAATTTTAATGGCACTTAACTTGGATTCTCTAACCAAAGCCTTGAAAAGTGGCAAGACCACGATCTGCAAAATTATTCTCAAATAGGATCTCTACATGCAATAACAACCCTACACCCCAGTCTCAGACCCTGTTCTTCCCAGCACTAAACAGCTCTCTCTCTCCCCACCCCCTCTCTATGTCTCTCTCTCTCTCTCTCTCTCTCACACACACACACACACACACATACACACACACTCACCCTCCATTCCCCATCTTATTTCCCCACATCAGTCACAACTTTCCAGCTGAAGGAACAGCTGCACAGAGTGAACCCTTTCTTCAGTCATCTCTGCTCCTGGCAGATTGATTGCCAGCAGGTCTGCCCTGCCCAGCCGGCCACACAACTCTGCCCAGGCTGGCAGGAAAGTCAGACCACAGGATTGTCCAGAGGGCTCCGTGTGTGCAGCCTTGGCTCTGCTGCATAACGAGATGGCAGCACCACGGATCCCTAGCCCTGAACCCCAGATTAGAAGAGGAAGTGATACAGTCAACCTGATTACACCGCCTCTTGAATCTGTGTGGTAACTATTCCCCTCTGCCTAATCAGGTGCCACCACCTAAGAAGCACAGCCAGTAAGCTCTGAAAAGCAGGGGAAGAGACCTGCAAAAAGAGAAACAGAAAGAGGTGGGGAGGAGGGCCAGGAAACAACCGCAGGTCCCAGTAGAGCTGCCCTCCCCGGCTCAGAGCCCGACACCTGGGTTCCTACCTTGAGTGGCTGCGTCTCCGCCCCCAGGTGCCTTAGGCGCGCTCCTCTCCAGCACCGCAGGTGCCCAGCACGTGCTCGGTGCTGTGGGACCTAGGGGGTACCTCTGAGGGACTGCCTGGTGTCAGATACCCCCAGCTTTCCCCTCTGCCTTCTTGCCGCCTTTCGCTGAGGTTCTCGCGGAGGTCTGCAGGTTTCCTTCTCTCCGGCTTGGTCCCGCCCCTTGTTCTTGCTCAGATAAGCTCGTCGTGTTTTCCCTCAGGGCCCTCTGCAGCCTCTTGTCCCAGCCTTCCTGGTTCAAAGGGCACTGGGCCTCACCACCTATGAGGCTTAGCCTTTCATTCCCTCAATTACATTTTCCATTAACTTGGTCTCTGGCCAGTATAGATCTTCCCTTCAAGCTTGTCTCTAAGTTCAGATCACTCAGCCCTCAGAATCACCCTTATGACTCCCCTTGGGTCCATTCAAGTACATTTATACTTTTCCTCCCTAATGAGAGGTACAGAAACCAACCGTAATTTTCATGCCTGGCACCTGAACTTCTTTAGTCCTTTCGAATGTTGCTGGTTTGCCTGAGACTTTGTTCTTTATGATTTAAGATCTCCTCTCACGGAAATTTTGCCCAAAGGCAATTTTGCCCAACGTGGGCTGCTTTAGAACAGTGAATGCCCTTTCAGCCTCCAGAGGAGAACAGGTTCCCTCTCTGTAGTCTTTTCTTTGCAGCTTTGCCAAAGCCTCTACCTGGAGGCTTCTGGGAATTCCCAGGAGGAGGTGGAGGGTGAGAGTGGGGGGCCTTTTGCTGTCAAGCTCTGTTTCTTCAACAATTTTTGGGTCTTTCATAGGAAACTGGGGAAACTTAGAGTGACCCTTACTCAGGAAAATGCTGGAGTCCCTGGAATAGAGGACACCATACAAATTCTAGTTCCAAATGGACATCCTGACTTTCAGGAAGGCATTCCAGTATTTTTCAAGTGGGTGAAGTAGGCTGCCATGTTGTGAGCATCTCTGTGGACGGGCCTACGTGGCAAGGAATCAATGGCTCGTGGGAAGCGGAATCCTGCCCACAACCATATGAATGAGCTGGGGAGTGGGTCCTTCCTTAGCCAAGCTCTGAGGTGCTTGCCACCTTGTGAGAGAGCCACAGCTGGGGAACACAGTCAAGCTGCACCTGAATTCCAGATCACAGAAACTGTAAGATGATACATGTTGTTTTAAGCCACTAAATTTTAGGGTAATTTGTCACATAGCAATATATAAATATTACAGGTGGGGAAGGAATAATACATTCCTCTTGACTCTGCATATCTAGGTTGGAAGTTACAATTATTAATTCAATAACAGTTAGGGTATATATGCTATAGAATATCTAATTCTCTGTCAGGAAGTTTATGGGATTCTTTTTTTCTTTTTTTTTTTTTCAGTAATCAAAGGGTTTGCTACTTATGTCTGAGACCCAGAAATGACCCACTAGTAGCAGAAAGTCTGTGGAGTTTATCTTAGATGCCTGCTGGTTTCCAAAGTTGCTTCAGTTCCTCTTGACAAGGTTTACCATTTTATTCCTAGTTCTGATACATGGTCAGGACATACTGGTGTGGATAACCTGCAGCTATTACCTTAGAACATACCACGGAGGCTCAGGGTACTGGTCCAGAGGAGCAGCCCAAAAGATAGTCTCCAGTTACAGCTCCTGTGGGCCCTGGAGATTTGGGGATGGCCACATCTCATATACTCTTCCATCACAGGCAGGAGCCTCTTTGGACAGGCCTGCCAGAGACACAGAAGGCCTTCTGCAGCTGACCCAGATGTCCCCAGCATGATCTCTAGTTCTAGAGTGGCTCATGGGGGACTAATGGGTAGGGTGTCACCTGAAGGACAGTTAGCTTCATGGAACAAAGGAAAAGATTTCCAGTAGATTTCATTATTTGAAAAGAGGCATGGGGTTGGGGTAGGGGTATCTTTTAGAGAATTCCTGAGGCCAGCCTTGTGGGAAGAAAGAATCTACACCACCTCTCTTTTGACAGCCTCTTTTCTCCTCCTTACTCCCTCTTGGAAGGAGCTCTCCCAAACAGGAGAACGCCTACTAGGGATTTACAACCATCGTCATTCTGCTCCTCAAGTCTTGGGTGTCTTTAATCCACAACATGACTTCATTTGTGACCTTGAAAGAGGAGCATTATCTTCATTTCTTTTTGTTTCATTTTAACATTAAAATCGGAGAAGGCACTCCAGTACTCTTGCCTGGAAAATCCCATGGGTGGAGGAGCCTGGTAGGCTGCAGTCCATGGGGTCGCGACTTTACTTTCACGCATTGGAGAAGGAAATGGCAACCCACTCCAGTGTTCTTGCCTGGAGAATCCCAGGGATGGGAGCCTGGTGGGCTGCCGTTTATGGGGTCACAGAGTCGGACACGACTGAAGTGACTTAGCAGCAGTAGCAGCAGAAACATTAAAATATTACCAAATTGGTCAATGTGATTCAATACTGGGTTATTTATGTCATATTGAAAGTAGCTTGAGTGACTTCCTTGGTGGTCCAGTGATTAAGACTCTTGCTACCAATGCAGGGGGCTGGGGTTCCATGCCTGGTCATGGAAACAGATGCTACATGGTGTAACTAAGAGTTTGCCCGCTGCAACTAAAGATCCCACATGCCAAAACTAAAAGAGACTTCGTGCCTGAACAAAGCACGAAGATCCCGTGTGTCACAATGAAGACCTGGTGCAGCCAAATAAATAAGTAAAATACCTTGGGAGGTTCCAACAACTTAATTGGAGCATTCATTCATTCATTTAACCAATAATTATTGAATCTTTGTGCTTCCTCAATATCTGTAGGATTTGAAAGAGAATCTAAGCCTTACAATGCAAAACAAATTGCTGAACATTGTAAAAATCTATTTAAGATTCTACAAAACCCAGTGTTTTACTTAGAGGTTACATTTTTCCCTTTTAGCTCAGTGTTTTAAAAAGTACAGACAGTATATTTTCATGAATGATATCATTGAAAATAGAATAGCTTTTCCTAAATGAACTCATATAGGCATACAAGCAGAATTATGATCAGGAATTCTACACAGGCAATCGCTCCCTCTCCCATGCTGTAAGAGCTCTGGCTGGGCTTCTCCTGGACATATCTGTCTAAAAATATAGGAAGACCTTTGTATTTTCTGCAGAACTGGTGGACATTCTATTTTTTTTTTCCTGTGGCATATGGAACTTCCTTGACCGGAGATTGAATCTATACCTCTTGCATTGGAAGTACAGAGTCTTAACCACAGGCCTGCCAAAGAAGTCCTGGACATTCTCCTTTTCATGTGTCCATCAAGACTCTCTCAAAGATTTTTAAAAACTGAGCTTGGCACTGAGACTCCTTTCTCCTTCCAAATGACCCCAATTTCAACACATGGCTTGAAAATCAAACCACTCATTTTGTTCACATAGCCTATGGCTATAACAGGATGAACATAGCTCTGCAATATTCTGATCATTGGCCTGTGCATGCCTTCCTTCATTTATCTTTTTTTAACCCGATCACTTCATGTATTATTTAAAATATTGGGTTAAACCATGCCTGGGGCTTCCCAGGTGGCTCAGTGGTAAAAAATCCACCTGCCAATGCAGGAGATGCGAGAGACACTGGTTTGATCCCTGGGTTGGGATCCTCTGTAGTAGGAAATGGCAACCCACTCCAGTATTCTTGCCTGGGAAATTCCATGGACAGAGGAGCCTGGTGGGCTGCAGCCCATGGGGTCACAAAGAGTTGGACATGACTGAGTGACTGAGCACGCAAACCACGCCTAGTGTTAGTGGAGTAGGCCACTTTGTGTGGATTTTGTAGGGATGAGGAAGTTCTCCTGGTGTCTAGGATGATAGGTTCTGCCTGTCCTGTGGATGTCATCCAGCAATGATGCAACTAGGGCACGAGGATAAGGATGAGACACTCCTTGTGGCCAAGATATTAACCCAGAAGGAGAAAGGATAACTGATCTACCTAGAGTTCAGTTTCTGCCTAGATTTTGCTAAGTGGGCATTGGTGTTTGTTTTGTTCTTCTACATCTTTGCTAGAAGAAATGGCACAAGGGTACCACAAGCCACTTGTGAAGATCCATTTTGTGTGGTCACACTTCTGAGCCAGGAAACAGGACATATACCCCACTCAGTGAGTGCTGGGTAATGGGGCCCTATCAATAGGCTTGGAAGGAAAAGCAAAGGGCCAGGGAGGAGACCTGGGCTCAGTTTCCACTTTGCTGCTGCCTTTCTGGTTGGCTTTGAACAAGTGGCCTCAGCTCTGCAGGCATCACAAGTAGAAGGAACTCAGAAAACATTTGCTGTCTGACCATATGGATGTTTCTATATAATGGGACTCATGCCACTTGGTATGCTCTATTGCCTTGTAGAAATAAACAACCTTTTGGAAAGAGATATTCTCTAGATAGTCATTCTTTTGTAGAGCTATTCCATTAGACAGATTTGTAGTTCAACAAGAAAGCAGATTTGATTTCTGGATGCTGGGTATGCAGAAGGTACTGTGCGTGTCTGTTACTCCAAGAGTTTTCTGGTGCCTGTCTCCAAGACCACCAGCCAAGGAAGAAAACATCAAGCATCAAGAATCAATGGCCTTTCTCATCTCCCACCCTCACCATTTGTGTATCAAAAAAGCTACTCAACAAAAAGTAAACAATTTGTTCCCATCAAGTCAAAACTTCAGAAGGCAGGAAACCAATCACTAAATTAGATCTCGCAAAAGACTTCAGCTATCACATTTGTGGTTTCCAAAGAAGATCTCCCCAGCGCTTGGTGAGCACAGTTTGTTCTGTTGTGTCACACCGAATTGGAGTCAGTAAAATATTTGCTGTGGTCTTGTGTTTCAGGCTTTCCTCAAGTTCCCGCCCTCAAGTCTGCCTAGGGAGATGAGGTCTGGACCTGGATTCTAGCAGTTTAAGGCAGAATTAAAAGCCATGAGCGCTGTTCAGACAAGGGTCTGAGAGAGTGGATCCCTAGGGTCTTCTAGGAATTCAGAAGCTTGGAAGGCAACAAAGACCCTCCTGCCAGTGCTGCTGGGGCCACACTGAGAAATGTGCCAGTCATCATTCTTTTCTTTCTTTCACCTTCTTACCCAGCACTGCAAACCTCCCTTTTCTCACCTGCATTTTCACCTGTGCCACTTTGCCTGACCACTCTGCCCCCTCACACCCATGGACATCTCATCCAGCTCATCCTCAGTGCCAGTGTTTCTACAGGGTGGCAGCATCCTAGAGTAGATAGGTATATTTTACTGAAAACCTGACATAAATTTCCCTCTGTGAGCAGGACTCCATCAGCATACATCTTCTCATTCCTTGTGTTCCTAAGCAGCAACGGCACAGGACATCGCTTGGGAGCCTGTCAGGAACACAGGCTCTCAGCCCACTCCAGCCATCCTGAGCCAGAGTCCATATTTCATCAGGATGCCCAGGTGGTTCCAGGGCACAAAGTGGAGAAGCACTGGCTAAAGCTTACTTACAACTGAGACCTTTTTTCTCCAACATTCAAAGTGAAGTTGCTCAGTCATGTACAACTCTCTGTGATCCCATTGACTGTAGCCTACCAGGCTCCTTCATCCACAGCATTTTCCAGGCAAGATTACTGGAGTTGGTTGTCATTTTCTTCTCCGGGGGATCTTCTCGACCCGGGGATTGAACCCAGGTCTCCTGCATTGCAGGCAGGCGCTTTACCCTCTGAGCCACCAGGGAAGCCACCATTCAAAGGTAAAGTAAAATTGTTATCAAATCCAAATCCAGAACCAAAAATGTTATCAAATCCATGTTTTTGCTTCCACTTTCCTAAAGCACCCAGAGAGCTGCTCTCCACCCGATAACATGAACATTTTGCTGTCAGTTAATAGACATAGAGGAAAATGACTGAAATTCCCAATCTCAAGCCAAGAACTCCACGGTCCAGACTGAATTCAGGCAGCTGATTGGATCTGAAGCTTGTTTTCCCTGAACACAAGAGAAAGGTCATTTGATGAGAGAGTTTATGTTTGAAAGGTCTGAGAAAGAGACTTGGAAGAAGCATGCTCTCTGCTGCACTGTGAGCCCTTCTGCCTTGGTATCCTCATCCTCCCTTCTGGGGGATCCCACCCCAGGGCTCCTGGGGGGCCCTCACCTCTTACTGTCTGTGGCTGCTCTCTGCCATTGCCAGCTGTGACTCTCAGTTTGGAAGGGACCAGAGAGGACATCTTGCCCTTACATCCTCTGGATGCCCAAGTTTAGCCTGATGGCCCTGACAAGTGGACATCTGTTTTGTCACCAGTAATGAGGAGATCACACCATCCAAGCAGCTCCATCTACTTCTACACAGTTTTGACTTTTCAAAGATCTTTACAATGTCAATGCCACCCGACTCCCGAGGAAGCCATCTTCTGAGAGTTCCACTTTGTTATTCAGCTGCCAAGTCTGGGAGAGTATTCCTTACACCCATACTTCTCAAGCTTTAATGTGTCTTTAAACACCTGGGATCTGTTGTGAAGGAGTGAGGGAGGGCTGTTGAGCTTTTCCTTTCTCAGGTGATGGTGATGCTCCTGACCAGAACTTGAGTGACAAGACTTGAAGGTTAATTAGCTATATCTTCAGGACCATAGAGAACAAATCCATGTAACCTGCTGTCACATCCTAGAACAGAAAATAATTTCTTTCCCAAATCATCCTTTTAAAAAAAAAAAAAAAAACACAAACATCTTAGTTTCTGTGACAGTTCCTTGTGTGTCCTGGTTTTGTATTTTCTTAACTGCCTGATTTACTGTCTTCTGGAAACGCCCTAATGAATGCTGACAAACCCTCTAACTGTGTGGCACCAAGCCTGGAACACTCCAGCTTTGAATGAACAACCTTGGGGCAGAGCAGGATCTGGTTCAAATGAGTTCAAGACTGTATGATCTTGTTTAGGAATAACATGGATATGAAGCCTTAAGTCAACAAAGACCTCAGCCCTTTCCTCATAAATACACCTGCCTTTCTTGCCACAATGGTGGGAAAGTGGGTAATAAACTAATTCCTCATCCAAGGTAATAATAGCTCGATATGTTATCCTTTAAGGGAACTTTGGGGCTTCCCAGGTGGCTCTAGTGGTAAAGAACTCACCTGCCAATGCAGGAAACATAAAAGACACAGGTTTGATCCCTGGGCCAGGAAGGTCCCCTAGAGAGGGGCATGGCAACCCATTTCAGTATTCTTGCCTTAAGAATCCCATGGACGGAGGAGCCTGGTGGGCTACAGTCCATAGGGTCACAAAGGGTTGGACATGACTGAAGTGACTTAGCATGCACACAAGGGAACTTTGACAAGGCAGTCCTAAAGAGGCAATGTCTTATTCTAAAGGCAAACTCTTTAATGGTATCATCCTAGGCCCCACGCAGACAGGTAGGAGAGACATGTGCCAGGGGGCTGCTCAGAGCAATTTCCACAAGTGGGTTGATCTGGAGCAATTCATTTTTTCAAAGCATCCATGGGCTGGGGAAAGGTTCTTGACGACAACTGAAGTCATTGCTTCCAAAGCCATGACACCTAGGAAGGAAATCAGCTTTAGGTAGAAATACCTGCCCCAGTCAAGGGAAGAAACAAGGTGGCTACTTCCAGGAAAAAGACAGGAACTTCACTCAGCATGGTGGGTTTGGAAGGGGAGAGAATATGGTGGAAATCAAGGCAAGGGTTTCCTCAATGATCACTTAAGGAAAGCTGGAGGGGGGGTTCCTGGGATAGGATGTTAAAACGAAACTATTTTAGTTTTAGTTTTGGCTGAAGTTGCAAGACAATAGGATCCCCATACAACAGTCAAGTGTGGAAATCTTGCAAAAAGAGATGAGGCGGTGGGAAGCCAGTTTCACGGCTACAGATGGCCACCCACATGCAGCGGCGCACCCGACTGCAGAGGCTGAAAAGCAGGTTGGATAGATGACTTGTGGAGAAGAAACTGTCCCATCTTCCCATGGGCTTCAGTGTGGCCCTGTGAATTGCTTGATCTCTGACCCTGGAACTCAAGAGACAGAAAGTATTATTGTTTCATTTCCATGAGAAAAAAAGTCTGATGGAAGAACAAAGGAGAGGTGGTGCAAAGATCAGCCCGCGAGCCCGGAGTTTGTTTGGGCAAAGGATGTGTGAGTGTTTCTAAGAGACCAGATCTGAAGTGAGATTAGCTTAGATCCTTTCTATGGGACTATCTGGAGGCACAGGGGGCCTCAGGAGAGAGAAGCCAGAGATTTACCTGCAGATGCCTTGAGGCTGTGGGAAGAACTGTAAGTGACCAGCCAGAGAAGAGCCTTCGACTAGGAATGTGCAGATGAGAGATGGGGGAATCTCCAAAGGACCCATGGAAACAGTGTCAGATTTCATTTTCTTGGGCTCCAAAATCAATGCGGATAGTGACTGCAGCCACAAAATTAGAAGATGCTTCCTCCTTGGAAGAAGAGCTATGACAAATCTAGACAGTATATTAAAAAGCAGAGACATCACTTTGTCGACAAAGGTCCATATAATTAAAGCTATGGTTTTTCCAGAAGTCATGGATGTATGTGAGAGTTGGACCATAAAGAAGGCCGAGCACCAAAGAATTGATGCTTTCAAACTGTGGTGCCGGAGAAGACTCTTGAAAGTCCCTTGGACAGTAAGGAGATCAAACCAATCAGTCCTAAAGGAAATCAGCCCTGAATATTCATTGAAAGGACTTATGCTGAAGCTAAAACTCCAATACTTGGGCACCTGATGTGAACAGATGACTCATTGGAAAAGACTCTGTTGCTGGGACAGATAGAGGGGAAGAGCAGAAGGGGACGAAGCAGGATGAGATGGTTGGATGGCATCACTGACTCAATGGACATGAGTTTGAGAAAACTCAGGGAGACAGTGAAGGATAGGGAAGCCTGGAGTGCTGCAGTTCATGGGGTCGCAAAGAGCTGGGCACGACTTAGCGACTGAACAATAACAACAACAAGAGCCCACAGGATGAAGAATCAGCTTGAAACACCCGCCAGAACCAGCGAGCCTCATGCCAGCTCACAGTGGGATTAGTCAAGCAAAAACTCTCCTACCTCTTGTCTCTCCTCCTTCCCTCACTTTGATCAAGAAGGATTTGGAATCACTGCTAGCCCATACAGAAGGGGCAAAAACACAGGACTAGGCAGGTGAAGAGAAGCCAACCATACCTTCCTTTTCTGCTGCAGGCAACTGGCCCAAAGCAGGGCTGCGCTGGGAATGGGGAGTAGTTACATCTTCGGGTGAAACTTAAAGTTTGATGATCACACTGACCTGGATATTAACTATTCACTAAAGAATGTTTTGTTTTCTGAAAGGAGCCAGGAAAGGCAGGAGATCTGCCCTAAATTTCATCCATGAACATGGAATAAGTGGTCTCACAGGTGACATTTATTTCAAGGAGAATGGGAGACATGAGTTCTATGACTTTATGATTATGTCCCATAGGTCATTGCTTATTCAATGTAACGATGACTTAGGAGTTTGTCAAATGAAATCAGTCATCTGCTGTTCTCATTGCAGGATTCACTGGAAGATACATTAGCTTTACAAAATGTTTCTGAGTCAACCAAGGTTTATAGGAGAGGCCAGATTCATAGACTGTCAGAACCAGAAGATTATACATGAGCAACTCAACCCCTTATTTCACACAGGAAACTGAGGCCCAGAGACATGAGAAGACTTTCTCAAGTTCAGACATATAGAGACATCAAGAAAACACAGAAGTATATAGCATCTGCTCACACAGGCTATATTTAATTATGTACCTTTCTTTGTAAAGGACAGATTTCTTCCTGTTTCCCAGGTCTCAGAGAGTTTAAAGTAAAATTGTAGACAAGGTTTTTGACATTATATGAGAAAAATCTATGCTAAGAATCTTCCCTGATGTCCTCCTAGGTTTAAAATATAGCCACTCTGATTATAAGTATCCTACTGAACTCTCTAAACCTGTCTGTGAGCACATAACTGCAAATGTATTGGTTTTTTTAATTATTCACACTGGTCACTCAATACCTCAAAAACTTCCTAAGGTTACATATTTGCCTTATTCCAAGACAGGGTCTCACAAGGTCCTTGGAATAGGAAAGGGGTCAGCAAATGTTTGCAGAATGACATAATGGCTAAATTTCAGTTTCACTATCTGTTTTCTTTATGTATCAACAACACTGCTTCCAGGGAGAGAAAAAAGGCGACATGTCTGCTCATCCTTGAAACCTGAAATCTAGAATCTGGACTCATGTTCAACTCTTTGCAAATCCATAACTCAGGGCCACTATGTAGGGGATGAGCAGCTCCCACTGGCACCTAGCCTATTGGGCAGACAATGGTGTGGCAAGTTTGTCCATGTGGCCTTGCCCTTCCCACCAACCACTTCCCTACACTGAGCTATTCTGGAGCTGGTGGTACAAAAGGCATTCAACTCCTGGGATGCATTCCGTCCTGTGATGAGGGAGAAACACTAAGTCTCACTGGAGGACATATATGATTTACAGCCAGGTCAAATTCCTGCCGTGATAGACACTCGATTACACCTTTTATTGACCTGGGTAGGAACCTGAGGCCCCCAGACAGGACCAATGTAATCAATTTGTTAGCCCTTGTTTCTTCAGGATTTCTTTGTTACTTAGGTTAGTAGTCCTTCAATTATTTGACAATGATGAATAAATGCCCAAGAGTCTTAATTAGAAGAAAGGAAAAAAGATCACTCATTACAAGTGATGCGGTCTCAGTGTCTACATTCTAATAACATAGGCCTAAAAGTTACAATGTCAGCCCTCAGTAGCTGGAGCCATCTCTTCCACTGCAGCCTGGGTGGGGACCGTCAGGGTGTCCTTGGTCCTGGCTGGCTCTCACTGTGCCTCAGATGCCCAGAGGGGCAGCTCATGAACCTCTAGCAGAAGGAGGGAACCTCTAGCTCCTAGAGCTCCCAGGAGCCCCCTCAGTGGCAGCCTCCTCTGCCCTGGGAGGTCAGGGACACCTGGAACCACCTGCAGGCCCGGAGGACAGACGGCAAAAGCCTACCTGACTCCATCCTGCCTTCCTGGCTCTCGGGGGCATTGTTGGAGGCGCTGGTGCCCCTGGGGAAGGGCTGGTGGCTGAAGAGGTCGTCACATAGGAGACTTCGGCACAGCTTGGTGAGGAAGCGGAGGACGTACCCGACGCTATTCACCACGGGCAGGCTCCGCAGGTGCTGCTTCCCATCAAAGGAGGCGGAGACTGGAAGAGCACAGACACAGCTACTCAGAGCAGGACTCTGGAGAAAGCCACAAGCCCATCAGCTCTGGGGAACAGGTCTTGGTGTGGTCAGTTCTGCTGTGCTTTTAACCAAGTTTTATTCGGATTTCACCTGTTTTTTCACTAACATCCTATTTCAGTTCCAGGATCTCATTTAGGAGATCACATTGGCTGTACCTGTTGTGTGAACTCGGTGTCCTCGGGTTTGTGACTGCTTCTGTCTTTTCTTGTTTTTCATGATCTTGACAGTCTTGAGTACTGATCACATATTTTGTAAAATGTTCCTAAATTTGGTTTGTTTGACGTTTTTCTCATGATTTGACTGGGATTATGGCTTTTGGGGAGCTTCCCTGATGGCTCAGACAGTAAAGAATCCACTTGCAATGCAGAAGACTGTATGTAGTTTGATCCCTGGATTGGGAAGATCCCCTAGAGAAGAGAATGGCAACCCACTCCAGTATTCTCGCCTGGAGAATTACATGGACAGAGGAGGCTGATGGGCTACACTCCAGGGGGTCGTAAAGAGTTCAACACAAGTGAGCAACTAACACTTTCACATGGGTTTTTGAGGAGGAAGACTGCAGAGGCAAAGCACCCTTCTTGCATCAAATAGACACATGACATCCCTAGGATGTTAACCTTCATCTCCTGGCCAAGAAAGTGTTTGCTATGTTTCTCCACTGTATTCTTCATATTCTGTTCCTGGGAAATAAGCCACACGGTCCTACCCACATTCAAGGGCAATAGAGGGATTAAGCTCTACCTCCTGAAGAGGGAAAAGAGGGAACAGTCCCTATATAATCTGAAATTCTTTCATAAGGAAGACTTGTCCCTTCTCCTCCACTTTTTATTTGTTTATTCACTAATATCAGTGTAGACTCAATATATTTATGTTGTACTGTGGGTTGTCCAATACTATGTTATTTATTTTATTGCTAAATTATTCCAGTTTGTATCTTCTGGGAGCTTGCAGATTAACTCCTGTATCCCTATGACACACCCTCATTTTTTAAGCAACTCTAGAGAAACAGACTTGGTTCAAAGGTGGGTCATGATAAATGTCTGTATCTAGATGTGTGTGTGTGTGTGTGTGTGTGTGTGTGTGCACGTGTGTGTGTGTTCAGTCCCTTCAGGAGTGTCTGACTCTTCGCAACCCTATGGACCATAGCCTGCCAGGCTTCTATGTCCACCGGATTTTCCCAGCAAGAATACTGGATGGGTTGCCACGCCTTATTCCAGGGTATCTTCCCGACCCCGGGATTAAACCCATGTCTCCTGCACATCTCCTGCACTGCAAGCAGATTCGTCGTGCCACTGGGTATATATGTATATTCAAGTAAAACTGAGTTCATGCTGAGGTGTCCCACTCTAACCCAGGAGTCTTTATAAAAGAACTCCAATGGTGTTCTCTCCCCAGTGATGCTGGGTCACACTCAATTTCTCTAGGGTTACCAGAATTTTGAAGAAACACCCAGTGCCTCCAGCTGAGAACTTGTGTCTTTGTGTAATCCTCCTCACGGAACTCTGTTGCCACATGAAGCTCACACACCAGCTCCAGTGTGGGGAACACCTGAGAAGATCCCCAGCAGGAGGTTGTGCTCCCCTTCTCCCCCAGGCACTGCCCTCAGTGCACACATGCGGAAGGCAATCTAGACTTTTATACTCTAGCTCCCAAAGGCTAGCACACTGCAAGGGCTGGGACAGGGTGACCAGAGCTGACTTTGATTTCAGAACTGAAAAATAAACTCTCTCTCACACACACACATTCAAATTAGAAATAAAAAGAAACATTTCTTTTATGTAACTTTTTATAATTTAACAAGAGCTTTCATGTCTATCACCTCATTTATGCTGTCTGACTGCCCTGGGAAGATAGTGGAAAGAAGGTTATGATCCCATAATGTAGACAAAGAAACTAAGAAGGCCTGGAGTGTTTTTCCAGCTCCTGTGGCCTCTAAGTGGCATTTGCCTGTCACTTTAATACTCCATAATAATGCCTCTGATTGGGAGGGTCAGCAAAGAGCAGCCAAGGTGCTCAGTAAGGAGGATCTTGACCTCTGGGACATGCTGGAAATTCCCTCTTGGAGGGAGGGGGAGCATGGAGGGGTGGGCACCACTGCTCTTCTCATACCTTAAAAGACTAGGTGAGATGGAGACTGACCACACAGCAGGAGGGTCTGGGGCATCAGGCCTGTGCCTTAGATCAGTGTGTCCACATTCCCAGAGATTCCTGAAAGCTCACACAGCGGGAAAATCCCACCTCCTGGAAGCAGACGTGTAACATGTGAGATCACAACAGCTCTTCCTCTGGGAGAGCATGGCTAAGGTGGAGCATCACAACAGGTGTGCTGGGACTGGGCCGTGGTGCTGTGACATGGGACCTCAGCCTCTGGGGTGGCCCGAGGCCCAGTCACGGAGGTTTCAGTTCTTCGGGTCCACGACGCCCGCACTAGTGTCACCATTTTCTACACGCTGTGCCCACGAGGATGTTTAAAAAGCAGTGTCTGAAGGCTCGGGTTCTAGGTGGAGAGCGGGGGAGCCTGGGTCTTTCTCGTTAAGCCCCTCTCTAAACCACCTTGGAGCAATCGTCATCTTGCTGGGCTTCCACATCACCACCAGAAAAGTGGAAGACCACTGAACCGCTTCACAACCTCAAGGAAGAGGCTCATCAGTGCCACTGCATTCTCCAAGACCAGGCACTCCACTCTGGCCTTCCTGGGAATCCCTCGGCCAAGGGAAACTTGACAGGGCTCTGCCTGCTCGGGCATTGGTGCCAGGCTCTGCAGAACCTCCTTACCAGTGCAGAGGCCCCTGAGGCCACAGAAGGGCTGAGCAGCAGACCAGAGAGTTAGGGGTCTGCCCTCCCAGCCCAGAGGGCAGGGCCACAAAGAACCTGGCTGGGGTTCACTCAAGAGGGAGGGGCACAGAGAGCAGGAAGAGCTTTCTCTGAGCACTGGTCTGTGTCTTGAGCACTGCTGTTTAGCCAGGAAAAGGACAAGGCTTTCAACCTTGGAGAGCAGTCCAGGTTCGAGAATCTGGCTCTCAGATCAGCCAAGGAGCCCTCAGAGGTCTGACAGTGGGACTCTCCTCTTGGGCCCCTCTTGGTGCAGTTCTTCCTCCTCTCTTCTGCCCGCATCTGCTAGAGTCTCTTAGAAGTCACCCTGGGTCAGACACATGCACACAGATCTTGCCAAGTTCTGTTTTAATCAGTTACCAGCAAGACAGACCCAGCTTCCTTCTCAGAGGGAGCTCCAGAAAGAGGGCTGAGTCAGGATGAGCTGGTGAAGCTGTGCCGCAAAATCTCCCCACCTGCAAACCCTGGTTATTGACCTGGAGTCCAGTAAAACACTCATGTTTTGGTTTTGCAGGACACAGCCACATTAGAGGCCCCTCTCTCAAATCCTCTCTGAGCCAGCCAGCAGGGTCACCTGTACTGCCCTGTGAATGGAAAGTTGTCTCCCTTTTGCCTGGGCATATGGAGGCTGTGTCTGTGATGCTGAGCCAGAGAAGACACCAGGCTGTCCTCTTGGATTCAAAGCATCTTGCAAAGGTCTGGAGCTCCCAGGGCTTAAGGGCAAATGATGACAACCACTGTACACGTGGAGAGGACAGACAGAGTCTTGGTCAGGGGAGCAGCTGAAGGGGGCAGAGCTCTGAAGTCTGCCTCTGCCTGTGGTGACAACTTCCCCTCCCTCTGGATGCTGTTCGGTCAGGGTGGAACCTGGAGGAGTGTGCTGACAGTGGGAGGTGGGATTGAGCTCTTGTTAAATACAAACGAAAACATATCTAGTGAGATAGGTTGAGACCGTGGACTTCCCCCACTTCCCTGCACAGTGACAAGTGCTATGAAAAAGGAATGAAATAGAGGAAGGGAGAATAAATAATGACAAAGGCTGATACATCAGACAGGGTGGTCAGGAAAGGGATTTTTGAGAAGGTGGCATTTAACTATAAATCTGAAGGAAGTCTAGGAGCAAGTCACATGGACAGTTGGAGAAAGAACATTTCAGAAAGAGAGAACAGCAGGTGCAAATGTCCCGAGGCGGGAGGAACATGGTTGGAGGACATAAGGAGGAAGCCACTGTGGCCAGAGTCAAGCGGGGGACTTAAGAGAAGTGATGAAAAAAAAAAAAAAGAGAAGTGACCAGAGCCAGGTCACATGGGGCCTGGGAGCCCTTGTAAGGATGTGAGCTTTTTCTGGGAGTAACATAAGAGCTGCTGAGGATTTGGAGCAGAGGAGGGGCATGATCTGGCTTAGATTTGGAAAGAACCAGAGTGGTTACTGTGGGTCATGAAAAGTGGCTTGATTCTGAATGTATTTTGAAGTTAGAACAATAGGATTTATTGATGAGCTGGAAGTGGAGATGAGAGATTCAGATGTCTAGTCTTCTTACCCAGGTCCAGGAGCCTTTTCTTCTCAAGGCCCTTTGGCACACAGGCTCATTAAGGCCCCTGGAGCCCAGCAGATGGGGACAGACCCTGGCCACAGTCCCCCAAGCCTGATTCAGCTGCTTTCGTCTTTGGCATAACCATGGATGCCATGCTTAGTTGCTCAGTCATGTCTGACTCTTTGCAACCCCATGGACTGTAGCCTGCTAGGCTCCTCTGTCGGTGGGGATTCTCCAGGCAAGAATACTGGAGTGGGTTGCCATGCCCTCCTTCAGGGGATCTTCCCAAC
Organism: Capricornis sumatraensis; assembly: GCF_032405125.1. NCBI lineage: Eukaryota > Metazoa > Chordata > Mammalia > Artiodactyla > Bovidae > Capricornis > Capricornis sumatraensis. The sequence goes on along the minus strand of NC_091081.1, from coordinate 30,076,875 downwards.
CCAGGGATTAAACTAAGGTCTCCTGCATTGAAGATGGATTCTTTACTGTCTGAGATACCAGGGAAGCCCAAGAATATTGGAGTGGGTAGCCTATCCCTTTTCCAGGAGATCTTCCCAACCCAGGAATTGAACCGGGGTCTCCTGCATTGCCCTCCTCATACAGCCCACTCCAGGGCCTTACCTGACACCATCTCGCCACCATAGCCCTGCTTGACCAGGGAGAAGACCAGCTTCTGCTGGTGGGCACAGTCGATGCACGCTTGCACAGCCTGCTGCAGGACTGCCGACGGCCGCTCGGGCCCGAAGTGCTCAGGGAGCTGCTGCACCTTCCTCCTCTCCAGGTACGGTCCTGCATTGGCTTGCTTGTTGATGTAGAGGCAGACTGTGGAAACAGACCCACAAAGCCCTCAGTATCGAAGCACATCAGACCTGGGGTGGCTCCTGTATGCGGGGCTTGGCGGGGGGCGGGCGCGAGGCGGGAGCAGGATGCCTCAGCCATGTCCCCTTGGCTCTGGCCTTGGGAAAGCTGAAAAGGCCAAAGTGGCACCAATTCTGCCCTACTTGACAAGTAAAAGAGACAAGAGAGTCAATCACCTCCAACTGCCAGGGCTTGCTCTCAAGACAGTCTCCTGGCTGTGAAGAGACAGACAGGAGTATCCCCTCCGATGTATTCAAATCTGAATCGTAGACAGTTATGGACCGTGTGTACAAATGTATTTCTATGCTGGGAACATACACATATAAAATCTTCCCTCTGGGCAAACTGAGAGAGTAGCACTGAAACATATGCATTACCATATGTAAAATAGATAGCTGGTGGGAAGTTGCTGTATAACACAGGGAGCCCAGCCTGATGCTCAGTGATGACCTAAAGGGTTGGGATGGAGTGGGAAGTGGGAGAGAGGTTCAAGAGGAAGGAGACAGATGTATACTTATGGCTGATTCATTGTGTGGCAGAAACCAACACAACATTGTAAAGCAATTATCTTCCATTAAAAAAAAAAAAAACCCTTCCCCTCCTCCTCTCAAGAAGCTCACAAGCTATACATAATGTTTGGCATTTGCCATCATTGTTGTTAACCTTCAGTTAAAAAAAGAAAAAAGAAATCAACATGATGCTAATCGATGAGTTCTAAAGAGAATTCTAGCAACAATCTCAGGGATAATGAACACTCTGTAGTCCATTTAGGTGAGCCCAACCAAAAGCCCCTGTAGTTTTAGTTGTTTTTTAAACTTTTTCCTTTTTATTTATTTTTGGTTGTGCTGGCTCTTTGGTGCTGCATGCAGGCTACCCTCCAGTTTCAGTACACGGCTTCCCATTGTGGTGGCTTCTCCTGTTGTGGAGCATGGGCTCTACAGCATGGGTTCAGTAGTTGCGGCACACAGGCTTAGCTGCCCTGAATCATGTGGGATCTTCCTGGACCAGGGATTGAACACATGTCCCTTGCATTGGCAGGTGGATTCTTAACCACTAGATCACCAGCGGAATCCTCCCTGCAGTTTTAAATACATCATACTGGTAAAAAAACTTTTGAGCATGTGTCCCCAAATGTGTTTATGTATTTATAGGTTATAGACATTCTCAACCATATTAACGTATTGCATACATTTAAAATGCAACCAAAAAGTAGAAAAATTTAAAGGGTGATATAAAAAGAAATATTAATAGTAGGTATCATCTTTTCTTCCACAGGATGATGACTCCTCTTATGTCTTCCTATGTCCCTAGCCCAGGTATGAGCATCTTACCTTGGGGGCCACTAGTGCAGAGGAGTGTTGAAGAGAGACTTTAAGAGGAAACCAAATGAATTTTGGAAGGATTAAATAGTAATAAAGTTGGAGAAAATTAGTTTTTACTGAGCAGCTACTATATAGTCCAGGCATTGTATATACTTTATCTTGTTTGATTCTCAAAATAAACCTGAAAACGAAATATTATTATTTTGTTGGTAATGAAGAAACTGAGGTAAAAAGTGGCTGCTCAGAAAGTATAATTAGTGATGCAACAGGGATTTGAACTCACTTCTTTCTGATGTCATGACCTGTGTGCTCTTTTCACTCTACCAGGTTGCCTTCTCCCCTACTAAGCCCAGATGATTCAGTAAAACCGAATTGACAAGGGACCTTCATGCCAAACAGTAGTGTGCTAGGCCCTACAGAGAAAATGGTGAACCGAATCTACACGATCCCTGGCTTCAGAGAGCTTAGGGCCCAGCAGAGGAGATAGATCTACTCAGAGAACTACAGAAAGTGATGTGGGACCTTGGCTGCAAAAACACTAGGGAGGGGCTAGAAGAGCTCTTCCTGGGAACCCTGGCAGGAAAGTCAGTGAGGGCTTTTTTGAGGGCAGTGCCGGAGCTAAGATGGGGCTTCTCTGGAGACTCAGATGGTAAAGAATCTGCCTGCAATGTGGGAGATCTGGGTTCCATCCTTGAGTTGGGAAGATTCCCTGGAGTACTAAATGGTTACCCACTCCAATATCCTTGCTTGGAAAATTCCATGGACAGAGGAGCCTGATGGGCTGCAGTCCATGGGGTCGCAAGAGTTGGACATGACTGAGCGACTAAACCACCACCACTACCTGAGCTGAGATACAAGAGAGGGTGACCAGAGGAAAGATCATTCCAGAAAGAGGAGAGAGAATATGCAATGATCCTATGGTGGGCCCTAAAGACTAAAGCAGGGCCTTGTAGGCCGTACTGCAAAGTTTGGTTTTTACCTAACAGTATGGGGAGGGCACCAAGGAATTTAAGTGGGATGGGGCTGGGGGTGGTTTGTGATGAGGGGGATGTGTGTGTGTGTGTGTGTGTGTGTGTGTGTGTGTGTGTGTAAGAGAGAGAAAGAGACCATCCTATTGCTGTTACTTTTGGGATGGAACTGTCGGTCCACTGGTGGACACCCCATCAGAGAGACTGGGCAGAGCTCTACCCTGACTGGACTGGCTGGTACTAGGTGGGACTGGGGGACATCAGGATCCTTAGGAGATCTGGAAGCACAAACACAGGGACAGAAACTCTTTGAGGTGAGCAGGCTTGCTATTGGTACAAAGTTAACCTGTCTCTGAAGAGAAGAGGCTGGGCCAACAACCACTCTTTCTAGTCCCCATCCACCCACAGCAACCAGCTGAACTCAAGATGCATTGAAAAACAATTGCAAATAATTCAGGCTGTGAGACATTTAAATAGATGTTCTCAGAGAATTTGGTCATCCTATGTGTTGTCCAGCTAACACACATTAAATCCTTCATTTGAGCCATCAAGGTGGTGGCTCACTAGTTCACAAAAGAACTTTAGCTTGTGGACAAGTCGTCACAGCCTTGGAGTTCATTCACCTGACCTACCTGTGAGAGCCTGTGAGGCTGCCAAGCTGGGTACGGTGGCTGCATCCTGAGGGATGGAGCTGAGGTCGGGCTCCGGTGTGCTCCGTGGAGGAGACAGGGCTAAAGGAGTCATGAGGACCCGAGACTTGAGCTGCGAGAGAGAACCCATGGAATCTGTGAAAAATCTGGAGATGCCCCCTACACCTTGCCAGGCTCATTCCTGAGCTCAGTTAACCACCGCTACTCCATCATGTTTCCACACCTTTCTACTGTGCTGCTTTGGAAGCTGAACTTCAGATTCAAGTTCATGATCTAGATTCAAGTTTGGATCACACCCAGAGCTGAGCTCTGCACCCCGTCCTTACAGTAGAGCCGGCCAGGAAATGACTGTGTCAGGCAGTGGGTGTGAGACACACAGAGGTGTGAAGAGTTGAAGCCCGTAAGCCTCCTGAGGGCAGGGTGCAGGGTGGGGTCAGTTCCCCACCTGAGCCCCTGTGCTCCTGAGGTTCCTGCGACAGGGTTTTCCAGCCAGCCAGCCAGTGAGCAGCACTGAAGCTCTGTCTACTCTGCTGAGCTTTCTGCTTGCTGAGCTTTCTGCTCACGGAGCACACTGGATCCTGCTGGCAAAGAGAGCAGGAGCTGGTCTTCCAAATGCTTCTCAGGGTTTTTTCCCTGCACTGGAGCCTAAGAGTGCAGATGAGTGCATTCTTTGGTAGTGACAAGCAGCCACCTTGAACGTCGCTCACTTGAAACCACAAATGAGGAGCTGAAATTGGTTGTTATGGATTAAGGGAGAGATGACTGGGTGATGGATCAATACCAACAAATCACTCTTTTTACCACGGTTCAACAGACAAGTTTCTAATTTCAGTTCTCCACCCTAAAAATATGAGTAAGTCAGTTACTTCACCTCTTCACTGCTGACCTGTGTTTCAACCCTGCTCCAGACTGCTTTTCATTGCTGCTTTCTTTTTTAATGGCTTGTTTTGTTTTTTAATGGATAAAATAAAACAAAATGCTGCTATCTTGATTTCTAATACCATTCTTCAATCAAAAGAGCCAGGTATCCTTGGAGAAATGGCTGATTCTAGGGCTTGGGCAGGAAACATACAAGATGAGCCTGGGTCATCTTACTGTGCCAAAAAGGAGGAAAGTATTAAATTAAAAAACCACCTACATACACAATGAAAGGGGTAGGTCACAGGGACACAGGAGTCATCTGAAAGAGTTTCAATGGTCAAACCAGTAGCAACACGAGCAACAGATAAAGAAAGTAGTAAACAAACAAACAAAAAAAAGTCTATAGTGAATATCCATGACTCCATACTCACATAAATGAATGACTGACTAAGTAAATATGTGGGGAGAATAGACAAATCTCCCAGGTATAACAATTCTAAGTATTTTATTGTGAAGCATATCTCCTCACTCCTGAGTGTGGGCCACGCATAGTGACTTTCTTCCAAAGAGGACAGTATGGAAATGGGGAAAAAAGTATCTTTACAGGAGATAATCCGGTCAAACACCACCTCAGTTAGGGGAGCCAGATCGCCATCCACAGTGATAAACCATGTCAATAGTATGCACCCTTGATAAGACAGGATGGTAATGGCACCTTACTTGTGAGACCTCTTTTCCAAAAACCCATAATCCCAATCTAATCATGGGATAAACTTCAAACAAGTCCAAATTGCAGAATATTTCACAGAATGAAAGTGAAAGTGTTAGTCACTCAGTTGTGTGACTAACACAGCTTGCGACCCCATGGACTGTAGCCTGTCAGGTTCCTCTGTCCATGGGATTCTCAGGCAAGAATACCGGAATGGGTTGCCATTCTCTTCTGCAGGGGATCTTCCCAACCCAGGGATCAAACCCAGGTCTCCCTCATTGCAGGCAGATTCTTAACCATCTGAGCCACCAGGGAAACCCTTACAGAATACATGACCGATACTCCTCAAAACTGCCAATGTCATCAGGAACAACAAAAGCTAAGCAACTTTCACAGCCCAGAGGAGACATGGTGGCTGAACGTGTGATGAGGTATCCTGGATGAATGCTGTAACAGAACGGGGGAAAAGTAATGAATCTCATTCAAATAGTGATATGATTTAACAATATATTATTATTAATTCACTAGCTGTGACAAATGTAACAATAATGTAAGATGTTAACAATAAGGGGAACTAGGTGTCTGGTATATGAGAATCCTCTGTTATCTTTGCTGCTGCTGCTGCTGCTGCTACTGCTGCTGCTGCTGCTGCTAAGTCACTTCAGTCATGTCTGACTCTGGAACCCCATGAACAGCAGCCCACCAGGCTCCCCTGTCCCTGGGATTCTCCAGGCAAGAACACTGGAGTGGGTTGCCATTTCCTTCTCCAATCTGTATCTTTGCTACTCTTCTCTAAATCTAAAACTATTCTAAAATATAGTTAATTTTAAAAATCTTAAAAAACAGAATCTGGCAGGATAAACTGGGTAAAACAAATAGGAAGGAAGAAGAGGAGGCCTCTTTCTTGGCAGCATAAGACTGCAAGAAGATTTGCTGCCCAGGACGCCTTGCTCTGACATACAAGAGCTAACCCTTGGCCTTCAAAGCCAACAGCGCCATACAGATGCTGTCAGCTTTGGCGCTTTTACCTGAAATTCAAAACCATAATCAAAATGGATGTGGCGATTCCTCATCCAGGGCTTGGTTGCCAGTGGCTGTGCTTTGCTGTGTTAAAGTACAGTATGAGGACGAAGCAGAAGGGCAGAGGTGGCCCCTGCCAGCTGGAGCCTCCACCGAAGGGGCTGGGGAATCTGGGAGCGGCTCATCTTTCCTTTCCATTCACAGATCCAAAGTAAGGGCCTGGAGTGTTTCTTGTTCCCACTGTCTTCAGCGGAAGACCTTCTCTAAGACATTTGCTATAGAAAATCACTGACAACAGCTGGGAAGGGATTCACTTACACACCGAGATGTGTGGCCAGGGCATGCTACGGGAGAAGGGGTCAGAGTGAAAAATTCAAGTATTTTTCTAGAAATACGCAAGTGTGGCAGAAACAGATGTACTAACTAAACAGTATGTGTTAGGTTGACAATAAGAGGTGGGTAAATGAAGGATATGGAATGTGATTTGGGGGGTATACACACGTGTAGAGGCTTCCTTGGTGACTCAGATAGTAAAGAATCTGCCCACAGTGCAGGAAACCCGGCTTTGATCCCTGGGTCAGGAAGGGATCGCCAGGAAAAGGGGATGGCAACCCACTCCATATTCTTACCTGGAGAATTACGTGGACAAAGGAGCCTGATGAGCTATAGTCCACGGGGTTGCAAACAGGTGGACATGACTGAGCGACTAACGCTGCATATCAGCAGAGGATGAAACAGCAGAGCAAAACTTGAAAAAGTCCAGGCACTTCCCTGGTGGTCCAGTGGTTAAGAATTCACCTGCCAATGCTGGGTGCATGGGTTGGATTCCTGGCCTGGGAAGGTCCCACATGCCGTGGGGCAACTAACTGATGTAACTACTGAAGGCTGTGCCCTCTGGAGCTTATGCTCTGCCAACAAAAGAAGGCACCACAGTGAGGAGCCCGTGCACCGCAACCAGAGCGTACCCACCCCCCGCTCGCCACAGTGAGAGAGAGCCTGCACACAGCAAAGACCCAGCACAGCCAAAAATAGTGACGTCCAGGTAGCAGTGGGCACATGCAGAGGGGCACTAGCTTTTGGATCTCGGTTCAGAACCCAACTCAGTCACTCATTAATGCTGTGCTAAGTCTTGTTACTCAGCCTTCAGAGTCTGCCTTTTCTCATCTGTAAGGTAAGGATGATACCTTCTCACAAGGATGTGGTAAGAATGAAGTATAAACATTTAGTACAGGGCTAGTGCAAAGTGAGAACTCGGCAAACATTTATTATCATTATTGCTGCTGGTATTATACTTTTATTATTAGAAATTCCAGAAATACAAATGAGTTCCAAGTTTCCTGTTCCTGTAGCCGCAGCAGGAAAGGGGATTGTCCATCTTCCTCCTAGGAACTATGTACATTTTCTACACCTATCCACTTGGGACCATATCTCCCCAGTCTTTGAAGACCCACCCTCTTACCTTACAACTTGCACATGATCCCCTTTAAGAAACATGTTCCCAACACATTTTGCAATGGTCCCTAAGTATTGCTTAGGCAGGAGCTGCTCTTTCCAAGTTGCATTATTTAAGCTAAGTCTGAAAAGGGAAAGAAATTCATTCCATGAGGTAGTCATTCACTCAACAAATATTCATTGAGCACCTACTGTGTGCAGGGAACTGTTCTAGGTGCTGAGGATACAGCTATGAATGGGGAAGATAAGGTAATTGTTCTTGATGAGCTAATATCATAGCAGGAAGAAACAAGAAACACACAACAAAAATGTCACATTGTGATAAGTACTACTCTGAGAGCTAAAACATGGTGATGTGATAAAAGGGAACTGGGTGACTGGGGTAGGCTGATAAGGAAGTGACACCTATTTCAAGATCTGAATAACAAGAGGGAGCTTGGGGAAATAACTTTCCAAGCAGACAGAGTGGTCAGTGTAAACCTCCTAAAGCTTGGCTTTTTCAAAGTACAAGGAAGCCAGGGTGGCTGGAATTGTAAGCAGGGCAGAAGGATGTAAGATAAGGTTAGCCAGGTCATCAGGGCCCAATCATGAGGACTTTCTAGGTCAGTGCTGTAGACTGAATCCTGTCCACCTCAAGAAGACATGTTCAAGTCCTAAGCCCCAGTACCTGTGAATGGGACTTGACTGGGAAATAGGGTCTTTGCAGATGTAATCAAGTTAAGATGAGGCCACACTGGGTTAGAGTGGGCCTTAATACCAATTCCTTGTGTCCTTATAAGAAGAGGGGAATCTTAACACTGACACACAGGTAGAATGCCATATGGCAATGGAGGCAGAGATCGGAGTGATACATCTACAATCAACCGATAGGTCTACAATCAAGGAACACCAAGGACTGCAGGCAACCACTAGAAGCTCAGAAGAGTCAAGAACCTTCAGAACCACTAGAACCTTCAGAGAGAGCATGTCCCTGCCAGTGTCTTGATTTTGGACTTCTGGCCTCCAGAACTCTTGTTTCAAGCCACACAGTTTGTTATAGCAGCCTGAGTAAATAAATACAGTCAGATTAAAGAGTTTGGATTTTATTCTAAGAGGTATGGAAAGAATTAGAGCATTTTAAGCAGAGAAAGACACATCCTAAAGTTAAATATGGCTGCTATACAGAGAATAGATGGAGGGGTACAAAAATAGAGACAAGAACACTAGTAAGGAGGTTATCATATGGTGCAGGCAAGAGGCATAGGTGGCTGAACTAGGGTAAAAGTAGTGAAGACAAATAATTGGTTGGATTCAGGTGCATTTTGGAATTGAAATTGACGTGATGGGAGAGAGAACACGCAAAAGCAAAGATAACTTCCAGATTTATTGACATAAACTTTGTTTTGATGATATGTTTCTATTACATTAGTTTAAAATATTAGCATTTTACTTGTTGCAAATTTAGTTAACTTTGAGGAAGACTCACTTGTCTCTAAGATTCTAAATATTCCTCCTCTACTACTCAAGCAGTAAGCCTGCAAAATACCACACAACAGGTTCTATGTAGAACTTCTGGGAGAAGACATGAAAAGAAGCTGAGCATCCACATTTTCTCATCTGGGAAACGGACACTGAGAACTGACATGATTTCATGTTGCCCAGCAAACTGCAGCAGAGTGAAGAGAACACAGCCTCAGAGAGGCTGGAGTTCTAACCCGGGTCCTGCCCCCAGTTCCTGCGGGACTCCGAGGAAACCACTCAAAACTTCTGGGCTTCATCTTCCGAATGAGGGTGTGTGCCTGCCAAGTTGCTTCAGTCGTGTCCAATTCGTTGTGACCCTATGGACTGTAGCCTGTCAGACTCCTCTGTCCATGGGATTCTCCAGGCAAGAATTCTGGAGTGGATTGCCATGCCCTTCTCCAGGGGATCTTCCCAACGCAGGGATAGAACTTGCATCTCTTACGTCTCCTGCGTTGGCAGGCAGGTTCTTTACCACTAGCACCACCTGGGAAGCCCTAAATGAGGACAGGGTTGTTGGGTTGATTTATTTATTTTTGGCTGTACCACACAGCATGCGGGATCTTCATTCTCCTGACCAGAGATTGAACTCATGCCCCCTGCAATGGAAGTACGGAGTCTTAACCACTGGATTTCCAGGGAAGTCCAGGTTGTTGGTTTCTAAGTTCTCTTTCAACTCATAATGTTATTTATGTACCTTGCATTAGACCACTTCTGAAAACAAAGAGTTTGAGATAAAACCAGTGTCAGTGCCATATTTTGAATGTTGATTAGAAGAAATGTGACATTCTAAATTTCTCTGGAGCTTTGCTTCTGGGAATATAGAAAACTATGTTATTTGGATCAACTGAAAACAACTACTAACAGTGGATAAAATATAAAATTAGTAAAAGTAGGAGGGGCTAACAATATATAATATAAAGAATAATTGGGCCCAAATACAGGTGAAATCTAGGCCTTGGAATTGCCATAGAGCTCAGGGTTCACCCAAAGGGTTAAAACCTCTGGATAAGGGTAAGCCAGCGGTAAGCTTGTCCTGTTTTACCACACCCACACCTGACTCTCAGGAAAGTTGCCTTGACACACGGGAGGGGGTGTGCAGAATCCCTGGGAAGATATTGCCACAAGCTAGAGCTCATATAGGTTTGCAGCCCAAATTCACAAGACTTGGGTCACCAAGAAAACTTTAGGCTGTGAAGTTAGTTTGAAAATTACCCAATCTGGCAATGCTCCCAGATTACCAGAAAAAACAAACTCAAATCATCTCTGGAGAAATGTCTCCAAGAAGTCTCCAAAATAATTTTTCAAAGTCAATGAATAACACAGCTCAAACACACAAGAAAGCAAGGAACCAAGCAAGAAGGAGCAATAAAAACACACAGCAATCAAACTCTAGAAATACTTGAGATATTTCAATTATCAGACTGAGATCATAAAAGCAATCCTGATATTCTATATAAAGATATAAAAAACAAGTTTGAAGATATGTCTGGAGAACAGAAAACTATAAAAATAACAGCAAAACTACAAAAGAACCAAATTGAACTTCTATACAATAACTAAAATTAAAGACTAAATAAACAGACCTAACAGCATACTAAACATAGCTTCCAGGTGACTCACGGGTAAAACTCCACCCGCCAAGCAGGAGACATGGTTTCAGTCTGTGGGTCGGGAAGGTCCCCTGGAGAAGGAAATGACAACCTGTTGCAGTATTCTTGCCCGGGAAACCCCATGGACAGAGGAGCCTGGGGGGATATAGTCCATGGGGTCACAAAGAGTTGGACATGGCTTAGCGACTAAACAACAACAACAAATATAGCTAAAGAATGAATTAGTGAGCCAGAAGATATGTCAGAAGAAATTCATTAAAAAGTAGAAAAATGCATAAAAACTATGGAAGGAAGGTTAACAGACAAGGCAAATATAGACATTTTAATGTTAGAGTTTCAGAAAGGATGGAACAGAAGTTACATTTGAAAAGATAATGGCTTAGAATTTTCCAGAGCTGATGAAAATTCTAATACACAGATTCACGAAGTCCAACAAATTCTAAACACGATAAATAAAAAAGAAATCCACAGGTAGACACAACAGAATAGTGTCCATATTTTTTCTGGGTCTGATTGTAGATTTCTAGGTTTTTATTTCCTTGCAGCACATTGAAGATATTATTCTGTTTATCTCCTGGGGTACATTGTTGTAAAGAATGTATCCATCAGCTATCCATCTGACTTACTGGAGCATTCCCTCAAATAAGGTTTTGTATTTTTAAGCTAATTTTAAGATTTTTTTTCTTTTTCTGCAAAATTCTACAATTTCATTCTGTTGTGTCTACCTATGGACACAACATAGTCAGATGGATAGTCAGATGGATACATTCTTCACAACAATGTACCCCAGAAGATAAACAGAATAATATCTTCAATGTGCTGCAAGGAAATAAAAACCTAGAAATCTACAATCAGACCCAGAAAAAATATTTTTTTCCAAAAGTGAAGATGAACTAAAGGTAATTTTAGATAACAGAAGCTAAGAGAATTCCTCACTAGAGGATCTAAAAAAGAGATTTCTAAAAGACGTACTACAGGCAAATGGAAAGTGATTTGGGGTAGGATGTATGATATGTAAGAAGGAATGAAGAATTTTTGAGTGGTAGGTAAGCAAGTGATTCTAAATGAAAATGACTCTACAAAACAAAAATTATTGTTTTAAGGGGATTAAGAAACAAAAAATAATTAAGATGTATGTTGACAATAATATTCAAATATGGTGATAAATCGAGTTAAAAGTATTCTAAGGTCCTTGTGTTATCTGGGAAGAAGCAAATGTAATATTAACTTTAGAAAACTCTACTATGTAAGCATGCTGTAATTTCTAGAGCAATCAGTAATATACTAGAAAACACAGTGCTTAAACTTCAAGGAGTAGAAAAGAAAGAATTATATACTTAAACATCCAAAAGAAGGAAGGAAGACAGGTAAAAGGAACACAGAATGAGTGGGATGAATAGAATACACAAAATACCGATTTAAACCCAAAATTTTCAAGAATTACTTTAAATATAAATGGACTAAATGTCTAGTTAAAAGATAAAGATGATTACACTGAACGCTATGGATTAAAATGTGTCTCCCCACAAAAGATGTTAGAATCCTAACCCCCAGCACCTGTGAATGTGATCTTATTGGGAAATAGGGTCTTTGCAGATGATCAAGTTCAGATGAGCTCATTAGATTGGGCCCTAATTTAGTATGACTGTGTCCTTATAAAAGGGGGAAATTCGGGCACAGAGACAAACATGCACAGAGGGAAGACAATCCACAGCCAAAGAACACCAGAGGCCCCCAGGAGCTAGGAGAGAGACCTGCAAAAGGTCCTCCCTACCAGCCCTCGGGAAGAGCCAACCTGGCCGACCCTGATCTGATTTCCAGCCTGCAGAACAGCGAGTCAATAAGTTTCTACTGTTCCATCAACAAACGAATAGATAATGAAGATGTGGTACCCAATGGAATATTATTCAGATTAAAATAATGCCTTTTGCAGCAACACGGATGGACCTAGAGATTATCGTACTAAGTGAAGTAAGTCAGACAGAGAAAGACAATATATACATGTATTCTACCCAGGGATTGAACCAAGGTCTCCTTTGTCTCCTGCACTGCAGGCATATTCTTTACCTGCTGAGCCTTCTGGAGGAGGAAATGGCAATCGACTCCAGTATTGCTGCCTGAAAAATCCCATGGACAGAGTAGCCTGGTGGGTTACAGTCCAAAAGGGTCACAAAGAGTTGGATATGACTGAGCGACTAAGCACAACAACAACATTATAACATAATGTTGTTATATATAATATTATATATACAATTACAATATATATGCTATTATATAATATTATAACTATATTATATAATGTAGAATAAATATTTTCTTATATATGAAAGAATACATATATATGTCACTGATTCAGTTTCCTCTATACCTGAAACTAACACAACATTGTAAATCAACTATATTTCAATTAAAAATAAAATTTTCGTAAAATTTTGTATTTTTTAAGTCACCCAGTTTGTTGTATTTTGTTACAGGAGCCCTAGGAAACTAATATACTAGGTTCTATTTTTTTTAATCATGTTTTCCCTCCCTTCACTTTTTAATCATGTTTTCCTCTCTGACTCCTTTGGAGGATAGCTTTGTCCACATCCCTGCCCATAGCTTTCCCTGGGGACACATTGCTCATTTAGGTTCGCTCTATTTCTTTACACAAAACTCCCTCAGGGTTCTGCAGCGATGCAGGAAGCGGGGTTGGGGAAAACTGAATGCCTCACCGTGTTTAACCTCAGACTTCAGTCTAGAAAAACTTGCCTGTTGGAAACGCAAATCAGCTCCAACAACAAGAAGTTTGTGGCCAATGACCTAATTCCATTCCGAGGAGTCAGTCTGTCTGAGTCTACCCACACCTTTTTCTTCTTTCCCTTGGAAGAGATTAAACATGCAAGGGATGGAGGGGCCAGTATCCTTTGACCTTGGGACCTGCTTTGGCAATATGCCCCTCAGTCAAATCTGAGATCCCAGTTAACCAATCTTTGCACAAACTTCTCAAGGAAAATAAAATTACCTCAATATGATACACTGCCTGCATAACAATGAAGACAGAAGAGGATGCTCAGAGATGGGAGGGTAATGGTCTAATCTCTTGTGCTTTCCAGGGGAGCAAATGGGATGGGAATAACATGAGGATGCTGGAACTTTCTCCCACCAACTCTGTGTTGGGTTTAGATTCTCCTCTGGGCCCATAGAGGTAGTGAAACTGGTGAAGTGCAACAGGATGGGCGGAGGTGGGGGACATGGTGGTGCTACTATTCTGTCTGGGTGGGACTGAAGAGAATGACTTAAATTCCTCCTGACAGAGGGGATCTGGAGAAGAGACAATGAAGCCAGTACTCCATGAGTTATCACGGGACAGAAGGAAGAAACAGGAAAACAAAAATAACCGTCACTGGCTAAAGCAGAATTCAGAAAAACAGATCCATACATGTGAAATAGTTAATGGAGTGTCCACTCTGTCCTGTGACCCCAACAACCTTTAGTAGAGACCACACACTTCAAGGAATGTAAATTGCTATGACTGAGTTTCTTACAAAAACGGGGGAGGCAGCTAAGTTCTATGCATCAGCAGGCATGGGGTCAGCCCTGCAGATAAAAGAGGGGACATGGAACATGCAGTTACAGGCATTCTGTGCATAGCAGAGCTCAGAGCAGTGGTGACATGGAGCAGCTTATATCAGTTCACAAGATATGATTGTTAAATTTTCAGGAATATTGCAAGTTGTTCGCAATATCTGTGTTTAAATGCAGCAATTATTAAAAACTGAAGTGCATGTACTTACAGAATACTAATTAAATAAAATATATTGAAAAAAGGCAACAAGACACTCAAAACTCACCACTTTCTAATTATTTTACTGCCGTATCTGTGTGGAAATACAGTTACAGGAGTGACACTGCAGCATCCTTTACCAGCTCCACGTTCTGGAACATTACATTTTTGCCTCGAAATTGGCCATGTTGGGAACATTTACACCTTAGAAATTGGCAAATAGGGCTGGATTTACTGTTTTGTTGACTCACAGGTTTAAGAAAGTAATGGAGAAAATACTTAAAATGCAAATTAAACTTAGTGTGCCCTGTCTGTAGCCATTACACAGTGCACAGCATGAAAACAAACACTTTTTGTTTTCACCAACTGGTATCCGATTCAGCAAAGTCAATCACATCCTTGACAAATGAGTGAAACTTAAACACACAGCTTCATTGTTTACATTTCTATTACTCCTCAAAATAAGTGACAATACCAACTAACATTCATTTCTGAGTTACACTCAAAATGCTGATCAGAAAACATTCACCAGGTACTGCTGCCCCTGACCCAACTGCTGAGCCTCACCTCTGATCACTGCTCAGCCCTAGGGTGGGGGTGGAGATGTCACAGAAAAACCACAGGAGAGACGGTCCCTGCCCTAGGTGCTGCACACTGTTCAGCCCAAGGGAATGCCCCCTGCCTTGTGCCCATGTAGTCATTTCTCTCATGGCTGCAGGTGTACATCATACACACCATCAAGCAGGTGAGGGACAGGAAGTAGGCACAGCAGGAGTTAGATGTTGATTCTTCCCTTCTATACTATTAGACTACATTTAGTGTTCATAACTATTACTCTCAAGGCAATACAAGATCTGGATAATCAAAGAAGCACTGAAACCCATTCAGTGTTTACAACGAAAACACATTTTAGAAAAAGGCTTTAAAGAATTTTGTTGAAATAAACAAAATCCTTTCTACTTTCAGCTTGAGCATTCTCTTAATTGAGATTTCTGGGAATTTGACATCCTTGTTACAGTGTCAAGAACACACACTTTTTCAGTGGGGAAAAGGATGACAATAAAAAGGAGGAAAAAAACCAAATGTTGCACTTACCCATGTTCTTTAGAAAATTACTTTCTTTATTATTTTCCAGTTAATGGAAGACTGTCCTTTAAATTCTTAGCAGAGATTGCTAGTTCTTCCCAAATGCCCATGCCCCTTTCTTCATTAATTAATGAGATCCCTGAATTTCAGCTCATCACCTTGTCACTCAGCACTACATTTTGTCACTGCCTGTGGAGCTAAGTGTCGCCAAGTGACTCAGTGAGTTCTGGCCAGTGAGTTCAAGCGTGAGGGTTGTATGCAATTTTGAAGCTTTCATCCTTAAAGAGGAACAGTGTGCCCTCCGCTACCTCTGTCCCCATTCTGCTGGCTGGACTAGTCGGCTTGTGGGACCTGGAGGAGCATGAAGTAGAGACTGTGTCTTAGGATAGCATGGCTATGGTCGCCTCAGTCCTGCGACCCCATGGACTGTAGCCCGCCTGGCTCCCCTGTCCATGGGATTTTCCAGGCAAGAACCCTGGAGTGGGTTGCTGTGCACTCCTTCAGAGGATCTTCCTGAACCAGGAATTAAACCCACGGCTATTACATCTCTTGCATTGGCAGGTAGGTTCTTTACCTCTAAGCACCACTTGGGGAGCCCATTAGGATAGCAAAGCAACAGTATGACAGAAGCCTGGGTCCGCAACACCAAGGAAGCATCAGATCAGCCCCAGATGGCCTTCCCAGACAGTAACATGAGAGAGAAATTAGTTTCTACCATCCTTAAGCCACTGTGCTTCACTCTTTGTTACAGCAGCTGAATTTGTTTTTAATATTTTGGGGATGATGTTCTTTCTACATGCTACACTTTTCTCAGCTTGTTAAACAGAACAAAGTAATCTACTCTTTTTTGAATCAGGAAACATAATATTATTCTGAACAATAATGCAAAGAGATTGCTGAGGGTCTAGAGTGCTCCTGACCTGACAGTTATGTGGCCTCAGACTGCAAGGAGTGGTTAATTCATGCTTAATTCCTGCCACTTTGCTGACTCCTCTCACTATTGAACTATCAAGGATATACAAGAAGTATATATATATATAGTGCTTAGGCTCAGAGACTCAAATGTAGAAAGTGTTCAGTGTTACTTATGACTATTATAGCTATTAGTATTGATTATTGTTATTGTGTATTGGGGATAAATGGCTATCTTAAAAACCCATCACTTTTTCTACTGCTTAAATTATAAAGACACAGAAGCTGAAAATTCTGCTATGTGGAACCATTATAATCAGCTATGTTTACAGAATGGAAGCTAGGATTTGTCCCTGGAGCAGACCCTCTCTCTTTATCTTCTTAAAAAGCCCTCTATGGTCTCCTTAGTCATGAAATGTAAGGAAAGCCTACCTGTCGGCCTTGGGGAGTCTCTGAGCTGACAACCTAAATCAACAGCAGATTCTTCAAACTGAGGTGTAAATGTTCTATTTGATAACGAGGAAGGTTGTTTTTTCATGGCTCTTAAGGAGAAATTATGATGTTAAGAGGTTTTTCCTTCCTTTGACGGAGATGAGAAGGGGGCAATAAGGCTATAAAATGATGCTCTCACAGTAGTGAGCATGGCCCAGCAAAGTGGCTGCAGGCTAAGGCCAAGAGACATAGCCAGATGGGCCCTGGGACGAGGGCTGACCCATGAACTCTGGAGCACTAACATCTGACCGCTAGTTAGACTCTTCCTTTTCTGTCTGTAATTTACTCATGTTATTCTCAAGACACAGAGAGAGGGTTAAATGTCACAGCCTGTGTTCAGCTGTGCTTGAGTCTCAAAGGGAGAGGCTTGTCCTCATACTTGGACCTGAGAGATTTTCCATGTCTGCTGGGACACAGAGGTGGTTGACTGAGCCGCTTGGGACAGCACTAGGCAGGAAGTGGCAAATGTCAGTGAATACAAACCGGTGATACAGTCGCTACAACAAGGCCTCCTCAGACTCTCCTGGGGAAAAGCCTGTCAAAGGCTCAACAATTGTCATCTTATGATAATATTGCTAACATAAATATATCATGATAATGTACTGATATAATAAAAGTTATATTATTTATTATTTTATAGCATTGATAATATTATTGTTCTAAATTATTAATATGAAACCATATAATTATACTTTCAGTATCCAGCTGTGTATGCTATCTTCCCCAAATATCTTCCCCTTTAAATCGAAGGCTATTAAACTGCGATAATCAAGCTTGTAAGAAATATGTCTACAACAAAGGTAAATAGACTCTGAGGGAGGGTTTGGAAGCGTTTTCTTAGTAATAAAGTACAAGATCTTTAAGGGTAGACCAAGTAATATCTTATTTCACTTGCTCAGGAGTTTTTTATTTTTAACAACTCTGGCTCCCCAACTGTATCCCAGATAGTTAAATTCGCCAAAATGAGTGGCCATTCGGTAACTGAAATCAAACTGTACAGTTTCCTTGTTGAATTCTCCACAATTAAAACCATTTTGTTAATGGTAAAATGGGGCTTCAGGGTCGAAGAAATTGCCAAAATAAAATCGGAGAGACTTAACAGGTTGCTAACTTTATTTTGCCAAGTAAGGGCATTTTTTTTTTAAGATTACCAAACCCTTGCAACATACGGCACTTTATAAACTTTTAACAACAAAATAGCAAGAAGCAGATACTTCAGAATAAAAGATGTTCCTTTAGTCTGTGAGGACTTTTAGATATCTTTCTCCTGTCACCATCAACGGGTCAGGACTTCATGCAGACTGGCACCTGGTTTGGAGCTGTTTTTCTAGAACATGAAGCCCATGGCGTGGGGAGCTATCTGGGAGCTGCTGGCCTGAAATAATTCCCACAATTCCTTCAAACATATGGGAGATGGACTAAAGGAAGAGCAGTGGCCAGTTATCCCCCAAAAAGAGATCTTATGAGGCATGGGAGATTTTATGAGACTTCCCTGGTGGCTCAGACAGTAAAGCGTCTACAATACGGGAGACCCGGGTTCAATCCCTGGGTCGGGAAGATCCCCTGGAGAAGGAAATGGCAATCCACTCCAGTACTATTGCCTGGAAAATCCCATAGACAGAGGAGCCTGGTAGGCTACAGTCTATGGGGTCGCTGAGAGTCGGACACGCCTGAGCGACTTCACTTCACTTCACTTCATGAGGCATGGGAGTCAGATTCACCTGCTGTGTGTCAGCTAAGTGTCCCCAAAACTTTCTTCCTGCCCTGAGTTGTCCCTGAGCATTGGGAGCACTGAAAACTGCCCTTTTCAAGATACGGGAAAACTGCAAAGTTGGGCTCATTCCACAGAGTGAATTTCCATTTTTCCTGGCCGCGTAAATGCTGTGTCTGTCGGTAATTTTCATTCTTGGGTCACAGCTCCCAGGGGAGCCGGAGAAAGGGCAAATAGGAGAGAAACGTTTTCTGTGTGTTTCTTCAGTTCCTAGATTCCCTCCCTGGGTCTAGCATGCAGAAGGGCTACCCTGCTCCAGCCCTCCAGGTGCCATTCCCAGACCCCAGCAACTGTACAGGTAGCTGAGCAAAGAGGCCTGCCCTGGGCCAGCTTCAGAGACACAGTTCTGGAACTGGCGTGTCCATGAGAAAAAGGAAGCTCTCTTTGTTAGGAAAAGAACCAGTGATGGAAGACTTTGCTGCAAGAGCTGGCCGAGTAAAAGCTTCTTTTACTAAAACCAGTGACCCCCAAAAAACTTTGAGTCACCTTCCCCCTACCCCACTGCACCTATTTCTCAGCAGTTGGAAGAACTATGGAGAGCCAAAGGGACAGAGGTTGAATTCATGACCGATCCTTCCGGAAGCTTTGTCTTTCTGCTGACCAGAAATAATTTCCATACATTTTCCTAAATATATGAGAGTTAATTGCCAATCTGCATCTTGGTTTGAGTATTCAGATCTCAAGATGGAAACATAAGCCCTTTATTTCAAGAAAAATAGACAAAGGAAAATGTCTGAAGCTCATTTTCTAATGCCCACAAGGCTCATGGAAAACAACTCAGTGGTCTTTCTTCTCTAGCAGACTCTTCACAAACATCTTGGAGGAGAAGCACTCCCTCGGGTTTGAGTTGTTTTATGTGATTTCAGTTACATCAGAGAATTTATTCTCCACCCCCTCCAGCCTTGCCAAATCATTAATTCTTGAAAGAGTAACAGGATTTTCATTTCGCTTGATGTGCCTCCTTGTAGCCAAACTTGACGTCAGCACATTTTGTAAGCAGGAAACTATGAATTAACACCCTGCATTTTCATGATGAGTCCCCTTATTGAGGCTCTGTTAGGGAAAATTCTTCACATCCTTTGACACTGCTCGCATTATTAATTTAAATGTCTCAGGAACATCATCTGCTTCTACTAAAATTAATGACAAATGAGTTCTGGAAAGTGGCTTCCAGAGCCGCCCTCATAAGAACAGTTAGGGGAAAGCTCAGTGTCTGAAATGCTAATTGAGATGCGAAGCTTAATAACGTGTGTTTAGCTATGACCCTAAAATCTGCTCGCCTTACAACTTTCCCCATCTGGTGTGATTTGCTTTCTCTACTTGTAAAAATGCGCACGACAGCAACAGCATGTATCGTGTGCCATGTTGCAACAATGAAGCCTCGTCTGTCACATTCTTCATCAAGAGAAACTTATTTCTCACCCTGTCTTTACCCAACTTCCAACCTTTCATTACATTTTGCATTGGAGGTCTGCCCAAGCACCATGTCCCGGCCCAATCCCACTTTGGAGAAAGGAGATGATGGAGCCATACCTTGTACCCGGGTTTCCGCCCTCTTTTCTTTGGGATCTTCACTGCTGGTAAAGAACCAGCTGAAGCAGAATAAATGTTATGAACTGCCATCTTCACAGGTGTTGAGTGAAGTGGGGGTCGGCCTCGCTTTCTCCCCTGGATCCTCTGAGACTGCATTTCTGCTGGTGCCAGTCTTACAGAAGGAAGTGACAAATCGCTCACAGGCAGAAGAGGTGCTAAGAATTAGTCCAGACACAAAGCAAAACAAAAACAGAAGTGTTTGTTTGGTTTGCAAGGCAAACATGGATCTGGTTTGGTGATTTTGGCCATACCTACCCCTAAGGGAGGGGAAGACCAAATAGGAGAGAGCCAGACATTAGTCGGAGCTTTTAAAGTGCTTTTGGGCTCCTGGTATAATTTCAAGGATAGTGAATTTCCATGGGACTATAGTGAAGTAGGGAAGATACTGGCTAGGTGAAGAGGACAACAGATTCCCAGCAACCAGTACAACCAATAGTGTCATCAGCAAGGAGACAGTTTTATCTATGTGCCTCAGTTTCCCCGTTAGTTCAACTTTGAACTGAAATAATAATAGCATTAAATAATTACAATCAGTTTTTTCTCATATTCATTCCTATCCCTTTGGCTGGGTAACAAATACTTATACCTTTCTTCCCCCATGAAATAAATTTTAAAGTTGATTATGTTCCTCAGTCAAAATGTGGACAGAGATTTGCATACAGAGGTGTTCATTTTTACATTATCCAACTTCCAAACTCTCAAAAATAAAACGAATAGAGCCCAATAACAAGCAATCGGGGAATGGTTAATACATCTAAAGAATAATACAATCAGCTAGATACAAGCCTTTAACAATACTCTTTAATAACATGAGGTAGAGTGAAAAAACATCCCACAAAGTGCAGGTAAAAGTTATCTCAACTCTGCAAAATTTTATGTGGTGATAAAGTGGCCAATAGTAAAGATGGTGGGACTGTGGGTAACTGTTCACCATGTACAAATCCTTTCCCCCTTATACTACTATGCTCAGCATTAAAAATACTTAAAATAAGTGCTCCAACCAAGGATTGAACCCACACCCCCTACTTTGGAAGGCAAAGTCTTAACCATTGGACCACCATAGAAGGCCTACAAAGCTCCTTTTGTTGAATAGGTTTTGAAGATTAAAGAAAGGGTAACAAACTAATTAGTACGTTACCCTAAGAATTCGTATTACTCAAAATTACACTCTAACTATCCCCAAATCTCAATATGCCAGAAATAACTTCCTAAGGAAAAACAGTCATCTTTTAAATTGAATTCTTTTTTTCTACTTCACTCTTCCTAGAGGGAGAAAAAACTAGGATTTGTGCTGCTTTCCAAGCCCTTCTATAGAAAAGCACATCAATCTCAGGAATATGAAGACCTTTCCAGGTAACTAAATTGATCAACAGACTTCATGCCAATGGAACAACAGTAAAGTATTTTTAGTGGAATACTAAGTACCTCCATGGTTGGGGAGATGCTTGGAGAGAGTCTTCTCACAGTCCTCTCAGTTCACAAAACACCTGATGATTACATATTGTATTTCATCCATCAATCAGGAAGATGCTGTTCCCCAATTTCTTGTCACAAATATAGACCATTTTAACACAGAGTCAAATCCAATTTTAAGTAATGGGATAGAAATTTTTAAAAAACTAAATAGGTTATTTTAACCGCTGGGGAGTCTCAAAATAACTTCTTGGAATAATTTCAGAGAATTGGAGGAAAGTATATACAAAATGGTCCTTTCAGTAACAAATCCAGACATTCTGGAAAAGATGGTGTCAAAAGTCCGGGGTCCCCCAAATCTCCCTTTCCATGAGCAAGATATGAACAAGGAAAAGTAAGAATAGCAAATATGAATACTTTTTTAAAAAAATACCAATATTAGAATACAGTGGAAACAAAAAAGATGCAAATTTTTTAGGGAAAATGTAACTATGGATGATAGACAACCATAATTTATCAAATGTTTAAGGATAAGGTCAAAACTAATAGCAAACTAAAATACTCAAAGATATATTAAGAGGCTGTCATCAAACATAAAGAGTTTCTATGTGTCTTAAAATTTTTTTTTTAAGAATGAACAGCAAAAAATTCCTAAAAACAAACAAAAAACACTCAAAAGCAAAAAAATCTATAAGCATTTAGGCAGAACAAACAGATAATTTACAGTGGGAAAAATAAAAAAGCTAGCTATCTTCAGCACCATTAGCCAGAAGATAATGGAATCAGTATGATTGTCATTTTTCCAGTTATTTATAGTCTCCAAACTTCCTCCCATCACAGGGACTTTGCACATATAGTTCTCTTTGCCTACATTGCTCTTTCCTCTTGCTCTGGCTTAGTCCTCTCATTCTTCATCAGCTAGCTCAACAAAACTCACCTTGAGCTCTCATTAGAGTTTCCTAAGCTTAGAGTTCCTCAGCTATGACAACTGCATGTAAAGCATCCGCAATGGAACTTGGACAAAAGAAGCAGATTGGAATATGAGGATTATACCACCTGCAATACCTCTGACCTAGCAGTTATCTTTTTTTCTGCCAACATCTATGACCCAAGGGTGGGCTAACTTGTTTGCTTGCAGCGGATAAAAGTTCAGACCCTTCACTATTTTTCATACAGAGTTAATAAGAAGTAGAAGGATTCATCTGATGAAAATAATAGTTTTTGAAATTATAATTATGCCCTAAAATAAGACTTGAATAAAGAAAAAGTTTATCATTGGACAAATGGGTATTTTAAAAATATAATTTTTACCTAAATAATTCTATAAATTAAGTGCAATCACATTAAAAACCCAAACAAATTTTAGGGGAAAAAAAGACAAAACAAGTCTCAGGACAGACTTGCCCTTCTGTTTCTTAAAATGTGTTTTTTGTTGTTGTTTAGTCACTAAGTCATGTCTGACTCTTTTGCTACCCCATGGACTGTAGCCTGCCAGGCTCCTCTGTCCATGGGAGAAAACTGTAAAAAAGGCAGTAGTTTGGGTACAGAAATAAGCAATCAGATCAATAGAAATGTTAGTCCAGAAATTAAACTTATATTAAGTTTTCATTTGTTTGAAATTTAGGATCATTTCATATCAATGTAGACAGCTCTATAAATGGTTCGTGGACAAAGGGCACTTAGAAACCAATAGAATTTTACTATATTTATAAATCCTAGAGATATCCAAGACTAATACATACAAAAATAAGAGAAATATTAAGAAGTGCTGGAGACAATATAAGTCGATATTTTTATACTCTTGGGATTGGAAAGGACTTTCTAAATATGATGGAAAACTTGGGAAGTGGACATGGAAAGGCTGACAGGCATGCCCACAAATGTCTTCACACAGGAAAAGTAAAATCATGGAGAAGGGTGAAAATAAATGAAAACCTGAGGAAACTATTTGCTACATATGGAACCAACAGAAGGTTAATATAAAGAACTTTTAAATTATTAAAATAAAAATGACACTCCAATAGAAAAATGGGCAAAGGACACGGAAAACTCACGAAAAGCACAGGCTATGTTAGAGAAGGCAAGAAAGAACAAGAGAAGGAGTGGGGTGGAAAGAAGGAAGAAAGAGAGAAAAATAAATGATCTGTTATTAAAAAAAAAAAAGATTCTGAACTTTACTTGTTATTTCCCAAAAAGCAAATCATTTGTCATTTATCAGACTGACAAATGTGAATAACTCTGACAATACTATATGTTGGTGAGGGTGTATAGAGGACATTTCCATTTATTGTTGATAGAGTTAGAAACTGGCTAACTTTTCTGGAGGGCAATTTGAAAATCACTTACAAACTTTATTGCTGTGGGGTAGCTCAGTCGGTAAAGAATCTGCCTGCAATGCAGGAGACCCGGGTTTGATCCCTGGGTTGGGAAGATTCCTTAGAGGAGGAAATGGCAACACACTCCAGTATTCTTGCCTGCAAAACTCTATGGAAAGAGGAGCCTGGCGGACTACAGTCCAAGAGGTCACAAAGAGTCAGACACAACTTAGTGACCAAATCGCCACCATTTACAAACTGTATACATGCATGTTCCTACTCTAGCTATATCACTCCTAAGGATTTGTCCTAAGAAGATAATCTGGGGGAAAAAACAAAAATATAAAGCTAAGGATATTCTTCAAACATCGTTTATATTAATAATGGTAAAATACTGAAAACAATCAAAATATCTCTCAAAGCAGCCTCAGTTTAGTAAATTATTTCATAAAATGGAATACTTGTGTGTATATATTAATACACACATGCATATACATACATGCATCTATAAAGACTATAAAGTAGCATTTATAGTATGATTCTATTCATAACCTTTTTATATATACAGATTGAAGTAAATCTGCATGTGCTTAGGCATAGAAAGAGGTCTGGGAAAGATAATCATCAAAAAAGCTGATAGTAGTGGTGTCTGGGCAAAAGAATACTGAAAGATGTTTTTGCTTTCTTTTTTGTACCATTCTGCATTGTTTGAAAACTTTAAACCATAGGTAGGAAAACAGTTTAAAGGGAAAAATAAACAATGAGTGACTAATTCTCATTCTCTAAAAGTTTCTATTGGAAATTTTTGTTTCTTTCGATGGCCTTTTGTTGTCTTGTTTTCTAATGGTTTGGGCTCCAAAGCCACAGAACTTCACTGGCCGCTGCTTTAGCATCTCAAATAAATTGTAACAAAAGGCAAGAACACGTTATACCCAACATTACAGAGAAGGTTGTTTCAGAGCTAAGAAGACTCTCCATAAACAGATGGTGGACAGGGTGCTTTGCTGGGCCCCTAAGAGAACCAGCTCACCACCCTTACCCACCTTGATACCACCTCCTGCAGGCTTTTCTATCTAGTTGGCTCCTCGGTTACTGCTCTCCACCGAGAGATTTCCATTCCTCTCCAAAGACCTTCGAAGACCTCAAATGCTGTCCAAGGACACTTGAGCCATGGACACATAATCTGATATCACCAATCATATAAATCATTTGAGAACTGTCAAAATCTCAAGGTGTATATGACACCTCTGAATTTCTCTGCTTTCTCTTGAGGACTTCAGTGAATACAGATGGCCTCTGTTCACTTCAGAATCGGAGCCATCTTGGAGCAAAGAGGTTTAGTAAACATTAAAAGATTCTGTCCCTAGAACAACATAACATTCAAGTTTCTAAATCTCCATGTTATAACCCCTTAAGTAGTTGTCAAATCCTGGTAACATATTAAATCAAGTGATTTGCTGCTGGTTTCCTAAATCTCCTTCATCTTATACCCGCTTCCCCCCCCCCCCAAAAAAAAAGGCTTGGCTAGAAATATTATAGCTGAAGCCAAGAGAAACTAAGATCCGGTCTATGAATTTGGGGATGACAGTTTCCCTGTTAACCTTGCAAATATAATACATATACATCAAGATCCTGGCTAATGGTGCTTCATCAAGGTAAAGAAAAAGGAATTATCAAATTCAAAGCACACACCAATCCCATGGGACCTCTGAGGCACCTAATTCAATCCTGAGGCATGTGTTCTATATTCACTCATTCATTCACTCTCTCATTTATTTATTTATCCAACAAATATCTGTTGAATATGCAGTGAGTGTCGAGTATTATGCATAGGCACTTGGATTACAGATGAGAATAAATAATTCACATCTCTTCAGATATTCACTGTGGAGAAGCAGACAAGTAAGGAGGCAACAATGATACATGGAGTAGAGGGTATAACAAAGATTTCCTATTAAATGACATGTAAACATCAGGGATGAAAGAAATCATTCTTTTAACTGGGTTGGAAAGAGTGGAGGCAGGAGAAGCCCAGAAAAGGTGACATCGGAGCCTGGCTTTTCCAAGCAGAAGAAGCTAAGCACACAGAACTGGCAACAGAGTAGGTATGCCCAGGGATGCTTGGTGGTCCCTGGAGAAGGGATGGGCCAGCCAGACCGGAGGCAGGGGCAATGGCTGCCTGTTGTTTCTAGAAGTACTGAGAGGAGGTAGTTACAAGGCTCTCTAGCCTCCTAATGGACTTGAGATTATTTCCTTCTGCATGGGATGGGTCCCTGACCTTAGTGTCACGCTCTTTCTCACTGTCACTTTAGAAGTACAACCAGAATCCTATTTTGTCTCGTTCTGGGGAACCAGTTGAATTCACCATAAGCCAGAATTTCTAGTGTCTTTTTTTTTTTTACCAGCAGCCTCGTATGCACCTTAATAGCCATGGCTCCCCACTCTGTTTAGGTCTGTATGTGAGGTGGTTTCAAGCAATTAAGATGCGCCTTGCCATCTATCTAAAATTCGGCTGCTCTCCATGGTGGCTGCTCTCCAAGTCTTTCTGCCTCAGAGACTTTCCCTTCTACATACTGGTCTCTCTCTTCTCTCAACTTTCTTACTGCCTATTGCCTGCACCACTAGTTTCAGCAGGCACTGATTGAATGATGGTTTATATCATTCTCTCATTGTTTCATGCACATAAGTGATTTCTGTGCACCCCTGGAGGCCAGGGGCTATGTTTCTTTCATCTGCCATTCTGCACTTCAAAGCACCTGGTACAATGTTGCCCCCACAGAGTGCACCTGGCACCTGGGACAACGCTTTTCACTGTGGAGTCTGCCATCTCACTGAGGCTCACGGTCCACAGTCAGGGTCAAAGCTCTGCATTCAAATGTTTTAATTTTGGATAGAAATGTATCAATATAATAGAACACTTTGCCGGTCAATGAAAGCTTCCTACCATAAGAAGCAGGACAGCAATATAATCTGTTGAATGGAAAAGTATATTCCCTTAAGATACATTTTTCCCCCAATTCTGTCACAAGAATTGGGCCAACAGAAGCCAAAACCAATACTCATGTGGACTCACTCCTAGCATTCACTTTTTGCTCTCTGATACTATTTTCCACTTACAACAAAACCAACACTCCTTAGAAAGCTGATTCCATATCTGGGGGACATAGAAAGGTCAGAATTAGCTTGGAACATCTTATTATTATCAGACAAGGAAGACTGCTAAGAGGACAAAGAAGCAAGTTGTAACAATTTATGAATCAACAATAATAAATGGTGATATAGTAAACTGGAATGATTGTGAAAGGCTATGAGTTCTTTATGATATTCAGAAGAATAAGCTAAGGTGCACCAAACTCTACTTGTAATTTTTTAAATGCAATAGAAGTAAGAATACAATATAATATAATTTATATTTCTTTTGTTGATTTTAATAAGTATAGGAGAGTTTTGTTGTTGTCATTGTCATTTAATCACTAAGTTGTGTCTGACTCTTTTGCAACACCAAGGACTGTAGCCTGCCAGGCTCCTCTGTCCATGGGATTTCCCAAGTAAGAATACTGGCATGGGTTGCCATTACCTTCTCCAAGGAATCTTCCCCACCCAGGGACTGAATTCACATCTCCGTGTTGGCAGGCAGGTTCTTTACCACTAAGCTGCCAGGGAAGGGTTTATCTACAGGTATTTTTGTTCCATTGATTGCATGCTGATATGTCCTTGTCTTTCCATGTTTAAATACACATGGAAATGATAAATGTCTTTCCACATCTAATACAAAGAAATGATAAATAAGTCAGTTTGTTCTGGAAAAATAGGAACCAACTTAGGAACAAAAAGGACTGGGTAGCCCCAATTGTCACACATAATAACCAGGTAAAAAGTGGGTTCAACAGAACATTCTTAGGCGATGAGTCTGTTAAATATCTTTGGAGGGGTTACAATGTGCAGACTTATTCCCTCAGTCCCTAGACATGTAGCTTCTAGATGCAGATAGTAAGTATATAGAGACTTCAAGGCATAAGTGTCTCCTTGCCCACAGCCAGAACTTCCAGCTGTGCTGCTGGGTAGGTGAAGGGCCTTCCCACTCCCTTGTAAATAACTGATCATTGGCTGAGAGGGCAGATTCTAAAACCTGTCACATCCATTCCACCCTTGGCCAAACTTATAAAAGCCCTTCCCTTGTTAATACTGGAACCTTGCTTGTATCCAGTAAGGGTGCAGTAAGGGTGCAGGGTGATAGAGAGCCAAAACTTATATATTTAAGGAGGAAAGATACATGAAGCAAGAGCAGAGAGTATGCGCCTCAAAGTGGGGAAAACACACATCCTGCTCTTCAGGGCTAGGGAAAACGTTAGAACACTTGAAAGCATGAGAAATTGGCATACTACAGAGTGACAAATTATTTATTGACTGGGCAGTAAATCAATCAACTAATTTCTGGGTCTCACCAGCCCCCTCAGCTGGCACAGGAAGAAAAGAAATTTGCTTCTAACTCCAGCACTGCCGTCTGGCCTAGAGCTGCTCCTAAGAGGTGTACTTGAGAGAACAAGGGAAAGCAGAGGCCAAGCCCAGAAGGCACTGGCTGCTACCTTGTTAGGGAAATGAACATGAAGGAAGTCTTATTTGGGTTTCAGAAGCAGGAGACCAGGCCTCTGACCTGCTTCTGATCCGCCTGGACACAGACCAGGTTCTGTGCATGCCTGCAAGCATAGCGAATCAGGTGGCACTTTAAAAAGAAAGGAAGGGAATGGGTCTTGGAAGTCTTAGGCCCCTGAAAGTCTGGCCAACCCCACCCCCCCACCCTGCCTGGGGTCTAAGGAAATCCTATGACTCACAAGCTGAAACAAACAGCATTATGAAAAGTAAAATCAGAGCTGCATTTTTGCATGCAAACTAATGGTAATATCAGTATGCAGCCTATGATTAGAACCAGGAGCCCCCAAACTGCAATTTGAAGTCTCACCCATGGGGTGTATGCACCGCCCAGAACCTTTTCCCAGTTGGGATTCCCGACTGCTGTTAACAAGGGACATTCCCAGCGCTGTTAAATCTGGATGTTGGTCAACCCAGTTTGGTGATGTATGTGCTATAACTCTTTTCTGTTGTTTCTATTTCTCTTCTTTTAATGACTATATTTTGAAATTAAGCTAAATAACCCTCTATTAAATATTGAAATTGTTTATTTTGTGTGATGAGTGATTTCTTTTGTTAATGAATCTTTCAGACCTAAAACATAAGTAAAATTTTGGGCAAAACACATCTTCTTGTTTCAAATGTTCATCTCTGTTTTAAAAAATCAAGTTCCCCACACTGAGAGGCCTTTCTTTCCTTTCAGTGACATCCTTACAGAAAACAGCTTTCTGGAGATTCTGTGGTCCAGCCCTGGGCCTATCTCCTTCAAATTCCATCTCTCACACTGCCCAGCAATTCTCTACATGAGAGGCCTGGTATCCAAAGTGGTTTTCCAAGGTTGCCATGACAGCTGACTGCTGGCTGGGTTTGCCCAATGGGAGGTGCCAATCTGAGTTTGGAGGGTGGCTGATGGCATGGGCGAAGCCAAGGGCTCTATCATCCACCGTCTTTGCTTTGCTAGGCTCTGCCAGAAACCCTCTATGCTCTGAGGCTCCAGCTCCCACTAGACAGGCCCACACAGCCCCACACTCTGCAAGGTGGCCTGGCCCTGCCTGCAGCATCACCACCTCCTCTCTAGCCTACAGTAGTACCACTGCAGGGACTGCGGCTAATGGTCCAGCCTCCTGGATTGGCCCATCCATCCCTCTACCTCCATTTCCCTGCATGACATGCCCAGCCCTTAAATACTAATGAGATTTCCTAGTTAGACCCCTACAGGCAGACATGGAATGGCAGGTCAGTTAGTGACCAGGCAGAACTTTGTAAGAAAGACTCCTTTGGGAATTTCCCATCTTTCCTGCTATCTCAAAGAATGGAGTCTGTCTTTCTGTTGCCATATCTGGAGCTCTGCATAGCTGCAAACCCCTGGGCTGTGTGGAGGAGGGAGGTGATAGAATGCTTTCTGCCATTGCTGTGGTCAGCAGAATTGTGGTTAAGAAAAACAAGAGCACATAATGTTCAAGAGAAATGTTTAAGTTTACACAGTAGCATGGATAGCCTGCTATCATATGGTAGGTGAGGAAGATATACTTACATATACAAATATTCATATATATATATATATATATATATACTTTCATATGCATAAAATATCTCAGGAAGTATTAAAAAATGGCAGCAATCATCTGGAAGCTGGTAGCAGGGGGACTGGAACTTTTCTCTGCACAGTTTTCTGCCTTTTATATTTCATGTCTATTCAAAGATAAAAATAAAATAAATTAGCGCATCTACAAATTCTTACTCCAGAGAAGAATAAGTGAGTGGCTGTGCCATCCACAACCACTTAGCAGCAGGGCTACCTGCACTAACATGTGGGGGGTAGGATGGGGCAGGTGCCCTGGACTCTTCAAGGGCCACAGATCACAAGTCATCCTGTGGGTGCCACACTCATCAGCGCCACCGTTGTGTGCATTCACACTGACCAGCAGCCATTTCAGTGGGCATTCATAAATTCGCCAATTCCTTCAGCTGCCTCCCAGGGTCAGCCCTGAGTAGCATGCCAGGAGCTGGCAATGGAGCTTGCTAGAGGGATAAGGGGGGAACCTGACCCTTCAAGATACATTTCCACATCTCTATAGGCTCTAAAGAGATGGCACTGACACAAAGGGAAAGCTTAAGTGGTACTCAGTTCAGTCCAATTCAGTTCAGTCGCTCAGTCGTGTCTGACTCTTTGCAACCCCATGAATCACAGCACGCCAGGCCTCCCTGTCCATCACCTTCTCCCGGAGTTCACTCAGACTCAAGTCCATCGAGTCTGTGATGCCATCCAGCCATCTCATCCTTGGTCGTCCCCTTCTCCTCCTGCCCCCAATCCCTCTCAGCATCAGGGTCTTTTCCAATGAGTCAACTCTTCGCATGACGTGGCCAAAGTATTGGAGTTTTACTAGGCAACACAATCAACTCATTGAGCGTGTGATGACTGGAGAGACACAGGAGCACACTTATTTGGCCAGTGCCTGTGACCCACGGGCTGATCTAAATACTTTTAAAGGATTATTATAGTTTCAGTAGCAGTAGGGCAGCTTGTACTGGAAGACATTGTCTCTGCTGGGAGGTGGAACCAGTGAATTTCTGTCACTTGGGCTCTGAACTCAGTCTACAGTGTAAGGAAAGTCACTTTTTAGGGCAGCTACAACTATATCTCTTTTTTTTGCAAACCACGATTTCCTGTTTTGTTCTCTATTTATACTTTACATTTAGTTTTAAGAAAGCACTAGTGGTTTGGTGTTTTGGTTGTTTCTAGTTCAATCTTTATCAACAAAGCAAACTTTCTTTTCAAGACTATGTTTTGTAATATAAGTGAACTGTAGACCTAGATTCCTTTAAAATACTTTGCTCAGAAAGATTCTTAAAGCTTTAATAATAAGACAAATCACAACTGTCTAAATCAATGTCGCATGAAGTAGGAATCCACTCAGCAGTCTTGAGGGTTGTGAATTCCTCAAGGATTTCACACACGGCTGTTTTAGACAGCATCCTTTCAACACAAATGTTTTCTCACAAAATTTCAGGCACATAGTTGTTCAGGTTGAAGTGTAGAAATGTGTAACTATGATATCTGCATTATGATACTCTTCACAAAACACTAAAGCATCCAAGACACTTTGTTAATTGTCTCAAGACTTAGCAACTCAATGTTTGCCCTTGAAGAATTTGTTGTCTAAGAAAGATACACACCTTGGCTCCATGTAGGCATGATACATCACTCAATAGATTACAAATACGAAAACAACTCAGGAACCAAAGCCCTCGCCTCTTTGCAAGTCAAGGAAAGATGTATTTTAGAGATGAATGGCAACAGCCCTTAAAACTGATTTTGGTCCTCTGTGTTCACTGGCAGAGCTTTGCTTTCCCAGTATACAAGGACCATGTGTGTTTCTTTGATTGTGGGGCTTATAGGAGGAGCTGGCATGGCCAGCGAGCAAGGATCAGGTCTACACACACACCACCTTCCAGGGGGCCCCTCTGGCATGTTGTGGTGTGCAGAGCACAGCCAAATTCTCAGTCCCGTCTTCCAGGATGGCTCAGAGCCTGATGACACTCTCAGGTCACTGGAAAAGGAGAAGCGGTCACAGCACACACTTGGGGTCCCGATAAGGAGCGGTGGCTGGTCACCCCAAGTACAAAGCCTCTGCAGAACACGCCTGCCAGCCCATGGTCCAACAGCCAAGTTTATGTTCAGGTTTTCCCTGAGCAACTCCTGCTTCCCTTGGGACACACTCCCCATGGAGCATGGGATCCTAGGCCCCACCAGTCCCCGTAAGCTGCTTCCCTCACATCACATCTGTGCCTGAGATGCTGCAGGTGCCAGCCCAACATGTAGACATGGCAACACACAGGACCAACAAGGCAACAAACAGGATGAATCAGTAAATGGATGCAAGAAGCATCTGAATGTGCACACATTATTTTGTTAAATTCTCACTATGAGGCGTTAAGGCAGTATTATTATGTACCCCCATTACACAGATGAAGAGTCTGTCACATCTACACAGATGACGGCTCAGAGAGGCTCTGTGTCTTGTGCCAGACACAGCCTCTCCCAACCAGCACCTGGTTAACAAGATGTTAGCCATTGAGACCCAAGGGGGTGTCACCTCTCAGGGCTTTTTGCTTCTGGCTTGAGGTGGAGTGGGAGATGTTGCATTTTAAAGTGTCTGACCAAGAAGTCTGGAAGCCTCGCATACAATTTCAGAGAAATCAGGGATGTTATTATTGTACCTGGGCTGGGTAAAGTTAGTGTGACCTCCTGGGCCCCTGCAGGCACTGAATCCTCAGCAAATATGATTTGATTGACTCATAAAAAGAAAGGGAGGGAGAAGAGCACACAATGACACAATTGTGGCCGTCCACTGCTGGGTTGTGAAAGAAAAGGTCAAAAAAAGAAAACAAATGACTTTCATCCTGGCCCCTCTCCAATGGGTTAGCAGTCAGCAAACAGGGGCCTCCCGGATAATTTTCCAGATCTTCTCCCCTTCTCAGAGGTCTCCTGAGGCTGTGCAACAGCAGTTAAATCAATTCTTAATTAGCTTTCAGCATTTATCTTTTGAAAATCCAGACCTGTATGAATATTTATTGAACACTTATGACTTACTAGGTGCGGAGCATGTGTGCCAGGTCCTGGAGATACAAAGGGGGATCGGGACAAGCCTACAAATGGAAAAGTATCTGCAGGGGCAGATGCACCTGGTCTGGGATGAACCTTGCATACTTGCCGCGGGAAGCAGGCGGACAAGTTCCTGCAGGAGTCAAAGCGCAGAAGGAGCTGAGGAGCAAAACGCCCTGAAGAGTACAGGGGGGCGCCACTGGGCTAACTTTTATTTTTCAGAACAAGAAGAACAAGGATGGGATTAGCCTACTGCTTAAAGTAGACTGGAGGGGTCACAAGTGACAGTGAACTGATACAACAGCTCAGGAACTATTTGCTTCTATTTAGGATGGGAAGGGGAAGCATTTCAAACTGGGAGATGGCAGAACACAGAGTTAAGAGAGAGGATGGCTGCCTGGGGCTGGGGCAGAAGAACTGAAAACTGTTCATCACTTTCATTAGCGCAATCTCTCCAGGCTCAGACAAACCCTTCCTCTGGGGCAGTAACAATTTACGCATAGGGTCTCAGAGCTGCTGTTAGAAATCTCTGAGGACTCATGGAAAGAGAAGTACTAGAAGAGCAAAGAGGCATATTTTATCCCAATTTTCAAAACTGTTTGAATTCTGGATGTGAATAATCCATTACTGAACTGATTATTAAACAAGTTGGTAAGCTCTTATAAAATGAGATCATCGCTAACATTGGAACATTGGTTCACTAAGCTCAAATTCCCTTAAAGTTTAAGGGTTAATCTAACTAGATTTATTGGTGTGGTAAGGGGGTGAGATGGGGAAGTAGAGATTAGGTGGAAATAAGGAACGCTATAACCATGGGCTGTCTTGATGTTGCAAAGTATTTGACAAAATTTCCCAAGATTATTTCATGGATCAAGATAGTAAATGTGAGCAGAGGATAATACTGTTGGGCAGAATTGTAACTAGTCAGGTTCCAACTTGCATAATTAATGAAAACACCAATCTGCCAGTTGCCTCCACTGGCATGCTACGTCTCTAGTTTTATTAATAGTTATTAATACATCTCCCTGATGACATGGATGAGGATCCAGAAAGTAGGCCTATCAAATAAAAGCAGATGATACAAATCTGGGAGGCACAGCTAATGCAACACATTACAGAGTTAAGATTCAAATTTTTTCTAGACAGTAGACCAAATCAATGAAATAGAAACTTTAAAAGATGAAATATTTAAAATCTTCATTTACAGATGTAAAGGAGAGATTTGACAGGAAAGGTTTCCTATGTGGAAAAGATCTAGGAATTTTAGTTAACGACAATAACATCACATTCTGAAGTTCTACATTGACATGAACTTTGGGGGAACACTATCCAGACCAGTACAAGTACTATATATTGATCTTTGATTTGGGGAAATCAATTTGGGCTTCCCTGAAAGTGAAAGAGGAGAGTGAAAAAGTTGGCTTAAAGCTCAACATTCAGAAAACGAAGATCATGGCATCTGGTCCCATCACTTCATGGGAAATAGATGGGGAAACAGTGGAAACAGTGTCAGACTTTATTTTTGAGGGCTCCAAAATCACTGCAGATGGTGACTGCAGCCATGAAATTAAAAGAGGTTTACTCCTTGGAAGAAAAGTTATGACCAACCTAGATAGCATATTCAAAAGCAGAGACATTACTTTTCCGACTAAGGTCCATCTAGTCAAGGCTATGGTTTTTCTAGTAGTCATTTATGGATATGAGAGTTGGACTGTGAAGAAGGCTGAGTGCCAAAGAATTGATGCTTTTGAACTGTGGTGTTGGAGAAGACTCTTGAGAGTCCCTTGGACTACAAGGAGATCCAACCAGTCCATTCTGAAGGAGATCAGCCCTGGGATTTCTTTGGAAGGAATGATGCTAAAGCTGAAACTCCAGTACTTTGGCCACCTCATGCAAAGAGTTGACTCATTGGGAAAGACTCTGATGCTGGGAGGGATTGGGGGCAGGAGGAGGAGGGGACGACCAAGGATGAGATGGCTGGATGGCATCACGGACTCGATGGACGTGAGTCTGAGTGAACTCCGGGAGTTGGTGATGGACAGGGAGGCCTGGCGTGCTGCGATTCATGGGGTCACAAAGAGTCAGACATGACTGAGTGACTGAAGTGAACTGAACTGATGGTTCAGTGGGTAAAGAATCTGCCTGCAATGCAGGAGACACAGGAGACTTGGATTCAATTCCTGGGTCGGGAAGATCCCCTAGAGAAGGAAATGGCATCCACTCCAGTATTCTTGCCTTAAAAAATCCCATGAACAGAGGAGCCTAGCAGGCTACAGTCCAAAGGGAGGAATGGTGCTTCTGTTTAAAGTACATGTTCAAGTCTTTTGCCTGAATTTTATTGAGTTATTTGCCTTTTTTATTGTTGAGCTGTATGAGTTCTTTATATATTTTAGATACAAGAGTCGGACATGACTGAACAACTAAACAACTAAGCACAAGCACTGTCTTTATCTTACCATCTGTGGTGGCATGTCAACTAGAATATGAGTTTCTTATAGAAATCTTTTGCTATACTTTAAGGCATTTTCATTCCTATATCGCCTGGGAAGAAGAAGAAAACCTGATAGCCCTTTTGTAATTTAATCATGATTTATTTACATTCAAGCTAACTTGTGCAAGTAAAGTTTTCCATTTTAAATTTAAATTTCCCAAGTACAAATATCTGTTTTAATTGAGTCACAAATATATACAGTGAAATGCACAGGTCTTAAAGGTACAGCTTAATGAGTTTTGCCAAATGTATATACCAATGTAATTCATATATCCCTAGCAAAATACAGAACATTTTCTTCAACTCAGAAAGTTCCTTTATGCCTCTTTCCATCAATTGCACTCCTCCAAAGCCAACCATTGCTCTGATTTCTATCACCATAGATTAGATTTGTCTGTTCTTGAGTTTCATATAAATGGAATTATACACTATATATTCCTTTGCATCTGGCTTCATTAGTTCATTAAGTATATTTTTGCATGTATCAGTAATTCATTTCTTTTTATTGCTGATTAGTATTCTGTTGTATGAATATTCCAGTCTGTTAATCCATCCACCTGTTGATAGACATTTGAGTTATTTCTGGTTTTAAGCTATTTTGAACAACTTTGATGGAAAGATTCATGTACAAGTCTGTTGTGGGCATATGTTTTCATTATCCAAGGTAAATACCTAGGAGTGGACTATCTGGTTCATGGGATAGGCTTATGCTGAGCTTTGTAGGGAACTGCCAAGCAATTTTCCAGCGGTTGTGCCCTCTTCACTCCACCAGCAGTGTGAGCATCCATATCCTTACTTTCAGTGTTGTCAGTCTTTGGTTTCAGTCATTTTAGTGGGTGAAACTTAATCTTCATCTCTTAGATGAGTAGAGATGTTGAATACCTTTTTTATATGTATACTGGCTGTTCATGCATCTTCTGTTTAAAGTACATGTTCAAGTCTTTTGCCTGAATTTTATTGAGTTATTTGCCTTTTTTATTGTTGAGCTGTATGAGTTCTTTATATATTTTATTTTATTTATTTATTTATTTTTAAAATTTTTATTTTTACTTTATTTTACTTTACAATACTGTATTGGTTTTGCCATACATTGACATGAATCCACCACGGGTGTACATGCGTTCCCAAACATGAACCCCCCTCCCACCTCCCTCCCCATAACATCTCTCTGGGTCATCACCGTGCACCAGCCCCAAGCATGCTGTATCCTGCGTCGGACATAGACTGGCGATTCGATTCTTACATGATAGTATACATGTTACAATGCCATTCTCCCAAATCATCCCACCCTCTCCCTCTCCCTCTGAGTCCAAAAGTCCTATTTTAGATACAAGTCTTTTGTCAAATACCTGTACTACAAAACTTCTCTCAGTCTTGCCTATTTACTCTCTAACTAGTGTCTTCTAATGAGCAGAAATTTTGGTTGCCTTTTTTTTTTTTCATTGAAGTCCAATATAGCAACCTCTAGTTGATTAGTGAGTTTTGTGCCCTCTCCAAGGAATGTTTTTTCACCCCAAGATCATGAAGTTATTCTTCTGTTTTCTTCTGATTTAGAAGCTTTGTGATTTTACTTACTACAGTTTAGGTCTCAGTTCAGTTCAGTCGCTCAGTCATGTCCGACTCTGCGATCCCATGGACTGCAGCCCACCAGGCTTCCCTGTCCATCACCAACTCCCAGAGCTTACTCAAACTCATGTCCATCAAGTCGGTGATGACATCCAACCATCTCATCCTCTGTCATCCCCTACTCCTCCTTGCCTTCAATCTTTCCCAGCATCAGGGTCTTTTCCAGTGAGTCACTTCTTCACATCAGGTGGCCAAAGTATTGGAGTTTCAGCTTGAACATCAGTCCTTCCAAAGAACACCCAGGACTGATCTCCTTTAGGATGGACTGGTTGGTTCTCCTTGCAGTCCAAGGGACTCTCAAGAGTCTTATCCAACACCACAATTCAAAAGCATCAATTCTTCAGTGCTCAGCTTTCTTTATAGTTCAACTCTCACATCCATACATGACCACTGGAAAAGCCATAGCTTTGACTAGATGGACCTTGGTTGGCAAAGTAATGTCTCTGCTTTTTAATACACTGTCTAGGTTAGTCATAGATTTTAGGTCTATGATTCATCAAATTAACAGTTGCGTTTGGTGTGGAGATAAGATTCAGAATTCATTCTTCCCCATACAGATATTCAGTTATCCCCAAAACAATTAGTTCAAAAGGTTTTCTCTCTCTGTTGAATTGCTTTGGTGCCTTTGTCAAAAATCAATTTGCTGTATAAATTTGAGTCTATTTCTGGACTATCCTGGTGCCAATGTCAAATTCTTTTGGTTACTATAACTTTATAGTAAATTTTAAAATCAGGTAATGTGAGTGTTCCAACTTCATTTTCCTTTTTCAAGTTTATTTCGTGAGTTTCCACATAAGTACAAAAAAAATCTGCTTTTTTTTTTTTTTTTTTTTTTGGCTGTGCTGCATGGCTTGCACATTCTCAGCTCCCTGAACAGGGTTTGAATCCAGGCCACAACACTGAAAGCCCAGAATCCTAACCATTAGGCCATGAAGAAATTTCTGCTAGCATTTATTTGGGATTGCATTGAACCTATATATCAATTTTGGAAAAATTGAAATTTTACTAATATGGAGTCTTATAACATGTATACAGAGTATATCTCTCCATTTATTTGTGATTTCTTTGATTTTTCTTGGAAATATTTTTGTAGTTTTTTGGTGTAGATATCTGGTCATTTAGAAGTAGCTTACTTCTAGTAGAACATATAGTCAGTGTACAAAAGTCAATTGTATTTCTACGTAAAAGCAATAATTGGAAAACGAACCATTCCAGTAGCATCAAACACCAAAATATACATAAAGATATCATGCACATGTTTTATTAAATGTATCATTAAATATGCTTTGGTTTTTGATGCTATTGGAATGGTTCTTTTTCCAGTTGTTACTTTTGTATGGAAGTACAATTGACTTTTCCACAATGATTCTGTATTCTACTAGTAAACTACTTCTAATGACCAGATATAGTAAGGGTTTTTTGTACATTCCTTTAGATTTTCTTTATACACAATGCTGTCTGAATTTAAAATTACATTCTTTCTAATTTTTTAAAAATTTCATTCTCTTGCCTTCTTATAACAGCTGGCACCTACGGGATAACGCTGCACATAAACAGTGAAAGAGGATAGACTGATTTGTTCCTGATTGTAGGGGAGAAGTTTTTTAATATTTTATCCTTAAGTGTAGTGTTATTTCATTTTCCAGCATTTCAAAACATTTGCAACTTCATTTATAATCTCTTATTTAACATAATGGTTATTTGATAGCATATGTTTTATTTTCAC
Organism: Capricornis sumatraensis; assembly: GCF_032405125.1. NCBI lineage: Eukaryota > Metazoa > Chordata > Mammalia > Artiodactyla > Bovidae > Capricornis > Capricornis sumatraensis. The sequence goes on along the minus strand of NC_091081.1, from coordinate 30,037,939 downwards.
ATACTTAGGATTTTCCTAATGTTTCCATTATTGACTTTCAAAACATTCTGTATGGCTTCAATCCTTTGAAATTTGTTATTATTTTATAGACCAACTTTTGGTCTATCTTGGTGAATGGTCTATGTACATTTGAAAAGAAAGACTATTCTGCAGTTGTAGGGTATAGTGTTCTATAAATATTAATTAGGTTCGTTTGGCTGATATGCTGTTCAAATCCTCTATACTTTTATAAATTTTTTCTATACTTGTTGTTCTACCAAGTATACCTGAATGTGCAGTATTAAAATCTGCAACTTTCTGACAGATCTTATAACATGTACTTTGAGGCTGTTGCTGAGGTACAGATACATTAAAGATTTTAATGTCTTCTTGATGATTTGACTGTTTTATCATTGTATCTCGATTTCTGATAAAACTGATTGTTTTTAAGTCTACTTTGCCTGATATTAACATAGTCACTCCATTTTCTTATGATTAATGTTCATGCAATTTATATTTTATTGATCTTTTACTTGTAACCTATCTTCAGTTTTATATTTAAAATGTGTCTCTGGGGCCAGCTTGCTAAGTTTGTTTTATTATCCAATCTGACAAAATTACTGCCTATATGTATGAGGTATTTGGTCCATTTGTATTTAATGTAATTATTGAAAGTGTTGACTTTGGGTCTACCATCTTGCTATTTGTTTACTACTGGTCCTTTATTTCTCTTTTCCTACTTTATTTTGTGTTAATTTTCAAATTTTATTTTACCTTTGCCTTTCAATTTTGAGCTATTTGCTTTCTTTCTTAGTTGTTTTCAAGTTCACTTACCATTTGTTCTTCAATGGCTAATCTGTTGTTAAGGCCATCCAAGCATGTCTTGTATTTTATTTTTTGTGTCTTGTATTTTATGTCTTATATTTTATTTTTGTATTTTATCTTATATTTTATTTTACTATTTAGCTCTAGAATTTCAATTTCCATTTATTTTTATTTCAGTTTTCATTTCTTTCCTGAAATATCCTTCTCTTTTCCTTACATTATTTAACATATTTATAACAGTTATATAATTATCAGTACTTATCTGATAACTCCAATACTGAGTTCATCCAAGAATATGTTCCTATTGTCTCTATTTTTTATCAATAATGAGTGACATTTTTTCTGCTTCTTTACATGTCTCTCTCCGTCTCTGTTTAAAAGTTATGCTTCAGAGAATTGTGTATAGAAAAATAGTGGAGAATGGAACATAATTTTTGGCTTGCTTTTGTTTATTTCCCAGGTTGCACGCCCTTTCCTCTGCCAGGTAGCTATTCAGGTTTACCTAGAATTCAGTTGAAATGGTTCTGGTGCAGCTTTATTTAGACTGAGTGTACCTAAAGTTATTCAGATTAATTTGCCCAACTTCCAGCCAGTTTCCTTGATTTTTTGTTTACCTTTGAACTCTTGTACAGCCCCCAGAACTTAAACCCCAGGAGAATGTTTCAAACCATGTGGTTTCTCTCTGCCTACAAGTCACTTTTCCACTGGTGCTGTCCCAAAAAATTTAGAAAGGGGGAAATAATGATATTGGGGTTTTTGCAGGTTTTATGAATATATTTTTGTGCCACTTATTAATTTATTGCTTCCCAGCAACAAATGTGTCTTTCTTTGCTCTATTCCATGATACCAGAGCTGGATTCTACAGACTGTATTTCGCCTTTGCCAGTTGGCTTGATGTTAGCCCCTGTCAACAGACGGAATTGGAAAGACATTGCAAATCTGAAAGAGAAAGACTTTTTCTCCTTCCAGTGTTTTACTTTTCTACATGGTGGCAAGTGGGTCAGTATGCAGGGGCCCTGGCAGTGTTCCTAGCATGAAAGATGGTTCTTGGGTTCAGAAGCAGGCTCTCTCCAACACACGTCAACACACTGTCTCCATAGGCAGAGGTCTGAATCCTAGCCTTACAGGGGCCTCTTCCTGAGTTTCTAAGTTTCTTTATTAATCACTTATCCTTCAGCTTTAGGGATAGTTACTGTACTCCGCAGTTACTAATTTAGAGTTCTTCTTTACCTCTCTCAGTAATTAACCATCTTTTACTTAGCAATTGTTTATATTAAATCTTTCCTACTAAAGTTGCTGGTGTGGTTTATACCTTGGACTGATCCCAGGGGTCTTTTAGTGCTTCCTACAAGCACACACTGTTATATAAAGTCCAAAAATTGTTTTTTTCTTATAAACTCTCTGTCTTTTACAGGCCTACTCCATTATAGACCCAAACTTTCTCTGGTCCCCACACAGTGCTATCTATGCACACACTATTCTCAACTGTTGATATCCCTTCCCCCACCTCCCTTCCTGGCCTGCTGCACTCAAAGTCATCCTTCCAGATGGCTCAAAGGCATCTCCTTGAGGAAACTCTCTACTTCTACATCTACCTATACCTGCCCACCCCTTAGGTATGGAAGCTAGAGTTCTCTGCTACACCTAGGAAGGGCTCATTTCTCTCTGGAATATAGTTCATCAAGGTATCTTTGCATCCTTCAACTTATTGCTAGTCTCATTGAAAAATTTGGATTTTATTTTTTCTAGCTTTTTCTTGTTGCTTCCCATGACCAAAAATATTTCACATTGTTTTTACATCCTAACTGGAAGTAGAAGCCTCTAGGTATTCCTGCACATGCAAAGACAGTTTCCAGAAGTATATGCTAATACAATGCCAAGTGTGGAATGGGTTTGAGCACATAAGTGGGTAAAGAGAGACATCTTTTACTTTCTACTATGACCTTTGTTAATTCATTCATTTATTCAGCAACTATTTATTGAGCACCTACTATATGCCTACTGTACGAGCACCTACTTCTGAGCCCTAAGAATATAGTATTCAGTTCAGTTCAGTCACTCAGTCATGTCCAACTCTTTGCAACGCCATGAACTGCAGCACACCAGGCCTCCCTGTCCATCACCAACTCCTAGAGTCCACCCAAACCCATGTCCATCCAGTCAGTGATGCCATTCAACCATCTCATTATCCTCTGCCATCCCCTTCTACTCCTGCCCTCAATCTTTCCCAGCATCAGGGCCTTTACAAATGAGTCAGCTCTGCACATCAGGCAGCCAAAGTACTGGTTTCAGCTTCAACATCAGTCCTTCCAATGAACACTCAGGACTAATCTCCTTTAGGATGGACTGGTTGGATCTCCTTGCAGTCCAAGGGACTCTCAAAAGTCTTCTCCAATACCACAGTTCAAAAGCATCAATTCTTTGGCACTCAGCTTTCTTCACAGTCCAACTCTCACATCCACACACGACCACAGGAAAAACCATAGCCTTGACTAGACGGACCTTTGTTGGCAAAGTAATGTCTCTGCTTTTAAAATTGCTGTCTAGGTTGGTCATAACTTTTCTTCCAAGGAGTAAGCGTCTTTTAATTTCATGGCTGCAGTCACTATCTGCAGTGATTTTGGAGCCCCAAAAAATAAAGTCTGACACTGTTTCCCCATCTATTTCCCATGAAGTGGTGGGACCAGATGCCATGATCTTCGTTTTCTGAATGTTGAGCTTTAAGCCAACTTTTTCATTCTCCTCTTTCACTTTCATCAAGAGGCTTTTGAGTTCCGCTTCACTTTCTGCCATAAGGGTGGTGTCATCTGCATATCTGAGGTTATTGATATTTCTCCCGGCAATCTTGATTACAGCTTGTGTTTCTTCCAGTCCAGCGTTTCTCATGATGTATTCCGCATATAAGTTAAATAAGCAGGGTGACAATATACAGCCTTGACGTACTCCTTTTCCTATTTGGAATCAGTCTGTTGTTTCATGTCCAGTTCTAACTGTTGCTTCCTGACCTGCATACAGATTTCTCAAGAGGCAGGTCAGGTGGTCTGGTATTCCCATCTCTTGAAGAATTTTCCACAGTTTATTGTGATCCACACAGTCAAAGACTTTGGCATAGTCAATAAAGCAGAAATAGATGTTTTTCTGGACCTCTCTTGCTTTTTCCATGATCCAGCGGATGTTGGCAATTTGATCTCTGGTTCCTCTGCCTTTTCTAAAACCAGCTTGAACATCAGGAAGTTCATGGTTCACGTACTGCTGAAGCCTGGCTTGGAGAATTTTGAGCATTACTTTTCTAGCGTGTGAGATGAGTGCAATTGTGTGGTAGTTTGAGCATTCTTTGGCATTGCCTTTCTTTGGAATTGGAATGAAAACTGACCTTTTGCAGTCCTGTGGCCACTGCTGAGTTTTCCACATTTGCTGGCGTATTGAGTGCATCATTTTGACAGCATCATCTTTCAGGATTTGAAACAGCTCAATTGGAATGCCATCATGTCTGCTAGCTTTGTTCATAGTGATGCTTTCTAAGGCCCACTTGTCTTCACATTCCAGGATGTCTGTCTCCAGATTAGTGATCACACCATCATGATTATCTGGGTCGTGAAGATCTTTTTTATACAGTTCTTCTGTGTATTCTTGCCACCTCTTCTTAATATCTTCTGCTTCTGTTATGTCCATACCATTCCTGTCCTTTATCGAGCACATCTTTTCATGAAATGTTCCCTTGGTATCTCTAATTTTCTTGAAGAGATCTCTAGTCTTTTCCATTCTGTTGTTTTCCTCTATTTCTTTGCATTGATCATTGAGGAAGGCTTTCTGATCTCTCCTTGCTATTCTTTGGAACTCTGCATTCAGATGCTTATATCTTTCCTTTTCTCCTTTGCTTTTCGCCTCTCTTCTTTTCACAGCTATTTGTAAGGCCTCCCCAGACAGCCATTTTGCTTTTTTGCATTTCTTTTCCATGGGGATGGTCTTGATTCCTGTCTCCTGTACAATGTCATGAACCTCAGTCCATAGTTCATCAGGCACTCTATCTATCAGATCTAGGCCCTTAAATCTATTTCTCACTTCCAATGTATAATCATAAGGGATTTGATTTAGGTCATACCGGAATGGTCTAGTGGTTTTCCCTACTTTCTTCAATTTGAGTCTGAATTTGGCAATGAGTTCATGATCTGAGCCACAGTCAGCTCCTGGTCTTGTTTTTGTTGACTGTATAGAGCTTCTCCATCTTTGGCTGCAAAGAATATAATCAATCTGATTTCGGTGTTGACCATCTGGTGATGTCCATGTGTAGTCTTCTCTTGTGTTGTTGGAAGAGGGTGTTTGCTATGACCAGTGCATTTTCTTGGCGAAACTCTATTAGTTTTTGCCCTGCTTCATTCCGCATTCCAAGGCCTAATTTGCCTGTTACTCCAGGTGTTTCTTGACTACCTACTTTTGCATTCCAGTCCCCTATAATGAAAAGGATATATTTTTGGGGTGTTAGTTCTAAAAGGTCTTGTAGGTCTTCATAGAACCGTTCAGCTTCAGCTTCTTCAGCGTTACTGGTTGGGACATAGACTTGGATAACTGTGATATTGAATGGTTTGCCTTGGAGACGAACAGAGATCATTCTGTCCTTTTTGAGATTGCATCCAAGTACTGCATTTCAGACTCTTTTGTTGACAGTGATGGCTACTCCATTTCTTCTGAGGGATTCCTGCCCACAGTAGTAGATATAATGGTCATCTGAGTTAAATTCACCCATTCCAGTCCATTTTAGTTCGCTGATTCCTAGGATGTCAACGTTTACTCTTGCTGTCTCCTGTTTGACCACTTCCAATTTGCCTTGATTCATGGACCTGACATTCCAGATTCCTATGCAATACTGCTCTTTACAGCATTGGACCTTGCTTCTATCACCAGTCACATCCACAGATGGGTATTATTTTTGCTTTGGCTCCATCCCTTCATTCTTTCTGGAATTACTTCTTCACTGATCTCCAGTAGCATATTGGGCACCTACTGACCTGGGGAGTTCCTCTTTCAGTATCTTATCATTTTGCCTTTTCATACTGTTCATGGGGTTCTCAAGGCAAGAATACTGAAGTGGTTTGCCATTTCCTTCTCCAGTGGACCACATTCTGTCAGACCTCTCCACCATGACCCGCCCATCTTGGGTTGCCCCGCGTGCATGGCTTGGTTTCATTGAGTTAGATAAGGCTGTGGTCCTAGTGTGATTAGATTGACTAGTTTTCTGTGAGTATGGTTTCAGCGTGTCTGCCCTCTGATGCCCTCTTGCAACAGGGTGCTATTTTATATTGATGGCCTGGGAAAGCCTCTCATCAAGGTATATTTGAGCAGAGACCTTGAACTTGGAGAGTGAGCCCTGAGGATATGTGAATGAAGAATGCACCAAGCGGAGAAAACAGCAAGAAGCCCACAGTGATTACATACTTGGTGTACTAGGACAGTGAGAAGGCCAGGATACTCGGTGTAGAGAGTCTGAGGGGAGGGGTGGGAGAAGAAGTGATAGAGAGAATAAGGGGCCAGAGAGTGCAGTACCCTGTAGATCACTTCTGAGTGTTGGTTCTTCCTCTGAGATGCAGAATCACCAGACATTTCTGAGCCAGAGAAGTAATGTGAGTCACTCTGGCTGCTGTGTGGAGAACACAGCTATGTGAATTCCGTACCAATTTACTCATTTTCATTTTAAACATGAACATGTGTGTGTACAACTTGTATAACTCAAAAAAAAAATAATTTAAAATAAATAAATAACCCTCAACAGCCTGCTACAAAGTTAAGCCCTGGCAGAGTGTCCACCACTGCCTGAGGCCAGACCCCCTGGGAAGGCAAGGTGGGGCCCAGGGCTCTGCTTCTCAAGTTTCATTTCAGCCTTACAGATGCAGGATACCCAGAGGGGTGTACAAATGAGACAGAGAAAATGGAGCCAGATTGAAATTGCAACATGTTGATGAAGCATCCAAGGACCTAATATTGGAATCCAAACACAATATTTTATACCTATGTATACGTATATACACACAGAGACACATAAAACCTTTTAATTTTAAAAGTTGGCCAGCCCTCCATATTTCTCCTGCTAGCAGAGGATATTAACCAGCTGTTTCACTTTTGCTCGTCCCTTAAAAAGAAAAAGTGTGACAAAACTGAGGCCCTTGAGGCAACCCAGACCTGAGCTGGACACACAGCCCTTACCTGGGAGGAGGCCCTGCTCTCATCCTAGCCTGAGGCGTGAGACCAGCACCGGTCATCTGAGCAGGGTTGGGTGAAGGTGGAGTTCAAGTTCATCCCTCCCTCTCATCCCGTTTATGAATTCCTCCTATGTTTGACAGAGGAGTCAATCCCCATATTTCCTGCCCTCATTCATATGCCATGGGCCTACACATGGTCTACATACAGAAACCTGCTCCATTGCTAGATATGACTGATTGCAAATTCTTCTTGATCTTGAGCTGAACCTTGCCCTCCAGAAACTTCTCTCCCTTGGTCCTAGCTCAGTCTCTGGATTTACATGGGGAAGTCCACTTTCCCCTCCGTATGGAAGCTAATTCTTTGTTTCTAGAGGAAAATCATGGTGAGATTCACACCTTCCTCCTGTATTTCTTACCTTGTCTCTCTCCATTCCAGACTCAAGGCATGTTCCCCCTGATCTACAGACAGACTGTCTTGTACACAGTTTCACCTGTGCAATCCCTTACCACCTCCCTTCTCTGCCCTGGCACACTGAAAGTCATCCTTCCAGAAGTTGCCTAGGTCATTTCTGTGTCAAGACTCCTTACCTGTCCAGCAATGAGGACCACCCCCTTCTTACACTCCCATGGCACTTTGTAGGAACTCCTACAGTGGACCTCTCAGTGTCTGGTAATGATGGCTGCATGTGACTTGCCTGGCTTGCTTCTCTGCACCTCCAACCAGACTGAGAGCTTCTCTCAGGCAAGTGCCAACTTTTCATCCCCAGGACTTTGATTGGGATGAATATATAGCTGATGCTGAATAAGTATATATTGAGTAGATTTATTATTTAATGAAATTAACCTGGGAAATAGATGGGGAAACAGTGGCAGACTTTATTTTGGGGGGCTCCAAAATCACTGCAGATGGTGATTGCAGCCATGAAATTAAAAGACGCTTACTCCTTGGAAGAAAAGTTATGACCAACCTAGATAGCATATTCAAAGGCAGAGACATTACTTTGCCAACTAAGGTCCATCTAGTCAAAGCTATGGTTTTTCCTGTGGTCATGTATGGATGTGAGAGTTGGTCTATGAAGAAGGCTGAGCGCCGAAGAATTGATGCTTTTGTACTGTGGTGTTGGAGAAGACTCTTGAGAGTCCCTTGGACTGCAAGGAGACCCAACCAGTCCATTCTGAAGGAGATCAACTCTAGGATTTCTTTGGAAGGAATGATGCTAAAGCTGAAGCTCCAGTACTCTGGCCACCTCATGTGAAGAGTTGACTCATTGGAAAAGACTCTGATGCTGGGAGGGATTGGAGGCAGGAGGAGAAGGGGACGACAGAGGATGAGATGGCTGGATGGCATCACCGACTCAATGGACATGAATCTGAGCGAACTCCAGGAGTTGGTGATGGACAGGGAGGCCTGGCGTGCTGCGATTCATGGGCTCTCAAAGCATCGGACACGACTGAGTGACTGAACTGAACTGAACCTGGGCACCTATGTATTTTCACATGACCTGAATCCTATGTTGCTTTCTTCCAAGTCTTAACAAAGATGGGGGGAAAAGATTAATAAAAGAAAATCATCTAGGCCTATTTTCCCAAGTCAGAAGACTGTATTAGGTATTGTTGAGAAGAGTAAACAGCCCCCTCTTCCCTAAACCCCCGAGGACGGAGGCCCCTGACCTTCCTTAAGCAGCTGGTGGAGGAGAAAGAGATCTATTGGGTGGCACTTGATGCATGCCACATGCTGATGCAGTGCCTCTCTCTGGTCTCCTTGTTGAGTTCTCATAAATCCCTTCATGAGGGAGGTCTTGCTGTTTCCATTCTGTAGGTGAGATTCTTGGTGCTATGTAAGTTGCCCAGGCTCTGAAACACTACAGACGGTGATGTGGAAAGTGTGCTTGACTCTAAAGCCCTCCTTTTCTACAGCTCAATCTGTCTTTAAGAGGGGAAAACATAAGGAAGAAACAGAAATTAACAAAGAGATGATGGGAAAGTTAAAGTAGCTGGAGACCAGTTGGATTGACAAGAAAAAGAATGGTGGCTGGAGGAGATTGCTCCTCAACTCTCCTCCTTTAAAGCCCTCTTTAAATAGAGGAGACCTAAGTGTGTTTCTCAGAGAAGGCAACGGCACCCCACTCCAGTACTCTTGCCTGGAAATAATCCCATGAATGGAGGAGCCTGGAAAGCTGTGGTCCATGGGGTTGCTGAGGGTCGGACACGACTGAGCAACTTCACTTTCACTTTTCACTTCCATGCATTGGAGAAGGAAATTGAAACCCACTCCAGTGTTCTTGCCTGGAGAATCCCAGGGATGGTGGAGCCTGGTGGGCTGCCGGCTATGGGGTCACACAGAGTCGGACACAACTGAAGTGACAGCAGCAAGTATGTTTCTGGGCAAAGTGTAACAGGACAGAGGGATGGTAAAATGTTCAAGAGAAAGAGCTGTATGGGTAGTAGTCTTGGAGAAGATGTTTGGGTTACAGTGGGGCACGAGTCAATGATCTAACCTAGGAGAGGGGAGGGATGTTACTTTCTCAGATTCCTCTGGAAGGAAGGGAGGCAGCTAGAGTCTGAGTGAGAGCTTTACACTGTCATCTTGGTTCATCCTCACAATCAGCCTGTGCTGGAGATCCTGCCAGCTGTCTTTTGGGTGAGGAGACACAGGTGTTCATAAGGTGAAGAGTGAGGGTCAGCAGGCTGAAGGGAGGGAGGTGGGACTAGAGAGCTAGGGGCCTGGAGAAGGCACTATTGAGGGGCTGCAAACAAAATGGCCCACATTTTAAAACATCTGGCAGTTTGGTCCTTTACAAAAAATGCTTGCTGACCCCTCCAGTATATCATCAGCTCCGTGAAGACTGAGACCATGACTTAACTTTTTTCTCATATTCTAGAATAGTGCCTAAAATGTAGAGCTGCTATTAGATGTTAAAATATGAATGGATGGGAAAACATCAGATACAATCTATTTTTAACAGCATGCTTTTTCTCCCTCATTGTGAGAACAATTGAGATTGTGGCCTTTAAAGCAACACATCAGGCCATTAGCATACCCTCATTTTCTAAAAAGTGAGGGATGGCAGCCAGTGCAGGAATATTTAATAGAGTACCTGAAACTCTGACATTGGATTGATTTTATGAGCCCTGATGTTTCTGTTAGATGAAAGCTGCCAAACTACACCTGAAAACCCCAGTTACGCCCAGACCCAGCCAAAGCCGTATTTTCAACCTGACTTTGTGTTCTCCTAAACTATAAAATTTCCCACTTAGCTAAGCGAAGAGTGACGTCAAGTTTCACATGTATGGTGAGCGGTTTTATGGGCCCTCAGATCTAAGAGCACATGATAGCTAGAATATTGGAGACCTGAGAAGTTAGCCTGGGTCTGAAATAGAACATTTTTAATTATAGTAGGAACAATGCCATTGAAGTGGACAAATGTTATCTCTGAGGAGAACCAGGATTGCTGGGGATCAGAGAGCATGAGAGCCCAGGCATTCATGTGGAGAGGGCCACGGTTATGAGTTCTTGATCTATAGATTTCTGTCAGCTTCAGAAGAATATCTAAGGAGAAGTTCATCTTCTTTTCCTTCCTCATTGAATAAAATAAGATTTATCATAGGGGCAGGAGACACATAGGGAGTTCTGGGCCTACTACCTTCGCTACTTCTTCCAAGCAGCTATCAACTTAGAGGGTCCCCTATCAACTCAGATAGCTGGAGAAGGCAATGGCAATCCACTCCAGCACTCTTGCCTGGAAAATCCCATGGACGGAGGAGCTTGATAGGCTGCAGTTCTTGGGGTCGCAAAGAGTCGGACACGACTGAGCGACTTCATTTTCACTTTCATCAACTCAGAAGGACAAACAATCAGAAAGAGACTTTGTCTTCACAAGCGATGAACAAAAAGGGGCTCAGTTGAAAATCCATGTGCTAAGACAGACTCAGTTAGCTTCAACTTATTGCACACTCAATGTGGCCAGGCAATATGCTAGTGTTTTGCCCATCTTACCTTGTTTGTTTCCAGCGCTACCTGTGATACAGATGTTCATGTTTGCAGAGCAGTGGGCCCATCAGAGGTCAACATAAGGAGCAGAACCACCCAGCTGTGCCCTGGATGGTGGTTACTAAGTCTCACTGCTAGTAGCGAAGTAGAAACCAACTGGTGTAGTTACTTATGTTTGTTACTAGTAGTTAATTAGTCAACTTGACAAAAAAATTACTGAACCCCTCTTGATGGGTGAGACACACAGTAGAAACTTACTCTGGCCATTCAGAAAGACAAAGTCAGACCCACTAGCACCAGAAGTGAGTCTCCTGCCTTTCGAGGACGACCTCCTTCAGGAAGCCTCCCTGCCTTCACCCAATTCTTGTACTTTCTCTTAGAGAGCCATTCAGGTCAGTACCTCAATCCCCTGCTCCCTTAGGCTGCTAAGTCTGCTAAGTCGCTTCAGTCGTGTCCGACTCTGTGCAACCCCATAGACGGCAGCCCACCAGGCTCCCCCGTCCCTGGGATTCTCCAGGCAAGAACACTGGAGTGGGTTGCCATTTCCTTCTCCTCCCTAAGGTTGGAGGTTATCTATTTCATGTGTGTGACTGTGACTTGTCACTGAGGGAAATCTCTGAGGACAGCTGCTGCCTCGCACTTGAGGCTGTGATGCAAGACTGGTGTCTGAGCAACCCAGGATTTGAATCCCAGCCCTGCCACTGCCGAGGTGATTAGATCGCCTCTTTTCATCTCTCTGACTCATGCATCTCCAAGGCCGAATCACTGACCTGAGGGCAGCTGCCATATCTTTCTCTTGGTTCCCTGGCTTTTTGCCCATATGGTGCTGGTAGCTGATCAGAGCTTTGACCTCCACCCTGCAAGAATCCCCCAGCTTGTCTGATGGCAAAGAACTGGCTTCCCCAGCGTAGGGCTCAGGCGCTCCTCTGTGATGAATCGCTGGCAGCCAGAGCACGTGCATCAGCAACAGGGGAGGGAGCGGAGGGAAATTTAAATAAGTCTTAGGGGATTGGAAAATTATCTGGTGAAATGTTCCTAAGCTTTTTCTACTTAATACCCATAAATTTCAGGGGCCATGTGCGCTAACAGCTTTTGATTTACAATGTCTTTATTCTTGCATTGTATTTATGCCAAATTATGAAAAGGTAGCAAGAGTCAAAAGAATCTTTTAAAAATGCTTGGGGACCCATCATGGGGTCGAGCCATTTCTGTCAATCTTTGCCGCCACTTGGCTAAAATGAGGGCTCTGGGTGCTGACAGCTGAGTAGCTAATTGGTGTTGGACGCCAGCCCACCAGGAGTCCTTCTCTTCATAGAAACTTTTTCCTCCCTTCCCCCAGCTCCTTGCCTTGGGTAAGACCTTTTAATGGCTGCTGAGGGCAAGGAGGAAAGCCTGCCTTGGGTAAACTTTGTGGGGCCAGGTTTCACTCAGCTACAACAGCAGAGAAATATTCCCAAGACCTCTAATTAAAATGCCTACAGTCAACCAGTATGCTCCTGTTTCATCGCCCAGGGGTTGCAAAGCTCCCTGCTAATGCCGAACACAAATTAACTAAATGCTGTGTCAGCCTTTCTTGTCCCATTACAATGTTATTGTCATATTTATTAGCACAATTCCCTGTTGGACACTGGCTGGAATTTCTGAAAAGCGAGTTAAGCACTCTCCTTAGCTAAATGGGAAAAATGCTTGGCCGTTTCCCTGCACACACATCAACTCTGTGATTTGTGTTCACAGCAACACCCCACCAAAGACAAGCCACCCTGCCCTGCCGACGTTGTCTGCACTGGATGGAGACAGTTCTCCAAACCTGATGGAGACAGTTCCCACAAACTGTAATTGTCTTTCCTTCACATGACTGTAAAACGACTAGGTTGTTGCCACTGATTTTACTTCAAAGAACGGCTCTATTACCTGCTTATTAAAATTTAGCAATCTATAGTGCTTCCTTGAATTAATTACAGTGTCAGGGGAAAACAAACATCACACATCACATTCAACATCACTCCAAATCACATCAGCCCAATTGCGTGATATTCAGAATTCAGTTTACTTTTGCACATCTCCCTCAGACTCCCTCCTGCTTTGTCAGTCTGGCTGCACGCCTCCACACTCATCTGTGGGAGACATATTTTACCCAGAGTAATAGAGAAGCTGGATGAAAAATTTAAAAAAAAAAACACCTCTTTGGGATGTTTGACCCTGCTACTGCCATAGACACTGCAGCAAGAGCGCGTCAGCCTCCTTGCAGCAGAGCCTGTTAACCACATGCATCCAAACATCCGTGTCAAATTCAGGCCACAATAATTATCATTCATTTTCAACAGGCTAATCTCTCAAGAATAAGAAAGAACTACTACATTGAAGAGTTCAAGAAAATCTAGTTAAAGGGATGAAATGTAGATTAGTAGTTTTCACTTAAGAAGAATCTGTAACTTCAAGACTCCCCCCACCCAACTGGTGCACAAAGCATCTTAGGATGTCTCCCAGGACATCACCTTAGGATGTCTTGTGTCCTACTGAGAGGGGCAGTGTGCACTGTGGAAAGTTCCATCTGTCTCTCAGACACAGCACCTTGCGTGAGTGAGGGCTGTCCAGAGTACCCCCAGTCGAAGGAATCCGCCTGGAGAAAAGGATGTGTCTTCTTCAATCTCACTGAGGTACCCACCTCTGATTTTCTGTTCTGCTATTAAACTAAGTCAAAGAGGCCAAAGAGATAAAACTGTTGTCCTAAGGACTTTTCATCCCACCTCCAAGGGCAGTTAGAACACAAATTCTCAGAGAGAGGACAGGAGGTAAGTGAAATTGATGGTGTCACACAGCATCATCCAAACAAGCCCAGCCCAGAGAGGCATATGAAAATGTCCAACTTCCGTCATGGTCATGAGACATGGACTTATTATAGCACCTATGATGTCACACTGTATACATCACATCTGAGCTCCTTGTCTGAGCCAGACTTCACATTACATATTGAGACAGGATGCCCAGTGACACTGTCTTACCAGAAGACCAAGCTGCCTGTGACATACAATTCTGTGCAGGAGCTGGCAGGGGTGGCCTGAGGCACCTACAGAAAACAGGGCAGCCAGCTGGGGGTGCAGGGAATGGTCATTCCCAGGAAGACAGCTGGAAGTCTGAAGGGTGGCTCAAATCTCCCCAGAAGAAGAGTCACCAACAAGGACGTTCTCTGACCTAAAATCTCCTCTGAAAGCCAAAGAATCACTTCTCCAAGACACATTACAGGGAGGATTCAGAGGATCACAGCCTCTATAGGTGAACTAACCAATAGCACCAAGAATTTTAGCTCCAAACTCTCAGACCCTCAATAGGGATGGCCCAGGGCACAATACAGTGCTTAGCCAACTTTAGATCCTTAGCAACAACTTTTGTGATATCTGTCATGTCTGAACATCTCCTACGGTGATGGTGAACTCTGTGTGTCAACTTGACTGGACTGTAAGACAACCAGATAATTTGGTCAAATGTTATTCTGAGTGTATCTGTGAGGATGCTTTTGGATAAGATTAACATTTGACTCTGTAGGCTCAGTAAGCAGATTTGTTCCCTCTAATGTGGGTAGTGAAGGCCTGAATACAATACAAAGGCTAAGTAAGAGGGAACTCTTGGTGCATGATGGCGTTTGAGCTGGGACATCAGGTTTTTTCCTGCCTTCAGACTTGAACTGAAACATCAGTTCCTCTTAGGTCTCAAGTCAGCCAGCTTTCAGACTGGAACTACTATTGGCTCTTTTGGGTCTATAGCTTGCTGACCAGAGATCATGGAACTTCTCAGCCTCCATAATCATTTGAGCCAAGGTGGGAGTGGGAGGAAGGGGCAGGGAGCCACGCTGCACAGCTTTCAGAATCTTAGCTCCACAACTGGGCACTGAACCCAGGCCACAGCAGGAAAGAGCCGAGTCCTAACCATTGGACCACCAGGGAATTTCCTGCCAATTCCTTATAATAAATCTCAATCTCTAATCAGTCTATCTACCTATCCTCTTGGTTCTGTTTCTCTGGAGAACCCTAATAATATACCTCTTGTACCATATTTACCTAATAACTATGAAATCTTTAAACAGCCTATTTAAGTAAATGAATTTTAAAATGCAACTCTGTCATATTGATGTTTAAATCAAAATTTTTTATTAAAAATATAAACATATAAGCTAACTGTAAGATTAAATACACACATTAAAGTAATAGCTTCCCTGAAAACACTTCTGATGGTAACTGTATATGGATCAAACTTCTCTCATTTCAATTCCTACCAAATGGAAATCAACTATATTTTATAGTGAATCTTACCCTCCTTTTTAAGTGGAAAATCCTTCTCTCTTAGGCACGAAAAACAATACCCAACACACAGTACAACACACAGAGTGACACTACTATGTGCTTAACGTGGCTACACTTGAAAACTACTCCAAACTACTTGTGGCTTATTATGTCCGTCTCATCATTTTGTGGGTCAGGAATTTAGGAAAGGCTCAACTGAGCAGTCTGTCTCTGCTCTTGAGGCATCAGCTGGGGAGGCTGGGACAGGAAGACCCACTTCCAGGATGGCATCTTCACCCGCATGTCTAGTGGCTCCATGTACTGTCTCTTTCTCTCTCCCCTTGGGTGTCTCATTCTCCAGGGTCTCCAGAGCTTCCTGTGGCCTGGCAGCCCTGGGGCAGTCACGTTTCTTACGTGGTGTCTCAGCACTCCAAGCATGAGCATTCCAAGAGTCCCAGAGGCTCTTTACCTCTGTCCTGGAAGTCACATCCTATGAGCCAGGCAAGTCATTTAGGACAGCCCAGAGTCAAAGAGAGGGAATGGACCCCTACAGCTTCATGGGAGGAATGTCAACGAATCTGCACCAGCTTTATTCCTTCACCCCATTCCCGTGTACGGAAGAAGGAGAAAGTACTCAAACACGAGGTTTCCCCATCGTGGATAAAAGTGTACCATGTATCCAGAATGAAGGCAGGAGCCAGGTCACATTGGAGCAAAGGCATCAGTTTGAAGTCAGGCACAGTCAGCTTTGAGACCATATATACCACTGACTGGGTGACCTTGACCTTAAACTCACTGAATCTCAGGGGGTATGGGTTGCATGGGGGAGTCTTGTCTGTAAAGTGGAATAATGGTATGTTCCAGGGCTATTGTGTGGATACCTAGTAAAAATGAAAACTTTAATCAGTAAGAATTAATGAGCTTAAGCAAACCCAGGAAAACAGTGATGATTTTACAAAGGTATTTATAAAATACTGTATTTACCATAAAACCTACTCACACTCTGAAGGAAAATGAGACATAATAGAAAGAGCCTTCTTACTTAGCTTAAAAGCTGCAGTTTTTAGAGGAAATTCACCAGCAAGCATCTTCTCAGAATGTCAGTTACCCCCAAATTCCTACCATGATACCTGAGATGGCTCTGCTTAGTAATCATGTAGGGAGCTGGCAAAACAGCACCATCTTCTTTCTAAGCCATAATTGATCGAGTGTTTGAGGAGGTAGGAGACAGTGAAATGCACAGCAACTTGGCAGGCCCTGATCCTCCAGGTGGTTGGTGGTGGGGATAACACCCCTTGTGGAGGGGCATTTTAGAAATGTGTGGGAGATGCTTTTATCTGGCCCCCGGCTGGGGGCAGGGTGAACATTACTGGAGGGTGGCGACCAGGATG
This sequence comes from Capricornis sumatraensis, assembly GCF_032405125.1. Classification (NCBI taxonomy): domain Eukaryota; kingdom Metazoa; phylum Chordata; class Mammalia; order Artiodactyla; family Bovidae; genus Capricornis; species Capricornis sumatraensis. The sequence goes on along the minus strand of NC_091081.1, from coordinate 30,021,282 downwards.
CTGAGTGCGCGGAGCTGTCCCACATAAGGTAGCAATGTCATACCAGACAGTCACATAAGGGAAGACCTCATTTTTCTGAACCTAGAACTAATTTCATTTACACGTAAACATAATGTATTTCTATTCGGCTATGATATTTTCCAGGCGTTCAGTCAGTACGTAAATCAAGGAAAAGACTCTTCTCTGTTTTGTTCACAATTCCCAGAGTTGTTTACCGCTTTGGAAAATCCTGTCACTGGCAGCAGCGTGAGCTCGTGCTATCCAAGGGCCCAATCCCACCCACTGTCCCAGCTGCACTGGAGGTGGCAGGTGTCATGCACCTGATCTCGTCACTGTGGCGGCATCCAGAGCCGGGCACCTGCACTGGAAGTAATCCCAAGTCATGCTGCCTTCATTCCTCTTTGTAATACCTCACGGTGACATCAGCCTGACTTTTCTTAAATTATGAACGTGGGTGGGTTATATTATCTGGGAAATTTACTTCAGGATTGTAAGTGAAAGTCGCTTAGTCATGTCTGACTTTTTGTGATCCCATGGACTATACAGTCCATGGAATTCTCCAGGCCAGAATACTGGAGTAGATAGCCTTTCCCTTCTCCAGGGGATCTTCCCAACCCAGGGACCAAACCCAGGTCTCCTGCACTGCAGGCAGATTCTTTACCAGCTGAGCCACAAGGGAAGCCCAGGATTGTAAACAGGGTGTTAAAAAGTATTTGTAATAAAAATGAGAGTTGAGTTTGACAAGCCCATTGCTTTAAAAAAAAAAAAAGTTTGCTCTGGATCAAAAATGGCTTTCCAAGTGGAAACACCAGGGAATCATTTCCTTTTTGGAACCTGCTGGACCTAGGAGCAGTCCAGCCAAGCTGAGCAGGAGCAGCTGGCACTAAGGCACGGAAGAACTCTTTCTCTTCACCCTCAGTGGTGAAGAGACACGGACACTTCATCAAGGCTCACCAGACTTCACAGGGCCATGTGACCCATGACAAGTTAAGCCTTGGTTTCCTTATCTGTGTAATGAAGGTAAAAGCAGCCCCTCCCACACTGACTTACTATGTGGATCAAATCAAACAGATGAGATAAAGCATGTTTCGTGCTTTCCCCAACACCCCTGAGCATATGGGGCTCAATAAATGGAAACAGGCATTTATTACTGGGATAGGCTGGGACCCAGCACCCTTTGCTTCATGCTTGCATCTGGACAAATGTCTCCTGGAGCAACAGAAGACAAAGAAATTATATGGGACTAAAAATAGCTGTGTGCATGTGCAGTTGAGGCAAATTATGGACAACGAGATACAGAAAAACCAAAAACCCAACTGCCACTTCTTAAAAGTGGGAAGCAAAAGAAAGCTGCTGGAAGCAAAAGCAGGGTGCTATGCATGGCCCCTGCACACAACATCACCAAAGGGGTGGGCAAACCCCACTCTGCCCAACCCCTGGACACACCCCCTACAGCTCACCTCATATAAGCAACCAGCTCAGCCCTCCTCAGGGAGCAAGCAAGGGAGCAAGGGAACCTGTTACTTGTCCTCGCTCCCTCCTGCTGCAGGAGGGGCCCCAATAAAGCCTTGCCTGAATTTCTTTCCTGGCCTCTGATCAATTTCCATTGATTAAGGAGGCTAAGAACATTACCATTTGTACAGCACTTTATAGTTTATAATGCCCTTTTCCGTATACTGCCTCCTTTGAACTTTACATTATCCCAAGTACCCTTCCCAACAACTTCTGAAATATTGGGGAGAGACTGAGGCTTGCCCTGGGAGGGAGACCTTCAAAACCCATTCAGTCAAAGAATCTCATGATCACTTAGAGACCACTTCTCAGAGTATATGTTTTCACTTTTAACTCTTCCCTTCAAATGTCAGATGTTTTTCCCTCAGTATAATTATTTAGGCTATTATTTTAACATTCCAGCTTCCACTGAGGGGTGAGCTAGCTAGAAAATGGTCCAAGACTGAAGTGGATCCACGGTCTCAGTGTAAATTCTTCTTATCCTGTCCCAAATCTAGCAAGTGCACAAGCAGAATGTATGAAATCTCAACCAAAGGGCAGCTGGTCACTGCTTAACTTTGTCTAGGAAGCCACCTAAACCACCCTGTCCACTGCTGGAAATCTACAAAGACCAGCTAAGTCTTGGTCCCATGGAAATATTTTTTCCTTGGGCTTAGAACTGTCAACTATAGTCATAAAAGCAGTGGCCTAAGAGAAACAGATTTTTTTTTTTAATGACTGTGCTGTTGCTGTGCTTAGTTGCTTATTCGTGACAGACTCTTTGTGACCCCATGGACTGTAGCCTGCCAGGCTCCTTTGTCCATGGGGATTCTCCAGGTAAGAATACTGCAGTGGGTTGCAATGCCCTCCTCCAGGGGCTCTTCCTAGCTCAGGGACCAAACCCAGGTCTCCTGCATTGCAGGTGGATTCTTTACTATCTGAGGCAGCAGGAGAGCCCAAGAAGTAGAGTGGATAGCCTATCCCTTCTCCAGTGGACCTTCCCAACCCAGGAATCCAGCTGGGGTCTCCTACATTGCAGGCAGATTCTTCACCAGCTGAGCTACCTGAGAAGCCCCTTAATGACTGTACTTCCAGTTTGTCCTGCACTACTCTGGTCTCAAGCCAACTAGTAGGAATTCAATTTCTCCACACTTGATCCTAGCAGATTTGGGCTGCTTCCAGGGAAATGTGTGTAAAAGACGAACTTTTCTGAACGTATTTTTTCTTTACTCTGCTATCAGAGAATTTTAGGTACTTTATTCTTTACTGGGTTCATGCCAAATGACTTCATAACTAAAAGAAGAGCAATAGAAAGAAAGGACCACCCCATTTACAGCATCGTGTACCCTTGGCCCGCACACCTCACCACACACATTGCACCCCAACTCCAGTTTCTAACTTCGATTCCCTGGAGAGAGTTTATATTCACTCGGCCTCATTAACACAAAACAGTTGTACAGCTTCTCACTGTGGGACCAATTAACTATTTCCACATTAGGCACCAACACAGTCTCACCTTACGGTCTGCTCTTATTATTTATGCTAAATACTTAGTATTAATTACATTGCAAACACTCAATACAAGGGCTATATTTTCACACTGTAGGTGATGATTTCAGGCATTAGAGCCAGATGGATTTTTTTTTCCACTGTTCCTATGCTTTATAATTATGTGCACCAAAATTTAAAGCTTTCTACAGCTTTCCACTTGAAGCACCTTTACAAATGAGATTGTAAAGTGGTGAAATCAAATGTGCTTGAGTATCTTTTGGCATCTGTAAGGGGGAATGCTCAATAGAAGTGCGAACGCACAGATGGCTGTTGACCCCCAAATCTCACAGCAATGCCCCCCAGCACAGGCAACAATGGCAACAGCATGAATCACACTAGTGACCACAGGTTTCTTTGGACTGAAAAATGATTGAACTGCATTCCAACAGTGGAGTTCTTTCCTGATCAAGAAACCCAATGCCTCACCCAACATTTTATTTTCACTTTAGGATAAAGTTATTCACTTTAGGATAAAGAGAATTTAGGAGTTATTCACTTTAGAATAAAGAGCATATCTTAAAAGTTAATGGTTTTATTAAACCTTGACATCACCATAATTTCCCAACAGTGAGGGCACTAAATCCTAAAGGCTGGGAAGACAAGAGGTCAGTCTCTTTTCTGGAAGGCCACAAAGAATGAGAATGATTCCTCCTGGCTTGTAATAGTTTAGAAATTGTTATGTTAGGGGAAGCACACTGATTGAAACCGCCCACCCTGGCCAGGCACCATAGTAACCATTTGCACGAGTTGTTTTATGACAGGAGATCCTGATAAGGAATATGGAACTAATAAGCCACCACCAATCGGAAGAGTTCGGGAAAGGTCTAAAGGAGACACCGCGTGTCCGTCCACTTCCCGGAATCCCTCTCGCTAGCATCCATCTTGGCTGAGCCATGTGTGCACCACCAGGAAAGACTCTGAATTAGAATGATTGGCCAAAGACCACCCAGAAACTAATCCCATCACCATAAAACCCGACATTGCGAGCCACGTGGCAGAGCAGTTCTCCCGGGTTTCCTTACCCTACTGCTCACCGCCTGGGTGCCCTTTCCCAATAAAATCTCTTGCTTTGTCAGCACATGTGTCTCCTCGGACAATTCATTTCCGAGTGTTAGACAAGAGCCCAGTTTCGGGCCCTGGAAGGGGTCCCTCTACCTGCAACAGTTAGACCCAAAGGAATTAAGTAACACAACCTCCAACTACCAGCTCCAAAACAAAAAGCATGAATGCCCCAAAGTTGTTTCGTACCTTGGGTTTTTCTCAATTCTTCCTTTTTTCTTTTACCAAAACTCTGTCAAAACAGGATTCAAATCCTGATGCCAGCCCCAGTCCTGCTCAAAGGCTGCATTCAAGGCAGACCCCGACACATGGCCGCTGAGTGTTAACGTCAGTCCAGCAAGAGGGCTCAAGGCCTGGCTCGGGACACCAGAGAAAAACACACTCCTTGGCGTTCCACCCTGGTTTTCTCATCAGAACAACCATGTCTCAGGATGACTTGTGGACAAATGTGAAAGGGAACATAGAAAATCTTTCCTTCCCAAAGAAAACGAATGACCCATAAGCTCTGTGAGCTGACAGCCATGAGCTACTGTTGGCTCTTACTGAATCCTTTCTGAACTGCACCAAGGGCTACAGGAAGAGAGGGTAATGGTCAAGTCCTCGTCGGAAGAGAGATGAAACAGGCTCTCTCTCTGGTTTTTACCTTGGTTTAGAGCTATTTTCCCTGGGATGGACTAGGACCTAACCCATATAATTCTTGGCTTTGCCCAGATCAGCATTTGCTCCCAAGTTTGCCCATTTTGATGAAAGGCTGTCTATTTCTTTAGAATGAATTTCAGCCATATGTTTCTGCTTTGAAAGAACTGGGGCTTTTGCTTTAGAATGGTCAGCACAGAGAGACAAAAAGGGCAAAGGCTTTTGTTACCAAAGATTCAGCTCCCAAATGTTGAGTCACAGTCATAGAGCTAACCAGACAACATCATTGCCTTTCAAAGTATAGCGGTGACACTATTTTTCCCTGGCATGTTTATTTTCTCATAACAGCCAACTCCACTCCTCTGCTTCTGTGCTGAATGCCCTATGGAGACAGGAAGGCCACCACTCCTCAGCCCAACCCCTTCCCCAAAGGGCTCAAAGGAGGGTGCAATCTTCCTAAAAAATACTAACATGAAGGCGGGGGAAAAAAGCAGCAACACTGGGACCAGCTTCCACTTACATAATCAATAAATGCAGCTGATGACAAAGAAATGCACACCTACCTCACCACAAATAAAAATTCAGGGAGGATGTGTCTGAGCTGATGGGATGGTAAAGAAGCGTTTCTACAATTCTCTATAAATCACAACTGGTCAAACAGTAACGAAAGCAATCCCAGGGAAGCCCCTGTTGTGGATCTCAGAATACACTCCAGTTACTCAGGGTGTCACACAGACTTGGTGGAATGACTTTTCAGCTTAATGCAAAGTGAGAACTGCCACTGGGTAATAAATTCCTTTCTGGGCTAAAATAGTAGTCCATGAAGTAATCACTGCAAGAAGCAAGAGGTGTTTTATCTCAGTGGTGGCAAAGTGCCTCTTCAGATTGAAAAATGCTGATTTATTCCAGAATGCACAAATTCTGCTGGTTGTTCCTCTCCATTCCCCACCCGCCAAGGAAGGAATGTTCTTGACTGCATCAGAACTGCCAGCTTAACCCAGCAGGAAGCTTTGTCTCCAGCATCCGGTCCTATCCAGCCCTCTTGACTGAGAGAAGTAACGGCTCACCGATGCTCATGTTTAAAGAACCCAGAGGGTGAAGAGAGAGGTCTGACTCCTGGAAGGAGTCTACACCCATCACCACTTGCCTTCCAGCCTCTGTGGCTGGATAGCAGCGTCCCTCCTCAGGCTGCCCCTGAATGCCATCCACAAGTGACCAGCAGCCCCGGGAGTGTGTGGTAGGGGAGGGTTCGTGGTAGAGCAGGCTGCTCAGGGCTCCTCTGCCTCCTCAGACGTTAATCCACATAGCTCAGAATAAGCCAGATTTCAAACAGCCCTGAGCACGTCGAAAATGGCCTGCAGCTCTTCTCATCAGTCTCAGTCAATCTCGGCATCGGACAAACCGCGGGTGAGAGTTTGCAGACACATTGAGGAACGAACCCTTGCCAGAACTGAAACCGAGATGAACGCAACAACAATGAAAAACACTTAGAACCACATGGGCTCATAGCCAAACACTCGAACTTGGTCTGTACGTAGCAACAAACGCAGGCTTCACCACATAGGTTTACAGCAGAGATTCTAGCAGAGATTTACAGCAGAGACTAGCTTATGGCGTTCTTGCAAATGCAGAGGTTTTTCTTCGGGGCGGGGGCGGGGAGGGGGCGGGCCGCGGGGGAAAGGTAGAAAAGGAAAAGAAGAAAGAGCGACAGATGCAAAGGCAATCCAAACACTGAGCCACTCTCAAACTCCAGAAATTGTGCCACAGTTTGGGTGATCCTAATGGTCTCGGAATCACGTTAGAAAATGTCACAATAGACATTTGAATTAAAATCCAGTAGGTTTGCCAAAAGACCAATTGTTAAAACTTGGCAAGTTTCCAGAGAATTTACTAGGCTGCATACTGCCCGGGGCTGAGAGAATTGCTCATTCCAGAGAAAGTTAATTATCACCTTATTGATAAAGGGGTAATTTTTAAAGCTTATGGTGTGGCTTTTGTGACTCATTAATTAAAATTTAGAGTAATTTACTAGACACAGTGGTGGCTTCTGTTACATTATATAGGTACCAAACCATTTGATTTTTCTCCCAGTGGCTGTTTTTAATCCCCCTTGCCTCTCCTCACCTGTCTGCCTTTGAAAGCAACAAAAGCATTAAAAACGTGTAAATCTTTAAAAAGCCTTTTGAGAGATTGCAGGATTAAGAAGTAAGATGTCCAAGGGGGCACTCACACAAAGTTCTCTCCTAGAAATGTCAGATTTGCCCACAGAAATGAAGAAGCACATGTGCTCACACCAAAAGGGACTGCTTTTACAAACTTCATCTCCAAAATGTTAAACCGAATTGTATGCCCTTTGATAATTTGATGGAAAAGAGTCTTTCCTCATCTCTTTTCTTTTCTCTCCCACACCATCTCCAAATAAAAGCAGCGGCTCGGTGGAGCAGAAGCCTCAGGGAATCAAACTGGAGGTGTCTGGGCTCTTAAGTTCCCAGGCGGTGTCGCCTCCTGCTCTCTCCGGGACGGCTGGATCGGGGTAAGCACGCCGGGCCACCTGGCGTTGGGGTGACGCTGCGGCTTCCAGGGGTAAAGCCTCGGGAGGAACCTCAACCCGCGGAGCTCTGTCGGGGGCCCCAGGGTGCCAGTTCTGAGCCCCGCCTCATCTCTGCCCGATCCGCGTTGGCTCTAAAGCGTCGTCAGGAGCGAGTGAACATGTGTGATGTGTCCGCCCACCGCGCCAGACTGTAAACAAACCTACCAAACCCTGTAAAATCTATCTCCCCACGTGTGCATAAAGATGATTTCTCTCTGGACATCCCTTGTTTAAAGGGCACTTCAGCAATGTTTCCTTAAACTTGTTGAAGTGTTTAAGGTCCAAAATTGAGATTTAAAACTACATAAAAGCCGCCACAATATAAGAGGTTTCTGCTTTTGATTTTTCACATCAGTTAAAGTTTAAAATTAAAAAAACAGAAATCCTATCTTTGTACTTTGGGGCATCGCTTAAATTTTTATAATAAGGAAACATTTCACATTTTAAAAGTCATTATTTTTTGAATTTTCAATACAAAAGCTTTAGAGCAGAGACAGTACCTGGGGCTGGCTTGTGTTCTAGCAGCTCGACTGCTTATATTACCTGCTGCTGGAAGAACCCCTGCGACCCCAAACCCCAGAAACCAAGAACCATAGAAAGTGAAACTGCTTCTGCTGGTTTCACTTGCCTCAAAAACACACCACAAAAAGCAAATAAATGATCGAAAGCAATTTATTCTTGTTTTCTTTCTATTATTGTTCATTTACTTGTTAGGTTTTTGTTATTGTTGTTGTTTCGGGCGGTGGGCGCTGGCAGCAAAATAAAAGTTATTTAAGTGGCACAGGGAAGAAATTTAAACATGTTAAACATAAAAGAACTGGGTATTTGTGGAATTTTCACTTTTCTTATAATTCCACAAATCAAGCAGACATTAAATTACCAAAATAATACATAGCCTCTCCATAGACACAACTTACAGAGATAAAGTACATTCATATTTTTAAAATATCTGTCACAAATATGTTTGAAAGATAAAGACTGTGAAGTCAGCAAACAACTTCCCTAAAACCGAAGGTTCTACATTCACATTTTATTTGAGTTTAGACGATTCATTACTGCTTTTCTAGGTAATCTTCACCGAGTGCTGTTGCTCAAATACAGACTTCATTTTTTCAGGCTAGTTTTACCAAACAACACACACACAAAATTGCCGCACAGGAATATTGCACCCTAGGTAGTTTACTTTTCCACACTGTAAATTCCTTCAAAGTTATTTTATACTTTCACTCCAAATAGCCTATTAAAAAAAAAATTCGTGAGGACGAAAAAGAACTATGTTTCTCAGTTTTCAAAAATGGTTCCTCCGAAAAAGAAGAAAAACAAAGTATACAACAAATGTCTGGATTCTGAAGTGACTGGATTACTTTCTCAAATACCACAATTTCTGAAACTAACCCCAAAGCCACTTTCTCAGGAAGCTACTGATTGTCTTGACACTCTTGAGTATCATTGTAGAATCCAGAGCCTCTTCTCCCTGTTACAGGTAGTGGAAAGAACTTTTGACTTTGTACCTGAACCATCAATGAAATGATTCCCTTGCAGCTGGCACCTCACCCTCATTCACTGTCCTGTCCTGTTCAGCAAGCAACCTGGATAGGCAGCTTCATGCTGCTGGATTCAAGTCACAAAAAGCCCCACCTGGGAAGGAGATGACTCTGTTCTCGAACTTGGGTAAACTGTTCCTGACACTCCACAGTCACCTGAGGTTTGTTTTTTTTTTTTTTTGCCAAAACTAACCAACACCAGCAGATAGCAATAAATAGTATTCTTGTCTATCCTGGTAAATTAGGGAAAACCAACATAAAGACATATGAAATATTCCATCTGAGATATAAAACACAAAATTCAATGTTAAATACCACTCTTGCATGTTCACAACATATTGATTATAAACATTAAATTCTAGGCTAATATATTTTATCCCGAAATATACTGTAATTTTTTATAATTGAAAAACAAAAAAAGTGAAATCACCATGCCAAAAAAAATGCTAACCAATTATTTGAGTTCACATTTGGGAAAAACAGTAACTCTCTTCATATTCAAAGGCAGAGTGAAAGTAATGTATGCACACCAAATGGATAAACTATATAATTCTATACCACATCTCCCCCTCTGAGATCTGGCCAAGAAATCCCTGTATTCTGAATAGGAGGAACTAAAGTTTACCTGCCAGCCTCAGCAGTTTTAGTGCAGGATGCTTGTGCGTTGTCGTAAAGGTAGACATGCAACCCAGGAGATCTGAAACAGGTAACCTGTCACGCTGATAGTGAAAAGAGAAGGACCCCGTGTCAGCGGCACACCCACCGATTGGGCATCTCCCTTACCTACAGTTCATGCACCAGAGCCCTGATCAGGTTCTTCACCAGGCCGGGAATGTTGACTCAGAAGAGAGATGACTTTCAGTACATGCAAACCGAGTGTTGCAAAAGCTAATCTTCCACCCGTGTGTTAGTAGCTCATAGTTAGTCTCCAGCAGCCCTGCTCTCTGGCTGCAAACATCTCATTAGACTAATGCATTCAGCACAGGCAGAAAACTCGATTTACCATAGCTACAGCAATGAATTTCCATTACGATGACAGCTTCAACCACATCATGTCCGGAAAACCAGCCAACCACTGGCTTTTAAAGAACACACACATTTTACATGCAGAAAACGAGGCGCGTGAGTGTGTGTGTGTGTGTGTGTGTTTCCTTCCTCTTAGCAGCCCAACTAGAGAAATGTGCAGTGTAGCTTTTTTGCCTACACGAGCTGCAAGGTAATGACACTTCTGCTTCTTTAGTAGTTACATCCTTGTAATAACCTGAATTATGTTACAATTGTCAGAATGGGTGTTTCCAACATTTCAGTTTTCATTACCCCTCCTCTGTTGCCATGGAAACCAGACTGTAACATCATCTCTTTGTCCCAGTCCTGCAGCAGTGTGAGCCAGCACCGGGCTTATAAGATACCAGTGATCTGAAAGAGTGAATGTTTGACCTTGGACAAATAAAACAAAAAGAATTATTCTAATGACATCATTGTTTAGGAGACTGCATTTGCCAGAGGAGTGTGCCAGAAGGTGAGCATACCATGGTCATATGCATACAGCTGCATACAATGCATATGGTTAGTTCTTTTAAACAGGGCACTGACCTGGGCCCTGGACCTGCGTGTAAATGCAGAAGTGTAAACATGGTTTATACGCATAAACATGACAGGGGCCTCATGGGGTGGAATGGTCCTCACATGGGAGAAGGGCTGCTATGCACCCTCCATGCCCTATTGTATTCTCTGTGGCAAATCAATTTATCCTGGTAAAGGGACTTTTTCTTCTTTTCTTTGTTAAGTGGAGTAAGGCTCCCCATTGCCCACCTCTTTCACCCCATCCTGACGTTTTATTCCCAAGTATTTCCTACAAAATGAAACATCCATTTAATGTGACCACCCACAGGCTTACTCCTGGGGATAGGCAACAAGCAAATTTAGCCAGGACCAAACATCAACCAGGGCTAATTAAGGTTTAGGCCACAACTTGGACAGTTACTGAGAGTGAAAAAATGAAATTACAACTTGAGGTTTTTCTGAATATATATACAGAGTCCCATAAGAAAGAAATAAGAAATCACCCTCCTCAGATTATAAACATAGAAAAAAGTTAAATTTTTCTGAAATCAAAGCATTGTACTTATTGAGCAAGAAGTAAATTCACCACTTTAGTTTACTTAATCATGTAATTTTGTTGTTTTGCTTTGTGTGGGAAAAGGCAAGTTTGGTAGTTTTTCATTTTGCTCATTTAATACAAGTTTATTTCATTCAAGGGGGAGAGGAAGAGGAGGAGCAAAGAAAACAGGACCCAATGGATGATTTCCGTTTGGCCAGCAGTGGTAGTATTTTATGCCCATGGCCTTGAACATAATCCTACACAACACTCAGCAAAGTTTGTTGGCCTGAGATGACCAGTCTTCACTTTAAAATGGTTCTTCAGAGAAGTCAAATAAAATTTTCCTAAATAATCGAGACTATTTCCCAAATCCAGTAAAAGAAGAAAAAGGCTTGGCAGGATCTGCCTGAAATAAAGGAATTTTCAGTTGTCCTACCTAGTTCTGTGAGGGTGATTCTGGTCCTTGGGGCCCACAAGACCTGACCTTGTCAAGGGTATCTGGGATACAGTCATTGGCAGCACAGGGAAATTGCATAATGAGGCTTAAAATAGAAATTAGCTAAACTTGATTTGCTTTAAAAAACTAGATAGATGGCAGCTAGATTTTTAAAAATTGGTAATTTTACTGGGATTTCTTTCTTTAAGCAACCATGACTATAGGTCTTAAATAATTAAGTTCATGTTTTTAATTCCAAGAAAAATTTAAGTCAAACACATAAGAGAAAAGAAATTTGGTAGGATGGTTGCAGACAAGCTCAGGAGTCTGTGGGAAGAAAAGGGCCCCTTCTGAGCTAATGTATCTCCAGGTCTTGGGCTACATCCCTGGGCTGTGATCAGGAGGCTTAGGCTGTGCAATGTTGTCAATTTTCTTTAGTGCTGTGGTTACATTTCTGTCTCAGACCACAGGCAGCATGCTCCACTGTTTCCATACAAATGCTACTGGATTTGTGGTAAGCAAGAAGTGTCCAGAGGGAGCAGGCTAATTTTAGGGCCTCCCAAACACAAACTTACTTAGAGTAGCCTCTATCTGAAGAGTAATCCTTCTCTGTCAGCTGCTGATGGAGAGCTGTGGTTCCAACACAAGAATCAGGTAAAGAGCTAGGACTCGGTCCTGGACAAGGGCATCAGTGCTATAGAAAACACAACCCTTGTTTTCATAATAATAACCAACATTTACTGGGGAAATATTATGTACCAGTCCTTTTCATATGTTATCTCATTTACAGCAACCCTACAAAGTAAGTATTATGAATATCACCCCCATTTTACAGATAAGGAAACTGAGACTTGAGGATTTTAGATAAGTTCCTCAAGTACATAGCTCAGAAGTGTTAGATTCAAGACTGACCCAAGCTGTTTGTCCTAAAGACACAGTACTCAGTCATCCGGTCACACAGCCTCCTGGCACTGCTCCTGCTTCAGCTCTGCCATTAACCAAATAACACTGGGCGAATCACTCTATAACGTGGGGATGGGGTTAGGAGACTAGAACACCTTTCTGGCCTCTTATGGTCCTAACCTTCCACAGCCCGATGAACTGCTTCACCTGCTGGTCTGGAACAGACTGATACTTTGGATTGGACGTGAATTCAGTTGCGGCTGTGGCTATGGCCATGACTGCTAAGGGGGAAAAAGCACCCTCTCTTTCATGAGAATAAGATCTGATAAACTAGTGCTTTGAACTGTCAATTTGGAATGGTGACAGTGGGGGAGAGAGCATGGAGAAAGAACAGGGAAGTTTTAAAGGCCAAGATTCCATCCCTAAAGTAACAAAAGGAGTCCCGTTTTCCATACTCAAGAGGCCCTGTGACACTGCTTCTACATTATTCAAAGCAGACTTTTCCCTAAATGTTCCTGAGAATTTAAGAAATTCAGCATTATGGAAGGCACGAGGCTCATGATCACATTTTGCCAGAGGGGGAGTTGAGGCAAATGGTTAACTTGATTAGTCAGACAAGAGAAACAATTTGTAGACCCAGATTTCTTGGTTTCTCCAAACTGCCTTCCACAGGGCCAGATCTTTGTTTAAACTATACAAGCAGGGATCTTTGGAAATGAAAAGCAAAACTGTTCTTTGTAGTGAGGTTAAACAGGAAACAACCTCAATGACCAATTAAAAGAGATTAAGTTAATGTATCATGAAGACGCTTGCTCCTTAAAAGGAAAACTATAACAAGCCTAGACAGAGTATTAAAAAACAGAGACATCATTTGTTGACAAAGGTCCCCATAGTCAAAGCTATGGTTTTTCCAGTAGTCATGTACGACTCTAAGAGTTAGACCATAAGGAAGACTGAGTGCTGAAGAACTGATGCTTTTGAACTGTGGTGCAGAAGACTCTTGAGACTCCCTTGAACAGCAAGGAGATCCAACCAGTCCATCCAAAAGGAAATCAACCCTGAATATCCATTGGAAGGACTGATGCTGAAGCTGAACCTTTAATACCCTGGCCACCTGGTGCAAAGAGCTGATTCATTGGAAAAGACCCTGATGCTGGGAAAGATTGACAGCAAAAAGAGAAGGGGGCAACAGAGGATAAGATGGTTGGACAGCATCAGCTACTCAATGGACATGAATCTGAGCAAACTCTGGGAGATAGTGAAGGACAGAGGAGCCTGCATGCTATAGTCCATGGGGTCACAAAATGTTGGACATGACTTAGTAATTGAACAACAGTCACGTGTCCACACTATAGAATATACAACATAATCATCAAAAAGGATGCCACTGAAGGCCATGACATGAAAAAACACAAGTTACAAAAGAATATGCAGAATAGAATCTTATTTTGAAAAGCAACAACTTGCAAATATTGAATACATCACTGCGGTAATAGTGATGATCACTTGGTGGTAGGATTATGAGTAATTTCTATCTTCTTAATCTTTCTTTTTTATATTTTCTATAAAGGAAGATTTACTTTTGTGGTAATAAAAAGTTAATGTGAATTAGTTGATTAGTGATAATTTCTCTTATCACATCTGCAAGCATATTTGCTTATAATTGATAAATCTTAAATCTCAACTCTTTTTCATCAATGAAATAATAATTAATCCTTTGCCTGGTGGTTGTAGGCTACCTTCAGCCACGGCCTCAGCCAGTGCTTTAAGCTTGAAGACTGCTCCTCAACTCATTCAGGTTATCCTCCTGTCCCCACTCAGCTTCATCATCACCTTGTATCTTTGAGCCCATGCATCGTGCTCAGTACAACTAACACAAAATCAGGGACAGACTCTCTGTCCTTCCATACCTAAGAGCTTCCACAGTCTATGGGGTCCTTTTAGACCTGATAATATGTAGTCTTGTTTTATTAAAGCCAAATTTTAAAGATAAAAGAGTTGAGGAGGGGGAAAGGTGATTAAATGAAGTTAAAATCACTCCCATTCAAGGAAAAAGTGACTCATTCCAATTCTCCTGGGCCTAAAACATAGTTCCTTTCAGATGGGGCCTCTGACTCTGTGGCTCTGGGCCTGTGGCCTTGGCTGATGTTCAGGGATTGACTTAGTGGAAATATTTGTCTCAGGACCTGGCAGTTTTGATGGTAACAAGTCTGGCGACCCTCATCCCAAGGGCAGTGTCTGGTAACAGAGCTGGTACAGTGACGGTGTGTGCTGACGGCCAGCAGAGCTGCGGGGGACAGCAGCCAGGGCTTTTTCTTTGGTCACTACTTTGTAGATTGTAAGCTGCCAGGGAAGTAGGCTTGCTCTCCACTAAATGCCCAACATGTGTCTGGTCTGTAGTAGGAAATCAACAAATAATTTAAGCTTAATGAATAAAAGAAATTAGGGGTTAAAAAAAGTGACCTAATTTTAATCAATATTAGTATAGTCCTTTACACCCAATTCCTTCCTTTCCCCCACTCCAAAAAGGATTGATTTTGGATATCAGCCATCAGAAAAAAAAATCTTACTTTGTTAAAATTGAATGGATGACTTCCATTTCCTGTCTCCCACCTCCTCTATGTTCTGAAAATGCTGTCTCCTTGGGATCATTACTGCTTTGAACCATATTTGTTTGAAACTGATGAATTTTTATTCAGAATTCACACAGGTGCTCTCCAACACTTTTGGCTATTGTCTAGTTTTCCTTTTACCTCCTAAAATATTTTCCCTAAGTTAAATATGAGAAACCAGTGTTGGAGTGCTAAGAAACTCCTAGAATTGGAGAAAGCGAGCTTCAGTGAAATCTGTATATATACTCCAAAAAGACAGAAAAAGAGACTTCAAATAAAATAAAGAGTGTATGCAATATTCTCTTCTTTTTTTTTACCTGAATAGCCAAAGCAACCTTGAGAAAGAAAAGCAGAGCTGGAAGAATCAGTCTCCCTGATTTCAGATTATACTCAAAGCTACAGTAATCAAAACCGTATGGTACTGGCATGAAAACATTTCAGAAATAAACGCACACATCTATGGTCAATTAATCTATAACAAGAAAGCAAGAATATACAATGGAGAAAAGATAGTCTCTTCAATAAGTGGTACTGGGAAAACTGAATAGCTACCATGTAAAAGAAGGAAATTAGAACATTCTCTAACACAATATACAAAAATAAATTCAAAAAGGTTTAAAGACCTAAACATAAGACTGGATGCTATAAAACTCCTAGAGGAAAGCATAGGCAGAATACTCCTTGATATAAATCACAGCAATATCTTTTTGGATCCATCTCCTAGATAGAGTAATGGAGGTAAAAAATAAAAATAAACAATGACCTAATTAAACTTAAAATCTTTTGCATAGCAAAGGAAACTATGTAAAAAATGAAAAGATAGCCTACAGAATGGGAGAAAATGTTTGCAAATGATGCATCTGACAAGGGATTAATTTCCAAAATATACAAACAGCTCATACAGCTCAATATCCATAAATAAATAAATAACCCAATCAAAAACTAGAAAAAAGATGAAAATAGACATTTCTCCAAAGAATACATACAGATGGGCAGCAGGCATATGAAAAGATGCTCAACATCGCTAATAATTAGATTAATCCAAATCCAAACTACAATGAGGTGTCACCTCCCTCCAGTCACAATGGCTATCATCAAAAAGTCTACAAATAACAAATGCTGGAGAGGGTGTGAAGAAAAAGGAACCCTCCTACAGTAGTGGTGGGAATGTTAATTGGTACATCCACTATGAAAACAATATGAAAGTTCTTTAAAAAACTAAAAGTAGAGTTACTAATACCATTTCATCCTGCAATCCCACTCCTGGGCATATATCCAGGGAAAATACTAATTGGAAAAGACACACACACTCCAATATTCATTGCAGCAATATTTATAATAGCCAAGACATGCAAGCAACCTAACTGTCCATCGACAGATGAATGGATAAAGAAGATGTGGTGTACACACACATACAAAGAAATATTACTCAGCCAAATAGGAAGAAATAATGGCATTTGCAGGAATATGGATGGACCTAGAGATTATCATACTAAGTGAAGTACGCCAGACAGGGAAAGACAAATATCCTATGATATGACTTATATGCAGAATCTTTAAAAAAAAAAAGATACAAATGAACTCACAAAACATAAATAGACCCACAGACATAGAAAACAAATTTATGGTTACCAAAGAGAAAAAGGCAGGAGGAAGGATAAATCAGGAGTTTGAGATTAACACGTGCACATTACTATATATAAAATAGATAAATCACCCAAGCTAGGCTTCAGCAATACTGGAAGTTCAGTGAACCGTGAATTTCCAGATGTTCAAGCTGGTTTTGGAAAAGGCAGAGGAACCAGAGATCAAATTGCCAACATCTGTTGGATCATCAAAGAAGCAAGAGAGTTCCAGAAAAACATCTATTTCTGCTTTATTGACTATGCCAAAGCCTTGACTGTGTGGATCGCAATAAACTGTGGAAAATTCTGAAAGAGATGGGAATACCAGACCACCTGACCTGCCTCTTGACAAACCTGTATGCAGGTCAGCATATAGAAGCAACAGTTAAAACTGGACGTGGAACAACAGACTGGTTTCAAATAGGAAAACGAGTATGTCAAGGCTGTATACTGTCACCCTGCTTATTTAACTTATATGCAGAGTACATCATGAGAAACACTGGGCTGGAGGAAGGACAAGCTGGAGTCAAGACTGCCAGGAGAAATATCAATAACTTCAGATAGGCAGATGACACCACCCTTGTGGCCGAAAGTGAAGAGGAACTAAAGAGCCTCTTGATGAAAGTGAAAGAGGAGAATGAAAAAGTTGGCTTAAAGCTCAACACTCAGAAAACTAAGATCTTGACATCTGGTCCCATCACTTCATGGCAAATAGATGAGGAAACAGTGGCAGACTTTATTTTTCTGGGCTCCAAAATCACTGCAGATGGTAATTGTAGCCATGAAACTAAAAGATGCTTGCTCCTTGGAAGGAAAGTTATGACCAACTTAGATAGCATATTCAAAAGCAGAGACATTACTTTGCCAATAAAGGTCCATCTAGTCAAGGCTATGGTTTTTCCAGTGGTCATGTATGGATGTGAGAGTTGGACTATAAAGAAAGATGAGCACTGAAGAATTGATGCTTTTGAACTGTGGTGCTGGAGAAGACTCTTGAGAGTTCCTTGGACTGCAAGGAGATCCAACCAGTCCATCCTAAAGGAGATCAGTCCTGGGTGTTCACTGGAAGGACTGATGTTGAAGTTGAAACTCCAATACTTTGGCCACTTGATGCACAGAGCTGACTCATTTGAAAAGACCCTGATGCTGGGAAAGATTGAGGGCAGGAGGAGTAGGGGACGGCAGAGGATGATGAGATGATTGGATGGCATCACCAACTCAATGGACATGGGTTTGGGTGGACTCCAGGAGTAGGTGATGGACAGGGAGGCCTGGCATGCTGCGGTTCATGGAGTCGCAAAGAGTCGGACATGACTGAGTGACTGAACTGAGCTGAACTGAAACCACAAGGACCTATTGTATAACACAGGGAACTTTACTCAATATTTTATAATAAACTATAAGGAAAAAGAATCTGTAAAAGAATTTATATATATATACACACACACACATAACTGAATCACTATGCTATATATCTGAAACTAACATAACATTGTAAATCAACTATACTTCAATTAAAAAAAAAAGGAATGTATTCAATTTAGCTGATAACAGTTACTGCTTCTAGACTCAATTTCTATAGAAAAGGGTGTGTGTGTGTGTAAAGTAGGAAGGACATAGCAGGGGGCCCAGCTAAGAGAAACTACATTTTTAAAATGTCGCTTAGAGAATAGCCTGTTGTGGGTTGCCTGCAGTTTCAGTTTCTGGAATAAAGTCGTTGATCATGTGAAGCTCCATCTCCCTTTACTTGAGGGACGATCTCCAAGATGGGACCTGTAGTCACGAAAGGGCAAGAATACAAACATTGTCCTTGAAACAGAACTTGAATGAGATGATGCAGCCTAAACTTTTTCACTGTCTTTAGATTTAAAAACAGCTGGTTGGTGAAGAAGAAGCAACTAGTTGATGAATTCGCTATAAGGATAACCAGCTTTACCATGAGCCATGTCTTGACAAGCCTACTTTTGTTAGAAGCTGAACCCAGAAAATGGAATCTGGAGCAAATAAGGAAGAGAGAAGTAAAGTTACATTAACAGAAAAGAAAAGAAAAAAAAAAACAACCACCTCAGATTGGCTTTAAAATAGAGCATTCATTGGCAGGGAGTCCAGTGAGTTTTCAGTGAAGCTGACCCAACTCAGTGATATAACCAAAAGTGAAAGTGAAAGTTGCTCAGTTGTGTCCAACTCTTTGCCACCCCAAGGACTGTAAAGTCCATGGAATTCTCTAGGCCAGAATACTGGAGTGGGTAGCGTTTCCCTTCTCCAGGTATCTTCCCAACCCAGGGATGGAACCCAGGTCTCCCGCATTGCAGGCAGATTCTTTACCAGCTGAGCCACAAGGGAAGCCCGATACAACCAAAGAGCTGGTGTGAATCATCCCGTGCCTGGCTTTCAGCACACTCACAATATGCCTTCCGCTTATTTCCAGGCTACATATTTCCCCATTCACATTCAACACAAGACAGAGAGCTTCTCAAGGTACCTCCCACAGAGGAGCTAAGGAGTTTCTTTCCTAGAGTTTCACGCCAGAATCCCTCTCATCTTGTTGGCTGGAACTGGTCCATGCCCATCCCTGAACCAATGACAGCCACTAGTATATGCTGATTGGCTTAAGTCCACCTTTGGAGAATGTGGGGGATGGATTCTGCTTTCTCCTAGGCACAGTAGCTGCCTGGGGAGGGCAGCTGCACAACTATTAGTGTTCTGCAATGTGTGCTAAAGGACCATAACTAGCAGAAGTGACTGAGTAGTAGCAGGTAGGGAGGCGGAGAGGTAGGAGAAGAGAAGAGCAGGGGCAGGGGTGAAGAGACAGTAGGATGCTGTACGTACGCCGTGCATGTGGCCCTCAGCCCTACAGCACTCTCAGACACGATCTCCAGGAAAGACCACAGAAATTGTGACGTGCTTGATGTGGTTGAAGTTCTTGTAGAAACTGGTGATGAGGCTGAGTTTTGTATCCTCGGTTGATGCAGGTGAAACCAAGATAGCACATGAGAACCAGGGGCCAATACCAAAGGGATTTAGCAACTATTAAGCCTGGAGAAGTAGTTAACTGTTAAGCCAAAGTGGTGGGACTCCCTGGATGTGAAAATCCTGAATTTAAGGGACAGAAAGGCAATCAGCTGGCAAAAGGGTTAGATCCGTGTAGGTTAGGTGTATAGTTAGCCATATTGCATCCTTTAGTAAAGAAGAGGGATTTTCTGGAAGGGAAGGGTTGCCTGGAATTGCAACTCACCAGATGAGATATTCAAGATTGAAAAACTCACAATCTGAGGAAGTTAAGTTAAGTGAAAGGTAAGTGACGTCGCTCAGTCGTGTCCGACTCTGCGACTCCATGGACTGTAGCCTACCAGGCTCCTCTGTCCATGGGATTCTCCAGGCAAGAGTACTGGAGTGGGTTGCCATTTGAAGTGTTGAGAACTATTAGGATTATCTTATGCCCCTCGGCTGTGTGTGTCTGTTGTGGAATGGAAGATAAAAGCCAGGTCTTGCCTGCAGGTAATGGATGGGAGGATGGGATCTTCTCTAGAACCACATGGGGGCTGTAGGCAAGCCTTGGGAAAGCAGCCAGGTGAGAGCTCAGGGATACTGTGGGGATGCAGGAGCTACTGGCTTTTGGCAGTGACAGGACATGGCAGCACCATCAGGGAATGGTCCTTTACTGACCTTCCAATGATTGAAACCAGGAACAATCCTGAACTAGTACAAAACCCAGAGAGTCTGGGGGATTCTCGAGTGAGGGATGCCCATCTTCTCCCCGTTTGTGGGAGTTATATGAACACTAAAAGAGATGGGAATAGCAAAAACTAAAATGAAAATAAATTTTAACAAGAAACATAAAACTCTCATGTGATGCTCAGTGGCTTAGAGCAAGAATTCTGGCTTGACCACATCTGTACTTTTAGCAAGAAACTCAACCGCTCTGTGCTTTATTTAATTTCCCTCATCTGTAAAATGGGAAATAGTACTTCTGTTGTGAAGATTAAATGAGTTAGAACTGATATAAAGTCAAGATGTTAGAACAGTGCCTAGAATGAATGAATGAATGAATAACTATAGTAAGGAAAAGGGAATCCAAGTGACACAAACACACTTGAGAAACAGGAGGAAAAGGAGATAAAAGTAACAAAATTGTACAATCTGCAAAGCAGTTGGGCCAGTGGACAAGAGGAAACTGATCTGGTGGACTCCTACAATCTGAACGTTTATTCTGAAGTTAGGGATCCCATGAAGCATACACTTCACACCATGAAAGCCTCTGAAACTAGAGACTTTGGGAATCTCCAAAAGTGGAAGTGAGGGAGGACTAAGTGTTAGGTAAAGACGACCAGGACACCAAAAGAGTGTCTAACAGGCTTTTTAATGGCGAAGCGCTCTCGGGCGGGGTTCCCGGACCCAAACGAGGCAGGTCGAGGAAGTCCAGGCCCGGACCGTGTTGGGGGTGGTTTTTATACGCTTGTTGTTAGGGATGGTCAGGCTAGATGGACAGGGGTTCGGATAGGTCGCCAGGCCGAGGCGTCGCGGGCTGACAGGTCCTTCTACGTGGCTGGGGTGGGGCGGCTTTAGCTGGCAAAGTGTGCTGTCATTGGTCCCCGGGATCTGGGAGGCTCCTTCCGTTAGGGACTTTCCCCACCGGCGGGAGGGAGAGGAGGGGCGGCCCATCATGGCCCCCGGGGTCCAGCCTTACACTAAGAACAAGAAGACCAGACCCCTTCCCACTCCCGTGCTGCTGGT